>NC_138768.1:404211155-407113655 GCF_965119305.1 Pelophylax lessonae | reverse complement strand
GGGTAAATCTTCATACTGTCGGGAAGTTTTAAGTGAAAGGTAACCAAGTTGATTTCAGCAGAAATCTGGACAGGACCCACTAACTTTTGGCACAACTTTGCAGATGGAACATTCACATTTTCGGTTGTGTAGCACCCTCTAGTGTGTGTTAGATGTAAGATAGATTTTGTAGTGTAGGTTTGTTAGTGTAGTGAAAATTTAGTTTAGCTCAGGGCTAAGTCTGAGCTGTGAATCTGGGTCAGGGTTCAATGACTGGATGACTCATCCTGACAGCTCATCTGGTGCCTCCACCTGGTTGAGAAAGTTCTAGAAACTTCTATAGCTAGTGGGTTTAGGTTAGGAGGAGCTGTTTGGAATATTTATGAGGGCCTCAGCTAATCCTCAGTTAAGGGCTGGCAGGGGGCAAGGGTTACCTCATAAATAGGCATGAGCCATGCCAGCAGGGGCAGTCGGGTGGAAGATTGCAGTAACCCTCTGGGGTACCCCCTAGTCTGGGGGGGGGGGGGATTACCTTGGGCTGGGGGTCGGGTGCTGGAAGCATCCTTCCACAACACATGGAGGAAGCCCTTCCTGGAGGCACAGGAGCAATTGAGATTGAGAGGA
This sequence comes from Pelophylax lessonae, assembly GCF_965119305.1. Classification (NCBI taxonomy): domain Eukaryota; kingdom Metazoa; phylum Chordata; class Amphibia; order Anura; family Ranidae; genus Pelophylax; species Pelophylax lessonae. The sequence goes on along the minus strand of NC_138768.1, from coordinate 407,113,052 downwards.
CAGTGTGAGTAGAGCAGCACTACTGGGGACTTACAAGGGGGGAGACTGTGACATGTAGCCAGTTCTCCCTGAAGACAGCGTTGTACCAAGTCTTCATCTCTTCCCTGGAAAATCACCTGCATGGTCAGCCAGGTGGGCTGGAGGACGGTGGAAGAAAGCTAGCCAGGAGGGATGGTTAAAGAGGTAGCTGCAGCCAGGTGGGTTGGCAGTGTCTGAAGAGGTGATGCTGGGACCAGTAGCCACAGGAGGGAGAGTGCAACCTGATTACTGTGTTCTGCTGCACAACAAAGGGCTTCAAGTTCATGCCTTCAAAGGGCCATTGCTAAATCTGACTGTGCCTGTCAGATCCATTTCAGTGATTCAGCTGGAGTCTGCAAGCAAGTAAAGTGCAGGAGGAGTGTCAAGGAGGATGTATATAGACTGGACATAGACTTTGTATAGACACAGACACCACATGATGAGGAATTCCATGTAGTTAAAATACTTCTCGAATCAATACCTCTTATGTTTGTTCAGCAGAAGGTACCCCCTTAACAGGTATAACATTAGCCATCTTAGTGAGACGGTCGACGACAACCAAGATAGTGGTCATTTCTTTTGACGGAGGTAAATTTTCCACAAAGTCCATAGAAATTGACCTCCATGGTCTTGATGGAATAGGGAGTGACTTGTGCAACCCCAAAGGAGAAGCTAGGGGAGTCTTATTACATGCACAGGTCAGGCACAAGGTCACATATTGTTTGACATATTTCTTATAACCAAAAAAACATTCTTCAGTCTTAGATACCCCAAAATGCCCCGCAAGGTTTGAGTAATGTACCAACCTGAGGGCTTCAACCCGAGCAGATTTAGGACCAAAGAGACAATGTGCTTAAGTCCAAAAGCTGTTCTTGTACTCAAGGTAAATAGGAGAATGATTGAGAAGTGGGTCATTCTCATAACCCTCCTTGAGGAGTCTCAAGAATGTCTTGAAACTCGTAGGCCACTAGGGAGTTTATTTGAGGCAGGGTTGTACATTCAGAGTTGCCTTTGTGGAGAGGTTCAGTCAGAATCCTTGATAAGCTATCAGCTTTACCATTACTTGACCCAGGTCGATACAAGATAATAAAATTAAACCTAGAAAAGAACAGCGACCAACGTGCTTGTCTAAAAGAGATCCTCTGCAGAACAAATGAATTCTAGACTTTTATGATCAGTGAGAACAGTTACCGGATGTTTAGCCCCTCCATGCAGAAAAGGCTTCCTCAATTGTCAGCAACCCCTAAGGCCCCTTTCATACAGGCGGACCGTTCAGATCCACCTGTCCGTTTTTCAGGCGGATCTGAACGGATGCCCCATGCATCTCTATGGGGCATCGGATGTCAGCGGAGACATGTCCGCTGACATCCGATCCGATCCGTGAAATCTGGAACCCTATTTTCCATCCGTCCAGCGGATCGGATGGGATCGGATGAGAACGGACAGATGGTCCGTTCCCATCAGATTCCCCCATAGAGAACAGCGGGGACCTGACAGCTCTGTCTCCACACACAGCGCGGAGACAGAGCAGCTATCCGCCGATCCCCCGCTGAGAAAAACGGAGTCCACCGATGGACCCCCCTGTGTTAAAGGGGCCTTAATCCTAATGTCATAATTCCTTTCAGCTGACAACATTAAGGGAGAGAAATACGCACAAGGATGAAGCTGCATCTTTTCTCCTTTTTGCTGAGAAAGGATACAGTAGCTCCTATGGCAGAGTCTGAGGCATCCACTTCCACTTTAAAAAGAAATTTAGCATCAGGATGTACCAATATTGGTGCAGAAGTGAAAATTGTCTTTAGCTTAAAAAAGCAGCCTGTGCCTCAGGTGACCACACAAAGGGCATCCCTTTCTTTGTTAGCTGTGCAATTGGTGCTATCACCTTACAGATGTTTCTTATGAATTTTCTGAAGAATTTGGCAAATCCAACAAATCGTATTTCCTTAACATTTCTAGGGGCAGGACAATCCACCACTACTTTGATCTTCTTAGGATCCATGCTTACTCCTTTAGGAGAAATAATATATCCCAAGAACTGCATCTGGGTTCGTTCAAACTAACAATTCTCCAATTTAATATAAAGTTGTTCCTTCCTTAACCGCAACAACAGTGTAAACATGGTTGTGATGCTCCTCCAGGTTATTAGAAAAGATAAGAATATCATCCAGATAAGCAATCACAAACTGGTTTAATAGATCTAGAAAATCATCATTGATGAAGTTTTGGAAAGTTGGAGTAGCGTTGCAGAGGCCAAAAGGCTTAACAAAATGCTCATATCTGGTTCTAAAGGGGGTTTTCTATTCTTCTCCTTGACAAATTGGGATATGCACCTGTAGGTGTCACGTACCTGACGGCTGAGCCTGATGTGCAGAGGTAAGGCCTCTCCTACAACCCAGGCTCAGGGAGACCACCGATGTTGTAACAGTGGCCACGAGAGCGTAAGGGTGTATGGGTTCTTGGATCATCTTCAGTGTGGTGGATATATCACCAGGGTGGACCAGAAGGTAAACGGCAGGCATTGGCAGAATTAGCAGATTCCAGACTGGTTGCAGGAGGCAGCAGGGATCAGGCAGGTGCATGCAGAGCAGAAGAGACACAGGGTGCGAGGTGAGACAAGCCAGGGAGGTAACAGATGATCAGCTGCAGGCATAGACAGTGGCAGTGGCGGCCCGTGCATAGGGGGCGCCAGGGCTCCGCCCCCCTACCCCTAAAAAAAAAAGAAAAAAAAAAAAGAAAAGAAAAAAAAAAAAAAAAAACAAAACGAACAAATAAAGTTGTATAAAAAAAAAAAATTGGGTTCGCCGGCCTGAACCCAAGGAACTGGTGGCTAGGGGGGGGGTTGGGGTTACGTCCCAGAAGAGGCGCCAATTGGCTGCCTTCTGGGGGGTAGGGGGGTATCCTGGGCGCAAGTCTTTGCGGTTGGACACCCCCACTTTCTGATATCCTGGCTGTGATTGGTCCAGTCTACAGCCTGGACCAATCATCATCCAGGATATCGCTGACGTCGCAATGGGGGCGGTGCCGGTGCGTGCGTCAGTCACTCACCGTCACCGCCGCTCAGAGAAGAGGAGAGGCCGCCCGCCGGTTCCCGCCGCTGAGATGAGGGAGGAGGACCCGCCGCAGAAGAGGAGGAAGAAGCTGAGCCGCGCCGCCGCCAGGTAAGTTTGAACGGAGCACGCACGCTGGCACTCTGCATCGATTGGGGGACAATGCTGTGGCGCTCTGCAATCATTGGGGGACAATGCTGGCACTCTGCAATCATTGGGGGACAATGCTGGCACTCTGCATCGATTGGGGGACAATGCTGTGGCCCTCTGCAATCATTGGGGGACAATGCTGGCACTCTGCAATCATTGGGGGACAATGCTGGCACTCTGCAATAATTGGGGGACAAAGCTGGCACTCTGCAATCATTGGGGGACAATGCTGAGGCGCTCTGCAAACATTGGGGGACAATGCTGTGGCGCTCTGCAATCATTGGGGGACAATGCTGGCACTCTGCAAACATTGGGGGACAATGCTGTGGCACTCTGCAATCATTGGGGGACAAAGCTGGCGCTCTGCAATCATTGGGGGACAATGCTGTGGCGCTCTGCAATCATTGGGGGACAATGCTGGCACTCTGCAATCATTGGGGGACAATGCTGTGGCGCTCTGCAATCATTGGGGGACAATGCTGTGGCACTCTGCAATCATTGGGGGACAATGCTGTGGCGCTCTGCAATCATTGGGGGACAATGCTGTGGCGCTCTGCAATCATTGGGGGACAATGCTGGCACTCTGCAATCATTGGGGGACAATGCTGTGGCGCTCTGCAATCATTGGGGGACAATGCTGGCACTCTGCAATCATTGGGGAACAAAGCTGGCGCTCTGCAATCATTGGGGGACAAAGCTGGCGCTCTGCAATCATTGGGGGACAATGCTGGCACTCTGCAATCATTGGGGGACAATGCTGTGGCACTCTGCAATCATTGGGGGACAAAGCTGGCGCTCTGCAATCATTGGGGGACAATGCTGGCACTCTGCAATCATTGGGGGACAAAGCTGTGGCGCTCTGCAATCATTGGGGGACAATGCTGTGGCGCTCTGCAATCATTGGGGGACAATGCTGTGGCGCTCTGCAATCATTGGGGGACAATGCTGTGGCGCTCTGCAATCATTGGTGGACAATGCTGTGGCGCTCTGCAATCATTGGGGGACAATGCTGTGGTGCTCTGCAATCATTGGGGGACAATGCTGTGGCGCTCTGCAATCATTGGGGGACAATGCTGTGGTGCTCTGCAATCATTGGGGACAATGCTGTGGCGCTCTGCAATCATTGGGGGACAATGCTGTGGCACTCTGCAATCATTGGGGGACAATGCTGTGGCGCTCTGCAATCATTGGGGGACAATGCTGTGGCGCTCTGCAATCATTGGGGGACAAAGCTGGCGCTCTGCAATCATTGGGGGACAATGCTGGCACTCTGCAATCATTGGGGGACAAAGCTGTGGCGCTCTGCAATCATTGGGGGACAATGCTGTGGCGCTCTGCAATCATTGGGGGACAATGCTGTGGCGCTCTGCAATCATTGGGGGACAATGCTGTGGCGCTCTGCAATCATTGGTGGACAATGCTGTGGCGCTCTGCAATCATTGGGGGACAATGCTGTGGCGCTCTGCAATCATTGGGGGACAAAGCTGGCGCTCTGCAATCATTGGGGGACAATGCTGGCACTCTGCAATCATTGGGGGACAAAGCTGTGGCGCTCTGCAATCATTGGGGGACAATGCTGTGGCGCTCTGCAATCATTGGGGGACAATGCTGTGGCGCTCTGCAATCATTGGGGGACAATGCTGTGGCGCTCTGCAATCATTGGTGGACAATGCTGTGGCGCTCTGCAATCATTGGGGGACAATGCTGTGGTGCTCTGCAATCATTGGGGGACAATGCTGTGGCGCTCTGCAATCATTGGGGGACAATGCTGTGGTGCTCTGCAATCATTGGGGACAATGCTGTGGCGCTCTGCAATCATTGGGGGACAATGCTGTGGCACTCTGCAATCATTGGGGGACAATGCTGTGGCGCTCTGCAATCATTGGGGGACAATGCTGTGGCGCTCTGCAATCATTGGGGGACAAAGCTGGCGCTCTGCAATCATTGGGGGACAATGCTGGCACTCTGCAATCATTGGGGGACAAAGCTGTGGCGCTCTGCAATCATTGGGGGACAATGCTGTGGCGCTCTGCAATCATTGGGGGACAATGCTGTGGCGCTCTGCAATCATTGGGGGACAATGCTGTGGCGCTCTGCAATCATTGGTGGACAATGCTGTGGCGCTCTGCAATCATTGGGGGACAATGCTGTGGCGCTCTGCAATCATTGGGGGACAATGCTGTGGCGCTCTGCAATCATTGGGGGACAATGCTGTGGCGCTCTGCAATCATTGGTGGACAATGCTGTGGCGCTCTGCAATCATTGGGGGACAATGCTGTGGCGCTCTGCAATCATTGGGGGACAATGCTGTGGCGCTCTGCAATCATTGGGGGACAATGCTGTGGTGCTCTGCAATCATTGGGGACAATGCTGTGGCGCTCTGCAATCATTGGGGGACAATGCTGTGGTGCTCTGCAATCATTGGGGACAATGCTGTGGCGCTCTGCAATCATTGGGGTACAATGCTGTGGCGCTCTGCAATCATTGGGGTACAATGCTGTGGCGCTCTGCAATCATTGGGGGACAATGCTGTGGCGCTCTGCAATCATTGGGGGACAATGCTGTGGCGCTCTGCAATCATTGGGGTACAATGCTGTGGCACTCTGCAGTGATTGGGGACAATGCTGTGGCGCTCTGCAGTGATTGGGGACAATGCTGTGGCGCTCTGCATTGAAAGGGGCTCGCACGCTGAACTCTGCATTGATGGGGGCACGGAACAGTTGCATTGAAGGGGGCATGCACGCTGAACTCTGCACAGTGTTTATTGCATTGAAGGGGGCACAGCACAGTTGCATTGAAGGGGGCATGCACGCTGAACTCTGCATTGTGGGGGCACAGCACAGTGTTCATTGCATTGAAGGGGGCACAGCACAGTTGCATTGAAGGGGGCATGCACGCTGAACTCTGCATTGTTGGGGCACAGTACAGAGTTCATTGCATTGAAGGGGGCACAGTGTTTATTGCATTGAAGGGGGCACAGCACAGTGTTTATTGCATTGAAGAGGGCACAGCACAGTGTTTATTGCATTGAAGGGGGCACAGCACAGTGTTCATTGCATTGTGGGGGCACAGCACAGTGTTCATTGCATTGAAGGGGGCACAGCACAGTGTTTATTGCATTGAAGGGGGCACAGCACAGTGTTTATTGCATTGAAGGGGGCACAGCACAGTGTTTATTGCATTGAAGGGGGCACAGCACAGTGTTTATTGCATTGAAGGGGGCATGCACGCTGAACTCTACATTGTTGGGGCACAGCACAGTGTTCATTGCATTGAAGGGGGCACAGCACAGTGTTTATTGCATTGAAGGGGGCACAGCACAGTGTTTATTGCATTGAAGGGGGCATGCATGCTGAACTCTGCATTGTTGGGGCACAGCACAGTGTTCATTGCATTGAAGGGGACATAGCACAGTGTTCATTGCATTGAAGGGGGCACAGAACAGTGTTTATTGCATTGAAGGGGGCACAGCACAGTGTTTATTGCATTGAAGGGGGCACAGCACATTGTTCATTGCATTGAAGGGGGCACAGCACAGTTGCATTGAAGGGGGCATGCACGCTGAACTCTGCATTGTGGGGGCACAGCACAGTGTTTATTGCATTGAAGGGGGCATAGCACAGTGTTCATTGCATTGAAGGGGGCATAGCACAGTGTTCATTGCATTGAAGGGGGCACAGCACAATGTTCATTGCATTGAAGGGGGCACGCACGCTGAACTCTGCATTGAAGGGGGCATGTACACTGGTCTCTGCATTGAAAGGGGGCATGTACGCTGGTCACTGCATTGAAAGGGGGCATATACCATCTCCTGTACCATGACCTGTGACATGCCTATACCATATCTGTGCCATGCCTATACCATCACCTGTGCCATGCCTGTACCATCACCTATGCCATGCCTATACCATCACCTGTGCCATGCCTGTACCATGACTTCAAAGTCACGCAATTTTTTACTGCGTTTTTTGACGCGAAGCAATACCTATTACATTTTTCTTTTTGCGCCCCCCCAAAAATTTTGAGCACCAGCCGCCACTGGACAGTGGGCAAAGAATAGTCAGGGTACAGGCAGAGATTGGCAACGTGGGTTCAGGCAGATGGGCAAAAGATCACAGCAAAGTCCAGGTGCAGGCCAAGATCAAGGTGGGAGAGATTCAACAGTCAATAGCAAGCCGGGTAAAACACAGGAGTAACAGGATCAGGTGTCAGGAACACAGGTACAGCTGCAGATCAGACAGCAAAGAATTAGTGCAACTGCTGCACTTACATACGTACATATGGCACTTGGCACCAACGTCTATTGCGCACGCGAATATTTGTGCGTATGCGTGCATTCCTGTACCTGACACGATGGGAGCTTGCGGGATTGCACATGCGCATTTGCATCTGCCTTTGAGCAGTAGTAGCACTATGGCCAACATGTCCCTGACAGTAGGTCTAGTTTTGTAAAGACTTTGGCAGAACAGAGTCTGTCCAACATTACAGAGTCTAAAGGAAGTGGATAACAGTTTTTTATAGTGATTTTATTCAAGTCCCTGTAGTTAATGCAAGGACGCAAGATAGATTTTCAAAAAACAACAGGGCTACCCCTGCAGGAGATGTCGAGGGTCTAATGAAGCCCTTCTCTAAATACTCATCAAGCCACTCCCTGAGTACCTTTAATTCAGGTTCTGACAGATTGAAAAGGCAACCAAAAGGTCCTGCACCTGGGAGCAGTTCAAAGGGACAATAATATGGAAGATGAGGAGGTAACTGATCGGCATTCTTCTTATCACAAACCTCATGAGGCAGGTTGTCATATGACTTCTCCACAATATTCCTTGCAATGAGGGGATGTAAAAATTATAATCCGTGCTTCTCAGTTGATAGAGGAATTATGGGCGGAAAGCCAAGGAATGCCCAGGATGACAGGAAATTTGGGTGATGTAATCAGCTGAAAACTGATGGTTTCACAATGGTCAGCCTCAAATTGGAGTACCAGAGGAACTGTTTCATGGGTAATAGGTTGTCAGATACCATAAACCAGGCGGAGACAGAAAAATCTGTTAAAATCACACCTTTAATGAAATAGCAAAAATAAAACCGTTCAGGAACGTAGTCAAAAACAGAAGTTAGGGTTTGGATGCCAGAGTGAGTAATCAGACGAGCAGAGATCAGGAAGCCAGGAGTCAGCGAAGTGAGGAGCAAAATCAGGAACAGGTAATGGAAGTTCATACACAGGAACACAAGCAGGAACACACAGAAGATATTGACCACGCATGGGCAAGGAGAGAAGGAGATGAGCTGCTTAAAAAGCCAAAAGGGGCTGGCTGTAGGCTGGACTAATGAGGCAGGTTAATGATAACCAGGTGATTCACTGTGGAAACGAGTGGCTGGCAATTAACCAACAACTGAGCAGCTCTGAGCACTGAAAGAAAAGAGCTGCCCATAAGTAGCAGAAGCCAGCCCTGAGAATGCCCCCTCCTCAATGACTCCTCGCCCTCAGGGGGCCCCAGATCTGAGGGGAAAGCATCTATGGAAAGCACGGAAGACATCAGGGGCATGTACTTTGAGGATGAGAACCATGAGCGTTCCTCCAGACGGTAACCTCTCCAGTGAACAAGGTATTGTATGCGTCAAAAAAAAGCTATGGGAGTCAATGACAGATTGTATCTCATATTCCTCATGGTTGTTAACCTAAACCGGGTGAGGGCGTGGTGCTGAGGTTGTATAGCAGTTGCACACCAAAGGTTTTAATAAAGGAAACATGGAATGCGTTAGAAGTACACATGTTGGAAGGAAGATCTAATGCGTGGGCCACTGGGTTAAACTTACAGAGTATGAGGAAATGCCCACCTTTAGTGAGGGAACACAGAGTCGGTATTTACGGGAAGACAGCCTGACCCTCTCCCCGATTTGGTAGGAGGGCGCCTTGGTGGTCAGCATGGAGTCTGTACCTCTCTTAAGAGTGTTACAAGGATTCTTGGACCTGCACCCAAGTGGAACGAAGTTCCCAACGATGTTCCTCTAACGCAGGAATTTCCTGCAGAATGAATGTGTCAGGCAACATGGATGGCAGGAACCCATAGTTCCCCATAAATGGAGATAATCGTGATGTGGCATTGATGGCGCTATCGTGAGCAAACTCTGCCCAAGGTAACAGGTCTGACCAGTTGTTATGGTAGTAAGAAATATATCAAGATAAGAACTGCTCCAAGGCTTGGTTGGCCCGTTCTGCAGCCCCATTGGACTGCAGGTGATATGCCAAGGAGAAGGAAAGCTGAACTCCCAACTGTGCACAAAAGACTCTCCAAAACATGTACACAAACTAGCTATCTCTGTCCGAGATGATAACTTTAGGTAACCCATGTTAGCTAAAGAACTCCTGAGCGAAAATTGATGCCAGTTCTTTGGATGTAGGCAACTTCTTTAGTGGAATAAAAAAACATTGTAGAGGACGTAGACCTATAGGATAAGGCCACTGTAAGACTGCAGCTAGTTTCTCTTGGTCCATTGAAATCTGCAGTACAAATGACATAATGCAATACAGGTTGTTATATCTCAACCTCTGTAGCACATGGGAAATATCTGTGTGGTGGTTCTTTCCCTAAATTCCAGAGACCAAAGGGTATTACGAGGTATTCATAGTGTCCGGTCCTAGTATGGTATTAAATGTAGTTTTCCATTCGTCGCCCTCTTTAATCCTCACAAGATTGTATGCCCCTCTCAAATCAAGCTTAGTGAAGACCGTAGCTCCCTTGAGGCGAGTAAATAATTACGTAATCGATGGAATCGGATAAGCATTTTAACAGTAATGCGATTGAGACCCCTATAATCGATACAGGGTCTCAGTTCACCACTCTTCTTTTTCAAAAAGAAAAAGCCAGCATTAGCAGGAGAAGAGGATTTGCAGATGAACCCCCGTGATAGTGAATCCGCAACACACTCCTCCATAGCCTTATCCTCCGAGATAGGCAATGGGTAAATCTGGCCATGAGGAGGAATGGCTCCAGGTTGAAGGTCAATTGTGTAATCATAAGGCCGATGTGGCAGCAACATACCAGGCTTACCTTTGTAAAAGACATCACTGAATTCATGGTACTCTTCTGGCAATGAAGTGACTGAACACGGGCACCTTAATCACTTTCTAAAAACATATATTAGTGCATTGTGGTGACCATGACAGAACCTTTGCACTACACCAATTTAAAAGAGGGATTGTACCTTTGTAACCAAGGATAACCAATGACAACCGGGTAATGAAGAGAGGAAATAACTTGAAATTGGATTATCTCATGGTGAAGAACCCCTACAGTCATGGTCAATAGAGCAGTTTTATGGGTCCCACGAGCAGGCTGTAGAGTTCTCCCATCAATAGCCTCAATGGCAAGTGGGGAGGCATGAGGTGGGGAGGCATGTGGTTGCAGAAGTATCAAGTGTTTTGACACCAATGCACTATCTATGAACAAGCCTGCAGCCCCAGAATTGATTAGTGCCTGGATATTGATGGAAAATTCAGACCAGGAAAGGGTGACCGGAACTAGAGGCTTATCCTAAAGGATAGCTGGGGACACAAAGACGCCACCTAAGATCTGTCCCCTACAGGACCCCAGGTACTTGCCTGGCCACAGTGGCCACAGTAAAGGCACAATCTCTCCTTCCTCCTAAAGGCCCTCTCTTCAGCAGAGAGACTTGTGAAATGGGCTCTTTTTCACTGGAGGACTCAGGCCCGGGAGGCATGGGAGGTGAGGGAGGCATGGGTGGGAATGCAAAGTTCGGAGCCAAACGTACAGGAGGCTTTCCCAAGCGCTCCTTAAAAGAAGGTCTCTTTCGGACTCTGGTATCAATAAGAATGGCAAAGGAGATCAACTCCTCAAGATTCCTAGGTATATCTCAAGCTGCAATCTCATCTAATGTTATCATGCTTTTTCCATGGGAAAAAGCACCCACAAGGGCCTCATTGTTCCAACCAACCTCTGCTGTCGCAGTAGGGGATTTGTAGTTGGCAGCAGTATGAGAACTGCGTAGTTGGCAGCAATTCTCATACTCTTTAATGGGCATGAGGCTTTTGGCAGCAGAGGTGGAGCGAGCGGAATATTAAATACCCTTTTAAAGGAGGCCACAAACTCAGGGTAATCATCAAAAACCTGATTCATGGCGGTCACAAAAAAGTCTCAAAATTATTCAGAGTGGCACTGTCTTGTTCTATATAAGGGGAGGCCCAAGCTAGAGCTTCCCCATTTAGGAGGTTGATAACAAACATTACATTCTGTTTTTCAGAAGTAAATGCAGCAGGTCGCATTTGGAAATAAATGCGACGCTGGTTAGGGAAACCTCCATAAATAAATTCGACACTGGTTAGGGAAACCTCCATAATGGCGGTTGTCTCCATTGAACTAGGTTGGGTAAGGCATAAGTTCATTAGCATCATCTCGGGAGCGTACATTCAGCAATTTTCTTGGTAGGTAACACCAAACTCATGCAGCTCTGCAATTATTTTTTCCCTTAAAGGAGCCACGGCATTTGCTATAGCGGTCTCCATGTTTTGGGCCAGATGAATTTGTCATGATCAGGGGTCAGGTTTGACAACCAGTTGATATAGCAGTAGCGGGACTACCACTGACTAGCAGGATAGGTACACAGGCAGTCACCCTGGTGGATGACACAGGCTCATCTGAGGTGTGGAGTCTAAGTACTAACCAGTGTTTACCAAAGCTCCTGAAGGCAGAGATGGATTTTGCTGTGTGTTATTACCAGGTTGCGGTCCTCAGGATTGTCCCACCAGGAGGTGAGCAGGCAAGTATCCAGTATTGGATAAGCAGGTAAGGATCAAACAAATATTTAGTCAGTAAACAATCCAAAGGTCAGTAACAAGTAGTCGCAGGTTGGGATCAGGCAAAGCGTAGTTGAGGAACAAGCCTAAGGTCGATAACGAGTTGTAGCAAATTATGGACGGCAGCAGGGAAGACAAGAGCGAGATACTTTCTAAAGAGAGCACAATAATCTGGCAAACAGGAAATGCAGAGACATTAAATCAGGAAGATCGTTGGAGGAGCAAGGTTCAGCAGAAGTCAAGGCACAAGACAGGGTTGTCCAAGTGATCAGACAGGGTGCTGTTCAGCATCTCAGGTACAGTAGCTCAGCGAGAAGAGTCATTTCCAGACACAGTAGAGGTCCCAGGTTCAAGTCAAGGCCCTGACAGTAACGCTCCAGACATAATACCTGAAACTCTACTACCTGGTGTGTTATGCAAAAATGTATGCTGTTGTACTTTGCTTGTTTTAACACTATTTGACAATACAATTTGTTATCTCACCACAAAGGCGTATACTCGAGGTGCCAGGATACTAAAGCATTTGCCAAGGTTGAGGTAAGAACAGAGGACCCTACATAACCAGCAGCTTCTGCGGGGATAGCGCTACATACCACAGACAGTATAAAGTTAGTAGAATCCAAAAAAAAAGTATGGCTAAAATTAATAATTCACAGCAGGGAGAACTATATTAGAGGCCTATTGTTCTTCCTTTGTTGTAAACCAATATACTATGGCCCTAAAGTGGGTAAGTGGCATTAGGAAAAAACAACGCACTAACTGTTCCTCCTACCCCCACCCATAAACATTTATCGAAATCTGTCAGCGATCCAGTGCTGTCCCTGGCTGCAGGTCTTCTTCGTTCACATTCTGGTCTCACAGGAGACTCAAGTAACAGAGGGACCAATAGGTTCAAATCCTGTGTGGAGGAAGCAGGGGCGTGTTTGCTGACTCACACAGCACAGCTTGGGAACACACCCACACGGGTTCCCCCATAGCATATGGCTTGTTACGAGGGAACCCGCAGGAAAGGATGAGAACATTTATGGCCCCAATCTATGCTGCAGCGATGTGACTCCTGTGCGCATATGCTAGATTGACATCATCACGGCCTGGCCTATCAAACGGTCAAAAGCATGGAACCTGGAAGGAAGACCGGGTAAAGATGCAAGCACTGGGGGCCTGCTGGATCGATTCCACTGCAGTGCTTGAGGGCACTTTTTGACAGGTAAGTATGCCATATTGTACTTATATGCTGGACACATGGAGCGGGCTTGGAAGAAAGCGTTTTGCTATGAGGGCACTTGGCAAGGACGGGTGGAAAGCAGGTGCGTTGGCGGGGGACCAAAAAAGAAGTGGATCGGGATGCAAAACCATTGCACAGAGAAGGTTAGTATACTTCTTTTTCTATATAAAATAAATAAATACTATGCTTTTGCAATCACTTTAAAGTGAAGTAAACTTGTTTTTTTATTCAAATGGCTGACAGGCAGGGTATTTATGACAGAAAATACCTTGTTGGTCTCTTCTGCCATAAATGCTCCTTCTGCCTGTCAGCTGTCATGTTCACTGAGCCGCAAATGCACAGCTCAGTGAACATTTATGGCCCCGATCAGCCCCCGATCCGTGCCGCAGTGATGTGACTCCCGTGTACAAGAGCGGGAGTGGTGTCACCGCGGCCTGGTTTATCAAGTGGCTGATGGCACGGGACCCGGAAGGAAGCCTGGGCGAAGATGGAAGCACTGGGGGCCAGCTGGATCGGTCCCAGAGCTGTGCTGGGAGGACACCATATGACAGGTAAGTCTGCCATAATGTACTAATATGCTGTGCAATTAAATTATGGCATAACCCACCTGGGGGGCCTTGGAAAAAAAATACAGCAAACTTTACTTCCACTTTAAGAAAATATTTATTTTTTGTAAATCTTTATTTATAGCGTACTTCTCACAGTGGACAATATTAAAAATCAAAAGGAGAATCAAGTGAAGGAATATTTGTGACAAGGTGCATGGAAAAAAAAGACATTTTAAAAGTATAACTAAAGGCAAAATTTTGTTTTCCATTTTGGATAGAGTGGAGACAGATTAGAACCCCTGCCTATTTTTATTGATGTCTGTGTCTCTGTTAGGAAAATGTACCCTCTCTATTTGTCCTGTTTAACATTATCTTTGAAAGTGAAAGTAAGAGAAAATCCCAAATTTTGGGGACACTAGTTCTGGTGACCTGGAGGTCCCCAAGGATTTCCCTTAATTTGCATGCATTTCTTCTCACTTCCTGTTTAGCTATGGGACAGGAAGTGAAGGGAAATCTCCCCAATGGGACACAGATGGCAAAACAAAATCTGACAGGGGTTATAACCCTCCTCTGCTCTATCCAACATGAAAAAAAAAGTGCCTATAGTTATACTTTAAGAAAAGTATCTTTTCTGTTTTGTCCAAAGTCGGGCTTTTAAAGTGGTTGTAAACTCTCTATCTCAACTTTGCACTGTGCAATCCTCACTGATAAAGCTATCCATCGCAGACTGTTAAAGTTTCCTTATTTGTTTCTTCTTCTTGCAATCCGTCCCGCAATGTTCGATTACGTCACCAGCGCATGTGCTTCCCGTCCTTTGATTCTTGGCATGCAGTGTGTGCCGTCTCCCCATCAACATCATGCCATGTATGTGAGTTCAGTTGTCTGTGGCACATCTTAAAAGCCTTATGAGACTGGGCATTCATCCCCAGCTTCCTGGTTCTCCCGTTGTGACTTTTGTGACGTTACACGGGGAGTAAACCAGGGCGTCAGAGACACATCCATAGTGGCAATCTTCTGCAGCTTGCAACTACTGACAGCCGCAAAACAAAGTAAAAACGCGATTGCGCATGGAAGGGAGGAAATTACCTCCACAGGGGGAGACAGAAAACATTACTCAAGATGGCGCAGTTTAATCCCGGAAGACGATTTTATTAGAAACATATATACAATCTTTTTACATACATTACACTATGCAATGCTTGTAAATACTCTTTCAAATCGAAAAACATGAAAAGCGTGATACAGAATGCAGAGTTTACTTCCTCTTTACACTCATGCACACTGGATGTTATAAAAACCGTTAGCTGTAGAAAGCTGTAGCTGTGGAGTTTTGCAGCTTTTTTGCAGTAGCGTTTTTCAGCGTTTTTTTAGCTTTTCTTTAGCAAAACTATACTCCCATAAAAGATTATGACTCAAAAATGTTGATAAACGCTGAATAACCATTTTCAGCTTTTATCAGAGTTACAGTGTTTTTACAGCTGAAAATCCACTAGTTCTGGGGGTTTTTTTCCAGCGAGAAAACACCACTGCAAAAAAACGCTAATAACAGCCTATGTGTGCATGGACACATAGGATATCATGCTGGGGAGTTTACTGGCTGCAGAAAAAAAAACGTCTGAAGCCAAAAACAGCAGCTGTCAAAACGTCCAGTGTGCATGAGGCCTTAAAGCGTATTTCTAGTTGCTACACAAAAAGTGTAGCTGATCACTTTTTAATAAACACACACTCACCTGTCCCACAAACCAGCGATGCGGCCACCCAAACCCTCAGTTCTCTCCTTCACCTCGGCATCGCAAGTGTGGGCACCAGGCTGTGACAGCTTGTGGCGCACAATGCACTTGTGCGAGTTGCCCTTCGCCTCCATAATGGCTGGGCAATCTTCTGGGACCCGTGATGTGTACCGGAAGATTACAGGGAGGGAGGGGGAGAGGGGAACTTCCCAGGCAGCCCGAGCAGAAGTGGGAGCTGGGTACCTGTCAAAACTAGGTACCCACTCCCCCCCCAAAAAAAATGAAATGCCAAATGTGGCATGTAAGAGGTGAGAAATCCTTAAAGCTAGGGTTGCCACCTGTCCGGGATTCACCTGGACAGTCTCGGTTTTGAATCTTGTGTCCGGGTTTCAGGCAGACTGAAACCCGGACACATTATTCAGACCAGGCTGTGGCTCCCCAAATAACCAAGATGGTCACACAGAAATTTGTTGCCACCCAGGAGCTGTGGGCGGCTGTCTGGGGCCAGGTTTGGCATCCCTGGGGGGCAGGACGATGATATCAGCAAGAGCAATTTGGCTACACCCCCTTTTTGCTACGGCACACTATGCGGACTGCATTTCTGCATTACTACTCTCCTTGGGGCACCCAAGGTGTCCCAGGCCGCTAAAGTGCTTGGGTTTGGCTTAAAGAAAAGGTGGCAACTGTACTTAAAGCCGAAATTCCACTTTTGGGTAGAACTCCGCTTTAACCACTTACTGACCAGCCGCGGTGTATATACTGCGGCAAAGTAGCACTATTGTGCAAAATGACAAACCTGTGCGTCATTTTGTTCAATAGCCACTAGATGGCACGATTGCTCCACCAGAGGCATGATTGTGCAGCGATTGGCTATCAGGGATGTCCATTAACAGGCCCCCCGGGAGAGGCAGAACGACGATCTGCCTATGTAAACAAGGCAGATCACCATTCTGCAAGGGGCTAAGTAGAAACAAGAATCTCTGTCTTTCCCCAATCAGTGCCCCCACCCCACAGTTAGAAAGCACCCCCTAGGGACACACTTAACCCTTTGAAAACCGCTGATATTAGCCCCTTCCCTGCCAGTGTCATTAGTACAGTAACAGTGCATTTTTTTTAGCACTGATCACTGTATTAGTGTCACTGGTCCATAAAAAGTGTCAAAAGTGTCAGTGAGATGTCCAGTTTGTCTGCCGCAATGTTGTAGTCCCACCAAAAAACGCTGATCCCCGCCATTACTAGTAAAAAAAAAAAAAATGATATAAAAATTTCCCCTAGTTTGTAGACACTATAACTTTTGCACGAACCAATCAGTATACACTTATTGGGATTTTATTAACCAAAAATACAGTATCTCACAAAAGTGAGTACACCCCTGACATTTTTGTAAGTATTCTATTATACCTTTTCATGTGATAACACTGAAGAAATGACACTTTATATATATATATACACAGTCAGGTCCATAAATATTGGGACGTCGACACAATTATAATCTTTTTGGCTCTATACACCACCACAATTGATTTGAAATGAAACAAACAAGATGTGCTTGAGCTGCAGACTTTCAGCTTTAATTTGAGGGTATTTACATCCAAATCAGGTGAAAGGTGTAGGAATTGCAACAGTTTGTATATGTGCCTACCACTTTTTAAGGGACCAAAAGTAATGGGACAATTGGCTGCTCAGCTGTTCCATGGCCAGGTGTGTGTTATTCCCTCATTATCCCATTTACAAGGAGCAGATAAAAGGTCCAGAGTTCATTTCAAGTGTGCTATTTGCATTTGAAATCTGTTGCTGTCAACTCTCAATATGAGATCCAAAGAGCTGTCACTATCAGTGAAGCAAGCCATCATTAGGCTGAAAAAAAAAAAAAAAACCATCAGAGAGATAGCAAAAACATTAGGTGTGGCCAAATCAATTGTTTGGAACATCCTTAAAAAGAAAGACCCGGCCGGAAGACCATGGAAAACAACTGTGGTGGATGATCGAAGAATTCTTTCCCTGGTGAAGAAAACACCCTTCACAACAGTTGGCCAGATCAAGAACACTCTCCAGGAGGTAGGTGTATGTGTGTCAAAGTCAACAATCAAGAGAAGACTTCACCAGAGTGAGGGTTCACCACAAGATGTAAACCTTTGGTGAGCCTCAAAAACAGGAAGGCCAGATTAGAGTTTGCCAAACAACATCTAAAAAAGCCTTCACAGTTTTGGAACAACATCCTATGGTCAGATGAGACCAAGATCAACTTATACCAGAGTGATGGGAAGAGAAGAATATGGAGAAGGAAAGGAACTGCTCATGATCCAAAGCATACCACCTCATTAGTGAAGCATGGTGGTGGTAGTGTCATGGCGTGGGCATGTATGGCCGCCAATGGAACTGGTTCTCTTGTATTTATTGATCATGTGACTGCTGACAAAAGCAGCAGGATGAATTCTGAAGTGTTTAGGGCAATATTATCTGCTCATACTTAGCCAAATGCTTCAGAACTCATTGGACGGCGCTTCACAGTGCAGATGGACAATGACCCGAAGCATACTGTGAAAGCAACCAAAGAGTTTTTTAAGGGAAAGAAGTGGAATGTTATGCAATGGCCAAGTCAATCACCTGACCTGAATCCGATTGAGCATGCATTTCACTTGCTGAAGACAAAACTGAAGGGAAAATGCCCCAAGAACAAGCAGGAACTGAAGACAGTTGCAGTAGAGGCCTGGCAGAGCATCACCAGGAATGGAACCCAGCGTCTGGTGATATCTATGCGTTCCAGACTTCAGGCTGTAATTGACTGCAAAGGATTTGCAACCAAGTATTAAAAAGTGAAAGTTTGATTTATGATTGTAATCTGTCCCATTACTTTTGGTCCCTTAAAAAGTGGGAGGCACATATACAAACTGTTGTAATTCCTACACCTTTCATCTTATTTGGATGATACCCTCAAATTAAAGCTGAAAGTCTGCAGTTAAAGCACATCTTGTTTGTTTCATTTCAAATCCACTGTGGTGGTTTATAGAGCCAAAAAGATTAGAATTGTGTCAATGTCCCAATATTTATGGACCTGACTGTATATATATATATATATATATATATATATATATATATATATATATTTTTTTTTTTTTGTAAGATTTTAACATATAATTCTTTATTGGGTTTTTAAAGCAATACAACTATGTAAACAAGTAATATCCGTCACAGACAGGTAACATAGAAAGTTTTATCCATAGGAAAGACATACAATGTTTAATTAATCGACAGTTCAAGGAGAAAGAGTTTTTTTTTTTCTTAAACAAAGCAGCATCTGTTTGATCATGTATAGACCTGACAACTGTGGCACCTCTAAAGATGCTGACAATCGTCCCGGCCCTTGGGCACCCTAATAGGGTTCTGAGACTGTGCCCGGACGTGGGGATGGTGCTACCCAATATAGAAGAAACAATGCGTTATAATATATTAGCCGGGATGGGTTGTATTCCAGATAATCCAAGGTTGCCACATTACGTTGACATGTTTTTTTTATCAAAAATATATATTTTTGATGAATAAATTTGATTTTTTAAATTATTTTTTATTGGCTGTGTTTTATAGCAGGAAGTAAATATATATATATATATATATTTTTTTTTCCAAAATTGTCGCTCTTTTTTTGTTTATAGTGCAAAAAATAAAAGCAGCAAATGTGATCAAATACCGCCAAAAGAAAGCACTGTTTGTGGGACAAAAAGGACATCATTTTTATTTGGGTACAGCGTTGCACAACCGCGCAATTGTCAGTTAAAGTAACACAGTGCCGTATCACAAACCATGGCCTGGTCATTAAAAATGGTGTAAACCTCAGAAAAAAAATACTTACCTTAGAACAAAGCCCCTGCAGTGCCACCTGCTCGCCAGTGACACGGCCAACATATTCGGCCATCCAGCTTCCTGGTTTACGTCCTCCGACCATCTGATTGGCCAGGGGCGTGATGACATCACTCCTGTGCATGCGTGCAGGAGCCGCTGTTCACGGAACAGGGCTATGAAGGAATGGTACGGGTGCATGCAATGTAAATATCTCCTAAACGGTGCAAGTTTGGATGATATTTACAGTACAGGTAAGCCTTATTATAGGCTTACCTATAGGTACAAGTTATTAAAGTGGAGTTCCACCCTATTTTTATACTTACCTCCATCTTCTCGCTCCGGGTCACCTGAAAAAGAAATGGATAATCGCATATTTTTTTTTTTTTTTACTTACCTCGTAGCAAAGAAAATATACTTACCTTACTTCCTTCTTCCTCCTTCCTCGGCCGCGGCCCGTCGTCACTTCCTGGCTCTGCAATGATTCCTGGGAGCTGGACGTCATAGCTCCCAGGAATCATTGCGCCTGCACCGGCCCCGACGTCAGTTCCGGGTCGCGCGCGTCATCCCCTTCTAAACAGCTTCTGGGCATGCCTGTGGAGGGATGACGCGCGCGACCCGGAAGTGACGTCGGGGCCGGCGCAGAGCATCGTGGGACCAAAGAAGGCGGACGAAGACGCAGAAGAGGACGCGCTGGCTTCAAGCTGCCCACATCTGAGATGGCAGCGCTGGACAAGACGTTTGCAAGGTAAGTATTTGTCCTAACAGGTAAGTGCAACCCGGGACAGATCAGAGGCTAGCCATTGTGGAATGCACTAGCCCTGACTGTCCCGGGGGTATTAAAAAAAAAAAAAAAATCCAGGGTGGAACTCCGCTTTAAGGTGGATTTACAATCTCTTTGAGGGGGTAAATGCTTCTGGTCCAGAAGTGGTTAAGGAACAGACAAGTCAACAATGCAGTACTATCTCTGTTATCTACCCTTGCTAAAAAAAAAAAAGCATAAACAAGACTGGGTGTGTAGACGTTCATACTATTACATTCTGACACTGTCAATATTTGCAAAGCAAACAGTGCCCTCAGCTAAAATGTCTTCCTTTAGCTTCAGCAAGGGCTTTACGTCACGCCCCGGCTTGTCTCCCCACTCTATGGTCCAGTGAGAAGCCGCTCTGCTCCCCGCCCTCCCAGTCATCTCTGTGGTCGCCCTGCTTTCTGTGGTACTGCGCTGTGAGCTCTCTGCAGCAGCCGCTGAGCAGATCAGGAGGAGGAGGTGGAGCTGAGGCTGCTGGCTCATCAGCCCTAGTCTTTTCTTCTTTATCTTCTATTCCACAAAAGCTTGCGGGGGTTCCGGGGCCTGGCTATGGATACTCAAAAAGTAAGTGTTTTTCACCATTCACACCTATGAAGAAATAGAAAGTTGGCGGAGCGCAGCCCCCCTCCGCCCCTGCACGGTGAAGTGTGAGCTCGGGAATAGGCAAGGCGGGTTCGTTCATTCATTGCTGAGGAGATGCTGGCTGATGTAGAAGCGGGCGAGGCTGGCCTGTGGGGACAATAGACACCATCCTCCTCACCGCATCATGTGCATTGTGATAGATGGAGAGATGCTGGAGAGAACACTATGGGCGTGGGTCGGAGGAGGGTGAGGGATGCTTAGCATCATGTCTGCTTCTACCTGTCACTCATCCAAATCCCACTACCACAGACATCATCATACACTAGGGTTACCACCTCATCCCTTTAATTCAGGACACACATATTCATTACACAGGTTCTGGGGCTGATTAGGGAACTCACTTAGTGCCTTATGTGCATTATATCAGCCTCAGAACCTGTGTCATTCATATGTGTCCTGGATTAAAGGGATGAGGAGGCAACCCTAATATACCCCCCCCCCCCATCATACTTCTCTAAAATGATTAGATCTTTATATATAATACATTAAGTAGTATTAAAGGTGTGCAATTCAACATACACACAATGCATAGCTATGCATGCCCGCCCTTACAATGGATCACTCTGCTCCTTGCCCACTTTTATTGAATAAACCTTGTATATGAAATAGAAGACATCCAATGTTTTCATCTGGTAACCCTAATCTACACCCCAACCCATCATACTTCTCAAAAATGATTAGATCTTTATATATAATTCATTAAGTGGTATAAAAGGTGTGCAATTCAACATACACAGTGCATAGCTATGCATGCCGCCCTTACAATGGATCACTCTGCTCCTTGCCCACTTTTATTGAATAAACCTTGTATATGAAATAGAAGACATCCATTGTTTTCATCTTTGATCTGGGCGTGGAATGCCTTGTAAAAGGTTTACTGATGCTCCAGCATCATCAATGGCCTAGAAAACACCAGCCTCAACCCACTCCAGGTTCACTGTGTCCTTTTTACATCAACTGCGACAGGATGGGTAGACACATGGGTAGTATCCCATCCTGGCTTGTTGTCTCTGCACACACTGCACAGCAGGGAGCTGGTGACCTCTGCTAAAACACCAGCCTCAACCCACTCCAGGTTCACTGTGTCTTTTTTACATTAAAGCGGTAGCATTGGAGGAGTATACTTAACTGTTACCTATAGGTAAGCCTATAATAAGGCTTACCTGTAGGTGAAATGAATATCTCCTAAACCTGCACGGTTTAGGAGATATTTGCCCTGCATGCAGCCGCTGACACCAGCGACGCATGCGCTCTGAAGGTCTGACGGACCTTCAGAGCTTCTTGCCGGAAAGGGACCTCCTGCGTGCATGTGGGGAGTGATGTCATTGCGGGTCGGGCCGGAGCCGCCGAACCCGGAAGAGACGCCGAGGGAACATGACAGCACCCTCAGCGTTGTCCAGACAACCGTGTCGGGGCTTCGTTCTAAGGAAAGTATTTCATAATGAGCTAGTATGCGATGCATACTAACTCACTATGCCTTTTGTCCTGCAGGGTTTTTTTTTGTGAGGATACAACCGCTTTAACTGCGACAGGATGGGCAGACACGCCAAAATATGCTTTGGACGCCACGGTGGAGATGCTGCAGCCTGGGTGCACCTGATCAACAGTTGATTGTGTGCTTCTTGGAAACCAAGAACTATTTTTTTTTTACATCATTTGTGTTTAAAAGATACATTTGGGATTTTAACCACTTTCCTACGGGGCACTTTTACCACCTTCCTAGCCAGGCCAATTTTCAGCTTGCAGATTTGTCGCACTTTAAATGAAAATTGCGTGGTCATGCAACTCTGTACTCTTATGACATTTTTTTCACACAGATAGAGCTTTATTTTGGTGGTATTTAAACCCCCCACCACTGGGGTTTTAATCTTTTTTTTCTAAACAAACCAAAAAAGGCGGAAAACTTTTCTTATTTCTGTTAAAACATTTTGCAAATAAGGTCAATTGTCTTTGCTGATGAGGCTGCACTGATGGGCACCGATAAGCTGCACTGATGGGCACCGATAAGCTGCACTGATGGGCACCGATAAGCTGCAATGATGGGCACTGATAGGCTGCACTGATGGGCACTGACAGGCTGCGCTGATGAGGCGGTACTGATAAGCAGGGATAGGCGGCATTGATATGCAGCACTGATGGGGCTGAACTGATCATCAGGACACTGCTCTAAATATCAGTGTGAACTGTGTGCTGACATTCTTGCCAGTTATCAGCAGTCCGTTCCTCACATAGACACAGCATGGAAGGAAAGGACTGCCGATAACCAGCAAGTATGTTTACATGTGATCAGCTATGATTGAACACAACTGATGACATGGTAAAGGGCCGCTGTGATTGGCCCTTTACCCGGATTTGAAATCAGCTGTGTCAGAAAGTCACAGAGCACACACGATGCGTGCCATAGGAGGTGGGGTTCTGGAAGGACATCTATTGAAGCCCTCCCAGAACTATAATACCGCACTGTAACCATCTTTTGGCTATAGCACGTTACTAAAAAACAAGCAAATATGCTCACTAAGGTGAATATAGCATAGATCTGATACTGCATCTGTCTCCTGCCAGTTCTGCAGTGAGAACTGAGCCATCAAACACCACTGATCGCTCAGTTCTACCCTCCAGGCTGAACAGAGAGCAGTGACTGTCTGTCTGCAGCTCTCTGCTCTCCTATCCAGCTCTCACTGGAGCACAGGGCTGTGGAGGGAGCGGGAGGGGCTGGCTCAGACTATTGGCGGACCTCTGAGAAACTTAGCAAGGTGCTGGTCCAGACTTCTGGGTGGATACCAACCATATGATCGGGATTTTTCCCAAACCTAAAACAGCTGAGTGATGTCAGCCGACAGTGGACTTTAGCCCATTGGTGGCTAAAAATGGGTCAAAGGAGTGCAGAACAAACTCCACTCCTGTAATCCATAGAAGAAGCTTTGATCGTACTTCTTTAAAGCAGGTCTTCACCCTAATGCAGGGTACACACGAGAAGTTTTTAGTTCAATCCACTCCAGCTTCTATAGAACAGACAGCTGTACACATGGGCCAAAAGTCGTCTGGTTACTGCAGAACCAACGTTTTCGGCCAGATTTTAGCCCGTGTGTACACAGCCTAAGGTCTCCTGCACAGTGGATGTTTTTGCTATTGCCCCTAGACTCCTTTCCTCCTGGCAGCAGTGTTTTGGCAGAAAAAACAGTTAATACTTGTAAACGCATGTATCGCTTTTAGGCACGTCAGGTGCTTGGGTGTTAATTTTATTGGCCACAATAGTATCGTGCTCTGGACATAGAAATGAATTAACACTCAAGCACTAAATGGGCCTGGCATTCAAATGCGTTAAGATGGATTTACTCGCATCAAGCATTTTTCTGCCAAAACGCCACTGCTCCTGGATGAGCTGCCAGTGTTTTTTTTCTGCCTCCAAACTCCTCTCACCCCTGGTTCACATCCTATAAGATTTTCGGAAGCTGCGTTTGCTCGGGCACAGCAGCCCAATCATTTGAATGGGCTGCTGTACCAACAGAAATCACAGGGAAAAGGTCCGGGGAACCAGCTGCGGTTTTCAGTGCGCAGGGTTGCCTTTAGGATTAATGGTACCCCCACGCATCTCTTACGAAGCAGCGCATTTTTCTCTGTGGGTGTGGGAAGGTGTGCTATTACATGCCTTCCCACGCCTACTCAGATGTGAACCTAGCTTAAACCCCTATGCGTGCATGGACACTTGCAGGAGTGTTTAGAGGCAGAAAAAAAAAACACTAGACTCCCCTAAGAGCAGAACTAAAGAGCACATTGGGCTGCCCTGCTTCCTCCCTCTCCCTGTCTAAAAAATTATATATTCTCACCTAGGAAAGAAATTCTCCCTGCCCTCTGCATGTGCGCAAATGTGCTGCAGGGCTCAGGAGAGCCTTGTGGTACATCTGTGCGCACACAGGGTCCCCCAGGCATCTTCACAATCACAAAGACTGTAACAAGGGAAGGGTTAAAATGTCTCTGTCTTTGCACATTTTTGCTAAATCACCTGCGCATGTGCTGACGGACTCTGCCAAGACCCTAAGGCAGGGCAGAGCATTATATATATGTGCATTCACCAAAATAGTGGCATCTGAAGGGGCAGAGCCACCTTACAGGCAGACTTCACTGCCAGCAAAGTTCCACTTGAAAGTCAAAATTGCTAAGTTCACCTTTGGAACATGCTACATCCATATTTAGGGTGCAACATGTGACATGCTGCAGCTCGTGACCAGTTCACTTCTCCTCAACCTTTCCACTGTGACAGTGTGCGGGGGATCTTCTCCCCAAACCCGCTGTCACATTTTAAAAGTGGCATGGCTGTGCAGTGCTCCCACCACATAGCCATGTCATTCATTCACAGTAGTCTACAAATGAAAGAACTACAAGTCCTGTCTGCCACTGCGATGGATGGCTTGTAGTTCTCAATAAACTATGAGGACACTGAGGAACGCCTTCTTAATTCATTGACACTTCCTCCAGCTTTCTAACAGAAAGCCTGTATGGAAGTACAGGCAGAAAGCTGGAGTAAAGGCCCGTACACACGATAAGAAAATCTGAAGGGAAAATTCGTCCGACGACCGATCTGCCGATTTTCGGATTGTTAGTATGGTGCTTTCGACTTTTCGGCTGACAAAATCCTGATGTGCAGGCTATAAAATTTTTGTTGTCCGTAATACAACGTCCCATTTTTGTCTCATTAGTACAGATTTAGACAGAAAAAATCTTAAGAGCAAGACTAGGCATGCTCAGACGAAAGAACACATACAAAACAATCCAACACATGACATCACTTCTGAAGTAGAATTCTGTCGTACGGGAAAATTCGTATGAAAATAACCTCTTCACTTTCCACATCACACTATCATGCCACAAAAAACGGACGACAGATCGTTCCATAATCTGATCGTGTGTATGGGGCTTTAGTATCTGTAGGAGTCTTACATTGTACCCTGTAGGAAAAAAATAAATGCATATTTTTTTTGGCAAAAATATGTACGTCCATTATTTTTTCCCAAAATATGAACTTAGCCTTTAACATTGTGAATCATTATCCCTGATTTGACAATTAACTGCATTCACACCTAAGTGATTTTCAGACATTTCTTTATGCATTCATATGCATAGTTATGCTGAGTTGCCCAACACTCAAATAGTACTGTACATCATAAGAAGAAAATGAGGGAAAAAAAAGGAAACAAATAAAGCCACCACATTGAGCCCTGGTTCACACTGATGCGATGCAGGAAATGCACAAAATTTCCTGCGTTTCTCTGCATTGCATCGCTTAGGAATCGCACAGCGTCTATGCGATCTGCTGCAGGTGTCATTGATTGATTGACACCCCGAAACAGATCGCAAAACGCAGTGCGATTGCCAGAATTGCATTGTGTTCACATGCGATTTAGGTGCGGGGAAAAAAAGGGTCCTGCACCATTTTATGGCCTAAATCGCACTGCACAGACATGTGATGTGCACAGAAATGCAGACCATAGTTTACTGCCCCATGGCTGCCCACTTGAATTGTTACAACTGGATAGGGCTGTACCCATGCGGCCACAGCATTTTTAATTTGGGGTGCAGAGTTTGATAAGTTGCAGTGCTTGTCAACCTTGCACAGGGTTAAATCAAACGGTGAGTAGGCGATATATATATATATATATATATATATATATATATATATATGGAATATTATCAAACACAGACAATAAAATTCTTATCTGTGTAAGTTGAAGCTAGTTTAGTTAGCTCAGTAAACTGAGATAATGTGACATATCCAGCAGCTGTTCCATGAGACAGGACTTACCTGTAGCTTTTCATAGCACTTTAAAATAGAATAGGTACAATAGAGCAGGCGCTGACCCTGGAAGGATCTCCAGACTGTGTTACACATACTTTTTATAGAAGGGAAGAATGCAGTTGCATGGCCTTAGTTAAATATACATGTAGCAGTAGATTTCATACCATATGCATCAAGTTATCAGCTAGGCTTTGTTCGTGATTATTTAGACTCCACAAATTATTTTGCTGCATGGTTTAATTTATGTGATGTAGCAGAATGTATTTTATGTAGCCAGGTCTGCACTAAATGCATAGGCAGGTGTAGTTTAGGAGAAATTCACTTGTGTTTCTTATAGGTGGGGCAGGATGCTGATGAGATCATCCCTTTTGTTCCCTCTGTTCTCTATTATTTCCAGTGTTAGTACTGTCAGCACATGTGTAAGCAGCAAAATCCGATTGGTCTCTTGTGCTGACCTTCCTTCTCCCAGTGACAGTGTTGCTGTTTAGTGGGTAACAGGAGGATTGTATTAAGGCAAATTTAGGAACATGTGCTAGTAGCATTAAAGTAAATAAATGTGTTCATAATGTATACATAACTACAGTCATTGCTACTTTTTTTTATTTTTCATATCTGCCTGTGTTCAGTAATTACAAAATCTTTTAATAGAACTGACCTCTTGAATTTGGCATATACAGTATGTGCCTGTATTATACCGTATTTTCTAATTCGATTGTTGTAAAGATGGTCCCAGATACACATCATCTGGGCTTTTAGTGTGATGAACTGCTCATTTGTCTAGTGCTGTCATTAAGGATGGTCAGGATCACTTTAATTAGAAGGAATACCTTCCTCTGTCTTCTCTTCTTCCCTTGGTTTCTTTGCTTGCCATGTGGTACAAGTCAGACATAAAGCAACATCCTCAATACAGTAATATGATCTTTGCATATTATGTTCTGTACAATGTTTATAGGTAATGACGGATAGGATAGGGCCAGGCAAACTTTGGAAACTACTCCAGAGTCCAGACCACTCGGCAAGTAAGGCAGAGCCAGCCGGGTGCTGGAACCTGCTAAGAGTTCCAGAACAAGCTGGTAGAATGTGTACCCCCTCAGTTCTCTCCACCTTTTGCCAGACAATACACAAATTAAGTATTGGGTACTGTTCTAAAGAAATGAAGACAGTTCTGTAACCATCCAATGGAGATAAAAGTGTTCTCCCGAAATCATAACATGTCTTGAACCTCCTGGAATAATCATTTCATTCAATAAACAATATGTAATGACCCAAAAATTTTCAACTTTCACATTGTTTGCTTGGTTTTGCCTCACCTAATGACAACTCTGTGGAGCTCTAGGCAGACAGTCATGGACCCACTGCTACTGACTTCTCACTAGGGAAGCATAAAGTTTTACTGGCCTTTGTGGTATCATGAAGTACCAGCTGGACTCTGTTTTCAGGACAGGAATAAATCTATACAGCAAACTAAGTACATTTCTTCATCCTGTTCTGTTCCCGTTTTACCCCTTTAAGGCCTCTTGCACACGATACTCCTGTTTGAGCATCTACTTTTTCCAGACCATTTTTTTGTATGTATTTGCGTGCATTGAGGCTTAAATTACTGACCAAAAATGCAGATTTTTCTATTTTGTTCTTACTGAAGAATGCAAAGCGA
This sequence comes from Pelophylax lessonae, assembly GCF_965119305.1. Lineage (NCBI taxonomy): Eukaryota > Metazoa > Chordata > Amphibia > Anura > Ranidae > Pelophylax > Pelophylax lessonae. Next base: position 407,084,784 of record NC_138768.1, on the reverse strand, counting down.
TTGTATACGCGCCTGTGTGCATAGGCACATTACAACTAATGGGCTGTATTTTAGCTCAAAAAGCTGTATTGAGCTTTTTCAAGCCGCGAGATGCTCAAACAGGAGTATCATGTGCAAGAGGCCTAACAACCCTGCATGTGCAGAAAAGTATGCACTCTGCTCCTGATTCCTGGTGTGGGTTGCCAAAGCACAGGATTTTGTGGACTGGGTGGTGTCAGCCCTGCCTAGTTTTTTTTTTTTCTACACTACTGAATAACACCCCTTCCTTCCATTTCCACAACATAAGCAGTAGTTGATCTCTAGTTCTAGATAAGAACTGAAAGGGCTAATCAGGCTCCTTAAGATCAACCAGTATTTTTGGCATTTATTGCACAGAAAAAATGCTTTTTAATTATATATTTAACAGACCAAAATTTTATATTCCTTGGAATATTAGCTGGATCAATGCCCTGGAACTTGCACCCTTGGGCCACTTAGGCAAAGATTCTCTTCTATTCACCAAAGCACTGGACCCTGATCTCAGGACAAAGTAAGGCTCCATGTACACTAGCGTTTTTTTAAGCTAAAAAAAAAAAATGCTGGATAAAAATGCTGGTAATAGCTTTTTGTAGCAGCGTTTTAGGAGCGCTTAGGAGATTTTGTGTTTTATTATCGTTTTTGAAGTTCCTTAAAAAAAAAAGAAGACAAAAACGCCATTAGTAGCATTTAGCAAAGTTTAGCAGCGTTTATGAGCAATTCTGCTGGAAAAACACTCCAAGAAACTCGACAAAAAAAAAGCTCAAATAAACACTAATAGCCTTAAGTAGTGTGCATGGACACATATGATAAGACTTTTTAGCTTCTAGGAGCAGAAAAAATGCTAAAAACAGCTTCTAGGAGCTTATAAAAATGCTAGTGTGCTTAAGCCCCGTATACACGCAACGATTATCGGCCGACCGGTCGTCCATCTTTTGTCCAGAGTGGTGTTTTGTTGGTTGGAATGTGCCTAGACTGCACACAAATTTTCTCGCCCGACAAAATTCTACTTCAGAAGTGATGTCATGTGTTGGTTTGCTTTCTTTGTGTTCTTTCTTCTCTGAGCATGCCCAGTCTTGCTCATAAGATTTTTCCCTGTCGAAATCTGTGCTGACTGCACGAAAATCGGCCGTGTTTTGACGGCGGACAAAAATTTTATAGCCTGCACACCAGATTTTTTTTGGCCGAAAAGTCGGAGTCGGTTGTTGGAAGCATCATACTAACAAGCCGAAAATCGGAAGATTGGTCGTCGGATGAAAATTCCCTGACGATTTTCGACGCGTGTACAAAGGCTTTAGCCTTTACAGCAGGGATGTCTGTAATACATGAAAACATCTAATTATTTCCACATGGGATGTCTTGTTTTAGCTCATGTTCACATTGGTCCAATTTGACATGTCAAATTGGAACCAATTGCTGGCAATGGCACCGTCTAAATCGGCGTGACGCTGACTTTGCGGCGCCGGACCAATTCCCAAAAGTAGTTTCTGCACTACTTTTGGCGACTTCAGGGGCATTTTCAATAGACATCTATGCAGGTACCTGCACAGATGTCTGTGAAATCGCCCTCCAAGTTGGACTGAAAATGCCAGTTTGAAATTGTGCGAGTTTAGCTGAACTCCAATGATTTCAAAGCCGCCTCTGTATGAACCTAGGCTTAATCATCCTTGTAAGATGAACTATAGCTGTTTGTTTCTATTTTTAATAAAATCTCTTAAGTTTATATACAAACACAGCTACTATCATAGGAACTCCTGGACTTTAGGAATCTTTTTGTTAAACATTTGGTCAGTTTGACACCATCCCTGGTGTGTTTTCCTACTAGCTGCTGGGGACAGAGGCACAAGACTCTACAAATCTAAAAATGACAAGCACTTAGGTTGTATGTTTAGGGTAACTGCAGACAAGTAGGTTTCTTTTCAGAACAATGGTCGAGAGAGTAATTTGCAGGACTGGCACCCTCTAAAATTCGCACCCAATGGTGACAGCAGTGTGTGAACAATACTTTGACCTAGCCCTTTTATGTAGATTCTTAAAGGGAGATTCTATAAAAAGTTAGCAAATCTCCCAGTGTGGTAAAAAGTATCTTGTTCATTATCGCTTCCAGAAAGTAAGAGATGGCCCAATTATTGTAAGCGGTGATAACTTTTATGGTCGCTCTTAACAGTTCCAGCAGTGCTGCATATGTCATCCTTATATAAGAGCTGGCCTTGCCTTACAGTGTATGCTGAGACTTCCATAGTAGTTCCATAAGCTGCATACTGCTGGTATGGTATAGGTATGCTGTCAGAAATCATAGAAATCTTTCTGGATGGAATCAATTTGATAAGCAAATTGAAGGCAAGTAAAAGAAAGTAATGTCTAGGTGCTGTTAAATTCCTTCATACGTAAAGAAGATGAACACCAGTTTGTTACAATGTTATCAGAGCAGGTAGTTGGCAAATACCACTAAACGTTATCCTAGATTTACCAAGCTGACCAGGTTAGACATTGTGACTAAACACGTAAGGAAAGCTTGGCATAATTTAATTAACTTGCTCATCTGCCATAAGGATAAAATCCATTTTAATTCTGCATGCATTAGTTAGTGTCTCTTTATAGAGCTATGAATTAGTTGTTTACAGTGTTGAGCTTTGTTGGTGACACACATTGCTTTTATTGGTCTCAGTAAACTGGACCAACCCTGTACATAGTGCTAGTTCCAGGGCATAGCAGACTTATGCAACATCATGCACAGTTCCAGCGCTAAAAGCTGCCATTGCTCATCAACCTGGAACTAATCTAAATGCAACCGTTATTTACAATGGAAGCCGTGGTTCTGACTGGGATCAGAGGATCTAACAGATCCTTTTTACAAATGCTCTTGTTCACCTTAAATGACCTAAAGTGTATTTCCACCTTTGCAGCCAAACTTGAGAAACCACCACTTTATCTTTATGTGCCCCTCTTCACAAAGCATACCTACAAATATTTCTTAAGCTTGCTATACACACATATATATATATATATATATATATATATATATATATATATATATATTTCTTTTTTTGTTCAGCTTGTGGGTTAAATGAAAGAAATCTAACAGGTCCTTGCTATACAGCGTAGATGGATGAACCTCCCCTATCATCTATTGTATTCTTACAGCCACCATGCTTGGCGATACATAGCTCAAACTTGATCCATGTATAGCCAGATTTACCTTCCTAGTTTATTTGTAGCAGGATTATACATAGAGATCTATAGGCAGCTAGTATTGTTTAGAATAACTTGCAGTGTGACAGTTCAGGGACACTAAAGCCTAGTACACACGGGCGGCAAAAGTTGGGCTGCATTTCTATTGAATCGTCCGACATTCGGCCGTGTGTACTGGAGTAGGTCCTACAGAAGCCAGCCCTTCGGCCGGCTTCTGTTGAAGGGGCATAAACGAAAAAGGCCTGCGGATTGACTCCTGATCAAACTCCCTGAACCGGTGTGTTCTACTGGGAGGGCGCCCCCCTGTCAGAACACAATAGGCCAGCAGGAGAGAATGCTGTACTAACGCGGGATAGTTAGTACTGTGAATCCTTTTTTTCGTTCAGCCCTTCTGGGTTGAGGGGAAAAAAACTACTGCTGTTTACTAGGCTTAAATGTGCATTAACATACAATGCAGAACCCAAGTCTTGATATTTTTAACACTTTGTTAGGACAGACAGGTTGAAAAGAGAAATATGGGTTTGGATTTTTTTTTTTTAAATCATACCTAGCTAGGTGGATGCTGCATCTGTCCCCTCTGTCTCTAAGGGTGAGAACTGAGTGATCAAACATTGCTGATCGCTCAGCTCTCTTCGCTGCTCTGAGCACAGAGCTGGTGACTGTCAGTTATTTTGCTCTGCTCTGAACCCCCCCCCCCCCTCCACTGGAGTGCTGGGCTATGGAGGGGACAGGAGTGGCTGGCTCAGGCTCTCAGCTGAGTCAAGGCTCCTGAGTAGATCCCGAGTGTGCATGAGCTTTGGCTGTACTTCTCCTTTAAGTATGGCAAACATTAGTGTCACTACCCCCTCCGTATCATTACATAGAAGGGTAGAGCTATGTAGGATTTTTAAGCACGTAAAATGCACGTAAAAAGGTAAGCATTTTCTTTTCAAGTTATGCAATGTTATAGGAATATATAACAAACATAAAGTAGGTGTTACATTTGGTTGCAAAAGTAGAAATACACTTTAAATTATTTTAACATCTTTGCATTATTATACAAGGAAATCCATTGTTGCTGAATGATTCAACGATAATAACACAGTGCAAGCAGAAATCTGAAATACCAAGAACAGAAAAAAGATTATTATCCTGATAGTGAATGTTGCAGTGGGGATACTATACACTTGCTGAGTTTTCTGTATCACAGAGCCTGTGGTCTGGAGTTTCTGTAACACGCTTTGTTAGCTTTAGAACTCAGAGACTTAAAGATGGATAGAATTTCATCTGAGGATTATGGTGAAGTGACTTGAACGGTCAATTTAAAGCTTCAGATGCTATGTACACTCAATTTAGTTGCTGGAATTCAGTCCTATAGTTGCTTTAATTCTGATATTCATTAGCTCGGTGGTAATTAAACACATATACTATTTGACTTAAAAAAAAAAATGGAAGCTAGATCAAATGAGGCATATAGCAAAATTAGATTGCAGCTTTACAGTCGGCTGTCCACTGTGCATGGGCGAGCCATTCTATGCTTTGTGACTGGTCCCGCAGCTTTCTGGGACATGTGATGTGTCCCAGATGACTGCGGGGAGGGAGAGTCTCCTAGGCGATCCAAGTGCAAGTGGGATCTGGTCTAAACTAGGTACCTGCCCCCCCCAAAAAAAAAAAATGACCTGCCAAATGTGGCAGAGGAGGAGGACTTAAAGTGAAACTTACCCTTTTGGGTGGAGTTTAACTTTTCACTGATGTTGGGGTTGATTTTCTAAAGACAAATAGACTGTGCTCTTTGCAAGTGCAGTTGCACTCATTTTCCTCAGAGCTTAGTGAATGTAGTGAAGCTCTGCTGATTTCCATCATCCAATCATGTGCAAACAAAAATGCTGTTTTTTAATTTTCCTTGTACCTGATTGGGTATTCTTTACAAAGTGAAGCTTCACCACATTCACTAAATTCAGGGAAAAAAGTGAAAGAGTGCAACTGCACTTCCAATGTGCACAGTCTATTTGCCTTTAGTAAATCCTCTTCAAATCAAAAAGTGAATCTGTTTTGGCTATGCAAAGCAACAGGTTCACATTAATGCAGACCTTCACAGCCATTTATACCAACACTATTTTCAATCACCTAATGCTTCATCAAGCCACTGGGAGTGAAAAGAAAGCACTGTGTAGCCTACAAATCATATCTTACATATGGCTAAGGATCCTTTGTGTGACTGTGCTGATTGGCAGAGACCCGTCTCATGGCACAGTCACTCTATACTTAGAATTAACAGGCATTTCAAGTGGATCCTGGGGATAAATGCAGCAACAGGGGTGCAAAAAGGTAAGTATATGCTGTTGGGGTGAGGGGGCAATAGACCATATATTTTTAAATACCTTCCTCTTCAGTTCTCATCAGTTCTCAGTGTGAAAACGTGCCATGCAGTATAGTTGCCTCTAGTTCCAGGCTTAGACCAGGGCTTGGGAAATTCCTGGCGTCAAGTCGCCATAGCGATTAGAAATTGTGTTCTGGCACCTGGGCTGCTGCCCGAATGCCCCCCCCCTCCCCCGCTATGTATCCCGGGCTCAGCTTGCCCATCTGCATGCCCAGGTATGGCATAGCGGGTGCCGCTGGGTAGAGGGGGGGGGGAGAGAGCAGATGCACGTCCGATCTCCTCCCCTTCTTGTTGCTGACCCGAAAGTAACGTGTATAATGTCACTTCCGTGTCCCCCTTGTAAGTTTCCACAAACATCAAGGCCTTCTTATGAAAACGTTGTTTGGGATACACATGTTACATATCGCCACGCACGCCGGTGTTCCGTGAAAAAACCATACCCGTGAGAAAACCATACCCTCGTCACTTCCGGTTCCGCTACGGAGGGTATGGATTTCTCACGGTAGTTAAACTTGCGGCGGGTACATTAAAACACTTCGGGTGCAACATAAATCATGTCCTCTCCTATCGCTGTAACTTCCCTCATCTCCGGTAATAAATATAAAAGCGGATCACGGAGCCGCGATCGCCGTCACATTTACGTCTCATACACCCGCCGCCGCTTTTATATTTATTACCGGAGATGAGGGAAGTTACAGCGATAGGAGAGGACATGATTTATGTTGCACCCGAAGTGTTTTAATGTACCCGCCGCAAGTATAACATTAGAGACAGTGCCGTGATAATTTCATGCCCACCGAGCATGCGCACTTCTCAAATTCTTTCTTCTTCAATCACGTATCCGGGGCTCTGAGCATGCGCACTACTGCGCTGCTCAGCTGTTTCAGACCGGAAGTGACGAGGGTATGGTTTCTCCACGGGGTATGGTTTTTTAACTTTACACCGGAATGAGAGCAATAATTTTAGCACCAGTCCCCCTTCATAATGCTAAATAAAGCTTTGCTAGTTAAAAAAAAAAACAGTCTCTTAACTTTTTTAGCTGGCTGCATAATTCAGAGTGAGTTTGCCAAGCCTTGGTTTTGACAATATTGTAATTTATTAGTGGATACTTTTTAACAAAAATTAAGGGATTTAGTTCAGGTTTGCTTTTGTATTAATTATTTGTATACTGCGAGTGTTCATACAAGCCTGCTCTGTGCTTGTGTCAGCTAAAGGTTATAACTGGCCTGACGCCACTGCTTATAAAACCCATGCCATATTGACAGACGATCCTCTGTACACTTCCTTCAACTCATCTGTTGGGTTATTTATAGAGGCACTGCTCAGACATTGGCTGGCCACTTGCTTCATTTCTGATGCAGAGAAATTAGAAGCTGTCTTGGGAAGGATCTGTGAATTTACATATCCTAGAAAGCTGCAAGGTTAACTTTGAGATTGTTGTGCGTGCGTTGACATAGGGAAAAGTCAAGGGGAGGCCTGCTGTATATATTTGCATTGCTCCGCATACACACCCTTATATTTCCATGTTTTGTATAGTATAATGTTAGAGCAAGCAAGTTTTGCAACACATTACAAAGCAGATAGTTGTAAAATTAGTGTTAGCCAACTTCCATTTTCGCAGGCGCTAACCCAGGACGTAGGCAAGCCATACACAGAGCAATGCTCTGTCCTGCGACCACCAGACAGTGTTGATTTGGGAATCCCTCCTGCCAGGCCATTGTCTCCTCCCAGCAGGGGCGGGGGAACTCACAAGAGAATCCAGAAGTCTGGTTTTAACCAAGTTGATTGATCGATCAATGCTGAACTGGCCGAGATTCAAACCATGTATGGCCGGCCTTACACATAAAATTACCTTTTACACCCAAGCCTTGAAAACTTAGCCTTGTTGCAAAAGAGTAGTGCAGGCAATACCTACAGTATATCAACCAATTTGGTTAGTTCCTTAATGCTTTGACTGACATTTAAAAAAAGAAAGTTGATAGAATCTGATTGGTTGCAGTGCATAACACTTTTATAGAACCCCCCCCCCCCCCTATTTGTCTTTGCATTATTCCCTCCATGTTTATTTTCACTTTGTGATTCCAACAGTAGCTATGGGATTCCCATAAGATGTGCATGTACAAGAAAAAGTATGTGAACCTGGTTTCTGCTGTAATTTACCATAAAATTAGATCTTATCCTCATCTGAGTGAACAATGGACAAACACAATGTGCTTAAGCTGGTAACACGCAAATAATTCAAATTTTTTATGTCTGTAAACACACCCAATAAATGTTCACCGGGATGGAGGAAAAAGTAAGTGAACCATTGGAGTTCATAGCTGGTCAAATCTTCTTTGGCAGCAATGAGTTCAAGCAAGCACTTTCGGTCTTCCTGGTTCAGACCTGCACAATGTTCAGTAGGAATTTTTGACCATTCCTCTTTACAGAACTGCTTCAGCTCAGATACATCTGTATGATGTCCAGCTCTCTTGAGGTATTTTCAAAGCATCTCTATTAGAGCTGCACGATTCTGGATAAAATGAGTATCACAATTTTTTCCCCAAAAAAAGTAGACCACTGCGCAAATACAGTGTGACATAAAATATTGCAACAATCACCATTTTATTCTCTAGGGCAGGGGTGTTAATCTCAATTTAATCGTGGGCTGCATCAGCATTATGATTGCCCTCAAAAGGGCCGGTTGTATCTGTAAGACTAGATGTCAAGAGCATCTCCTACCCTTGCATAAGACGTCAAGAGCCTCTCCACCATCAAAAGTTGAGTCCCCCACCCTCCCTTACATCACAGTGCACCTCCCTTACCTTGTGCTGCTGCTGGGAAGAAGCTGGAGGCATTGCTGGAAAGCAGAAAGTATAAGGTCTGGAGGAGGACTGGAGCTCTCCTGCAGCTACAGGAGAGGTGCGAGGGGCACCTAAAATGGCCTAGAAGGGCCGGATTTGGCCCGCGGGCGTTGTGTTTGACACCTGTGCTCTAGGGTCTCTGCTATATATATATATATATATATATATATATATATATATATGATGTTTGGGGGTTCTAAGTAATTTTCTAGCAAAAAAAAATACTGATTTTAACTTGTAAGCAACAAGTGTCAGAAAAGGCTAATGCTGGCCATACACTATACGAAAAATCATTCAAACTCATTTTCGAAAAACGAAAACACTCGGCTGTGAGAGCAAGCGATCGTGCCATCATGTAATGACCGATAAATCGATAAATGAATCAATTGTCTGTTAGTTTTTTCACATATACCTAGTGCAGACGAGAAACACATTAACCTTTAAATTTATCGTTCGTTCGGCAGAAAATTTCCAAACTTGTCCTTTCGGTTAAAAAGTGTCACAACCGATTACCGATTAGTGCCCATTAACTGGCCGAAAAACGAAAGAACTGTCCAAGTGACCGAATTTCGGCCAATTTGCCACATTTGTTTTTGACAGGTACTCTGTCCCCACTTCCGTCGGACCTTGCCGCGGTGAGGTACGTTAGAAGTTTGTCCCCCTCCTTCTTCCTCTGCTTCCAGGCCAGTAACCGAGCACAGCGTGCTTTGCGCATGCGTAGTAGGGACCCGGCCATGAAGTCGCAAGGCTACACTGCCAGGTTCCCATAGCGGCAATGGCGGCGGCAGCACCTGACAGCCGATGGAAACATCGGCTGCAGTGCCAACATCGCTGGATTCCAGGACAGGTAAGTGTCCTAATATTAAAAGTGTAACTACTGATTTTTCATTCTTAGAGGGGGTGGCCAGAACACCACCTTAAGAGATTAAACTGCTCTCTTTTACAGATGGAAGTTCATTCCTTTGATCTAAGGCTACGTTAACATCTAGGCGTTGCTATTTTATAGGCGTTTTTCAGGCGTTTTCCAGGTGTTTTTTATAGGCGTTTTACAAGCGTTTTTATAGGCGTTTTTTGCATGTGTTTGGAGAAAGGCATTAACATCTAACAAAAATGCCTGTAATCTGCCCAAAAAGAAGCTCATGTAGTTTTTTGGATCGTCGGGCATTTTGCTCAAGGCGTCGGAACGCTCAGATGTGAACAGGGGCCATTGAAATGAATAGGATTTGTCTTGTTGGGCGTTTTTTGAGCTGATCCTTAGAGCTGAAAAACGCCCCAAAACGCCTACATGTGAACTTAGCCTAAGGCCCCGTTCACACTGGGGCGATCCGACTTCCCGGGACGACCTCACAGGTCGCGGCGCGCAGCTCGCACCGCGACCTCGGAGTGGCCGGCAAGGACTTCATAACATTGATGTCAATGCAGGTCGCTCCAGGTCGCCCCAAAGAAGCTCCAGACCCTTTTTCTAAGTTGGAGCGACTTGTGTCGCTCCTATTAGAACGGGTCCACAGCTTCTCTATGCCAGACGACCTACGGCGACCTGTCAGGCGACCAGGTCGCCTGACAGGTCGCCCCAGTGTGAATGGGGGGCTAAAAGAACATAGTTATCTTGCAGCCTTAACAATGTTGATAAACATTTACCAGAGGCTCTTTTTTTTTTGACAGCTGTGAGTGAGCAGAAAACAGCTCTGCAATGAATCGAGGTAATGAAGTTTTAAAATCGTGAAGGGGGTGAAGCGAAATCTCAATTTTTTTAACAATTAATCGGGCAGCTCTAATCTCTATGGGTTTAAGGTCTGGCCTCTGACAGGGCCACTCCAAAAAGCACATTTCTGAAGTCAGTCTGTAGTGAATTTACTTCAATGCTTAGGGTCATTGTCCTGCTGTATCACCCAACTTCTATTAAAGTTCAGCTGGCAGGCAGCCAGCCTGTTATTATCCTGTAGGATATTTTGATATACATGGGAATTTATTTTCCCCTCATTAATGGAAAGTGGTCCAGGCCCTGAAGCAGCAAAGCCAGCCCAAATCATGATGTTTCCTCCATCATACATCACTGTTGGGATGATGATTTGAAGTTGGTAAGCTGTTCTTACCAAACAATATTTTTTTAACTTTTGTTTCATCAGTCCACAAAACATTTTGCCAGTAGCATTGCAGTTTGCCAAGGTACTCTTTGGCAAACTTCAGGTGCACAGCAATGTTTTTTTTTTTTATAGAGCAGTGGCTTCCTCTGAGGTGTTCTACCATGGACATCCTGCCTGTTCAAAGACCTACATATGGTAGACTCATTACCAGGGATGTTTGCCAGTTCCAGTGATATCTTCAAGCCTTAAGCTGTTACTTGTGGGTTCTTCTTTACCCTATTGAGGATTCTGTGTTGTTCCTTGGGAGTCATCTTGGCTGGGTGTCCACTTCTAGGAAGAGTTGCCACAGTACAAAACTGCCTCTATTTATTGGCAATTTGTCTGTCGACTGATGGATGCCTAAACACTTTGAGATTACTTTGTATCACTTTACAGTCTTATGCAGATCAACTACTCTTGATCGTATGTCTCCTTTTTGCAAGTCATAGTTCACTTCAGCTGATGCTTCTTAATAACAGCAGTCCTAAAATGTTTTAGTGTAATTTATCAATTACCTACAAACTCATTTCATTAAATGATGTGTGCAAACTGCTAACTCCAATTAGCTTTCATTAAAATAATTAGTCTATTATGTTTTCTCTAGCACTGTTGTGAACATTTATTGAGTCCCGCATCACACTTCTGCGATGCGGGAACGCTGCGAATATGCAGCGTGTTCCTGCATCACAGCCGCACCCCTGGCAGTTCACACTGCCATATGCCATATGCGATACGCAGGGGGAGTCAATTAAAAGTTAACGACACTCCCAGTTGAGATTGCATATCGCAGTGCGATCTGGCAGTTCACACTGTCATATGTGATACGCAGGGGGTGTCAATTAAAAGTTAATGACACCCCCAGTTGAGATCACATATTGCAGTGCCATCTGCAAGTTCGCGCAGAATCGGATCGCACAAGTGTCAACCACCATGCGATCCGATTCTGCTGCGGATAAAAAAAAGGGTCATGTGCGTGTTTAGTGCGATTGCGGTGTGAATTCAGCCATAAAAACTGTATGGCTGAAATTTGCACCACACAGAGATTAGGGAACCCTCGACTCTAATTACAGTACCACAAACAAGCTTTTTTTTTTTTTGTAATACCCAGTTAGCTTCCATCTTAATATATGATAATACTAGACTTCCAGAAATTCAAATTGTACATTGTGCAGTAAATGGAAGGGGGGGGGGGGGGGGGCTAGGGTGCGTTGCTGCATACAGAAGGGTTTTTTTTACCAACATGCATAGAATGCATTAGGGTTAAAAAAAAAACCTTAAGACTTTACAACCACTCTAAAGCAATGTGCAAATGAGTAAGGCCTATTCCACACTTGTGCAACCTAAAAGTCGCGCCATTTTGCACCGCGACCTCAAAACGCATCAAAGCCGGACCAAAGTAGTACAGGAACTACTCTGAAGTTGTTGCGACTTGAAGTCGCACAGATATGAGCAGTACTCATTGTAAATCATGGTACTTTGTAGTCCCAAGTTGCATGACAAGTTGCACAAGTGTGAAAGGGGCGTAATTGTATCAGATATTTTTAGATGTGGTCCTGTTCTCAGGTATGATTCTAGAGGTGGCTCAAAACATTCCTATATGACATGATGAGCTAACCTGTGCCACTGGAACAACATAACACTTCTAAACAAGTTAGAAAAGGTTTGATTGTGCGGATGACTCTATCAATCATAGTACCTGAGCTCCCTTCTTTTATGGAGCAAAAACAGTATTTATCATATAATTAATATTTCAAGCTTCCCTTTCTAAATTTAATGTAAATGGGATTCTGGTGACACCAAGTTATAACAATGTCAAACTACATGATTCCCCCATTCACACATTTGAGGTGGATGGAGGAATCCTCCCGCAGAGCTATTGTATTCTGACAGCAGGAAGTCTTCCCTGCTGTCAGAATAAACTAATCAGTGCTGCTGGCTATAGCCTGCTGATCGAGCAACAAAAAAACAACAGGGCGGTTGTACAGAAATCGATCAGTAGATCAACTTCTCTACAACCTTCTTGTCCATACATGGATCGAAATTAGGTTGAGCCCTGCGAACCTCCTCTCCTGGCTGCTCCTCCCTTTCGAGTGTGCATGCTATGGGGGCGCTTGTCTAGGCTTGATCCCGAGCCAGGATATGTGTGTGTATTGACACACAGCACAGCTGTGCTCCGCCCCCTGTTCCCTCGTCTCAGGATTTGATTGATAGCAGCAGGAGCCAATGGCTCCCACTTCTACCTCCATGCCCAGTAAGCACTGCTGCTCTCCGGCACAGCTCTAGATCAAAATCAGGTATGTATTTAGGAGGCCTGAGGGGGAAGCTGATCACAGAAGGTTTTTTACCCTAATGCAGAGAATGCATTTAAAAAAAACCTTCTGCCTTTACTTTATGGATTTAAGAGAATTACATAAAATAGAATTATCTATGGCACTAATAATATCTTACATATCCTATACACAATGTACAGTGTGCTAGTTATGGAGCTCTTCGTCTGTCTAGGTAGCACACAAATCTGTAGAGTCATGACTTTGAAAATGGAGATATACCCGTCTTTGATTGCACAGTTTTTATTGTTGCTTCTTTCTTTTGCATTGTTGCATTTATAGCAGGTCAAAGAGCTCAGCAACTTCTCATGTAATTGTATCCATCATTCAGTTCTCACTTGCACTTAGCATTGTACTCTTCGTCAATGCCAACTATCACACAACAATGCACGTGGTATTATGTTGTGCAAATGCTCTACCTGCTAGTTATCAATAACACCCCAAAAATTGAAATGTGGAACACCCTTAGGTTATGTGCAAAAATATCTAATCTGAATAATAGTACAGAGTACAAATAAAAGACTTTTATATATTCTATTCTTCACAGGTTCTTTTCACATTCATCCAGACAGATGTGATGGATGAAGGTTTTCTAAGAGCTTGCTTCATTAACATAAGAATGAAAAGTCTGGGACTCATTTTGTTGTTGGCTTTCCTTTTGTATTTCTACTAATTATGGCTTGTAGTCTAGGCATGCGTGGATAAGGGTAAGGTGAGAAATGCATCTGCCAATGCTTAATTGGATCCCTAAAGTGCCATGTTTCTCACACAACAGTGACCACTGTTCTGTGGAGGGACCTGGTTGTGTTTATTTGCTGATTTTAGGTCAGAAAATCTTTGTGCAATATTGGGAATCTCTGACAGCCAATAATGATTATTATCTCCATCTAGGAGGTCACAGATGGCTTGATTATCACAAGTTCTTTTTAGGATGGCAGCATCTGTGCTAATAATCTAAATTCTAAATCTTCAACTTTGTTTCAACTACACAGTGACCAAAGAGAAGCACCACCTTAGATGATCTGCCTAGTTAGGCTAACATCAATTTTTAATTCAAGTTTTCTACATAACCAGTATGGCCATTACAAGGGAGCTGTACTCTTCCTGCTGAAATTTTAATGTATTATTTATCATGAAGATTGCAACAGGAGTAGGAACATGCAAAAGTGACTTTACCACCGGAGGATTTTGCTGTCTTATGTTCAGGCCACTTTTTGCGATTCGGCACTGTGAGATTTTAACTGACAATTGCGCGGTCATGCAACGCTGTACCCAAACAAAATTTACGTCCTTTTTTTTCCACAAACAGAGCTTTCTTTTGGTGGTATTTGATCATCTCTGTGTTTTTTATTTTTTGCGATATTAATAAAAAAAATGCGAAAATTTTGAAAAAATAACAATATTTTTCTACTTTGACAGTTAAAAAATATCCAATATATTCAATTTTTGTCATATATTTAGGCCAAAATGTATTTCTTTTGGTGGTATTTGATCACCTGTGCGATTTTTACTTTTTGCGCTATATACAAAAAAAGAGCAACAATTTTGAAAAAATAACAATATTTTTCACATTTTTTTATATGAAATTCCCCCCCAAAAAAATGTAAAAATCAAAATTTTTTAACTTTTTTTGCCAATTTGTTTTCTGCTACATATTTTTGGTAAAAAAAATTGCAATAAGCGTATTTTGATTGGTTTGCGCAAAAGTTATCGCAGCTACTAACTACAGGAAATTGATGTCATTTTTATTGTTTTTTTTTTTAACTAGTAATGGCGGCGATCTGCGATTTTTTTTGCGGTACTGCGACATTGGGTGGACAGATCGGACCCTTGACTGACATTTTTGACACTTTTGGGGTTACCAGTGACATTTCTACAGTAATCAGTGCTATACATGTGCACTGTCACTGTAAAATGACACTGGTAGTGAAGGGGTTAACGTTTTTTGAGAGGGAGGGGTGGTGTGTGTCCCTAGGGGCGTGATTCTAACTGTGATTGGCTGTGGCTTGAGCTGTAGGAACAGTGATCAACGGTGCTACATAGTAGCACCGTATGATCACTGTTTCTACACAGGGGAGAATGACAGGGGGCTTTGTTTACACTAGCCGCCTGCCTTTCTCCCTCTCCACCGACGATCGCCGAGTGACCGGCGGACGTCGGGTCCGCCGGTCACACGCGCAGGGGGTCCGTGACCGCGCGGGAGCGTGCCGCCGGCGGCGTGCGCTCGCTCCCCAGAGCCTCACAGGCTAGTGACGTACCCATACGTCACTTTGCCTGCGAGGGGCTGACCGCCGCAGTATATGTACTTGCGGCGGTCGGCAAGTGGTTAATGCATAGAAAAACCTTCTGTGCGGCATCTGGTTATCCAGCTAGCAAGTATTTTGTTTTTGAAAGCACAAGCTCTCCAACTTTCCAGCAGAATGTATCAGTTTACATGGATAAAACAAACAACTTAACACTGGCAGGGGTGAATCAAATGATCAGCATTTATTTATCCATACAAACCCTTTATCCCAAAAAGAAAAAAAAAGCTGTTTGCTGTAACTAATTATGAAATGTGGGCTGGAGTTAGTGCTAATACTAATCTGCTAGTACATTTAACACTACCCCCCGACTGACAATGCTGATGTCTGCTGTACCTCCTCTTCTCATTCCTCCAGAGTTGTGTCTCACTAAAACAGGAGGTGTGTTACTGGCCAGATCACCAGGTGAAAAAAAAGAGGAAAAAAGAAAACTGATGCAGCCACTATATCTAATGATTTGTAAACTGCAACATAATACATTTTTGGTTTTGGGTTTAATACCGCTTTAAGGGCACTGTTAAGTGGTTGTAAATCCTTACATATATCCAGTGAAGTGACTAGCCTCAGGTGATACACATGAATACGAATACCCCTGAATAAGTTGTACCCATTTATCAGCAGCCCTCTCTTCTCTACAGCTGTTCAAAGTACAGAATTTAGGCAGCTTTTCTGGGCCTCAATAGTGAGGGAGCAGGGGTTCTCATGCCATGCGTAATCTGAGACTTGAGTGGAGGAAAATAACACACCCTCTCTACACAGTATCATAGGGAAACATGCCCAGGCTCAAACTGTCAGAAGCAACTCACGCAGATAGAGGAACGAGAGAGGGGACGAAAAACACACTTGGTGCTTTGGATTAAGGCAAGCACATACTATGGAGGGATATGCTTTGTTCTTTTTTAATTTCAGAGGTTTACAACCACTTTAAAGTGGAACTAAACCCTTCCACCCTGTACAACCAAAGACAGTGCCATGTTAACCTCTATTTAGACTACAGTTGACATGGTGCTGCACATATGATCAGCTATGACACCAGCCATCTAAGGGCTTGAAAGTTCATTTGAGAGCCAGCACAAACACACTGGCAACTGTGACAGTTATCACCAGAGGCATTTCATGAATAAAACTGTTTTAGGAAACGGTCATATCAGTGGGTTTAGTCCTGCTTCAAAGTGACCCTATGGGTACAGTACTGGCAGCCCGTATAGAAAGATTCTGTATACTCAATTTTCTGGCAGCTTGTTTGTTAAAAATACATTGTGTTTCTGATCTCTAGGTTTCCGACAAATTCTGGTTGTGTGGAATGTCTGCTCCCTTGTCTTGTGCTGTGGTTCCTCCTGCCTACTCCTATGTCAGTACAGAATGTACGTGTCAGTGAGAGGAACTACAGAACACCAATGGGGAAGCAGGTATTCCACTGTGTGGGGCAAAAACAATAGTATTCCATATATAATTGTAGTAGGAGATAAAGCTTTTTTGGACTAGACTTAAATTGTTAAGCCATAACCCTCATTATGTGCCACTACAGCCATTATTCTCAGCATTGACAGCCAATGAGAGCTGGAAACAATGATTGTTATGGAAAAAAAGGTGTTCTAGATTATTAAATGAAGCCTATTGACCTATGGATTCATTACTACAACAACAACGGACTGTTACATACAGTCCATTCAGTGGCAATCCGTCCCCATCAGCAAATCAAATCACCTCCAGGGATTTGACATTGTATTACTTAACATATTATGGTAATTTTTATCCTGATAGCTGGTTTTCTTGAAGTATTTTGGAATATCGGTGTAATTGTTTTGTACTTTATTTGGAGGTGTTTGAGAGCAGCTTTCTTTGTGTATAGCAAGCTGCTGTCTGCATTGCTGTGATATAATTCTTCAGTAATTGGTTTATAACCCGGCTACTGACTGCAGTGTGATTTTGACCCCGATCCCTCTGTTGACATCTGCTTTGGGTAGACTGGCCTACAGCTTTTTCGGTTAATACCGTAATCAAGTTGAGCAAATACCCAATCAATATTTAAAATGAGTTGTGAATTTGAAAACATTGTTTCTATAAATGTCTAACGAGGCAGGAATGTTTAAGCTGGACCCCAGGCCAACAGCTAAATACACAGATGAAATACATGTGAGAACTGTTTTATTTGCCAATGGGTTTGTATTTCTGCTCACCAAGTACTGAGCTATATAATGCCCTACTAGACTTCAGCGCCAGGTTGCTGACCTGAAATTTGTTTACTGCAGTTATGCGAAACAGCAAGGTCACCTCCCTGCCATGGGTCTGTGGTTGGACATTGAGAGAATGGCATGAGCATAGTGATGAGTCAACCTTCTTTTCACTTTCTTCTTTTCTACTACAAGAATATTCATTGCAAGCTCATACTGTTTGTCCTGCAGCACAACTTATTGGCTCCCAGTGTTGCCCTCCGTCACTCCGTCAGAGGCTCCATTGACATCTGATTGTTCTGGGAATGTATATTCCCAGAAGGCGTGAAAAGCATGCCAACACATGCATTGCGCTAGCAGTACCATTACATCTTAATGGCACCCCAAATGTGACTGCTAGCAGACACATGTTCTGTCACCTTAAAAAAAACTCACACGCCAAGCTCTGCACCCAAAAAAGGCACAGGGTTTTTTTATTTTTATTTATTGGCTGTAGGTGTGCTGTCATGTTAAAAACACAGGGAAAAAAAGTGCATTAGCACCATGTGCAGATGGTAATGGGGCCTGAGTGTTCCTGAACAGGGGACCACAAGAGGCTAATGTCAAGTCAAAAACAGGTACTTGTAGTAGCTTTAAAAATAAATGAGCACTTAACTGCCGTCATTAGTGTTTATAGCAGGGTTTCTCAACCAAGGTTCCGTAGAACCCTAGGGTTCCTCCTGAGGTTGCTAGGGGTTCCTTGAGAAATGGGCAATTTCTGCCTCTCAGATAAGTTTCCAATGACACCATTGTTCCTTTTAGCTATCTGTAAGGGGGTAATTCTTCCCAATGATGACAAGAGTAAGGAGCATTCTTCCCACTGACTATTACACTAATGTGTCATGAGTTGTAGATTTTTAATTTTTAGTAGGGGTTCCCCAAGACCAGAAATTTATTTCAAGGGTTCCTCTGTGTTGAAAAGGTTGAGAAAGGCTGCTTTACAGTTTATGTGTGCAACTAAACCCCTGTTTTTAACGCACACTGTTAGACAAGTTAATTTGGCTGGTTGCTGGCTGGTTGGTAAGTAGTGACTGGAAATGCCTTCGTTTTTGATCTGCTTTACAGTTTATATCTGGAGATAAAGGAACACTTCACCTTGGTAAAGTTATCCTTTTAAGTATAAAAGGAACTATTGGTTCCATTGGTCCTCAGCAAGCATCCATGTATATAAAATTGGGACTGTGGAGATACAGTATCTCACAAAAGTGAGTACACCCCTCACATTTTTGTAAATATTTTATATCTTTTCATGTGACAGAACTGAAGAAATGACACTTTGCTACAATGTAAAGTAGTGAGTGTACAGCTTGTATAACAGTGTAAATTTGCTGTCCCCTCAAAATAACACACAGCCACTAATGTTTAAACTGCTGGCAACAAAAGTGAGTACACCCCATAAGTGAAAATGTTCAAATTGGGCTCAATTAGTGATTTTCCCTCTCCGGAGTTATGTGACTTGTCAGTGTTACAAGGTCTCAGGTGTGAATTGGGAGAAGGTATTGTGACAGGAAGTCAGGAAAATCTATGGGTGTTGTCACTGACGGGAGATATATTTCTGCTTGGTTTAGACAATTCACTAATTGCTATCAGGTGTCGGCTGCAGAGGTAGGCAGGAAGGTGTACGGAAGTTGAGAACACTTTCAGCTGTTCAGAATGAGGCAATTAAGATCTCTATAACTGGTCCAAAGGGAGTCTATTGATTGCTGTCTCCTGAGGCTGTGTAAGCTGGGGAGAGCAGTCAGATGAGAGACTTCTAAAGGTGAGGTGTTGAATTTTTTCTGTGTAAAGAAAACACAAATGGACATTTGAGTGTCTGCTGTAGAACCAGCAGGGTCTGCCCAAAGAGTAGGTTGGGAAGACTCCTTAGATAGGTTCCGGTGTGTGAGAAGGTAGACGCCCACAGTGGCCAGGATTTATTTTGTGTTTTATTTTATTTTGATGTTTTTGCTGCATGCACTGTTTTGAAGAAATTGGAAGAATAAACCATAAACGGTTGTTTTCAACCACTCCTCGGCTATCTCCCTGTGTGACGAACCCCCCCCAAAAGGGGTTATCCACACCCGCTACCGAGCTAATCCCTCACATATGGTGGAGTGCCGCGGGCAGTTAAAGTAAACCCAAAAAAAAATGGAGGAAATACTGAAACAACTGATTATATCGAATGCAGCCCAACAGCAGGCAAATGCAGCTCAACAGCAGGCAAATGCGGATTTTCAGCGGAGCTTTGCAGCTCAACAACAAGCTCACCGAGAGGCCATTGAAGGCGTGGAACAGAGACACCAGCAGCAAATGGAGGCCATTGTGAAACAGCTTCAGAGACAGCAGACCGAGGTTGGGAGTCAGGCCAGTAACATACCGACTTTTCGGGTACACCACTTATTGCCAAAGATGACTACAGATGAGGACCCTGAGATGTTTCTGACCACGTTTGAAAGAACAGCGGAGAAAGAGAGTTGGCCTAAAGAACAGTGGGCTGGACTAGTGGCCCCCCTATTAGCTGGAGAAGCCCAAAAGGCATATTTTGACTTGGAACTTGCAGATGCAAAAAACTATGATCGATTAAAAGTGGAAATATTGGCACGTTTTGGGGTAACCTTGGATGTCCGTGCTCAGCGGGTCCACAATTGGAGTTATCAGCTGAAGAAACCACCCCGGTCGCAGATGTATGACCTCATCCATTTGGCTAAGAAATGGCTGCAGCCAGAAATTCTGTCCGGACCAGAAATTTTGGAGCGAGTAGTCATGGACAAATTTCTTAGGTCTCTTCCTAACACCCTGCAGAAATGGGTAAGCCATGGTGGTCCGGAAACCGCAGACAAATTAGTAGACCTGGTCGAAAGGTACCTAACAACTGAGAATTTGACCTCTTTTTCCAGAGATGCACAGACTTTTCACCCCAAGACCAGACCCTCCCCACCTATAAGTAAGACTGCGTCAGGGGATGGGGGTGGAGAGAGGATCCAAAGAGCAACTCGAGGTGTTAGTAGGACTACTACTAATGTTTGGCGAGAGCGACCTGGAAGACCCATCCCACAGGAGAGGACTGGAAGGTTGATTTGTTACCGTTGCCGGGAAGAGGGACATGTAGCAGCAGTTTGCCCAGCGGTTTGCCCAGTGGATGATGAACCCATGCATTGTGACTTTCTGACAGAGAGACGACAGTCTTTTTTTGCAACCACATACACTGCAGTAAAGGGGAATGAGAAACCTTTATATAGAATGTGTTTAGATGGTAAAGATGTTGTGGTATTGTTGGATTCAGGTAGCCTGGTTACCTTAGTGAGAAGTGATCTAGTGGTGAAAAAAAACGTACATCCTAGGAAAATGGCGGTAGTTTGTGTACATGGGGACACTCGAGAATATCCGGTGACTACAGTTTCCTTTGAAACCTCCCTCGGTAACTTGTGTCACCAAGTGGGTTTAGTTCCCAAACTGCCACATGACGCCATTGTGGGAAGGGATTTCCCAAAATTCTGGGAACTCTGGGATTGCCCAGATTCCCCAGTAGGTGGTTCTTCTGAGCCTGAACCATCTACTCCAGAATCCTCTAACTGTGAGGATTATCCTGAGTTTCCGTGCTCAGTCTTAGCCGGGGAAACACCAGTCCCTAGGGAGGAGCCTGCTACCTCAGAAGAGGAACAGCGGCCGTTAGGGTTGGATGACCTTAAAGTGCACCGAGAAAATTTTATCACTGAGCAATTGAGGGACCCCACATTGCTAAGAGCCCGGGAGAATGTAGTGAAGATAGATGGGGAGCTAGTTAACCCTGACGAGAGGATTGCCCTCCCTTACTTCATTATTGAGAGGGACCTCTTATATCGAGTGTCACAGAGGATAGAGGACACTGTTGAGCAACTGGTAGTACCTAAACCGTACCGCAAGATGGTTTTGGAACTGGCCCATGGGCACATTCTTGGGGGACATTTGGGAGCAGAAAAAACCCGGGAGAGAATCACCCAGAGGTTTTATTGGCCTGGGATCACTAAGGAAGTGGAATTGTACTGCTCTTCCTGTCCAGTGTGTCAGATTAATGCACCCATGCCCCATTTCCGTAGTCCTTTGGTACCCCTGCCCATTATCGAGGTTCCTTTTGAGAGGATCGCCATGGATTTGGTTGGGCCCTTACTGAAGTCCACAAGAGGGCACCAGCACATCTTGGTGATAATGGATTATGCCACCCGTTACCCAGAAGCGATTCCTCTCCGAAATACCTCTGCTAAAACCATAGCCAAGGAGTTATTTCAAGTTGTCACCCGGGTGGGTCTACCTAAGGAAATCCTAACTGACCAGGGCACCCCGTTTATGTCCAGGGTGACAAGAGAACTTTGTAAACTCCTGAAAGTGACCCAGTTACGTACCTCAGTATATCACCCTCAAACAGATGGGTTAGTGGAGAGGTTTAATAAAACGTTAAAACAAATGTTGAGGAAGGTGGTGGATAAAGACGGAAAGAATTGGGATTATCTGCTCCCTTATCTGATGTTTGCCATAAGAGAGGTTCCCCAATCATCCACAGGGTTCTCTCCGTTTGAGTTGCTGTATGGGAGGCACCCCCGGGGCCTACTTGACATTGCCAGGGAAACATGGGAGAGTGAGAGTTCCCCTCATCGAAGTGTGATTGAGCATGTTGCCCAAATGCAAGATAGAATTGCCCAAGTGATGCCGATTGTGAAGGCACATTTAGCCCAAGCCCAGTTGGCTCAACAAAGGATTTACAATCGTGGGGCCCAGGTCCGTTCTTTTGCACCTGGTGATAGGGTGTTGGTGTTGGTCCCCACGGTCGAAAGTAAATTCCTAGCCAAATGGCAAGGGCCCTATGAAGTATTGGAGAAAATAGGGATGGTGAATTATAAAATTAGCCAACCAGGAAGACGAAAACCTGAGCAGCTCTATCACGTGAACTTGTTAAAACCATGGAAGGATAGAGAGTCCTTGGTCGCTGAGACTACCCGAGTTTCTGCTCCAGTTCACCTGGCTGTCCCTGAAGTTGGGATAGCAGAGACTCTGTCCAAACTTCAGAAACAGGAGGTTAAAGAATTTGTGCTCCGTAATAGGGAGAAGTTTTCAGACCTGCCAGGTTGGGTCTCGGGAGTTAAACATGACATTATCACCACCCCAGGGGATAAGGTCAAGTTAAAGCCTTATAGAATTCCAGAAGCCCGGCGAGATGCCATTCGCCAGGAAGTAAAAAAAATGCTTGAGTTGGGGGTGATAGAAGAGTCAAATAGTGATTGGTCCAGTCCCATTGTCTTAGTGCCCAAACCAGATGGAAGTTGGCGGTTTTGTAATGATTTTCGCCGCCTGAATAAAATCACTAAGTTTGACACCTATCCTATGCCCCGCATAGATGAACTAATTGATCGCCTAGGCACTGCCCGGTACATGACCACGTTAGACCTTACCAAGGGTTATTGGCAAATTCCTCTCTCGGGGTCGGCCAGGGAAAAAACAGCATTTGTAACTCCAGACGGATCTTTCCAATATCGGAGGATGCCTTTTGGGTTACAGAATGCTCCTGCCACATTCCAACGCACCATGGATAAGACCCTTCGGCCTCATCTAGCCTATGCTGCTGCATACCTCGATGACGTGGTCATTCACAGTGAGGATTGGGACTCACACTTACCAAAAGTTCAGGCTGTGTTGGATTCCATCTGGAAAGCTGGGTTTACAGCCAATCCAAAAAAATGTACCATTGGGCTAGAAGAGGCGAAGTATCTGGGGTATACCATTGGTAGAGGTCTAATCAAGCCCCAAATAAACAAAGTTGAAGCTATTAAGGATTGGCCACGTCCCACCAGCAAGAAACAGGTTCGTGCATTTTTGGGGATTGCAGGTTATTATCGCCGTTTTATTCCCCATTTTGCCTCACAGGCTGCTTCCCTGACCAATCTGACCAAAGGGAAGGAGTCTGTCATGATCAAATGGACTCCCGAGGCAGAAACAGCTTTTCAGGCTTTAAAACAGGCCTTATGTAGCCAGCCAGTTTTAAAGTCGCCTGATTTTTCACGAGACTTTGTGGTCCAGACAGATGCATCAAATGTGGGTTTAGGAGCTGTACTGTCCCAGATTATCAATGGGGAAGAACACCCTGTTATGTACCTCAGCCGAAAGTTGAAGGCCCATGAAGAGAATTATGCCACCATTGAGAAAGAGTGTTTGGCGGTGAAATGGGCCTTGGATTCTCTCCGATACTACCTCCTGGGTAGACAGTTTGAACTGGTGACGGATCACGCCCCATTGAAGTGGATGGCACAGAACAAGGAGACCAATAGGAGAATAAATAGGTGGTTTCTGGCCCTTCAGGAATTTAGTTTTGTGGTAACGCATCGCCCCGGTGTTCAAATGGGGAATGCAGATGGTTTGTCCCTTGCACATGCGTGCCTGTCAACCTGTGTCCCAACCCTAGGGTTGAAACAAGAGGGGGGGGTATGTGACAGGAAGTCAGGAAAATCTATGGGTGTTGTCACTGACGGGAGATATATTTCTGCTTGGTTTAGACAATTCACTAATTGCTATCAGGTGTCGGCTGCAGAGGTAGGCAGGAAGGTGTACGGAAGTTGAGAACACTTTCAGCTGTTCAGAATGAGGCAATTAAGATCTCTATAACTGGTCCAAAGGGAGTCTATTGATTGCTGTCTCCTGAGGCTGTGTAAGCTGGGGAGAGCAGTCAGATGAGAGACTTCTAAAGGTGAGGTGTTGAATTTTTTCTGTGTAAAGAAAACACAAATGGACATTTGAGTGTCTGCTGTAGAACCAGCAGGGTCTGCCCAAAGAGTAGGTTGGGAAGACTCCTTAGATAGGTTCCGGTGTGTGAGAAGGTAGACGCCCACAGTGGCCAGGATTTATTTTGTGTTTTATTTTATTTTGATGTTTTTGCTGCATGCACTGTTTTGAAGAAATTGGAAGAATAAACCATAAACTGTTGTTTTCAACCACTCCTCGGCTATCTCCCTGTGTGACGAACCCCCCCCAAAAGGGGTTATCCACACCCGCTACCGAGCTAATCCCTCACAGTATGTTAAATTTGGTTTTATCACTTTCACTCTCTTATACTGGTCACTGGAAGTTCAACATGGCACCACAAAGTTACATAGTTAGTCAGGTTGAAAAAAGACACAAGTTCATCTGTCTCAACCAATAAAAAACAAAAAACAGTAAAGAAAACCCATCCATGCAATCCCATATACACAATCCTGTACCTGCAGTTGATCCAGAGGAAGGCAAAAAACCCCAACAAAGCATGATCCAATTTGCTACAGCAGGGGAAAAAAATTCCTTTCTAATCCCCCGAGAGGCAATTGGATATTCCCTGGATCAACCGTACCTATAAATGTTAGTACCCGTTTATAATATGTACACCTAGAAAAGAATCCAGGTCTTTTTTAAAGCAATCTAGTGAGCTGGCCAGAACCACCTCTGGCGGGAGTCTATTCCACATTTTCACAGCTCTTACGGTGAAGAAACCTTTCCGTATTTGGAGACGAAATCTCTTTTCCTCTAGACATAAGGAGTGCCCCCTTGTCCTTTGTGTTGAACTTAAAGTGAATAACTCAACACCAAGTTCTCTATATGGACCCCTTATGTATTTATACATGTTGATCAAAACCCACCTTAATCTCCTCTTCTCAAGAGAGAAAAAATTCAGTTCCTCTAATATTTCCTCATAGCTGAGCTCCTCCATGCCTCTTATCAGTTTGGTTGCCCTTCTCTGCACTTTCTCCAGTTCCCCGATATCCTTTTTGGGAACTGGTGACCAAAACTGAACTGCATATTCCAGATGAGGTCTTAATAATGATTTGTACGGGGCCAAAATGATATCACTCTCTCTGGAGTCTACGCCTCTGTTAATACAAGAAAGGACTTTGCTTGCTTTGGAAACCGCAGTTTGGCATTGCATGCAATTGTTAAGCTTATGATCTACCAGGACACCCAGATCCTTCTCCGCTATGGGTGCCCCCAGTTCTACTCCCCCTAGTATGTATGATGCATGCATATTCTTAGCCCCCAAGTGCAAAAAAATTACATTTATCAACATTAAACCTCGTTTGCCACATAGTTGCCCAATGAAACAGTGCACTTAGGTCGGTTTGTAAGTTGGAGACATCCTGTAAGGACGTTATTCCACTGCATAGCTTGGTGTCATCTGCAAAGACTGAAATGGTACTTTTAATCCCAGACCCTATATAATTTATAAAGGTATTAAAAAGTAAGGGTCCCAACACTGAACCTTGGGGTACAACACTGATAACCTTAGACCATTCAGAGTAAGAATCACAAACCACTACTCTCTGAATTCTATCTTTTAGCCAATTTTCTATCCATTTACAAACTGATCTTTTCAAGCCTGTAGACCTTACCTTACACATTTGCCGTGTGTGGGTAACTGTGTCAAACGCTTTTGCAGAATCCAAGTATACTACATCCACAGCCACCCCTCTGTCCAAGGTTTTACTTACCACCTCATCATAAAAAGAAATCAGGTTTGTTTGACAACTTCTGTCTTTCATGAATCCATGCCGTCTGTTGCTTAAAATATTTTTTTCCAGCAAGAACTCACCTATGTGGTCTTTTATCAAACTCTCCAGTATCTTCCTGACTATAGAACTTAAACCAACAGGTCTATAGTTACTTGGCAAAGACTTTGATCCATTTTTAAATATAGGACCGCATTGGCCCTATGCCAGTCCAGTGGTACTATTCCAGTCCTTAACAAGTCCCTAAAAATTAGAAACAAAAGCATTGAAATTACAGAGCTCAATTCTTTTAGGATGTGTGGGTGGATGACCTCATGGCAAAGAACTCTCTGAGGATCTGAAAAAGAATTGTTGCTCTACATAAAGATGGCCTAGGCTATAAGAAGATTGCCAAGATTCTGAAACTGGGCTGCAGCATGGTCGCCAAGACCATACAACAGTTTAACAGGACAGGTTCCACTCAGAACAGGCCTCGCCATGGTTGACCAAAGAGGTTGAGTACACATGCTCAGCGTCATAGCCAGAGGTTGTCTTTGGGAAATAATCGTAGGAGTGCTGCCAGCATTGCTGCAGAGGTTGAAGGGGTGGGGAGTCAGCCTGTCAGTGCTCAGACCATACGCCGCACACTGCATTAAATTGGTCTACATGGCTGTCGTCCCAGAAGGAAGCCTCTTCTGAAGATGATGCACAAGAAAGACCGCAAATAGTTTACTGAAGACAAGCAGACTAAGGACATGGATTACTGGAACCATGTCCTGTGGTCGGATGAGACCAAGATAAACTTATTTAGTTCAGATGGTGTCAAGCGTGGGTGGCGGCAACCAGGTGAGGAGTACAGAGACAAGTGTGTCTTGCTTACAGCCAAGCATGGTGGTGGGAGTGTCATGTTCTGGGGCTGCATGAGTGCTGCCAGCACTGGGGAGCTACAGTTCATTGAGGGAACCATGAATGCCAACATGTACTGTGACATACTGAAGCAGAGCATGATCCCCTCTCTTCGGAGACTGGGCCACAGGGCAGTATTCCAAATAACGACCCCAAACACACCTCCAAGACCACCACTGCCTTGCTAAAGAAGCTGAGGGTAAAGGTGATGGACTGGCCAAGCATGTCTCCAGACCTAAACCCTATTAAACATCCGTGGGGCATTCTCAAACGAAAGGTGGAGGAGCACAAGGTCTCTAACATCCAACAGCTCCGTGATGTCGTCATGGAGGAGTGGAAGAGGACTCCAGTGGCAACCTGTGAAGCTCTGGTGAACTCCATGTCCAAGAGGGTTAAGGAAGTGCTGGAAAATAATTGGTGGCCACACGAAATATTGACACTTTCGGCCCAATTTGTACATTTTCATTTAGGGGTGTACTCACTTTTGTTGCCACCGGTTTAGACATTAATGGCTGTACACTCACTACTTTACATTGTAACAAAGTGTCATTTCTTTAGAGTTGTCACATGAAAAGATATTTACAAAAATGTGGGGGGTGTACTTACTTTTGTGAGATACTGTAAATGAATGAACAAGAGACAGCACATTCATGGTGATGAACATATGCTTCTGCTTTTATACGTCCCTGTGAGATGTCTATACATCTATGGTCAGCCTTCTAGAAGATGAGTTATCCTATTTATGATGATAGTGGTGCTGATAATATAAAATTGGAGCAAAGAAAGCTGCCTGGGTTGCTAATAGTAGCCAGTCCAATCTCAGCTGTCATTTTGTAGAGCAGAAAAAAACTCTACTCTGTAAATGCTGTAGGCAGCTCTGTCACATTCCCACTTGTCAGTTTTAACACAATGCTTAGGGAACTTCATATATGAAAGTGCATCCACCAGTGTGGGATTAGAACAGACCAGTTATTGTTAGGCAGCAATGTCTGATTCTTTATTCCAGACACTTTAGTACATCTTTTTGTAAACCAGCCTTATTGTTGGCTCAGGCGATTACTTTTTGTATTTCAGATATTGCTTATACTTTATTTCTGCAGTTTATAGAAGATTGTGTTTAATCACCGTGACCAGTGTTATATCTTTCAAAAGCAAGCAATTACCTGGTAACAGCTGTTTTAAGGGGGGGAGACACAATCAAAAAATGTTCTTGCTCTTGTTATTAAAGTTTATTTCCATCCAAAACTACCGTATTTTCTTTATTTTGGGAAAGGATTAGAACCCCAGGGCGCTGAACTCCTGTGCTGCTGACATTTTATTGGTCAGGAAGTGAGGGTTGCTTCAATATGGGAACTCCAAAATAATGGCAATGCTAAAAACTTTGTTGTGCAATGGTAACTATTTTTGCACGTATGCATATACCTTGGTATCCATGAGCATATGACCACATAAACAAACACTAAAATCCCAAGGTAATGTTCTTAAATGCTTTTAATTAGGCAACTGTTCATTAGGCAAGTCCTACTTTGACCTGATGTCCTGCACTAGCACTGCCCATAGATTAAATTGTGTTCTCAGAGGGATTATTGCTTATATGGAGGAATAATGAGATTTGTTCT
The DNA here is from genome assembly GCF_965119305.1 of Pelophylax lessonae. NCBI lineage: Eukaryota > Metazoa > Chordata > Amphibia > Anura > Ranidae > Pelophylax > Pelophylax lessonae. Next base: position 407,056,428 of record NC_138768.1, on the reverse strand, counting down.
GTAAGCTGTGATTTCACGCTATCTCAAAAAATCTCCAGCTGCGTTGCATCACTCACTGACTTTGTTTTGTGTCTACAATAGAATAGGATATAATAAACAAAAAATATTCACTTGTCCTCATTCATATCTGCCCTGTCTTTAGGAAGCTTTGCAGAGGATCATCACAACGCTTGCCAACAAAAATGATGAAATACAGAACTTTATTGACACATTAAGTCATGTACTTAAAGGCGTGCAGGTAAGTGGCAAATCTCTATTACTTTTATTTAATGTTAATATACATATGATTTATATTATTGCTATCTTGGAAGTGCAGGACGTTTTCCAAGTATCTTAACACAATATTATGTTGTATGCAGGGCCGCTCATAAGGGGGTACCACCGGTCTTCCTGTAGGGGGCCTGACGCCATCAAGTTAACAGGGGGGCCACAGCTTTAGGTTTCTTTAAATGTGCAGGCAGACTAAGCAGTTTATACATGCTTCTCCTGCAGCTCTCAGGTAGTTCAATATATTACATTTCGCTGAGCCCCATCAGTTTATTAGAGGAGGCTGAAGTAGAGAAGGAACTTTTATTTTCAGGCGCATAGGCGGATTAACAAAAGCCGCAGATGCCAATACTAAAATCAAAGTCCCGGCCAGCAGCCTCTGTCCCGGGCAGAGTGAGATCACTACCTTCCTGTTTAGTAGGTAAGTGCTGAGGAGAGGAAAGGCAGTATCACTGGGCTCAGTGCTTTCATGAGGTGGGAGATAGACAGAGCTGTGAGAACAAATCCAGCAGTGTTACCACCAGTTCCAGCTGTAAGAGAGGGTGAACAGTGACAGGTGTTGGTCCACACCCAAAATGGTCCTCTCCCATGCGATCCGATTCCTGTCCGAATTCACAGTTCGCACTGTGATCTGCGAGTGGACCTGGGGGTGTCATAAACTTTGTATTGACATCCTCAGCGGTTCACAGAGGGCAGTGTAAACTGCCGGCGAATCAGGTGCGATGCGGGAACTCACACTGGATTTGCAGGGTTTTCCGCATGTGAACCTTCTCTAATACCGTGTTTAGGTACAATTTTTTACTTTTTTATGTGAACTGCTGCTTTTTGACATCGAGGGGGGAGGCGGGGGTGAGTCATTTTATAATAAGCAGACTTTCCATTTAGGTGCAAGGTCCACTTTAAGGTGTACCTGTGTCTAGATAATGGACTTTAAAAGATTTACATATACTTAACAAGCAGTAACAGAGGTTTTGCACAAGCCAATTCTGACATCTAAATCTGCATGGACATTGAAGCAATTCATTCTTAAAGTAGAAGTCTGGTTTAAACCTATCTTTTTTCCTAAACTTGCTCCAACCCGCATTCTAAGCTCCATACTAACTAGCCTGTAAAGGAAAGATGTGTATCGTGATCAGCTCCCAGCGCTGCCTTCAAAGCAGAGGAGGGACAGCGGACAACAGATGCCCCATAGTAAGTCTACAGGTGACATTACTGCCCAGGCATTGCAGCTGTTGTCGCTGCTTTCTTCTCTCCCCTGAAGCCGGACACTAGGGAGATCACATGACTGTTCCAGAGTGCTGTATACACATCTTTCCTTTTCAGGCTAGTTAGTGTAGGACTTAGAATAGGGGTGGGTGCAGGTGTAAACTTAGATAGGTTTAGGCTGCACTTCTACAAAACCAATTGCAAAAAAGTTGGGATATTGTATAAAGTCTACATAAAAATAGAATGCAATGATTTGCAAATCTTATTAAACTGATACTAAAGTCTCTTTTTTTTTTCTTTTTTTTAACCACTTCCCGCCCACTATATAGCAAAATGATGGCCGGGAAGCGGTTGCTCTTTCCTGACTGGCCGTCATATGACGACCAGCAGGATAGACCAGAGCAGAGCGGCGATCGGTGGTGCGGTGTGTCACTCTGTCTCACCACATCTCTGTTCCCGGTAAAGAGCCTAATGACGTAGGCTCTTACCATGTGACCAGCTGTATCCAATCACAGCTGGTCACATAGTAAATAGCAAGTGCCGTTGATCGGCTTTCCTCAGTTCGTGCCTGACAGGCATGAGTAGAGGAGAGCTGATCGGCGGCTCTCCTGAAGGGGGGTTTGTGCTGGTAATCAGAGCATTGATTACCAGTGCAGACCCTTGGGGGATGCCACTAGAGCCACCAGGGATGCCCACCCATGACCACCAGGGATGCCCACCCATGGCCACCAGGGATGCCAATCAGGGCTCAGGGAGCCTTTCAGTGCCCTTCTCATCAGAGCTGCCCATGATTGCCATCTATCAGTGCCGTCCACCAGTGCCCATCATTGCCATCTATTAGTGCCATCTACCAGTGCCCATCAGTGCCGCCTATCAGTGCCCATCAGTGCCACATATCAGTGCCCATCAGTGCCGCCTATCAGTGTCCATCAGTGCCCACCAATGCTGCATATCAGTGCTACCTATCAGTGCCACATATCAGTGCCCATCAGTGCTGCATATCAGTGCTGCCTATCAGTGCCCAACAGTGTTGCATGTTAGTGCCACCCCATCAGTGCCTCCTCATCAGTGCCTGTCAGTGCGGCCTCATCAGTGCTCATCAGTGCAGGAAAAAAACATATTTATTTACAAAATGTTATAATATAAACAAAAAAACGTTTTGTTTTTTTTAAGCTTTTCAGTCTTTTTTTATTCATGTAGCAAAAAAGAAAAAAAATTGCAGTGATCAAATACCACCAAAAGAAAGCTCTACTTGTGGGGAAAAAATGACATACATTTGGTTTAGGTACAGTGTGGCAAGACCGTGCAATTGTCATTCAAAATGCAACATCGCTAAAAGCTGAAAATTGGCCTGGGCAGAAAGGGGGTGAAAGTGCCCTATATTGAAGTGGTTAAAAGTAATAAACATGTTATACTTACCTTCTCTGTGAAGTGATAGTGCACAGAGCAGCCTGGATCCTCCTCTTCTTGGGTCCCCCCCAGTGCTCCTGGCCCCTCCTTCCCGTCAAGTGCCCCTACAGCAAGCCGAGCTGCAGCTCTGTGTGTCTATTCAGACACGGAGCTGTGGTTTTGCCCCGCCCCCTCTCTCTCCTTATTGGGTAACTGGCTTTGATTGACAGCAGTTGGAGCTGAAGGCGCCACTACTGTGTCTCAGGCAATCAGGAGGGAGAGTCCCGGAACAGCCAAGGCACGTGTGCACATAGCTGGATCGAGATGGTGCTCAGGTAAGTATTAAGGGGGCTGAGGGGGGCTGCTGCACACAGAAGGTTTAATTATATTAATTAGGAATAGGCAAGGCCGATATATATCGGTATTGGCCCCAAAACTGGCCAATATTACTGTATGTAAAATCCTAGCATCCACTTTATTAGTTTTTTATATAATGTCTAGTGTGTGTTTTTGTGATCTAATAGTGTGAATACCTTCATTACATCGCCTCTTGGCCCTTCCGTGACCCCCAGCTGTCAGTGGGGGAGGAGAGAAGGACAGCAGGGTGGGAGATTAGCTGAGCCTGAAGCGGAGATGTGACGAAAGGTATTTCACACTATTTGAATCTAATACCCGGTGCTTCTGTGTACACTGCAGAGGGGAGGGGCTGAGATCCCCATCTGACGGCTATGAGAGGAGAAAACAGCAGAGCTGGAGATTAGCTGAGTCCAGAGCAACGATGTAATTAAGGTATTTCCCACTATTCTATTACAAAAACACACACTGGAAATTATATAAAACGTTAATAAAGTGGATTCTAGGATTTTAATGACACTAAACTAGGTTCACACGGGATTTCTGGCAGGCAGGGAGGGAAGGGAAGACCGCACATTACAGCTAAAAGACCTACTCCACATGTTCAGTACCAGATTTGTGTCAAAAATTGTCTTTATTTTTCAAAACTTTAAATGTACAAAATATCGGCCGATACCGATACTCAGTGACCAAAATATTGGTATCGGCCCTGAAAAAACCATATTAGTCTAGCCATAATCTTTTTTTTTTTTAAATACTTTTTGTTGAAATCTCAACAGTACAAATTGTTTGTAAGCAGTACATTGTACAGAAACCATGATACAACAGTCAAAAACAACATCAAGAACAAAAGAGAGTAGCAGCCAGAGGAAGTGCATGCGGTTTACGGGTACAATTGTACAGGAATCAATAGCATTATGCAGTCATTTAGGAGAGCCATAAGCGTTTTAGGAGTTGGAGTGGAGAGGGAAAAGGCCCACGCTTATAGGGTAGGCGGTCGGGAGTACTGTGTCTGCTAGGATAGAGGGGGTGCAAACTGTGTCCATAGGGCCCAACCCCCCTCAACAGTGTCCCTTGTGCCGCCTCTCCCCCTGTCCACCCCCCCCCAAGGGAAATCAATATGCAACAATAAGCATTAAGTACTAGGTATCAGGATTGTGGACATCCAACTAAATAGACCATTCTTTGTTACATTTAGTGATAGACATATTAGCTGACACTAATAAGCGTTTAAAGGAGTAGCTTACGTTCGGTCTATCCCTAATCTTAGAGTGCAATAAGATAAAAAAAAACTTCTGCCTTTAGAACCACTTTAACGCAATATTTTTTTCTCAATAGAAAACATATCAAATGTTTTTATAACCCAACAAAAATGTTGTGCTTAGTGCAAAATGAAAGGAAAATCTAATAACCACTACATCGTATATAATTACAACTCATGATAGAAAACTTTATACACAATTTACATCAAAATACATGGTAACGTGCCCATCACAGAACATATTGTTGAAGCTTGTCCTTAAAAAAGTAAGCTTAAAAAAACATATTTTCAAGTTCACTTCCAGGTGCAATAGTCCCAAACATCTTGAAATCAAGTTCCCTTACCAAATGCTAATGATCTCCAAATTATAAGAGATCAGCTTAGCAGAAATCATTCCAATCAAAGGCCACCAAACAAAATACTGCAGTGCCCAGAGTATCCAGGGTCCTCCACTGGCTATCCAAAGACCACTCCTCTAAATTTGGATAAATGGAGGAAAACGTAAAGGACCATAGAGTAGTATTGCTTAAAACCACATAAATTATTTAAAGTGCTTGTAAAGGCAGAAGGTTTTTTTTTTAAGATAAAAAGCCTTCTGTGTGCAGCAGGCTGACTCAGCCCCCCTAATATCTGAGCCCATCCCTATCTAGCGATGTTGCAGGGGTGTCTGAGACTCTCCCTCCTGTTTGGCTGAGATGGCAGCACCGTGCCATTGGCTCCCGCTGCTGTCAATCAAGTTCAGTGAGCCAATTAGCAAGCTGCTTTCCTTTTGTGGCGCTCAATAGGAGGGAGGGGCCAGGAGCAGGGTAGAGGGGCCCGAGAAGAGGAGGATTCGGGCCACTGTGCAAAACCACTTCACAGAGCAGGTAGGTATATCATGATTTTTTTGTTTTTAACCAAAAAAAAAAAAAAATGAGACTTTACAATCACTTTAAGCAAATATACTTACAAATTTAAAAGCCACATAGTCAAAAAGACACTACATCAGAGAACATCAGCAGGTGTGTAAAATCATAAGCTACTGGCCTCACCCTACTCATGTTTCGTTTGTACAACAGATGTCTTCTGTCCCCTGAAGACGTCCGCTGTACGGACGGCCCCCTCCCTTCCCCATTGTGGCACCCTCCACCAGGGCGATTAGTGCCTCTTGGGCATTCCAACATCTGACATCTGTGTCTCAGGTTTGCAAGGTGGTTACCTGATTGTCTGTTTACACTTTTACCAAATTTTACAATGTTTTTGTGTTCACATCTTCAGATGTTTGTTTTGGCTGCAGGGTTTTGCAGGCTGCTCTTTAAGGTTCCTTGTTTCCCTGGAAGGGGGGGGGGGGGATTGTTTGGGTGGTTGACATGTTTTCCTTGTTACTCCTGTTTTTTGTTTGCCCTCCCCTCATTGAGGCACTGCTTTGGGACATCCATATGCTCAAGAATAGAAGAGCTGTGTCGCTGTAAAATCCCTATCTCTGAGTTCATTGACGGGCACAGCACCCAACACCTCTACTTGGTTCTTTTTTACTTGTGCTGCTTTGCGACTAATTGGCTTGCTTATAGCAGAGAGGGATATTTATATCAGCTAGGACTGCCCATAGGCGGTAATTTATTATTTTCTGCCTAGTTTCCTACGCCTGTAGGTGGCGCTAAAAACCCCTATGGTCTAGAATAGAAGAGCTGAAGAGCTGTGTTCATCAAAGAGCTCAGAGAAAAGGATTTCACGGTAAGTAACAAAAAAATCCAATTTTTATGGACAAAGTCAGCCTAGAATTTTTCATATACCTAGGCCATAACTGGATGTGTTATTCCTTTTTATTTATGAATAAATATTATTTACATTGCTGTGACATGTTATTACTATAATTTTCCAGGGAAATTCTGCCAAGGTCTTGTCTGACCTGGATGAAGAGTTTGATGGTCTCTACTCTGTGCTTGATGAGATGAAAGAGAGTATGACTAATAGAATCAAGCAGGAACAAGCTCACAAAACCCAGGAGCTACAGGTGAGGCCATGCTTTACTCTACTCCTGATTGCAGGTTACCTTATGCTTCCCTCCTAATTGCTTAGCTGTTGCTTGATGCACAAAGTACATTTCAGTTTGTATTGAAAACCAAGCCTTGAAATGCTTACTGGGAACACAGCATTCATACCCAAGAACTCTGGTTTCTCTATCGTTTGACGGACGCAGTCTCTGATCTTCATATCAGATGGGTTATACTGCCCCCTACAGGAGTAGGACACTAGGCAGAAAAAAGTTCTGGCTACGCCTATAGGCAGTCCCAGGGGTATACCCTCTCTCCCTGCTATAGGATGTCAGTTTTAATCGGCCTAGTCAGGACCTAGTTCCTTGCTGGGATCTCTGGTCCTGGCAAAGTTTTTTTTCTTGATAGTTTTTTCTAGTTAGCTTTTTTCTCTGGATATTTTTCCTGTGAGATCTACAAGCAACTAAGCCGGATCTGGGCGATGGGCTGCCTATATAGATCCAGTGGTCACTCCAGCTGGCCATTGAGCGCGTGCAGACCCCAGCAACGCACTAGGTCGGCCACGACATAGTCCCGCTGGACGGGGACTGGCCCAGTGAGTTAAACGTCTCGCCAGGTCGCATACAACTGGGTCTAGGTCCGGTTTGCAGTGTTCCTATTGGCCGACAGCCCCCCCACTTCGGCTGAGAGGGGTTCTGTCAGGAAAGAGGGCGCCCACCTGTTCCTGGTATGGTGAGTAAATGTTCCCCCCTCTTCCCCTGGCCAATTTTGGGGTGGACACGGGGCCCTCCCTAGGACGGTCGGACCCCTACAACCCCGGGTTCCCCTCTGTCCTGTCACTTACCCCCCCCTACCTGCCCCCACCCCTCACTACTGGGGATGTGGGACTGTTGTAACTACTCCCGGGGGCTGAGACCGAGCATCAGGCCGCAGGTGGGGGCGGGAAGGTGCGCAGCTGGCGACGGACGAACGATCGTGCGGGGGGGATTTACTTGTCACTCCTAGGGCCCCCTTCCTGTCGATCCCATCCAGGAGGCTTGGGGGTCCCCACGAGGGTCCTTGGTGGCTCTGCAGGCCGAGTGGGGCCGCCATTTTCTTGTAGTTCATGTGCTCTGCAAGATTTGGCGGCCATGTTGGTACACCCGGCGGCCATTTTGCTGTGGATTTCTAAAAGGAATCACTGGTGGCCATGTTTTGGGAGTTCCTGGAAGTGTTTTTTCTTGGTGGAGCCCCTCCCTATACCCTAGTGCTGCTCCTCAGATCTTTCTTTCTGTATCGAGATCGCTGCAGACACGTGCTGTGCAGACGTTCTGGGCCTCCTGGTGCATCTTTGGTCTAGGGTGGTGAGTCTGGGGGTCTCTCTCTCTCTCTCTCTGCTGGGGGTCTTCAGGGTGCTCTGCCTGACCTCTTAGGGGCGCTGTAGTGCAGTGGAACGTTTTAAAAAATAAATAAATAAATACATTTTTTGCTGACGGGTTCCCCTGGTGCAACATGGACCCTGCAGAACATGTGTCCCCACCTGACCCCCTCAAGGAGGCCGCAGGACCCTCTGGTTCCCAGCTGTCCATAGATGCACTTTTGGCGGTCCTGGAATCGTTTGTGTCCCAGGTGGAGGTGGCCTTTAAAGGGCGAGGTGCCAAAAAATGCCCTCCGCCTACCCCTGCCTCATCTGATGTGTCAGATTCTGAGTCTGATTCAGCCACCGCAGACATGGGTCTCCCCCTCCCGGGTCTACTACCTCCAGTCCTGTCTCCTCTGACAGTGAGGATGGCACCTCTACCTCCGCCACCGAGCAAGAAAAGGCACTGGTGGATGCACTGGTTGTGTTTGTGCGTGAGACCCTATAAATGGAGGACGCAGCTGTGATTGCGAATGAGGCGCAGGCTATGTTTGGTACTCACAAGCCATCCAGGGAGGCAAAGGTTTTTCCCTTTCCCGCGTATTTTGACAACATGCTCAAAAAAGAATGGGACCGCCCAAAGCATTCCCCTGGGGTGCCTAGGCGGATGGCTAGATGCTACCCCTTTGAAGAGTCCCTTATAAAGAAGTGGACTGTGCCACCTACGGTGGACCCTCTGGTCTCAAGACTGAATAAAGCTACCATGAACCCAATGGAGGATTCCCTGTCCTTTAAGGATCCGGTAGATAGAAAGGCGGAGTCTGTGGCCCGCAATATGTACTTCCTGGCGGGGTCTGCTCTAAGACCGATGTTTACGGTTGCCCTTGTCTCGCAAACATTGACTGAATGGGCTATGTTACTACGCCGTGAACTGGAGGGGAGACATCTTCCTCCTGCCTTTGAGGAGCTGTTTGACCAGCTGGTGCAGGGGCTGCAATTTGTTTGTGATGCCGCACTGGATTCTGCTTCCGTTTTGGGCAGACTGTCAGTTTCGGCAGTGGTCCTCCGGCGTATACTTTGGCTAAAGTGCTGGTCTGCAGATCAGACCTCAAACAAGGCCTTGACTTATCTGCCTTTTCAAGGAGATCGCCTGTTTGGGGCTACCCTGGATGACATTATCAAAGTCTCACAGGGGGTAAAAGCACCTTTCTCCCACAGGCTAACAAGGGTAAGGACCCACGTCGCAGATGGGGCCCCTCCTTTTCAGCACATAAGAAGTTTTTTCGTTCCTCAGGGTCAGTCGATAAGGCAAAGTCCTTCAAGGCTCCCTCGGGTGGTTCCAAGCAACCCTGGTCTGGCAAACAAAAATCGAGTTTCTCCAGACCTGAGGACAAGGCCCCTTTGGCCTAAAGGTGCACCCTCACCCATATCTGGGGTGGGGGGACATCTTTGCCGGTTCCTGGACCTGTAGTTATCCTGGATACAAGACAAATGGGTTCACAAGGTCATACAGTCCAGGTACAACATTGAGTTACGATCCGTTCCACTGGTAAAGTTCTTCTCTTCTAATGTGAGACTGTCCCCGGGTCGCTAACAGGCTCTCTTTGGTGCGGTACAGGACCTGGTACAACAAGGAGTAATAGTTCCGCTTCGGTGTGTGGAACGTTTTCAAGGCTTTTATTCAAACCTGTTTACGGTCCCCAGGAAGGAGGGAAAGGTGCGTCCAATCCTAGACCTGATGGCACTGAATTGCTTTGTGCGAGTTCAAAAATTCAAGATAGAATCCGTTCGCACAGTGGTGGCTTCCCTACTTAAGATTTCCTGGCCTCTATAGACTTCAAAGATGCCTACTTTCACATCTCAATATGTGCAGGACATCAACGTATTTTGCGTTTTGCTGTGGGAGAGGATCACTATCAATTTGTGGTGTTACCCTTTGGTCTCGCCTCTGCTCCTCGGGTCTTCACAAAGGTGTTGGCTCCGGTCCTGGCGCTGTTACGACAGCGGGGGATATCGGTCCTGGATTATTTGGGTGACCTGCTTCTCCGTGCGGTGTCTCTCATGGTGCTGGTGACAAATTTGCAGATCACCATGATAACTCTGGAGGAGTTTGGGTGGATTCTGAACCTTCATAAGTCCTCCCCGGTCCCTTCCATGAGACTGAACTATCTGGGTCTGACTTTGGACTCGTCCACAGCCAGGGTGTTTCTTCCTCCGGAAAAACTCCAAAAACTACAGACTGCGATTCAGCTGTTGCTGTCCAGCAAATGGTCGTCCCTTCGGACCTGCAAGAGAGGCCTGGGACTGATGGTGTCGTCCTTCGAGGCAGTCCCCTTCCCTCAATTCCATATGAGAATCCTCCAGAAGGAAATCCTTCTCAAATGGAACAAAAATCCAAATTCCCTGGACAATCAGATCCAGTTGAGCCAGGTGACCAGGGAGTCCCTGATCTGGTGGCTTCGGTCCCCGATGCTCAAACAAGGGAAATCCTTCCTTCTTATATATTGGACAATTGTCACCACGGATGCCAGTCTGTCCGGGTGGAGAGGGGTTTTTGTCAGGTTTTCTGCTCAAGGAGTCTGATCCCTGGAAGAATCCAGGTTACCGATAAATGTATTGGAGCTGAGAGCGATCAGGCTTTGCCTAGTCCACTGGACCGAGTACCTTTGAGATTGTCCAGTGCGTATTCAATCGGACAATGACACGTCCGTGGCTTATGTCGATCACCAAGGGGGCACCAACAGTGTCCTTGCGGCCTTGTAAGTGGCTGGCATCCTCTGATGGGCAGAATGCTTTGTTCCAGCTCTCTACACTGTTCACATTCCAGGAGTGGAAAATTGGCATGTGGATTTCCTCAGTCGACAGACCTTGGATCAAGGGGAATGGTCTCCATCCGGAGGTGTTCCAGCAGTTGTGCCTTCGTTGGGGCACTCCAGATGTAGATCTGTTGGCGTCTCGGGTCAACAGAAAAGTGCAAAGGTTTGTGGCCCGCTCTTGGGACCCTCTGGCAGACGCCACGGATGCGCTGGTGGCCCCGTGGGGTCAGTATCAGCTGATGTATGCCTTTCCTCCTCTAAAATTGCTGCCATGACTTCTTCGCAGAATAGAGGCAGAAGGGATTCCAGCCATTCTTGTGGCTCCGAACTGGCCTCGCCGAGCTTGGTACGCCGACCTGGTCAGCCTAGTCGCAGACGCTCTTTGCAGACTTCCTCTCAGAGAGGATCTACTGTTTTAAGGGCCAATCTTCTATCCTACTTTACAGTCGCTGGCTTTGACGGCTTGCCTGTCGAAAGCAAGGTGCTGAAGGACAGGGGATTGTCTGCTTCAGTGATTCCCCCTATGCTTAAGCGAGAAAAGCAACTTCTAGGAAGATCTATCATCATACATGGAAGTCGTGTAAGTCTCTTGGGGTTCCCCCTCACTCTTACTCGGTGGCTTTCCTTCAACGGAAGGTTGATCAAAAGTTAGCCTTTTGTAATATGAAGGGTTAGGTTTTGGCCTTGGCAATTTTCTTCCAAAGGCCAATGGCCGCCCATTCCCTGGTGTGTAGCTTTATCCAGGGGGTGCGGCACTTGGCGCCTCCGATGCAACCTCAGCTGTCACCTTGAGACCTTAATTTGGTGCTGTCGGTTCTCCATAAACCTCCCTTTCAAAATATTCGGGAGATTCCTCTGCTTACCCTATCCCAGAAGGTTGCCTTCTTGGTGGCTATTACTTCTACGTGCAGGGTGTCGGAACTGGCAACATTGTCCTGTCGTTCTCCCTATCTGGTGGTTCACAGGGATAAAGTCGTACTTCGTCCGGATCCGTCCTTCCTTCTGAAGGTGGTTTCTAGTTTTCACTTAAAGGAGGACATCGTGTTACCCTCTTTGTGTCCTAAGCCTAAACATCCTAAGGAAATTGCATTACATACTTTGGATGTGGTTCGGGCACTCAGGGTGTACTTAGTGACTACTGAGTCTTTTCGAAAGTCAGATTCGCTCTTTGTACTCACGGATGGCCCCAAGAAAGGGCTGCCTGCGTCTGCAGCGCCTATTTCCAAGTAGATCAGGCAGACAGTTGTGCAGACTTATTCAATTAAGGGTCAGGTTCCTCCTTTCCCTGTTAAGGCGCATTCTACTCGGGTGCTTAGTGCTTCCTGGGCTTTTCGCCATCAGGCATCTGTGCTTAAGGTTTGCAAGGCGGCTACCTGGTCTTCTGTTCATACTTTTACAAAATTTTACAAGGTGGATGTGCTGGCACCTACTGATGCCTCTTTTGGCTGCAAAGTTTTGCATGCTGCAGTTTAAGGGTGTTTCCAGTCTCTCTTGAGGGTGTTTAATGTTTTTTCAGGTGGGTCTCATCTTGTTGTTCTGATGAGTCCTATGTTGCCTGGTTGGCTATGGTTTAGCCTTGGGGAATTATTTTTCTGCTGTTCCCACCCCTCATTTTTATGGCACTGCTTTGGGACGTCCCTACGGATATGAAGATCAGAGACTGTATCCGTCAATGAACGATAGAGAAAATTGGATTTTTGTCTTACCGTAAAATCCTTTTCTCTGAGTTCATTGACGGACGTAGTACCCGCCCCTCTATTTGAGTTGGGTTGGTAATATTTTCTCTGACGCTGCTTTGATACAAAACTGACATCCTATAGCAGGGAGAGAGGGTATACCCCCTGGGACTGCCCATAGGCGTAGCCAGAACTTTTTTCTGCCTAGTGTCCTACTCCTGTAGGGGGCAGTATAAACCTACTGATATGAAGATCAGAGACTGTGTCCATCAATGAACTCAGGGAAAAGGATTTTACGGTAAGAGACAATTCCAATTTTTTATACCAGCATAGATTTAGAGCATCAGTCCTCTCAGCTCTGTTGTGTCAGTAATCTTTTGGGATGGGAACTCCATATGGGTACCAGTAATGCGAGAGAAGAATTTTCAAATATGTTTGCCACAGGCCTAGTGCTTCCTCACGCATTAGGAAAGTTTTATATTAGAGCTTACAGCAACCATTTTCTGTTTCAATATTTGTTATAAGTTTCAAGAGCGTATGATAAGTCATGACTTGCCCACACAGGGGCGATATTGAACAGGCACATACGAACAGCAACCATTTTCAACCAGGGTCCCTCCAGAGGTTGCTAGGGGTTACTTGAGCTGTGTCTCCCATATGATAGCGCTTGCAAAGTTCCAGGACCAATGGCACCTGAAAAATCCAGCAACATTCTGTCCACCACTGTAAGGCTCCTTTCACACAGACCGCCTCCGCCAGGGGACTCCGTGCTGCTCAGCGGGGATCTACCTGCCGATCCCCGCCTAAAAAACTGACAGGCGGATCTGATTGTTGGTGTGAAAGGACCCTAAGGGTTGAATTTTTCTTACTGATCACCAATTTTTACCACTGGCCCACCTGTAAATTGGTTTGTTAGGAGTCCCCAAGACCTGAAAATAATTTTAGTGGTTCCTCTGGAGTAAAATGGTTCAGAAAGGCTGGCTTACATGATCTTTAATATGCAAAAAGTTATTTCAGTTCCTGGCTTTTCCCTTTGGCATCTCATTTGGTCAATGAGGCAGTCCAACACAAAAACAGACAAAAAATAAGGATTAGAATATGGTGTGACCAGGCACAACTTGTAGGAACTGAAGTTGCTGTTTACATATTTGAGCTCCCCAAGATTTAGGAGTTTTACAAAACTGCATATGTATCTGCACCTCTAGGAGCCTGTTGTGCATGTGTATACTCTTCTCTGAATAAAAAGCGGCTGTTGGTTTAAATCAAAGATCAGTTAAAATATCCAATAAAGATTTTACCTTGTTAATATGAAAACATGTAATAGGCTCTCAAACACCCAGCATCCTCACAAACTATGCATCTTTGGCAACTTGCTCAACTACACCGTGCCAATTTTCAGAAGAGCTTACACAGTTAGTTCCATGTATTCTGTGTAGAATATATGCTTTTTTTCCATGCAGAGGGTGATGGTTTTCCTGAAATGATGATTGGGTTGTGTTGGTTGATTAATAAAGATACCTGTAGGTTTTTTTTTTTTTTTTTAGAAGTATCTAAGACTTTAAACCACTGTACCTATACCTATATACAGTATACAATTAAGACACCAGTGCACTAAAGCAAAGTAGAGCTCTTGTGTTTTTGAAGTTTTTGACAAGTGACAGAAAAGCTGTGCTATTTTTGTTACATTTCTTTTTCAATCACATAACTTTGCTCAACACTCACACATACATTGCCTCTTCTTTTCTCCATTTTGTTCTAGAATCAGCTGTCCCAGTGTACAAATGCCCTGGAGAGTTCAGAGGAGCTATTAGAATTTGCTTCACGGACCATGGACATAAAGGAGCCTGAGGAATTCACCAAGGTACAGAATATGAAATGTGACTTTAATGAGAAAGCTTTAAGACATTTTTCCTCTACCATTCTCTACATGTACAGTGGGAGGGTGCTTCCCAGAGAAGCCTAAACACCATTTATTTAAGTGTTTCCTTTATGTCTCTTGCTGGACAACATACAGTAATTAATCTATTTTCAATATTCACATCATTACAAATAGTTCTCCATTCTAAACGTCAAAACATACATAAACTGCTACTGAGTGACTTAACATAATAATAAATATAAAAGACTATATAATGTTATAAGACTTATACAATGTTAACATTGTTAAAGCTTTGTAGTGTGGTGCATGGAATTTGATTTACCTGTACTTTAATAATTTCCATTCTTCATAATTTTCTGCTTAAAACTTGAGGTGATTGTAGCCTTATAGGTGCACTTGCGACAGAGACAATTGAGTACTGCCCGCGATACTTTTTTATTTGCACTAACATACAATATTTCAGGACAAACTGAGTAGTACTGCTTGGACCTTGATGAAGGGGACATACCCCGAAAGCTTGTCCTGAAATATTGTATGTTAGTGCAAATAAAAAAAGCATCACGGACAGTCCTCAGATAGTGAAGATTATTCCTCTACATCTGCAACAGTGCACGAAAAGGCGCTGGTGGAAGCACTAATTGTATCTGCGTAAGACCTTGAAGATGGAGGAAGCAACTGCAGCTGCGACGGAGGTGCAGGTTCCCTATGGCACTCACAAGCCATCCAGAGCAAGTTTCCTTTCCCCGCCTATTTTGACAGAATTGTCGTTAAAGAGTGGGGACGACCAAAGCATCCCCCTGGGTCCCTAAGCGCTTTACTTGGCGATACCCCTATGAGGTGTCCCTTGTTAAGAAGTGGACTGTTCCACAGGTTTCCAGATTGAACAAGTCTACCATGATTCTGGTTAAAGAGTTCCTGGCCTTTAAGGATCTGGCTGACAGGTAGGCGGAGGCTGTGGCCCGCAGTATGTAAACTCTGGCTGGTTCGGCACTGAGGCCAGTATTCATCATTGCCCTGGTGTTGCAAACTCTGAGTGGGCTAAGCTTTTACGCTGTGACCTGGAGGAAGAACAGCCGAGCGAAGCTAGTGGACCAGCTGGTCCAGGGGTTGCAGTTTATCTGTGATGCCTCTTTTGATGCGACTCCTCTAGTGGCTGGGCTCTCTGTTTTGGCAGTCGTACTTAGGCGTGTCTTTTGGCTTAAATGCTGGTCTACGGACCAGACTTCTAAAAAGGCCTTGACTGAACACCTCTTTGAAGGAGTCTTTTGGAGTCTGTTTGGAGCTACCCTGGATGACATCATTAAAGATCTCGCAGGGGGAAAGAGTACCTTTCTTCTGCAGGCTACTAAGGGCAAGGAACCTCGTTGTAGACGTGGGCCCTCCTTCTCGGCTCATAAGAAGTTTTTTAGTCCCTAAGGGTCGACTGACAAGGGTTCAAAGCCTTTCAGAGCCTCCTCTGGAGGATCCAAAGAACCTGGTCTGGGAAGCCGAGAGCGGGCTTTTCCAGACCCGCGGATAAGGCTCCTTCAGCATGAAGGTGCACCCTCACCTGTACCAGGGGTGGGGGGACGTCTTCGCTGGTTTCTGGAACCATGGACTTCCCTGGTACAAGACAAGTGGGTCCACAGAGTCATTCGGTCCAGCTACAAGATCGAGTTTTGCTCTTGTCCCCTGGCAAGGTTCTTTTCTGTATCGTCCGTCGACAGACGCAGCCTCATCTCCATGAGCTGAGTGGGTTTATGCTCCTCCCATCAGTAGTAGTCTAGGCAAGAAAATTTGAATACACACGCCCACGGGGCTGTCCCTTCAGGCATAAACCCACGCTGCACAACCCAGCGCATCAGTTTGTTTTCTGCCTAGAGAAGGAGTAGACCTAGGTTTCCTGCTGGGACTCCGGTCTCAGTTTTTTTATTCTCTTCACAATATTTTCTTTTATTTCTCTTTACTCACTTGCTAGCTAGTATTCAGGGAAGAATTTCCTGGTGATTTACAAGCAATGATGCCAGCTGGGGATTGCTTCGTACTGGATAATCTAGATCCTTATGGTCCCCCCAGTCTGGCCTATGAGTGTGAGCAGGTTATAGTTCCAGCCTAGGCCTAGTCACGACGGTGCCCCCTTGTCCGGAGGGGGACAAGCTTGCTAGCGGATGCCTCGCCAGGACGCAACGACCTGGAACGCCCTCAGTCACAGCGTACTCCTTAGCTGGCAGCACCCCCATATCGGGTGGGAAGCAGTCTGCCCGAAGCGGAGCCCACCCAGTCCATGGTATGGTGAGTAATTGTGCCCCACCTTGCCGCTGCTAGCCTTGGGGGGATGTTGGATCTCCCCTGGGGATAATGGGATTCTGCCTCCCAAGAGATCCCCCTGGTCTGTCCTGTGCGCTGTCTGTGTGTCCTTCCCTCTCCCTGTCCCTGCGGGGGCTGTGCGTCTGGAGTGCTCTGGTGCTCGAGGGGGGGTGGGGGAGGGTAACATGGTACCTTGGGCTTCCTGGTCCCTGTTGTGGTTCCTGAGGCCTTCATGTGTTGGTCCCTAGCCGCATGGTGCGCCTTGGGCACCGCCATCTTAGGTGTGGGCAATTAACTTTTTTCCCCAAAGACTTGTATGGGGCTGCCATTTTCCCTGCAGCTTCCTATTTTGTATGGGCATCCATCTTTGTGTAGCCCTGGTGCTATACTTGGCAGTGTAACCCTATCAGGCGACATCACTTCCTGTGTGGTCATTTCCTGCTGTTGAGCCAAGGTCACTTCCTGCTTCTCCCTCCATGCTGTGGAAGATTCAGGAGGCTGTGTGTCTGAGGTGGTAAAGTATTGAGGGTCCCTCCGGGCATACCCTTGCACTTTCTGCTATCAGTTTGGTTTGAAGGAGCTCCCTGCAGACCGTTGTGATCGGTGGTGGATACCGCGATCGGCATTCTTAAAGCTACAATACTCAGTTTTTTGCATTTTGCACTATGGAGTCCCAAACTGGAATTTCACCCTCAGACCCACTCTGTGCGACTCCCAGACAGTCCGGATTGCAGTCGCTGGCCGCAATTTCAGCTGCCCTGGAAAGCCTTGCAAATAAAGTTGATTTAGTCATGAAAAAGGTTGATAGCTGTAAACGGCCGCTGCCTTCTCCATCTGTGGAGGTGTCCTCTGATTCAGAGGATGATGTGGTTGCCCCGGATACTCCCCTTCCTGAGGGGTCGCTGTCCTCGCAGTCCGATGGTAGAGAAGAGGTCTTCTTCAGCTGCAGCGCGGGAACGTGCTTTGGTGGAAGCCTTGGTTATTTCAGTGCGGTATACTTTAAAATTGGCTGATGAGCCCACGCCGGCAGGGAATCGGGTGGGCTTTGGCTCCCAGAATTATCCAAAAGCTGACAGGGTTTTCCCTTGTCCCGACACTTTTCACGATATTGGGAATGACCAATGGCGGCGCGTTAAGCACGTGTTAGTGGTGCCAAAATGATTTAAACGCCTGTATCCTTTTGCTGAAAAGGTTTTCAACCGTTGGACGGTGCCACCTAAAGTGGACCATCCTGTTTCCAGATTAAAAAATTCTACTCTTGTGCCTGTGGAGGATTCCCCAGTTTTTACAGATCTAGTGGACAGGAGGGTGGAATCCCTTTCCCGCCATCTTCACGTGCTGGTTCCATTTTGAAACTGTTTTTTGTGTCTTTGCTAGTCTCACAGACGGTGACGGAATGGATTAGGGGTTTGCGGGAGTCTTTGGACCCCGAGACTGTTCCCCCGGAACAGCTGGAACTGTTAGACCAGTTTATCCAGGCTCTGGTGTTCCAGTGCGATGCGTCTATGGATGCGGCTCTCCTGGTGGCCAGGGTCTCGGCCGTGGGCATTGTCTTAAGACGCATGGTCTGGTTGAAGAGCTGGTCAGCTGACCAAGCTTCTAAAAAAGCCTTAGCTGATATCCTCTTTTTGGGAGACAGGTTGTTTGGCGACTCATTGGATGAGTTGATCAAGGGCCTGACTGGCCGGAAGAGTACTCTTATTCCTCAATCCTCCAAGGGTAAGACACCCGTACTAAGCGGGGTCCCTCCTTTTATGCTCATAAATGTTTTTTTCGTGTCTGAAAGGTAAGCTGTTCAGAACTTCTGGAGGTGCTAAGAAACCCTGGGGCAAGTCCAAGGCGGTCAGTCCAGTGCTGCAGACAAGTCCTCTTCAGCATGAAGGGGCGCCCTCACCCATCTTAGGGGTGGTGGGACATCTGCACTTCTTTCAGGAACCTTGGACTTCCTTCATTCAGGACAATTGGGTTCGCGAACTGGTTTGTTTCGGGTACAAGATCGAATTCTGGTTTCCGGGCCAGGGGACAGTTATTTTCAGTCAAATCTTCACCTGTGTCCGGATCGTTTGAAGGATCTGTGGGAGGCTGTACGAGATCTCCTGGCTCAAGGGGTGATTGTGCCAGTTCTCCAACAGGAACACTCTCAATGCTTCTATTCAAACCTGTTCACCGTGCCCAGAAAGGAGGCAAAAGTGTGTCCAATCCTGGACCTTAAGGCTCTGAACCGCTTTGTGCTGGTGCAGAAATTCCGAATGGAGTCCATTCGGTCGGTGGTGGCATCTTTGAATCAGAGAGTGGCATGCGTTCCGGGTCCCGGAAGCCGTCTTCTCCAGCAGGGATGGACTTGAGGGGGTTTTCCCGGAGGTTTGGGTGTACACCTAAGGAGGGGACAAAGCAGTCTGCACTCCAATATGGTGTTGTAGTGTGGATGAAAGCCCAAATCTAGCGTGGGGATGGCCCGAAGAGACGGGGCACATATGAAACCATCAGTGACCTGGATACATCACCTGGTAAGAGAGATCATGCAATTGAAGGTTCCAGTGATAATAACCTTTAAAAGGGACAGCAGGTCACTGCACGGATGGATAGTGATGGTTACTAAACGTAGTCTATTTATGTTGTTGGCTTGCATGGATACCATTTGACCCTGCCCAGCGTACACGAAGGAGGGGGAGGGATTTGTGTAAACACATTTAGTATATAATTGGGCCTGTTGAAGGATGGACCAGCTTTGAGGAAGGGAGCATGCCTCCCGAAACGCGTTAGCGGTTCTATTACAGGGACATGTCCTTTTCCTCATAGTGGTGGACTCATTCTATGCGATTTTTGCTCTTCATGTTTGTGAGTATGTTTTTGGTATTTTAATAAACATTTTAAAGGTGTCCAAGGGTAATGCACTAGGTGCTTGCGCCTCCTTTTCTACGTTTGTAGTCTTTGGAGTTCCCCGTCTGAGGAGAGGGGCACGCCTATTATTCCCATTGGAGTAAGTGCTTGGGTCATTCAGTTGTTTGATAAATTATGGGAATTGTAGTTCCTGAACAACTGGAGGGCCATAGTTTGAAGACCCCTGCTTTAAGGGGTGATTGACCCGGTTCCGACTTCGGAACGTTTTCAGGGTTTTTACTCAAACCTGTTTACAGTTTCCAGGAAGGAAGGCAAGGTGCGTCCAATTCTGGACCTTAAGGCGCTGAACTGCTTTGTGCAGGTGCAGAAGTTCAGGGTGGAGTCTATCCACATGGTGGTGGCATCCATGCATCAGGTGGATTTTCTTGCCTCTATCGATATCACCTCTGCTCCTTGGGTCTTCAGGATTGTTACGTCAAGGGTTGATCACAATACTGGGTTACTTGGACGACCTCCTGATGCTGTGGTGGAAAACCTGGAAATCACCATAAAAACTCTGCAGGAGTTCTGCTGGATTCTGAATTTTCAGAAGTCTGCTCTGATTTGGTCCCCAAGGTGGACTATCTGGGTCTGACTCTGAACAAACTCTAGAACAGTGTTTCTTAACTCCGGTCCTCAGGGCACACTAACAAGCCAGGTTTGCAAGAAAACTGAAACACATCACAGGTGATATCATTTGCCGCTCAGTGATTGCAGTATTCTAGTCTGCATTTCCCCAAGGTAATACTTAAAATCTGGCCTGTTAGTGTGCCCTGAGGACCGGAGTTGAGAAACACTGCTCTAGAAATTGCAGGCTGCAATTCGTCTCCTGCTGTCCAGCAGACGGTCATCCCTCTGGACTTGCATGTGGGTGCTGGGCCTGATGAAGGTGTCTACCTTCAAGATGGTTCAGTTTGCACAGTTTCATACGAGTTCCTTGCAAGGGAGATTCTGGCCAAATGGGACAAGATTCTGCAGTCTCTGGACAGTCAGATCCGGCTGAGCCGGGGAATGAAGGAGTCTCTGATATGGTGGCTTTGTTCTCCGGCGCTTCGGCTGCGCAAATCCTTCCTCCCCTTGTATTGGACAGTGGTCACCACGAATGCCAGCCTGTCTGGCTGGGGAGGCGTCCTCGGGAAAAATTCTGCTCAGGGCTGGAAGAGTCCAGACTATTGATCAATGTCTTGGAACTCCGAGCGATCAGACTGTGCCTGGACCATTGGATTGATCGCCTTCAGGGATGTCCAGTGCGCATTAAATCTGACAATGCCACGGTCGTGGCTTATGTCAATCACTGGGGGGGCACAAAAAGTATCCTGGCAGCTCTTGAGGTAGCTGGCATTCTAAGGTGGGCAGAATGGTTCGTTCCAGCCCTCTCCGCCGTACACATTCCTGGCGTGGAAAACTGGCAGGTGGATTACCTCAGTTGCCAAGCGTTGGACCAAGGGGAGTGGTCCCTTCATCCTTAGGTGTTTCATCAGTTGTGTCTCTGGTGGGGCATCCCCGAGGTGGATCTGTTGGCATCTCGGCTCAACAGAAAGGTGCAGAGGTTTGTGACTCAGTCACAGGATCCCCTGGCCGACGCCACGGACACGCTGGTGGCCCCGTTAGGTCAGTAACGTCTAATTTACGCCTTCCCTCCTCTCCAGCTTCTGCCAAGACTTCTACGCAGGATCGAGACAGAAGGGAATCCGGTCATCTTAGTGGCTCTGGACTGGCCTCACCGGGCTTGGTACGCCGATCTATTGCGACTGGTCGCCGACGTTCTTTGGAAGCTTCCTCTCAGGGAGAATCTGTTGTCCCAAGGACCAATTTTCCATCCTGCCTTACAGTCACTGGCTTTGACGGCTTGGCTGTTGAACGCCAGGTGCTGATGGATAGTGTTTTGTCGGAGTTGGTGATTCCAACGCTGTTAACCTAGGAAATCCACTTCTAGGAAGATCTACCTTTGTATGTGGAAGTCATACTTTGCGTAGTGTGAGTCTCTTGGGGTTCATCTTCGCTCTTTCTCCGTGGTTCGAATCTTGACCTTCCTTCCCGGGGGGTGCGGTCTCCATTGCCGTCTTGAGACCTCAATTTGGTGCTCTTAGTCCTCCAAAAGCCTCCTTATGAGAATCTTCGGGAAATTCCTCTGCTTAAGCTGTCCCAGAAGGTAGCCTTCTTGGTGGCTATCACCTTTGTGAACAGGGTGTCGGAATTGGCAGCGTTAGCCTGTCGTTCACCTGGTTCACAGAGATAGGGGGGTTCTTCGTCCCTGTCTGTCGTTCCTTCCAAAGGTTGTCTCCGATTTTAATTTGAATGAAGACATTGTGTTGCCTTCCCTGTGTCCTAGGCCAAAACATCCAAAGGAAATTGCCTTGCATGCCTTGGATGAGGTCTGGGCAATTAGGGTGTACCTGGCAGCTACAGAATCTTTTAGGAAGTCAGACTAACTATTTGTGCTCATGGATGGGCCTCGGAAAGGGTTGTCCGCTTCTTCTGCGACCATTTCTAAATGGATCAGACAGATAGTGATCTAGGCCTATTCCCTCAGGGGTCAGGTTCCTCCTTTCCCTGTCAAGGCACACTCTTCTCAGGCGCTCAGTGCCTCTTGGGCCTTTCGTCATCAGGCGTCAGTGACACAGGTTTGCAAGGCGGCCACCTTGTCGTCGGTGCACACTTTCACAAAGTTCTATAAAGTGGATGTGTTGGCATATGCGGATGCTTCCTTTGGCCGCAAGGTTTTGCAGGTTGCTGTTTAGATGACCTGGTTCTCTTTGAGGGTGTATTGTTTTTTCCGGGTGAGCTTCAGTTTTGGTTGAGCTCGGGTTTACTGTACCTGGTTTGCTATAATTAGCCTTGGGAATATCCTTTTCGCTGTTCCCACCCATATGTTTAACACTGCTTTGGGACAACCCAATGGTTAAGAAGATCAGGAGCTTTGTCTATTAATGAACGAAAGAGAAAATGGGATTTTTGACTTACCGTAAAATCCATTTCTCTGATGTTCATTGACAGACACAGCACCCACCCCTCTGTGGAGTTGGATTTCTCCTGACACTGCTTGTAACAAAACTGAGTACCTAGAGCAGAGAGAGGGAGTATACCCCCTGGGACTGCCTATAGGCATAGCCAGACTTTTTTTTCTGCCTAGTGTATTGCTCCTGTAGGGGGCCGTATAACCCAATGATTAAGAAGATCAGGAGCTGTGTCTGTCAATGAACATTAGGGAAATGGATTTTACGGTAAGTCAAAAAATCCAATTTTTTTATATTGATTAAATAATTGTACCCTCCTCAACTCCATAAGTCCCAAAAATGCTATTTTTGACATAATGTCCAGAGCATGTTAATTATGACTGCTGGTAAAGTGTTAATAAAACTAAGCTGTTGCAGTTAAGACATAAATCTTTAAAAGGTAGAAAGATACATTTAACAATGTAGTGAGTCCTGATTCCACACACAGCTGCGTCCCATTGTAGCCTTGTTTGCTTTTAAATGTATCTGGCCGTTAATGTGATGCAGTAGAACACAGAGTGGAGAGTGAATAGATCAGTGGCATTGGGAAGCACTGGAGCATGATGGTGACATCACAAAGCAAGCAGAAGTGAGAGGACCTGTTTACAATACGTGTCACAGTAACTCACAGTCACTTGATAGAGAGCACTGTTCAGTAGCATCTTTGTAGATAATTTCTCCTACTATATAAGAAACGGCAATCCAGGCCATTGATTGTTTTGTCTTTCATCTCTGGTTTTTCAGTAAATGGTCTGAAGTTTACACGTTCTGAAATTATTTAAGCTGTGTACTCAGGGAAACTACTGGGTGAAAATATAATTTTATCCAGTTAAATACCTAAAGTAGAACTATGATTTTAAAAAATGACATACATTTCGCAGTCTTTTAAAAGTAATAACACAGTATTTTTTTTTTATCTGCGCCCTCCCTATAACATAGTTTTACTAGTTAGATTTAATCCAAAATATACAAAAGCCAAACAACCGCACTATAAATAAAATCACATACAAATATTCCCCACGTTGAATTCATACAAAATTCATAAGTGCCCCAAAAATATTTTTTTCAAAAAGGAATCCCCATGTGCAAAATTCATATATATACAGTATCTCATAAAAGCGAGTACACCTCTCACATTTTTGTAAATATTTTTTTATATCTTTTCATGTGACAACACTGAGGAAATGACACTTTGCTACAATGTAAAGTAGTGAGTGTACAGCTTGTATAACAGTGTAAATTTGCTGTCCCATCAAAATAACTCAACACAGCCATTAATGTCTAAACCGCTGGCAACAAAAGTGAGTACACCCCTAAGTCAAAATGTCCAAATTGGGCTCAATTAGCCATTTTCCCTCCCCGGTGTCATGTGATTCGTTAGTGTTACAAGGTCTCAGGTGTGAATGGGGAGCAGGTGTGTTAATTTTGGTGTTATTGCTCTCACTCTCTCATACTGGTCACTGGAAGTTCAACATGGCACCTCATGACAAACAATTTACTGAGGATCTGAAAAAAAAGAATTGTTGCTCTACATAAAGATGGCCTAGGCTATAAGAAGATTGCCAAGACCCTGAAACTGAGCTGCAACACGGTGGCCAAGACCATACAGCAGCTTAACAGGACAGATTCCACTCAGAACCGGCCTCACCATGGTCGGCCCAAAAAGATGAGTGCTCGTGCTCAGCGTCGTATCCAGAGGTTGTCTTTGGGAAATAGACGTATGAATGCTGGCAGCATTGCTGCAGAGGTTGAAGGGGTGAGGGATCAGCCTGTCAGTGCTCAGACCATACGCCGCACACTGCATTAAATTGGTCTGCATTGCTGTCGTCCCAGAAGGAAGCCTTTTCTAAAAATGATGCACAAGAAAGCCTGCAAACAGTTTGCTGAAGACAAGCAGGCTAAGGACATGGATTACTGGAAACATATCCTGTGGTCTGATGAGACCAAGATAAACGTATTTGGTTCAGATGGTGTCAAGCGTGCATGGCGGTAACCAGGTGAGGAAGACAAAGACAAGAAGTGTGTCTTGCCTACAGTCAAGCATTGTGGTGCGAGTATCATGGTCTGGGACTGCATGAGTGCTCCCAGCACTAGAGAGCTACAGTTCATTGAGGGAACCATGAATGCCAACATGTACTGTGACATACTGAAGCAAAGCATGATCCCCTCACTTCGGAGACTGGGCCTCAGGGCAGTATTCCTACATGATAAAGACCCCAAACACAGCTCCAAGACGACCACTGCCTTGATAAAGAAGCTGAGGGCAAAAGTGACGGACTGGCCAAGCATGTCTCCAGACCTAAACCCTATTGAGCATCTGTGGGGCATCCTTAAATGGAAGGTGGGGGAGCACAAGGTCTCTAACATCCACCAGCTATGTGATGTTGTCATGGAGGAGTGTAAGAGGACTCCAGTGGCAACCTGTCAAGCTCTGGTGAACTCCATGCCCAAGAGGGTTAAGGCAGTGCTGGAAAATAATGGTAGCCACACAAAAGTTTGACGCTTTGGGCCCAATTTGGACATTTTTACTTAGAGGTGTACTCACTTTTGTTGCCAGCAGTTTAGACATTAATGGTTGTGTGTTGAGTTATTTTGAAGGGACAGCAAATTTGCACTGTTATACAAGCTGTACACTCACTACTTTACATTGTAGCAAAGTGTAATTTCTTCAGTGTTGTCACATGAAAAGATGATATAAAATATTTACAAAAACGTGAGGGGTGTACTCATTTTTGTGAGATACTGTATATCATAAATATGAATATTCACATAAATAATTTCTTATGTGCAAATCATACAAATTGTACCAAATGTGAACAAATCTACGTGACCAATGTTCAAAAATGTGCAGAGTCCACTTTTCTAGTGTCTGGTGGAATGACCCCTTCTCCTTTTCTAAATGGAAAAAAAAGATCACTCCAGCCGCACCCGAATGGTAATAAACTTACCTTTTAATGTTGACCTCCTAAAGCGGAGTTCCGGCCACGGGGGTCAATTTTAGCTAAAAATACCCCCGGGACAGTCAGGGCTAGTACATTCCATAATGGATAGCCTCTGAACTGTCCCGGGTTGCACTTACCTGTAAGAAGAAATACTTACCTTGAAAAATTCTTCTCCAGCGCTGCCATCTCAGGTGTGGGCAGCTGAAGCTGCAGCGTCCCTCTTCGTGTCCTCTTCCGTGACGTCGGAGTCCCACAATGCACTGCACCGGCCCCGCTTGTCACTTCCGGTGCAGGCTCGGCATCCCTGCACAGCTTCTGGGCATGCCCAGAAGCTGTTTAGCAGGGAATGCCGCGCCTGCACCGAAAGTGACGAGCGGGCCAGTGCAGGCGCATTGACTCCTGGGAGCGATTACGTTCATCTCCCAGGAGTAATCGCAAACCGGAAGAGACGGCGTGGGCCACGGCCGCAGAGGGAGAAAGTGGAAGGAAGGTGAGTATATTTTCTTCTATAATAAGGTAAGTGACCAAAAAAAAAAAAAAATCGGCAGTATCCATTTCTTTTTCAGGTTGCACTCAACAAGCGGATGGCCCAAAATCGACTTTTTCGATTTTGAGGCCGGAGCTCCGCTTTAAGTAAAATGGCCAAAGCAGATTATATAATAATCCTCCTTGACTTCACAGAAATAAATGGCAACTGCTAAACTATTTGGATACCACACACCATCAGATCATCATAGAAGAGGGCAAACAGAAAATAATTGTGCAGTCTTCTGTATTAAAACAGAATACAGTTAAAAATAAACTTACTGATGATTTTGTGATAATTGCACTTTTAGTAAAGGTGCCTTTAAATCTTCATCCCCAACTCCTCAGTGTCACTCATTTCAATAAACTTGCTCAGAGATCTTCACTTTGGCTCTAAACTTTCTTTACAAGTAAAAAGTCCAGACGGGGCTTTGCTCCTCCTAATTTGTTCATCCCTGTAGCTGCTCTGTACCTATGGTGGCCTTATGGTGGCCATCAAAGCCATCTAGCCATCAAAAGAGTATGAACTCCGCTATAGAAATGTGTCAGCATTGTGTTGAGGCCTGGTCAGCAGCTGTATAGTCCCTTTGGACTAGTGCGATACACTCATTTCAGCTTTGGGCTTATTGACTTACAGTAGCAATTACTGTGTAATTATTTAAGATACTGAAATGATACACACAGTATGTTGCTTTTTGAGAAAGATGAGACTTTTTTTGTTCAATATTTTGGTAATGTTATGCACACTTTTTTTTAGCTCATTAGAGCTATATTAAAATACATTATAACAATATTTATAAGGAAGGTAAAAGCCATTGCACACTATTCTCAGCAGTCATTGTCAGCAAAATGGGGTCTCTTCCCTCAACCCTGCATCTTTCTGCCCAGCTTTGCCTTCCTATGCCCTGTGTGCTAGCTGTGCTAATCTATGACCTGCAGCTTGCCCAAGAGCCAAGGACACTGACAGGGAGGAATAAGTCATAGGGGTGTGCAGACTTGTGTAAATAAAAAACTGCTCCATTTCCTGGCAGCTCCTCACCCTTTGCCAGCTGTTCTAGCTCTGCAGATCAGTGCCCTGTAGCTCTTGATTGCCTAGGAGCTCAGGACATTGACAGTGCAGTGTATATTTTCAGCTAGCTTTCTTGATTGGTGACCTGTAGCTCTTTATTGCCAAGGACAACAAAAGTGATGTATGGGCTAAGCAAATTTGCTATAAACTTTTTTTCCCTAGTTAAGCTGCCACTGTTCCTCAGCAACTGGTCAAAAGTTGCTCAGTGGGTGGCCATGTCAACTGCCTTATCTTTGACAGACTTTGGTTCAAAAATTGAAGGAGACGGGCGGAAAATTGTCACCAGGGATGGCTGTCAAAATACAGTAGGCATAGCAGGAAATTTGTATAGCATGGATGGTGGAATCTGTTCGTTTTTTTCTGTTCAACATGCACGAAATTAGAGCATGACAAGTTTTAGACCTTCAAAGATCATATATACTGCTGCATAAGGAATAGTGAGTAGCAGATCCTTTAAAGTGTTACTAAACCCACAACCGTAAAATCAGTCTGTATATGCAATAAAGTATGCCTGTTATACTCACTGGGAACCTAAGGGATTTATTCTCTGCATTGTGTAAAAAGGATGTTTGATCCTGTCTTCTCTGTTCCTCCCCTTATTCCACAGCCCCTAATCCATCTCCTGATAGAGCAGAGTCTAGGGACAAGCTGCAAATGCGCAATTTGGTGTTTATTGCTAGAACGTTTTTTTTTTTTTTTTCTTGGAAGACTGCATGTGATCAGCACTGGGCCAATCAGCCCTGTCCAGACAGAGGGTCAGGGGTCTTGAATCCTCATAGGACGACCATTGGAGAATAAAAACTCCACACTGATAGAAGTCACAAGACTGCTTTAACTGCTGATCAGAAAAGGCATTTAGCAGTTTATATTTACTAAAACTATTGCATTTCTGTGTACTGTGGGGGACTAGATATAGTGAATGATGGGTCTTGGGTTTAGTAACACTTTAATTTCTGCAAAAAGAAAGTGTTCTGTTGTCTGCTGTTCGTCATACAGTGGCAACTGAAGAAAAGTTGTTAGTGAGTGTTGGCAATAACAGCGGAGTTCTCCTGTCAATAATTGGCCCACAAACTTGCCCTTGACAATGCCTCCAAGAACCAGCCCAAAACATTTTAGGAGATTTAACTCAGAAAAAGAAGCATATCTAATGTAAACAGGGTAATTGAGTTCAGGGGGAAGGAGATGCGGGGAAAATTTGGGGTTTAACAGAGCCTGCTTATATAATTAGCAAATATAGCAACTGTAATTAATTATAAACGTGATGCTTAATACGTGAATTCACACTAGTAACATTTTTTACGTTTAGATTAACATTTTTCCATGTAGGACTTGAAAACAGAAAAGAAACCTCAACGTTGCAACATGCATGCTCACATTTGGAACTGCAGTTTAGTGCATACTGTGGGGTTATACTGTGTAATAACAAACCTTTACACAAGGAAACCAGAAGTTTGGCTACTTTTTAAAACCATTTAATGCTTTTTTAAAGAAAAGTCTATTATGCTAGGTGATGTTTGCCTATACTGGCAGCATAAATTCTCCAAGCTGTATTATACTGAAATGTTCTTTCAAATGCACTCTGAAATGTTTTTCTGATTGATGTTTTATACTACAGGTAACTGTTTAATTATTTCCTTTCTTTTAATGCCTGATGATTAATGCCTGATGATTAACCACAATGCTAACAACTCATTTAACACCACCAATGTATTTCTTTTCTCCCTCAAGACCTGACTCACAATATGATCACTTGTATGTTCTATAAGGAATGGGTGCGGGTTGTGTTCATTTTACCCTTAAGTCTTGCATGGAGTTTGCTGACCTTTATACCCGCATGGAGGCACTAACTTTGCTTTCTCTCTTCTTCTTGCACCAAGGCTGCCAGACAGATCAAGGATAGGTACAGTACCAACCTCCTCTTTACCTTACTCTGTCAAATATATTTGACTCTTTCCTCTGAATGTCTTCACATTTGTCCCCTCTCCTCTTCTTGCAAAAATGATATTGTACTGTTGTGTTGTCCTTGTATTCTATGTTTGTATTCTGTCTGTTCTACAAGAAGTGTATGATTACAGTTTATAGGAATTTCTTCAGAACCTAAGAACATTTACAGAAATGTAGGCAGCTTTAGCGCTTATCAGTTATAACTTCAGAAGGAAATAAGCACAATTTATCTTATCTCATGTGTAAGAACACAAATCTTTGATTAAAAGGATATTACAGGCAGATTTTTATTTGTTTAAATATAACAAACATGTCATACCTGCTCTGTGCAGTGGTTTTGCACAGAGCAGCCCAGATCCTTTTTTTCTTGGGTCCCCTTCTGGCAGTCCTGGACCCTTCCTCCTGCCTAGTGTCCCCATAGTAAGCAACTTGCTATAGAGACACTGAACGCAGCTTGACCCCGCCCCCTCTATCTCCTCATTGACTTACTGGCTGTAATTAACAGTAGCAGGAGCCAATGCCTACCACTGCTGTCCCAGCCAGTGAGGAGGATGAGACACAGGAGAGCCGAGGCTTATGTGCACCTCGCTGGTTTGGAATTGAGCTCAGGTAAGTATTTGGGGGGGGGGGGGGGGCTGGCGGAGTACCAAGATTTAAGCCCATTCAGATTATGCGTGGCGTTAATGCAACACATTATCGTGTGTTAACCCCTTGGAGACTAAGCCTTTTTCTGACACTTGTTTCTTACAAGTTTAAAACAGTATTTCTCTTTCGTTCATTGATGGACACAGCTCCTTAGATTCTTGACCAGTGGGTTATACTGCCCCCTACAGGAGAAGGACACTAGGCAGAAAAAAGAAATCGACTACGCCCATGGCAAGTCCCAGGAGGTATACTCCCCCTCTCTGCTATAGGTACTCAGTTTTTTTCTGCCTAGTCAGGAGTAAGGACCTAGTTCCCTGCTGGGATCTCTGGTCCTGGCAAGTTTATCTTTTTAAATAGCTTTTTTTCTCACATTTTTTTTCTGTGAGATCTACAATCAACTGCCAGACTGGGCGACGGGCTGGATAATCTAGATCCAGTGGCCCCCCCAGGCTGGCCAGCGAGCATGCGCTGACCACAGCTTCCCGCTAGTTCGGCTGCGAAATAGCCCCACAGGACGGGGGCTGGCCTGTGAGTTAAACGCCTCGCAAGGTCGCATATGACTGGGCCTTGGCCTGTGTCGCAGCGTTCCTCCTGACCAACAGCCCCCCCCCCCCCATATTTTGATAGCAAGGGTTTCTCTCTGGAATGGTGCCCATCTGGTTCCCAGGATAGTGAGTAGCTGTCCCCCCTCTCCCCCTGGAGGGTTTTGGGGTGGACGTGAGCCGCTCCCTGGGATGGTCAGACCCCCGGGTTCCCCTCCTTCTCATTAGCCCCCCCCCCCTGCCTTCTGGTGGTCCCTGTGGGTCATCTAAGGGGCTGCAGTTTATCTGTGATGCCTCTTTGGATGCAGCTCTCCTGATTTCTAGCCTGTCTGTTTCAGCAGTGGTACTTAGGCACGTTTTGTGGCTTAAGTGTTCGTCTGCGGACCAGACCTCTAAAAAGGCCTTAACTGATCTACCTTTTCAGGGAGATCGCCTGTTTAGGGCTACTCTGGATGACATCATTAAGAGTCTCACAGGGTGAAGAGTACTTTTCTTCTGCAGGCTGGTAAGGGTAAGGAACCACGTTGTAGACTCACAAGAAGTTGTTTCGGCCCTTAGGGTCTGCTGACAAGGGTTCAAAGCCTTTCAAGGCCTCTTTGGTAGGATCCAAGAGACCTTGGTCTGGCAAGCCGTGAGCAGGACTCCCCAGACCCGCAGACAAGGCTCCCTCAGCATGAAGGTGCACCCTCGTCCGTGCCTGGGGTGGGGGGACATCTTTGCTGATTTCTGGGCCCGTGTATCTCCTTGGTGCAAGTCAAGTGTGTCCAGAAAGTGATACGATCCGGCTACAAGATCGAGTTTCATTCTTACCCTCCGGAAAGGTCCTTTCCTTTCAATGGGCGCCTGTCCCTGGACCGATTGCAGGCTCCTTTTGGGGAGGTGCAAAACCTGCTGCTTCAGGGTGTGATTGTCCCGGTTCCCACCTCTGAACGTTTTCAGGGTTTTTTTTCTAACCTGTTCACAGTCCCAAAGAAAGAGGGCAAGGTGCAACTAATTCTGGATCTCAAGGCCCTGAACTGCTTTGTGCGGGTACAGAAGTTCAGAATGGAGTCTTTTGGCATGGTAGTGGCATCCCTGCATCAGGGGGATTTCTTTGCTTCTATCGACATCAAGGATGCTTACTTATACATTCTAATGTGTGCCCGTCACCAGCGCTTCCTCCGCTTTGCTGTAGGAGAGGAGCATTATCAGTTTGTGGGGTTACTCATTGGTCTCGCCTCCGCTCCTTGGGTCTTCACAAAAGTGTTGGCCCCAGTTCTGGCGTTGCAGCATCAGTGAGGGATCGCAGTACTGGGCTACCTGGATGACCTCCTCCTGCAAGCGGAGTCCTCTGCTGTTCTAGTGGACGACATGGAGATCACTATACAGACTCTGAGAGAGTTCAGCTGGCTTCTGAATTACCGGAAGTCTGCTCTGGTTCCCTCCAGAAAATTGGATTATCTGGGTCTGACTCTGGACTTGACCCTAGCCAGAGTGTTCCTTCCTCTGGACAAATTCCAGAAATTGCATCATCATTGCAGTCATCCATCCGGACTTGCATGAGGGTGCTGGGCCTGATGATATCTACCTTCGAGGCAGTACCGTTTTCACAGTTCCATACAAGATCCCTGCAAAGGTAGATCCTAGCCAAATGGGACAGGTTTCCGATGTCTCTGGACAATCGGATTCGGCTGGGTAACAAAAGGGTTTCTGGTCCGGTGGATTCACTCTCCGGCTCTTCAACAGGGCAAATCCTATCTCCCCTTGTATGGGACAGTGGTCACCATGGATGCCGATGTGTCCGGGTGGGGAGGTGCCACTCAATGTCCTGAAACTCTGAGTGATCAGGCTGTGCCTGGATCACCGGACGGATCTTCTTCAAGGGGTGTCCGGCGCAAATTCAGTTGGACAATGCCACAGCCATGCTTATGTCAATCACCTGGGTGGAGCAAAAAGTGTGTTGGCAGCTCTGGAGGCAGCCGGCATTCTACGGTGTGCAGAACGCTTCGTTTTTCTTTTGGCCGCAAGGATTTGCAGGCTGCTGTTTAGAGAGCCTGTTCCCTTTTTTGGGGGAGTAATGTTTCAGGTGGGCTCCAGTTGTTTTTTTGTTGAGCTCCTGTTACCTGGTTGGCTACGGTTTAGCCTTGGGAATTTTTTTGCAGTTCCCACACCTCATGTTTGACACTGCTTTGGGATGTCCCACTGGTCAAAAATCTAAGGAGCTGTGTCCATTCAATGGACGAATGAGAAAATGGGATTTTTGACTTACCGTAAAATCTATTTCTCAGCACCCGCCCCTCTATGGAGTTGTAATACTTCTGACACTGCTTGTAATAAAACTGAGTACCTATAGCAGAGAGGGTGAGTATACCTCCTGGGACTGCCCATAGGTGTAATCAAGTTATTTTTTCTGCCTAGTGTCCTACTCCTGTAGGGGGCAGTATAATCCACTGGTTAAGAATCTAAGAAGTTGTGTCCATCAATAAACATCAGAGGAATAGATTTTACGGTAAGTCAAAAATCCAATTTTTTTGCTAAAAAATTACTTAGAACCCCCAAACATTATATATATTTTTTAGCAGAGACCCTAGAGAATAAAATGGCGATTGTTGCAATATTTTATGTCACACTCTGCATTTGCTCAGCGGTCTTTCAAACACAATTTTTTTTTTAAAAATACAAAAAAAAACTGTAAAATTAGCCCAATTTTTTTGTATAATGTGAAAGATGATGTTACGCCAAGTAAATAGATACCTAACATGTCATGCTTTAACCACTAAAGGACTGCCCCACCTACAGGAGGCCGCCCTGTACCTGTACGTGATTGTTTTAGGGGGGCACGCACGCCTGCTGTGATTGGACACAGCTGGAGCCAATCAGCAGGTCGCCGCCCATTCATGATCGTTCAGAGGAATGACAGAACGGCAGTCTGCCTATGTAAACAAGGCAGACTGTCATTCTGTCAGACAGGAAGAGAGAGATCTTGTGTTCCTACTAATCAGGAACACAGATCTCTCTCTTCCTGCAGTCAGTCCATCCCCCACACAGTTAGAAAGCACTCCCTAGGAGCACACTTAACCCTTTGATTGCCCCTTATGTTAATCCCTTCCCTTCCAGTGTCATTTATACAGTAACAGTGCATTTTTTTAGCACTGATCACTGTATTAGTGTCATTGGTCCCCTAAAAAGTGGCACTTAGTGTCAGATTTGTCCAGCGCAATGTCCCAGTCCTGATAAAAATCGCTGATCGCTGCCATTACTAAGAAAAACAATCAAAATTAAAAAGCCCATAAATCTATCCCTTAGTTTGTAGGCGTTATAACTTTTGCGCAAACCAATTAATATACGCTTTTTGGGATTTTTTTTACCAAAAATATGTAGCAGAATACAAATTGGACCAAACCGATGTGTTTTATAGCAGAAAGTAAAAAATATTGTTTTTTTTTTTTTTTTAATTGTTGGTCTTTTTTTCTCTATCGCTCATTGACAGACGTAGTCTTCTTGATTCTCAAGAGCTGGGTTATGTTGTCTCCGCAGGAGTAGGACTAGGCAGAATGACAAAACGTTCTGGCTCCACCCTAGGGGCAGTCCCTGAGGGTATATCCTCCCTCTCTCTGCTACAGGGAATCAGTTTTTTTCTGTCTAGTCAGGAGTAAGGACCTAAGTTCCTTGCTGGGATCTTTTGGTCCTGGCAAGACTTTTTTTCTTTAAGAAAAAGACATTTTTTAGGTAGTTTTCTCCAGTGTTTTTTTCCTGTGAGATCTTCAAGCAAAAATGCCGGACTGGGCGACACTTGTGGTCACCCCAGCCGATCCTACGAGCGCGCGCAGACCATGGCATTGCGCTTGGTCGGCCGCGACATATTCAAGTAAGTATGCGGGGCCGGGCGACGGACTGGATGTTGAGATCCAGTGGTCACCCCGGTTTCTGCCTAAGAGCGCGTGCAGACCAGTGCGCTGAGTCGGCCGCGACGGAGTCCCAGTAAAGGGACTGACTTTGCGAGTTAAAAGCTCGCTTGGACGCCAGGTACCAGAGAGTCGAGGCGTCCACAAACCCCCACCCCGGTGGAGAGGGTATTGTGAAGAGAGGGTGCCTGTCGGTTCGGTATGGTGAGTAAACGTTCCCTTTTTTCCTCATTATGAGGCAGTATATATTATGGGCCCCTCCATATATGGTCAGTATATATCTGATACTTACAAGTCCCCCTTGTAATACAGCATGTGTTTGTGGGAAGTGGACTTGGTTCAAGAGCTAACACTCTACCCAGCAGACTGTAACATTACAGCAGACATAGGAGGTATTATCCTACCTTATGTGCAGTGTATTTCTGTAGATCCAGATGTCACCTCTTAGCAGAGTGCAGGTGGATGTGCTGGGAAGACGATATCGGCGGTCCGCCGCCATTTTGCCGTAGACCGAATGCATGTATGTCCTCAGGTCACGCCGGCCGCCATGTTTTTGGAGTCTTATGTCTCTTCTATGGGGGCGGCCATGTTTTGTGAGCCCAGCTACCTCGTGGAGGGCTGGGAACGCCGGAAGGCGTACACAGGGGGCGGAGCCACGCCTTCTGCCCGGGAAAAAGCAAACAGCTCCTTCCAGTCTGTGTAAGACAGACGCTGACTGCAGTTTGTTGGAAACTGCACTGCATCGGTTGGTGAGCCTTGGGGGTCCCTCTCTCTCTCTCTGGGATCGAGAAGCAGGTACTCTGAGGGGCGCTATTGCGCTAGGGGGAGACACACAAAAAAAAAAAAAAAAAAGAAAAAGTTTTTTTGTTTTTGCTGGCAAAGGTGTCCTGTATTAACATGGACCCTGCCACTCATGTATCTCCTCCGGATCCCCTCGAGGGGTCTGCGGGATCCTCCAGCACCCCATTGACAATTGAATCTTTGTCAGCTATTATGGAAACTTTTGTGTCCCGGGTGGAAGTGGCTTGTCAGGGACAGGGCGCAAGAAAGCGACCCCCGCCTAACCCCTTATTATCTGAAACTTCGGATTCAGACTCTGAGCCTATTTCTGCAGTTGCAGGTACTTCATCTGGTATTGGTGTCTCGGGTCCTGTCTCTTCAGACAGTGAGGAGGATGTTTCGGCATCCGCCATAGCCCGAGAGGAAGCGTTGGTAAACGCACTCATTGTATCTGTTCAAGAGACTTTAAGGTTACAGGGTATTCCATCAGAAATAGCTGAAACTGAGATCCCTTTTGGGACTAAAAAGCGCATCAAAGTGGCGAAGGTTTTTCCATTGCCCAAATGTTTTGGCAATCCAATCGAAGAAGAATGGCGTCTGCCAAAACGCACTTTTAATATTTCTAAACGCATTGACAGGCGTTATCCGTTTGAGGAAACCCTTATTAAGAAATGGACAGAACCACCTGTGGTGGATTCACCAATTGCTAGATTGAATAAAGCCACGGTTATTCCTTTAGAAGACGCTCCGTCTTTTAAAGATCCAGTGGATCGCAAGATAGAAGCTATGTCTCGCACCATGTTTTCCTTGATTGGATCAGCTTTCAGACCAATAATTGCTATTGGACTGGTTTCGCAGGCTGTAACTGAATGGACCAAGTGGTTACGCCGGGACTTAGAAGAAGTCCCTCAGGCGGTATCAGATTTGTTGGAACAAATGATACAGGGGTTACAGTTTGTATGTGATGCGGCGTTAGACGCCACTCCATTAATGGCGCGAGCATCAGTCTCAGCAGTGGTTCTCAGGCGTACACTGTGGCTAAAAGGTTGGTTAGCCGACCAAGGTTCCAAAAAAGCATTGGCTAATATCCCCTTTTCAGGAGAGCGTCTATTTGGAGCCAACTTAGATGAGATCATTAAGGATCTCACCGGTGGAAAAAGCACCTTTTTACCGCAAAATTTTAAAGGTAGAGGAACTCGTCAAAGACGAGGGCCTTCTTTTTCTGCTCACAAGAGGTTTTTTCGTCCAGCGGGTGAAAAAACTAAGTCCTCCAAAGCTCCTGCAGGAGGCGTCAGGGGTCGTTGGTCGGGCAAGCAAAAGCCCGCCCCCTCCAGACCTGAAGATAAACCATCCAAAGCCTGAAGGTGCGCCCCCACCCATAACTGGGGTGGGGGGACGTCTTCGCCGGTTCCCGGATCCATGGCTTTCCAGAATCCCGGACAAATGGGTTTGCGAAGTCATAAGGTCAGGGTACAAGATCGAGTTTCGATCTCTCCCACCGGCGCGATTCTTCCCTTCCAATATCCGTCTATCCGCAGACCGTTTAGAAGATCTGCGGAGAGCAGTCACAGATTTACTACAACAAGGAGTGGTAGTCCACGTTCCTTGGACAGAACGGTTTCAAGGGTTTTATTCAAACCTGTTTACAATACCCAGGAAAGAGGGCAAAGTGCGTCCAATTCTGGACTTAAGAGCACTCAATTCTTTCGTCAACATAAGAAGATTCAGAATGGAGTCCATTCGCACGGTAGCAGCCTTCCTGCATCCAGGGGATGTCCTAGCGTCCATAGACATCAAGGACGCCTATCTTCACATTCCCATTTTCGCAGGACATCAGCGTTTTCTACGCTTTTCCGTAGAGGAGAACCACTATCAGTTTGTGGCGTTACCTTTTGGTCTCGCCACGGCTCCGCGGGTCTTCACAAAGGTGTTGGCCCCAATGTTGGCACTTCTGCGCCAAAGAGGTATATCGATTCTAGGTTACCTAGACGATCTTCTGCTTCATGCAGAGTCTCCTCAGACCTTGCTACAAAACATAGAGATTACTATGATTTCTTTACAGGAATTCGGGTGGCTGGTGAACCAGCAAAAGTCATTTCTGGTTCCCACCCAGAGGCTCGAATATCTGGGTCTAATTCTAGACACAGTCAGGACGAGAGTTTTCCTTCCGGTAGGGAAACTTCGAAAGATTCAATCAGCAGTCCAGTTGTTACTGTCCAACAGCTGGTCTTCCCTTCGGACGTGCATGAGGGTTCTGGGGTTGATGGTGGCTTCATTCGAAGCAGTCCCATTTGCCCAGTCCCATACCCGAATTCTTCAGCAAGAGATTCTTCTCAGATGGAATCGGAATCCGGAATCCCTGGACAATCAGATACGATTGAGCAAACAGACCAGAGAGTCTCTGGTTTGGTGGCTTCGGTCTCCAATGCTCAGCCAGGGAAAGTCATTTCTGCCAATATATTGGACGATAGTGACCACGGATGCCAGTCTATCCAGATGGGGAGGAATTCTTGGTCAGTTATCTGTCCAGGGACTTTGGTCCCCGGAAGAATCCAGGTTACCGATAAATGTATTGGAACTGAGAGCGATCAGACTTTGTCTGATTCACTGGACCGAGCAGCTCCAGGGCAGCCCGGTTCGGATCCAGTCGGACAATGCCACGGCCGTGGCTTATGTCAATCATCAGGGGGGCACCAAGAGTGTCCGAGCGGCCAAGGAAGTGGCTTGCATTCTTCGCTGGGCGGAACGATTTGTTCCAGCAATCTCTGCGGTGTTCATTCCGGGGGTGGAGAATTGGCAGGCAGATTATCTCAGCCGTCAGACCCTGGATCAGGGGGAATGGTCCCTCCATCCAGACGTTTTCCACCAGTTGTGCCTACGGTGGGGCACCCCGGATGTGGATCTGTTGGCATCACGATTCAACAGGAAAGTTCAGAGATTCGTGGCTCGCTCCCGCGATCCTCTAGCAGAAACCGCAGACGCACTGATCGCCCCGTGGGGGCAATACCAGCTAATATATGCCTTCCCTCCTCTCGCGTTACTGCCAAGACTTCTTCGCAGGGTAGAGGAGGAAGGAATCCCAGTAATCCTGGTAGCTCCGGACTGGCCTCGTCGAGCTTGGTACGCCGACATGGTCAGACTGGTGGCGGACGTCCCATGGAGACTTCCTCTCAGGGAGGATCTACTGTCTCAGGGACCGATCTTCCATCCTGCTTTACGATCGCTGGCTTTAACGGCCTGGCTATTGAGACCCAGGTGCTGAAGGACAAAGGTTTGTCAGCTTCAGTTATTCCTACTCTAGTTGAAGCAAGGAAAGCGACTTCCAGAAAGATTTATCATCGCACATGGAAGTCCTACATTGCATGGTGTGAACCTTTGGGGTTCCGTCCTCGGTCTTATTCGATTAGTCGAATATTGGCTTTTCTGCAACAAGGGGTTGAGCAGAAACTGGCCTTGAGTACTATCAAGGGTCAGGTCTCAGCATTAGCCATCTTCTTTCAGAAGCCTTTGGCTACTCATTCCTTGGTGCGGAATTTCATCCAGGGGGTGCGACATCTGGCTCCGCCAGTGCACGCGCCGTTACCCCCCTGGGATCTTAATTTAGTGTTGTCGGTTCTTCAGAAACCTCCCTTTGAAGATATTAGGGAGATTCCTCTACCCACGTTGTCCCAGAAGGTGGCCTTCTTGGTGGCTATTACTTCTGCACGCAGGGTGTCACAACTGGCCGCATTATCTTGTCGTTCACCATATCTGGTGGTTCATAGAGATAAGGTGGTTCTTCGTCCGAATCCATCCTTCCTACCAAAAGTGGTTTCAGAATTTCATCTGAATGAAGAAATTGTATTACCTTCCCTGTGTCCTAAGCCCAGTCATCCTCGGGAATTTGCTTTGCACTCCTTGGATGTGGTCCGGGCGATCAGGGTATACTTGAAAACGACAGACTCGTTTCGCAAGACGGATTCACTTTTTGTGATCCCAGATGGACCCAAAAAGGGGTTGCCTGCATCTGCCGCGACCATTTCCAGATGGATCAGACAGACGGTAGTGCAGGCTTATTCTATTAAGGGTCGGGAGCCCCCGTTCCCTGTTAAGGCGCACTCCACTCGGGCACTTAGTGCGTCATGGGCCTTTCGCCATCAGGCGTCAGTGGTCCAGGTGTGCAAGGCGGCTACCTGGTCGTCGGTGCATACCTTCTCTAAACATTATAAAGTTGATGTAATGGCATCGTCTGATGCCTCATTTGGCCGCAAGGTTTTGCAGGCCGCAATTTGAGGAGACCAGTGGTCTACCTCGAGGGTTTTTTTCCGTTGGAAAATTTTTTCTTTAGCCTCATTCTTTGTTTATAATGAGCCTTTAAAACTTCTAGTTTGGCACCAGTTGGGCCTTCTAGATTGGATTTGATTTTGTCAATCCCACCCCTCATTTGTGGCACTGCTTCTGGATGTCCCAGCTCTTGAGAATCAAGAAGACTACGTCTGTCAATGAGCGATAGAGAAAAATGGATTTTTGTAAGAACTTACCGTAAAATCCTTTTCTCTTAAGCTCATTGACAGACGTAGTACCCGCCCCTCTATCATTGAGTTGGGTTGGGTTAAATTCTCTGTACTGCTTTAAACAGAACTGATTCCCTGTAGCAGAGAGAGGGAGGATATACCCTCAGGGACTGCCCCTAGGGTGGAGCCAGAACGTTTTGTCATTCTGCCTAGTCCTACTCCTGCGGAGACAACATAACCCAGCTCTTGAGAATCAAGAAGACTACGTCTGTCAATGAGCTTAAGAGAAAAGGATTTTACGGTAAGTTCTTACAAAAATCCATTTTTGTTTATAGCGCAAAAAAAAAAAATTCCAGAGGTGATCAAATACCCTCAAAAGAAAGCTCTATTTGTGGGGAAAAAGGAAATTAATTTAAAAAGGACATTCTATTTGGGTACAGTATCGCACGAGCACGCAATTTTCAATTAAAGCAACGCAGTGCCGTATCGCAAAAAATGGCCTGGTCATTAAGGGGGTAAAACCTTCCGGGGCTGAAGTGGTTAAAATTAGGCGCATTCTTGAATGGCGACAAACTACGTCACTTAAAAATCCCGATAGGCAACGCTGTTAAAATTTTTAATGGTTACCAGTTTAGACTTACAGAAAAGGTCTAATCTCATAATTATTGCTCTCACTCGAACGATCATGGCCATACCTCACATGTGTGGTTTGAACACTGTTTACATTTGTGGGCGTGACTTACGTGTGCGTTTGTTTCTGCGCGTGAGCATGGAGGCAGGGGGCACTTTATATATATTTTTTTTCTTATTGATTTTACTTTATATTTTTAATTTTTATGCTGTCTTTTTTTTTTTATTAAAAAAATTGTAATCACTTTTATTGCTGTCAGAAGGAATGTAAACATCCTTTGTGATAGGCAGTGACAGGTATTCTTTATAAACAGATCTGGGGTCTATAATACCCCAAACCCCTCCTCTGCACTTCAAAGTGTTCAAAAGGCCAAAATATGCTTTTTTGAATACTTTTTATATTTTAAAACCGGCGCCTTTAGGACTCCAGTTAACCGAAAGTTATGTTGTAATGTTGCTTGCGGGTTACTAGATCTGAGGCTCTATCAAAGCTAATTCTGGCTTTGTTCGGGTCCCTGGCAAGCCGGCGGACATGCTGGCTGGTCGCTCAGGTCTCCCCGTGGAACGGGACCTGGCAGAACGGCGGAAGGCAGCGGGAGGGGCTTTATATAATAGCCGATTGGCTGATTAGCTGCATCAGTTGTTATTACAACAAAGCTGACCTTCGGCTCTAAAAAAGGGTACCGGGGTCATGCCTGTATCTGCAGGCATCACCTTGGTACAACCCCTTGAAGTAGAAGGTCGCATATTTGCGTTACATTGGCATCAAGGTGTTAAGCTGCAGTGCATTAAGGCAGCTCTTAAATTTTGTACACTTCTGCATTTTTTTTAGTACAGTGTGGGTATGTTAGTGCATTGCTGTGGCTTTTAAACTAAACAGCACTTCAGAACACCTAGGTTTACATGTTACCAGGCATTGCAGGTTTTATCTTATGTTACCACAACACAAACATGTAAATGCATTATGCTCTACTTTTAGATTTGATTGGGATTCATTCTGTGGTGTCTGTTTGTGAAATCGTTGCTTTTTTTTTTTTTGCTCATTTTTATCACAAAACCGTTTCTGTTTTTTTGTACTTTATGAGTTTGGCACTAACAATGTTTATGTACCAATGAATAAAAGAAATAAATTATCCATTTTAACCTCTTCTAAAGAAGCCGCATTATTTTGTCATTTACTTTGAGTGTACCTGACTATTCCCAGTGCGGTGTAACTAGTAAATTTGAGGCAAACAGGCATTGTGCTGGTAGTGCCTATGGGGAACTCTGGTAGCTGGGAAAAATGACATGAAACCAAAGAGCATATTATTTTCTGTAGCAGCAGAAACCTCATGCCTTTTCCTTTTTTTTGCTTATTCTCAGCTTACATTTCTGTTGTAGGGTCACAATGGCTGCAGCTTTTCGTCTATCATTGAAACCAAAAGTCAGTGACAACATGACGCATTTAATGGTGGATTTTTCCCAGGAAAGGCAAATGATCCAAGGCTTAAAATTCTTACCAGGTAATGTGATTTATATTGTTTTTTGCTTGTTTTCCAGAAAGTGTTGATGTACTAAAACTGGAGAGTGCAAAATCTGGTGCAGCTTTGCAAAGAAACCAATCAGCTTCCAGGTTTTATTGTCAAAGCTTAAAGAGGTTGTAAACCTCAGAAAAAAAAAAAAAACCTGAAAGACAAAGGCATAATGGGCATCGGAAATATAATAGTGCAGCGCTAATAATATAGACACATGTAAAAACACAGTGTATAAATCAAATACAGTAATAAAACTCGTAAATGATACAAAAATATTATATAATAAAGGGAAACACAGTCCACGGTAATGAAAAAAGTCCCAAGTGAGAAATGGCATCCAAATTAAAGTAAACGTGATGATAGTGACAGAATTCCCACACCAGTAAAGTAATATGAATGCGCTCACCAGAGGACATGTACCCAAATTTCTTTATAGAAAATGGGTCATGTAAAGCAGGTTATGGTAACAGGTCTCTTCATAAAGCCACAAAGTTGCCAGATGTTAAAGCCAGGATGACCAGGACACTCAGCATAAGGATACCCAGACTTCCATACCGTTGTCACATTGATGGAAATAAACCAAATAGTGCAGACATAGTGTAAAACCGCTTCACAACGTTTATTAAAAAAGAAGAAGAAGGAATACACTTACAAACATCCTGTAAAACAGCACATATAAATGGAGAGATGGCAGTACAATATGACTTACGCGTTTCATCCAAACGGATATATTCATAGGAGAATTGCCAAATTAGTATACCATAACCATATGATAAACACCAGTGCTGTCTATTACTATAATAATGAGGGTGGAGTAGAATAAAGCAAGCACGGCCAATAGCGCAGCCCATGAATATATTAAATCATGGTTTAGTAGGAGGAGTATATCCAGTCCCACCAATAGCGCAACTCAGGACAAGGTATTGTATCCGGAAGTGACCTCATAACGAGCGTTACCTCCGGGATCTCATGTGCGGTCTCAGATACTCACCGGAAACTCATTGCGTGTATGGCCTTGGATCGTTGTAACGCTGCCTCATTGGGTGTCAAAACTACATGGGAGGAGCAGACTCACAAACCCGGAAGTCTCACTGGTGACACCATAGAGGCAAATTTGAACATCCGTACATAATCAAGATGACAGAGACAAAACAAAAAATGCCGCTTCCCACGCCCACAGAGGTTGAGATAGAGGGGACTGCAGTGAAAACAACTTTGCGGCTTAACAATAAAATATGGCGCAATTAAGAGCCACTTATTAAAATAGATTAAAACATAACAAAAATTGGAGATTAAAAAGAATTGGAGATAACAAAGAGAAGGGAACAATTGTAAACAGTGATACAGGACCAAAACATTGTACAAACCCATCAAGTACAAAAAAACGCTCCAATCCATCTAATATAAGAAAAGGCTAAATACCCAACATGTATATAAACAATTAAAACGGGTCTAGATAATTGGAAATATACACAATTGCAGAGAAAGGGACATTAAGGCATGAACCAGACATAATGAGCATTGCATACTAGCTTATTATGAAATACTTACCTTAGAACGAAACCCCCGCAGTGCCGCCTGCTCACCGGTAACATGGCCGACATGTTCACCCGTCTTACTT
The DNA here is from genome assembly GCF_965119305.1 of Pelophylax lessonae. Classification (NCBI taxonomy): domain Eukaryota; kingdom Metazoa; phylum Chordata; class Amphibia; order Anura; family Ranidae; genus Pelophylax; species Pelophylax lessonae. The sequence goes on along the minus strand of NC_138768.1, from coordinate 407,013,517 downwards.
CTCGGTTTGCGGGAGCCGCCGTTCGCGGCACAGGGCTCTGAAAGAACAGCATGGGCGGCCGTTCCTTCAGAGCGCATGCGCCAATGGTGTCATCGGCTGCATGCAATGTAAATATCTCCTAAACGTTTTAAGAGATATTTACAGTATCTATAGGTAAGCCCTATCATGGGCTTACCTATAGGTTCAAACACTTCTGGGGGTTTACAACCTCTTTAACTGAAGAAGCTGATGTTAGAAGCAGATTGGCCACCATGCACAGCTGCACCAGATTTTTCACTCTCCAGGTGTAGTAAATTAACCCCGGTATTTGTTATTCAAGCAGTAGATTGAACTGAGCATGAAGAGCAAGTAAAAAGGAAGAACGTGTTGTCGATATCTTCGCTACATGACAGCATCCACTAATTTCAATTATAGTCATGTATGAGATGAGAAATGCATATATTTATACGACACATATTTTTAAAGTTTTCACATATATTTGAACTGATTACTTTATTGGGCAGACCAAAAAAATGTTTAAAAAGGCCTAAAAAAGAATAGGATTCTTTTTAAATGGTCTCGCTTGAGCACAATTTACTACAACTCACTACAGTTCCAGTTTTTATATAATTTGCCACAATACTGTAATGATGCTCTCTTGAGAATCAGGCTTTTATCTAAGTATCGGTAATTTTGCTTGCTACAATGCAATCAAGGGCATATGTCATTCCTTACCCTTTGGCATTACTATATACTAAAAATGTTTTTGCATATTCTGTTAGTATAATGTTTTCCAGTTTAGGAATTCTCAAACCATTGATGAAAAGTAAGCTATGTAGAGTTCTGCGAGCTACCCCCCTATTCTAGATTTTTATGCTGCTGCAAACACCTCACTCCTCAGTGCACAGTGCTAATAATTAAATAAATAGTGTTGCGCAAAAATAAAAATCCCTATGAGTGTATAATTCTAGAAATATTGGTGACAATCCCAAATTATACTGTGTATAATATAAATAAATACTAATTGTTTAAAATATAAATAATGCGGTGTGTACCATATTCTATAAATACCAAATCGATAAATGATATATGTGCTAAATAAAAACAGCTCCAAATAGTGCTTATGCCTTTTAAAACTTTATTTTATGTAGAATAAAAGTATGTACACTCACATTTTAAGGTGCATACATGCACCTATGAATCGCCATAAACCGTCTGCTGGATAACCTCCGGATACCTTCCTGATGGGAGCCGCCTTGGTTATACGACCGTCCTCGCTGGTCCGCCTGACAGTCTCACCTACACTCGGTGCAACGCTCCGTCCGTCCTAGCCCCTCCCTTACGCGTGACGAGACAGGGACCTTGTGTCTTCCTCAGGGGGATTTTGGAGGTGTTTTTCCACATGACATACAACATCGCCCCCTTTGGAGAGTCGGAGGTACATGTAGGAAGGCGCTGCCAGTGAACTATCAGGGTCTGAGTGGAAGTGAGGAGAATTGTCATTGAGGAGGAACCACTGACCACGTTCTGGGTTTATATATCTCTTACTTAAGGTGAGCGCCCAATCACAAGGGGGTGCACGGAGTGAGAAGGTTTTGTGACACATCGGTCACGCACACTGGTTGGGAACACAGCCACACACTTGGTGGCCAGAGCACAATCAGAGGACTATTTATAAGCACTTGGCACTAACTATTCACTATGGACTTATAACTCTAACATTTTTCTAAGCACTTTATGGACTATATTTGATATTGACCACAATTATTATTTATATATTCTTTTTTTGCATGAGAGGACATAGTAAGCACATATTGCAATATTAAGGAATATCGATATACCGGTATCGTACCAGCACATAGCACCTTACAGTTTGATGTATTAATCCATTATTGATGTCAAGTATTTATTTAGCACTGAGTATACATCATTTATCGATTTGGTATTTATAGAATATGGTACACACCGCATTATTTATTTTTTAAACAATTAATATTTATTTATATTATACACAGTATAATTTGGGATTGTCACCAATATTTCTAGAATTATACACTCATAGGGATTTTTATTTTTGCGCTACACTATTTATTTAATTATTGGCATTGATGAAAAGTAAACCATCTGCACGTAATATATAAATAATTGATTACACTCTTGTTGTATTCTGGATCTGATGAACTGTTCATGTTCTGCAGAAGTGCTTATGCTAATGCTGCAACAGTATATAGGATTAGTCAGACGACCTTCTCTGTCCTCGTCCTTTAAAAATTAAAGATGCTGCAAATTCCACGAAACAGCATTGACTGGAATTTCTGGCAAAGATTTCTTTATATTTGTGTGTCGCACTGTTCGGTTCTTCTTTTCGAGAGTAAAGTGTAAATGAATAATTGTGTCTTCTAACAACTCTTCTTATTCGTAATACCAATTGATTACTAGGAGCAATATGGTTTGTTCATAGACAATGTCATAGCTCATAAAGTATTTTAGATGAAAACCCATGGACCCAGTTTTTGATTAAAAGGTTTATCTACCCTTAGGGCCGGTTCACACTGGTCCGACATGTGCTCCGACTTTGAGAGCACAAGTCGCATGACATGTCAAAATCAATGGTTCCCTATGAGAGCCGTCTTAACTGGTCCGACTTGCGTCGGTCTGACTTTGAAAAAGGTTCCTGTATGACTTTGGTCCGACTAGAGCACAATTTTAGCCCATTGATTTAAATGTAAGTCACATTCAAATTGGATCATCATCCTAACTGATTAGACTTGTGGAATGCGACTTATGCTCTGAGATCAAATGTATGCAATGTTAGCAATGTAAAATCCCCTTAAACACTGTGGGGTCCCCCCCAAATCCATACCAGACCCTTTAAGTCTGTTAGGGATCTTGAGAAGGAACCCCATGCCAAAACTAAAAAAAAAAAAAAAAAAAATTGGGGTCCCCCCAAGACCATACCTGAAAACTAAAAAAAATAAAAATTGGGGTCCCCCCAAGACCATACCAGATCAAAGGAAACCCCCAAAAATCCGTACCAGACCCTTTTCCAAGCATGCATACCAGCAGGTCAGGAAAGGGGGGGGGGATCAAGCAACCCCTCCTCCTAAACCATACCAGCCACATGCCCTCAACATTGAGGGGTGGGTGGCCTCTTCCCCACAACCCTGGCTGGTGGTCGTGGGGGTCTGCAGGCAGGGGGCTTATCAGAATCTGGAAGCCCCCTTTAAGAAAGGGGACCCCTGGATCCTGGCCTCCTCCTGTGTGAATGAGTACTCCTACCCTTTCACCAAAAAAGAAGCAATGTAGTGTTACAAAAAACAAGAGACCGTTTTTAACAACTCCTTTATTATAAATGAACGTCCCACATCGTAGCTCCAATGTGAATCACGATGTCTTCTTTCTCCGGCTCCTTCACCATTGTCATTTTCCTCTGCCGCTGACCCACTGAAAATAAAAAAATACTCAATCTCTGATGGGTCTGTGACCTCACAAGGGGGTGGGGGTCTCAGGGTGACGTCACCGCATGGCCAGCCACCATAGCTATATAAGAGCTGACAGACATGGGAGCTCACAGAACGGCGGTCAGCGGCGGAGGAACCAGAGGAAGGAGACATCAGTGGAGGAACCAGAGGAGGAAGACATCAGTGGAGGAACCAGAGAAAGAAGACATCGTAATTCACGTTGGAGCTACGATGGGGGACATTCTTCATTTTTAATAAAGGACTTGTCAAAAACCGTCTCTTGTTTTTTGTAACACTACACTGCTATTTTTTTTTTTTTAACGAATGGTTAGGGGTACAATGTACCCCATACTCATTCACATAGGGGGGGCTGGGATCTGGCCAGTTTTGCCAGATTCCAAAAAGCCCCCCCTGCCCACAGACCCCCACAATCCCCGGCCAGGGTTGAGGGGAATAGGCCCCTGTCCCCATCAACATGGAGACAAGGTGCTTTGGCAGAGCCCCCCCCTGCCCCAAAGCACCCCCCCCATGTTTAGGGCATGTGGCCTGGTATAGTTCAGAAAGGGGGGCGCTCGCTCCCCACCCCCCTTTTTTATAACGTACCGGGCTACATGCTCAGATAAGGGAATGGAACTTAGGGGGAACCCCACGCCATTATTTTTTTTGCATGGGGTTTCATAATCCATTTGGTCTTGCCATTTTTTAATTTTGGCGTGAGATTCCCCTCTTTAAGAGCCATACCAGACCCAAAGGGACCCTACGCGGTTTTTTTTTTTTTTTCGATTAATTTGGCGTGAGGTTTCATCCATACCAGAGCCAAAATAATTTTTTGATTGGTCAAAGTACGCAATCATCTGATCATGTCAGATCTAAAAAAGTCAGTCCTGAAGTCACAGGGCAAAGTCAGATCGGAAGTCATGCGACTTCCATGTCGGAGCAGTGTGAACCCAGCCTTAATCTAGTGTGCAGTAAAGACCAACAAAGATAGCACAACTCACAGCTCCACCCATCAACTGTTTGCCCTTTTATTCAGTGTGCAGTAAAGACCAACAAAGATAGCACAACTCACAGCTCCACCCATCAACTGTTTGAAAAGAGCCATTGGGTAGTTCTGAAGTTTTCTCATAAAAGCTGCTCGATGTTTCATTGTGTGATGCAGCCCAGCTTAAAACACTTCTTCAAAAAGCAATTATAACGAGTTAATACAGTTGTATATTTTATAAACTTGTATCCATTTCTCTATAGGTGTCACTGGTGTACATAAATGACCCTTAACATCCTGTTTTTCATCATTTAGTGCCTAAAGCACCTGAGATTGACTCAGCAGACTGTATGGTGGCTGACAATTGTGTGACAGTATCATGGCAAATGCCTGAAGAAGATAACAAAATCGACCATTATGTTCTGGAATATAGGAAAACAAACTACGATGGACTTCCAAGGGTTAAAGATGAGAGATGCTGGGAAACAGTAGATAATATAAAGGGCACAGAACATACACTTTCTGGTAGGTGTGACTTAATTTGTTTTTCGATTTAGCAGCTTGGGTGGGGGACCGTGAACTTACACCCTCAGAGGCAGTGGTCATGACATCTGCTTATACAGGAACCTGGGCGTAGATTTAAAGATGCTGAAAATGCTTAAAAACTAAGTGCTTAATATTAATTTAAGTGTACTTTTATTAGTGTTATCCTTTAAATCCAAATTGCAGCCTTTCTTTCAGTCTTCCTTAGTTGTACAGGCTCTTCTCCAGTACTGAAGTTGCTTATTCTGACTTTACTGCACTCTATAAACTTTTCGTAGTATGCATTAGAAGCTGCAACAATTAAGATAAAGCCCGTCTCATTTCCTTGCAGGATATCCAGCATCATCTAATCCTTTCCTTCCCAACCTTACTGTGCCTGGCCCACCCTTTAAAGCGGAGCTCCACCAAAAAGGGGAAAGAGACACACAGGGTAAAAACTAGGGATAGACCGATTATCGGCAAGGCCGATATATTGGTGGCCAATATGCACTTTCCCCGATATATCGGTATCGGCCCTGGAACTGGCCGATATTGCTGATATTTTTGTGACGTCATTCTGCCTTCTTAGGCCACCTCCCTCGCCTTGGACAGCCTCATCTGGAGTCGGGACTAGTCTCGTGGAAGTGTATCACAGCCATACACCCACCCACAGCTGCCCAGTGCCAGCCAGCCACCCACATCCACAGGCCCTGTACCAGCTAGCTACAGGCTCTGTACCAGCCAGCCAGCCACCCACAAGCCCTGTACCAGCCAGCCACAGGCACTGTACCAGACACCCACCAACCCACCCACAGGCCCTTTACCAGCCAGCCACCACAGGGCCTGTGCCAGCCAGCCACCCACCCACCACAGGTGCCAGCCAGCCACCCACCCACCACAGGGTGGCAGACAGCCAGCAACCCACAGACAGGGTGCCAGACAGCCAGCCACCCACAGGCCCTGTACCAGCCAGCCACAGGCACTGTACCACTCAGCCGCCCACAGGCCCTGTACCATCCAGCCACCCACAGCCCCTGTGGCATCCACCCACCTACCACAGGGTGCCAGCCAGCCACCCACCCACCACATTGTGCCAGCCAGCCACCAAAAAGGGGAAAGAGACACACAGGGTAAAAACTAGGGATAGACCGATTATCGGCAAGGCCGATATATTGGTGGCCAATATGCACTTTCCCCGATATATCGGTATCGGCCCTGGAACTGGCCGATATTGCTGATATTTTTGTGACGTCATTCTGCCTTCTTAGGCCACCTCGCTCGCCTTGGACAGCCTCATCTGGAGTCGGGACTAGTCTCGTGGAAGTGTATCACAGCCATACACCCACCCACAGCAGCCCAGTGCCAGCCAGCCAGCCACCCACATCCACAGGCCCTGTACCAGCTAGCTACAGGCACTGTACCAGCGAGCCAGCCAGCCACCCACAGGCTCTGTACCAGCCAGCCAGCCACCCACAAGCCCTGTACCAGCCAGCCACAGGCACTGTACCAGACACCCACCAACCCACCCACAGGCCCTTTACCAGCCAGCCACCCACAGGGCCTGTGCCAGCCAGCCACCCACCCACCACAGGTGCCAGCCAGCCACCCACCCACCACAGGGTAGCAGACAGCCAGCCACCCACAGACAGGGTGCCAGACAGCCAGCCACCCACAGGCCCTGTACCAGCCAGCCACAGACACTGTACCACTCAGCCGCCCACAGGCCCTGTACCATCCAGCCACCCACAGCCCCTGTGGCATCCACCCACCTACCACAGGGTGCCAGCCAGCCAGCCACCCACCCACCACATTGTGCCAGCCAGCCATCCACCATAGGGTGCCAGCCAGCCACCCACCACAGGGTGCCAGCCAGCCACCCACCCACCACAGGGTGGCAGACAGCCAGCCACCCACAGACAGGGTGCCAGACAGCCAGCCACTCACAGGCCCTGTACCAGCCAGCCACAGGCACTGTACCACTCAGCCGCTCACAGGCCCTGTACCATCCAGCCACCCACAGCCCCTGTGGCATCCACCCACCTACCACAGGGTGCCAGCCACCCACCCACCACATTGTGCCAGCCAGCCATCCACCATAGGGTGCTAGCCAGCCACCCACCACAGGGTGCCAGCCACCCACCGCAGGGAGCCAGCCATCCACCACAGGGTGCCAGCAAGCCAGCCACCCACCACAGGGAGCCAGCCAGTCAGCCACCCACCACAGGGTGCCAGCCAGTCACCCACCACAGGGTGCCAGCAAGCCAGCCATTAAGCATTAAACAATAATTAACATGTTCAGTACCAGATTTGTGTCAAAAATTGTCTTTATTTTTCAAAACTTTAAATGTACAAAATATCTGCCCATATTGGCCAATACCCATATGTTGTGACCAAAATATCGGTATCGGCCCTGAAAAAGCCATATCGGTCTGTCCCTAGTAAAAACAGCTGGGCCGAGCACAGCGCTGGATCGTGGGACAGTTAAGTGGCTGTTTATTAAAAGTCAGCAGCTACAAAAACTGTTCCTACTGACTTTTAATTTTTACATAGGAAACTGGAGCTCCTCTTTAATTTATTGGATTTCAGTTCTTTTAATCATGGAGGTTCTGCATCACGTGTGGGCCTTACTCGGGGCAAATGCAACCTACCCAGGATTGCCTACTCCTCCAGACTAATATTCACCACTTAGCGCATATTAATATACACCTACTTATCAAAATCCAGCCCAATACTTGCATTTGTGCTGAGGACTCGATAATTAAGTACTGAGGCAGGGTGCTATGATGTTTTTAGGAGGCTATGTACAGCAGCTCTATGGTATCCCAGAGCAAGGATTTTTAGGTGATTGTGTAGAAAAACCAATCAGTTAAATGAAATAACACCACATTTCTAACAGTCAAAAGAGAGTGCACAGTGTGTGATATGGGCTATTTGGGCAATGTCAGAATGAGAACAAAAGCCCTGGACAGTTGGGCTGCATGTCCTATACATAATTCCTTCCCCATCTTCAGGTCTAAGTGAAGTGTACACTTTTTTTGATTACTTATACTGTGTATAAAATGTTAATATTCCTATTAATTTCCTATCAATTGCCTTAACTGGAGCCAATTAGAAACAATGTAGCCCACATCCCTACATGAATAACCATACAAAGAGATTTCCTCAATATGGGACTTTAAAGGGCAAGAATTGCTTTGAAAAGTAATATAATAAAGGTGAAGTGAGAGAAAAAGAAGACATTTCTCAAAAGATCAATTTTATTTGACATAGAAAATTAAAATGTAACCTGCAGACTACACACCAACAGTTCAGACAAACAATTTAAAATACAATGCGGTTAACATTTTCATACAAACACTGACATTCAAAAAGCACTGCTCAAAAACGTAAGCAGCTGAGACCCAACGCTTTTCGAGATGAGGTCTTTCTCTTCCTCAGGGGTCTAGAAATGTGATTCTATATACACAAGTCTAAGAAATAAAAAAAAAAAATCTCATTAAACAGGTACCTAAATCATATATATTTAGAGGTAATAACATATTATATGGAAGATAATTATCTAACATTATCTGAGCTGTGCATACCTTAGAAAAAACAGAGCTTGTTGACTCGTAAAACCGCATACAATTAAAACCAACAGTAACAACTCATGCAAGGCTGCAGCCAATAAAGCTCCCAGGAGCACCACATACCAGGAAGGAATATCCGGGTGTCCACAAGGGGCAGAGAAGATTAAATCTTCATCAGTATATGAGATTCTAATAGGCATAAAAAGACTTAATCTAGACACTAGTCTTAAAGAGTAACTCTACTTTTGTTGAGAAAAAACATTGCCCTCTGGGTGATCTCTGTACATTGCAAGGATTGTAACAAACTTTATTGCAGATTCCTACATTTGTTATTCTGAAGAAATCTTTGTTTGTCCCTCTGTGCTGAGTGGGTCAAATGGGAGTGGTTTCATAATTATCTGTCAGCTGTGGAAGCTGCTGAGCTCTAATGAGAAAAGCTGCTGGGCCTGCATCCCTTTAGACGTGTTCCTATTGGGAGTATCTCACCAAAAATTACATTTTTGTTGCAGGGGATGCCAGAAATCTGACTTATATCTTAGGCAGACTTCTGGGAAAATTGGTGAGCCAATCACACAAGCAGGAAATTATGTTTCTGAGGTGTGGTCAGTATACATTCTGTGTACAGAACAGCTTCAGCTAGCCATATTGCATTGCATTTTCAGAAAAATATAACAGCTGCAGATTGAAAAGGAAATGTAATTTTTAATAACATTCAATTACAGTATGATTTGTGTCACAATTGTATATGCTATATTGTTTTTTCTTTATTTGCTATTTTTTTTTCCCAATGAAAGTGGAGTTACCCTTTAACTACAGAGAAAAACTCAAATTGCTGCTCACATACAAAGCAAGAAAGGTCACACTTACATATCCCCTTAGGCATGAAGTACTGATTGGAACACCAGGGCCAGACCATTCATCAAAAAGGTAGTGACTGTTGTCCCACTAGGATCTAATGTTAAACATATATCAACACTATGTATTAGTGTTATTTCAAAGGTTCTTAAACTTCAAGAGCTGGCAATATAAGCTAGATCTTGGAAGCTTGTATAAAAACAGTCCCAGGTAACCCATAAGCCCTCTCCTATAAATGGTAAAATCCTTATTTTTACCTGGTGGTGATCGGGAGTCAGGTGAGATGACCAACAGCTACCAAATAGCAGAGGTATTGGTAGTAAGGGTTCATTCGTATTTATAAGGGATTACCTCGGGTATAATTAGGAGGTGAGTATTCACAGCTGTAGGACAAAGTTAAAAAGAAACCGCCCCCTAGATACCGTGGCACCCGCCGTCACCGCAAACACCTTCATACTAGTTGGAAACATCACCCGGCGCCGCCCCGTGACGTGACCCGCCACATGAGTGCAGTGCGCATGCGCAGCATGATTGAGGTCTCGTGATCACGGCCTGCGTCACCCATCCACCCACGCTAGATGCGGATGTCATGACGACCAAGGGTAGTTGCCATTTTTGTCACTTTCAGTCGCTTTTTTGAATGCCAGTGTTTTTATAAAAATGTTAACCGCATTGTATTTTAAATTGTTTGTCCGAACCTAGCATTTCTGCAGGTTACATTTTAATTGTCTGTGTCAAAAAAAAAATGATCTTTAAAGACATTTCTTCTTTTTTTCTTTTTCTCTCACTTTACCCTTATTATATTACTTTTCAAAGAAATGTTTGCCCTTTAAAGTCCCATATTGATGGAATCTCTTTGTATGGTTATTAATTTATCAGTCTTCACAGACATGGTGAAATTCACAAACAATAGACAGAAATGTATGGGACATGACTACAATTGTTCCTTCCAGTTTAACAATATAGTCATTTATGACAATATAGTCATATTTGCAGCATGGTGAGCTATGATGAAATCAAGCAGAATTTTCCTGTACTGTTTATCTTTCTACCTACATCTTCTTTATTATGTTCACATTCAGGTTTGAAGTTTGACTCAAAATATATGAACTTTAGAGTACGAGCATGTAACAAAGCTGTAGCTGGGGAATACTCAGACCCAGTCACACTGGAAACTAAAGGTAATACCTTGTTCAATTTGGAGAATACTGGAAAAACAAATGTGTTTATATTTGACTTTATCATAACAAATATGGATGAAGGGTAGCAAGTTCTAAATTTAAATCTTATGCAGAAAAAGATTGCTAGTCTGCATACTTCCAGCTCCGGCAGCTCATTAAGGTGTAATTCACACAGGAGCATGGATCTGTACACCCATGCAGAGGGCCGTATATATCTGCCCAGAAAGCACAGGTGGTCCATGCAGCTGAGTGTGGACAACCCGTTACAGTAAACGACAGGATGACGGATACATGAATCTTCACCCACCTCCCTGTGTGTAAATCGGAGTGGGACTGATGCACGGCTTTGAACACTTTTGTTGCTTTCATAGCCGTGCATCCGTCCCACATGGTTGTACACACTGGGATGGCATCAAGATGCAGATCTATTTAGTCGTCAGCCTGTTATTGGTTTTACCAGTCTGCCTACATGTATCACCTATGCCTCCCAAGTGGATAAACACGGCAGATCCTTGCATTCATGTAAATAAGCAATTATGTCCTGTAGCCAAAAAATTTTAAATATACCAGGAATATACATAAAATATAAATACAAGTCTTTCAAATATACAAACTGACTGTCTGATGTTCATTCCAGATAGGACCAGGTCTGCAAAGAAAAAAATCTGTATTTATATGTTCACATAAGGTCTTGGTGTCCAATTTGAAATGCATCTTAGCACTTCTTATACTGGCCATACACAGCTCAAATTTCGGCTGATTCTTGCCAAATCAACCGAAATTCTAGCTGTGGGTGGCCCTATCAGCCCCACCTGGCTCACCAAACTTTGGCAAAAAATTTAAAGGAGCCAGTTGGAAAGTTGTCAGCCAAACAGTCACTTCATCCAGTCAGATGCAGTCACTGTTTGGGTAATGAATAGAATAGCTGGCAGCAGAGATTGCTCCATGAACGCTGTTTCTCTTGTTTTGGTCTCAGGCTAAATGAAAAAAATCTATGCATGTATGGCTTGCCTTAGTGAGAAACATAAGTTCTCATTCATGTTAAAACATTTAGAGGAAACGGCATGCAAACAAAATAGCAAAATGTATAGTCACTCTTGAGATACACCTTCAGGCCTAAACTATACAAGAATTTTTAGCTGCGCAGCACTTTAGAGTAACCTCTTTTAGACAGATCAGCGTGTTACAAAAGAGATTTCTAAAAGAGGTGAGTGCCAACAAGAAGTTAACCTGGCTAGTCAGCAATAACAAAATCTGCTGCGTAGTTTAGGACATGAACTGCACAAGTGACAAATAGCTATGCTTTATGTGAAGAACAGTTCAACTCACAGCACATTAACCTAATTCCTTTTGATTACATTTCAGTCTATTCTAACTGTTTACGCATCCATTGCTTGGTAATAACTGAAGACATGTTAGGTGCTTAAATGTACATACAGCAAACCCTAGTTAATTTATTCCTTTTTAAACACATTTATACATATAAAATGCACTGAAGAAACAATAATTATTAATGCAAACCTATCAGCCTTTGCTAGTTCTAGAGTTAAAAGTCTGCAAGATGCTTGCTCTTCTGTATTTCTGGGTAGCCCTAGGATACCCTGTCACTAGAACCTAGCTTTCAGAGATAAATCCTACCTGTTAGGCCAAGCCCTAGTCACACATTATCCCGCAGTCCGAGAAGTAAACTGTTATCAGTTGTTGCAGCACCAACTAATCTTAATAGAGAAACTGGCATCAGTGGCGCAATCACATTTTGGTCATATATAAACATATAGTATAACTTTTAATTACAATGGCCCATAAGCAAGTAATTGCACACAGGAGAGTGTAATGCGGAGGAAACAGTCTATCACAAAAGTGCCATCACAAAGCAGAGTCCATATCTGGATCAACTCCAAATTCAAGGTGAGGGAGAAAAAGTCCAATAGTCTCACTTGTGCAGTCCTATAAAAAGGGAACACCTTCTAAGCCTCCACCAGAGTGCTGGTCACCCCAAGGGAATTGGACACTCACCAGAGATATCTGCCCCCCCCCCCCCCCACTCTCATGGACAGGGCTTGCTCGCTTATTAAAATGGCTCTTTATTCCGGGTCAGACAAATCCTCTGCATTAAAATTATGTCCTTCCCAACAGGATACACATCCTCCTCCTCAGTACCACACCGTTATCCTCATGGGCATATGTAAACAGAATAACAACCCCGCTAGTGTGATACTGTTTATAAATAAAATCAGTCTTTATTTTGATTTTACAAAGTGTGTACTCACGAAACACATGCTTGATTAAGCCCCCGTTCACACTGGGGCGACCTGTGAGGCGACCTGGTCGCCTCACAGGTCGCCGCAGATCGCCTCCCATAGGGAAGCTGCGGACCCGTTCTGATAGGAACGACACAAGTCGCTCCGACTCAGAAAAAGGGTCCGGAGCTTCTTTGGGGCGACCAGGAGGCGACCGCCATAGACTTCAATGTTACGAAGTCCGTGGCGGCCGCTCCGAGGTAGCGGCGCGCTGCTCGCACCGCGACCTCGGAGGTCGCGGTGCGAAGTAGCGTCGCCCCCGTGTGAATGGGGGCTTAAGCCCATCAAACCAAATACATCAATCACATCAGGCTGGATGACTCCCACAACCATCCCGGGTACTCACGACCTCTCCACGCTGAAGGAGTAAACCGCAGGGATGTCCGTTCGTCACCACAATGTACTTCCGGTTGCCGTATGGTCACGCCCTGACATGTTAAGTCTATTCCGACTTTCTCAAAGGGGATGCCAGTTTCTCTATTAAGATTAGTTGGTGTTGCAATATTATTCGTTTTACTTCAAGTAGCAGCAATCCACCTTAATTTGGGAATTCAAGTGTGGATATCCCAGATAGGTGGTCCACTTTCTCTTTTTAGCGCAGGGGACCATTACAATTCATTTTTTGTCTGATATTTTACATTTGTTATCAGTTGTTGAAGTGATCTGGTTGAATATCAGGTTGGGGCTTATCTCTGGGGATACAGTTTATCAGTGAAATCAGAGTTCTGCTTTAAGATCCAGAGTGTACCCAGGGCCCCTTGGGTGTAAAGAAGAGCATTTTCCGGTTAATAAAGCCAAAACAAGCACCCTACAGAATTTTAACTCTAATACTAGTAAAGGCATATGCGTTTGCTTTAAAAATTATTTCTTTCATAGAATTTTTAATTTAAGTAGTTCAAAAGAACTGTCAGGTTTGCCTAAAATTACCTTGTCAGCACAGAGTCACTTGTATATACAACATGCCTAGTAAAAAATGAGCATGGCTTTTCAAAAAATGGTATGCTGGAAAGCTTAGTTTGTGCTGATCCTGTGTAGGGATTAATCAAAACTATAGTTAGGTGGGAACAAGACATAAACTATGCCAGAGAGATCTTGCTACTGCTGATCAACCCATTATATTCTGCTTGGAACTGTATTGCAAGTCTGAGTGTATTTACCTTTTTATTGTTCCCATAAATCTGTGGATGATATGCAACAGGCTTGTTTTATAGCTTCTTGAATGACCAGTACTGATTTTATTGATAAAGGTGCATTTTTGTTGTAAGAGTATTTTGTTGCTGAATGTTATGTTCGTGTTCAAGGCTCATTGTGTAATTGTTCAGCATTTGGGAGGGAACCATTCTATGTTAATAAATAGAAGAGCCTCAGGTAAACAGCTGATTTCCAGTTTTTCTGGAAATCTTGAAATTATTCATCATGGTTTGATCTAATTCAGTGATTTTTTTTTTCTTGTGGAATGCAATATTTTTTAAACATGCTATAAAAGTTTGAAGCAACTTCTTGCTGCAGATGAAAAAAACATGAAGGTCCTGCTTATATACACAACCAGGTTAAGTGTACTTTCTATTATTACAGGTAACCATGATAAAAAAGCTAAATAAGCAGAGTCTTTCAGTGACTTTTTACAATTTTTTTAGTGCACATTTTTACCCTAGGAACTTATATCCTAAAGTACAGTAATGAGACTGTGATACACAGTGAATTATAGAGGCTAAAGACGTCAACTTCCTCTTGAACATTCACGCAATGCAGTCACTTCACATTAGTACCAGCCAGGCCTTGGACTAACTATTGACGAGCTTTGAAGCCATGAGCAATTTTTCCTCCACAGTTTGTCACATTATGTATATTTTGCCATAGGTTGTATGGTTGTATTTATAACAAGTCATTACCATTTAAATTTGTTGCCATACTTCGTATAAGATTTGTAGGTACTAATTCCAACTGTTTATACACGTAGAATGTATTCAAGATAGTGTAGCTATATTCTTTAATCAACGAATAGGGACTGCCTAGGAGCAAAGGTGCAGGTCCAGTTCATAGTATTCTACCAGTTTACTTAATATAAAAGATAATAAAATCTTGAGAAAATTAGAGCTGTGCCCAATAGCAGCTAATTAGGTTTTATCTTTCCTTTGCTGGTAATATGGAACAGTAAACCCAATTAGTAGCTTTGGGTAAACTGTCCACTTTTTTATTTAAAATTATTATGGAAATATGGTTTGTGCATCCGATTAACCATTTATCTAGCATTAATGAGCAAGATCACTGGGCAGAATTATTCACTTATTGTTCATGTTTATATCACAAGCAAGGGGGTTTACAATATGTATGGATAGTATGTAAGATCTCATTTTAATACGTTCCTCTTCAAGTTTTCAAATGTAGTGTGCTATATCAAATCATCTTTACTCTTTCGTTCATTGACGGACACCGCTCCTGATCTTCATAACCATTGGGTTATACTGCCTCCTACAGGAATAGGACACTAGGCAGAAAAAGACTCTGGCTACGCCTATGGGCAGTCCCAGGGGGTATACACCCTCTCCCTTCTATAGTTACTCAGTGTTTTTCTGACTAGTCAGGAGTAAGGACTTAGTTCCTTGCTGGGATCTCTAGTCCTGGCAAATTTTTTCTCCTGGTTTTTCCTGTGAGATCTACAATCAACTGCCGGACTGGGCGATGGGCTGGATAATCTAGATCCAGTGGTTCAGCTCCACACTAGGTCAGCCTTCGAGTTAAACGGCTCGCAAGGTCGTATACGACCGGGGCTCGGCCTGAGTCACAGCGTTCCTCCTAGCTGACATCCCCCCATTTTGATTTTCGAGGGGTTCTGTCTGGAACGGTGCCCGTCTGGTTCCTGGTATGGTGAGTAGCTGTCCCCCCCTCCCCCTGGAGGGTTTTGGGGTGGACGTGGGCCCCTCCATGGGAAAGGCGACCCCTGGGTCCCCCTCCTTCCCATCAGGCACCCCCCTTTCATCTGTCCCCCATCCTACCCCCTTTCCATTTATGTGGGGGCTGGGTGGGTGGGTGGTCTTGTACACCACCTGGGGTGGAGGCAGGGTGCTGTGCTAGCGATGGGAGCCGGGGGGGGGGGGGTTGTACCTGGTGGAGGCTCCTGCCAGGGCTCCCCGTCCTGCCTGGGTCTGTCCTTGAGGCCTAGGGATCCCTCCAGGGACCCTGAAAACCTTGCAGTACCGCGCTGGGCCGCCATTTTGCTGTAACCTGTGTATTCCTTTGCACGGCGGCCATGTTTGTGTAGTCTGGCAGCTATTTTGCGGTGGTTTGAAAATAGCGGTGGCCATGACAGTGGAGCCCTGTGGGTGGCAATTTCGGCGGTGGAAGCCCATTCTCATCCCCTGGTGCTCACACCTGGATCTTTTCTCTTCCTGATCATCAGACGTGGAGTGTAGATTATCCTGGTGGCTGCAGGTGCCTGTTTCTGCTGGGTGGTGAGTCTGGTGGGGTTCTCTCCCTCTTTGCTGGGATCGCTTAGTGCTTCTGCCTAGCGACCGGGTGGTGCTGCCAGTGCGGTGGGGGTTGTCCCTTGCAGTGTTTTACACCTTTTGTGGGGTCCCCCTGGTGGCTCATGGAGTCTTTGGAGCACATCTCCCCACCTGACCCCCTCTCTGAGGATGCTGGGTCCGAACCATCCATCCATGCACTGACGGCAGTCCTGGAGTAATTTGTGTCCCAGGTGGAGGTGGTTTTCGAGCGATGGGATAGCAAAAAGCGCCCCCGCCTTCCCCTCCTTCATCTGTCTTATCAGATCCTGAATCTGATTCGGCAGCGGTGGACGTGGGTCACCCTGCTGTGCGACCACACGTCCAGAATCCTCAGATAGTGAGGATGATTCCTCCACATCTGCAACCACGCATGAAAAAGCATTGGTGGAAGCACTAACTGTATCTGTGCGTGAGACCATGAAGATTGAGGACGCAGCTGCGACGGAGGCGCAAGTTCCCATTGGCGCTCACAAGCCTTCCAGAGCGGCAAAGGTGTTTCCTTTCCCCACCTATTTTGACAGAATTGTCGCAAAAGAGTGGGGACGACCTAAGCGTCCCCTTGGGGTCCCTAAGCGATTTACTAGGCATTACCTGTTACTTTAAGGATCCGGCTGACAGGAAGGCAGAGGCTTTGGTCCGCAATATGTACACTCTGGCTGGTTCGGCATCTCTTTTGGCTTAAATGCTGGTCTGCAGATCAGAATTCTAAAAAGGCCTTGACTGATCTCCCCTTTCAAGGGGATCGCCTGTTTGGGGCTATCCTGGATGACATCATTAAAGGTCTCACAGGGGGAAAGAGTACTTTTCTTCCGCAGGCTACTGAGGGCAAGGAACCTCGTCGTAGATGTTGATCCTCCTTCGCGGCTCATAAGACGTTTTTTTTGTCCCTCAGGGTTGACTGACCAAGAGCTTGAAGCCTTTCAGGGCCTCTTCTGGAGGATCCAAACGAACCTGGTCTGGCAAGCCAAGAGGGGGCTTCTCCAGACCCGCGGACAAAGCTCCTTCAGCATGAAGATGCGCCCTCACCCGTATCGGGGGTGGGGGGACGTCTTCCCTGGTTTCCGGACCCATGGATTTCCCTGGTACAAGACAAGTGGGTCCACTAAGTTGTTTGGTCTGGCTACAAGAGTTTCACTCTGGTCCCCCGGTAAGGTTCTTTCCTTCCAACTTGCGCCTGTCCCCGGACCGTTTACAGGGTCTGTTTGGTGCTGTACAAGACCTGTTGCTTCAAGGGGTGATTGCCCTGGTTCCGACTTCAGAACATTTTCAGGGTTTTTACTCAAACCGGTTTTCAGTTCCCAGGAAGGAAGGCAAGGTGCGTCCAACCCTGGACCTCAAGGTTTTTAACTGCTTTGTGCGGGTACAGAAGTTAAGGATGGAGTCCATTCGCACGGTGGTGACATCCCTGCATCAGGGGGATTTTCTTGCCTCTATCGACCATCAATGATGCTTACCTTCACATTCCAATATGTACCGGTCACCAGCGCTTCCTCCGCTTTGCAGTGGAAGAGGAGCATTATCAGTTTGTGGTGTTACCCTTTGATCTCGCCTCTGCTCCTCGGGTCTTCACAAAAGTGTTAGCTCCGGTGCTAATGTTGTTACACAAACGGGGGATCGCGGTACTGGGCTACTTGGACGACCTCCTTCTGCGAGAGGAGTTCCCTTCTGCTCTGGTGGAAAACCTGGAAATCACCATATGAACTCTAAGGGAATTCGACTGGATTCTGAATTTTCAGAAGTCTGCTCTGGTTCCGTCCACATAACTGAATCTAGGTCTGACTCTGGACTCTTCCTTAGCCAGAAGGCTCCTTCCTCTGGACAAACTCCAAACATTGCAGGCTGCAGTTCGTCTCCTGCTGTCCAGCAGATGGTCCTTCCTCTCCGGCACTTCGTCTGGGCAAATCCTTTCTTCCCTTGTATTGGACAGTGGTCTCCACGAATGCCAGCCTGTGCGGCTGGGGAGGCATCCTCGGCAAAAATTCTGCTCAGGGGATCTGGACACTGGAAGAGTCCAGACTACCGATCAATATCTTAGAACTCCGAGCGATGAGACTTTGCATGGACCATTGGACAGATTGTCTTCAGAGAGGTCCGGTGCGCATTCAATCAGACAGTACCACGGCCTTGGCTTATGTCAATCACCAAGGTGGCACAAAAAGGGGGCCAGGGAGGTAGCCGGCATTCTAAGGTGGGCAGAACGATTTGTTCCAGCCCTCTCCGCCGTATACATTCCCAGGGTGGAAAACTGGATTACCTCAGTTGGCAGGCGTTGGACTAAGGGGAGTGGTCCCTTCATCCGGAGGTGTTTCATCAGTTGTGTCTCCGGTGGGGCATCCCGGAGGGTGGATCTGTTGGCGCTTTGGCTCAATAGAAAGGTGCAGAGGTTTGTGGCTCGGTCACGGAATCTTCTGGCAGATGCCACAGACGCGCTGGTGGCCCCGTGGGGTCAGTATCGTCTGATTTACGTCTTCTCTGCTCTCAAGCTTCTGCCAAGACTTCTACGCATAATCGAGGCAGAAGGGATTCCATTCATCTTAGTGGCTCTGGACTGGCCCCGCCGGGCTTGGTGGCTCCGGAGTGGCCCCTCGCCAATGTTCCTTGGAAGCTTCCCCTCAGGGAGGATCTGCTGTCCCAAGGACCAATCTTCAATCCTTCTTTACAGTCGCTGGCTTTGACGGCTCGGCTGTTGAATGCCAGGTGCTGATGGATAGAGGTTTATCTGAGTCGGTGATTCCAACGCTGTTAAAAGCTAGGAAATCTACTTCTAGGAAGATCCACCATCGTACGTGGAAGACGTACATTGCTTTGTGTGGGTCTCTTGGGGTTCAGCCTCGCTCCTTCTCGGTGGCTGGGATTTTGACCTTCCTTCAATGGAGGGTTAAACAGAAATTGGTACCATCAAGGGCCAGGTGTCGGCTTTGGCGATCTTCCAATGACCCTTGGCCAAACACTCCCTGGTGCGTACCATTCTCCAGGGTGTCCGACATTTGGTTCCTCCAGTGCAGTCCCCGTTGCCGCCTTGGGACCTCAATTTGGTGCTTTCAGTTCTCCAGAAGCCTCCTTTTGAGAATATTCGGGAGATTCCCTTGCTTATGCTGTCTCAGAAGGTGGTATTTTTGGTGACTATAACCTCTGTGTGCAGGGTGTCAGAATTGGGGGCGTTATCCTGTTATTCACCTTACTTGGTGATTCACAGAGATTTGGTCGTTCCTCCTAAGGTTGTCTCTGATTTTCATTTGAATTAAGACATTGTGTTGCCTTCCCTGTTTCCCAAGCTGAAACATCTGAGGGAACACGCCCCTAATGATGTCAGATATGATGAAACGCGTCGGGAGGAGCTTAGCCATGTGATGCAGACATACAGCTTGAGGTCGGCCATGATGTTGGTTTGAAACTTACCATAGCTTCCTTCTTTGAAACTCTGCTTGTTCTTGTAACATTATTGTGGGTAGCTTGTGCACCTTTTTTTCTGCCCATAGACGTAGCCAGATTCTTTTTCTGCCTAGTGTCCAGTATCACCCAATAGTTATGAAGATCAGGAGCTGTGTCTGTCAATGAACAGTAGAGAAATGGATTTTACGGTAAGTCAAAAATCCCATTTTTGACCACATTAACATGCCCCAAGACATTAGATATGTATTCTTCTACTGATTAATGCAGGATTGAGTTACAGTCAGGATGTCTATTGGCACCTTTACTCTTCAGCAGACACCCCTGGCCAAAAGATACCTATTCAAGGACAACCCTTGGCCAGAGGAGTCTACTGATGTAGATTATAGGGTCATGCTGCTTGAACCATATGTTTATATAGGTAACTTCAACTTGTGAATGTTGATAAGAGCTAATAAGACTAATGAGAAATCTTGTCTGGATTTTAGTTGCTGCCCTCTTTGCTAGCCTTTGCAGGTTGGGGATGGGATTTGAATAAAATAATGTTTTTAAGCAGCAGTAAGTGTTTTTTCTCAGAATTTAAACTGTTTACTATGTCCCACTGTTGTGTGACAGCCCTCATCTTTGGCCTTGACAACACATCATCCCATCTAAACCTGAAAGTGGAAGACTCATATGTAGAATGGGATCCACTAGGTGGTAAATCTCAAGAAAGCAAAGTCAAAGGAAAGGAGAACAAAGGCAGGTAGGTTGAAGTTAATGTCTGTATGTGCTGTCTGTGGTAATCACACACTAAAATTATCTGTGATTGTGGGAATATGTCAGTCTGTGCTATTTGTGTAAACAGTTGCAATTGCCAAAAAGTGTCACGTTTCAAAAATCCTGGTATTTCCTGTAAAAGAAAAGTAGGTTACTTTATTGTAGGAATCCCTGTTCCTTCTGTCAGACATCATTATTCTGTAAAATGATGATTCATATCAGTTTGTGAATTTAATTTCATAAGGCTTTTATAGCTATTTGTTCTATTTTTAATGAAGAAATGTTTTTCAGAAAAAAATTGGTAAAAAGTAAACCCAACATAAATAGGGATTTACAATCAATTGTAAACCTAGTGACAGAAAAGTATATGTTGTAGACTGCTTTTAAAAAATTCTGAAACTTTCCTTAGCACAATGGAAGTCAAGGCTGAAACAAGAAAACGCCAACACATAATCTAAAGCAAGAGTTCCCAAACTGTGGGTCGCGAGCTACATTTGAGTGGGTCGCCGGAGGATTTAGAGCAGTCGGAGCTGCCCAGACATCGGCAGCGCACGGTGTTACGAGCAGGCAGGCGGGGCTTTGAGCTCCACTGATGCTCCAACCCCGCCCCTTGCCGTGAACGCTGTTCTGTACAGGAGGCGGCGCCTCAGGGTAGGAGTCGGAGTGGAACCATTATCAGAGTGCCGTGCATTGCATCGGAGCTGAACACCAGGATCAGTCACCAGGTAGGCCAGACACTGCTTGATGGCTTATTTTAGGCCTGATTAGCGACCCACATTTGCACAGGCATAGCAGCCCATTGATTAGAATGGGCTGCTATGTCTGCATTTTCCGCTGAAAAAAGGTGCATGCAGAATTAAAAAAAATACAGTGGCCCGTGAATTCCATCCTGCTTTTGCACCATGTGACTTACCTGCAGTTCCTGCACACGCAAACTGTGTTTTTAAATGCTCAGCCAATGTATATAAAAACGCAAAAAGCTTGCCAGTGCAGGAACTGCAGGTAAGTCGCATGGTGCAAAAGCAGGATGGATTTCAAGGCCACTGGATTTTTTAAAATGCTGCATGCACCTTTTTTCTGCGGAAAACGAGGGAATAGCAGTCCATTCAAATCAGTGGGCTGCTATGCCTGCGCAAATGTGGGCCGCCAACCTGCATACTTGTGAATCAGGCCTAAAGCAGTAGTAAAGTAATTTACAAATAAAAACACTGGTCCTTCTGCAGGTTTAACCACTTCTGGACCGCAAGGATTTGTCCCCTTAATGACCAGGCCATCGGATTGGAGCTGAGCGCCAGGACAAGTCACCAGGTAGGCCAGACACTGCTTGATAGCTTATTTTAGGCCTGGTTCACATGTATGTGGGTTGGCGACCCACATTTGCACAGGCATAGCAGCCCATTGATTCGAATGGGCTGCTATGCCCATCGTTTTCCGCTGAAAAAAGGTGCATGCAGAATTTTTAAAAATGCAGTGGTCGTGAAATCCATCCTGCTTTTGTACCATGCGACTTACCTGCAGTTCCTGCACACGCAAACTGTGTTTTTAAATGCTGGGCCCACGTATATAAAAACACAGAAAGCTTGCCAGCGCAGGAACTGCAGGTAAGTCGCATGGTGCAAAAGCAGGATGGATTTCAAGGCCACTGGATTTTTTTAAAAGCTAAATGCACCTTTTTTCTGTGGAAAACGAGGGCATAGCAGCCCATTCAAATCAATGGGCTGCTATGCCTGTGCAAATGTGAACCCGCATACATGTGAACCAGCCCTAAAGCAGTAGTAAAGTGATTTACAAATAAAAACTGCGACAGGAGGTCAGGAACCAGTTAAGTCAAACCGCACTAGTATAACACTGTGCTGTGTAAAGGGGCACTATTACTTGAAAATGGCTACAGTGTAATGGGACGCTGCGATGTGTAAAGGAGAACTATGACATGAAAATGGCTGCAAGTGGGTCCCGAAAAATAACTGTATTTAGAAGTGGGTCTCGGCCCAAAAAAGTTTGGGAAGCCCTGATCTAAAGTAATCACGAACTGCATCACTTGAATATTAAGCCATACATAGGCAGTTCCTCAGAAGATACAAATGTTCACAGGAATATCTTGCTTTGTATGGAACAGCAGTATCTTAGTGGCTGGCTCCAATAGACCAGCACCAGTGTCACTAGGGATTGGGTGAAATGCTTGCCTGATATTCTCTATATGTTTGATAAAAAAAATGGGAGAATGAAACCTAATCAGAAAAAAGCTTATCTTCTGATCAGGTTTCATTCTCACTGGCACTGTCAAATCTGTGTATACAGTATGTGTGTTTAGGCTAAGTCCATACTTGTGCAGGTTGGGAAGGTTCTCAAAACTGCAAGCATTCCTGACCTATAAGCAAAATATGCTGCTTAAAGCGGAGTTCCAGCCTAACACACTCACCTGTCCAACGGTCCAGCGATGCGGCCGCCCGAAGCCTCGCTCTTCTCCCTCTCTGCTCTCCGGCATCACTGGTGTGACAGTTTGCGGCTTCACAGCCGGGTATGCACTGCGCATGCGCGAGTTGCGCTACGCGACTTGATTGGCCGGCAATCTTCTGGGACCTCTGACATGTCCCAGAAGATTGCAGGGAGGGAGGGGGAGAGGAGAACTTCCGCTCAGGGCGCTGCGGCGCTCCGAGCGGAAGTGGAAGCGGGTACCTGTCAAAACTAGGTGCCGCTCCCCCCCCCCCCCCCAAAAATGACATTTCAAATGTGGCATGTCAGGGGGTTAGCACTACCTAAAGTGGAATTTCCACTTTTGGGTGGGCTTCCGCTTTAACAAATGTGGTGCATTTTTGTGTGTGCCAGATCCCATGGTGTGACATAATTTGAAAAAGAGTAAGGGACTATTTTCCCTGCATTTCTATGAGTAGGGCATGCAGGATGGAGATGTGTGAACCCAACCTTAGAGAACATTTCTAAATGCATGTATTGATTTCTCTACCGTTCATCGACAGACGCAGCTCCTTATCTTCATGACTCATAGGGTTATGCTCTTCCTTCTAGGAATAGGCACTAGGCATAAAGAAAACTTAACCAAGCCTATGTGGGCTGTCCCTGCAGGCATAACCCCTCAGACTCTCCTATCATCAAACAGTTTTGTTCTGCCTAGTGTTAGGAATTGGTCCTAGCTCCCTGCTGGGACTTCGGTCTTAGCTGTAACAGGGAAAGTTTGTGATTTTTTATTTTATAACTAGTTAGTTCCTGAGGAGCAAGATCCAGAGGAACTAAAAGCAACAGCTGACTGCGGTTTTGCACTTGGTAATCTAGATCCTTAAGGTCTCCCAGCCTGGCCAGTAGAGCTGCACGATTAATCGTATGAAAATCGCGATCTCGATTCACCCCCCCTGACGATCTAAACCTGACATATTCTCGATTCTTTGCATAGCTGAGGGAGCAGAGAAAACAGCTGTGGAAAACTCCCAGTAACTATAAACAAAATGATTACATTGTATCTTTCCTCCCACAAACGCCTATCAGCAGTCTCCCAGTAACTATAAACAAAAATTATTACATTGTATCTTTTCCTTCCCTCTGCCAGGGATAAAGGAAGTTTAACCTCTTAAAGACTGGACCTTTCTCTGACACTTGTTGCTTGCAAGTTTAAAATCATTTTTTTTTTTGCTAGAAAAGTACTTAGAACCCCCAAACATTTTATATATTTTTTTAGCAGAGACCCTACAGAATAAAATGGCGATTGTTGTAATATTTTATGTCACACTGTATTTGCGCAGCAGTCTTTCAAACGCAATTAATAAACTTTAATGAATAAAAAAAAAAACGTAACAGTAAAGTTATCCCAATTTTTTTTGTTACACAGAGAATCGTGAGAGAATCGTGATCTTTATTCCAAGCTAAAAAATCGTGATTCTCATTTTGGCCAGAATCGTGCAGCTCTACTTGCCAGCGAGCATGAGCAGGTTATAGTCCAGAACTAGGCCTCGCCATGACAGTGCCCCCCCCCGATGGATGGGGACGAGCCTGAGAGTGGACAGTCTTGCTGGGACACATCGACCTGGAAAGCCCTGAGTCGCAGCTTCCCCTTGGCTGACAGCACCTCTATCCTGGGTGGGAGGTGATCTGTTTCGGAGTGGCGCCCACCTGACTGCGGGACCCTTCAGTTCACAGTTGCAGCCAGAAATTGCAGTTTTTTTGTTTTTTTTGCAAAGCCTGATGTCAAAAGTGTTTTTTGTAATTTCTGGTACTGCCAGCCCTCCACCCTCCCCTCCATCAGCAGGGTCTTCCAATTCTGAGACTGATATGGCCGCCGCAGACCACCTTGAGGGGTCGGTGTCTTCACATTCTGACGGTGAAGAGGACCCGTTCTCATCAGCCGCTGCGCAGGAACGCACATTGTTTTTTTGTGCAGGAAAAAAACCCAGCACAAGCCCCCCCACACCCTTCCCAAGATTCCCAGGTTGACCCCTCCGATGACTGGACAATTGTTAAGGTCTTAATGCTTGTACGGACCTGGTGACACGCAGCCATGTGTCCCCTCCCATCCATACCTTCCCAGGGGGCAACCACTCCAACATTCTGACCCAACCCTACCCGCTGGATAAATAAACCCTCCCGCCCTCTTTTCCCCGTCGCCTCCCACAGAAGGAAGATAGGGACGGGAGAAGGAGTGAGAGTATAGAGGGGCAGGGAGGAAGGACAAGAGATAACCTCACGTCCCCTCCCCCCTTCTCCCACTCACTCCCCTATCCACCCACTCGCCCCTCCCGCTTCTCTCTCCACCTGAGACTGCCACTCCTCCCTCGGCATCATTGGCACGTCCGGGGTCTCCTCCCACCACGGGAGAGCTGGGAGTGGTAGGTTCAATTTGTTGCAAAATTCTCCCAAATCTTCTGGGAATTTCAGGACCACCGTACAGCCATCTTTTTTCACTTTGAGGCAGGCTGTAAAAACCCCAACGTTAGTAGATGTTAGAGGCTCCCAGCTGATCTATTAGGGGTTTAAGAAGTCTCCTTCTTGCCAGAGTCTCAGCCGACAGATCAGCATATAGCTGTAGGTTCACTCTTTCTTAAGTAATCCCAGAGGAATTCCGGGCTTTTTCCATAATCATCGTCTTTTCTTCCACATAGTGAAACCTCACAATCACGTCCCTTGGGACACCCCCACCCTAGCTTTGATATCCTCCCACCCTGTCGATTTTTAAGATTTCTGGGGGCTCCTTCCCCACCATAGGGTTAAAGAGACCCCACACTTCTGTTCTCAGGTCTTCCTCCCCCTGTTTCTCTGACAAGCCCTTAATTCACACATTTTTTCTTCAACTTCGATTCTCCTGATCTTCTAGTTTTTATAGTAGGGAATGATTATCTCTCTGCAGTAACTTCATCTGTTTGCTCATGTCATCCAATAATCGATTATGTGCATCTAATCTCCCCTCCACTTCCGTCACACGGCCGAGTACCTGTCCGATATCCACCCGGACTACTGCTATGTCCGATTTCAGGACAATGTTTCCATTTTAGCCAGTAGTCCCGCTAATGCTTCCTTAATAAGAGGGAGGCTTGCTTGGGGATCCTCCAGGCCACCATCTACTTCTGCTAAAACTGAACTCTCCCCTTTAGAGCCTTCACTTTGCGCCTTAAGTCCCCCTTGAGAAGCCCACCCCCCCGGGGCTTTTTGGTCTAGTTGCCCCTAGGCCACTGATCTTCCTGCTGGAGCCTCCTCCATTAGGGGTCTTTGTTTTCCTATCCCAGTCCGTCCCGGGGGCCACTTGTCTACGGCTGTCAAGCCCTTCTTCCATCATACTAATCTCTGTCGACAAGAAATGCTGTATGCCCCCTGGGCTAGGGGCAGGTTGGGCTACTTTGCTGGATTTTAATTTGCCTCTCATCCTGGGCCCCAGGAGGTATCGATTGTAAGGAGAAGGGGGGAGGGCACAAAGAAAAAGCAAGATTACCTAGGCAGCAGAGAAAAAAATTATCACCCAAAAAGAGCGGTGAATTGGCAATAATGATGGACAGTTTAGTATTTGAAGCAGTATGGCACGGCCTGCAGGGGTCAAATATAAATTCAGTCCCTTTGAGTCAAAAAGAAGTAGAGCAGCTACTACTCTGGAGTAGCTATAAGGTATAGAGTAGTCAGACACAATATACAGCTGTATGAGTCTCTCTGTTATTTGTTATAGGAAAACATCTCTCTCTGAAGGAAGTCCTTCCCCCTCCACTAGTTCAGGGGTCCTCACCCTGTCTTTCTCCCCCTCTCGCATAGCCTTACATCAATAGTGATCCAACAGTCCCCTGAGGCAGGCTTACCCCTTCCAGCACTGGAGTTTGGCCTGAGCAGTGCTCCTCTCCATCTACATCTTTCGCTGATAGAGATGGAGGGGAGTCTGACGACCTGTGTGGCGAAATGGTAGTAAAGAGATCAAGTGGACCAAGACTCTTCCGGCAGCGGTGGCAGAAGAGGATTCAGAGGTCTGAAATCCAGGGCAAAGAGCTTCGTTTTAACAGCCGAACGTGATTTCTCATTGACGTAGGCCGCGGGATACATTGGGCGGCGGGATATCGGGCAGCAGCTCGTCTACTCCGAAGCGAGCACCGTCACATCATCGCGTCTGTGCTCCTCCCCCCCTTTTACTTTCGCTTTCAATGATAATGGTAAACAGGTCAAATAAAAAGGATGAATCTACTAACGGGGGCACAGACAACAATAAAAACTGACATGCGTTCTAATTGCTCTGCATTCTATCCAAAACTAAAAAAAAAAAAATGTTTTGCCTTTAGTTATACTTTAAGGGAAATGCTCACCCTGAATACCCAATATGCTTTGAGTGTTCTTCAAGCCTATTTGTGAATGACTTGTATTAACCACTTAAGCCCCGGAGGATTTGGCTGCTAAAAGACCAGGGGGTTTTTTGCGATTTTTTACTGCGTGACTTTAACGGACAATTACGCTGTACCTAAACGAATTTGACGTCCTTTTTTTCCCACAAACAGAGCTTTCTTTTGGTGGTATTTGATCACCTGTGCGATTTTTTGATCATGCGCTATAAACAAAAAAAGAGCGTCAATTTTGCAAAAATAACAATATTTTTCACATTTTTTTATATGAAATTCCCCCCAAAAAAAATGTAAAAATCAAAATTTTTTAACATTTTCAGGCAATTTGTATTATGCTACATATGTTTGGTAAAAAAAAATCGCAAAAAGCTTATTTTGATTGGTTTGCGCAAAAGTTATCGCGTTTACTAACAAAGGGAAAGATTTTTGTCATTTTTGGTGTTTTTTTTTTTAACGCGTAATGGCGGCGATCTGCGATTTTTTTTTGCGGTACTGCGACATTGCAGCGGACAGATCGGACCATTGACTGACATTTTTGACACTTTTGGGGTTACCAGTGACATTACTGCAGTAATCAGTGCTATACATATGCACTGTTACTGCAAAAATGACACTGGCAGGGAAGGGGTTAACTGTATTGGAGAGAGAGGGGTTAAGTGTGTCCTAGGGGCGTGATTCTAACTGTATAGGGACATGGCTATTGGTGTAAAAACAAAGATCAACGGTCCTACATAGTAGAACCGTCTGATCTTCATTTTTACACCAGGGAGAATGACGGACGGCTTGTTAACATAAGCCGCTCCGCCTTTCTCCCTTCACCGGAGCGATCGTAGTGTGACCGGCGGACATCGGGTCCGCCGGTCACACGCACTGACTTGTCAGTGAACGAGCCACGGCGGGCGCGCGCCCGCCCACAATTGGCTCTCAAGTCAGGGACAGGCGAGTGACGTACCCATATGTCACTCTGCCTGGCCGGGGCTGACCGCCGCAGTATATAGTCGTGCGGCGGTCGGCAACCGGTTAAAGTAAATCCAGTACTGAAGGTGTAATGTAGGCTGATCCAGTGGCATTAATTGTTGATTTAATGGTATAGAATAAGTATGCAGATTAAGCGTTCTGAACTTACTTTTTATATACATGTTTGAAAATGGTGACTGAAATTATTGAAAAATAAGACTACAAATTTTAGCAAAGTCTTAACTTTTTGTTAACCATGGTGACAGCTATCTTTAAGCACAACTTTTTATCATGCAGTGAAGTTATCTCATTTCATTTGTTCCATGTCAAAACAATTACAGAGTAGTGTCCTCGGTTGATGCTATAGTCCTTATTACAGTCAGTAGTAAACTACATTCTCAATGGGGTTAAGTTAACACCTGATCTTTTTGTATGTGCATAATGCATTAAATAATCAAATCTTCTAATGTGAAAATACCTTTAAAAATATAACATGACTTTAAAGACAAATATTTCTGATGCGGAAATGTATACTCTAGCAACATTTTAACAGACTGGCATATTCCCTGTTTTAATCATATCATCAAAGTGTTCCATTACTCTTCATTATCAAATGTCTCACCATTTTGCCTATTTCTGTTGTCTGACAGTGGCCATGTTACGTTGAAGAGCAATCCCAGGTGAAGATCATGTAGATATGATTAGCACTAGGAGTTCTTGCTGACTTGCCTGGTTTCTTTAGCATACAACTGTTTCTAACCCTAGATTATCTTCATTAACACTTCACATAAATGGTCTGGCTAGCCTCTTCTTGGATCACAGAAAGCACCCATCTAAAGACTGCTCTAATATTGCAAGATTTTGTTTCAGTTGTATAACCCGTACCAAACAGCTATATCTATGACTAAATTGTAAGTTATCTTGTTGTTACTACTGTAATAGCAGAGAAAAGAAAATGTAGAAACAACAATAAATCCTTTTAATGCTGGTTACTGTGAAAATAAACTCTAGTCATTATTTATAAGACTTAAAAGAGAATTTAGGGGTCTACATGTATGCTTGTTTTGCTCCTTCCAGGTGTACCTGTAAAAATCTTTAGGGAAGGTTAGATTGTATCTGGTAATAGGAAGAGTGCGAGAACTAGAGGAAACATTTTTGGTCATTCTGGATCAGTAGAAAATATGTTGAACAACAAATCTGTTAGAGCCGGTTCACACTACTCCGACTCAAAGTCGCCCCGACTTTGGGTGACTTTGAAGTCGCCCGTGCAGCACGACTTCTCATAATAGAAGTCAATGCAAGTCGCTCCGACTTCGCCCAAAAATAGTGCAGGAACCTTTTTCTAAGTCGGAGCGACTTGAGCCGCTCTGATTAGAACGGTTCCATTGCACAGCATGGAGAGCTACTTGTCAGGCGACCAAGTCACCTGACAAGTCGGAATAGTGTGAACCGGCTCTTAAGGATCTATGAGTAGAGTGTTTTCTTTTTACACAAAAGCAGATAGTTTATTTTTATTTTTATCTTTGTGTAGAAAACCCCAATTAATGTAGTGCTCAGAGGTGTAATGGAGACCTCCAAAAAATAAATCATAGGAGGCTACAGGAGCATTCAACTACCATCAGACAGATAGCTATGAACATACAAAATTATACTGTCATATGCAATAACTAAACCTTGCCTCAGGCTCAGTTTTATAATTACAGAGGCCCCATGAAACGCACCAAAATGTAACGTAAGACTAAAGGAAAAACTTTTTTTTTTTTTTCATTTAGATAAAGTGGTGAGGGGTTAGAACCACTTTTATTGCTGAAAATAAATATACACATACAAACATAATGAATGGTACTATGATGTGACAGACAGAAAATTCCCCTAAAAATGGTCCATGAACCATAAAGTGCAAGAAAGCACTAGTCCTTTTTACCCACCCATATTTCTCCCATTGTTCAGGGAGTTCTAGGTGCTGCTAACTGATTGTCAGGCTAGCGCTTCCTTTCCATCATTTACTCAAGTTTTTATTGCTGCCTGTGTCCCCCTTAGGGAGATTTACTCTCTCTATTTGTCCTGATTCCTGGACGATAATGAAAGTGAGAGTGAATTCAAATTTTTGATTTGCCATTAGAGCAGGAATAGAGGGGAAATCTTGCAATGGGCACATTTGTTCACATGAAAACAGTCAAGAGGGGATTTTCTGCAAAATTGAAAGATATCCTCTCACTTGCTGTTGAGTCTACAGGACAGCAAATAAAGGGAAGTCTCACTGATGGCAAAAACAATGGTTTTAACCCCACTGCTCTGTTAAAAAAAAAAAAAGCTTGTGCCTTGATAACCCTTAAGGGGGTAAGAAATCCCCTAGTTCTGTCGTCACCTTATAACATTTCAGTGTAATGTAGCATGGAAAATATAAAATAAATTTTGCAATCATCTCAGTTATTCCTACACGTACTATATACATATTTATTTATTTAGGGTCTGGTGCAGCTAGAAATACTGTATTGATGATAATTGGAAATATTC
The DNA here is from genome assembly GCF_965119305.1 of Pelophylax lessonae. Classification (NCBI taxonomy): domain Eukaryota; kingdom Metazoa; phylum Chordata; class Amphibia; order Anura; family Ranidae; genus Pelophylax; species Pelophylax lessonae. Next base: position 406,982,727 of record NC_138768.1, on the reverse strand, counting down.
TACAAAAGTGGCCTTGCTGCACATAAGGGAAAGAGGGTTATCTTAATCATTATCATAATGTTTTTATAATGTATAGAACTGTTGCTATTGTGGGATACAAGAAAACTTTATACCTGATTAAAGGGTTAGTAGGACTTTGAGATAATGTTAGAGGATAAGTGCGGGATATGAAATAAAAAACACATACTTATGATGCTGCAGCTGTCCCCCACCAGCTCGAAGACCGAGAACTGAGTGATCACGTGACCACTGATCGCTTAGTTCTCGGTCTTCACTGAGCAGAGAGCAGTGACTTTGAGTCATCGACTCTTTGCTCTGACCCTCCCGTACTCACTGCAGCACTAGGCTGGGAAGGGCATGAGAACTGCTGGCTCAGGCTCTCAACAGCACTCTAAGAGAGTCTAAGCTAGTCACCGGTCAGACGTCTTGACATTATTTTCAGGATTCCTGCAGAGCTTGGACTGGTTCTGTTACGTCAGCCAACAGCAGGCTTTGCAGAAAAAAGTGTATTCCTGTGACCCACATGAGAAGTATGGCCGAAAAAGCTTTGGCCATACTTCTCTTTTAACCAATATTTTTTGTAATACATTATGTGCATTCACAGATGAACACATTTACATTGATCTATTTGAGGATACACATAAATAGCCGGTCACACTGCTCAAGGGCTTTCTTTTTAGAACTGACCCTTTACTTACTTTCTTTTATTCACAGAGAAGCACCACAGTGGGCAGATTGGAACTAGTTAGCCAAGAAACTAAGATTTCATAATTTATGTTTGCATTACTGAGTTAAAGCCTACCAAGATATCCCAGACTCACATGACCAAACCTTAAGCCTAAAGTAATTAATTTTCATTAAGACTGACTCAGAAGGAAGCTGCTATCCTCTGACTTCTGAACTTAACAGAACTTGTCCTCCAATATAGGCTTCCAACAAAGGTTCCCCACACTAAGGTTTTGCCTTGTAACATAGCTTGCTTTCTGCTTTATTTATAAGGAAATATGCTTTGAACAAGCCATGCACCTTTGCTAATGGCAAAAATACCAATAGTGCTTTCTTTTATCTCTGATAGGCTGCTGGATTATGTTTGCTGGAAACTGAATTGCTTTGTTTTTTCCTTTTCTTTATGTGTATGCATACATCATTTATGGACAAATGCTTTAATGTCTGGCTTAGTTTATCAGTGAAATTAAGATATTATTTCTTTATCGTACTGTACAGGACACAGGCTTTTTCAGATCATTAGCCCCAGTTTTTTTGAGGGTGCCCTTAGGTAATTAACCTCTTCTCTTTACAAAGAGAAGCTTACCTTCTTCTAGGGAGGTTTTTCTCTCACTCTGAATGATTCTATTTCAGGAGGATTCTTTCATCACCCAACTGCACCATACTACTGAGGCTCTTCCTGCAGCTACCTGGTTGGCTGACTCCTGGGCAGAGCATTGGTGGAAGATGCGGGACTGGCTTGTAACAATTCTTTGCACTGGATCCTGCTCTGGGAGCTCCCCTTTGCCCATAGTGCAACTTGTGGCGTTACCTACAGGGTGCTTTACAGGTTTAGGGCTGAAGTCTGCCTAGTGTAGTTCCCAGTCTCAGAAGACCCTTGTGGGGGGATATGCCCCTTGCGGAGATTATTATCAGTTCAGGGCTCTAGTACCCCCTCTGTTGGTTGCCCTCATTCTTACTCCCTGACTTCTTGTCATTCAGCTTCATCCTTTCTATAGAGGAATTTTCTGCCATAATGTCAGAGTTAATGGGCAAAATGTCTGTCCTTGTTGAGGCCCTAGACAGCAGGGTTCACTTTGACTTTGCCCTTGAGCCAGACACAGTGAAAGAGGAGGAGGTTCCAGCGGAGGAAGATCACCTCTCCCCCATCTGAGGTGTCGAATCAGGATGATATGCCTGCTACAGACATTTTTCCAAACGAGACGCTTGCTTGTTTAGCATTGGAGCAGCCTGAGTCTGCACGCCTGAAAGTATCTGGTATGGAGCCTCCAAAGTACACCAGCTAAGACTTTCCTAGTCTACGAGCTGGCAATTTCTTTAAAAAGACCCTCACAAAAATCACTATACATACCTTTTTTGAAGCCGGTCCGGTCCCAAGCTGAGCTGTCAGCAGCAGCTTCTCTGTGTAGGCGGGTGCAGAAGAGGCAGCAGACAAGGAAAGCCCCATAGTAATTCAATGGGTGACATCACTTGCCAGGCACTTCTTAGCCGTCGGCTGTCTCCTGCACAGTGCGCCCTGTCCCTCCGAGCTCACGCGTAGAAGCGAAGTATGCAAGTCGCGCCCACACATGTAAACTGTGGTCAAACCACACGTGAGGTATGGCCGCGATCGTTACAGCAAGAGAAATATTTCTAGCTCTAGAGCTCCTCTGTAACTCTAAATTGGTAACCTGTAGAAATTATTAAAGTGTCGCCTATGGAGATTTTTTAAGTACCAACGTTTGTCACCATTCCACGAGCGTGCACAGTTTTGAAGCATGACATGTTAGGTATTAATTTACTCAGCATAACACTATCCTTCACTTTATAGAAAAAAATTGGGCTAACTTTACTGTTTTTTTTTTAATTTAAAATTAAAAGTATTTTTTCCCAAAATATTGCATTTGTAAGACTGCTGGGCAAATACGGCGTGACATAAAGTATTGCAACTATCTCCATTTTATTCTCTAGGGTCTCTGCTAAAAAAAATATATATATATATATATATATATATATATATATATATATATATATATATATATATAAATGTTTGGGGGTTCTAAGTATTTTTCTAGCAAAAAATACTGATTTTAGCTTGTAAACAGCAAGTGTCAAAAAAAAAAAAAACCCTGCAGGACAAAGGCATAATACCTAGTATGCATCGCATACTAGCTTATTATGAAATACTTACCTTAAAACGAAGCCCCGACACGGTCACCCGATCACCGCTGAGGGAGCCATCATGTTCCCTTGGTGTCTCTTCCTGGTTCGGTGGCTCCGGCGCTGTGAGTGGCCGGAGCCGCAATGACGTCACTCCCACGCATGTGTGCTGGAGTAACATTCCGGCAAAGAGCTCTGAAGGTCCGCCGGAGCGCATGCACCGCTGGTTTCAGTGGCTGCATGCAGGATGAATATCTCCTAAACCTTGCAGGTTTAGGAGATATTAATTATACCTACAGGTAAGCCTTATTATGTTTGACCTTTTTGTTTGGTGGGCGTGTTGTTTGCTGTGCTGACCACCCCTCAGTTGTAGTTGTACTGCTTTTGGATGTCCCAGTTGTAATGACTTAACCACTTAAAGCGGAGTTCACTTAAAAATGGAACTTCCGCTTTATGTATTCTAACCCCCTGACATGCCACATTTGGCATGTCATTTTTTGGGGGGGGGAGCGGGTACCTAGTTTTGACAGGTACCTGCTCCTACTTCCGCTCGGAGCGCCGCGGTGCCCTGAACGGAAGTTCTCCTCTCCCCCTCCCTCCCTGCAATCTTCTGGGACATGTCAGAGGTCCCAGAAGATTGCCGGCCAATCAAGATGCGCAGCGCGACTCGCGCATGCCCAGTGGGTACCCGGCTGTGAAGCCGCAAACTGTCACAGCCGGGTGCCCACAGCAGTGATGCCAGCGCAGAGGGAGAGGATCGAGGCTTCGGGCGGCCGCATCGCTGGACCGTTGGACAGGTGAGTGAAATGGCTGGAACTCCGCTTTAAGGACCGAGCCCATTTTTGACACATGTTCACAAGTTAAAATCAGTATTTTTTGCTAGAAAACTACTTAGAACCCCCAAACATTATATATATATATATATATATATATATATATATATATATATATATATATATTTTTTAGCAAAAACTCTGGAGAATAAAATGGCGGTCATTGCAATATTTTTTGTCACGCGGTATTTGCGCAGCGGTCTTCCAAACGCCATTTTTTAAAAAAAAAATACGAATAATAAATTTCACTGCATTTAAAAATAACTAAACAGTAAAGTTAGCCCAATTTTTTTTTGTATATTGCGAAAGATGATGTCATGTCGAGTAAATTAGATACCCAACATGTTATGGTTTAAAATTGGGCACACCCGCGGAATGGCGACAAACTACGGTCAATAAAAATCTCCATAGTCGACGCTTTAAAATTGTTTAACGGTTACCAGTTTAGAGTTAGAGAGTAGCTCTTTTTTAATTATTTCTCTCGCTCTGGCGATTGCGGTGATACCTCACATGTGTGGTTTGAACAGCGATTTCATTTGCGGGCACGACTTCTGTATATGTTTTCTTTCATGCGCGAGCTCACGGCGACGGGGGCGGCTAAAATGTATTATTTTTTTTTCTATTTTTTTTATTTATTTATTTATTTTCATTTTAGCACCGGTTTAAAAAAAAAAAAATCTGATCACTTTTATTGCTGTCACAAGCAATGTAAACATCCCTTGTGACAGCAATAGGCAGTGACAGGTACTCTTTATGGAGGGATCGGGGGTCTAAAAGACCCTAGACCCCTCCACTACACTTCCATGTATTCAAAATGCCGAAAACTGCATTTTTGAATACTGTCACTTTTTAAATTTAGCTCCTTTAGCAGCCGAGTAACCCGGATGTGACGTCATGGACGCTGCCTCTGGGTTACGTCATCGTAGACCCGATCAAAGCCGCATCCGGCTTTGATCAGGACTCTAACCAGCCAGCGAAAGCTGCCTGGTGATGCCTCTAGCTGCAGGCTAGATGCCTCTAGCTGCAGGCATCACTCCGGTACAACCACTTAAATGCAGCCGACGTAGACCTATGTCGGTTTGCGTTAACTGGTTAAAGAAGCCTGTATTGTACGATCAGGAACCTGCCAGTAAAATCAGATTCCTTCTGTACAGTACAGGACAAAGGTTCCTCTCCTCTGCTCTAATGATCTCTTTATTGCTTGCTACAAAATCAAGGCTAGCTAGGAGTGGGAGGGATTATAGGTAAAGGCCCCTGCACCCATTGTTTTTTCCTATGTCCAAATCACCTGATGGTAGCTGCATATAAACCATTGTTACTGATTTAAAGAAGCCTGTGTCCTGTACTGTACTTCAGGAAATAGATTTTACTGGTAAGTCCAAAATCCCATCTATTACATCAGACATTTGTATCTAAACGTATGGAAAGATCTTGTCCATAATTGATCGATTTTATATATACTGTAAGGGAAATTCCTCAAGTTTCTGCCTTGTCCCAGTAGGCAGGACTTCTTTGGAAAATTCTCCCACAATAAACCAAATGTTTATTCAAGAACTTTAAAGTTTTAAGTTTGTGTTCTTAGCTTGGCTTGTCTTTATTTGGCTTTGTCTTTATTTCTTTCCCATGCTTGCATATGCAACTTTTTATTTTGGTAAGTAACCTCTGCCTACTCTTTCTGTTCTAGTTTCCCAACACTAAGCATGATTCTCTTTTTGTTATTTGAGCTGACTTTTGGGTGACCTGGTTTGCAGTTTGTTTTTTGCAGATTGTTAGTAAAAGTTAACTTTTTTATTTTTTTTATAAAAATAAAAACAGGTATTTCACAAAGTTACATGTATAATATAATTCTGCCTCTGTGAACACTTAGGACTCATTCACACAGGCACCCAGTCACATAGAGCATTAAGAGCTGTTTGTTTGCCTTTCTGTCCTAGCGCTGTGCTATATACATACATCTTTTATACATGAATGGACATGCATCGGCTGTACGGACTCATCCACACAGCCATGTTTGACAGATACGCAGGGTCAAGTGCACAGGCCTGAACACACAGGCTCTGAATCCAGATCCATGCACCCATCCATACAGCTGATCCATGTCCATTTTATAATGCACAACTCCTACAAACGATATTTATTTATACATTTTATGTATAGGTAAATTGTAATCTACAGTATCTACTTTTGATACATAAATAGACATGAAGTCAGCTTAATATATATATAGTCCTGGGTTACTGGTTTAATGTTTTAGAAACCTTGTTTCTGTCTACAATCTTGCCTGCACATTTGTCTGCCCGCTAAGACTTTGAGCCACCTTAAGCCAGCCATAGATGGATCGAAATTCCTGCTAAACTTGCTAAACTTTTGATCTATCTATGGGCAGGATGGTTGTGCTGAATTCAATCCATTGTTCGATTTCAGTACAACCAGCCTGTCTTTTCTTTTTTTTTTCTACTGATCACTGCCGGCGGCTTTGGCTGGCAGCAGTGATTATTGTATTCTGCCGATGGGGAAGGCTCCCTGCGCTCCCTGCTGCTGAACACAATAGCGCTGGGAGGGATAAAGCTTTTTTCTTTCCTTCAACTTGCGTAATTGTATATCTATGGCCTGTCTAAATAATCTGATCCCAACAAAACTAAAGCAGGGATAGTGTGGTAATCACATTATATTATATAGAGATGGTACCTAGAAGAAGCATTTTCTGTTCTGAAAATGAAGCACAATAATTACATATAGAACAGCAAGCAAAGTTACAAAAGCAAGCTAATCAAAATGTGAAAGTCATCTCCAAAATAAATTTAATAAATCTTAAAAAACATAAATAATTTAAACATCCTGAAAATACACTGTAGTTTTCTGTATCATCTTAAAGGAGAAGTGTGACATAGCCTAAATAAATAATTCATACTACCTTCAGCTTGGAACTGCTTTAGATTCTTTCCTGTGCCCTGCTGTTAGTGCTGTTGCCCCACTTGAACTCTCAGTAAGGACAGACTAACAATACACTCCTGTTTGAATGTTTAGAGGGACAGTTACAATCTAAGCGATCAGTCCCTTTGTTTTCCCAAGCAGCAGCCTAGCGTGAGTATTTCCATCGCAACGTAATGTCACGCTGAAAACAGGAAATGGAGGCAGCGTGACCAAATGGTGAGCTCTGTGGAGTCTTCTTCAGCACAAGGAGACACACAATCAGTGCTGTATTTTCAACATGTGCAGTGTTCACGGACCTCAAGTAGAATGAGCACTGCACACATTGACTATTGGATTCCATTTGGGGCCTTGACCCTGTCCTTTGAGCTACAGCCAAGCCTGTCACTAGCAGCTGTGTATCCTGGCACTGCACCCACCACTAAAGGAGTGAGGTGCAAGGTTGAGTCAGGGAAAACTCCTGTCAGACATCAATCTACATAAAGTCTGTCCACGTATTTCTTAGTGCTTGGCTGGGCTCATTCCCCTCTAATGTTTTTGCACAGAAAGGATAAGGGGGAGAGAAATTGAGCAGTCTGGAGAGAAAAACATTCTGGATTTTAAGGAATTGAATATACTGAGTCAGAGATAGCTATGGCTATTATTTTCTCTCTGTGCTTAAACTAAAAGCTAATTTGGGGCTCAGAAGGACAAAAGCACTGTGCCTGGTGTAAACAGGCTGAATAGTATAAACCTTTCAAAATAAACAAAAATATGAACTTATATGTACACCGTTCCTGTGTTGAGTGCAATGCACTAGTACACATGAATGCTTGTCACAGTCTGAACACTTGGAACTTGTACTGTACAATCCACTGCCTGTAGTTTAATGCATTAGCATGTGTAAATGTGTTTAGTTTGACCTAGTAGTTATATTTACTTTTTTCCTGTGCCCTGCAGAAGTGCAACACCATCCCCAAAAAGAACTTCCGTTACTTCTAGGCCGCCTGTTAGCAGGGGCAGCAGAGACCGATTTACAGGAGAGTCTTACACAGTTTTGGGCAAGTATTGCTGTCTTTTTCCATTTTGAATTACGTTTTTAGTTTCATGTAAACAAGGTAGCCATTCTAGTTTAGTCCCAACTTGCTTCTTTATACAACTGAGAGACATGTCCACACATGTGGGCAAGTTGTCATTTCTGCCCCTGAATACCAGGTCCGGGCTCTAACATAGGGGCATAAGCTCAGCCCTCCCTACTTTGCAACCATACAGACTGGGAGACTGTACTAGCCTGTGTGGTATCCACTGACTCCACACAAATGGACTCTGCCAGAAGCCAAAAAATCTAGTTTTAATAGTTGCATTTCTTCCGAATAGAAGAAACCTACCCATTAGCCATTTTACATTTTGAAAAGTAATAGTCCTGTCAGAGTGTTTTTGTGGCATATTGATCCTAGTGTCAGATTGTTTACTAAAACCTCATTACAAGGTCAATTTGTCCATGGTGTGGCAAGTATACTGTGAATATCTATGACCAGGAGCCCAGTTTTTTGCATACAGCCACAGACAGACAATGACAAGTTAAGAAGAAAACAGCAGCTGTCTGCCACTGTTTATATCTGCACTTCGAGCAGTTGCATGTGGTTAGGGACAAATGACCACCCAAAGACACAGACAGATTGCATCCAGGGCTAATCATTTGTCACTAACATAATGTAACTGCGCAATGTGCTGATGCCTACTTACAGCAGCAGACAGCCACACCTTCTGTCAGCCTGTCATTGACTTGTACAAGCTTCCTTGCTGTGGCTGTCTACAAACATCCAGGTAGCTGCACCACCTGTCCACAGCCGCACCATGACCCTTTTAGCCAACTGAGGCCTAAGAAACTAATGGCTGAACTTCCACAGCCTTGAGTTAAGCCCTGTCCATACACCACCCCCTTGTCCAGTGAGAGTGCATCATTGGCTAATAAGGACCACTAGACATCTTGTGGGGCCTGTTTTTAGCAGGACCTTTATTTCTAAATGTTTAAATTGACTGAGATATTAAGAAAATGTGGCATCGGGACATTTACCTACAAGCAACTGATTTTCTGTGCAATAATCCGACAGAGAAAAATGACTGCCACTTCAAAGTTTCAGGTAGCCTTAAATGTCTGATAGTATAAAATAACCTACTAAACAGAGGTACCCAAATGTCAACCATCACAGGTTCTGTCTAAGCATTGCCTTCCACATATTTTATTTTTGAAGACTTTTAGTAGTTTTTTACATAAACTATAAGAATACATTTTTTTAACCCTCTTCCAAGCCACCACTAGAAAAAAAACCTTTGTTATTGTCTGTGTGCCTTTACCATTCAAATTGTTAGGAAGTAGAGGGGTTGGTTATACCCAACAGGGATACACACAACTTGACAAGAAATGGTTCATTAGAGTTGAGCTTTAACTGTTATCAGCATAAGAGTGTGTGGAGTGAATACACCTTCAAAATGAGCCTGTGGTTTCCTAATAATTCTAATGGTTATCCAAACAGGTGATACAACAATTGAAAGTGGACAGCATTACTGGGAAGTTAAAGCTCAAAAGGACTGCAAATCCTACAGTGTGGGCGTCACATATAAGACAATTGGCAAGTTTGACCAGCTAGGGAAGACCAATACAAGCTGGTGCTTACATGTGAACAACTGGTTACAGGCAACATTTGCTGCAAAACACAACAACAAAGCAAAAGCCTTGGAAGTAGCAGTACCGGATAAAATAGGTGTATACTGTGACTTTGATGGAGGTAACTTTTTAGTAATTGCATATGATTTATTACAGAGCACCCCTATGTTATAAAGAAGAGGAGTGGGGGGGGGGGGGTGTTTATAGTTTTAACACAACTACTCTCCTAGGGTGAAAATTGGTAAAAACATCTCCCTTCGCGTAGATAGTGTTCAAATAGTGAGCATTGTAACCCTAGGATGGGATTATGTCACTGTCATGATCACCAGTTAAAAATAAAGGGAAAAAAAGCCTAAAGAAAAGAAACCTAATGCAGCTAACACATTTAAGGACTAAGCTGCAATATGCAACATGTTTATTCTTGAGTTTACATGCACTTTAAGTAATTCTGAGTCACTACACCAGAACAAGGATGCAACAAATACATTTCTGAATAAAGTCAGAATCTGTTATTGGCTCTCAAATTGTTCACAGTGAATATTGGAGTTGATTTACTAAAACTGGAGAGTGCAAAATCTGGTGCAGCTCTGCTTAGAAACTAAAGTTTTACTAAACCCAGGACCCTGCATTCACTATATCTGGTCTCCCACAGTGCACAGAACATTGAAATGCAATTATTTTAGGGAATATAAACTGTTAAATACTTTTTCTCATCAGTATATAGCAGTCTTGGGACTTCTATCAGTCTGGCTAAAGCTTGTAGGAGGAGGTTCATTCTCCTCTGACTGTCCTATGAGGCTGCATTACCCCTGACCCTCTGTCTGGACAGCGCTGATTGGCGCTGTGCCGATCACATTAACCCTCCTAGGAAAAAATAAATAAACTCTCTAGCAATACACACCAATCTGAGCATGTGCAGAGTGCCCCCAAGGCTCTGTACTTTCAGGAGTTAGATTGGAGACTGTGGAAGAAGGCGAGGATCAGATAAGACAGGATCAAATAGCCTTTTTACACAGCCTTTTAGCCCCTTAGGTTCCACAGTAAGTATAACAAGCAGGATAAGAGTTGGCGCATCACACATACCTATATAGCATCAAGGGGTATGCAGTTCATGTATAGTCATTAATCTGGTGTAGTTGATGGCTGAAATAGATTACACTCAGGGCCAGCTCAGCTGCAGAGAGAAGTCAGCTCTGAAAGTGAAAATAAAAACAAAAAGCAGAGCGCCTCTAAGTGTTATCAGTTTAATTAAAAGGGTAATGCAGGTACAGGAAAACTGCTCACATTTAAAACAGTATAAAATAGCTCATCTGTTAGGTGGTCTGCAGGAACACAGGGGTCCACGGCTGGATGTTAGTAGCTCCAAGAGATGGTGCAGGGGATGCTGAAGGAGGGAGATGTCTGGAGAGCCAAGAGACCAGATAGTCAGCAGCTTCAGGAAGGTGTTCTGTTCCTCAGGGAGACACCTGGTGAGCCGAGAGACCGTTAGGTAGAATGGCTGTCAGCTTCAGAAGGGCGCCCTGCTCCTCAGTACATCCGGCGCCAACAGATAGGGGAGCCCAGCGTGACAGATCCAGCAGCCAAACGCACAACGCGTTTCCGAGCGTGCGCAGTAGCCTCACAGGGCGTGCGCGCTCCTTTCTCAAGTGCAGTGGCATGACACAGAAGAGCTGAACAAGTTTATAGGAAGCCAGCACTCAAGCTGGGTGGATACAGATGGACTTAAAGTGGCCATTGTAAATGGGCTGGACAGTGGGACCACAATACTTAAAGCGGCAATAAGAAAATAAACACAAAAAAAAAAAAAAAAAAAAATCGCATACAAATGAAATCGCATTGAAAAAAAAAAAAACAAAAAAAAAACAAAAAAACAAAATGGTTATTTAACAAGGTAAAAAGACATACATCGGCTCTAATCATAATATGGTGTTAACATCTAGCTCTTCGTTTAAACCCTTGGGTGAAAGTGAATCCAGGGTATAGATCCAAAATGTCTCTCGTTGGCATAATTTGGCAAATCGTTCGGCCTCAGATGGAAGTTTGGGGATAGACTCTATTACCCAAACCTCCAATCCTGATGTGGACTTGTTGTGGAACTCGAGGAAATGGCGTGGTACGCTATGTTGGTCACAACCCTCCTCCACAAACCTGCGATGGCGACCAAATCGTTGCCGTAGTGGGCGGATGGTGCGACCAACATAGAGTAGTCCACAGGGACAGGTCAGGCAGTAGATCACGTAATCAGTAGAACAGTTGTAGAATTCTTCCAAACGGTAAGTCTTATTCTCATGGGTGAACTGTTTTTTACCATGTCGCACAAAGGCACATGTTTTACATAAAGGCTTGTTACATCGATACATGCCCTTTAAGGGAATGAGGCATAGTGGATTATGGACTTTTTTAGTTTTGAGACGACTGGGTGCAATTTTGTTTTTTAGGGTGGGAGCCCTACGGTAAGTAACTCTAGGTTTGTGACCTAAACTGGGTAAAAGATGGGGGTCCTGTAATAAAATGTTCCAGTGTTTCTGTAGTATGGATTCCATTTTCCTGTAGCGGCAGTGGAATCTGGTGATGAACCTCGGAGTGGATTCATCATATTTAGCTGTATTTTTGGGGGGTTTACCAGGCAGGAAGGTGGTGTAAGCTTGATTGACCAATTGGTCAGGGTAACCCTTATCCCTAAACTTGGCTCTCAAAGCATCACTCTGTGTGATGTAATCTATATCCCTGGTACAGTTCTGTCTAAGGCGACAGAACTGCCCTTTAGGTATATTGTTTACCCACTGGGGATGATGACAACTACTATAGTGTAGGTACGAGTTGCCAGCGGTGGGCTTGGTGTAGTTCCGGGCAAAAATGGAAGTTCCTTCACTACCCAGCTCGAGGTCCAGGAAGGCTAGATGAACCGCATCACAAACAGAAGTAAAGGTGAGACCGAAATCATTGGTGTTGCAGTGGATGACAAAATCATCAATCGAGGATGGAGGACCGTCCCAGATGATGATGATATCGTCTATGTAACGGCCGTAAAAAACTAGATATTGAGCAAAGGGGTTGTTGTGCCAAATGAAGGATTCTTCCCAGAAACCCATGGTCAGGTTAGCGTAGGAGGGTGCAAAGTTAGCGCCCATTGCGGTACCATGGGTCTGAAGGTAGAAGTCGCCATTAAAACAGAAGTAGTTATGCCTAAGACAAAAATCGGTGGCATCAAGGATAAAGGTGGCTTGTTGGTTATTGAGCATAGGATCTTTTAATAAAAAGTGTTGTGTCGCCCGCAGACCTATGTCATGGGGGATGGACGTATAAAGGGAATTAACGTCCAGGGACAACCAAAGATAGCTATCCGCCCAAGAGTATGGGGCTAAGAGCTCCAATAGGTGGATAGAGTCTCTGATATAAGACTGCAGGGACTGGGCGAGTGGCTGCAAAAATACATCAATGTACTGTGACAATCCGCTGGTGATGCTATCCATGGCAGCAACGATAGGTCTACCAGGTGGGCAGAGGGGGTCTTTATGTACCTTGGGAAGGTGATAGAAATAAGGTGTATGGTAGTATTCCTTTTTAAGAAAAGCGGCTTCTTTGGTATCAAGGACTTTATCTCTAACTGCGTTACAGATCAAAGACTCCACCTCTAATCTAAAGGTGGGGAGCGGATCCTTGGTTAGCTTGACGTAGGTGTTTGTGTCAGACAAGAGTCTGAGGGCTTCCCTGATGTAATCGGCCCTGTCCTGGATGACTATAGCTCCACCCTTGTCGGCCGGTTTAATGACCAAATCTGTATTGTCGGCAAATTTTTTAAGGGAAAGGGTTTCGTTGCGGGTAAGGTTGTGGTGAATTAATTTCTTAGTATTAGAGGGCTGATGACATAGCTGCTGGAGATCAGAAAACACCATTCTGTAAAAAGACTCAATATACGGGCCTTTGGACCTAGTAGGATAGAAAACTGACGGGGGATATAGATTGGTGTGCTTGACAGGGGGAGATGTCTGTAAGTGTTGTGTGTACAAGTATAGGTTGAGGTCAGGGTCATCGGGGTCAGGATCAACCTCATATAAGCTAAAAACATCATCCTCAATGGTAAGCAGTTCAGTATCAGAGGTGCTAGTGGGTATGTCCTTGTCCAGGAGGGGTGTATTGCTCAAGTCCTTCTTGGACTTAATGTTGAAGTGTCTATTGAGGGTCAATTTTCTGACAAATTGATTAAGATCTTTAAATAGGAGGAAAGAGTTGGGATATGTGGTGGGTGAAAAAGAAAGACCTCTGCTGAGTAGGGCTTCATCAGCAGGCGTGAGGGCCTGTGATGATAGATTAAATAATTTTATAGTTTGCGCACCTTGGCTCCTATTTTTGTGTTTGTGCCTTCCTCCTCTACATCCTCTTCTATGAATTTTCTTTTTAGCCTTTGCTTTAGGTGGGGGCTGATCCCTAAAAAAGACACAGAGGTGGAGTGAGGTGGTATATCACCAAGCTGGAAATCACCCACTAATATGGTTGGACCTTCAGTGGGATCCGAGCCAGTGTTCTCATTAAGTGAGTGGGGGTCTTGGCTTATATTGTCTGCAGACGGGAGAGGGACTAACTGGGTGGTGCATGGAGGGGGGCCAGTCGGAGGATTAGGTGGGATGCATTGCTGACTGGTGGGCATTGAGGATGTTTTGTTGAGGGGTGTATTCCCTCTATGGGTAGTGGCAGTAGGGGGAGAGGTGCTCACCTTGTGTGTGGCCAACCCACCTGACATGCTTGCAATATTAGTGCCTACTTTTTTCTGTTTTGGAACAAATAGACTCTTTGGAAGTCCTGGTGTTAGTTGTTTTTGTAGGGGGGTCTTTCTGGTCTTATTGTTGGGGTATGGTGGCGGGTTTCTATGAGCAGTGGATAGAGGGGGAGGGCAAATGGGAGGGTGAAGAGGACCAGGGACTGGGTGGTGGGGAGGGGGGAAAGAAGGAAGATCCATGAGGGGGGTTATTAAAGGATGTTGCTTCCAGGAAAAAACCTTATTATGTTGGTAATCACCCAGATCGCGTTTGAATTTGCCTAGCTTTGTGCGGATCATGTTGTCCTCTTTTTTCCGTGTATTCTTTTGGAGGGTGTCGGACCATGAGGAGGGAACAGATTGGTTGAAGGACAGAATATCCTCAACCAACATCTGAATGTGATGCACAGCGTCTTCATATTTGATGCAGCGTTGACTAATGATGACATTCATGAATTTGGAGGTACAGAAATCAGCAATGCCCTCCCAATCTTTGGTATGTGCTGGATCTAAGAATGAACAGGATTTTAAAATACGGAGACCTCTAGGTGTAATTTTGTCTTCTACGTATTTTTTGAGAAAAAAGCTATCCCACCAGTGAGTGTTAGCCGTATGAAAGAGTCTCTCAAGTTTCTTAAATTTACCACACAGCGTGTAACGAGTGGGTTTGGGCAATTGTACAGAATTATGAAAAAGGTCAGATGGTAACGTGGAGAACAGAGTATCTAGGATCTCATATTTATGGAGTTCCAAATTATTTAGAAAATCCATGGCAAAAAAAAAAAAAAATAATAAAAAAAAAAAAAAAAAAGTGTTTCACACACATATATATATATATATATATACATATATATATATATATATACATATATATATATATATATATATGAATTAAAATGAAAGAAACAAAAAAAAAAAAACAAATATTAGGTACAGATAGATTAAAACATTAAGTTAAAAGATCAACCGCAATAAGCATGGGTACATGAACAAATAAATACAGACTGACATGCTAGGATGTCTAAAAAGGCAAAGTGTCAGCAGCACAACAAAAACAAACTTCAATAAGCACATGAACAAGCAGGATAAGAGTTGGCGCATCACACATACCTATATAGCATCAAGGGGTATGCAGTTCATGTATAGTCATTAATCTGGTGTAGTTGATGGCTGAAATAGATTACACTCAGGGCCAGCTCAGCTGCAGAGAGAAGTCAGCTCTGAAAGTGAAAATAAAAACAAAAAGCAGAGCGCCTCTAAGTGTTATCAGTTTAATTAAAAGGGTAATGCAGGTACAGGAAAACTGCTCACATTTAAAACAGTATAAAATAGCTCATCTGTTAGGTGGTCTGCAGGAACACAGGGGTCCACGGCTGGATGTTAGTAGCTCCAAGAGATGGTGCAGGGGATGCTGAAGGAGGGAGATGTCTGGAGAGCCAAGAGACCAGATAGTCAGCAGCTTCAGGAAGGTGTTCTGTTCCTCAGGGAGACACCTGGTGAGCCGAGAGACCGTTAGGTAGAATGGCTGTCGGCTTCAGAAGGGCGCCCTGCTCCTCAGTACATCCGGCGCCAACAGATAGGGGAGCCCAGCGTGACAGATCCAGCAGCCAAACGCACAACGCGTTTCCGAGCGTGCGCAGTAGCCTCACAGGGCGTGCGCGCTCCTTTCTCAAGTGCAGTGGCATGACACAGAAGAGCTGAACAAGTTTATAGGAAGCCAGCACTCAAGCTGGGTGGATACAGATGGACTTAAAGTGGCCATTGTAAATGGGCTGGACAGTGGGACCACAATACTTAAAGCGGCAATAAGAAAATAAACACAAAAAAAAAAAAAAAAAAATCGCATACAAATGAAATCGCATTGAAAAAAAAAACAAAACAAAAAAAAACAAAAAAACAAAATGGTTATTTAACAAGGTAAAAAGACATACATCGGCTCTAATCATAATATGGTGTTAACATCTAGCTCTTCGTTTAAACCCTTGGGTGAAAGTGAATCCAGGGTATAGATCCAAAATGTCTCTCGTTGGCATAATTTGGCAAATCGTTCGGCCTCAGATGGAAGTTTGGGGATAGACTCTATTACCCAAACCTCCAATCCTGATGTGGACTTGTTGTGGAACTCGAGGAAATGGCGTGGTACGCTATGTTGGTCACAACCCTCCTCCACAAACCTGCGATGGCGACCAAATCGTTGCCGTAGTGGGCGGATGGTGCGACCAACATAGAGTAGTCCACAGGGACAGGTCAGGCAGTAGATCACGTAATCAGTAGAACAGTTGTAGAATTCTTCCAAACGGTAAGTCTTATTCTCATGGGTGAACTGTTTTTTACCATGTCGCACAAAGGCACATGTTTTACATAAAGGCTTGTTACATCGATACATGCCCTTTAAGGGAATGAGGCATAGTGGATTATGGACTTTTTTAGTTTTGAGACGACTGGGTGCAATTTTGTTTTTTAGGGTGGGAGCCCTAACTCCACCTCTGTGTCTTTTTTAGGGATCAGCCCCCACCTAAAGCAAAGGCTAAAAAGAAAATTCATAGAAGAGGATGTAGAGGAGGAAGGCACAAACACAAAAATAGGAGCCAAGGTGCGCAAACTATAAAATTATTTAATCTATCATCACAGGCCCTCACGCCTGCTGATGAAGCCCTACTCAGCAGAGGTCTTTCTTTTTCACCCACCACATATCCCAACTCTTTCCTCCTATTTAAAGATCTTAATCAATTTGTCAGAAAATTGACCCTCAATAGACACTTCAACATTAAGTCCAAGAAGGACTTGAGCAATACACCCCTCCTGGACAAGGACATACCCACTAGCACCTCTGATACTGAACTGCTTACCATTGAGGATGATGTTTTTAGCTTATATGAGGTTGATCCTGACCCCGATGACCCTGACCTCAACCTATACTTGTACACACAACACTTACAGACATCTCCCCCTGTCAAGCACACCAATCTATATCCCCGTCAGTTTTCTATCCTACTAGGTCCAAAGGCCCGTATATTGAGTCTTTTTACAGAATGGTGTTTTCTGATCTCCAGCAGCTATGTCATCAGCCCTCTAATACTAAGAAATTAATTCACCACAACCTTACCCGCAACGAAACCCTTTCCCTTAAAAAATTTGCCGACAATACAGATTTGGTCATTAAACCGGCCGACAAGGGTGGAGCTATAGTCATCCAGGACAGGGCCGATTACATCAGGGAAGCCCTCAGACTCTTGTCTGACACAAACACCTACGTCAAGCTAACCAAGGATCCGCTCCCCACCTTTAGATTAGAGGTGGAGTCTTTGATCTGTAACGCAGTTAGAGATAAAGTCCTTGATACCAAAGAAGCCGCTTTTCTTAAAAAGGAATACTACCATACACCTTATTTCTATCACCTTCCCAAGGTACATAAAGACCCCCTCTGCCCACCTGGTAGACCTATCGTTGCTGCCATGGATAGCATCACCAGCGGATTGTCACAGTACATTGATGTATTTTTGCAGCCACTCGCCCAGTCCCTGCAGTCTTATATCAGAGACTCTATCCACCTATTGGAGCTCTTAGCCCCATACTCTTGGGCGGATAGCTATCTTTGGTTGTCCCTGGACGTTAATTCCCTTTATACGTCCATCCCCCATGACATAGGTCTGCGGGCGACACAACACTTTTTATTAAAAGATCCTATGCTCAATAACCAACAAGCCACCTTTATCCTTGATGCCACCGATTTTTGTCTTAGGCATAACTACTTCTGTTTTAATGGCGACTTCTACCTTCAGACCCATGGTACCGCAATGGGCGCTAACTTTGCACCCTCCTACGCTAACCTGACCATGGGTTTCTGGGAAGAATCCTTCATTTGGCACAACAACCCCTTTGCTCAATATCTAGTTTTTTACGGCCGTTACATAGACGATATCATCATCATCTGGGACGGTCCTCCATCCTCGATTGATGATTTTGTCATCCACTGCAACACCAATGATTTCGGTCTCACCTTTACTTCTGTTTGTGATGCGGTTCATCTAGCCTTCCTGGACCTCGAGCTGGGTAGTGAAGGAACTTCCATTTTTGCCCGGAACTACACCAAGCCCACCGCTGGCAACTCGTACCTACACTATAGTAGTTGTCATCATCCCCAGTGGGTAAACAATATACCTAAAGGGCAGTTCTGTCGCCTTAGACAGAACTGTACCAGGGATATAGATTACATCACACAGAGTGATGCTTTGAGAGCCAAGTTTAGGGATAAGGGTTACCCTGACCAATTGGTCAATCAAGCTTACACCACCTTCCTGCCTGGTAAACCCCCCAAAAATACAGCTAAATATGATGAATCCACTCCGAGGTTCATCACCAGATTCCACTGCCGCTACAGGAAAATGGAATCCATACTACAGAAACACTGGAACATTTTATTACAGGACCCCCATCTTTTACCCAGTTTAGGTCACAAACCTAGAGTTACTTACCGTAGGGCTCCCACCCTAAAAAACAAAATTGCACCCAGTCGTCTCAAAACTAAAAAAGTCCATAATCCACTATGCCTCATTCCCTTAAAGGGCATGTATCGATGTAACAAGCCTTTATGTAAAACATGTGCCTTTGTGCGACATGGTAAAAAACAGTTCACCCATGAGAATAAGACTTACCGTTTGGAAGAATTCTACAACTGTTCTACTGATTACGTGATCTACTGCCTGACCTGTCCCTGTGGACTACTCTATGTTGGTCGCACCATCCGCCCACTACGGCAACGATTTGGTCGCCATCGCAGGTTTGTGGAGGAGGGTTGTGACCAACATAGCGTACCACGCCATTTCCTCGAGTTCCACAACAAGTCCACATCAGGATTGGAGGTTTGGGTAATAGAGTCTATCCCCAAACTTCCATCTGAGGCCGAACGATTTGCCAAATTATGCCAACGAGAGACATTTTGGATCTATACCCTGGATTCACTTTCACCCAAGGGTTTAAACGAAGAGCTAGATGTTAACACCATATTATGATTAGAGCCGATGTATGTCTTTTTACCTTGTTAAATAACCATTTTGTTTTTTTGTTTTTTTTTTATTTTTTTTTTTTTCAATGCGATTTCATTTGTATGCGATTTTTTTTTTTTTTTTTTTTTTTGTGTTTATTTTCTTATTGCCGCTTTAAGTATTGTGGTCCCACTGTCCAGCCCATTTACAATGGCCACTTTAAGTCCATCTGTATCCACCCAGCTTGAGTGCTGGCTTCCTATAAACTTGTTCAGCTCTTCTGTGTCATGCCACTGCACTTGAGAAAGGAGCGCGCACGCCCTGTGAGGCTACTGCGCACGCTCGGAAACGCGTTGTGCGTTTGGCTGCTGGATCTGTCACGCTGGGCTCCCCTATCTGTTGGCGCCGGATGTACTGAGGAGCAGGGCGCCCTTCTGAAGCCGACAGCCATTCTACCTAACGGTCTCTCGGCTCACCAGGTGTCTCCCTGAGGAACAGAACACCTTCCTGAAGCTGCTGACTATCTGGTCTCTTGGCTCTCCAGACATCTCCCTCCTTCAGCATCCCCTGCACCATCTCTTGGAGCTACTAACATCCAGCCGTGGACCCCTGTGTTCCTGCAGACCACCTAACAGATGAGCTATTTTATACTGTTTTAAATGTGAGCAGTTTTCCTGTACCTGCATTACCCTTTTAATTAAACTGATAACACTTAGAGGCGCTCTGCTTTTTGTTTTTATTTTCACAGTAAGTATAACAAGCATGCTTTACTGCATATACAGTGCCTTGAAAAAGTACTCATACCCCTTGAAATTTTCCACATTTTGTCATGTTACAACCAAAAACGTAAATGTATTTTATTGGGATTTTATATGATAGACCAACACAAAGTGGCACATAATTGTGAAGTGGAAGAAAAATGATAAAGTGTTTTCAAAATGTTTTACAAATATCTGAAAAGTGTGGCATGCATTTATATTCAGTCAATACTTTAAAGAACCACCTTTTGCTGCAATTATAGCTGCAAGTCTTTATGGGTATGTCTCTACCAGCTTTGCTTCTAGAGAGTGACATTTTTGCCCATTCTTCTTTGCAAAACAGCTCAAACTCTGTCAGATTTGATGGAGATTGTCTGTTAACAGCAATTTTTCAAGTCTTTCCACAGATTCTCAATTGGATTTAGGTCTGGACTTTGACTGGGCCATTCTAAAGGCCTGTACACACATACCGCTCGTCGGCCGAAAAGCTTCGGCCGACGACCGATCTGCCGATTGTAGGCTTGTTAGTATGATGCCTCCGACAGCGCACATTCGGCCGAAAAGAATCTGTCATGCAAGCATTAAAATTTTTGTATGCCGACACCAGAGCGGCCGATTGTTCGCCAGTCAGTACAGAATTCGGCCGACAGACCGCAGATTTGCAAGACTGGGCATGCTCAGAAAAGAAAAACACAGGGAAAGTTAACCATTACATGACATCACTTCTGCAGTCGGCTGTAGTCGGCAGACAAAATTCTTGTGCAGTCTTTTGCACTTTTCAACAGACACCGACAGCCCTGGACAAAAGACGGCCGATCTGTCGGCCGACGATCGGTACGTGTGTACGGGGCTTTACACATACATTTGCTTTGATCAAAACTATTCCGTTGTAACTCTGGTTGTATGTTTAGGGTCGTTGTCCTGCTGGAAGGTGAACCTCTGCCACAGTTTCAAGTCTTTTGCAGACTCTAGCAGGTTTTCTTCTAAGTCTGCCCTGTATTTGGCACTATCTATCTTCCCATTAACTCTGAGTAGCTTACCTTTCCCTGCTGAAGAAAAGCATCCCCACAACATCACGCTGCCACGACCATGTTTCACGGCTGGGAGAGTGTGTTCAGGGTATTGTGCAGTGTCAGTTTTCCTCCACACATAGAGTTTTGCTTTTAGGCCACAAAGTTCAATATTGGTCTCAACCTTCTTCCGCATGTTTGCTGTGTCCCTTACATGGCTTCTCGCAAACTGCAAACGGGACTACTTATGGCTTTCTTTCAACAATGGCTTTCTTCTTGCCACTCTTCCATAAAGGCCAGATTTGTGGAGTGCACGACTAATAGTTGTCCTGTGGACAGATTCTCCCCATCTGAGCTGTGGATCTCTGCAGCTCCTGCAGAGTTACCATGGGCCTCTTGTCTGCTTCTCTGATTAATGCTCTCCTTGCCAGGCCGTTCAGTTTAGGTCAGGGGTGGGGAACCTACGTCCCGGGGGCCGTATGCGGCCCTCAAAGTCATTTGGTCTGGCCCCCCGTGCAGCTGAGTCTGTGTCCCTCAGCTGATCTGTCAGAACGGAGCCAATGCTTCCTGTATAGTTCTGGCTCTGTTCTAAATATAATAGGCACTTTTTTAAGTTGATAATTTTGTACGGCCCCCGAATGATTTTATAAATACCCAAATGGCCCTTGGCAGAAAAAAGGTTCCCCACCCCTGGTTTAGGTGGACGGCCTTGTCTTGATAGGTTTGCAGTTGTGCCATACTCTTTCCATTTTCAGATGATAGATTGAACAGTGCTCTGTGAGATGTTCAAAGCTTAGGATATTTTTTTTTAAAACCGAACCCCGCTTCAATCTTCTCCACAACTTTATGCCTGACCTGTCTGGTGTGTTCCTTGGCCTTCATGATGCTGTTTGTGCATTAAGGTTGTCTAACAAACCTCTGAAGGCTTCAAAGAACAGCTGTATTGATACTGAGATTAAATTACACACAGGTGAACTCTATTTACTAATTATGTGACTTCTGAAGTCAACTGGTTCCACTAGATTTTAGTTAGGGGTATCAGAGTAAAGGGGCTGAATACAAATGCACGCCATGCTTTTTTTTTAGATATTTACAGGGGCATCTCATAAAATTAGAATATCCTCAAAACGTAAATTTATTTCAGTATTTCAAGGACATACTTTTCACTACGCCAACATTTTTGTATTAAAAATCCCTTTCTTTTTTTTTTTTTGGTTTTATGGAATATTCACATTTTCTGTGATACTGAATTTTGGGTTTTCAATAGCTGCAAGCCATAATCTTTAAAATTAAAATAAATAAATGCTGGAAATATATCACTCTGTCTCTAACGCATCTATTTAAAATATGAGTTTCACTTTTTGAATTAAATTACTGAAATACAATGCATCCAGAAAGTATTCACAGCGCCTTACTTTTTTCACATTGTTACAGCCTTATTCTAAAATGGATTAAATTCATTTTTTTCCCTCAAAATTCTACAAATAATACCCCATAATGACAATGCGAAAGAAGTTTGTTTGAAATCTTTGCAAATTTATTAAAAATAAAAAACAAAAAAAAAATCACATGTACATACAGTAAGTATTCACCACCTTTGCTCAATACCTTGTTGAAGCTCTTTTGGCACCAATTACAGCCTCAAGTCTTTTTGAGTATGATGCTACAGGCTTGGCACACCTATTTTTGAGCAGTTTTTCCCATTCTTCTTTGCAGGACCTCCCAAGCTCCATCAGATTCAATAGGGAACTTCGGTGCATATCAATTTTAAGGTCTCTCCAGAGATGTTTAATCGGGTTAAAAGTCTGGGCTTTGGCTGGGCCACTCAAGGACATTCATAGAATTGTACAGTAGCCACTCCTTTGTTATTTTGGCTGTGTGCTAAGGGTTGTTGTCCTGTTGGGAAGATGAACCTTCGCCCCAATCTGAAGTTCAGAGCACTCTGAAGCAGGTTTTTATCAAGCATGTCTCTGTACATTGCTGCATTTATCTTTCCCTTAATCCTGACTAGTCTCCCAGTTCCTGCTGCTGAAAAATATCCCCACAGCATGACACCATGCTTCACTGTAGGGATGGTATTGGCTAGGTGATGAGCGGTGCCCGGTTTCCTCTAGACATGACACTTGCCATTTAGGCCAAAAAGTTCAATCTTTGTTTTATCAGACCAGAGAATTTTGTTTCTTATGGTCTAAGAGTCCTTCAGGTGCCTTTTGGCCATCTCCAGGTGGGCTGTCATGTGCCTTTTATTGAGGAGTGGTATCCGTCTCGCCACTCTACCATACACGCCTGGAGTGCTGCAGAGATGGTTCTTCTTCTCGAAAGTTCTCTTCTCTCCAAAGAGAAATGCCGAAGCTCTGTCAGAGTGAACATTGGGTTCTTGGTCACCTCCCTGACTAAGGCCTTTCTTCCCTGATTGTTCAGTTTGGCCAGGCAGTCCACTATATGAAGAGACATGGCGGTTCCATTTATGGATGATGGAGGTCACTGTACTCAGTGGACCTTCAATGCTGCAGAACTTTTTCTGTATCCTTCCCTAGATCTGTGTCTCAAAACAATCCTGTCTTGGAGGTCTGCAGACAATTCCTTGGACTTCATGGCTTGGTTTCTCTTCTGACATGCACTGTTAACTGTTAGACCCTATATAGACAGGTGTGTGCCTTTCCAAACCAGGCCCAATCAATAGAATTTACCACAGGTGGACTCCAATCAAGTTTGAGAAACATCTCAAGGATGATCAGTGGAAACAGGATGCACTTGAGCTCATTTTTGAGTGTCATGGTAAAGTCTGTGAATACTTATGTACATGGTATTTTTTTATTTCTAATACATTTGCAAATAATTTAAACAAACTTTTTTCACATTGTCATTAGGGGTATTGTTTGTAGAATTTTGAAGAAAATAATGACTTACATCCATTTTGGAATAAGGAAGGCTGTAACATAACAAAATGTGGAAAAAGTGAAGCACATTGAACACTTTTGGAATGCACTGTACGTTAACTTTTTGATGATATTCCAATTTTATGAGGTGCGCATGTATTTGTAAAACATTTTGAAAACCATTTATTATTTTCCTTCCACTTCACAATTATGTGCCACTTTGTGTTTGTCTATTACATAAAATCCTAATGAAATACATTTACGTTGTAACATGACAAGATGTGGAACATTTTAATTTTTCAAAGCACTGTACAGACTGATTTTACTGTTGTGGGTTTAGTAACACTTTAAGGGTCCTTTCACTCTGACTTTCCGCCTAGCGGACTCCATTTTGCTCAGCGGGGATCAACCCGCCGATCCCCGCTGAACAGGCAGATGACAGATCTGTCTCTGCTTACTTTGCAGAGACAGACCTGTCAGATCCCCACTCTCCTCTATGGGAGATCGGATGAAAACGGACCGCCTGTCTGTTTCCGTCCGATCTGATCCTCCAGATCCTCCACTATACAACTTTCTTTAGATTTTTTTCCTTTAGATTTACCAAAACTATATAAAATGAGATCAAACCTAAACACTTTCAGTTTGTATGCAATCAGGTAGGCCCTTGCACTACATAGTTGAAGTTAAATCTAAAGGAAATCTAACAACTAAAGTTTTATAGTGTGTATCCAGCTTTAGTGTCATGCATAGCTTAAACAGTTCTTCAGTCATTATTTTCATCTTTCCATTAATTAAATCCTCTGCCCTTAAAACATTACCTTTGGATAGTAAAACATTTATTTTTCTGCCAGTAAATACCTTATACAGCCCACTTACTCTTTCTTATCTGGTAATTAGCTTAGGCTAATTACATCATTCGCAACTCTCTCTTTCTCACTCTAGTGAGAGTTTGCCTGCTAGGTTGGAGGGGTGACTCATAGGAGGGCCAATGAGATCTGCAGAGCTGGAGGGGGCTGGGTAAGGGGGGAGATAACAGGAGACTTAAGAGATCCATATGTATTCATACAGAGAGTAGAAATGTGCAGGCAAACAGTGGTTTGAGTGTGTCTGTATATATGTTTGTGTCTCTGTGTATATGTATATTATATATAGTATTTCACAAAAGTGTGTACACCCCTCACATTTTTTCAACACAGCCATTAATGTCTAAACCGCTGGCAACAAAAGTGAGTACACCCCTAAGTGAAAATGTCCAAATTGAGCTGGTGGATGTTAGAGACCTTGTGCTCTCCACCTTCCATTTGAGGATGCCCCACAGATGCTCAATAGAGTTTAGGTCTGGAGACATGCTTGGCCAGTCCATCACCTTTACCCTCAGCTTCTTTAGCAAGGCAGTGGTCGTCTTGGAGGTGGGTTTGGGGTCGTTATCTTGGAATACTGCCCTACGGCCCAGTCTCTGAAGTGAGGGGATCATGCTCTGCTTCAGTATGTCACAGTACATGTTGGCATTCATGGTTCCCTCAATGAACTGTAGCTCCCTAGTGACGGCAGCACTCATGCAGCCACAGACCATGACACTCCCACCACCATGCTTGACTGTAAGCAAGACATACTTGTCTTTGTACTCCTCACCTGGTTGCCACCACACACGCTTGACACCATCTGAACCAAATACGTTTATATTGGTCTCATCAGACTACAGGACATGGTTCCAGTAAACCACGTCCTTAGTCTGCTTTTCTTCAGCAAACGGTTTGCAGGCATTCTTGTTCATCATCTTTAGAAGAGGCTTCCTTCTGGGACAACAGCTATGCAGACTAATTTGATGCAGTGTGCGGGGTATGGTCTGAGCACTGACAGGCTGACCCCCCACCCCTTCAACCTCTGCAGCAATGTTGGCAGCACTCATATGTCTATTTCCCAAAGGCAGTCTCTGGATATGACGCTGAGCACATGCACTCAACATCTTTGGTCGAACATGGCGAGGCCCGTTCTGAGTGGAACCTGTCCTGTTAAACCGCTGTATGGTCTTGGCCACCGTGCTGTAGCTCAGTTTCAGGGTCTTCTTATAGCCTAGGCCATCTTTATGTAAAACAACAATTCTTTTTTTCAGATCCTCAGAGAGTTGTTTGCCATGAGGTGCTATGTTAATCTTCCAGTGACCAATATGAGAGAGGGAGAGCAATGGCACCAAATTTAACACACCTGCTCCCCATTCACACCTGAAACCTTGTAACACCAACGAGTCACTTGACAGCGGGGAGGGGAAAATAGCTAATTGGGCCCAATGTGGACATTTTCAATTAGGGGTGTACTCACTTTTGTTGCCAGCAGTTTAGACATTAATGGCTGTGTGTTGAGTTATTTTGAGGGGACAGCAAATTTACACCGTTATACAAGCTATACACTCACTACTTTACATTGTAGCACAGTGTCATTTCTTCAGTGGGGTCACATGAAAAGATAGAAATAAATATTTACAAAGATTTGAGGGGTGTACTCACTTTTGTGAGATGCTGCGTATATATATATATATATATATATATATATATATATGTGTGTGTGTGTGTGGTGTCTGTGTAAATCTAGGAAGTGAACAAGCAGCAGCTTCAGCTTCCCACAGTTAAAATGGCTGGAGTGCCAACGTAGTGGAGGGAGATTTCTTCAGCATACTTGGCAAGTGCAGAATCACAGTATATACAAAATAATATGTAAAGTCGTTGGAGGGAAGCTTTAGAATGGCAAATATGTTTTTATTACAAATTATGTGAGCAGACTGCACTTCCTCTTTAGTGATCATAATGAAGTAGATATAAACAAAAGGATAGCTAGTAGCCTTTCTAGTGCATATATTGTACAGTCATTTATGAGAATAGTGTTATGAACTAAACAAGTTTATTAAGTGTATAAAGCTTTTTTTTTTTTATTACTGTATTTTCTGGCGTATAAGACTACTTTTGAACCTCAAAAAAATACCCCAAAAATGGGGGGTCGTCTTATATGCAGAGTATAATATCTCCAAGGTAACCTAAGTATAAGTATTACCGGTAGATGAAAATTAGGGGGGTCGTCTTATACGCCCAGTCGTCTTATACGCCGGAAAATACGGTATTTATTTTTTTTTTTTTTACTAATCACACATGCAGTAACTATTAAGGCAATACTCGAGGCAAGCACCTAAATGCACAGCTAAAATACATATATACAATATATATATATATATATATATATCTTTTTTTTTTTTTTTTTGTTCCCTGTCAAAGAAATCAAAGAATTTGTTAATCTGTACAGCCAATCCTATGATTTACATACATTCACACTACATATAGTTCCTGATCAAGCAATTCATCTTTCTGGTTCAGCCATGAACCTTCCTACTGTATTGTCGCCTCTCTACCTTTTTCATTGGTCATTGAACAGTAAATCAGCATCATCACCTCTGTGTAGTCAACAGATAGCTGAGCCAATATTTAGCTATGGTAAACCAGTAAGTAGCACCTTATAGTGCCCTTAGTCACTAGCAGAGGTGTATATATTCCAGGAAGGGGAGACAACATTTTAAATCCTTTGGTAGTTAAAACAGCAAACATATATATAACTGTGTATTCAGGAAAAAGCAAATTATACAGTACATTACTCTTACTTTGTCAATAATATACTGATCTAATATTGTTTGTTAACAGAAACTTTGTTTTTATTTCCTATGTTTCTTCTTAAATGCTATAAAAATAGACTAGAACCTAAATTAGATTTATTTCACACCAGTATTACTTTCTATAATTTCACTGTATTATTGCCTGTTATTGCAAAGCAGTTATTTCCTATCTGCACCATGTTTTTTACTTTATTACCTCTCATGGTCTTTAAATTGGTTTTGTTATATTTATTGTTCATTAGATGTATTCTGTTTACACCAGTAATCATTTTTTTTCTTCACAGGTCAACTTTCATTTTATAATTCTGACACAAAGCAATTACTTCATAGTTTTAAAACAAAATTTACGCAGCCAGTTGTTCCTGCATTTATGGTAAGTATAAAAGGTAACATGATTATTTTCTTTTTGTTCATTATATACCATCAGTAACATATTTATCCTTGCAACCCCCCATATAAACCAAGAGTTGTTGTTAAAGTAAGGCCAGCATAAAAGATATAAAACTTCCTAAGAACAAACATAAAAATATACCCGCCAATACTCACTTCTGGGCAACTCTGGCATGTATAGATATGCTTAAATTGTACTGGAGTGGCAATACAAGGTCTGAACATTTGTCATGTCTGAAGGATTATTTTGGAAGTTAAGGCCCGTACACACGTACCGATTGTCGGCCGTAAATATTCGGCCAACGGCCGATCGGCCGATTGTCGGCTTGTTAGTACGATGCTTCTGACAACCGACTGCGACTTTTCGGCCAAACAAAATCTGGTGTACAGGCTATAAAATTTTTGTAGGCCAACAAAGAACGGCCGATTGTTCGTCAGTCAGTACAGATTTCGGCCGACCAAAAAGCAGATGAGCAAGACTGGCCATGCTCAGAGAAGAAAAAACACACTGAAAGTTAACCATCACATGACATCACTTCTGCAGTCGGTTGTTGTTGGCCGACAAAATTCATGTGCAGTCTTTAGCACTTTTCAACCTACACGACAGCACCGGACAAAAGACGGCCGAACGGTCGGCCGACAATCGGTGCGTGTGTACGGGGCTTTATTCTAGTTTTTTTTTTTTCTAATGGAAGACTCTGTCAAAATCTTTTGTGTTGTGAAAGAGGATGAGTAGCCTGTATGAAAACTATTCTTACATTTTTTTCCTCCTGCTCAGTCTAGCAAAGTGCAGTCAGCTACCCTAATTTCTCCTACTGATTATGCTTTTTTGGCTTTACTTTCATGGATCACAAGAGCTTAGATAGTTCTGCACTCTTGTGACCAGTTTTCAGCCCGTTGTCGGCTAACTTCACAGACCCAGTCCAGGCTCTAAAAAAAGATTTTGACCATATGAACGGGATCTGCCCAGAAGCCTGAATGGGCAGCTGGCTCAGCCTTTCAGCAATCAAATAAGAGCCTAAACCAGCTGCTTCTGCTCTCTCCAAATTCCAGAGCTTCAGTAAGCACTGGAGGGGAAGAGCAGAGAGCCAGTAACTGACAGCCCCCATCTCACTGAAGGCTGAAGACCGAGAGCTGAGCGATTAATGATGTTTGATTGTTCAGATCTCAGTCTTAAGGGCGGCAAGGGACAGCTGCAGCTGGGGTCGGTGCTGCAGCCATCTAGAAAAGTATGTATGTTTATTTTTTTATAATGCCATACACAACCTAGCTATCCATCACCTTTAACCCTAAATAATGAATCAATTTGCACAGATGTCTTCTTTGTTAACTAAAAAGTGCAAATTCACTAATATAATAGTGTATGGCACTTTTTAGTTGTGTATGGCATATTTTATCAGACTGCTTAGAAAATTGTTGGGAGTTTAGTGAAATCTGAAGGTCACCACAGAGACCCTTCAGATGCAACTAAAATCTTTTATTCCATACAGTTAATTTTCAGGCAGAACCAGGTACATAGTACAAAAAAAAAAAAATGAGTTCTCACATTTTTATAACATTTTGGTGTCATACACTGTATAGGGATTGTTGTCTAGTGATCTGTTGAAATGTGATTCAGAAATGATGAGCACCCATTTTTAGAAGCTAAAGCCTCAGGTAAAATTAACCTGTAGTATGGCAATACAAGTTAAAACTAAGACTGTAGCTGACTGTGGCACCCAATGGAGAAACGAGTACCCCTTCTCGCCTCTCACAACCCATTACCTGGTTCATGAGTGACCTACCTCTGAATAAGGTTCCTAAAGGTTTTACAGATACAGACTTTTAAAAAGTCAGTATTTAAATATGAAGTTGGTATAACTCTGGTGTCAATAAGGGAAGCTGGGTTGTTACAGGCATGCCGTCATAGCTTATGAATAGGTAGAAACCTTTTTGGTTACGTCCCTGGGGCAGTCCCAGAGGGTATACCATCACTTCCTGCTGGAGGACTCCAGTTTTTTTCTGCCTAGTCAGGAGTAAGGACCTGGCTCTCTGCTGGGATCTGCAGTCCTGGCATTTTTTTAAATGGAATTTTTTACTTTTCCTTTATTTTTGTTCCTGTGTGAGCTGCATTCAACTGTTCCTGTGTGTACTACAATCAACAGCCAGACTGGACGACTCACTGGATATACTAGATCCTTACAGTCCTCCCAGTTTGACCTGCGAGCGTGACCCAACTATTAGCTCTGCGCTAGGTTGGCAGCGACATAGCAGGACGGGGGCTGACCCGTGAGTGAAACACCTCGTGAGGTTGCATAGCCCTGGTCACGACAACAGTCACGATCAGAGTTGCAGCGTACCTCAGGCCGCAGCACCCCCATTCCAAGATGGTACGGTGGACTGCTGGGCGTGGCGCCCACCTGGTGCCTGTGGTATGGTGAGTAGTGTCCCCCCTCCTTTCCTGCGGAATTGCTGGGGTGGTCGCGGGCCCCCCTCATGGGGATGGTAGGCCCTCCTGTGTCCTTCCTCCCCCTTGTGTTTCTCCCCTTCTCCTTTGTGAGGTTCCCCCCTAAATTAGTGTCCTCATCTGAACCCCTGTCCCACCCCCTGGCCCCTTTTAGGGGGATGGGTGAAATTGGGTAGGGGGGCTGCATGGTGCTGAGCTGGAGGAGCGGTGGGTGATGCTGCTGTCGGCCCCCTGTAGGGGGTGTCCATACCTGGGTGCTGGGGGGGTCCCTCCTGGGGCCTGTGAATTTTTCCCTGGGGTCCAGGGTCCCATGCAGCGCCACGTGGTGCCACCATTTTTGCCGTGGTCTCTGTATTCCCGGCTTCGGCGGCCATGTTTGTGTAGTCCAGCAGCCATGTTTTTGGTTTCCCCATAGTGTTTCAATGGTGACCATTTTCCTATAGTCTGATGCAATGCTAAGGCTGCGGGGGTCTCCAGTGTCAGGTCAGCATTTCCTTTTCCTCTTTCCAGCAGTGTGGCAGACCGCTTTGGCGCTCTCCAGCTCGGGTAGTGAGTCTCTGGGGGTATCTATTCTTCCTCTGCTGTATCCAGCGCCGAGGGTGCGCTGATTCTTGTGGTACGCAGCGGTGCACAGGGTCGAGGGGCCTCCCGTTTAAGTGGTTTTTGCTCCAGTGCGGTCTCGTTTAACCCTTTATGGTCATGGAGCCTATGGAGCGCGTTTCACCACCCGATCCACTCCTGGAAGCTGCAGGACCCTCTGGGTCTCAATCTGCCCTGGTGGCCATGACGGCAGCCCTGCAGCGAAAAGTAAATATGGACCTGCAAAGGAGACCTGGCAAGAAGCGCCCCCACCTTCACCTGTATCCTCTGCTTCCTCAGATTCTGAGGTGGATTTGGCCGCCGTGGACGAGAGTCAGCCCGATGGATCTGCGTCCATGCACGCTGAGTGCTCTAATAGTGAGGATGAGTCCTCCTCCTCTGCCACGCATGAAAAGCGCTAGTGGAGGTCCCGATTGTATCAGTGCGGGAAACTTGAAAGTTGGGGTACACAGCGGCTGCTGCGTTGGCGACGCCTGTGCAATTTGGCACCCGCAAATCTTCCAAGGTGACTAAGGTGTTTCCCTTTCCTGCCTATTTTGACGAGATTGTTACTAGTCAGTGGGGTTCCCCAAAACGCATGGTTGGAATACCTAAGCATTTTGCTAGGAGATATCCCTTTGAGGATTGAAGAAACTAACGGTTCCACCAGGTTTCCAGGCTAAATAAGGCCACACTTTTGCCAGTGGAGGATTCCCCGTCTTTTAAAGACCCTGTGGACAAAAGAGCCGATGCTCTGGTCTGGTACCTCTTCACCGTGGCTGGTTCAATTTTAAGACTGGTGTTTGCTATCACCTTGGTATCCCAGACCTTAATGGAATGGGCTAAGATTTTGCACCAGGATCTGGAGGGGAGTCGACACACTTCTGAGCTGGCGGATCAATTGATTTAAGAGTTACAGTATATTTGTGATGCATCCCTGGATGCGGCCCCCTTGGCCGGCAGGGTTTCTGTGACGGTGGTGATCCTTCGTCGCATGATTTTCAATAAAGGTGCTGACTGATCTTCATTTTGTAGGTGACTGTCTGTTCGTTGCCTCTATGGAAGAGATCATTAAGGGCCTTACGGTAGGCAAGAGTACATTGCTTCCAAGGCTGCCTAGGGCAAGGAACCTCGTTGTAAGCAGGGTCCCTTCTTTTCGGCTCACAAGCGGCCCTTTTGTCCAGCTGGCTAGCTGGAAAAAGGCTCGAGATCCACCAGTAGCTATGTGGGAGGCTCCAAGAGACCCTCAAATGGTAAGTCCAAAGCAGGCACTTCTGCTTCCGCAGACAAGCCTTCCCCAGCCGGAAGAGGCGCCCTCACCCACGTTTGAGGTGGGGGGACATCTTCGCTTCTTACCAGGTCAGTGTGACCTTGCTCATTCAGGACAAATGGGTCCACAAACTAATTTGGTTCCGTTACAAGATCAAGTTTCGGTCCTTGCCTCCAGCAAGGTTCTTTCCTTCCAACTTACGCCTGTCTCCAGAGCAGTGCGGGACCTATTAGCACAAGAAGTTATTGTGCCGGTTCCAGAGTTGGAACGTTTCCAAGGTTTTTATTCAAATCTGTTTACAGTTCCCAGGAAGGAAGGCAAGGTTCGTCCGATCTTTGATCTCAAGGCTCTGAACCACTTTGTGCGGGTTCAGAAATTTTGCATGGAGTCCATCTGCACAGTAGTAGTTTTTCTTCATCAAGGAGATCTGCTAGCTTCTATCAATCTCAAGGACGCTTACCTGAATTTTCCAATATATGTCGGGCATCAGCGTTATTTCGTTTTGCCGTGGGCAAGGAGCACTTTCAATTTGTGGTATTACCCTTTGATCTCAGCTCCTTGAGTGTTCACAAAGGTTTTGGCCCCAGTGTTGGCCTTGTTACAGTTGAAGGGGGATGCGGTACTAGGTTACCTGGATGATCTGATTCTGCGTGCGGCGTCTTCCTCAGCTCCAGAAGCCGACTTGAACATTACGGTGCGAACTCTGCAGGAGTTCGGGTGGACAATGAATTTTCATAAATCTGCACTGTTTTCGTCCACAAAGCTGGACTACTTGGGTCTGACGCTGGATTAAGCATCAGCCCGGGTGTTTCTTACTCAGACAAAACTTCTGAAGCTACAGGATGCATGTTCCGCTCCTGTTGTCCAACCATCGATCGTCACTCAGGACTTGCATGCAAGTGCAGGGTCTGATGGTCTCCACCTTTGAGGCGGTTCCGTTTGCGCAGTTCCACACCATACCTTTGCAAAGGGAGATTCTGATCAAATGGATCAAGGATCCGCTGTCATTGGACAATTTGATCCTGTTGAGTCGGTGTTCAAGGGAGTCTCTCCTATGGTGGCTCCGCTCCTCGGCTCTACATCTGGGAAAATCTTTTCTTTCCCTGTACTGGACTGTAATCACCATGGATGCCAGTTTGTCCGGATGGACGGGTGTCTTGGTAGTGTGTTTGGCCCAAGGTGTCAGGACTCGTGAGGAGTCCAGGTTGCCGATCAACATCCTGGAAATTCAGGCGTTCAGACTCTGTCTGTCTCAATGGACAGATTGTCTGCAGGGACGCCCTGTACGGATACAATCAGACAATGCTACGGCTGTGGCATATGTCAATCATCAAGGGGGCATGAGTGCCCTGGTGGCCTGGGAAGTGGCCAGCATCTTGAGGTGGGCAGAACGATATGTTCCGGCCCTCTCTGCTGTGCACATTCCGAGGGTAGAGAATTGGCAAGCGTCAGAAGTTGGGTCGAGGAGATCGGTCTCCTCATCCGGAGGTATTTCATAAACTGTGTCTTCGGTGGGGGACCCCGATGTGGACCTGCTGGCTTCCCGTCTCAACAGGAAGGTGCAGAGGTTTGTGTCAAGATCTCTGGATCCTCTGGCTGATGCCGCAGACGCTCTGGTGGCCCCTTGGGGTCAGTATTGTCTGATTTACGCCTTTTCTCCAATACAACCTCTTTTAAAACTGCTGCACAGAATCGAGGTAGAAGGAATTCCAGTCATTCTGGTGCCACCAGATTGGCCTCGCCGGTCTTGGTATGCAGGCCTGGTAAGGATGGTAGCAGACGTCCTTTGAAAACTTTCTCTCAGGGACCAGTCTTCCTTCCTGCTTTACGGTCGCTGGCTTTAACGGCTTAGCTATTGAAAGCCAGGTGCTGAAAGACAGAGGGCTGTCTGAGTCGGTGATTGAAGGCTAGGAAATCTACTTCCAGGAAGGTTTATCATCGAGTTTGGAAGGCGTACATTACTTGGTGTGAGTCGGGGGGGTTTTCTCCTCGCTCCTTTTCTGTGTCTTTCCTGTTGGAGTTTCTACATTTGGGTGCAGATCAACGTTTGGCTCTGGGCACCAACAAGGGCCAGACTTCAGCCTTGGCTAATTTTTTTAAAGGCCGTTTGCGGCAAAGTTCTTGGTTCACACTTTTGTGCAGGGAGTTCGCCATTTTGCTCCATTTGGCAGTTGGCTGCGTTGTCCTGTCGGTCACCTTACTTGGTGATACATAGGGACAAAGTGGTCTTGCGACCCTGTCAGGCGTTCCTTCCTAAGGTTGTTTCCGGGTTTCATTTGAATAAATACATTGTGCTACCGTCCCTATATTCTATGCATACACATCTTAAGGAAATTGCCCTACATTCTTTAGATGTGGTAAGGGGGATTCGGGTTTACCTGGCAGTGACTGAACCGATTAGAAAATCGGATTCTTTGTTTGTTCTTCGGATGGACCTCGTAAGGGGCTGGCCTCATCTACTGCGACCATTTCCAAGTGGATAAGGCAGATGGTGGTGCAGGCCTACTCCATTAAGGGTCAGGGTCCTCCTTTCCCTATTAAAGCTCATTCTAGGAAGGCGCTTAGTGCCTCCTGGTCCTTCCGTCATCAGGCGTTAGCGGTTCAGGTGTGCAAGGCGGCTGCGTGGTCGTCTGTACACACATTCACAAAATTTTATAAGGTGGATGTACTGGGTGGATAGTTGAGCTCCTGTTGTTCCTAGTTGAGCTCCTGTTGTTACCTGGTTGGCTATGTTTAGCCTTGTTGGGAGTTCTGTGTTTGCTGTGTTTTTTCACACTCCTCATGTTGACACTGCTTTGGAACATTCCACCAGTCTGAAGAATTTAAGCTGTGTCTGTCAGTGAACGAAAGAGAAAACTGTATTTTTGTCTTACCGTAAAATCCTTTTCTCTGAGGTTCACTGATGATACAGCACCCGCCCCTATGTTGGGGTTGAGTTTTTTGTTCTTCTGACACTGCTTGTTACAAACTGGAGTCCTACAGCAGGAAGTGATGGTATGCCCTCTTGGACTGCCCCAGGGGTGTAACCAAAAAGGTTTCCGCCTAGTCCTACTCCTGAAGAGAGAGCAGCATAATCCCACTGGTCTGAAGAATTTAAGCTGTGTCTGTCAGTGAACCTCAGAGAAAAGGATGTTACGTTAATACAAAAATCCAGTTTTTTTTATGCGTAGGTGCCCCAATGCATGCGTTTACGTTTGTACATGCGTATATGTACATGTTTCCCCTGTGCTCCACTGAATGTAATGCAGTGCAGATCGCACTGCGTTACATTCTTTCCCAGCCACATGGGTTTAGAGACACTTTAAGGCTTTAGAGCTCTGCATCACATATTGCATTTGGTGTGTCTAGCAAGCATTCAATCATTATAGCCATTTTATTCTATGTGTTTATTTTCTTTCCAGGCATGGTGTGGTGGGATCACATTGTACACAGGATTACAGGTTCCAAGTGCCGTCAGGACCCTTCAGAAGGCTGAAAATGGATTGAGCGGCTCGTCTAGTAGTTTAACCAGCAATGCCCAATAACATGGCCCTTTTAACCAACAGGATGAAAAGTTTGCTCTGACCAGAGTGGATTGTTAGTTTTTTTTTTTAATTATTATTTTATTTAGTGAAATTACGGTTGCTGTTTACCAAAATTAGGAGCAAACTGATCTTTTAGGTTGTTGACCTGCTGCTGCTCTGAAGCTTGCAGTATTTTTGGTGCCTGACCATGTGCTGCTCAGATCAAATGTTAGCATCTGCTGCAAATGTTCTAACAAGAGACTGAGTGATAGGAACTAGGCAGACAAAAAAAGAACAATATGCCACATTAGTAGGTTGTTTTTATAACCATGGATGCAGCC
The DNA here is from genome assembly GCF_965119305.1 of Pelophylax lessonae. NCBI lineage: Eukaryota > Metazoa > Chordata > Amphibia > Anura > Ranidae > Pelophylax > Pelophylax lessonae. Next base: position 406,946,879 of record NC_138768.1, on the reverse strand, counting down.
TTGAGCTTAATTTTAATTTTTCCACAACATCATCTCTGTACTTTTTAAGTGGAAGCCAGTGTTCTGTAGAGCAATTGTGGTTTTATAAAAGACTGTCTCTTAATTTGCTAAAATGTAAATATTCCTGACAACTTCATAATGTGTTTTTATGATACAGTGTATGCAAGTCTTTGAAGTAATATTGGGTACAGAATCAGGTGCTTGTTTACCAAGAAATACTGTATAAGTAAGTATTTATGATGTGGGGCCAAAAAGAAGAACTTTTTGGCTCATGTTGGCCTTGTCAATATAATTGGAATTAATATATTATATAGCACTGCAGTCTTAAAACAGAAAGGTTCAAATAGTCCATCACATTCACCACACATCCAGAAAACAAGGTATTTACTCTTTTAAGGTAAATTATTCCTTAGAACATATTTTGGGGTATATATAATTGGAAACATATTTGAGTTATCACTAGTGTTTACCTTAAGTCATTTTTACTTTCATGTAATTTTCACACCTATGCAAGGTTTGCTTTGCCATATTTACATCATTGTATTACGTATATAGACTTGTAGATTTTTCATGTAATAGCTATCACCATTTCATTCATTCATTCATTGCCCCCCCTAACAACTGATACTTTGTCATGTTTTTTTTTTTCCACTTAAATCCCCTGGCCTTTTCCTCCCTAAACCCCCTTGAGACACAGTGTTTTTTTTTTTTCTTAATTTTAGTGAAGTCTCGTTTCCACAAATTTTACCTTTTAGCATTTGTAGTCCATCCTAATGTATTATACATTATTTTTTGGCCCAAATAATTCTTAAATTTGGTAGCAAATTTGGATACATGTATTTTTTTTTTCCTTTTTTTTGGGGGGGAAATTGTAAAAAAATTTAAGAAAATTAATTTTTTAACAGGTAAAATTTATTCAAGTTATAAAGAATGTACAAGGGGGAAGGGGAGGAAAGAACACATTTCCCAAGCACATAGAGAAAGGAATTATAATATAATACAGTCACAGCTCTCAAATGCAATCAAGCAAATCAATTTGAGGATAACATTTACAGTGCCACAGAGGAAGCATTTGCCAGTCAACAAGCTGTTCTTTTGGGTACATAATTAAGGTGTGACAAAAGATTACAACAATAACTGTAATGTAACACCACACGTTTGAATGTGGAATGTAAGAGGGGATGACATGGAGAGTGAGGAAGGTGGGTAGTGGAGGAAGAAAGGCAAGGGGGGCCAAGCATAGCAAGAAAGTGTATTATCTTTATTGGGGGAGAATCAGATCGTAACTTGTTTGTATCTAGGCAGACCAGATCATGTCAAGTTTGGTCAGGCACCAATCTCCTTCGGATGGGAGTTTCAAATTGAGCAAGATTTCTCCACTGTTTAGATATTGTGGAGTCATTATAGAAACCTAACAGAAGAGCAAGTGGGTTTGAGCCCGGGGGGGTTCCCAGGACAGCAGCCAGGAAATTTAGTTAAATTAACTTATCCCTTACTGATATCATGAGTGCAGCATATACAGACTTCGGATCTTCCTCTTGAAGATCAGAGATGTCGCTCAGACATTGACAGAACATAGTGCCTAGTTTGTCATACATGTATACAGGGAGGAGAGTGTCTTTGATATAGGGTAGGATGAAGCAGTAAAGCTTTAATAGCCTCTTTCTGTATGGGTAGCAGCTGGAGGAACTGAGTTCTCTCAGCATGCCTGACCTTAATATATCTATAAAAAGAAAACATACAGTTGGGCAGGTTAGATTTTTCTTTCAACTAGTTAAAAATGCATTGATCGCCTGTTAGAAGAAGTTGACCAAGAGTTGTGATATCTGATCTTGCCCAAACATGATGATTAGGGATAATATCAAGGTGGTGAACGGTAGGGTTGCCCTGAAGAAGCATAAGGGACCAGGAGTTGGGAGAATGGGACCAAACAGTTGTGGTCTTCCACATCTGTAAGGTTTTTTCATAGGGGGTATGGGTTTGAGGGAGAAGTGGAGACCCTTAAAGCGGCTATTCAGCCTATTTCTAAATTGTTTCTTGTTGTTGAAATCCTTTCCCTCTCATATAAAACTATTGGATAGTAAATAAAAAAAAACATTTGCTATCTACCCACCTTTGTTTTTTAAAATATTCCCAATGTAAATGTTCCTGCTCTGATCGCAAAGAAGGGTGTGCCCCATTTGACTCCTTGGATACCATCGTCAGAATTCCCAGGAGTCCTCAGGCAGGTTTTTTATGCTCTCCCTAGAGTTCGGCACTTGAGAAAGAGGAGGAGGGTTAAAAGGCATGTCCAGAGGTTCAGGAATAATGCTTGAGAGTGTGGAGGAGGGCGGAGAAGGAAGATGGAGAGGCAAGTCCAGAGGTTTAGGAATAAAGCTTGAGGGTGTGCAGGAGGGCGAAGGAGCAGCGTTAAGAGGCAAGTCCAGTGGTTTAGGATCAATGCTTGAGAGTGTGGAGGAGGGCCGAGAAGGAGGGTGGGAGGCATGTGGAGAGGTTCAGGATCAATGCTTGGGAGGGCAGAGGGGCATGTTCAGAGGCACCTGTACATGGGAGGAAGAGCGACCCCGGGACCGTTTTGATCCAGTGATTAGTTTCCACAGGGCACAGCGAGGAGGATTAGAACAGGCACAGGGCACAGCAAGGAGGAACAGAGCGGCACAAGGTGTGTGTGTGTCATCTATATCCCAGAAGAAACAGGTGCTGGTTTCATCTGCCCATACCCAATGTGATATCTATATGCCTTAATACGCATGAAACAAAATTCTGAATATCAAACTGTTGTCCAGTCTGTCCAGTCAGGATGAGAAGGTTTTTCTATTGTTCTATTATTCCTACACCCTCTACTCCTTCTTCAAGCGGAAAAACCCTTTGAGTCAAGGAAAGTAAATCTTCTCCTTGGTGGATCAATAACTCTCTGTATTATCCTGTCCCTAAAATTAGGGACATTTCTATAAATAAACCCCAGGCCACAACGAGCAAGCATTCCATTTACATTTAATTCTACATCAAATGTAAGCACAAAAGCAAATTGTAGAAGCATCAGAACCCCTAGAGCTGATTGTTTCAGCTCTTGAGCTTAGTGCTAAACCCCAGCTGTAACTGATATCCAGCGGTCCCAGAAGCCACTGAGACCTGGCGATGTTTTAAAATAATGCTGGGACGAAAAGCCTCTATTCTTGTGCCATAATAAAATGACTCAGGGGATTCCAGAGGTTGATTAGTCTGTCCTAATTGGTAGGAATAAGGAACATTAGGACACAGGGACGGACTGTACAGTACTGCATACTGTTTGCATAAGGCAGAGCTGTTTGTCAAGTTTATCTAACATATGTTAATATGTTGTTTTTTTTTTTTTGGATTCGTGACAAAAGTGGTGGCATTTAAGATCAATCTGTTTTAGGGCATCAATTCGTACCTGGTGGTGAAATTTAACATAGGACTGTTTAATAATGCAGTGTAAAGGGCAATAGTAATGTGCATTGAAGTAACCCATAGCAACCAAGTGTGAATTCTGATTGGTTGGTATCAGGTACTGCTATTCGAGGATTGCTATTGCTCTTACTAAACAAAATAGAACTGCAATTTGAAGTTATTCCAAAGGACCAAAGTGTGTTGCTGAAAAGATAGGTATACTTTTTTTTTGTTTTTTGTTTTTTTTTTTTTAATTTGTTCAGGGTTGAAAACGATCATCTTCAATGCCATTATATGCAAGATAGATAAAACATGCAGAAAGATCAAACAGCATAAACAGTCAGCTTTTTATGTTATTACCAGTGATAATTAAAGTGCTAGCAATTACTGAATGTAACCATGGTCTAAAAACTGAGGTGTACTGTATGTTGTATCACTGCTGAGAAGAAGAAAAAGCAGTCAGGTGTATCACATTTAAATACAAATAACATTTTAAACAACTCTCACACATGGGCAAGGTGGGAATCTTGGCATTAGCACTGTGTCTTAGCCAATAATCAGTGTTGCGTGGGATTTTGATATGGTTTACTGCTTTTTTCTTATCTTGGTTATATGCTGGTATGCACTAGAGTGGTCAGTCACTGCTGCAGGTCTTTTCACTATTCTTATTCTGCCTATGGTCAGATTCAAGCAGGGCATTGATGGATCAGAATTCAGCCAGTTCAGCAGGGACTGACCGATCTTTAAATAGTGTGTGGCCTTCTCTGTTTGAAAGAAGTCAGTCCTCTTCTAAAAAATGGACATGGTGGAAATCTTTTGTTGATCAGTGGCTGCAGCCACTTGACTAGGTGGTTGTGGGGGGGAGAAGAATCTGTTAAAAAGTAAAAAAAAAAAGGCTGTCTATGTTTAGCTTATCACTATCCATTTCATTGTTCCTTTTGATTACCATTGTTGGTTGAGAAGACCCTAAATTCATGTATAATTAACTGTTTCACAGCTACCAGTCCACATGTCTGCTGCCAACGAATAACTGGTAGGAGAATGCAGTGTTTTTCTACATTGAAGCTGAACTCCAGTCTTACCTTCAGTCTTGCACAGTTGCACACCTTGTACTCCTTTCCTGAACTGAAATAGCTTACTCTGATTTCACTGCACAGACAGTGTTGATGCGGGAATCCCTCCTGCCAGATCATTGTCTTCCCCTGCCGGGAGAAGACAGTGATTATTGCTAGCGGCTATAACAGGCGCTAGGGATAATTGCAAGTAAAATCCAGAATGCTGGTTGTACCCAGGTTGATCGATCAACTTGGTAGATTCAGCCTGCCCATTGGAACCCTGTATGGCCTGCCTTCCTGTCCCTGGCCTGCCATTTTATTCATTGGATTTCAATTTTACTCATGGAGGCTTAGCATTACATATGGGCATTACCTTGAGACATCTGTATAAAAATACAATCTTCCTAGGAGGAACGCCCTGAGCTCCAACTCTTAAGACATATTGATATTTGCACAATTCCTCCCAAGAGCAAGCCCACTGCTTGCATCAAGGTCCACAGCTCTTGCAAAGAGTACAGGGGCAGGAAGCTATATACAGACCCAGCTACTTAGAGACCCAGTGATGATGTAATTGGGTCTAAAATAAGGGACGTCATTAAAAAAAGAAAGGTCAGCATGTTGATGAATGTGGAGAGAAGAACCAGGGAGGCAGCTTTAAGGATGAAATTTACCAAAAATTTAGGTCCCACACTATAATGGTTTAACTCCTCCCACTCTGCTTAAAGTAGAACTATGGCTTTCAAATAAAAAATATCTGTGTTGCAACACTTGATTATAAAGGTATCTGCAGAGTTTTCCCTTAAGCCCCCTGCAAAGTCTTACAAATACAGTGCCTTGCGAAAGTATTCGGCCCCCTTGAACTTTGCAACCTTTTGCCACATTTCAGGCTTCAAACATAAAGATATAAAACTGTAATTTTTTGTGAAGAATCAACAACAAGTGGGACACAATCATGAAGTGGAACAAAATTTATTGGATATTTCAAACTTTGTTAACAAATAAAAAACTGAAAAATTGGGCGTGCAAAATTATTCAGCCCCCTCAAGTTAATACTTTGTAGCGCCACCTTTTGCTGCAATTACAGCTGTAAGTCGTCTGTCTCTATCAGTTTTGCAAATCGAGAGACTGAAATTTTTGCCCATTCCTCCTTGCAAAACAGCTCGAGCTCAGTGAGGTTGGATGGAGAGCGTTTGTGAACAGCAGTTTTCAGTTCTTTCCACAGATTCTCGATTGGATTCAGGTCTGGACTTTGACTTGGCCATTCTAACACCTGGATATGTTTATTTGTGAACCATTCCATTGTAGATTTTGCTTTATGTTTTGGATCATTGTCTTGTTGGAAGACAAATCTCCGTCCTCAGGTTTTTTGCAGACTCCATCAGATTTTCTTCCAGAATGGTCCTGTATTTGGCTCCATCCATCTTCCCATCAATTTTAACCATCTTCCCTGTCCCTGCTGAAGAAAAGCAGGCCCAAACCATGATGCTGCCACCACCATGTTTGACAGTGGGGATGGTGTGTTCAGGGTGATGAGCTGTGTTGCTTTTACGCCAAACATAAAGTTTTGCATTGTTGCCAAAAAGTTTGATTTTGGTTTCATCTGACCAGGGCACCTTTTTCCACATGTTTGGTGTGTCTCCCAGGTGGCTTGTGGCAAACTTTAAACGACACTTTTTATGGATATCTTTAAGAAATGGCTTTCTTCTTGCCACTCTTCCATAAAGACCAGATTTGTGCAGTATACGACTGATTGTTGTCCTATGGACAGAGTCTCCCATCTCGGCTGTAGATCTCTGCAGTTCATCCAGAGTGATCATGGGCCTCTTGGCTGCATCTCTGATCAGTCGTCTCCTTGTATGAGCTGAAAGTTTAGAGGGATGGCCAGGTCTTCGTAGATTTGCAGTGGTCTGATACTCCTTCCATTTCAATATTATCGCTTGCACAGTGCTCCTTGGGATGTTTAAAGCTTGTGAAATCTTTTTGTATCCAAATTCAGCTTTAAACTTCTCCACAACAGTATCCCGGACCTGCCTGGTGTGTTCCTTGTTCTTCATGATGCTCTCTGCGCTTTAAATGGACCTCTGAGACTACCAGAGTGCAGGTGCATTTATACCGAGACTTGATTACATACAGGTGGATTCTATTTATCATCATTAGTCATTTAGGTCAACATTGGATCATTCAGAGATCCTCACTGAACTTCTGGAGAGAGTTTGTTGCACTGAAAGTAAAGGGGTGAATAATTTTGCACGCCTAATTTTTCAGTTTTAACAGTTAACAAAGTTTGAAATATCCAATAAATTTCGTTCCACTTCATGATTGTGTCCCACTTGTTGTTGATCCTTAACAAAAAATTACAGTTTTATATCTTTATGTTTGAAGCCTGAAATGTGGCAAAAGGTCGCAAAGTTCAAGTGGGCCGAATACTTTCGCAAGGCACTGTACCTGTTTTTGCCTTCATTGACGTCCATCTCATGCTGTCTCCTGCGATAGAATGGAAACACTGCTGCTGCTGCTGAATTTAGAACAGTCTTTCCCCCCTCAAATAGGCTGTGGCTGCTTGCACTGCAGTGAGATGAGACATGTTACAAAGAGCATGGCTATCAGAATTGTCACTGCTGATTCACAAGTCTGTAGGTGGTCAATCAGCACCTAGCCACATCTCGTTCTGTCCATTGCATTTAGACTTGAGGGCACTGCCGCTGCTGCTGAAATCCTCCCACTCCTGCTATGGCCTGCAGAACACCTTACATATTCTTCATCCCTATAACCTATGGGGAGGTTGGTTGTAGTCCAACATAGAGAGCTGGTTAGGACTGATAACACTGCTTGGGATTTTAGAGCAGCAAATGCAAAGTACACAGAACATTAGGAGCTTACTGGATTTTTTCAGGGTCAACAGGTATTGTTCTGTACTTGCATTGTTTTTAAAGAGATGCAACACAGGGAAATAAGTATGAATTGCATATATCTACTGCATATGTGCTATTTTGTTCAGATGTGCACTTTAATTATTAATGATGTATCCACTGCATATGTGCTATTTTTGTCCAGACATACACTTTAACTATTAATGATGTAGTTCTTTAGGTATTTCTGGGTCTAAAAATATAAAAGCAGGGAACTTTTAATTATATAAGCTTGGTGAGGCTGGGAGGGGTTAGTGCCAGGTTCATTCATTTCTGAGGACCTCCAATGTTAGAAAACCCTCTGGTGTGCACTCAGAACTGTAGGATGTGTACTGTAACATAAACCTCAAAATGTCAGGGTTTATTCTTCAAAAGGGAAAAGGGAGGGCCATGACTCATACTTTTGCTATAAGAGAACGATAAACCACTAAAAACAAGAATGTTCATATTCAAACTCATGTTTTTCTTATTGCAGGCTACCATATAAGCAATGGGCTTGTAGAAACAAACCCCACCTGACTGCTAGAGGGGAACAGGGTAATGCAAGGGTGTTTATTCAGTAGTGGAAATTTCCTTTATATTCTTATTTCTTCTTACACAGGACCGACAAGAAGCAAGATTTCACTGCTGTGTATCTTAATATATGCTTTCACTGAAAAATGTGTACAAATGCGTTTTTTCACATATACTTGTCTGAAAAATGCTAAAGGAGCTTTGTAGTCCTTACTAATCTATTGCACTCAAGACTTGTTTCAAAAATCTTCTGTAAAAGAGACCATTGGCTGTAAATATTCACCTAATGCATACAGAATGTACATTTGCCTTCCTACCTGGGTGTGTAGATCCTATTATTTCACTAATTTCCTGTATTTCCTTTTAAGTTCAAACATATAGATCGTCATTACACAAAAGCTGCCTTCGAAGATAATTTAATTTTTATGTGCTGTAAATTGTTAAGATATACTGTATGCAGTGGAATCATTTTTGTTGCAAAAAGAAAGTGAATCCCTTTCAGGTAGAGCTATGTACTTTGCAAGAATCTTGAAAGCTCTATTACAGATTCTTACTTGTTTTGTTTCATATGGATGTTAGCTGTGCCAGCACTTTCATCAAACTAAATGCTAAGTGGTAGGGTGTGCCTTAAAGCTCAATTCCAGCTTTTGAAACACATAACAAAAAACAGTAGACTGGGAAAACAGCTCTGAATGCTCTGGATCCAACACTGGTCTTTTGGATTTGATGACACCCACTGTCATTCAACCCGCTTCCTATTAAGAAAGGATGGCTTAGGCCTGGAGAAGGAGGGATGGGTGGCACCATGACACCCTGCACTTATATACAATACTGCAGGGAAAAATGCTCACATTATCACATCTCTGCATTGAGGACTGCCAAGTGCCAAGGAGGAGGAGGACCCTGTGGCATCATGTGACTAGCATAAGGACGTCTGAGAAAACTACATAAAGAAATCAATAAAGGATTGTCCTCTGCAGAGGCGGGCTTTAGTTATAATCACCTGATTGGGTTGAGTGTTGTATTCCTATTGACAGTAAATTCAATTTCTCAGGTGTTCTGTATAATAGAGAACAGAATATCTGTAGAGTTGTTATCCTTGCAATGACGTGGAATTAGATTTTTGATAAAGCTGTAGTTTGTGTGTAAATGTGAAATTCCCACACAATTACTGGACATATTTTCCAATTTGCCCAGTGAATATTCCAGCCAAAGAATTGTTCCAAGATTCAACAGGATTTGCCCATCAGTTTCTGGCAACATTAACTCTAATAATTATGCAGGCAGCTGATGGTTGAATCTTGCATAAAGGAATGTTGTTGAGTCTAATTTCATTCGAATGTTGAAAGTAAAGTAGAAATTTTCCTAATTCTTAGAGGGAATGTTTGGACAAACCTTGTTAAATAATGGGAATGATATTTTAGTAATTTGTCAGCATGCTATCCACAGTGCTGAAATTGTGTGTATACACATTTTAAAGGAGAAGTATGGCCAGAGCTTTTTTGGCCATACTTCTGCTATGGATCAAAGAAGTGCGGTTGACCCTTTTTCAGCCCACTGTCGGTTGACGTCACTCTGCCGGCCCAGGCTCGGGAAAGATCTCGACAATATGGCCGTGATCCACCCAGATGCCTGGACCAGCACCTGACTCAGTCTTTCAGGAATGCGCTGAGAGACTGAGCCAGCCCCTCCTGCCCCCTCCACTGGCCAGCGTTCCATTAAGCGCTGAAGGGTAGAGCAGAGAGCCGCTGACCGACAGTCTTGGCTCTCTGCTCAAAGCAGAGGGGGAGAACTGAGCGATAAGCAGTGTTTGATCACTCAGTTCTCACTGTGGAGCCAGCGGGTGAAAGATGCAGCATCAGATCTATGCTGCATTCACCTAGGTGAGTATAATTGTTTGTTTGTTTGTTTTTTTTAATTCAAAACTTCTCTTAAACCTAGTGCTGGAATCCACCTATCAACAGAGCGGTGAGTGTTCAGTCACCATCTATTATACTTCATCTACTCTTTAGGCCATCTGAAGTTTAAATCAGCGTAATACATTTCAGGTACATTGAAACAAAATTCTTAAAGTTCATTTTTTTTAGTGTAAAAAAGCCTGTTCCCTGCCAGCATGCAGAGAAGGACCCTTTCTCTCTGTGTGAAAGTAGTGGTCTCACTGTATACATTTCACACACCTGCAAAGCTATTGTAGAAAGTAATTATAGAACTGCAGTCACTTTTCATGAAATTCATATATGAGGCTATCACATGACCACAACTATACTCTGCCTTTTAGGGTAAGTGAACTGTTATTTATTAAAAATTACATGCACAGATGCTTAGAGAGAGAGTTGGGGGAGGCTTTGTGGCATTTCTTAGTAGCTTGAATTAGATCTTCTTAGCTAAAACCTATACCTTTAACCTCCCTAGCGGTATTCCCTAGTGTGGCTCGGGGTTAATATATAGTGCCTAAAGCTGTAACCCCGAGCCACACTCGGGATTACCCAACAATAAAACTCCCCTTCCCCTGCGATCCCCCGCCGTCCTCCTGCTGTGTGCTCGGCTGATGCCGACACCTGTCTTCTGGTTCCCTTCCCTGTGAGTGTTGCGACGCAGGGGGGTGGAACCGGCAGCAAATTAAAAAATGTAAATACACCAAATGACACAATACAAAGTTGTGATCCTAACTGATCACACTGTATCATGCCATTTCACCTGGTGGTTTTTCCAGTACCATGAATGTGCTTTTCCAGTTCTTTGTGCCTGGAAAATTGAGAACGACCATGGCGTCCAAAAGCGTTCTTTTTGCGTAAAAGTGCTTTTAGACTAACATTTTTTTTCACATTTTTTTTATATGAAATTCTCAAAAAAAATGTAAAAATCAAAATTTTTTAACATTTTAGGGCAATTTGTTTTCTGCTACATATGTTTGGTAAAAACAAAAATCGCAATAAGCCTATTTTGATTGATTTGCGCAAAAGTTATTGCGTTTACTAACTACAGAAAAGATATATGTCATTTTTATTGTTTTTTTACTAGTAATGGCACGATCTGCGACTTTTTTTGTGGGACTGCGACATTGCGGCGAACAGATCGGACCCCTGACTGACATTTTTTACACTTTGGGAGTACCAGTGACATTACTACAGTAATCAGTGCTATAAATATGCACTGTTACTGTACTAATGACACTGGCAGGTAAGGGGGGTTAACTTTATTGGTGAACAAGGGGTTAAGTGTGTCCCTAGGGGCGTGATTCTAACTGTGGGGGGGCGTGGCTTGTGATGTAACCACAGAGACATACGATCCTACATAGCAGGATCGTATAGTCTCTGCACTTACATCAGGAAGAATGACAGACGGCTGTGTTTACATCAGCCGTCTCCCTCTCCTGCAGGAGATCGCGAGTGACCGGCAGACAGGCGGCTGAGCGAGTGACGTACCCCTACGTCACTTTGCCCAGCAGCGACTGCCTGCCGCAGTATATCTGCAGTGGGCGGCCGTTATGTGGTTAACAGAACAAACTGTCTTGCAAATGTGGCAGTTTGAGACAAACCATTTATCACTGACAGGGGTGCTTACAATGGTCAGCTTTTATTTATAAAAAACCTTTATCCCAAAAGAAACTGTTGCTGTAACTGCAGTGTGGGGTGGAGTTTGACTTTTATTAGTGTATCTAAATCTTCTAGTACATCTAACACTACCTTTTCCCTAGACTGACAATGCTGCTGTCTAAAGATGCCCCTGTGCTCCTTCATCCAGAGTAGGAGCACTCGAATAAAGAAGATGTTTACTGGCCAGATCACCAGGTGAAAACAGGGGGGAAAAAGCCTTTGAAAAGAAGAAAACAAATGCTGCCCCCACATTTATAAATTGTTAAGCTGCAAAATATTACAATTTTGGGTTTAATGCCGCTTAAAGGCTGAAGTGATGTGGAGGTATGCAGCTCTGCATACCTTAGAGGAAAAAGCTTGATGTAAAACAGACCAAGATGTTCCAACTGCTTTAGTACAATAAATAATGACAGAGAAAGAAGGTAACAATTTTTTTAACCTGATAAGCCTTAGCTTTTGTCAATGTATCATAGCCTTCAGGTATGGCAAACAGTGAATACAATCTGAGGAATGTCACATTCTCTGGGCTTCAAAAGCCATTGCAAATGAGTAGCAGGATGAAGAATTGATCGCTAGGAAAAAAAAGTAGTCAGGCAGAGGTTTGGGAGTACTACTTCCTAGTGCTAGGACTTTCTTGGGCAGCCCAGGGCCCTAAGAATGGTGAGTATTCATTTCCTTTTGACCTGCTTTAGGAGAACAGAATCAATCTAAATGGAGTGATTACATATATTGGTAACTAGGGAGTCTAAATATATATATGCAGGCTATGAATCTGTGAACCTGCCAACTGTGGTATGAAGCCATAAGGTCCATTTTCAGGGATACCCACTGGAGGCAAATTTGACACAAGACTTTTTTGGTACAAAGTCTATGCTCTTGGGTTCAGCTGTTCACTGCTTAGCATGTCGCCATTTAATTATCCACTTTAGGAATGTGGACCAATGTCGGAGATAGAACATGTCTTTCTGACCAGTGCAGAATGTGAGCCACCTATTTTCTAGCCATTTAATTGCTGATTCCACCTTGATGATTTATGTAAGCCTCTGTTGTAGTGTTGTTGGACTAAACCATGTCAGGATACCAGAAGCTATTATCCTGAAAATCTAGTGTGACTAGATAAACTACACAAAGAATGCCAGACACAAATTTAAGTGCACCAATACCATTTATTATAGACGCACGGACAAAAGTGACATGAAACATAAATAACATTGTTGAATGTTATACCCCGCAGGTTATCTCTATTTGTATTGTCTTACCTGGAAGCTGGAACCCCTTGTTCTCTAAAACGTCAATAAAAGTTATGTAAAAGAAACAAAAAAAATCAACCTATGCACAACCCACTGAACCACATGTGAAAAGTGAAAAATGAATTAAACTCCAACCCTAATTACAAGAAAGTTAGGACTCTGTGTAAAACTACATGAAGACAGAATGCAATGATTTGCAAATTCCAGAAATCCATATTTTATTCACAATAGAAAATAGATACAGCATACATATCAAATGTTTAAACTGAAAAAAATTACCATTTCTAAGAAACCAATATGGTCATTTGGAAAATGATGGCAGCAACACATCTCAAAAAAGTTGGGACAGGGCCATGTTTATTACAGTGTAGCATCTCTTCTTTTAATAACACTCTGGAAACTGAGACCAGTTGCTGGATTTTCAGGAGAGGAATGATGCACCAGCCTGATACAGGATTCTAACTGCTCAACAGTTTTGGGTCTTCCCTGTCCTATTTTTCATTTCAAGATGCTCTGAATATTTATAAATGGTGATAGGTACAGACTGCAGGCAGGCTAATTAAGCACCTGGACTCTTCTACTACAAAGCAATGCTGTAGTAACAGATGCAGTATGAGGTTTAGCATTGTCCTGCTGAAATATTTAAGGCCTTCCCTGAAAAAGACTTCATCTGGATGAAAACATATGCTGCTCTAAAACCTGGATATATCTTTCAGCATTGATTGTGCCCTTCCAGATGTGCAAGCTGCCCATTTCATACGCACTAATACACCCCCATACCATCAGAGATGTAGGCTTTTGAATTGAACGCTGATAACAAGCTAGAATGTCCCTATCTTCCTTAGTCTGGAGGACATAGCACCCATAGTTGCCAAAAAGAATGTCAAATTTTGATTTGTCTGACCGCAGAACAGTTTTTCACTTTGCAACAGACCATTTTAAATGAGATTTGGCACAGAGAAGACGGCTGTATTTCTGTATCATGTTCACATATGGCTTGTTCTTTACACGATAGAGCATAGGTGTCAAACTCAATTTCATTGCGGGCCGCATCAGCATTATGCTCGCCCTCAAAGGGCCGGTTATATCTGTAAGGTTAGATGTCCAGAGCCCCCCTTACACCCTTACATGAGATGTCAAGAGCCCCCCACCATCATAAGTCAAGAGTCACCCACCCTTCCTTACATCAAATTGCAGCCCCTTACCTGGTTCTACTGCCAGGAAGAAGATGCGGGTGGATCTGGGAAGAAGAAAGTGCAAGGTCTGGAGGGGGACCAGAGGAGGGCTGGAGTCTGCTTACAGAGTCTGCTAAATGCTAAGACCAGGGGAGGCAGAGAAAAGATGGTGTTGTGGCTGCACAGAGAGGTGCAGGATCTGTAGGAGGAGCTCTGCCCTCCTCTCTGACTGCTGAGAAGGGGTGGAGGGCAAAGACAGGCCTTTCTGCATTAGCATAGAGAAGCACAGGATCTGGCAAAGGAGTTCTGTTCTCTGCTGTCGACTACTGAGACAAGGTGGGGGTAGAAACAAGGGGGGTGCCACAGCTGCAGGAGAGGTGCGAGGGCCATATGAAATGGCCTGGGGGGCCGCATTTGGCCCGCGGGCCTTGTGTTTGACACCTGTGCGATAGAGCTTTAATTTGTATTTTTAGATGGCATGGCAAACTGTGTTTGCCATGCCAACTAAAGGGATGGCTTGGCAAACACAGGGATTTTTGGAAGTATTCCTGAGCCCATGCAGTGATGTCCATACCAGAATCATGCCTGTTTTTAATGCAGTGCCATCTGAGGGCCCAAAGATCAAGGACATCTATTATTGCCATTCGGCCTTTGCTTAGAGATTTCTCCAGATTCTTGGAATGATGATATATTTAAACTCTTTGCAATTATACATGGAAGAACATTATTCTAAAATCGTTCGACAATTTTTATACCCGTCTTTTTACAGATTGGTGAACCTTTGCCCATCTTTACTTCTGAGACATCTGATGCTCTAAGATGCTCTTTCCTGGCCCACCTCACATCAGCACAAAACGGGTTAACACCTCCTCTGGAGCCCACAGGACCACCTCTTTCTAGCTAAATAAAAGACAGCCCCTCCCCCAGCTGAAGTGTTCTTCTTTTTTTTGGTCATGCTCCAGGCCACCTGTGGATTGCAGTTGGTAAGTGCTTTTCTGCAAGGATATTCCCCCTGCCAAACCTACCCCTCCATGTTCAGCTTCTCATGGAGCTGGGAGACCCAGAATGCTGAAAGTGAATATTTCTAAAAACTGGGTGCCCTGTGAGCTGGGCTGTTGGCAAAATGATGCTTAAAGAACATTGATATTGTACAGGTGTGGTATTTTAAAAGCTCTGCAATGTCATCATTGCCTCTCCCTTGAGTTTTTTTTCCTGTCTTGTATATGTAGTGCCCCGCACTGCTCTCCTGGCTTTATTTTCAGCCTGAGAACAGCTGTGAATGATGTCTCAGCGAGCAGGGAGATGGGGCAGCAGGGTATGGTATCCGCCATGTGCCAAACAATGGCGTAAACACTCTTGGAGGTCTGCAGGGGAAAGGATTTCTCTCCCTTTCTCTCTGCAGTCCTGCCAGATAAGGACTTGTTGCTGTTGCTCCCCTGCTGCAGTATGTTCCTAGAGATTGGACTGTCTGACTGGTTTTGTCTCAGATTCTGACTGTCTCCTGTCTGCCTCTGGCTGTGCTGTGTACTCCTGTGGGTTTGCCAGTCTGACTGTTTTTGTCTCAGACTCTGACTGTGTCTGCTGTCTGCCACTGGAAGTGTTGCTTTGGCTCACCTTCTGCCTGCCTCAGGAAGTTTTGCTTGGGCTCACCTTCTGCCTGCCTCTGGAAGTGTTGACTGGGCTCACCTGCTGCTGCTTCTGAAGTAAGTGGATGAAGGCAAATGAGTCTTAAAAAGACAGCATACATGTTTTTTTGGTGAGAGGTAATACAGTGGGTACGGAAAGTATTCAGACCCCCTTAAATTTTTCACTCTTTGTTATATTGCAGCCATTTGCTAAAATCATTTAAGTTCATTCTTCTTCCTCATGAATGTACACATAGCACCCCATACTGACAGAAAAACACAGAATTGTTGACATTGTTGCAGATTTATTAAAAAAGAAAAAATGAAATATCACATGGTCCTTAGTATTCAGACCCTTTGCTCAGTATTGAGTAGAAGCCCCCTTTTGATCTAATACAGCCAGGAGTCTTTTTGGGAAAGATGCAACAAGTCTGTCACACCTGGATTTGGGGATCCTCTGCCATTCCTCCTTGCAGATCCTCTCCAGTTCTGTCAGGTTGGATGGTAAACGTTGGTGGACAGCCATTTTTAGGTCTCTCCAGAGATGCTCAATTGGGTTTAAGTCAGGGCTCTGGCTGGGCCATTCAAGAACAGTCACGGAGTTGTTGTGAAGCCACTCCTTCGTTATTTTAGCTGTGTGCTTAGGGTCATTGTCTTGTTGGAAGGTAAACCTTCGGCCCAGTCTGAGGTCCAGAGCACTCTGGAGAAGGTTTTTGTCCAGGATATCCCTGTACTTGGCCACATTCATCTTTCCCTCGATTGCAACCAGTCGTCCTGTCCCTTCAGCTGAAAAACACCCTCACAGCATGATGCTGCCACCACCATGCTTCACTGTTGGGACTGTATTGGACAGATGATGAGCAGTGCCTGGTTTTCTCCACACATACCGCTTAGAATTAAGGCCAAAAAGTTCTATTTTGGTCTCATCAGACCAGAGAATCTTATTTCTCACCATCTTGGAGTCCTTCAGGTGTTTTTTAGCAAACTCCATGCGGGCTTTCATGTGTCTTACACTGAGGAGAGGCTTCCGTCGGGCCACTCTGCCATAAAGCCCCGACTGGTGGAGGGCTGCAGTGATGGTTGACTTTCTACAACTTTCTCCCATCTCCTGACTGCATCTCTGGAGCTCAGCCACAGTGATCTTTGGGTTCTTTTTTACCTCTCTCACCAAGGCTCTTCTCCCCCGATAGCTCAGTTTGGCCGGACGGCCAGCTCTAGGAAGGGTTCTGGTCATCCCAAACGTCTTCCATTTGAGGATTATGGAGGCCACTGTGCTCTTAGGAACCTTAAGTGCAGCAGAAATCTTTTTGTAACCTTGGCCAGATCTGTGCCTTGCCACAATTCTGTCTCTGAGCTCTTCAGGCAGTTTCTTTGACCTCATGATTCTCATTTGCTCTGACATGCATTGTGATTTGGAAGGTCTTATATAGACAGGTGTGTGGCTTTCCTAATCAAGTCCAATCAGTATAATCAAACACAGCTGGACTCAAATGAAGGTGTAGAACCATCTCAAGGATGATCAGAAGAAATGGAAAGCACCTGAGTTAAATATATGAGTGTCACAGCAAAGGGTCTGAATACTTAGGACCATGTGATATTTCAGTTTTTCTTTTTTAATAAATCTGCAACAATGTCAACAATTCTGTGTTTTTCTGTCAGTATGGGGTGCTATGTGTACATTCATGAGGAAGAAGAATGAACTTAAATGATTTTAGCAAATGGCTGCAATATAACAAAGAGTGAAAAATTTAAGGGGGTCTGAATACTTTCCGTACCCACTGTATATATGATTTGTCTCTATATATTTTGTGCAAATATGAGCTTGCCCCTCCTGTTAGTGGCACCTAAGACGAGCAAAGGTAGGATGGGGCAACGTGGGACATGTTTTTAAAAGAGTGCTCAAGGACTGCAAAGAATGATGTTTTGCATTATTGTGGGAGCAGAGACCCTGAAAGCAAATGCTCCAAAAAAGATAAGACCCGCCAACGATCTTCTCCTGCCCAGGACAATCTGCATCCCATGGAGTCCTTCACAGGGCGGCTTTCATGCTCCCCAAGCACCCCATGTGGCACTGGCTCCCATGCGTTTGTCAGCATGATAGGAAATGCTTCGACCAGCTCAGGGTGCATTTTGGGCCTGCATGAAGCTGCAGTGGCAGATAAATGAGAATGCACAGATTGCCTCACAAGGATGTGGATGAGCAAAATTCTATGCCCTATTGAGGAGGCTATAGCAGAAAGTACGCTGCAGATGCCCTATCACTGCAAAAGCATGCAGATATTTCCAAGTACAGAAATTTGATTCCAGGTGATTGGTGCCTCAAATTGCCATCATCCCAAAAATTCGATGCTAAAAACTAACACTATGCAGTGTTGATCTCCTCTGAGAAAAGGGAGGGGATTTTTAAGGCAATAACATATGAAAAAACAAAATAAATAAAATGTGATAATTTATTGGTTAAAAAACAATATATCATGTCATGAATACAGCAGGTTCCCTGGCCAATTGTGGAAAACCACGGCAGGCCATGGATCACAAAAACATGTGACAAATATAATATTGCTATTTCTTGAAAAACGGTAGCGCCGTTCACAACCCCACTTGCACTATTTTATATATCTAAGCCATACAAGAATGGAAATAAACAAAAATGGTGAAACTGTGCAAGAAAGCAAGGGATAAATAATATCTCTCCCACACCGGGGTGCAACCCTAGGCGAAGGAGAGCATTAATCCAACGCGTTTCGAGAGAATAAACGAACTTTTATTTCCAATCTTCGTCAGGGATTTGTCTATTAGTCCCTTTATTTTCTTACCTAAAGAAGAAAATTCCACAAACAAACACAGAAAAAATATACATTAGAGGCATGAATAACTTGACCCATCCTGCACCTGTTTCCAAGGTCATGGATGTAAAAAATGAGCGAAAATGAGAATAACATGTGACTATATATATACGTTTGTATACAAATGTAAAAATATACCCACCAATGCCTCCTCATGGCAACATAATGTTGTCCTTGCTCGAGGAAAACAAGCTTCAGCGAAAAAAGTAGTAATAATAAACTCCCACTAATTTTCAAAAGGAAAAAAGGAAGCCTGAATAGCTCACAGATAGTCCTGGGCATGAGGTCTGGCACCCATCATATGTCCCTCCAGTAGACTCAAGGGGTATGTATCAACAAAAAGGTACCCTTTAACATATAGTGCCTGAAAACAAACAAATATATATGTACATAAATATATTATTGGGAGCCAAAAATATCGCAAAAAATATCACAAAAAACATATATTGTACACATGGCAGCAGCAATACAGAATGGGTCTATGACCCAATCAGCCAAACCACAAAGAAATCAAAAGAGAGGTGGGGACACAAATGGGGGCATATATCGAGCCTATGGACCCCAATGCCTAGCCAAAAGTATGGTAAACCCCCCCCCCCCCCCAAAAGAGGGGAAAACCATTGCCCAGGGATTACTTACATATAACAAAAAGGAGGGTCAAAATCCTTTGAGGGATGTGGGTTCAACCCACACCATTCCCACTGGAATTGCCGAAAGAAGCTGCTGAGTAACAGATGGACCAAAATCCGTGGCTCCCCGATAAAAGGCTACCTCCCACAACGTGGAGGAGCAAAAGGAGTGAGGCGCCATGGTGAGCCTTGGCGTCCTATGTTTAAGGAGAGGCGTGGACACGCCCTCCCTACACTCCTGGGGGTTCGCGCCACTCGAGAATGGCCGCGTTCCCGCGTCTAGACCGGAAATGACGTGCTCGGCGCACCGGAAGTGACGAAAACGTCAACATCCGGTTACCGATGGAAGCGAGAACAGAGGACTTAATTACCACCGACACATGATCGAGCGCCGCATGTGGCGGCAGAGAATATCTCCACCCCACCATGCAGCATACTCAAGCCCCCAACTGGAATCGAACCAAGTATGGGGGCCCACATGTGCCGGACCGGAAGAACAAAAGTGATGGAAAGCCAGACCACATAACCCTGTAGGTCCCAAGGGGGACATAACAATGTATGTAAAGGACAAGGAGCAATCGAAAAAGGGGGGGGAACAAAAAATATGCATCAAATATAAATATAAGTAAAGCTTGGATCCCACCAAAGAAGATGATGATAAGATATTAATATAAAAGGAAGCAAAGGGGGCATAAAGACCCTCCCTACCCCCAAAAAAAAAGGGGGGACGGAGAAACGGGGAGGGGGGAGAGATGAATGTCCCTAAAAATATATTAATAAACCACCCACACGCCCATTGTTGACCCCTGATCAAGGTGCCAGATGCTGATGGTATTACAATAGTATTCCATGCCCCAATGTATCAAAAAACATATAAAACAGAATTAGGTAACAATTGTGGTAAAAAGATATTTCCAAGGGCCGTTTTTCTTATGACACAGCATAAAACGCTCGTTGAGGTAAGATGGCAGAGACCACACCAGAAGACCAATTTACTGTAACAGATTCTCTAAGCTTTATCCAAATAGAATGTCCGATGCATGTTTATGCACTGCACTTCCAGGAGTGGATGCTGCCTTCTAACGTCTGGCACATCAAGTGTCTTTGCCTTTTTATAACTCAGTTGCCTTTATAGAATACTTAAATCCCAGAGAGAAATTGGAAAATTGTTGAAGATCCTATGGATGGGAAAGTGAACTTGTTCATACCAGATGCAGTCCAGTACATTTTTATTCTGCAGCAAGAACGTATGGACAGTGTTTAATTTGGATTCCAATGACCTAGTTCACACATGTGCAGTGCATTCTAGTGCAGTCAACAAAGTAAAAAATGTTACATTGTTTCTGTATTGAACACATCTACAAAGTGGCAAAAAACATTGGAATGCATCAAAAACACTCATGCAGAAACACATCTGCAATGCAGAAATTGTGGTGATCTGGCCATCAGGCTTGTAGAGAATCGATACAGTGACCGTTTTTCCTGTCAACCAGCAACATCGTTCACTTCAACAACATATAAAAAAAGGAGAGGGGAGAGAAACTGCAATTCAGTCACTCCACTCAAATATGAGGAAGGGGGATTTTTCAGGGTACAGTGACCGGGTATGTACCATTGTTACAGACATGTTTAGACAGAGAAATCAATCTTATAAAATATATAATCTTTATTTTATCAAAAAAAGAAAAGACAAACAAAAAATACATTGCGATATTTAAAAATTTCTGCATATTTTGTTACATGCAGGATAAAAAATCCCTATATGTTTTATATGGGGACAAACTATTCACAGATAGTTACACGTATGCTGTTCCATCATCTGAGTACTGGTATTTCTCGACATGTTTCGCAGAAATAACTGCTTCTTCAGGAGAATATAAAACAGTTAAGAAGAAATAAAAAATGTGAGACACAGTATATTATAAATCGATCATAAAGCTTTATAGATCCAATATCACCGAATAAACTTACCAATACACATACGGTGCTAGAGTATATGAATAGAAGGATCAATCCCAGGGCCCTATCAATCCCCACCCAGGCAGACAGGGGGGAGAAAATTAGACATTTCCTTGTGTATTAGGCCTATTTAAAATAGAACAACAATAGATTCATCAACATATATCGCTACTTTAGGAGGCTACACTGCATAAAGGTGTATATAAAAGGGTACATAGTATATTATAATAACTACCTTCGCAGTTACAGACACTACATATCCGAAGGAGATGCACAGTTGGAATAAGTTTATGGGTGTGGGGAAACCAATATAGGATAAAGAAACAGGAGGATGGAGCTGATTCATAGAATCCAAATCCCTTCCCAAAAATCCACTTTTTATCATCACTCGGCTGGACAGGAAACTATTGAACAAAAAGTAGTGATATTATAGTGGTAGCATTGATCATATAAACACCTCTAAGTAAAAGATATAAGTACTGCAGCATGTTAAGCATTGTCATAGAGGACAACTAGATATATGGTTCCCAATTGCTACTTACTTTTCACCAACACCCATAGCATTTTGCATCTTCCATGGATGTGTCTGCACTAAGCAGGCGAACCGCCCGCTGTTAAATATACCGCAACCCGGAAGTCCCTGCGGACAAGCCGTCTGGGTACTTCCGGGTCAGATGCGATGTCCCGCATGCGCAGAGGCATGTGTGCTATCAACCGCTGCCGCGGCCAGCATTAATGAAAAACCCCGCCCAGCACATCACCTGTCTGCCTGGGGAAGGAGAAAATCACCACCAGGGTGTCCAATCTAATCGCTCAACCGAATTACACGTGTATGGTATACAAATAACGATTGATTCAAATATACATGTCATGGTTGAATGATCTTTTGTCAAAGACAAGGATATATGTATATAGAACATTCAATACACAATTATACCGTGAATTATATATAACAATTCCTTAGTTACAGCAAAATTATAAATACAGACAAGTGAACCACAATCGGTCAATAATAATAACCAATATTCAATTAGTCATATCTAGATACACCCTCTAAGGTTTAGATTGAGTCCTATTACATGCGTCACCTCATACATTAACCTCACAGAACAGCACTCCCATCACAGATGTACTGTATACTGGGGACCTCATAGGAAAGGCTTATAAGATATCATCTCATTTAACCCCGGTGGAACAGTGGCATTGAGCCTCTCAATCCACAAGGTTTCACATTGAAGAACTAGCTTATCCCAATTACCTCCCTGAGGATCACATGGAACCACCTCCAATGCAAAGAAGCAAATCACATCGAAATTAAATCTATGACAAAGATCAACATGGCGACCAATAGTAGTGAATTTTCCTCCAGCTGTATAATATAAGTGATCACCAATGCGTTGGCGAAATTCCCTGATTGTCTTGCCAATGTAAAATGCTTTACAATCACATAACATTATATATAGATAACCCCTCTAGTACTACAGTCTGCATAGAATCGTGGGTGATGTAGTTCACCATTGGGGAATGTAAAGGATCTCCCTTCTATAATCCAAGGGCATGTAGGGTATTCACCACATTTGAAAGTCCCTTCTCTCACATGATTGTCTAAGCGTTTGTCTGTATAATGACTACTGGTCAGGCAGTCACGTAGAGAAGTAGCTCTACGGAATACCAATTCTGGTGTATCCCTTACATATTTTGAAAGGATGTGATGGTCTTTTTTTTAGTAAATGCCAGTGTTTGCCCAAGGTGTCTCGTAATTGTTGATGCTGAGCAGAATATTTAGTAATGACTTTAACTGTATTCAAATCTTTAGTCTTAAAAGATGAATACAATAACGAGGTGCGACTCTTCTCGAGGGGGCGATTAAAGGCTTTCCTCAAGATAGAGCGTGAATAACCCCTCATTAACAGTCTCTCTTGTAAAGCTTTAGCAAGCATTAGGAAATCTACCTCCTTTGTACAATTTCTCCAGAGGCGCAAGTATTGTGCATATGGTATACTGTTAATCAGGGGTTTGGGGTGAGCACTAGTTGCATGAAGCAACATATTTCCAGCTGTATTTTACAGACATGGATAAGGCAATTATGCTTGGTGTGGACCACGAGTGATCCAGTGCAGACCCTGGAAATATCTGTTCATCTCCAAGTGTATATTTGTCCATCGATCTATTAACCCTTAAAGGGAACTGCTGTATCTGACCTATTGGTGACTCTTGAGTCAGATGGGAAGGTGAGAGGCTTTAACACTTGGTGGTGGTGGATCAAGGAGCACGCTTGTCATTTGAGTTTTCACGGAGGTGTAGAATACCGGAGTTATTTCTGGATCTTATTAACATTTGGACACTTGGATTTTTTTTTTTTTGCACTATTTATTTCTATTACCAAATTATCCACATGTACCTTTATATTTTTTAATATTGCTTTGAGGACATGTCATGCCTCCAGCATAAGGAAGTAATTAATTCTATTGGAACTTGTATTACCAATCTTGTCCACAAGATGCCACTGTGACATAGACTGTTATACAGCACTTTATGGTACTTCCTGTACTCTATTGCTGGATTAGTTCAACCCTTCTCTGAGAAGAATTTCCAGTTTAAGATTTACCTCATAGAGACAGCCAGAAAGCATCTGAGGTTCCTGTGGGAAGATTTCTGAACTCCCCTTTGTAGCATCGCTGGTATGCTCAGAACTGTCAGTTATATACTCAATGCATATGTTTGTTAATGTTTGTATACTGATTGTATGCCTTTATATGTTTATTTACAGTTTCACCTATTCACAATCCTATTCGCATTTCCATCTGACATGTAACCTGTTCATGTGACTACTATTCGTTCACTGGAATAAAGATTTAAGTTACAAAAGGACTGGTTATCGCAGGATTAAGGTTTAGCTGTATGTTAAGCTGCACACGCCTGGGGCATACGTGTAGTGAGAACAGAACAGTGAAACAGCGGCTATCCAGCAAGTGGGATTTAGGACAGAGACTATACAGAGGCCTGCTACCCTGCCAGTGCAGTCATCTGCATATGCAATACAGCAGTCTCTACTCAGTCAAGCATTCCTGCAAGTGATATGTCACATAGCCAGACATCCTCACTCAAGACAAGGTCCCGAGTTTCTGGCTCCTCTAGATCTTCCTCTGCAAGCAATGCACTCGCCATAGCACGTGCGAACGCTGAAGCCGCCAAGGCGCGAGCAGCCTTTGCCGAGCAAGAAATGCAGATTAAAAAGGAGAAGGTGAGGCTAAAGGAAGAGGCCGAAGAAGCCCTCCTGGAAGTGAGGTTAAAGAAAGAGACAGAGGAAGCTCTCCTAAAAGCAAAGGCAGAGGAAGCTCGCCTAAAAGCAAAGGCAGAGGAAGCCCGCCTAAAAACGCAGAAAGAGGCAGATGAGGCCCTCCTAGAAGTTGCCCTAGAGAAACTCACTGTAGAGAAGGAAGTAGCAGCAGCCATAGCTGAAGCAGAGGCCTTAGAATTAGCTGTATACCCAAGAAGTGAATGCAGCAGACGCAGTAATGTCCTCGACCCAGCAGCCGAAACTCCAAATTCTCTACAACAAACTTCAGATTACATCAATCAACACTTTAAAACAAGCAGTGTAAAAGATGACGTCAAAGAGACAAGCCAAAGACACTCCACGGTACCGCCGCAAGTCAGTGACAAGCCTGCAAACGGGAGAAATACGTGCAAAGTGACATCTCCTGCGACAGACTCCCCATAAGTGAGATAATAGAATCACCTTCTAATCGCCCTCCAGAACCAACGTCCAAGCCAGAACGGTACATCAGAGGACAGCCTGGTGCCAGCAAAAGGTATGACTACACACAGCCATCTTACCATGACAACACACAGCAGGCTAACCAAGCCACCATAGACTTTGCAAGGTTCTTTGCACGACGCAAGTTAGTCACCAAAGGACTTGAAAAGTTTAATGACCGCCCTGAAAACTACAGAGCCTGGCAGTCATCCTTTCAAAACATTATCAGAGACTTAGGGCTATCTTGCAGCGAAGAGATAGACCTCCTGATCAAATGGCTTGGAAATGAGTCTGCCGAACATGCCAGGCGAATCAGGACAATAAATATAAACTACCCAGATACTGGTCTTAGAACAATCTGGGATAGACTTGATGAGTGTTATGGTTCAGCAGAAGTAGTAGAAAATGCATTATTCAAAAGACTTGATAACTTTCCCAGAATACCTAGCAAAGCCTACCATAAACGTAGAGAGTTAAGTGACTTGCTAATGGAACTTCAAGTAGCTAAATCTTAGGGAGACTTAAAAGGACTTGCATTCCTTGACACAGCCAGAGGTGTCAATCCCATTGTGCAAAAGTTACCCTATAACTTGCAAGAGCAGTGGATTACACATGGATCCCAATATAAAAGACAGCATGATGTTCCATTCCCTCCTTTTTCTGTTTTTGTGGACTTTGTGTGCCAGCAAGCTAAAACAAGAAATGATCCAAGTTTTGATTTTACGCTGTTGTGTGCCGCTCCTGTGGGACTTAACCCTCGCAAACCTCCAGTAGCAGAACACAAAACTAATGTGTCTCCTCCAGGTTCCTTTCACAGGTCTGCCAACTTCTCTAACTCAGAGACAAAGGTCAACAATCCTGGTAATCAGTGTCCCTTTCATCGGAAGCCACATCCTCTCCTAAAATGCAGAGCCTTCAGAGAGAAAACCCTGCAGGACCGCAAAGCCTTCCTCAAGGAGAACCACATCTGCTACAGGTGCTGCTCTTCAACATCTCATCTCGCCAAGGACTGTAAGGTCAGTTTGAAATGCACAGAATGTGACAGCTCAGATCACAACACAGGGTTACATCCTGGGCCAGCTCCATGGACTTTACAACACACCCTCAGCACTAGTGAGCACGGCGGGGAGGAAGAGCACACCACCACAACTACACCAGAGGTCACTTCACAATGTACAGAGATCTGCAAAGGAGCCATAGGTGGTAGGTCCTGCTCCAAAATCTGCCTAGTCAGAGTCTACCCAGCAGGCCAAAAAAGACAAAGCTATTAAGCTTTATGTAATCCTGGATGACCAAAGTAACAAGTCATTAGCCAGCTCAACCCTCTTTGACATGTTCAGCGTTAAAGGCCCCAGCATTCCATACTCCTTAAAAATTTGTGCAGGAATAGTGGAGACGGCTGGTAGGAGAGCATCCGGCTACCAGATCGAGTCCATCGATGGGCGATCTCGCTTGTCTTTGCCAACTCTTATAGAATGCAATCAGATCCCTGATCATAGATCTGAAATTCTTACACCAGATGTAGCTGCTCATCACCCACACTTGAAACGTATAGCACATCTGATACCAGAACTTGATCCTCAGGCTCAGATTATCCTACTCCTCGGGAGAGATATCTTACAAGCCCACAAATTAAGAGCTCAGATTAATGGTCCCAATAACGCTCCTTATGCTCAGAAGTTAGACCTCGGATGGGTCATCATAGGAGATGTCTGTCTAGGAAGCGTGCACAAACCTAACTCCGTTAGCAGCATGCTCACAAATACCCTAGAGAATGGACGTCCCTCTCTTTTCCAGACATGCCACAACAATTTCCTTGTTAAGGAATCAGCCTACGCCACCCACTCATATTGTCTCTTCACAAGCCTCACTAGTGACAACTTTGCCTGTGACAGTGACCAAGACCATTTAGGGTGCACAGTTCAAGCCGTTCAAGCCAGAGAACCAAAGATGACAATCGTGTGGCAATGTCTATCGAAGACAAACTCTTCTTAGAAATAATGGAGCAAGGTCTAGTCAAAGACAGCACAAACAGCTGGGTCGCACCTCTTCCCTTCAGAGCACAGAGACAACGCTTACCCAATAACAAAGAACAAGCTTTACAACGTTTTGCTTCCCTTAGACGTAATTTACAAAGAAAGCCAGAGATGAAGGAACATTTCTTTTCTTTCATGAGGAAGATCTTTGAGAACGGTCATGCCGAGGTGGCTCCCACCCCTAAAGACTCTGAAGAGTGTTGGTATGTCCCTATATTCGGAGTGTACCATTCCAAAAAGCCAGGTCAAATCAGAGTAGTGTTTGACTCTAGTGCCAAGTACAAGGGTATCTCCTTGAACGATGTCCTCTTGACAGGCCCAGACCTTAACAACAAACTCCTGGGAGTGCTCTTACGCTTCCGCAAAGATTCTATTGCCTTCATAGCTGACATCCAGCAGATGTTCCATTGTTTCTTGGTCAGAGAGGAAGACAGGAACTTCCTGAGGTTCCTTTGGTTCCAAGACAATGATCCTTCGAAAGACATCTCAGAGTATCGCATGAGGGTACACATCTTTGGCAATAGCCCTTCACCTGCAGTTGCTATCTACGGACTCAGACATTCCGCCCAAGAAGGTGAACTTGAGTTTGGCTCAGATGCAAGACAATTCGTATAGAAAGACTTTTATGTGGATGACTGTTTAAAATCCTTACCTTCCAGTGAGTCTGCAATCTGTCTTCTTAAAAGAGCACAGGAAATGCTCGCTTGTTCCAATCTCAGGCTTCACAAGATTGCTTCTAACAGCAAAGAGGTAATGGAAGCTTTCCCTGCTCAAGACCATTCCAGTGATCTAAAGGACTTAGATCTGGGTACAGACTCTTTACCTGTACTGCGCAGTCTAGGTCTACTTTGGGACTTGAAATCAGATTCCTTTACCTTCCAAGTAAATGGAGAAGAAAGACCCTTCACTCGCAGAGGTGTCTTGTCTACAATCAATAGCCTGTACGATCCATTAGGATTTGCGGCACCTGTTACAATTCAAGGCAAAGACTTACTTAGAGACTTGATTCGTGAAACATCCGACTGGGATGCCCCACTACCCCTTGATAAGAGAAACACTTGGGTAGAGTGGAGGGACTCTCTATCAGTCTTATCTGATCTCAATGTTTCACGCCCATATGCTCCTGTACCTTCTACAGAGATACAGAGTCAAAACCTTTGTATATTCTGTGATGCTTCTGTCAAGGCAATAGCTGCTGTGGCCTACTTAAGGACTGTTGACACTACAGCGCAATGCCACGTAGGATTCATCATGGGCAAAGCAAAGCTGGCTCCACTATATACTATATACTATACCTAGGCTAGAACTTTGTGCTGCAGTACTAGCTGTTGAATTAGCAGAGCTAATAGCCTCAGAGATGGACATTGACCTCAAGGATGTTCAACTCTACACAGACAGCAAGGTAGTTCTAGGCTACATCTACAATGAGACCAGACGTTTTTATGTTTATGTCAACAACAGAGTGTTGAGGATTAGGAGATCTACCATTCCAACACAATGGCACTATGTACCTACTGACTACAACCCTGCAGACCATGCTACAAGAGCCGTTGCTGCATGTAACCTTAAAGACACAACATGGTTTACAGGACCTGCATTCTTGTACGATGCGGAACAAACCTTTCCTAAAAGTGACACGATTGGACTAGTAGATCCAGACTCAGATACTGACATCCGTCCTGAGATCTCAACATTCCATACTACAACTTCAGATTGTCAGCTTAAATCTGACAGATTTACCAGATTCTCAAAATGGAAGACACTTGTTCGAGCTATTTCTTGTCTTATCCATATAGCTCGCTCCTTTAAAGGTGACTCAAACAGCTGTGACCGCAAGGGATGGCACCATTGTCAAAGGATCAGCTCAGTACTAGAGCTACAGCAGTCTCAGGATCTTATCATCCACACTGTACAGCATGAAGCATATGCTAAGGAGATTGACTGTACCTTGAACGGAAAACCTATCCCTAGAGACAATGCCCTGAGGAAACTTGATCCATTCCTTTGATCAAAATGGACTACTTAGGGTAGGTGGTCGTCTAAGACAAGCCAACCTAGAGTCAGAAGAAAGAAACCCTCTAACAGTTCCTGGTCACCACCACATCGCTCACTTGATTGTGTCACGTCATCACTCCCATGTAAAGTGGAAGTCAAGATCCAGAGAAACAAGGAGACCAAGTTGTTCCTCAAACCAGTTTCTGAACTAGTTTGCTGTTCTCATCTGAGGAATAAATAGTGGTATCTGACGATACCAGACGGGGAGTGTCATGCCTCCAGCATAAGGAAGTAATTAATTCTATTGGAACTTGTATTACCAATCTTGTCCACAAGATGCCACTGTGACATAGACTGTTATACAGCACTTTATGGTACTTCCTGTACTCTATTGCTGGATTAGTTCAATCCTTCTCTGAGGAGAATTTCCAGTTTAAGATTTACCTCATAGAGACAGCCAGAAAGCATCTGAGGTTCCTGTGGGAAGATTTCTGAACCCCCCTTTGTAGCATCGCTGGTATGCTCAGAACTGTCAGTTATATACTCAATGCATATGTTTGTTAATGTTTGTATACTGATTGTATGCCTTTATATGTTTATTTACAGTTTCACCTATTCACAATCCTATTCGCATTTCCATCTGACTTGTAACCTGTTCATGTGACTACTATTCGTTCACTGGAATAAAGATTTAAGTTACAAAAGGACTGGTTATTGCAGGATTAAGGTTTAGCTGTATGTTAAGCTGCACACGCCTGGGGCATACGTGTAGTGAGAACCGAACAGGACATATTTTGGGGTGTTATATTTATTTATATTTCACTCTTTATTTTTGTGTCTCAGTTATATCACTTATACTTATCTGGCACAGCAGATGTTGTTTGTTAGATCTGTTAAAGTTATTAGAAGTGAAAACCATTACCTTTTTGGCCAAAATGGGGCAATCAGGATTAGAGATGTATGTTCTGGCCTGAATTTTGACAGGACCTTTGGAATTAAGTATAGGGGTGGGAAGGCATAACATAGCCTAAAAGTCCATGCGGGCTGTAGAGCATCGACTGCCAAAGGTTGATCCTTTTGATTTAGTGAGAAAAAAACTCTGTAGTTTGGTGTTTGACTTGTTGGCAAATATGTCGATCCTTGGAAGGCCTTATTTGGATGTGATCTCTGTAAAAACTACTGGATCCTGAGACCAATCCTCTTGGGAGATTATCTGCCTGCTCAGAAAGTCAGCTAGGTTGTTCTGAATCTCCTTGAGATGTATCACTGAGAGGGATTCCAAATTCTCTTCTGCCCAGGAAAAGATTCCCTGTGCTATATTCATCAGGATAGGGCTCCTGGTCCCTCCCTGCTTGTTCAGGTATGCTACTGGCGTTATATTGTCTGACATGACTTGTACAGCCCCTGAGTTGATCTTAAAAGGCTGCGATTTCTCTCGCTACAGTCTTGAGTTCCTTGCAGTTGAAAAAGCTGTGTCTCTCTGACTGAGACCAGATTCCTTGCACCAATTGTCCCTCCAGATAGGCCCCCCCTCCCCGGCTTCTGGCATCTGTAGTCAGTATGTGGGAGATTGAAAAAGCCCATAGTAATCCCTCCCTTAGATTGGCTCAGTTTCTCCACCACCAAAGGGGTGCTTTGTTTTGGCTGGGAGGAACACCCTGTCCTCCAAGCCTTTCTTCCCCAAGTTTTGTAAGAGAAAGGATTGAAGTGGTCTCTGGTGAAACCTGGCCCATCTTACTACTGGGATTGAGGTTGTCATAAGCCCTAGGACCGACATTATCTCTCTTATGGAGACTGGGAGATTTGTTTGCATCTCTGCTGTCCTTTGACAGATGCGACTGAATTTTTCCCCTGGGGTGAAATCATTTGTTCCTTGGAGCAGATTATGTAACCCAGGAACAAAATTTCTTACGAGGGTGAGAGATTCCATTTCTCCACATTGATGATCCATCCTAGGTGGGATAACCACTGCTGTGCAACTATCAGGTCTTCCAGAAGTTTCTTTCTCATTAGTGCCATAAACAGTAGGTCAACCAAATATGGAATAATGGTTATGGACTGGAGTCTTAAAGGTGCAAGAGCTTCTGCCAGGATTTTGGTAAAGATCCTCGGGGCTGAGACCAAAGGGTAAGGCTCTGCTTTGAAAATGGTAGATTTTTTCCCCCATCTTTACTGCTAGGCAAAGATATCTCTGAGAACTTTCTCTTAGAGGGATGTGCAAATAGACATCTTTTAAATTTATCGTTACCATGAAACAATCCCTTTGGAGCAAACCCCTAACAGAGTAAATGGATTCCATATGGAATTTTTTGTACCGTATGACAGTGTTTAATGGCCTTAGATTTAGAATCAAGCGGTATTTTCTCAACGTTTCTGTACTAGAAAAGAGTGCGAGTAAAAACCCCTTCCTACATCCTGTTTTGGTACTGGTATCAGGACTTTTTGGTCTACCAATTCTCCTATGAGTTGCGGCAAGGCCTGGGCTCATGCTGGGTCCCTGGATAATTGGGTAATTAGCATTCTTGAGGGAGGCCTTTTGCTGAATTTCAAGGCATAACCCTTTTCAATTACTCCCCTGACTAAACTGTTGAAGGTTAGTTTATGCCACTGGGGAAGGAATTTCTCCAACCTTCCTTCCACTTGGCATCTGGCGTCACTGCAATTTGGAATTTTGGCCAGGAGGATTAATCACTTGCCGACTGCCTAACGACGAATTACGTTGGCAGTCAGCCCCTCACAGGCAATGCGACGTAGGTCTACGTTGCTAGCCTGTGAGGGTCTAGGGAGTGAGCGCGCGCGCGCCGCCGGAGAGGCGCGCTCCCACTCCTGCTTGGTCACAGACCCCCCCCCGCGCGAGTGACTGGCGGACCCGATGTCCGCCGGTCACTCGCGATCGTCGGTTACAGCGGGAGAAAGGCAGGCGGCTAATGTAAACAAAGCCGTCTGTCAGTCTCCCCTGTGTAACAGCACAGATCATACTGTCCTGCAATGTAGGACCGTTGATCTGTGCTGTTACACACACAGCCACATCCAATCACAGTAACAATCACGCCCCTAGGGACACACTTAACACCTCCCTCTCAAATAAAGTTAACCCCTTCACTGCTAGTGTCATTTTTAAAGTAACAGTGCATATGTATAGCACTGATTAATGTAGTAATGTCACTGGTAACCCCAAAAATGTCAGTCAAGGGTCCGATCTGTCCACCGCAATGTCGCAGTCCCGCAAAAAAAAATCGCACATCGCCGCCATTACTCGTTAAAAAAAAAACAATAAAAAATGACAAAAATCTTTCCCTTAGTTAGTAAACACAATAACTTTTGGGCAAACCAATCAAAATACGCTTTTTGCGATTTTTTTTTTTTTACCAAACATATGTAGCAGAAAACAAATTGGCCTAAAATGTTAAAAAATTTAGATTTTTACATTTTTTGGGGGGGAATTTCATATAAAAAAAATGTGAAAAATATTGTTATTTTTGCAAAATTGTCGCTTTTTGTTTATAGCGCATGATCAAAAAATCGCACAGGTGATCAAATACCACCAAAAGAAAGCTCTGTTTGTGGGAAAAAAAGGACGTAAAATTTGTTTGGGTACAGCGTCGCGTGACCGCGCAATTGTCCGTTAAAGTCACGCAGTGCCGAATCGCAAAATAGGCCCTGGTCAGGAAGGGGGTAAAATCTTCCGGGGCTTAAGTGGTTAAAGAGCATGTTTTCCCTTGGCCTCCCCTTCTGGCCAGACCAATGCTTTTTCAGTTTTCCTCTGTCCTGTTCTCTAATTTGTCCCCTATAGGGATAAAAAAAATTCTAGGAAAGGACCAATTTTTAACTGGGAAGGTTTTCTTCCTATCAGCTGTATGCTCCAGGGTTTCTTCCAACTGAGGACCAAAAAGAAAATTGCCCGAAAAAAGGAACGCTACATAAGCGCAACTTGGAGGCTGTATCCCCCGGCCTGGTTTTGAGCCAAAGTGCTCTCCTGGTTGCCACTGATAGCAAAGCTGCTCTGGCTGACAATTTCACTGACTCAGCTGAGGCTTCCGCAATAAAGCCTACTGCTTTAAAAAGTATAGGAAAAGATTTTAAAACTCCTCCCTGGGGATACCCGCCATTTTAACCTAAATTCAAAATTTCTTGCTACACAGTTTGTAGCTAAAGCCGGCCTAAGGTTGGCCATAGAGGTATCCCAAGATCTTTTTTTTAGGATTATATTGCCCCTTTTGTCCATGGGGTCCCCAGGTACCCCAAAAGACCAGATCTGAATGTTTTGAAGCCTTCGCTAGGAGGGCATCCAGCTTTGGGCACTGGTTCCAGACTGATTTTGGGTACAAATTTTTAGGCTACTTGAAATGAAGGGACTTTTCTCTGGTTCTGACCACTCCCTGAGCACCATATCTGTTATGACTTGGTGCACTGGGAATACCTTGGTCTTCTTCTTGTTCACCCCCTGTTACATTCTATCGTGCCTTGATAGCAGAGCTTCTTCTTCCTTAATCTGTAAGGTATCATATATAGCTCCGAAGAGTTCATCCACTTCCTCCAAAGAAAGTCTGAACTTGATAGATTTTGAGGCATTTTCCTGACCCTCCTCCTATCCCAAGTCTGATTGGGAGGAATCTGGGTCAGTAATCTTAGGGGGTTTCTCTCTACTCCCTGCAAGGCTCTCCTGAGCCTGAAGATACAGGAGTAGGAGAGGTGAGCAGCTGATCTGGCTGACTAGCAGCCGTACTTGGCACCTGGGCATCCACAATAAACTTTCGGAATGATTGATAAGTGGATTGCACCTCATCCTTGAAAGAGCAAAGAAATTTTGAAAATGGAGAATCTTCCTTGCTTTTTGATACTGCTGTAATGCATGTGGGACATAAGGTCTTAGTATAGCTAGATGACAGCCTTGAAGCACAGGAAGGACACTTTTTCTTTTCAGTTTTAGCAGCTGCTTTTTCTGATCTAGAAGTTTCTTTCTGAGAGGGGACAGATATAAAAAAGAAGGAATCAAAAGGGGAGTCTGTTTAATAAGAGGCCCCTTGTCCAACCCCTCCTCACAGTGACTAAGCTCAAGGTGCCCATAACAAGCTGCTAAAAGATTCCCCCAGGATCTTCAGTGCTCCCCCTGTAAGGCTAAACCACCTCCATTAAAATACATTACACAGGATAATATGGCTCTGACCACTGCCAGCCTACTGTACCTGTGATGAGCCGGTGCTTGCCTCCACGATGTCCCTCTGCTCCCGGTCGCTAGAACCTTAAGCCCGTGCTGTCGAGCCTGGCAGCCCTTGAGCAAGGGAGCTCATCCAGCCCTCTTTAAAACACAGTTCCTCCAGGCAACACGTCTCCTCCAGAGTGAAGAAGCAAAGGAAAAAAAAAAAAACTGACCAGGTGCCTGACGCCCTACCTTTTAAAGACATAATGGCAATGTGCTTCCTGTCTGGTGGGAGGAGATCCATCTCTCCAGGGCTGTCCTGAAAGATGACTGGGGGAAAAAGGAGATAAGGGTAATAAATTGAATGGGCAATTGTTTACAGTAAATTGTCAAGCTAAATATATTTTAGTTAGGATTTAAATCTACTTAAAAGTGTAGAGTTTATTACAGTAGACAGTAAAAGTAAAATTACGCTATTAGATTTATAAATGTAACTAGAAGAAATGATTAACACTGGGACATAAGAAAACTGACTGTATTGTTTTTTTTTTTTTTTGTTTTTGTGGTCAAGAGCTGCCACCAGTAAGCATGGATTAGAGTAATTCTGAAAAGGGCAAATCATGAGGTTTTGTAGACGTACAGTAGATTAAAATCCAGGCAGAGAAATCAAAACAGAAATTTTATAATCAGGAATATGTTGAGATGGGATATACAGAAGCAATACATAAGAACAAGAAGAACTAAAAAGGATTAAGAAGGCGACCCACCACGCATTTTCCATATAATGAGAATTTGGAACTAGCATTAAAACCCAGTATAACAAAAAAGGATGAGAAGGGTGACCCACTATGCATTTTCCATATAATGAAAGTCAGAAACTAGTATTAAAATCCAGTATAACCAAAAAGGATGAAGAGAGTGCTAAACTGCACAGTTTACATATAAAGAGAATAGAGAACTAGTATTAAAACCCAGTTTAAACAAAATAAATGAGAAGGGTGTCCCACCACGCATTTTCTATATAATGAGAACCTGGAATTTAGTAATAAAATCCTGTATAACCAAAAAGGATGAGAAGGGTGACCCATTAGGCATTTTCCATATAATGAGAATCTGGAACTTAGTAATAAAATCCATTATAAACAAAAAGAATGAGAAAGGTGATCCATTAGGCATTTTCCATATATGAATCTGGAACTGGTATTAAAATCCAGTATAACCAAAACAGATGAAGAGGGTGACTTACTAGGCATTTTCTATATTATAGGAATCTGGAACTAGTATTAACCTGGTATAACCAAAGGGGATGAGAAAGGTGCCAAACTGCACAGTTTTCATATAAAAAGAATACAGAATTAGTATTAAAACCCAGTATAAACAAAGAGAATGAGAATGGTGTCCCACTACGCATTTTCGATATAATGAAAATCTGGAACTTAGTAATAAAATCCAGTATAACCAAAAAGGAGGGGAACGGTGACCCATTAGGCATTTTCCATATAATAAGAATCTGGAACTGGTATTAAAACCCAGAATAACCAAAACAGATGAAGAGGGTGACTTACTAGGCATTTTCCATAGTATAAGAATCTGGAACTAGTATTAAAACCCGGTATAACCAAAAAGTTGAGAAGGGTGTTTCACTGCACAGTTTTCATATAAAGAGAATACAGAACTAGTAATAAAATCAAGTATTACTGAAATTAATGAAGAGGGTGCTCCACATTGCATTTTCAAGATAATGGGAATGCTTGCTGACTACAGCCGGTCCCCAGGTTACAAACAAGATAGGGACTGCAGGTTTGTTCTTAAGTCGAATTTGTTTGTAAGTCGGAACATGTATGTTTTTTAAGTTTAGCTCCATCCAAAAAATTCATTTTATGGATAGCATGGGGAAGGGTTAACACCCCTGTGCCATTTGTTTTGCTGTCTGTACCCCTGTTCAGAAGATTTCACCTCACTTTCTGTCCCTATGACAATTGGATTTTGAAAATTTTGGGTTGTTGTGGAGACAAGGATTAGTGATAAAGCTTCAGTGGAGACACATTTTTCCCATGAGAACTCTTACAGGAGTGAATTTCCCTTTCTACAGGTAGATTTCTCCTCACTTCCTGTTGTCTCCCTCCGTTTGTAAGTAGGAGTCGTTTGTAAGTCGGATGTTTGTAACTAGGGGACCGCCTGTAATGCAGATTATTAGGAAAATCTGACTTAGTTTTAGGGCATATGTATATCCAACACATTTTTTGTAGTTTTGGATTAAGTAGGGAAAGGTTAAAACCCCTGTCAGGTTTTCTTTTGCTCTCTGTGTACTATTGTTGAAATTTCTCCAAGCAACAGGTAGTTAGATAAAATGTCCCAAAGTGAGGGAAATTCCTTTTCTAAACAGTCATCTTGGAATAGGTGTTCCTATTTGAAAATGTTCCTTTACCTTTTTTTTTTCGTAGGGACTACTCATTTTCTTTCTCTGTGACAATGGTCACCAGTACAAAGAGAGGTGAACCTTGATAGTATGTAGACAGACTGCAATAAAACATTTGGCAGAGAATTATATCCTTCTCCACTTTATCCAAAAAAAAAAAAAATATGATAAAAATTAAACCGATAGTTTCATATTCATTGGAATGTGAAATTGGCCTCACATTATATGGGTAGAACAAAACACCTACCAATATAAGGTTGGAGTTGACTCCTGGTTTCTGCTTCTGACCTCCACCTTACTGAAGGAGAAAATAGTAACATGGCGTTCAGGAGGAGAAACCAGTAAGATCAGTAGGGTATTGGTGGGATCCACATTCCTGGAAGTGTAGTTTTCCGAGCAGACTTCAGGGGACCTGTCAGGAATCAGCAGGAGGAATGGCCAACAGGAAAGTGTGTGGCTACACTTAGGAAACTGAGACCGGACTGTGTACACTTTAACCACTTAAGCCCCAGAGGATTTGGCTGCTCAAAGACCAGGCCCTATTTTGCGATTCGGCACTGCGTGACTTTAATGGACAATTGCACGTGCGACGCTGTACCCAAATTAAATTGGCGTCCTTTTTTTCCCACAAACAGAGCTTTCTTTTGGTGGTATTTGATCACCTGTGCGATTTTTATTTTTTTGCGCTATAAACAAAAAAAGAGCGACAATTTTGAAAAAATAACAATATTTTTCACATTTTTTTATATGAAAATTAAAAAAAAAATGTAAGAATAAATTTTTTTTTAACATTTTATTGTTTTCTGCTACATATTTTTGGTAAAAAAAAATGGCAATAAGCATATTTTGATTGGTTTGCGCAAAAGTTATTGCGTTTACTAACTACGGGAAAGATTTATGTAGTTTTTATTGTTTTTTTAACTAGTAATGGCGGCGATCTGGGATTTTTTTTTTTTTGCGGGACTGCGACATTGCGGCGGACAGATTGGACCCCTGACTGACATTTTTGACACTTTTGGGAGTACCAGTGACATTACTACAGTAATCAGTGCTATAAATATGCACTGTTACTGTAAAAATTACACTGGCAGGGAAGGGGTTAACTTTATTGGTGATCAGTGGGTTAAATGTATCCCTAGTGGCGTGATTCTAACTGTGGGGGGGGGGGGGCGGCGTGGCTTTTGATGTAACCACAGAGACATACGATCCTACATAGCAGGATCACATAGCCTCTGTGCTTACATCAGGGAGAATGACAGATGGCTGTGTTTACACTTGAGGACCGCCCCACGCAGATATACTGCGGTAGTGCGGCCCTTTTGCGCATACCATCATACCTGTACATTGGCTTGTGCTCTGGGGCACGCGCATGCGCCACCGGTGACCCGCTCCCACTGTGATTGGACACTGCAGGAGTCAATGAGCAGGTTCGGTGGATGCAATGTCCACCGGGACCCGCCGATCGTTCGAAGGAGAGGCAGAACTGCGGCCAGCTTATGTAAACAAGACAAACTGCCGTTCTGTCACAGGGGAAGATGGAGATCTTGTGTTTTTGCTAAGCAGAAACATGGATCTCTGTCTTCCTTCAGTTAGGCCAACCCCCACACAGTTAGAAAACACTCCCCAGGAGCACACTTAACCCTTTGATCTCAACTGATGTTAACCCCTTCCCTGCCAGTGTCATTAGTACAGTGGCAGTGCATTTTTTTTTAGCACTGATCACTGTATTGGTGTCACTGGTCCCCCAAAAAAGTCACTTAGTGTCAGATTTGTCTGCTGCAATGTCGCAGTCCCGTTAAAAATCGCTGATCGCTGCCATTACTGGTAAAAAAATATTGTTTTTTTTTTTTTTCAAAACAGACGGTATTTTTTTGTTTATAGCGCAAACGATAAAAACCGCAGAGGTGATCAAATACCACCAAAAGAATGCTCTATTTGTGGGAAAAAAAGGACATACATTTTATTTGGGTACAGCGTTGGACATCTACGCAATTTCCAGTTAAAGTGACACAGTGCCGTATCGCAAAAAATGGCCTGGTCATTAAGGGGGAAAACCTTCTTGGGCTGAAGCGATTCATTATTATTTATTTACAGTGAAACCAAAATCCATCCGAAAAAATCAGCATAACAGGGAACACAGCAAATGTGAAGATATACGTGAACCATAACCATACAGTATAATCAAAATGCCCAACTAGCAACCTAACAATGTAACAGAAAGCCTAACTAGCAAATTTACTATATACAATATTTACAAAAATGGGGAACATGGATAAACAGGGTAATTCCGGAGATGCAAGAAGGAGGGGGGGGGGAGCAGGACTGGGATCACGAACAAAGATAGCAGAGATAAGGCAACAGGATGTAAGGCAAGAGCAAGACCAGGATAAATGGCAAGCAGTATCTGGCTAGCAAAGCAAAACATTAAAGTGAAGTGTTATAGTAGAGAAGGGAGTAAATACCCTCCCAGCAACCACCATTAGGTCGAGACAGATTACTGGAATATGCTGAGAGACACCCACTGTTGGACCCTGGAACCACAATGCCACCAGCAGGTGATCCAGGTCCTGATAGGACCATTTCTAATGAATGATGTTGAGTTTAGTGTTGTAGGCATTGGGAAAGGTAAGTGTACTTACCTGACAGTGTCACTGAATCATTCACACCATATCTGTTGAGTTTTGTTAATCTGCATAGATCAGTACAGGCTCAATGCAAGGGAATTTACATCATATTGCTGCAGTGAAGTGTGGAGTATATAAATACAGCATATCTGCATTTTTACAGAGTGCAACTCACTGCATCATGCTGTGGTGTATAGAGTTAACCGCTTGCCGACCAGCCGCCATAGTTTTACTGTGGCAGGTCGGCTTTTTCCACAAAACGACATACCTGTACATCACTTCTTGGGACCGCTAGTGGGGGCGTGCACGCAGGCCCCAATTGGCCACAGGGGTAGCCAGCCAGTGGGTTCGGTGGCCGCGATGTCTGCCGGCAGACCGCTGTTCTGTCAGTAATGAGTACAGGGATCCCGTGTTCCTCCTACTTAGGAACAAAGATCTCTAGGTCATCTATTGAGTACATCCCCCACACAGTTAGAAAGCACCCCCTAGGGACACATTTAACCCTTTGATCGCCCCTGGTGTTAACCCCTTCCCTGCCAGTCTTGCTAGTACAGTAAAAGTGCATATTTTTAGCACTGATTACTTTAGTAATGTCACTGGTTCCCCCCAAAAGTGTAAAAAATGTCAGGTGTCCGATCTGTCTGCCACAGTGTCGCAGTCCCGCTAAAAATCGCAGATCACTGTCATTACTAGTAAAAAATAAATAAATAAAAATGACATAAATCTTTCCTCTAGTTTGTAGACGCAATAGCTTTTGTGCAAACTAATCAATATACACTTATTCGGATTTTATTTACCAAAAATATGTAGCAGAATACAAATTGGCCTAAAATGATGAAAAAATTTGGTTTTTCATTTTTTTTATTGGGACTGTTATATAGCAGAAATTAAAAAATATTGTTTTTTTTTTCCAGAATTGTTGCTCTTTTTTTTATATCGCAAAAAATAAAAATCGCAGAGGCGATCAAAAGCCACCAAAGGAAAGCTCTATTTTATATTATAATTTTATTTGGGTACAGCGTCATATGACGGCGCAATTGTCTGTTAAAGTAATGCAGTGCCATATCGCAAAAAATGGCCTGATCATTAAGGGGGTAAAACCTTCCGGTCCAGAAGTGGTTAAAGTGTCAACTTGTGCCACTTCAATAAAGTGTAAGAGCAAATTCACACTATGGAGACATTAAATCGCAGAGCAGCCAGAGTGATTCACTGCTGCGGCCGCTCTGTGTTGACAGCTGCACTAGGGGGCAGTGTGGTGCGCAATTCTGCGCATCATACGTCTCCTTTTTATGTTTTGTACAAGTTTTATTTGAAGTGTACAACACATACACTTCATTCACTGCAATATCCGGCAGCACAGCAGTGCGATTTAGCCAGGTGCACTGCAATAAAATCCACCATGTCTGCATTTTATCACAGCATGCTGCAACAGAGGACTAGGCTGCGTTGCAGTGTGAATGAGACACATAAGAAACTGTTTCCTGTGTGTCCCTGCAGTGACCGCATATAGTGCAAATTGGCCCTAAAACCCAACTCCAGGCAACTAAAAATGTATCCCTTGAAGTGAGGCTGTGCCTGCGCTGCAAGGGTTAAAGCTAAATTTAGCCGTAATTCAGCCACTTTTTAGAAATGTGCAAACATACTATGATGTAAGTCCAACAAGGTGCATGCCACCTCTTGGATGTATCGATTTATTCACATCTGACAGATATACCGAGCACGGGTAGTACAGCTATCACTACACTCCTGGAGTTCTCACAGGAGAAATGCTGTTTTCTCACACACCCTCCCCTCTGGTGTCTATTCACAGAAGCTTTTGTCTTTTGTGAATTAGTTTGCATAATAGAAAGATCTCTGTGGTTGGGCAGGGGGAGGGGTGGGGCACAGTGGATAAATGACACTCTGCTGGAGCTAAGACGGAGGATCAAGCTGTACTCCTGGATCTCAGTAAAAATAAAAGAATTAATTGTAACTCATAGAGATAACTCCATGAGGATGCATGCACCTCATTCCTAAAGTACAGACTAGAACTAACTAAGCTTAAAACTGCTCCCACCCCTCTTCTGACACCTATAATAACTACCATGTGGAAGGAAGATGCTTCTACTTATCTATTCTCAGGGCACTCCAGTCCTATCACATAATTGGCTCCCAGTGGCTTGTGCGAATACTGGGGAGATTTCCCTGGAAGGTGTACTTTAACCACTTGCCGACAGCATAACGACATATACAGCAGAAAAGGGGCTCTCCTGTGCCAGATCATGTATCTAGTACATCAAGTTCCGGGAAGGGGGCACGGTCACAGCAGAAGCCGATCAGTGGATGTTGGCCAATGGATGTCCGCCGGCACCCGCTGAGAACGACAGAACAGAACTCCACCTGTGTACACAGGGCAGAGCTCTGTCCTGTCAGCGTGGATGTGCTGGAATTTGTTTCCCTGCAAAGCAGGCAGTAAAATTCAGCATATAGTAAACACAAAAACACTGGCTAGGCACACATTAAACCCTTTGATCGCCCTAGATTTTTAACTCCTTCCCAGCCAGCAGTGGCGGCCCGTTCATTAGGGGCACAGGGCCGCCGCCCCCCCCACCCCATCCATGCACCTGGCCTCCTAATCTACATGCAGGGCGCCGGATGCATGGATTCCAATAGGGGATTTTTTTTTTTTTTTTAAGCACGTGATTAGAGCCAGAGGTTCTAATAGGCTTCAAAAAAGGGTGGGCTCGGGGCACAGAGCACTTGAATGGCAATAGCGAAGAAATATTCACTATTATCACACTGATTCTCCTCCCAGCCATTCAGAAAGAGGATTGTGAGACCCCTTTCCCGATTGACCAAAAGGAGAAGCGATCTCACAGGCCACTGGCCAGGAAGAGGGAGGAAACACACGGCTGGAGGAGAAGCACAGCGGCTCAGCCATCCAGCACTCCCGGCAGGGGACAGGAGGAAGAAGGAGGTAAGGAGGCAGGTAGGCAGGCTGGCCGTTCGGGGGGATATGGTGTGTTGTTTTGCCCGCCTGACGGCAATCCGTCCTTCTGTCCATCAGGGAAAGGGGAAGGAGGAGGGGTGGTGCATTGGTTTGCCCCCCCCGAATTACCAAGC
Organism: Pelophylax lessonae; assembly: GCF_965119305.1. Classification (NCBI taxonomy): domain Eukaryota; kingdom Metazoa; phylum Chordata; class Amphibia; order Anura; family Ranidae; genus Pelophylax; species Pelophylax lessonae. Next base: position 406,904,835 of record NC_138768.1, on the reverse strand, counting down.
ACCAGCCGCTACTGCCAGCCAGTGTCATTAGTACAGTGACAGTGCATCATTTTAGCTCTGGCTATAAGTCACTGATTGCCATCATTACTTTTATAAATGTAGCACTGCCCCCTAGAGGCCTGCTGGAAATTACACTTTCTGGATTCCCCTGGGTTACCCTTAGCAACTGATATTAGACAAATAGCATTTGAAAGTCCTTGGCTCAGTCAATAATCATTCCAGGGGATGTTGGTTTTTGTGATTTTATTTGGAACTGGGATAGGAAAAGGGATGAGTGGAATACTCCAACTATAAACTATGCACAATCCTGAGGACAACTAGCTGTAGTGTGCGGCAAGGCCGCTGCTTCACTTTGCCACTGAAATGAAGATAGATAATGTGTTCCTGCTTTAATTACTCTTCAGGGTTCTAACTTGGCACCCCCTTTCTCACTTGCTGTGTGTGCTGACACCTGTCCACTGACTCTCCACTGGAGTGGTCCCCTTCCTGGGCAGACCCCTGTCAAGCTTCCCGGTACTCACGGACACTGTTTTTCCCAAGGTTGCTCTGCCTCCGACTCCATTAGTCAGCTTTCCTGGACCTCCTGGCTCAGCTCCACACTTCTGGCTCACAAGGCTGACTGCCTGTGACCACCATCCACAGCAGCAGAAGGAGAGACAAATGTCACCCTCCTTCTGGGACCTGGCTTCCCGCCCAAAGACACCCTGTCACATGTGCCCTTGGCTTTTTATAACATATCCCAGGATGCACCACTGTCTGTGCCAACCCACTGGGATAGTTACAAAAGTCTGTGTGTCACTGGCTGGGTTTCCTCCACTGTCCAACAGGCTCCCCTATTGAATACAGTGGGGACACTCCCTCAACCCAGATGAATCACACCCTGGACACATGCAACAGGCCTAACTATTAATCAGGCTCCCCTGATAAGCAGATGGAGACACTAGGCTTTACCTACCCGGCACCTACCTAGGAGGGTGCTACATAAAAAAAAAATTAAAATTCCAGTATATATACCATAGTTTGTAGAAGCTATAACTTTTGCTCAAACCAATCAATATACACTTATTATTTTTTTTTAACCAAATTATGTAGCAGAATACATATTAGTCTAAATTTATGAAGAAATTAGATTTTTTTTTCCCCCAAAAAGTTTTATTGTGTAAAAGCATGAGTTCAAGTGATGGAACAAACATATGAACAAACCGATCAACATTCTCGGTGTTCATTGTAACTATAACGGATGAACAGAGATTACATAGGCTAAAACAGTCATGTAAGGTAGCAAAATTCAAAGTACAATCATTAACATATGCTTGACATCAAAACCAAGGTGAGGATAGGAAGTATAACGTTTTCCACTCTGTGAGGGGGAGGGTCATGGTAGTTTGACGTAGAATCGAAGAGCGGAGTTAGAACTAAATTGGGACACGCCAAGTGACCAGGGGTAGTATATAAGTGAGAGATGGGGAGAGATGGTTACCGGCACCATCTCTACCCTTGAGGGATAGGGAGGGGGGATAGGGTAAAAGGGGAAGGGTAAAGGGTGTGGAATGAGCAGTTGGAGGAAGATGTGAGAATCGTAACTCAATGTATGTAATTATGAGTATTCGTCTTACTATGGGGTATGGTAATGCTACAGGAGGAGAAATACGATAACAGGCGAATACCCTAAAATGGGCGGGGAGAGGGTAATCATTTCATAGTTATTGTATAAGTGATAGATTTTCTAAATTGAAACCAGGGATACCAAGTTGAAGCAAATTTGGATGGGGAGTCGTGGGAAATTGCTATGAGTTCTTACATTTTTACAAGTTTCTCAATTTGAATAAACCATTCTTTTAGAGAGGGAATTTGGGAGGTACCCCAGTGTCTTGGGATACAGAGTTTTGCTGCGTTTACAAGGAACATACTAAGCGATTTACAGTATTTCCTACTGGCATAGGGTAGTAAGTGGAACAAGTAAGTGAGAGGGGAGAATACAAGTAAGTGAGAGGGGATGTTTGTGATACTGTGGATAGTTTCATGGATTTGTTTCCAAAAACTCTTTATGGCGGGGCATTCTCATCAAATGCGATATAGACTCCCTTCATTTTCCTGACATCTCCAGCAATTATTATCAATATCTCTGTTCCATTTGTGAAGTAGGGATGGTGTGCGGTACCAACGTGAGAGGAGTTTAAAGTTGTTTTCTTGGATAGAAACGTTGATGGACCCTTTGTGGACAGCATAAAAGATCTTTGACCACTGATCGTCCGACACAGGGGTTTGTAAATCCTTGGACCAAGATTCACAAAAATGGCTTTCTCCATGGAAGAGATTATCACAAAGGATGGAGTAACGTTTTGAGATGAGATGTGGTTTATGTTTGAGATCAAGACACAGTTCCTCAAAGGCTGACAATTTTGACGGGTTTGGTGTTATTCCTTAAGCTATGAAGCACAAAGTTTCTTAATTGGACATAATTCCAGAATGGGAAGTTTGAAAAAAGTGGGAGGGATATCAAGTTTTCAAATGAATATATTTTCCCTTGACTAAGAAGGTGAATGATTCTGGTGTTGTCAGTGAATGAGTTGTGGGCGAATCGAGGATTGTCAAGTCCTGGTGGAAAGTCTGGGTTGTGTAAAATGGGAGGTAGGGGGCCTGGTATTGAGGCAATGTTTTGAGTTGTGGAAATGAGGTGGAAACACTTCAGGGTAGGCCCAATCAAGGGGTGCTTGAGCAGGTCTGGTGGTATTGTTTTGGACGTGCACCAAGGGGAGCTTGCTATAGGTGATTGAGAAAAGTAATTTTCTAAAATTATCCAATCTTTTTTCCCGCTTTGGGTGTTCCATTCCACAATGCACTGTAGATGACAAGCCAGAGCATATTTTTTGTAAGTCTGGATACCCAAGCCTCCTTTCAGTTTGGGTTTTGTGAGCTGGGTAAAGTTGATTCTAGGAGGTCTGCTAGCCCATATAAAGGTTCTGCATTGGGAACGGATTCTTTTGAAAAATGTTTGTGGTATATGTATTGGAAGGGTCTGGAGTAAATAGAGAAATCTAGGGAGGATGTTCATTTTAAAGATTGCAGCCCTTCCAAACCACTAAAAATTCGCTTTTTGCCAGGTATTTCGATCTTGATCAATTAATTTGATAAGGGGAATATAGTTTTTTTTCAAATAACGTGTTAAGTTTTTTAGGAAGTTGGATTCCCAGGTAGGTAATCGTGCCTGGGGTCAATTTAAAGGGGAAGTTCTTTTCGCAAGTTTTAACTTGGAGGCCAGTGAGGGTTATGTTAAGGGTTTTAGATTTTGAATAGTTAATTTTGAGATTGGACAAATCCTGGTATTCTTTGAGCGTTTGAAGGAGATTGGAGATAGAAATGTGGGGATTGGTGAGGAACAGGAGAATATCATGAGCAAAAGCTGCAATTTTAAAGTGTCTATTTTCTATGTGGATACCCTGTATGTTTTCCTTTGCACGGATGGAGTTTAGTAAAGGTTCTAATGTTAAGATAAAAAGGAGGGGGGACAGAGGACATCCCTGTCTTGTCCCATTTGTGATGGGAAAGGCGTCCGACAAGAGGCCGTTGACCCTCACTCTGGCAGTAGGATTATGGTATAGTGCCATAATGAAATTTAGGAGTCTGGAGCCCAGTCCCAAATTAGTTAAGACTGCTTCAAGATAGTCCCAGGCCAATCTGTCAAACGCCTTTTCCGCATCCAAAGAAAGGAAAAAGCCAGGTTTTTTGTTCGAGGTCAGGTAGTGGTGTATGTTAATTGCTTTCATGGTATTGTCCCTCCCCTCTCCCGGGGATGAAGCCCACTTGGTCGGGGTACAGGAGTGAGGGAATGAGGGGGAGTAATCTGTTTGCTAACATCTTTGCATACATTTTGAGATCTACATTGAGAAGGGAAATGGGTCTGAAGTTGGATGGTTGGGAATTGTCCTTGCCTGGCTTGGGAATCATGGAAATATGAGCTTCCAGTAGTGAGGGGTTATTGTATTTAGTGAAAGAGAGAGAATTGAATGCTTTGAAAAAGGGGTCTACAAGGATATTTGCAAAGGTTTTGTAGTAAACCAGTGCAAACCCGTCGGGTCCCGGGCTCTTGCCCAATTTCATCTGTTGGAGGGCTGTGTTGAACTCGTCTGCAGTGAGGGGTCCGTCAATGCGTCCGGCTTGATCTGGAGAGAGAGTGTGAAGGCCATTTTTATATAAAAAGTCCCTAAAAATGCTTGGTTTGTCTGTGGGGGGAGCTTGTTGTTTTTTTTAAATTGTACAATTTGGCATAGTATTTAGCAAACTCGTTGGCTATGTCAGTGTTCGCATTTAGTTTCCCACCCTGTGCTGAGGTTAAAGAGTGGACTGTATGATTGCTCTTTTTAGAAGCCAGGGGTTTTGCCAGGTACTTGCCACTCTTGTTACCAAATTCATAGAACAACTTTTGGGATAGGGTAAATCGTTTTCTAAATTTTTTGTTGAGCTAATTTCTTAGGATTTGGCGTGTTTTTTCTAGATCCGAGAGTGTGTTATGGGCCTTTGATTTTTTATGTAAAGTTTCTAGAGAACTTATTTTGTCTAGTAAGGAGTTGATATAATTTTGGTGGGATTTTTTTCTTTGTGCAGATAATTTCAGGAGTGTCCCTCTGATATTGCATTTATGGGATTGCCACTGTGAGAGAGGGGAGGAATCAGGGGTATCATTGAGTTGGAAGAACTCTGAGATTTGTGAAGAAATTTTTTCTGTGTTTTTAGGATCAGCTAGAAGGGTAGAATCTAACCTCCAAAATTTTGTGAAGTGAATGGTGTTCGGGAGGGTAATTTTTAATGTGATTGGGTGGTGATCGGAGATAAACATGGGTTCGATGGAAGTTGATTCAATGTAGGGGATATCCTTTTGAGAAATAAAAAAGTAGCCAATTCTGGAGTACCTATTGTGAGCGGCAGAGAAGAAAGTATAGACTTTGGTATTGGGATGAGAAATTTGCCAGGTATCGTGTAAGGTAAGGTCTTGGAGTTGCAGCTTAATTCTGCGCAAGGCCGCAAAAGGTAGTGAGGCAGTTCCCGAGGAGGTGTCCTCAAGCGGGTTCAGGGCCACGTTGAAGTCACCTCCTAAAATCACTATTCCTTCCTGGAAGGAGGCAAAAGAGGCAGATGTGTCCCTAAAAAAAGAAACCTGAGCGTGATTTGGGCTATAAATATTGGCTATTGTAATGGCGGATTGCCAGATGAGTCCTTTAATGAAAATGTATCTACCTTCTGGACCAATTAGTGAGTCAGAAATTTTCAGAGGTAGAGATTTAGATACAAGGATGGATACTCCTTTAGTTTTAGATAAAGGATTTGTTGAGTGCAGCATGGTTGGGAAATCAAATGAGTGAAATGTAGGTATTTTGTCCGCTCGAAAGTGGGTTTCCTGTAGTAGGACCACATCCGCCTTAAGTTTTTTCATATACTATAAAAGTTGGGATCTCTTCTCAGGTATGTTGAGACCTTTGACATTAATGGAGATAAGCTTCAGAGTAGCGGGTCGTGATATAGTATCCTTACTTGAAACATCCTGTAGTAGAGGTGAATGTGTATGAGCCATATTGCTGTAATGAATTGGCTTTTTTTGAGTGAAGATGATTGAGTTACTAAGGGCGTATTAAAGAAAAAGTTTGAGATGTAAGCTGATGTTACGCTTTGGAGGGAACGGGATGAAGGGAGGGGTAGAGGGTAGTATGGAAATGGAAAGGAGATACCGACTGTGCGTGTAGACCAGCTATAGCACTTAACAATGAAAGGTAAGTGTAGTTCAATACGGACTAGAACTAGTGAGGTACGTGGAAGGACTAGGGGGAGTGACACTGGTAAGTTTAACAAAGGAAAGATGTGAAACAAAACCATGCAGTGCACACCCCACCGTTCCCGTAAATATAGTATTAAATGAAGTGTATGCTGATATCAAGGTTAACGTATAAAATCAGGCAAAGGTTCAGTTGGGGATGTTTGAACTAGTTGTATAAGCTCTAGAGATTAACTACTTAAGAGAAACAAAAAAAAAAACAGATTATAAACCTATGAAAAGGAGATTCGCTGACTATGTTAACCACTTTAGGACTGGAGGATTTTCCTGCTTTACGTCCAGGCCACTTTTTGCAACTTGGCACTGTGCGACTTTAACTGACAATTGCGCGGTCATGCAACACTGTACCCAAACTAAATTTACGTCCTTTTTTCCTCACAAATAGAGCTTTCTTTTGAGATTTTAACTTTTTGCACTATAAACAAAAAAAGAGCGACAATTTTGAAAAAATAACAATATTTTTCACATTTTTTTTTATATGAAATTCCCCAAAAAAAATGTAAAAATCAGAATTGTTTAACATTTTAGGCCAATTTGTTTTCTGCTACATATGTTTGGTAAAAAAAAAAAATCGCAATAAGCGTATTTTGATTGGTTTGCGCAAAAGTTACCGCAGCTACTAACTACGTGAAATTTAATCATTTTTATTGTTTTTTTAGTAATGGCGGCGATCTGGCGGTGATCTGCTTTTTTTCTTGCGGGACTGCGACATTGACATTGTTTACACAAGCGGGCGGATCTCCTCACTCGATCCCCGATGATCGGGGAAGAGCGGCGGTGATAACCGCCTCTCCTCCCCTGGCCCGACTTCCGCTGTGTCTGAATACAGCGGGAGCGAGCCTCCGGCGGCGCGCGCATGCCGCCCACAAGGGGAGGGGTCCAGGGACGTAGGTCTACGTCGCTGGACGATATCGAGCCCCTTTGCCGCAGTACGCTCCATGTGAGCGGTCGCAAGTGGTTAATATGGATGCATTGGCAAAAGCTAGTAAAAACAAAACAAGACTTAAAAAATTGAAAAGAGTGCCATGCATCGAATCTATCAAGTCTTGTTTTCCAGTACTGCAATATGGAAACTACAGTCTGCAGAACAAGTGTTTAGATTTGTAAAAGACAAAACATATCTTTGAACAGGTTTCTCAGTGCAATCCTGAGCAATCAAGACTGTAGAGATACTAACAGTCAGCGAACCACACACGCCATCTTGTGGACAAACTTTAGATTTTTTTTTCCAAAAAAGTGAACAAAACAAGTTAGTTGTAGAAAGCAGGGAGAGAGAGAATGGTTATTAGAAAGCAGTCAATACTGAGAAAAGTGTTTTCTTGTGGGGACCTGAGTTTACATAAACGGGAAAAGTATCTGCTAGATACTTGATGAACCAAAAGATTATAAATATATTAGGTATGGGTGACTATCAACACTGAAATTAAGAAATGGCAGGAGATGTTTTGTGATGTAGGATATAAATTATTTGTGCATGGGATCCAGTACAATGGGTTCCAGCATACCAGTAACGTGTTTACTTCAGAGGAAGACACATGCGTTTGTGAGGTACACATACCTGAGTATTAAAGTAAGGAGATGGTAAAATTGGAGGGAAACTAGAGTTATCTAGAGACACTTGCCCTAACAAATATCTGAGTGGTTATACTTAAAAGTGTAGTCCAGCTATGAGCTGGAGATGGAGGAACACTGTTGTTTCCAGGGGATCTCCGATTTGTTGGAGGAGGCGAATCGTGAGGGGAACTTCTTCTTCGTCTGGAAAATCTGGGAGAGTCCTGGTGAAGGATTTCCATAGCTTCTTCATGACGAGGCCTCTGCTGGAATGGAAGAACATTCCAATCTGGGATGGGAACTGGAGGAATGTGCAGGGCATCACAAAAGGCAGGAATATCCTCTGGGTAACGCAGCTGTGCTGTGCGGCCTCTGGTACCTGCAGAGAGGCAGAAGGGAAACTTCCACTTGTAGGGTATATCCCGGTCTCTTCTGCGATAAGTCCTGGAATAATTTTATTTCAGCTCCCTGGAAAGTGATTCTGCCTCGAAGCCTGGCCTTGTTAAGGATATCCTCTTTGAGTTGGAAATTCACCACGCAACCAATTATGTCCCCGGAGGGATCTCCTTCCCTGCCTCTGGGTCAAAGGGCCCTGTGCAATCTCTCCATTTCTATTTCTGAATCGTGTGGCCTTTCAAGTAAGTCATTAAAGATAAATAGGACTGATCTTGAGAGATTGGGGGTTTCAATGGACTCTGGGAGACCTCTTATTCTGATGTTATGTCTCCTACCCCTATTTTCCAGGTCTTCAAGGTGCCTATTCATGTCTCTTAGTTGAGCTGAGTGTGAATTGAGCGCTTTCTGTGCATCATCTATCTCAGTCTCATGGCGGTCGGTAAGGTCCTCCACCTCCTCCAACCTGCTGGTGATATTTTGCATATGTCTGCGGAGATCTGCTATGGCTGCATTGAATGAGGACTTGATATCGTCAGCAACTGCTTTTAAGTCCTCTAAGCACAATCCTCTGGGAGGATGGATGGCAGTAGAGGAGGAGGGAGAGGATTCTAACTGGTATTGGGGGCTAGAAGAGGCATTCATGCTGTTACCTGAGGCCTGCATCAAGTTGTCACAGCCGGGTGCCCACAGTTGTAATGCTGGTGCCGTGGAGAGAAGAGGGAGAGAACTGAGGGTTCAGGTGGCCACTTTGCTGGATCCTGGTGAGTGTGCATTTTTTTTTTTTTTAAAGTCAGCTACTACACTTTTTGTAGCTGCTGAATTGTAATAAACACAAAAATAACCAGAACTCCGCTTTAAGTGGTCAAATTGTTGGTGTCATTACGTTGTCTGTTGTGATGTTAGAATTGCTGATTTTGTCACTGTTTTCATATACTTTTGTATATGAGCAAACATCGGACCATCAGACCCTCTCCTGAGAAGGAACTAATGGAGCTTTTCCACTGCATGGTACGGATCGGTTTGGCGCTTTTCCACTGCATGGTACCGCATGGTATGGGTTAGAACGGTTCGGTACGGTTTGGTACAGCGGCGCTTTTCCACTGCATGGTACGGCGTCGGTACGGCTCACTTAAACAGTACCACCTCAGTTGGGGTTCCAAGCAGGCCGTACCGATACCAAATCCCACAATCCTTTGCATGCAGCATTAATTGTTTGTCACTACTCGCCACTGATTGGTCAGAGAATCGTTGTAATCCCACCCACTTAGTACTAAGTACTACAACAGTGGAAAAGCAAAGTGAGCCGAGTAGAGCCTATACAGTGCTGAAAGGTGCCGACTCGTACCACGCAGTGGAAAAGCAAACTGAGCCGAGCTGGGCCAAGCAGTGCCGAGTGGAGCCGAGCCGGTACTTGCAGTGGAAAAGTGCCATAAGAAGTCCAGAGGGACAGAGGGAGCTGGTAAATGGAAATAGGAGTGAGCTGTCAGTAGAGGAGGAGTGTGGAGAGAACATACAGATAAGATTAGTATTTGTTTCTTAAAGCTGTTGTTTTTGTGCAGTATTTAGAACTTACTTTTTTCATGTACTGTAGAGCGTGGCCATCTAGAGTGTACGACATGTGAAGCCGCTGTGTCTCTCTTCCGGGATTCTGTGCATATCGCCACCTTGCATTGCATAATTTCCTGTTTGGAAATGACACGATGCTACCAGCCGGCGATGCCCATTGACTCCTGTGATTGATGACACACATCTCCCAGGAGCCAATGCACTGCCAGAAATGACGTACCTCATTGTGGTGCCATATACAGGAAGAGGAAGAAAATCCCATTATAAACAAGGTAAAAAGACAGTGCCAATGCTATTTTCACTGCTACCTTGTGGACCTGAATTGCCGGGAAGGCGTCCATGTACGTCCTCCCGTGCATGAGCTACCTCCCTGCGGAGCGCGTGCAGCTCACTCTGTGATCAGCGAGTCAATGAGACTCGGCTGACCACAGATCGGTCCCGGCCCCTTACCACATGATCAGCTGTCAGTCAATGACAGCTGATCACGTGATGTAAACAGCAGCTGTCAGCGTGAGGAGACGAAAAAGCTGATCGCCAGCTGCTGTTAGAGGAACATGGGTCCCGCAGAGTAGAGGAGCATCTGTGCCCACCAGCGCCACCTACCAGTGCCCACCAGCACCACCTACCAGTGCCCACCAGTGCCACCTACCAGTGCCACCTATAAGTGCCAATCAATGCCCCATCATCATTGCTGCTTATCAGTGTCACCTACCAGTGCCTATCAGTGTCACCTATCAGTGCCCATGAATGCCATCTATCAGTGCCACTTATTAGTGCCCTTCCGTTCCACCTACCAGAGCCCTTAAGTGCCACCTATTAGTGCCCACCAGTGCCGCCTTATCAGTGCCCATCAGTGCAGCCTATCAGTGCCGCCTCATCAGCGCACATCAATGAAGAAGAAAAATGACCTGTTTGCAAAATTTTATAACAAACTTTAAAAACTGTTTTTTTTTTTCCAACATTTTTTTTTTTTTTTTTGTTCAGCAAAAAATAAAAACCCCAGTAGTGATTAAATACCACCAAAAGAAAGCTCTATTTATTTGAAAGAAATGATAAAAATTTCATATGGGTACAGTGTTGCATGACCGACCAATTGTCATTCAAGGTGCGACAGCGCTGAAAGCTGACAATTGGCCTGGGAAGGGGGTGAAAGTGCCCAGTAGGCAAGTGGTAAAAATTAAAAACAGAACTGGAAGGGGCAACGTTTGTAAAGTTGCTAGACCTCCGCTTTAAAATGGGGCTGTGGTTTCTAAATTCTAACAAAGAGGTGCACAAAGGAAACTGCGTGTATTTATTCCTTGAATTGCACTTGAACGGATCACAAACTGAGAGAGAGCATTAAAAATACAGGATACTGGTGTGGGTGTAACGTTAAAAAACCATACCCCGTGGAGAAACCATACCCTCGTCACTTCCGGGCTGAAACAGCTGAGCAGCGCAGCAGTGCGCATGCTCAGAGGCCCGGATACGTGATTGAACATTAAAGAATTAGGCAAGTGCGCATGCTCGGTGGGCATGAAATTCTCACGGCACTGTGTCTAATGTAAAACTTGCGGCGGGTACATTAAAACAGCTAATCTGAAACGTAAATCATCTCCGCTCTTCGCCCTGTCACTGCCCTCATCTCCGGTAATAAATATAAAAGCGGCGGTGGGTGTATGAGATGTAAATGTGACGGCGATCGCGGCTCCGTGATCCGCTTTTATATTTATTACCGGAGATGAGGGCAGTGACAGGGCGAAGAGCGGAGATGATTTATGTTTCAGAGGAGCTGTTTTAATGTAAGCGCCGCAAGTTTAACTACCGTGAGAAATCCATACCCTCCGTAGCGGAACCGGAAGTGACGAGGGTATGGTTTTCTCACGGGTATGGATTTTTCACGGAACATGTGAGTGAAGATCTAATCTGAAAGTGAGGCTTGGATACCAGGAAGTGGCTATGGCAATAAAAGTCTATTGTGAGTCTTGGAACGCAGGACATGACACTAGGAGGCGAGGTTTGGAACGCACAGTAACAGCATGTGTAGAACTTCAATCTGGGAGTGAGGCTCTGAACGCAGGGCAGTGCGTAAATATGACTCTAATCTGAAAGTGAGGCTTGAAACACAAGACAAAACTGATAGCGTAATTTCAATCTAAAAATAAGGCTTGGAACGCAGGAGATTGATTTGGGAGTGAGGCTTGGAGCGCAGGACATTTCTTTTGGGAGTGTGAGTGCAATATGAGAGTGAGGCTTGGAGCTCGTGCACGGAAGAAGTAGCGGTGTCTCTTCTTTATAATAAAGTGGCTGTGAGAGATGAACATACACAGGTCACTGTACACATGAACAAGGCTGGTGGGAGTCTATATCCAGAAAGGCTATGCGGCAGATACACAGCACAGGTAACTTCTAGAAGGACACATGAAAGATTACTTATAAGCAATTATGGGTCAGTTCTCTTCTGGGGAGATGATTGCTTTTTGGCGTGCCTTGTATACACTAACCAGAACCATAATATTAGTAATAATACGTCCAGGTATCATCAGTCTATACATAATCTGCTATTATGGACATGGAGTAGAAGGTGGATTGTTTTAGAAGATGACATGCAGTTCTTTTTCATTGGAACGGCTTTGGATTGCATTTAAAGTGGTAATAAATCCAAAATGTAATATATTGCAGCTTACCAGTCATTAGATGTGGTGTCTGCATTCGTTTTCTTTTCCTAGGCCTTTATTCCTCTGTTGTCCCCTGGTGATCTGGCCAGTAACACACCTGCTTTGTGAGGAGTGTTCGATCTACTAGCAGATTTAAAGCGGACTTCCACTCATTTTTGTGTTTATTAGAAGTCAATAGCTACAAAAGCTGCTGACTTTTAACCAATTAAGCCCCTGAAGATTTTACCCCCTTCCTGACCAGGCCCTATTTTGCGATTCAGCACTGCGTGACTTTTAACGGACAATTGCGTGGTCGTGCGACGCTGTACCTAAACGAATTTAGCGTCCTTTTTTCCCACAAACAGAGCTTTCTTTTGATGGTATTTAATCATCTGTGCGATTTTTTTTTTTTTTTTTTTTTTTTTTTTTTTTTTTTTTTTATCATGCGCTATAAACAAAAAAAGAGCGTCAATTTTGCAAAAATAACAATATTTTCACATTTTTTTTTATATGAAATTCCCAAAAAAAAATGTAAAAATCTAAATTTTTTAACATTTTTGGCCAATTTGTTTTCTGCTACATATGTTTGGTAAAAAAAAAAAATCGCAATAAGCCTATTTTGATTGGTTTGTGCAAACGTTATTGTGTTTACTAACTAAGGGAAAGATTTTTGATGTTTTTTTTTTTTTGCGGGACTGCAACATAGCGGTGGACAGATTGGAACCTTGACTGACATTTTTGACACTTTTGGGGGTATCAGTGACATTACTACAGTAATCAGTGCTATTCATATGCACTGTTACTGTAAAAATGACCCTGGCAGGGAAGGGGTTAACTTTATTAGTGATGCAGTGGCTAAGTGTGTCCCTAGGGGCATGCTTCTAACTGTGCAGGGATGTGGCTTTTCATGTAACAGCAGAGATCTACGGTCCTACATAGCAGGACCACATGATCTCTGCTTTTACACAGGGAAGAATGACAGGCGGCTTTGTTTACATTAGCCGTCTGCCTTTCTCCCTCTGTAACGGACGTCGGGTCCGCCGGTCACTCGCGCGGAGGTGTCCGTGAACGAGCGGGGGCGGGAGCGCACCTCCGGCGACGCGCGCTCGCCCCCTACTGGCTCACAGGCGAGTGACGTACCGGTACGTCACTTTGCCTGCACGGGGGTGACCGCCGCAGTATATGTACTTGCAGCGGTCGGCAAGCGGTTAATAAACACACACTCACTTGTCCTACGATCCAGTGATGCGGCCTCCCGAAGCCTCGGTTCTCTACCTTGGCTCTCCCGGCGGCGCCGGCATTACTAGTGTGGGCAGACAGCTGTGACAGCTTTCGGCTTCCCAGCCGGGTGTGCACTGTGCATGCGCGAGTCGCGCTGAGCCTCCTGAATGGCCGGGCAATCTTCTGGGACCTGTGACATGTCCCAAAAGATTGCAGGGGGGGAGGGGGAGAGGAGAACTTCCACTGGAGCCGCCTGTCAAATTTAGGTACCCGCCCCCCCCAAAAAAAATGTCATGCCAAACGTAGCATGTCAGGGGGTGAGGAGGACTTAAAGTGGAAGTTCCACTTTTGGGTGGGAACTCTGCTTTAAATACACTAACAAATTGAAGCCAAACTCTAGCTAACACTTTATAATCAGTTACAGCAAACAGTTTTCTTCCTTTTGGGATAAAGGTTTTACATGAATAAAAGCTGATCATTGCAAGCACCTCTGTCTGTGGTAAATGGTTCATCTCAACACTCTAACTGATACATTTGGAGGAGAGCTTGTTCTGTCCAAAAAATAACAGACTTAAGGGCCTTTCACACGAACGATCCGATCAGATCCGCCTGTCAGTTTTTTTAGGTGGATCTGATCGGATCATCCATGCATCCCTATGGGGCAGCGGATGTCGGCGGAGACATGACCACTGACACCCGCTGCCATCAGCATCCGATCCTGTCCGTGAAATCCGGATGGATGGAAACCCTATTTTCCATCCGTCCAGCGGATCGGATGAGAGCGGACAGGCGGTCCACTCTCATCCGATTCCCCATAGAGAGCAGCAGAGACAGAGGTGTCACCTGCCTACTCAGCGGGGATCAGTGTATCGATCCCCTGCTGAGCAGCACGGAGTTCGCCGACGGGAGGCGGACCATGTGAAAAGAGCCATAAAGATATCGTAAAGTCTCTGTTTTTTTTTTTCTTTGCTACTAATAACAAAAATGTTATAATTACCTCCTCTGTGCAGTTGGTTTTGAACAGAGCAGCCCAGATCCTCCGCTTCTTGGGTCCCTCGTCAGCACTCCTGACCCCTCCCCCCTGTTGAGTGCCCCCCCCCCAACAAGCAGCTTGCTTGCTTTTGAGGGCACCCGAGCTCTAGCCACAGGCCACAGCTCCCTGGGTCCATTCAGACACGGAGCCGTGACCCGTCCCGCCCCCTTTCTCTTCTCATTGGCTGACTGACAGCAGCAGGAGCTACAGGTGCTGCGCTGCTGTCCCAGCCAATGATAAAGGGGAGTCCTGGGCAGCTGAAACACTCCTACAACACCACTGGATCTAGGTGGACCTTAGGTAAGTATTAGAGGTGCTGAGAGGGGCTGCTGCACACAGAAGGTTTTTTTTATCTTAATGCATAGAATGCATTAAAGTGGATGTAATCCCACACATCTGCCCAGTGAAGTGAACAGCCTCAGATGATACACAGAGATAAAACACATTTCCCTACATAAGTTTTACATATATGTCTGCTGTCTTCAGCTTTATATAGTCCTTAGAAAGTGAACATTGTGTTAGAATTTTTTTCTTCCTGTTCCAACACTGGGTGTGGAGTCTTGGCATACACTGTGTGACAGCGAATTGGAGGAAATCCCCCCCCCCCTTCCCCACATAGGCAGAGGAAGGAAGAAACATGCAGAGCTGTGCTGTAAATAGACCAGCTCTCTTTTAATCTATCTCTGTGACCCACCTGACCCCAATTTCCAGCTGCTTTTATCTCCTGTGTTGGAGAACTTGTCAGAAGTTATGCTGATAACAGAAGAACGGAGCAGCAGAAAGACACGGGACTTAGGGCTTTGGAGAAAGACAAGTAAACACTACAGATATATGTGCCTAGGTCAGACTTCATAAATGGGGTTTACATCCACGTTAAGATAAAAAAATACCTTCTGCCTTTATATCCACTTTAAGGCCAGATCACCAGGTGAAGACAAAAGCCATCACGTCTAAAAATTGGTAAGCTGCAACATAATAAATGTTTGCTTTCGGGTTTATTAACGCTTTAATCTTTCTGTACTCGTGTCCACTGAAAACATGACAGCTTATGTATGCATCTTCCATCCTTGAAATGGGTAAGTTGTGTAAACATGCACATAGCGCACAGTGCTGTATGTGCAAAGAGAAGCGCAAAAGGTACAGTACACCTTAAAATCTAAAATATAAATAAAATAAAAAAATGTGAATTTATTCCATTTCTGCATTGAAGCCTGCAGAGCAATGTAGGTGCAATGCACAGGGTCCTGCATTGTTTACCTTCAGTTATGAGGCTGAAGGGAATATCAGTGGAAGATGGAAATTGTAGTCTCCCTATTCACAGATCCTGGAGAATGGATGATACAGCTATGCGGACAAAGCCATGCATAGCCACACTAAAATAAAACCGCTCCTATTTGCTTCTATTTTGATCTGTTAAAGTGGTTGTAAACCTCAGACATGAAATACGAACAACACATATTCCTCTATAGTCTGTTCTTGTCACAATTAAGAGCACTAAGTGTAATTTTTGTTCACTGCCTTGTTTCTCTGCTTTCAGCATGAATCACTTTTGACAAGTTTTCCTGACACCAAGAGATAAAAAGAAGACGGGAGGGAGCTCCACACACAGCCTGTGATTGACAGCCTCAGCTCTATTCCTGTGTGCTTTCTGAAGGGGGTCTGTTCCTTCCCTTTAGTCAGTTCTCACTGAGCCCTGCACAGTGTAACTTCAGATCCCTGTCCCTGCTTTTCGAGAGATCCTGAGTACATTCTGCACTTTAACCACTTCTGGACCAGAAAGGATTTGCCCCCTTAACGACCAGGCCGATTTTTGCGATACTTTAACGGAAAATTGCGCGATCATGTGACACTGTACCGAAATAAAATTGATATCCTTTTTTCCACAAATAGAGCTTTTTTTTTTTTTTTGGTATTTGATCACTTGTGTGATTTTTATTTTTTTGCGCTATAAACAAAAAGAGCGACAATTCTGAAAAAAAAAAAACAATATTTTTCACATTCTGCTGTATAACATTCCCCAAAAAAAAATAATTAAATCAAAATGTTTTCATCCTTTTAGGACCGGTTCACATTATTGCGAGTGCGGCGATCGCATATAATTCGGAGCGCACTGCTCCTTCATTACATGCGATCGGATGTGCGGATGTGCGAGTTCGCACTGTATCCGCACCAAACTCGCACATGACCCTTTTTTTCACACTTGTGCAATCCGATCCTGTGCGTACTGTCAGATCGCACTGCGATATGCGATCAAACTGGGGGTGTTGTTAACATTTAATTGACACCCCCTGCATTTCGCATATGGCAGTGTGAACTGCCAGATGTGCGGGGGCGGATGCGGGACAAATTTGCAGCCTTCCCGCATCGCACAAGTGTGAACCGAGACTTAGGCCAATCTGTATTCTGCTACATATTTTTGGTAAAAAAAAATCACAATAAGCGTATTTTGATTGGTTTGCGCAAAAGTTATCGCATCTACAAACTAGGGGAAAGATTAATGTCATTTTTATTTATTATTTTTTTAACTAGTAATGGCGGCGATCTGCAATTTTTAACGGGACTGCGGCGGACAGATTGGACCCCTAAATGAAATTTGTGACACTTTTGGGGGTACCAGTGACATTACTACAGTAATCAGTGCTAAAAATGTGCATTGTTACTGTAATAATGACATTGGCAGGGAATACCTAGTGGGTGATCAAAGGGTTAAATGTGAGCCTAGGGGTGTATTTACTAACTGTGGGGGAAGGGTCTTGTGATATGTATATAGGATCACAGGTCTCTATGGTCAAGGATCACATGCGCTCTGTGATAATTTCAGAGAGAATGGTTGGCTGTGTTTACATCAGCTGACCATCCTTCTCTCTCAGCGGGGAGCGATTGCGGGTGCCCGGCGACAATCGTGGCCCCCCCCCGGTCCCGTGTATCGGCATCTCTGCAGCCTAGTGTGCAGGAGGGCCAGCCTGCCGCAGTAAATGTGCGGTGGGCGGTCCAGAAGCTGTTAAATGGATGTATAGGACAAATGGCAGCAGATAACAGATACAACTCAAGCAGGAGGGTTTGCTTCATCTCAGTGTGTCATCTAAGGCCAGTCACTTCACTTGATATAGGTAAGGGTTTACAAGGAGGGGAATGACCGGAAAAGAGTGCGCTGGCATTCTGACTTTGGGAGGCATAGGACCTTGTCCTAGCACTGATTAATACTGATTGTACTGTATGAATGAGTTTATTTGTCTTATGTTATCACGGTTAATCTTAAAGCTAGACATACATGGATAGAATACATTTTAAAGAATTTGCTTTACCTGCTAAAAGATTTGTCCAGTCTGTATGTCATAGGGACCTGACAGCAGGGGGTTTTACATAAACTCTGTGTGTGTATATCTGATAAGGTAACTGGTGCCTGACAGATAAAAGCAGTACAGTGCCTCCGGTGTGGCCGGATTGCTTTCAGCCACCCCGGTAACGTGCTTGGCCCTGCTTGTCCATCTGTGGGCCAGGGACTGGCATAGCGTGGGCTGAGTAGTGGGGAAAAAGCTGAGCGGACACACATCTGCTCTCCTCCCCTGCTTGTTGCTGACCCTGAATTGACACGTTTAATGTCAGTTTTCATGGCCAGGAAAGAATGTAAAGCTTTCCAATCTGCACTGCATTAGATTCAGAGGAGCACAGGGGAGACATCCAGGGTCTTTTAGATGTCCTGGATGTCTCATTACAACTTGCCGACCGCCCGCCTTGTATATACTGCTGAAGTGTGACTGTATTGCGCAAATGACGCACCTGTACGTAGTTTCGTTCATTAGCCACTAGATGGCGCTGTGATTGGCTAGCAGGGATGTCAGTCAACAGGTCCGGGTATACCCGATGTCCGCCGGCCACCTGCGATCTTTCCCAGGAGAGGCAGAATGACGTTCCACCTATGTAAACAAGGCAGAACGCTGTTCTGACGGGGAGGAACACAGAGATCTTGTGTTCCTGCTAAGCAGGAACATAGATGTCGGTCTTCCTCCAGTCAGAGCAACCCCCACACAGTTAGCAAGTACCCCCTAGGGACACACTTAACCTTTTGATCACCCCTGATGTTAAACTCTTCCCTGCCGGTGTCATTAGTGCAGTGACGGTGCATTTCTTTTTTAGCACTGATCTCTGTAATAATGTCACTGGTCCCAAAAAGTGTCAGGTGTCTGATTTGTCTGCCGCAATGTCGCAGTCCAGCTAAAAATTGCTGATTGCCGCCATTACTAGTAAGAAAGAGAATAAAAATGCTCTAAAAATATTGCTCAGTTTGTAGACTAACATCTACTTAAACTAACGTATAACTTTTGCGCAAACCAATCAATATAAACTTATTGGGATTTTTTTTTTTTTTTTTACCAAAAATATGTAGCAGAATACATATTAGCCTAAACTGATGAAAAAAATTTGATTTATTTTTCGTTCATTGACGGACACTGCTTCAGATCTTCATAACAGTTGGGTTATACTGCCCCCTAAAGAAGTAGGACACTAGGCAGAAAAAAAGTTTGGCTATGCCCATGGGCAGTCCCAGGGGGTATACTCCCTCTGTCTGCTATAGGCACTCAGTTTTTTTTCTACCTAGTCAGGCGTAAGGACCTAGTTCCATGCTGGGATCTCTGGTCCTAGCAATTTTTTCTTTTTAGATAGAATTTTTTTTTCTGGAATTTTCCTGTGAGATCTACAATCAACTGCCGGAGTGGGCGATGGGCTGGATAATCTAGATCCAATGGTCACCCCAGTCTGGCCAGTGAGTGCCTGCAGACCACAGCTCTGCGCTAGGTCAGCCGGGCCATAGCCCCATCGGACATGGGCTGGCCTGCGAGTTAAAACGCCTTGCGAGGTCGCATACAACCAAGTCGCAGCGTTCCTTTTTGCAGACAGCCCCCCCCCCCATTTCGATGGAGAGGGGATCTGTCTGGAGCAGTGCCCGCCTGGTTCCTGGTATAGTGAGAAGCTGTCCCCCCTCTCACCCTGGAGGGTTTTGGGGTAGACGTGGGCCCCTCTTTGGGATGGTCGGGCCCCCGGGTTCCACTCCACATATGTTGGGGCTATTTGGGTTGTTGGGGGCTGGGGGGGGGGGGGTGCCGCCGGCGACCAGATAATAGACTGTGCTGGGGGTTTGTACCTGTTGGAAGCTCCTGCCAGGGCCCCCCTTCCTGCCTGGATCTGTTCTTGAGGCCTGCGTTCCCTCCTGGGTCCCTGCAAGCCTCATGGTACTGTGCGGGGCCACTATTTTGTTGTAGCCTGTGTGTTTCTTTACATGGTGGTCATGTTGGTGTAGTCCAGCGGCCATTTTGTGGTGGTTTGCCATTGAACATAGTGGCGGCCATGACAGTGGAGCCCTGTGGGCACCGATTTAACCTTTGGTCTTGCCTCTGCTCCTCGGGTCTTCACAAAAGTTTTTTAGCCCTGTGCTAGCTTTGCTACGCCAACGCTGGATCGCGGTACTGGGCTACTTGGACAATCTCCTTCTGCTTGAGGAGTCTCCTTCTGCTCTGGTGGAAAACCTGGAGGTCACAATATGAACTCTGCGGGAGTTCGACTGGATTCTGAATTTTCAAAAGTCTGCTCTTGTTCAGTTCATAAAGCTGGACTATCTGGGCCTGACTCTGGACTCGGCCTTAGCGTGAGTACTCCTTCCTCTGGACAAACTCAAAAAATTGCAGGCTGCAATTTGTCTCCTGCTGTCCAACAGATGGTCATCCCTCTGGACCTGCACGCGGGTGCTGGGCCTGATGGTGTCTACCTTCGGGGCGGTTCCGTTTGCACAATTCCATACGAGGTCCCTGGAAAGGGAGATTCTGACTAAATGGGACAAGACTCTGCAGTCTCTGGACAATCAGATCTGGCTGAGTCGGGGAATGAAGGAGTCCCTGATAAGGTGGCTTTGTTCTCCGGCCCTTTGGCTGGGCAAATCCTTCCTCCCCTTGTATTGGACAGTGGTCACCACAGATGCCAGCCTGTCTGGCGAGGCGTCCTCAGCAAGCATTCTGCTCAGGGGAGCTGAACGCTGGAAGAGTTCAGACTACCGATCAGTGTCATGGAACTCAGAGCGATCAGACTGTGTTTGGACCATTGAACGGATCGTCTTCAGGGTTGTCCAGTGCGCACCCAATTGGACAATGCCACAGCCATGTGGCTCGATCAAGGGATCCTCTGGCGGATGCAACAGATGCACTGGTGGCTCCGTGGGATCAGTATCATCTATCGTTCCTTGGAAACTTCCTCTCAGGGAGGATCTGCTGTCCCAAGGCTCCTGCTTTACAGTCGCTGGCTTTGACGGCTTGGCTGTTGAATGCCAGATGCTGAAGGATTGAGGTTTATCTGAGTCAGTGATTCCTACACTGTTAAAAGCTAGGAAATCTACTTCTAGGAAGATCTACCATCGTACGTGGAAGACTACATTGCGTGGTGTGAGTCTCTTGGGGTTCATCCTCGCTCCTTCTCGGTGGCTCAGATCTTGACCTTCCTTCAACGAGGGGTTGAACAGAAATTGGCCTTGAGTACCATCAAGAGCCAGGTGTTGGCTTTGGCTGTCTTCTTCCAATGACCTTTGGCCACACACTCCCTGTTGCATACCTTTCTTCAGGGTGTCTGACATTTGGTTCTTCCAGTGCGGGCTCCGTTGCTGCCTTGGGACCTCAATTTGGTGCTTTCTGTCCTCCAGAAGCCTCCCTTTGAAAAGCTTTGGGAGATTCCCCTGCTTACACTTTCCCAGAAGGTGGCCTTTTTGGTAGCTATCACCTCTGCGCCACCTATGGCCCTCGTAAAGGGTTGTCCGCTTCCTCTGTGACCATTTCCAGATGGATCAGACAGACAGTGATTCAGACCTATTCCATTAGGGGTCAGCTTTCTCCTTTCCCTGTTAAGGCGCACTCTACTCGGGCGCTTAGTGCTTCCTGGGCTTTCCATCATCCGGTGTCAGGATTGCAAGGCGGCTACTTGGTCATCAGTGCACACTTTCAAAGAGTTTTATAAAGTGGATGTGTTGGCATTTGTGGATGCTTTATTTTGGCCGCAATGTTTTGCAGGCTGCTGTTGAGAGGACCTGATCCTCTTCGAGGGTGTATTGTTTTTTTTCAGGTGGACTCCAGTTGTTTTGGTTTTGCTCCTGTTGCCTCATTGGCTACTGTTTAGCCTTGGGAATTTTTTTGCTGTTTCCACCCCTCATGTTTAACACTGCTTTGGGACATCCCAATGGTTATGAAGCTGTGTCCGTCAATGAACGAAAGAGAAAATGGGATTTTTGATTTACCGTAAAATCCATTTCTCTGATGTTCATTGATGGACACAGCACCCAACCCTCTGTGGAGTTGTAATTCTTCTAACACTGCTTGTAACTAAACAAGCCTATAGCGAAGAGAGGGAGTATACCCCCTGGGACTGCCCATGGGCGTAGCTAGACTTTTTTTCTGCCTATTGTCCTACTCCTGTAGAAGGCAGTATAACCCAATGGTTATGAAGATCTGAAGCTGTGTCTGTCAAAAAACATATATATATATATATAATTTTTTTTTTTTTTTTTTTTTTTTTATTGGCTGTGTTTTATAGCAGAAAGTAAAAAAAAAAATATATATATTTTTTTTTCAAAATTGTCGCGCTTTTCTTGTTTATAGCGCAAAAAATAAAAACCACAGAGGTGATCAAATATCACCCAAAAAAAAAAGCTCTATTTGTGGGGAAAAAAGGCCAAATTTATTTGGGTACAGCGTTGCACGACCGCGCATTTGCCAGTTAAAGTAACGCAGTGCTGTATCGCAAAATGTGCCTGGTCATTAAGGAGGTAAAACCTTCTGGTCCAGAAGTGGTTAAAGAGAACCTGTCACCAAAAAATCATCACATAGGGTACGTTTTGTCCCCTATGTGATTAAAAAAAAAAAAAAAAATTTTACGTTGTAAAAAAAATAAAACGTACACACAAGCATATTATAAAAAATTGTATCCCTCCCCCCTTCAGGCCAGATTAAGAGTAATATTTCTCGCACCGGACCTCCTCTGTAAAGCTAAACTGTTGACCTATAGAGAGCTTTTAAATCGTCGTCTGTAAAAAATATAGGGTACTGAAGTTTGTCGCTATTTCACAGGCGCACACAAATTCAAGGTTTGACATGTTGGGTGCAACCTTATCTTTTATATTTTACCAAAAATTTGGCAATTTATTGCGTGCGTGAGCCGTAAAATGAACTTTAGTGTATTTTTTTACTGAAGTGTTGCGTTTCCTAGATCTTTGCAGTAAAATCGTGCAACATAAAAAATTGTAACTACCACTATCTGTTTCTCTGGGGTGTCTGCTTTCAGAAAAAATATAATGTTTTAGACGTTTTATGCATCCTTCAGGCCTAAAATTATTTTTTAAATTGTGCACAGAAATCCGCAAAAACGTCTCTGGCAGCAAAAGGGTTAATGAATGTATTTTATTTCTTTCTGAAGTTTAACTTTATTTTTCTGTGTTTGCAGATCTTGCTCCATGTCACTAGTGCAAGATGACCAGAAGCGGTATAAATTATAACTGGGTATCCACAAGTCCTGGATGATGCAGCGTATCAACAAGAATGTTGTTTTGGCTGTGTTGACAGCTGCAAGTACCTTGTTTCTCCTGTTTCAGCTGTATTATTATAGATACTATATATCTGCAAAGGTAATTATTGCTAAAAAGTATAGATTACTGTACATGTTTTTTATTTTCTATGATTTGCCTTGTCCTTATGAGTTTGACTGCCCTTTCCCTGGTGATGCTCAAAGCACGAGGAAGTAAAGTAAAGAACTTCCTTGTTTTGGATAGCGTTTGGAGTCGATAGCTAGACCCTCTGTTAAAGAAGTTGTAAAGGCAGAAGGCTTTTTATCTTAATGCATTCTATGCATTAGGTTAAAAAAGCCTTTTGTGTGTAGCAGCCCCCCCAGCACCCTCTAGTACAGTGATGGCGAACCTTTTTGAGCCCGAGTGCCCAAACTGCAACAGAAAACCAACTTTTTTATTTCAAAATGCCAACACTGCAATTAAACCTGAATATCGAGGTTTTTAGTTAGAAAATTCACTTTATAGTGCGATTCGCATAAATATCAATTACATATTTATGTTGGTAGATACACCAACCACTTGATTTTTTTAGTACTTCATCACTTTACTTTTTCCTTATTAATCCCTTTGAGGATTCGCACCTTTAGTAGATTTATCACTGCAGCACTTTTTGATGTTTCACCATACCGGTGGAATTATTTAAATTTATTTTGAGTCACTAAGCACTAATATATATATATTTGTTTGCATTGTTTGGAGAATATTGTACCTTCCACCTATTATATTGTGATTATGGTGGGTAGGAAAGTGCGCTGATTCAATATAGGGTGTGCTGCTACCTTAGAGTGTATGTTGTGGAATATGTAAAGAAATCAGGTGCGCTGCCCTAGTGCATATGTGCAACATACAAAATGATGCAAACAAATAAACCAAAAATGCAATAATAATGCAAAAAAATGAAAACGTATGCAATTCGTGTAAAACAAAAAATGTCCAGAAGGTGACTCGTGATACACCAATGTGCAATAAACGTCCATGTTATAAGTCCATAAATAAAGTGCAAAAAATGGTGACATAAGCTTCCAGCTTGGGGAAAGGTGAACTGTGATTGGAAGGTGCAAAGTCCCACCACCAGCTTGGCCTCTTACCAGAAGTTAAACGTTAAGGGCATATATGAATATGACCGCTCCAAAGGTCATGCAGCCAGGTAGAAAAGTTCCCAGAAATATAGAAGGCACTCTGACACACTCGTGCTCCCTAGACTCTTACCGGACAAAAGCCAAACAAGAAGCCTGGTTCTATGGTGATGAGTGGTCCTGCCGGGGGTTACTGGACTCTAGGATGGCTGATGTAGTCCTTGTGTCCAAGAGGAACAGACCCAGTCAGAAAGCCTGACGAAAGAAGATCCTGCCAAAGATGACTAGACTCTGATTGGCTGCTGTAACTCCTTAGTCTGGTTGACCTCAATAATAGGGGACACAACAGAGGGGACCGCAATAGTGCATTACCAACAGTAGATATTTATTAAAAACAAATGGTTGCACTTACAGTTGTGAAGACAATAATAGCGAGTTCCCTCACGGAGGAGCTGTATGGCGGGGTCCGCCTGCAGTGCGGACCGCTGCCTGGTCTAGATGTGATGACGCGGCACCTCCTCTCTGACGCGTTTCTCCCGATAGGGCATCCACTTAGATAGGAGGTCAATATCTAATATCTAATATAGAACCTCCTATCTAAGTGGATGCCCTATCGGGAGAAACGCGTCAGAGAGGAGGTGCCGCGTCATCACATCTAGACCAGGCAGCGGTCCGCACTGCAGGCGGACCCCGCCATACAGCTCCTCCGTGAGGGAACTCGCTATTATTGTCTTCACAACTGTAAGTGCAACCATTTGTTTTTAATAAATATCTACTGTTGGTAATGCACTATTGCGGTCCCCTCTGTTGTGTCCCCTATTATTGAGGTCAACCAGACTAAGGAGTTACAGCAGCCAATCAGAGTCTAGTCATCTTTGGCAGGATCTTCTTTCGTCAGGCTTTCTGACTGGGTCTGTTCCTCTTGGACACAAGGACTACATCAGCCATCCTAGAGTCCAGTAACCCCCGGCAGGACCACTCATCACCATAGAACCAGGCTTCTTGTTTGGCTTTTGTCCGGTAAGAGTCTAGGGAGCACGAGTGTGTCAGAGTGCCTTCTATATTTCTGGGAACTTTTCTACCTGGCTGCATGACCTTTGGAGCGGTCATATTCATATATGCCCTTAACGTTTAACTTCTGGTAAGAGGCCAAGCTGGTGGTGGGACTTTGCACCTTCCAATCACAGTTCACCTTTCCCCAAGCTGGAAGCTTATGTCACCATTTTTTGCACTTTATTTATGGACTTATAACATGGACGTTTATTGCACATTGGTGTATCACTAGTCACCTTCTGGACATTTTTTGTTTTACACGAATTGCATACGTTTTCATTTTTTTGCATTATTATTGCATTTTTGGTTTATTTGTTTGCATCATTTTGTATGTTGCACATATGCACTAGGGCAGCGCACCTGATTTCTTTACATATTATATTGTGATTACCTTTGATAGATGTGTCAGATCCGATTCCTCCCATTTACTTTATCTTTGATAAGTGATAGAAAGAACATTGGATCCGATACCCTCTACCTTACACATCTAGTCTTTATTATACATTTTTTGGGCAGCGCCATTTACCTCCACATTCCCATCAAGCAGCTTTAACCTTCCGGAGGGACCAGGGACACATTACACATAACGATTACACATTATGTTCACAAAAACTCACGTCACACCCTGCCCCCACGCCCACCCCGAACATGTCACTCCCTGCTAAGTATGCCCCAAGCCTGGTGAACCTCTTCATGGGGGAGTGGGAGGATCGTTTCATATACGCCAATCAGAGACCTGAGCGGATTCTATATAAAAGGTACCGTATTTTCCGGCGTATAAGACGACTGGGCGTATAAGACGACCCCCCTAATTTTCATCTACCAGTAATACTTATACTTGGGCTACCTTGGAGATATTCTCCTCGGCATATAAGACGACCCCCCATTTTTGGGGGATTTTTTTGAGGTTTAAAAGTAGTCTTCTACGCCAGAAAATACAGTACATTGATGATTTGTTTTTTATTTGGAAAGGGACTGAAGTTTCACTCCAGATGTTTATGCAACACCTGAATCCAATAGTAACAATATTAAGTTGGACTTCAGTTGGAGCATGAAGAATGTGCATTATTTTGATGTGGAAGTGTTTGTGGATGAAGGTCAAATCTAGACGAGGGCCTATTTCAAGCCCACGGACCGGAATGGCTATCTTCCGATGTTCAGCGGGCACCATCCACAATGGCTGAGGAACACTCCAAAGGGCTAGTTCCTCAGAATTAGGTGTAATTGTACTAGTGAGTCTGATTTCCTTATGCAAGCGGACATTATTAAAAGTCGATTTGTGGAGAAAGGATATAGTCCCTCTATTTTAGAAGGGGTCATCCAAAAAGTGAAGGGGCTATCCCAGGACGAGTGTCTGAAAGATAAGGCCAAAATTGGGGATAAGAAATACGAATGGGGGTTTGTAACAAATTTTAACAGTACAAGGAGGTAGAGGACATCTTTAGGAGACACTGGGGTGTCCTATGTATGGACAAAATCCTGGGTAAGGTGATTCCTAGTTCCCCGCTGTTCATATATAAAAAGTGCCCTTCGTTTGGTGATCAAGTGGTGCGGAAGGTCTTGGACCCGCCTATCAGACCAAAAATGTTCTGGGATAAGGTTGGCTTCTACGCATGTCGCAGGTGTAAATCCTGCAGACAGGTTAAGGAACATTTTAGAGGCAAGACCTCATTTGTATCAAGTGCGAATGGGAGATATTTTGAAAAAAGGGGAGGAGATGAGAACACTGAGGGAGATAGAGGCCGGCTCTGGATGACTTCTTATCCTTCTGCTCAGGTTTTGTCACCTTATAATGATTACAGGATCCTTGAATGAGATCCAACAACACGGAACAGGATATCTTGCTTGGTTTCAAGTGGAGATTGTGATGAGGTTAGTCCAGATGAGCCGTCGGGATTCACAATTTGGGCCCTTTTCTTGCCAGTATCTGGTAAGTGAGATTCCTTAGGGAGAGGTGCACTCGGTGAGGTGAAGGGATTAATTTTCCCAGTTCCAGCTCGGGTGACCAGCCCACCTTTGGATCCTATGGGGACATTTAGCTTGATCTAATGTTTCATTTGACACCCAATAGACATTCGATGGACTGAGTGTTACATTATTTCAATGACCATATACATTAGTCACTTTAGCACTGCTTGTAGATATTTACCTTGGTTTGTTTGTTAAGGTGATATGCATCTTTGGTTTTATGTTTTTAGGCAGCAGCTGTTCATTATATCTATACAAGATCTATATTTCCAAGGTGTAGAAGCGCTGGGTGATTGAGATTTATTTGTTTGTATCTTTTCTCAATCCTTATTTATTTATCTAATGACAATGGGTTCGCAATATTGTATTCTGTAACAAATCTGTTGAAGATGGTTAGAGCTTGATTGTACAAGCGTCTAGTGTTAGGTGAGAGCACCGTTTGTGCTAGCATTCTCCCATGTGCCATGAGTATTGCTAGTCCAGGATGGGTTCCTGGAACAGCGGTGGTCTATTCGGGATTCTCTCAGCTGTGAGATTTACTTGGTAGAAAACCTGTAGGTTAGAACTAGAGAGGGCATCAGCTGCTGTGTTGTGAGTGCCCGGTACGTGTTCACAGTGTTAGTGTTGTGTTGCTGCCATCCACGTGAGTCTCCTGACTAGGCTCATGATTGTGAGGGATGGGGACCTGCCCTTGTTAATTATGTTGCATTCCGCTGTGTTATTTGCTTAGCATTTTACGGTTTTTCCTTTCCAAAGGTGGCCCCACACCCAGGCTGCTGCCACTATGGGGTCAATTTCAAAAAGCGCAGAGGTGCTGTTGAACAAAGGCATATTTACTATCTCTATTGACCATACATCTCTGAACCATTTATCTCCAAAGATAGCTGCGTACTCCGAGTGGGCTGCCCCGTCTGTCCATAATACTGGGGAGTTTTCTGTAAAAGGTGGGATGAACATGTTTTATGCCGTTCCAGTGAGCCAAAAATTAGCTCCACATAGACAAATCTGCCCTAACCTGTCTGTCCAGTGTGACTACGCTTTCGTCGCTTGGTAGGTTTGGAAGCAGACTAAGTAGTCTGGAGACAAACGCGCGACCTTGTGGGATTATTTTCATGGAGAAGTTCAGGGAACCCAGGAGAGATTGGACGTCTTTCTGAGACGTAGTACCTCCTAAAGAGGAACAACTCGACTTCTGCCTTCTTTGATTCTCTGAACTTTGTCAGCGGGGAGATTCGCTTGCATTGTGACTGAGTCTAGGCAAATGCCTAAAAATGTCAGTTTGGTGGTGGGACCTACTGTCTTGTCTGTGGCTACTGGCACCCCTAGCATAGAAGAAAGTGCTACTGTTTTGACTATACTTTGAAGAGTAGATGTGGGGCTCTCTACTGTCGGAAAGTTGTCTAATGAATTATGACTGGACAGCAGCTGATATTCAATAGGAGCCAGCACAGCGTTTCTGCAAACAGATCGAATAGTTTAGGGCTACTCTTGGCCCGGAAGGTTAAGCGGTTGGCAAAATAATAAAGACCTTTCCATTTTGCTCCATGCAGATGCCAAAGTGACGGGTGTATCGGAAGCAGCTTGAAGGCGCTGAAGATATCCGTTTTCCCAAGCCAAGCTGCTTCCCAACCTCAAGATTGCCTGTATGGCATTGTCAACCGTGGCATACTGCAAAGAAAATTCCTCTGAAGGTATTAGTTAATTTTAGGCTTCGTACAACAACCAAATGAGGAGCCGAAAGGTCAATTGATAAACGTTTTTTATCATTGTATTTGCCGGTTGCTATGCTCAATGGGTTGGTTTGCCAACATGCGAAAGGTGGTGAAATGGCCCAGGCATGAAACCTTTCTCAACTTCTGTCTGTAAGAGAGTATCTACTGTTGGGTCTATAGTGGCTGATTGTAAATTGTTACATTCGACTGTGCCTGTCGACCGTGCAATTAACCCTGTGAAACCCATGAGTAGAAAATGAACTAGATCCTGTGAAGGGTGAGAACAAAATTTGATATAGTTCTGCCTTTCTGGCTGTGGCAGGATATGGTATATCCCTACGCCTTAACTCTGCGGCGATCTTCGGGATCGTCCATGATCTCAAGGAACTGGGGCTTGAAGGGTCTTGGTTTTCTCCTGCGGTGGGGACAGTAGTTAGAGTGGGTGGCCTAGCTGGCGTCCAGGGTAGGGAGAAGTCCTCTCCTTGTTCTGACACGTGAGACATTCTATGACGACATTAAAATGAAATTTGTTATGCTATGTTTGTTTGTAATTTGCGTTACCTGGCGTCTTTCTAAATGCCGGGTGGCAAAGCATTTTGCTATAAGTGGGACAGTGAGGCCCTGCTAATTGCTAAGTGGCTGGTAGAGGCGCGATCTATGATTTGGCCCTGTGCCATGAACGAAGGCCTGTGGAGAACTCGAGACGGGAAAGGATAAGGAATGTGACGCCCTTACTAAACCTCTTAGCAGAGTGTATGCGAGACTCTAGCTATGATTTGGGCTGATGGGTCAGAAAACCTCCATGTGAGGATGGGTGTTGGTCTCGCAGTAACTACCAAGTATTTTAACATGTGCTTAGGGCCGCTCCAGTTCCCTACCTGCCAGTTAACTCTGCAAATGGACAAATATTTTGTAAGTTGCGTTAACTGGCATCTTCCTAAATGCTGGGTGGCGAAGAACTTGGCTATAAGTGGGACGGTGAGGCCCTGCTAATTGCCAAGTGGCCAGTAGAGGCGCTGTCTATGGTTTGGCCCTGTGCTGTGCCATGAACAATGGTGGTATGCAGACCTCTGGAGAACTCGATGAGATGGAAAAGGATATGGAAGGTGACGCCCTTACTAAACCTTTTAGCGGAGTGATGCGAGACTGCAGCTACAATTTGGGCCGATGGGCAGCAAACCTCCGTGTGAGGATGGGTGTTGGTGTCGCAGTAACTGTGAAGTATTTTAACATGTGCTTAGGGCCCCTCCAGTTCCCTGCCTGCCAGTTAACGCTGCGAGGGGACAAATGTGTCAGAAATAGCGTACCTGTATGACTTATGGCTTGACTGAATGCTTGGCTATGTTCGTATATACCACCGGTAATAAGCAATACTGTGGTTAATACCTTAACATGAATGATTTGAGAGATTAATATTATCCAAATTGATACATACCTGCGTATGCTGATCCTCCTCTTAAGTGATTGAATTTATGTAGTGTTACTTCTGGACCTATGGCTGAGGGATTGAAATTAAGCTTAAGTTTAACAATATTGCATTTGGCCGTGCTGCTATTGGATAACTCGACAACTTGTACCTGGTAGGTAGTTTGTTAGTACCTGTGAAATTCTTAGAGCTGTAAGCCGACATTTAATGTTACCACCTATTTGTCAACCTTTTGCGTATGTGTGTTTTACGTATATTTGTTTAAGGCTGATTGTCTGTATTATGTCTTACAGTCTCTTGGCTACATACGCATGTAGTTGTAGTTCTACCTTGGTGTGTATGAATTGGTGTCTTTTATTTTAATGGTATTACTAGGTTAGTATTTCTATTGGCTTATTTTCAACCTGAGTGGAACTTACACTAGTGGTTGTATTATGCTGAGGCCAGATCAAATGTTGAAGCATAACTCATAGGTTGAATACTAGTGACTCAGATCCCATATGCAGGTGGACTCTTGCGTCAGAGCCGATGCTGCGGACTGGTGGTAGTTCTAACATGTAGTTTGTGCTGTCCACAGTAGGTGGCGGTGTTGGCGTGTTTTTACATAGAGCTTAGTAACACTATTTAAGCCGAACAAAATGTATGTATGTTTTTTTATTTTGTGCAGCAAAGTCTAGCCATACAGGGTCTCTACTATGCGGATGACTGCGCGATTTGTGATATAAAACTGTTCATATGAGTGCATACGTGCCTAAGTGGTTAGTGACAATTTGTTAGAAATGTGCGTTTAGTATTTGTTTTGCCATGTGCGTATGTGTGCAGCTCGTGCGCCAGTTTAAACCCGTGTTTCGTTTACTCGCTGTTCCCTGGAGCTCATCAGCTGACCTGGAAGTTCGGTAAGGTGCCCCGGGAGCTTAGCAATATTGTGCACGACCGTGCCCAAGCGGATAAAAAACTGGCGTCAGTGTTTTGTGGAATGCCCTGGAAAGTATCTTTGCTGCTTTGCAAATCCACGAGGGAGACTCTTCTGGCTAAACCGGAACCGTGACCAATCAACGTCAGCCCTGTATGGAGGTAGGCTTATATAGGCCGGATCATCCCCTCCCACAACTCCAGGCTCTGCCTTCCCATATATAGGTAGAACCTCTATCATGGTTGTTTTAGGTGTGTGTGTGTGTGTGTGTGTGTGTGTGTGTGTGTGTGTGTGTGTGTGTGTGTGTGTTTTCTTTAGAGCGATTTCCCCTCACTTCCTTGTCAAGTGATGGTGATCAGATAAAACAGGATGTGAGGAGAAGTATCCTCAGCCAGGAACGTAGATCATGGAAACCCTATCAAATAAAGCCAAAATATGTTCTAGTTAGGACTCTCAAACATAACTACCACACAATGGCTATAGATTTTGGACAAATAACATTGTTTATTTGAGAGTTTGAAAAAGAAACGGGCTTGATGAGAAGCCTGTAGTTACAAATACAGATTTAGAGACTCCAAGCAGAAGATTATAATTGGCTTAAAACATCCTGATGCTTAGGTTTCCAGCTGCTATGTATAATCTGTTTTTTAAGGTGTCTTTCTCTTATTGTATAATTCTCTATTGTGTGTCTCCTAGGTGTGAACCCCCTTTGTTAATTGAGTCACCTATTGTTTCTGCCTGTCAGCTAGTGTTGTATCCACTTCCACTCATTACCAAACTATTGTGGAATATTTATTTGTTTTTTGTTTTGTTAGCAGTTCATTAGACGTACTGTCAGGCTGCATTCACACTTGAGCGTAGCGTTTTTTACCGCGATTTTACCGCGATTTTTTCAGGCGTTTTTCATTGACATCTATCAAAAACGCTGGTAATCAGCCCAAAAAGAAGCTCATGTACTTTTTTCAGCTACAGGCGTTTTGCAAAACGCTCAGATGTGAACAGGGGCCATTTAAATGAATGGGGTTTTACTTGTTGGGCGTTTTGGAAGCGTTTCTTTTGAGCGTTTTTGGAGCTGAAAACGCCCAGGTGTGAATGGAGCCTTAGACAAACTGATGATATTATAAATGAAAATAATCTGCACTAATTTACTCTAAAAGCCACAATCTAATCTACCAAATACTGTGATCACAACAATATTCACTGTACCATACAGCTACTGTAAGTAGTGCCAAAGTAAAAATAAAGAAATGTCCACCAATCCAAAATCGTGATTCCTTATTTACAGTATGTCCATACACCACTAAACTTTGTTCTTCAGTTCTGTACTCAGCATGCTTAATCACCACGAGTAAAGTGCATTGTCCTCCACCATCCAAAAACCTTACTCACCAGATGCCAACAAATTTGAAAGCGTTATTGTTAAAGATTTCTTCCGCTCTCTCCAATCCACTAGGGGTCCTGTAGCCGATGGAGTAATCTATCCCTCTCATACAATCATGAAATCAGAACAGGCTGTCATTGTGCAACATGTTTATTCAATTTAAAAATGTACATCAATGCATAAAATGCTAATTCTCATTTATAGGTGCCCGTCGACCGGCACCCAGTCCAGCAATAGGTCAAATATCTATAGCGCCCTTCCGTGTATTCAAGCTGGCGTGTGTTCCAATCAGCGGATGCTACATTAACGAGGGACGGGAAATCATGTGTGCATCGCTCTGCGATGTCTCAATGCATTTTGCATAAATAATGCGTCGTTAGGAAGCAGAGGTATGAGGCATATGGCACAGGGATGTAGTATTGAGAACAGGAGCAGTGTGTCCCTGGATGTCTGTAACACAAAGTGATTCCCTGATCACTGGATTTAGGTGTTCCACATTTCGTTTCTGCTGCGATGACCAGCTTTAGGCCCCTTGCATGTAGGCGTTTAGCTCATGTACGTTGATTAGCAGGTTTTGGGTTCATTCAGATGGGTGCTGACACCTGTCCTCTGTGTGTAAAATTTTGACATGCAACTGTGTCTGTGCAGCCTCTGCATATACTTCTTTGGGATGCCTGCATGCAGCTCCGAGGTGGGAACACCAAAAGGTGGGTGTGGCCAAAATGCACTGACAGTGGGAGGTTCTTAAAAGGGCAGTATTAAATACCAGGATGGTTTTACAGTGAGGCTCCATACGTATCTGCACATTCTGGATGCGTTTCTGCGCGTATTCCTGGAACATGTAAAAAGCGCTTGTTTCACTTGCGGAGTAACTGTTAATGGCACCTCAAATATGGAAGCAAATGCGCGTTTACCTGCATGCAAAAACGTGACAAATGCAGCAAAACACATGGTAAAAATGCAAACTGCAACACGAAAAAATGTTCCATGAGCTACTTTGCCACATTTGGCATGCATAGGGCAGTCCATTGATTTCTGCGCATTGCAGGAAAAAATGTACTAAAAACGTGCGCTTCCACTACACAAGGTGTGAATGGGGCTTAAAGTGAAATTGGTGTTTTTACAGCCTTCCCTTCCTGAGCGGGATGACAAGAATGATAAAAGCAGAGTGTCTTTGCCCACTCCCTCCCTCCTATATGCAGAGTAATAAGGGAGGTGTGGTCCAGAGAGGTAAAACGCATCCTATTCTGTGCTGCAGTAAGACAGTGCAGGATGGAATATGTATTTTCCTGGATGGTCACATGATGCTGTGGGAAGTCTGGGGCTAAGATGCATCTTTTAGAGTTTTGAAAAGAGAGGGTGCAGATTGAAGGCTTCCATGGACTAGATAAGTGAGAGATAAGCACATTGGGATGGCCTGAGCAGAAATGACATTAGAAAAGTTCTCTATAATGTTTTAACTATTTTATACTTGTATATTCATTTTATTTTTCTGTGTTGCTTAGCATGGACCTGCTTTTTCAAAGCTGAAAGGAACTTTGTCAGTACAAGGAGGAACAAACTGGGTAAGCATACATTTTCTTTTTAAAGCTTTGTTGCTCTAAAAGTATGTTTTCATGAAGGTTTTTATGTGCAATAAATACCTTCCCCACTTAACTGTAGCAAGAAATGTAAATGCCATGGAGAAATATGGTTTAGAATAAACTGATGATGATCAGAATCGGCTCCTCCTCCCTGGCATCCTGAGACCATTTATTGTGGTCCCAGGCTCCTTCAAGCAGTGGGGGAGAGCAGAACTACAGCAAGTGGGGGTGGAGCAGGTTCACTGTAGGGATCGACCGATATCGGTTTTTCATTGCCGATACTGATATTTTGGCCATTGCATATCGGTATCGGCCGATATTTTGTACATTTAAAGTTTTGGAAAATAAAGACAATTTTTGACACAAATCTGGTACTGAACATGTTAATTTTTGTTTAATGTTTATTGACTGGCTTGCTGGCACCCTGTGGTGGGTGGGTGGCTGGCTGGCACCCTGTGGTGGTTGGCTGGCTTGCTGGCACCCTGTGGTGGGTGGCTGGCTTGCTGGCACCCTGTGGTGGGTGGCTGGCTTGCTGGCACCCTGTGGTGGGTGGCTGCCTGTCTGGCTGCCTGTCTGGCACCCTGTGGTGGATGGCTAGCTGGCTGGCACCCTGTAGTGGATGGCTAGCTGGCTGGCACCCTGTAGTGGATGGCTAGCTGGCTGGCACCCTGTGGTGGATGGCTAGCTGGCTGGCACCCTGTGGTGGATGGCTAGCTGGCTGGCACCCGGTGGTGGATGGCTGGTTGTCTGGCACCCTGTGGTGGGTGGCTGGCTGGCACCCTGTGGTGGTGGGTGGGTGGCTGGCTGGCACCCTGTGGTGGTGAGTAGCTGGCTGGCTGGCACCCTGTGGTGGTGGGTGGCTGGCTGGCTGGCTGGCACTCCGTGGTGGGTGGGTGGCCGGCTGGTACAGGGGCTGTGGGTGGCTGGCTGGTACAGGACCTGTGGGTGGCTGGCTGTCTGGCACCCTGTGGTGGCTGGCTGTCTGGCACCCTGTGGTGGGTGGGTGGCTGGCACAGGGCCTGTGGGTGGCTGGCTGGTACAGGGCCTGTGGGTGGCTGGCTGGCTCGCTGGTGCAGTGCCTGTGGCTGGCTGATACAGTGACGTCACTTCTGGCGACTCCGTGAAGCGCACGCCGGCTGGCTTCTCAGAGCGTTTAGAGAGGGGTGAGCCCATTACATGGTTGAGGAAAGGGGATGCAATTAATATGCGATCTGAGCTGGTGCCAGTCAGGGCACATTCTATGTAAGCCTAACTATTGATATGGGTGTGGTGGCATTTTAATATGTAATAAAACAGTGTTGCACTATTATGGTTGTCTTTGTTTTACCTCCATATAATCAACATCGGCCATCCGAGAGGGAATAGAGAGGTGCAGACCTATCCAGGTGTCCTGATTGCTGATAAGGGTGTATGGTCCTGCTGGTTATATACAGTGCCTTGCAAAAGTATTCCACCCCCCTTGACTTTTTACCTATTTTGTTACATTACAGCCTTAGGTTAATCTGAATTTTATGTGATGGATCAGAACACAATAGTCTAAGTTGGTGAAGTGAAATGAGAAAAATATATACATAAAACTATTTTTTAGAAATAGAAAACCCCCTTTGTTATGAAGCCCATAAAAAGCTCTGGTGCAACCAATTACCTTCAGAAGTCACATAATTAGTGAAATGATGTCCACCTGTGTGCAATGTAAGTGTCACATGATCTGTCATTACATATACACACCTTTTTTGAAAGGCCCCAGAGGCTGCAACACCTAAGCAAGAGGCACCACTAACCAAACACTGCCACGAAGACCAAGGAACACTCCAAACAAGTAAGGGACACTGTTGAGAAGTACAAGTCAGGGTTAGGTTATAAAAAAATATCCACATATTTGATGATCCCCAGGAACAGCATCAAATCCATCATAACCAAATGGAAACCAAAACTCATGAACCGGACAAAGAGGGCATTAATCAGAGAGGCAGCACAGAGACCTAAGGTAACCCTGGAGGAGCTGCAGAGTTCCACAGCAGAGACTGGAGTATCTGCACATAGGACGACAATGAGCCGTACGCTCCATAGAGTTGGGCTTTATGGCAGAGTGGCCAGAAGAAAGCCATTACTTTCAGCAAAAAACAAAATGGCACGTTTTTGATTTTGCGAAAAGGCATGTGGGAGACTCCCAAAATGTATGGAGGCAGGTGCTCTGGTGTGATGAGACTAAAATCAAACTTTTTGGCCATCAAAGAAAACGCTATGTCTGGCGCAAACCCAACACATCACCCAAAGAACACCATCCCCACAGTGAAACCTGGTGGTGGCAGCATCATGCTGTGGGGATGTTTTTCAGCAGCCGGGACTGGGAAACTGGTCAGAGTTGAGGGAAAGATGGATGGTGCTAAATACAGGGATATTCTTAAGTAAAACCTGTACCACTCTGTGTGTGATTTGAGGCTAAGACGGAGGTTCACCTTCCAGCAGGACCATGAACCCAAACACACTTCTAAAGCAACACTTGAGTGGTTTAAGGGCAAACATGTAAATGTACTAGAGAGAACAAAAAGGTGGGGCAAGCATGGGGATTTTAATGGTACCGTCCTAAGACCAATAATTTTCAAGTAAGGACTAGTGTTTTATATAAAAACTTATTTCAAAATTGTATTACAAAAAATTACATATACAGACCAGATACATGGAAAAATACAATAAAACAGAAAATGTGCATACAGTAATGTAAACCTCACTTGAATGTAGTCGATTTACAAGCTACACCAGTAAACTCATAACACAGGATGATATCCTAACTGGCTCAGATACTGAGTCGGTTAGATATAACTACTGTGATTCCCATAATATCCGATATGTTTTGTGGGGATCCGCTTCTTCAGGGGCGTGGGATGGTGCAGTATTAGGAAACCTACAAATACTAAGATGCAAAAAACAAAAGGAATATAAAAATAAGCAAGCAATACAAACAGTTAATTAACATTCTGAACCAGATAAATCACATAAATATCTGTGTCCTGATACTTTTTGTACTGTGCGACCAGAGAGTCCCTACCTTAATAAAAACAGTAGCCACCAGCTATCCAAAGATCCCAAGGGCATCAAGGTGAGTAATCTCCCCCAGGCGAGCATGGAAGCAGCAAACAACACAGTGGGCCTCTCAACATTTGATACAATAAAAATCTGAAAGGATTGGCCAAAAATTTGTATATTATATGGTAGCATAAATAGGATGATTTGGTGAAAAATAGTAATAAAGGAGCCTTTAAAAAAGATTGATAACACCTACCATCCAAGAGGCAGGCAGATCCAAGACAAGGCGGGCGGTAGAGTAGAAGAAACAAGCTCGCATGGCTGGAAATTCATATGATATGTGGAGACTATGAATGTCACCGACCAGAAAGACAGGAAGTCCAGCCAGGGTCAAAGAATAGAATAGGCACAGTCTGTTTTTAAAAGGTAGAGACTCTCTGGCCGCACAGTACAAAAAGTATCAGGACACAGATATTTATGTGATTTTTCTGGTTCAGAATGTTAATTAACTGTATTACTTGCTTATTTTTTGTTTCTTGCATCTTAGTATATGTATGTTTCCTAATACTGCATCATCCCACGCCCCTGAAGAAGCGGACCCCCCGCGAAACCTATCGGGTATTATGGGAATCACAGTAGTTATATCTACCTGACTCAATATCTGAGCCAGTGAGGATATTATCCTGTGTTATGAGTTTACTGGTGTAGCTTGTAAATCGACTACATTCAATTGTGGTTTACATTACTGTATGCACATTTTCTGTTTTATTGTATTTTTCTATAAATCTGGTCTGTATATATAATTTTTTTTTGTAAAAAAATTTGAAATACCTTTTTATATAAAACACTAGTCCTTACTTTAATATTATTGGTCTTAGGATGGTACCATTAAAATCCCCATGCTTGCCCCCCCCCCTTTTTGTTCTCTTTAGTTTGTTTCCTGTAGGTACCTATGTACAATTTTAATTGTTTTGGCCTGAGCTTTTTCTTAAAAAACATGTAAATGTGTTGGAATGGCCTAGTCAAAGCCCAGACCTCAATCCAATAGAAAATATGTGGTCAGACTTAAAGATTGCTGTTCACAAGCCCAAACCATCCAACTTGAAGGAGCTGGAGCAGTTTTGCAAGGAGGAATGGGCACAAATCCCAGTGATAAGATGTGGCAAACTCCTAGAGACTTATCCAAAGCGACTTGGAGCTGTGATTGCCGCAAAAGGTGGCTCTACAAAGTATTGACTTTAGGGGGGTGAATAGTTATGCACATTGACTTTTTCTGTTATTTTTTCCTATTTGTTGTTTGCTTCACAATAAAAAAAAAAAACATCTTCAGTGCCGGTTCACACTTATGCGATGCGGGAAGGCTGCGAATTCGCAGCCTGTTCCCGCATCGCAAACGCACCCCTGGCAGTTCACACTGCCATATGCGATACGCTGGGGGTGTCAATGTAATCTTAACGACACCCCCAGTTTGATTGCATATCGCAGTGCGATCTTGCAGTTCGCACGGGATCGGATCGCACAAGTGTGTACCGCTGTGCGATCCGATCCTGATGCGGCTGCAAAAAAGGGTCCTGTGCGTCTTGGGTGCGGTGCGAATTTAGCCATACAAAGTGTATGGCTAAACTCGCACCGCACAGCCGATCGCATGTAATGAAGGAGCAGTGCGCTCCGACATTACATGCGATCGCCGCAGCCGCATCAGTGTGAACCGGCACTCAGTTGTGGGCATGTTTTGTAAATAAATGATGCAAATCCTCAAACAATCCATGTTAATTCCAGGTTGTGAGGCAACAAAACACAGAAAATGCCAGGCACTGTAGCAATAGTGTATTGTTGTGTTCACACTATTGGCTCATTTGTATGTTTTTTTTTTTTTTCCATTATATCTACATTAGCCATCACTTAACAGCGCCTGCTTTATTTGTATTATTTTTGTGCTGCTTATATGCCAAATTGCCTGCAGGGCCCATTCTTCCCCAAAACTGCACAGTGTAAGGGCAGGCTGTTGGGAGTCAAGGCAACAGCAGTGTTTTGCTGGTAAATCAAAGCATGCATGTGGCACAGAGAGTGGTAGGTAAGAGGTAAAATAATATGGTCTAGGGAGATGGGGCTGAAAACACTGGTTGAGATTTTAGTGCATCAAAGGCACAGTGTTGTCAGCCCAAAAGGGAAGTTAGGAGCACACAGTGTATTTTTAGCAGATTAACAGGTTTTGTGGGATTAATATGAAATTTGCAGAGATTACAGTAATGTTTTTTTTTCCTTGGGCATACATTTTAACTGAACTTGCATTTTTTAATACAACCAGACCTTCTTATTTACGGTCTTATAAGCCTAAGTGATTTCTAGTTGCCTTGAGGGCGATCAATATCAGAGGTTTGGCTGGTCATATATATATATATATATAATATTTTTTTTCCATTCAACATGCAAGCTGAAAAAAGATAACTGATTCCTCCATTTACACTACACAGTGCAGATAGATGTATATCCTGCGACTCTTGTAACAGCCAGCCCAAGTGGCTGTCAAAATACCCTAACAGTGCCTGCATTTGGATGCTGGGGCTGTTCGGGCAACAATTTTTCACCTGGCTCCCTCAATTTTCCAGTCAAGAGGCAACAGGGCATCCCCCTAAGCAAAGCAACAGGGCATCCCCCCCCTAAGCAAAATCCAGCCACTTCATCAGGAACCAACCAGAATTTGCACTGTGTATAGCCAGTAACATCACTTTTTATTAGACTAGACTCATTTTGCAGAGGTAAGAAAGCAGAAAGCAGAAAGCAGTTGCTCAGATAGAAAACATTAATATGTGATAGAATGACAAGGTCTATCGTCCAGATGAAAAAATAAAAACTGTGTGTATTGAACTTTGTTTTTTGAAAATTTATAGTGTTTTATTGTCTTTTTGTTTTTTTTGTTTTCTAAAATCATCTAGCGAGTGGTGAAGAATTTTTTAAATCTGGCTTCCCATCACAGTGTCCCAGTGTTTTTGGTGGATCCTGTGGTTCTGCCACTACTAGCTAAAGATGTGGAACAACTGAGAAGCTCTATGGACAGCACACCATCTCAATGTCAGTACTTCTGCAAACAAAGGGATGTCACTACATTTGCACTTCTGGATAAGATGTGGGAGCACAAAGTAAGAATAATCTCCTAGGAAACTATAATAAAGTACATTTTAGTTGGTAATTTTGTTGCTGAACATTTCTGTTTGAATGTGTTTATTGGAGATGTGCACTGCAGGTTGTGACAGCATGTTGGTGCTCCGCCGCTCCCATTCCTCCTTTGAAAGCCGTGCATGCACACCTGGAGATGGGCAAAAATTATACAGCTGCATTATTGAGTATATGGTTCAGTCTGAGGACAGAGGTTGGCTGTTTTTCATCTGTGGCTGTCTTCTGGCACACTTTGCAAACTCCATAGCACTGTTTGCAAAGTTGCATTAAGACCATATTAAAGCGGAGTTCCGGCCTCAGAAAAGTTTTTTCAATAAAAATACCCCCGGGACAGTCAGGGCTAGTACATTCCATAATGGATAGCCTCTGAACTGTCCCAGGTCGCACTTACCTTTTAGAAGAAATACTTACCTTGAAAATTTCTTCTCCAGTGCTGCCATCTCAGGTGTGGGCAGCTGAAGCCAGCGCGTCCTCTTCTGCGTCCTCTTCCGTGTCCTCTTCGTCCCAGAATGTCCTGCACCAACCACGCTCGTCACTTCCGGGGCAGGCGCGTCATACCTGCACAGCTTCTGGGCATGCCCAGAAGCTGTTTAGCAGGGAATGACGCGCATGCACCAGAAGTAACGAGCGGGGCCGGTGCAGGCGCATTGACTCCTGGGAGCGATGACATTCAGCTCCCAGGAGTCATCACAAGCAGGAAGTGACGGCGCGGGCCACGGCCGAAGAGGGAGGAAGTGGAAGGAAGGTAAATATACTTTCTTCAAAAACTAGGTAAGTAAAAAAAACTAATTAGGAGTATCCATTTGATTTTTAGGGGATTTACATCAAGCGGATGGGCCAAAGTTGTTTTTGACCCCGGAACTCCGCTTTAAGTGCAATAACAAAACACTGGGGGCTTGTATGTCAAGGATGTACAAGTGTTGGTACCGTTACCTAAAGGACCAATAGAGAGAAACATTTTGCATTGTGGTATGAGGTTAATACCTATAATGATAATCCGTGTATAAATTCCTTTTATTCTTTCACATGATTTTATATATAATTCTTCTCCACCTTTACATACAGGCCAAGCCGTGCAGCACACGCAGACTGTTACATTGAACAGATACAGCAACATTTTTTTATTTTTATTTTTTTTTTTCAAAAAAAGGTACATCATATAACTATAAGCTATAGTTCTTTTTTGAAAACAAAAAAACTGTTGCTGTATCTGCTCAAAACGTGTTAATTGGGGTTTAATTTGTTATTTTAAAGTCCATCTAAAACAAAATGTTCTTCTAAAAGGTGATTAACAATTACAGGATCAACAGGTAATAGAACTTTGTTAGCAAACACTCAGAAAAATAAAAACTGCAGTGGTGATGCAATTTTTATTTTTATTTAATTATAGTTGTGGTATAAAACCCAAAAGAAAACATTTATTATTATATAGCAGCTTACCAGTTCTTTTTTTAATTAATATATTTATTTTATTTAAACTGAGCTCCATCCAAAAGGGGAAGCTCCACTTGTTCGCACCCCTCCA
The DNA here is from genome assembly GCF_965119305.1 of Pelophylax lessonae. Taxonomy (NCBI): domain Eukaryota; kingdom Metazoa; phylum Chordata; class Amphibia; order Anura; family Ranidae; genus Pelophylax; species Pelophylax lessonae. The sequence continues at coordinate 406,863,168 of NC_138768.1, read as the reverse complement.
CTGCCACATTTAGCACTTTTTTTTGGGGCGGAGCGGATACCTGTCAAAACCAGGTACCTGCTCCCACTTCCAGCTATGGTCGCCGCACGGCGATCTACAAAACTTCCAGCCCTGCCTTTTTACATTTTTTAGGTTCCCCCCCCCCCTTTTCCTGGCCTGGCAGGCAGGCTGCATGTTCAGATAAAAGAATATGGATTTTTTTAAGGGGGGGCCAGCATATTTTTCTTTTGTTTTTTTTATTGTCAAATCGTTTTTTATTGATAAAAAGTACAAATATAACAAATTTGACACAAAATAAAGTCAGGCATACAGTAGCATTGTTAGAACATACAGAGCAAAGCATTAATGGATGGATGAAAAATGAAAGGAAGGAAAGTCCTTGTGAAAGAGGCCTTAGAGTATTGAGACAAGCCATTTACCATTTACAGGGGTTCTTACAATGATCAGCTTTTTTTTTATTATTATTCATATAAAACCTTTATCTCAAAAGAAAAAAAAAAAAACTGTCACTGTAACTTCTTGTGTAACTTTGGTGTGAGCTGGAGTTTAGCTTCAATTTGATCATGTATCTAAATGTGCTAGTGCATCTACATTCCCCTTCCTCCAAGATTAACAATGCTTCTGTCCAAACAGTGCCCCCTGTGCTCTTTAATCCAGAGTGGGGGCACTCTAATAAAGGAGGTGTATTACTGGCCAGATCACCAGGGGGGAAAAAAGGCTAAAAAAGAAAACTGATGCAGCCACCACGTCTAATGATTTGTAAGCTGCAATTTACTTAATTTTGGTTTTGGATTTAATATGGCTTAAAACCTGACTTGGAACTGGCTCTTTTCACTTTACTAATTGTTTCCCTTTTTAGGGTAGTTTTTTTCGAGCTGCAGAGAAGATGGGATTTCAGTGGCACAAATATGAGGGGAGAGATCCACGACTGGAAGGAATGGATGACTTGTCAGGTGTACAAATACCTCTTCATTATATATTCAGGATGACATCACATACAATCCATTTAGTAGTGCTTTATGAAAGAAGTGGCAACTACCTGTGGCATGGTCCTTTACGGCTGAAGAGAAATATGGATAAAAAATTTGCCCCTTTCCGGAAGCTTCAATTTGGTCGATATGCTGGGGCATATAATAGGTAATTGGTTTTGCACCAATCAGAATATTGTAATCTTGCTATTTTTTTTTTTTTTTTGTAGGGTTTTTTTTAGACTTCTTCAACTCAGTGCACAGTACAGGGACAGAGTGCTTTATAGAAACCAATCTGATTTTATTATGCTGAAATTACTTCTGATGGAATTAATATTACCATTTGCTTAGATGAAGATCATGGTTGATAGAAAAATTATCTTATGGATTGTGTCATCAGCAGCATGGCCTGAACCCATTACTATCGAGGAGTTTGTGCATAGTGGTCTATGACATGGTATGGTAAATTATAGCTTCTTAATAGATATAGCTGATAAGCAGTTTGTCTAGTGTAAAGCTTCAAGGGCAAGAGGTGGAAATGCAGGCTCACCAGGCTATCACAGTGAGATATTGGGTTGTCCAAAAGTGAACCTATAGCTGGCGCTTTGGATTTTATTGCTGCTGTTAAAGCTGTTTAGGATGTCCGTTTTTAGAAGAATGCTTTAAAAACAGACCAACAAAAATATTAGAACATTGTTTTACAAACTTGGGTCAGATGTTCACCACCATCAAACCATTGTCTGAGTGCCGCTTATACTATAAAAATAAACCGAGGACTGGAGGTTTGCCTGGAGTACCTTCCATTATGTGCAAGCATGCACTTCTGTGGTAGTGATGACAGCTTTTTATGGAAGCTTCTCCTGCTGCTGGCTTCTTTCTCCTTTGGCTATAGAGCAGCCAGTGATGTATGATGGAGTTGTGTTACAGTGCCTTGCAAAAGTATTCACTCCCTTGGCATTTTTCATGTTTTGTTGCCTCACAACCTGGAATTAACATGGATTGTTTCAGGATTTGCAACATTTAATTTACAGAACATGCTCACAACTTTTGAAGATGTTGTTTTTTTTTATTGTGAAGCAAACAACAAATGGGACAAAATAACAGAAAAGGTCAATGTGCATAACTATTCACCCCCCTAAATTCAATACTTTGTAGAGCCACCTTTTGCGGCAATGACAGCTCCAAGTCACTTTGGATAATTCTCTATGAGCTTGCCACATTTTACCACTGGGATTTTTGCCCATTCCTCCTTGCAAAACTGCTCAAGCTCCTTGTGAACAGCAATTTTTGAAGTCTGAGCAAAGATTTTCTATTGGATTGAGGTCTGGGCTTTGACTAGGCCATTCCAATACATTTACATGTTTCCTCTTAAACCACTCAAGTGTTGCTTTAGCAGTGTGTTTGGGGTCATTGTCCTGCTGGAAGGTGAACCTCCGTCCTAGCCTCAAATCACACACAGAGGGGTACAGGTTTTGCTTAAGAATATCCCTGTATTTAGCATCCATCTTTCCCTCCACAGAAGATTTGATTTGATTTACTAAAACTGGAGAGAGCAAAATCTGATGCAGCTGTGCATGCCAATCGGCTTCTAACTTCAGCTTATCAATTAAGCTTTGACAATAAAAACCTGGAAGCTGACTGGTTTCTATGCAGAGCTGCACCGGGTATTTTTTATTTTTATTTTTTTAAAACGCATTGCTCAGCTTCCTCAGAGACTCTCAAAAATTGCTAGTGCTGACTGTATTTCAAGTCATCACGGCAGGGTATTGGGAATAGTTTTCAATTGGCAATAATCACGCCTCGGGTGGACCTCATTGGCTATGATCCTGCCACTGCGCAAAGCTCTGCACCAGATTTTGTACACTCAAGCTTTGGTAAATCAACCCTACAAAGTCTTTTTAACCACTTTCCGCCTGCCATATAGCAAAATGATGGCCGCAAAGTGGTTAAATTATCCTGACTGAGCGTCCTATGACGTCCAGCAGGAAGCGCCGCTAATGCGCTCCCCCGGGGATGATGTGTGTCTCTCGTACACAGCCCATCCCTGATCATAGTAAACAGCCAGAAATTGGCTGTTTACCACGTGATTAGCTGTTTCCAATCACAGCCAGTCACAACTGTTAACACAGGAGCTGTTAGTAGAAGATTCCAGCTTCCTCTTCTCACACACCGATCGTGTGAGGAGGAGAGCAGGGATCAGTGAGGGAGTGAGGGAAACACACATTAATGGGCACCACATAGCCCCCCCCCCCTTCCCCCAATAAAGAGAATTTGTCACACAGCCCATCTGGATCTGTCACACAGGCCATCAGGACCGCCATCAGTACTGCCCTGAGTGACCTGTCACATAGGCCATCAGTACCGCCATCAGTGACCTGTAACACAGGCCAACAGTACCGCCATCAGTGACCTGTCACTCAGGCCATCAGCACCGCCATCAGTGACCTGTCACTCAGGCCATCAGCACCGCCATCAGTGACCTGTCACTCAGGCCATCAGCACCGCCATCAGTGACCTGTCCCACAGGCCATCAGTACTGCCATCAGTGACCTTTCACACAGGTCATCAGTACCGCCATTAGTGATCTGTCACAAGGACCCGCCCTAGGAAGCATTTGCTCTGATAGTGTAAGTCGACTTCATGAGCAACATTTTCCCTATATAACATAACCCCACAGAATCAGGAAGAAGATGCCAAAATAAATGTGGCGTGCGCAGCAGAGGAGGAGTTAGAAGAGACACTAGTTATCATTGCCCTTAATGTCCTTCCCAACCTGGCCTATACATCGAAGAATGCTTCAGAATTTTTCACATATCTATAAGATATAATTGTTAATAGACTGCCATTTCCCTGTTTCAAATACCTGTGCGGATCATTTGCCTGCTACCACGTTTCTACCTTCCACGTTAACTGACCCTGGCCTGTTTACCGACGATGCATTTGCCTGCCGTTCTAAACCACGTTTCTGACTTCCACATGCAAGAACCTCGGCCTTTTAATAGACCGCGTTTTTTGCCTGCCACTTGAACTGATCTTTTGCCCTTCGACTTTAGTACCCAGGAGTGTCACATATGTGAGGGGCTTTAGAATAGTGTTCCCAGAACAGGGTCTGGAGTCCAGTGGCTTCAGAGATTTGGGTGGGAGAAGCCTCTACCCCAGTCCCTATTCTTTCCTAACAAAGGCCCTAAGCTTTATGGTCCTTCCTGCTGCCTGGGCCAATACTTTGGCTGTGCTGACCATATTGCTGCCTGTAATGACCCAGGACTTTATGGACCACATCTCTGCCTGCTACCTGGACCAATGCTTTGGTCGTGCAGACAGTACATATATATAAGCAAAAAGTTGGGGGAGCAAACCCTGAACATGTATTTCTAAAGCTGGTGCAGCTATGAACCAAGCGACATGCATATTAACAAGAGTAGCGCACACATGCAAAAGAAATGGCTATCAAATATGAATACAATCCATAAATAAAAATGGGGATTTGATCCCACCATATGGCCATATCGTGCTCAAGCCCACCACTGCGTCAAAGTACCCCATTGTCAGTGGGTTCTACACTATCCATAAAAAAGGGGGTGAATCCTGCCTCTCTAACCCTTGGAGACAACACTCCTTGCTGGGAGAGATGTGCTAATGCACTACAAGGGACTCCTCCTACATCTACTTGATAGTGGACACTGATAGAGTACAGGTGTGTGGGGGGGTGGGGGGGTGGGGTGCTCACCATCAGAAGTCTGGTCAGACCGAATACATAATAAACAAGCAAAAAGTTGGGGGAGCAAATCCTGAACATGTATTTCTAAAGCTGGTGCAGCTATGAACCAAGCTACATGCATATTAAAAAGAGTAACGCACACATGCAAAAGAAATGGCTATCAAATATGAAGACAATCCATAAATAAAAATGGGGATTTGGTCCCACCATATGGCCATATCGTGCTCAAGCCCACCACTGCGTCAAAGTACCCCATTGTCAGTGGGTCCTACATAGAATATATGTTGGGGTGTTTTGCTTTCCAAAATAGGGACATTTTATGGGCGTTTTCATTGTCCTGGTGCTGTAAGGCCTTCAAAAGTGTAATAAGTAGGAATGAAATTAGATGTGCTAATTTATGCTCCTAGAATGCCTAGAGGTGCTACTTGGATGTTGGGGCTGTGTAAAAGTCTCACACGTGTGGTATACTCAGGAGGAGTAGCAGAATGTATCTTGAGGTGTAATTGCAAGTATGCATATGCTATGTGAGAAAAAACTTCTAAAATGACCATTTTGTGTAAAAATAAATTAAATAAATAAATAAAATCAAATTGCTTCATTTTCCCAAGAATTGTGGGAAAAGAATTACATCTTCAAAAAACTCACCTCTTACTAATGGCCCGTTTCCACTGAGCTTTCTGGTACGGTTCGGTTCGGTACGGTACGCTATTTATGCCGTTTCCATTATGAATGGTACCCTAATTCCGAACCGTACCGTGCCACTTTTTGGTACCCTTTCGTTGGGGCACCAAGCACATTAGACCTGTACCAACTGGGTGGAGCTACACTCTGCAGAACTTTGATTGGTTGACAGAGAATCGTCTATCACATCTTTCCTGCTGTGACCAGCCTATCATGAAAAGGGTACTATTGGCAGTGGAAACGCAATGTGTACCGAACCGTACCGTACTGAACCGAACCGTACCGTACCACTCAGTGGAAACGAGGCATAAATACCTTAGATTTCTTAAAAGGGGTCCTTTTGGGGGGTATTTGTACTGTCCTGTCATTTCAGGGCCTCAAGAAATGAGCGAGGTCGTCAGTACATTAAGTGTGACCATTTTTAAATGATTGGCACCATAGCTTTTAGACTTTCTCAAACGTTCACACAAACTAAAAAAATATATACAAATTTGGCTATTTTTACCAAAGATATGTAGCAGTAAAAATTTTGACACAAATTTATGAAGAAAAATGACTTATTGGGAGAATTTTGTAATATAAATTAAAAAAAGTGTTTGTTTTTTTCAAAATTTTCGCTCTTTTTCCGCTTAGAACGCAAAAAATAAACACAGCGGGGATAAAATACCACCAAAACAGAGCTCTATTTGTGTAAAAAAAATTGTTAAAAATTTTGTTTGGGATGCAATCTAACAAGTGAACAGGTCCAAAGGATATTAAGATTTACCTTTAAACCATCTGGGTGTATCAGAACCCAAGAACTGAACTTTAAGCTCATAACGAGATGGTATATTACACCTAAGAAAATTCACAGATGGTTCCCGAGGGAATCAGGTGTATGTTGGTGATGCAAAAAAGAAGAAGGTACATTGTACCATATTTTTTGGACCTGTGCAGATATAAAACCATTCTGGGGGGGGAGTAAAAAATATGACTCAAAAATTTACGGAATATAAAATTGAAGAAAATCCGCTCTTTTTCCTGTTGCAGGGGTCAGATATACCGGTGGGGAGATACGAAAATTCTATTATACCGTATTTAGTAAATGCAGCTAAAGCATGTATCCCAGGTAACTGGAAAAAAACACAACCCCCATCGATGGTAGAATGGATACACAGAGTAGAGGAAACTAGAAGAATGGAAGAGTTAATTGCATACTCCCAAAATAGACAGGAGAAATATAAAAAGATATGGGAAGAATGGAACTTCTTTATAATCTCGGAAGAAGGGAAAAAACTCTTAGGAGGATAGAGGTAAGGAAAAGATAAGAATATAGCGGAAGGATAAGGGGTCCTTTAGGCTGATGGCAGCGGAGCGGGGGAACTCTCCCCCCCTTTTTTTTTTTTTTTTTTTTTTTTTTGGGAGGGAGGGGGGAGGGAGGGTAAGGGACAAAAAAGGAAAATAAGGAAGGAATACAAGTTAAAGTAAATGATGAAAGAGTGGAATTAACAAAGGTTAAAATGAGATTGTACTACCTGCTGAATTGTAAATGTACTTAAGCTGAACTTCCTGAATAAAAATTTATATTTGAAAAAAAAATTTTGTTTGGGTACAGTGTTGCATGACTGCGTAGTTGTCATTCAAAGTGTAAGAGCACTAAAAGCTGAAAAGTGCCCTGTTTTGAAGTGGTTAAAGAGGAAGTAAACCCTCCTCAGGAAGTTGTACCTATAGGTAAGCCTATGTTAAGGCTTACCTATAGGTACTGTAAATATCTCCTAAACATGTACCGTTTAGGAGATATTTACATTTGATGCAGCCAGTGACGTCACTGGCGCATGCGCTCTGAAGGAACGGCAGATCGTGCCGTTCCTTCAGAGCCCTGTGCCGTGACCGTCGGCTCCCGCGCGCGTGCGCGGGAGTGACGTCACCGCGGCTCCGGCCAATCAGATGGCCGGATGCCGCGATCCCGGAAGACGGGCGACTGTACATGTCGCCCGTCATAGAGGTAAGAGAGCGGCGCGGCGAGGGCTCGTTCTAAGGTAAGTATTTGATAATGAGCTAGTATGCGATGCATACTAGCTCATTATGTCTTTATCTTTCAGGATGTAAAGAAAAGAAAAAAAAAAATTATCGGTTTACAACCTCTTTAAGTACTTAAAGGAGTTGTAGAGTCAGAAGGTTTTTTTTAAGGATAAAAAAACCTGTGTGCACCCTCAGCCCCCCTAACACTTACCTGAGGTCCCTCTCTGTCCAGCGATGTCCACGAGTGTCTCAGCCGTCCGAGATTCTCCCTCCTGATTGTCTGAGACACAGCAGCGGCACCATTGTCTCCCGCTGCTGTCAGTCAAAGTAAGCTAGACAATTAGGAGAGAGAGGGGGTGGAGCCAGGTCGGGGCTCAGTGCCTGAATGGACACTTGGTTCTGGGACTTGGCTCGGGTGCCCCCATAGCAAGCTGCTTGCTGTGGGGGCACTCATCAGGAGGGAGGGGCCAGGAGAGCCGAAGAGGGACCCATACTGCTCTGTGCAAATCCACTGCAACAGAGCAAGTAAGTATAACCTGTTTGTTATTTTATAGTAAAAAAAAAAAAGATGTTACAATCGCTTTAAGTAGAAAGGTTTGCTCAGTTTCAGATAAATAATTAATATTATATTGGATTTTTATAACGCCAACAGCTTGTGCAGCGCTTTAAAATGTAAAGGAAGGCGGTACAGTAACAGTACAATTCAATACAAGAGGAACTTACAATCTTAATAGGAAGGGATTCAATAATTTTTTACTTAAAATATTTGCAACTTGAAATATTTAAATTTTATATAGATTTTAATATATGTAAAAATCTATATTTTACAAATACAAGGTATTTTCAAGATTAGTTTTGTAACACACAAACGGATGGCAGCACAAGGCTGCAGGCACAGTCACAGGGAGGACTGGCCTTCATCAATCAGTGTGCCAAAGGATAATGGCCTGTGTACATCGGGAGCTGTACAACTCATGCTATTCTGACCATGTGCATTAGCACGTCTCCCATTTCATTATGGACCGCAAGTTGGAACAAAGAGCAAGCGTGAAATTCTACGTGAAACTGGGCTAATCTGCAACACAGATGTTTGACATGATTCGGGAAGTTCATGGCGCTGTTGCAGTGAGTCGTTCCAGGTGTTTTGAGTGACACGCACGATGGTTCACCGCATCATGCGAAGTTGCAGAATGTTTTCGACATTTTTGGGGATTGAGCTAGTTGGAAGGTCTTTCTGATCTCTTATCGTATTTCACTGCTGTTCTTCCGCTCTTAAAGTGTGCGTGCCACTCTATACACTTCGAATGACTCATTGCTTCATTGCCGTTGTTGTCATCATTGACATTGCTGTTCATGATGAAATGGCGGATGTGGTAACACACGTGGTCAGAATAGCACCAGTTGGACAGCTCTTGATGAACACAGGATAATGTCTTTTGGCTCACTGACTTATGAAGGTTGATGCTACCTGTGACTCTGCATGCAGCCTTGTGCTGCCATCTGTTGGCATGTTTCAAATCTAGTCTCAAAACCTTTTGATGCCACCTTGTATTTGAATTGTGATGCTGTACAAATGTTCAGTCAGCAGGTTTGGAACAGATTGGTAACCAAACTGTATTAAAGTGGAAGTAAACTTCCATGTATGAGGTTTACCCTATAGGTAAGCTTATAAGAAGACTTACCTATAGGTACTGTAAATATCTCCTAAATGTGCATACTTGTGCGGTACCTTAAGAACCGAGCCTTAAACAGCAACTCCCGGGGTGACATCCTTGCCAGCTTGGCCATTCATATCACTGAATCCCGCAAAGCTGGAAATAAGAACGGGTGAAGATAAAAACACTTTCAGCGGTGACAGCGTGCCGCTGGAGGGCTTAGTTTTCAGGTAAGCCTGTCCTAATGTGCTTATATGTGATGTATACTTTGACATAAACTACTGGGGACCCAATTTTTTTAAGCAGTTTACTACCACTATAATTGTGAAGGAAACTGAGGTCACTCACCTGGTATGAAGTGCCAAGATTATAATATAGATGTCAGAACAGAATTACAAATTGAATTTGGATGTATGTATGTATTTCAGCTGTGTGCCTGGACAAGCACAGTTTTAAATCAGAAATTATAGTATAAATGTTGCTCAACCTCTTTAGATTTTAGATCTGAATTCTTAAATTGGGTAGTTATGATGATTTTGATAACTTTTTCCTATTCCATATTGCTTATTTCAGAGCTGATCTTATCCAGGTTACTGCTGATGGTCTGAAATTGCAGATCCCGAAAGATCCATCAAGATTTTTATCAGAAATGTCTCATTCAAGATTTCTTGAGTGCAGATACAGAGAAGCACGGTCATTCTTTCAGGTAGGTTATGACCCTGAAAAGTGAGGATTGCCCAGCTGTTCCTTTTTTAACTCTTTCTGTAGCTGGCCATACATTATGCAATTTTCTTGTTCAATTTCCTTTAGATTAAAGCCCCGTACACACGTACCGATCGTCGGCCGAACGATCGGTCGTCTTTTGTCCAGGGCTGTCGTGTCTGTTGAAAACTGCAAAAGACTGCACACGAATTTTGTCGGCCAACAACAGCCGACTGCAGAAGTGATGTCATGTGATGGTTAACTTTCCTTGTCTTTTTTCTTTTCTGAGCATGCCCAGTCTTGCTAATCTGCTGTCTGTCGGCCGAAATCTGTACTGACTGGCGAACAATCGGCCGTTCTGGTGACGGCCAACAAATATTTTAAAGTCTGCACGACAGATTCTGTTCGAACGAAAATGCGCTGTCGGAAGCATCATACTAACAAGCCTACAATCGGCCGATCGTTCAGCGGCCGAATATTTACGGCCGACGATCGGTACGTGTGTACGGGGCTTTACCTTAAACTATGTAGTGCAAAGGCCTGTCTGATTGCATACACATTGAAAGTGTTTTAGGTTTGGCCTCATATTACATGATTTTGGTAAATGTAAAGGAAAATTATAGAAGGGAATTGTATAATATATGGCCAGCTTATATGTAAATAAATTATATTTTCACCATTGAGCTGTTTGTTGAAGTCTTTGCAGCCAAAATTCAGTGTCCACTGGGAGCCAAATTTAGCAAATTTAGCATGTTCTCCTTAACTTCCAACAGAAATTCCCCATATGTACTGGCTTAAAAAAATTCGGAATATTAATAACCGTGTACCTGTTTAAGCACAGGAAGAGACACTGACAGTGGGGTGGATTTACTAAAGGTAAATAGTCTGTGCACTGCAATTGCAGTGCACAGAGTCTGAGGGGAACATGCAAAGAAAATCTAAAAATAATGCATTTTTGTTTGCATATGATTGGATAATAGAAATCAGCAGAGCTTCCCTTCATTTCAGAGCTTTCCCCTCAGAGCCTATTAGCAGAACAAAGAGGAGAGGTGTGAAAGGTCAAAAGCTGATCATACAAACATAGATTCCTTTAGTGTAGCCTGTGGGATAAATGAAAGAAATGTAACCGATTCCTCCATCCACACTAAACACTGATGGATAAATATCCCCTGTTATTTTATTCTGATATCTGCAGTATACCTGAACAGTGGCTGCATCTGAATGAGCTTTGTCTGATTCATGCTGAAATTCAAGCCATGTATAGCAGCCTTAAGTAGTAGGCAGAAATAGGTGTCAGTTACTAGGAGTCGCACAAGGACAAAAGAGCTAAGATTTGGTTGATGGTATATGCTTTTTGTGGTGTGGATGTGGATACTGGAGTATGGACTGTGTTGTTGAAAGTTACATAGTTAGTCAGGTTGAAAAAAGACACAAGTCCATCAGGCTCAACCAATAAAAAACAAAAAAAAAACAGTAATGAAAACCCAACCATACAATCCCATATACACAATCCTATACCTGCAGTTGATCCAGAGGAAGGCGAAAAAAAACCCCAGGAAAGCATGATCCAATTTGCTACAGCAGGGGAAAAAATTTCTTTCTGATCCCCCGAGAGGCAATCGGATAGTCCCTGGATCAACTTTACCTACAAATATTAGTACTCATTTATATTCTATACACCTAGGAAAGAATGCAGGCCTTTTTTAAAGCAATCTAGTGAAGGGGAATCTCAGTGGTAGAGTATGCAGCTTTGCAGCATAGCTGAATTAGAATCCTGTTGACATACTCACTCTACACCAACATAGAAAATTGCATTTTGGCTTCACGCTACATAAGATTTTGCTAGAACAAAACCGGAAATACGTACAGCGCATGCATTTCAACTGTATTATTATACAGCTTTAATGGAACTCTGTTTTTACTTGCATAACTTTCGGTTCTGATTTTGATATCTATGGCGAAGATATTTAAAGTTTTTTTTTTTTTTTTTTTTTTTTTCTTTTTTTTTATCTTGTACAGTATACAATATAGATGCAATTTGATTTTTTTTTTTTTTTTTTTCTTGTAAATCAATTATGCACTTTTCTTTTTGGTATTTTCTAATTAGACCTGCATAATTCAGCACAATGTTGGAACAGAATGTAAAACTGGTTAAACAACACACTTATGTGAGTTTGTTTCTTAGCTGTATCCTGATGACTTTTCTCTGGAGGGGATTGATTTCCGAAAGAAAGCCAAAGCATTGCTACATCTTGCAGCTTCCACTTTGGATGTGTTGGGAATGAGCTTCTGGATCAGCAGTGGTACATGTTTAGGTAATATGAATACTACTTCCATCAAGACGTCCATCTAAAGCCAAAGCTGTGCCTCCCAGGTCCTTTAGACGCAATAGGAAGTTAGAGAAAATATTTCCAAAGGTAGGGAAATCCTCTCTAAAGCTTACCACATGGTACAATCTGACTGAACAATCTCCTTTTAGATCTACCAACAGCAGCTACTGTATGTAGTACAAGGTCCCACCTGATTGGATAGTTTTGGTGCTCATATACCATAGTTTTACATAGTTGTAGGTACATCTAAACATTATTGTATGGTCAGATTGTAACTTGTAAGGTGAGCTTTAGACAGTTGTAAATGGAACAAGTGTTCCTATTGGAATATTCCCCCTCCATTCCTGTTCAGGTGACAACTCAAAATGTTTTTTTTTTTTTTTCCCATGCTTTAGGTCTCGGTGACAGTGCTCACCGAGATAAATAGAGGGTGAATTTCTCAAGCAGGGACACAGACCGCAATGTAAGCATGACAAGGGTTATAACCCCTCACCCCTCCATCCAAAATTGAAAAACAACTTCTGTCTCTACATTCTCCCTAAATACAAGTCTCTTCTGATAAAATGTTTCCAGATTTATTCACACCAAGCATGGCCACTGTAGTGCCACTCTGATGTGCTGTGCTGATACATTGATCCCAGCACTGTGAATAGTTTACCTTTTTTTTTTTTTCTACTTTATTGAAATGTCAAAGTGAGATTTCATAAAGTTCTAGTGATGAAGCAGTGTTGTGATGCAGTATTTTTCAAGACTAACCAGAACTGTTTTGTTGTATCTGTTGTGATCTGGCCTTCAGTGTTTATTAGCATTTAACTTCTAGCATTTTTGCTTTTGTTTTGTATAAGTTTGCCTTCCTCTAGATCAGGGGTCTTAAAACTTTTGAAACAAGGGGCCAGTTTACTGTCCTTCGGACTTTAGGGGGACCAGACTGTGGCTATTAGGAGTAGAAATTGCCCTGGTGTCAGTCAGAGTAAACAATGCATCTTTGGTAATAGGGGGAGGAAAAGCACCCCATTGTTGGTGTCACTAGGAGGGATAGCATCCCATGGAAGGGAATAGTGTCCCATCATTGGTATCAGTGAGAGAAATAGTGCCCCATTATTGGTATCAGTGGAAGGAATAGATTCCCATTGTTGGTGCCAGTTTAGGAAATGGTGCCACATCATTGTTTTCAATGGGGGAAATAGTGCCCTGTTGATGTCAGTAGCAGGAATTATGCCCCATTGTTGGGGCTAGTGTGAGGAATAATATCTTGTATCAGTGGGAGGAAAAGTGCCCCAAGGGCCAGATATAGGCGAGCAAAGGGCAGCAGTTTGGAGACCACTGCTCTAGATCAACTTGATCAATAATCTTTTTTTCGATTCGTTGATCTTGATGGATATGTGTATTTTTTTTTCAACCTAAATACACTGGTCAAAAAAAGTAAAGGAACATTTTTTACTCAGAGTATAGCATTAAGCCAATTAAACTCCTGGGATATTGATCTGGTCAGTTAAGTAGCAGAGGGAATTGGTAATCAGTTTCAACTGCTTTGATGGTAATGACAGGTGCACTAGGTGGGCAACATTAAGACTATCTCCAAAACAGGAATTGTTTACAAGTGGAGGGCACTGAATTTTTTTTTCCCTACTTGCATTTGGCTAGGGTCATTGTCACTACTGGTAGCATGAGGCAATACCTGGACCCTATAGAGGTTGCACAGGCAGTCCAACTCCTTCAGGATGGAACATCAATATGTGCCATTGCCAGAAGGTTTGCTGTGTCTCCAAGCACAGTCTCAAGAGTATGGAAGAGATTCCAGGAGACAGGCAGTTACTCTAGGAGAGCTAGACAGGGCCGTAGAAGGTCCTTAACCCATTAGCCAGACCGATATCTGCTCCTTTCTGCAAGGAGGAACAGGATGAGCACTGCCAGAGCCCTACAAAATTACCTCCAGCAAGCCCCTGGTGTGAATGTCTCTGACCAAACAATCAAAAACAGACTTCATGAGCGTTGCCTGAGGGCCCGACATCCTCTAGTAGGCCCTGTGTTCTCTGCTTGGCACTGTAGAGTTGGATTGGCATTTGCCATTAAACACCTGAATTGGCACGTCCGCCACTGGCGCCCTGTGCTTTTCACAGATGAGAGCAGGTTCACCCTGAGCACATATGACAGGCGTGAAAGGGTCTGGAGAAGCTGTGGAGAAGGTTATGCTGCCTGTAACATTGTTCAGCATGAATGGTTTGGTGGTGGTTTAGTGATGGTCTGGAGAGGCATATCCATGGAGTACCATTTTGAGTTGCTGCAATAAAATTTCAGTAAAATGGACTAGCCTGCTGCATAATTTTTTCACTTTGATTTTCGGAGTGTTTTTGAATTCAGCCCTCTGTAGGTTGATAATTTTCATTTCCATTAAACGATGTGGCATCCTTTCATTCCTAACACATTTCCCAGTCCATATCAGTATAGATATTCAGCATATTTTTCCTCATTGAAATCTGATGTGTTTTCAAAGTGTTCCTTTAATTTTTTTGAGCAGTGTTTGTATCTAAATGATAAAAAGATAAGTAAGCTATTTTTTTTTTTTTTTTTTTTTTTTTTTAGGGTGGTATCGACAGTGTAATATTATTCCTTACAGTAAAGATGTGGATTTAGGCATATTCATACAGAACTACAAACCTGAACTAATTGTAGAACTCCAGAAAGCTGGCCTGCCACTAAAGCACAAGTTTGGAAAGGTCAGTGTTTGTTTTTTTTTTTTTACCACTGTCAAGTGTTTATGGAAAATCACCTTTTGATTACAAGTATAGCAGATATTTTTTTTCGGTATTCTTAACACAGTTATTTAGGCTAATTGTATTTGTTGCAATCATAGATACTTCTTGTAGCCTAATTGGTTTTATAGTTCGTGGTACCTTGGTTTTGTCCTCTATTTCTATGCATTTGTTAGCTGTATGATTGATTGATTGTTTTTCCTTTTTTCAATTTGGATAGAGTAGGGAAGGGTAAGAACCCCTGTTGGATTTTTTTTTTTGCAATATTTTTATTGTTTTACAAATGACAAAAACAGATGTACAGTATTTTGGATCTAAGGACAATTTAGAAAAAAATAAGAGAAATCATAAGTTGCAGTAAGTAATATACCTTCTTACGTGTACAAAATATGCACCAAATGAACAATAAACAATGCAGTTGTACCATGCATTGATATAAAGTCCTTAACTCCTGTTTAGTCCTCCTATATATTAAATATTGATAGCTCTGCCAATTTGGCAGTCATCCTACTGAAATGTGGAGTTATTTGTAACATCAGAGAAATTACCTATGATCCTGAACTGGGCAATGATTTAGAGTGCTAATAAACATTATGAACAAAGAGAGGAAAATAAAGGTGGGGTGAAAATAAGAATGGAAGAAAAGAGGAGAATAACGGGATGCAACAGTCGCTCCTCTCGGCTCTGGTCCCAGCATGATGATGACATAAGGGGGCGGGGGCCTCCGAGTGATGTCACCAGGAGGCCACGCCCTTAATGGCTTTATAACAAGCTGCATAATCACCAGAGACCTCGTCGGAGGAGGACGGGAGGAAGAAGACTATCAGAGGAAGATTTTTAATAAAGGACTTCTCAAAACGTCTCCTGTCATTATTTACATACACTGCCTTTTATGGGGTGAATGGGTAGGGGTACAAGGTACTCCTAAAAGCCTGTGTGCATGAGGCCATAGCATACCATGGAGGGGCGTTTTTAAGCTGCAAAAAAAAAAAAAAAACGTTTGACACCCCTAAAAGCAGCTGCAAAAACGCCCTGTGTGCATGGGGCAGAAATTATATAAAATTTTAGGTAGTAGGGTAATTTTTATCATGGTTATTCTGCCTATGCAAAAAGCGAGTAAGCCAATTTGTAGGCCCACACATTTTTGGGAGTCAGCATATTTAGTAATCTTTTTGTGCAACACAACCTCATCTTAAGCATTTTACAAAAAAATGGGGATTCTGTTGTGTGTAATTAGGGTGTATCTTTTACTGAAATATCATGTGACATACATAATGTCTTAAGTCTTAGGTGCGTTTTCATATACAAAATGCACATTTAATGCAGAGTTCCACCCAAATGTGGAACTTCCGCTCATTTGCTTCCTTCCACCTTCTGGTGCATCATTTGGCACCTTTCAGGGGGAATGGGTACCTGTTTTTGACAGGTACCCTTCCCCACTTCCAGGAACGGCGCCGTGGCGAAGTGAGGACCCCTCCTCCTACCCTCCCCCGCCGAGCCAATCCGAATGCGCAGCGCGCTTCGCGCATGCGCAGTAGGGATCCACCCGTGAAGCCGCAAGGCTTCTCTGCCGGGTTCCCTGAACGGCAATGGCGGCAGGAGCACCCGACAGCCGATGGAAACATCGGCTGCGGTGCCGACATCGCTGGACTCCAGAACAGGTAAGGGTCCTGATATTAAAAGTTAGCAGCTACAGCATGTGTAGCTGTTGACTTTTAATTTTTGGAGGGGAAGGCTGGAAGCTGGAATACCGCTTTAAGTATGTGTGCGCAAAATGAAAAAGGTTCTGGCAGTAAAAGGGTTAAAGCAGTATTACACCCAAAAGCAAACATTTGTTATATTGCAGCTACCCATCGTTAGATGGCTGTATTAGTTTTCTTTTTTTTAGGCTTGATATTTAAACCATTGACATAATGTAATATTATCCATTTCTAAAGAGGCTTGGCAAAGAAAGAACCACATATGAAATCAGCTGGGCAGACAGAGAAATTGAAGGAAAGTGTTTGTTTTCTGTACTAACCAAGATTCCTGTTGCCATTTTCTGCTACAGGTTAGAAACATAAAGCCAATGTTTGTCTATGTGTTTAGTCTTTGCAGTATAAATAATATATACTGTGTATATATAGATTGTTGAGCCATCAACCATCAACACAGAAAAATGTGTGTTAAAGTGCCCCAGTAGGTGGCACTGTCACTTAACTTTATGCTTTACAAATACAGGTCTTAGTGAAAGGAAGTATGTTGTGTTTAAAGCATATCTAAACCCAAAAGCAAAAATGTAATATATTTCAGCTTACAAATCCTTAAATGTGGTGGCTGCACAATTTGTCTTTTTTAATGCTGTTTTTTCCTTTTTTTTACCTGATGACCAGTCAGTAAGTGTGGTTACTTTTAATCTACCAAGCTGTCCAGCTAAAATGAATATTAGAGGGTTGAGACAAACTATTTAACACTGATGGTAGTGCTTACAGTGATTAACTTTTAATCGTTCATGTAAAACATTTATTACAAAAACATGTTGCTGTAGCTGCCTTAAAAGTGTTAGGCTTCCTTTGCACAGAGATTACACTCTGCAATTTGCAGCGGTAAGAATCTTCATACTGGAAAATTGAGCATTAACTGGAATCCAGTTTTCATTTGTTAGTCAAATTCATCTAGATCTGCAAGTCCAACCAGCACTACCCTCTCTACAGATCAATAATGCTGCTATCCAAAGGTGTCTCTGTTGTACATCCATTCAGAGTGGCGACCCTAATACAGGAAGTATGTTACTGACTGGATCACCAGATCAAAAGAAATGATAAAAAAGAAAGTATAACGCAAACCATTTTTTTTTTTTGTTTTGGATAGAGTGGAGAGGGGTTAGATGCTATGAGTAAGGCTACGGCCGAAACGCGTTAGCATTTTACCATGTTGTACACTGCTGTCATACTGAAATAAATTGCATCAAAACTAAGCATTCATGTGTCGGCATTTCTTGTTACTTTGAGGGGTTAGAACGCCTGTCAGTTTTTATCGCTGTCTGTGCCACTGTTAAGGAGAATCACCCTCAGTATTTGTCCTTTTTATTATTTTCATTGAAAGTGAAAGTAAAAGAAGATCCCAAAATTTTGGGTTGTCCCCAAAAACATAATAGAGGGGAAATCTTCCAATAGGGACACTAGTTCTAGTGACCTGGGGGTTCCCAAGAAATTTCCTTTAAAAAAAAAAAATAAAAAATCTTACGGGTTATAACCTTGCCCATAGTTCTACATTAAGGATTGGTAAGCTTCAATATTATTTCTTTTGGTTTAGATATAATTTATTGTCACTATTTTGCAGCATAGATGTAAGAAAGTTGACATTTACAGTAATGCAATATTTGTGAAATATGCAGTATGATTTCTTGCTAATCATTGGATATTTGATATCTGAAATGTGAAATGATTGCGTATTTGGGAAAACATTTTGACATGGTAGTTAGTGTGCAAAATGTATGACCCCATTAACACTTGTGTGATGTGTCATGCGACTTTGGACATCAAAATCGCATGACAAATTGTGCCCCATGTTTTCCAATGATAGGGTGCCAACTTCAATAAATCCAGGAAGCTTTCTCATATTTACACTGCATACAATAATACCAGATAAAGAGCAACACTCATAGGGTAATAATGTTAAAACCCAGTAGAATTCTATTGAATAAAAGTATTCCCTTTCATTATAAATATTTAAAATACTGCAATACCCCAAATGTGATTATCAGATCAGTAAAACACTCAGCCACTTCCAGTAGAAAGTTGCGCTATGATGTCACATCTTTTTAAAATTGATAAATAGAATATTTGCATATATGATGTCACATCTGATAGCCCCTCCCTACGTGTTTCGTTATAGGTTGTCATCAGGGGAAGCGTTTACTGATCAGGAACGTATCGATTCAGCTCCCGGGCTTAGTGATGGATCATGGCTGTTGCTGAAATCCAGCGCTGAAGCCTGCTTGCTCTCAGTGTGCATGCCGCTGTGCTGCAGTCCTAATTTAAGAGCTGGAGAACAGTGGGCTGCACACTAAGCAGAGGCTGCATATTGGATGACGATGTATAGGAATCCCTGATAATGTATCAAAAAACTCTATACATTAGTCTCTTACTCAGACTTTGCAGATATTTATTCATATGCAATTTATGCAAGTGTTGTAATTGTTTATGGTGACATATTTCATTCTGGAACTTATTTTTTCTGTTTGTTTTAGATAGAGGATAGTTTGGAGCTCTCCTTTCTTGGGAGTGATGATGTGAAACTTGACATATTTTTCTTCTATGAAGAAGCTGAATATATGTGGAATGGGGGAACACAAGCTAAAAGTGGCAAGAAATTCAAGTATGATTTTTGTTTTCTTTATTTATCAGTCCTGTTCACAAGCAAAGACCCATTTCATGCTACACATCATTAAGTTGAGGTTAAACAGAATATGTTTAATTGCCCACATTGAATACATTTTGGCTTGAACCTAAAGCATGCAGTAAATAGTGCAACAAGGCCTGTCAAGAAAAAAAGCATATGGAACACCAAATGGGAGGTAGAACCATTTAGTGGCTTGTTCTAACTAACCTCGGTCCCACAACAGCATCATGAGAAATTATGTGATCAAGCCTAATTCTTAAATCTGCTGTTTATTTACTAAAGTAACAATATCAGCAGTTTAACTCAATTGATGATTAAATATTCATTTATACCTTACTGCTCTTTCTGTCTATACGTCTACTGTAAGTTGTGATAAAGTAATGCAGTAAGTTGTAATCAGTCTGTACACTGAAGTTTTGGTGCAGTTTGTTAGAATTAAAGGAAGAACATGGTTGCTGTAAGCTGTGAGAGCAGCTCTTCCTTAAAGCGGAGTTCCACCCTGGAATTTTTTTTTTTTTTTAAATACCCCCGGGACAGTCAGGGCTAGTGCATTCCACAATGGCTAGCCCCTGATCTGTCCCGGGTTGCACTTGCCTGTTAGGACAAATACTTACCTTGAAAACGTCTTGTCCAGCGCTGCCATCTCAGATGTGGGCAGCTTGAAGCCAGCGAGATCCTCTTCGGGGTCCTCTTCCGCCTTCTTCGGTCCCACGATGCCCTGCGCCGTCCCCGACGTCACTTCCGGGTCGCGCGCGTCATCCCTTCACAGCTTCTGGGCATGCCCAGAAGCTGTTTAGAAGGGGATGATGCGCGCGCCCCGGAACTGACGTCGGGGCCGGTGCAGGCGCAATGATTCCTGGGAGCTATGACGTTCAGCTCCCAGGAATCATTGCAGAGCCAGGAAGTGACGACGGGCCGCGGCCGAGGAAGGAGGAAGAAGGAAGTAAGGTAAGTATATTTTCTTCGCTACGAGGTAAGTAAAAAAAAAAAAAAATATGCGATTATCCATTTCTTTTTCAGGTGACCCGGAGCGAGAAGATGGAGGTAAGTATTAAATTAGGGTGGAACTCCACTTTAAAGAGGACCAGAACAGTGCAAACTGTGACCAGAAATGTCAAATGGAGGACAAATGACTAATCCTCAGTATTGCCTGTAGGCTTCTGCTGCTGATCTTTTCCCCCTTACTGACTTGCAGTGCTTTTGTGAGGATGCAGCCTTGGTAGAAGATGACCTTTGCTTCTTTTAAAGGAGTCGTAAAGTTAGGAAGGTTTTTATCTTAATGCATTCTATGCATTAGGGTGAAAAGCCTTATGTGTGTAGCAGCATCCCCAGCAACCCCCTAATACTTACCTGTGCCCCATTTCTATCCAGCAATGTCCACGAGTCCCTCGGCCATCCAGGACTCTCCCTCCTAATCGGCTGAGATGCAGCCGCAGCTGTCAATCAAAGTCAGTGAGCCAATCAGGAGAGGGAAGGGAGCTGGGCCGAACGGCAGCCTTGTGTCTGAATGGACACTCGGAGTTGCTGCTCGGCTCGGGTCTCCCCATAGCAAGATGCTTGCTGTGGGGGCACTTAATAGGAGGGAGGGGCCAGGAGCCAGAATGAGGGACCCGAGAAGAGGAGGATCCAGGTTGCTCTGTGCAAAACCAACTGCACAGAGGAAGTAAGTATAACATGTTTGTTATTTAAAAAAAAAAAAACTAAACTTTACGATCACTTTAAGAGCTGTCACCAGGTGATATTGTGAGAATAATAAAAAGCAGGAGAAGTGCTGAAAACATGGAACAACAGAGAATGAATAAGGAAGATCATTGCACTGCAAGTCCTAGCGTACAGCTTCCTCTCCAGGCAGAAAAGAACAGTTGCACGGAAGTGACAGTTTACTGTTTAAACACCATTAAATTTACTAGAAATTCCCTATGCAAATCTTCACTTTTTGGGTTCAGATCAACTTTAAAGGATAAGTTCAGCTTTGGCAACATGTTACATGTTACACCCATATTCAGGCTTTGAAAACTACAGGCCTCTGTGGCTGTCGGCTTGTAGTTTTCAATGAATTACCACGGTGCTGTGGAGCGCTGTAGTAGTTCATTCATGCTTCCTGTCAGATTGTATCTGATTACCCGTATGGGATATAGGGGCAGGCAGATACACTGGCAAATCTTCTGGAGACATGCATGGCGCCAGCGATCTGCTGATCACTGGTGCAATGCTTTACAGGCTCCAGGCTTAAAAAAAGACATTTTTTACCTTTAAAAAATGTGCATTTATTTATTTTTTTACAAAAAATGTACTTCTCCTTTTAAAACTGTTGAATACGTAAGACACCACCAGGCTAAAATATCTGCACTGAGCAATCATTAAAGGATAAGAATGGGAGGAATGGTGCCCCATCATTGGTGTCTGTGGGAGGAATGGTGCCCCATCATTGGTGTCTGTGGGAGGAATGGTGCCCCATCATTGGTGTCTGTGGGAAGAATGGCGCCCCATTATTTGTGTCTGTGGGAAGAATGGTGCCCCATTATTTGTGTCTGTGGGAAAAATGGTGCCCCATCATTGGTATCTGTGGGAAGAATGGTGCCCCATCATTGGTGTCTGTGGGAAGAATGGTGCCCCATCATTGGTGTCTGTGGGAGGAATGGTGCCCACCATCATTGGTGTCTGTGGGAGGAGTTTTGCCCCGTCATTGGTGTCACATCTCTTTACTTAAAGAAAATAATATTGCTGCGCCAAGTCTTTCATTGGAGATAAATAAATATGTTTGGTGTACAAAATGTTATCACAATAACTCTAAATCAGTCCATCAACTGTGATACTAAAGTGATAAATCAATTTCTGAGCCGTGATTATAAAATCAATAATATTAATAGTCCCAATCCTCAGTGAAAATAGTGACTGAAAGAAAATCAAAAAATCTTCATCCACAAACGTGATCAAAAGTGCTGCATGCTTCACTCCAGGTGCTCCTAGTGACTAGTGACAGATTAGCAGCTCACCTTAGGAAGAGACTCCTGAGAGTCAATACACACTCTGGAATAATCACTGCAGTCTGGTTTGCCTTCCCATCACCGCCTCCTGATAGTCCCTCCAGGTTTATATGGCATCGGTGTGGAAAAAATAAAAGCAAGATCTAGTGCTCTCTGATTTTAAGGCTATTTAATAAATCATAAATGGTGAAATCGCACTTACATTTCAAAGCATTTCAGCAGTGCGGACTTATCATAGCATCAAACGCTGCCTGTGGTCTCCGGGAATCGACGTGATGACGTGTAGGCTCCTCCCCCATACACGTTGCGTCATAGACTTCATCAGTGACTATTAATATTATTGATTTTATAATCACGGCTCAGAAATTGATTTATCACTTTAGTATCACAGTTGATGGACTGATTTAGAGTTATTGTGATAACATTTTGTACACCAAACATATTTATTTATTTATCTCCAATGAAAGACTTGGCGCAGCAATATTATTTTCTTTAAGTTTTCACAGGTGTTTTTGTGTTTGGCACTGATTGTTTGCAGCCTTGTGCACAAGAATCTTGATTGATTCTTTTTTTCTGTTTAATGTGGGCTTGCGCTGATTATTTTTGATTTACATCTCTTTACTTCTCTTGGAGTTTAAAATGTCTTCTAGTGTGTACCTGATTAGATGATCCTGAGTTGCACAAAAAATTTAACAAGAAGAAAATAAATGTATATGCCCCTTGAGTTATTATAACCTTTTCAGCAAATTTCTCCCTAAATGGCCTGTACCCAAACCTTTGTTGAAGTTGTCCTTTCAGTTCAGAATGCATATTTTAAAAAGTTATCTGGTGGAACAGACCTAATATTTGCTAAAATTGGCTCAACAAGCGCAAAAATTTCAGAAACAAGCATGCTGGTTTTAAAGTCAGAGTGAAATCAGAACTCCTGATTTGCATACTTGTTTGTGCCTCAAAGAATACTGCAGACACAAGTTCGATATGACAGCCTGATTACTAATATACTTAGCAATTCATGGAGGAACAGAGACAAACATTCCAATATGTCACCTTATGACACATGTCACTATACTTCCTACTTCTTTCACTCATTCACTCTGGGTCTATAACCCAGCACAATGAATGCACATACCTTTCTATGATTTATGTAAATAATTTCTTTCTCTAAATATACAAATATTTTACTTTATACTATGTATAAAACTTACTTGCAATAAAAGTACCACCCACTTTGGTTTGAGGAACCAATCAAATATACAATTCTATTAAGGGACGTAGGCAAACCTAAACTTCTTCAGCTTTATAGAGATCAAGACAAATCCTTTAAAATAAATGCACTTAAGGGCTTTTTCACAGGGGCGTTCCGTATGTCCGTTTTTCATCCCATCCGTTTGCGGATGAAAAACTGACATGTATCTCTATGTAAATACGGATGTCATCGGATGATCATCCGCTGACATCCGTTTTTTGTCAGTTCAGTTCAGTTTTTTTGAACGGAGGAAAACCCTATTTTTTCTTCCTTTCAAAAAACGGAACGGACGCAAAAACGGATGTCAGTGGTGTCATCCGCTGACATCCGTATTTACATAGACCTGCATTATGGCAGTTTTTCATCCGCAAACGGATGGGATGAAAAACGGACATACGGACCGGATGACAGAAGTGTCATCCGTGTCCGTTACAAAAAAAAAAAAAGGACCTGATCGGGCAAAAAAAAGGAACGCCCGTGTGAAAGAGCCCTAAGTCTTTTGGTTTGCATTTAGTACTCCAGAAACTAATTGTGTGGTTTCCCCTTTCATTTCAGATACTTGTTTCCAAAATTTACACTTTGCTGGACAGAGTTTTTAGAGCTGAAGGTTCAAGTGCCATGTGAAACACTGGATTATATCGAAGCCAATTATGGCAAAAACTGGGATGTTCCTCTTAAAGTTTGGGATTGGAAACTCTCCCCACCCAATGTACAGCCAAATGGCATCTGGCCTCTGGATGAGTGGGATGAGGTCATTCAGTTATTCTAGAGGAGTAAAATGTCAGCTCTGTCATTGTGACAATGCGGAAACTGTCACTTGGCGTCACACTTAATGGAACTTTCTCTATTTGTAATGAACTTGCAGGTACTGGGCACTTGAAAAGAAATAATTTCCATTTTTCTAGCCTACGCTGCAAGAAAACACTGGCTGCTGTATAAAATACAGATTTATGTCTCCTTTCTATGCCTAAGAACTACTGTACTGAACTGTGACTTGTCTTGCATAGAATAACAAGTAAATGCTTTAGTTTTGTTTTTGATGTATGTGTTTGCTACTAATAAATTGTGGTATTTTATGATTTTCTCTGAAAAAAATTCATATATATATAAGTTTTCCTGAAAATATTGATAGTGATATAACCTTCCCTTCGATTTTTAGCTTTGGAAAGTGTTATTGCATGTGGCGGGAAGGATTAGAAGCTCTGTTAGCTTTTTATTGCTGTTTGTGTACCCATTGTGTAGATTACCCCTTACTCCCTGTTCAGAAGACAAGCCAGTTATTGAGAGGAAATATCCACAGAGTGAGGAAAAAGACCACATTTGTTGGTTCCCTTTTTAATGCAATGGCAAATCTCCTGAAAATTAACACAGACAACAATACAGACCTAAAAGCACGTGTATCATGCTAAATATGAACTGGAGAGATCAAAGGAGGAGGATATCAGAAAGGTAGTTATTGGCCAGCATGTTAACGGTAAAGGCCATCTTTCAAGCAGCTTGATGTTCCTGTCACTACAGAAGTTTAGGATCCATTGGCATGTATCCATCCACTCAGGTTGTGGATGCATGGGGAGAATTGACCCCAGATTGAACAGAAGAATAGTGCACATAGTAGACAAAGAACACTTCCGAAAGGACATAAGCTGTACTCCAAGGTCAAGGTACTTCAATGCCTGATTGCATAATCCGTTGAAAGAAAAACATATAAACACCAGACTGAGATTTGCTAAAGTGCCTATTGACAAGCCACAATATTTATCGGAGAATGTCCTTTGGACAGGTCAGACAAGACTGAAGCTTTTGGCAAGTCACATTAGCTTTATGTTTGCAGACTAAAATAATGAAGCTTTCAAAGGCAAAAACATCTTACCTACGCAAAGAATAGTCAACATTTATGAGAGCATGGTCACAGCACTGGTAAGTTCTGTGTGTAAGGACCACTAATATACTGTGTGTTTGTGTGTGTATGTATGTATGTATGTATGTGTGTGTATATGTAAATGTGTGTGTGTATGTGTGTATATGTATATATATATATATATATATATATATATATATATATATATATATATATATATATATTGCTTAAAAAAAATAAAGGAAGACTTTTTAATCAGAGTATAGCATCAAGTCAAACTCCTGAGATATTGATCTGGTCAGCTAAGTAGCAGAGGGGTTGTTAATCAGTTTTAGCTGCTTTGGTGTTAATGAAATTAACAGGTGCACTAGATGGGCAACAACGAGATGACCCCCCAAAACATGAGTGGTTATACAGGTGGAAGCCAATAAAAATGTTTTCCCTTTTCCTCTTTTCTGACTGTTTTTCACTAGTTTTGCATTTGGCTAGTGTCAGTGTCACTACTGGTAGCATGAGGCGATACCTGGACTGTATAGAGGTTGCGCAGGCAGTCCAACTCCTCCAGGATGGCACATCAATATGCCAGAATTTAATTGTGCCAGAATGGCCAGCACACTCAAGAGCATAGAGGAGAGTCCAGGAGACAGGCAGTTCTCTAGGAGAACTGGACAGGGCCATAGAAGGTCCTTAATCTATCAGCAGGACCGGTGTCTGCTCCTTTGTAACAGGATGAGCACTGCCAGAGCCTTACAAAATGACCTCCAGCAGGCCACTGGTGTGAATGTCTCTGACCAAACAAAAATAGAATTCATGAGGGTGTCCTGAGCAGGGCCGATGTTAGAAATCATGGGGCCCCCCTCGACCCCACCCACCTCGTAAAATATGCAGCCTTAACATTTATCTTTCTCCAGCATGTTATAAATTTGATTATCCAAAAGAAATACATGTTTTCCAAACACGCCTCAGATCATTCCTGCTAATGAGAATGGTGCAGCCGACTTTAGGGCCTAATAGATATTCCTTGAACCTTAAAGTTCCTTAAACCGTAAAATCTAAACATTTTTTACCTTATGGAGTTCCACCCAAAAGTGGAACTTCTGCTCATCTGCATTTCTCTCCTCCTACTCCAGTGCCACATTTGGCACCTTTCAGGGGGGAGGGGGGGGACGGGTACTGGTTTTTGACAGGTACCCTTTACCACTTCTTCCAGGAGACAGCGCCACGGCGCTGTCAATCGGATGTTCCGTCCCCTTTCTCCTTCCTCCACTGCCGAGCCACTGAAAATTGCACAGCGCGATTCGTGCCTGCGCAGCAGGAAGCCAGCTGTGAAGCCGAAAGGCTTCATTGCCGGTTTCCCTTAGAGATAATGGCGTCGGCAGCACCCGGCAGCCGATCGGAAAATCAGCTGGGATGCTGACATCGCAGGCTCCCTGGACAGGTAAGTGTCTATATATTCAAAGTCAGCAGCTACAGGATTTGTAGCTGCTGACTTTTAATTATTTTTCCACAGCTGGAACACGATTTTAATGTATTCCTTGCATTAAGGTAAATGTTAAGGCATCAATTTTGGACCCTCACCCCCCTATTAAACATACCTGAACCCTCATTCAATCCAGAAGCATGCACCTCTGCAGCTCTTCTCTGTCCTCACTTCACGTCTCACTGGCTTTGCTTGAGTACTGGGATTCATTGGCTCCCACTCTTGTCAATCAAAGCCAGTGATGAGGGAGCAGGGGCTGGGGCTTAGTTCCGCTGTCTGTGTCACTGGACGCAGCAACCGGCTTGGGAGCGAACACGGAAGTGTGCTCCCATGGGGGCACTGGACAGAGAGGAAGAACCAGGAGCTCCGGCGCGGGACCCGAGAAGTGGAGGTTCAGGGCTGCTCTGTGCAATTCCACTGCACAGAGCAATTACAGTATCTCACAAAAGTGAGTACACCCCTCACATTTTTGTAAATATTTTATATCTTTTTATGTGACATCACTGAAGAAATGACACTTTGCTACAATGTAAAGTAGGGAGTGTACAGCTTCTATAACAGTGTAAATTTGCTGTCCCCTCAAAATAACTCAACACACAGCCATTCATGTCAAAACCACTGGCAACAAAAATGAGTACACCCCTAAGTGAAAACGTCCAAATTGGGCCCAATTAGCCAGTTTTCCTCCCCGGTGTCATATGACTAGTTAGTGTTACAAGGTGTCAGGTTTGAATGGGGAGCAGGTGTGTTAAATTTGGTGTTATCGCTCTCACTCTCTCATGGGAAAGAGCTCTCTGAGCATGTGAACTAAAAGAATTGTTGCTCTACATAAGGATGGCGTTGGCTATAGGAAGATTGCCAGGACCCTGAAACTGAGCTGCAGCACAGTGGCCAAGACCATAAAGCGGTTTACCAGGACAGGTTCCACTCAGAACAGGCCTCGCCATGGTCGACCAAAGAAGTTGAGTGCACGTGCTCCGCACCCTATTCAGAGGTTGTCTTTGGGAAATAGATGTATGAATGCTACCAGCATTACTGCAGAGGTTGAAGGGATGGGGAGACAGCCTGTCAGTGCTCAGACCATACGCCATACACTGCATCAAATTGGTCTGCATGGCTGTTGTCCCAGAAGGAAGCCTCTTCTAAAGATGATGCACAAGAAAGCCCACAAACAGTTTGCTGAAGACAAGCAGACTAAGGACATGGATTACTGGAACCATGTCCTGTGGTCTGATAAGACTAAGATAAACTTATTTGGTTCAGATGGTGTCAAGCGTATGTGGCGGCATTCAGGTATGGAGTACGAAGACAAGTGTGTTTTGCTTACAGTCAAGCATGGTGGTGCGAGTGTCATGGTCTGGAGCTGCATGAGTGTTGCCAGCACTGGGGAGCTACAGCTCATTGAGGAAACCATGAATGCCAACATGTACTGTGACATATTGAAGCTGAGCGTGATCCTCTCCCTTCGGAGACTGGGCCGCACCGCAGTATTCCAACATAACGACCCCAAACACACCTCCAAGATGACCATTGCCTTGCTAAAGAAGCTGAGGGTAAAGGCGATGGACTGGCCAAGCATGTCTCCAGACCTAAACCCTATTGAGCATCTGTGGGGCATCCTCAAATGGAAGGTGGAGGAGCTCAAGGTCTCTAACATTCACAAGCTCCGTGATGGCATCATAGAGGAGTGGAAGAGGACTCCAGTGGCAACCTGTAAAGCTCTGGTGAACTCCATGCCCAAGAAGGTTAAGGCAGTGCTGGAAAATAATGGTGGCCAAATAAAATATTGACACTTTGGGCCCAATTTGGACATGTTAACTTAGGTGTGTACTCACTTTTGCTGCCAGAGGTTTAGACATTAATGGCTGTGTGTTGAGTTATTTTGAGGGGACAGCAAATTTACACTGTTATACAAGCGGTACACTCACTACTTTATTTTGTAGCAAAGTGGCATCTCTTCAGTGTTGTCACATGAAAAGATATAATAAAATATTTACAAAAATGAGAGGGGTGTACTCACTTTTGTGAGATACTGTATGTAAACATGGATAGCTAGATCCAGTGGTTCCCCCAGTCTGGCTATCGAGCGCATGCAGACCAGAGCTCCACGCTGGGTCAGCTGCTATACACCCCCACTGGACGGGGCTGGTCTGAAAGTTAAACGTCTCGCGAGGTGCATACGACCGGGTCCTGGCCTGAGTCGCAGCATTCCTTCTGGCCGGCAGACCCCCCCCCCCCCTCCCCCCCGATTTGAGTGGTCCTGTCTGGAGTGGTGCCCATCTGGTATCCGTGGGTTTCGGGAGTATGATGTCCCCCCCCCTCTCCTCCTGGATGCGGTGGGGAGTGGACACGGGCACCCCCCCAAGCCCCCCTCTGTTTTGCGTGGTCCCTGTGGGTCACCCTTGCCCTGCCCCCCCTCCTGGGGTAGTGTGGGGGAACGGTGGTGGATGTTGGTGATAGTGGTGCAGGTGGGGGGCGGGTGGACTTCCCTGATGGGGTGGGTGCTGCCCATGTTGACGGTCTTGCGGCCGGGGTCCCTCTGCCACCACAGAGTTGGCCTAGGCTCCAGGAATGTGTTCCAGGTCCCTGGCAGCCTTAGGGGTGCGGCGTGTGGCGGCCATTTTGCCGTAGCCGGTGCAATGATTTTGGGGCCTGTGTTTTTTTTTTCTCTCCCGGCGGCCATGTTTGTGTGGTCCGGCAGCCATTTTTAGCTGGTACAGCATCCACAGAAGCGGCAGCCATGGCAGTGGAGCCTTCCAGACGGTGAATGTTCTGGTGGGGGCCCCGCCTCTTTCCCCTGGTGTTGACTTTCCTTTTCCCCTGGACACCGCATGTGGATTCCTGGCTATCTCTGGTGCAGACCAGAGCTCCTCCAGTGGGGTGGTTAGTCCTGGTGGGGTCCCTCCCTCTCTGCTGAAGGTTGCGGGGTGCATTGCCTCTGGGTACCCCTGTGGTAGCGCGGGTGCGGTACCTTTTGGTAGGTGAGTTCCCCGGTGGTGCAAGATACTTTTGTTGGTGGGTTCTCCCTTTATTCCCCTATGGAGTCTCAGAAGCATGTTTCCCCACCTAACCCCCTCTCCAAAGCAGCAGGTTCTTCAGGGTCCCAGCCTTCCACTGATGCACTGACGGCTGTCCTTTAGCCCTTTATTTCCCGGGTGGAGGTGGCCTTTGAGCGGCAGGCTAGCAGAAAGTGCCCCTCCGCCCTCCCCTGCCTCATCTGTCTCCTCAGATCCTGAGTCTGGTTCTGTAGCAGCGGACACGGCCCACCCTGTGGGGTTTGTAGCAACGCTCCCAGATCTGTCAGATAGTGAGGATGATTCCTCCACAACTGCATCAGCACACAAGAAGGTGCTGGTTGATGCACTGGTTACATCCGTGTTTGGAGAACTTTGGAAATGGAGGATACAGCTCTCTCACACGGCAAAAGTGTTCCCTTATCCCTCCTATTTTGACAAGATTGTCTACAAAGATTGGGAGCGCCCAAAACGTCCCTTTGTGGTTCCTAAACGTTTTTATGGTGAGGTACCCCTTTGATGAATCACTTCTGAAAAAGTGGACTGTCCAACCAGTGGTGGACCCTCTTGTCTCCAGGTTAAATAAGGCAACCATGATTCTGGTAGAAGAATCCCTGGCCTTTAAAGATCCAGCTGAAAGAAAAGCGGAATCTGTGGCTCGCAACACTTTATTATTTAAAGTTCACTATTGCTGGTTCAGCATTATGGCCGGTCGTGGCCATTGCCCTGGTGTCACAAACTCTGAATGGGCTAAACATTTGCATTGTCTGGGGGGTAAGCAGATTTCCCCTGCCTCTTGTTGTTGGTGGACCAGTTGGTCCAGGGGCTGCAGTTTGTGCGGACGCGGCCCCCTTGTTTTCTAAGCTGTCTGTTTCGGCAGTGGTGCTTAGGCATGTGTTGTGGCTTAAGTTTTGGTCTACGGACCAAACCTCTAAAAAGCTCTAACTGATTTGCCCTTTCAAGGTGATCACCTTTTTAGGGGTTCCCTGAATGACATTATTAAGAGTCTCACGGGGGGGGGGGGTGAGCCGGGGGGGGGGGGTGAGCCCTTTTCTTCTGCAGTCTGGGAAGGGGAAGGAGCCTCATTGCAGATGCTCCCCCCCTTTTTTTTTGGCACACAACGTTTTTTCGTCCATTAGGGTCCGCTGACAAGGGTTCAAAACTTTTCAAGCCATCTTCAGGAGGTTCCAAGTGGCCCTGGTTTGGCAAGCCGAGAGCGGGTTTCTGTAGACTCACTGACAAGGCCCCTTCAGCATGAAGGTGTGCCCTCACCAATGCCTGGGGTGGGGGGACGTCTTTGTTGGTTTCCCGGTCTGTGGACCTTCTTTGTGAATGACAAATGGGTCCACAAAGGAATTCTGTCCGGTTACAATATAGAGTTTAGTTCTTTCCCTCCATTTTGTTTCTGCTTCGGGGCAGTGCAGGACCTGTTGCTTCAGGGGGTGATTGTCCCCGTTTTGGTATGGGAACGGTTTCAAGGTTTTTATTCAAACCTGTTTACAGTCCCAAAGAAGGAGGGTAAGGTTTGTCTGATTCTGAACTGTTTCGTGCAGGTACAGAAATTCAGAATGGAATCCATTTGCACAGTGGTGGCATCCCTTCATCAGGATGATTTCCTCCTAGCCTCTATCGACATCAAATATGCTTTCTTGCACATTCCAATATGAGCCTGACACCAGCGTTTCCTCCGTTTTGCTGTGGGAGAGGAGCATTATCAGTTCGTGGCATTACCCTTTGGTCTCATTTCCACTCCTTGGGTCTTCACGAAGGTGTTGGCCCTGGTTTTGGTGTTGCTACATCAGCGGGGGATTGCTGTGCTGGGCTACTTGGGCGACCTCTTCTTGCGAGCAGAGTCTTCATATGCATTGATGGACGACATGGAGATCACTATCCAGACCTTAACAGAGTTTTGTTGGCTTCTGAACTACCAGAAGTCTGCCCCAATCCCATCCAGGAAATTTGATTACCTGGGTCTAACTCTGTATTCAGCTCTGGCCATAGTGTTTCTTCCTTTGGACAAGCTTCTGAAGTTGCATGCTGTGATTCATCAGTTGCTGTCTCACAGGAGGTTCTCCCTCTGGACTTGCATGCGTGGGCTGCACCTAATGGTCTCTACCTTCTAGGCAGTCCAGTTTGCACAGTTCCATACGAGGTCCCTTCAGAGGGAGATCCTGGTAAAATGGGAAAGGTGTTCAAAGACTCTGGACAATTAGATTTGGCTGAGCCGGGAAACCAGGGGTTCCCTGGTCTGGTCTTTTTTTTCCCCTTGTATTGGACAGTGGTCCGGGTGGGGAAGTGTCCTGGGGCTGAGCTCTGCTCAGGGTTTTTGGATGCTGGATGAAAACAGACTGTCAAATCAATGTCTTGGAACTTTGAGCGATCAGGCTGTGCCTGGATCACTGGACGAATTAGCTCATTACGTTGGCTTTTATGTCAATCACCTTGGCGGAACAAAAAGTGTGTTGGCGGCTTTGGAGGTATCTGGAACTCTCCGGTGGGCAGACCGCTTTGTTCCGGTCCTCTCCGCCGCACACATTTCGGGTGTGGAAAATTGGCAGGCGAACTATCTCAGACAACAGTTGTTGGACCAAACGGAGTGGTTCCTTCATCCGGACATGTTACATCTAAAATGTCTGTAGTGGGGCACCCCCCAGGTGGACCTGTTGGCATCTTGGCTCAACAGAAAGGTGCAAAGGTTTGTGTCAAGGTCACACAATCCTCTGATGGACACCACAGATGCTCTGGTGGCCTTGTGGGGTCAGTATCGTCTGATCTATGCCCTCCCTCTTCTTAAGCTGCTTCTGCGCAGGATCGAGGCCCTGGACTGGCCTCGCATGCATTTTGTGGTGTGATTTGATCATTGTTCACCCTTGTTCCTTTTCCGTGGCTTGGATTTTGAACTTCCTTCAAGGAGGTGTGGAGCAGACGTTGGCCTTGAGTACCATAAAGGGCCAGGTGTCTGCCTTGGCAAGATTCTTTCAGCAACCCTTGGCCTCACCTTTCTTGGTCCGTACATTTTATTCAAGGGGTTCAAAGCCTGACTCGGCCGGTGGGTTCTCCACTACTGCCGTGGGATTTGAACTTGGTACTTTCAGTTCTCCAGAAGCCTCCCTTTGAAAATATTCAGGAGATCCTAATGCTTACCCTGTCTCAGAAGATGGCTTTTTTTGGAGGCTATCACCTCTGCTTGCATGGTGTCTGAACTGGCGACGTTATCTTGTCGTACCCCTTACCTGGTGGTCTACAAAGATAAGGCGGTTCTTCGCCACGCCTGTCGTTCCTACCTAAGGTTGTCTCGGATTTCCATTTGAATAAAGACATTGCATTGCCTTCTTTGTGTCCTAGGCCTGCTCATCCCAAGGAATTTGCTTTGCATGCCCTGGATGTGGTTCAGGCGATTCGGGTGTATCTGCCAGCTACGGAGTCTTTTCGGAGGTCAGACTCACTGTTTGTGATCACAGATGGGCCAAGAAAAGGACTGTCTGATTCTTCTTTGACCATTTCCAGATGAATCTCAAAGACAGTGACTCATGCCTATTCTATCAAGTATTGGGTTTCTCCTTGCCCTATAACGGTGCACTTTACTCGGGCACTTAGTGCTTCTTGGGCCTTCCTTCATCAGGCATCAGTGGCGCAGGTTTGCAAGGTGGCCACCTAGTCGTGGGTGCACACTTTCACTAGGTTCTACAAAGTGGATTTTGTGGCATCTGCAGATGCTTCTTTTGGCCGCAGGGTTTTGCAGGCTGCTGTTTAGAGGGTCTGTTTTCTCTTTGGGGGTGTATTGTTCATATTGGGCTGGGGGGGGGGGTGGCCCGGCGGTAGATCTAGGGCAGCCTTTGGAGGATTAAGGGGTAATATAAAGGGGAATAAGGGAAGAGTCCATGTAATGGATTTTCAAGTCCTACGTTTTTCATGTCCCTCTCAGTCTGTGGCACGCTGTCACATGTTGTGCAGCTTTTTTCACCATTGGCTTCTCTTCTCCCAGTAGAATTTGAAGTTTACTCTTCTCTTCTGTAGAACTTAAGTCCAGGTTGCACTGTAGCAAGAAGTGGTCCCCATCTTCCGGGACCTGTCTACTTCCCCTGGGCTTGTAGGTCTGTCTGTACAGGCTCAGGGTCTCTCTCTCTCCTCTCTCCCTCTGGAATCTATACTTTAATACAAGAAAGTATTTTGCTTGCTATTAGTGATGAGCCGAACACCCCTTGGTTCGGTTCCCACCAGAACACCGCGAACAGGGGAAAAGTTTGTTAGAACATGCAAACTCCATTGAAGGCTATGGGACTTGAACATGAAAAATCAAAAGTCCTCATTTTAAATGCTTAAATGCAAGCTATTGCCCAAAAAAAGTGTATGGGGTCCAGGTACTGCACTGGGGAGACATATACCAATGTAGACATTTTTTTAAAAAAAACAATTGTTTTTACAGGAGCAGTGATTTTAATGATGTTTAAAATGAAACAATAAAAATGTAAATCCATCGTCAAACACGTCACCAGCCGCACCCAAAAAATAGAAAAAAAAAAAATACGCTCCTGCCTCTTCACACGCCTCCTGCGTAATGAGCTGTTTGAGCTCTGACAGCTCTTTTATAGGAATCGGACGTCAACAGTGCCCCATAATGTGCTGCCCTGGTGCAGTGAATAAATTACTGACGTTTTTTCTAAAGAAGAGCTGTCACAGCTCCAGAAGCTCATTACGTGGGAGGCGTGTAAAGAGGCCAATCAGTAATTTATTCACTGTACTAGCAGTGCATTATGGGGCGCTCATCGGTGCGAACTTCCCACTGAGCGCCCCATTTGTTTGTGTGTTCAACAAACACACGAATGCCCGATGTTCGAGTCAAACTCGAAGCTCATCCTTACTTGTTATAGAAATATTATCAAGTTTATTACCAGAACACCCACGTCCTTCTCCGTTATTGCCTACCCCAGTTGTACTCCTCCTAGGATTAGCCCACAAATCATTAAGTGCCATTCTATCAGCAGCAATACATTTGGTGTTCCATGTATAGTGAGGTAACCATGACGGGTGCAATTACCAGTTTAGGAAACAAATTTCCCGATCTATTAACATTACCCATGTTATTGTTGTGATACAAATGCAGAGTTTTGCCCATTGAGACTTTAGATGAAGCACTACGCAGCCAGTAATAAAAACATAGTACAGGTTTATTGAGTATATGCCAGCAATGGAACTGGGAAAAGGTGATGCCAAACAGTTAGCCCAGTATATACAAATCCATTACATGGTTACATACAGTAATCAAATAGTCCATGGTAAATGTGTCATAGCATCTATGGTGACCCAGTGTGTTTCGTGAGTTCAGTCTTACTCTTTGGGGGGGTGATGCATAGACATAATCTGTTAAGTAAAATAGTTAGAAAATATAACATAGTAATGAACATGGAAATGTATCAGGTACATTGAAATGTGGGAATCAGGCTGAGGGATCAATACTCGCAAAGATTCAGGATGCTGCCTGCCAAAGTCCCACCGGCAGCCGCTGGAGGTAAAGGATCCAAAATGAACCAGCAGCGCAAATCAGGACAGATGGGGAAAAAAAAAACGTCACCATTATTGCCCACCCCAGTTGTACTCCTTCTAGGATGTATGATGCATGCACGTTTTTAGCCCACAAATGCATTGTGCTATTATATTAGAAGCAGTGCATTTGGTGTTCCAAAGTATAGTGAGGAAACCATGAGGGGTACAAAAGAAAACTAATTTGCTCATATATTAACATTACCTATGTTACTGTTGCATTGGTGTTGCTAAGATACACATTAGCCAATATACTAAACCACATGACCAGGATAACTTTTTGTCCGTCAACATTAAGATCCTGTCAGTGAGAGCCATGATTTATGTGCTCCCACCACCACTGCCGGCATCAGCAATGAATTATCTGAGCTAGCCACACCACTTACATGTGTATCATTTTGTGGGTTCCTATTTGTCAGTGTTCTACATATGACATATGGCTGTTGTATAGGTAAGGGTGTGCTGGTTTTATTAAATTGCACTACTGTTATGTTTTGGAGTCATCAAGTATGTAAATACTATTTGCTAACTTAACCACCACAACCACAGGAAGAGATGTTATCCTTTTTTCATGTTTCACTGTACTTTCATTAAAAGCATTAAATGTAATCTCAGGCTGTAATGGCAGGACAATACATTGACCTTCTAGCTAGAAGTGATGCCAATAAATCCTTAAATGTCTGGTCCATGGAGAGGGAAATGTAGCAGGTGTTGTTTTACTAGTATCCACTAATGCTAAGCAACTGGATATTGCTTTAATGTAGTCTAAACTGACACTTAAAAAGAAAGAGACAAATATAGTTCTACATAATCCCTGAAAACAGAATAAACAGTACTTTGCCTACCACGCTATGTTATGATATATAAAACTGTTTGTATTGTTATGCTGTAAACCAGTTTTATTACTTATACAGAATATTTTCTATCTCAACAAACATTTTGGTGTTTATTTAAACCACTATTTTTTTTTTTGTGAATCTTCATTTTCAGATATTGTATGAAGGTTACCCAAGAGCCCTTTCACACTGAGGCACTTCTAAACTGCCCATAAAACGCTGAGCGATTTTTGCAGCGCTTTTCAGGTGCTTTTGATCCATTTGCGATGCGCTTTTTAATGGACACGTGACTCAAAAATGTCTCCAAAAACATTTTGAGGCACTTTTAAAGTGCTTTTCAGGCGCTTTGTTTTTTTTTTTTTATTTGTTTAATGTCAAAGCGTTTGCAAAACTGCTCAGTGTGAAAGGGCTCTAAAGGCAATGTACAGTGTGATTTTCATATGCAAGCCATATGTTCACAATTGTCCCTTATTTAGCAGTTTTAGACCATCTAGTGGAGCCTTTCTCAACCTTTTATACCCCTGAAGCTTCCTTTAAAAAAATTTTAAATCCTAGGGAACCACTGTTCAACCTTATGTAAGTTGTCACACTAGTCTACACAATATATACTTTAGAAACTGGGTTTCTTTAACTATAACATGCGGACCCTCCCACTTAGGAGTTTTTATCAGACAGAGGGAGGTAAGGCTATGATCTATAAAGACGTTTGCTAAAATTCTCTCAATTTATAAAACTGACCTGCATGGCCAGCCATAGCTGTGCAAGAAATCCTTCAACAATAAAGCTGCTGTGCATGGGCAGATAAAAAAAAAAAAAGTTTTGGGAATGGGTCATGTGAATTACTCTTGACACATCTTTGATCTATAAGCTACAGTAAATATTGACCATGGGTTATATGCTGCAATCTTCAAGTGAGGACATTGAAAAACAAAACAAAGTTGTTAGGACAGCCCATATAACCCTACTTTTGCTAGTGTGCTTAGGAGATGGATGAACTCTCTGTACTGAGAGCAGGTTTTTGGCTTATATTTCCAAATTTATAGAAAGGCTGAACACTTTGCTTGGTTCTTCACACAGAGAAATCCTTCTCCACCTGGCTGCATCAACACTACTGAGGCAATACAATTGGATCAGTTGCTCCTCGGCACTGCCTTCGAAAACTGTACATGGACCTCACTGCAAGAAATCTCTATAAAATGGAAATGTGTGGCTGGCTTGTAATTTTGTGTCTTGGCACTCGTTCCTTCTTGTGACATTTACCCTTGATACAGCAGTACATTGTGCTATAGAGAGCTCTTTAGGTCTAGAACAGTGGCAGTCTGAGTTCTGATAGTTCCAGTCACTGATGACCCTGCCTTGGAGGAGTAAGTATGCCCTTTTGAAGTGGGCAAAGCATCCCTCTCACACCTAGTTATCTACCCCCCCCCCCAGGAAATAGTTTCTGGACACAGGCTGCTGCCTTGGAGAGTGAGACCACCTTAGGCTGGAAGCAGTGTGTCACAGGGCTGCAACGGTATTTACACATTTTGTTGCAGCATATTCTAGCGAGCACCACTTTAAACAGTCTGCCACAGTATAGTATTTACAACGAGCAAGATTATTTTAGTGCAACTCCAGTCAAAGTGTTACTGAACTCGTGACAATAAAATCCATCTGTATATGCAGTACATTAAGATAAAAAAAACATAAAATGCATTAAGATAAAAAACCTTCTGTTGTTACAACCACTTTAACCACATAACGACCTCCCACCACAGTTTTACTGCGGCAGGCAGCCACTCCTGGGCAAAGCAACGTTATACTACGTCGCTCGCTCAGGAGGCTCTAGGGGGTGAGCGTGCGCCGCCAGCGGCACGCTCTCGCCCCCGCCGGCCACTTGCGAACTCCCGCAGCTGAGAGAGAAGGACAGACGGCTGATGTAAACACAGCTGTCTGTCATTCTCCCTGAAGTGATCACAGAAGCTATGTGATCCTGCTATATAGGATCGCATGTCTCTGTGATTACTTCACTAGCCACGCCCCCTGACAGTTAGAATCACGCCCCTAGGGACACATTTAACCCCTTGATCATACATACTGTTAACCCCTTCCCTGCCAGTGTCATTTTTACAGTAACCGTGCATATTTTTAGCACTGATTACTGTAGTAATGTCACTGGTACCCCCAAAAGTGTCAAAAATGTCAGTTAGGGGTCCGATCTGTCCACCGCAATGTCGCAGTCCCGCAAAAAAAAATAGCAGATCGCCACCATTACTAGTAAAAAAAAAACAATAATATTGTAATTTTTTCAAAATTTACGCTCTTTTTTTGTTTATAGCGCAAAAAATAAAAATCACACAGGTGATCAAATACCACCAAAAGAAAGCTCTATTTGTGGGGAAAAAAGGGCGTCAATTTTGTTTGTGTACAGCGCCGCACGACCGCGCAATTGTCCTTTAAAATAACGCAGTGCCGAATCGCAAAATAGGGCCTGGTCATTGAGGAGCCAAATCCTCCGGGGCTAAAGTGGTTAAAGGTTCTCAACACCTTTTTGCGGGTCTAAAAAGTTTCCAATGTAATCAGCTTAGGCTATGATTGCATCACTACAACAAAGGGAATTTCTAGAAACCATAGACATTAAGGATGTGTGTTTCCATATCCCTTTTCCCCTAATGCATCAGCAGTTTCTGAGATTTGCAGTAGTCAAGCAACATTTCCAGTTTGTAGCTCTCCACTTTGGCCTGTCCACAGCCCCCGGGTATTCACCAAGGTGCTTACACTGATCCTTATGCTCTTGCACTCTCAGGGAATCCACATTATTTAATATCTGGACAACATTCTCTTACAGGATCAATCCACATCAGCCCTGGTTGCCAATGACCTGAAGATGATGTAAACACTTTAGAGCTTTGGATGGATTCTTACCCTTCATAAGTCTGTGTTGGAGCCAACAAACCACTTAGAGTATCCAGGCCTAGTCTTGAACAAAGCCAAAGTGTTCCTCCTCTGGGAGAGAGTGCTGACCTCTGAGATCATGCTTGGCTCTTTGCTCCAAAAATCTTCCTGGTGGCCTCATTTGAGGTGGTGAGGTTTGCCCAGTTTTACTACAGGTCTTTACAGCTTAATGTACTGCTGTGTGCTGACTGCATGGTGCTTCTACATGCTTATGTGCCTCTGTCCCAAGATCAGGATATCTCTGTCCTGTTTTGGAGTTAGGGAAGTAGTTCCTTCCATGGATCTGGATGGATGTCAGCCTGTCAGACTGGGGAGATGCCCTGGGGACAGAAATGGTCAAAAGGGACATTGTCATTGAGGAATCCAGATTTCCAATTAATATTCTTGAACTGAGGGTCATTTGCCTATTTCTAATTCCTTTGACAAACCAGCTTGAGGGGTAACTGACAAGGGTTCATTTAGACAATGCCACAGCTGTGATTTTCAGAAAGGCAACATCAGAAGCTGCACATCCTTTCAAGAAGCAGACCTAATCATGGCTTTGGCCAAAAGCCTAATTCCAGCCTTTTTCATAGTCCACATTCCTGAGTTGAACAACTGGCAAGTGGACTTCCTCAGTAGTCAGCACCTAGATGCAGAGGAATGTTCACGTCACCATTGGGGACACGAGATGTAGATCCATTGGCATCCAGATTTACCAATAAGGTGGAAAGGTTTGTTGCCAGGTGTAGGGATCCATGGGCCAACGCACTGCTGACTATGAAATAAGTTCTGGTCCTAAAACATCAGGGTCTCTCCGACTGCTACACTTCCTAAGCTTCCCACAAAGTGTATCACTGCACCGTGAGAGCTTAGCTTGAATGTGCAAGGCATGGAAGTTTAATCTCAGACGATATTCTGTGGGACATATTTGGTCTTGAACATCCTGAAAGGGCAAGTCTTGGCAGTGACTATTCTCTTTCAGAGACCACTGACTACCCATTTCCTGGTAAAGGCCTTTGTTTAACCACTTGCCAACCGCCGCAAGTACATTTACTGCGGCAGTCAGCCCCGTGCAGGCAAAGCGACGTAGTACTACGTCGCTCGCGGTCTTGCTGATGACCTGATTGGTTTCAGAAACGATCAGTCATCAGGTCCAGTCCAATGATTTTTGGCCTGGATCTGTTGATCGGTTCTGCCCAATCAGATTCTTTTCTGAGCCTGTGAAATATAAACACAGGCTCAGAAAAGACCTGCTCTCCCCACCCATGATCCTTTTTGGATTCATCGAGAGGAGAGAGCACATCTAACTGTGAGTACTGCACCAAGCACACATACACACACTTAGATAGGCACATTTAACCCCTGATCGCCCCCCCAGTTAACCCCTACACCCCCTGTCACAACACACACTGTATACTGTATATAGCATTTTCCTATATACCCGTATAAGTGTGATTTGTGACCAGGTGTAGTGCTTGTGGCCCTCCCTTTTACACTCAAAATACCCCCCCCAATAAAGATTTAACCCCCTGATCACCCCCAGTTAACCCCTTACCCCCTGTCACATTGCACACTAATACACACGTAATATAGTGTTTTACTTACTTTATTTTGTATTAGTGCGATTGTGACTTGAGTTAGCGGTAGCGAGTTAATTTCTATCCCAAGGAGGTTTAGGGTCCCCGCCACCCCCCTAATAAAGATTTAACCCCCTGATTCCCCCCTAATCACCCCTACACCCCCTGTCACAACACACACTGTATACAGTATATAGCATTTTCCTATATACCCGTATAAGATTGACTTGTGACCAGGTTTAGCGCTTGCCGCTGTTCCTTTTATACTTAGGATACTGCCACCCCCAATAAAGATTTAACCCCCTGATCCCCCCTGATCACCCCCAGTTAACCCCTTCCCCCCTGTCACATCTGTCACATTGCACACTAATAAACAAGTAATATAGTGTTTTACTGTATTTTGTATTAGTGTGATTGTGACTTGAGTTAGCGCTAGCGAGTTCGTTTCTGTCCCAAGGAGGTTTAGGGTCCCTGACACCCCCCCCAATAAAGATTTAACCCCCTTATCCCCCCTGATCACACCCAGTTAACCCCTTCATTGCCCTGTCACAGTGTCACTTTTATAGTGTACAGTTTTTTTTCTGATCACTATTATTAGTGACATATTTGACATTAGCTAGTGTTAGCGTCAGTCTAAAATAGCGCAGATCCCCAGCGCATAGTTAGAAATAACCCCTTGATAACCACACACACACACACTTCCATTACTAGTATAGTGTTTGAACAGATCAATATCTGATCTGATCAGAACAATACTAGCGTCCCCATAGTTTAGTGTTCCCAAAACGCGGTGTTTGCACGATCAGCACTGATTCCTGCCAGCACCTGCGTTTAACCCCCTCCGCCCAGCCCACCCCACCCAGGCAAGTGTAGTAATCAATAGATTAATGTCACTTACAAAAAACACAACACACAAAACCGCTGTGTTAGCAGAGTCAGGCCTGATCCCTGCTAGCTTAAAATAACATGCAGCGCTTTTGATATTAAAATCCACAAAATATCTATTGGGGAGTAAATCACCTGCTAGCATTAGCAGTTTTTTTTGGTAGCGGTTGAAATAGTCCTTGACAACCAGGTGCTTTTATTACCTGTGAGTCACACTACTGTACCGGTAAATTTAGTTACTAAAATGTCCAAACGTTGGTACAGTAATGCAGTGGCTTACAGTATACTGACCATGTCAGATGAGAGCGATGGGGAAGCCTCACTGGCAGAATCAGGGTCAGTATATGAACCTGATAACAGGAATGGCTCCCTGACAGATAGCTCCGACGACAGATGGGTCCCTGTTAGACACAGGTGTACCCGACCCCATTCTGGAGTTGTTGAGATACAGGAATCGCAGGGTGCTCGTATGGAGCAGAGTGTCGGTGCTAGTGCCGCTCATCCTTCTGGTGGCCTGGCAAGCGCCAGCGGCCTAGTACAGCCTGGACCTAGTACAACCAGCAGGGCCGATCCTGGGGTCACAGGCGCCTGGGTGCAGAAATATTTTTGGCGCCCCCATGTGGGCGTGGTTATCTTACTAACTCCTCCCCTTTAAAATGTTTCTATGGCAACAACTCCACCTCTCAGTCTTTAAGCCCCACCACTGTTTGTAATCTTAAGGTGGGCAGGTGCTGTGGTGGCAGGCGCTGTGGTGGCAGGCCGCCTGCGGCCTGCCACCACAGGGCCTGCCCGCCTGCTACCACAGCGCCTACCCGCCTGCCACCACAAGGCCTGCCTGCCACCACAGCGCCTGCCCGCCTGCCACCACAGGACTTGCCCGCCTGCCACCACAGCGCCTGCCACCACAGCGCCTGCTACCACAGCGCCTGCCACCACAGCGCCTGCCCGCCTGCCACCACAAGGCCTGCCTGCCTGCCACCACAGCGCCTGCCACCACAGCACCTGCCCGCCTGCCACCACAGCGCCTACCACCACAGCGCCTGCCACTACAGCGCCTGCCCGCCTGCCACCACAGGACCTGCCTGCCTGCCACCACAGCGCCTGCCACTACAGCGCCTGCCACCACAGCGCCTGGCCGCCTGCCAACACAGGCTGCACCTGCCCGCCTGCCACCACAGCGCCTGCCGCAGCCTGTGTTGGCAGGCGGGCAGGCCCTGTGGTGGCAGGCGGGCAGGCTCTGTGGTGGCAGGCAGGCCTTGTGGTGGCAGGTGGGCAGGCGCTGTGGTGGCAGGCCCTGTGGTAGCAAGCGCTGTGGTGGCAGGCCCTGTGGTAGCAGGCGCTGTGGTGGCAGGTGGGCAGGCGCTGTGG
The DNA here is from genome assembly GCF_965119305.1 of Pelophylax lessonae. NCBI lineage: Eukaryota > Metazoa > Chordata > Amphibia > Anura > Ranidae > Pelophylax > Pelophylax lessonae. The sequence goes on along the minus strand of NC_138768.1, from coordinate 406,820,269 downwards.
TGGCAGGCGCTGTGGTAGCAGGCGGGCAGGCGCTGTGGTGGCAGGCGCTGTGGTAGCAGGCGCTGTGGTGGCAGGCGGGCAGGCGCTGTGGTGGAAGGCGGGCAGGACCACCACAGCACCTGCTACCACAGCGCCTGCCACCACAGGGCCTGCCCGCCTGCCAACACAGGCTGCGCCTGCCCGCCTGCCACCACAGCGCCTGCCCGCCTGCCACCACAGGGCCTGCCCGCCTGCCAACACAGGCTGCGCCTGCCCGCCAGCCGCCACAGCGCCTGCCGCAGGTGCTGTGGTGGCAGGCGGGCAGGCGAAGCCTGTGTTGGCAGGCGGGCAGGCCCTGTGGTGGCAGGCGGGCAGGTGCTGTGGTGGGGAGAGGGCACTGTGGAGTCTGTCAGGTGTCGATGAGGCAGTGAGGCCTGGCTGAGTGAGTGAGCTTCAATAAAATTGTTGTTGTCGTTTTCTTTGTCAATGTCTTACTCTCTTACTCTGTCTTACCTTACTGAAGCAGCAGACCAGGCAGACCTGCAGACCAGATGCCAGTTTGGCAGTTTCTTCAGGGGCAGGGCACAGTACTTCTTGTTCCTTCTCTTTTTCAGGCCAGGCACCACCGAGGCAGGTCACGTCACGCGGTCTTCTTTCGTCTCAGGGGCTCCCCCAACGCACAGCGCGCCGCTGGAGAGGGTGGGGGTGGAGCGCCAGCCCAGCCCGCCCCCAACACTGTATACTTGTGGAGGAATAGGTTCCTCCTCCGCTCTCTGAATGCTGGGGCGGCGGGGCGGCCCGGGCAGATGACTTCACTGGTTGCTAGACGCTAAGCGGTCCTAGCATAGCAACCAGTGATACAGCGGGACTGTCTGGATGGATCGCAGAGGAGAAAACTCTAGCAGAGAGGCTGCGGGCGGCTGTGCTTGACTGGTGGTCAGACAGTAACCGTGCAGCGTGCGCGCTTGGGAAGCGGGTTAGAGGGGAGCGGGCCGGCCCGGGTAACACTAATTACATTAATTACAGTAACTCTCTGGGCCTCTGGCAGCTTCGGCCGTCTGGCGGCGCCCCCCCTTTTTAACACACTGAAGCGCCTGGGTGCTCTGCACCCTCCGCGCCCGCTTAGGATCGGCCCTGACAACCAGCACTGCAGTAACACTTGGTGACGTGGCGAGTCCCATAAGTGCAGTTGAAGATGGTGCGGTAGCTAGCACGAGTAGTGGCCCACAGCCGCCGCATATTCGAAAACAGGCCCGTAGAGCCCATAGTGCCCTCCCTGATGAGCTGGCATATCTCAATTGGCAACCCACTGATACTACAGCGCCAGTACTTCCCCCATTCACTGCCCAACCTGGAATCCACATGGAGACAGCTGGTTTTACGCCCCTGAATTTTTTTGAGCTCTTCTTCTTGGAAGATCTTTTCGGATCTATTGTGGATCAATCAAATTTATACGCACAACAATTCATCGCCGCCAACCCAAATTCGCCCCTTGCCAGACCATTCGGCTGGAAACATATAACGGTTCCTGAATTTAAAATCTTTCTGGGCCTTTCCCTCAACATGGGCATAACCAAAAAGAGTGAATTGCGACTATATTGGTCCACTAGCCCACTTCGCCATATGCGCGTGTACTCTGCCTCCATGTCCTGGGCGAGATACAAGCAAATTCTGCGATTTATGCATTTCAACGACAATGAAATCTGTCGTCCTCGGGGAGACCCTGAATATGATCGGCTCCACAAAATTCGGCCCCTCATAGACCACTTCAATCAGCGGTTTGCAGCCTTGTTTACCCCCAAACAAGTTGTCTGCATTGACGAGTCCCTAATTAAATTAACTGGCCGCCTTGCTATAAAACAGTACCTCCCCAGCAAGCGTGCCAAGTACGGGGTCAAACTGTACAAGCTCTGTGACAGGGCCACAGGCTATACAGTTCGTTTCCGGGTCTATGAGGGAAAATACAGCTCTGTGGAGCCCCCCAACTGCCCAGACTACATAGGATAGATAGTTTGGGACTTGGTGTCACCCTTATCCGGACGCTACCATACACTAGTGGAGTTTTAGTGTAGGGTACAGCACGACACAGTGTAGGGCACACAAACACAGGGTCTTGAAAGATGTTCGATGTCTATCGACATTTTGAGATACCCAAGCTGGGAAATCGCAGTTCACAAGAAAAAAGTGTTAAAAGAAAAAAATATGAAATAAAAAACCAAAAACAGTTGTTGTGTCAGTTATTTTTATGTTCTTCTACTCTTCCTACTGTACTTTTACTGTACTTTGTTTTTTATTCTTTTGTTAACCTGTTTCTCTTGCAGGTACCCGTCATCTGCCACACTGATTTTATATATTCTGACACAAACAGCGCTCAGCATATATGGATACCTCTGATGGCAGCAGCTGTGGTAGGCTGATTTCACCACTGCAGTTAAAATACCTTTAGGTATACATGGAATATTGTCATGTTTACCCACCATTAAATCAGTGGGTTTGGTTGTTGGGTGGTTAATGGTGTGTAATACTACACAATATTCCTGTGGTGGTTTCTGTTAGGCTATATGCCAAACAAGGACCAGCAATGTACTGGTACGTTGCTGGACTTTGAGTGGTTATACCAGGATGATGCCTGCAGATTTAGGCATCACCTTGGTATCATTTTTTTACAGCCAGCGGTCGGCTTACATGTAAAAGCAATCCTAGCAGATAATTGGCCGCTAGACTGCTTTTACATGCAGTGGGAGGGGACCGCCTTCCGTCGCCTTCTGTGGTTTTTCTCAGGCTCTCCTGTCCCACCGGTTAACCCGAGAGTGCAGCTGGTGGTTCAGTTATCTAACCATAGAGCTGATTGGAGATGAGAATGGCTCCAATCATCTCTATGGCCTAAGATACCGGAAGCTACGAGCATTTCATGACTTCTGTTTCGCCAGAAATAAACAGCGCCATTGGGAAATTGGGAAAGTATTTTATCACACCAATTTTGGTGTAGTCAGATGCGTTAAGGTCAGAGGAGAGATCTAGAGTCTAAAAGACCCCAATTTTTTTAAAAAAAAGAGTACCTGTCACTACAGATTGCTATCATAGGGGATATTTAAATTCACTGTGATAACAATAAAAATGATTTTAAAAAAATGAAAGGAAAGGTGTCAAAATAACATAAAAAAGCAAAATAAAAAATGAAGTCACCCCGTGCTTGCGCGCAAAGGTGCACGCAAGTGTTGGTCTAGTGTCATATGTAAACTGCAATTGCAGCATGCATGTGTGGTATCGCCGCAAATGCCAGGTCGAGGGCAATAATTCTTGCAGTAGACCTCCTCTGTAAGTCTAAAGTGGTAACCTGTAAAGACTTTTAAAGGCTTTTAAAAATGTACGTAGTCTGTTGCCGCTGCACAGGCGTGCACAATTTTTAAAGTATGTCATGTTTGGTATCTATGTACTCGGCATAAGATCATCTTTTAAATTTAAAATTTAAATTTTAAAATTATATCAATTTAATTTGGGTACAGCTTTGCACGACCACGCAATTGTCCATTAAAGTAAGCAGTGCCGAATCGCAAAATTTGGCCTGGTCGGGAATGGGTTTAAATCTTCTGGTCTTAAAGCGGTTAAAAAAATGCTCATTGAGAATTTTTTTGTCAAAGACATGTAGCTAAATACATTTTGGCCTAAATATATGACAAAAATTGAATATATTGGATATTTTTTAACTGTCAAAGTAGAAAAATATTGTTATTTTTTCAAAATTTTCGCATTTTCTTATTAATATCACAAAAAAATAAAAAGCGCAGAGGTGATCAAATACCACCAAAAGGAAGCTCTGTTTGTGGGAAAAAAAGGACGTAAATTTCGTTTGGGTACGGCGTTGCATGACCGCGCAATTGTCAGTTAAAGTCGCACAGTGCCAAATCGCAAAAAGTGGCCTGGACGTAAGACAGCAAAATCCTCCGGTGGTAAAGTGGTTAAAGAAATATATATTGTTTGGGGGTTTAAAGTAATTTTCTAGTAAAAAAAAATATTTTTTCATGTAAACAAAAAGGCACAGAAAAGGCTTGGTTTTCAAGTGGTTAGAAGAGTGGGTGATGTGTGGCTAAGATTGAACATAAAATGCCGGGACAGTTCAAACACCCCCCAAATGACCCCTTTTTGAAAAGTAGACACCCAAAGCTATTTGCTGAGAAGCATATTGAGTCCTTGCAGTATTTTATATTTTGCCCTAAGTTTCGGGAAGGTGACAATTTGTTTTTTTTTTTGTTTTTTTTTACTATTTTTTTCAATTTCCAAAACTTTGTGACAAAAAGTGAGATCTGCAAAACACTCAACATGCCTCTCTGCAAATAGCTTAGGGTGTCTACTTTCCGAAAAGGGGTCATACTACACAATATTCCTGTGGGGATTTCTGTTAGATTCTCTTTTTTTTCATTCAGCCCACAGGCTGCATGGAAAAAAAAAAAAAAAAACCTACACTATATGCCAAACAAGGATCAGCAATGTACTGGTACGTTGCTGGAATTTGAGTGGTTATACCAGGATGATGCCTGCAGATTTAGGCATCACCTTGGTATCGTTTTTTACAGCCAGCAGTCGGCTTACATGTAAAAGCAATCATAGCAGATAATTGGCCGCTAGACTGCTTTTACATGCAGTGGGAGGGGACTACCTTCTGCCGCCTTCTGTGGTTTTTCTCAGGCTCTCCTGTCCCACCGGTTAACCCAAGAGTGCAGCCGGTGGTTCAGTTATCTAACCATAGAGCTGATTGGAGATGAGAATGGCTCCAATCATCTCTATGGCCTAAGATACCGGAAGCTACGAGCATTTCATGACTTCTGTTTCGCCAGAAATAAACAACGCCATTGGGAAGGTATTTTATCACACCAATTTTGGTGTGATCAGATGCTTTAAGGTCAGAGGAGAGATCTAGAGTCTAAAAGACTCCAATTTTTTTTAAAAAAAGAGTACCTGTCACTACAGATTGCTATCATAGGGGATATTTAAATTCACTGTGATAACAATAAAAATGATTTAAAAAAAAAAAATGAAAGGAAAGGTGTCAAAATAACATAAAAAGCAAAATATAAAAAATGAAGTCCTCCTGTCCCCCGTGCTTGCGCGCAAAGGCGCACGCAAGCGTTGGTCTAGTGTCATATGTAAACCGCAATTGCAGCATGCATGTGAGGTATCACCACAAACGCCAGGTCGAGGGCAGTAATTCTCGCAGTAGACCTCCTCTTTAAGTCTAAAGTGGTAACCTGTAAAGACTTTTAAAGGTTTTTAAAAATGTACGTAGTTTGTTGCCGCTGCACAGGCGTGCGCAATTTTTAAAGGATGTCATGGTATCTATGTACTCGGCATAAGATCATCTTTTAAATTTTACCAAACAATTTGGAATTATATAGTGTATTTGTGCATTAAATTTTAAAAAAATATATTTTTTTCGCAGAAATTGCGTTTGGAAAATCTGTGCGCAAATACCGTGTGACAAAAAAATTTGCAACATTCACCATTTTGTTCTATAGGGCCTCTGCTTTAAAGAAGGGTTCCAAGTAATTTTCTAGTAAAAAAAAAAAAAAAAAAAGTTTTTCATGTGAACAAAAAGTCACAGAAAAGGCTTGGTTTTCAAGTGGTTAGAAGAGTGGGTGATATGTGGCTAAGATTGAGCATAAAATGCCGGGACAGTTCAAACACCCCCCAAATAACCCCTTTTTGAAAAGTAGACACCCAAAGCTATTTGCTGAGAGGCATATTGAGTCCATGGAGTATTTTATATTTTGCCCTAACTTTCGGGAAGTTGACAATTTGTTTTTTTTTACTCTTTTTTCAATTTCCAAAACTTTGTGACAAAAAGCGAGATCTGCAAAACACTCAACATGCCTCTCTGCAAATAGCTTAGAGTGTCTACTTTCCGAAAAGGGGTCATTTGGGGGGGGTGTTGTGCTGTCTTGGCATTTCATGGCCTCCGAAATTGTGATAGGTAGTCAGGTGTGAAATTTACGCCCTTGGAAAGCCTGAAAGTGTGGATTGGTTTTCGGGGTCCTGTACTAGGTTAGACTGCAAAAAAGTCTCACACATGGGATATCCCTGTACTCAGGAGAATCATCAGAATGTATTTTGGGGTGTCATTTCACATATACCCATGGCATGTGTGAGCAATATATCATTTAGTGACAACTTTGTGTAAAAAAAAACAAAAAAAAATAATAATATATTACCTGGAACTTCTGGCAAAATATAAAATATTCCATGGACTCACCATGCCTCTCAGCAAATAGCTTGGGGTGTCTACTTTCCAAAATGGGGTCATTTGGGGGGTTTTGTGCTATCTTGGAATTTTAGGGCCTCCAAAACTGTGAAATCATGTAGGTGAAATGCACAATTTACGCCATTAGAAAACCTGAGAGTGTTGATTGGTTTTCGGGGTCCTGTACTCGGCTAGACTGCAAAAAAGTCTCACACATGTGGTATCCCTGTACTCAGGGGAAGCAGCAGAATGTATTTTGGGGTGTCATTCCACAAATACCCATGGCATGTGTGAGCAATTTATCTTTTAGTGACAACTTTGTGGTAAAAAAAAAATGTAATTTTCCTGAAACTTTTGGCGAAATATAAAATATTCCATGGACTCACTCTCAGCAAATAGCTTGGGGTGTCTACTTTCCAAAATGGGGTCATTTGGGGGGGTTTTGTGCTATCTTGAAATTTCAGGGCCTCTGAAACTGTGATGGGTAGTGAGGAGTAAAATAAAAAATTTATGCCATTAGAAAACCTGAAGATGGTGATTGATTTTCGGGGTCCCATACACAGCTAGGCTCCCAAAAAGTCTCACACATGGGATATCCCCATACTCAGGAGAAGCGGCAGAACGTATTTTGGGGTGTCATTTCACATATACCCATGCCATGTGTGAGAAATGTATCTTTTAGTGACAGCTTTGTGTTAAAAAAAATTAAAAAAAAATTGTAATTTTCCCAAAACTTGTGGCAAAATATAAAATATTCCATGGACTCACCATGCCTCTCAGCAAATAGCTTGGGGTGTCTACTTTCCAAAATTGGGTCATTTTGGGGGTTTTGTGGTATCTTGACATTTCAGGGCCTCCTAAACCGTTATAGGTAGTGAGAAAATACAATGAAAAATGTACGCCCTTTGAAATTCTGATGGTGGGGATTTGTTTTCGGGGTCCTGTACACGGCTAGGCTCACAAAAAGTCTCACATATGTGATATCCCTGTACTCAGGAGAAGCAGCAGCATATATTTTTGGGTGTAATCACACATATACCCATGGCATGTGTGAGCAATATATCATTTCAATGTCAACTTTGTGTAAAAAAAAAATATATTTTTTTTAGTCATTTTTCAAACACCTGTGACAAAAAAATGAAATATTCAATGAGCTCAACATGCCTCTCAGAACATTCCTTAGGATATCTACTTTCCAAAAAGTGGTAATTTGGGGGGATTTTGTACTGCCCTGCCATTTTAGCACTTCATGAAATAAGATAGGCAGTCAGAAATTAAAGCTGCGTAAATTCCAGTATTTACACCATAGTTTGTAGACGCTGTAACTTTTGCGCAAACCAATAAAAATACGCTCATTGAGATTTTTTTTTGTCAAAGACATGTAGCTAAACACATTTTGGCCAAAATATATAACATAAATTGAGTATATTGGATATTTTTTAAAAGACAAAGTTGAAAATGTCATTTTATCTCAAAATTTTTGCTCTTTTTTTATTAATATCGCAAAAAATAAAAAGCGCAGAGGTGATCAAATACCACCAAAAGAAAGCTCTCTTTGTGGGGAAAAAAGGGACGTAAATTTCGTTTGGGTACAGCATTACATGACTGCGCAATTGTCAGTTAAAGTCATGCAGTGCCAAGTTGAAAAAAGGGGTCTGGTCTTTAAGCAGCCAAATCCTCCGGGGCTTAAGTGGTTAGGGGGTGCCTCACATCAATCTCACTGTTCGTGACGGTCCATATACATAATGTACATTCTGTTTATGTATGATTGTGCATTCGGTATATGGACCATCATGCTTGTTTTGCAAGCGTATCTTTATATGCATGCATTTGCATATTTTTTTTTGTAACATTTTTTGCGTGTTTGTATATATAGATCTTGTGTATATTTTAAATGTCTTTATTTTGTGGCATTCATATACTTTTCTGGATATCTCTTTGGTCATTTTGACCCCTCATTTCCTTTGTGTGCACATGTGATTTCAGGATTCTATAAGGTGTATGTTGTGCTTTTGCGTTAGCCATGATTAAGACCTGAACGGCCAAAATAGTTTTTGGCTGTGTTCCACTATCCTATATTAAAAGGGTTGTAAAGGTTTACATTTTTTTAAATAAATAACAAACATGTTATACTTACCTGCACTGTGCAAGGGTTTGGCACAGAGCAGCCCTGATCCCCCTCTTCTGGGGTGCTCCACCAGCGCTCCTGGCTCCTCTTCTTCATCGGGTGCCCCCACGGATAGCTGCTTTCCATGGGGCCCCCATGCGGCCGCACTCCCGAGTCCTGCTGCTGCGTCCATTGACACAGACAGCAGGATTTGGTCCTGCCCCCCCCCCCGCGTCACTGGATTTGATTGAAAGCAGCGGCCGCTGGGTTTGTGCACATCGCTGGAACGGATGGGTTCAGGTACTGCCAGCTGCTGCAAAAAGGTTTTTCACCTTAACCACTTCAATACAGGGCACTTTCAACCCCTTCCTGCCCAGAACAAGGTGCTCTCACACTTTGAATGACAATTACTCAGTCATGCAACATTGTTCCCATATAAAATGTGTGTCTTTTTTCCACACAAATAGAGCTTTCTTTTGGTGGTATTTACCAACTACTGGGTTTTTTATTTTTCTGCTATAAATAAAAAAAGACCAAAAATGTTGTGAAAAAACACATTTTCTTTGTTCCTGACATAACATTTTGCAAATTATTCATTTTTCTTTATACATTTTGGCCAACATTTATACTGCTACACATCTTTGGTAAAAATAACCTAAATAAGTGTATATTATTTGGTCTTTCTGAAGCTTACAGAGTCTACAAGCTATGGTGCCAATCATTGAAAATTGATCACACCTAATGTACTGAAAGCCTATCTCATTTCTTGAGACACTAACAAGCCAGGAAAGTACAACTACCCCACAAATTACCCCTTTCTGAAAAGTAGACATTACAAGGTATTTAGTAGGAGGCATAATGAGTTTTTTGAAGTTATCATTTTTTCTCACAATTCTTTGCAATATAAAGATTATTATTATTTTTTTTTTACAAAATTGTCGTATTAACAGGTTATTTCTCACACACAGCATATGCATACTTGCAACTATACTCCAAAACACATTCTGCTACTCCTCCTGAGTATGGCGATACCACATGTGTGAGACTTTTTCACAGCCTGGCCACATACAGAGGCCCAACATGCAGGGAGCACCGTCAGGTGTTCTAGGGACATAAATTACACATCTAATGTCATGACGACCTATCGCACTTTTGAAGGCCCTGGAGTGCCAGGACAATGAGAAAACCAACAAAACAACCCCATTTTGGAAAGCAAACACTCCAACTTATAATCTTGGAGGCATAATGAGTCTTTTAAACATGTCATTTTTTTCCACAAGTTTTTGGAAAATGTGAAAAGAAAATGAAAACTTATTTTTTTTACACAAAGTTGTCTATTTATACAATATTTCTAACACATAGCATGTACATAGCAAAAATTGCACCCCAAAATACATTCTGCTACTCCTCCTGAGCATGGCGATACCACTTGTGTGAGACTTTTACACAGCCTAGCCACATACAGAGGCCCAACATTCAAGTAGCATCGTCAGGCATTCTAGGAACATAAAATACACATCTAATTTCCTGACAACCTATCATTTTTGAAGGCCCTTCATATTTCTAACACATAGCATGTACATACCAAGAATTACACTCCAGAATACATTTTATTGAGGAAAGGGTAAAAAAAAAAAAAGTATCACCTGTGGTTTTAGTGGTGCAGTTGTCCACAGAGCAGAGCATTGGTCCAGACAGCAGGCAGGGACATGCTTAGCGACAACAATAGTAATTATCCAGACAGCAGGCAGGAACATGGTCTATATTCAGTACTGGGATATTGCCAGCACAGCCAAAGCATTTGTTCAAAGTAATTGTCCAGGGAGAGACATGGTTAGCACATCCATATTATTGGTCCTGGTACACTGTTATTGCAGACACTCATTATTGTACCGCTCTCCAGCCCTTCATAAACATATTGCCTTATGCTACAGCTAATTATTCCCAGAGTACAGGTAGCAGGCAGAGGTGTGGTCAGTTCATGCGACAGGCAGAGGCATGATGTAAGTCAGCAGCAGGCTGAGGGCCTGAGTCTCTGAGTCTCTGAAAAATCTCTTTGAAGCTTCCGGACTCCAGACCCTAATCCAGAAATTATGAAACCCGGAGAGAACCAAAAAATGAGTTTTCTCCATCCGGAAAAACAATTCTGGAGCCCATTCTGAATTCGGATTCCACTATATAGTTTTTTAGTGAGACCTCATTTAGAATACTGTTTCCAGTTCTGGAGACCTCACTTACACAAATATATTGATAAAATAGATTGAGTCCAGAGACGGTTATCAAAAATGGTGAAAGGTTTGGCGGATAAAACATATCAAGAGCGACTTCGGGAACTTAATATGTACAGTCTGGTGGAAAGAAGGGAAAGGGGAGACATGATAGAAATTTTTAAACACATCAAGGGGGTGAATAAGGTTCGGGAGTGCAGTTTTTTCAATATGAAACCAAAATCAAGAAAAAAAAAAACAGGAACATGACCTCAAGCTAAGTGGAGGAAAATTCAAAACTAATCTTAGAAAGTATTATTTTACTGACAGGGTAGTTAATGCTTGGAATAAATTACCAGCAGAGGTAGCGAGACAGTCAACAGCAAATGGCTTCAAAATTGCTTGGGACAAACATAGTTCTATGCTCAGACAATAAAGTTAATGAAAAAAAAAAAAACAAGAAAAAAATGGGCAGACTCGATGGACTACTCAGTCTTTTTCTGCTGTCACTTTTCTATGTTTCTAACCTTGTTAATTAAAATGCATACATATAAACATAAGAAATAGCACTGATGATACATTTTCAGAAACACAAGTGTTCTGCTAGAAACTGCTAAGAAAAGCAAAAGAAGAATGCATTAAACTATATTACCATCACACCCAAACAAAATTCTTGTGAGAGTGCAAATCGGCAGCATAGCTATTATTCATCAAACATGCATGCTGAGATCAGCATAGCATTATTCATGAGAAAATTCAGTAAGGCCGAGAGGGCGCAGGGATGAAAATGAGTGATAGTGTTAAGCCTTTTGAATGTATTTTATTTAACACAGGTTCTTAACAAATAATCTTTCAGTGAAGGGAGCTAGTCTTATCAGTGCCATGCAGACTGCTACAAATCCTTATCTCCAGTGAACAGTTTGCTTTAGTGATTTTTTTTTTTTTTGCAAAAAAGTGGAATCAAAAGCTACATATAGGCACTGCTTCCCAGACCCTGCTGTCTGCTCCCTTCAGACAAATAGTGACCTGAATACAGCAAGCAGGCAGAAAGGCTCCCAAATTATAGTTAATATGAGCTATAAGGGGACAAGACTTATAAATCGGGTTTTGCACAAAACGTAATATGCATTAAAGTGCTATCCATAAATGCGCTGTTCTCTGAGTACACGAATGCGCATGAAACTATAACAAAACTTAGAGACAAGCCTGGTATTGAAAAGCCATTACAACCATTTGTAAATCTGAAAGGACAAACATTTGCTTTGGCTTGACAATAATTCCTAGGAATTGTGTTCCCCAGGCCACTGGCAACACACTGCGCTGACTTGTCATTGGGTGAGATTTATAGTGAGAGAAGTTACTGCTGTTAGAGAAAAGCTTTTTTTTTCACTTCTATGCTGGTCAAAATAAATGGTCGACTGGTAGATTTAGATAACTGGATTGAAAAAATTATAAAAGTAATGCATTTGTATGAAAATAATTGTATTTAGAGTAGGCGGTAATAGCATATTCTATATGACAAGATAATGAAAAAGTATGTTGCTCCTGCTGTTTATTGGCAGTGGAGGAATTGCACTGTTTTGCCACTTACAAATGGTCTTACAGTGAAATAATAAGTAAAACTTTTATTGTCTTTATGCTTAACCATGCGGCGAAAGTAGTATTGTTTCTAAATTAGATTTCCAACCTTTTTTTGATAGTTATGTTTAAAATGAAATCCCTTTCCTTCTATATGTGCAGTATTTTATCAAGGCAGCAGATACAATAAGTAGTAAGGTTCCATTGTATAAAATTCCCCGAAACTCCCACTTTATCTTTGAAAACCTACTAAAACACCTGTGACCAATGACTCCCATAAAAAATTTATAGTTACATGTGTACCATTATATGGAACTGGAGGTAAACAAAGAAAATTCACATACGTTCAATAACCCCCATTGCATGGCCCAATCTGTAACATAGTCAATAGCACTAGAGCTACACATAGAAAATTTTCCATAGGTGTAACTCCCTCAAAACATAAACCAATGCACATTGATACAATCAACTGTGCTCTAGCTCCCAGAGTAATGCAACTGTTCGGAGCAGTGTGTAGGAGGATACATCAGACAACTAGAGACCTGGGCTGCTGCTTCTGTGTGAGAGCCATGGTCTGACTCTCCAAAGAGGATCTTTTACCCTTTGCTGCAGCACATAAGAACTAAAACCTAAAAGAATAGTGTATTAATTACTGTTTATTCACTCTGACCATATATAATTTTAATTTGCCAGGCAGGCTACGTTAAAGAAAGTGGCATGGTTGTTTTATTAGTCCTATTTTGTCTGTATAGTTCTGTAACACCATATGTAATTATTTTTAACTTGGAAATGCTTTAATATACAATTTTCTCTTTCGTTCATTGGTGGACACAGCTCTTTAGGATTCTTGACCATTGGGTATACTGCCCCCTACAGGTGTAGGACACTAGGCAGAAAAAAGAACTTGACTACGACTATGGGCAGTCCCAGGTGGTAAACTCCCCTCTCTGCTATAGGTCCTCAGTTTTTTTCTGCTTAGTCAGGAGTAAGGACCTAGTTCCTTGCTGGGATCTCCAGACTGGAGGACGGGCTGGATAACCTAGATCCAGTGGTCACCCCAGTCTGGCCAGCAAACACACGCAGACCACAGCTCCACGCTAAGTAGGCCGCAGCATAGCCCCGCTGGAGGGTTTTGGGATGGACAGGAGCCCCTTCCTGGGATGGTCAGGCCCTTGGGTTCCCCTCCTTACCTGTATTCTTGGGTCATCTAGCCCCCCATCCCCCCCATCTGGGGTAGTATGGTGGTTTGGAATGTGTCTGGGGCTGGGGTATGGTGCTTTATTGGTGGTGGGGAGAGGGTAAGCTGCCAGCGACTGGGTTATCGGCAAGGGGGGACTGTACCTGTGTGGGGGGACTGTGCCTGGTTCCCCCGTTCCCTCAAGTTTCATGCCTGGGCCCCAGGGATCCCTCCTGGGTCCCGTGGAGCCAGCCACGGTGGCTATTTTGTTGTAGCCTGTTCTAGTCTATGTCATGTTTGTGTAGTCCGGTGGCCATTTTTCGTTGATCCGGCGTATTACAGAGCCATTACAGAGGAGGTTCTGGGTGGCAATTTGAGCTGTGGGGACCCCTCCTTTTCCCCTGGTGCTGACTCCTGGGTCTTTCCCTTTCCCTGGACACTGCACGTGGGGCAAGTGCTACAGTAAGAGTCTGGTGGCGTCCCTCCCTCTCTCTGCTGCAGGATTGTGGGGTGCTACCAGCATGGTGGGGATGTCCTTTTGCAGTGTTATAAATGTTTTGTGGGGGTTCCCCTCTTTACCAATGGAGTCCTTGGAGCATATTTCCCCACCTGACCACTCTCAGAGGCTGAAGGGCCCTCGGGGACCTAACACTCCATTGATGCACTAACGGCGGTCCTGAAGTCCTTTGTGTCCCGGGTGGAGGTGGCTTTTGGGCAGCGGGCTAGCAAAAAGTCCCTCTTGCCTTCCCCTGCCTCATCTGTCTCCTCAGATCCTGAATCTGATTCGGCTGCCGCAGACGTGGCCAACCATGTGGGGTCTGTGGCCATGCGCCTTGACTTCTCTGATAGTGAGGATGATCCCTCCACACCTGTAGGTGCGCTGGTGGACGCACTGGTTGTGTCTGTGCATCAAACTTTAAAAAGGAGGTGGCTATCCCCATTGGCACTCACAAGCCATCTAGAGTGGCAAAGGTGTTTCCTTTTCCCTCCTATTTCACAGATTTATCGCATAAGAGTGGGAGCGTGCTAAACGTCTCTTCGTGGTTCCTAGACTCTTTGCGATGAGATACCCCTTTGAGGAGTCCCTCCTTAAAAAGTGGACTGTTCAACCGGTGGTGGCCCCACCGGTTTCCAGGTTGAATAAGGCAACAATGATTCTGGTTGAGGAATCGCCAGCCTTTAAAGATCTGGCTGACAGGAAAGTGGAGACTGTGGCCTGTTCACTGTTGCTGGTTCAGCACTTAGGGCGGCCTTCATCATTGCTCTGGTGTTGCAAACCCTGACTGAGTGGGCTAAACTTTTGCGCCATGACCTGGAGAGTGAGTAGCTTCCCCCTGCCTTTGCTGAACTGGCGGACCAGTTGGTCCAGGGGCTGCAGTTTCTGAATACAAGATCAAGTTTTGTTCTTACCCTCCGGAAAAGGTTCTTTCCTTCCAATGTGTGCCTGTCCCGGACTGATTGCAAGCTGTCTTTGGGGCCGTACAAGACCTGCTGCTTCAGGGTGTGATTGTTCCGGTTCTGGCCTCGGAACGGTTTCAGGGTTTTTATTTGAACCTGTTCACTGACCCAAAGAAATATGGCAAGGTGCGTCCGAATCTGGACCTCAAGGCCCTGAACTGCTTTGTGCGGGTAGAGAAGTTCATTCGCATGGTGGTAGCATCCTTAAATCAGGGGGATTTTCTTGCCTCTATTAGCATCAAGGATGCTTACTTGCACATTCCAACCTGTGTCCATCAACAGCGCTTCCTCCGCTTTGCTGTAGGAGAGGAGCATTATCAGTTTGTGGCGTTATTCTTTAGTCTCGCACCCCTCTCCGGTTTTGGCGTTGCTACGTCAGTGGGGAATTGCAGTTACCTGGATGACTTTCTCTTCCGAGCGGAGTCCTCTGCTGCTCTGGAGGAGGATGTAGAGATCACTATAGAGATCCTGAGGGAGTTTGATTGGCTTCTGAATTACCAGAAGTCTGCTCTGAATCCATCCAGAAAACTGTATTACCTGGGTCCAATTCTGGACTCAGCTCTGCAGATGGTCATCCCTCCAGTAGTATCACTATCTATCTTTGAGGCGGTTCCGTTTGCACAGTTCCATGCAAGGTCCCTACAAAGGGAGATCTTGGTCAAATGGGACATGTGTCCGAAGTCTCTGGACAATCAGATCCAGCTCAGCTGGAAAAGCAAAGGGTCTCAGGGCCTGGTGGCTTCGCTCTCCGGCTCTTCGACGGGGCAAATAGTTTCTCCTGTTGTATTGGATAGTGGTCACCACGGATGCCAGTCTGTCTGTGTGGGGAGGCGTTC
Organism: Pelophylax lessonae; assembly: GCF_965119305.1. Classification (NCBI taxonomy): domain Eukaryota; kingdom Metazoa; phylum Chordata; class Amphibia; order Anura; family Ranidae; genus Pelophylax; species Pelophylax lessonae. The sequence goes on along the minus strand of NC_138768.1, from coordinate 406,804,692 downwards.
TGGGCTGGAGCTCTGCTCAGGGTGTTTAGACACTGGAAGAGTCCAGACTACTGATAAATGTCCTCGAACTCCGGGCGATCAGGCTGTGCCTGGATCACTGGATGGATCGTCTCCGGGGGCTTCCAGTGCGGATTCAGTCAGACAATACCACGGCGGTGGCTTAGGTCAATCACAAGCGCTGAACAAGAAGTGTGTTGGCAGCTCTGAAGGTAGCCGGCATTTTACGGTGGGCAGAATGCTTCATTACTGCCCTCTCTGCCTTACACGTTCCAGGAGTGGAAAACTGGCAAGTGGATTATCTCAGTCGGCAAGTGTTGGACCAAGGGGATTAATCCTTTCACCCGGACGTGTTTCATCAGATATGTCTCCAGTGGGGCTCCCCTGAGGTGGATCTGTAGAGGCTCTTGCGCAGAATCAAGGCAGAAGGGATTCCAGTCATTCTAGTAGCCCCGGACTGGCCTCGCAGGTCTTGGTACGCTGACCCAGTGTGGCTGGTTGCCGTCGTTCCTTGGAGACTGCCTCTCAGGGAGGACCTGCTGTCCCAAGGGCCAATCTTTCACCCTGCTTTACAGTCGCTGGCTTTGATGGCTAGACTGTTGAAAGCCAGGTGCTGAAGGATAGAGATTTGCCTGGGTCTGTGATTCTGATGCTGCTAAAAGCTAGAAAGTTTACCTCTAGGAAGATCTACCATCGTACATGGAAAGCGTACATTTCATGGTGTGAGTCGATTGGTGTTCACTCTTGCTCTTTTTCGGTGGCTCGGTTCTTGACCTTTCTTCAACAGGGTGGGGGGGGGGGGGGTTGAGCAGAAATTGGCCTTATGTACCATCAAGGACCAGGTGTCAGCCTTGACGGTCTTCTTTCAACGACCACTGGCCATGCACTTCCTGGTGCATACGTTCATTCAAGGGGTTCGACATCTGACTCCACCGGTGCAGTCTCCTCTACCGCTCTGGGATCTGAACTTGGTGCTTTCAGTTCTCCAGAAGCCTCCCTTTGAAAATATGCGGGAGATTCCCCTGCTTACGCTGTCTCAGAAGGCGGCCTTTCTGGTGGTTATCACCTCTGCTCACAGGGTGTCGGAACTGGCGGTGTTATCTTGTCGTACCCCTTAGTTGGTGGTCCACAAAGATAAGGTGTTTCTTCGCCTATGTCCATCGTTCCTTCCTAAAGTCTTTTCGGAAGTCAGACTGTTTGTGCTCACAGAAGGGTTGTCTGCTTCTTCTACGACCATTTCAATATGTGTCAGACAGACGGTGACTCAGGCCTATTCCATGAAGAGTCAGATTCCTCCTTTCCCTGTCACGGCGCACTCTACTCGGACGCTTAGTGCTTCTTGGGCCTTCCGTCATCCGGAGTCAGTGGCGCAGGTTTGCAAGGCGGCCACTTGGTCGTCGGTGCACACTTTCACTAAATTCTATAAAGTGGGTATGTTGCCATCTGCGGATGCTTCCTTTGGTTTTGCAAGCTGCTGTTTAGAGGGTTTCCTCTTTGGTGGTGTATTGTTTAGGTGGGCTCCACTTTTTTGTTGAGCTCCTGTTACCTGGTTGGCTATTGTTGAGACTTATAATTTTTTTTTGTTGTCCCACCCCTCATGTTTGGCACTGCTTTTGGATATCCCAATCGTCAAGAATCCTAAAAAACTGTGTTTGTCAATGAACAAAAGAGAAAATGGGATTTCTGACATACTGTAAAATCAGTTTCTCTGCGTTCATTGACGGACACAGCACCCACCCCTCTATGGAGTTGTAATACTTCTGACACAAAACTGAGGACCTATAGCAGAGAGGGGGAGTAGATCACCTGGGACTGCCCATAAGCGTAGTCAAGTTCTTTTTTCTGCCTAGTGTCCTACTCCGGTAGGGGCGGTATAACCCAATGGTCAAGAATCCTAAAGAGCTGTGTCTGTCAACGACGCATAGAAATGGATTTTACGGTAAGTCAAAATGTTATTTTTTTCTCCGTACCAGTGTTTAATATCCTACCACTTCAGTGTTATATGCTCATATGCTCACCTAGATATGTAAGGTCTCCTTCACGAGGGCGCTTACACCCATAGTCCTTGAGTGGCCGTGTCTTTATGCAGCTGGTACCACCAGGTGCTACATGCGGGCAGCCCATTTGTGTCCATGGGAATGAAGCGGCTGCACAGAAAGCCGTTTGTCTCAATTTGACAGCTGTGTGGGTGCAGTTGAGTGTCCCTAACACAGCTCTGCTGTGTCGTGCATATGCTGCGTTCCTGTAGACATGCATGGGCTGTTTGCACACAGCACCTGGCGGCTCAAGCCACTTAAAGAGATTCAGGCCAAGGTGCTGATCACAGTTGCTTCCATGACACTTGTATTTTGGAGAAAATGGGGACGGTGGTCTGACTAAATCAGTTAGAGTGCACTAAACAAAGTAGTCAAGCTCTGCTGTCTATTGGATAACGCAGTAATATTTAGACACACAGCACAACTGCTATAACAGGAAAAAAAATGAAACTATGAAAATGGAGACTTTTAATACAATGTCTATCTGATAGAATATTTACAACATATTTATAGGACTTCATCTTAATTAACTTATTAATTGAATGGGTGGGCACAAATCCAATAAACCTTGAGGGCCAGTTCACACCAGCTGTTGCATTAGAATGCAGCCACTGGTGTGGTGTGCGGTAGGATGAAAACATTCCTTTCCTTTTTAAAAAATAAACTTTATTAAAATGCCACACACTGACATTTCATTAGGTTCTATTCGCTGCAGCACAGTGCATCCAGGGCAAACCTACCACACTTAGGGTGAATGGAACCTAACTATAAAAAGTTCTTGGACTTGCAGCATTTTACATATGAGACATAATAACATGTTTTTTTGTGCTAAACCTGTAAGTGTCTGGAATAGTGATGCAATATACTAATAAATGATGGGCCGCTTCAGCCATTTTTATTAATTTCCTCCAATACCTAGGCCCAGATCAGTGTCCAGAGCTCCCAGCTCAATGGAGCTTTTTTACTCTAGTCTTAATTCCTCTGCTAATGTATCTATGCTACATTGCAACATGTAAACATGTAATTGTAAATGTTTTCTATATAATTATTTACATTTTTATATTAAGGTAAGACTAAAGAATAGCATAAGTACACTGATTCTATAAGAAATCATTAGTGACATATGAGCTCTTATTAATCTGGTTCTATGAGTGTGCTGTAAGTGAAGAGAAAAAAAAATAAAAAATGGGCGAGAATATGACAGGACTGGTGGGGTAGGAATTCATGTTAATTTTACCATAATTAGTAAATATAGGAATAGATAAAAGAGAGAAGAGAAGGCGTGAAATGAAGTAACATCTCAGAGACACCTCTGGCTTAATAACATGGAGATAGAAAACGTAGTTAGAAACAATGTCTGGGCACGTGCCCATACACTGAGAAATTCGGCATGTCAGTAATACAGAATAATTGTGAGTGTTTCATTTATCCCCAGGGTCTGTTACAAAAAATATAAATAACTCCAAGACATTTTCTGCCTAGCCTTAATAGGTTGTTGGACTGCAAAAAAAAAGGTCAAAGTAGCTATTCTTTAGCTTAGTTAAACCATAAAGTGGAACTGTATTATAACTGATTAGTGTAAATAAAAGGCCACATGCTCTGAACTAGAACTTGGTCAGCCTGGGATATGATATGAAGGTAATAATACAGCAAGTTACAGTCTGTAAATCAGGTGCTGGCATAATCTAGAACAGCTTTGGCTTTACAAATGGGGACTAAAAACTACCTGCTTCAAATTCTGTAAGTTGTGCCAATGGTTGTAGTAAAGTTAATGCTCCATTCTAGGATTATATCCATATTTGTGACCAGTTCTCCAATAGTTTATAGGCATAGAAATCATCTTCCCATTCTGTCACACGTGAATAAGTGGGAGATGTAATGTTGAGATGATAAAGCATTGAAATAAATTTTATTGTGGAAGAATCACAGCACCAAAGTGCTCATAGAGTGTTTATGTAAGAGAGAGAGGATTTCCCTAGAGCCATAGCCCACTGTCAAATCAGTATATATTTTAAACATTTCCCGAAGAGGAAATATCAGGTTGTTCAAATGACACAGTTCCTACAATGCTTAAGTTTGCTGCACACCAGTGTTCTATTGCTTTATGAGTGACAGATTTGCTTTTTGTTAAACCCAAACTTTAAAATCACATTTTATGACCTACATACAGTGGGTAAATTAGGTATTAAACACATCACTATTTTTCTAGTTAAATGTATTTCTAAAGGTGCTATTGACATGAAATGTTCCCCACATGTTGGTAACAACCCATGCAATCCATACATACAAATAAACCAAAACAAATAAGTTCAGAAATTAAGTTATGTGTAATTAAATGGAATGAAACAGGAAAAATATATTGAACACGTGAACTGAAATTTATTTAATACTTCATACAAAATCCTTTGTTAGTAATGACAGCTTCAAGGTGCCTTCTGTATGGAGAAACTAGTTGCATGCATTGTGTGATTCTGGTCCATTTTTCCACACAAACAGTCTTCAAATCTTGAAGGTTCCATGGGTCTCTTCTATGAACTCTGATCTTTAGTTCTTTCCATAGATTTTCTATTGGATTCAAGTCAGGGGATCGGCTCGGCCATTCTAGCAGCTTTATTTTCTTTATTTGAAACCAATTAAGTTTCCTTGGCTTTGTGTTTGGGATCATTGTCTTGCTGAAATGTCCAACCTATGATGTTCCCAACTCCAAACTTTACTGTTGGTATGGTGTTTTTGGGGTGATGTGCAGTGTCATTTGACCTCCAAACATAGTGTGTTTAATGGCATCCAAATAATTTAATTTTGGTCCTATCTGACTAGACTATTCTCCCAGTATTTCACAGGTTTGTCTAAATGTTGTGCAGAAAACTTTAAATGAGCTTTAACATGCTTTTTCTTCAGCAATGGAGTCTTGCATGTTGAGCACGCATACAGGCCATGGTGGTTGAGTGCATTACTTGTTGTTTTCTTTGAAACGATTGTACCTGCAAATTTCAGGTCTTTCAAAAACTCTCCAAAAGTAGTCCTTGGCTCTTGGACAACTCTTTTAATAACTCTTTTCACTCCTTTGTCAGAAATCTTGCAAGGAGCACCTGGTCGTGGCCAGTTTATGGTGAAATGGTATGGTTCTACTTCTGGATTACGGCCCCGACAGTGCTCACTGCAACATTCAGAAGTATAGAAATTCTTCTGTAACGAAGGCCATTTGTATGTTTTAAAACAATAGGGTTGTGAAGGTCTTGAGAGAGCTCTTTGCTTTTACCCATTATGAGATGTTTCTTGTGTGACACCTTGGTAATGAGACACCTTTTTTATAGGCCATCAGTTGAGACTGAACCAGCTGATATTAATTTGCACTGAAAAGGGGCAAAATTTCTTTTTAATTACTGATAGATTTCTGCTGGTGTCTTTGCTTTCCTTGCCTTTTTTTGCCCCTCACTTTCCTCAAGTGTTTAATACTTTTTCCCTTGTCATTCCTTTTTATTACACATAACCTAATTTCTGAACCTATTTGTTTTGATGTGTGTGTATAGATTGCATGGGTTGTTACTGATATGTGGTGAAAATTTCATGTCAATAGTAACCTTTAGAAATATATTTACCTAGACAAATGGTGATGTGTTAAATGCTTATTTTACCCGCTGTATACCAATATGTAGAGATGTATTTTTATTGTGAAAAGAAAAAGTAATGTTTGGTGATTTATCCAGATTTTTATACTTATAATATATAAGCATATTCTCTAAGCAGTAATTGTCTAAAAGCTCGCACGAGTTAGCCTTATTCAGAACGCGATGACCTTAAGTGATAGCGCTAACTGGTCCAGCTTTCATTTTCAGGCCTGCTTGAGACTAATCCAGACAGATCAATTACTCGCTGTGTACACATGGAGCAGGGAGCCTGTGAACTCCTCCCAGGGCTCCACACAGTGGCAATCCCAGTAGAGTTCCAGGCAGTGCTCCTGCAGGTGCAGTTTCTCCACAGGGCCATAAGAGCAATGAATAGTAAAGGTTTGCAGCTCAAGCACATTGAGCCTGTTTAGCGGCCACTAAATAATCCCCGTTTAATCAGATTATGTAAATTCCTACTTCAACACCCTCACCTCCTCTCCCTTGCAGCCTCCCCCACTCATTGAACTCCGAAAAAAAGCATAACAAATCCTGCTAAGAGGCCATGTCTAAAGAAATACATTATGCTTAACGAATAGGAGAACTCCATTTACCAACAAAGTGGATGGGTTAAATTGGGAATTGTCTTTGTCCAGTAAAAAAGTGTGATCTTTTCCTTGCGAGATGTCCAAGTGTTATACAGGGATAGTTTAATATTATTTACAACAACGCTGTGAAAAGAATGTTTGTACCCTATTTAATGGACTGAACATGTCTAAGAGAGCATATAAAAAAGCCAAATGTGCAGCCGTCCAAATACAACACTAGACAAGCAGGTGATGACAAAGAAATGTGTGAAGTTTGCATTTCTGGTTCATGTTTTTGAAATCTTTGGTGTGCTGTTTTTTTTTTTTTTTTTTTAGCAACCATATTAACTGTACCTCTATAAATTTAAAAATGCAGTCTGCTTTCAGAGCCTTTATGAAATATACAACATGCCTGAAATAAGGCACAGCAACAACTGCTAAATATCATTGACCTTTGTAAAATGTATTATTTTTATGGGACACAGCCTATCTATCAGCCTTTTGTTTTTCTTCTTGACACTGAGTTTATTAAATTACTCTACTGTGTTAAATACTCTGCTGCTAGTGAATTGATGTTTTTTCTTAATCCTAAACATGCAATTCGGCAGGTTAAGGATTCTTAAGCTGGATACACACTATACAACTTTTGTTGTTTGATTTCCTTTAGATTTAACTTCAACTATGTAGTGCAAGGGCCTGTCTGATTGCAGACAAATTGAAAGTGTTTAGGTTTGACAACATATTATATGGTTTCGGTAAATCTAAAGAAAAAAATCTTAAGAAAACTGTATAGTGTGTATCCAGTTTTATTTTAAATGTCTCTCAATTCTAATCACTCTAATCATTCACAACCTCAAGTCGAAATTAATCATTTGTATCATAGTTTTTCCTAGTTTTTCCTAGTTTACAAGATGCACTGTATGCAACTAGCACAATCTTTCCACTTGCCCCAATTGCAAAATGGTAGACATTTTTTTCTTATAATAGGTTCACATTAGCTTTTTAATTTGGGGTTCTGGCAATGGGACCATAATATGAACTTTTTCTCTGGAGTGTGGCTCTCTGCAACCTACACACTCATTTATATAGTACCTTATAAAATACACTCCAAAAACCAAGCATGGCAGTTTATTGTACTGGGCAGTAGAGCCAGTTAGTCGTATATTGTTGTTTTTGTCAAATGCAGTCACAATAATGCAACTTGGTATAGCCTCATAACAGCAATCCTTGCTGGTAAGGACATTACTGCTTTACTTCCCAGCAGTGATGTGTATTATAAGAGGCTAGACCAGGCATCAAGAGACTGCACAGCTGGCACAAGGATCCATGTAACAAAAAGCCAACCTAAAGAAAAAAAAAGTGCATTCTAACTGAACCGTGTTTAGCTAACGAACTATGGCTAAAAAATAAATAAATCTCAATTAAGCCTAGGTTCATACTGAGTTTGAAATTGTGCGAGTTCAGCTGAATTAGCACGTTTTCAAACCGGAATTTCAGTCCGACTTCGGGGGTGATTTTAAAGACATTTGTGTAGGTTCATGCACAGATGTCTATTGAAATCGCCCCCAAAGTCTCCAAAAGTAGTGCAGGAATTACTTTTAGGAATCTGTGTGGTGCCGCAAAGTCGGCGTTGCACCGATTCGGAAGGTGCCGTTGCCGGCAATATGCTCTGATTTGGCATGCGATTTGACATGTCTTAAGGGGGGCTTAAGGTTATGCAAGTGGGAGAAGTGAAGCTTGTTTTTTCATCTTAACCACTTGCCGACCGCCGCAAGTACATTTACTGCGGCGGTCAGCCCCGTGCAGGCAAAGTGACGTATGGGTACATCACTCGCCCGCGAGCCAATAGGGGGCGAGCACGCGCCGCCGGAGGTGCTCTCCTGCCCCCGCTCGTTCACGGGCATCCCCGCGTGAGTGAGAGTGACCGGCGGTTCCGATGTCCGCCGGTCACTCACGATCTCCCGCTGGAGAGGGAGAAAGGCAGGCGGCTGATGTAAACAATGCCGCCTGTCATTCTCCCTGATGTAACAGCAGAAATCATACAATCCTACTATGTAGGATTGTATGTCTCTGTGGTTACATCAAAAGCCACACCCCTTTACAGTTAGAAGCACGCCTCTAGGGACACACTTTACCCCTTGTTCTCTAATAAAGTTAACCCCTTCCCTGCCAGTGTAATTTTTACAGTAACAGTGCATATGTATAGCACTGATTACTGTAGTAATGTCACTAGTCTCCCCAAAAGTGTCAAAAATGTCAGTCAAGGGTCCGATCTGTCCGCCGCAAAAAATCGCAGATCGCCGCCATTACTAGTTAAAAAAAAAAAACAATAAAAATTACATAAATCTTTCCCGTAGTTAGTAAACGCAATATCTTTTGCGCAAACCAATCAAAATACGCTTATTGTGATTTTTTTTTACCAAAAATATGTAGCGGAAAACAAATTGGCCTAAAATGCTAAAAAATTTTGATTTTTAAATTTTTTTGGGGGGAATTTCAAATAAAAAAATATTGTTATTTTTTCAAAATTGTCGCTCTTTTTTTGTTTATAGCGCAAAAAGTAAAAATTGCATAGGTGATTAAATACCACCAAAAGAAAGCTCTGTTTGTGGGGAAAAAAAGAACGTCAATTTCATTTGGGTACAGCGTTGCATGACCGTGCATTTGTCCGTTAAAATCATGCAGTGCCGAATCGCAAAATAGGCCCTGGTCTTTGAGCAGCCAAATCCTCTGGGGCTTAAGTGGTTAATGATAAACCTAGGAAGGTTTTGTGAGCTTGGTGCATTTGAATACTGTTTTGGTACTTTTGTGTTGAAATATGCTGTTTTTTAATTTGCTTCCTTTTAAATTATTAGTCTGATGCTGACAGATTGCAATTAGGATCAGACTAATAAATTAGTTTCTGAGGAGGAAAGGGAAAGTTGCGATATTTTATGGTTATAAAATTACCTAGATAAATAAATCAGTTTAGTTTTGAGCACGTATTTGCTTTTGTTGCTGGTCCACTACTGGAAGTTTGTAGAAATCAGCCTTGGGCCATCACCATCTACTGGTTATTACTCAGCACTACAGCCTATGTCTCTGCAACCCACATCTACTCTAATCATGAAAACATAAGAAAACTGGTGCACATTCAGCTTGTGCCTGATCCATAGGCAAGCCTTTCTGCTCGTGCAATGGATGGAGATCTGTCTTATGCCCTGTACACACTATCAGATTATCTGAAGACTTTTGTCTGCAGACTTACCAAAACCATATAATATGAGGTCAAACCTAAACACTTTCAATTTGTATGCAATCTGGAAGGCCCTTGCACTACATAGAAAAGGTAAATCTGAAGACAAAAGTCTTCAGATAATCTGATAGTGTGTACAGGGCATTACTCTGACATCTCTTTCTGGTCTTGTCCTGAATTGCTTCTGTGATTGTGTTAATTGCAGTTGTTCTAAGCTTGTTTACTCTTATCCTGATCATCATCCTGGGATCTGCACTTTGGTCGGTCATTATTCTGTATACTGCCTGCAACCTGGAAGAATTTTGTTTTATTGAAAAAAAAAAACAGTTAATATATTAAAAATAATTCCCAGAGCACTATGGATTAGCTAAAGAGATATGGGGAAGGATGGGCTAGTTACTTCGGGTCAGGGGCAGCCCAAAGAATAACTCTGCTTTCTCTAAATGTACAGTTTAAATCTGCTATAAGTCTTTATCTATCTATCTATCTATCTATCTATCTATCTATCTATCTATCTATCTATCTATCTATCTATCTATCTATCTATCTATCTATCTATCTTTCTATCTATTCAATTAAGCATTTTTGTTGTTAACAACATAAAATAATTAAAATCAGCTGCAGATATAATGAACACTAACCAAGCATGCTTCTCTTTTTAATATATACATGCTGTAATTTAAATCGTTACATGATTTCCTATTTAACTAATGCAGCTACAGTATACACATAGTATATTCACATTCTAGTTAAAGACAACTTAGGTATCCCCCTTCCCAAAATCCTGCACTTGCCACTGGACAGACAAGAGGTCTGTATGCACCAGATCTCCCAGGAGGATAGGAAAATATGCAAGCATCAGTGGAACCAGCAGTGACACGTGTCGGACAAAGAGGCAGGTTTGCTATAAATGAAACCATGGTCTTCGCATTTGCTAGTTAACTCAGTATGGTCAGAAGCTGACAGTACTGCCTAGATACAACTGGATACACTGCAGGTGCATAATGCTACATGGTTTTCTGTGAACATTACCAAACAGCACGAACAACAAGAACAACTTTTAGGGTAAGTGTACTACAAATGTGAATATTTTGCTAATTGCCATTATAGCTGTAATCTTACTTTTTAGGCATATTAAATGCCATTACAAGTGTATATGCAATGAAAAATTACAGCAGATAATTATTAATAATTAAGCAATGTGCCTAAAATTGTATTTGATCTGTGAACATATGTTTAGAATTTTTGCTAACTGACTGGATTTGTGGCATTTTTTTATATTAAAACTCTAACATTGCAAATTACAATACAATGTAATCTATAAATTAGATTAATTGAAAGTACAAAAAAAGACAGTTGAAGTTTATAATAATTTGAATACAATACTTTATTTATATTTTACACTTTGCAGTATGAATGTATTGATTTTTAATGCATAATGTTAATGGTAAAATTGTCTTTTTAAAAAATCCATGTATGCTTGGAATGCTATTACTCACAACCTTTATGACTGGAATATATATTTGGTTTGAATATCATTTCCTGAGATTTTAGCATATTTATAAAGCAGTGAATAGGGCATATTTCCTAAATATTCATTGCAGGTCTATTTTCCTGGTGCGTGATGTATTTCAAACTACAGTGACTGATTCACCTGCAGCGAGTTTTTGGTCAAATTTACATTTACTTCTTTATAAATTCATGCCCCTTTAGCAGCATTTTTGCTGAGTGAAACATGGTGTAGTATATACCTATATTAATTCCAAATAAAATGGTTTAGCAAACATACTTACTGATATCTATTGGAGGCATGTGAAAAAAATATGCTTACATACCAAATGGTGCCAATATGGCATGTCAGTTTTGGTAATGTGTTATTATTTATGACACCATACAAATGTATTAAAAATATTGACCTTTTTATTTGTAAATTTGTTTAATATTGTATCAGCAACAACGAACGAGGATTTAAACAACTAAATAATGTATTTGTAAAAATTTCAAGACAAGACAGCCTGTAGGGACTTGAAACACATCATTATTTGCACATCTCTTACCAAAATCATGGGTTAAATTATTAGAGCGTTTCTATTAGAGCTTGTTCATCTTTTTTTTTTTTTTAATGTGAAAAAACTAGTTTTGTGTGGGCTGACCATATTACTAGTGATGGTTTATGAATGGTGAATAGATGCAGTTTTCAGTGAGACTGTGCTGCATTGCAGATGCAAGTTACTTGACGCATTACCCATAGGCACCTGTCAAACAAGGCAGCATCCTGTAGCTAAAGACCATTTCTTCTATTCACATGGCAACATTTTAACATACATTGAAGAAGGAAAGGAGTTTAGGCATCATTCATTTAGTGGAAATATGCTTGTACCACACACTGAATCTTAAACTGTTACTACCTGAAGGGTCCACCCAAAACCAACTTTTAGCAGTGACTGAGCACTCTTGGGCTGAACCATTTACTGGCTTTTTATATCCCTGACTTGTTATGGACTGTCTGGATCTGCCACTCTGCCACTGGGTGCAGTGTCGTTCTCAATAGTTTAAAGCAAATCAAAAATTCAACAGGAAATGTGTGGTACTCTTTTACTATACTATGATAGCTGTACATGTTTTTTAACCACTTAAGGACCGGAAGATTTTGCTGCTTAATGATCAGGCCCTATTTTGCGATTCTGCACTGCGCTACTTTAACGGACAATTGCGGGGTCATGCGATGCTGTACCCAAATAAAATTGATGTCATTTTTTCCCACAAAAAGAGCTTTCTTTTGGTGGTATTTGATCACCTGTGTGATTTTTATTTTTTGCGCTATAAACAAAAAAAGAGCGACAATTTTGGGAAAAAAAAACAATATTTTTCACATTCTGCTATATAACATTCCCAAAAAAAATTTAAAAATCAAAATCTTTTAACATTTTAGGCCAATTTGTTTTCTGCTACATATTTTTGGTAAAAAAAAAAAAAAATCGCAAGATTTATGTAATTTTTATTGTTGTTTTTTTTTTTTTGTGGGACTGCGACATTGCGGCGGACAGATTGGACCCCTAACTGACATTTTTGACACTTTTGGGGGGACCAGTGACATTACTACAGTAATCAGTGCTAAAAATATGCACTGTTACTGTAATAATGCCATTGGCAGGGAAGGGGTTAATACTATTAGTGATCAAGGGGTTAAATGTAAGCCTAGGGGAGTGAATCTAGCTGTGGGGGGGTTGGGCTTGTGAGATCATCACAGAGACCTGTGATCCTATATAGCAGGATCACATAGCCTCTGTTATCACTTCAGGGAGAAGGACGGATGGCTGTGTTTACATCAGTTGTCCATCCTTCTCTGTCAGCGGGGAGAGATCACGAGTGGCCGGCGGACATTGGTGCCACCTGTCACACGCACTGGCTCCCCGGCTGACAAACAGGTGCGGGAGCGCGCTGCCGGAGTCTCCTGAGGGAGCAACGTAGTACTATGTTGGTTTGCCCGGGAGCGGCCACCTGCTGCAGTAAATCTGCGGTGGGCGGTCATCAAGTGCTTAATGGATCTGTGCTACTACATGTATTGTACATCAGCAAAATGTTGATATACCAAAGGCTCTTAAATACAGTAATTGTGAAACACTGATTTAACTGAAGCTTTAAGTGATTCTGTGTTATATTCTCTTTCAGACAAACTATTGCGAAAATGACACGTAAGATCTTCAATACAAGGGAGCGGTGGAGACAGCAAAATGTTAATAGTGCATTTGCTGAGCTGAGAAAACTAATTCCTACCCATCCGCCTGACAAAAAGCTAAGCAAGAATGAAACTTTAAGGCTGGCTATGAGATACATCAATTTTCTCATTAACATCTTGGCAGACCAAGGAATAACAAAAGCTGGAGCAACCTCTCAAACAAATATTTGGGGGGTCTTTGAACCGGAGCCTCAGTTTTCAAATATAAAACATTGGACAGTAATTGACCAGAGCAGCGACCCTTCTCCTGGAACAAGCAGTGACACACAAGAATGTTGGTCATTAGATCCTTCACCACAGTCCTGACTGAAATGAATCAAGTGTTACTGGCTTGTAATGAAAACATTAGTGTTTCTGTGAGTCTACCTATCATATTTATATAACTGTTAAATATCAATTTGATGAAGCAGGACTTTGGACTTCTCACAAAGTGGTAATTCAGTTGGATATGACTCATGATTTTACCCTAATATAACAGAAGTGGATTACTGGATCTGCACAGGTCTTTGTCAACTGAAAAGAAAGCAGTCAACAAATGGCTTTCACGTTCCTGCAAACTGACAAGTATTTGTGGAAGACTATCATGTCATGTAAAATATATGATGTTGTTACATATTAACATCTACATGTATTTAAGCAGCTAACCCAGGCGTGCACTAATATATACCTCTGCTGGTAGTCATAAGCACAACTGATAAGGTACCAATGACATCAACCAACAGCTGGGAAAATGGTGGCTGTTCATTTATAATATAAAAGTACATCATGTAAAGATCATTAATTTGCAGTAACCCATAACCAATCAGAAACTGGCTTCATTCCTTAGCCTACTCTACAGTCCTCTGTGCTGACTTCTGATTAGCCTCCACTGTTCACTGAACAACATTGAATATTTTATACTGTAGCAGTTATCAACAAATGTTTTCATACTGCAGATAACTAATAGGAAGTTAGAATGCAACACAAAATCAGTTTAATTTGAAAAATTTGAGAACGCGATTGTGTATATCTGTGTTTTTTTTTTTTTTTTTTATGGGTGCTTTCTATTATTTTGTTTAAATAATTTTAAAGCTCTTAATATACAGGCATAAAAAGTACCCATTTAAAAAATGTGGCGGTGGCTTTGGAAAACCAAGACAATCCTCTTAACTATATACATTATAACCTTTATAACTGCCACATAAACTGTTTTACTATTTATTTATTTAAATAATAATATTTATTATTATTATTATTATTATTAATAAAATTCAATGATAAATTTAAGCCACAGATTTAGATTTTTTCCATTATGGCATGGGTGCTAAGCCTGTGCCTTCCAGGTATTGAGAAACTACAAGTCCCATGAAGCATTGCAAGCTGCTGACAGTTACAAGCATGACTCCCAAAGGCAGAGGCATGATGGGAGTTTTAGTTCCGCAACAGCTGGAGGACCACAGGTTAAGCACCCATGCATGGCATTTTGTTTTAAATAATACAAAGATTGATGGCTTCCTAGAATTTTTTTCATTTTTCTAAAATAAAACAGCAGTTTCCAACAATGTAAAACATTGCAGTAAAACAAATATAGTATTCCCAGGGTACAATAAAAAGCAATAAACCACCCTCGTAGGTTCACTAAACTACAGGCGTCCATCATAAACTCCATAAAAATATCAAGTATTCCCAAAGGCCGGGGGCTCAGGGGAGCAATGCCAGACTGAGGGTATCATAGTGATTGTGGACAGTGAAGGAAACTGCTGTACCTTATTTTGCTTGCTGTAATTTTAAGGGTATTCAGTGGCTTTGATTTACTTATGGAGTAGAAACTGTTCACTTAGCAAAATGTATGATCTTTGAACTTGGCAAATAAGACGAAAATGTATTCAATCAATTAGGTAATCAATGATGGTAATACGATTGGGTATTCAAAGTGAATGAAGCTTCAGTTTGTTCACTAAACAAAGTAAACATCCACTTTACAAAGTGAGCAGTCTTTACTTCTTTGGTAAACTATTTATAATAAATCATCAAAACCGATAAGTAAGTGAAGCAGTATACATTTTTTTTACATTGCATTTGAAATGCATACCACTTGAACTATTTGGAAAAATTCGCAAAATTATATGATATAATGTTCATGTTTTTCTTATCATTAAATTTTATAAGCTAAACACTAAATACATAACTACAAATATTTCTAAGAGGCATTACATTCAAATGCACAAATTATAGTCTTGGGGAATGACACTCCATTTTGAGCTTAATAGAAACAGGAACTCAAGTGTGAGGCCTCATTTTTAAAGCCCCTAATAGATTATATAATAATGGGCCATTTGGCTCACTAACCAATAATGATGTGAAATTTTGGATGAATTGTGCAGAGCATATGTGGGCTGTATCCCATAACAACATAACATCAAATTTAAGATTTCAAGTTATCAGATATTAGCCGTTCATTGATTAATGAATACCAGAGTGTGTCTGACTACTACGGGCTATTCCAGTGACTTGTTCACTATTAAACATCTGATTTCCATTCCATTCATCTGGTATATGTTTCTGTAATGTTTAGTACAATAGTCATTTTGCATTTGCTTTCCTTCATCTTGTTAACATTAACTAGACACTATCTAGTTAGCTGCATTTACCAAAGAAGGTTTTTATTTATATCCTCTGAAATAATTATTTTGTATATACAGTATTTGTTAACAATAAATTATTAAATTAATTTTGCCAACTTGTACATTGTTTTTTTTTAATTTTTTTCAAAATGGAATGTCAAAAAAGGAGATACAGTACTTTAAAGTATAGAAAATACCTTTTTTGCTGTACTTCTCTTTAGGGTAACAGGAGTACATTTACTTGTGTTGTCCTGTGATCCAGCTAATAGTGGGGCAGAGGCAGGCAAACTCAGGAAGGATCCTGACAATATTGTCAGATCCACCTGCCTGCCTGATTTACAGGTGACTCCGCCTTTCAGTGCGTGACTGATGGAGCCATCTGCACCCACCCCTTTCCTAGTCTGGTGCTCCATTGAGTGCTGTAGGAGCGGAATGGAGAGCCTTGACTGACTGTCATTACTCTCTGCTCAGAGTAGCCCAAGAGCTTAGATATCAGCAGTCTTGTGAGTCTTAAGCCCCGTACACACGCACAGATCGTCGTCATACAAACGTCGGCGGACGAAAGATCTGCTGATTGTACGCGTGTTAGTATGGTGCCTCCGACAGCTGTCTGCACACAATCCGCGGACAGGAGTCTTTCTTGCAAACATGAAAATTTTTGTCTGCGGACACCAGAACGGACGATTGTTCGCCTGTCAGTACAGAAATCAGCCGACAGACCGCAGATTTGCAAGACTGGGCATGCTCAGAAAATAAAAAACACAGGGAAAGTTAACCATTACATGACATCACTTCTGCAGTCAGCTGAAGTCTGCGGACAAAATTCTTGTGCTGTCCTTGTGCTGTCTTTGCACTTTTCAACAGACACCGACATCCCGGGGAGAAAAGACGAACATTTGTATGACGACGATCTGTGCGTGTGTACGGGGCTTTAGAGATGGTGTGGGAGAGCTGCAATGTGACACTGATGCTGCAGCAAGGATATATGTATGTTTGTATTTTTATTAAGCATATACTTATCCTTTAAAGAGAAGGCACAATGTTTTTTAGATTAATATTATTTTATAAACGTTTTATTTCAATTAACATTATATACATTTTCATTATTCATACACATTATTAATTTTAAACATATAATACTGTGTTTACGTATGACACCAGTTGTATAGAGTAGCAGAGGAGTAGCTACTTTCTCTGTGACTGTCTCTATAATTAAAACACCACATGGAGATGTACAGGGCAGGGTGGGACAAGTCACTCCTGTAACTCATTCCTCTGTGTGGGTAATTTGAACTTTAACATTTCAACTCTAAAAAAACAACAGGGTTTTTCATGAAAACAAGTAAAGCCCATTTATACTGTTGCACTTGAATGCATGAATTGGTAACAACCCTTAAGGTGCCCCATTTTTGGATAGAGGCAATTGGTTTAACAAAACAATAGCAAAAGAAAACCAAGTTCTGCAAACATGACTGTTTCAATCCAGGCTGTTTTTGATGGTAAGATGCTCAATATGATTCCCTCCTTCTACAAGGACCACAAACACAGAATTCAGGCATGGGATGAAATCTGCATCTCCTTCTATTCAGTGTAGCTTCTTTGTCCGTGTAACATAAAAACAAAAATGTAAGTTGCACTTTACTTTTATTCCACTGTAAGGTCAACTATCTTTTATTAGGATGTGTATGTTTTTAGTACTTGTAAACTATTTTGTTGCTTTGATGTGGTGTAAGTACAACAAGATCCACACAGTTACCTGCACAGCAAGCAAAACATCAAAAGTCACTGATTTGTGCTGCTGTGCTTCAACTTCATTTGATATGGTATAACCCTTTTGCTTAACTGTGACTAATCCTTGTGAGAGTACATTAAAAAACCCAGAGATGGTCTTGTCTTTGGTTGTCACAAAAAATAGATCTATCTCCAAGCCCTTATAGACTACCCTGTTCACAGGGTAAGAATGCTGATGTGCAATGTAAGTGCAGACATTAGTCACATTGACCTGGACTTGTTCTGTTATGTTGTAAATGTTTTGCAGCTCCTTCAATCCACTTTTTCATTCTTAATGAGTTTCATGAACAGACCTCTGCAAATGCTGGGGTATGTTCCCGACTATAATGAGAAGTGAAGAAGTAGCTTGGCTAATCTACAAGATCTATTCAACATTACTGAACAAGTCCAGCTGAAAGTGACTAACTACTACTAGTTATACCATGACCTGGATAAATGTGAACCTAGTGCTGAACATCTTGCAACTCCTTCTAGTACAGATATTTGGCCTGCCTTTACCATATTTTATTTTCCACAGACTGTTACAAGCTTGCAAACATCAGTGTTGTGGTTAGCCTTACGTACTAGACACTTTTGCTGCAATTGTGCGTATACTGTTTGTCCATCGTGCCCCTGTGCCTTTTAATGAGGGCTGGGCTCTAGGGTTGCCACCTCATCCCTTTAAACCCCAAAACATATTAATTACACAGGTTCTGTGGCTGATTAACGTGGTAAATAAACTCACTTGGTGCCTTATCTGCATTAAATTTGCCTCAGAACCTGTGTAAATCATAAGTGTTTGGGTTTAAAGGGATGAGGTGGCAACCCTAGTGTGCTTCCTCCAGGGTCACCTGCCCTCTGCCTATCCATTATAATGCATGTGCTTCCACTGTGGAAGCTCTCAAATTAGGAGTTAAGACTACAGAAAATACTAGGGTGCCTTGACGGGGCTCTGAAGCTTTCGCATGTATTTGCAAATGTGTGCAAACTAAACCTCGGTTTTTAATGCATACTGTTAGACAGAACAATTCGGTTGGTTAGCAGGCTGGTCGGTAAGTTGAGTTTTTGGAATTTCTTTGGTCTTGTTTTGTATGCATTGCCCTTCCATGTGCTCCTTGCTGCAAGGACCAGGTATAGGTGAGGGCAGTGGCCATTTGTTTGTACTGTTGAAATATTGATGAGGGGATGTACTGAACACCTTTTGCTGCCATTATGCTTAATGCTGAGTGTCCAGTGCGCCCCTGTGCCTTTAAGGAGGGGTGGGCTCCCTCCAGGCTCATCTGCCCTCTGCCTATCCATTATTATGCATGTGCTTCCACTGTGGAGGCTCTAAAATTTAGAGTTAGGATCACAGAAAATGCTGGGGTGCTTTGACGGGGTTCTGTAGCTTACGCATGTATTTGCAAATGTGTGCAAACTAAAAACCCATTTTTAACGCATAAAGTTAGACAGGATAATTTGGTTGGTTAGCAGGCTGGTCGGTAAGTTGAGCTTGAAATTTCTTTGGTTTTGTTTTGTGGTTAGCCTTAAACATTTCATGTGTGCTATCTAACAGTGTTGTGCAGAGCTTCTGAAGAGAGCAATGGCATCCCTCATCACCCTCTGGAACAGAGAGGATTCTACTTCTTCTTTTCCAAGGTTATTTATTTATAATGCTTGCTAGCTTGTTATGTGGTCACTTACGTACATTACTGTCACACTGAAAAAATATTCTGCAAGTGTTTTGAGAAGTTTTCATTATTTAACACCACGCATTAATTGAGAAATGAGAAACTAAATCGAAATGCTCTCCAGTTACCATTGGCTTTCAGGAGACATAAAATAAATTACAATTGTTCAACTCTTTGTGTTCCCAGACTTGCTTTTGCTTAATACATAACATTGTGTCCTCTGCCTCTGCATGTAATATCTCCAGTTTTTAAATCAATAGCCAGCCCTATGCCTGACATGGCTGTGCAGAATGTATATTGCCTTTGCTATATATACTGCATGCGACGAGCACATGTCAGGTAATAGTTAAATAGAAAACATGTTGTCAGCACTCCCTAATCTTCTTGACTAAAGGATTCGTCAACTTGGGTCCTTAAGCACTAGAATAAAGACGCAGACTGTGTGACATGGGTTTAATACGGCCACAGCAGCCAATTTATTAACCAAAGAATAAATAACATCACATTACCATAACAATAAGTACAAAATTCAACAATGAAATTCTAACAAAGCCCAACAACGAGGGGTCTTTGGGTGTCCTTAAGGCACAATTTTAACTGTAATCGTCCATGTCCTCAGCCGCGCCCCAAGCGGCTCGAAGACATTATGACATCACACATACTTAGAACTCTTCCCCCCAGGGGACCTAGCTCCTGGGAGAACCATCACTAACCAAATGGGGAGCGCCATACCCTAGATGGGCCCACCATTAGGTAAAATGTAATTAATCACTGACCCCCAAAGACCCCCTGACCCATCAACTGTTGTGACAAAATACGCAACAGACATAATCATGTTTTTTTTTTTTTTGTTTGTTTTTTTAAATTTATTCTTTATTTTTTTTGTAAACTCGATTAAAGTTGAAAAACACAAAAATTATTCCCACAACCCGTACTCCTCAGCAACCTTTAACAGAAGGGCGGGTGGGAGGAAGTTACCTCTTCTCCTGAATTATTTTGACTGAACCCAAAACCACCTATCTGCATTGACCCTCACATCTGCTCCCTGCCCATCCAGCCTCCAATCAGGTAAGGACTACTCCCCTTCCAACCCCTCTGACCTAGCTGACCCTTCCCTGACCCTGTTCCTCCTTAAGTCATGCCTACCCTTCGCCTATTTTCTCCTCCCGGCCTCACTTAATTAAAGTATTCGTCAACTTGGGTCCTTAGGCACTAGAATAAAGACACAGAATGCGTGACATGGGTTTAATACGGCCACAGCAGCCAATTTATTAACCAAAGAAAAAAGAACATCACATTAACATAACAATAAGTACAACATTTAACAATGAACTTCCAACAATGCCCAACAACAAGGTGTCTTTGGGTGGCCTAGGGCACAATTT
The DNA here is from genome assembly GCF_965119305.1 of Pelophylax lessonae. Taxonomy (NCBI): domain Eukaryota; kingdom Metazoa; phylum Chordata; class Amphibia; order Anura; family Ranidae; genus Pelophylax; species Pelophylax lessonae. Next base: position 406,784,065 of record NC_138768.1, on the reverse strand, counting down.
TAACTGTAATCATCCATATCCTCAGCCATGTCCCAACAGGCTCAAAGACGTTAGGACATCACACATACATTCAATTTCTTTCCCCCAGGGGACCTAGCTCCTGGGAGAACCACCACTAACCAAATGGGGAGCACCATACCCTAGATGGGCCCCATCATTAGGTAAAATGTAATTAATCATTGACCCCATACAGACCCCCTGACCCACCACACAAGCTTGAGTGACACCTCATTTAGGCGAATTCCCCCACACCTGCAGCACCCTCAGCGCCCCTTCCTGGAGGCCCAAAGCCCAGATATCTGTGCCTACCACATTCAGGTGGACCCCATCATCCCTCCAATAGCGGATCGACTGATCCTTCAGCTCCCGGTGGTGAACCACTATGCCCTCAAGCCTGGACACAAACCTGCCAACTTCTCTGTTCAACTTAAATCTTGCCTTGTTCAGGACAACAACAGAGCGAGCAAAATACCAAACCCTCCTGGCCACAATATCCGACCACACAGCAAAACATCTGGGGAATTTGTGCATCAAACGCAAAATGTCAAAATGAACATCCCTCACCAGGTCCCTGGTGGCACAAATTCCCAAATCATTACCCCTGACGTGGAGCACCAAGACATCAGGGGGCCTGTCGACCCTAGAATAGTAATGAAATTCTGGAAGAATATGGCCCCATATCATACCTCGAATGCCCAGCCATTTTAGAATAGCTGAGCTCCGTAGGACGCCAAGTTGTCTCCCCTCGAGCCAAGTGTCAGCCCTGAACACCCCCAAAAAACATAGGTATCCCCCAAGATCCTTGGTTTCATAGCTGCACCAGCTTTAGAAATTCATGTTCAGGATGTGCCCCCCCAGCTCTTTGTTTGTTTGTTATGTATTCGGTCTGACCGGACTTCTGGGGTTGAGCACCCCACCCTCCCACACCTGTACTTTGCTATCAGTGTCCACTAGCAAGCAGATATAGGAGGAATCCCTTATAGTGCAGTTGCACATCTCTCCCAGTAAGGAGTAAGTATCTCCAATGGTTTAGAGAGGCTGGATTCATCCTTCATTTTATGGATAGTGTAGGACCCACTGACAATGGGGTACTTTGACGTAGTGGTGGGCTTGAGCACTATATGGCCATATGGTGGGACTAAATCCCCATTTTATTTATTTATTGAATGCCTTTATATTTGATAGTCATTTCTTTTGCATGTGTGCACTATTCTCTGTAAATATGCATGTCGCTTAGTTTCTTAGCTGCACCAGCTTTAGAAATGCATGTTCAGTGTGTGCCCACCCCCAACCCAGCTCTTTATTTGTTTGTTATCCCCCAATATCCACGCAAGACCCGGAGGAAAAACTGCAACAAAAAAACAAAGAAAAACATAGAGCCAAATGAAAATTACACAAGGTAAAGAACAGCTGTACAACATTAGATCAAATGAGGGCGAACATAAATCCTGAAACGATCTGACTCCCACCTCCTTATACGTCTCACGACTTGAGAGCTCAAACCCCATCTAGCTGCCCCCACCCAAAAAGAATGAGAACTAGAAAACCTCTCTGCCCGCCCGAGCTAAACAACGGTGGAAAAATGACCAAAAACCAAAAGCGCGATAAGGACAATCCATCCTTGTGCAGCAGAAATCAGCCAAGGCCTACCTCCCTCAGCTCAGCAAACCATTGTACGGCAGTGTCACGGAACCATGAACCAGACGTACAACAACAGATAAGTGAAAATAAGAAGGCTTTATTGAAAATCAAGCTGTAAAGCAAAAGTCCAAACGGATGGCAAAACCGAAGCAGAGTCCTTGCGAAGCCAGAGGTCAGGAGCCAGGAGGGTAGTCAGACGAAGCCGGAATCAGGAACCAGCAGGGTAGTCAGACGAAGCCAGGATCAGGAACCAGCAGGGTAGTCAGACGAAGCCAGGATCAGGAACCAGCAGGGTAGTCAGACGAAGCCAGGATCAGGAACCAGCAGGGTAGTCAGACGAAGCCAGGATCAGGAACCAGAAGCAGCAGCAGTCTTAGAAGCATGTGAACACAGGAGGACCAAGCAAGGAACTGAAGCCACAGACCTCCTATATATATATGAGCTAGGCATCCAGCTCCTCCCAGTGGGAAGGAGGAGCCGCAGGGTGGGAGGCTACAAGAAACCCAGAAACCAAGATGGCCGCCAGCACATGTCAAACGAAGGAGAACAGCAAGAAGGTAAGACCATGACAGTACCTCCCCCTCAAGGGCCCCTCCTCCGCGGAGTAAAGAACGGTTTCTGAGGAAAGCGTGCGTGGAAGGCTCGGAGCAAGGCAGGAGCATGGACATCTGCGGAGGGAACCCAGGAACGCTCCTCTGGACCATAACCACGCCAATGAACCAAAAACTGCACCCGACCGCGGACCAGGCGTGAGTCCAGGATATTGCTCACCTCATACTCCTCACGATTGCCCACTTGGACCGGATGGGGCAGAGGAACCGAGGAAGTGAAACGATTACACACCAGTGGCTTCAACAGGGAGACATGACACACTTTGGAGATCCGCATGCCAGGAGGAAGCGCAAGGGCATAGGCTACCGGGTTTACCCTGCGAAGCACTCGGAAGGGACCAACAAAGCGAGGCGCCAGCTTGGGAGTGGGCACTCGAAGGTTGAGGTTGCGGGTGGACAACCATACACGGTCTCCGGCCTGGTAGGAAGGAGCAGGCGCTCGTCTGCGATCAGCCTGGAGTCTCTGGCGCTGCGCAGAGACCTCAAGGGACTTCTGGATCTGTACCCAAGAAGCACGTAGGACGGAAAGGTGATCCTCCACAGCCGGAATATCCTGGGGAGAGAATACTTCCGGTAACACGGCAGGTTGGAACCCATAATTGGCCATGAAGGGAGACGTCCCAGAGGAAGAGTTCACCGCCGTGTTCCTGGCAAACTCAGCCCAAGGCAGGAGGTCAACCCAATTGTCTTGGTGATCGGAGACATAGCAACGAAGGAATTGCTCCAAGGCCTGATTGGATCGTTCTGCGGCCCCATTGGACTGAGGGTGGTAGGCCGAGGAGAAGGAGAGATGAATCCCCAACTGGGAGCAAAAGGCGCGCCAGAACCTGGACACAAACTGACTCCCCCGATCCGACACAATCTCCTTGGGCAAACCGTGCAACCGGAAGACCTTCCTGGCAAAAATCGTGGCCAACTCCTGTGCAGAGGGTAACTTCTTGAGAGGAACACAGTGGCACATTTTGTAAAATCGATCCACAATCATGAGAATGACCGTATGGCCTCGGGATGCAGGGAGGTCCACAATGAAATCCATCCCCAGGTGTGACCATGGGCGCTCCCCGGTGGCTATGGGTTGCAGAAGGCCCAACGGAAGGTGCCGAGGGGACTTACTCTGGGCACAAACGGAGCATGCCGCTACATATGAGGCGATGTCGGAACGTAGGGAAGGCCACCAGAACAGACGTGAAACAGCCCAGGACAGCTGATTCTTTCCAGGATGCCCCGCGGTCTTGGAGTTATGGTAGGTTCGCAACAACCGAGTGCGCAACTCCTCAGGCACAAAACATCTGCCGTTGGGTCTCTCAGAGGGAGCACCAGATTGAGCCGCCAAAATCTGCTCACCCAGGGGAGAGGTCAGGCTGGTGCGAATGGCGGCCAGGATCTGATTCGGAGGTATGACCGAAGTCGGAATCGACTCTTCCCTGGACAGGTCGGAGTACTGCCGTGATAAGGCATCCGCCCTGATGTTCTTGGAACCGGGTAGGTAGGAGACCACGTAATTAAAACGTGACAAGAACAGAGCCCATCTGGCCTGACGTGGTGTCAATCTCTTGGCCTCAGAAAGGTAGGTCAGATTGTTGTGGTCCGTCAGGATGAGGACCGGAACCACCGAACCCTCGAGCAAGTGCCTCCATTCTTTAAGGGCCTGCACGATGGCCAATAACTCCCTGTCACCAATCTGATAGTTGCACTCCGCGGGAGACAGTTTCCGGGAGTAAAACCCACAAGGAAGCAGAGGACCCTCTGGTGTTCTACGCTGAGACAGAAGGGTGCCTACTCCCGTCTCAGACGCGTCCACCTCGAGGACAAAGGGCAACCCAGGGTTGGGATGCGACAGAATCGGAGCCGACACAAAGGCGGACTTTAGAGCCTCAAAAGCTCGGATGGCCTCGAGCGGCCAGACCTGGGAATTACTGCCCTTCCTGGTCAGATCCGTGAGAGGCTTGGCTAGCATGGAAAAGTCCCTGATGAACTTCCGATAATAATTGGCGAAGCCCAAAAAGCGCTGCAGGGAGCGAAGACCACTGGGCTGGGGCCACTGTAAGACAGCCGAAACCTTCTCAGGATCCATGGAGAACCCCTCAGCGGAAATGATGTAACCTAAGAAGGTTACCTGGGATCGGTGAAATTCGCATTTCTCAAGCTTACCGAACAGCTTGTTCTCTCGTAACCGTTGCAACACTCGTCTGACATCCAGAATGTGGGTCTCCATGGATTCAGAATATACCAAGATGTCATCCAAATAGATCACCACACACTGCTGCAAGAGGTCACGGAAAACATCGTTAATGAATTCCTGAAAGACTGCGGGCGCATTGCACAACCCAAAGGGCATAACCAAGGATTCATAATGACCGGTCCTGGTGTTAAACGCGGTCTTCCACTCATCGCCCGCCTTGATCCTTACGAGGTTATATGCCGCCCTCAGGTCGAGTTTGGTAAAGACCGTGGCCCCTTTAAGGCGATCGAACAGCTCGGAAATCAAGGGTATCGGGTAAGCGTTCTTGATCGTAATGCGATTGAGACCCCTGTAATCGATGCAAGGCCTCAACTCACCACCCTTCTTTTTCACAAAGAAAAATCCAGCCCCTGCCGGGGACGAGGATTTGCGAATGTGTCCGCGTGAAAGCGCCTCCTTCACGTACTCCTCCATGGCCTCATTCTCCGCTACCGACAGTGGATAGACCTTGCCACGAGGAGGAACGGCATCAGGTTGTAGCTCGATGGCACAATCGTATGGGCGGTGCGGAGGTAGGGCAACCGCGCGCACCTTATCGAATACATCCCGGTACTCCTCGTATTCAGGAGGCAACAGAGAGTCCGAGGAAGTACACAGCAACTTGACAGGCCCATGGATGCAACTAGCCCCACACTGTGGTGACCACGAGAGGATCTCAGCCGATCTCCAATCGAAAGTCGGATTATGCTTCTGGAGCCAGGGGTACCCCAAGACCACAGAGTAGTGTGGAGAAGAAATAACCTGGAAGCAGACCGACTCTCTGTGAACGGCACCAATGGCTATCCCCACTGGAAGGGTCTCATGAGTCACGTGTGGCGGCAGAAGGGGTCTGCCGTCTATCGCCTCAAGAGCCAGTGGAGAACCTCGGGCCTGCAGAGGAATGGAATTGGCGGCAGCGAACACACTATCAATGAACAAACCACCAGCACCAGAGTCCACCAACGCCTGGGTCGTCACTGAACCCCCGACCCAGGAGAGGACAACAGTGATCAGTGGTTTGTCAACACGGGAAACCGGGGAAGAGGAGACTCCACCCAAGATCTGCCCCCGACAGGATCTCAGGTGCGAGCGTTTCCCGGACGGTTCGGACATGCCAACCGAAAATGCCCACCGAGACCACAGTACATGCATCGGCCCTCGCGTCTCCGGAGTACCCTCTCCCCCTCGGACAGGCGAGCGAAGCCCAGCTGCATGGGTTCATCCCCAGCCAAGTCATCCCCAGGAGGCGTGGGAGGAGAGGGAGGCACGGGTGGGACAGCAAAGGTAGGCGCCAATCTGTTAGGAGGCCTCCGCAGACTCTCCTTAAAGGAAGGTCTCTCCCTGAGTCTGGTGTCAATCAAAATCAGGAAAGAAATAAGAGACTCAAGCTCCACTGGTAGGTCCTTAGCTGCAACCTCATCCTTCAAGGCATCCGAGAGACCATGAGAGAAAGCAGCGACCAGAGCCTCATTATTCCAGCCCACCTCTGCTGCCAGGGTACGAAACTCAATGGTGTATTCAGCTACGGATCGTGAACCCTGTCTGATGGACATAAGGAGCTTCGCAGCAGAGGCAGCACGAGCCGGCACATCGAATACCCTCCGAAGAGAAGCAACAAAACCGGAAAACTCGGCAACCACCGGATTGTTGCTCTCCCATAAAGGGCTGGCCCAGGCCAAGGCCTTGTCCGAGAGCAGCGAAATTAAGAAGCCCACCTTTGATCTCTCAGTAGGAAAGGCATGTGGCAGCAGCTCGAAATAAATGCCCACCTGGTTAAGGAAACCTCGGCACTGAGTTGGCTCTCCCCCAAAGCGCTGTGGAAGGGGGGCAGAACCGGTCATACCCCGAAACACCGCAGGCGCAACAACAGGTGTCGGGGTAGACTCTGGCGCAACAACCGGAGCGGCAGTAGGAGCGGGCCCAGGAGCGACAACCGACCCATCGGCAACGGGAGCGAAATGAGCCGTGTGTTCAAGCAGGATTTGCAACGCCACGGCGAACTGACCCAACAGGTGATCCTGCTGATCAAGTCTGGCAACCAGCGTGGGTAGCGAGGATGGCCCTGTACCATCAGAATTCATGGCTTGGTCCTAATGTCACGGAACCATGAACCAGACGTACAACAACAGATAAGTGAAAATAAGAAGGCTTTATTGAAAATCAAGCTGTAAAGCAAAAGTCCAAACGGATGGCAAAACCGAAGCAGAGTCCTTGCGAAGCCAGAGGTCAGGAGCCAGGAGGGTAGTCAGACGAAGCCGGAATCAGGAACCAGCAGGGTAGTCAGACGAAGCCAGGATCAGGAACCAGCAGGGTAGTCAGACGAAGCCAGGATCAGGAACCAGCAGGGTAGTCAGACGAAGCCAGGATCAGGAACCAGAAGCAGCAGCAGTCTTAGAAGCATGTGAACACAGGAGGACCAAGCAAGGAACTGAAGCCACAGACCTCCTATATATATGAGCTAGGCATCCAGCTCCTCCCAGTGGGAAGGAGGAGCCACAGGGTGGGAGGCTACAAGAAACCCAGAAACCAAGATGGCCGCCAGCACATGTCAAACGAAGGAGAACAGCAAGAAGGTAAGACCATGACAGGCAGTAAGCCGGCAAACTGCGTCCGGCAACACCTGAAAAAAAACGACACTGTAACCCCTCTTCCCAACTGATTAGTTTATTATTTCCCAGTATGAAGCTGGACACTGTCGCCAGTCACCGACACATCCGAGAATTATAGCCCACCTACTCCTCACCTGTTCTTGCTCACCAACTCCCAAATCTGGAATGCCCTGAAAAAAACGAATGCAAAAGCCGCAGTAAACAGCCCCACCTCTTAGGGAGAAGTGCAAACCCCAGGCAATCCCCCCACCAGCTTCTGAAGCATATCAAATGAGACCGGGCGCCTGGTATTAGGCTTCACCCTCCCACGCCAAAATCCCTTCACGGCCTGTCTCACCGTAAAATCTTTAGTCATGCACCCGGAAGAGGAAAGCTAGAGCGGCCAAACTCCTGATCATTTTGGACATCAACATGTCCTGGGTAAATTCCGTCCCGATAAAATATAACAACAAAGACAACTGATCCTGAGTGGAAAAACAATCCCCAACTGAACTTACCAATGAGGACCACTCACCCCTTTGAATAAACTGCCCACTTACTCTAACTCACAGAGCGACGTAACAGCTCCTCAACTACTCCAACGCCAGTCTCCACAGCTGTTCGGGACAAGGAACCCTGTGCTGCTTCCAATGCCAGCTGCCAGAACCTGTCCCACCGGAAACGAGACAAAGAATCGGCAATGGAATTCAGCACACCTTGGACATGAAAGGCTTGCACAAAACAATTCAAATGTAAACACCGCAAGACCAGGTGACACAGCAAGCATACGACCGGCAGACAGATTAGACACTACTTCCACTACCCTCATGATGTCGCAGTGAAACAAAATCTGACGATTCTGTAACTTGGAGCCCCAGATTTCGACGGCTACCATAATCGGAAGCGCTCCAACAACACCAAGTTACTCAAGAAACCTGCCACTGGCCATTCCTCGGGCCACGCCGCTGAGCACCACACCCCCTGACAAAAAATCCTTACTTGGAACTGCCTGCAGCGTCCATATAAAGGTCAATGGCACAAGCTGACACGACCGGAGCCATCTACAAAGACCTGCCGTTGTAGAAGGCCAGGAACTCTTCCCAAACTCCCAGATTGGCCTTGAGTTCTCACAATGGCATGATGAAGTGAGGAGTCAGTGTACCCCCGGATGCAGCAGAGCCGAGCCTCGGACAGAAAATGCGCCCCATTGGCATGATGTGGTTTGCAAAATTAGGCTTACCCAATAAAGACTGCAATTGTTTAAAACTGACCTTTTTTGCCGCCTTAGCCTCGCCAACCTTCCGACGCAAATCCTCCAATTTGTCAAGCCGCAAGCGACATTTCATCATGTGCATGTCAAGGACAATACCCAAGAATTGCATAATCATGGCAGGACCTTCCATCTTGTCGGGCGCCAAAAGGATCCCAAACTGTCTTGCAATAGATTCCAACATGTGTAACAATACAGAACAAACCGAGGAATCTGGGGGGCCCCCCAGATTCCTCGGTTTGTTCTGTATTGTTACACATGTTGGAATCTATTGCAAGACAGTTTGGGATCCTTTTGGCGCCCGACAAGATGGAAGGTCCTGCCATGATTATGCAATTCTTGGGTATTGTCCTTGACATGCACATGATACAAAGGAATACAAAGGAAATCATCTAAATAATATATCCCTGAGTGTACCTGTGTTTCTTCCCGCACCGCCCTTTCTACGAAGGAGCTAAAAACCTCATAATACGCACAGGAAATGGAACATCCCATCGGGAGATATCTGTCAATAAAGAACCGCCCATCCCAACAACAACCCAGCAAATATTGGCTCTCTGGATGTATCGGCAGCAGACGAAAGGCAGATTCAATATCCGTCTTCGCCAACAACGATCCCCTGTCATACCGTTGCACCCAACTGACCGCCGCATCAAAGGATGTATAAGACACTTAAGTCAAGTCAGGAGAAATGGCATCATTCACTGAAGCTCCCTACGGATACGACAAATGGTGAATCAGCCTAAATTTGTTAGGTTCCTTTTTTGGTACCACCCCCAAGGGAGACACGTGCAAAGACGGAATAGGCGGATGGTCAAATGGTCTAGCCATTCTCCCGAGCTCCACCTCTTTAGCCAATTTGGCAGAAACAACCTGAGGAAAATGAAACATTAATGTCAAATTCTTCGGCAGCGAAGATTGAGCCACTGATATGGAACAAGTAATGTGAAAACCATGGGCAAAACCCTTGACCAGGAAATGTGCCGCCCCCCTCCGAGGGTACCTACCTAGATACCATACCTAGGTACCTACCTAGATATGGCACCTTCGCAGGAAGGTGTACTGGTGTCCTCCCTTTTTGAAGCAGACTCACCAAGCTGGGACTTCCCTCCTAAAAAAATTTAGTGTAACCGTGGGAGCCCCCGCAACCAGAGCACTCATGTCAGAAATGACCGGGTGCGCCAAAACGGCATGACCCCTTGTTAAATTGCCAACATTAACCTTTTTATGGACAGCCGACTGTCCAGTGGCACCTGAACTGCCAGCCCCTCCAAGAAAGGGCTGTCCCGTAGCCCTTGCCTATGCCACGAGCTTCATCCAAAGCCCAATGTCCTTATGATCCCAGCGCAAACCAGGCTGTAACGCCTTGTTCTGGCAAAACTGCTCGTCATGGCGAAGCCAAGCAGTACTCCCGTAAACTCTATACGCTTCACCAATGGCATCCAGATAGCAGAAAAGAGGAGAACAGTTCTTCGTGCCTTTTCGCCGATGACGCTAACCAGGATAGCAAAAGCCTGCAGCCAATTAGAAAATACGGGGTATAAGTCTTGAGCGGCGCTTCTCCTCCTCTTCTTTCTTGCTTTCGTCAGCCTTCCCCTTTTCTATATTACATTTTTCTAAGGGCAAGAGGGAGAATATTTAAACATATTCCCCCTTCCTAATTTTTTCCCGTACATTCTGCATAAGATGAACCCCCAGCGGGCCCTCAAAGCACACATAAATTTTGCACTTTGCTGCATCCGCCAACCTTACCCTATCCTTCCCTGACTCCTTCCCCTTGGGGGGTTCTGACCCCCCAGCTGTCTCTGTCTGTGATGCAGACTCCACACTGGAATTGGAGGGCACGCCTATCTCAGTCCCAAACCTTGCCTCCCTGCGCCCCCGTGAATCAAGCTCCACCGTGTCCCTCCCTGTAGCATTCGGCATTGCCAAAGGAGGGGGAGGGCGAACCCCCATGTCTACACTACCAGATGTGGAAGCAGCAGAGGCCTAAATACCCGTACTCCTGTGAGGGGGCAGAAAGCCCAGCCAGATTACAACGGGCCAACAACCCCTGAAACCCTGCAAAAAACGCAGCCAAAACTGGCACACCACCTGAGGTCACGACAGCTGATTCCAAAGTAAAACACACATCCAAGTGCTCCTCAACATCCCGTTGTCCCAACCGCTCAAAATTAACTCCCCCATCTGCTCCCCAGAATTAACTCCGGCACCCCACAAATCAGAAATGGACAAAGACTGTGACTCACCAGGCTGCTGCCGTGAAGAACCATGACCTGCCGCACGTCCTCATCCCAGCTGGCTCTGCAGGGCAGGGCGCCTCTATAAAGACCCATCTTCACTGGTGACCTCACCGGATTCAGCCGACGATTCCTACAGCATCGGCGTTACCCACTCCCTGCAGTCCTTTAGAGGCAGTTGTGTGTAGAAGCATTTTCTAGAAAGCCAAAAAATGCATTCAGGACACAAGTTTATAGGCAATTAAAACACCAAATGCTTCTAACAGCTTGCAAACCTGTCTAAACGCGGTAGGGGAGAGAGAGAGAGAGAGAGAGAGCTGTTATCTGCAAAAACGTTTCTGAACGAAAACGCTGATGAATGCCAGTAATCTTGGGCATGTAATGATACCAAACTATGATGTACTAGGATTACATTAACCCTCTTGTACTGAACTGTATGGTTACTGTACTATCGCCCTTTATATTGTAAAGTGCTGCACAAACTGTTGGTATTACTTAAATCCTGTTTTATATAAATCCTGTATAATAATAATATTAGTAATTAGTAATACATATACATTTTAAATCTGTACATTTACAATATTAGAATTCCACCCATCCATGCACTACTAGTTTTGCAAATCCTTCATCAGATTAATGCATGACTAAGGGACCTCCTGGTGGTTACAAAGTATTGCACTCTACTGTATGACATGCTCAACGAATGTAAATAAAGGCTATTCTTGTTGCAAAAGGATAAAGTGTCTGTTAACCATTACATATAACCAGTGAAGTGAATAGTCGCAGGTGATACACAGAGATTAAACAAATCTTCCTACATATGTTTTACATATATATATATATATATATATATATATATTGTGGGGATTTGCGCTTGTAGGTAGGATTTGCTGGTGCAGTATAGAGGCAAAACAGATGATTCTTCAAGTAAATCAGGCATGTTTTATTTACACTTCAGGAACACAAAAGTAACAGTCTTTCTTGGTGTTAACTCACACCCAACAAAAAAGAAAACAACAGTCTTTTAAGGCAGGTTTAAACACAGCAACAAGTCCATTCACCTGTGTCTCTTTGGTGCTGTTCACACACAGCAACGGATCAGTTCACCTGCTTGTAACTTTTCCAGCCTCAGCACTCACTTCCACAGCCTTCTGGTGCATGGAGATAATTCTCAATCACCTGTTAGGCTGTCTGCCTTATAAACCCTAGGCAAGACCTGGCCTGGAGCGTGGGGAGCAGCCACCCACCCATACCTTAACTGCTCCCAATAAGAGCCGGCCCGGATTCGGCTTTGCAGCCACACTAAAATAGAAAAATGTCAAACAGCACTAGCTGCTGCTGACACAGAATTACCGGCTCTTATCTCACCGAGGCCAGGAACCTCGGTGACACGTATCTTCCGTCGACCACGGATCCATGTGCCCTGCCACATACCTCCCCCCTTTGTTCAACCCTCAGGGGGTGAACACATGTCATACAGTGTGCGCGAGACAGGGCATCCGCATTTCCCTGTAGGCGGCCTGCCCTGTGTTCCACTGAGAACTTGAAGTTCTGAAGGGACAGGAACCATCTGGTGACCCGAGCATTTCTCTCCTTGGCCTGGCTCATCCATTGGAGAGGGGAATGGTCGGTCACCAGACGAAATTTCCTCCCCAACAGATAATAGCGAAGAGACTCGAGTGCCCATTTGATAGCCAGGCACTCTCTCTCCACTATACTGTATCGGGTCTCTGCTGGGGTGAGCTTCCGGCTGAGGTACACGACAGGATGGCTCCTCCCCATTGACCTCCTGTGATAGTACAGCCCCTAGACCTACTTCCGAGGCATCGGTCTGTACTATAAATCCCTTCTTGAAGTCTGGTGTGACCAAGACTGGGGACCCACATAGTGCCGACTTCAAAGCGGAAAAGGCCTCTTCCGCCTTATCATTCCAGTGAACCATGACGGACTTTCGTCCCTTTAGTAGCCCTGTCAGTGGAGCAGCTAAGGTGGCAAAATGGGGAATAAACCTCATATAATATCCCAGCATTCCCAGGAATGATCTGACCTGCTTAGTGGTGACTGGTCGGGGCCAACTATGTATGGCTTCTATTTTGTTTACTTGGGGTTTGATGACTCCTCGCCCAACCACATACCCCAGGTATTTAGTCTCTTCTAATCCTATTGAACACTTTTTTGGATTAGCGGTCAGCCCGGCCTTCCTAAGGGCATCCACTACCGCCTGCACTTTGGGCAGATGACTTTCCCAATCCCGGCTGTGGATGACGACATCGTCCAGGTAAGCCGAGGCGTACTGACGATGAGGTCGCAACACTATGTCCATTAGTCTTTGGAAGGTGGCAGGGGCACCATGCAGGCCAAAGGGTAACACCTTATAATGATATAGGCCCTGAGGAGTAACAAAAGCCGTTTTTTCCTTGGCAGACTCCATTAAGGGTACTTGCCAGTACCCTTTGGTGAGGTCTAGCACTGAAAAATATCGGGCTTGGCCTAATTTCTCAATCAGTTCGTCTACTCGGGGCATGGGATACGCATCAAACTTGGAGATTTCGTTTAGCTTACGAAAATCGTTGTAGAACCGCAACGTCCCGTCTGGTTTGGGTACTAAGACTATAGGACTGGCCCATTCACTTTTAGACTCTTCAATAACATTGAGTTTTAACATGAGTTGTACTTCTTCCTCAATAGCATGTCGCCGAGCCTTGGGTACCCGATATGGCTTTACCCGGACCTTCACCCGGGGCTCAGTGACAATATCATGTAGGATTAGAGACGTGCGTCCAGGGAGGTCTGAGAACACATCTGTGTTCCGACTAATGAACTCCCTGACTTCCTGAACCTGTTTGGAGGACAGGCTATCTGCAGCTTTTACTGAGGTTACTGCTTCACAGGCTTCAAGAGGAGGGGCTGGACCCTTTTCACCTAGAAACCCTGGCTGGGGGCTGTCGTTCTCGGACAAGTCCCTATCTTTCCACGGCTTTAGTAAATTTACGTGGTACACCTGCTCCGGCTTCCGCCGCCCTGGCTAGTGTACTTTGTAATTTACTTCCCCTATCTTTTCAAGCACCTCATAGGGACCTTGCCACCTAGCTAGGAACTTGCTATCTACTGTTGGTACTAGTACCACTACCCGATCGCCCGGGTTAAAGTTCCGGACCCTAGCCTGTCGATTGTAGATCCTACTCTGGGCTCGTTGGGCTGCCTCCATGTGTTCCCGGACCAAGGGCATCACCTTTTCCATCCGTTCCTGCATCTGGGTGACATAGTCAGCAACACTTTTGTAGGGGGTGGGTTGTTGTTCCCAGGCCTCTTTGGCTATATCCAACAACCCGCGAGGATGCCTACCATATAACAGTTCGAAGGGCGAGAACCCCGTGGAAGCCTGAGGTACTTCTCGCACTGCAAACATCAGATAGGGTAGAAGCAGGTCCCAGTCCTTACCATCCCTGGAAACTACTCTTTTTAACATGTTTTTTAATGTTTGGTTAAATCTCTCGACCAGGCCATCTGTCTGGGGATGGTAGACGGATGTACGTAATTGTTTTATGTGGAGCAGCGTACAGAGTTCTCTCATAACCTTGGACATAAACGGTGTCCCTTGGTCAGTCAGGAGCTCTTTAGGCAGTCCCACCCGGGAAAACATTTCCATTAACTCCTTAGCTATAAGTTTGCCGGACGCATGTCGCAGGGGTATCGCCTCCGGGTAGCGAGTGGCGTAGTCAAGGATGACCAGAATATGTTGGGGACCCCTGGCAGATTTTGGAACAGGGCCGATTAGATCCATAGCGATTCGTTCAAATGGGACCTCAATTATTGGGAGAGGTATCAGGGGACTACGGAAATTGGGCTGGGGGCTAGTTATCTGACAGACCGGACATGACTTACAATACTCTTCCACTTCTCTGAACACACCGGGCCAATAAAACCTCTGTAGTATACGGTCCTGTGTTTTCTGCCACCCCAAGTGTCCCCCAAGAACATGTTGGTGGACAAGCTCCATAACAAGCTTGCGGTACGCTGTGGGCACCACCAACTGTTCAACCAGTTCACCCCGGATTTGATTCACTCGATATAACATTTCCTGTTGAACAATAAAACGTGGAAACATCAATTCAGCCCCAGGGTTTTTTGGTTTACCATTAATGATTACAACATTTTCCCAGGCCCTGCTTAGGGACGTATCCCGGTGTTGTGCGGTCCCGAAATTTTCCCCGGAGACATTGAGGTCTGCCAACTCAGGGCCGGATGGCAAGTCCTCCACGTCTCCCACCATTACATTTAGTGGGGTGGTGTCCCCCTCTATCACAGAAGCTGTGGGCACCCCTACCGAGGGCCCTTCGGACTCAGGCTCCCAGGGCTCTGGCCTCACACTGGAACCAGGCCATTCTGCTAGGGTTGTCCCTGTCTCAGGCTTGTCAGACCCTTTAACCGTAGGCCACACCCCCCGGAAAAACTGGAAAGTCCCTTCCGATTATTAGTTCATGTGGCAACTTGGTAGCGACAGCCACCTCATGGGTCCATTTGCTGGCTGCTGTAGACAAAGTTACCAGCGCTGTGGGATAGTCCTTTAAGTCTCCATGAATACATACGACCCCGACTCTGCGGCCGGTATATTCAGCAGGCCGTATTAACGCCGTTCTCACCAGGGACACCAGACTTCCTGAGTCCAGCAGAGCCACCGCCAAAGTGTCTCCCACTTCCACCTGACACAGATGGTTACTGTCTATCACCTCACCAGTGCCTGTGGCGCATAGCTTTCGTGCATACAACGAGTGGCGGTGTCCATAGTTAGTCTCCATAGGCTCGTCCTGTTGTGGACACTCAGCCCTCACGTGACCTGGCTCCTGACATCGCCAGCAGACTATTGGGGCCGGGCGTACAGGGAGTACGTCTTGAGTGTGTCTCATTGCCACCAAGCGTTGGGTCTGTGGCAGAGATTTCCGGGGTTTGACTGGCCCCCTCCCCCCTGTACATCCCTGCAAGTTCTTGGTGGCCTCATAGCGCTCCACCAGGTCAACCATATCCAGAGCATTGTCAGGAGAAGCCTGGCCGATCCAGTGCTGGAGGGGATAAGGCAAGGCCCTCCAAAACATGTCAGCCAACAAGCGGTCCAGCATATCAGTGGGATTTAACAGATCAGGCTGCAGCCATTTTTGCAATCTGTGCAGTAAATCGTAATATTGTGGCCGGGCCGGTTCGGCCGCTTTGTAGCCCCACTGATGCACTCGCTGAGCGTGGACTAAGACATTTACGCCCAGTCTCGCCAGGATCTCACCCTTTACGGTCGGGTAGTCGGCAGCTTGGTCATCTGTCAAATCGAAATACACCTGCTGGGGTCCGGATGCCAGGAACGGAGCGACCACCTCAGCCCACTGGTCACGGGGTAGTTTCTCCCGGACCGCCACTTTTTCAAATATGGCGAGGTACGTCTCGACGTCATCCGCGGGAGCCATCTTCGGTATTGTTGCACGGACCGCTTTCCGGACATCATGCACTCCCAGAGACACCCCAGACTTTTCCAAAGCCAACACATGTTGCAGCAGCCGTTGATTAGTCTCCTGCTGTGCACACATAGCCTCCTCATGTCTTTTTTGCTGTTGCAGGTTGGCCTGGACAAGCTGCCTTATCATCTCCTCCATCTTTTCCTGTGGCTGCAGTTTAGCAGGCTTAATATAGGACATGTAAAGTCACGTTCAGCAGAACAAAAATATTTTGGCGTCTTACGCCAGCCTCACTGCGTTTGCCCGCATCCGAGCACCAAATGTGGGGATTTGCGCTTGTAGGTAGGATGTGCGGGTGCAGTATAGAGGCAAAACAGATGATTCTTCAAGTAAATCAGGAGTGTTTTATTTACACTTCAGAAACACAAAAGTAACAGTCTTTCTTGGTGTTAACTCATACCCAACAAGAAGGAAAACGACAGTCTTTTAAGGCAGGTTTAAACACAGCAACAAGTCCATTCACCTGTGTCTCTTTGGTGCTGTTCACACACAGCAACGGATCAGTTCACCTGCTTGTAACTTTTCCAGCCTCGGCACTCACTTCCACAGCCTTCTGGTGCATGGAGATAATTCTCAATCACCTGTTAGGCTGTCTGCCTTATAAACCCCAGGCAAGACCTGGCCTGGAGCGTGGGGAGCAGCCACCCACCCATACCTTAACTGCTCCCAATAAGAGCCGGCCCGGATTCGGCTTTGCAGCCACACTAAAATAGAAAAATGTCAAACAGCACTAGCTGCTGCTAACACAGAATTACCGGCTCTTATCTCACCGAGGCCAGGAACCTCGGTGACGCGTATCTTCCGTCGACCACGGATCCATGTGCCCTGCCACAATAAATATATATATATATATATATATATATATATATATATATATATATATATATATATATATATATATATATGTATGTATATCTGCAGTCTTATTTTGGCTACAACCCTTTAGGCTCGGTTTACACTGGTGTGATGTGGGAAACCCTGGGAACTCTGTGTGGGTTCCCGCATCACATCTTATTCCCAGAAGCTCACACTGACATCTGAAAACCGCTGCAGGTGTCAATGTTAAGTTATTGACACCCCCAGATCGGTTCACAGATCGCAGTGCGATGGACCATAGGGTGAGTACCTGGATAGAGAACTGGCTCCAGGGGAGAGTCCAGAGTTTAGTGATTAATGGGGAGTACTCGGATTGGGCGGGTGTGGAAAGTGGGGTCCCCCAAGGTTCTGTCCTGGGAGCAATCCTGTTTAACTTATTCATAAATGATCTAGAGGAGGGGATACCTAGCACAATCTCAGTATTTGTGGATGATACTAAGCTAAGCATGCCAATATCTTCTATGCAGGATGTGGAAACCTTATAAGCGGACCTGAACAAAATAATGGGGTCGGCAACTACATGGCAGATGAGGTTTAATGTTAAAAAATGTAAAGTAATGCACTTGGGCGTCAGAAACACGAAAGCAAGCTACTCACTAGGGGGGAAACCTCTGGGTGAATCTAAGATGAAAAAGGACCTGGGAGTACTGAGTACTAGTGGACAACAGGCTTGGCAGTGGAATGCAATGCCAAGCCGCTGCAAGTAAAGCCAACAGAATACTGGCATGTGTAAAAAAGGGGATTCACTCCAGAAATAAAGAGATTATTCTCCCACTCTACAAGACTCCGGCCACATCTGGAGTATGCTATGCAGTTCTGGGCACTGGTCCTCAGGAAGGATGTGCTGGAACTGGAGAGAGTCCAGAGAACGGCAACAAAAATAATTAGGGGAATAGAGGGCATCGGCTATGAGGAAAGACTACAAGCACTGAACTTATTCTCTCTGGAGAAGAGAATCTTGAGGGGGGATATGATATCAATGTACAAATACTGTACTGGCGACCCTAGCATAAAGAACAAACTTTTTAGAGAAAGGGAATACAATAAGACACGTGGCCACTCACTAAAACTAGAGGGAGAATGGTTTAACCTTAAAATACGTAAGGGGTTCTTCACTGTCAGAGCAGTAAGGATGTGTAATTCGCTTCCACAAGCAGTCGTATCAATAGGGAGCATCGATAGTTTAAAAAGAACGATTAGATGGGCACCTTAAAGACCACAACATACAGGGGTATACAATGTACGGTTAACAGCAAACACACACACACATCATAGGTTAAACTGGATGGACTGATGTCTTTTTTCAACCTCACAAACTATGTAACTAGAAAAAATCAAATAAACAGTAATCCCAGCGGCGGTGGCAGGAAGGGGGGTAAGGGATCCTCTCTCCAAACAACTCAGTGATCGACTACCTAAGCAGTCTTGGCCTTAGCAGGAACATAGTACAATAACCGACTGAGGGCAATGTTCAGATTCTACATAACATGGCTGAAAAATATCAAGGCAACCACAGCCCTAATGCTATTTTTTTACAATGTATTTTGTCCTTGCTAGATGAGGTTTCATATCAAATAAAAATTTTACAAGCACTTGGCAACTACCTACCCACATCCTCCTGTTGCGCATTAGGCCAAAGGCAGGCCATCATTAATCCAGCAACCACCCCCTTGCACGTTACCCCATACACTAACTCCCAGTCAAGGCCAATGTACACCCACTCAGACTACATGCCAAAATGTTTACACTAATGCATACTATTCCTCCATCTATGTGTATCCCTCTAACACCTGTCCACCTCCTGTCCTCTTACCTCGCTAGAGAACAGCTATGCTTAAGGCCCAGGAGAACAGAATACATCACAACACTCCTACCATCCGATGTAAAACAGGATTATGTGTAGGATGAAGTCCTGTTATCTGATCAGATTTTGTTCAGCCAATGTTTAACCTTGTTGCGTTTATAGTATTATGTTGTTATGTTGTTATTATATGAGCTTGGTTCCAGGATTATGTCTTTTGGAAAAAGAAAAAAATCACCACTAGACGTCAATAACTAAGGCATCAGTTGGCGGGGCAAAATGCATCAGTGTGTATGGTTTGGTGGAGACATGTAGGCTGAGGTTGCTTCTTATTTATTTACCTGGGATGGTCAAGAATAGCGGCGATCCATTCCTCTTTGGCTTTACTAGCCCTCTAAATTGGTATCCTGACAAGTCTGCACTGGGACACAAGGATATTCTTTCACCTCTACTTTGAGCGGTGCGAAAATGTTTTGCCTTTCCAGGTGAGGAAACACGAAATCAAGAAGTTCCTTAAAACTGAAAAACAAAACAACCTGGTGAGTCAAAGAAAACACTGTCCTACATATTGAGGAGAGGGCAGCACAGAAAGAAGCAGGCCCAAGCCATTGATACAAGCAGAATCAGAAAGAATATATTAGGCTGTGGCACCATGAGCATTGATTAGGAAGGAAGTGAAAAACGGGCAAAATACCGAGGAAAAATAAGGGACAGAAATAAAGACATACAGAACAGTGCCCCTTTTCAGCACTCATTGGCGCAGCAATGCAATTTTTTTAAAAAGACACACACACCTTATAACAGGCATAAATGTTGATGCAGGTCACTATAGGTAATACAGAACCCTGTTGGCAAAAAGGGTGAACCCAGTATCTTCTGCTTCTCACAAGCTCTTCCCCTAAAAAAAATTACAGCACAAGCAGCCACAACAAACACATACAAATCCTTCTAGTGCAAAAAACCATGAGGTCTGCCCTCTATTTGCTGGCTTACAATTTACACATCAGTGACTGGGTCAATGGCTGTAAATTCTATCCACTTCCAGAGCTAAATTTTGAAGAGATATTGCTAGAGATGAAGTAAGAGGCACCACATCCCATAAATTGAGTAACTACAATAGAGGGGGGCAAGTGGGACTTTAACGGTGCTAAATGATGGAGAAAAATCTGAATTCTCAAAAATTGTACATTTTATTACACATAGAAAGTGAGGACAAGACAACACATCAATATAAAATGATAAAATCAAAAAAATGCACTCGAAAATATCAACTCTACATGTTTCGCCATCTTCATAATAGCTTCTTCAGGAGTTTTCATAGACATTTCTCGAGAGTGAACATTTCTAGGTAACAAAGGGAAAAGGCATAAAAAACATGACATGTGTATGTATATAGGGCTTATCTCAATGGTCCTAATGTTGAGTGCCCAATTAATTTACATAATTATAAAGACAATGATACCAATAAAGTACCTTAAGATGACCTGAGCCCTTTCTTATGCCGAAGGTGGAGGTAATAGAGGTGACGCCACCAAAGCAAGCACAGAGGGGGGGGGGAGCCGAGACCTTCAGACTCCTAGAGTTGACCCATAGAGAGGGTGACAGCCAGGCTAGAAATGATAGGTAGAGATAATAAAACCAGAGCATAGAAATACATTTCAACCCAAAATTGCTATGTCTCCAATTGGTATGAGGCTAAATATCTGGTAGAAAAGTTACCAAGATAGTCACCTGATTATGAATAAATGTGCAGTTGATTCCCTAGGTACCTCAATGTAACAAAGACAGGAAGGGAAAATGAAGTCCCCTTAATATCCCCCAAATGGGAGGTATCCCTTGAAACAAAAGGAAATGGAATTTGTTGAAGATAGTAATAAATATAATGAAGGTCTGTCAAGTTTTGAGGGAATAAGTACTTACCCAAAATTGACAAGATTCAGCACCTAAATTGTCATGCAGTATTCAAAAGTTCACCGCCATTTCAATTCAACAAGTTTTCCAATAGTACACAAAAATGAAGGAGACTGCACGGGAAGAGAAAGAAAAAGGCATGGAAGGACATCATCAGCGTTAGAATCTACCAAAGATATATGGAGAGAAGCAGGGTTCAAAAGATTTCAATTACCGCAAATGGTCTCAAAGATCATGTATCGTTCCCCGGTGGTCTAGTGTAATACTAACCATGTGGCGCCGGCATTTATACACCCCCTCCACTCCCTCGGCGTCTGACGTCACCGAGGGAGTGAGAGCGAGGTACGCCCAGTGGTCCAATGGAGGCCGAAAAGGAAGTGCGTCATTAAGACGCGACCGCATCACGTGATTCCGCCAGAACCGGAAGGTCGGGGATGACAACATCCGGTCCGGACATGAATGTAAGCAGAGGAGGTAACAGATTGCCGAGAGGCAATCTAAAAAGGGATCCAAAATGAAACTGACAGCATCGCCGAAGACCAGATTTCAAGGAAATATATCCGCAATGCCTATACAATGGGGAAAGAATCCAAAGACACAAAAGAGTCATAAAAAATAAAAAATTACCCCATCTAATAGATACTGTAAATCAGTATTGTGATACAGATGACAATTAAATAGAAAAGAGATGTTAGTGAAAACTCCATAAAAGGACAACTGGGCGTTTTGAAGCGGTGCTGCTACTAACCAGGTTGGACCATTTTTCCTGGAAAATAAATGTAGGGCACCGCGGGTGCCCATATGGGCAACCATGATAGAGGCTGAAAATAGGCTCGAATCCAAAAAGTCCCCCAATGTGCCTGCCCCGGGGTGTGCCACCTCCAATCGCATCCACGTAACGGCAGGGGTCAAGAAAAAATATATGATGGACAATTCACAGAATATTCTTGTTCTTTAAACAGTAATTAAACCACATCTACAAAAATAAACACATGTAGGCAATTTTGCCAAAATATATAGGATGTGCCAATAAAGGCACCTAAAAGGAGAGGACCTTGTAACAAGAGTACAAGATCCAAAATGCTGACCAGCTACAGAGATCCTGTGCTGAATCAGCAATAAATACAAATGACATTATCTAGCCTAGAAAGGGTTTGAAACTAATGGATTCATTTATACCTGGATACTGAATAGCTGATAGGTTAAATATCCACTTGGTTTCACGTTGCAATAGATTTCTATCTACACTTCCACCTCTTTCATTCAGTGGGATGTGTTCCAAGGCAAAAAAAGTCATCATCCTATCATCAAAGCCATGGTATAAACCCATGTGTCGGCTAATGGGACTTACGAACTTTTTGTTTTTGACAAGTTTGACATGGTCACGAATTCGATTAAAGAAAGGCCTTTTTGTTTTGCCTATATAAAAGGCTTTACAACTACAATACATTATATAGACAATTCCTACTGTTTGACAATTCGCATAGAAATTCGGTCTATACAGTTTTCCATTAGGGAGAATGATTTCACTTACATTAGGTAGATATCTGCAGAAATTACATTTTCTGCAGGAATATGTGCCTGTGAGTGTTTTTTTGGATTTGTTTGAAGGAGCATAATGACTGTGAACCAATTGGTCCCTTAAAGAACGAGACCTTTTAAACGTTATCTGGGGGCGGGCATCAATACATTTCGATACCTTTTCATCTGCCTCTAGGAGGTACCAAAATTTTTTTTTTTTTCAATGACTGTTAACCCTACAAAAATGCATTGGAAAAACAAGTCAAATTGTATCAACAATGTCTGTAATGCACAAAGTAAAAGCACATTGATGCATCTTAATTTATCTGCTTATTGCTACAAAATACTGCACCTGTATGCACATGCATTCATTTTAAATGGGCCTTGCAGGTTGACCTAGTAAGCATGAAAAAGAGCCTTAAAAATAAAAAAAAGTATAAACACACTATGCATTCCCTTAAAAGGGAAATTAACACCACCTTTCTGGCCACATAACAAAAAGCCCTTCTGTATGTTTTAGGGGTACAAATATTTTACGCTTACAGGTAGGTCTCCACATTCACCTACAGTTAGGAACTGTGACAGTTTTGTATCTAGCAGTTCATAGCAGTCACCTTTCTATGGATTCCCTGGACAAAAGAGGGGTTCCCCAATGGCACTTAGAAACATTCAAAATGAGAGCAAATAATAGCCATTGTCAAAATAAATGTAATGACCAATCTATTTTAATCCCTTCATAAGGTAGAAGAAATTCTAACCCAGTTTTACAACTTTGACATGTGTTAGTAAAATTTTACGTATCTCTGCAATTACTTAATGTATCCAGGGGAATTATAACTTGCTAAGAATAAATTGGGGTTTCATTTGTTGATAAATGATATTAAATATCTCCAAATAGAACTGGCCCAAAATAGTAAAAAAAAAAAAAAAATTGTTTTATAAATGTAGCTATATATTTTTTGCCATTACCATGTGTATGTTATTAGTTGTTTATACCCCGCAGTAGGGCCAAAAAAAGTGCGCATTTTGCTTTTTCAATCCTACCTACACACTAAAGCTAACACTTATACCAAAATAAAAAAATGTATCCTACCTAAACAGTGACCCTGATAATAACCAAGATCAAGTCCAGCTAATTTACCATTATTTTTATTTATTTAGTCTAGTTCATTTTCCTCTCAAGAGAAAGAGAACAGGGGCAGGGGATAGCCAATCACAGGCTATCACACTGATCCTGTAAGTGGGAGCTCCCGGTATTATAATATTTTAAAAAACCTGTATTCGTTTTCATGCTATGTGCATAAAGCTGAAAAGAAAGCAACATTTCCTCCTAGAGTGGTCAACATCGCAGTCACTCTCAGAACAGAATAAAAGAGCTCTTAACTGTCTCAAACAAAGTTAGGCCCCTTTCACGCATGCAGACTGTTCATTTCATCAGTTCAGGCACGTCAAAATGGAAGTATTTATCAGTTTTTCATCAGTGCTCATCAGTTTTTCATTTGTTTTCATCAGTGCTCATCAGTTTTTCATCTGTTTTCATCAGTGCTCATCAGTTTTTCATCAGTGCTCATCAGTTTTTCATTTATTTTTCATCAGTGCTCATCAGTTTTTCATCAGTGGTCATTAGTTCTTCTTCAGTGCTCATCAGTTTTTAACTACTTTAAGACCGGAAGGATTTGCCCCCTTCCTCACCAGCCCCTATTTTGTGATTCGGCACTGCGTTACTTTAACGGACAATTGTGCGGTCGTGCGATGATGTACCCAAATAAAATTGACGTCCTTTTTCTCCCACAAATAGAGCTTTCTTTTGGTGGTATTTGATCACCTGTGCAATTTTTATTTTTTGCGCTATAAACAAAAAAAAAACGACAATTTTGAAAAATATAAAAACAATATTTTGCACATTCTGCTATATGACATTCTCAAAAAAAAAAATTTAAAATCTAAATTTTTTAACATTTTAGGCCAATTTGTTTTTTGCTACATATTTTTAGTAAAAAAAATTGCAATAAGTGTATTTTGATTGGTTTGCGCAAAAGTTATTGCTTCGAATAACTATGAGAAAGATTTGTCATTTTTATTTATTTATTTATTTATTTTTTTACTAGTAATGGCAGGGATCTGCGATTTTTTTGCGGGACTTTTGGGGGTACCAGTGACATTACTACAGTAATCAGTTGAAATATGCACTGTTACTGTAATAATGCCATTGGCAGGGAAGGGATAAACCCTGTGGTGATCAGTGGGTTAAATGTGAGCCTAGGGGAGTGATTCTAACTGTGGGGGGCGTGGCTTCTGAAATGACCATAGAGACATGTGATCCTGTATAGAAGGATCACATGGGCTCTATGATTATTTCAGAGAGAAGAACAGTCAGCTGTGTTTACAACAGCTGCCTGTCCTTCTCTCTCAGCGGGGAGCGATCGCGGGTGTCAGGCGGCAATCGGAGCCGCCTGATCCGTGCATCGGCTTCCCCGCTGCCGAGTGGGGGCAGGAGCGCGCCGGCGGAGGTGCGCGCCCCCCAGCTTCCCGCACAGTGACTCTATCTTTTCAGATGCAGTCACAACTCACTGTTTGAATATTTGTGTTAGAAATTAAGAATACTCCATCCATGATTAGAGGATTTTTTTTTAGAATATTATGCACACATATTCTGTGCATGTATGATTAGCTTTAGGCAGTTTACTCAAGAGTGATGGCTTTTAACATGAGTAGAGACTGAGTGTGCAAGAAGGAAGGAGCCAAAAGCAAAATCTATGAATCCAGATTTAATTTTATTCAGAATCCGGTATTATGAAAATCCAACACATTTCAGGGCCCAAAGGACTGTCTTGGTTAGGGCTTGGTACTGTTAAATAAACAGTTCCATAAAATTGAACAAACAGTTTTATCAAATTGGCGGGATTGTAAGGGGTAATTAGTAGCAATGGGTGAATCTGCCCTGTTTGATTTGTCAAGCTTTAGGTGAAACTGTTCAAAATTTGGCAAACCCGATCCTATTGTCGAAGCCCGTTGAAGTTTAGAGGGTGAATCTTGTTAAATTCTGGACATTTTTAGGACTAATATGGAAAGTATGGTAAAAAACATAGGAAGCTAGGCACTAATATGAGGGACGTGTATCAATGCAAAAATTTGAAAAAGATACCGTACTACAGGAAGAGGGTAATTTAATACAGCTTTAAGGGCAACATTGAAAATACAGGATTTCTTTAAATAACATTTTTAGGGAATGCCCAAAACATGTACACGGTGTTAATGAACAGTACAATTTTTACTGACGGTTTCAGCGACAGCATATACTTGCAGTACATATTTGACTGTGGAATTGATCCTTTTTTATAATTATTTAGGCTTACATAAAGCAGTTAGCAACAGCTTTAGTAGTGACACATGAATGGTTTTGAATTAAATGGTAATAGCTGCACTTTGACCAAATAGAAGTGGTTCTCTGTGACTGCCCCAGTTCTCACTAATACAAACCTGGTCCTTCTTCTGGCCATTTTCTATCAAGCTGTTAAAATAGCCAGCAGAAGGACATTTTTATTCAGGTGAGATTTTGCTGAAATGTGCAAGAGAAAAAGAGTACATATAGGTGTTTTACTATGTGAACTAGGAGATGGCAGATAAAACAGCAGCAAAATTGTTCAAAAGCAGAACAATTTTTAATAGCAGGGTTGGGTCCAAATTTACTAGAGGTAAAGTGCGCAGGCTATTAATTTACTAGAGCAATTAAGATACTACATGGGATATAACTGTGAATAATTGGGAAACAACAGTAAAGCTTAAAGGAATAGTAGACCTAACTGGTGAATGCCTTGCTTTTTTTATGTATCTATGGGTAAGTATGGGGCGGTGGGTTAAATGTGACTGATGTAATGTAAGATGGTTCGGGTTCATCTTGCGCATAGTTTTTTTTTCTTTCAAATAATACATCGGTGTGCTGGACAAAATACTGCCCCTAGAACAGATGGTAAGAGACAGGTGAACTCTCCGCTTTGAACACCCTAAACTTAAAAAAAAAAAACCCTATCAAGATAAAATAAAAAATATATATATGTATATATGTAAATATAATTGCCTATCAAACAAATATATATGATAATGCTTTGGTGGAGGAGAAGGGGGTAGATAAATTATTCTAGTCTTTACTGTTTCTGTGAGTTTTGCTCTGCTTGTATGTAGGTTTTTCGAATAGACTTTAATCCAGGAACTCCATATTATATGCATAATACTATAGGCTATATGTGTCCTACTGCCGCATTAATTATAAAAGAAAATGATTCTTTATGGTTAAGAAGCAGTGTGGCATCAGACTCCACCATATCATTGGAATTGCTTCTCTTTTGACATATATATTTAATGTTTTCTCTAACAAAATTATATTGGTATTATACTAACCAAAGGTTGGGCATTTTTTGTACAATTCTGAAAAGTAAAGGTGGACATAAACTAAATATTCATTACCACTGAATTGTGTTGCTTGATGGTTCAGTAATGAAAGAGCAAAGGGAGAATGGACAGCTTAACTACTGACCTATAAGGTCATAGGTCACCCCCAAGTCTCTCTTAAGTCCTAAGCAGGGTTAACAATATACTTTAGAGTTAACAATATCGTTTGGATCTATATCCGTGACTCCAAAATTATTTATACATTTTAAGGCAACTTAAGCAGGTGCTATGTGACCTCTAGGTTGCCAAATATTACAAACTCAGCCAAAGCTGACCATAGTAGCTTAGCTTTCTTAATTAGCACAACACTAGTATTAACGGTTTAATATAATAAATGACACTGAGTTTGCCTTGAAGGTTGAAAGATCTTCATTATCATATGTGAATCAAGACTTTAATGGCAAGTAAGGTGTCTATTATTCAATGCATTCTGCTAACCATTAACAAGGGAATTTATGGGTACTTGCCTCGATTGCCTTTCCAAGCTACCTGTTCACAAGAGGTCATGATGCGGAAAGGAAGCAGTAACTAATTATTATTTTGCACATTAAATGAGCAAACTAAAATCCTTTAAGTTCATTTTTTCTGCTTATCATTTTTTGGATCAAAGAACAAATAATGTCTGTTTTTGAAGATTTATTAATCTCTACTTACAGTATCTCACAAAAGTGAGTACACCCCTCACATTTTTGTAACTATTTTATTCTATCTTTTCATTTGACAACACTGAAGAAATTACACTTTGCTACAAAAATATTTTTTTCAGATCCTCAGAGAGTTCTTTGCCACGAGGTGCTATGTTGAACTTCCAGTGACCAGTATGTGAGAGTGAGAGCGATAACATCAAATTTAACACATCTGTTCCACATTCACACCTGAGACCTTGTAACACTAACATGTCACATGACACCGGGGAGGGAAAATGGCTAATTGGGCCCAATTTGGACATTTTCACTTAGTGGTGTACTCACTTTTGTTGCCAGCGGTTTAAACATTAATGACTGTGTGTTGAGTTATTTTGAGGGGTCATCAAATTTACACTGTTATACAAGCTGTACACTCACTACTTTACACTGTAGCAAAGTGTAATTTCTTCAGTGTTGTCACATGAAAAGATATAATAAAATATTCACTAAAATGTGAGGGGGTGTACTCACTTTTGTGAGATACTGTATATCTTTTAATATTTAGATATAAGTAACTGGTCCAAGTTAATCCATTCAGCTTGAACCATGAATTGAGCATTACTGAAAATAAAATGTATCACAGGATAATTTCTCTCTATTCATTTAAATATAATCCTTTAATAAAGGATAAACAACATGTGTATTACCACTTCCATACCGAGTCATGTAAAATTACATCGGCAAAGTGGTTGTAAGGATCCGGGCCGCCGTCATATGACGTCGCCCGGATCTCCCCTCTACTGCGCGCCCCCGGGGGCGCGTAGCGTGGCGATCGGGGGTGAGGCTCGTCCCTCGGACATAGCCCATCCCTGATCAAGGTAAACAGCCAATAGAAATTGGCTGTTTACCATGTGATCGGCTGTGTCAATCACAGCCGATCACATGAGCGGCTCCAGCACGAGCCGCTCGTTCTCTCTGCAATGCGCGCCCCCGGGGGCGCGCAGAGCAGCTAACGGGGACGATGCTCGTCCCTCAGACAGAGTCGATCCCCGATCTAGGTAAAGAGCCAATGAAATTGGCTCTTTACCATGTGACCGGCTGTGTCCAATCACAGCCGGTCACAAATGTCAACAGAGAACACGGTAACTAGCTGTCACCGTGTTCTCCTCCTCACACACTGATCCTGTGTGAGGAAGAGAGTGTGGTAACAGCTAGTTACCAATTACAGTGCATCCCAACCACACTGATTGCCCCCCCCAATAAAGAGCACCTGTCACTAGCCCATCAAAGTACCCGAGTACCTGTCACCAGCCCATCAGGTACTCAGATGACAGGTACTCGGGTACTCTGATGGGCTGGTGACAGGTACTCGGGTACTCTGATGACAGGTACTCGGGTACTCTGATGACGGGTACTCGGGTACTCTGATGACAGGTACTCGGGTACTCTGATGACAGGTACTCGGGTACTCTGATGACGGGTACTCAGGTACTCTGATGACGGGTACTCGGGTACTCTGATGACGGGTACTCTGATGACAGGTACTCGGGTACTCTGATGACGGGTACTCAGGTACTCTGATGACAGGTACTCATCAGAGTACCTGAGTACCTGTCACCTACCCATCAGAGTACCCGAGTACCTTCCACCTGCTCATCAGGGTACCTGACAACTGAAGTACCCGAGTACTTGCCGCCTGCTCATCAGTTCCCATCACTACTCATCAGTACTCATCAGTACCTATCACGTATCAGTACTGATCATCAGTACCCATCAGTACAGTATCACCTATCAGTATCAGTACTACTCATCAGTACCTATCACCTGCCTGTCACCTGCCCATCAGAGTACCCGAGTACCTGTCACCTGCCTATCGGAGTACCCGAGTACCTGCCACCTGCTCATCAGTACCAGAGTACCTGTCACTTGCCCAACAAAGTACCCGAGTACCTGTCACCCTTCATACAGCCACCATGTCCAAGTCCAAAAAGGTTTATATACGTCCTCCGTTTAAACCTAAATACCGGTGTTATGGCAGCAGATAGCTGCCATAACCCTGGTATTTTTTTAAACGGTGGACGGTTGGCTTAACGATAAGGGTGGTCCCAGCGGCGGATTCACCGTGGGATCACCCTTCCGGGATGGCGGGAGAGGCGTTCCGGTCCTTTTCCCCGCTTACCGGACCCGCCGGCAGCGGGGAAAACGATCCGGTCCCAGATCCTCACAGACAGGATGTCGAGTGAGGGCAAGCTTGCCCTCACTTGACTCTATGGTCTTGGAGGACCGGAGCTACGGAAAATGTTGTTGCCTAGCAACCGGTTTAAATGTCCTTTTTTTTTTTTTTTCATTTTATATAATAATTTTTCCGCCTATTTCTATTACGAGGAATGTTTACATTCCTTTTAATAGAAATAAAAATGATCAATTTTTTTTTTAAACGGTGTAAAAATAAAAAATAATAAATAAAATAAATAGTAAAAAAAAAAAAAATTAAAGCGCCCTGTCCCCGTGAGCTCGCGCGCAGAAGCGAACGCATACAGAAACCCCACCCACATATGTAAACGGTGTTCAAACCACACATGTGAGGTATCGCCGCGATCGTTAGAGCAAGGGGAATAATTTCAGCCCTAGACCTCCTCTGTAACTCAAAGATGGCAACCTGTAGAAATTTTTAAATTGTCGCCTATGGGGATTTTTAAGTACCAAAGTTTGTCGCCATTCCGTGAGCGTGCGCAATTTTGAAACATGACATGTTGGGTATCTATTTACTCGGCGTAACATTATCTTTCACAATATGGAAAAAAATTGGGCTAACTTTACTGGTTTCTTATTTTTTAATTAAAAAAAGTGAATTTTTTCCAAAAAAATTGTGTTTGGAAGACCGCTGCGCAAATACGGTGTGATAAAAAATATTGCAATAATCTCCATTTTATTCTCTAGGGTCTCTGCTAAAAAAAAATATATAATGTTTGGGGGTTCTAAGCAGTTTTCTAGCAAAACAACTGATTTTAGCTTGTAAACACCAAATGTCAAAAATAGGCCTAGGCAAGTGGCTAGGATGCATGATGATGCTCCTTGGATGTTAGGCCCCTCTATATGGCTAGGCTGTGAAAAAGTCTCACACATGTGGTATTGCCATACTCAGGAGGAGTGGCAGAATGTATTTTGGGGTGTAATTTTTGCTATTTACATGCTATGTGTTAGAAATATCCTATAAATTGACAACTTTGTTGTAAAAAAAAGGTTTTTATTTGTTTCCCACATTTTCCAAAAACTTGTGGAAAAAAATGACACGTTCAAACGACCCATAATGCCTCATAGAATATACGTTGGAGTGTTTGCTTTCCAAAATGGGGTCATTTGTGGACTTTTCCATTGTATTGGTGCTCTAGGGCCTTGAAAAGTGTGATAGGTAGTAAGAAAGTTTTGTGTGTATTTATGCTCCTAGAACGCCTGAAGGTGCTTCTTGGACGTGGAGTCTCTTTTTGTGGCCAGGCTGTGTAAAAGTCTCACACATGTGGTATCACCATATTCGGAAGGAGTAGCAGAATGTATTTTTGGGTGTAATTTTTGCTGTGTACATGCTATGTGTTAGAAATAGCTTATAAATTGACAACTTTGTGGGAAAAAAAAGAAAAAAAAAATTTTTTTCTTCATTTTCCCAAGAATTGTGGGAAAAAATTACAACTTCCAAAAACCCACCATGCCTCTTACTAAATACCTTGGACTGTCTACTTTACAAAAAGGGGTCATTTGGGCGGTATTTGTACTGTCCTGACATTTCAGGGCCTCAAGAAAGGAGATAGGCAGTCAGTACATCTGGTGTGATCAATTTTCAGTAATTGGTACCATAGCTTCTAGACTCAATAACTTTCACACAGACTAAATAATATACACTAATTTGGGTTAATTTTACCAGAGACATGTAGCAGTATACATTTTGGCCCAAATGTATGAAGAAAAATTAATTTTTTGCAAAATTTTATAATTGAAACTAAAAAAAAGTGTTTTTTTTTTTTCTAAATTTTTGCTCTTTTTTTGCATATATCACGAAACCCCCCCCCCCCCAGTTGTGATCAAATACCACCAAAAGAAAGTTCTATTTGTGTGAAAAAAATGATAAAAATTTTGTTTGGTTACAGTGTAGCATGACTGAGCAATTGTCATTCAAAGTGTGAGAGTGCTGAAAGCTGAAAATTGGTCTGGGCAGGAAGGGTGTCTAACTGCTCTGTATGGAAGTGGTTAATAAATGCAACACTGTAAAATAAAGAAGAGTTACTGATGCTTGTCTGCTTTTTAATGTTTTACCATATACATTGTGGTTCTTTGTCATGTTACTGAAGTGCCACATTACACAGTTGCCATACACCATGTTATCTGAGGTGCCATGTCATATATCATGTTATTGAGGTGCTACATTGCTGTTATTAGGAGGTTACATTGCCATGTTGTACCATGTAACTGAACTGTCATGTTATAATATAACATGTTATTAAGATTTGATATTGCCATATATAGGGTTATTAGGGTGCCTTCCTGCCATATACTATGCTAATGGGAGGTACCATGTTACTATGTTTAGTGTCCCATTGAGGATACATATAGACATATAACATGTTATTGAGAGACTATGTTGCCATATATCATTATTACGGTGCCTTACTGCCATGTATTATGCAGCTGGGGTGACATACTACCATCAGGAATATTACTAAAATGCCATTTGGCTTAGGTACCATATTGCCATCTTCTGTACTATTAAGGTTACACTGAAAGTTATTGAAGAGCCATATTTTGCTGGTGCCATGTTTCTATACACCATTTCACTAAGATGCCATTATGCCATATACCATTTAAGATATATACCATGTTACAAAGATGCAACATTATTGTGTACAAATTGTTATTAAAACGAACATAGCATCTGGCATATATTTCCATGTTAAATGCAAGCATCCTAGAAGTGTCAGTATAATACTAACAGGTATTTGTTACCTCTCCAAGTGATCACAGTGCTCCTCCTGAGAATTACTTCAACTTTATTTTTCCCCAGAAGGCTGGCAGGAGCAGAACCACACAGTGACAGGGGTCAAAGTTGGTATGCATTATTAAAGGCTGGTTGCCTGAACCCAGATGAGGCAGCTAGGCTCTCAAAGACTTTCCAGAAAAAGATGGTGGCACAGGAAACTGGGCTGTTGAACTTGAGCACTGAATTGCAGAAGGACAATGCGTGATCCACTGGGCAGGTAGGTATCTGAATTCCAGACAACCCAACATATTGGGTAAGAGGAAATAAAAAAAAACAGGGGGTGTGAGGTAGCGCTTTATTGCAGTTATTATTTTGGATTCATTTTATTTCAGTTATTATCTAGGATTTCCATCTGCTTATTGTACCAAGATTCTGACCCAAAGAAAACACTATTATGTCAACTCTGTGTGTGTGTAGTAGCTATTGTAATATCAACTGATGTTAAAGTCCAATTCTAGGAAAGATAAAAGTCCTCTCTTGCAGTCGCACTGCAAGAGTTAACTGCTCGTTTTTGTCTACCTAGGGCATAGAGTTGAGCAGAGGCCATCTTTTCTTCACTCATCTCTATGCCCAGCTGCTGCCAGCGCCGGATCATTTTTCGGGCTTCCCAATCCACCAGGTAAGCCTGAAAACCACTGGAAAGTAGAGAGGGGCAATCCCTCCCGCAGCTTCTAAAAGTGACCCAGCGGTGAAACTGGGCCACTTTTATGAGAAAGACTGGCACCTGAGAAAAAAAATGATACCCGGAATTATGGCATCTAGCTGCAGCCATTATCCTGGTATTTGACGTCAAAGTAATGACGTGTTTTTCAAGTTAGGCAGTCAGCAACTGCTTAGACTTACTGAATAAAAAGTGAAATTTTATTTGCTTTCAACAAGCACTAAAAAAAGTTATTAAATTGTTAATTTAAAATAAGAACAGATGTGCGTTAAAAATTCCCTATGTTTACAGATTATGGAATAGGAGTATAATTGTGATAACACTGCAAATGTACCTATTTATAACAATTACAAAAAAACAAGTCATTACAGTATGAAAATCCATGTTTTCTATACCACCCCTCTGGGCTTTGCCAAGAAAACAGAAGCCCCCGGGATTGAAAAACATGGATTGCAAAGAATGAGTCTTTCCTTATCAGTCTTCTGCAGATTCTGTAACTCTTATCTGCAAAGCACAGATTACTGGCCTGATCTGCCTCTCCAAGCTGAGTATGAATCAAAAGATGCGTGCTTTTTTTTTTTTTTTTTTTATAATTTAAACAGCACATTGTGGGTAAAACGCTCAATCTCCAGCCAGATAAATCAATTAATGTGATGCAGAGCTGTTTCCATTTTCTTTACATTTTCTTTATGTTTATGCAGCCACCCTTTACATTTCTCTGTACATGGAGGTTGTAATAGCATCTAAGAGTCCTTAGAAGAAGACTATACAGTTTTGCAGGTGCAGTCTTTCAGAACAATGTTAGCAGGCCAGTCCATCTCTTTCCTCCTCCCTTCTTTCCATGCATTAGCACCTCTCCCCTTGTGTGGGATACTTTGTTTCCACTACCCTTTTCTTTCCAATGTACAACACTGCAGTTAATCTGATTATGCAAATTTTAACTTCATAAATCTAGACACAGAGCCCTTTGCTAGCAGAAAAGGAAGAAGAGCATGGCTCAAGGGGCCTTATGGTGGGAGAAGAAGGGGGGCAAGACAATAAGTTCAAGTTGGTAAAGAAAACATCTTCTGTTTTAGTGAGCACAGCACTTACTGGGAAGTCTACATAGCTCTTGACAATCTGGAGTGTTAAAATGGTTACACACATGCCACTGGATATGGGGAGACAACACATTTTCTTGTTTTCATTGAAATAATTGACTGATGCTGATAGTATAAATAAACTGCAGCTTTTTATTAGGGTTTTTCCAGGTGGATTCATCATTTTTTTTTCTGTAAGGCTTCATGTACACGGGACGTTTTAAAAAGTCCCTGGAATGCTGGAATTTAAAGGACTTTAAAACGTCCGTTGTGTCGCGTTTGCACCCGCGTTTAGCGGGCGTTTGCGTTTAGAACCGTTTCTAGAGGTCAAAAAATTATTCCCCTTTAAAATAGAAAAACGTGAGCGCTAAAAGTGGGTCATCGCGTGCGGTCGCGTTTTGCGCTCGAAACGCCGGGAAACACACGTTTGAACGGAAATAATTGCTTTCCAAAAAACGTCACTGAACTCAAATGCCTGCAAATGACTGTAAACGACCCTGTGTACATGGACAGATAAGATAACATGGAGGTGGGTTCAGGGGCTTCTGAAAAAAACGCCCAACTGCTCCTAAACAGCCGTTTACAAGTTGCAGTGTACATGGACCCTTACAGTTCACTTTGCAATAGCTGATAACACAGTACCTCTAAAATATAGAAACAAGAACAATTAAAGGTTCATCTTAGTCAAATAGGAACTTTTAGAATTTAAAATGCTTGAGGGAGGGAGGACTAGCAAAATTGCATCATTGCCTTTTGTTTTTTTATATACACCAGATTTCACCGGACAAGACCTTGTGGCTGAGCCTCACGTACAGAGGGAGATCTCCCGTACAGCCCCCGTTCAGGGACCACTGATGTTGCGACAGTGGTTGCGAGAATGCGGTGAGATATGGGCGCCAGTGTAGTCTTTTGCTAGACGTAGTGATGCATAGCAGGTGTGTCACCAGAGTTGGCCAGATAGGTGGAACATTAGTTGACAGCGAGAACAGCAGACCCCAGGCTGGTAGACTGCAGGCAGCAGTAGATAGCGGCTGGTAGCAGGTGCAAGAAGACTGGTGGCCCACAGTAGACAAAACTCCAGTGGGAGCAATGCAGGTGCATGTAGGGCAGATAAACAACTGGATGCGAGGCCAGACAAGCCAGCTCAGCAACAGGCAGTCAGATGCAGGCATTGACGGCAGGCAAGGAATCATCAAGGTATAGGCAGAGGTTGGCAACTCGAGATTAGGCAGAAGGCAGAGCAAAGTCCAGAGACAAACCAAGGTCAGGGCATGCAGAGTTCAAGTGAAGTCAGGAGCATGCCAGGTCTAACATAGAAGTCAGCAGAATCAGATACAGGAACACAGGTACAGCTTCAGATCAGACAGCAATGGACTAGTGCATCTGCTGTACTTATATAGACCACTTGGCGTCAGTGTCAATAGCTAATGAGCACGCATGCGCATAGGTGTGCGTGTCCACATGCTCATTTGCATATGCGTTCGCCTGAGCACAGTAAGGCAGGCATTAACAGGCTGAGCTTCAGCTTTGCTATGGCCAACATGTTCCAGACACTCAGAAACCTTAGGAGTAATTCATTTTTGTAATGGTCTCTTGGTGTTCTGTATTCTCTTGAGCCCCTGAGATTCACCTGAAATAGTCTCCGAGGTCCCCAGCAGAGTATAAAAGTTCCTCTAGAATTCTGCAAGTGCATGTTTGTCCTAAACATGGCCTCAAGAGACTCAGCATATTGCGCAAACTCAAAGTCTTCTTAAAAAAAAAGAAAAAGCTCTGCATGTGGCACTTACTCTTTTATCACACTGCATATAGGCCATAGACCGTGGCTCACGAAGGATGCCACATAATAATGAACTACGGAACCTGGAATAGCCGGAGGAAGAGGGTCTGAATAATTTTTCTTTTTATATAAACAATTGGACAAGGTAGGAAATAATCTAATACCCTTGACCTGAATAGATATAGGAGAACAGAGGCTATATGAAGTTGGCTATCTGGTATCTGGGCACAGAATGTCTTGCTATTAAAATGTTTTTATTTTTTTTATTTTGCATTTGGGGCTAAACAATGTAGTGAGTAGGGCTGTAGACTGGAATGAGAGCAGAGAAATACATGGCATCTATGAACAGCAATGACAGTCTTTAGAGTGGGATGTAACCCATATAATTTATAATATATATATAATGAGTACATCCCTAAGTGAAAATGTCCAAATTGGGCCCAATTAGCCATTTTCCCTCCCCGGTGTCATGTGACTAGTAAGTGTCACAAGGTTTCAGGTGTGAATGGGGAGCAGGTGTGTTAAATTTGTTGTTATCACTTTCACTCTCTCATACTGGTCACTGGAAGTTCAACATCGCACCTCATAGCAAAAGAACTCTCTGAGGATCTGAAAAAAAAGAATGGTTGCTCTACATAAAGATGGCCTAGGCTATAAGAAGATTGCCAAGACCCTGAAACTGAGCTGCAGCAGGGTGGCCATGACCATACAGCAGTTTAACAGGACAGGTTGCACTCAGAACAGGCCTCGTCATGGTCGACTAAAGAAGTTAAGTGCACGTGCTCAGCGTCATATCCAGAGGTTGTTTTTTGGAATAAGATGTATGAGTGCTGCCAGCATTACTGCAGAGGTTGAAGGGGTGGGGGGGGTCAGCCTGTCAGTGCTCAGACCATACGCCGCACACTGCATCAAATTGGTCTGCATGGCTGTCTTCCCAGAAGGAAGCCTCTTCTAAAGATGATGCACAAGAAAGCCCGAATACAGTTTGCTGAAGACAAGCAGACTAAGGACATGGATTAGTGGAACCATGTCCTGTGGTCTGATGAGACCAAGATAAACTTATTTGGTTCAGATGGTGTCAAGCGTGTGTGGCGGCAACCAGGTGAGGAGTATAAAGACAAGTGTGTCTTGCCTACAGTCAAGCTTGGTAGTGGGAGTGTCATGGTCTGGGGCTGCATGAGTGCTGCCGACACTGGGGAGCTACAGTTCATTAAGGGAATCACAAATGCCAACATGTAGTGTGACATACTGAAGCAGAACATGATCCCCTCCCTTCAGAGACTGGGCTCAGGGCAGTATTCCAACATGATCACGACTCCAAACACATCTCCAAGATGACCACTGCCTTACTAAAGAAGCTGAGGGTAAAAGTGATGGACTGGCCAAGCATGTCTCCAGACCTAAACCCTATTGAGCATCTGTGGGGCATCCTCAAATGGAAGGTGGAGGAGCGCAAGGTCTCTAACATCCACCAGCTCTGTGATGTCATCATGGAGAAGTGGAAGAGGATTCCAGTGACAACCTGTGAAGCTCTGGTGAACTCCACTCCCAAGAGGGTTAAGACAGTACTTGAAAAAAATTGGTGGCCACACAAAATATTGACACTTTGGACCCAATTTGGACATTTCCACTTAGGGGTGTACTCACTTTTGTTGCCAGTGGTTTAGACATTAATGGCTGTGTGTTGAGTTATTTTGAGGGAACAGCAAATTTACACTGTTATACAAGCTGTACACTCTCTACTTTACATTGTAGCAAAGTGTAATTTCTTCGGTGTTGTCACATGAAAAGTTTTAATAAAATAAATGTAAAATATTTACAAAAATGTTAGGGGTGTACTCACTTTTGTGAGATACTGTATATTTCGGGCATGTACTGTAGTTTAGACTGTAATAATCATAATGCAATATTATTGTTTTCATATAGTGCATTATGATTATTTTAACATACTTCAAGCTTAGTCAAAACAGAACTTACAGCCTCGCAACTTGTTCGCTTGAAGCACAATTGTAAGGAGCACAGGGCTAAAGTGGAGGCAAAGGATGCAGAAAATAACAAACTTTGACGTATGAGCTAAGTGTTTTAGGGAATTTGAAGAATAATGTGAAGTCTCTTGGTTGCTTTTGATTAAAGTAGATTTATAATCAAAACATTGTTTTTCATGTTAGATAGATTAAAGCCCCATACACACAGGCCGAATGTCAGGAAAAATCGTCCGGTTCAGGAAAAAACGTCCAACATTCGGCATGTGTGTAGGCCAGCCGGTTTTAACAGAAGCCAGTTGGCCCAGAAAACCAGCAGCTGACTGGCTCCCAATCAGCGAAGTGTTCTGGCAAGAGGGCTGCCCCTGTCAGAACACGACAGCTCAGTGGGGGAGATCACTGTACTAATGTCAGATTGTTAGGACCATGTCTCCGACCGGAGCTGACAGTTATAGAAAACCTCATAGTGTGATCCAGGCTAAAAGTGTTTTTAACCCTATAAAAAAAAAAAAGAGCTCCTGTTCCTTTATAGCAGATTAAATAGCACAATACTTGTGCTGTCTAATCTTCCCCTTTATAAACTGCAAAAAACCTGGCTGATCCTGCCTGTTCCTGTGCCCCCCCCCTCTGTACTGATCATGATAATCATGGCTGCTGAGCCCTGATTAACGTGGTCAGTTTGCGTGCCTCCGTCATCCGCTGTCTCTTTTCTGTCCCCCCCCCGCCATGCCGCTTAAACTTTCAAAAGTGTCACTGCCAGCCCCTCTAGTGCATCCAGCCATAATGCACAGTGTAAGTATTTTTTCTAAACACCCTATTCAGATAACTTCAGGCTGGTCACGTGACTCCCTGCTGCTCTGCACCTCCGATCCAGGGCTTCAGTGGGAGGGGCTGAGCGACCAGCAAGGCGATCACATGACCTCACCGGCTGACGTCAGAGGGAGATCTTGGTCCCTCCCGCTGTAGCCCTGGATCAGAGGAGCAGTCGGGAGTCACGTGACTGGCCTGAAGAGCTCTGATTAAAAGGTTTTCAATTTTAAAAAATACTTACACTGTGCATTATGGCTGGATACAAGAGAGGGGCTGCCAGTGACATTAATTATTAAGGTTACAAACTCTTTAAGAGAGGGTTATATCCCTTTTCAGATTTTTTTTTTTGCCTTGGAGAGATTTACCTATACTTCCTGTCCCAAAACCAAAACAGAAAGTGAGAGGAAATCCCTGCAAATTAAGAGAATTAAGAGATTTTCCCTCTGTTACTTTTATGGTGAGACCATCGTTCTCCCTCTGTACCAAAGGATCTGCAGGTGCTGGCGGGCATTGAGTCAGCTCCTGCTGTGTATAATCACAGCGGGATTGGGCTGCCTGCACTCGCAGGTGCGCCCCTACCCGGAAGTGTCAGGTCACGTACTAGGTATGTGATCTGGCATAGCAGTGCCACTATGCCACCATGAATGTATATTACACAGTTGGCAAGTACATGTACCTTAGCTTCTTCCAGTCAAATTGTTTAATACACTGACACAACTATAATCACATACATTAGAGTTATAAACAAATGAACACATTTCAATCTGAATGTCCACTCACTATGTGAAGTTACCTACCAAGAAAGCCCAATGCACCTGTCTTTCCCCTCTGAGTAAAATACATTATAAAATCTTTCTGAGCATAATTTTTACTTTGACTAGACATAATAATATGCATATGTCAATACACACAGGGCAAGTCTCAGTTTCCATGGCAACACTATGCAAAATGTATGACTACCATTCAAGCAGTAAAAAGCACCTTCTCACTTTGCTTCATTGCCATTGAGGTTGTCATCTCTATCTTCATAACATTTCCCCACCACATCTGTGTCAAAGCTTCCTCCTCCTGTATAAGGTTAACCTGCGCTCATTAAATACGCTGGGGTTGATTCACTAAACTGTTTTCTATCACAGTTATATACAAATAGTTAATAGAAAGACTAAAGAAAATATAGCTATTACACTTGATTTGCAGTTACATTAGTTACTCACCAGTAGTATACAGTATAAAGATCCACTCTGACTATAAAACAGCAGATATTTGCATTGTATAGTTGTTCAATTTATCCTAAAGATCAAGACTAAAATGTGTAATTGAGCTCTCAGTTTCCCAATCACTAAATGGCTGGCACATAACACAGGTAATGCAATCCAGCTTCAGTTATCTAACTTGGCAGCCCCTAAGTTGCAAATACTTTACTTTCCATTCAGCTGCTGGGAACTAAGGAATCATTGTGTGAACCACAAGTCACCACATTTTGCGGTTAAGTACTTTTTCCCAGCCCCTATGTGACAATACTGAGTATTTGATATCACCATGTCAATCACCAAGCATCAGCACTGTTACATCATGGCAGGAAGGGGTGTGAGATACATGTTCCCCATTACCTGATTGACTAGGCATTTTTCTTTCCTAAATGGATTGTCTCAAGTGGCAGAAGAGGCAAGGAGAATATGTACAGCGAGGGAGGGAGGCAGTTAGGCTCGGTTCACACTGATGCGATGCGGGAAGGCTGTGAATTCGCAGCCTGTTCCCGCATCGCACACGCACCCCCGGCAGTTCACACTGCCATATGCGATCCGCTGGGGGTGTCAATGTAATCTTAACGACACCCCCAGTTTGATCGCATATCGCAGTGCGATCGTGCAGTTCGCACAGGATCGGATCGCACAAGTGTGAACCGCTGTGCGATCCGATCCTGATGCGGCAGCAAAAATGCCTCCTGTGCGTGTTTGCTGCGGGTGCGATGCGAATTTAGCCATACAAACTGTATGGCTAAACTTGCACCGCACAGCTGATCGCATGTCATGTCGGAGCAGTGCGCTCCGACATGACATGCGAACCCCGCACACTGGGCTCAAAGCAGTTATAAACGCTAAAGGGTTTGTGCCTTGATTCATTCTCTGCATTAGGTAAAACACCTTTTTGGTGCAGCTCCCTCCCCTTCCCTCCCCTTAAATACTTATCTGAGCCAAACTCAGTCCAGTGCTGTGCCTGAGAGCAGCAGCACTGCTCTCTCTCTCCCTCCAGACTCAGTGAGAGCAGCGGGAGCCATTGGCTGCTGATGCTCTCAATCAAATCCAGTGACAAATAAGCAGGGGGTGAGGCTGGGCTGCTGAGTTCAGTTTCGGTACTAAGGCCCCTTTCACACTTGTGCGACCTAAAAGTCACACGACTTTGCCACGATTTTGACTGGACTTGAAGCAATGCCAATGTCTATGGACATCAAAAAAGCATCAAAATTAGACCAAAGTACTGCGGGGACTACTTTGAAGTCCTAGCGACCTGAAGACACACAGATATGAACAGTACTCATAGGAAATCATGGATTAAGACTTGTCATGCAACTTTGCAGTCCCAACTCGCAGGACAAGTCAAAACAAGTGTGAAAGGGGCCTACCAGACTGCTTCAGAAGAGTACTGCTTGCGTTTCACTGATTCCACCAGTGTAGATGGGTTCCTGAGTATCCCTGAGTATTTTGTATTTGGGAGTTTCAACCATTTTGCTATACCTGTAAAATATATAATTAATGAGTTTGCACATACTTTGAAACAAGACAACCAATAGCGAAGATTTGCATAAACAGGAATGATGTAAGCAATATCCATATTGTGTCCAAGTATGAACACATATTTGGCCTTACACACAGCTTTATATTCAAACCTAGAGGATTAAGAAATGTACTCCAAGCACAACAGTAGAACAGTAAAATTCTATTGATTGGCCAACAGTGGAACCAAATATGGCACACAGTATTCTTGGAGTGCTCCATCATCTAGTATTAACAATTTATTGTCTAGAGCAGCCTTTCTCAACCTTTCTCAATCACAGAGGAAACCTTGAAATAAATTTCTGGTCTCGGGGAACCCCTGCTAAAAATGAAAAATCTACAACTCATGACACATTAGTGTGACAGTCGGTGGAAGAATGCTCCTTACTCTTTATCATCATTGGGAAGAATTACCCCCTTACAGA
The DNA here is from genome assembly GCF_965119305.1 of Pelophylax lessonae. Lineage (NCBI taxonomy): Eukaryota > Metazoa > Chordata > Amphibia > Anura > Ranidae > Pelophylax > Pelophylax lessonae. Next base: position 406,742,272 of record NC_138768.1, on the reverse strand, counting down.
TAGCTAAAAGGAACAATGGTGTCATTGGAAACTTATCTGGAAGGCAGAAATTGAATATTGCTCAAGGAACCCTTAGCAACCTCAGGAGGAACCCTAGGTTTTCACGGAACCCTGGCTGAGAAACCCTGGTCTAGAGAGCATTTCATTGCACTTGGCCCTGAGCACAGACCTGTTCAATCCAAACAGATCAGCATTTGTGTGAATCTGAGAAAAAGACAACTGTTTATTTTAATAGTCCAAAGAGTAATTTCTCAGGAGTGACACACTGTGTAAAATCAGTAATCACCAAATTAGGAATGTGAGCATAGTACCACATATTTAAAGAATAGTGCAATATTCTGTTAATGTGGGCATGTACATCATTATAGCTCCTATTTAGATTTGCAGCACCATCAAATGAGCAGCCAATAAAGTTAACCACATTCAAGAACTGTTCTAATTGCTTTTTCAATATACAAAATAGGCTTTCTCCAGTTGGGGTCGTAACATTCATTTAAGAAAAGCCTCTACTGTATTGTCTGATGTATCACAGAATTATGGTACATTATTTTCTCAATGCAACATCCTGTGTACTGTCCATTTCCAATCTGAATTTAACAGCTTCTCTAACACCCTAGGTTATTCGCTGCTTCACCACATTTTCAATGAAGATGAATATAACAATGCTTCCAAACAAACTTTTCCTTTAATATTAGGGGGATGTGCTTTTATTTATTACTCAGGGCCCCAGCCTCTTCTATTGTGCAGATTCAAATCAAATTTGCCAAGAAGTAAAACAAGCTCAAGAAAATGACCATGATTAAGATCAGGGTACATAAAGTTTGAACAGCTTCATTCGTCCCTCTGTAAGCAAGGCCTTGTTTGGCCAGACACAGAAAGATATCAATTAGTCTCTTAATCTCACAGTCAAAAGTTAATCTCACACAGAACTACCTTCTCCTTTTGATTATTGTGCAGGTTAATTTTAATAACAGTTTCAATGTTGACCATGTATTCTGCAGACAAATATGCATTTACCATTATATGTATGGCAGGCTCTCACGCTTATATACTGATCCTGCATCAGAAACGTGAACAAATTATATATATAAATATATATAAAAATAAATAAATGAATGATTGTGCTGCCGCTTAAATAAATATAACTTGAAAATATTAGTGAAAAATGACCCACTAGCAGCTCCCAAATATAATAACATGTGCATACATAATCACCCAACATAAACCAATGTGACCTCATGTGTATACATAATCAAAACTATGAACTGAATAGTGCTATAACAAACTTATGACAGACAATAGAGGAACAGTCCACAAAACAGTCCAATAAAAAAGAAGAATAGTGATAATATGATGATCCAGTGAGATTCCAGTGCCAACTGAATAGAGAAACACCCAGAAAGTCCACCACCTCTGTGCTCCACTCCCCTCAGCCAAGACACTCACCCCCACTTATTGCCCTCCACTCTCATGGATCGGGCTAATCACGCTCAGGTATTCCACCACGGCACAGGATGCAGGAAATATTGGGTCCCTGGTAACTATCAAGCCACCATTCCGCTCATATAATGTAAAAAAGAGAGGAAAGCCCCACTAGTGCAATAACTTCAAAACACTTTTATTCAATAAAACATTCACTGAATGCACGTACATAGAATCCACTTGCAAAGCACATCAATCAAAGATGCAATATAAGCGGGGATTGGGGTGCTCGCTTGATCCGAACTCTGCGGCGTAGTGTGATATAATGCTGGAGTCCAGGACACTGCGGCAAGACACCTCCGCTCACCCGATCGATCATACGGTACGTCGTGTGACTACGGGGCGTGGCCGAGCAGGCCAGTAGAGCACTGGTGAAAACAGTTCTATGATTCTAATGATGCACTACTGGGCCACCCTTTTCTGTGTTAACAGAAGGCAGTCAGGCAGTTTGACATAACCTTCCATAGTATGGGGGTGGGCTCTTGGGTGTAGTGCGGTGTAGCTGTGACAGGCAGGGAAGATGATAGGCAGTTCCTCATTTACAAAGCAATAAAGCTCATTCCTGGGGTGCCTGTATGGTGAAAGGTAAAAGCAAGCCTGTGAGGCTCCCCAGCGATTGTTATGCTGTCAGCTAACAAGCATAGGAAGGGTGCTGACACAGATACAAGTACATGAAAATGGCAGCACATAAACACACCGGGATGCTAAGGATTAAAATGCCAGGTGGACATCCAGTAAAAAAGGGAGTTTAACAGTTTATTGGTAAGGGGGACCAAAGAAAAAAGTACATGAATTGTTTACATCACCCAGGGCTGGAGTGGACAAGGGCACCGTCAGCGAGCGACACGGATGCCGGGAGATCAATCTCCAAGGGCCGCTAAGCGGTGTGTTTGCAGAGCCGGAAACCAGCCGGCGCAGGGATGGAATCACTCCACTGTAGTTCCTTTATGGTGACGGCAGCCGGACAGGCGCCGCTTGCGGGAAGAAACCAGGAGCCAGGGTGGAACACAAACTATCTAGTTGCCATGACTACATGTTTCGCGCCATGCGCTTTTTCAAGTCATCAAATCATCTGTCCACCTGGTTTTTAATCCTTTGCATCCCAGTGTGTTTATGCCATTTTCATGTAGTTCTTAATTTACAAACATTTGTTTTTAAGAAATAAATTGGCCCTGATTAAAGACATATTTAGGTATTAAATGCAGTATATGGTAGCAAATAGTCCAATATCTCCCTAAATAAGAGGCATCAAGCATCAAATCAGCATAAGAAAGTAAGTGATATAAATAATTAACTGAAAAATTCTGAAATGTTGAATGCTTTTATCTATATAGTTAAATGAATTCAAACTCATTAGACCCATCTGTAACATCATATTGTCACAGGGAATGAATTTCATTTTATCCAGTATTAGATGAGGTATTATATGAAAAGCTCCAATCAACAAAATAAGAGCCAGAGAGTTACACTCATTTGATTAGAGAATTCTTCCAGTGGAGTACTTGGGGAGCTATAAAGGTAATTAGAATTAGGGATTGAAGAAAAAAAACGATATAAAGCATAATCAATTTCCTATGAGGCTCTTCGTATATTAAATAAAAATAGTTTAAATAGAGCAATCAAAAAAATATACCCCACAGCCACAGCTTAAATAAAAAAATCTCTATGACTAAGGCCATAAGGGTGAAACATGTCAGAGAGGGACGGTCTTTGTGATGCTTGTATGGCTTGAACACATCTGAAAAAGCAAGATTGATAAGCTAAAGTATATCTAAAGCCAAAACTTTTTTTTTAAATTGGAATAAAACCCTTGCTATGGGCTTTTTTCTTTATTTTCTTTTTTTTGTTTTGCTATGTCTCTCCATGGGGAATTTTTCCTTCCTTCAAGTCCCAAGGACAGTTTATAAAAATAAATCTCTCTGAAGTAAGGGGAAATCGCTTCTTAAATTAACACTGAAATAAGTTTCCCCTACTCAAAGTTTTCCCTCTATTCTTGTTCCAGGAATATTAAAATCTGTAAAATTTGCTATCACTTTCTGTCCAGGTGACAGTAGCATGGCTTAAACCATCTTAGACCCTGTAACACTGTCCCAGTATTTGAACAGTTCCACAAATCCATGACATGTACTGCCATAGAAGTGCATGGGTGGCCACCAGGCCAAGTTGTCCACCAATGAAGTGAAGCATGGCCACCGAGCCAAACTATTTGCTGTAAAATTGAATGGGTAGCCACCAGGCTAAGCTGTCCCACCTAAAAGGTAATGGTTGGCCACTGGGCAAAGTGGTCCTTATTGAATAGGTGACCAACCTGACAAGCTCTTTGGTGGGTCTTGCATTTGCAGGATCAACTACTAACTCTGAGGCATAATTCCACCTGTCAACCACTGCTTACAGGGCATTTTTCGTGGCTTTTTTTTACTACTGTTGCTAGTGCATTTTATGAAACAGTTGTGGCATTTTTCCTCCTACTGACAATGAAGCATCTTTTACTCCATAATTAGCCTGTTCATAATTAGCTTTACAAAAAGACTCTTTCCAGGTGATATATGTTATAGAACAAACTGATGTCTTAGGTCCCACTTATGCTTCGATGTTACCGCAACATAGAATAATGCACATAACATGTTTTGCTGCTTTGAGGTGCAATTCATTTTGGTTGGCACACCAACACACTAAAGCAACACACCTGCATGGTAGAGTGCCGCAATGCACAGCAATACAGAGTAGTGCAATACAGTATGTTGTTAGAAAAATGGATCAGGTACAATTTTTAGCATGTTAGCATGGCTTGGAAGCCCATTTATTTCAATGAGCTGTCTTAACACAATGCACTGTATAAAGCGACATAACTCATGTTAACACACATTTGTTAATTCACCTCGAAGAAGTAAATGGACAATTAGTAATTTTTCCACAATTTATTTCACAAATACCTCTGCAGTAGTCAGTTAAGTATAACGGAGCTGTAATGCTTGGTTTTTTCTTTAAAGTGGTTCTCAAGGCAGAAGGTATTTTTACCTTGATGCACATTAAGGTAAAAAAACCTTCTGCATGCAGCTCCCTCCTTAGCCCCCCTTGTACTTACCCAAGCCCAATCTCAATCCAGCGATGTGCATGAGAGCAGAGGCTCTTTCGGCTCTCTCTCTCCTCGTTGGCTCAGAGATAGCAGCGGGAGCCATTGGCTCCTGCTGCTGTCAATCACAGGCAGTGAGGAGGGAGCGTGGGGTGGGGCTGAGACTCATTTTCTGTCCCAAGGACACACAGAGCCGGCTCGGGAGCAGGCATACAAAAGTGTCCCCATAGCAAGCAGTTTGCTAGGGGGCACTTGACAGGGGGCTAAAAACGCCAGAAGCGCCAGCGAGGGACCAAGGAGGATTGGGGGTACTCTGTGCAAAACCACTGCACAGAGCAGGTGGGTAAAGTTGAGCCTTTAGAATAATTTCAAGTGTAACTAAAGGTAAAGTGAAGGGAGGGTTAACACCCCCATCATTTTTTTTTTGTCATCCGTGTCCCATTTGAGAAATTTCCATTCACTTCTTGTCCTATAGCTAAAATAGGAAGTCCCTTTAAAGTGAGGGAATCCCTGGGTGTCACCAGAACTAGTGTACCTATTGGAATATTTCCCCTCTATTACTTTTCTGATGTCCGCTGAAAATTTGGGAAATTCTTTTACTTTCACTTTTGATGATAATGGTGAAAAGGACAAAAAGAGAGAGTAAAACCTCCCAAACTTAGCACAGAGAGCAATAAAAAATTGACAGGTGTCCTAATCCCTCTCTATAGCACACTATCCAAAACTAAACAAAAAACTTTTGCCTTTAGTTACACAGCAATGGGGTGGCCCTAAAATCAATTTTGACCTAGATCTGCTTTAATGGCTTTGCATTATAATATGATTCTCCCTGTAGGTAAACCGTAGCGTACTTGTGGGTATACAGCTGTATTTATTAGAAAACTTTGAATCTTAAATTGCATGCCCTCTGAAGAAGTCCAACGACGATACGTGTAAGGGTGTGACTATGTGGCTCTGTCAAGCACCTGGACTGCTGCATCTATCCATCTCTCCGTTCCACTGCTGGTCAGTGACTGGGTGAGGACAAGTAATGCAGGTCCAGCTGTTTTTAAAGGCTTGTCATATATGCTTCAGTTTTAATATATTGTTGTAAGTGCAATGTGTAAGGGGGGTTTGTATGGGGTAATAAAATAATCATCGTACTACACTATGAGTGGCTCCCTCCCCTCTTTACATATGTTGCATGTCCTATAATTGGAACTGACTTCGGATGTTCCTGGGTGGAAAGTTGTGATAAGAATCCTGGTTATCCCCCTTCCTGGAGTGAAGAGGAATGGTGTGGAGAGAATTGCTTATTCCAGGATCACTGCTATCTGCCTAAGAAGACCCAGTCTGGGGTGGTTATTGAGGTCTTGGTTGCATTCAAAGGATATGATGTGCCTTTTACCCATTGCTTTCTGGTGAGTGCGTTACCATTGGGAGAGGCTGCACGTGGTGTGGTGAAGGACTATTTATACTATTTATATGATTTCCCTCACATGGTGCACTTCAGGATCATCCCCTATTAATTGGACTTGTTTATAGAGCATTTACAGAGCATTTATGGACGTATCCATTGTTTTACTATAATGTATCCCAATACTGCATATTCTATTTATTGTGTATTTTATTGTATTTTATTTTTGGATTTAATATCATGGGTGTCCTTGGAATATAGTTCACATTCTGATTTACCATGTATTTATGATTTATCAGCGCCGCCTGGTGGTCTGGGTCCTTTGATCCTATTCACCCTTTTATTTTTATTGCTCTAGTTATCGGAATATCTAAACCCATATGGTAAAATTTGCTTTTTAAAAAAAAAAGTTTCCATGCACATGATTAGGTATTATTTGAAAAGTGAAATTTAATCATATTCATGTTCTGGGAAAACTCAAAGTATAATCTCCCTTGCAAAATGAATAGCCTACTTTCCTTTAGTAAATCAACCACAAGGTCTCCTTGGGACCCAAGCGCTATTTAAAAGAAGCTAAAGTTCCTATACACTGCACTGATAAGCTGTATGCAGTTTGGATCAAATGGCTCCATAATATTTTCCTATATTTGGACTATACACCAGCGGTTCTAGATGTGCATTTGGTTGATTGCATGGCTCTGTCCATTGTGCTTAAATAAGAAATAAACCTCTTATTTTTTTGGGATATGTGATGGAATAAGACATGTAAAATCCTTCTGTTCTATGAAGGGCCTTTTTCATTATAACCTGTCTGCATACTGTGTGTTGTCTACATACATTTATAGAAAGGTTTCTGCTGCCACACAGTGGACAACAAGACATATTACAGTAATAACTGAAATGCTCTAAATAAGTAGAGCTTCTGATTTCTTAAATCACCAAAGAAAGCGTTAAAGAGACACTATAATAGAGTTCAGCCTAGGTTTTTTTTTTTTAAAGGTTTATCTATTTTTAACGGTTGCTCTAACATTTATTTTTAGAGAAGATACAAAGAAACTGCACCACTGCAGAATGTTTGCCCAAGGAACCAAACTCAAAATATATCAATAACACAGATCCCACCTAAACATTTAGGTCACACAGCTTATGTAAAAAGTAATTTATTTTATGTATATCTCATAGTAAAGGATATATGTGTATTTTAAAAAAAAGAAAGCTCACATGATGAGCGTGAAGTATCACTAGAATGTACATATAAAAAAAGCACAACCCAACCTGTGAAAACATTTAAATTACCCCAAAAAAAACTATAACAACAACTCCTAGACATATATAGTCATTAAAAGTACCGTAATATATTAATAATACTTGAACTTAAAAACGTAAAAATAAGACATTTCCATACTAATGATCAAATCAATGAGTACAAAAGCAATTGTACCCCTAAGGTGCACAACCAAAGAATCAGCTGAGAAGCGCCACACATATCCAGGTTCTTTCTAGCCATAATACCAGTTGAACTGCTTTGAATCTTCCTGAAAAAAATGCTACCTTGGACTTGACTGTAATGGATAATTCGTTTTTTTTTTGTATATTGTTACATTTTATTTTTCCCTAACATTTTAACGAAGACACATTGCTTATAGGTTATTGCTTATGAGTTATTTATTTCCCCCAAATTTTTGTGAAAGTCAGAAGAATGAAAAATGCACTTAAGTCAATAGGGATTCACTATTGTTTTTTAATGAACAATATTCATTCAATGTTCCCCTTTTCACAGAAAGACAGACAAAACATACAGTGAAAAATTTCAAAATAAAAAAGAATTATAGTGACAAAAATTAACATTCTAAAAAAATAAAAGAAAAAGTTGCTTGATATATATATATATATATATATATATATATATATATATATATATATATGTTTTTTTTATTTATTTTTTCTATTTTTTGAGCAACATGTGCCTAAGCAGCTTTGTAACCACACAATAAAGTTGTTGCTTTGGTTAAGTTTCAATGGCAAAATCAATCATTTCAACCTACTTTTCCATACTAATAAGTAGCAGCCATGCACCACTATCAGGATCCTTCTGCTAATATGGTTCCTATTGAAAGCTACAATTGCCAATACTATGCCACATATCCAAAAAAGTAAATTATAGGTATACAATTAACTCCTTCGGTCTCGTCTCGCATTTTTAATTGACATATTAGCATGAATGTCACACCACTTCCCCAAACTCAATCTTCTAAAAGGGAGCTCATATTATTTCCTCCTGCCCGTGCCCCCTCAAGATCAATACTACAACCATGAATCCCTACCCTCATGCCAGGGTGCTAGGTGTGATCCTGGACTCTGACCTGTCCTTCCAGCCCCAATTCCAACCTCTGTCCAAATCTTGCAGACTTCCCCTCCATACCATCTCTAAAATACACCTCTCTTTAACCGTTAAAACCACTAAGCAACTTATTAATTCCCTTGTTATCTCTCGCCCTAACTATTCGCTCCTCATTGGCCTACTTCTCCACAGGCTATCCTATCTTTATTTTATCATAAATTCTGCTGCCAGACACATCTACCTTACCAACCGTTCAGTGTCTGCCACCCCTCTCTGCCAATCCCACCACTGGCTTCCCATTGCCCAATGAATAAAATTCGAAACACTAACAACATATAAAGCCATTTACAACTGTGCCCTGAGCTACATCACCAATCTTGTCTCCAAATATCACCCAAACCTTCTTCTCTGCTCCTCCCAAGACCTCCTGCTCCCTTGTCTCCTCCTCCAATGCTCATCTCCAGGACTTCTTCAGAGTCTCTCCCATCCTCAGGAACTCACTACCCCGATCTGTCAGGCTATCTCCTTTTAGGCAATCCCTGAAGACTCATCTCTTCAGGGAAGCCTACTCTGCCTTCAGCTAATAACCAAATTGTCTATTTCTCCCATCAGTTCATCCCTCACAGTTATTACCTTTTGTTCTACAAGCCCCCCCCCCTTATTAGACTGTAAGCTCGCAGGAGCAGGGCCCTCCTAACCCTCCTGTTAATTGTAAAGTCAATGTATTGTCTCCCTTTATATTGTAAAGTGATGCACAAATTGTTGGCGCAATATGAATCCTGTTTAATAATAATAATAAATACATGGTATTTTAAATAAGAGCCATTGTATAATCTAATTTTTATTTCCAGCTGCTATAGATAACATTTTATCAGTTCATATACACATTATAAATAGAACACATCTGGGTCAATTCTATGCACCTAAATTCATGGAATTATCAATGCAAGATTGTTTACCATGTTCCTTAACTGATAATTGTCCTCTTGCAACCACTGTTCATAGCCTGAAAAGCACTAAAGTAAATTAGCTGAGCTTTGGAGCAAAAATAGATTCAAGATGCATAGGTAGAGCAGGGCATTTATAGAAACCAGAATAGCTAGTTACTGTGCAGTTCCTAACCTGAGTTGCCTTGACTCTCTACAAGTTAAAGTGGACCTATATCATAAAGCTAAATAAACAGTCTGGCTGGGATAGTCAAGCCTGAACCCCCTCTAAACTATGCCGTCAAGAAGCTGTCAAATCGGTCAGCCAATCATAGACGGTGGAAGTATGTTCTGCCCCCCCAGCTGCACATATACAAAGGGAATGCCTCTGCTGTCTATGAATGGCTGTTCACTTTGACAGCTTCCTGGTGGGATAGCTCATCCCTGCTCTCAGCTTTCCTTCATTTGGAGAGAGTGTTCCTCTTTTGGAACCCAATCCCTCCATCCCGCTTGCCTCCCACATAGCAAGCAATTGAGCTGCAAGTTTGAAAATGGCTTGCTAAGCTATTGCAGGACTTGCCAGGCTTCACAAGTTTGACTGCAGATCAACTTTCTTTGCAAACATTCTGAAAACGTTGACCCTTGAAAAGGTCAGCTGCGCGCTGACGAAACGCATCAGAACGTCTGATTGTATTACGTTGCCACGTCATTTCCGGCTCCGGGTGGAACGCAAACCGGAACGCGGAAGCGACGTTCACCTGGCATTCGGCATTCATTGTCTTTTATCTGCTCTGAACCAAGAATCAACATTGTAAGTTTTATTCTCATAATAAATTTATGTTGTACAGATATACTTCACCATGGAGTTCTTTCTTGTCATATCTGCATAATTTATGGGAGCTTTGTTTCCTGGATAACACTCCAAGGCGGATGATATAAAGTCGGTTGGATGAATACAGTGAGAATTGACCATCAACCCTGTCATATATCTGTGATAAAGGCTTATACTGACCCCCTATAATTTAGGGGTCTACCATTTCTGGTAAGCAGTTTAACACACCGGGTGGTCCTGCTATTTGGTGGAGGTGTTGCTATCAGAAGAAGCACCATTATAGGATCCCTCAGTCATTCCATATATATTTGGATGGTGTTATTTGGACTGTTTTCAGTGGTTCATTAACCTCTATTGTTGGGACTTTTTGTTTGCTTATTTATTTATTAGTCACTTTGCACTTTATTGTATTATTATTTAATTTATTTTAGTATTTATTTGATTATTAATATATGTATGTGCATATTTATTTATGAGAGCTATTGCACTTATTTTTAGCAATTGACACCAAATCACTTGGGTCTCTGCTAATTCATTTAATATTATTTGTCACAACATTCATTTATATCACATAATCTATTTAATTAATTCATAGCATTTGACACTTAATATTTCGGTTTTCTAGTTTATACTACTTGTTATTATATTCACTTATATCACACAATTTAATTAATTGGTTGAGCGCAGCCATTATATTTTATTATATAATTTTTTTTATATCTTACATGTTTATACGGTTACGCTGGGGCTCCCTAAATTTTGCAATTTTGTTTCTTGCCTTTGAAACAATCTTAATCACATATTACTTATTAATAATTTTTTCCACTGCGTGGGATTGTTGGTGCTTAACGCCAATATTTTTCATTCTGAAAGTCTGCTGCAAGTTCTGGTTAATTTAGGTTGTACAATAGTCATCCCACCAAAGGGTTCACTGTGACTTGCAAAACTCTAGACTCACCTCTGCAACTTTGCTCTTGCTCTTTAAAACTTACCACTTAAATTTGCTATAAATTGGAAAAATGTCAACTAGAAATTGTGTGAGCTGCAACCAAAGATGTAATATAATGTTTAATAATGAAAAAAGTCTGGTGCGCTACAGTGTTGTCACCATGAACAAGTGTTGGTGATACCAAAACACTTGACCTATTTAAACCAAATAGTGATGATAACAAAAACAATATGTGCAATGTGAATAATTATTCCTTAAAAGGAATTCCTTGAAACAATATATTGCAATTATCACACAAAAATCAGTCCAACTGTGAAAGGTGCAATAATTCCCAAAATAAGGTCCAATTGAAAATCCACACGTGCTGAATGTTGAAACGTGAAAGAAAATAAACTGGTGTTTCAGAAGTGACAACAATCGTGTTGAAAATGGAATGTGAAGGTTTCCCACCACCTCACAGATTCACTTCTTACCAGATAAAGGTGGGTAAAGGGCAGATAAACAGAAAGATCGGTCCAAAGGGGAACCTCTATGATGTAACCAAGAGGGAGTGCTGTGCTGGAATTCCCACCTATGTATAAAGTGGCTGCTTACCAGATTACAATATTTTTAGGCTATTGGTTATGAGAACTGAAGGCTGAGCAGGATGAGAGCTGAAGGCTGAGGCTCTCATCCTGGGAAATCAGAGCGCTTTGGTCTGGGAGAGCAGAAGCCAGGAACACCAGGAGTCCCTCCTTACACATGATCCAGAGAGTCTGCATATAACCAAAAAAACTCTGGGGACGCCACAGGAAGTGACGAAATGCGTCAGTTTGGAATGCATAGCAGCATTACGTCAGTCAGTTGGAACGCAAGCCGGAAGCACCGCTCGCCACTCTGTAGAGAGGACGCGCAGCCCGCACCAGCCGACCACTGATCGCCACTGTTTGTTTTATTCATGCATTCCTTTACTATTTAACCCATTATTATTGGGTAATAAACTTATTTGCTGATACTGCACTATCTGGAGCTTCTTTTTCCTTTTATAATTGGCCAAATACCATAGTGTGAGGAGGAGCCAGGTACCAATCCAGACCAGCCCAGAGGAAAAAAGGCGGAACACACCCCAGCCCAGGGGGCACTAAAGCTTGAAAGGTCCTAGTGCTGTAAAGTACATTGGACCCACTGGTTCTGGTAAGTGATTTCATCTACCCACACATCACGGTGAAACAGATTGATGTCACAGAATTATATGGACACTCATGTTTGAGCACTTGCAACTTCGAAAACATTGAACCATACAGTCACTAAGGACTTTTTGATTATTCTGAGCACTAAAGTCACTTTATACCTATTGGACTTTCTATATATGACCAGTCACGTTTTATTATTTATTTACCATTTGTTTGCCATTATGATTGAATTATTTATTTAATTATGTGCTATTTATTATTCATACAGTCACTAATATAATCATTGGGGTATATATTTGATATCACTAACCTTTATTAAACAAGCGCTGTAGTTAGCATTTTATCCCAAGAGCTAATCCCTTTCATTTTTCTCTATACCCGTATAAGTGTGACTTGTGACCAGGTTTAGCGCTTGCAGCCCTTCCTTTTATACTTAGGATACCCGCCACCCCCCCAATAAAGATTTAACCCCCTGATCACCCCCATTTAACCCCTACACCCCCTGTCACAACACACACTGCATACAGTATATAGCAGTTTCCTATATACCAGTATCAGTGTGACTTGTGACCAGGTTTAGCGCTTGCGGCCATTCTTTTTAGGGTTAGGATACCCGCCACCCCCCCAATATAGATTTAGCCCCCTGATCATCCCCAGTTAACCCCTTCCCCCCTGTCACATTGCACATTATACACAGGTAATATAGTGTTTTTTTGTATCTCTGTGATAGTGTGATTGTGACTTCAGTTAGCGCTAGCGAGTACATTTCTGTCCCAAGTAGGTTTTGGGTCCCCACCCCCCCATAAAGATTTAACCCCCTGATCACCCCCAGTTAACCCCTTCATTGCCCTGTCACAATGTCACTTTTATAGTGTACAGTTTTTTTTCTGATCACTATTATTAGTGACACAGGTGACATTAGTTAGTGTTAGCGTCAGTCTAAGATAGCACAGATCCCCGGCGCATAGTTAGAAATAACCCCTTGATTACCACATACACACACACATACACACACACATACACTTCCATTACTAGTATAGTGTTTGAACAGATCAATATCAGACTAGCGTCCCCATAATTTAATGTTCCCAAAACGCGGTGTTTGAATGATCAGCACTGATTCCTGCCAGCACCTGCGTTTAGCCCCTCCGCCCAGCCTACCCCACCCAGGCAAGTGTAGTAATCAATAGATTACTGTCACTTACAAAAAAACACAAAACACACAAAACCAATGTGTTAGCAGAGTCAGGCCTGATCCCTGCTAGCATTAGCAGTTTTTTTTTTGGTAGCGGTTGAAATAGTCCTTGACAACCAGGTGCTTTTATTACCTGTGAGTCCCACTACTGTACCGGTAAATTTAGTTGCTAAAATGTCAAAACGGTGGTACAGTAGTACAGAGGCTTACAGTATACTGACCATAAATAATAAAATATGCCGCGCAATATAAAGTGCTTAATGAATATATATCCATAAATATGTGTATATGATCAAATCATGATTAAATAAACAGATAATATGTAAAAAAATAATAAAGTGCCTTATATTTAAATAGTAATTCATCAAATATAATATGCAAATATCTTCAATAGTGTCTTTTTTTAAAAAAAACTGATAAATGTGAATACATTTTACACATAAAAGCAATAATCAAAAAGATAAATAGTGAATAAAGTGCCAGGTGCCAATTTCCGGTGCTATAGTGTTTATAAATAATAAATAGTTCATTATAGACATGCTTCCATAGAAAACTTCTATAGTGACCTCCACCGCAACACCCTGTGTGCCTGGGTTCTCACCTCCTTTCCTGTGACCAAGCCGCTAAGCAAGGTCTCACTGCGCAATTTACCCTCTCAGGGTCGCCTTTCGTGAAGTTGATGGTAAACCAGCTTTTCACGGGGATAATTCTGCTTAATAGATGTCCATCATTTTACCAAGCGGAGTCACATGAAAGAAATAGGGGGGCCACAATAGTGCTTATATCTTTCAAACAGTGTTACTTTATTAAAAAGGTGGTAATGTACTCACAAGAATTGGGTGCTCATGTGCACCAAACATACAGCATTTTGCATAGATTAGATGTAATGGCAATCAGGTAGTTATAGAAACCCTCTTGTGTGCTGCTCCTTGCTTCGTAGCAGTGATACCGTCCGGGCCCCTTCCGCCGCCTTCCGCGGTTTTTCTCGGGCTCTCCTGTCCCACTGGTTAACCCGAGAGTGCAGCCGGTGGTTCAATTATCTAACCATAGAGCTGATTGGAGACGAGAATGGCTCCAATCATCTCTATGGCCTAAGATATTGGAAGCTACGAGCATTTCATGAATGCTGTTTCGCCAGAAATAAACAGCGCCATTGGGAAATTGGGAAAGCATTTTATCACCCCAATTTTGGTGTGGTCAGATGCATTAAGGTCAGAGGAGGGATTTAGAGTCTAAAAGATCCTAATTTTTTTTAAAAAGAGTACCTGTCACTACAGATTGCTATCATAGGGGATATTTAAATTCATTGTGATAACAATAAAAATTATTTAAAAAAAAAAATGAAAGGAAAGGTGTCAAAATAACATAAAAAAGCAAAATAAATTGAGATTTTTTTTGTCAAAGACATGTAGCTAAATACATTTTGGCCAAAATATATGACATAAATTGAGTATATTGGATATTTTTTAAAAGACAAAGTTAAAAATGTAATTTTTTCTTAAAATTTCGCTCTTTTTTTATTAATATCGCAAAAAAATAAAAAGTGCAGAAGTGATCAAATACCACCAAAAGAAAGCTCTGTTTGTGGGAAAAAAAGGACGTAAATTTTCGTTTTGGTACAGCATTGCATGACCGCGCAATTGTCAGTTAAAATCACGCAGTGCCAAGTTGAAAAAAGGGGCCTGGTCTTTGAGCAGCCAAATCCTCCGGGGCTTAAGTGGTTAATCTAGTAAATGTGAGGAAAATTCACTTTCCAAATAAGGATGAGCTTTGGGTTTGGTCCTAATTTGGGCTTGGATCTAACTCAAAAAGAAGCTGTCACTCCCACCTGCTACCGCCCAATCATTCTCTGCCCTGCATCTGCGCGTACACAAAGGGGCAGGGATGCTTGTGACATTGTTTACCTACTATGGCTATGTACTGTGTACTGAACATATAGAGGTAGATTTACTAAAGGTGGATACACACTAAACAATTTTCTATAGATTTTTTCCTTTAGATTTACCAAAACCATATAATATGAGGTCAAACCTAAACACTTTCAATTTGTATGCAATCAGGCAGGCCCTTGCACTACATAGTTGAAGGTACAGTAAATCCAAAGGAAATCAAACAACAAAAGTTATATATAGAGATGTACCGAACGGTTCGCCGGCGAACGGTTCCCGGCGAACTTCGAATGTTCGCGTTCACCGCTGCGGGCGAACATATGCGATGTTCGGTCCGCCTCCTATACATCATCATTGAGGCAAACTTTGACCCTGAACATCACAGTCAGCAGACACATTCCAGGCCAATCAGCATACCTCCCTCCCACCTCCTATAAATAAGCAAGGGCAGCATCCATCTTAGATCATTTCTGTGTTACTGAGAGCAGGGAAAGTGCTGGTGCTGCTGCTGCTGTTATAGCTGGGGACAGTTCCCGGTTTTGTTAGCCAGTGTTCTTGGTACACTCCTGCTGTAAGGACAGCACCCCAAAAAGCCCTTCCTAGGGCTGGAATTTGAGGTTTTTTTTGGATATATATATATATATATATATATATATATCTATTGTCCCCAAAAGGCCTTTTGAGGGCTGGTATTTGTGTAATTTTTTTTGTTCTGTGATATATATATATATATATATATATATATATATATATATATATATATATATATATTGTCCCCAAAAGCCCCTTTGAGGGCTGGTATTTGAGTATTTTTTTAATATATATATATATATATGTAGCATGTCCAGAACCAGAAAAAAAAGATCATATAGGTGTAAAAAGGGTTCCCACCATCCCTGCTCTACTGAAAAATTATCTTTTTTTTCTGGTTCTGGACATGCTACAGAGCTGAAACTTCACAGGTACACTTTTTAGACCCCCTAGACACTAAATCACAGAAAAAAAGTTCTTAAAAATTGTCATTTTTGATAAAGAGCCAATTATTGGAAAACTTAAAAAAAAAAAAAAAAAAAAAACTTAACAAAAAAAAATTTCTTTGGATTTATTGTTTGGGGGGTCTAAAATGTGTACCTGTGAAGTTTCAGCTCTGCAGCATGTCCAGAACCAGGAAAAAAAGATCATATAGGTGTAAAAGGGGTTCCCACCATCCCTGCTCTACTGAAAAATTATCTTTTTTTCTGGTTCTGGACATGCTACAGGGCTGAAACTTCTCAAGTACACTTTTTAGACCCCCTAGACACTAAATCACACAAAAAAAGTTCTTAAAAATTGTCATTTTTGATAGAGAGCCAATTATTGGAAAACTTAAAAAAAAAAAAAACTTAACAAAAAAAAAAATTTCTTTGGATTTATTGTTTGGGGGGTCTAAAAGGTGTACCTGTGAAGTTTCAGCTCTGTAGCATGTCCAGAACCAGGAAAAAAAGATCATATAGGTGTAAAAGGGGTTCCCACCATCCCTGCTCTACTGAAAAATTATATTTTTTTTCTGGTTCTGGACATGCTACAGAGCTGAAACTTCACAAGTACACTTTTTAGACCCCCTAGACACTAAATCACACAAAAAAGTTCTTAAAAATTGTCATTTTTGATAGAGAGCCAATTATTGGAAAACTTAAAAAAAAAAAAAAAAACTTAAAAAAAAAAAATTCTTTGGATTTATTGTCCGGGGGGTCTAAAAAGTGTACCTGTGAAGTTTCAGCTCTGTAGCATGTCCAGAACCAGAAAAAAAAATAGAATCAGGGTTAGGGCTAGGGTTAGGGTTAGGGTTAGGGCTAGGGTTAGGGTTAGGGCTAGGGTTAGGGTCAGGGCTAAGGTTAGGGTTATTTTTAGTGCTTAGGGTTAGAGTTAGAGGGGTAGGGGTAGGGCTACTAACTCTAACCCTAAGTATCTCACCGTAACCCTAACCCTAGCCCTTAACACTAAACCTAACCCTAACCCTCTAACCATAGCCCTAACCCTCTAACCTTAACCCTAACCCTCTAAGCCTAGCCATAAAAATAACCCTAACCCTTGCCCTAACCCTAACCCTAACCCTAACCCTAGCCCTAACCCTAATTCGTAATTTTTTCTGGTTCCGGACATGCTACAGAGCTGAAACTTCACAGGTACACTTTTTAGACCCCCCAGATGCTAAATCCAAAGAAATTTTTTATTTTTATTTTTTTTTAATTTTTCCAATAATTGGCTCTCTATCAAAAAATTACAATTTTTAAGAACTTTTTTGTGTGTGATCCCTCTCCGGCATGCCACAGTCCAGGTGTTCGTCCCCTTGAAACAACTTTTCCATTACTATTGTGGCCAGAAAGAGTCCCTGTGGGTTTTAAAATTCTCCTGCCTATTAAAGTCTATGGCGGTTCGCAATGTTCGCCGGTTTCGCGAACATTCGCCGATGTTCGCGTTCGCCGTTCGCGAACAGAGAATTTTATGTTCGCGACATCACTAGTTATATAGTGTACATCCAGCAAATTACTATTATCTTGTAATTGACTAATCATACATAACTGTATAAAAAGTAATATGTTAGCACTAATGTGAAATAGCTAGAGCCTTGAACAAATTCTGTACTGAGCCTAGAAAGTCTGGGTTAATTAAAAAAAAGAAAAACTAAAAAAAACATTAAAACCTGTAGATGATTATTTAGATTGTAGACTCTGTGTAAACTTTGTACAGCAGGAGAGTGAATTCACTTTTCTTCCTCGAAAAAAAGGCACATACTCATCTTGCAAGAAGAAAGAAAAAAAAAAACCACCAGGGTGCCACAAAGCTGTTTAAGGGAAGGTATGATCTATTGAGTAAATTCAAGATGGCAACATGTGAAAGCTGGTTAGATCTATGCTTATCCACTGGTGATCATGTGTATCAGGCTCCATGTCCCTAATTGCAGTAGGTCCAGCCTGCATGCGGATGCTGGCTCAATGTAAAGTTGTAATGTGCAGCTGATGTGACCATACTGCTAATGGCTAGTGGACGGAGCAGAATGAAAAATAGTATGCAATATTTCATCACTGGCAGTCCATATCTAATATTTCTCCAAACTGCTGTACATCCGAAGGGAGAAGTTGCTGTCCTGCAGTGATGTAGGGGTTAAGGCATTGCATGGCTAACTTATTATATCTCCAGCTCATTGGCATGCACTCCAAATGACCAAGGAAAAGGTCCATGCTCGGGGGACGAGCAGACATAGACATGAGCATGAGCCATCCCTGCGGATGCCCCAGAAAATAGGCAGGGCAAAACGCATAGGTGTCAGGGTGACATCCCTCAGAGCATTGACCCTTGCTTTGAGCAGGCATCTGCATGCAGGTTGGACCTACTGCAATTAGGGACGTGGAGCCTGATACAAATGATTACCAGTGCATAAGCATAGATCTCGCCAAGGACCCTGATATAGTGTCAGTTCTATAGCCCTATCTGGGCTATACATTTATCAGCTGTGTTACACTTGGAGTAGTCACTTTTATACACACTACAAGCTGATAATACATTGTATATCTCTGTATAGAGACTTTTATTCATCATTAGTCCCAGCAAGGTGTCCTTTCCCAACATAGGCCTGGGGGCTTTTTAGGGGAGGAAGCTACAGAAGGGTTTAGGTGGGATATAGACTGAGAGGGAGGGTGAGACAATATATAGGAAGAGAATAAGGGGTAAGGGGCTTCTTGGGGAGGTTTGCACTGTAATTGCTGAATATATACATTCTTCTAAATAAACATTTTTGTATTAGCCTATAGCAGATGTCAGATCCGTATTTACTTGGTTTTGGTTTGCAATTGAGCTTTGGAGATACCTCCCCAAACAAATTTGGGTTTAGGCAAGCAATATTTTTTTAGTTATTCCCTGGCCTACACACAACTTTTGTAATAACTTTTTGAACGTCCATACATCATGTCCGATTTGAAGTTCGACTCCAGGTTTTTAACTGATCATATGTTTTTTTGTTACACTCTTACAATTATTTAGTAACTGCACCAATTAGTGCCGGTTCACACTGTTCCGACTTGTCAGGCGACTTGGTCTCCTGACAAGTCGTGCTCCATTCTGTGCATTTGGAACCGTTCTAATAGGAGCGACTCAAGTCCGACTTAGAAAAAGGTTCCTGCACTACTTTTAGGCGAAGTCGGAGCGACTTACATTGACTTCCATTATGTGAAGTCGGTGTAAGCCAAGCCGAAGTCGCGGTGCACGGCGACTTCATTAAGTCGCCCCGAAGTCGGATCGCCATAGTGTGAACCGACACTAAAAGTATCCAAGAGTTCATTTTTAGTTCCCATTGATCCAAAGTCTTCAATATTCTCAGTGCTTTGGGAACAAGTTTACATAGAGTTCTGCTTCTTCTCTGAGCTTAATAGCTGCATTCTGTGTCAGTGACTTGGAAACTAGGGGCAGCCCGGTAGCTGGCATTTGTAGAAGGAAGTCGGCAACAGTTACATTGTATATCTCCAAGAGACTTTTATCCATCATTATCCATCATATAACTAAGGGCTCTTTCACACGGTCCGCCTCCGTAGGCGGATCCGTGCTGCTCAGCGGGGATCGATCCGCCAATCCCAGCTGAGCCGGCGGATGACAGCTCCATCTCCGCTTGCAGTGCGGAGAGGGAGGTGTCAAGCCCCCGCTGCTCTCTATAGGGGATCGGATGAGAGCGGACCGCCTGTCCACTCTCATCCGATCCGATCCGATCCCTGAACGGATGGAAAAATAAGGTTTCCATCCGTCCAGATTTCACGGACAGGATCGGATACGGATGGCAGCGGGTGTCAGCGGAGGTGTCTCCGCTGACATCCGCTGCCCCATAGAGCTGCATGGAGGATCCGATCAGATCCGCCTAAAAAACTGACATGCGGATCTGATCGGACCGCCCGTGTGAAAGAGCCCTAAAGGTAAAACGTGTTTTTTTCATTTTGGATAGAGTAAAGCCCCGTACACACGTACCGAATGTCGGCCGAACGATCGGCCGTCTTTTGTCCGTTACTGTCCTGTCGGTTGAAAAGTGCTAAAGACTGCACACGAATTTTGTCGGCCAACAACAGCCGACTGCAGAAGTGATGTCATGTGATGGTTAACTTTCCGTGTGTTTTTTCCTCTCTGAGCATGCCCAGTCTTGCTCATCTGTTGTTTGCCGGCCGAATTCTGTACTAACTGGCGAACAATCGGCCGTTCTGGTGTTGGCCAACAAAAATTTTAATGCCTGCACACCAGATTCTGTTCGGCCGAAAAGTCGCAGTCGGTTGTCGGAAGCATCATACTAACAAGCCGACAATCGGCTGATCGGTCGGTGGCCGAATATTTACGGCCGACAATCGCTACGTGTGTACGGGGCTTTAGGGAGAATTAAATCTGTCTTTTTTGACACATCCTGTCCCATAGTCAAAACAGAAAATGAGAGGAAATCAATAAAATTGTGGGGGAACCCCCCTGGTTTTCATCGGGGGTCACCAGAACTAGTGTACCTATTGGACGATTTCACTTCTATTCCTTTTCTGGTGACAACCCAAAATTTTAGATCTTATTTTATAACTCCTGTCACAGGAAGTAGTTTGCTTTAAATAAACTACACAATCAGTGAATGGAGAATAGGTGGATGAATGAAAGGCCTGTCCCCTCCATTCATATATTGTGCTTCATTCATAGAAGGTATAATAAAGCATCTATGAATGGAGGAGGTAGGCGGAAGCGGTGGGCATAGGCCCAAATAATCCTCAATAATTTAAATTTTACAATCTGCTACTGTACTTGGGGAACACCTATGGGAAAGGTTAAACTGCTATGTTTTCGCAGATTTATCTACAAATGAGTTTATATCATGCGTCACATTACATTCTATGGGCCTTACCTTCCGACATTCAATTTTGACATTCCATAGAAAAAAAAAATAATCCATCTAATCTCAGTTTTAAACATCACCACTGAACTCGGATAGTATGACTGCTAAGGATTTATTTGGTATGTTGAATGGTTCTGACTCCAGTTCACATCTTGCTTCCCATTATACTCTGTGGGCATTTATGTGTGTAATTTATCTGTCATTCCATGGAAAACTGCTATAATCACAAATAATTTCAATCTTATAATCTACTACTCTACTCAGGGAACACCGACGGGAAAGGTTAAATTGCTATGTCTCTCAGATTTGCCTGCAAATGAGTTTATATTTTGCTTCCTATTATATTCTACGTTCTATTATATTCTACGGGCATTCCCTGTCATTCATTCTTGTCATTTCATAAAAAAAAAAATAATAATCCCACCAAATTTAAACCTTGGGTGGACGTCATATGATGTCCTTAGGTTGAAGTAGAGATATTTGAATAATATATTTTTTTCCCTGCAATGTAAAAGCAATCATAGTGGCTGTTTAGCCACTTGATTGCTTTTACAGGCGGCGGGAGGGGACCCCGGCCCCTGGTGCTTCTACCGGCTCACCTCAGGAGATGGTCACCGGCCATCTCTATGACACTCCGGGGCCGCAAGCCACGTCATGACTTCTAGGGCCGGCAGATGTTTTTTTTTTTTTCTGGAAAGCCTGAGATCATTTTTTTTTTTTTTTTAATTTCAGGATTTGCCCTATTCCAAATACAAGGGACGGTTACATTCCTTGTAATAGGAATAAAAGTGATTAAAGAAAAAAAACGTAAAGGGAAAGTATAAAAATAAAACAAACAATAAAAAAAAAAATATTTTTTTTTAAAACAACCCCCATCCCCTCGTGCTCGCACGCAGAAGCTAACTCATACCTAGGTCACGCCCGCATGTGTAAATGGCGTTCAAACCACACATGCGAGATATAACCACGAACGTTAGAGTGAGAGCAATATTTATAGCGCAAGAACTCCACTGTGTAGCTGGGATCGGACTACCAATATATGTATATACAGTAAACCTATCATTACTGTTTCCAGGATTGTTTTTGTGCCCCTTTAAGACTGCTTTCAGAGGAGAGTGTCATTTCAGAGGAAGTGAAAGATTAGGATTATGGGAGATATCGTTTCTGACAGAGAGCTGATCATTATCAGGATTGTTGTGAGAACTATTCTCCCAGGGAGCAATGGGGCAGTGAAAGATCATGGGAGAGAACATAAAATGATCTGCTCCACAGCTTGGAAGCTCTCTTGCTTCTGGGACCCAGTGAGTGTGGAGCAGCCTGTTGTGTGTGTACAGGACTGCTGGTGGCTGAGGCCTAGTACACGTGGCCTAACCCACATGCGGAGCTCGTCCTCAGCAGAGTGGAAGCTGATAGCTACACTATGGATGCTGTCACAGTATAGCTGAAGAGGAAGAGAGTGAGGACCAGACAGACAGCCTGAGGAAGTAGAGTATCGCTCACTCCCAGATCCCGGAGCGTGGGAGAATGCATCGCCTGTCTTATAGGACCCTCACGAATGGACATCCGAGAGAGAGAGAGGGTGCCTGTGTGGAATCCTGATCGCAAGTATAACCTTTCCCATCAACACACTGACCGCAGACACTATTGCACACATCAGCTCCCTTGGGATTACAAATTATCACTTTAGGCAGTGATAAAAGCTCCAACTGCTGGTGAAGATTTAGCAAGGCTTTGCTAGGGGAGGGGTGTCGACACCTGCTACATCTTAAAGGGGGACACACTTGATTTGTTTAGAGCATTGTAGCACTAAGATAGCTCTACGTTTTCCTTTAAGCTAACAATCATACCATAAAGGTCATCTTCACTGTTTCAAATCTTAGAATATTGTTCTATATCTGTTCATAGATATTGTAATTCTTTAATTGTCATTTCTTTAAATCAGTCTCGCTGAACCCTGCTGGTTTAGGCGGGATCGGCTGACTGATAGAGTTATACCTGTTTATCCTTTAACCACTTAAAGACCAGCCGCCGCAGATATACTGCAGCAGGCTGGCTCTCCTGATTAAACCGACGTAGGGGTACGTCAGTTCGCGGGAGCGGGTTTCGGGCGCGCGCCCGCTCTCTAGTCCTGCAGCTAAGCAACAGGAACCCAGGGATCGCTGCAAGGACTGACAGAAGGTGGAGGGCCGTTGTAAACATGGCACACTGTTCATCTGATTGAAACAGGCCTCCTGTGTTCCTGTTATTTCGGAACACAGGAACCCTGTTTCCATCCACCAAGTCTGGCCCCCACACAGTTAGAATCACCCCCTAGGTACACACTTAACCCTTTGATCGCCCCTGGTGTTAACCCCTTCCCTGCCAGTGTCATTATTACAGTAACAGTGCATATTTTTAGCACTGATTACTGTAGTAATGCCACTGGCCCCCAAAAGTGTCAAAAATGTCAGGGATCCGATCTGTCTGCCGCAATGTCGCAGTCCGCTAAAAATCGCAGATCGCCGCCATTACTAGTAAAAAAAAATTAAATAAATAAAAAGGACATAAATCTTTCCCCTAGTTTGTAGACACAATAACTATTGCGCAAACCAATCAAAATATGCTTATTGGGATTTTTTTTTTACCAAAAATATGTGGCAAAATACCTATTGGCCAAAAATGATAAAAAATTTTTTTTATTGGGAATGTTATATAGCAGAAAGTGAAAAACACTGCTTTTTTTTCAAAATTGTTGCGCTTTTTTGTTTTTAGCGCATAATCGAAAAACCGAAGAGGTGATCAAATACCACCAAAAGAAAGGATGTCAATTTAATTTGGGTACAGCGTCGCACGACTGCGCAGTTGTCAGGTAAAGTAATGCAGTGCCGAATCGCAAAAAATGGCCTGGTCATTAAGGGGGTAAATCCTTCTGGTCCAGAAGTGGTTAAGTAAACATCAAAACCTCATTTATCTTACTTCAACAAAAATGAACAATCAAGTCAACATAACTTTTAGTTGTTTATCTGATGTCTCCGTACCTGAACTGCCTTCACAATGCCTTATTTAATTAAGTTGAAAAGAGAATACTTAAGAAGATTTTTTTTTCCTGTAAACTTTATGTAATACCAATATTTGTTATGACAGCTTTCTAACTTCCTTTGCACCACCATATTCTTTTTTTTTCAATAAAAGTTTGTATACAAAAAAAAAAAAAAAACCTAATTTATCTTGTGTCAGTGTGTTCTTAAAAGTATACATATAATGTCGGAACCTAGAGTGTCAGGTGGGTTGGATGGTTCACAGGGTCACAGGAGTGCTGAGGAACACCCATCAACCAGCAGCCCACAAGGGGGCAGTGCTACATCTGTAACATGAAAATGGTAACCTGTTAAAAATTTTAAAGCATAGCCTATGGAGATTTTTAAGTACCAAAGTTTGGCACCATTCCATGAGTGTGTGCAATTTTAAAGCGTGACATGTTAGTTATATATTTACTTGGCGTAATATCATCTTTTATATACATATACATACATCTTTTATTGTATTTACATCTTTTTACATTATACAAAAATTGAGCTAATGTTAGTGTTTTTTTAATTCATAGTGTTTTTTTCCCCAAAAAATCGGGTTTGACAAATTGCTGTGTAAAGACTGTGTGACATAAAAAATTGCAATGACCACTATTTTATTCCCTAGGGCCTCTGCTAAAAAAAATATATATAATGTTTTAAGGTTCTGAGTGTAATGTTCTGGTACCTTTGGGTACCCTAATTACTCTTTTCCTAAGTGTATGCGCCCCACCATTCTCTTTTGGTAAGGTGCGCATACACCTTTAAGACTGATGCTGTCATCACTGAGCGCCGGACTGAACAGCTATTTAAATCACCAGCTCTCACTCACATGTGTTCGTTCAACCGTCATGGTTGGAGCGTCCTGATCTCTGAGTTCAGCATGTCGAATCTACACGTTCCTGTATCTCGCTACCTGAACCTCTGTTTTCGGATCCTGTGTCTTGCCACCCGATCAACCCTGGCATGCTGTTTTCACCTTCACCCTTCTCACGACTACCCTGCTTTGTGCCTTGATGCTAACCTGTCTTGAAGCTCTCATGCTTGCAAGCATACCTCGCTGTCGGAACCATGCTGCGCTGATCCCTGTATCCCGCTACCGGATCATCCGCTCTTGCCGAACCTCTCCTCTGTTACATTGCTACTAGTGATAAGTACCCCACAGGGGAAACCTCTATAACCTTCATACTAAAGCTTACACTATCTAGCTCTGCAGACTAAGGACTATTATTACATCTGCATTATCTAAGATTGCTAGCTCTTGAGCCTACTACCATCTGCTCTTGCACTGGGTTGGTCTCTCCTGTATGTTCACCTGCTACTCTATCATCTGCTACCATACATGATTGCTAACCTATCTGAATTCCATCTGCTACTATTTTACTTTCAAGAACATTTCCTTTCAAGTGTCTGTCATCTACCATCTCTACCCAACCTGTCTCTTCAGCCTATCATCACTGTGTTACTATATACATAAGTCACTCTAGGAACATCTTATTGAGTGTGTGTATTTACTTGCTGAATTGAGATCATCCACACATGATGAGTCTTTGGGAGTTGGGATTGGTGTCTCAGCGTTTCGCTACATGACTACTGAAGTGGAATATTTCTGCAGCTGTAAATCCACATCATACATAAAACGCAGGAGCGTTACAGATTGAACGAACCTCAAATGGATTCAGCAGAAATAACCACTCAGGTGACACAATTAAAACAGCAAGTAACTGCGTTAATACACGCACTTGCTGAATTAAAAGAAGACAATCAGGCTCTGTCGCAGCAGGTAATTAGACTGACACAACTTACCACTGCTCAGTCCCCTGAACCCAAAATAAATCCTCCTTTGGTATTTACAGGCGATCGCAAAAAATTTCGCGAATTTAAAAACGCATGTGAGTTACTTTTCTTGCTAAAACCCCGTACCTACCTTACTGATCACATTAAGGTTTGTACTATTATTTCTTACCTAACAGGCGATCCTCGGGCCTGGGCAGACTCTCTTTTTGAGAAAAGCGATCAGCTTCTCAACTCCTATGCCTTGTTCCTAGCAGAACTTACTAGCCTATATGATGATCCCAATAGGCAGAGTACTGCCGATCTTCAATTAAGATCCTTGAAACAAGGTAGGAGACCTGTGGAAGACTTTGTCGCAGAATTCAAGAGATGGACCCTTGATTCAGAATGGAATGATGCATCTCTGAAAACCCAATTTAGGCTTGGCCTATCAGAGGCCGTTAAAGACGAGCTCGCCCGAGCGGATCTGCCAAAAACCCTGGATGCATTGATACAACTCAGTATCACCATAGATAGAAGACTACGAGAAAGAAAGGCTGAGAAAATGGGAATGCCATTATCCAGTTCTTCTCGGATTTCGGCCGTTGACCCCATTCCTATGGAGGTAGGAACCATACGCCCACCTCTATCAACTATGGAAAGAGCCAGAAGATGATCTGGTAATCTCTGCTTGTACTGTGCATCCCCGGATCACAAGATAAACGTCTGTCCCCTAGTCTACAAAAAGAAGGGTGAGTGTTCACATGTCCTCCTAGGGGGATTGACAACTTCATTTACTAACCCTTACCTTTTTGTTTGCTTAACATTACTGTGGGACCAGAACAGGATTACTACTAAGGCCATGATTGACACAGGATCTTGTGGAAATTATATTGACATACGTTTTGCTGCTTTAAATAAAGTTCCTATTATTTCTAAACCTAAACCTGTCTCAGTGAGTCTTATTAACGGTGTTCCTTTATCCTCTGGTCCGATCACTGATCAGACACAGGCACTCCTAGTCACTACTAACGGGTCTCATATGGAGACCACTACCTTCGATCTAATACCTTCACCCCACTTTCCCATTGTTTTGGGACTTCCCTGGTTACACACACATCAACCAACCATAGATTGGAAGGAACGGACCCTGGCCTTCCTCTCTTGCTATTGCGAGGGTACGTGTAACCTCCCGTCTTCCGGGAAGATCCTGTCTGTGGTGACAGATGAGATTGCACCACTATGTTATCAGGATCTCTCTGAGGTTTTTCTTGAGAAAAATGCTCAAGCACTACCTCCCCATCGAGACTATGATTGTAGTATTGATCTACTCCCAAATAGCAAATTGCCGTTCGGTCATGTTTATCCTCTTTCGCAGGATGAACTTTCCCATCTCAAAGACTATTTGGATGAGAATTTGAAAAAAGGTTTTATTAGACCTTCCACTTCTTCCACAGCAGCAGGACTCTTTTTTGTCCGCAATAAGGACTCAAGTCTCAGGCCTATCATCGACTATAGGCAATTGAATGCTATTACAATAAAAGATCGCTATCCTCTACCGCTTATCCCTGAGCTCATTGAGCAGGTGCGTGGAGCTACCTATTTTTCAAAATTGGACCTGAAAGGAGCATACAATCTCATTCGAATCCGTGATGGACACGAGTGGAAGACTGCATTCAGAACCAGATACGGATTGTTCGAATATCTTGTAATGCCATTCGGGCTATGCAACGCCCCTGCAGCCTTTCAACGATTTATAAACGATATTTTCAGAGACTTACTAGATGTCTGTGTTGTGGTATATCTGGACGATATACTTATATATATTCACGATCCCTGTCTGAACACATAAGACATGTAAGACTAGTATTATCGAGATTGCTTGCACACAACCTTTATGTGAAAATGAAAAAATGCTTGTTTCATAAAGAGGAAGTACTGTTTCTAGGCTACATCATATCCAAAACAGGAATCAAGATGGACATGAGTAAGATATCCTGCATTCAGGATTGGCCTACACCAACCACACGCAAGGCGCTACAGCGATTCCTTGGATTTTCGAATTTCTACAGGAAGTTCATCAGAAACTTCTCTGCCATTGTGAGACCCCTCACACAGCTCACTAGCATTAAAAGACCATTCAAATGGTCAGATGAAGCAAATAAAGCTTTTCACCTGTTAAAGACAAGGTTTACTTCTGCTCCCATACTACGCCATCCAGACCCATCCCTCCAATACATTCTGGAAGTAGATGCGTCAAACATGGCAGTAGGAGCAATACTCTCCCAACGACCAACTCACACTTCACCACTTCATCCAGTCGCCTTTTTTTCTAAATCCTTAAGCAGTCCAGAGGTAAATTACCCCGTGGGTGAAAAGGAACTGCTTGCTATAAAATTGGCTCTGGAGAATTGGCGACATCTACTCGAAGGCACCCGATTACCAATACTTATATACACGGACCATAAAAATCTTCAATATCTTCAGACTAACAAAACTCTCTCTCACCGACAGGTACGATGGTCACTATTCTTTCTAAGGTTTAACTTCCTAGTGACCTACACACCTGCAGATAAGAACAAAAAGGCGGATGCACTATCACGACTAACTGAAGAAAACTACTTTGAAATCCCTTCCGTTCCTATAATACCTCACAAACGCATTATTGGAGCTGTCCGTTCCTTGAAGGAAGAGGTTTTGCATGGTATAAGTTTGGATTCACCCCCACCACAACTAAATACTGATGCAGAAGGCTTCCTCTACTACAACGACAAACTTTACATACCACCTACCATGCGCACCAAGATCTTGGAATTATCGCATGATGTGCCTATGGCAGGACATATGGGTATGACAAAGACTATTAATCTGATTACCAGGCAATTCTGGTGGCCTGACATGAAAACATCTATACAAAAATTTGTCTCTTCATGCAATGTCTGTGCCAGGTCCAAAATTGACACTAAGAGACCATCCGGTCTACTATGCAGTCTACCAATACCCCAAACTCCATGGGAAGTTGTGTCCTTGGACTTTATAGTAGAACTACCTCCTTCCAAAGGATTTAATACCATCTTAGTGTCAGTGGACCATCTGACAAAAATGGCACATTTCATTGCTATTCGCAGACTACCTTCGTCCAAACAAACGGCAGAACTCCTGATGAAACATGTCTTTAAGTTACATGGTATCCCAAAAACTCTTCTGTCTGACCGTGGATCACAATTTATTTCCAAGTTCTGGCAAGAACTATGTCACATACTACGGATTGAGCGGAAGCTCACTTCTCCTTACCATCCGCAGACCAACGGACAGACTGAAAGAGTCAACCAATCCATCGAGCAATATTTACGTTGTTACACTTCTTACCAACAGGATGATTGGGTGGATCTTCTCCCTCTGGCAGAATTTGCCTACAACAACGCAACCCACAGTTCGACCAAGCAGAGTCCGTTCTACTTGAACTATGGGTTTCATCCCTCTATTCTTCCACCACGCATCCTTCCTTCAAATAACCCAGTAGCCTCAGACTATCTTACCCAAATAAAGGACTCTCTGGATTTGCTTAATACTACCATTGCACACGCTCATAGTCAACAAAAGAAGTACTATGATCTTCGCAGAAGACCTTCTCCTCAGTATGCTATCGGGGACCTCGTTTGGCTCTCAACAAAAAATTTAAGACTGAAAATCCCTAGCAAAAAGCTTGGACCTCTGTTCTTGGGACCTTTCCCAATCAAGAAACTTATTGGAAAAGCTGCAGTACAGCTTACATTGCCAATAGACCTCAAAATACATCCCATTTTCCATGTGTCGCTTCTGAAGCCCCATGTTCCTGACCAAGGAATAAGGCCTACTATCCCACCTCCTCCTCCTGTACAAGTTGAAGGTGGAGAAGAATATGAGATAAAAGAGATTCTGGATTCTCGTATCCACAGAAGAAGACTTCAGTACTTAGTTCGATGGAAGAACTATGGGCCCCAAGACGACACCTGGCTAAACACCTCTGACATACATGCCCCTAGATTAATCCGCAATTTTTATGCGAAGTACCCAGACAAACCAGCTCCAGAGGCCTTCAGGAGCCGGCCTTAAGGGGGGGGTACTGTAATGTTCTGGTACCTTTGGGTACCCTAATTACTCTTTTCCCACCATTCTCTTTTGGTAAGGTGCGCATACACCTTTAAGACTGATGCTGTCATCACTGAGCGCCGGACTGAACAGCTATTTAAATCACCAGCTCTCACTCACATGTGTTCGTTCAACCGTCATGGTTGGAGCGTCCTGATCTCTGAGTTCAGCATGTCGAATCTACACGTTCCTGTATCTCGCTACCTGAACCTCTGTTTTCGGATCCTGTGTCTCGCCACCCGATCAACCCTGGCATGCTGTTTTCACCTTCACCCTTCTCACGACTACCCTGCTTTGTGCCTTGATGCTAACCTGTCTTGAAGCTCTCATGCTTGCAAGCATACCTCGCTGTCGGAACCACGCTGCGCTGATCCCTGTATCCCGCTACCGGATCATCCGCTCTTGCCGAACCTCTCCTCTGCTACATTGCTACTAGTGATAAGTACCCCACAGGGGAAACCTCTATAACCTTCATACTAAAGCTTACACTATCTAGCTCTGCATACTAAGGACTATTATTACATCTGCATTATCTAAGATTGCTAGCTCTTGAGCCTTCTACCATCTGCTCTTGCACTGGGTTGGTCTCTCCTGTATGTTCACCTGCTACTCTATCATCTGCTACCATACATGATTGCTAACCTATCTGCATTCCATCTGCTACTATCTTACTTTCAAGAACATTTCCTTTCAAGTGTCTGTCATCTACCATCTCTACCCAACCTGTCTCTTCAGCCTATCATCACTGTGTTACTATATACATAAGTCACTCTAGGAACATCTTATTGAGTGTGTGTATTTACTTGCTGAATTGAGATCATCCACACATGATGAGTCTTTGGGAGTTGGGATTGGTGTCTCAGCGTTTCTCTACATGACTACTGAAGTGGAATATTTCTGCAGCTGCAAATCCACATCATACATAAAACGCAGGAGCGTTACACTGAGTAATTTTCTAGCAAATAAATTATGATTTTTACATGTAGGAGAGGAGTGCCAGATAAGGCCTGGGCTGAAGTACAATGCAAGCAAAGAAGTTGGACCTCACTGGGATACATGAAATCAAAACTGGTTCTTCATTCCTCCTCAAATCCATACAGACAGTGCATTGAGAGACATGTCAGGTTGACGCGTTTCACGATATAGATTATCGCTTACTCATAACCATGTGGTTATGAGTAAGCGATTATCTATATCGTGAAACGCGTCAACCTGACATGTCTCTCAATGCACTGTCTGTACGGATTTGAGGAGGAATAAAGAACCAATTTTGATTTCATGTATCCGAGTGCGGTCCAACTTCTTTGCTTGCACTGTTTCTGGATGACGGATCTGATCAGCACCGGTTCACTCAGTCTCACCTGAGCGGCTTTCCCTTCCCAAACTTCATACTTCTCCCTGAAGTACAGTGCCACTGATCTTGGGGGGTATGTTTGCTAAAGATTTTTTTTGACATGTGTAAAAATGTTGCCTCTTATTTGAATATTTTGTTTCCAAATATTGTCTATGGGCATTCCATTATTGTCTATGGGCACTACACTGCCCTGATAAAGTCTATGGGTATTCCATTATTGTCTATGGGCATTTCACTGCCCTGGTAAAGTCTAAGGGCATTCCACTATTATCTGTGAGCATTCCAATGTCCCCTAAAGTCTATGGGCATTCCACTGCCCTGTTAAAGTCTATGGGCATTCATTATTGTCTAATAGTCTATGGGCGTTCCACTGCCCTGTGAAAGTCTATGGGCAATCCATTATTGTCTAGAGGCATTCCACTGCCCTGTTAAAGTCTATAGGCATTCCATTATTGTCTATGGGCATTCCACTACCCTGTTAAAGTCTATGGGCATTCCACTATTCTCTGTGGGTATTCCACTGCCCTGTTGAAGTCTGAGGGCATTCCAGTATTGTCTATGGGTACCCCACTGCCCTGTTAAAGTCTATGGGCATTCCACTATTGTCTATGGGCATTCTACTGCCCTGTTAAAGTCTATGGGCATTCCATTGTTGTCTGTGGGCATTCCACTGCCCTGTTACAGTCTATGGGCATTATTCCATTATTGTCTATGGGCATTCCACTGCCCTGCTAGTCTGTGGGAATTACACTGTTGTCTATGGGCATTCCACTGCCCTGTTAAAGTCTATGGGCATTCCATTTTGTCGTTCCTTTTAGTAGGTCCCTCCCCATGGCATTTATTGTATGTAACGTCCCTTGTGCTGATTTTTGTTTTTATTTCATGTGTGACTAAACTTAGGCTTTATGACTTCATTCATGAATAGAATTTTCTTTTTATAAACCAGAGTTTAGTGTCACTTTAAGACACTTCAGATTAAAGCAGCTGCTAACAAAATTGTTACCATAATTGGTAGTGCACTGCTGGGAGACCTAGTCTCATGCCACAAGTTCCCATAGGAAGGTAATGAATGGCTGTAAAGCTCAGAGTAAGCATACGAATCAGTAACAAAGTAACTCACACGATCTGACCTTGGGCATTATTTAGATCAGCAACAAAAGAATAAAAAGACAGCAGCATACATGCCTACAGCGATTATAAAACAAGTCTGACTAGTGGCTTGGGAGGAGCTAGCTGTCATCTCTGACTCCTCCCAATCTCCAATCTCCCATTCAAGCGTGTTCCCCAACCACACCTCCACAACATTCCAGCCGGGCCAATCACGGCTCTTCTCTTACACCAAGTTCTGGTAACACCATGCCTCCTGCGCTGTAATTGGCTGCTACAGCTGACAGGCAGTGTGCAGAGGGGGCGGCTCTGTGGGTAGTAGGGAAGTACAGAGCAGAGTGCATGGACAGAGGGAAGACACACCATTGAGTGAAGAAGCAGGGAGCATGGAGCTGTTCACAGAGATCTCCGTGGAGTTCTCCCGCCTGTCTATGTTCCCTTTCTTCGATGGAGCTCATTATCTCATATCTGTCTTGTCTGCCAGGGAGCAGCCAGGTGAGAGCTCACACACCCACACTAATAGGGCAGCTGGGAGGATTAGAGCTTATTACTTGTCTCTGGCTCATTACTGTATATGTGTCATGTCACCTAAACTGGCTGTGCTGGCAGGAGGCGAACTGCAAGCTGCACTTTTATCTGCTTGGGTTTTAGTACATAGGGTTAGGTGGGCTCTTCCCAGCAAGTGATCATATCCTATTCACAGGCTTATATACACAGGGTATACACAAGCAGAATGCCTACACTGATACTCACAGCTTTATATAACACTGGGAATCCCAAGTAGAAGATTTCCATTATTTCATCGCTATGGTTCTTGTAAACCAGCAGCCTCCTGGAGTTTTTAGGGAACACAAAGTATTTCTGTCATTTTCTATATTACAAAAAAAAATATATATATATATATATATATATATATATATATATATATATACACACACATATATATTAATATATATATATATATATATATATATATATATATATATATATATATATATATATATATATATATTATGTGGGTATATATATTATAATGTATGTATGTATGTATGTATGTATATATATATATATATATATATATATATATATATATATATATATATATGTACATGTATATGTGTGTATGTGTGTATGTATATATATATATATATATATATATATACATTATTTTTTTTATTAAAAAAAAAAATATATATATATATATATATATATATATATATATATATATATATATATATATATATATATATATATATATAATTTTTTTTTTTTTAATAAAAAAAATAATAAGTGTGTGTGTGTGTGTGTATGTGTGTGTGTGTATATATATATATATATATATATATATATATATACATTATTATTTTTTTTATTAAAAAAAATATATTATATATATATATATATATATATATATATATATATATAATTTTTTTTTTTAAATAAAATAAATATATATTATACAGGATTTATATAGCGCTGACAGTTTCCACGGCACTTTACAAAATGAAGGTAGACATTACAGTTACAATACAGTTTGATGCAAAAGGAATCCGAGGGCCCTGCTTGTTAGTTTACAATCGAATGGCCCATACACACGAACCAAAAATCGGACGATAGATCATCTGTTTTATTTTTGCATGCTAGTCGCATATCGAAAATGGAGAAGTTACTAAAGTAAGGAAAATTCTCGTACGACATAATAAAAATGTGGAAGTGATGTCATGTGTTGTAATGTATTTTTATTGTATTTTCGGGCAACGACTGTGCTGATTAAACGAAAATTGTACAATCTGGTATCATAGAGGAGCAATTTTCATACTTGTCCAATTGGATAATAGTGGATGAACTGTTGTGATCAACACTACTTTCGAAGCGATCGTACTGATCATTAGTACAGTGCTTTCAAGAGCCAATCACAACAGTTCATCTGATATTATGCGATCGGACAAGCACGAAAATTTTCCTCGTAGGCTACCAGATCATACGATTTTCATTTAATCAGCTCAGTTGTCGTTTGAAAATACAATACGAGTACACTACAACACATTGCATCACTTCCGATCTTTTATTCTGTGGTACGATAACTTTCGTAACTTTAGTAAACTCTTCATGATCAATATGCGACTAATGTGCTAAAAAAACAAACAGACGATGCGTCGTCCAATTTTCGGATTTGAACTTAAAGTGTAACTAAACCCACATCTGTAAAATCAGTCTGTATATGCAGTAAATGATGCTTGTTATACCCACTGTGGAACCTAGGAGGTTAATCCTATGCATTGTGTGAAAAAGCTGTTTGATCCTGTATGCACAGATTGTCCCCTTAACATGTCCAGGTAAGACCGAGTTACTGGAGTCATTGTGCACATACTCAGTTTGGTGTGTATTGCTAGAGAGGTTTTTTTTTTTTTTTTTCTTGGGAGAGTGCATGTGATCAGTACAGGGCCAATCAGCACTGTCCAGACAGAGGGTCAAGAGTCTTGCAGTCTCATAGGACAGTCAGAAAACTCATCCTGCGAGCTTTTACCAGTGCTTGACTGAGTACTGATAGAAGTCACAAGACTGCTCTAACTGCTGATGAGAAAAGGTGTTAAGCAGTTTATATTTACTAACCTGAACTGCAAGGGTTAAACTTGTTGTAAAGCTTTGTTGTTGCCAGAAAAAAAAAAAAAAAAAAACACGCTTATACTTCCCAGCTCTGTGCAATGGTTTTGCACAGAGTAGCCCCAATCCTCTTCTTCTAGGGTCCTCTGCCGGCACTCCAGGCCCCTCTTCTTTATCAGGTGCCCCCAGGGAAAGCCATTTTCCCTGGGGGCACCCCATGCATGCGTCCATTGACACAAACAGTGGGACTCGGCCCCCTCCCATGTCAACAGATTTGATTGACAGCAGTGTCAACCATCGCTCCCGCTTCTATCATTCTGTCCAATGAAGAGAGAGACAGCGGTGGGAGTCACTGTGCTCGCACACATCGTTGGATCGTGTCGGGCTCAGGTAAGGAAAGGGGGGGAGGGCCTGGGGGCCGTTGCAGCACAGAAGGTTGTTCACCTTAATGCATAGAATGCATTAAGGTGAAAAACATTAAAGTGTTACTAAACCCAGGACCCTGCATTCACTATATCTGATCTCTGACAGTACACAGAACAGGGAAATGCTGATATTTTGTAAATATAAACTAAACTGCTAAATACCTTTTCTCATTAGTAGTCTTGTGACTTCTATCAGTGTCTGGTTAAAGCGTGTAGGAAGAGTTTTCATTCTCCTGACTGTCCTATGATGCTGCAGGACCCCTGACCCTCTTTCTGGACAGTGCTGATTGGCCCTGTGCTAATTTACATGTACGCTCCCAAGGAAAAAAAAACAAAAACAAACTGAGCATATGCAGAGTGACTCAAAAGGCTCTGTCTTATCAGGAGATGGATTGGGGACAGTGGAAGAAGGGGAGGATCAGAGAAGACAGGATCAAACAGCCTTTTTAAACAAGGTTGAGGATTATTAGGTCGCACAGTGAGTATAACAAGCATGCGTTACTGTATATACAAACTGATTTTACTGCTGTGGGTTTATTAACACTTTAAGGCTTTAGAACCACTTAAATTTCTTGGTTTGGTCTAGGACAGGGGTCTCCAAATTCTCTACACAAAGGGCAGGTTTACTGTCCTTCAAAATTTAGGGGGGGCGGAGTGACCTGTGGAAGTAGAAAATACCCCAGCGTTCTAGTAAAAAAAAAAAATTACATAGTGCCTGTAGTCAGTAGGAAGGATTGTGGGCCATCATTGGCATTAGTGGAAGGAATAGTGCCTAATTGTTTATATCAATGGGAGGAATTATGCCCCCTTGTTGGTGTCAGTGGGAGGAATCGTGTCCCATCACTTGCGTCAGTGCAAGGAAAAATGTCCCATTGTTGGTGTCAATAAGAGGAGTTGTTCCCCACTTTTAGTGTCAGTGGAAGGAATGGTACCCCCTTGTTGGTGTCAGTGGGAGAATTAGTACCCTGAGGGCTGGATAAAGGCAAGCAAAGGACCGCAGTTTGAAGACCACTGGTTTAGGAGGACAGGGTACAGCAGATTTACTTACCTGATCCTCAGCTCCTGCAGGCTCCTCAATGCGGCTAGACTTGTCCCTGCATCCTTTTTCTCTCCTGCACTCCGATGGACCAAGAGCTTGTTCACATGTGCAGTAGCCCTTCTGAAAAAAATTATTCTCTGGGGATGGCAGGTGGTGAGAAGGTGATATGGCACCTCCTCGTTGCCTGATTTAACCCTGTAAAATGCCAAAATGCCACACCACTACCCCACATTGCAGTTGCATGGGTCATATTCGGTGATTGGAAAACCCACAGAATGTAACATGCTGTTTAATTTGTGGCATAGCCTGCAGCTGCGGCATGTGTACAGCTCTGAGAGGATGCATGTCTGTTCATATGGGCGATTACCATACAATCTCTGGAAATCAACTTTAGAATTACCAAACGATGTAGTATGAGGACCTACCTAACTATTCACTCAATTTGTGTTTAATCAGGCAGACCCCCTGTACTACCTACAGTGCATCCGGAAAGTATTCACAATGCTTCACGTTTTCCACATTTTGTTATGTTACAGCCTTGTTCCAAAATGGGGAAAAAAAATCATTATTTTCCTCAAAATTCTACAACAATACTCTATAAGGACAGCGTGAAAGAAGTTTGTTTAAAATCTTTGCAAATGTATTAAAAAAAAAAAAATCCATGTACATAAGTATTTACAGCCTTTGCTCAATACTTTGTTGAAGCGCCTTTGGCACCAATTACAGCCTCAAGTCTTTTTGAGTGAGTATGATGATACAAGCTTGGCACACCTATTTTTGGGCAGTTTCTTCCATTCTTCTTTGCAGGACCTCTCAAACTCCATCAGGTTGGATGAGGAGCGTCTGTGCATAGCATTTTTCAGATCTCTTTAGAGATGTTTAATCGGGTTCAAGTCTGGGATCAGGATGGGCCACTCGAGGACATTCACAGAGGTGTCCCGTAGCCACTTCTTTTGTTATCTTGGTTGTGTGCTTAGATTTAAAGGAGATTGCACAGTCAGATTGTGTGTGTGTGTGTGTGTGTGTGTGTGTGTGTGTGTGTGTGTGTGTGTGTGTGTGTGTGTGTGTGTGGAGTTTCAGGTTTACCAATATGTGCAGGAACCTAAACAAACCATTAAACTTGAATCATATTAGGCAGGCTTTTGCACTGTATAATTGATAGTAGACCTGAAGGGGAGTGTACAATCGCATTTATGGACAGCTTAAAGTCCCCTGACCTAAACTAATTAGGGGATTGGAGGACCTTTTAATTATGAAGAGCGTCTACATTCGCTTAATTTATTCTCCCTGAAGAAGAGACGTCTGAGAGGGGACATGATAGCAATTTATAAATACCTCAATGGTGATCTCAGCATAGAAAAAAAGCTATTCAGTCGCAAGGATTGCATGAGGACTCGAGGGCATACAATGTGATTAGAGGAGAAGTGGTTTAACCTCAGGCTACGCAGGGGGTTCTTTACTGTTAGGGCTACAAGATTGTGGAATTCTCTACCACAAGAGGTGGTTTCTGCGGGAAGTATGGTGGCTTTCAAAAGACTCTTGGACATACATCTCAAGGATCAGAACATTAAGGGGTATGAGAGATGATTAGGGTCACACACACCTACACAGGTTGAACTGGATGGACTATTGTCTTTATTCAACCTCAACTACTATGTAACTATGACCTTATCAAGCCCATAGCCCTGCACGAGAGACGTGAGCATAGGGGAGCACTGTTTGTCAGGGGAGTGGAGGATTGGGTAAGTAAAACTGCTTTTCCTGTCTCTTAAGGGCCATACACACTATAAGATTTTCTGAAGACTTTTTCCTTCAGATTTACCTTTTCTATGTAGTGCAAGGGCCTGCCAGATTGCATACAATTGAAAGTGTTTAGGTTTGACCTTATATTATATGCTTTTGGTAAATCTAAAGGAAAAAGTCTTCAGAAAATCTTAGTGTGTATGGCCCATTAGGCTAATCGAGCAGCTAAAGCGTGCAGTGCAGGCATAGCCTTACTGCAAGGGAGGGCTTGTAGGCCCCCTTCAAATTGGGTGGATTCCATTGTGTTCAGCAGGGAATTTGTCTGCCGATCAGAGCCGAGTGGGCAGATAACACATCCGTGTCCGCTCAGTTTCTGCAGCGTGGTCATGGATAGAACCTTCTCTGCTCCATAGAGATGAATGGACCTTCCGATCAGGTCCACCCAAAAAAACTGACAGGCAGACCTGATCAGAACAGCAATCTGACAGGGGCCTTCGTTTTCTGGACGTTGGCTTTAAAAAACCTATTTCAAGGTAATATGTATGGGGCAGCAATGCTTCTGCTCATCTAATTGCACAGATAATTAAGTAAAGCTCCATTCACACTTCTCTCTTGCGATTTTGTGTGAGTGATTTTCAAGCGATCACGCATAGGCAATCCCTTTGCCTTTTAGGAGCTGCCCAATATGCGCGTTTGTTGCCCAAAAGAAGTTCCAGCTCCTTTTTGGATGACAAGCTTCACACGATTTTTAATTCAGTTGCATTTTGCCATAATTTGCAGCTTTAGCTGCATTTCTACTTTAAACAAAGTTTCAGAATTGGAGAAGATATGAATCTGTATTTTTAGAAATCACAGCTTTGTAATACAGTGTATTATTTTTGTGCATAAGCGTGTTGTGATTTATTGCACCATTCATTTTTCAAGGTATGCACCTCTGAGTGTGGTGTGGTGTGCTGGGCTGGAGAAATTGCTACATGTCTGGTTTTTTTTTTGCCCGTTGCTGTACTTTGGGCTGCCTTAAAGCAACGCATCCTATCACGTGACAAAATGCATGTTAACGCACATGCATAAATACAATGCACAGGAATAGAAAGGTGTGAATGAACTCTTAATGTATACAGTTCAATAAAGGTTTTTTTTTTTTTTTTTTTTCCTCCAAAAAGCTATCTGTGCACTTTAGGCCCTTTTCACACTTGAGTTGCTAGGGCATGGACATTTAACATGCGCTAGGTTAAAGGAGCAATGCATTTGAATGTGCTGCCTAATGCGCTGAAACACACCAAGAATGGTGCAATTAACATCTTTGGTGGTGCAGAGCCAGAGCAATGCAATGTACGTTAATGCTAAATGTCATGCTGGCAGGTGCAATGGGATACCATTCAGAATAAATGGCAACGCATTGCTCCAATGCACACAATGCAGTATGGTGTGTTTTTCTAACCTTGCGTTGTGTTAAAGAGGAAGTAAACCCTCCTCGGCAAGTTGTACCTATAGGTAAGGCTTGCCTATAGGTACTGTAAATATCTCCTAAACATGTACCGTTTAGGAGATATTTACCTTCGATGCATCCAGTGACGTCACTGGTGCATGCGCTCTGAAGGAACGGCCACTCGTGCCGTTCCTTCAGAACTCCGTGCCGTGACCGTCGGCTCCCGCGCGTGTGCGCGGGAGTGACGTCACCGCGGCTCCGGCCAATCAGATGGCGGAATGCCGCGATCCCGGAAGACAGGCGACTGGACATGT
Organism: Pelophylax lessonae; assembly: GCF_965119305.1. Taxonomy (NCBI): domain Eukaryota; kingdom Metazoa; phylum Chordata; class Amphibia; order Anura; family Ranidae; genus Pelophylax; species Pelophylax lessonae. The sequence continues at coordinate 406,702,167 of NC_138768.1, read as the reverse complement.
TGCCCGTCATGCAGGTAAGCGGGCGGCACGGCGGGGGCTCGTAAGTATTTCATAATGAGCTAGTATGCGATGCATACTAGCTCATTATGTGTTTGTCTTTCAGGATAAAAAGGAAAAAATAAAAAAAATAAAGGGTTTACAACCTCTTTAATAAGAACAGTATCAACTGACAGTACTAAGGGTATTTTATTAAGGCTGGAGCATTCAGAGTTTGGAGCAGTTGTACATGGCAGCCAATCAGCTCCTAGTTTTTATTTTCAAAGCTTGACTGAACAAGCTAACCATAGTAGCTGATTGGTTACTATGCACAGCTGCACCAAATATCTGTCTGCTTCAGTCTTCGTTTCCCCCCCAATGTATTTTAAATGTTTTATGTGGACAGTATCTCCGTTACGATAGTTTTAGCAACCTAAATATTATGCCAAGTCTGCTCCTCTCTTGTACTATACCACCTGACTCAACAGCATGGACTTTGCATTGCAAAGAATTTGTGAATATTTGCCTAAGCGGTTTTTCATGTATTTTGGTATTTTGCATTTGTTCTCATAGGGTTGTGAGAAGAGAACTCCATAATCAAACCTATTTTTAAAACCTGTTTCATGGCTCTAAGGCTGGCCATACGCTATACAATTTTCTTATTCAATTTCCTTTAGATTTACCTTAAACTACGTAGTGCAAGGGCCTGCCTGACTGCATACAAATTGAACGTGTTTAGGTTTGACCCTATATAACATGGTTTTGGTAAATCTAAAGGAAAGTTGAACAAGAAAATTGTATAGTGTATGGCCAGCCTAAAATGATTATTCTTTGGGAGATTATTCTACTAAAGATGAAAGAGGCATATCTTTCCTATCTTAAAGATTGTTGTCTTTTCTTGATCGTTCTGGCTGTATACCTACAAGGACGGTAAGAGGTGTAATCCAGAAGAGAGGATAAGGGGTTTTCTCAGCAAATTTTGATCCATGTATTGGCAGGCTAGTTGTACGTAAGTCACATAGTAGGTGAGGTTGAATAAAGACAATAGTCCATCCAGTTCAACCTGTGTAGGTGTGTGTGGCTGTAATCATCTCACATACCCCTGAATGTTCTGATTCTTGAGATGTAAGTCTAAGAGTCTTTTGAAAGCCACCATACTACCCGAGAAACCACCTCTTGTGGTAGAGAATTCCGAAATCTTGTTGCCCTAACAGTAAAGAACCCTCCTCGTTGCCTGAGGTTAAAACGCTTCTCCTCTAATCGCATTGTATGCCCTCGAGTCCTCATGCAATCCCTTTGAATGAACAGCTTTTTTCTAAGCTGGGATCCCCATTAAGATATTTATAAATTGCTATCAATAAATCGAGCGATTGTAGACGCTCTTCATAGTCAAGGTCCTCCAATCCCCTAATTAGTTTAGTTGCCCTTCTCTGGACTCTCTCCAGCTCCAACACATCCCTCCTGAGGACTGGACCAGAGTTTTATAAAGTGGAAGGATTATAGTTTTATCTCTGGAATACATCCCTTTTTTTATGCATGCTAATGTTCTGCTGGCTTTGGCAGCTGCCGCTTGACATTGCATGCTGTTGCCTAATCTATCATCTACCAAGACTCCCAGATCCTTCTCCATTTTTGATTCCCCCAAGGGTTCCCCTCCTAACGTGTATTGTGTTTTTATGTTTTTAGTCCCCAAGTGCAAAACCTTACACTTCTCCACATTAAACCTCATTTGCCATGTCGTTGCCCACTCTGTAATTTTGTCCAGGTCATTCTGTAGGATATCTGCTTCATGCTGTGCAGTTATTGCCCTGGCCAATTTTGTGTCATCTGCAAAAACTGATATCGAACTCCTGATCCCGACCTCAATGTTGTTTATGAATAAATTGAACAAGGTTGGTCCCAAGACTGAGCCTTGGGGGACCCTGCTTACCACCTCAGACCAGTCTGAGTATGCGCTGTTTATTACTACCCTTTGGACACGCCTTTTAAGCCAATTCCGTATCCAAGAGCAAACCCTGCTATCGATACCTGCAGACCTTATTTTATAAATTAAGCGCTTGTGGGGAACTGTATCAAACGCCTTAGCGAAATCAAGTACACCACATCCACTGGTCTCACCCTATCTAGCTCACAGCTCACCTCCTCGTAGAATGTTAAGAGATTGGTTTGACAAGAACGCCCATTTGTAAACCCGTGCTGATTACTGCTGATGTTGTTGTCTTTAGCAAACTCTACGATATAGTCCCTTATCATCCCCTCCAGAAGTTTACATACTATTGATGTCAAACTGACAGGCCTATAATTTCCTGGGATATGCCTCTGGCCCTTTTTGAATATCGGAATCACGTTAGCTTTCTTCCAATCCCCTGGTACATCTCCTGTCCTAATACTGTCCGCAAAGATCAGGAACAGTGGTCTCGATATAACCTTACTGAGTTCCTTAAGTACTCTCGGATGTACGCCATCCGAACCTGGTGATTTATTAGTGTTAATTTTATCCAGCCTTTCCCTGATTTCACCCTCTGTTAGCCATAGTGGCAAGTCCTGTGTATTACTACTAACCATACAGTCATGGTCAGTGTACCCTTCCTTTTCCTGTGTAAAGACTGACGAGAAAAAAGCATTCAGCACGGTTGCTTTTTCAGTGTCCTCTGTAACCATCCTCCCATCATTGTTAATTATGTGTGCAATATGCTCTGCCCTAGTTTTTTTGCTGTTGATATATTTAAAGAATTTCTTTGGGTTTTTTTTACTATCTTCTGCTATTTGTCTCTCAAAGTTGATTTTAGCCATCTTGATTTCTTGTTTACTTTTCTTATTTGCCTCCTTGTATTGCTCGAAAGCCGATACTGTGCCTTCTGATTTATATTTCCTGAAGGCCAATTTTTTTCCCCTAATAAGTTTTTTTGACGCTACGGTTTAGCCAGCCAGGTTTGGCTTTGTCTCCCATAGGAATGCACTGCAAGATGCCTTTGCTTAATAGGTTCCTAAAGCATTCCCATTTTTCCTCTGTGGTCAGGGATCCCAGGGTTTGGTCCCAGTTTACCCTTTCCATCAATGAGTACAATTTTGGAAAGTTTGCCCTTCTGAAGTTTAGGGTTCTTATGTTCCCCACTTGCCTTGTTATATTGTTATTTATACTAAAGTATAAGTCAATCTATCGATCGACTTGTGTACAACCATTGAGAGACGATCACGACAGTTCATCTGATATTATCTCATCTGATATTATCTCATCTGATACTATCTAATCTGTCAAGTACGTAAATTTTTTCGGTACGATACCAGATCGTACTATTTTCATTAATTACTAAAGCTGTCATTCAAAAATACAATATATTACATCAATTCCAAATTTTTATTCTGAGAATTTTTCCGTTACTTTAGTAAACACTTCATTTTCAATATGAGATTAGCACGCAAAAAAAAAAAACAGACGATCATCTGTCTGATAATCTCATTGTGTTTATCAGGCATTACTTAAAGCGGTAGTATCCCGCTTTTTGACACTTTTACCTACAGGTAAGCCTATAATAAGGCTTACCTGTAGGTACAAATAATATCTCCTAAACCTGCATGGTTTAGGAGATATTTACAGTGCATGCAGCCGCTCGCGCTCTGAAGGTCCGGGGAGACCTTCAATTTATTTGCCGGGAGCTTGCCGGAAAATCACTCCCGCGCGCATGCGCGGGAGTGACATCATCGCGCCGGAGCCGTCTCTTCCGGCCAATCACCGCGTCGGAGCCGCCGAACCCGGGAGAGATGGCGAGGGATCATGGCAGCACCTGCAGCGATGTCCGGGGGTCCGTGTCGGGGCTTCGTTCTAAGGTAAGTTACACATAATGGGCTAGTATGCGATGCATGCTAGCTCATTATGCCTTTGTCTTGCAGGTTTTTTTATTTATTTTTTTTAGGGTTTACAACCGCTTTAATAGTCGTGGCCAGAATTTGGTTTTGTCCCAGTTTGCGTTTTGCAGTGGTAAAAAGGTTCCTATACTGAACGCGATTAATCCGCATTCAGGAGAGGGAGGTTGAAGCTCCCCTAACCGCAGCAACTCCTAAACTCTGCTAAAAGCAAATGTGCACATAGGCTTTTATGGAGTTGAGTTTAGGAGCTTTGGCAAAAAAAAAAAACGCCAAAAGCTCCTAAAGTCAAGTTTGGGAGTTGCCAGTGTAGGTTAGTGTACATGAAGCCTTAGGGCTCATGCACATTGCATCTCAAAGAAGTGGCTGCTACAGGCTTTTGAGCTGTTTTGAGCTCTTTATTTTTACTTTTTTTCTGCCCTTTATGTTAGCCAATGTGTCCATGCACACTATGGCTTTTTCAAGAGTTTACAGGTAGAACCCCCCCCCCCCCCCACCACCACCAAACTGATGTTTTTGAAAGAAGCTTTGGAGCAGAAAAGATGCCTAAGTGCCCAAAAACGCTCAAAAATGCACAAAACAAAAAAACAAAAAAAAAAAAAAAGAAAGGAAAAAATGAGCTCAGGGGAGGGAAGAAAACGCTTATGCTCAAAAGAGTTCAAACTCAATAAAAACGTGCAAAAAAGCTCAAGCTTTAGGCAGAGAAATACAATCTCAGATTCCTGTAAAAGCAGCTTTTTTTTTTTTTTTTGAGTTGCAGTGTGCATGAGCCCCTAGGAGGGTTTTTCAAAGTGATTTCTTATCAAAATAAAGCAAAAAGGGACCGGTGAGCTTCCCTAGCACAAAAACACTGCTACGTCCCCAATAGCACTATGACTTTAGTGCAGCAATACACAATATTTACCATAAAAACAATATACTTTTTTGTACAATACATGAAAAGAGGACTATGTATACATCAATACACTGGCATGTTATGATAAAAACATAGCAAGCAAAACAGACAACCTCTGAGAGTTAGGCAGAGAAATAATCTTGTGTGGACTTTATATTCTACTAGTAAATACCCCAACATGTTTCAGTTGACCTTCACAATCTTCATCAGGGCCTAACAGTTTTTTTTTTTTTCTGGCAAGGAAACTCACATTTTTTTAAGCCCAGTGTGTATGGACCCCACAGCACAAATCCATGAGTATGTCTGCTTAAATGTCTACCAATGCGCTTTTTATGTGGTAATTGGTAAAGGTGGTGGATGGCAAACGTCCTAGCTGGATTGCTGTCCGTTGACAGTGATAGCTGTCTTGTCAGACAAGATTGCTGCAATAATGCTGTTTTTTTTTCAAAGCAATTAAGCTCCATCTGTCCTTCATTTCCCCCCTAAGAAAAAGGGATGGAAATCTAACACTGATAAATGCTACGTGGAAACAGGTGTACCCCTAAACTGCTTAAAGGGTCATACACGCTATAAGATTTTCTGAAGACTTTTTTTCCTTTAGATTTACCAAAACCATATAATATGAGGTCAGATCTAAACACTTTCAATTTGTATGCAATCTGGCAGGCCCTTTCACTACATAGAAAAGGTAAATCTGAAGGAAAAAGTCTTCAGAAAATCTTATAGTGTGTATTCAGCTTAAACCTAGCCATTAATGTCTCATTGGGTAGCCATATTAACATGGAATATGGTAATCTACATTGATCCACCATAAATCTATGACCACCCACCTAATATTGAGTAGGTTCCCCTTTTGCTGCTTAAACAGCCCTGACCTGTCACAACATGGACACCCCTAGTCCTCTGAAGGTATGCTGCGGTATTTGGCACCAAGCCAACAAGAGCCAATCCTTTAAGTCCTGTAAATTGTAAGGTGGGACCTCAATGGATTAGACTTGTTTTTAAGCACATCCCACAAATACTCTGTTGGATTGAAATCTGGAGACTATTGAGGCCAAATCAACACTTTGAACTTGTTGTTGTGTTCCCCAACCACTTAGAGACTGCCCCGTTGTAGCCTTACTGCAATAGGGCAGGAGCTCTGTGCAGAATCATACACATATTTATAATGTGTGTGATTCTGCATTCCTGGGGGGGGGGGTCACGCGCCCACCTGCACGGCTGTGCCGTGATTCGTCCACTGGCACTTAAAGCAGAGTTTTACCCAAAAAGGGGACATTTCTCTTTAAGGCCCCTTTCACTCTAGCGGACCGTTCAGATCCGCCTGACAGTTTTTTCAGGCGGATCTAAACGGATGCCCCATGCATCTCTATGGGGCATCGGATGTCAGCGGAGACATGTCCGCTGACATCCGATCCGGTCCGTCAAATCTGGACAGATGGAAACCCTTTTTTCCATCCGTCCAGCGGATCGGATGGATCGGATGAGAACAGACAGGCGGTCCCTTCTCATCCGATTCCCCCATAGAGAACAGCGGGGACCTGACAGCTCTGTCTCCGCACACAGCGCGGAGACACAGCTGTCATCCACCTGCTCAGCGGGGGATCGGCAGATCGATCCCTTGCTGAGAAAAACAGGAGTCCACCGACTCCCATGTGTGAAAAGGGCCTAAGGGTTCGGCCCCTAATCTGCCACGTTTAACGTCATTTTATTTGGGGTGGGAGTGTGTACCTAGTTTTGGGAGTGTGTACTACTTTGTTCGCCTAGGTGACCCGAGCGGAGTCCGGTGCCCACAGTTGAGATGTCAGCGGCGGGGAGAGAAGATGGGGAAATGGGACGGATTGTGTGAGCACATTGCTGGGTTATGTACTCGACTGGAGCTCCTCTTTAATGTGTCAGTGGTCATGAAGTTTTGGCTGATATGTGGGTGGTCACACAGAACCAAATCCTGGCCCCAGTCTAAAGGTGGCCATAGACGGATCAAAATGCGGCCAGTTCATCTGGGAGCGGCTGGATTTGGATTAGCATGTGGCTCTTCCTTTTTGATGGAAGTGATCAATAAATTGACTTGCATCCAATGAACAAGTGGGAAAAATTTTGCCGCTGCATATTATAATGCCCCATTGAGGGGTAGGGAGGAGGGTATTCATCCACCTTTTTTGGGTGGGTAAAGGAATTTTTTATTGTTTTTTGTTCAGCCCACTGACTGAATAAAAAAACAAAACAAAAAAACAAGTCACCTATTGCCACTTGTAGGCTAGGGCCAATTGGGGCTAACACAAGGGATGATAAAGCATCTTAGTTTTCAATTACAAGGATTTTCCAACTTGTAAAACTTAAGGCACGCTGCATTAAGGTAAACCATTGATTGTGAAAGGAATGGCAGCGCCATTAGGCTCTGTTCACACTGCTTCAACTTGGGATCTGACTTGTGAGACCCCAAGTTGCGTGACATGTAAAATCCCATGTTAGTCAATAAGCTGTCTTAATTCGCACTACTGAAGTTGCTCTGACTTTAGAAAAGGTTCCTGTACTACTTCAAGCCGACTTCTGCCCATTGACTTTAATGAAAGTCACCTTTTAAGTTGGATCCTCATCTATATTGATGTGATTTGGATCCGAAATTACAGGAAGATTACCCAAGCATTCCCAAAAGTCGCATTAAAGTAGTGTTTAAGTCACCAGAAAGTCGTCTGGTAAAGTCGCACCTTAAGTCATATGACTTTGAGATTGTGGCAGTGTGAACCAAACCTTAAACACATGAAAAATAATTCCTGCAGCTTTTTCAGCAACTGTGCACCACAATGCACTTTGGTGTTGGTATGCTGTTGCACAGGTATGTTTCAGGGTGCCATTCCAAGATGAGTAGCGCTGCAACACAATGCATAGAACGCCATGCATTGCATCAACGAATTGTAAAACGCATGTTTTACTGCAACATACGTGTGAAGTCATGTGCATGTAAACAGCATTTGCATCATTCATGTAAGGTATCCCCACAAACAGAGTGAGAGCAATAATTCTAAGACTAACATTCACAATTATCTCTACGATGCCCCCCCCCCCCCCCGTTTTGGCCTAGTCCAGAATGACATGCCCTGCTTGCACAGCCTCCTGGAAAATTGTCACATCTTTCAGAAGGCTTCGGGAGCCCATTTACAGAACAATCAAGTGACGTAGACAACAGGGACACAGACTGTCACAGCAGATTGCTACAGGATAACACTGGGTCTTCTGAGCAGGTGAGTAAGTTTTTTGAAGAGAACACCACATAAAAGGTAAGCGGTGATGGGAAGAGGAAAAGCAGATAACGAATGAAGTTGCTCTTCAAAGAAAATAAAAGTAAAAAGGAAGGTAGAACAAAAATATGAGTAGGAGGCTTGATAGAAAAATCAGTTGCAGCGACAGCTTAAAAAATAGGTTGCTATCATATTGAATACATAATTATTGTGAATCAGAAAGGAAATACATTTTTATAAAGGACAATTTCAGTAAATGCAAAATTGTCGAGAAAGTGACATATTGTGAGAAAAGAGAGAAACCTATAGATATCCTAGACCTAGGAAAAAAGAAAAAAATGTTTAACAAGTAAGTAATATATCAGAAACAATATTTAGAAAATGAGAAAAAAGTAAGACTAGGAAAAGAAATTAAATACTGTATTCTGAAGGCTAAATCTGTGGTTAAGGGGAATAAATTATGCCCTGGTGTTAACAGGAAAAAAAACACCCCTGCTTCAGTGGGGAATAATAAGCATGAAAGAAGAAAATGGTCGCACACTACCACGGAATCCAATGAAGAAAAGTTCCTTTATTCACATAAGTGGTACAAGGTACAGCAGGGTAGAAGAGTAGATACATCACACAACTGCTACGTGCTTATTCAGTGCTTGTACAGTGAACAAGCACGTAGCAGTCGTGTGAAACGCATCTACTGTCCTACCCTGCTGTACCTTGTACCACTTATGTGAATAAAGGAACTTTTCTTCATTGGATTCCGTGGTGGTGTGCGATCATTTTCTTTCATGCTTCTGGTGGCGAGCCGAGGTTCAGCACCCACTTTGAATCGTAGACTTTGACTAGCCTGAGCGGTGTTATCTCTCTTCACTGGGTTTAATAAGTAATTGTGTCAGTGGAAGAAATGCCACCCCTGTGTTAGTGGCCCTCTCCTATACATTCATCACCATGACCCATTCTACTGCTTTCTTCTCATTGGACCCGCAGATACCCCTCTGCTGGCATCCTCTGGAGACACAGCAATTCTGTTATAATACCGTCTGTCATGGGATCACACGCAGCATTTATTCTTAAACAATCTTCAGACATGCAAATAAACACACATCTAGACTTCTTAATGGCAAAATTTTGGCCACGGCCTTTATTAACTGGTTTGAATATACACTTTATTAAAACTTCAACTTCATACTCATAACGATATGACTTATAACTTTTGACTTCCATACAAATTTTCAACTCCGCTATTAGAGCTCGAGCTGAATAACCATATCACAATATTATTACACTGTCCCCAAACAGACAGAGGATGTGCACCTTGCACAACCTCTGTCTACCCCCATACCGCGGCCTTCTCAATGCATGTCTGAAGATTGCTGTTGAATATATCAAGTCCGATATCGGACAAATGAACTCCATCAGCTCTATATAACCCTTTAATGCTACCTTCCAATTCTAAATGGCGAAATGAAAAACCATAACCCAAAGACATGAACTTTTCCATTATCCTGTTAATTCTTTTACGAATCTTTTCCCCATAACGACAAAGACTTAAACATGACCATTGTAACCTGGGTATAATCTCGGAGAAAATTATCACTGACCCAGGGTATAAAGCTTTAATCGTTCGGACATAGTGCTTCATTTGAAACACCAAATCCAACGTTCTCTTATGACCTATATCATTTCCACCCAGGTGCACCGATAGTACATCTGGGTGGGAATACATATCCGCCATAGTTCCCAACTCAGCCAGGAGATCCGCCCACACCATTCCCCTAATACCATGCCAACAAACAGAATATAATTCTTTATCCAGACCAAGGGATTCCGTATAGCTTCTAGCAGCAGCTCTTCTGTGTGCCAAAAATATATATGAATGGCCGACTATCCACACTATCCGATGGATACCTAGGTAAGTCAAAAAATATTGTTAGGTCTCACGTATAATTTAAAAACGTTCGATTTCCATCTACCAATTTGCTTAATTTTATCAGAATTTAAACCTAACCTTGCAGCCTCAGTGGCTGCTCCTATACGGAATGAATGCGAGGATATGACTAAATCATTCAACTTACAATATCTTACCACTTTCTTCAAAACTGCTTGGAATTGGAATCTTGTCAAAGGCGAACCATCCTGGTGAATAAATAGGAAACCCTCCTTTCTTGGTCTAAACCCTAAATAAGTATTTAACAAACTCACTGGGCACACTAACCTTTTTTCACACCGAGCCAACGTGATCCAACAGCCTTTTCCCATTTGGTCAGTTTTTGACCGTTGCAAGAATAATTTAATATTCTTTGAAGTAGCCAAAATATCGTCCCATTTCAAACCGTCCCCACTCTTACCATTTTTAGGAACTAATTCCGATATTCTCAGAGCAGCAAAGAAACAAATTGAGAAAGCTGCCCTGAACATATCAGCCTCAAACTGTGAATAGCAAACCTTATCTAAACTTTCACATAACTCACACAAAATCTGAAGCGTAACAGGACGTCTTTTGTCCTGAACCAAATTAGCCCTTTTATAACCTTTCATAGCTTGTCTTATGGAGAAGAATTTTAATAAAGTTGGGAACGAATGCAACTGCAGAAAAAAGGATACCCCTGATAACACCTTACTAATATGTGACCAAGAGTATCCCTTTTCCATCAAATTATTCAAAAACAATAAAGCTAGACTTTCAGATACTTCAAAAATTCCCATATTGTGAGAATTCAAAAAGGCCAACCATAATAACCACACCGCCCTGTAACCCGACCAAGTTGAAGGAGCCAAGGATTTTATAATGTTATCCACGATCACACTATTTCCCATAGTTGCGGGGGGCAAGAAGATCCTTTCGCGTCTGCTTCTGGAAAAGACTAGAAGAAACGGTTCATTTGAAATCTAGATAAAGCATCAGCTACTATATTACTTTTTCCTCTTACATACTGAGCTTTCACCCATATATTAAGGCACAAGCATTTATACACTAAATACCTCAGCAAACGAATCACAGGCTTAGATCTAGATGATAGGCAGTTTAGAGCATACAACACTCCTTTGTTGTCCGTAGAGCATAGGATCCTCTTATTCTTAAAATAAGTTCCCCATATTTTTATAGCTACAATTATTGGAAATAATTCAAGTAACACTATATTCTTTACTAAACCATTCTTAATCCAAGCTACTGGCCATCTGGCAGCACACCAATGGGTTCTCCATATTGTCCCAAAACCAACAGATCCAGCAGCGTCAGAATATAATTTAAAGTCTTGGTCGACAATAAAATCTTCCTGCCAGGCTGCTCTACCGTTAAATTCTACCAGAAATTTATACCATACTAACAGGTCTTCCTTTATTTCTGCTGTAACTCTGATTTGTGCATAAGGGTTTTCTAAGTCTGCGATTGCTAGGTACATCCTGCGGGAGAAAATACGCCCCATCGGAAGCACCCTCGTCGCAAATGCCAACAAACCCAATAACTGTTGCATCATTTTTACAGAAACCTTCTTAAGACGCATTACCTTCAGAATTGTACTACAGATATTTTCAATTTTTTCTAGAGGTAACCTATATTCCATACTTACAGAATCTATCGTTATTCCCAAAAATTCAATACATGTAGTAGGGAAAACAGTTTTATCATGTGCCAATGGGATGCCAAATTTCTCGCACACTTCAAAAAATTGTAATAATAACCTGGCACAATCCTGAGAGTTAGGTTTTCCTATGAAAAAGAAGTCGTCTAGATAGTGTACTAAGTTACTAGACCTTGCCTCTTTTGCTACCACCCACTCCACAAATGACAAAAAATACTCAAAATATGCGCAAGAAATTGAGCATCCCATTGGTAAACATTTGTCAAAAAAGTACATGCCTTCGAATTGGAAACCCAATGAATTGAAGCTTTCGGGGTTTATGGGTAACAGTCTAAATGCTGATTTTATATCGGCCTTTGCCATCAACGCTGCCTGACCTACATTCTGTAGTTTGACAATAGCTTCTTCAAAAGAAGCATATGTAACCGAGCACAAATCATCCCTGAATTGATCGTTCAGAGAAAATTTGCGTGGGTAAGATAGATGATGGATTAGTCTATATTTTCCTTGTTCCTTCTTAGGGACGATCCCCAGCGGAGACAAACGAAAATTTGAAAATGGAGGAAAAATAAATGGACCCGCTATTCTATCTTCCTGTAATTCTTTTATTAATTTACACCTAACAATATCAGATAGCCCTTTCACCGATTTTTAAATTTTCTACCCAACTACAACCAAATCCATCAAAAATTGGTAGACTAAAACCAAATGCAAAACCTTGTCTAATTAGCTGTGCTGTCAACTGGTCTGGATATTGGCACAGCCATGGCTCCATGCTTTCCACTTTCACCGGCGTTCTGGCTTTTTTGAAAATTATCCTTACTTGATTGCTGAGCCAATTTTTTAAAGCATTTGCTTATAGGGTGAGGACCAGTGCAAAAAGCACATTCATGACGAAATTTGCATGAATTCGGCCATTTGCATTGTGTGTCATTAAATGCGAAACACACACCTTTTTTATATCCACTAGCCTGGCTACTCACTGCTACACTGTTCAATCGAGGTAGAGCAGGTCTCTGTGGGACAAATAGGTTCAACCAGATACCCACATCCTTATTACCCCAACCCATATTAGAGTGAACCGCCATTTTTTGCCTATATGCCTCATCATAGAAAAACCATCCAAGCCCACCAAAGTTTCGGTAAGCTTCCAATATTATGTCTATGTGTTGAAATAGACCTGAACTAAGTTCAGGAAACTTCTCACATAAAATACTGGAAAATGTAACAAAGGCTTGCAGCCAATTGTTAAATGATCTTGGAATTGGTTTATTTTATCCTCTTCGCTTTTCTCCTTCTCAGACTTAAAATAATATTCTTTTTGATTAGGAAGTAATGAAAACAATTCAATATACTCTTTCCGCCATATCTTTTCTTTTGTACTCAATGCTACATGAAAATCAAGCGGAGACAGTATACAAGGCATAATTTCCCTGCATGCTGCAGATGAGGAGTCTCTAACAGCCATATCGTTTTTTATAGCTGAACTTGTTGCTACTTCAATTGGCAGCTTTTCTATCCTTGTATTCGTTGCCCCACTTTCACCTAACCATACTGACGCAAAATCATCACTCCTCCTAGCTGTGGGGGCTGTAGATAAGTTATTTACAAGCTGCAACAAAGTTGCTGACAGGGAAGACAAAATATTTAGCTGCCCACACTCACCAATACTTAACCTGTCTTGCTCTTCCAAAACCTCTGTGTCATTAATTGAAGCTGCTCTTTTCCTGCCAGGACCTGTGTTAGCACCTACAGCGTCCTGCCATTCATAACTCTGTTCTTCACTTCTTCTTTGAAGCTCAGGTGAATTGACCCTTGTCCCCGCCTCCCAGCGGGACGTGCATGGCTTCTGCTCAGCCCTGCTTCTTCTCTCACTGCCTCTCTTCTTCTTGTCTTCTGCCGCCGCTCTTCTTTCTTCAGCCCTACTGGGCACTGATTTTGGGCTATACGGCTTCCTCATCCCTCTTCCTTTACGCTCCATCTTCCTGCCTCTTCCAGCACCGCCTTTATCTCCGCCTTGCTGTACCTTCCTCCATGTCATGTCCTCTTCCCTCACAGCCCTCTCAATAAGTTGTCTGAGGAGTCTTCATTTCTTGAGGTGAATTGCCGTCCGCTATACAGTATAGCTCTCTTGCCTGAGCTCTGCAGCTTGTGTCATCCCGCGAAGTCTGGCGCCAATTCCAGTCAGCACCTATTATTTATAGACCCCAAAGGGGCTTCCAGAAGCTTCTAGCAGCTTCCAAAGCCCCCTACCTATCAGGTATAAGCCCCCCATGAGACCACGCCCTCACCTGCTAGGGGGAGCCTTGAAACCCTTAGGCTGCGGTGATCCCATGAGGAAAAGGGGGGCCTTGAAACCTATTTCCCCCTTTTCCCAACATTCGGGCTAGGACAAACCTGCAAGTGACTGTCTCAGAGCAGAGGCAGGATTTGAGTACTCATTTGTCGATTCTGTCTGGTTTGGCTATGTAGTTCTTGCTTGTTGGTGAGCAGGGAGTTCATCGACTGAGATTTGTCCAAGCCAGATTTAAGCTGATCTCTGTTGCCAAAACAACAAAAAAAAAAGAAACATTACCTTTTTTTAACATTAAGCTCGGGTGAACATGTTACATGCTAAATGCAGGTGTAACATGTTTCTAAAAGCGAATTTAGCCTTAAAGAGATAAAAAAAAAAAGTGGAGATGCATAAGAACTCTTCCAAGTTGGAGCAGATTCAGTTGCACGTGTGAGTCTGAGACAAAATAATTCTGCAACAAATTCATATCTACTTTACCAAACTGTTACAAAAATCTGACTCTAGTTGCACAGATGTGAGACAGATGAGTATAGTCAACATTTTTTATGAATTTCAGGGACAGTGCTCTTTTTGCACTTTTTCTAGCTATTTGAACGAATCAGTGAAAATGCAATACCTTTTAATCAATAGGTCATAATATATCCCTAGTTGAGGAAGGTTCTACACCCTCCACTTAACTCTTAGATGTGCAAGGCAAATGCATAGATTGCTGTAAAGCATAAAGTGAATCATGAGTAAATTAAAGTGGTTGTATCCCCTGTGTAAAAAAACAAAAAAAAACCTGCAGGACAATGGCATAATCTGCTAGCATGCATCGCATACTAGCACATTGTGAAATACCTTAGAACGAAGCCCCCACATGGTTTCCCGGACTCTGCTGAGGGAGCTGACATGTTCCCTCTGCGTCTCTTCTGGGTTTGGCTACTTGGGCGTTGTGAGAGGCCAGAGCCGCGATGCCGTCACTCCCACGCATGCACGTGGGAGTTCACTTTTCTGGCAAGGAGCTCTGAAGGTCCGGCAAGATACGCCGGACCTTCAGAGCGAATGCAGGGTGATTATCTTCTAAACCGTGCAGGTTTAGGAGATATTAATTTTACCTACAGTTAAGCCATATAATAGGCTTACCTGTAGGTAAAAATTAAAAAGCGGTGTATACTACCGCCTTAAACCAATTTGCCAATTTTGGTAACTGGATGCCCAGTTAAAAACCTAGAAGATAACTTTAGTTGGGTAATGGAATGCATTTTGGGGTGCAAGTTTCTCTTGGATGAAAGGTTTAGCACTGGGAAACATTTTTTGAAAGATAAAAAGTGCATTTTATATAACTTTTTGAAAGATAAAAGTGTATTTTATATACAGCTATATACATATTTATCGGCGTATAACACGCACCTCAAATTTAGGAGGGAAATTTTAGGAAAAAAGCTTAAATTTGAAATAAACAGCATTGAACTCAGAACTTTTTTTTTTTTTTTTAATCAAATGCAGTCTTACCAGTGCCCGGGAATGCAGCCTCATCAGCGCAGGGTTCATTCAGCCTCGCCAGCGCAGTGTCCCCCAGGGCAGCCTCGCCAGCGCAGTGTCCCCCAGGGCAGCCTCGCCAGCGCAGTGTCCCCCAGGGCAGCCTCGCCAGCGCAGTGTCCCCCAGGGCAGCCTCGCCAGCGCAGTGTCCCCAGGGCAGCCTCGCCAGCGCAGTGCCCCCCAATGCAGGGCAAAGTAACAGCAGCCTCGCCAGCGCCATTGCAAAGAGCGGTGACATACCGGTATTTTAAAAAAGGCCGCGCTGAGAGGCAGAGGGGGGCGGGCTGGACCGAGGAGAAGCGAGGACGAGCGGCCGCTGTCATCAGTAGTCCCGGCGCCTATGATAGACGTCACACGTCCCGTGTCCTGGCATTGGACCACTGTGCTGTCTATCATAGGAGGCGGGACTTCCTATGACAGCAACTGCTCTTCCTTCCTTCTACTCGGCCTGGCCTGCCCCCCTCCTCTGTCTCTCAGCGCTGCCTGGACTGTTTTTTTTTTTTTTAATAAATCGGCGTATAACACGCACTGGTGTTTTACCGTCCATTTTTAGGAGGAAAAAGTGCGTGTTATACGCCGAGAAATACGGTAGATCAGACCAAAATGAGTGACAAATGAGGAGGAAAGTAGGATTTTGTTCTAAATCATGGACAGTCCCCCGAAATCAGGGACGGTTGGGAGTAATGCTTCTGGTTTTATTCTATAAACTGTGTTCTAAAATAAGTCTCCTTTTGGTGGTGAAAGCTGCTTCTCAAAGGGCTTTGTTTTGTTTAAAAAAACCTTTTTTTTGGAAACTCTAAACCTTTCAGGCTGGATTAATGCATGTGTGCACTTGCGGTAATGCACATTATTGTAATGCAGCCTAAAGCAATGTATATGTGCTTTGCTATACTTTGCCATCCGTTCTGAATTGCACCCCAACGCACCTATAAAGTATCCCGCAATGCAAGTATGTGATTCAAAGTGCAGCGTACCGCGTTACCCAAGGGCAGATCGGAGTGTGAAAAAGCTGCCTTGATTTAAAAAACACTTGGTAGCGTGCACATTGATGTAAATAGAACCTAAATGCATGACTTGCGCTAACTAGTCACTGTAAAATATGAATTTGTTTAAAATTAGAATGCCTTTCTTCGTGCCTTTTTTAAAATACTTAAAATTTGAAGGCCAATCTGCTTTTTAATTTGAATGTGTCATGAGTGAAATGTGATTTGTAGTTTTTACATTACTTACTGATGTGGTTAATAAGTAAAAAGTTTCACTACATAAAAAAACATAAATATGTACTGTAGAACTTGGCTGTATCTGAGCACTGCAAACTTAAAATTCTTTTTAATTCATTTTTAATATTCAAAGCAAACTCTAGCCCTTTCAGTTCTGTCAATATGCTTTACTTTGTTGAGAAATTACTTTGAATAACACCCTCCTGGAATTTTTATCTGTGGCCATTTTGAGTAAGTGCAAATGATTTCTGTAGCATTTACTTCCTGGAATCGATCTGCCCTTAGCGCAGTCATGCAGACAGGGAGGTGTGCTTAGCTGAGAAAGTCCCTTCTCCGCTCCTTCAGAAACAAAACGCCCATGAGGACTCATGGGATGTATGACATCATTTTGGCTTGGACCACATTACAGGAAGAAACTAACAAAGAAAGGGCATTTAAGTGACTTTGAACGTGGCATGGTTGTTAGTGCCAGACATTTTCACACACAACCATCTCTAGGGTTTACAGAGAATGTTGATTCTTGATTTCAGCTGCGACATTCTGATGGTAGGGTCAGAATTTGGTGTAAACAACATGAAAGCATGGATCCATCCTGCCTTGTATCAACAACAGTTCAGGCTGGTGGTGGTGTAATGGTGTGGGAGATATTTTCTTGGCACACTTTGGGCCTCTTAGTACCAATTGAGCATTGTTTAAATATACATTACTATGGCCAACAGCATGAGGATTTAAAATAATGTTGATTGAGAGAGTTTAGTTATTTTTAAATGATGATATTGCATGGTAAGTTTCAGGATGAAATGTGATAGGCCGTATCTGCAAATGGGCAAAAAAAAAGGTTATCTAATGAAAGCATCTGTATAGCATGGGGGTGATGCTCTGTTTAGTCCACCAAAAACAGTAACTTTACAGGGAAAACAAACCTGCCACTTTATGCTTAATAGTGCACAAGTTACTTGGACTTGGGGGGGTATTCTGCCTCCAGAAGTGTTTTTTGTTTTCTGTTTTACCCTCAGTGATCTGCCCTTCCCCATGTCCTTTCCTTTCTGCACTAACCTGTTTCTACCCCATTCCTTTTGCCAATAACTTAGCCTTGGCGGACTGCCCTACACTGCTCAGATGCCGATGTGCTGCCTCACCCTACAGCCACTGCCAATTCAATGCCATGCTTCATACACTCTCCACACTGTCTGCATTCTTTGGTTCTCACACTTCATCTCGGTCAGCTGCTGACAGCTCTGATCCAGTCTCCTGGTTTCCATTGCTGCTGCAATCCACACATTAATTCAGGGAGCCACTGCAAGAGGTCTGCTGACAGCATCTTCTGTCCAGCCTCCTCCCAGTATTTCAGCAAAACACCTGCTTGTTAAACTGAACCCCTCCCATACTCTCACTTGCACACCTAACATGTTCTTCGTGATCCTCACCAATCTTCACCCCACTATCTCCATTCCTTCCAATGTATATACTCAGTGGATGAAACTATATATTTGTTCAATATAGCACCAACATCTCATTTAAGATAAATAAAGGGAGGAAAACTGGGGACTTTTTAAGGTGCAAATCCATTAGCTATTAACATATGAACCAAAGGAATCAATATAGTACAATTTATACAAAATTGTATTTCTTAGCCCTGGTTCACATTTGTGCGAGTGCCGGGTTCGCATGTAATGTCGGAGCGCACTGCTCCTTCATTACATGCGATCGGCTGTGCGGTGCGAGTTTAGCCATACAGTTTGTATGGCTAAATTCGCACCGCAGCCGCAGCAAACACGCACAGGGACCCTTTTTTTGAGCCGCATCAGGATCGGATCGCACAGCGGTTCACACTTGTGCGATCCGATCCTGTGCGAACTGCACGATCGCACTGCGATATGCGATCAAACTGGGGGTGTCGTTAAGATTACATTGACACCCCCAGCGTATCGCATATGGCAGTGTGAACTGCCGGGGGTGCGTGTGCGATGCGGGAACAGGCTGCGGATTCGCAGCCTTCTCGCACTCGCATAAGTGTGAACCGTCTCTTATACAAAAAGAAAAAGATTTAAAAACGCATCAAAAGTGTTAAAAACAGTAAATAACCGCGTTAGTTGAGCGGTTTCGCCAAAATGGCTTCTTCAGAACAAACACTGGTAATGCTCTCCGGCTGACTATATAATACAAAAATTATGTAAGTATATATCATAACCTAGCATGATCTATAAGCACATATACAGTATAAATTAATTTTGATGAGGCCTCTATTGCTTCATTCAGTAACCCAATTCATACCTAGATGCCGTACACCCAGCAGGGACCCAAGGACTCAAACGCCAGGACCGCCGCCTATGAGGACAGTTCGCCACAGCTGACCTCCTGCAGGAGGGAGACTGCCACACAACTGCCTAAACAGCTGAATGTTCACCTATTAAACTAGTAAAGCCCACTTAAAAATCAATCCACGTACCATCATATATTGTATAGAAAAAAAAATTTTTTTTCCATATTCTTTATTACTGGCTTACATATGTTGAGCTTTAATTCAGACTCCAGACTGCACCTGTCAGGTTTAACTTGAAACAATGTCGTTCACTTCAACCTGGGATAAAAGTTTCCCAGAATTCAAAGGAGGGAAAGATCCCCACCCATTTATCTTCCTATTTTAATTTCAAGCCCAGGAGGCTCCAAAAAGCCTAAAAAGGAGCTAAAAGGAAAAAGAAAACCTAAGCCAAGATGTCTTTGAGCTACATGCCATCTAGTATCTATTAAGATGCTTCCTTTTTACCTTATAATTTGCAGTCTGATCATAAAGGCAGCCTGAACTGTACTGGCATTGTGTGCGGCTTATGTCCCCCTCCCACCCAGCTGATAATAAATATCAGCTGGATGCGGACGTAATATGGGGGGTGGCGCCTGCACAGTGCTAAGCCCACAGGCCGCCCTATCTCCGCCCAGAGATGCGCGGTCCTGCTGCCTCATCTGTGTGTATGGAGGAGAAAGGCGGACATCTGTAGGCCACACCCGGCCGTCGATCACCTGACAATGCGCAGTGCCAGACCCCCAATGGGCGGCACCCGTACGAACCACCGCAGACTTGTACACATCCGGAGAATAGGATGAGCTGCTACAGCAAAGCTGCACGCCTCGGGCATCCGTACTGGAACCCTATGCCTGGCGTCACTGAACCTAGCAGGGCCTATTGATCCCCAAATTCCACGAACAAATATTGATTGCAAACATAATTACATAAATATATATACAATACAAGCTATTAGAAGAAAAACTGCATATAGATAATCACATACAATGCAAAACTATATGTCACCACTATATACGTACATAGCATTTCTTATAACATGAATAACAAGCGACATCCCCATGTTGGCACGGGGTCATATCTACCACCACCTACAAATGAAAAGAGCCTTAAAGAGGACAGAAAAAGGAGAAGATCCCCACACTTTAATAGTGTTTTACAAAAACAGTCCAGTATTCAGTACTTATCTATGTTAATTACAAAAAAGAGCTTAAAACTCATTCCTTCATTTAGCCCCGGATATTGAGTGGCTCGTAAAGAGAATATCCACTGTGTTTCAATTTGCAAAAGTTTCCTGTCTATATCTCCACCCCTTTCATCTGATAGTACATGATCAAGTGCAAAAAAAAAAAAAAACAAAGTTTTCGTCCCTTCATTTATTCCTTCCAATGTGTTTTCAATATAAAAAAAAAAAAAAAAAGTAAATAAATATATATATAAATGCATCAGGCTTTAAAAAAAAACACTAAACTGCAAAGCTGTGAATTCAGGCACACACAAAATAAAATTTACATTAGGATAGTCTCCTCCTTTTTTATATTCAGACGAAGGATTTGTAAGTCTGTACAGCCTGTCTTGTGATTGTATGTACAGTGCCTTGAAAAAATATGTATACCCCTTGAAATTTTTCACATTTTGCCATGTTACAACCAAAAGTGTAAATTTTTTTTTTTTTTTATGTTCTAACAAATATAGCAAAGTGGCACCTAATTGTGAAGTGGAAGGAAAATGATAAATGGTTTTCACAAATGTCTGAAAAGTGTGGTGTGCATTTATATTCAGCCCCACTGAGTCAATACTTTGTAGAACTACCTTTCATTGCAATTACAGCTGCATGTCTTTTTTTGGTATGTCACCACCAGCTTTGCACATCTACAGTAGAGAGTGAAATGTTTGCCCATTCTTCTTTGCAAAATAGCCATTCTAGCATCTGAATATGTTTTGATCTAGACCATGGGTGTCCAACCTTTTGGCCTCTCTGGGCCACATTGTGTGTAGAGAAATTTTCTCGGGCCGCATATAAAATATATGCTATAGTTAAGGCATGTAATAAAATGCCACAGCGCCCCTCCCCCGCACTAATTTAACACAACTAGAAGATGATCAAATGAAATGGAATCAGTATACAGAGGTTTACTTATTCTGAGAGACAATAAAAGAACACTCTAGCCACCATGACCACTTCAGTGATTTGAAGTTGTCATGGTGGTAGGAGTCAGAAACACTGCACATGCTCGCCTCCCCCCTCCCCTCAGCCTCTGCCTACCATTAGTTGGAAGCTGCTGTGGCCGTGCCCCCGACCTAACTTTCTTCCTCCCCAGCAAAAAACAAAATTGTCAGGGGGCAGTGGGCCGCATTGCCTGCGGTTCTGGGCTGCATGCGGCCCTCGGGCCGCAGGTTGGACATGCCTGATCTAGACCATTCCATTGTAGCTCTGGCTGTATGTTTAGGGTCGTTGTCCTGCTGGAAGGTGAACCTCTGCCCCAGTCAAGTCTTTTGTAGACTTTAACAGGTTTTCTTCTAAGATTGCCCTGTATTTGGCTCATCCTTCTTCCCATCAACTCTGACCAGCTTCCTTGTCTCTGCTAAAGAAAAGCATCTCCACAACATGATGCTGCCACCACCATGTTTGGAGTGTTAGTTTTTCGCCACACATAGCGTTTTTTGCTTTTAGGCCAAAAAGATCAATTTTGGTCTCCTCCTGACCAGAGCACCTTCTTCCACATGTTTGCTATGTCCCCCACATGGCTTCTTGCACCCTGTAAACAGGACTTCTTATGGCTTTCTTTCAACAATGAATTTCTTCTTGCCACTCTTCCATAAAGGCCAGATTTGTGGAGTGCATAACTAAAAGTTGTCATGTGGACAGATTTCCCCCACCTGAGCTGTGGATCTCTGCAGCTCCTCCAAAGTTATGGGCCTCCTTCTCTGGCCTGTCAGTTTAGGTGGTCGGCCATGTCCTGGTGGGTTTGCAGTTGTGCCATACTCTTTCCTTTTTTTAAATAATAAATTAAACAGTGCTCCGTGAGATATTCAAAGCTTGGAATGTTGTTTTTTTTTTTTTTTTTTTTTTTTTATAACCTAACCCTGGTTTAAACTTCTCCAACTTTATCCTTGACCTGTCTGGTGTGTTCCTTGGCTTTCATGATGCTGTTTGTTAACTAAGGTTCTCTTAGTCTCTTCTAACAAACCACTGAGAGCTTCATAGAACTGGTGTAATTTATACTTAGATTAAATTACACACAGTTATTTACTAATTAGTTGACTTCTGAAGGCACTTGGTTCCACTAGATTTTAGTTAGGGGCATACAAATAAAGGGGGCTGAATACAAATGCATGCCACACTTTTTAGATATTTATTTGTAAAAAATGTTGAAAACCATTTATCATTTTCCTTCCACTTCACAATTCTGTGCCACTTTGTGATGGTCTATCACATAAAATCCCCCAAAAAAACTTTACGTTTTTGGTTGGAACATGACAAAATGTAGAAAATTTAAGGGGTATGAATACTTTTTCAAGGCGCTGTATTTCTCACACTACGTTGCCAGAAAGGCTTAAGTTGCCTCTGTAGGTCACACCTCTAGCATTCTCAGTGATTAATCATGAATTGACATTTGGCACCTACTGTGTGCTCAATGATCAGGGAGCTACCCCAGAAAGCAGTAGTACTAAGGCTAGCCATACATGCTTAATGTTATTCCCCCATCTACACTAACAGGGGGGATAGAGAAATCTAAACTGCCAGCTGTTGTACTCAGACAACATCGGCACCCGTGACTACATCTGATTGGATGCAGTCACTGTTCAGCCATTAATTTTCCACCCAGCTCCTTTAACTTTGAACTTGACTTTTGTGGAGCTGGGTGGTGCTGATGAACCTAACCATAGATTGAATTTCAGCAAATTCAGTAGAATTCAGGCTGTAACAAAGCAATCAACCTAACTGGCATTAGTATGTGTATTACAATAATGAGTTGCCAAAATCGCACTAATCATTTAGTAGGTAAGGCATGAACTATATATTTCGCATCTGCCTGGACTTTATTATATTCACACATTAGCTTTAAAATGTGCATACATATTTTTCGTATCCTAGCAAATCTCATATTTTCCTGCCACTAGTTAGAACTTATTTAGTAATTAATGTTGTTGCCTGCACCTTGTCCATGGCTATTTATCACTTTTTTTTCTTGTTCTGCAAATAGGTTTATCAGCTCACCTTCAACATTTAAAGTTTATTGTCATCATTGATAAGACTGCCATCTAAAACTGTCAAGTGACTCAGACCCAGATTCAGTGCAAACTCGTAGTTACATTATGGGAAGGGCATACCAGGGTTCCTCTTTTTAGCTAAATATAAACCTGCCATGGGAGGAACAGGTGGTCATATTCATATCACAGCTGCATAACTATGATATTAGTTTGCATTCCTTTTGGTTTTATGCATTGCACTGTGATTAATGGTCACGTATACTACATTCAAAGTAGTTGCGTGAGTTATCACAGGAGCATGTGCTATGTATTTCCATATTGCAGATCGCTAAAATAATATTTCTCCTATGTGAAAAAGGTGCTTTTTACAACGCTAGAATTTTTTAAGGGAGTTAAAAGGGCATCTAAGCCTAAAACAAAAAGAAAATGTATTGCAGTTTATTTTCACTTGGTAATCCTGCAAATATCACAGCTCTATCCCTGGATCCCTATGCTTATTCTTCCACAGTATGAATGAAAGGAGTCATGGGTGTCACCAAGGCTGGATTTCAAAACATGTCTGCCTTTGTATACTTTTTTATTACATGTGGGGTAATAGGATTAATAGTTTACCTGAGAAAGATAAGATTCTTTGATTTTGGTTCATTCCACAGGAAGTGACAGAATCAACTTGTATTTTCTGTACTTGCTAGAATGTTCTTGGCATGAAAAAAAGAATTCTAAAGCAACTGTCGCATATATGGTCTGGTTTGTCATACAGTGGGTACGGAAAGTATTCAGACCCCCTTAAATTTTTCACTCTTTGTTATATTGCAGCCATTTGCTAAAATCATTTAAGTTCATTCTTCTTCCTCATGAATGTACACACAGCTCCCCATATTGACGGAAAAACACAGAATTGTTGACATTGTTGCAGATTTATTAAAAAAGAAAAACTGAAATCACATGGTCCTAAGTATTCAGACCCTTTGCTGTGACACTCATATATTTAACTTGGGTGCTTTCCATTTCTTCTGATCATCCTTGAGATGGTTCTACACCTTCATTTGAGTCCAGCTGTGTTTGATTATACTGATTGGACTTGATTAGGAAAGCCACACACCTGTCTATATCAGACCTTCCAGATCACAATGCATGTCAGAGCAAATGAGAATCATGAGGTCAAAGGAACTGCCTGAAGAGCTCAGAGACAGAATTGTGGCAAGGCACAGATCTGGCCAAGGTTACAAAAATATTTCTGCTGCACTTAAGGTTCCTAAGAGCACAGTGGCCTCCATAATCCTCAAATGGAAGACGTTTGGGACGACCAGAACCCTTCCTAGAGCTGGCCGTCCGGCCAAACTGAGCTATCGGGGGAGAAGAGCCTTGGTGAGAGAGGTAAAGAAGAACCCAAAGATCACTGTGGCTGAGCTCCAGAGATGCAGTCAGGAGATGGGAGAAAGTTGTAGAAAGTCAACCATCACTGCAGCCCTCCACCAGTCGGGGCTTTATGGCAGAGTGGCCCGACGGAAGCCTCTCCTCAGTGTAAGACACATGAAAGCCCGCATGGAGTTTGCTAAAAAACACCTGAAGGACTCCAAGATGGTGAGAAATAAGATTCTCTGGTCTGATGAGACCAAAATAGAACTTTTTGGCCTTAATTCTAAGTGGTATGTGTGGAGAAAACCAGGCACTGCTCATCACCTGTCCAATACAGTCCCAACAGTGAAGCATGGAGGTGGCAGCATCATGCTGTGGGGGTGTTTTTCAGCTGCAGGGACAGGATGACTGGTTGCAATCGAGGGAAAGATGAATGCGGCCAAGTACAGGGATATCCTGGACAAAAACCTTCTCCAGAGTGCTCTGGACCTCAGACTGGGCCGAAGGTTTACTTTCCAACAAGACAATGACCCTAAGCACACAGCTAAAATAACGAAGGAGTGGCTTCACAACAACTCCGTGACTGTTCTTGCATGGCCCAGCCAGAGCCCTGACTTAAACCCAATTGAGCATCTCTGGAGAGACCTAAAAATGGCTGTCCACCAACGTTTACCATCCAACCTGACAGAACTGGAGAGGATCTGCAAGGAGGAATGGCAGAGGATCCCCAAATCCAGGTGTGAAAGACTTGTTGCATCTTTCCCAAAAAGACTCCTGGCTGTATTAGATCAAAAGGGGGCTTCTACTAAATAATGAGCAAAGGGTCTGAATACTTAGGACCATGTGGTATTTCAGTTTTTCTTTTTTAATAAATCTGCAACAATGTCAACAATTCTGTGTTTTTCTGTCAGTATGGGGTGCTATGTGTACATTCATGAGGAAGAAGAATGAACTTAAATGATTTTAGCAAATGGCTGCAATATAACAGAGTGAAAAATTTAAGGGGGTCTGAATACTTTCCGTACCCACTGTATATACAGTATCTCACAAAAGTGAGTACACCCCTTACATCTTTTCATGTGACAACACTGGAGAAATGACACTTGTCTATAATGTAAAGTAGTGAGTGTATAGCTTGTATAACAGTGTAAATTTGCTGTCCCCTCAAAATAACTCAACACACAGCCATTAACGTCTAAACCGCTGGCAACAAAAGTGAGTACACCCCTAAGTGTCAATGTCCAAATTGGGCCCAATCAGCCATTTTCCTTCCCCGGTCTCATGTGACACCTTAGTGTTACAAGGTCTCAGGTGTGAATGGGGAGCATGTGTGTTAAATTTGGTTTTACCACTCTCACTCTCTCATACTGGTCACTGGAAGTTCAACATGGCACTTCATGGGAAAGAACTCTGAGGATCTGAAAAAAAGAATTGTTGCTCTACATAAAGATGGCATGGGCTATAAGAATCCCAAGACCCTTAAACTGTGCTGCAGCACGGTGGCCAAGACCAGCAGTTTAACGGGACAGGTTCCACTCAGAACAGGCCTTGCAATGGTCGACCAAAGAGGTTGAGTGCACATGCTCTGTGTTGTATCCAGAGGTTGTCTTTTGGGAAATAGATGTATGAGTGCTGCCTGCATTGCTGCATAGGTTGAAGGGGTGGGGGGTCAGCCTGTCAGGACTCAGACCATATGCTGCACACTGCATCAAACTGGTTTGTCGTCCCAGAAGGAAGCCTCTTTCTAAAGAGGATGCACATGAAAGCCCACAAACAGTTTGCTGAAGACAAGCAGACTAAGGACATGGATTACTGGAACCATGTCCTGTGGTCTGACGAGACCAAGATAAACTTACTTGGTTTATATGTTGTCAAGCGTGTGTGGCGGCAACCAGGTGGGGAGTACAAAGACAAGTGTGTCTTGCCTACAGTCAAGCATGGTGGTGGGAGTGTCATGGTCTAGGGCTGCATGAGTGCTCCCGGCACTGGGGAGCTACAGTTCATTGAGGGAACCCTAAATGCCAACATGTACTGTGACATACTGAAGCAGAGCATGATCCCCCCACCATTTGGAGACTGGGCCCCAGGGCAGTATTCTGACATAATACCGACCCCAAACACACCTCCAAGACAACCACTGCCTTGCTAAAGAAGCAGAGGGTAAAGGTGATGGACTGGCCAGACCTAAACCCTATTGAACATCTGTAGGGCATCCTCAAACGGAAGGTGGAGGAGCGCAAGGTCTCTAACATCCACTAGCTCCATGATGTTGTCATGGAGGAGTGGAAGAGGACTGCAGTAGCAACCTGTAAAGCTCTGGTGAACTCCATGCCCAAGAGGGTTAAGGCAGTGCTGGAAAATAATGGTGGCCACACAAAATATTGACACTTTGGGCCCAATTTGGACATTTTTCACTTAGGGGTGTACTCACTTTTGTTGCCAGCGGTTTAGACATTAATGGCTGTGTGTTGAGTTATTTTGAGGGGACAGCAAACAGCAAATTTACACTGTTATACAAGCTGTACACTCACTACTTTACATTGAAGAAATTACACTTTGCTACAGTGTTGTCCCATGAAAAGATATAATAAAAAATATTTACAAAAAATGTGAGGGGGTGTACTCACTTTTGTGAGATACTATGTGTGTGTTCTTGGCATGAAAAAAAGAATACTACAGCAACTGTCGCATATACAGGTCCTTCTCAAAAAATTAGCATATTGTGATAAAGTTCATTATTTTCTGTAATGTACTGATAAACATTAGACTTTCATATATTTTAGATTCATTACACACAACTGAAGTAGTGCAAGCCTTTTATTGTTTTAATATTGATGATTTTGGCATACAGCTCATGAAAACCCAAAATTCCTATCTCAAAAAATTAGCATATCATGAAAAGGTTCTCTAAACGAGCTATTAACCTAATCATCTGAATCAACTAATTAACTCTAAGCACCTGCAAAAGATTCCTGAGGCTTTTAAAAACTCCCAGCCTGGTTCATTACTCAAAACCGCAATCATGGGTAAGACTGCCGACCCGACTGCTGTACAGAAGGCCATCATTGACACCCTCAAGCAAGAGGGTAAGGCACAGAAAGAAATTTCTGAACGAATAGGCTGTTCCCAGAGTGCTGTATCAAGGCACCTCAGTGGGAAGGAAAAAGTGTGGCAGAAAACGCTGCACAATGAGAAGAGGTGACCGGACCCTGAGGAAGATTGTGGAGAAGGACCGATTCCAGACCTTGGGGGACCTGCAGAAGCAGTGGACTGAGTCTGGGGTAGAAACATCTAGAGCCACCGTGTACAGGCGTGTGCAGGAAATGGGCTACAGATGCCACATTCCCCAGGTCAAGCCACTTTTGAACCAGCGGCAGAAGCGCCTGACCTGGGCTACAGAGAAGCAGCACTGGACTGTTGCTCAGTGGTCCAAAGTACTTTTTTCGGATGAAAGCAAATTTTGCATGTCATTCGGAAATCAAGGTGCCAGAGTCTGGAGGAAGACTGGGGAGAGGGAAATGCCAAAATGCCTGAAGTCCAGTGTCAAGTACAGACAGTCAGTGATGGTCTGGGGTGCCATGTCAGCTGCTGGTGTTGGTCCACTGTGTTTTATCAAGGGCAGGGTCAATGCAGCTAGCTATCAGGAGATTTTGGAGCACTTCATGCTTCCATCTGCTGAAAAGCTTTATGGAGATGAAGATTTCATTTTTCAGCATGACCTGGCACCTGCTCACAGTGCCAAAACCACTGGTAAATGGTTTACTGACCATGGTATTACTGTGCTCAATTGGCCTGCCAACTCTCCTGACCTCAACCCCATAGAGAACCTGTGGGATGTTGTGAAGAGAAAGTTGAGAGACCCAACACTCTGGATGAGCTCAAGGCCGCTATCGAAGCATCCTGGGCCTCCATAACACCTCAGCAGTGCCACAGGCTGATTGCCTCCATGCCACGCCGCATTGAAGCAGTCATTTCTGCAAAAGGATTCCCGACCAAGTATTGAGTGCATAACTGAACATAATTATTTGAAGGTTGACTTTTTTTGTATTAAAAACACTTTTTTTTTTATTGGTCGGATGAAATATGCTAATTTTTTGAGATAGGAATTTGGGTTTTTCATGAGCTGTATGCCAAAATCATCAATATTAAAACAATAAAAGGCTTGCACTACTTCAGTTGTGTGTAATGAATCTAAAATATATGAAAGTCTAATGTTTATCAGTACATTACAGAAAATAATGAACTTTATCACAATATGCTAATTTTTTGAGAAGGACCTGTATGGTCTGGTTTGTCATATGCGTGTGTTTTATTGGCATGAACAAAAAATACTAGAGAAGCTGCCACATTATGGACTGGTTTAATTGCAATATATGTATATTTGCTCTAGAGTTTAGTTATGCATTAAAGCCATAATTAAAAACAAATAAAATAAATATATATTATATATATGTCATATTTTTCATCTATGTCCCACTGCGGAGATTTTCCTTCACCCCCTGTCCCATAGCGACAACAGAAACTGATAGATAATTCCATTAAAGGGAAGGAATCCCTGATTTGTCACCAGGATTATCAGAGCTAGTATCTCCATTAAACGATTTTTTCCCCTATTGGTGACAGCCCAGAATTGGGGATTTTCTTTCACTTCCTCTTTAGATGGTAACGTTAAATGGCCCAAATAATGAGAGTTAATCTCCCCTAATGGAGACACAGATCGCAATAAAAACCTGACTAGTATTCTGATCCCTCTCAACCCTATCCCAAAAAAAAAATAATAATAATAATTTGCCTTTTGCTTTAAAGGAAAAGTGACAATGTCTCTTACTAACTAGTCAGATCCTTGCTTTGGGTTTCTAACCTGAAAATGCCTTCTGGCATCTGCTATGAACTGTATGCTATTTTGGGTGTGGACATGTACAGTGCTGCTTGAAACCCATGTCAACTTGTCAAATCAGGAAGGCAGGACTGGTTGTTATTAAAGCAAAGTATAAATGCCTTTTTTAAGATTGGATTTTAGTTATTTGCAGTATAAATAGAAGATACAATGTTGTTTTTAGCAACGTGATTTGTTTTCATGCTGTTTTCTTCTGTTGCTGAACAATGTTCCCTATTTATTCCCTTTTTGATAGCAAAAAAAAAAGCTAGTTTTCATTAGAAGTCTGCTTTTATTTCGTTAATACATTTTATTTTAACTGTATATAATAGAATAGTATTCCAAAATACTTTTTTTTTTTAAATTTCAATAGATTTTTATTGTTTTAAATGCAAAGGGAAAGGGTACACAATAAAACAGTTCAGAGAACGTCCGTTGTAGAGTACATGGGTACAACTTAAAACACAACGAGTGACACAGTCCCCAGAGGGATACATAATAGCATACAATACTTCCAAGTGATACATTGTTTGCCACGTCCCCGGGCCGGTCGGTCCGGGCTAGGCCCGGATCCGCCCCCTCCCAGCGCCCCGCAGGGGAACACACTGCGCCGAATGGAGGGGGGCGGTCGTCCAGATCCCAGCCGAACACCAACCTCCGGCCTCAGGGGAGCTCTGTAGCCGCAGTAATATACCAGATAAGAGAACTATTGTGCCTAGTAAGGTCGCTCTATGCGGCACTGACAAACCCAACGGGGTCCCAAGGGGGCCGCGTCTTTAAAAAATAAGGGTCAACAGAGGTTCAGGAAGGAAAAAGGAAAAACAGAGAGAGAGAATAAGAAAGTCTGGGAAGGAAAAGAAGGGGTAGGGGGTAGAGAAGGAGTAAGGTACGGGGGCAAGGGGAGGGTGGTGTCCAGGTCCGCCACAAGAAAACCGAATAGCCATGGGGAGGCGCTCCCAGGGGAGCTCCCCAGGAGAACCTCACTTACTACTGAGGTCCCGCTAGATATCGCATCCAGGGGTCCCAGGTTTTCTCAAATAGAGGCAATTTGTCCTGGAGGATCGCCACCATTCGCTCGTTCCCCATTATCCATGTCAATTTAGCCTTTAGAAGTTCAAATAATATTACCAGGGATCGCCATGAGCGAGCTATGGCAATCTTGGCTGCCGTAAAGACGAGAGCGACCAGACGTTTAGTGTGTTTTGGAGCCATAGTTATTGGCTTACCCAGCAACGCCTGGGTAGGGGATTTAGGCAGGTTAACGCCAGTGAGTGAATATATGAAATTGTATACTCGGATCCAAAATCTACGGACC
Organism: Pelophylax lessonae; assembly: GCF_965119305.1. NCBI lineage: Eukaryota > Metazoa > Chordata > Amphibia > Anura > Ranidae > Pelophylax > Pelophylax lessonae. The sequence continues at coordinate 406,671,511 of NC_138768.1, read as the reverse complement.
TTGGGGCAGGTCCACCAAATATGCATGACCGTGCCAGGCTGTCCGCAGCTCCGGAAGCACAAAGGGGAGGCCTCTCTGATCGCCGCTGCCAGCCTGACAGGGACCATGTACCACCTCAGAAGTACCTTATAATTGGCCTCTATCAAAGAGGTATTGATTAGTGACTTTGAGTTCAGTAACGCTAGCTGGTTCCATTCGGCCCTGTCCATCTCCTCCCCCAGGTCTGCCTCCCATCGAACCATGTATGGCAGTTTAACATCATCATCCTGTAACACTGTATATATTGAAGAGATAAATCCCTTCTGTCTATCTATATTGGTACAAAGGTACTCCATTGGAGTTGAGGTAGCTATATCGCCAACACTCTTTAGGGAGGAAACCTAATGGGAGATTTGAGTGTAGCGGTACATCTCCCCCTCTGGAAGAGAATATTTGTCCTTCAATACAGATCTGGAGAGAACACCCCTACTATCACATAAGTCGGCTAGGCGAAGTAGACCCTTGTTGGTCCACCAAGCGAAAGCTAGGGGACAGAGGCCCGGGGGAAATCGCGGGTTACCCAGTAAGGGCGCCAGTGGGGCATGAGGAGATCTGAAACCATGTCGTTTCGCCAGTCGATCCCATATTCCCAGAGACAGGGACAGGGTGGGACAAAGGATTGCGGGGCGGTTCTTTGGCAGTAGCCACAGTAGATGTTCAATAGAATGAGCAGATACATGACTGGCCTCCAGCTGCATCCAAATCGGGCGGGGTTCTCTGGAGTGAAATTTTAGTAAATGAGTGAGCTGTGCAGCGTAGTAATATTTGAGAAAATCAGGGACACCCAAACCCCCCCTCAATTTAGGTGTATACAGGGTGTGTCTATTTACCCTAGGCCTCTTATCCCCCCATATAAACTGTACAACCTTGTTCTGGAGTGCTTTGAGGTCTGGTATATTGATGGATATTGTCAAAGTACGGAATAAATAGAGTAAACGTGGCAAAATATTCATTTTGACCGAGTGCAACCTGCCGAACCACGACGGGGGGCTGGTCGCCCATCTGTTAAGATCAGCCCCCAGGGTTTTGTATAGGGGAGGGTAGTTGGCTGCATAAAGTGTAGTGATCGAGGATGTCCAATAGATGCCTAAAATACGGTAGAGATTTCTCCTGCCATCGGAAAGGAAAAGCGCTCTGAAGCGTCGACACAGTAACGTCATCCAAAGTGAGGTTCAGGGCCTGGGACTTGGACCGGTTCACCCGCAGACCTGAGACCTCAGCGAACAGCTCCAAGTCCTGAAGCAAGTTAGGAATCGAAACCAACGGGGCAGACAGGTACAACAGAATATCGTCCGCGAAGAGGGCACACTTATGCACCCTGGTTCCGCAGGGAATACCCTGGATATTTGGGTTGAGACGGAGCTTGATCGCCAAAGGTTCTAGGGCCAGGATAAACAATAGGGGGGACAAAGGACAGCCCTGACGGGTGCCCCTGCGGATTTCCAAGTAATCTGAGCTATAACCTTTAATCAACAATTTTGCCACTGGTTCGCTGTATAGAGTCCGCATCAGCGTGAGGAAAGAGGGCCCGAACCCAAATCTCTCCAATGTGTGCCACAGGTAGTCCCAGGACAGAGAATCAAAAGCTTTATGCAAATCGAGGGATAATAACATACCTTTCCGACTCCCCTCCCCATCCCAATTAGACTGCAAAGCAGATATAACGTTGATAGCCCGTCTAGTTTGGTCGGATGCCTGTCTAGTCGGGACAAATCCTACTTGGTCAGGGTGAATGTAGTGTGCTAAAAATGAGTTCAGGCGATTGGCCAAAATTTTAGTCATAATTTTCACATCCAAATTGATGAGGGAGATCGGTCTATAATTCAAACAGTCGCCGTGATCCTTGCCCGGCTTAGGGATGACGTGTATAAAGGCATCGTTTTCGTACCAAGGGATGGGGGAACCGCGTCTAATCTCATTGAAATAAGAACAGAGATGAGGGGCTAGAAGGTCGCTATACTTCTTATAATAGTGGCCCGAGAAGCCATCTGGGCCCGGGGCTTTGGAAGGGTTAATGGTTTTTATGGCCGATAAAACTTCAAACTCCGTAAATTCCCCGTCCATTATGTTACCGTGTTCTACGGACAATCGCGGTATGGGGAGGTCCCGGAAGAACTCATCCAACCGAGAGCCCTGAGGAGGACCCGGGGAGGAGTACAGTTTAGTGTAAAAATCGTAAAATTCGTTAACAATCAGCTGCGGGTTTTGTGTTCTATTGCCATTGCGAAGTTTCAATTTTGGGAGAGCAGGGGAGAATGGTCGTGGGGTCAGCTTGCGAGCCAGCAGGGTATGTGGTTTGTCGCCCATGGTATAGTATCGGTTGCCCGACCACCGGAGAGATTTTTCCGCGCGGGTAGTCAAACTCATGTTGAGGGTCAGCCTGGCGGAGTCTATTTTTGGTCGTAAGTCAATGTCAGGGTTACGTTTCTGTTCTCTCAGCAGGTCCCGGAGGTCCGACTCCTGCCTGTGTATATCCTGGGCACATTCTCTCTTTTTCCTGGAAATACTTTTTTTTTTAAATGGTGACATCTTAGGCAGTATGACCTGTGGCACATTCTGTGGGAAAATATGAGAATGATTAAAAAAAGGGAAGTTTTCATTGATATTACTATGAATGCTAGTCGCTAGACTTTGATGAAAATTCAAGAAGGAATCCAACTTTTAAAATATTTAGCTTCTCTCTTAATGCCTACATAAACATGTCAACCGGTATCTTAAGTGTGGATGCTTATCTGAATGACTAGCACCCCAAGAATAGCTTCTGCTCTTACTGAAAAATAGGCTGCGGCAAAAAATATCCAAGCAGGGCCTAAATTGTCAAATGGCCCTAGATATGCAATCAGTAGGGCTCTCAAGTTTGCTTAAATTAGCCATCCAACAGTTTTTTTTTTTTTTTCTTTTTTCTTTTGAGAAATCATCTTTGAAAAATTCCAAATCATTCACAAACTGACAAAGGTGAGCCTACATATTATTGCACTGATTACCACATAAAAAGTTGAACACTTCTGCTTAAAGACTTGTTTTGAATCTGTATTTCATAAATGTTCAGGAAGCATTTTGAAAGTGTGTATACCACAGCATTGCGATGCATTTTTCCAAAATCAGTCCCCTTATATTTGCTTTTTCTCTTGTATTGCAGTCAATTTATGTCAAATTTTAGTGCCTTCCCGTCGTGTCTGACATGCAGTTAAGGATGCACTAGAACATTCTCGGTCACTGTGGATACAAAGACCTATTGTTGGGGAGGTGGGTGCTGCAATGTTGGTCTAATTGATGGGTAATGCCAGTATTGAGTAAGAACATGGCAGCCAAAAGGACAATCTAGGGCTGCCATGATGCGTCGACGTAGTCAACTACAAAAAATCGTCGACGTGCGTGAAAGGCGTCGACGCGTCTACACGTGACGTCACACGCACCCTGGCCGGCCGCAGCGCCGCTTGAAGCAATCCCCTTCCCCGGGCTCCTAGTAGTAAGCGGCCCCTTTCAGCAGAGTCCTGTGTTTCCCGGGGACGGATTAGTAGGTGCACAGGATGTGTGGACGGCGCTCCGAGTGTCCTGCTTGAGTCTGAGGGGACCGAGCTCAGTATGTCGGCCCGTGCGGCTCCCATTCCTGCCCCCGGCTGCAGCGGAGCAGCGATGTATCAGGCGGGAGTACAGCAGTCAGCGCCCGGCGCCCAACAAGATGGTGATCAGCCTCCCCAATCCCTTCATCTGGATGAGAACAAGAGTCTACGTACTCCTTATCCGGACCTTCTTGGACCAGGACTTCAGCCTGCAGAAGTTCAATGAGGGGGCCCAACAAGTGAGTGCACATGGCTTTCTTTGTTACCAGCAGTCAGTCCCCACAGCTCCTGGGACATGAGTGGGTGGGCACAGTCCTACATACGAGACATCTAGGGTCTTTCCTACTGACTGGCTGCAGGGAGGGGGGCTTACTAAGTGGTCTGTACTAGGTGGGAGTGCTTATTGTGGGGTTTGTACTAGGTGGGAGGGCTTACTGTGGGGTCTGTACTGGGAGGGTGCTTACTGTGGGGTGTGTACTGGGAGGGGGCTTACTGAGGGGTCTGTACTGGGAGGGTGCTTACTGTGGGGTCTGTACTGGGAGGGGGCTTACTGAGGGGTCTGTACTGGGAGGGTGCTTACTGTGGGGTCTGTACTGGGAGGGTGCTTACTGTGGGGTCTGTACTGGGAGGGTGCTTACTGTGGGGTCTGTACTGGGAGGGGGCTTACTGTGGGGTCTGTACTGGGAGGGGGCTTACTGTGGGGTCTGTACTGGGAGGGGGCTTACTGTGGGGTCTGTACTGGAAGGGGGCTTACTGAGGGGTCTGTACTGGGAGGGAGCTTACTGAGGGGTCTGTACTGGGAGGGTGCTTACTGTGGGGTCTGTACTGGGAGGAGGCTTACTGAGGGGTCTGTACAGGGATGGGGCTTACTGTGGGGTCTGTACTGGGAGGGGGCTTACTGTGGGGTCTGTACTGGGAGGGGGCTTACTGAGGGGTCTGTACTGGGAGGGGGCTTACTGTGGGGTCTGTACTGGGAGGGGCCTACTGTATTGACACCTGTGTTGCATGAGGCAGACTGAGGTCCAGTGAAAAGGGAGTCATAGTGAACCCTGTGCTTCCCTTATTTCTCTAAAATTTCCAAGTCTGAGACAATCCATTAAGTTCAAACTTTATGTCCATAGGACCATACAAAGAGCTGACATGTTCTTATTGACCCTCACATTAGAACAAAACTCAGCTCAAGAGAAGCGGGCTATAATAAATCAATTTCAAACTTCATTAACAGAAGATTGTACAAATTCTGACAGTATCCTCTCCTGCTTGACCAGAATCTACACAGCCTGTAAATGAGCCAGTTCTAACTGGCTAATTGCATGGCATGAAACCCATTGGCAGGATGACTCTTAACAAGTCCAACCACAAGTTTTGACCGCACTCTGACATGAAAGGCAAACAGTGGACTTTATTGAATAAAGTAATATCCAAATGTGACAAACAAGATGGACATAAGAGACGAACAAAGGAAGCAGTTGACGCGTTTCAATAATTAGATTTGCTTTATCATCGGTTATGATTAAGCAAATCTAATTAGTGAAACACGTCAACTGCTTAGTTTGTTCGTCTGTTATGTCCATGAGGTTTGTCACATTTGGATATTCCTTTATTCAATAAATTCCACTGTTTGCCTTTTATGTCGGTGTGTGGTCCATGCTCTTCTTGTGCTTGGACTTAAGCCCCGTACACACGTACCGATCGTCGGCCGAACGATCGGCCGACTTTTGTCCAGGGCTGTCGTGTCTGTTGAAAACTGCAAAAGACTGCACACGAATTTTGTTGGCCAACAACAGCCGACTGCAGAAGTGATGTCATGTGATAGTTAACTTTCCGTGTGTTTTTTCTTTTCTGAGCATGCCCAGTCTTGCAAATCTGCTGTCTGTCGGCCCGAAATCTGTACTGACTGGCGAACAATTGGCCGTTCTGGTGTTGGCCAACAAAAATTTTAATGCTTGCACGACAGATTCTGTTCGGCCGAAAATGCGCTGTCGGAAGCATCATACTAACAAGCCTACAATCGGCCGATCGGTCGTCGGCCGAATATAATTACGGCCGGCAATCGGTACGTGTGTACGGGGCATTACTCAGACAGCGGACTGGACGTGCACCCAACCTTTTGAGGATTTAATTACTTACACCTGAGCGGCTGCCTTTCCATTTGTTGTTTAGGATGACTCTTAAGCCAGGCCTGCTAACTTATGCCTGTCTGGTATGTGATTATACAATACAAATCTATCAGAATGGGGTTGGTGACCTTGAAGTAAGCAAAACTACAGTGCTACTTTTTAAAACACCTTCTTTTTTCTTTTTTGTGAAAAAACCGTTTCATGAATTAAAAAAATTTGAAAACACTAAAGTTAGCCCAATTTTTTTTTTTATAATGTGAAAGATGATGTTACGCCGAGTAAATAGATACTGCACATGTCACACGTTAAAATTGCGCTATGGAATGGCGCCAAACTTCGGTACTTAAAAATCTTAATAGGCAACGTTTTAAACATTTTACAGGTTACTGATTTAGAGTTACAGAGGTGGTCTTGGGACAGAATTGTTGCTCTCACTCCTCTCGCTCTAACGTTCACGGCGATACCTCATGTGTGGATTGAACGCTGTTAACATATGTGGGTGTGACATACGTATACATATGCATTCACTTCTGCATATGGGGACAGGGGCACTTTTATTTATATTTTATTTTTTATTTTTTTTACACTTTCCCTTTTCATTTTTTTTTTTTTTTCTATTCCTATTACAAGGAATGTGAAAATCCCTTGTAATAGGGATAGGGCATGACAGGTCCTCCTTTATGAAGAGATCTGGGGCCAGTATGACCTCACATCTCTCGTCCAGGCTGGAAAGCCTGAGCTAAAAAAAAAAAAAAAAAACAATGATCTTGGCTTTCCTGTCGAGTACACGGCAGTATTTACAACTGTCAGGCTGAACCGGACGTCATAACGTCACGCCCTGGCTGCCGAGAGTCATAGAGACTGCCGGGTCCTCGTTATTCTCTATGGTGAACTTTCGCCACCAGCGGATTCCTTCTTGGACTCGCAGGTCACATGGGCCAGCTGGTAGAAGCACCAGCGGGCGGCGGGAGGGGACAGCTGCTATGATTATTCTTACGGTGCAGGAAACCGCCAGCTGAAAAAATATCTGAATGATGCCTGCAGCTGCAGGCATCATTCAGATATCCCCACTCAATGCCCAGAATGTCATGTTGTACTGTTAAAGCTTGTGTGTTCATGGACACCTAAGCTTTCATGGAGTTGAATTTAGGAGCTTTGGCAAAACAAATGCCAAAGGCTCCTAAAACCAGTGGTTTTTCTGCTGCTAGCCAACAAGCATAGGAAGGGGGCTGATATGGACAAAAGTACATGAGGAAGGCAGCGCATGAACCACACCGGCATGCAATGGATAAGGAAGTCAGGTGAACATCCAGTATAGAAAGGGTTAACAGTTTATTGGTATTGATAACCGAAAAACAAAGTACATAAAATGCTTACATCTCCTTGGGCTGGAGTGATGACTTGATAAAGCGCACAGCGTGAAACATGTAGTCATGGCAACCATATAGCTTGTGTTCCACCCTGGTTCCTGGTAATTCCCCGCAAGTGGCGCCTGTCCAGCTGCGGAACTACAGTGGAGTCCTTTCATCCTCGCGCCGGCTGGTTTCTGGCTTTGTGCACACACTGCTCAGCAGTCCTGGGAGACTGACCTCCTCGCACTCGTGTTGCTTTGCTGCCAGGTGCCCTTGTCCACTCCAGCCCAGGGAGGAAGCATTTTATGTACTTTGTTTTTTGGTTATCAATCCCAATAAACTGTTAACCCTTTCTATACTGGATGTTCACCTGACTTCCTTATCCATTGCATCCCAGTGTGGTTCATGCGCTGCCTTCCTCATGTACTATTGTTTATTCACTATGGTGATATGTATTTTATGAAGTGTTTTTAGTTGTGCATGGATTGGCTTTCTCTTTGTATAAACATGACTATGCTAAAGGATGTGGAAAAAAAAACTATTAATATTACATCTCCTAGGCCACATGTGCATCCACTTGGGCCTCTGGGAGGAGGAATTGGTGTATGGGTCCTCACTGTACCTCAGCTATTGTATACTCTGGCTGAGGTACATTGATGACGTGTTAATACTATGGAATGGCACCGAAAAACAATTGGCCAATTTTTTGAGTGAATCAAATACCAACAATAGGAATATTAGAGGGACCTATTCCTATAGTACTTAAACACTGTCTTTCCTTGAAGTACAAATTTCAATTGAAGGGAATCTAGTTACAACAACCAAAACTTTCCGCAGGGAAGCAGCCGTCAATACTCTTTTATTGGCCCAAGGACACCATCCAGAAACCCTAATTCGAGGAATTCCGATTGGACAATTCTTACGTTTTAGGAGGAATTGCTCCAAAAACCAGGACTTTAGTGATTAGGCCACCCGTATGTATAATGGATTTAGAGAGGGGAGGGTATTCACATAAAAATATAAGGAAAGCAAGGAGGAGAGCAGGTAAATGTGAACGTGTATTTCTCTTTGACAAACCTTCTAAGGACATTAAATCCAAAAATGAAAAATACCCCAGAATAATCCCCCGATATGGCTCACAGTGGTATCAGATTAAAAATATCTTGGAGAAACATTGGCATGTACTGACGGTGTCCCCACTGATAGCATAATTGGTGGGACCAAGACCACTAATGACACCATGTAGGGCTGTAATTTGAAAGATGCTCTGGTACATTCAGAATACCGGAGAACAAAGCCTAAAAACATGCTGATGGACCTTACCCCTATCAGTGGAATGTATACATGTGGACACTGCCAGATATGGAAATTTAAGTGCAAGGAGTTCACCAATTTTGACGGGTCTAAGATCTTTAAGAGTCAAAAATGTATTAAATGCTCCACCACCAGGGTGATCTATGAGTTGATTTGCCCCTGTAATAAATAGTATGTGGGGAAAACTAAGACAGCTACGCGTCAGAATTGGTTTACATATTGCCAGTATAAAGAAAAAGGATTATGAGCGGCCCATTTCAATACATTTCGCCCAATATCATAATGGAGATACTACTGGTCTCAAAGCAAGAGGAATTTACGTGTTAGAACTGCCAGCCAGTAGAGGTGATTTTGACATGATTCTCCTCCAAAAGGAGAAAATATGGATTTACAGGTGGAGGGTCTTTTATTTCCCAACAGGTTAAATAATGAATGTAATTTGCAACCCTTTCTGGAGGCATAATGAGTTATTCCCTCTACCTTTATTACTTTAGGTGAGGTGATAACTGGTATTGAGACCTAATTAATGACCTCATTTGAGTTCCCTATTGAGTAAGAAGGGTTCGTACCCCTAATCTTTTGTATTCCTTTGTTTCTCTTTTGAAAGAGGTTCCCTTCACTTCCTCATCTCCTACGCAGTATAGTTGATGAGTTTTTAGATCTATACAAGGGTTAACTTGCATCTGGTGGTATTGTTTTTATTTTAATTTGATTACTAGTGTGATGAATGAACAGGGAGGATGGAAACGCATGAGATCTAGTGGTAAGATGAAATATGACATTAGCTCTAAGATATTTAAATGATGACTTGCAAATCCCTCCCAGCTCTGAGGAAGATAGCGCTCACTGGCTAACGAAACGTGTCAGTATTACGCACGTGAGGACAACCTGGAAGCGGCTACTCTGCGCCTGCGCAGATGAGCGGGCGGACACTGAGCTATTCGGAAAGAAGTTTGTCTTGCCGGAGACATCCGAAAGGTAGCTTGTTTTGCCGGAATACTGGAGGCCTAGGTTGATGGAGACCAATTGCAAGTGGGTTATGTCCGCTATGGGAGACATCAGTGGAAGGTGATAAACAGTACTGGTTTCTCCCCCCCCCCCCCCGTTTACTTCTCCTCAGACACCCACGCTTGGCCCAGCTACAAGCCTATGTTTCCTAATCATTGGCTGACTAACTGACAATTGTTCAGCCCTCCATTGCGGGCTGAAGGGGGGGAAAAAAAGAACCTAACAGATTCCTCCATTCACATCAATTGATGTGGATGAATAAATCTCTGTCAGAAAGTGTGTGGTATGCCATGCCCACCATTAAACCTCCCAGCATCCACCCACTTCTAATGATTTTTTTTTTTTTGTTCAGCCAATGGGCCGAAGGAAAAAAAAGAACATGGATTTCTCCTTTTGCATTGATCGATGTGAATGAAGAAATCTTTTCCAAGAAAAGTGTTAAAAGATATATGGCGAAGCATAGGGGAGATCTGCCCTTTGTGCACCCCATCCCCTATGCTTCGCCATATATGCTCTTCTTCTTTTTTTTTTTTTTTTTTTTTTTAACTGTTGCTGTCAGAATCAGTGCTGCAGCTGATGGGCGTACCTGCAAAGCAAACAACGGTTAACAATAAAACACAATAACAATAAAACATTGCATTATAATAGCATACAGTACAGTAAAACAGTAGAATGGGGGTATCTGCAAAGCAAACTATGAAAATCAGTAACAATAAAACATTACAGTATAACAGTATATTATAAAGTACAGTAAGAACAGAAAATTAACTCAATAAAATGACAACTATTTTTGGCTTTTTCATTTTTTTTTTTTTTGTAACTGTAAAAAAAAATGTTAAACGTTCCAGCCTAGGGTCTCTCAAATATCTTTCGAGATCCTGTGTGAAAGTGTGCCCTAGACTGTGCCGTGCTGTACCCTACACTAATACTCTACTAGTGTGTGGTAGTGACGGAAACAGTTCCCGATGCAGAGACCAGGTTGGCCAGGACGGGAGGAACAAAAAAAGCGGGGGTCACTCCTATATCCGCGTTTTCTACAGACACCGCTTCATCTTCTTTGGGGTGCCCTTTGGGTAGGGGTACCAGGGAGGACACCTGGAAAATGCCTCTCATGCAGCTGGCTCACTGCATCTGGATTGTGAATTTGGGACACAGCACCTTCTGAATACAGAAGGGCTGTGTTGATCTCTTCCTGGAATTTTAGGAAGGATCCACTTCTTCCTCACGGTCTGTATAGCACATAAACGTTCAGCAGAGCCAGTTGGACTAAGTATACAGACCCTTTCTTGTACCAGCGGCTGGCCTTACGGGCAATTAAGTACGACACCATCATCTGGTCATTAAAGTCCACCCCTCTCATGGTAAGTTTGTATTCATGGACACAGAGGGGCTTCTCTACATCACCAGTCACCATTGCAATTTGGACAGTCGTATCTGCGTGAATGGAGGACAGAACGAAAACATTCCGTGTGTCCCTCCACTTCACTGCAAGCAATTTATTTCACTTCAAGCAGGCTCTCTCCCCCGTCTAAGTCAGGAATATACAAGCTGTTGGGGGGAAGCCCTGAAAATTGGGTCGCACACTGCCACATGTGCCAATTCCAGATTCAAAAGGGTGACGAAAAAGGGGCATGCTCGTGTAAGAATTGTCAGCGTATAAATTGTACCCCTTTCGGAATTTGGGTGACACCAAGTCCCAAACAATCTTGCTGCTGCTCCCCATGTATTCTGGGCAGCTGGGGGGCTCCACATTGCTATCTTTTCCCTCGTAAATCCGTAAACTACATGTATAGCCCATTGCCCTGTCACAGAGCTTCTACATCTTGAACCCTTATCTGTCACACTTGCGGGGGAGAAACTGTTTGAAAGCAAGGCGGATTGGGGTGCTCACGTGGGCTCTGGTGTTGTCCGCAATGATATCCTGGACAGCCCGAGAGACACCGCTGTTCACCACTGTTCACCCGATCAATCCATTGGTACGACGTGTGGCACCCCAATCCCCTTCTATATGCTACTATGTGCTTTACAAGATATGTTAACTGTACGTGCAATATTGGAGGATAATTGATTTCAATAAAGGGTATAAACGTTATTACACCTGTGGGGCCCTTTTTGTTCTCTTTCATATATGAGCAAGAGAGGATTGCCTAATAAAAGTAGTGTCGGTGTTACCCTTGTCCTGATTGCCACAGTGGGATATCTATGCGCAGATGGCCTTTTCCATGAGAATGGAAGGCAAATGGCTGGGGTGAGTTGCTGGGTTGAGGGGCGTGCAGCACGGAGGTGGTGGATCTCTCTGGTGTCTCTTTAACCACTTAAGCCCCGGAAGATTTTACCCCCTTCCTAACCAGGGCCTATTTTGCGATTCGGCACTGCGTGACTTTAACGGATAATTGTGCGGTCATGCGACACTGTACCTAAACGAATTTGACGTCCTTTTTTTTTCCCCCACAAACAGAGCTTTCTTTTGGTGGTATTTGATAACCTGTGCGATTTATTTATTTTTTTTTTTATTTATTTTTTTTTTGATCATGCGCTATAAACAAAAAAAGAGCGTAAATTTAGCAAAAATAACTATTTTTCACATTTTTTTTATATGAAATTCCCCCCCCAAAAAAATGTAAAAGTCAAAATTTTTTACCATTTTCGGCCAAATTGTTTTATGCTACCTATGTTTGGTAAAAAAAATCGCAAAAAGCGTATTTTGATTGGTTTGCGCAAAAGTTATCGCGTTTACTAACAAAGGGAAAGATTTTTGTCATTTTTGTTGTTTTTTTTTTTAACGCGTAATGGCGGTGATCTGCGATATATATTTTTTTTTTTTTTTTTTTGCGCTAATGCGACATTGCGGCGGGCAGATCGGACCCTTGACTGACATTTTTGACACTTTTGGGGTTACCAGTGACATTACTACAGTAATCAGTGCTATAAATATGCACTGTTACTGTAAAATTACACTGGCAGTGAAGGGGTTAACTTTTTTGAGAGGGAGGGGTTATGTGTGTCCCTAGGGGCGTGATTCTAACTGTGATTGGCTGTGGCTTGAGGTGTAGGAACAGTGATCAACGGTCCTACATAGTAGAACCGTATGATCACTATTCCTACACAGGGGAGAATGACAGGCGGCTTGTCTACATCAGCCGCCTGCCTTTCTCCCTCTCCATCGACGATCGTGAGTGACTGGCGGACGATCGGGTCCGCCGGTCACACGCGCGGGGGGGACCGTGACCGCGCGGGAGCGCGCCTCCGGCGGCGCGCGTCCGCTCCTGAGACCCTCACAGGCTAGCGACGTAGTACTACGTCGCTTTGCCTGTGAGGGGCTGACCCCCGCAGTAAATAGCCGTGCGGCGGTCGGCAAGTGGTTAATCAACACACAACACGATTTCATCCGGTCATCCTATTATCCTATTATCACTATTCTTTAATGATCTGTGAACCCTGCACTAGTGGATGAGAACTGTTTATATTATATATAATTTTTCACTCATTGGAGTGACACACAGTGGAAACAGACTATTTTTCACTTATTATGGTTTAATGATTTTTCTCAGTGGAAGTTACTTTTGCTGGTCATTTTACTGTACTGATGTGGACGAGAAGGCCTGGCTCGTGGTCTTCACTCTAGTTCAACCCGAAGGTGTTTTATCAGGTCAGAAGTCTGTGCAGGCCAGTCAAATTCCTACACCCCAAACTCGCTAATCTGTGTTTTTATGGACCTTGCTTTGTGCACTGGTCCAAATCATTTGGTGTGGGGTTGTTTTTTCAGGGCTTTTCAGGAGTTGGGCTTAGCCCCTTAGTTCCAGTGAAGGGAACACTTAAGGCGTCAGCATACCAAGACATTTTGGACAATTTCATGCTCCCAACTTTGTGGGAACAGTTTGGGGATGGCCCCTTCATGTTCCAACATGACTGCACACCAGTTTGGGGTGGAGGATATTGACTGGCCTGCACAGAGTCCTGACCTCAATCCGATAGAACACCTTTGAGATGAATTGGAGTGGACACTGTGAGCCAGGCCTTCTTGTCCAAAATCGGTGCTTGACCTCACAAATGCACTTCTGGAAGAATGGCCATACATTCCCATAGACACACTCCTAAACCTCGTGGACACCCTTCCCAGAAGAGTTGAAGCTGTTCTAGCTGCAAAGGGTCAGCCAACTCCATATTGAACCCTGCGGACTAAAACTGGGATGCTATTAAAAAGATCCATTAAAGTTAATGTGCGTGTAAAGACAGGCATCCCAATACAGGTATCCCAATACTTTTGGTAATCTTTTGTGTGTGTGTGTGTGTGTGTGTGTGTGTGTGTGTGTGTGTGTATATTGAAGCTTTTTAAATTACAAATGCATTTAGGAAAATGTATAAGCCTACAATAGCTTCCGCATAAATTCTGCTTTAGGCAAAAGTGCCAGAATGTATAGTCTTCCTCTTTCTGTAGGTTTCAGAAAAACATTAAAATTTTTCTTACATTTTATATTGTAGGTGCTGTTGATGTGGCATCGCGAAGTCCTATGGCATCTTGGTTCAGTGCAATGCTTTGCTGCTTTGGTGGAGGACTCTTATCCTCTTTAATGCTAGCAGAACCTCCTGCAGCAATCTTGTTGAACACCACTAACATAATTTTTGCTTCTGTGGTTTGGTAAGTTCTACTATTACATGTATTTATTTCTTAGTAATTGTGATTTTTTTTTTTTTTTTTCTTATTCAAAACCTTTTTTCTTACAGAACCCAATCCACGTACCTAACATAAGGCTCCGTTCACATGTCTGCTTATGGATCGCGGGCAGAACCGCCGCGATTCCGCCCGCGATCCAGAGATTATTGCAAATCGCGGGACGCCTGTGCATTGCCCGTGATTTGCAATAGCCCCCCAAACACTGAGCGATGTTGCCGCGATTTCCGCCTGCCGAATCGCGGTAACATCGTGCAAAAAAAAATCGCGGGACGCATTACGCCCCAAAAAAGTACAAGAGCTTCTTTGGAGCGTATTGCGTCCCGCAATTTTTTTTGCGTGATGTTACCGCGATTCTGCAGGAAATCGCGGCAACATCGCTCAGCGTTTGGGGGGCTATTGCAAATCACGGGCAACGCACAGGCGTCCCGCGATTTGCAATAATCTCTGGATCACGGGCGGAATTGCGGCGGTTCTGCTCGCGATCCATACGCTGACATGTGAACTGAGCCTAATTAAACCTCTAAACTGTTGTGTTTTTTTTTTTTTTTTTTCCCAGAAACAGTGAAGTCAGAAACAAGTATTTTTTTTTTTTTTCACATTTTTTGTTAAAATGCACATTGTAGAAGTGAAGATTACTTAAAACCAAAGTATATGTTTTCTGAAAGCAGAGACCCTATGAAATAAACTAGTTGCAGTTTTTTTTATTTATCACAATCTTTGTGCTACTTATATGTATAAAACCTTGTGAGCTGCTATGAAAAGAAAAACTCTAAAGCAAAGCTGCCTGCACCTAACACATTCCCATATATTTATCTGTGTTTTTTAAATATAAAGATAAAAACTTGAATGTGCTGTGCTACACCCTTAATACATACTCTCCACTACAACATAAGCAAAAAAACTTCTAAAACCTAAAAATATACCACCCAGTGAGCAAAAAATAAATAAAGAAACATATATGAGTAAAACAGCAATTAGCACAACTTCAATGCCATCCATTTAAATATCCCAACACCACAAAAAAAAATGTGCTTCTAGTCTTGTTTGTATCAGTCACCCTATGTGAATCCAATCTAACTTCATTTCTGAAGTGTTCAATATTTATTTTACCCGCTGTATATCAATACAGTCCAAATTCATTTACATTCTCTTAACATATGTATCTTCTCTAAAAAATCACCAGTGCTCAAATTCCAACCTTCCATGTGCTCCCCATCCCATCAGATGTGCTCTCACCTAAATAAATGTGACTCAACAGTTAAGTATGGTCAAAAAGCACTTTAGTCCCTCTGGGACTCAATGGGATATAGTCAATGGGTATATTCCTCCTCCTTTCCCCATCCTTCACCTTCCTTGTATCCTCATGCCATATTGTAGATCAGCCATATACAGTATCTCACAAAAGTGAGTACACCCCTCACATTTTTGTAAATATTTTATTATATCTTTTCTTTTATTATATAGTTTATTATATCTTTTCTGAAGAAAACTTTGCTACAATGCATAGTAGTGAGTGTACAGCTTGTATAACAGTGTAAATTTGCTGTCCCCTCAAAATAACTCAACACACAGCCATTAATGTTTAAAACGCTGGTAAGTGAGTCCACCCCAAGTGAAAATGTCCAAATTGGGCCCAATTCACCATTTTCCCCTCCCCAGTGTCATGTGACTCAATAGTGTTACAAGGTCTCAGGTGTGAATGTGGAACAGGTGTGTTAAATTTTGGTGTTATCGCTCTCACTCTCACATACTGGTCACCAGAAGTTCAACATGGCACCTCATGGCAAAGAACTTTGAGGATCTGAAAAAAAATTGTTGCTCTACATAAAAATGGCCTAGGCTATAAGAAGATTGTCAAGACCCTGAAACTGAGCTGCAGCACTGTGGCCAAGACCATACAGCGGTTTAACAGGACAGGTTCCACTCAGAACAGGCCTCGCCATGGTTGACCAAAGGAGTTGAGTGCACGTGCTCAGCCTCATATCCAGAGGTTGTCTTTGGGAAATAGATGTAGGAGTGCTGCCAGCATTGCTGCAGAGGTTGAAGGGGTGGGGGGTCAGCCTGTCAGTGCTCAAACCATACGCCACACACTGCATCAATTTGTATACAAAACAATTTTAAAAAGGTCATGGGACATGAGTACATAGGGTAACAGATTAATTAGAAAAATAAATAAAGCAGTACAGCGAAAATGAATACACAGTAGCAGTTCCTGTGTAAAGTAAAAACACATGTATTGAAGAGCTTCATGTAACAATTCATAATTGGTAAGGTAAATACATGTTACACTAAGACTCGGTTCACACTGGGGCGGCACGACTCTGTACTACTTCGGGGGCGACTTGTGCATTCCCATGCACCACGACTTCGGAGCGACTTGCAAGGACTTCACATAATGGAAGTCTATGCAAGTCGCTCCGTGGTCGCCCCGAAGTAGTACAGGACCCTTTTTCTAAGTCGGAGCGACGTGTGTCGCTCCTATTAGAACGGGTCCTGTAGCAGTCAATGGACCGAGAGGGAGCGCGACTTGTCAGGCTGACAAGTCGCCTGACAAGTCGTGCTGGTGTGAATGTGGAGTCTTAATACATGATGATATATAAATCAAGAATAAATAACTGGTATAAATATAATAACAAGGAAACCTGGCATCCTATAACTCAACGCGCATCGCGGAACTCTGTCCTCTTCTTCAGGAGTGTGATGCAAGAAGAGGTCTAAAAACCTAAATATAGACATGTATAAAAATAATAAATAATGCCAAAAAAAAAGGGGATTTGATTACTCACAAAGCAGCTCAAACAGTGAGACCAGCATCTAAAAAGAAGGATGAAGGGGCGGCAGACACACGCCTCACCCGGGGCTGTGGCAAAAAGACCCGTCAAAGTCAGGGGGACATCCGGAGGGCAGGTCAAGTGCAAAAGTGATCCATAGAATGAATGATTGTGGGTATATTCCAGCCCATATAGATATGAAGAATAAATATAATATAGGTGTGATAAACATAAAAGTGAAGAAGCGATAATGACTGAAGAATATATCCCGCAATACCGGAGGAAAATACTCCAAATATGTGCACATGAAGAGCCAAGCTCATAGAAACAGATAATGACATAAAGAAAGAGACCAGGTGAATAGGTAAAAGCAGTATAAAAGGTAATGGGGAAAAGGCCAGAAGTGCATGTACTAAAACCATACGCTGAAAAATATAGCAAGAAAAAAGTGTAAAAATACAAAGTGAGCACACCCCAAAAACTACCAGGTAATCCATGTTGAAGCAACATCCCAGTATGCCTTCAAGTGCAATAGAATAGTAGAAATCTCCTGACCAACAACAGCCTTTAATCCCCGAGACTATGGGCAGATCCCAGCTAGCCTCATGCGGATGTCAAGAATAGAGAGGGGAGGCGGCAGGGAGGATGTCCCCATCCAGCACAGGCCGGAAGTGGATCCACACCAAATCGCCCCTCCTCGATCGGCACCTGGTGGAACAGAGCCGCCCACACATCGCGGCGTCAAAAGAGCTGGGCAGGTGTGCATGGCGCTGATGCGCAACGGAACGTTCCCCCCCCCCGCCCACAGCCCAAGGAACGGGGCTGGAGGAGGGGGCGCCAGGAAGCACATCACAACCCCGGGAGGGGACAAACATCCATAATCCCCCACCCAGTGGCTGGGTTCACTGCTGAATGAATAAAAAATATAAAGAAATCTGAAAAATAAAAAAAATTATAAAAATATCAACATCAATTTGGTCTGCATGGCTGTCGCCCAAGAAGCCTCTTCTAAAGATGATGCACAAAAAAGCCCGCAAACAGTTTGCTGAAGACAAGCAGACTAAACACATGAATTACTGGAACCATGTCCTGTGGTCTGATGAGACCGAAATAAACTTATTTGGTTCAGATGGTGTCAAGTGTGTGTAATGTCAACCAGGTGAGGAGTACAGACAAGTGTGTCTTGCCTACAGTCAAGCATGGTAGTGGGAGTGTCATGGCCTGGGGCTGCATGAGTGCTGTTGGCACTGGGGAGGTACAGTTCATTGAGGGAACCATGAATGCCAACATGTACTGGGACATTCTGAAGCAGAACATGATCCCTTCCCTTTGGAGACTTGGCTGCAGGGCAGTATTCCAACATTATTACGACCCCAAACACACCTCCAAGATGACCACTGCCTTGCTAAAGAATCTGAGGGTAAAGGTGATGGACTGGTCAAGCATGTCTCTAGACCTAAACCCTATTGACCATCTGTGAGGCATCCTCAAATGGAAGGCGGAGGAGTGCAAGGTCTCTAACATCCACCAGCTCCATAATATTGTCATGGAGGAGTGGAAGAGGACTCCAGTGGCAGCCTGTGAAGCTCTGGTGAACTTCATGCCCAAGATGGTTGAGGCATTGCTGGAAAATAAAGGTGGCCACACAAAATATTGTCACTTTGGGCCCAATTTAGACATTTTTTACTTGGGAGTGTACTGACTTTTGCTGCCATTGGTTAAGACATTAATGGGTGTGTTGAGTTATTTTAAGGGGACAGCAAATTTACTCTGTTATAAAAGCTGTACTCTCACCACTTTTTGTACACTCACTACTAGATTGTAGCAAAGTGTAATTTCTTCAGTGTTGTCACATGAAAAGATATAATGAAATATTTTAAAGAAATGTGAGGGTGTACTCACTTTTGTGAGATACTGTACATAGACAAAAAAAGAGTCGCCAAACAATCATGCTTATAGTGTTTTAAAATTACTATACTTTATTGCCCAAACCACCGGTATTTTCACTCACATTAAACAGGTGCATCCAGCACACCAAACTAATTGCACCAAACAAATCCCCCTGAGGAATGACCCTGTGGCGTAACGCGTAGGGGAGGGGAATTTGACGTCACAACGCTCTGTTTGTTCGTGAGGGTAATTAAAACTGTATTGCTGATCTCCGCCATCGGTGGTTTATGTATACTTTTATGCTGGATTCGTTTGGTGCAAACACTATTTATAGTTATAACACTATTGTTAGGAGATTTTTCTTTTTTTCCCCCCCATGTATGTGGCTGATCTAAAATATGCCATGAGTATACCAGGAAGCTGAGGGATAGGGAAAGAAGGAATATACCCACTGATAATAAAGCATTAAGTCAGGTGGACAAAAGTGTTTTTTGACCAGACTTAACTGTAGGGTCACATTTATTTAGGTAAGAGCACATCTGATGGGATGGGTAGCACAGGGATGGTTGGAATATGAGCACTGCTGATTTTAAACAGAGTTCTATTTAAAAGGGAAAGCTCCGCTTGTTTGCACCCTCCTCCCCTCCACCTCCACATTTGACACTTTCGGGGGAGGGGGGAGCAGTTTCCTGGTTTTGACATGTACCCGCTCCCACTTCCAGGTAAGATCGCTTGCAGTGCTCTTTGAGTGTGTCTCCCCCTCCTCCTTCCCCCTGCTGCCTTCTGGGACACACACAGGTCCCAGGAGACGGCGGGACCATTAAGAAACTGCATGCGCAGTAGGGAACAAGCTGTGGAGCCTGAAGGCTTCACTACTGGTTTCCATTAGTTTAGATGCCAGCGCCTGCACCCAAAGTCTATTGAAGAAATGGCTCAGGTGCTGACATTGCTGTATCCCTGGACAGGTAAGTAACTTTATATTAAAAGTACATTTTTGGGGGGGGGGGGGGGACTTCAGCTCCTTTTTAAAAGGGAAGATACATATGTGAAGAGAATTGAAATTATTTGGACAGACAGCATATGATGTACTGTGATATACTGTATAACAAAAGTGGTTTCGTATAGTGTGACTGATGCAAACCAGGACTAGAAGCAAGCTTTTTGTGGTTGTGGTTGTGGGATATTTAAATGAATGGAATTGAGGTGGTGCTAATTGCTTTTTACTTACATATATGAATTTGCATAAATAGATGTTTGCTCACTGGGTGGTATATGTATGATACATTATGCTTTTAGGTTTTATATGTTTTTTCTCTCATGTTGTAGTGGACCATAATTATTTAGGGTGTAGCGCGGCACATTAGTTTTGATCTTTGCGCCACGGTTTTTAAAATCTATATTCGAAAATGAGCTGAAATTAATTTTAGTGTACACAAACTCAGTGTATTTAACTAATCTGCGTACCTATAACATGGTGGAAAACTACAGTGCTTAACCACTTCCGTACCACCCACCGTGCATTTGCGTCGCTACTTTGATGTTAAATACCGTAGTTATGGCAGCAGATAGCTTTAACATAAGTGGTCCCAGCAGCGGATTCACCACAGGATCACTTTTATTGGCATTTTTATGGGCACCTCTCCCGCCGCTTCCCAGTCGTTTCCCCCGCTTACCGGAGCCATCGGTAGCGGGGAAAACAATCCAATCACCAGTGTGGATGGGCAGGAAGTTGAGTGAGAGCAAGATGGCCCCCACTCGACTCTATGCCCTTGGAGGACCGAAGCGATGTCAAACATCACTTCCGCCCAAACCCTTAAAGGGCTAATTTTTTTAAAAGTGTAAATGTGAGATCTGAGGTCTTTTTGACCACCAGATCGCACATTAAGAGGACCTGTCCTGCATATTTCTATTACAAGGGATGTTTCCATTCCTTGTAATAGGAATAAAAGTGATCAAAAAAACTTTTTTTTTTTTTTTGAAGGGACAGTGTAAAAATAAAAAAATAAAAAGTCAAATAAATTAAAAAAAAATTAATTTAAAGCGCCCATCCACTTCGAGTTCGCACGCAGAATCGAACGCATACGCAAGTTGCCCCCACATATGTAAACGGTGTTCAAAGGACACATGTGAGATATCACTGCGATCATTAGAGCGAGAGCAATAATTCTAGCACTAGACCAACTCTGTAACTCTCTAAACTGGTAACCTGTAGAAATTTTTAAAGCGTTGTCTATGGGAGATTTTTAAGTACCAAAGTTTGTCACCATTCCACGAGCGTGCGCAATTTTAAAGCATGACATGTTAGGTCTCCTTTTACTCGGTGTAACATTCTCTTTCACATTATTAAAAAAAAAAATTGGGCTAACTTGACTGTTTTCCTATTTTTTATTTTTTTTATTCAAAAAGGTATTTGTTCCAAATAAATTGCGTTTTGTAAGACCGCTGCGCAAATACGGTGTGATATGAAGTATTGAAACAATCTCCATTTTATTCTCCAAGGTCTCTATATAAAATATATATATATATATATATATATATATATATATATATATATATATATATATATATATATATTGCTTTTAACTTTTAAACAACAAGTGTCAGAAATAAGCCTGGTCCTTTTAAGTGGTTAAAATCTTTCGTAGACAACAATTTTAAAAGCCTTTACAGTTCTTCAGTTCAGAGTTACCAGTAAACGGTGGCTCCTAGAATTGTTGTTCCAGCATGCAATGCAATATCGAACATGTGTGACACAAAAAATTGTTAGTTTTAAATTAGGGATTGACCGATTATCTGCACCACCGATATATTGGGGGCCGATATGCACTTTCCCCGATATATCGGAATCGGCCCCTGAGGTTACCGATATTGCAGATATTTCGGAAAGTGCTGTACTGGAGTGATGCCTGCAGCTAGAGGCATCGCCCCGGTACCAGCGTCCATAACCGATGGTCGGCTGTCTTGTAATGACAACCGATGGGGCTGAGAAGCCGCTTGGCTGTCATTACAAGGAGTGGGAGGGCACGTGCCCCCCCCCACCCCCGATGCCTTCCGCAGCTCGCCCGAGTCTCCCATCCCACCGGCTCCTGAAGACCCGATCAAAGCCACATTTGGCTCTGATCGGGTCTCCATGTAAAAAACCCGGAAGTGATGTCATGACATCACTTCTGGGGTACTCTGCGTCACATTAAAAAAAACAAACCGCATTCAAAATGGCCAAACTTGGCATTTTGAATGCTTTTCAGTGCCGAGGAGGTGTTTGGGGTCTTTTAGACCCCCAGATCCCTCCACAAGGAGTTCCTGGTAAAAAAAAAAAAATGTACATGTCCGAAAATATCGACCGATATCCGATGACCAAAGTATCAGTATCGGCATTAAAAAAACGATATCGGTCAATCACTATTTTAAATCCATTTACACTCGCCGCATATGTTTTGGGTACTCTAGAAACAATGTGTGTACTTTTTTTTTTATATATTCATTTTCTATTCATCTTTTTTCCTTTTTATTGTATCATGAGGGGGCTCATAAACCACCTATGTGATAGCACAGTGACAGGTTCTCTTTCAGAAGACATCAGGGGTTTTTTAGATTCCTAACAATACTCCTGCAGTCTGCTGAAGTTGATTGAGTACAGACTGTGCTCGATTTGTTTTTTTGCTTGCCGGATATTGAATGCTATGAACATGAATGTTATGGCTATGGGAGTCCCAGGCACCCTGAGGGACAGGTAAGCCGGTGACGCAACTGGGAGTCTGTTTATATGGCCGTGTTGTCGCCAACATAATTCTTACATACGTGGCTGTAAAGGGGTCAAAGCAGAACTGTATTTTTAAAAAAATAAGCAAGTGGCTCTTTATTACAGCAGAGTGATCATATAGCTTGCTCTCCTAGATCTAGGGGATTTGCACCTGGTTCTGTCGCTTTTTGTCATAAGCCTCTCTTTTCAGAGCTCACTGAATTGTTCTTTAGGCCCCATGCACACGGGGCGTTTTTAACGCCGCTGTAAGCAGCGTCAGACGTTTTCCTCTTGCAGCCTAAAAACGCCCCTCCATGTTATTCTATGGCCTCATGCACACAAAGACGTTTTTAAGCTGTAAGTGGCCTAAGCGTTTTTCAGCTGCAACAAGAACCCACGGCCTGCGCGTTCTGAGGCCCAGCGTTAGAGCGTTAAAAGCGCTTGACGCTATTTAACGCTATTTAACGTTTTTATCGGCGTTTTCCAGCGTCCGGCGTTATTAAGCTGTAGAAATTTTCAGAAATGTGATTGGTCACTGTAATGGAGTAAAAACACAGGAAATGCATTTTTACATTTCCCAAGTGTCCTTTGCTCAGCCGTGTGGGTGGGTGGGTGTGTCTGTGTGGACATACAGGAGAGAGAGGGACAATGGCTGCTGATATAGGTCAGACAGAGCTTATCTCTGCAGTTGAGGCCCATCCAGAGCTGTGGGATGTCTCCCATCCCTTCTATAGTGACAGGATTAAAAAATCAAAAACCTGGATGGATATATCTGAAGCCCTAACACCAGGCTGGGACCGATTGAGCACCGCAGAGAAGAAGGAAAGAAGTAAGTTTTTCAGAAATGCATGACTTGTGTGCTGTATAATTACAAAGAATCCATATTTTAACCTTACTTCACTTTTCTTCTTAGGCAAAATTTTCCAAAAGAGGTGGAAGTCCCTGCGTGATCGGGTCAGGAGGGATCTGACAGAGGAGGAAAAAGCTAACACAAGTGGTGCAGCTGCCTCCCACAAAAGAAGACACGTGTACCACAACCACCTGGCATTCCTGCGTCAAGCAATGATAGCCAGCAGTAGAGAGTAAGTCGCACATACTGTATTTTTGACTTACATATAGGGGTGCTCAGAGCATCGTTTTCTGTGAATGTATTGCTATTCTGCAGCCATTTTTTTTTTACATATTTTTCAGGACAACATCTAATATTGCGGACCTGACTCAGGATGCTAGTCAGGAGGTGGTTGAAGAACCAGAGGACAGACCCCCCAGTGCTGCCACTGAAAACAGTGACATGACGATCCAATCCAGTGGATCTCATGTCTGCGATGAATCCACAATACAGGTTAGTGTCTGTCTAGTCTGTCTGCCATTCTTTTCTTCATTGTATGTATGTGACAAACTGAACCTTTTTCTTTCTTAACAGGAATCCAGGGACCAGGAATGTGTTGTGGAAGAAATTCCCGATAGTGGTGTGGGGCGTGGCCGTGGCGAGGTACCCGTTCTTGGCAACGAGGTATGTGTGCGTGGCCGTGGCGCTGTGCGTGGCCGTGGCCGCAATCAGCGTCAGAGGGGTGGCGGTATTGTCCCTCAAAACGAGGACGGGGTGTTAGCGTTGCTGCAGGAAGTGCGGCAGGAGAGGCGCAGTGGGGATGTGTTCCTCGATCCTGGCAACTCACGCGCCGCCTTCTGCCGTGCTGCATACTACATCCTGGAGGACATTGGGGGACCTGAAGAAAAGCTTTGTATGGATCGTGTGCTCGCCATCATGACACAATATAGGCATGCAAAACTAAGTGGTGGCCCGCCACCATCAAACGATCCATTCAACACTTTTCTTGATCCCCCAATGCCCTCTGTGACCTCAGCAACGCTAACACCCCACTTTCAATACCGCCCCCCTCCGCAACGCCACCTACCTACCTTGTCCCCTCCGCAACGCCACCCAACACCTGTCTTGTCCACGCCCTCCTATTTCCCACCCCACTCCTCCATTGATTTCTCCCAACCACCTACCCAGTTCCCTCCCCCAAACTTACCTGGACCCCCTTACCACCATGAGGTTGCGCAGGAACGACATGTCCAAGCCACCCACTCGCATCCTGACATCAGCTATCCACGTTCAAAGTCACCGCGGTCAAGCCAGGACGATCAGTCAGGATACACCTACCAGCATTTGTGATTTTTTTCTTTTTTTTGTGTTTATTTGAATAAAAACCTTTTTTTGAAATGATATTTTGCCTCATTTTTTTTTAAAGTTGTATGTTGAAATAGAAGTACATCTGCACAGGCCATTGGGCTGGCACACACTTGCCACATGCAGAAGGAAACCCCCCTCCTTCTTCTGCATGTGGCAAGTGTATGCACAAGCCATTGGGCTGGCACACACTTGCCACATGCAGAAGGAAACCCCCCTCCTTCTTCTGCATGTGGCAAGTGTATGCACAGGCCATTGGGCTGGCACACACTTGCCACATGCAGAAGGAAACCCCCCTCCTTCTTCTGCATGTGGCAAGTGTATGCACAAGCCATTGGGCTGGCACACACTTGCCACATGCAGAAGGAAACCCCCCTCCTTCTTCTGCATGTGGCAAGTGTATGCACAGGCCATTGGGCTGGCACACACTTGCCACATGCAGAAGGAAACCCCCCTCCTTCTTCTGCATGTGGCAAGTGTATGCACAAGCCATTGGGCTGGCACACACTTGCCACATGCAGAAGGAAACCCCCCTCCTTCTTCTGCATGTGGCAAGTGTATGCACAGGCCATTGGGCTGGCACACACTTGCCACATGCAGAAGGAAACCCCCCTCCTTCTTCTGCATGTGGCAAGTGTATGCACAAGCCATTGGGCTGGCACACACTTGCCACATGCAGAAGGAAACCCCCCTCCTTCTTCTGCATGTGGCAAGTGTATGCACAGGCCATTGGGCTGGCACACACTTGCCACATGCAGAAGGAAACCCCCCTCCTTCTTCTGCATGTGGCAAGTGTATGCACAAGCCATTGGGCTGGCACACACTTGCCACATGCAGAAGGAAACCCCCCTCCTTCTTCTGCATGTGGCAAGTGTATGCACAGGCCATTGGGCTGGCACACACTTGCCACATGCAGAAGGAAACCCCCCTCCTTCTTCTGCATGTGGCAAGTGTATGCACAAGCCATTGGGCTGGCACACACTTGCCACATGCAGAAGGAAACCCCCCTCCTTCTTCTGCATGTGGCAAGTGTATGCACAGGCCATTGGGCTGGCACACACTTGCCACATGCAGAAGGAAACCCCCCTCCTTCTTCTGCATGTGGCAAGTGTATGCACAAGCCATTGGGCTGGCACACACTTGCCACATGCAGAAGGAAACCCCCCTCCTTCTTCTGCATGTGGCAAGTGTATGCACAGGCCATTGGGCTGGCACACACTTGCCACATGCAACATTGAACTAGAACAATGGAAGAATGATAGACATCAAAAGAACTGACATACATGTTTAATAAAAGCTGTATGTGAAGATATCACAAAGTTTACAAGATGAATGATTTTAGACAAAATTATCCTGCCATGCCACTTCCCCATCAGGCGAGACAAAGAAATCCGCAAACTTATCTCTGATGGTCATGACTCGTGCTGTTGTTCGTAAGTCCATAAACTGCACGCGGTGCATGGGGTTACGTGGCTCTGGTTCAACGCTGCTCCTGTCGCTTCTCCTTAGGAAATTGTGCAAAACACAGCAGGCCAGGACAACCTTGGTGGCATTGTCAACATCCAGTTGCATACATGACAGCAAAACCCTCCATTTTGCTGAGCACACACCAAACGCACACTCCACAACACGACGAGCTCGGCTCAGCCGATAATTGAATATACGTTTGGTGTGACTCAGTCCATAGCCACTGTATGGCCTCATCAGATTTTCTGCCAGTCCAAATGCTTCGTCGGCCACCATGACCAATGGCAAGCTTGGTTCCTCAGTACACGGTAGCGGCCTGCTTGTTGGTATGTTGAGTCGTCCTTCGTGTAGCCGACGTCCAAAGGCCGATTCTCGAAAGATGCGGGCATCACCCTGGCTGCCATATGCTCCTACATCAACAGCAAGGAATTGAAGATGGGCATCAGACAATGCCAGGAGTACCACAGAAAAATATTTCTTGTAGTTAAAGTATGCAGAGCCGGAATGGGGGGGCTTCTTCACCCTGATGTGTTTTCCATCAAGGGCACCGATACAGTTGGGGAACTGGGTTTTCTCCCAAAATTCGTCGACAACTGCTTCCCACATCTCTTCAGTCGGCTCCGGCATGACCACCTCCTTCAACTGCTCCCATATTGCCGCACATGTCTCCTTAACAATTTTGGCCACCGTGGAGACACCGAGCAGAAAATAGTGGTGTAAGGAGACAAAGCTTTGGCCAGTAGCAAGAAACCTAAAATAAAAATAAAAAATGATTACATATTACATCTATCTTTCAAAAATACATTGAAAATGTTTTAACTAGGACCTCACCACCTAACCCTCTTAACCCAAGTACTAACCCTATACAAAACACCCACAAATGATTTCACTTACCGAAGTGTCACAAGCAGCCTTTCCTCCGGTGACACACTGCTTCGCATGTTCGTGTCCATCCTGGATAGCCTTGGCCTGAGCTTCTCCAGTAGGTCATCGAAAAGCGGAACGGACATACGTGAGAAGTTGTACCACTTGTCCGGATACATGCGGAGTTGGGTGTACATGGTGGTAAAGTACCCCACGGACAGACGCTGCAACATGACAGGATGCACCCAGAACCTTCGCCGTATGCTCCTCTCATTCTCCTCCTCCAACTGTCTCCTTCTACGCATCCTTCTCAAGATGATGAGCAGGATCGCCTCATCAACCTTCTGCATAACAGGATCCATGACTCAGAAATGCAAAAAATACTCCGAAAATACAAGAAACACTCTCAACCGATCTGAAAATGCTCTCTCCTCTCTCTCTCTCCTACCAAAATGGCTTCCACACATTGCATTGTGGTTATTTTGGGTGTGGAAAATGGAGGAGGACTGATTTTTTAAAAAAACGCTATTTAGCGCTGACGCGGCTTAACGCTCATTAACATAATTTGAGAAACGCTGTTTAACGCGCGTTTTTAACGCCGGTTTTTCCCGGCGTTATAACTAGCTTGGACGTACGTTTTTTTGAACGCCCCGTGTGCATGGGGCCTTAAAGTTTGGTGCTCCGCAGTGATGAGGTTCTTTTACGATTGAGGCTGTCCTTTCTACCTAAAGTGGTTTCTACCTTTTTCTCTTAATGATGACATTAATCAATCCAATAAATACCAATTTAACAGCTGAAAAAAGACATTAGTAGCGCAAACACAACAAGATCAGAAAAGACAGATGCTCATCCACAACAGACATCCACCAGCAAAATTAATATTGCAATCCATCAAAAACCCATATAATCCTTGATACAGTCTCTAAATAGATGTAAAAGTAATTCAGGAAAGAAGGATCAAGATCCCAGGTGTGCAGCTTGAAGGAATACACCTCACACTCCTCCACCAATTAGTGTCTCAACTCAGGGAAGATGGCAACTCACCAGACTGTGATGCCTATCCACTCTCATGGAAAGGCTCACAAGCGTAGCTACTAATCACCAACAGGGGCACTGGATCCTACTGCTCACTCAATTTGACAGCCTCTGGACTTATTATGGAATAGAATTCTTGATATAGAAAAAATCATTTTCTCCACCCCTTGCATACAGTACACTCAGGATAAAAGAAAGAATTGCCGCAATAGTGTGATATTGTTTTCATAAAAACACACTTTTATTAAAGGTTCCTATATCATTACACTCACAAGTATAGTGCATCTTAAACAGCATGATTTGCAAGATTTCAGATTAACTGACAGACACCCCGGGGGTCTCCTCACCCTCTCCATGGTGGTGTGGCACCCTCTCGGAGTGGTCCGTCCGTCACTGCTGATCAATTCCGGTTGCCATATGGTCACGCCCTGAAGCTTTTTGTAATTTCTGACTTTGTCAAAGGGGAGACGAATGATGACATACAGTAGTCTTACCCTTCTTTTTTTTTGTGCACTTGCAGAACGTGTGCAGCAAAACTGACGTCTCTGTCTATACTATGGTGTGACTGTGAACGAACGAGGCCTAGAAGACAACTGTGAAAAATAAAGTGTTTAAAAATAACTAAAGGCTTCCCAAAACATAGAAAAATAGCAAAAACTGCTGCAGTAGTGCCCTCACTGCAATGACTAAATTTAAATCACTAACGCAGTGCAAAAGCTAGACCGGGGATACTATACTTTTTCAATACTCCCAGTTAAGTAGAACAATACTGTAGTGCAGAAAGCATAAAATTTCAGCATGTATATCTGTTTTTTTTTTATCCAAGCTGATTATAACAGATTCAGAAGAATCCTCCTCATGAGGCCCCAGTAAAACACTGAACATCGCATCAATTTGACCACGATGAAGAAGATTATTTTCTGTCCGTCTTTTTGGACATTTGTCTGTTTTTGCAGCATCCTCCTCTTCCAGATTAGAAAGATTAGTCCCGACTTGACATTTTGGCAGGAACCTCCTGCACCTCCTGTTGAATATCTTCTGTCAGCCACTGTCTTTCCTTGGCCAATACATCTTTAGAAGAGAAACCATGATTCTTGTATCGAGTATCCAAAAGACATGCCAGCAGAAGAACATTGTTATTCTCTTCATGCTTCTCAACACATTTGGTGAGGCTGTCTGTCCCTCATGGCCTGCCTACATGTTTTAATGCCAGGTGTGTTGGGTCCTTCATTCTCTTGAAGAAGCATCTTACTGTCACACATCGGATGACAGATGACACAGATGAGCCATAATGACTCGCCTCTAGTGCCCCTTCCTCTATGGGGAGGAGGGTCTCAATGACATTGGCTACAATGTCCCACTGATCAGCAGTAGGACAAGAATATCCTCCATATTCTCCTGAAAAGATGGTAAGCGCTCGCTTCTGTTCCAGCATTCTTTGCAGCATGTGAAGTGTTGTGTTCCATCGTGTTGGAACAGCCTGAATCAAGTTGTTTTTGTGTATGCCAAGGTCTTCCTGAATGCACCTCAGTCGCTGCTTGGCAAGGATTGAATGGTGGAAATGGCCTGCACACCTCTTCAGCATGCCAATCATATCAATCAAAGCTCTCTGGCTTGACAGACCATCATTTACCACAAGTTGGAGGATGTGTGCCATGCAGCTGAGGTCTGACATTTTAGCAAGCCTCATTCCTTTAACCATGTTTGCTCCGCTGTCTCGAAGTACAAGCATCACTCGGTCTTTGTTTATTCCCCAGTCTTCAAGCATGCCTAGAAACAGTTGTCTAATGAACTCCCCAATGTCGGATCCTTGCATCACTTTTGTATTCAACACCAATTGCCTTTTTGTCCATCTGCTGTCAATGAAGTGGCATAGAAGACTCATTAGTGACTGTTTGTCCTGACCAGCAGTCAGTGGTGAATGTGAGTGAGTTGCCAGCATTCTCTGGTTGCAGCATATTCTTTACTTTCTCAACTACCTTTTGGTGACTCTTTCCCAGCATTTCGGTTCGATAATGCTTTTCACTCTTCATTGTGTACCTTGGCTCAGCTATGGACATCAACTGCTTAAATCCAGAGTCAGACACCATTGTAAATGGCTAGTTATCTCTGACCATCATTTCTGTGATTGCTTTGTCCAGCAGTTGGGATCTTCCATCCAAATTTAGCCACCTGGCTTTTTCCTGAAACATATATGTTATTTTTGGAATAGCGGGCGTATTTCACTTTTGTGATTTGTTTGTTTTTTCTGTGCTGCATTATATATTTCAACATGAACTCGTAGATGGGCCCAAAGATTTGACGTGTTTTTGATTTTATGCAGTTGCTGATCTCATGCTTAAATTGTTTGTGCATGTATTGCACACTGC
Organism: Pelophylax lessonae; assembly: GCF_965119305.1. Classification (NCBI taxonomy): domain Eukaryota; kingdom Metazoa; phylum Chordata; class Amphibia; order Anura; family Ranidae; genus Pelophylax; species Pelophylax lessonae. Next base: position 406,641,111 of record NC_138768.1, on the reverse strand, counting down.
TGCTTTTCCTGGGGATGGTTGAGACGAAAAATTGTCCCAGATCACACTTTTTTACTTTTTCTGTCTGCATCCATCTCCCATTGCAGTTTGAAATAGAGTTTACACTGAATAAGGTTAAAAAAAACTGTCTGACTGGCACCCTGCTGTGGGTGGATGGCAGGCTGGCACTCTGCTGTGTGTGGCTGGCTGACACAGAGGCTGTGGGTGGGTGGCTGGCTGACACAAGGGCTGTGGGTGGGTGTCTGGCTGGCTGGGACAGGGGCTGTCGGTTACTGGCTGGCTGGAAACCTGCTGTGGCTGACTGGCTGGCACCCTGCTGCTGTGGGTGGCTGGCTGGCACCCTGCTGCCGTGGATGGCTAGCACCCTGTTGTGGGTGGCTGGCTGGCACTCTGCTGTGGATGGCTGGCTGGCACCCTGTGCTGGCTGGCACCCTGCTGCTGTGGGTGGCTGGCCGGCAATCTGCTGTGGATGGCTGGCACCCTGTTGTGGATGACTGGCTGGCTGGCTCCCTGCTGTGGCTGGCTGGCACCCTACACTCAGCTGTGGGTAGCTGGCACCCTGTTGTGGCTGGCTGGCACCCTGCTGTGGGTGGGTGGCTGGCTGGCACCCTGCTGTGGATGGCACCCTGCTGTGGCAGGCACCCTGCTGTGGGTGGCTGGCTGGCACAGGGGCGCTGGCTGGCTGGCACCCTGTGGTGGGTGGGTGGCTGGCTGGCACAGGGGCTGTGGGTGGCTGGCACCCTGCTGCTGTGGCTGGCTGGCTGGCTGGCACTGTGCTGTGGCTGGCTGGCACAGGGGCTGTGGGTGGCTGCTGTCTGGCATGTCCTCTCTAAAAAGCCAGAACGTGCAGGCCCAGTGCTTGCGGGCATGTGGCACAAAATACGAATTAACGTGTGCTTCGTGCACAATGTTGACCACATCTGCAAGTTTCGTGACTGATACTTAAAAAAAATAAATAAAAAGGGAATATCTGCCTCAGATAATCGGTCGATCCTTTCCTCCCTTGTGTTCAGGTTCCTTTTACTCTGTCCGCTATTTTGATGTATTTAAGAGCTATTCATGTTTATATGAATGGCACAACTTCTTTTTAGTAGTTAGATTTTCCTATTGGTTTTGGCTCACCAGGTTCTACAAAGTTGACTCGTCGGCAAATACTAGCTTTTTTCTCAAAGTTTTGCAGGTCTGTTGGGCTCTGGTTTGCCTGTTACTGTAGGATTTTTCCCGCCACTCCTTGTTTTTTCTTTTTTTTTTTTTTCTTTGGTAAACTTTTTTAGTATGTCATATGGTCATATGTCTTATGAACATGAAATCTAATGACCAATAGGGAGAAAAGGAAATTTGTACTCCTCCCATAAAAATCCCTTTTTGGGGTCCATTGAGGCACACAGATACCTTTCCTCTTGTGGTAATTTAATGCCAATGTTGCCTTTTTGTTTAGCTTGTTACAACTGAGCAGCATAGTTATACCCCCTAGGCCAGTGCTGGTGAACCTTGGCACCCCAGATGTTTTGGAACTACATTTCCCATTATGCTCAACTATAGTGCAGAGTACAGGAGCATCATAGGAAATGTAGTCTCAAAACATCTGGGGTGCCAAAGTTTGCCATCACTGCCCTAGGCCTAGGGGCTGGCCTTCCGTTTTTTATTTTTGTTTTAAAAAGATTCAAAAATCCTGTAGGTAGCAGTATAATAATAGAAGAAATGGCTGCACTCCAGATGTGATCAAAATTCAGGTTTATTGGCTGAACATCCCAATGTGACAAATGTGGCAAGGTAGACATGTTTCACACACTAGTATGTGTGCTTAATCATTACCAAGGTAGCAGTATAGCCAACAGTTCAAGTCAATAAAACTTGGTGTCTTGCAATAGTGTCTGTGAAAGGGATTTTACCGTGAACACAAAAATCAATTTTTTCTTTATGGACAAGTACAAAATGTATATGTCTAGTAGTTTTATATCAGCTTATCTGGTATATAATGTATACAGCCTAAGGAATTTTGTGTTCTCTTCTAATTTTTAACATCTGAATTGGGGTATGTGGTCAGGTAATTCCTAAATTGTTGCTCACTGGAGCATTGAGCGGAGGGGGCGGGACAGGGCGGGAGCAACCGGCTCAGACTCTCAGCAGCTTGCTGAGAGGCTGAGCCGGGTGGTGGACTAGGCATGTAGACAAATCCCAACTTTATGATCACGAACTTGCCTGAGCCTGGACCAGCTCTGTGTTGTCTGCTGACAGCAGACTTCAGCCCGCTGTCTACTGAAAATGGGCACAGGAGTGCGGAACTAACTGAACTCTGATGATCCACAGGAGAAGTACAACCAAATGAGTGTTGCCTGAAAATAGCAATGCACTTCCTGGTTAATGAGTGTGCTTTGGTACTCTTGTGCCTGTAGCCTTATAGCTGTATATCTGCAGTATGAGATCCAAAGCACTGCTGTCTCTGACTGCTAGTCACAGGAGATTTAAAGGGCAATTTGGTGATGTCAATGCTGTACTGCTCACTGGTCTCTGACACACTGAAATACAAAAACCCCACCTCTACCAATTTGGCCACCTTCATAGAAAGCACAAAGCAAGGCATGGTAAATCCGTAAGCTGCAGAGTAAGACAACAGGCAAAATCTTGTGACAAAGTACTTGTGGAAACAGCTTCCAGAGTTCAGTTCCTCTTTAAAGCGGTAGTATCCCGCTTTTTGACACTTTTACCTACAGGTAAGCCTATAATAAGGCTTACCTGTAGGTACAAATAATATCTCCTAAACCGGCATGGTTTAGGAGATATTTACAGTGCATGCAGCCGCTCGCGCGAGCGGCGCATGCGCTCTGAATGTCCGGGGGGACCTTCAATTAATTTGCTGGGAGCTTGCCGGAAAAAGTGACGTCATCGCGGCTCCGGCCAATCATCGCGCCGGAGCCGTCTCTTCTGGCCAATCACAGCACCGGAGCCGCCGAACCCGGAAAGACGGCGAGGGATCATGGCAGCGCCCGCAGCGATGTCCGGGGGTCCGTGTCGGGGCTTCGTTCTAAGGTAAGTTACACAAAATGGGCTAGTATGCGATGCATACTAGCCCATTATGCCTTTTTGTCTTGCAGGTTTTTTTTTTTTTACTTATTAGGGTTTACAACCGCTTTAAACTAGAACTATAGGCACTTTTCTTTCTTTTCATTTTTGGATAGAGCAAAGGAGGGTTATAACCCTTGTCAATTATTTTTTTTTCCGCCATTCTTGTCCCATTAGGGCGATTTCCCTTTACTTCCTACCCCCTTGGGGACTCCCAGGCCACCAAAACTAGTGTCCCCATTGGAAGATTTCCGTTCTTTATTTTTCTGGGGACAACCCAAAATTTGGGATTTTCTTTTACTTTTACTTTCAGTAATACAGTAAAACCTTAAATTGAGTGCAACTTGGTTTGAGAGCATTTTGCAAGACAAGCAAATTTTTTTTTTTTTTATAAATTTCGACTTTATATACAAGTAGCGTCATGTCACAACTGAGTATAAAAGATAAGAGAGGCGCCTCTAAGTGTAGTAATATGCTTACATTTAATGAAGGTACAACATTTAGCAACTCACATGCTTGATGATTAAAACAGGCACATCAAAGTATGCAGGCATTCGGGGTAAAGCTGTTCACACAGACCATCCCCTGCACTGCCATTAATGTCATCCCTTCCATGCTGCTCTCAACGAGCGCTTTAAGCCTCGCTTTCTGATCGCTCTACTGCAGGGTAGTCTTCCCGGTCACAATTGCAGACTGACGGCAGGGAGAGCCGGCGGTGAGGAAGAATGGTCTATGTAGACAGCTTCATCCCGGATGCCTGCATACTTAGATGTGCCTCTTTTAATCATCAACCAATCAAGCACGTGAGTTGGTAAATGTACCTTCATTAAATGTAACCATATTGGGTAAACTTCGAGGTGCCTCTCTTCTCTTTTATACTCTGTAGCTCCTGCTGGATTTTGCTTTTGATCCCCTTGTGGAGGCTGTCATTTGTGCATGGACATTTTATGGTTACACAACCTATCACATTACTATAATCTTTTTTATATGGACTATAAACTGAAGGATTTATGAACAAATGGTTTTGGAACTAATCCTCTGAGTTTCCATTATTTTTTTTTTTTTTTTTATGGGGAAGTTCACATTGTTATGAGTGCTTTGGATTGCAAGCATGTTGCCGGAACGAATTTTGCTCGCAATCCAAGGTATTACCGTAATGGTAAACAGGACAAATGGAGAGGATGAATCTTGTTAACGGGGGCACAGGCAGAAAAAAAAACTGATAGGTGTTCAAATCCCTCGGCACTCCATCCAAAACTAAAAGAAAAAGTTTTCCCTTTTAGTTATACTTTAAATGTCACATTGCATGACACTCATTTGCAAAGTAGCATGCAGCTGTTAGGCAAAATGAAATGTTTCCAAGCAAAACTGCAGACTTCATACAAAAGGACCTAGCACACCGTATTGTGCATCTGCTGAAATGTACTCTTAGCTTAATTTACAGTCAATTTAGGTTGTTGTGGGGAACAAACTGTCAGAATATGGAACTGGTTGCTGCACATCCAGAGACATAGCTTTCAGATGATACATGTACAATATAGCTAACTATATTTGAAAGCTGACAGTTTTTTTTTTCTTGTTTTTACATTGTGAAGATAGAGTATTAAATTACAAACAATTTGCTTGAAAATCTCAGCCCATTTTATGGGTGAATTCATATAACTCCAGTGCCATCTGCTGGCATCATGTTGCTATAGCATCTATATCCTAAATGTAGCCGAAAATTAGAGATGCAAAAAAAAAAAAAAAAAATGAAATTCAGAAGGCTCTGTCTGTCTAATCCATCTGTCTCATAACTTAGATCTATGTTTTTTTAAGTATTCAATCTCTTCTCCTATACTTTAGCTGTTTTACAGCCTATGTGTCACGGCTAATATAGTTGTCTTTTTGTCTTGGGTAGCTCATATAATTGTCTTTCTCAGGTATCTCATTTCATATATTTGTCTGTCCCAACTATCCCATCTCATTTGTCTGTCCTTCTCAGGTATCTTGTGTACAACCATGGCCAAAGGTTTTTTGAATGATACAAATCTTAATTTTCACAGTCTGCTGCCTCAGTTTTTATGATGGCAATTTGCATATACTCCAGAATGTTATGAAGAGTGATCAAATAATTTGCAATTAACTGCAAAGTCCCTCTTTGCCATGAAAATGAATTTAAAGGAGTTGTAAAAGCAGGGAGGATTTTTTTTATCTTAATGCAGTCTGTGCATTAAGATTAAAAGCCTTCTGTGTGTAGCAGCCCCCCGTCAGCCCCCCCTAATACTTACCTGAACCCCATCTCTCTCCAGCGATGTCCACAAGTCCCTCGGCCGACCCGGACTCTCCCTCCTTATTTGCTGAGATACAGCCGCGCCACTGGTTTCCGCGGCTGTCAATCGAATGGCAGTGAGCAAATCAGGAGAGTGAAGGGGTGGGGTCAAACGGCAGCTCCATGTCTAAGTTAACACACAAAGCTACAGCTCGGCTCAGGTGCCCCCATAGCAAGCTGCTTGTTGTGGGGGCATCTCGATAGGAGGGAGGGGCCAGGAGCAGCAATGAGGGACCTGAGAAGAGGAGAATCCAGGCTGCCCTGTGTAAAACCAACTGCACAGAGCAGGTAAATATAACATAACGTATTTATCGGCGTATAACACGCACCTAAATTTTTAGGGCAGAAATTTCAGGAAAAAAGCTGAAATTTTAAATAAACAGCTTTGAACTCAGAACATTTTTTTAAAATTAAATGTGGTCTTACCAGTGCCCACAAATGCAGCCTCATCAGCGCAGTGTCCTTAAATGCAGCCTCGCCAGTGCAGTGCCCATACATGCAGCCTCGTCACTGCAGTACCCATACATGCACCCATACATGCAGCCTTGCCAGTGCCCATACATGCAGCCTTGCCAGTGCCCATACATGCAGCCTTGCCAGTGCCCATACATGCAGCCTCGCCAGCGCAGTGCCCATACATGCAGCCTCGCCAGCGCCAGTCCCCATAATTGCAGCCTCACCAGCGCCAGTGCCCATACATGCAGCCTTCGCCAGTGCCCATAATTGCAGCCTTGCCAGTGCCCATAATTGCAGCCTTGCCAGTGCCCATAATTGCAGCCTTCGCCAATGCCCACACATGCAGGCTTTGCCAGTGCCCATACATGCAGCCTTTGCCAGTGCCCATACATGCAGCCTTTGCCAGTGCCCATACATGCAGCCTCGCCAGCACCACTATACACATCGCTTTAAAAATGTCCAGAAAACAGCACCGAGAGGTAGAGGGGAGCGGGTGGCGCCGAGAGGTAGAAGGGGGCGGGCGGCGCCGAGGAGAAGGAAGGATGCGCTCTCATCAGAAGTCCCGGCGCCTATGATTGATGTCGGCATAGGAGGCGGGACTTCCGATGACTGCGCGTCATTCCATCTCCTCGGTGCCGCCCGCCCCCTTCTACCTCTCGGCGCCGCCCGCCCCCTTCTACCTCTCGGTGCTGCTTTTTGGACATTTTTTTTCCTCATATCGGCGTATAACACGCACAGCTACTTTTTCCTCCATTTTTAGGAGGAAAAAGTGTGTGTTATACGCCGATAAATACGGTATATATATTTTTTTTTTAAACGAGAGTTAACAATCATTTTAATCCCATAAAACCTATTTCCACTGTAATTGTGAGGAGGGCTTCAGGGCGCCCAAGAAAGTCCACTAAGCGCCAGGACCGTCTCCTACAGTTCATTCAGCTGCGGGATCGGGGCACCACTAGTGCAGAGCTTGCTCAGGAATGGCAGCAGGCAGATGTGAGTGCATCTGCACGCACAGTGAGGCGAAAACTTTTGGAAGATAGCCTGGTGTCAAGAAGGGCAGCAAAGAAGCCACTTCTCTCCAGGAAAAACATCAGGGACAGACTGATATTCCGCTTTAAGTGCAGGGATTAGAATGCTGAGTACTGGGGTAAAGACATTTTCTCTGAATTCCCTTTCCGATTTTTTTTTTTTTTTTTTTTTTTCTGGGGCATCTGGACAAAACCTTGTCCTGAGAGAAAAAAAGGTGTCTTGTGTCAAGCCACCATTAAAGCATCCTGAGACTCTTCATGTGTGGGGTTGCTTCTCAGCCAAGGTAGTGGGCTCTCTCCCCATTTTGCCCAAAAACACAGCCATGAATAAAGAATGGTACAAAGAGCAATATTTTTCAACCCTCAACGAACAGTTTGGTGATGAACAATGCCTTTTCCATAAGGCAAAAGTGATAACTAAGTGGCTTGGGGAACAAAACATCAACATTTTGGGTCCATGGCTAGGAAGCTCCCCAGGCCTTAATCCCATTGAGGATTTATGGTCAATCCTCAAGAGGCAGGGGAACAACAAAAAAAAAAAAAAACCTCACAAATTCTGACAAACTCATGCCGGGGTGAACTGCAGAGGTATTGAAAAAGAAGGGTCAACCCTGCAAATATTAACTCTTTGCATAAACTAATGTAATTGTCAATAAAAGCCTTAGTCACTTATAGGATCACTGTTGGATCTCCATCACATTCAAGCCCCAGAGAAGAGGGAGATCTTTGAGCCCCGAAAACACGTTGGCTGTTCTGTGTTGTGTTGTCTTTTGTGAGGAAACATCAATGTTAAAAGTGGTTGGACTCCGAGACCCTTTGTTTGGTGCTTGCAGTAGATTTTGTACACAGTAATCAGATGTCTTGTGTGGGGTATTATGTCAAAACGCTTTCGTAAAGTTCAAGTATATTATATCTATAGCCACTCCTTTGACTTAGCTTTTCCTTACTTCCTCAACAAAAGAAAGCAGATTTGTTCGACAACTTAAGTGGCGGGTTCACATTTGTGCGATGCGGGAACGCTGCCATATGCGAAACGCTGGGGGGGCAATTGAAAGTTAATGACGCCCCCAGATCAGATTGCATATCGCAGTGCGATCTGAAAGTTCGCACAGAATCGGATCTCACTAGTGTGAACCACCATGTGATCCAATTCTGCTGCGGACCAAAAAAAGGGTCCTGTGCGTGTTTTAGTGCGATTGCGATGCAAATTCAGCCATACAAACTGAATGGCTGAAGTTGCACCGCACAGAGATCGCATGTCATTTTAGGAGCAGTGCGCTCCGAATTACATGCGATCTCTGTGATCGCACAAATGTGAACCGGCACTCAGTCTTTTGTGAATCAATGCTTATAAAATTGTTTTCTAGCAAAGACTTGCATGTGGTCTTTTATCAAACTGTCACGTATCTTCCCGACTATAGAATTTAAAACTAACTGGTCTGTAGTTACTTGGCAGAGACTTTACTCTCTTTTTAAATAGAGGTACCACAGTGGCCTAGCGCCAATCTGATGCTACCGAGCCAGTCATTAAAGAGTCTCTAAAAATTGGAAACCATGGCTTTAAAATAAGAGCTCAACTCTTCCAAGTGCTGCATTCATCTCTATTTTGTCTAAATTTTTCTGAACCTTTTTAATTTTGAACCATTTGAGTTCTTTTGAAGCTATGTCAATACTATCCCCCAAAGCTAAAAAAAGGTATGCCTTCTCTTTTTTTTTTTTTTCTCTCCAGTCACCAACAGTAAACTATCTTGTAAATGTCCTACAGGCTCAGAAATGATCTTTCTATTATTATTATATTTAAATATTTCTGGGGGGTTTGTACGAATCTTTCACAATCTATCATTCATTTTGAATTTTTGCAGTCTTTATTTCATTTTTACATCTTCTGTTTTTGTTTTTTAACTTTTTCAAGTGATTTGTAAGTGCTTCTTCATTTGTATATGTTTTAAATGCCATTTTTCTTATTCTTTTTAGTTTTTTTTTTTTCTTTTGTGATTTTGGAAGCGAGCCATATAAGTTTTATTTTTAGCCTTTTAAACTCATGGGAATGTACAGTATTTTGTAGTGTGTTTTGCATGCAGTCAATTGAAACATTCCAGTTTCTTTTCTGTTTCCTTCAATGACCACATTTCCTTCAAGTCTAAGTCTTGGAGTGCATCCCTTGGGCTTGGAAATGGGCTCTCCTAAAAATAAATGTTTTATCTATACTTTTTTGTGCTTGTTGTCTACAACTTACATTAAATGAGATTATGCCATGGTCACTGCTACCTAGTAGTCATTTTATACAAACATTAGTAAAAGGCTACACATGATTTGAGATTACCTCGTCTATCAGAGCATAATTTCTAGTTGGGGCTTCTGTAAACTGTGCCATAAAATTGTCTTGTAAAAGTTTTAGAAAGTCTTGCTCTTTTACGGTTCCAGCAGTGTCCCTACTTTAGTCAATTTTAGGCAGTCCTGTTTTTTCAGTGCTTAATAAATGCTTGGGAGTTTACCCACCTGCATTTCTTGAGTACCCTGTTTATGTGAAATTTGTGCTAAGTTTCTGGGTCTGCATAATCATTAGGAGCTCCTATATTTCTTCGTAGATCATTTTATTTTAGATTATGTGGACTACACAGAAGGGGCTTAAACACATTAAGGGTGGGAAGAAATACCCAACATTTCTATGTGAACATGAACATTTACTTTAATCACCCCAGCGAGATCTCACAACATATGGCAAGGACTGACGTAGCCTAACATGCTCCATTTGTAACAAACCTATCACTTTTTTTGCTAAACTGCCCCTAAAAAGTAAGGGCTTATTCTCACTAGATGCATTTTCATGTGTTTTTGATTGCAAGCAAAATACACAGACATTGTGAAAATATTTTTTAAGTGATCTAATTTCCACCAATATGTTTATTGCTGTGCATTGAACATGTTTATCATGCTGCAATTTTGTCATGTTGACCTGCATTTTGCCTTCCAATCCATTGACCTGGGTTTTTTAAATGCAGAAAATTATAGGGGGTTAGGATTTATTGAAACTGTAGCAGACAGAATCTGGAGGAGTTCTGCATTGCAACCAGTCATCTTCTCTCTTCAGATTGCTCAGTTAAGCTTTGAAAAGGAAAGCTCCAGAAGCTGACTGGTTACCATGAGCAGCTTCTCTAGATTTTGGTTGTCCAGTTCTGATAAATTGCTCTCCTCCATGTGTTTATGCTTAATTTGTTAAATGATTCTGATGACAACAAGAGTAAAGCAAAGATTATATTAGATTATTTGATTTCTGGTGTACTGCATGTCCCTGATATAAAATTAAAGGGGTGAACATGCAAATGTCGGTTTTACCAGTTCTAAATGTAAGAGAATTGGATAACTGGCGGAAATGTCGACCTATTGATTTTTATCTTGGTGAAACAATTGTATCAACATCAACATTTAGCTATGATATTAATAGAAAAAAAATAGCTCAACGAATAGCTTTCCAAAAGATCATTTGTTAATGTCCCAAATTACCTGAAGAATTTGTCACAACTGGGCAATGATTTTTATGGGTATTTTTATTTCTTGGCATGTTCTTCCTTTTGTGTTCTAACTTTTAAAGTCTACTACAAAATATTATTAGGTAATATTAGGTTCGTAAAAGCTTGGTATATTAAAGACAATTATAGAAAATGTATAGGGGTTTTGTACATATCTTTAAATATCATGATCAAGACTAAGAAAGAGCTCACCATATTAAACATATCCCTCTTGCCACTCTCCCTAACAAAGGCTCTCACTGAGGTTTCAGTAAGTGGTTTGTCTGGAAGGAAAAAACCTCCTGCTGTGCTTTCTTTCATATGAAAATTCTTGGTACATTTTAAGACCTGATGAATGTTATTCAAAAGTACAAAATTTTGGTTGCCCTGATCATTCATTTTGGAATGAATGCAATTTCTCGAATGAAAACCACATTCACTGATAGAAATTTAATTACTCCAGAAAAAATTTCCATGCTGCTTCTTTGAATTTTTTTCCCATTGCTGCAGTTTAAAATAAACGTCAATTTGACCCATCTAACGTTAAGAAATTCAATGTTCTTTAAATGAAAAATGTTGAAACTCAATTTTATTAGTATATGGCCAGCTTTAGACTGCCCTGGGATTCATTCATATGATGATTGTTAAAATAAAAAGTAATTTAGAAATAAACCATATGTGGAGTGAAGTATTTTGAATCCCGTGCCTGAGGATGTGTTATACGGTATTTGTCACGTGTAGGTATCACATTTCCAAAAGGTATGCTTTTAGAATGCGTGGAAATAAAAGGATTCCAAGGAGCCTAAATTGGCTTTGGAATTAAGGGAGGAACATGTTCTAGCCAGGCTTATTTCCCTTCAAGGATTTGTGAAGTATGCACAGAATCCCTTTATTCGTTTCAGGTCAAGACCACTGCCAATGGAGCCTGTAGGAATACAACCTTGGATTGATTGTGCTGCCCTCTGTTAGGGCTCCTACTGTATACACTGATACTTTTTTTCCCTTATACATCCTTGTGCCTGCAAAAGGAAACCAGAAGCAGCTTATGGGATTCCTTGAGAAACTGAAAGGCAAACTCAAATGTGAGCCAGACCATCACAGAAGTAGCTGAAACCTTACAGTACTTGACTTGCTGCTAAAGCTAGCCATACATGGATCAGTTTTTTTTTTTTTTTTTTTTGATCAGCCAAAAGGGTGATTGAAAATAAAACTGAACAGATTCCCCCATCTACAAAAACCTGGTGAATAGAGGAATCCCTCCTCACTGTGTTACTTTATTCTTGTAGCAGGGACTCCACCGCTGTCAGAATACACCGATCAGTGCTGCAGTTGATTGGCTGCAGCATTAACTGAAAAAATTGATTTAGCAACCAGCCCTTTCGTCTGAAGTCGATTGTTAGTTCAACTTTTCACCAACAGAAATGGCCACAAATGGATTAAAATTCGGCTGATACCTGCTGAGCTGGCTGAATTTCAATCCATCTATGGCCAGCTTAAGTCTGAAGACCATATACATAAACCCTTAAACTTTGTTCTCTCCTACAGAACATTTTTTAATTTTATTGGTCCTACCATATTATAAAATGACCTAAGAAAAAAGCATAACTGACATACAGTTCACAATGGTGAATTTTAGTGCAGTTCTTTAAAAAATCCAGATTGCTGCATTTCTATGTGGTTTCCAAGTGCGACAAATAGCATAACTGAGACACTGTTCACATCAGTAAATTTTACTGCAGTGTATTAAAAAAATGGTTCAAGCATGCTACGAAACAGGTTAACGCCCCCCCCCCCCCCCCCGCGCGTCATCACTTTCGTGCGGCCCTTCAGTGAGGTATGCGCTTCACCGCTGCCTCGATCTGACTGAGTCCCCTGATTGGTTCTCCCCTAGTGTCCTCTCCCATCTGCTGGCCAGCCTCAGGGATGGAAAGACCGCGGACCCGGAAGGACCCCGAGCTATCAAGATAGACGCTTACCTCCATGTAAGTTTTTAATATGTGTCAATAAAATTATTTACATCTGCTACACTGAGTGGCACTTTTCTCTCTTTTCTGTCTGTTCATGGGACTGTTACTTCGGCCTAACAAAGAGCTGCCCTCGATGTAAGTGCCGCATTTTGCATCTGTGCCATCCATACCAGTCTGGCTGCACCTTATCCATCATGACTGGTGAACTGAAGCTTTATCCCCAAGCAGGAGCGCCCATCAAATCTTTTTCTTTCTCCAGTATATTTGAATATGGTTGATAATATTGGTTAAATTACAATAGTTACATAGACATTTCATGAAACATTAGGTCATGAATATTTACTTGAAGTCATGGAAAAGTCATGGAATTTTATTGGTAAAAATGTGTATGAAGCCTGTTTACTGTACTCCAAGATAAAGAATTGGATGTCAAAATTCCACTTTTTTCTTTTTTGCAATTTCAGGTATATGGTATATTACTTTCCACGTGACCTGGTCTACAAAATTTTTAGCTTTCTACCTCTTCGAGTTATTGGTGCTGCAATGAAGGAAGTGACCAGAACCTGGAAGATCTTATCTGGAATCACACAGGCAGATAGCCGTTTCAAAAATGCCTGGCTTGTCATGATTGCAAATGGCTGGGCTAAAGGTAATGTGACATTTTTGATGCAAACTAAAATAAATTTAGTGTAAAGGAAGGATAAAACAAAACCGAGCTTTAACTACATCATGTCAGCGCAACTCAGAGTAGGGGCACTGAAGAAACTTCAACAAAATCTTGTACATATATATGCAGTGGCATTCTTTTCGGAAGGAGGAAGCTGTTACAGCAACAAGGAAATTGCAAATCTGAGAATAGTGTTTCATGAAATACCAGTACACTTTTCTGGCAGTACAAAAACACCTAAAGTGTGTTTATGAATTCTGTTTAAGACTAATATCTTCCATAATAGCCAAATTTATTACCCTAGTAATTAAAAGCCGATTTTATATCAAAATAGCAGTATAAAAAAAAAACAGCTTCTTTTCGGCTTCAAGCAACACATAAATTTAAATGCTGTGTGATTTATTAGGGAAGATCACTCCCAATATGCCTACCTCTGCCAGTGATTTTGATCACAAAGGCAAAGTAGGGAGGGGAACATAATATATGGCTGCAAAATAAATCTGGAGAATGTAGCTTGAACGTCCACCAGTGCTCGAGTGCTCCCAATGTCAACCCACATCAGCTGAACATAACGCCAAAACCCCCCTGGCGTATCAAGGTTAAAAAAGTCCAACTGTCCAGCACCTCAGGAATACATTACCTGTCAAAGGTGAGTACTTGCCTGCTACTCACTTCCCCTGTATTTTCTGACCCACGTGTTTTAAAATTGGTCTACAGCCTAGTACACGCAATGAGATTTTTGGATGAATGATCGTCCATTTTTTTTTCTTTGTTTTGGCATGCTAGTGTCCAGATTGAAAATGAAGAGGTTACTTAAGTACGAAATCTCTTGTACGATAGAATAAAATTTAAAAGGTGATGTCATGCGTTGTAATGTATTTATATTGCATTTTCGGTTATAAATTGTACTGATAAAACAAAAATCATATGATCTGGTATCGTCCAAGAAAAATTTTAGTGTTTTATACCTTCGGAAAATTTTGGACGAAAGCGATGTACGAACGATCAGATTATCGTACGATCACTTTGAAAACAGACATTTGTACAATTTTCTGATCGTGTGTACAGGCCTTAATAAAACTTTGCAACACCCCCATTTTCTGTGATCTCTGTTCCTTCCAACAGTGCTTTCACTTCAGTGTTTCCACATCTTCGGCAGAAATCTTCATCTCATCATGTGTACATCCCTCAAAAAGTAAAGAATTAATATAGTGCAGTAATATAAAATTACCATAACAAGTTACTATATTGTGCTCACATGTATGTGTGACAATCAAGCATGAAAATCAATAATGAGATCTGACTTCTTACCCCTTCTGCTTATCCCCTTACCAAACATCCCCTTTAAAAGGCTTATCAATTCACTGCAAATTCATGTTCTCCACAGAACCCTCCTCTTCTTGGTGTCACTGAAAAAGAATATAGCCAAAATATTGTAGTATCACCACTACACTAATGTTCACTAAATAAATTGTGCTCACATTAAACCGTGCTCCATAAGGCGCAAAAGCTGTGAATTAATCAATACATGCCACCATATACTGTCCCCATTTGCACAAAACATCTTACCAAACTCAGCTGCTAAGGCACAGGGTTAGGTGATATCGCATCTGATAATCCTCTTAGATGTCACTCCTTCATTCCCTTTATTGCACAGGCTCCCAATGAATGAATGATACACAGTGACTTGAAAACTTATTCATACCATTTGAAATTTTTCACATTTTGTCATGTTACAACCAAAAACTCAAATGTAAATTTTATTGGGATTTTATGTTATAGACAAACACAAAGTGGCACATAATTGTGAAGTAGGAGGAAATTGATAAATGGTTTTCAAATTTTTACAAATATTTGAAAAGTGTGGCGTGCATTTGTATTCAGCCCCTGATACCTCTAGCTAAAATCTAGTGGAACCATTTACCTTTTAGAAGTCCCCTAGTTAGTAAATAGAGTCCACCTTTTGTGTAATTTAATCTCCGTATCAATACAGCTGTTCTGTGAAGCCCCCAGAGGTTTATTAGAGAACCCTAGCGAACAAACCGCATCATGAAGGCCAAGGAACACACCAGACAGGTCGGGGATAAAGTTGTGGAGAAGTTTAAAGCAGGGTTAGGTTTTTTTAAAAAAAATATTCCAAGATTTAAACTGTTCACAAAGTACTGTTCAGTCCATCATTCAAAAATGGAAAGAGTATTGCACAACTGCAAGCCTACCAAGACATGGCCGTCCACCTAAACTGAATGGCCAGGCAAGGAGAGCATTAATCAGAGAAGCAGCCAAAAGGCCTATGGTAACTCTGAAGGAGCTACAGAGTTTCGCAGCTCAGGTGCGAGAATCTGTCTACAGGATAACTGTTAGTTGTGCACTCCACAAATCTGGCCTTAATGAAAGAGTGTTGAAAGAAAGCCTTTTGCAGTTTGCGAGAAGCCATGTGGGGGACGCAGCAAGCGTGTGGAAGAAGGTGCTCTGATCAGATGAGACCAAAATAGATTTTTTTTTTTTCAATTAGCAAAACGCTATGTGTGGCGGGCGGAAAACGAACACTGCACATCACCCAAGAAACATGTAGGTAGCAGCATCCTGTTGTGGGGATGCTTTTCTCCAGCAGGGGCAGGGAAGCTGGTCAGAGTTGATGGGAAGATGGATGGAGCCAAATACAGGGCAGTCTTAGAAGAAAACCTGTTAGAGTCTGCAAAAGACTTGAGACTGGGGCAGAGGTTCACCTTCCAGCAGGACAACCACCCTAAACTTAAAGCCAGAGCTACAATGAAATGGTTTAGATCAAAGCATATTCATGTATTAGAATAGCCCAGTAAAAGTCCAGACCTAAATTTAATTGAGAATCTGTGGCAAGACTTGAAAACTGCTGTTCACTGAACCTACCCATCCAGTCTGACAGAGCTTGAGCTATTTTGCAAAGAAGAATGGGCAAAAATGTCACTCTCTAGATCTGCAAAGATAGTAGAAACATACCCAAAAAGACTTGCAGCTGTAATTGCAGTGAAAGGTGGATCTACAAAGTATTGACTCGGGAGCTGAATACAAATGAATACAAATGCACGTCACACTTTTCAGATACTTTTTTGTAGAAAAATTTGAAAACAATTTTTCTCTTGCGTCCTCCGACAGTCGCCGCCCACTCATACAGTCTTCACCAATGGGGTATTGACTTCCTCTCCTTAGGAGTAGCTAGGCATAAGACTTGTTAAAACATAAGCATTTACGTAGACACACCCATGGGGGCTGTCCCACTGGTCCAATACCCCCCTGCAATAGCCATCCCAACCCAGTTTGTCTTCTGCCTAGTTCAGGAGTAGATAGGCTTCCCTGTGCTGGGGCTACAGTCTCAGCCTTCTTCTTCTTCTATTGTATTATTTTATTTTCTATGAATGTCATTTTTTCTTTGCATTACTAGCTGTTTTATTTTGTCAGCGTTAGTTAGTCGGATCTTCGGATGAAGACGGCGTTTGCGGAGCTGGGAATCGGACTGGTCGTCCTGGTGCTCCGGGACAGAGGATCAGATGGAATCCCAGCCCGCCATTGAGCGTTTAGCGGGCTATGTGTTAGCCCTGGCCTCGCAAACGACCCATCCCTGTCCTCAGGGATGCAGCCTGTGAGGTGGCTACCTCACCGGACACATGCACAGTTCATCTGTGCACTGCTGGTGTCCTGTGCTTTTTTCTGGCTGACGGCACTCCCCTGCCATCTGAGGGCGGGTGGTTTCCCGTTTATATGAGGCACCCCACGCCATCGAGTACAGGTAAGTACACTTCTGTGTGGGGCCTCTGTCTGGGGTCGGCAGTCCTGTGTGCCTGTGGTGTCCCCTATGTCTGTGCGTTTTGGGCTCCCTGATCCCGGTCCCTGCGGGGGTTTTTTCTCTCACAGCCAGCTCTGTGTGGGGTTTTGGGGGTTCCCTCTCCTGTGTCACTTTAGGGTTCTTGGAGGTACAGACACGTGCGGCGACCGCTGCGGGGATAAAAACCGCCGTTTCGCCATTTTAGGTGTGGGCAGCATGTCTGGCTTCACTATGGGCACTTATACAGCATTGCATGTAGTGTATTTTGGCTCCTTGCAGCGCCATCTTGTGTGTGGCAAACGATCGTTCCGAGCACATGTCGGCAGCCATTTTACCGAAGCCTCCCATTACTTTACATAGGCATCCATGTTTCCTTAGCCTGCAGCCTCAGTTCAGTCTCTGGCGGTGACATCACTTCCTTCCTTCACTCAGGAGCGACCGACGGCTTTCAGTTTGTCTCTGCGGGGGGTCTGTGTTCCACAGTCATTGTAGCGGTGTGTTGCGGGGTCCGCGGCGCACTTAAAGGGCCAGTACCTTTTTAAAAAAAACAAAAAAAAAACAAAACCTTTTTTTTTTGCAATGGAATCCCAGGACAGCAAATTCCCTCCAGCCTTGGTGGTGGATTTAAGTTCCTCTGAATCCTCTACCCTGACTAATTTGGCTGCTGTAGTGGCGACTTTGGTGTCCAAAATGGATGTGCTGATGACTGAACGTGCTGCTAGAAAAGGGCCTAGGATTTCTTTTTCTTCTGATTCTAAATCTGACATGGTTGCTGTAGGTAGCGTGCCCCTTTCAGGGTCTCGCTCTTCTCAGCAGGACCCGCAAGAGTCTGAGGGGGAGGCGGAGGTTACAGGGGTGGATGAATTCCCCCCCCCCCCCCCGGGACGCCCGAGGAACGCGCAGCTATGGATGCACTGATTCTTGCCATTAAAGAAACACTACATTTAGAGGATGAGCCCAATCCTCCGGGCATTGTGTCCTCTTTTGGTACACACAGGACCCGCAAGACGGCGCAGGTTTTTCCTTGCCCCGCTGAGTTTCATCACACAGTGAATGAGCAATGGTGCAATTTAAAACACACCTTCATGGTGCCTAGAAGGTTTCAACTACCCTTTTGCGTCTACTACGGTTGCACGCTGGTGTGTGGCTCCTCAAGTGGATCACACTGTAGCCAGATTGAACAAGGCTACTCTGGTTCCCACCGAAGATTCTCCGGTATTTAGGGATCCTACGTATAGGAGGCTGGAATCTCTTGCCCGCCATACCTACGTGGTGGCGGGTTCCATGCTAAAGCCTATTTTCGCCTCTGTCATGGCGGCTCAGACCAAGGTGCTAAGATGCACTCTCATGGCTGATTCTGCCCCCCCCCCCCACTACCGTGGAGATGGTGGACCAGATTTATCAAGGGGTCATGTATTTGTACGATGCGGCCTTAAATGAGGCCCCATTGGCTGCCCGCCTGTCCAGGGTCGCAGCGCTTAACCGTCGACTGATATGGTTGAAAAGCTGGTCGGCTGACCAGAAATCCAGAAATACGGTGGCTGATATTCCCTATGCGGGGTCTCGCCTTTTTGGAGACTCCCTGGATGAATTGGTTAAAGGAGTCACTGGGGGCAAGAGCACTCTGCTGCCCCAGAATCCTAAGGGCAAGTTTTTCCGCAGCATGCGTGGTCCCGCCTTTAAACCTAATCAGGGGTCCTTTCGTGCCTTCAAGGCACAGTACAAGGGAAAACCCTTCAAGGGCCAGGGTGGCCAGAGAAAGCCCTGGGCCGGCAAACAAAAATCCGGCCAAGCTGGTGCGGCGGCTCAGTCCGCCTTTGCCTGAAGGGGCGCCCTCACCCATTTCAGGGGTGGGGGGACGTTTGCGCGGTTTCCTCCGGCCTTGGCTGCTCCGAGTTCCGGACAGGTGGGTTCAGGAAATCATTCGATCAGGGTACAAGATCGAATTTCTTTCACATAGAAACATGACAGATTCTTTCCCTCAAATCTTCATTTGACCCCAGGGCGGTTACAAGACCTGCATCAGGCGGTACAGGATCTCCTCGCTCAGGGGGGCATCCCGATGCCTCATCGGGACAGGTTTCGGGGGTTTTACTCAAATTTTTTTACTCAAATCTGTTCACTGTGCCCAGAAAGGAGGGCAAAGTGCGTCCGATTCTGGACTTGAAAGTTCTGAACCACTTCGAGCGCTCGAAAGTTCCGCATGGAATCGCTCTGCTCGGTGGTGGCCTCCCTGAGTCCGGGAGAATTCCTGGCCTCTATCGACCCGAAGGATGCGTATCTACACATCCCCATTTTCGAGGGTCATCAGAGGTACCTCCGGTTTGCTATCGCGGAGGATCATCATCAGTTTGTGGCGTTACCTTTTGGTCTCGCTTCGGCACCAAGGGTCTTTACCAAAGTGTTGGCACCTGTTCTGGGCCTGTTGCGGACACAGGGCATTGCGGTCTTGGGATATCTGGACGATCTCCTGTTAAGATCGAGTGCCAGTCGGAGCCTGTTGCTCAATCTGTCCACTACGGTCCAGACGCTCCAGGAGTTCGGTTGGACCATCAACGTTCAGAAGTCGACCTAGTCTCCTTCGGTTCGTCTTCCATATTTGGGAATGGTTCTGGACTCTGCTCAGGCGAAGGTGTTCTTACCGGAGGACAAGCTCCGTACCCTGCAGTCTGAGGCCAGGTTCTCAGGGACAACGAATCCTCGTAACTCAGGACCTGAATGCGGTCCCTGGGGTTGATGGTATCGGCCTTCGAGGCGATACCATTTGCACAGTTTCACACGCGATCTCTCCAAGCGGAGATCCTGGCCAGGTGGGACAGACTACCTCAGTTCTTGGACCTGAGAGTGTCTCTGAGTCGCCAAACCAGAATGGATCTCTTGTGGTGGCTTCAGTCCCCGGCTGTTTTTTAAGGAAAATCCTTTCCGGCCGTTACTATGGACGGTGATTACCACCGATTCCAGCCTGTCGGGCTGGGGTGGCATCCTGGGCAACCTATCTGCCCAGGGCACTTGGTCGGAGGAGGAATCCTCCCTTCCGATAAACATATTGGAATTGAGAGCGATCAGGCTGTTCCTGCTCCACTGGTCGGATCGTCTTCAGGTCCGTCCTGTACGGGTGCAGATGGACAATGCCACTGCGGTGGCGTACATCAACCACCAAGGGGGCACCAGGAGTGCCCGGGCAGCCCAGGAAGTGACCAGTATTCTATCTTGGGCCGAGACTCATATCCCGGCGATATCGGCAGTTCACATTCCGGGTGTGGAGAATTGGCAGGCCGATTATCTAAGCCGCCAGACCCTGGACCAGGGGAATGGTTCCTGCACCCGGAGGTATTTCAAATGCTGTGTGCGAAGTGGGGATCCCCGGATGTGGATCTGTTCACGTCTCGGTTAAACCACAAGGTGGAAAGGTTCGTGGTAAGAACGCGCGATCCTCTGGCAGACACCTCGGATGCGCTGGTGGTGCCTTGGCATCAGTATCGTCTGATCTATGCCTTTCCCCCGATTGAGTTGTCCAGGTTCTTTCGCAGGTTGGCCTCGGAAAAAACACTGGTGATTCTGGTGGCCCTGGACTGGCCACGCCGGTCCTGGTACGCGAACATCGTTCACCTGGCCGTCGAGCCTCCATGGCGGCTGCCAATGCGGGAAGATCTGCTGTCTCAGGGACCAATCTTCCATCCTGCTTTACAGTTGCTGGCTTTAACGGCATGGCTGTTGAAAGCCAGGTCCTGAGGGACAGGGGTCTCTCCTCGGAGGTCATTCCTACTTTACTCAAGGCTAGAAAAGCCTCGTCTGGTAAGATTTATTACCGTACGTGGAAAGCTTATTTTGCCTGGTGTGAGTCCAGGGGTTTCTCTCCTCGTTCATACTCGGTGGCGAGAGTGTTGGCTTTCCTCCAGTCTGGTGTGGACCAGCTCCTTGCGTTGGCCACAATAAGGGGCCAGGTATCTGCACTGGCTGTTCTTTTCCAGCGCCCTGTGGCGTCTCATTCCTTGATTCGCACCTTTATTCAAGGTGTGCGTCACTTTGCCCCTCCTCGAAGGGAGCCCTTACCTCCATGGGACTTGAACTTGGTTCTGTCCGTGTTACAACGTTCCCCGTTTGAAAACATCAGGGAGATTTCGTTACCTCTGCTGTCTAAAAAGGTTGCCTTTCTGGTAGCGATCACTTCTGCTCGCAGAGTCTTGGAGTTGGCGGCGTTGTCTTGCCGCTCCCCTTACCTGGTGGTTCATAGGGATAAGGTGGTCTTGCGACCTAACCCGTCCTTTCTTCCAAAGGTGGTTTAGGATTTTCACCTCAATGAGGACATTGTTTTACCTTCGCTCTGTGCGAAACCTAAGCATCCTAAGGAGATTGCCTTGCATTCTTTGGATGTTGTCAGGGCGATCAGGGTTTACCTTTCGTCGACAGAATCCTTTTGAAAATCGGATTCTCTTTGTCCTTCCTGAGGGACCTCGGAAGGGTATGGCTGCGTCTGCGGCGACCATTGCAAACTGGAACAGACAGACAATTGTTCAGGCCTATTCGTTGAAGGAACAGGTACCACCCTTCCCTGTCAAGGAGCATTCTACCAGATCGGTGAGTGCGTCCTGGGCTTTCCGGCATCAGGCCTCGGTGGCCCAGGTGTGCAAGACTGCGACTTGGTCGTCGGTGCACACCTTTTCCAAATTCTTCAAAATTGATGTACTGGCATCAGCTGATGCCTCCTTTGGCCGCAAAGTTCTCTGTGCGGCAGTACCTTGGGGGACCCAGGTTTTCTGTGGGTCCCTGGCTGCTGGGGTTGTTTACCCCCTTGGTTATTTGCTTTCCTGGGTTGTTGCTCCTGTTGAGCTTTTTAGTTGCCCAGAAGGTTCCCTTGCTGTTTACGTAAGGTTCCTTTCTCTGATGTGGGTACTGCGTTGCCTTTTCTGACGGTTGCGTTTCCCACCCCTCATGTCTACACTGCTTTGGGACATCCCCATTGGTGAAGACTGTATGAGTGGGCGGCGACTGTTGGAGGACGTAAGAGAAAACGGAATTTTTGTAAAATCTTACCGTAAAATTCCTTTCTCTGAGTCCTCCGACAGTCGCCGCCCCGCCCCTCTTTTGGGGTTCTTATACACTTAACTGCTTGCTACCAAACTGAGTTGGGATGGCTATTGCAGGGGGGTATTGGACCAGTGGGACAGCCCCCATGGGTGTGTCTATGTAAATGCTTTTTGTTTTAACAAGTCTTATGCCTAGCTACTCCTAAGGAGAGGGAGTCAATACCCCATTGGTGAGTGGGCAGCGACTGTCGGAGGACTCAGAGAAAGGAATTTTACGGTAAGATTTTACCAAAATTCCGTTATTATTTTCCTTTCACTTCACAAATATGTGCCACTGTGTGTTGGTCTATCACATAAAATCTCAATAAAATACATTTACGTTTTGGGTTGTAACATGACGAAATGTGGAACATTTCAAGGGGTATGAATACCTTTTCAACGCGGTCATTGTAGTATCAGGCTGTGGAGAGGGCCGGAGTGGCTGACTCAGGCTCTCAGCAGTGCAAGAGGCTGAGCTATCTGGCGATAAGGCATCTGGGCAGATCTCAACATTATTGCTGAGATCCCTGTAGAGCCTGGACCGGGTCTGTGACATCAGAATCCACTGTTAGCGGAATCTGGATCACAGGAGTGCACTCTTGTGACCCAGAAGAGGCGTATTGCCAAAAGAGCATTGGCCATACTTCTCCTTTTGAAAGAGCACTCTAGACGTTGAGGGGATATATGCCGCTCAGGGAAGTCAGTGAGGACACTAGGGCTAGTCATTCTCCAGCAGAAAATGGGAGAATTGGGAAGGTGCCCTCTGAAATTATCGGGTACAGAGTTGCATTGTTTTAGGGCAGTGCCATGTCTGCTCAATCCAGAAAACTCAGTGCCGTATTTTAAAAAGATCATGCAAGGCAATTCTGCCGTGTTTCTCGTAATACGATGTTGAACATGTGGGTGTTTGTAAGCTTACATGAATTTAATAAAAAAATATGTAACCGATTGTAAAAAGGCTGGTGAGATGTGTAGGGATATAAAGAGAGAAATTTAGGAGTAATTTTGATGATGTTGCAGCGCCTGGACCAAGAGACCAGTTCAGAGTTCTATGTGAGTAGTAAAAAAGAATTGTGCATAATAGAGGAGTAAATCTATTTCTGGCTCAGGTTCCCAAAACTGTCTCAGCCCAGCCGGAACTTGCATACACCTTTCTTTTGCTTAGTCTGTGGGATATTTCTACACATTTTGTAACAGTTGTCTGTCATATCTTGATGTTATCTGCTGTCATTCCATTACTACTTTGTATGTAGAAAAACTTGATGGAAAAAATTATGGAGTAGAGCTTCGAGTTTTGATGTAAATGCCTTCTAAGTATTAAATGGATTTTTGGAAGTTAATTTTCAAGTCTGAGCGTTAGCGATAAATCTCATATTACTTTAACAGGTTTGAGAATGAGGTGTCTGGGTTTGTAAGGGAAAAGAGAATATCATATGTTTAGATGGGATTTTCATACTCTTTTATATGTAGTTATTTGACATTGGGGTTATTCTTGAATGTGCACGAAAAAACATTTAAGGATAGGATAAAGAGGAGACCGATAAGGGGGCATTCTTGGCATCTGTAGTTCCAAATCTTGAAAGGGTTTGACTAAATCCATACATTTTTACCATGAAGGAGGATCTAGAGTAGAAGATCTGAACCAATTTAGCATATTGATTCCTGGGTCTATGTGTTGTGAAACTGAAAGCCTAACTAACCCCATCAAAAGCCTTCTCGACCTCCGTTGATAAGAATTGTATAATAGGTGCCTGCAGCATAACCCCAAGGTAATCCTATTGCCCACATCCATAAATCGCATATAGAACAAAGAAAGAGAAGGCCCTACTGCATATGTGGAGATAAGGACCAAATGTTGCAGTGGACCTAATGCTGTAGGACTTTAAAGGGCATAGGGTTACCTATAGTGAGCACACATGAGAGGAAATTCAAAACTTTATTGATTTCTCAAAAATCATTAAAATAGCAACAAACTGACTGCCAAGTCATGTTACAAACTTGTAAACATCATACGTAAGGACATCCTACACATGGTTCAATGCCCTACACATGGTTCAATGCATTTCTTCAGGAACCATCATAGTGGATGTAACATCCTTACAACTTGAAAGAAAGAAAAAGAGAAAAAAAAAGACTGCATCATAAGTGCATCTGTCAATTCTCTGCAATTTCCATACAATTTAGCAGTCATACCTTTAAAACTTTTTACATAACATAAATGCTCACCATCATAGCAAAAATTATCTTGGCATGCGTCTACTCGATTAGCCCACTCAGCCCACCAGGCAGATGCATAGGTCCAACCATTTCCCCAAGGGCAGGTGTGTATCACCACCCCCGTCCAGAGAGAGTTTGCAGACTGGTTCAGACTTCCTCAGGACCAAAACCAAAAGTCAGGAACCCAAGCCAAATATTTCATGCCCATCAGATACAGACCTCCCAGGTGGTTGTTAGGGACAACTTTGTATCTAAAAAGAGAACATGTGATATTGGTGTGTGCATGCTCCACTCAAACAGCCAAGTTAATATATATCGATCTCCATGTGCATCCCCCTGTTTATACTGCCATTGGGGAGGCACCAAGGGGGATCCAATAGGGGTAATACTCTGTCAATCTATTATGGGGGGATTTCTAGATGTATTTATCATTGTGCATATCCCATATCATCCCAACTCTAGTGAGAAATACATTTTATATGTGTATGTATCTCTTTAGGGTCATCTATCCCATGTAGGAAGCGATGGCCACACACAAGGGGGTCCATAAAGTATGTAGGTGCTGGCCGTGTAATATCGACTACAAAAACTCCCCAATTTTGACCATTATATATATATATATATATATATATATATATATATATATATACACAGTGGGTACGGAAAGTATTCAGACCCCCTTAAATTTTTCACTCTTTGTTATATTGCAGCCATTTGCTAAAATCATTTAAGTTCATTCTTCTTCCTCATGAATGTACACATAGCACCCCATACTGACAGAAAAACACAGAATTGTTGACATTGTTGCAGATTTATTAAAAAAGAAAAACTGAAATATCACATGGTCCTAAGTATTCAGACCCTTTGCTGTGACACTCATATATTTAACTCAGGTGCTTTCCATTTCTTCTGATCATCCTTGAGATGGTTCTACACCTTCATTTGAGTCCAGCTGTGTTTGATTATACTGATTGGACTTGATTAGGAAAGCCACACACCTGTCTATATAAGACCTTCCAGATCACAATGCATGTCAGAGCAAATGAGAATCATGAGGTCAAAGGAACTGCAAGGAACCCAAAGATCACTGTGGCTGAGCTCCAGAGATGCAGTCAGGAGATGGGAGAAAGTTGTAGAAAGTCAACCATCACTGCAGCCCTCCACCAGTCAGGGCTTTATGGCAGAGTGGCCCGACGGAAGCCTCTCCTCAGTGTAAGACACATGAAAGCCCGCATGGAGTTTGCTAAAAAACACCTGAAGGACTCCAAGATGGTGAGAAATAAGATTCTCTGGTCTGATGAGACCAAAATAGAACTTTTTGGCCTTAATTCTAAGCGGTATGTGTGGAGAAAACCAGGCACTGCTCATCACCTGTCCAATACAGTCCCAACAGTGAAGCATGGTGGTGGCAGCATCATGCTGTGGGGGTGTTTTTCAGCTGCAGGGACAGGACGACTGGTTGCAATCGAGGGAAAGATGAATGCGGCCAAGTACAGGGATATCCTGGACAAAAACCTTCTCCAGAGTGCTCTGGACCTCAGACTGGGCCAAAGGTTTACCTTCCAACAAGACAATGACCCTAAGCACACAGCTAAAATAACGAAGGAGTGGCTTCACAACAACTCCGTGACTGTTCTTGAATGGCCCAGCCAGAGCCCTGACTTAAACCCAATTGAGCATCTCTGGAGAGACCTAAAAATGGCTGTCCACCAACGTTTACCATCCAACCTGACAGAACTGGAGAGGATCTGCAAGGAGGAATGGCAGAGAATCCCCAAATCCAGGTGTGAAAGACTTGTTGCATCTTTCCCAAAAAGACTCCTGGCTGTATTAGATCAAAAGGGGGCTTCTACTAAATACTGAGCAAAGGGTCTGAATACTTAGGACCATGTGATATTTCAGTTTTTCTTTTTTAATAAATCTGCAACAATGTCAACAATTCTGTGTTTTTCTGTCAGTATGGGGTGCTATGTGTACATTCATGAGGAAGAAGAATGAACTTAAATGATTTTAGCAAATGGCTGCAATATAACAAAGAGTGAAAAATTTAAGGGGGTCTGAATACTTTCCGTACCCACTGTGTGTGTATATATATATATGGATATCTAAATTATTTATGGCTGGATTCCACTCCATAATTGTATCTCACCTGATAGATAGCTTGGCCCTGGTATGCATAGCACGGCGGCAGGAAGCCGACTGCCGCGTCCCGCCAAACCGCGCTTACAAAAGCTGGTCCCACGGGATGCGGCCTGCTGAGGCCTGCCCCCAACATCCCTTCTGGTGGGGGAGCTTACCATTGTGCATGGTAGATAGTGGCTGTGGACCAGAGAGTCCCTATGTGACCTTGATCTTTTGAATGCCATTTCTGGTCTTGTGCGAACGTATTTGGAAATCACATTGTCATTCCCCAGAAAGTGCCAATTCTTAGAAAGAATTGATCTTAACTGCTGGTGATGAGCATTCAATTTCGTGATAATCTTTGTGGTCTCTAATGGTTTCCAAATTTTGGGGCAAAGATTAAGTTGTCCCTTTTTTTGCATCTTGGCTTTTTTATATGCCTTCTTGAGTCATTTGATAAGAGAAGACATGGGGGTTATAGTGGCATGACTTGCATTGAATACTTTTTATGATGATGTCTATGGCTTCCCTGGAACAGATGAAACTGACCAAGTCTTAGTTGGATATATGGCAGCAGGCAGTTAGAGGGTATCTTGTGTTGGTATTATTTATTGACTGTAAGAAATTCCTCTGCTGTAATGTGGGGCATCTAGTACTTCTGTGTGATGACTGTCTAGTATAGGTAAGTTACAGGAGGCTATGTAGGATGTTATTTTTGTCCATCTCTGGCCTGTTTGAGCTGGTGGCATTATGTTGTGGAAGATTGTAAAGGGAGGTATATTAGGACCCACTTGTGTTAGCTGCTGTATTTCCTTGGGGGGGGGGGGGTAATTGTTAGCCCTGTGCTGAGTTTACACTTGGGATATAGGACTGTACTTGTTAATCCTTCAGTGCTTGAAGGCATCCACATTTATATCCATGGAAGACCCTATATCAACGAGGCAGATTGGCCTTAGCTTTAACAGTGCAGATTTCAGGTTTGCGGTAAGGGTAAAGGTTCTAGCTCTTTGGTTGTTTTCTAATATTTATGGGTTTGGTAATAAGCTTTTATTAGTCACCAGTGTCATGCATGAGGGACATGGTCTTATTAAATGATAGCAGTATCGTGAATGAGGCATGGTCTGACCAGGTAGTACTACCAATGTCTGTTTTTGCAAGAAGGGGGTTGTGCTGTGCCTCGTGAGCAAGAAATGTATACAAGAATATTGCTCGCTTGTCGGACCAGTGGTGTATGCTGGTTTCGAAGCAAGGTTTAGCTGGTCAGGTACGGGTTTGGATTACTTAAACAAAAACCTCAATCGGCACAATCTATAGAAGTCAATCATTATAATAATAGACAAACACAGCGAAAAATGCTGCTAACACATTAAAAGTGATTCCACCACACTTCTTAAGCAAAAATCTGTGATAAGTGTTGGAGCAATTTCAAATTTTTCTCACACAACCAAAAATATTTTAAATCTCAAAATAATTCTTAAAAAATAAAGTGCATCTGTGTATGTGTATGCACCCTAATTTAAATAAATTATTAGTTTATCTCTAAATTAAGTACAAATCAAAATAAAAGTGCATTAGCATCCAAGTTAAACTGTAATATACATATAAAGTCTGTATTATAAATGTTACAAATTCCTTATTTGCTTCTTGAATCTTTCCCTTACCCTATCACCATGATTGCAACTATCACAAAGTGCAGATATTTTCCTTAAACGGGACACACTAGCCACTCACTTCATAGTTATGACCCCTGAACCTCCAGTAGGTCATAACACCCTGTTCCCCACAGGGGATGTATTAGGAGTCGCTCCCTCCGTGTCAGATGGACAAATAAGATAGGGACAGAATACATAGGATCTAGTGCTCTCTGTTTCCACTTATTTAATAAAGTTTAAAATGTATTGCACTTACATACAGAACACTTAAGCAGTGCTAGCTGGTGAAAACAAATGTTCTACATCCACATAGCGAGGTGACTGCAGGGTGACGTCACTAATCAGGCTATATATATGCATTGCGTCCCAGGGTCTGGACTTCCTTAGTAAGGGTCCCTTACTGTGGAAGTCCAGACCCTGGGGTGCCCCGCACAGCCTGCTGATTTCAAAAAATGACAGCTAGGACGGGGAACTACTTCCTGTACTGCTGTCACAAGGAGTGCAGGCATCGGGCCGCAGCTGCAGCATTGGGAACATGCTCAACCCTAAAAAGGGGTTCCCAAAGCTGAACTTATGCTTTTTAAAGCTCACTGCTATGGTTCTCTCTCATCAGTGATAAGTATCAGAGTGTGTGCTCCTATTTTGATTCTTTGTTCTCTATAGAAAAGGAAATCATTGGATTTTCCAACAAGCTGGGAACATTCCTGTGCAATAAGTATTTTTAACTACCAGTGTAGCTCATTATCACCCAAGGCTAGCTTTATTCTTCTTGCCCTCCTGTGCCAGCTGCCGTTTGCCTCTCTTCCTACCTAAGTCAGTAGGTGAGCTTTGTTATCAGCCAACATACTACACAGAGTATTCTGAGGCCTGTAATGGAGACATTGAAAGATGCCCTGAGTTAGTACACTTACCAATAGAGAGAAGATCTGGACAAACGTTCACCCTTCTCTGCT
This sequence comes from Pelophylax lessonae, assembly GCF_965119305.1. Classification (NCBI taxonomy): domain Eukaryota; kingdom Metazoa; phylum Chordata; class Amphibia; order Anura; family Ranidae; genus Pelophylax; species Pelophylax lessonae. Next base: position 406,612,302 of record NC_138768.1, on the reverse strand, counting down.
AGGAACTTAGTACTAGCTGTACAGACTCAGAGTGGGAGAATTGTAAGCACTTAAAATGCCCACTCTATACAGGTACAGTAACAAGGAGTATTCAGAGGGATTGCACTAGCTGGTAGGGTAGCAGCCTAGAATCTTTCATAATACATGGGAATGTGTTAAATATACAACATAATTTGTGTGCTGCCTTGGACTAAAACCTACATTGGCTTATTATAGGAGTTCATAAATGTCCTAATCATTGCAAATGATGCTCTAAATTTGAAACAACACTTGTTGTTTGGCAATTTCTGGTAATCCTTAGTTTTTATTTCTTGATGCACAAAGCAATAATTAACTTTTTGGTTGATTGTTTTAAATGGTATGCTTGTTTGTCTCCAGCTGCAGGAGGTGGTTTGATTTCTAACTTTGAGCAACTAGTCCGAGGTGTCTGGAAACCTGAGAACAACGAACTACTGAAAATGTCATTGTAAGTGAATCTTTTGTGTTATTTTTAATTTAATGTTTGAACTGGTCTTAATAGCAACTGAGGTGAATTAGTTGTGTCTGGGTTCATGTTCAAAGCAAGACTGGCACTATGCAGTGCCAATACATTTTCAGCCAATCAAGTCCAGCATTTTAGGGTATTTATTAAATGTTAGGGGTTAAGGTTATATATGGTCTTCTTGTGCCTAAGAGTTAGGTTATATTTTATAGGTAAAGCAGAATTATAAACCTAATTCGAAATATTGTTGGCAGGTAGACCTTTATTGTGAAAGAGACAAGTGAATGCCTCTTCTGCAGTAAAAGATTATCTGCTCGCTGATCTGCTTGGAGGTCCTGGCAAAGCCCTGCCTCTATCTAGATGGCCACCTCCACACAAAGACATAGTTTAGAACAAGGCATGGTAAGTCTGTGAAGGGGAAAGATCAACTTCAGGAAGCCCATAGGCTGTGCTAGTGACTAGATGTTTGCCCTCCTTTTTTGGGCACATCTTCCCCGCACTGAATGCTGCCAGTCCAAATTATCTTAGCTCCAAGACCTACAGTCCTGCAATTTAGGATCTAATTTCATCCACCAGGTTTTCAGGAATGCTTGATCTCGTCTTGGGCCATTTCTGTTTTATACCTAGTCAGCATGTATTGAGTATTAAAAACCATGACAAATATATGTATGTCATTCTTTTAGTGTTTTGTAATCTTTGGTCTTCTTCCCTTTTTTCTTTCTTTCTTTTTTCAGCCCTGTTAAAGTCAGTTTACTTGGATCAGTTTTGTTTACACTGCAACAAATTCAGCTTCTGCCTATAGCAAGATACCACCTTATATTTATCTACACCATGTTTCTTATTACTACAAAGGTAGGTATGGTGAAAGTCCATTGTTTTTAGGGAGGCTTTTACTTGAACTTGAAATTTAGCTTGAGATTCAAGTTGACCTATGTTGCTTTTTTTTGTGTGTGTACAGACGAGTGTTTGAAGATGAGTTTTAGTTTACCTTAAATCCCCTTTTTTATATATACTGTGTAATATAGGATCTGCTTTACCTGTCAAGGGATTTTTTTACTTCTGTTCGTACAGTCGGAAGATTTACATGGCCCTAACAGACTGTGCAGCCAGCCTGGTGACCTGCTTTTGTATCTCTGCTTCAGTTAAAATCGCCAGAGCAAATAACCATATTTGAAGAATGAAGAAGGGATTTACTTACCTAATGAGTTCTAATAATTTTGATCTGCAGGGAGTTCAGCATAAAGAAAAACCCCAGTTGTTTAAAAATGTGTGCAACAAATATCATTACTACTTAAAAGATATTATACCTGCCATTTTGTTACCACATTTATTGCCTCTTTTATTCCTGGATATAAATAACTTAATTGTTAAGAATAACCACTTGCCGCCAAATCACGTACCTGATACGCCGTTTGACTTAAAGTGGTTGTACTCGAGTAATGCCTGCAGCTGTAGTCATCACCCTGGTAGCGTTGTTTAGAGCCTACGATCGGTTCTCTTGTAATAACAACCAGAGTGACTAAGCAGCTGCTCACTTGTTATTACAAGCAGCAGGAGGGGATATCCTCCCACCGGGAGACCCAAGCCACCAGCCAGCATGTCCGACGGCTGGCCGGAGACCCGAAGATAGAAGGGATCAGCTTTGATCGGGTCTCGGATATTGTACTTGGAAGCAGTGTCATGACATCACTACTGGTTTACTGGGATCTTAAAGGCGCCAGTTTTTGAAAATCAAAAGTATTAAATGCAGATCTTGGTGTTTTAAATGCTTTCAAGTGAAAAGGAGGGATTTGGGGTCTTTTAGACCCCCAGATCCCTCCATAAAGAGTACTGGTCATGTGCCTATTGATGTCACAGGGATGTTTACAGATAAAAAAAAAGCCTTCACATTCACCTCTATGCTGCAGCATTGGTCTAACCCTGCAGCTGTTTCATATCTGCCCCTCCAGCTCTCGCTAGAGTGCAAGACAGGAGGGGGGAGTAAAGGGATTGGGTGGGCACAACTGGCTTTGGCTCTCAGTCTTGCACTGAAAGGTAGAGCTAGCTGTCAATCAGGCAGCTGGGTGGATCCCAGCAATATGGTTGGGATTCTTCCAAAGCCTGGAATGGCTCTGTGATGCCAGCTGATAGTAGGCAAAACACTATGGCCATGCTTCTTTTACACTATGGCCATGCTTCTTTTACACTATGGCCATGCTTCTTTTAAAGTGTGCATAATTTTGACCCTGATCTATAACTTGCCCCTTGTTCTAGAATGTAAACGCATGGATACAGTTAGGTCCATATATATTTGGACACAGGCCCAATATTCATACTTACGCTCTGTATGCCACCAAAATAAAATGAAAATGAAACCGTCCAAATGAATTTGAAGAGGAGACTTTCAGCTTTAATTCAATGGATTGAACATAAATATCAATTACAAATTTTAGGAACTGCAACCATTTTTATACACCGTGCCCCCATTTTCAGGGGCTCAAATGTAATTGGAAAAATAAATATAATCATGAAGAAAATGTTCGCTTTTATTTTTTTGTTGAGAATCCTTTACTGGCAATGGCTGCCTGAAGTCTGGAAACCAAAGATTGGGTTTCTTCCTTTCTGATGCTTTGCCAGTCTCTAACTGCAGATGTCTTCCTTGTTTGTTTGTGGGTCTTTTTCTGCCTTTAGTTTTGCATTCAGTAAGTGAAATGCATGTTCAATTGGGTTGAGATCAGGTGATTGACTCGGCCATTGCAGAATATTCCACTTCTTTTCCTTCAAAAGCTCCTGGGTTGCTTTTGCAGTGTGTTTTTGGATCATTGTCCATTTGTACTGTAAAGCGCCGTCCAATCTTTGCTACATTCGGCTAAATCTGGGCTGACAGTGTATCTCTAAACTCTGCAGAATTCATCTGGCTGCTTCTGTCACATCATCAATAAATACCAATGACCCAGTGCCACTGGAAGCCATGCATGCCCATGCCATCACACTGCCTCCACCATGTTTTAAGGATGACGTGTGCTTTGGATCATGAGTTGTTCCAAGCCGTCACACTTTTTTTTCCCCATCATCCCATCATTCTGGTACAGATTAATCTTAGTTTTATCCGTCCAAAGAATGCTTTTGCAGAACTGGTCTGGCTTTTTAAGATGTTTTTTTGGCAAAGTCTAATCTGGCTTTTCTATTCTTCAGGCTTATGAATGGTTTATGAAGTCTTCTCTTGTTTGTACACTTTGACAATGATACGCCCACCTTCTGGAGAGTGTCCTCCACTTGTCTGGATGTTGCAAATGTTTTTTTTTTTTTTTTTTTACCATAGAGCAAATCCTGCGATCGCACATAACTGTTGTCTTCCGTGGACGTCCAGGCCATTTTATGTTGTTGAGCTCTCCAGTGCATTCTTCTTTCCTCAGAATGTACCAAACTGTTGATTTGGCCACTCCTAATGTTGCTGCCATCTCTCTGATGTATTGGTTTAGTTTTTGAAGCCTTACAGTGGCCTGATTCACTTGCATGGACAGCTCCTTTGAACGCATGATGTAGGTTCACAGCAATAGATTCCAAATGCAAATACCACACTTAGAATCAAATCCAGACCTTTTACCCTTAAATGATGAAGAAATAATGGAGTAGTCTATGCCTGGCCATGAAACCGCTTTTGATTCAATTGTCCAATTACTTTTGATCTCTTGAAAAAAAAGGGGGCTAGCTATCCTTAAGAGCTGTCATTTCTAAACCTATCCTCTGATTTGGATGTATATACCCTCAAATTAAACCTGAGAGTGTGCACTTTCAGCCCATATCCATTATATAATTATAGCTTGAATATGTTTTGATAAATTACTGAAAAATCTAAAATTGTGCCTGTGTCCAAATATATTTGGAACTAACTGTATACCATGCATAAGCTGTCAGCCAATATCTTCTTTTTACAGCAATATCCTTATCCAGCACCACTTCTGCCTTTTGAAACTTTTTCAAAGTAGCTGTTTGCATATCTATATATAGATTTGTTAATATACAGAGTTAGAACCTCTTATTTAATTTTCATTGGTGTTTGTGACACTACTGGGTGATTTCTCCCATTCTTTTACCTGTGACACATGGAAAAGAATTGAGCGCAGGAGAACACAAATAGCAGTAAAACCCTGAATGAGATTGTGTCTTTTCCATATTTTGCTAAATTGTGCTTGTTGTTTGTGTCTCCAGATTTCCCTTTACGTCTTGTCCTAGTGACCCCTTGTCACAAGGAATCAAAATGAAGGGAAATCTCTACACAAATTTTTATACAAAATCACAAAAATGTTGGCTGGCGTTATACACTAACCTCACCTAACCCAAATTTATTCCAGCATATGTAATGTGCATTATTACAAAGAAATGGATTGTATAGTTTAATTTTGGCATAAAAAAAATTTAAAAACTTTTTGATGACTCTAGTTGTGAAGTAGTTGTTTACTTAACACCTAAAGGATAAGTTCACTTTTTAGAAATAAATAAATAAATAAATTCACATTTCTTTGCAGGTAAAAAAGTGTGCATTTATTTGTTTTATTTATTTATTTAATATTCATTTTGCAGCCTGTGAAGCATTGCTGGTCTTCTGCAGATCTGTCAGAGTATCTGTGTGCCCGTATATCCTGAACAGGCAAGCAAATACAACCTGACAAGAAGAATCAATGAATTACCACAGCGCTCCACAGCTCCATGGTAGTTCGTTGAAATCTACAAACTGACAGCTGCAAAGGATGTTGTAGCTTGTAGTTCATTCACACACACAGCTGTGTAAACGAATGATGCAGCTGTGTGATTTCAAAAAGTGACAGCTAGTACAGGGAACTTCTCCCTGTACTGCTGTCAAAGGGTGTGCGGGGATCAGGCAGTGGCTGCAGCATTGGGAACATGTTACATGTTCCATCCTAAAATCGGGTGGAACATGTAACATGTTCCCAAAGGTGAACTTATCCTTTAATTTATTGTGTGTGCACCCTTGATTTTAAAAGGACAGTTGTATAGAATTGTCTTTTGGGGAAATGGATGCACAGAGTGACTCTAGTGTAATATTATTCAATTACACATAAGACACTTTACAACCACCAACAAATATAGTTACGGTTTTGATTCCAGCGATAAAAATAATTTCCATACACCCCTAGTGCATTATAAAGAAAATATATACTGTATTTATCGGCGTATAACACCCACTTTTTTCCCCTGAAGAAATTGTGCAAACAATGGCTGAGTGTTATACGCTGATATATCTATATTTTTTTTACCAACGTGGGGGGGCAGGGATCGGCAGTCCGGAGGAGTGGTGTCAGGCTGGCCGCCCCGCCTCTTCTGGCCCTGGGATAGCCCTGCCAGCGTACTCTGCAGTTAACAAAAATTTACCGCCAGCCCCTTTTTATAAATCCTTCCTACATTATATCACTGTCATGTCAAAACGGTGCTTCCTAAATACCTTGCTCACTTCCTTCTTTCTGGCCGCTCTCCTCCTCCCACTCCTCCTCCTCTGAATGTAGCTTTAGATTGGTGGAGGAGAGCGATCACATGACCGGCCATTCAATGTCAGAGGAGAGCGGTCACATGATCGGATAAGAAAGAACGGCACTAACAAGGTATTTAGAGGCATCAGTTTACTATGACACTATGACACTGACACAATGTAGGAAGCATCTATGAAAAGGGGCTTGCAATGATTTTTTTTTTTTTTTTTTTACTTTAGAGTACGCTTGCAGGGCAGTCTCCTGGGAGTGCATAGGGGCTGTACAGTGTAAAGGGGGCTGGAGAAAGAAAGAAAAAATCACTCTCCAATGTAAAACCCAATTCATCTCCAACACACCTCAAATCCCTCCCAAGTCCCACAACTACAATACATAATGTAGGAGCTCAGCTGGGAAGTACTGGTGTGTAGAGGTACTAGGATGGAGACAGTGGAATGTATGACTCTTGACACCACCTCCAGATTCAAAGCTGCTGTGTCCTACTGTGCATGGAGGAACTGTGTAATTTAAATGAGGGCTGTATAAGGAAAGGGGCTGTGTACTGTTATTTTCAATTGTTTAAAATGTTTCTTTCCTGAAACGTCCTTCTTAAAATGAAGGTGCGTGTTATACGCCGATAAATACGGTACTTAAAACAAAAAACAAAATCATATGTAATAATGTATACACAATGTATAAACATTCCCTCAATCTTCTTATTAAACAATTGATTTCTCTTTCTTTCGACGGTCACAGCGCTCCATAAATCATAACTACAGGGCTATATCACCTTCTTGGCTATGCCCATGGGCCGTTCTCAGCTAGTATATAACCCCCTCTCTGCTATAGGTATTCAGTTATAATCTGTCTAGTCAGGAGTAAAGACCTAAGCTCCCTGCTGAGATCTATTGGTCCTAGCAATTTTTTTTCCTTTTGCAGTTTTTCTCTGGGAGAATCTACAACCAACTGCTAGGCTGGGCGATGGGCTGGATAATCTAGATCCAGTGGTTCCCCCAGTCCAGCCAGCGAGCACATGCAGACCACAGCTATGTTCTTTGTCAGCTTCAACATAGCCTCACAGACAGAGGCTGGCCCGTGAATTAAACGTCTCGCAGGGACGCTGGTCTGAGTTGCAGTGCCCCCTTGGTCGACAGCTCCCCCACTTTGGGGGTGTGGAGTTCTGTCTGCAGCATTGCCTGCACCATGGAACAGTAAGTACATTCCCCCCTCTCCCCTTTTGGGCTGTTTGAGGTGGACGCAGGTACCCTCCAGGGATGGATAGACCTGTCTGCAGGTTCCTTCCTTCCATCCTAAAGTCCCTCAGTTGAGCTGGGCTTCTCCCCCCCCCCCTTTTTGAATGTCCCGGACCTGGAGTCTGGTGGGGGTCCCAGGGCAGAGGACGCAGAGGAGACCTGAGTGTCTTCCCCCTAAATCCCACCTCTGTAAAGTCCTTAGGGTGGTGTGTGTCCTGCCTTGGCAGTATAGGGTGCAGTACCTTGGTCTGGCGGGGTCCCAGTGGAAAAATCTAGGTGCATGTCCTGCCATGTGCGGTATAGTGCAGATGGGGGTCCCAGTGCAGAAGGCGCAGTGGAGTCCCCTTAATGTATGCCCTGCCTGGTGAAAGTAATGCACAGTACCTTGGGGGTTCCTTTTGCAGAGGGCACAGGGAGGATCCTGGCAGCTTGTTCTCAGCATCTGGAGCAGCCGGTGGCCATGATGGAGAAGCCCGTGATGTCACTACGGCCATTTTCCCTTAGTCCGGTGGGACGCAAGCGTGGGCACTCCTCCGCTCATAGAAAATTTGATTGTGCTCCCGGGGGTGCAGAGAAGGGAAATGGATCTTTCAAGTCTTTCCCGAGCGGTTCCAAGCAACCTTGGTCTGGTAAACCGAGAGCTGGCTTCTCCAGACCTGCAGACCAGACGCCTTCAGCATGAAAGTCTGCACTCACCCATAAATGGGGTGGGGGTACATCTTTGCTGGTTTACGGCCTCATGGACCTCCTTCGTGAGCATCAGCTGGATCCACAAATTGATTCTTTTGGTGGTACTAAAAAAGAGGGGCAAGGTTTGTCCATTTCGGGGGTTTTAGGCACTGAGTCTCCTTGTGCAGATATAATTCCTGCAAAGGTTGGGGTGACGTCTTAACTACCTAAGGTCCCTCCTTTCTCTGTCCAGGAAATTGAATTACCTAGCTCTGGTTTTAATTCTGACCAGGGTGGCCCTTCCTCTTCACAAACTTCAGGGACCACAGGCTGTGATTCACCGGCTGCTGTCACGCAGCTAGTTCTCTCTGATTTTGCATACAGGTTTTAAATCTGGTGGTATCCACCTTCAAGACCGTTCTGTTGCACAGTCTTGCATGCAGCTCCTTTAGCAGGTTCGGCTCCAAAGGAGGATATCGAGGTTCGTGACTAGGTCACCAGGTCTTCTTACAGACGCCGCAGGCGTCCAAGGGCCACAGTAAGGCCAGTATCATCCTCGGCTAGGGCTTCTTCCGCAGTTCCTGCGAGGAATCAAGAGTGAGGATCTTCCAATCATCCTGGGGGCTGTAAACGTCCCTTGGGGGCTTCCTCTCAGAGAAGACCAGTTGTCCCAAGGGCTGATCTGCCATCCTGCTTTACAGTCGCTGGTTTTAATGGCATAGCTGTTGAAAGCCAGGTACTGAGGGATAGAGGTCTGTCTGGATCAGTGATCCCTACTACAGTGAAGGCGAAGAAATCGTCTTCCAGCAAGATACATGAAGAAATTGGTTGCACAACACCAAATGATTGGATGAAGAAGAAGTTCTTTATTCACATATAAGGTGCAAGGTACATCTTGCGTTCCAGCAAGATATACCATCGTACGTGAAAAGCGTACATTTCTTGGTGTGAGACGGTTGGAGCTCATCCTCGATCCTTTTCTGTGGTTCGAATCTTAACCTTTCTTCAACGGGGCCTTGAGTAGAAGTTGGCCTTAAGTACCATCAAGGCCCAGGTGACTGCCTTAGCAATCTTCTTTCAGCGACCCCTAGCTACGCACTCTTTAGTTTGTACCTTCAGTCAGGGGATTTGACATGTGATTCCACCTGTACAGTCTCTTTTGGCAACATGGAATTTAAATTTAGTGTTTTCAGGTTCTTCAGAAACCTCCATTTGAGAATATTTCAGGAGATTCCCTTGCCTACGTTATCCCAGGAGGTGACATTCTTGGTGGCTATTAACTTGGCCTGCAGGGCATCAGAATTGGTGGCATTATCCTGTCGCAGTCTCTATTTAGTAGTCCATAGGGAAAAAGTGGTTCTTCGTCCCTGTCCATCATTCCTGCTCAAAGTTGTCTCTGACTTCCATTTGGATGAGGATATTGTGTTGCCTTCCTTGTGTCCCAAGCTGGCTCATCCCAAGGAATTTGCTTTACATACCTCGGATGTGGTTCATGCGATTTTGGTGTATCTGGCAGCTACTGAGTTTTTTTGGAGGTCACACTCGCTTTTTGTGGTTACGGACAGACCAAGAAAGGGACTGTCCACTTCTTCGGCTACCATCTCCAGATGATCAGACAGACGGTGACTCAGGCCTATTCCATTAAAGGTCAGGTTCCACCTTTCCCTGTCATGTGGTGCATTCTACTCATGCTTCTTATGCCTTATGTCATCAGGCATCAATATCGCAAGTTTGCAAGGCGGCCACTTGGTCATCGGTGCATACCTTCACAAACTTCTATATGGTAGATACTTCGGCATCTGCGGCTGCTTCTTTTGGCTGCAAAGTTTTGCAGGCTGCTGTTCAAGAGGGGCTGTTCCCTCTTGAGGGGTGTTTTTCTTTAAACTTTTTTATTTTTCAGACGGGGCTCCTGTGACATGGTTAAGGCTCCTCTGTCCTGGTTAAGGGCTCTTATGTTTAGCCTTGGGTTTTTGCCCCACCCCTCATTTTCCTTTTTGGCACTGCTTTTAGACGTCCCACTAGTTATGATTTATGGAGCGCTGTGTCCGTTGATGGGCGAAAGAGAAAATGGGATTTCTCTAGCGCTCATTGACAGACGTAGTCCTCGGTGATACACCACCTTCGGGTTATGTTGCCTCCACAGGAGCAGGACTAGACAGGAAATTAAAAAGCTCTGGCCACACCCTAGGGGCAGTCCCAGAGGGTATATCCTCTCTCTCTCTGCCTCAGCAAATCAGTTATTTTCTGTCTAGTTAGGAGTAAGGACCTAGATACCTTGCTGGGATCTTAGGTCCTGGCAAGAATTTTTTCTTAAAGGATTTTTTAGACAGCTTTTTTTCTCCAGTGTTCCTGTGAGATCTTCAAGCAAGAAAGCTGAACTGGGCGACGGGCTGGATGTTGAGATCCGGTGGTCACCCCAGTTCAGCCTACGAGCGCGTGCAGGCCATAGCTCCGCGCTGGGTCGGCCGCGACAAAGTCCCATTAAAGGACTGACCCCGCGAGTTAAACGTCTCGCTGAAACGCCAAAGACCATGAGTCACGGCGTCCGTATCGGTCGACAGCCCTCCCGCCCCGGTGGAGAGGGGTACTGTCAGGAGTTGGTGCCCGCCTGGTTCCGGTATGGTGAGTAGTATGTTCCCCCTTTTCCCCTGACGGGTCTTGTGGTGAACGCGGGCCCCTCTCTGTATGGTAAGATAGAGTCCCTCTCTATCCTATAACATGACACAGATCCTCCTACTTTGAGTGTGATTTTATGTGCAAAAAGCCAGGAGGCTTGGTTTGGGAGCTAACAATCTAATTGTATACATGTTAAAAAGATGTAATCTGTGGCATTCTGGGAATCTTACGGTGATAAGAATAAGCTACCTACCAGTCAGAAGCCACGGACATGTAGACTGCCTTCCTAATCAGATCTCCAGCTATTAGCAGGCCTCCCGAATGGCCATGCGGTCCGCCAGGGCCGGTACCGCCAACCACGCCATATCCCCATGCAGAGAGAGTGTTGTGTGCCTGCAGCACACACCGCTATTCAGTACAGGCCGCCGCCATTTTTTTTGCTGGATCGCACGAGCCGCCATTTTGGCGTAGCCTCGTGTCTCCAGCATGGGGGCGGCCATGTTTGAGGTGATCCAAACACCTCGTGGAGCTTGGGGAGGCGCCGGAAGGCGTGCAGAGGGGCGGAGCCGCCTCCTTTCTTCCTGGGCAGCCAGCCAAAAGACTTCCTGTTTGTCAAGACAGCGCTGTAACCTGTTGCAGTTAAACTGAGCATCAAGTGGTGAGCCTGGGGGTCTATCTCTCTCTCTCTCTCGATCGATAGGGATCCCTAGCAGGTAACACTAAGGGGCTTTTTGTGGCGCTGGGGTCTGAAAAAAAAAAAAAAAAAGTTTTTTATTTTTGAATTATATTATCCAGGAAGTGACTAGAATTATCATGGACCCTGCCACACATATTCCCCCACCTGTTTCCCTCGAGGGGGCCATGGGACCCGCCGGTGCACAGAGTGTAGAGTCATTTACAGCAATTTTGGAGTCTATGGTGGCTCGGGTGGAGGCGGCCTGTCAGGGACGGGGGTCAAGGAAGCGACCCCCGCCTACCCCTATACTATCTGACACCTCTGACTCAGATTCAGAGATGGTCACTGCAGTTGCAGGTTCCTCTGCAAGGGCTGTTATCCCAGGTAAAGCCCCCTCAGACAGTGAGGAGGACGCTTCTTCTCCTGCTATAATTCAGGAAGAAGCATTGGTGGACGCACTAGTTGTGGCAGTGCAGGAAACCTTAAAACTTGAGGCTTTACCGGCAGAGGCAACTGAAACAGAGATTCCTTTTGGTACTAATAAACCCATCAAAACGGTGAAGGTTTTTCCTGTACCCAAATGTTTCGGTAATCAGATTAAAGGAGAATGGGAGCATTCTAAACGTACCTTTACTATTTCCAAGCGTATTGCTAGACGCTATCCGTTTGAGGAATCCATCATTAAGAAATGGACGGTACCACCAGTGGTGGATCCACCTATTTCCAGGCTGAATAAAGCCACGGTTATCCCAGTGGAGGACACTTCGTCCTTTAAGGATCCGGTGGATCGAAAGATGGAAGCAGAGTCCCGCACCATCTTCTCTCTGATAGGGTCAGCATTTAGACCAGTAATTGTTATTGGTCTAGTTTCCCAGACACTTACGGAATGGGCGAAAATGGTACGCCAAGACCTTAGGGGAAAAGATATTCCCCAGGAGACATCTGATTTGATGGAACAGATTATACAAGGGCTACAGTTTATCTGTGACGCAGCCTTGGACACTACTCCCTTATTAGGGCATGCATCTATGTCAGCGGTGATCCTCAGACGTGTGCTGTGGTTAAAATGCTGGTCAGCTGACCTAGGTTCCAAGAAGACCTTGACAAATCTCCCTTTTCAGGGGAATCGTCTATTTGGGGCCAACCTAGATGAAATCATTAAGGATGCCACTGGGGGCAAGAGCACTTTTTTGCCACAGGCTGCTAAAGCTAAGGGACCTCGCAACAAGCGAGGACCTTTCTTTACCGCCCATAAAGGGCGCCCGGCTGGTACTAGCGGGAAAGGCAAGACTCCTCCAGGAGGGTTCAAGAAGGGCTGGTCGGACAAACAGAGGACCAACCCAGCCAAACCCGAAGCAAAGGAGTACACAGCCTGAAGGTGCGCCCCCACCCGGTTTCAGGGTGGGGGGACGTTTTCACCGGTATTCAGGACATTAGATCGAGCATCAACCACTACTACCGGTGCGATTCTTCCCTTCCAACATTTAAGTACTACAGGGAGCGGTAGTCACCGTTCCCTGAATAGATCTTTTCCTTTACCTTTTCCTAAGATTAGTCCCTATACCTCACAGGAATCGGATCTGGTTGACCAGATAGGCCAAGTAGCCTCTAGTCGGGTGACTTCGGTCCCTGAGGTTCAACCAGAAAAGATCACCCTTCCTGATAACAATCAGGTATCTGATAAATGTGTGGGAACCGAAAACGACCAGACTTTCTCGGATGGTCGGGGCCAGATACCTCTAGGGACGCCTGGTTCAGATTCTATCAGCGCCAGTGGTCCTAGAAATTCTAGGCTGGCCTCCTTAAGCCGGCCTGGCCGACTTGAACATGCTAGTCGCAGACGTTCCGTGGGAACTTCGTCTCAGGGAGTGTCTGTGGTCTCAAGGACCAATTTACCATCATGCTTTACAGTCGCTGGGTTTAATGGCTTGGCCATTGAGACCCAAGTACTGAAGGACAGAGGTTTGTCCGCTTCAGTCATTCCTACCCTTATTAAAGCAAGGAAAGCGACTTCCAGCAAGGTCTATTATCACACATGGAAGACTTATATTGCGTGGTGCGAATCTTTAGGATTTCCTCCACGTACCTATTCGGTGACTCGAATATTGGCCTTTTTGCAACAAGGGGTTGAGCAGAAGCTAGCCTTGAGCACCATCAAGGGTCAAGTTTCAGCATTAGCAATCTTCTTTCAGAAACCTTTAGCTACCAAGTCCTTGGTGCGGAATTTCATCCAGGGGGTGCGGCACCTGGCTCCTCCAGTCCGCGCGCCCTTACCGCCCTGGGATCTTAATTTGGTTTTGTCGGTTCTACAGAAACCTCCCTTTGAAAACATCAGGGAGATTCCCTTGCTTACTTTATCCCAGAAGGTGGCCTTCCTGGTGGCTATTACTTCTGCTCGCAGGGTGTCAGAATTGGCTGCATTATCATGCCAGTCCCCATACCTAGTGATTCATAGGGATAAGGTAGTACTTCATCCTAAGCCATCCTTTCTTCCTAAGGTGGTTTCAGATTTTCATCTGAATGAAGATATTGTACTACCTTCCTTGTGTCCTCAGCCCAAGCATCATCGGGAACATGCGTTGCATTCCTTAGATGTGGTTCGGGCAATCAGGGTATACCTTAAAGCTACGGAATCATTCCGTAAGACGGATTCACTTTTTGTGATCACGGATGGCCCCAGAAAGGGTTTGCCTGCATCTGCCGCGACCATTGCCAAATGGATTAGACAGACGGTGGTACAGGCTTATTCTATTAAGGGTCAGAGTCCTCCGTTCCCTGTTAGGGCGCACTCCACTCGAGCGCTCAGTACTTCCTGGGCCTTTCGCCATCAGGCGTCAGTGGTCCAGGTATGTAAGGCGGCCACCTGGTCGTCGGTACATACCTTTACAAAATTCTATAAAATTGATGTGACGGCATCGGCGGATGCCTCATTTGGCCGCAAGGTTTTGCAGGCCGCAATTTGAGGAGACCGGTGGTCTACCTCGAGGGTTTTTTTCTGTTTGGAAAAAAAAAAAAAAAAATTTTCTCTTTTTTGTTGAGTCTCATCATTAAGGATGAGCATTGTAAACTTCTAGTTGGCACCGGTTGGGCCTTCTAGATTGGGATTTGATTTCATTTTCCCACCCCTCTGTTGTGATACTGCTCTGGGACGTCCCGAAGGTGGTGTATCACCGAGGACTACGTCTGTCAATGAGCGCTAGAGAAAAATGGATTTTTGTAAGATCTTACCGTAAAATCCTTTTCTCTTAGCTCATTGACAGACGTAGTCCCCGCCCCTCTGTTTTTTGAGTTGGGTTAAATCTCTAAAGACTGCTTTTTCACATAACTGATTTGCTGAGGCAGAGAGAGAGAGGATATACCCTCTGGGACTGCCCCTAGGGTGTGGCCAGAGCTTTTTAATTTCCTGTCTAGTCCTGCTCCTGTGGAGGCAACATAACCCGAAGGTGGTGTATCACCGAGGACTACGTCTGTCAATGAGCTAAGAGAAAAGGATTTTACGGTAAGATCTTACAAAAATCCATTTTTTTGTACTTGCCGTAAAATCCATTTCTCTGAGTTCATCAAAGAACACCGCAACCTAGCCCTCTTTAGAGTTCTGATACTTCTAATACTGCTTGCTACTAAACTGATTACCTAGAGCAGAGAGGGGGGTTATATACCAGCTGAGGATGGCCCATGGGCATAGCCAGGTGTTTTTTTGTTCTGCTTAGTCCTACTCCTGGAGGAGACCATATAACCCACTAGTTATGATTTATGGAGCTCTGTGTCCGTCAAACTCAGAGAAATGGATTTTACAGTAAGTACAAAAAATCACATTATTTTGACATCTATGGATGATTCTTATCAATGCAAGGTTTTGCATGCTGCTGTTTCGGAGGAGCTGTTCCCTCTTGAGGGGTACTTTTCTTAAAAAAAAAAAAAAATATGTATTTAGATGGGGGCTCCTGTGACCTGGTTTAGGGCTCTTGTGTTTTAGCCTTGGGTTATTTCCCCAACCCCCATTTTTCTTTTGGCACTGCTTTTGGATATCCCTGTAGTTATGATTTATGGAGCGCTGTGTCTGTCAATGAACGAAAGAGAAAATGGGATTTTTTGCTCACTGTAAAATCCATTTCTCTGAGATCGACAGACACGGCACTCACCCCTCTAAGGAGTTTTTGATACTTCCAATATCGCTTGCTACTAAATTAAATATCTATAGCAGAGAGGGAGTTATATACACTGAACAAAATATTGTTTTTGCTCCCATTGTTCATGAGCTGAACTCAAAGATCTAAGACTATGTACTCAAAAATCTTTCTATGTACACAAAAGGCCTATTTCTCTCAGATTTTGTTCACAAATCTGGCTACATTTTTGTGTCAGTGAGCACTTCTCATTTGCCGAGATAATCCATCCACTTCACAGGTGTGGCATGTCAAGATGCTGATTAAACAGCATGATAATTGCACAGGTGTGCCTTAGGCTGGCCACAATAAAAGGCCACTCTAAAATGTGCAGTTTTACTGTATTGGGGGGTCCGGGTGGGGGTCTGAAAACCAGTCAGTAACTTGTGTGACCACCATTTGCCTCACACAGTGCAACACATCTCCTTCGCATAGAGTGGATCAGGTTGTTGATTGTGGCCTGTGGAATGTTGGTCCACTCCTCTTCACTGGCTGTGCGAATTTGCTGAATATTGGCAGGACCTTGAACACGCTATCGTATACGCTGATCCAGAGCATCCCTAACATGCTCAATGGGTGACATGTCCAGGGAGTATGCTGGCCATGCAAGAACTGGGGTGTTTTCAGCTTCCAGGAATTGTGTACATATCCTTGTAACATGGGGCCATGCATTATCATGCTGCAACATGAGGTGATGGTCGTGGATGAATGGCACAACAATGGGCCTCAGGATCTCATCACGGTATCTCTATGCATTCAAAATGCCATCAATAAAATGCACCTGTGTTCGTTGTTCATAACATACGCCTGCCCATACTATATCCCCACCGCCACCATGGGCTACTTGACCCACAACGTTGACTTTAGCAAACCGCTCACCCACATGATGCCATACAAACTGTCTGCCATCTGCCCTGTATCCGAGAAGAGAACACCTCTCCAAAGTGCCAGACGTCATCGTATGTGAGCATTTGCCCACTCAAGTCAGTTACGATGACGAACTGCAGTCAGGTTGAGATCCCGATGAGTTTCCCTGAGACAGTTTCTGGCAGTTTGTGCAGAAATTATTTGGTTATGCAAACTGAGACCAGCCACCCGGACAGCTGCTGCAACAGACGATCTTGGAGGTGAAGATGCTGGATGTGGAGGCCCTGGGCTGGTGTGGTTACATGTGGCCTGCGGTTGTGAGGCCAGTTGGATGTACTGCCAGATTCTCTGTAACTCCTTTGGTGACAGCTTATGGTAGAGAAATTAACATCCAGTTCACGGCAACAGCTCTGGTGGACATCTGCAGTCAGCATGCCAATTGCATGCAACCTCAAAACTTGTGACATCTGTGGCATTGTGCTGTGTGATAAAACTGCAAATTTAGAGTGGCCATTTATTGTGGCCAGACTAAGGCACACCTGTGTAATAATCATGCTGTCTAATCAGCATCTTGATATGCCACACCTGTGAGGTGGATGGATTATCTTGGCAAAGGAGAAGTGCTCACTAGCACAGATTTAGACAGATTTGTGAACAATATTTGAGAGAAATAGGCCTTTTGTAGACATAAAGTCTTAGATCTTTGAGTTCAGCTCATGAAAAATGGGGGCAAAAACAAAAGTGTTGCGTTTTTTATAATTTTGTTCATTATATTAGCTGAGGACGGCCCATGGGCATAGCCAAGTGTTTTTGTTCTGCCTAGTCATTCTCCTGCAGAAGGTGAGATAACCGTGTAGTTCTTGATTTATGGAGCGCTGTGTCTGTCGCTTAACTCAGTAATGGATTTTACCGTGAGTAAAAAATCCCATTACCTCTGTATTTGATCCATACCATTTTTCTTATGATCATTTTAACACGTTGCTGTTAAAGATTATTTAATTTAAATGTTACTTTGGGTGGAACCCCTGTGCCATCATGAGCTATATGTATCTGAAAATATTGTAGCATAGGATTGCAATAAAATTGTCTTTGTACTTTTATGTCTTGAAATTTATACCTTTTTAGACCAGGTCAGAAACCTGTATTGAAGAACAATGTTACTTCTAATCTCTACAGAACATATTTACAAAAGGTGCAAGTTCATAGTAAATGAGTAGCTTTTTTAAACCTGTATCTGAAAATTGCCCTGTTTTGCAAATCCTGGCCACTGCTGTGTCTTGTAAGTATTAGGTCTGTTTTGAGTCTGTAATCCAATATCTCTTCTAAAAAAAAAAGATGGAATAACTTAATTATAGACAGGAACACATTTTTCTAAGTCGGACATGTGCTTACACCTTGGTTCTATGTTTAGGTTACCATGATGCTAACACAGAGCTCCACTTCTCCATTTCAACCCATTGAAAACATTATGAGTCGCTGGTTGTTTGAGCTCCAGAAAGTCCCAGCAACATCTGAAAAAAGACCTTCAGCCAAAGACAAAGTAGAGCCAGAAGTAAAAGAAAAAGCTGACAAGGAAGAAGTTAGCGAGAAAATTTCAGAGCCCAGTGGATCCACAAGAAGAAGACCTGTTAAAAAAGTGACTGAAACTGACTGATAAACCTGGAAAAACTTGGCGTTAATACAGAATTACTTGCTGCCAATTGTTAAAGCACAAAATGAGATATGTTTGTGATGATTGAAATGTGAAATGCATTGGGCTTGTTCAGGTTGTATTTATACTATGGAAGGTCAGATTCTTTCTGGAGCCAGTAAGTTCAATGTTTCAGGTGATGACAATAGAGAAGTTTTAAAAAGTTGTACTGCAATTGTTTGCAAGTATTGGCTTTCTGGCTCCTGGAATTTGCTTTCTGCTAATTTATACAAGATCATACATCTTAGTTTGTTACCAGTTTCCTTTTGTTCTATTTATTGTGAAATGATATACCATATTACACAATTCCTATAATTATTTCCTACATTTTCTAAAAGGGTAAATCTGCCATGCTGGCCACAAATTTGCATAAGAACCAGTCTGTGAAAAATGTATTTATCCACTTTTTTAGCAGGAAATCTCATCAAATCTTTTTCTTATAGCAGTATATGAATAGAGAAATGGGAAACTACAATTTCCATTCATTATGGGAGACAGGATGCAGAAATAATTAGTTCTACAGCCACCTACAGGATAATTTGTACACTGGCAGCATAAAAAAAGTTACCAGCCTTGTATAATCCCTCCCATCCCTAGTATGCCTCATATTCTTTTTGTTTTTTTGTTAGTGTCTTTTGAGGAGTGATGCCTTTACTGAGAAAAACTTAACTGATTTTCTAGCCATTTCAACTTTTTTCAAGAATATTTTTTGTTTCATTCAAGACTTCTTCTACAGGCAGCTTAAACGGGACTCCATGGGATCTGAATTGTCACCCTCACCTCTGGGAGACGTGTGTCTGAGCTAGCAGCTTGCCTTATAAGGAACCTTTCCTGATCTTACACAAATAAAGTAATGTTGAGACCCAGAGCCTCCTTCCTAAGGTAGTTTCAACCTTTCACCTTAATCAGGACAGTGCCCAAACCCTCCGGTAGGCAGCAGTATGAAGTTTGTGTCCCTTAACCACTTCTGGACTGGAAGGATTTGCCCCCTTAATAACCAGGCCATATTTTGCGATACGACACTGCGTTACTTTAACGGACAATTGCGTGTGACGCTGTACCTAAATAAAATTGATGTCTTTTTTTCCCCCACAAATAGAGCTTTCTTTTGGTGGTATTTAATCACCTGTGCAATTTTTTTATTTTTTGTGCTATATACAAAAAAAGAGCGACAATTCTGAAAAAAAAAAATATATATATTTTTCATATTCTGCTATATAACATTCCCAAAAAAAAAAAAATGTAAAAATCAAAATTTTTTAACATTTTAGGCCAATTTGTTTTCTGCTACATACTTTCGGTAAAAAAAATTGCAATAAGCGTATTTTGCACCAAAAGACACAGTAGGGCTTATTCTCGGGGTAGGTCTTGTAATGTTCTGTCCCTCTCTGCCCTCCCTGCCTGCCAGAAATCCAGTGTAAACCTAGTTTAGTGTATATAAAATCCTAGGATGCACTTTATTAGTGTTTTATATACTGTCCAGTGAGTGTTTTTGTAATACAATTATGTGAAATACCTTCATTACGGTACATCGCTGCTCTGTGCTCAGCTTATCTCCTGCTCTCTTCTGTCTTTCTCCTCTCATAGCTGTCAGAGGGGAATCTCAGCCCCTCCCCTCTGCAGTGTACACAGAAGAGCCGGTGTTCTGTGGTAGATTCGATTAGAATAGGTTTAGCTGATCTGCCGCTCTGCTGTCCTCTTTTCCCTGGCCGACAGCTGGGGGTTACGGAAGCGCCGATGTACCAAAGGTATTTCCCACAATTCTAATTGAACACCCGGCGCTTCTGTGTACACTGTAAAGGGGAGGGGCTGAGAACCCCCTCTGACAGCTACGGTATGAGAGGAGAAAAACAGAAGGGAATCAGCTGAGAGCAGAGCGGCAATGTAAGGAAGGTATTTTACAGTATTATATTACAAAAACACAATGGACATTATTTAAAATGCTAATAAAGTGCATCCTAAGATTTTTCATACACTAAACTAGGGCTTATTTTCAGGGTAGGGCTTATATTGCAGCCCGCCCCAATAATAGAGATTGGGCTTATTTTCGGGGTAGGGCTTACTTTCGTGGAAACGCGGTACTACCTTAATCAGTGCTAAAAATATGCACTGTTACTATAATAATGACACTGGCAGGGAAGGTGTTGACACAGTAAGTGATCAAGGGGTTAAATATGTACATAGGGGCCTGCTACTCACTGTATGGGGGCAGGGCTTGTGAAATGATCACAGAGACCTGTGATCCTACATGGAAGGATCACAGGGGCTCTGTGAGCATTCCAGAGAGAAGAACGGTCAGCTGTACGGGGAGCGATCGCGGGTGTCAGGCGGCAATCAGAGCCATCTGCCCCGTGCATCGGAATCCTCACTGACGAGTGGGGGTGGGAGCGTGGCAACGGCGCGCTTGCCCCCTGGCTGCAAGCGTGCGACCGACATATACCTACAGCTCAGGAGCGGCTGCCTGCCGCAGTATAACTGCGGCGGTCGGTCATTAAGCAGTTAAGGAACTTCACAAAACATTTGTTACGGTTCATACAAAATTATATTCTATATTTTTCAAATAATTTTCATGGTGTGGAGAATAATGAAATGTGCAGTCATAGGTGTGGAATTGTAACCCTTGACCTAAGTCATTCTAAATAAGGAATAATTAGAATCAGTTGTTTGATTATACCCAGGCTTGTTCAGTATAATATTCAACTATTTAAACCTAATCAGTTTCTTAAAAGCTCATACCTCACTCAAAGGAAGGGGAAATTATGGTATTAAAACAATGTCCCATTCATATGGTGCTAAAACTGACAAAAAGATCTGATTAAATTTAATTTTAAAATATGCAAGAAGAAAGAAAATGAAAAGGGGGAAATACTACTTCAGCATTTAAAAAAAAAATGCAAATGTCAATGCGCCTACTATTTTTCCTTGCCTTCTTTATTGTGGTATGGGGTTTCTACATCTACCTTGGCAAGTATTTTCAGAGAAGTAAGCAATACATTTCTGATTATTTGAAGTAAGGAAATAACTTACAAATAGCATTTTAACAATTACTTTACAATGGTTATTAATTTTAAAATTCATAAAAAAAAATATTCTGTTAAACTTTCTAGCTAAGCGTTTCAATTTTTGATTTTTAGTTTGTAATTCAGTTCTTTAAAACCCAATTCAAATTTAGTTTTCTACTGGTTAATGAGGTTAGTGTTGTCATACTATTGTAAACAAATTGCTGATTGTACTGTTTGATATTCAAATTGTGACTTTTTTAAATTTCTCTCTGAACTCATCAAATGAATGAATCTTTAATAAATAACTATAGTTTTGGAACACCCCCTTTCTTTTTTTTTTTTATAAATTTGTGAAAGTGATTTTTTTGTGATATTTTATGTGAAATAACAAGTTAGTAAAAGCAATACATAAATAACTTTAAAAGTATTTTTTTTTTTTTTACTGTTCAAACTAAATAAAGTGTAACTGCAAAGAGCAAGCTGTACATAATATAGAACAAAACAACAAAATGGATAAAAGAGGGAAGGAACATAAAGAACTAATGCTGCAAGGACAAGTATCAATTCAAATGCAACATATCGCTGACGTTACAAAGAAGAATGTGGTTATAAAAAAAAAAGCCTCCTTTGTGCTGTCATTATGGGCTTATAGAAACAAATCAGTGATCATTTTCAAACATTTGTTGGCAACTATATACTTTGTCTATATTTTCTTGATTAAAAAAATAATAGTATTTCTGGTTATAATATAAATATTTTTGCATTTTATCCTTCCAACAGGTGGAGCTCCATTCACATGTTTTCCTGGATCTCGTTGTGTGGGTTTTTTTTCCCCCACTATCACCACCTTCCTGCCTGGCCAATTTTCAGCTTTTAGAAAAAAAGCTATACTGGAAGGGACCAGTAGATAAAAAGAGAGCCTTTTGAGGAAGGATAATGAAATCACAGGGTCATGAGTTGGTCAAATAGAATGTGTTTTATTGGTGTAAATAATACACAGTTTTAGACTATGGTTCAAGCAGAGGAGTACAGAGGTGTGGTTGGTGCAAATAAGGGTGTAGATAGAATGACACTTGTGGTGTAACCAACGTAGTAAGAGGTGGTAAAAATGATTAAGTCATGTGATCAACAGTACGATACAGTAAGATGTATAAGTTTACATATAGATTGCAATGAATCAAACAGTACAGTACAATAAGATATATAAGGCTGGCCATACATGTTCAACTTTTGTTGGACAATTTTCTGTTTTTTATGATCCACCACAAACCACATAATGTGAGGTCAAAGCTAAACAACACTTTCACCTGTATCCAATTAGGCAGGCCTTTGTACTACATACTTGAAGGTAAATTTCAAGAAAATTGTACATAACATTTTATGAAAATTGTATGGCCAGCCTAAATTACATATAGATTGCAATAAAGCAATCGGACGTCCGTTGGGGGGGATAACACTGGTAGAGAGATCCCTCAGGCTTAGTGCCTAGAATAAACCATGTGGATAATCGGTATGAGGGGGGAACATAGCTAACCAATGTCAATGACAGGACTATGGTATGCACGGGCTGGAAGTGCCAGAGGTTGGCAAAGATACACTGGATTTCCAATGAGCAGTGTAGTATCACAGGGGGGGGTGTGTGTGAGTGTCCCACAGGTTGGCTGAACTTGGGCCGGTATTCGTGGGTTAAAGGTGCCAGGGATCTGGCAGGGTTACACTAATTGTCCAGGAAACAGTGTAGTGCCCCATGGGATGTAGGTGTCCCACAGGTTGGCCAATCGAGGGCCGTTTTCTGACAGGGATTCCTGGGATGGGGCTGGGCTCTAGGTGGGAAATATGGAGAGATAAAAGGAGAGGGGAGGGAGGATGAGAGAGCAAAATGGGAAAAGTTGCTGGCAGAGCAAGGTAGAGCGGGATACTCCAGTAAGTACAATGAGGTAATGAAGAGGATGGGGGGTGTGCTTATTTAATCCTGTAGGGGTAATAGGTAAGCCCTTGTGTAAGGGGGTCAATTGACAGTACCTTAGTCCTGGGTGCACAACCCGCCTGATTCCTGTTACTTCTGTGTAGTCCGTCTCTCTGAAGCGAGGGGATGGACGAGTCACCGCTCTACGCTGCTGCTCCGCTGCTGCCGATCCTTCCTGAGCCTTCTTGAGTCTCTTCTTTGAGTGTGTTGATTCCTGGGGGTCCGGGTATGGCTCTCTGTAGTGTCCGTGGGATCAATGGTGTCCTGGGGTGGGATGCAAAAGCGGAGGAGACAGTGCGCCGCTGTCTATGGGTCCGCTTGTGTTTGTGCTTCCTCGTGCTGTTGCCGGTCTCCGCCCATCAGTGTCCGTGTGCTAATGACGTCAACATGTTTCGCATAGATAATGCATAGCTTTGTCTGGGTCACATCCTAGAGCCAGGGGAAGGACCACTATACTTGCGGGGTCACCAGGGATATCACACCCAACTATTTCAGCTAGACCCTTTCCCCATTTTTTGTATGCCAAATTTCAGCTTTTGGTGCTGTTGCATTTTGAATGACAATTGTGCGGTCATGGAACACTGTACCTAAATGAAATTTAAGTCTTTCTTTTCATTGTATTTAATCCCCACTGTTTTTATTTTTTTTTATTTTTTTGCTAAACAAATGAAAAACAGCAGAAAAATGTGAGGAAAAAAAAACTTTTTCTTAGTTCCTGTTATAAAATGTATTTTTTGTAAAAAAAAAAAAAAAAAAGTAATTTTTTTCCTTCACTAATGTGTGCTGATTATAAGTGTAAAGCCCCATACACACGTACCGATTGTCGGCCGCAAATATTCGGCCGCCGACCGATCGGCCGATTGTAGGCTTGTAAAGCCCCGTACACACGTACCGATTGTCGGCCGCAAATGATCGGCCGATTGTAGGCTTGTTAGTATGATGCTTCCGACAGCGCATTTTCGGCCGAACAGAATCTGTCCTGCAGGCATTAAAATTTTTGTACGCCGACAACAGAACGGCCGATTGTGCGTCAGTCAGTACAGATTTTGGCCGACAGACAGCAGATTTGCAAGACTGGGCATGCTCAGAAAAGAAAAAAGACAAGGAAAGTTAACCATCACATGACATCACTTCTGCAGTCGGCTGTTGTTGGCCGACAAAATTAGTGTGCAGTCTTTTGCAGTTTTCAACAGACACGACAGCCCTGGACAAAAGACGGCCGATCGTTCGGCTGACGATCGGTACGTGTGTACGGGGCTTAAATGTCCCCGGTAACTGGAAAGCCAGTTATTGACTTTACTTTCCTCAGAGATTGAACGCACTGAGGAAAGGAAATGCAGATAAACGGCATTTGTTTACATGGACACAGCCGATCACATGGGAAAGAGCCTACGCCATCGGCTCTTTACCCTAATCGGGGACGCACGACACAGCTCATCACTGATCACTGTGCCGTGTGCCCCCTTGGGCATGCACATGAAAGGCGTCATCTGACCTCCAGTGAGGATATTTAGCCACTTAGCGACTGCCCACTGCAGTTTTACTGCGGCAGGCAGCCGCTCCTGGGCAAATCGATGTAGTACTACATCGCTCGCTCAGGAGACTCTAGGGGGCGTGCATGCGCCGGCGCGCTCCCGCTCCCGCTCCCGCTTGTCAGCTGGGGAGCCAGTGCGTGTAACCGGCAGCTCCGATGGCCGCCGGCCACACGCGATCTCCCCCTGCTGACGGAGAAGGACAGACGGCTGATGTAAACACAGCTGTCATTCTCCCTTAGATGATCACAGAGGCTATGTGATCCTGCTATATAGGATCGCATGTCTCTGTGATGATCTCACAAGCCACGCCCCTCTACAGTTAGAATCACGCCCCTAGGGTCACATTTAACTCCTTGATCACCAGTACAGTTAACCCCTTCCCTGCCAGTGTCATTTTTTACAGTAACAGTGCATATTTTTAGCACTGATTACTGTAGTAATGTCGCTGGTACCCCCAAAAGTGTCAAAAATGTCAGTTATGGGTCTGATCTGTCCGCCGCAATGTCGCAGTCCCGCAAAAAATCGCAGCTCGCCCGCCATTACTAGTAAAAAAAAACCACTAAAAATTACCTAAATCTTTAACGTAGTTAGTAAACACAATAACTTTTGCGCAAACCAATCAAAATACGCTTATTGCGATTTTTTGTTTTACCAAAAATATGTAGCAGAAAACAAATTGGCCTAAAATGTTAAAACATTTTGATTTTTACTTTTTTTTTTTTTTTGAGAATTTCATATAAAAGAATGATTGTTATTCTGAAACATTATTGGAACATTGTTATTTTTTCAAAATTGTCGCTCTTTTTTTGTTTATAGCGAAAAAAATAAAAATCGCATTGGTGATCAAATACCACCAAAAGAAAGATCTATTTGTGGGGAAAAAAGGACGTCAATTTTGTTTAGGTACAGTGTCGCATGACCGCGCAATTGTCCGTTAAATTAATGCAGGGCCGAATCCCAAAATGGGGCCTGGTCATTGAGCAGCCAAATCCTCCGGTCTTAAAGTGGTTAAGCCACCGCCAGGCCGTCATTCTGCGATAGGATGGGCAGGAAGGTGTTAACAGCCTGTTTACAGAGTTCACTACATTCCCACCCTTTAGTTGACTCCAATCCGATACATGGTGTCTAATTAAAACTGTATTAAAAGTTTATTTGTGGAACAAAGATGGTGTGTGTATAATACACTGCTCAAAAAAATGAAAGGAACACTTTGAAAACACATCAGATATCAATGGGGAAAAATATCATACTGGATATATATATACTGAAATGGACTGGGTAATGTTTTAGGAATGAAAGGATGCCTCATCATTTGATGGAAATGAAAATTATTACAGAGGGCTGAATTCAAAGACAACCTGAAAATCAAAGTGAAAAAAATGATGCAGCAGGCTAATTAATTTTGCTGAAATTTCACTGCAGCAACTCAAAATGGTACTCCGTAGTTATGGCCCCCATGTGCTTGTATGATGCATGCCTGACATGCATGCTCCTTTTGAGACAACGGATGGTGTCCTGGGGAATTTCCTTTCAGATCTGGACCAGGGCATCACTGAGCTCCTGAACAGACTGAGTTGCAACCTGGCGGCATCCGATGGGCCAAAACATAATGTCCTAGAAGCGTTCTATTGGATTTAGGTCAGGCGAGTGTGGGGGCTATTCAATGTTATCAATTCCTTCATCTTCCAGGAACTGGCTGCATACTCTCACCACATGAGACCGGGCATTGTTGTGCACCAGGAGGAGCCCACTGCACCAGCGTAGGGTCTGACAATGGGTCCAAGGATTTCATCCCAATACCTAATGGTAGTCAGGGCGTCATCATCTAGCGTGTCCCTCCTTGAATTTGCCTCCCCAGACCATCACTGATCCACCACCAAACCTGTCCTGCTGAACGATGTTACAGGCAGCATAATGCTCTCCATTGCCTCTCCAGACCCTTTCAAGTCGTACATGTACTCAAGGTGAACCTGCTCTCTTCTGTGAAAAGCACAGGGCACCAGTGACAATTCTGGTGTTCAGTGGCAAATGCCAATCGAGCTCTACGGTGCTAAGCAGTGAGCACAGGGCCCAGTAGAGGATGTCTGGCCCTCAGGCCACCCTCATGAAGCCTGTTTCTGATTGTTTAATCAGAGACATTCACACCAGTGGCCTGCTGGAGATAATTTTGTAGGGCTCTGACAGTGATCATCCTGTTCCAACTTGCACAAAGGAGCAGATACAGGTCCTGCTGATGGGTTAAGGACCTTCTATGGCCCTGCCCAGCTCTCCTAGAGTAAGTGCCTGTCTCCTCGAATCTCCCCCATGCTCTTGAGACTGCTGGGAGACACGGCAAACTTTCTGGCAATGGCACGTGTTGATGTGCCATCCTGGAGGAGTTGGACTGCCGATGCAACCTCTATAGGGTCCAGGTATTGTCTTATGCTACCAGTAGTGACACTGACCCTAGCCAAATGCAAAATCAGTGAAAAACAGTCAGAAAAGATGAGTAGAGAAAAAAGGTCAGTGGTCTCCACCTATAAAACCATTCCTGTTTTGGAGGTTGTCTCATTGTTGCCCATCTTGTGCACCTGTTATTTCATTAACACCAAAGCAGCTGAAACTGATTACCAACCCCCTTTGCTACTTAACTGACCAGATCAATATCCCAGGAGTTTAATTGACTTGATGCTATATTTTATTTAAAAAGTGATCCTTTTAATTTTTTTGAGAAGTCTATATTCATATGTACTGTATGTGTAATTAGACTTCCTGTCTTTAAAAATGTTCTAAGTAATACAGAGTCAATCAGTTAGAACATACAATAAATTATTAAGCAATCTTTCATTTTCTGAGAAAGTAATAGTATTTGATATCAACATTTTTTATACCTGCTTTGTGTGTTATCTTCATAACAATTAAGGCTTCACATAAAGTAAGAAAGGTATGTGTATTCTCTTACAGACTTTAAGTACCCCATTAGGTACTGTGATGCTGATATACAGTGAGGAGAAAAAAGTATTTGATCCCTTGCTGTTTTTGTACATTTGCTCCCTGACAAAGAAATAATCAGTCTATAACTTAAATGGTAGATTTATTTTAACAGTGAGAGACAGAATAACAAAAATAAAATACAGAAAAACGCATTTCAAAAAAGTTATAAATTGATTTACATTTTATTGAGTAAAATATGTATTTTACCCCTTCCCAAAACATGACTTAAGACTTGGAGGCAAAACCCTTGCTGGTAATCACAGAGGTCAGACATTTCTTGTAGTTGGCCACCTCGTTTGCACACATCTCTGTTTTTCGGTCATTGTCATGCTGGAATACCCATCCACGACCTATTTTCAATGCCCTGGCTGAGGGAAGGCGGTTCTCACCCAAGATTTGATGGTACATGGCCCCGCCTTTCGTCCTTTTGATGCGGGGAAGTTGTCCCTTAGCAGAAAAACACCCCCAAAGCATAATGTTTTCACCATGTTTGACGGTGAGGATGGTGTTCTTGGGGTTATGGGCAGTATTCCTCCTCCAAACAAGGCAAGTTGAGTTGATGCCAAAGAGCTTGATTTTGGTCTCCTCTGACCACAAAACTTACACTCAGTTCTCCTCTGAATCATTCAGATGTTCATGTACATGTGCTTTCTTGAGCAGGGGGACCTCCTGGGCACTGCAGGATTTCAGTACTTCAGGGTGTAGTGAGTTAACAATTGTTTTCTTAGTGACTATAGTCCCAGCTGCCTTGAGATCATTGACAAAATTCTCCTGTATGGTTCCAGGTTGATTCCTCACCGTTCTCATGATCATTGAAACTCCATTAGGTCAGATCTTGCATGGAGCCCCAAACCGAGAGAGATTGACAGTTATTTTGTGTTTCTTCCATTTACGAATAATCGCACCCACTGTTGTCACCCTCTCACCAAGCTGCTTGGCAATGGTCTTGTAGACCATTCCAGCCTTGTGTAGATCTTCAATCTTGTCCTTAACATCCTCGGACAGTTCTTTGGTCTTGGCTATAGTGGACTGATATGAATCTGATTGATTGATGTGCTTCTGAGTACTGGTGTCTTTTATACAGGTAACAAGCTGAGATTAGGAGCACTCCCATTAAGAGAGTGCTCCTAATCTCAGCTGGTTACCTGTATAGAAGATGCCTGGGAGCCAGAAATATTGCTGATTTATAGGGGATCAAATACAGTATCTCACAAAAGTGAGTACATTCCAAACATTTTTGTAAATATTTTATTATATCTTTTCATGTGACAACACTTAAGAAATGACACTGTGCTACAATGTAAAGTAGTGAGTGTACAGCTTGTATAACAGTGTCAATTTGCTTTCGCTTCAAAATAACTCAACACACAGCCATTAATGTCTAAACCGCTGGCAACACAAGTGAGTACACCCCTAAGTGAAAATGTCCATATTGGGCCCAGTTAGCCATTTTCCCTCCCCAGTGTCATGTGATTCGTTAGTGTTACAAGGTCACAGGTGTGAATAGAGGGAGCAGGTGTGTTAAATTTGGTGTTATTACTCTCACTCTCTCATACTGGTCACTGAAAGTTCAACATGGCACCTCATGGCAAAGAACTCTCTGAGGATCTGAAAAAATAATTTCTGCTCTATATAAAGATAGCCTAGGCTTTAAGAAGATTGTCAAGACCCTGAAACTGAGCTGGAGCACTGTGGCCAAGACTATGCAGCGGTTTAACAGGACAGGTTCCACTCAGAACATGCCTCACCATGGTCGACCAAAGAAGTTGAGTGCACATGCTCAGCGTCATATCCAGAGGTTGTCTGTGGGAAATGGACATATGAGTGCTGCTAGGTTTGCTGCAGAGGTTATAGGGGTAGAGGGTCAGCCTGTCAGTGCTCAGACTATATGCTGCACTCTGCATCAAATTGGTCTGCATGGCTATTGTCCAAGAAGGAAGCCTCTTCTAAAGATGATGCAGAAGGAAGCCTGCAAGCAGTTTGCTGAAGACAAGCAGACTAAAGCCCCGTACACACGCACAGATTGTTGGCTGTAAATTGTCGGCCAACGTCCGATCTGCCGATTGTAGACTTGTTAGTATGATGCTTCCGACAACCAACTGTGAATTTTCGGCCGAAAAAAATCTTTCCTGCAGGCATTAACATTTTTGTACGCCGACAACAGAACGGCCGATTGTGCGTCAGTCAGTACAGATTTTGGCCGACAGACAGCAGATTTGCAAGACTGGGCATGCTCAGAAAAGAAAAAAGACAAGGAAAGTTAACCATCACATGACATCACTTCTGCAGTCGGCTGTTGTTGGCCGACAAAATTAGTGTGCAGTCTTTTGCAGTTTTCAACAGACACGACAGCCCTGGACAAAAGACGTGCATGCTATAAAATTTCTGTTGGCCAACAACAGAACGGCCGATTGTTCCTCAGTCAGTACAGATTTCGGCAGATAAAAATCAGATGAGCAAGACTGGGCATGCTCAGAGAAGAAAAAACACACGGAAAGACAACCATCACATGACATCACTTCTGAAGTTGTTTTTTGTTGGCCAACAAAAGTCCAGTGCAAGTCTAGAGCACATTTCAACCAACAAACAACACTGGACAAAAGACGGCCGATCGGTTGGCCAACAATCTGTGCGTGTGTACGGGGCTTTAGGCCATATATACTGGTCCAATGAAATCAAGAAAAAAACGTATTTGGTTCAGATGGTGTCAAGTGTCAATCAGGTGAGGAGTACAAGGACAAGTGTGTCTTGCCTACAGTCAAGCATGGTGGTGGGAGTGTCATGGTCTGGGGCTGCATGAGTGCTGGCTGCAATGGGGAGCTAAAGTTAATTGAGGGAACCATGAATGCCAACATGTGCTGTGACATACTGAAGCAGAGCATGTTTCCCTTCCTTCAGAGACTGTGTCACAGGGCAGTATTCCAACATGATAAGATAATGACCTCAAACACACCACCACTGCCTTGCTAAAGAAGCTGAAGGTAAAGGTGATGGACTGGCCAAGCATGTCTCCAGACCTAAACACTATTGAGCATCTGTGGGGCATCCTCAAATGGAAGGTGGAGGAGCGCAAGGCCTCTAACTTCCACCAGCTCCGTGATGTCATGGAGGAGTGAAAAAGGACTCTAGTGGCAACCTGTGAAGCTCTGGTGAACTCCATGCCCAAGAGGGTTAAGGCAGTACTGGAAAATAATGGTGGCCACACAAAATATTGATACTTTAGGCTCAATTTGGACATTTTAACTTAGGGGTGCACTCACTTTTGTTGCCAGCGGTTTAGACATTAATGGCTGTGTGTTGTTATTTTGAGGGGACTCCTCCTACGGCCCATCTCTCGCTGAGTCTAAACACAGCGGGAGCGTGGCTCCGGCGGCGCACGTTCGCCGCCGAGACCTCATACACAAATTCACATAGTACTACGTGATTTTACGTAGCCGAGCTGCCCTGCCACAGTAATACTACGGTGGGCGGTCGGCACGAGGTTGAATATGATGCTTGGCACACCTATTTGTAGGCATTTTCTCCCATTCGTCTTTGCAGTACCTCTCAAACTCCATCAGGTTGGATAGGGAGTATCGGTGCACTGCAGCCTGTTTCAGATCTCTCCAGAGATGCTCAAGCTAGTTCAAGTCTAGGCTCTGGCTGGGCAACTCAAGGACATTCACAGAGTTGTCCGGTAGCCACTCCTTTGTTATCTTAGATGTGTGCTTAGGGTTGTTGTCCTGTTGGAAGATGAACCTTCTCCCCAGTCTGAGATTTAGAGTGCTCTGGAGCAGGTATTTATCAAGGATGTCGCTGTGCGTTGCTGCATTAATCTTTCTCTCAATCCTGACTAGTCTCCCAGTTCCTGCTGCGGAAAAACATCCCCACAGCATGATGCTGCCGCCACCATGCTTCACTGTAGGGATCGTATTGGCCAGGTGATGAGCTGTGCCTGGTTCCTCCAAACATGATGCTTACCATTCAGGCCAAAGAGTTCAATCTTTTTTTAATCAGACCAGAGAATTTTGTTTCTCATGGTCTGAGAGTCCTTCGGATGCTTTTTGGCAAACTCCAAACGGACTGTCACGTGCCTTTTGCTGAGGAGTGGCTTTCATCTGGCCACTCCCTCATACGGGCCTTATTGGTGGAGTGCTCTTCTCTCTCCACAGCGAAATGCTGGAGCTCTGTCAGAGTTACTATCGGGTTCTTGGTTACCTCCCTGACTAAGGCCCTTCTCCACCATATGCTCAGTTTGGCCGGGCGGCCCACTCTAGGAAGAGTCCTGGTGCTTCCAAACTTCTTCCATTTACGGATGATGGAGGCCACTCTGCTCATTGGGACCTTCAATGCTGCAGAAATGTTTCTGGATCCTTCCCAGATCTATGCCTCGATACAATCCTGTCTCAGAGGTCTACAGACAATTCCTCGAACTTCACAGCTTGGTTTGTGCTCTGACATGCGCTGTTAACTGTGAGACCTTTTATAGGTATATATGAATTTCCAAATCATGTTCAATCAACTGAATTTACCACAGGTGGACTCCAATCAAGTTGTAGAAACATCTCAAGGATAATCAGTGGAAAAAGAATGCACCTAAGCTCAATGCACCAAAGATTTCAAAACAAACTTCTTTCACGTTGTCATTGGGTTATTGTTTGTAGAATTTTGAGGAAAATAGTTAGATTGATCCATTTTGGAAGACTTTTTCACAGCCTAGCCACATAGAGAGCCCCGCCATCCAATGAGCACCATCAGTGTTCTAGAGACATATACTGTAATTTTCTGACAACCTTTTGCATTTTTGAAGACCCTTCATATTTCTAGCACACAACATGTACTACACCCCAAAATACATTCTGCTGACCAAAGGGTAAACAAATTATTACCTGTGGTTTTAGTAGTGCAGTGCTCCACAGAGGAGAGGATTGATCCAGGCAGCAGGCAGGGATGTGGTGAACAACAGCAAAAGGAATTGTCCAGGCAGCAGGAAGGAATACTGTCCATAGTCAGCTAAGCCAAAATATTGGTCCAGGCAGCAGGAAGGAATTTGGTCCATAAAGTTCTGGGTCATTACAGGCAGCAGGCAGAGATATGGTCAGCACAGCCAATGTATTGGGCCTGGCAGCAGGCAGGAATATCAAACTTGGGGCCTCGGCCAGGAAAGAATGGGGACAGGGGTAGAGGCTTCTTCCCACCCAAATCTCTTCAAAGCCTCTGGTTTCCAGACCCTGTTCTGGGGATTACAAACCCTAAGGAAAACCAAAAACTGTTTCTCTACTCAGAACACTATTCTGAAGCCCCTCACATATGTGAGACCCCTGTGTTCTCTTGCATCCCACTACTACAGTAGCAGGGCAAAAAAATCAGTCCAAGCAGCAGGCAAAAACCTATTTGATTAACAGGCCGAGGTCAGTGCAGGTGGAAGGCAGAAACGTAGTTTAGAAACAATCAAGATTGGCAGGCATCAATGGTAAACCGGCCAGGGTCAGTTAACGTGGAAGGTAGAGTCATGGCCAATCGAGGCAGCAGGCAAATGATACGCACAGGTATTAGAAATGGGGAAATGGCAGGCTCTTAAAAATAAGAGAAACTAATATCTTATGAATGTATAATAATGTCTTAAGCATTCTCCGATGCATAGGTCTGGTTGGGAGGGACATTGGGGACAATTTTAACTGGTGTCTCTTTGAACTCCACCTCATTCACAACATTTTTTTGGAGTCTTCCTCCTGATTCTGTGGGTGGAATGTTTTTGGAAAACAGTTGTAAATCCACTTTGGCAGAAATGATGGATCAGTTGAAAGACATAAAAGAGCAAATGCCATTTTTTCGGCATTATTTACAAAAGGCACAGGAGCGTATCACGGAGTTGGAAGGCAGAGTTAATGAACCTGAACATGAAATAGTACATGGTTATAATATAAAGAGCAGTCTTTATGAGAGGAGAAAGAAAGGAAGGGACACGGAAGTCTAGATAAAAAATATTTTCTTGTGTTAATATATTTTTTATATAAAGTAGCACAGGAGTGAGTTATGATTTAAGGGTGGAGTTGGTCAGAGGTCATAGGTGTTTTTACAAGGACACAAGATACTTTATACAGGAAATAATTTTTGAAGCTACACCATTGAAGTATGGGTTCACAATTAATATCCCCAAGGGGGGAAAGGGGTTCTTTTTTTGTTCTTTTTCTCTTTTGGTTGTTAGGATAGGAAGAGGAGAAATATGGAAAGATCTTTATAAGAATGTACCTAGAGGTGTGTATGGGAGTGGATATCATAGGGGAGAATATAAAAGTCAAACATATAAAAGATTCACTTCATTTTATTTTATTTTTGTACCAATATATCACTTTTTTACTCATCAATTAGAAATAGGATGGTTGGTGAAGTAATGGTATGCTCATGGAATGTGAGAGGACTTGGAGAACCATTAAAAAAGACAGCTCTTTTTAAGACTATCTCAACTCTTAAGGCCCGTACACACGTACCGATCGTCGGCATACAAACGTCGGTGGACGAAGGATCTGCCGATTGTACGCGTGTTAGTATGGTGCCTCCGACAGATGTCTGCGCACAATCCGCGGACAAAAGTCTTTCGTGCAAACATGAAAATATTTGTATGCCGACACCAGAACGGACGATTGTTCGCCTGTCAGTACACAATTCGGCCGACAGACCGCAGATTTGCAAGACTGGGCATGCTCAGAAAATAGAAAACACAGGGAAAGTTAACCATTACATGACATCACTTCTGCAGTCGGCGGACAAAATTCTTGTGCTGTCCTTGTGCTGTCTTTGCACTTTTCAGCAGACACCGACATCCCGGGGAGAAAAGAGGAACATTTGTAAGCCGACCATCGGTACGTGTGTACGGGGCTTTAGGGAATCTGTGCTCTGCCTGCAGGAGACACATCTAGTTAGAGAAACAATGACATGTCTAAAGCATGCAGGTTTCCCAAATCAGTATCACTCAGTATATACATCACTCTTAAGGGGAACAAGTATTTTAATACATTGATCGGTACAGTTCCCCTGCAGTTAGATTAAAATAGATAAGAAGGGAAGATACATTTTCATGCATTGTCTATTGGCTTAGAGGCCATGTGTGATTGCAAATGTGTATGTACCCCCCCTTTTAAAACTGACGTAATAAATTATTTGTTGGATTTTATGGTTGATAAACCAAGGATACAGTTTTAATGGTTGGAGATTTTAATATGGTGATGAACACTCAGGTTGATAGATTTCCTTTAGGAAGGAAAATGGTACAGAGCTCCTATACACCGTTGTACAGGGTACTTAAGGAGACCGGATTGAGGGATATTTGACGTGAAGAGTATCCATTGTATACAAAACCAAAAAAGAAAAAGATTGGGCTTTGGACGGCCAGTTGGGAGAGGGAGGACCAAAAATTACAACAATTTAAAAATAAATAATATTATTTTATTCATAAATATAATACAACATATACAATTAGGGACAAAAAGAAAAGTCCCGTACAAAGGTTACAGACAAATAAAAACACAGTGCAGAAATATATTCCCTAGATAGGAGGATGCTGATACTTATTGCAGATGTTGATGCAAGTCTCAGATGACACACGGTCTGGGGGTCCCAGCAAGCCAACATGTTTCGCATACGGCTTTGTCAGGGCTTTGTCAGGGCCAGAGAGACCAGACAAGACCGATATTTCCCATTGTGTGCAGAGACAAGAATGGCAGGATAGACATAGGATCCCTATACCAAGATGAAAGGTCCAGATATAATTTCCAAGAACAAAGGTTCTTTTTGGTTATTCCTTAGAGGTGCATGTACTGTATATCTCCATTTACCAGTACCTTCTTAGCTTCAGTATTTGTCCTATTTATATCAGACCGGGTGCACAGTAGCTCCTTAATTATAGAGCAGGATATAATGGCCTTATAAAGTGCAAATCCAAATATTCTTTTGCTTCTATGTCTGGTAGATGCCAAAGGTACATATATAGTGTATGCTCAATAATGGCCCATATAGGATTGAGGCATGAAAATCCGAGGTGTGCTGTGCAATCACAGACAGCACAGATCCATGGCTGGAGCCCTCATCAGTAGGGAGAGCCTTAACGATCATGGTCCTCTGCGTATCCTTGGTGGTCCAACAGAGAATATACAACAGGGAGGCCTGACTCCGTGTTTTCTCACCTGGTGACACAGTCTAGGTGGCAATATGTAGAAGCTGACAAGCTGTAGGGTTGTTCAGCCTATTAGTTAGGGACTGTATTTTGTATAGTGAGTGCCAAGACACGGCTAGGTTTTTGTTTTACTATTATTTTTCCTGTTTATTTTCTGAGACACTTTACAGTACCTGTATATAGACATATAGAGACACATGTGTATATAGCAGAAATAAACACTGCACTGTTTTGTCACTACCTTCTTCCATTTGGTATCTGTGCCTGGGAGCTTTGTAGCTGCTACCTGCTCCCCACTCACAATATACAGTATCTCACAAAAGTGAATACACCACTCACATTTTTGTAAATATTTTATTATATCTTTTCATGTGGCAACACTAAGTCCCCGTTCACACTAAGGCGACCTGTGAGGCGACCTGGTCGCCTCACAGGTCGCCGTAGGTCGCCTTCCATAGGGAAGCTGCGGACCCGTTCTAATAGGAGCGACACAAGTCGCTCCGACTTAGAAAAAGGGTCCGGAGCTTCTTTGGGGCGACCCGGAGGCGACCGCCATAGACTTCAATGTTATGAAGTCCGTGGCGGCCGCTCCGAGGTCGCGGCGCGCTGCTCGCACCGCGACCTCGGAGGTCGCCCCCCCGAGTCGGATCGCCCCTATGTGAACGGGGCCTGAAGAAATTACACTTTGCTACAATGTAAAGTAATGAGTGTACAGCTTGTATAACAGTGTAAATTTGCTGTCCCCTCAAAATAACTCAACACACTAATTAATGTCTAAAACCGCTGGCAACAAAAGTGAGTACACCCCTAAGTGTAATTGTCCAAATTGGGCCTAATTAGCCATTTTCCCTCCCCAGTGTCATGTGACTAGTTAGTGTTACAAGTTCTGAGGTGTGAATGGGGAGTAGGTGTGTTCAATTTGGTGTTATCGCTCTCACTTTCTCATACTGGTCACTGGAAGTTCAACATGGCACCTCATGGCAAAGAAACTCTCTGAGCATCTTAAAAAAAGAATTGTTGCTCTACATAAAGATAGGCTAGGCTATAAAAAGATTGCCAAGACCCTGAAACTGAGCTGCAACACGGTGGCCAAGAACATCGTTTTAACAGGACAGATTCTACTCAGAACAGGCCTCGCCATGGTTGACCAAAGAAGTTGAGTGCATGTGCTCATCCTCAAATCCAGAGGTTGTCTTTGGGAAATAGACGTATGAGTTCTGCCAGCATTGCTGCAGAGGTTTAAGGGGTGGGGGGGTCAGCCTGTCAGTGCTCAGACCATACACTGCACACTGCATCAAATTGGTCTGCATGGCTGTCACCACAGAAAGAAGCCTTCTAAAGATGATGCACAAGAAAGCCCACAAACAGTAATGTTTTTAGATGTTTTTGTCAGATGTTACCATGGTATACTGAAGTATAATTACAAGCATTTCATTAGTGTCAAAGGTTTTTATTGACAATTACATTAGGTTTTTGCAAAGACTCAATATTGGCAGTGTTGACCCTTCTTTTTCAAGACCTTTGCTATTCACCCTGGCATACTGATGCATAATCAATATTGTCAGAATTATTCAGAATTTGTGGGGGGGGGGGGGGGTTTCACCCACCTCTTGAGGATTGACCACAAGGTCTCAATGGGATTAAGGTCTGGGAAGTTTCCTGGTCATGGACCCAAAATTTTAATATGTTGTTCCCCAACCCACTTAGTTATAACTTTTGTCTTTTGTCAAGGTGCTCCATCATGCTGGAAAAGGCATTATTCGTCACCAAACTGTTCTTGGATGGTTGGGGGAAGTTGCACTCGGAGGATGTTTTTGTACCATTCTTTATTAATAGCTATGTTCTTAGGCAAAATTGTGAGTGAGCCCACTCCCTTGGCTGAGAAGCAACCCTACACATGAACGGTCTCAGGATGCTTTACTGTTGGCATGGCACTGGACTGGCACCTTTTCTTCTCCGGACAAGGTTTTTTTCTGGATGCCCCAAACAATTGGAAAGGGGATTTAACAGAGAAAACTACTTTACCCCAGTCCTCAGCAGTCCAATCCCTGTACCTTTAGCAGAATATCAGTCAATCCCTGATGTTTTTTCTGGAGAGAAGTGGCTTCTTTCCTGCCCTTCTTGACTCCAGGCCATCCAGTGGAAATGTTTTTTATGGGATTAAACATCCCATGGTGATATACCATAACTGTCTCGAAGTTCTAGTAAAGTATAAAGTTTATTTTTATGGCAAAGAGGGACTTTGCAATTAATTAATCTAAATGCTCTTCATAATATTCTGGAGTATATCCAAATTGCCATCATAAAAACTGAGACAGCAGACTTTGTGAAAAGTAATATTTGTGTCATTCTCAAAACTTTTGGCCACGGCTGTATGCAAAGGGGCGCACAGACACATACACAGAAGGTGCATGGCTTTGACTTTTTTAAGATTTTTTTCTTGTATTTCTTTTTCTTAGATTTCACTCCCTGTTCTGTTTTGCTCTTTCTTTCTTTTAATTTGTTAAATGTCTCACCAATTCTTCTACAACTTTTTCTTTCTTGTTTTTCTTTTTCTCTCGGTTTTCTCTATTTTTTTCTCCCTTTACAGCTTTTAATTTATCAAAGGGATATATTTAAATCCTTGTTGCTTTGTTGGCTAAGAGAAGCTTGACAATTTCTGGGAAAATTTGGATAACAAAAGTCAAGGTGTTTTTCTGATGTATATTTTCTTTATACAGTTGAAAATGAGTTTCTATATAAAAGTACTGCCAGAGTGGTGAAGAAATGAAAATTATACTCTGCTATCAGTGTTTTATGGAATAAGTCAAATGCAAATGGAAAGTGTCACATAGTTATATGTAGATGTTATGCATTTCAAAGAAAATTATTACTTTGTAGATGACAACTCAATCTCTGTCTTTTTATGGTTTTTGTTGAGCACTATGTGAAAGTTCTATATGAAAAGAGTGTAAGGCTATAGCATTTGTACTATCTGCTTTGTTGTACTACTAATGGAATCTATTCAGGTTCTCTTTACAGAAACATTCTGAAAAGCAGGTGTTTGAGAGAACCTGTTTTTGTACAGTGTATGCATTATTGTGTTAGATTTATATATCAGAAAATATATCATACCAAAATCTTTCATCATGTTTCATATTGTAATTTACTTTCTGTTTTTCTGAATTGTACTCATACATTTATTATGGGGACAAGGATTGTTTATTTATATTTAATATCTATCTATCTATCTATCTATCTATCTATCTATCTATCTATCTATCTATCTATCTATCTATCTATCTATCTATCTATCTATCTATCTATCTATCTATCTATCTATCTATCTATCTATCTATCTATCTATCTATCTATCTATCTATCTTTTCTTCTTTGTGTTTGAGATCATTTCCCCAGTTTGGGCTTCGAAGCACAGAATTGTTAATAATTTGGTTATACTTGATTGTTTGAAAGACATTTTCTTTTGGTACATCACGGGACACAGAGCCACATTCATTACCATATGGGTTATACGTCACCTTCGGGTGAATGGA
The DNA here is from genome assembly GCF_965119305.1 of Pelophylax lessonae. NCBI lineage: Eukaryota > Metazoa > Chordata > Amphibia > Anura > Ranidae > Pelophylax > Pelophylax lessonae. The sequence continues at coordinate 406,573,258 of NC_138768.1, read as the reverse complement.
CACAGGCAACCAATCAAACAGGAACTCCCCCTATATAACCCCTCCTGCAAAGAAAGTACCTCTGTTTTTTCGCCAGTGTCTAAAAGGTGATGGTCACAGTGGAAAGACTCTCCACACTTTTTATGTTTTCTCAAAGAAGAAGAAAGAAGATTATGCTACATACCCTCGATCAAATATCTCTGAATCTAAGGGGATAGCAATCAGATCCATCCAGAAAAGTCAAACACTAAAAGGGTGGTACCTGAGCCTTGGGAAAGCAGATATACGAGGTTTTGCCTGTAACGCTGTCCTTCTGGGATCCGGACCCTTGATAAAACCAATCCCAAAGGCGCTCTGGCAGGGTGCTCTAAACAAGGGGACCTAGTCCTTGAAAGTTGGAAAGTGACAAAGCTCACTGTGAAGGTTAAAGATTGGATTCTTGTTACAAGACAGAATCCTGCGGTAGGACTGATAAGTCCACTTTAAAAATACTGTATTTGTAAAAATATTTTTATGCCCTGTTCCCTTAAAAGATAACAGATACCGGGTGCCATGTGGTCTCTGCAAGAGACAATGGGTGTATTAGCTATGTTAAAGCACACCTTGTTTGTTTAAACATATTTTGCTTTTCATGTGCAAAGCAGTGGGTGTATCAGCAGTGTCATACTAAACCTTGTTTGTTTAATATGGCTTCACACTGATGACTCCTGACCAAGTTTTCCCAAATACTTTTCTACTGCTTTGACAAAATCTGATATACTCTATAGTAAAGTGTGGAGTACAGATTGCCTCAACAGTATAAGTTAGAAGGGCTGAAAACCGCAATAGTCTTAGTGGAGAGGATTCTTTTCCAGTGATAGTTTGCACATTGTCACTGTGATCATGGTGTTTCTAAAGTACCTCGGGTGAGAACCCTTTGAGGCTAAAGCAGGCAAGTGTCTATAACCAGCCGCTTGTGAGAGCAACATCATGAACAGGAAGAGTGTTTTAATACTCGAGTAGAGCGGTGGATGAGTGCGGTCTGGATGTGCCGTAGAGTATGATAAGGGCCCATTTATCACCAAAATCTGGCGCAATTCTTAAACAGGAGTTTCAGCATGCAAGCTTCTGTCAGAGGCTGGAGGGATCGCAGAGCAGCAGTAGCTGGGTTGCGTGAGTCACTGTGGTGTATGTTTACTGGCACAAGACAGGTTCTGTATCTTTGGGATAATCAGTGCTGTGTGTGATAAGCTGTATAGCTTGGCACAAGCCTTGAGTACACTAAAGTTAGTACCTCAAGTTTGTCTTGCCTAAGAGCAATGTCCAGCCGTAAAAGGGCTGGAGGGGGGGCACAGCTGGAATGGGGCACTGTGAGGCCTTGAAGGACCTAGCTGGGCTTCCTCTGTGTCTACTGCCCCTGAAGAGCCATAGGCGATTGGCCAAACTGAGCCATTACGGTTGTCAGGCATGGTAGCTACTACTAGTGCTTCTATCGCAAACTATGTCACTAAGGACGATTTGGCATCGGCTTTAGCCAGCCTTGAGGGTAAGATTGCTGGCATGATTGCAGCATCGCAATGGAAGGCGAAAACTTGATAGATCCCCCTCACCTGAGCCACCACCTGAATCAGTTCAGTATTGGGCAGAGGATGTGGCAGAAGCAGCTGTGGAGGACCCTATAGAAGGTCAAGCTGAATCCACTTCTGGGGAGCCAGGATCTGAGGAGTCATAGTTTGCCTCTCAAACCAAGAGATTGTTAATTCAGTCTCTCACTGAAATGGTCTGGTTTGGATTCAAATTACCTCCCTTAGAGATGTCTGAAGTCTCATTGTCCTCTCTAGGCTCATTGCGCCCTCCTCATAGTCCTCAGGCTTTTCCCCTACATTCACTCTTGGAGCAGGTAATGTATGCTGATTGGGATCATCCTAAAAGGATTTTTGTTTCTCCTAAAAGGTTTTCACTATTGTATCCTATGGAGGAAAAATGCACTAAAAAATGGAGTATACCTACTGTGGATGCTGCTATTTCTTCAGTTAACAAAAGTTTAACTCGTCCTATGGATAATGCCCTGGTTTTTAAAGATCCAGCTGATAAGAAGTTGGAATATTTACTAAAAGCCTCCTTTGCTGTTGAGGTGTCTGCGATACGACCAGCAGTGTCAGCTATAGAAGTTTGTCAGTCTTTGAAAAACCATATTAAGCGAGTGTCAATGACGGTTCCTTCTCAAGGAGAGTCTGTGGAAGATTTTACAGATCTACCTTGCACTTTATGTTTTGCAGTGGATACTCTTAAATTCTCCATACAGCAGATGTCACGGTTTGCTCTTTTAACAGTGCATAGGCGCAGAATCCTTTGGTTAAAAACCTGGTTTGCGTAATTACTGTGTAAAAAGTTGCTGGCTGGCTTTCCCTTTCATGGAGAACGCCTATTTGGTGATGATCTGGATAAGTATATCAAAAAGATTTTGCGGGGGGAAGAGTGCGTTGCTACCTGTTAAGAGGAAAAGCAAATGTCCTTCTTTTAAGATTTTCAACACTCACACTTCTGGTGCTTCTAATTCCAGGCAGTTGCGACGGCCCCAGCCGTCTAGTAGAACCAAGCCTTCAGGGCAAGGCCAAAAGAAACCCTGGGCCCAGAGACCTTCCAAATCTACCTCCAAGTCTACCTCCAAACCTACCTTGTGAAGAGGCGCCCCCACTCAGTAGGGTTAGGGGAAGGCTGTTAAGGTTCTCAAAGGTCTGGGTAGAAATAATTCAGGACAACCGGGTTATTTCCACCATCTCGCAGGGATACAAACTGGAATTTCGGGTTTTCCCGCATCCTCGGTTTGTAAAGTCGCAAAGAAAACCCCCCCTGGTAGGGAACGGGACTTTGAGGGCTGAAAATAACACCGCAAATATAGATTAACACATAATTTTATTGGATAAACATAAAATCAATGTAATGGTAGAAATAAATACATATATCACAATATAAAGTTATAAAAAAACTTGTCATGGTGGGACAAATGAAATGGTGGAGCATAGATTTCCAATGGGCACCCGACGCCCTACGCGTTGCGGGAATACCCTTCATCAGGGGTGTAAGCAATGGAATTCAATATGCAAATATACATTTGTTTCTGCAATACAAAATATAACAGGTAATAGAGCATATAGCAGTAAGAATACCTCAAAAATACATTACATCCAAGAGACAAAAATATATAATGAAAAAATCATAAAAAATCATGTTAGATTAAACAACATACCCTGAAAAGATGACCGAGTCAAGATGGAAGAAGGATCTGAAAGATATGGATGAGAAGAAAAATAAGTGGGAAGGAACGTCTAAAGTAGAGATGAGGAGATGGCCGAAAAATGTCTCCAACACAGGTCCCCTAGAAGTCCATGTGCAGGTAAAGATAAAATTAATAAAGATATCAGTCAAGAAAATATCTGTATGCGAAGAAAGGGGGGAGGGGAGGAAAGAGGAGGAAAAAGGGGAGGGGGGAAAAGGGGAGGGGGAAAAAGAGGAGGGGGAAAAAGAGGAGGGGGAAAGGGGGAGAAAAGAAAAAAGGGGGGTGGGGGGGGAAGAAAAAAAGGGGGGAGGTGGAAAAAAATTGTGAACAATGAATAAATAGATAGATGGTAAGTACTGGAAAAGTATACCTGTATAGGGAAGTTGTTTATGTTGGATTCCTAAAAGAACTCCATGTGAACTTATGAGTGGTTCATTTGTGAAACGTCCTTATTAAAGCCCAAATGTAGGTGGCACTATTGGAACTTAACACTGATCAAATCTTCAGGAGAAACAAACAATCCAATCCTGAAAGCCCCAGGTGGTAAGTTATGAGCTGTAGGAAAATGGTAATGATGAAAATAATGACTAAATCAAGAAAGAAGATGAAACTACAACTGCTGATGAAAGTTTTCAGCGGGGATAAAATCCCCGCTGTCAATCAGTAACAAGGTGAAACATGTACAAAGAGAGCATAATTACCTTTCAAGATGAGGATAATAGAGAAACTGCTGTCTGGGTCAGTAGGACCAGCAGACTGGCAGAGCACAGAGCTCCTGATGTGGCCGCAGATCGCAGCGGCATGCGCAGACCGACAGCCAATGAGGCCTGCAGACTGTGGAGCGCACGGCGCTGCCCCTAAAGAGGAAGGGGCCGCGCCCTGCAGTCCAAAGCCCGCGACGCAACAGCCAGGCCCAGAAGGCGGCGCCCTGGCAGAGAGTCACCTCGTGAACACAGTTAGAGAGGGGGGAAAAGACAGAGCGGAGCATGAGGAACGGCCCGGTATGACGGAGAAACCAAGGCCACCCATCCATCCCTGTCATCCCCCCCCCCCGGGTGAAGACAAAGAAGGGACCATCTCAGAAAAGAGGGAAAGGAGAAAACAGAAAAAAAAATGTGCATAAAATAAATGAAAAAAGCCTAAAAATGAAGAACGAAGGGGAAAAATTAAGTAATGCGATAAACGCATGAGTAAAAAGTGGGTAATGAAATAGAGTAAATTAATATGTCCGGAATACAGATATGTATGCATGCATATAATAGTTAGATTAGTCTGCATAGACATGCATAAGCATGTAACTGTGTGTGTCACAGAGATATTTGGCCACACTATGAAATATTTGACCACGAGAAAAGGATGTAAAACGCAAGTTAAAATCAATAGAAACCCAGATTAAAGAACTTCAAACGTCCCTTGAGCCACATAAGGACACTGAGGAGTTTGTTAGACTCTCCGGGATTCTTAAAAATAGATTGGTTAAATGGGATACCGAGACACAAAACAAGAAAAAGAAAAAATACTTAAGAGATTTTGGTGATTTTGAGGCAGATGATATTTTTAAGTGGCAAAAAAACATAAATAACCAAAAAGATGAGGGAGATGACACCCCCCAAAACCAGAGATGTATAGTAACGAAGTAGAACTACTTAAAGCGGAGTTCCGGGCACAAAAAAGATTTTTTTTTTTTGTGCCCCTCCGCTAGGTATGCCGCACCTGAAAAGGAATTGGATAGTTATTTTTTTTTTTTTTGTTTACTCACCTTTTTATTGACGATCGTAAATACTCACCTATGACAGCTTCCTCCTCCAGCGCCGCGGCTCACCCTGTCACTTCCTGCCTCGCGATGATTCCTGGGAGCTAAACGTCATAGCTCCCAGGAATCAATGCGCCGCACCGGCCCCACTCGTCATTTCCGGGCGACGCCGCATTCCCCTGCTAAACAGCTTCTGGGCATGCCCAGAAGCTGTTTAGGAATGCGGCGCCGCGCCGGAAGTGACGAGAGGGGCCGGTGCAGTGCATTCTGGGACACGAAGACGCGGAAGAAGACAGAGAAGAGGACCGCGCCGGCTTCAGCTGCCCACAACCGAGATGGAAACGCTGTGGAAGAAAATTTCTAAGTAAGTATTTCTTCTAAAAGGTAAGTGCGAACCGGGACAGATCAGAGGCTAGCCATTGTGGAATGTGCTAGCCCTGACTGTCCCGGGGGTATGTTCAACAAAAAAACGTTTCTCTGCCCGGAACTCCGCTTTAAGTACTGTACTTAAGTACTGAAATGCGGTATCTGTACTTTCCTAGAGTAGAATTTTTTTCTCCTACTTCTACTTTTACTTCACTACATTTTTTCGATGATTTCGATACTTCTACTCAAGTATTTTTTTTTGTGCTGCATAGTTACTCGTTACTTTTAAAAAAATTACCACTGCCAGAACAGTAGATGGCAGGTTGCATAAAGCTCAAAAAAATGTGTATAATGTCATTTGTAAATCAGCGCATACGAAAATAAAGGCTGTGTATAATAAAAGCTGCTATACCAAATCTTTCCAATAAAAAGAAAATATGAAACAAACAAATAAATGGTGCTACAGCGCTTAAAGTGCATCAAGAAACTACTAACAAACACAGGTTAATCATTTGAATAAATCATTTGAAATAATAAAAAACAATATGATGTTCAAACTTTTGACTTCTTTCTTTAATAACTACATAACACAGTACTTGTACTTCTACTTTCAGTACTTGAGTAGAATTTTTTTTTCAAAACTACTTGTACTTTTTTACTTTTAGTACTTAAGTAGCAAATTTTTAGAAAAAACTACTTGCAATACTTAAGTAAAAAAAATGTTGAATACTTTAGTACTTCTACTTAAGTAACTTTTTCTGTGAGCACTTCCACTTCTACTCAAGTCACTTTTTGATCGAGCACTTGTACTTTTACTCAAGTAGAAATTTCGAGTACTTTATACAAGTCTGCCCAAAACCCACCCACTACTCCAGCCCCGGTAAATCGAGAGATTAGTAATGAGGTCTGGAGAGCTTCCCCTGCTCCTGACCATCATGATGCGGGTCCCCAGTTTGGATACCCCAACCGAGGGAGGAAGAGGGGAGGTAGAGGTGGGAGAGGAAGAAACAATACCCCTGGGAGAGGACATAATCAATACCAAACTAATTATTACCAGAATGGACAATATCCAGCCACCCAATGGAATCGTCCCCAGACCCCTATTCGGAATACATGGGATAGCAATAGGGGAAGAGGAGGGAATTTTTATCCCCCAAGAGGAGGACAGGTCAACAGAGGACATCCCAATAGAGGGAATAATTACTCTTACGCACAGATAGCCACCCAAAATAGGTTCGAGCCTCTGCGCAATAATCATCATGAGGAACCTTTTTTAGGGAATATGGGGGGTCAAGAGAGGGGCCCCCCTCTTCCCTTTCCGAACCAGACGGAGAACTGGTGGAGGGGTCCAGTAGAAGGTACCCCAGGAGGCAAAGTAGGGAAAAGAGGAAGAGAGGAAACAGAGGAGGCCGGAGGGTCCAGAGGAAAAAGATCCCGGTAGGGGCAGGTATTTTTAATTTAAGTGGAGTACAATTAGGAGAAGATGAACTTAGGACTTTAGACAAAGGCCTTAAGTTCGCACCGGTACGGAACCTAAACAAGTTCCAAACCTATGTAGGTATCCAAAAATTTGTTCGTACTCTGAACGTGAAGAAATACTGTATGTCCAACCCTATCATGAAGAATGCCTCTGTTCCTATCTCAGGCACCTCCACTCTAACTAGTTCCCCTGGAGAGCACTCTTCACACACAAATCTCAGAAATAAGTCTACCTTCAATCCCCAAAATAAAGACAACAAATATATGGATGTCTTTAAAAATATGGTCTTTAAGGATCTGGAGAAATTGAAGGTTAGAAAAATTGCTGACCCTAAAAGTATTAAGGCAGGGATAAAAACAATAGAAGAAAACAAACAGATCGTTATTAGACCTGCAGATAAGGGGGGGGGGCCTAGTAGTTTTAGGTAAAGAATATTACAAGACTGAGATGGCACGCTTGCTCTCTGATCAGGATACATATGAAGTACTACGGAGAGACCCACTTCCTGAATTTAAAGGCGAATTAAATAAATTGGTTGAATCAGGCAAGAAGAAGGGGGTTCTGAATAAGAGGGAATCCTTATATCTAGATCCATTATTTTGCCGTACCCCCATTATATATTTTCTGCCAAAGGTCCATAAAAATAAGGAGCATCCACCGGGAAGGCCGATTGTTAACGGCATAGAGTCAGTGACCTCTAGATTAGGCCAATTTATTGATGTGCATCTCCAACCTTTAGTAACCAGTACAGAAGCCTACCTAAAGGATACAAAGCACATCATACAGCTTTTGCAAGAACTACCCTGCACGACCTCATCAATATTGGTTACAGCGGATGTAGGCTCCCTGTATACCATTATTGGCCACAATGCAGCTGAGGCAGCCGTAAAATGGGCTTTTTCACATTCGAGCCTTCCCAGGAAATTAAGAAGCTTTCTGTTGAGTAGCCTCTGGTTTTGTCTGTCCAGAAATTATTTCTGGTACAACAACACGTATTATTTGCAAACCAGGGGTGTGGCGATGGGTGCACGCTTTGCTCCCAGTGTGGCCAATCTTTTTATGGCCCACTGGGAGGAAGAGGTCGTGTTTAACAATCGCCCTCCGGAACTGCTCTGTTACAGGAGATATATTGATGATGTGTTCCTGGTCTGGGATGGACACTCGGATGGTCTTCGTGCATTTATGGAAAAATTAAATAAGAATGACAAAAATATCGAGCTAACTTGGACCACGAGTCAAGAAAAGGTGGTGTTCCTAGATTTAGTCATCTCTAAAGATGGCGATAGGTATACCACCTGTAACTTCCTAAAACCCACTGACCGTAACTCCTATATCCCGTTGGACAGCTGCCACCATCACACCTGGCTATGCAATATCCCTAAGGGCCAGTTCATGCGCCTTAGGCGTAACTGCACCTCTGCAGCTGATTATGACTCACAGTCAAAATTATTAGCCGAGAGGTTTGCTCAAAAGGGATATTGCATGGAGAAGCTTGAAAAGGATATGAAGACAGTGCAGGCTATTGAGAGAGATTCCCTATTGTCTAACGTTCCTAAAAAGCAAAACACTAAGGAAGATGGGATAAGGATTATACTGGATTATAATATCCAGTATAAGAAGATTGAAAAGATAATCAATAAACATTGGCCCATCTTACAGCAAGATAAGATCTTAGGAACAACACTGCCGCCCAGACCCTCCTTTGTATACAAAAAAGCACCTACACTTAGGAATCTTTTAGCCCCAGGAGTAATAGATCCACCGGTGCAAAATAACAACAGATTATTTTCCTTTTTATCAGGATTTTATGCCTGTGGAAAATGTGTGGTATGCCGCACGGCCAAATCCAACCTCAAACGAAGGAAGGAATTTACAGCCAATGCCACAGGAAAGACATATACGATAAAAGACCTGATTACATGCTCTACCACAGGTGTGGTGTACATGCTAGAATGTGACTGCGGTTTGCAGTACATAGGAAGGACATCAAGGGCTTTACAAACCCGGGTAGCGGAGCATGTAAGGAGTATTAAAAAGGGAAAAACACCTCATCATGTTACCCAACATTTTAAAAAATGTCACAACAAAGACCCACGATGCTTAAAATTTTGGGGAGTAGAAAGGGTTAATAAGCATTGGAGAGGAGGGAATTTTATAAGGCAGCTCAGCAAGCGGGAATCCTTTTGGATTTATGAAACTAAAGTAGGGGTCCCCCGGGGGTTGAATGTCGATTTCGACTTAAATTGTTTTATTTCCGATCGTTAGGAGGGGTTTTGTATTTTTAATACTTTTATAATATTTAGGTTGTATTTGATTATATATTAAACTTGATGTTCTTTTATCATTTTATTATATTTATATTGTAATCCAGATGACAGCGGAACGTCTATAGCCCTGATTTTAAAGATGATTATTTAAGATAATTTTTAATGTTGAGGGCATTTCAGCTCCATTTATACAATAGGCATGGGAGCAGAGATGAAAGGGGTTTTATTTATTCCTTTTATCATATTTATTCTATGCCTAATATCTATTGAGTCAATATACACAGATATAGTCTGTGTTGGCATTTTTTAAAAGTTTTAGATTATGCATGGCCAGGATTTTTTAATATACTTAGCCTGGGCTCATATGTGGATGGGAGCTTGGCTGAGTGTATTAGCATTTATTATTAATGATTGGCTTCTCTAGAAAGGAATCTAGCACCGATCTGTTGCTGTTCTGGTTTATAGCAGAATGGGGTGCATAGGTTACTAGAGTGATTCAGTTAAGCCTTTTTTCTGATCCAGGCTGTCTATTGTCACATCGTTCCGCTTACTTCCGCTGTTCAGGGGAATCTAGCGTCCCTGTAGCCATGGCAACTGGATCAACCAATGAAGAGATACGGATCGCCCGGCCAATCAGCGGGCGGTTCGGCTGTTATAAGGGGTGACGTCCCGCACATCCTCTAATACCGCTGAAGAAGTCTCCGCCCATTGGGAGACGCCACGCGTACGGGGGGAAGGTGGAGCTACTGACGTCACCCGCTGCCATCTGGAAAGTGGTGAGATCCGAGGAGGACTCGCCGAAAATTTGTTACTTATATGCCGTTTTTCCATCCATTTACAAGTAAGAGGCTGTCTATTTTATGCATTCTGAATAAAAGTTATCAGTATTACGCTATGGTTCTGCCCATTTGTATTTTCATATATGTGTATGAGCGGAGCTAACAAGGGATAAGTGGACCCAGGAAGTGTATACTGATTTGGAGTGCTTGCTGATTGGTGTATCTGCCTAAGAGGGAGTTCGTCTTGGGAACACAGTCTGTGCAGTCTGCACAAGGAGTTTATGCTTGATTCCAGTGTTTTGAAGGTGAGAGGCCAATTCTGCAGGTGGTGGATTTTAGTGCACTGAGAGCACCAACTGTTCCATCTAGGATCCCTCTTTTTTCACCCTTTATCACACGGGCATTGTATGGACTGATCCTATTGCATGGACCCCTTTCTATTTATTTAGTCATTTTAGTATTCTGTTTTCGGTCTGATTGTTCAGCGCTGCACTATTTATTATTATTTTTTCCTGCTTACTGGTTTTATAGTTTGGCCTGAGTGTTCAGCAGCTTCTAACTTATTTGCATTTTTCTGTGCGCTGATATTTTCTATACTTGTTAGGATGTAAAACATGGATGAATAAATCAATAAACACACAGATGATAGAAAAAGGAATGAATAATGCGATAAATGCATGACTGAAATGTAGTGGATAGAATAGAAGGATATAATGAAAAATATGTACATATAATATTTTGCATAGTTATGTGTGTTCAGTGGGTAGTGAACCACATTGGAATACATAAAAAAAAAAGGGAAAAGGGGAGAAAATGTAGGGATTGGCCCTAAAAATTAAACCATCCTCTGGAGGAAAAACCCTCCAGAAATGGACAGAAACTGAGGCCTTTGTTTAAGCCCGGAGGAGAGGTGGCTTTTAAGGCCATGATCCAGCGAGGTTCGTGCTGGAGCAAAGTCTTGTCCCAGTCACCACCACTCAGACTAGGATGAATGCGGTCTAACGCTAGGAATTTTACTGAAGGAAAGATTTTTAGATGGACATCTCTGACATGCCTGCCCAGAGGGAAGTCAGGATTACTGGTCTTCATGGTGTGAATATGTTTATAGATTCTCTTCCAGAAATGTAGAAGCTCAAAAGGTCCATTCCACACCATCAGGATGTCATCAATGTATCGATGCCAGCTCATTACATGATCTGTGAAATTTAGAAAGGTTTCCTCATGGAGTAAAAAACGTTCCCACTCCCCCGGGTACAGATTGGTGTAGGATGAGGCACAACAAGTGCGCATCACTACGCCCTGTACCTGGAGGAAGTGGGAACCATCAAAAGAAAAGATCTTATGGGTCAATATATACTCAAGTGAGGAGACTATAAAGGAACATAGGTCCTTGGATTCTTCGTGTTTTTGTGAAAGTATATGTTTGATGACAGTGAGACCCTGATGGTGTAGGATGGAGCTATAAAGAGCCTCCACATCGATTGCTACCAACAAGGCAGTGGAGGGTACATGTAGGCCATCCAAAATCTGTAACAGATGTATTGTGTCTTTGGTGTAGGATGGTAAATATGTGACAAACGATCTCAGTTGCTCATCAATGAAGTGGCTGAGGTTTTCTGATATTCCTCCTCGGCCAGACACAATGGGGCGACCAGGGGGGTTGTTTTTGTCCTTATGTACCTTAGGGAGGCAGTAAAGGGTGGGTATTTTGGCATGTGTGGTCCGAATGAATTCCCATGTTTGTTTACTAATGGAGTTGTTTAGATAGGCCATGTCGACCAAAAGGTAGAATTCTTTATTAAATTTCTCTATTACCGACTTAGAAATCAGTTTTTACCAATCCTTATTACGTAGGATTTTGGTGCACATGGCTCTATATTGTTCGTTATGCATGACCACAATATTCCCCCCCTTTGTCAGAGGGTTTGATAGTCAGGTGGTGTTGACTAATAAGGTTGTTCAAAGCTTCTTGTTCTTCAGAGGAAAGATTGGTGATATTGGAGGTAATTCTTAACCTCTGAATGTCCAGTGTGGTAGCAGTGAGAAAAGCACCCAAATTATGATTATTGTATGTAGAAGGAAATTTATTTGATTTCTTTTTTAATGTGGTGCTAGTAAGACCCAGAGGTGGGTCTTTATCAAGATGTTCCTCCAATAAGGCCTCAATATCGATTTTATCAATAAGATTTTCATCATTTTGTTCCTCTAACAAGGTAAGTAGATCACTAAGGGCTTTTTAAATGGCAGAGTCTTCAGGACTATGAGATGTTTGTTTAGAATATAGACTTTTTAGTATCAGTCTGAGTGCAAACAGTTGTAAGTCCTTAATCATCTCAAACTTGTTGAGGTGTGAATCAGGACAAAAACTGATGCTGGAACTCTGCATTGCGGGGAAGGAGAGGAGGAAAGAAGAGACCATCACGCTCTAGATCAGCCATCACTGGGCAGATGAGTAGGGGGCTGGGCAGATGGAAACAACAATGGTTCTACTTACAAGCTGAGAGATGAGGGGAGCAGCACTGCAGTGGAGAGTAGAATAGTCTATGCTGGGACTCCGGCCACCATACTGTTGTCATGTGCCAAGCATAAGAGGAGGTTGAAAATACCGCGGGAATGGCACACTGACTCTCACTGGACCGACCTACCACTGATGTCACCATTGGAGCCTGTATAATACAGGACGGCTGCATCCCCGTCCCAGCCCACTCACACAGCATAAGGCTAGACAGTAAGGAGAAGACAGGCTCCACCTAGGGGATGTTCTTTTAAACCTCAACCACAGAGCCTGGCCAATGAAAGTTACTGCTGGGGGAGGAGATTCGTCCCGATCTCTGACTGTCCACATAAGCAGCCCGCAGATGTCCGCAGAGTTGTGAGGGCATACATAGCTTCATGCTACACCAGCTTCTGTGCACAGAAAGTGTGCAGTGGCGATGGACCGGTAGATTTACAATGCCGATGGGGCTCCCGATAAGGGCCAGCTCTTCTTTGGGCCCCTAAAGATTGACAAAAAAGATTGAGCCTGGCCAATGAAAGTTACTGCTGGGGGAGGAGATTCGTCCCGATCTCTGACTGTCCACATAAGCAGCAATGTAATGTCTGCAGAGTTGTGAGGGCATACATAGCTTCATGCTACACCGGCTTCTGTGCACAGAAAGTGTGCAGTGGCGATGGACCGGTAGATTTACAATGCCGATGGGGCTCCCGATAAGGGCCAGCTCTTCTTTGGGCCCCTAAAGATTGACAGGGCCCTGGGCAGCTGCCCCTTTTGTCCTGCGGTAAAGACGGCCCTGAAAGGGATCGAAACGGACTGCCACTGTGTGGGCACCTGGACGCCCGGAAACTGGAAGTGCCCGCTCCGCTTCGGTGCCCACACAGTGGCTACAGGCTCTACATGTTTTTTTACTCGGTAAGTTTGATGTGGCTATTGTGAATAAATTACTTATTGAAACAGTATTACGCTATGGGCCTGTCTTGCCTTCTTTTCCCATCCATATCTACATCTACCCCCTGAGAGTATTTCCAGTACAAGTGGCGGTATATCTATCTTTGGTGGTGTATTCTCTGTGGCCGGACCATACTGGAGCTGATATGCTGGGAACAGGCGAAGTAGTCCTATAACTACTTATTGTGCATCTTCTATCCCTCTCTGGTAAGAGGCTATATGTGGTGGAGGGATTCACAAGCAGTCTGTTTTTACCATGCACTAGGGTGGAAATTTGCTACCTATTCTTCCATCATGAACTGTATATGAACTGAGGCTGAACTACAACTGAGAGGGGACTTACAGTTATAGTTGCTGTTGCTCTACTATGTGACAATATTGTTGTTCCATTTTCCTTTTAGCGCAACTCTATTTTATTTCATACTTATTCTACATTCCAGGTGTATGAGTTTGCTGCTTATAAGGGCGCGGGTTTTATTTAATTTTATCAACTCTATTGGATTGAGATCTGGTGACTGTGAAGGCTATTGGAGTACAGTGATCTGATTGTCATGTTCAAGAAACCAGTTTGAGATATTTTGAGCTTTGTGACATGGTGCATTATCCTGTTGGAAGTAGCCATCAGAAGATGGGTACATTGTAGTAATAAAGGGATGGACATGGTCAGCAACAATACTCAGGTAGGCCGTAGCGGTGAAAGGATGCTCAATTGGTAGTAAGGGGCCCAAAGTGTGCCAAGAAAATATCCCCCATACCATTACACCACCACCAGCCTGAACCGTTGATATAAGGAAGGATCGATCCATGCTTTCATGTTGTTTACGCCAAATTCTGACCCTATCATCTGAATGTCGCAGCTGAAATCGAGACTTATCAGACCAGACAAAGTTTTTCCAATCTTTTATTGTCCAACTTTCATGAGCCTGTGCAAACTGTAGCCTAGGTCTCCTGTTCTTAGTTGACAGGAGTGGCACCTAGTGTAGTCTTCAAGGTATAATGTGTTGTGCGTTCAGAGATGGTATTCTGCATACCTTGGTTGTAACGAGTGGTTATTTGAGTTACTGTGGCCTTTCTATCATCTCAAACCAGTCTGCCCATTCTCCTCTGACCTCTGACATCAACAAGGCATTTTCCTCCTCATAACTGCCGCTCACTGGAAATTTTCTCTTTTTCAGACCATTCTCTGTAATCCCTAGAGATGTTTTAACATCCTAGCTGGCCAGCAGGTTTTGAAAAACTAAGACCAGCCTGTCTGGTCTTAGTTCAAAGTCACCTAAATCCCCTTTTTTCCTCATTCTGATGCTCGGTTTGAACTTCAGCAAGTCGTCTTCACCATTTCTAGATGCCTAAATGCATTAAGTTGCTGCCATGTGATTGGCTGATTAGCAATATTTGTTACCAAGCAATTGAACAGGTGTACCTAATAAAGGGGCCGGTGAGTGGATGAAAGCTGAAAAACTGTATAGGGAGAGATTATGCTCAGTTAGGAAACTGTACTTTAATTCTAATAGCTAGTTATTCTGTCAATTATCCTTTTTAGCAGCTATCTAATCCATAGCAAGCCTTTTTGTTCTGCTGTAAATCTTTTGTTTCAGGGGTGGTATGTTGGCCTTTTCATTTAATTTTTTTTAAATTTTTCTATTTTTATTTTATGTTAAGCCTCGTACATACGATCAGATTATCGAACGATCTGTCGTCCATTTTTTGTTGCATGCTAGTCTCATGTGGAAAGTGAAGAGGTTACTTTCATACGAAAATTCCCGTATGACAGAATTCAACTTCAGAAGTGATGTCATGTGTTGAATTGTTTTGCATGTGTTCTTTTGTTTCTGAGCATGCCTAGTCTTGCTCTTACAATTTTTTTCGGACGAAAACTGTACTAATTAAACGAAAATTGGACGTTGTGTTGACGTATGATAAAAATTTTATAGCCTGCACATCCAGTTTTTGTCGTCCGAAAATCCGTAATCCGCTGTCGAAAGCACTATACTAACAATTCGAAAATCGGTAGATTGTTAGTCGGACGAAATTTTCCTTCCGATTTTCATATCGTGTGTACAGCCTTTAAAAGGGCCTTTTTTAAATTTGGACTGTTTCACTTGATACTAAGCAGCTGTTCTTAGAGCTGTGATTTGTTCATAGCATGCTGCTGCATTGTTTGAAAGAGAGAGATGCAGCTAAGTGCAAGAACAATGTGCACCTATACCACCACATATTATGGTATTCACATTCACCTTACCCCCTATCCTCATAGATACATTAAAAGTTAGGTTCACACGAGTTAAGTATGATTAAAACTGTCCCACTACTGGTCATTTTTAGTCTCGGTTCACACTTTTGCATTTTTAAAGCTTTTTTGCAGAAATGCACTACAGTCCATTTAACATGGTTTCCTATGGGACATGTTCACATCTATGCTTTTTTCACTAGCTTTTTTTGGAAAGGTGACTTTTTTAAAAGCAAAGCGGTGGGTTTTTGGTTCAATAGACTTCAATGGAGAAGCTGCAGAAAAGCATGTAGTGCGTTTTTTGCAGCAATTTGCGTTTGCGTTTTTTAATCTACCCCACAACAAATTGGTCCAAAAAAAAAAGCATAAAAATACAAAATGTACAAAAAATGCGTGAAAATGTGTCTAAAAAAAAATATGTGTGCAAAAACACAAATGCACTAATTTGCCAGCAGCAGGACAGTTTTATATCAGTGAGACCAGGGACAGCCACAGCTAACTACTGGCCAATTTTTATCTGCAGTTCTATTTTTGGTAAATGCAAAAGTATGTGTGATACTAAAGCTACCTGTTGTAGTGCTACTGCTTTAATGTAAGACAAGCTCATTGTAAATCATTTCTACAACAAAATTTGCACTGTCAGTCTATGCTATTGCTAAAATTGTCCGTAGAAGTCATACTGTTTCATAACACCACATACAGCTTTAAGGATTCCTTTAAGCATGTTATTTATGTTATATAAAAAATCTATTTCTTGGACTCCATTGAGGGATACTGGAATTTAGATACAGTTGGTTATACTGCTGCTAGAGGAGGTTTGAACCCTGGCAAACAAAAAGCCTGCCCTCTTTATAACCCTTCCTCTGTCTAGAATGCTTCGGTTTGGTTGAAAATAAGGCCATGAAGAAAGAGGTGCAGGACTTGTGTCCATCAATGGAGTCCAAGATATGGATTTTACATTAAGTATAAAAGAGAAGAAGGCAGGTAAACTTTTGGTTGCTATTGCCCAGACTTGTATAAAGTACTCAAAATTTCTACTTGAGTAAAAGTACAAGTACTCGATCAAAAAGTTACTTAAGTAGAAGTGGAAGTGCTCACAGAAAAAGTTACTTAAGTGGAAGTACAAAAGTATTCAACATTTTTTTTACTTAAGTATTGCAAGTAGTTTTTTCAAAAAAATTGCTACTTAAGTAGAAAAAGTAAAAAGTACCAGTAGTTTTGAAAAAAAAAATTCTACTCAAGTACTGAAAGTAGAAGTAGAAGTACTGTGTTATGTAGTTATTAAAGAAAGAAGTCAAAAGTTTGAACATAATATTTGTTTTTATTACTTCAAATGATTTATTCAAATGATTAACCTAAAGGACAATCACAATTCCTTAGGCTGTAACTTTTTATAAACAAAAACAGATAAAGTCCCTCCCTTCCCCTTTTAAAGCATCCCTCCTTCTCTTCCCTGCCTGTTTTTTTTTTTCTCCACAGCTTATTGGTGCACAAAATCATATATAAACCAATGTGATATACAACAATATATTCCAATAATGAAATAAAGGAAGAGTGTATGAAATCTAAGTCAATAAAAAGTTCAAAATATTGTGAATCTTCAAATATATATATCATATTCATATGTGACAAAAGATGAATATAATTTCATATCTGCTGTTAATGGGAAAGAAAGAAGTGAACCTCCCAACCAGGGCCGGCCTTAGGTGTTCAAGCGGCCTGTGCGAGCTGATCCTGTGGCGCCCCCACCAGCGCCCTGCACATTTTTTCTTGCACTTCATTTGACTTTTCTTTTTTATGATCACTACAAACTTGGCCCCCCTTACATTAGAGACCCCCCTTACATCAGAGACCCCCCAACGGAGCCCCCCTTACAACAGAAACCCCCCAACGGAGCCCCCTTACAACAGAGAGTTCAGAAACCCCCCATAGAGGCCCCACTTACATCAGAGACCCCCCACACAGATCACCCTTACAGCAGAGACCCCCCAGCCCACACAAAGAGCCCCCTTTACATCAGAGACCCCAACACAGAGCCCCCTTACATCAGAGACCATCCCCACACAAAGCCCCTTACTTTAGAGACCCCTCACACAAAGCCCCCCTTACATCAGAGACCCCAATACAGAACCCCCTTACATCAGAGACCATCCCCACAGAGCCACCCTTACATCAGAGCCCCCCATAGAGCCCCCCACAGAGCTCCCCTTACATCAGAGCCCCTCCACACAGAGCTCCCCTTACATCAGAGCCCCCCACATCAGAGCCCTCCCACACAGAGTCCCCCTTACATCAGAGACCCTCCACACAGAGCCCCCTTACAGAGACCCCCACACATCAGGGACCCCAACACAGAGCCCCCTTACATCAGAGACCATGCCCACACAAAGCCCCCTTACTTTAGAGACCCCTCACATAAAGCCCCCCTTACATCAGAGACCCCAATACAGAGCCCCCTTACATCAGAGACCATCCCCACAGAGCCACCCTTACATCAGAGCCCCCCATAGAGCCCCCCACAGAGCTCCCCTTACATCAGAGCCCCTCCACACAGAGCTCCCCTTACATCAGAGCCCCCCACACAGAGTCCCCCTTACATCAGAGACCCTCCACACAGAGCCCCCTTACAGAGACCCCCACACATCAGGGACCCCAACACAGAGCCCCCTTACATCAGAGACCATGCCCACACAAAGCCCCCTTACTTTAGAGACCCCTCACATAAAGCCCCCCTTACATCAGAGACCCCAATTCAGAGCCCCCTTACATCAGAGACCATCCCCACAGAGCCACCCTTACATCAGAGCCCCCCACAGAGCTCCCCTTACATCAGAGCCCCCCACATCAGAGCTCTACCACACAGAGTCCCCCTTACATCAGAGACCCCCCACACAGAGCCCCCTTACATCAGAGACCCCCACACATCAGAGACCCCCACACAGAGCCTCCTTACATCAGAGACCCCCACACAGAGCCCCCTTACACCAGAGACCCCAGGCCCCCACACAGAGCCCCCTTACATCAAAGACCCCCCACACAGCGCCCCCTTACATCAGAGACCCCCCACACAAAGCCCCCTTTACATCAGAGACCCCCCACATCAGAGACCCACCACACAGAGCCCCCTTACATCAGAGACCCCCACACATCAGAGACCCCCCACACAAAGCCCCCTTTACATCAGAGACCCCCCACACAGAGCCCCCCTTACATCAGAGACCCCCCACACAGAGCCCCCTTACATCAGAGACCCCCCACACCAAAGACCCCCCACACAAAGCCCCCTTTACATCCGAGACCCCCACACAGAGCCCCCCCTTACATTTGATGCAGGAGAGAGTTTACTTACCTTAGTATGGAGGCTTACCACGAGAAGGGGCGGGAGGAGGAGGAGGAGAAGGGGCGGGAGGAGGGGGAGCCGACGATCTCTCCTCTGGCGTCCCTGGCCTGGAGAGGAGGGGATCTGTCAGTGGCGGGCACTCAGCCCTGCAGCTATAGAAGACACAGGCACAGCCGCACAGTGGAAGGTAAGCGGCGGTCGTGGCCTGTGTTAACTCTCTCCATGCCGCGGTCGCCGCTTACCTCCCACTGTGCTGCCTGATCATGTACGAGCTGCGATGGCCGCACGGCGCCCCTTTTGCCCATGGCACCCTGTGCGGCCGCACAGCTCGCACACCCCAAAGGCCGGCCCTGCTCCCAACCAAGGAGAGTCACAAGCGTACATAGACATTTTTTCTGGTAAGAGGCTGATTTTGTTTTTTTCACTGAAAGTTAAGAGCACAGGTTTTGCAATTTTGTTTCACTGGATCTATTTTGGATATTATTTTGCACTTACCTTCATCTGCCGGGTAAGGGGGAAATCCACAAGGTGGTGGGAGTCTGCACCTATTTGGAATAGGTCCTGTTTGATTCCTGCACCTTTGAAAATATATTCATCTTGTTTTGTCACATATTTCAAGATTCACAATATTTTGGACTTTCATTTCATACACTGTTCCATTATTGGAATATATTGTATATTGCTTTATATACGATTTAGTGCACCATATATTTAATTTATCACAGATTCATTTATTTTTGTCCTGGTTGCAGCTTTTTTACATATCAGCATCAGCAGCCAGCAGCGCACCCTTAATATTCACATTTATTTCTCCACAGCTTATTCCCTGCAGTGTGCATAAAGCAGTCATTTTTGGAAGTTACGCATTTTCTTTTCATCCTCAACTTGTTAGGGCAACTAAAAGATCTCAAAGGCCAGTAGGCCACATTCAAGTATTTCTTATGCAACAACAAAAGTGATTAGAGCAAAACATTGAGCTTAAACAAAAGCAGATCAAATATGCCCCTTTAAAGCATCCCTACCCTCTCTTCCCTGCTTGTGTTTTTTTTCTCCACAGCTTATTCCCTTCTTAAATATATTTATATGACTGCTTAATGCATACCAGTTTAAGTTAGAAATCTTTGGTTTATCCTCAAAAGTAGTTGGTTTTCAAAATTGGAACTAGTCAGTCTCGCTCTTCTAGGGCTAAAGACTAATCCTGCAATACTAAAAAGCCTCTCGCAGGCTGCTGATGCTGGAAGAGGTGTGTTTAACTTAACAGACAACTTGCACACAGCTGGAAAAGACTTGAGCAAGTCCATGTTATCTGCTGAACATGACAAGTACGCATCTAGCTGTTTGGCACTGTCTTGTGCCTTCGAACCCTGCATGCCAGAAAAGAAGTCGTCTTCATCAGATGAGCTGGACCTGTTGACCTCTGTACAGTGCAACGAGGGGTCTTCAATACTTTGTTTGATATATTCCATTCCTGAAATATAAGAGTGTGTTAGCTTAGCTAGCTGTTCATTTTATTCAATTGTATATGGTAGAAAATTAGACTATTAGTCAAAATAATGAAATCAAAGTGCTGACAACAAAGCATCTCAACTTGTCTGCATCAAGTGGTCTACTCTTCGCGCACTCCTCCTCATGAATGAGATGCATGGTTGGTTGTATGAAGTTAGGCCTATGGGGTTTTGCAAGTAATTGCAGAGAAGTACTAAAGCAGAATACATGAAGGATCTTTGGTTATGGGGTTTCTTGCTTAAGTTTGATTTATATAGAATTATTGTGGAACTTATACAATAATAAGAGTTTCAACCCATGAAAGTAAACACAGATTTGACATGATGACATTGTCGGTAGATGATTTTAATGGAAATAATAGTGGCGACTTTATAATTCAAATAATTCCCTTAAACAAAAAGCCTTTTGCAGCATTTACAGCCTGGTGGCAGACCTTAGACAGGAAGGCTTGGCTGCCAGTGCCATGATACTGCTATGCTAAAGAGGAAGTCTCCCATACTACCACATCATTTCTCACTCTAACATCATAATGCCCTGGTATGTTTGCAATATCTTCTATGCAGGACAAGCTCATGTGTGTTTGTTTTCATATAAAAAAAAAAAAATTAAAAGTAATCCCGCAATATTTGAGCTGTACTGCTGTATGGTATGTGAATTTGTGATTGCACAAAAAATACACAATAATTCACCCATACTACACTATATATCTTACCCATTTTGATAGTCTCATCCTCCTGTGTCCAATTTGTCCTGAATTTTGGAAGCAGAATAGCAGCGGCCACCAGCTCTGGGTCTTCCATCATAGGGCCAAAGCGATTCTGAATGCCCACCTGCAAGGCATCCACAAGCGGCTTGCAATACTTCAGAGGCATCTTGATCCTGTTCAGCTTGATTTTCAGGAGCTTGACGGTTGGGAGCAGCCACCCCATCTGGACATTGGTTTCAGCTTGCAAAATGTTAGTTGCTTGGGCGACTGGAGACATGACAGCAGAATACTCAGACAAGAATGCGAGTTCAGCTGGATTAAACCTATGAAGAAGACAAGAACATATAAACAATAAGAAACAAAAAACAGCATTGCTACATGATTGGATGTGGTGATTATCATGCAATGAATTTGGTACATCGTTCAATGTTAACCATTCAATTAAATGTTGTACAAGTAGACAATATGGACCAGAATTGAGTTTGAACAGAAAGAGTACCATAAACCATTTTTAAACTTACATTGGAACCTTCAAATCTGTGCAGAAAACTCTCATTGTTGCCTCTCCCTTTTCTTTCACTATCCTGAGCAGTCTCTCCACAGCCATGAAGACAGAGTTCCACCTTGTTGCATTTGGTCGCACGAGCTGGAGGGAGCAAGCATCTTCCACAATTTCAGCTGCTGTTGAGGATCTTGAACACTTATTCCAAAGTGCATTGCACTTGGCAAATGTTGAGTAGTATAATTTCTTGTACGCCTCATTGGACACTGCTTTGCTGGCATCGGCAGTGGCTATTAGGTTAAGAATGTGGCATGCACACCGCTGGTGCTTCGGGAGCTGGAACTCAAAACCATCATCCTCATCCAAAAGTGAAGATACATCGACAAACTCGACCTCCTCCTCATCTTTGTCTGCTTCTTCCTCCTCCTCCTCCTCCACCTCAACTAGAGCACCAGCATTTCCATCTTCACCGAAGAGTTTGAAGGCTTTAATGAAGTTGGAGCCATTGTCCGTGGTTGTTCTGACTATCTTCCCTCGAATGTCATACTCAGCATGGATATCATTAAGTGCATTTGCCAGAAGGTCGAAAGTGTGAGAGCCTCTTAATCTTTTACAGGCCAGGGCCACTGAGCACCTTTTTAAACTTTCCGGGTCCAGCCAGTGAGCTGTGACCCCAATGAAACTACGCCGCCTGGCTGACCAGCAGTCAGTGGTTGTCGCGATGTGGTCAACAGTTTGCATGGCCTCAATAATCTTGATCTTCATCTGTTTGGCAGCATCATCAATCATAGATGTGAGTGTGATTCTTGTCATTATTTTGGTATTTGGTACCAGGTCTAACACAAAATCGCGGAAAGCTGCTTGCTCTACAATGTTGAAAGGCTGAAGTCCTCGGACAACATACTTCATGATTGCCTTGTCAATGGATCTCTGAGGCATTGTGCTCCAGCTACCCATTAATGTCGGCTGCTTGATGGAAGGGGAGGGAATCGGTGTCTTCTTCTTTCGCTTTGCAGATGTGAGTTCCTCGTATCTATTCAAGTGGCAGTCATGCTTGCTCTGAAAAGAGACCAAAAAATATATTGTTTTACCTTCACAGAATTATAAAGTTTTACGTGACTGAGCAACATAGCTAGGTGAGTGTATAACCCACACTATTAATAAAAAGCAAAAATAATTCAATTAAAGTCAGTTATACTTATCCACCATAATTCTATATATAAAAAACTAAGCAAGAAACCCCCATAAGCAAAGATCCTTCATGGATTCTGCTTTAGTACTTCTCTGCATTCTTGCTGCAAAACCCTGTAGGCCTAACACTTGATACAACAAGCATGGTTCATGATGAGAAACATGAGTGCGCGAAGAAGACCACTTGAGATGCATGCAGAGCAGACAATTTGAGATGCTTTGTTTGTTGTCAGTCAGCACTCAGCACTTTGATTTCATCACCAAAAGTTTATTTTGACTAATAGTCTAATTTTCTACCATATAATTGAATAAAATTAACAGCTAGCCAACTTACTTTGCACTTTTTTTCCTGTTTTCACCTCACTCCAGTCTAAACTAGGCTAAAATATTTTTTAGGGAATTTTTCTACACATTGTCATATATAATTTTATATATAATTTTATAAATAACCTGAAATTACTGCAGTACACCAAGTTAAATCCTAGTACTAATTGGGGTGTCATAATGACAAATACCCAATAAAGAAGTACCTAGGTCCTAAAATCAATTGTAGAAAGGAAAAGGGAGGAGGAGGCATGAGGACTTTCTGGGTACACTAAGGCTACTTATGTTAAAAAATCATATAAGTTTATTTGGTCACTCTCACTCACAACAATATATTAAGAAAGTTCAGAAAGAGTAAGTAAGACACAAACAAGGTGTCTAAAAACAACACATATGAAGGAATACTCTCATGATACCACAAGGACACAGTGCCTAATGTGTAGATTTCTTGCCCAACATGTTTTGCGGTATCTTGTCCACTTTGTATAGGGGTCTTATGTTAACAGAGAGTTCCTAAACATCTAAAGAGAGAGCTAGTTGCATAATGCATTCAAATAAATCTATCAAAGAAATAGATAAGTTAGAGAAAAATAATATAACAACAATATATCAAAAAGCCACTCACCAAAAGAAGGTCAGGCATCAAGCATGCATAGCACTGCTATGCTTGACGCCTTTACATTACCTCTCTGACCTTCTTTTGGTCAGTGGCTTTTTGATTTGTTCTTATATTATTTTTCTAACTTATCTATTTCTTTGATAGATAGATTTATTTATAGCAGCAATAACATGACATCATTTATACATACATAGCTGGTGATGACATTCCTGCGAAGGAAGGTGGCCCCACGACGACGACTTAGCAAAGAAGATGGTCCAGGCCGGGAAGGAGGGGGAGGCAACCACCAAAACTGAGTGGAAACGCCTCCTAGACGGACATGGGAGTCCTATGTTGGAGTAAGAAATGGACAAATGGCAGTCAGAAAGTAACTAAGCATATTGGAAAAGTGTTACTAAATATGCATTTAATCGATTCAAAACATATATATTAAAATGTGCAGTGCTGCACAGTCTGCACTCTGCAGACATCAAACAATTGTAAAATTAAAAGGGAATAAGGGATATAAGGACCAGGACCAGGAGAGAGAGAACTTTCCTCCATATTGTAAAAATAAATAGAAAGATATGTTCATCATGATCATTATGTTTGCCTCGCATCCCTTGCTAAACAAAAGCAGGTGCAAGCAGAAAAATATATGTATATATATATTATTTTTTACACACACAGTAAAAAAGTACTGTTATATAATAATATCAGCAGACAGTCCAGTCAGCAGCACTCAGTCAGACTCAGGCTCAGCACACTGCAGACAAAGAGACTCACCAGGGCAGGGAAGGAAGGAGGGATGGTAAAGAGAGCCAAAGAGAGGTGCCTCAAAAAAAAAACTGGTCAATTAGAAAAGGAAGACCAGCAGCAGGTCACAAACAGAAAAACACACACTGTGGAAGCCACGGACGGCCCGGACGGGACCACATGGTCAGACTACCATGCTGGGCTCACTGCAAAGAAAAGAGAGTCATATAAAAGTTAATTAAATGAGCCACAAGAAAGAGAGTGCCTGACATCATGATAGATAGGATAGCAAGAGTGTGGACCCCGTCACCCCGAATGCATTTTTTACCAAGTAGTTTAACCTCCTCCGTCCCGTCCTGGGCCGTCCGTGGAGCCTGCTGTGCTAATGTCTGTGTAGTCGTGGCCGAGGCTGGCTGACAGGCATCTGCCGACATTTTATAGGACTCCGAGTCCTGTCCGGCCGCTCACGCCCATCGGCGTGTGACGCGGCCGGACCCGGACCCATAATGCGCATGCGCAGATGGCTAGCGCAGCTGACTGTCTGTACGACGGCAGGCGGGGAGGCAGATGATGGACATCTCCACACCCCCCGCCCAGCCAATCAGCACCCGGAAATTCGGAATGGAGAGCCATTCCGGCCGGGTTATTATGGTTATGGGCGCATCTGACCAGTCACACTCACCAGCGCTGCGTAACGTAACCATATAGCAGCCATGATGGAAAGGGGAAACAAGACACAAGACAGTACTTAACTTAATAACTAGTTACTTAACATTTTTATTTTTCTGCTTGCACCTGTTTTGTTTAACAAGGGATGATCAACTGCAAATAGAGGCAAATTAATTGAATATGAATATATATCATGAACATATCTTTCTATTTTGGAGGAAAGTTCTCTTTCTCTCCTGGTCCTGGACTGGTCCTATGATCCCTTAACATTACAAGTTTGATACACTTTAATATAGGTGTTTTAATTATTAAATCATTAAATGCAACACATTTCCAATATTATGCTTTAGTTACTGTACCGTCCATTTCAGTCCAACATACATAGGACCATCAAGCTATAATGATGACAGTATAAATAAAATAAATGATGTCATGCTATGCTTTACTTTACATTACCAGGCTGAACGGCTCTGACCTTCTTTTTGGTCAGTGGCTTTTTTGATATATTGCTCTCTTATATTATTTTTCTAACTTATCTATATTCCTTTGATAGATCTTTGCTTTGAATGCAAGCTCTCTGTTTAGATGTTTAGGAAGGACGTAGGAGGAAAAAGTCTCTGTTAACATGATAAGACCCCTTGGCCCTTACGAAGCGGAAGCGGAGAAGATACCGCGAAACATGTTGGGCAATGCCAATGCCAATAGGCAGCAACAGGGCAAGAAATCTACACATAGGCACTCCACTGTGTGTCCCTTTGTGGTAGTCATGATGAAAGTATTCCATTCCTTCATTTATCTGTGTTGTTTTTAGACGCCTTGTTGTTTGTGTCTTTATATATGAACTTTTTTAATGTGACCAAAAAAACTTGTATGATTTTTTTAACATAATGTAAGATTAAATCTTACTGGATGGGTCAAAAACACGATTCAACGCTGCGTCATAGCCTTTATGAAATTTATGACAGCTAGTTAACGCGTTAACGTTAAGCATGTCGCTAACTCGCTAATCGCTACGCTAAAAGGCTTACAGTTACAGCTGATAGCTCAAGCTGGTGTGATTTTGATATTTGTAAAAAATTGTAACTTACCTTGATATGTTTCTTCAAATTCGACGGTGAATTTTTGAAGGCCAGTATTTCACAACCTTTCGGGCGGCAGAGTAAGCACCTCATTCTATATGACTTGTCTTTCACACCGACATATGAGAACATCGACTCTAAGTAGGGCCAGGGGTGGTCTCCTTCATGAGCTTCCTCACTCTCACAGCCAGGCAGATCACTTGAAGTTGAAGGGCCAGGGGTGGAAGGTGGTGTTTTTGGTTCGTCCATCTTTTCAGCTGAGGCAGAATGAGCATGCGCAGTCTAATCACGGAATCCGCGGATTGATTTGATTCGCTTGATGATTGATGATGATGTGCCAGGCCAGCTTCACAATCACAAACCTTAACCTACAACGCTTAAAAAGTGAAAAATGCATCAAAAACTACTAACAAAGTGGCTGTGCTAAAAATGCTAATAAAGTACCTGCAAATGCAATTATATAATAATAATATATATTCTTCTTGTATTCAAAATCAGATTAATCGTCCACAGTATCAAAAATAAAGTGACATGTCTGTGCTAAATGCAGTGCAAATTATTCCCACAATGTAAATTTAATTCATATAAAATATATTATATGACAATACCACAATAAAATAAGTTGTGATTGTGAATAAGTTAGGTGCAAGATTAAGTGTGTAAACTAAACTTTATAACGAAAAGTCCATAACTGAATTCCAGTGTGCAATCTAAGAAGTGCTTGTCACTTGCTGTCAGATGCTTCCACCTTTCTTCTGTGATCTGCTCAAGTAAAGTGGTGGACTGGATAGCCTCTCTCAGTCTCACCTTAGGAGCAGCACTGGCACTGCACTGGTTCAAAAACCTGTCTATATATATTATTTTCATTATAAGAACTTGTCAGAACATGCTTCCACCACCTGTCCTGAGTCCTGACTCCTTCACACTAGTGCTCATTTGCTTTGCTCAAGTCAAGTGCCTGTGCCACTGCCAGTGGCCACTGCAGTGCGGGCACAGCCGCACAGGCAGAGGCAGGCCGCAGGAAGCACAGGCACCAGTCCACCTCACCCACACACACAACAACACTTATGGTCCAGGTGAGTCCATGGACCATGGATGATCGGATAAATAATCATCATAGCCATCACCGTCATCTTGGTTCAAAAAAGCCACCCAGCCGCCCATGACCCGGGCCGGCCCAGGCCGTGCCCGTGTGTGTGTGTATATTAATATAATATATATTTTTATATTGATTTGATTCTCAAATGGCACATTGCCATGGTGGCAGATGGCAAGGATTAGGCCCTCTCAGTCTCTCCACGGTCCACCTCACTCACCTCACCTCATAGAAGAAGAAGATGAGAGAGATGCCAAAGAAAATGCTCCGAGTCCTGCTCCCGCGTCACAACTCCTCTCAGACTCAGTAAGGGCCCTAAGGGGTGGAGTCTGAGTGACACATCACGTTTAGAGGCGGAGAGACCTCAAGCGGGAAGTGGCAGCACGGCTCCTCCAGTGCGGTCTCTTAACTTGATGATCATGATGACGACAGTGATTCCGCGGGCCGCGGCGCGAGCGAAGCTGTGGGATTGATTGAATTGAGTTGTGCTGCCTGCTACACGCTACTACCTACTACTACTACTACTAAATTGTGAGTCAGTATGTATATTTATTTCATTTTTATATATAAAAGCGGACCGGTATTGTTGAGCTGAGCACTACACTAGATCTCCTGGCTGTCACTTTGTCACATGTTGGGAAATCACAGTGGCTCGGCTCCAGAAATGGCGGGTGTCCCCGTCATCCTGCCAGGGCCGCCAAGAAGTTCATCACCTAAAGCAATCTTATCTTACACACTTCAACTTGTTGCACGCACCTGACCTGACCCTAAGTCACCTAACTTATTATTTCATAACTTATTTTATTGTGATTTTATTTTCATATTTTATTTTTATATGAATTGAATTTACTGTTACTACATTGTGGGAATAATTATTTTCAATGCATTTAGGCTTTAGCACTGTTGTTTTTTTGATACTGTGTGGACTCGAAGTGTGGGCAGGGCACACTGGGGGCAACGATGATATTATATCGATTGCACAGGCACTTTATTCGCACAGCCAAGTTGTGTTTGTTAGTAGTTTGTTTCTTGATGCACTTTAAGCGCTGCCGCTGTAGCACCTTTGTTTGTTTCATATTTTCTTTTTATTGGAAAGATTTGGTATAGCAGCTTTTATTATACACTGCCTTTATTTTCGTATGTGCTGATTTACAAATGAATGACATTATACACATTTTTTGGAGCTTTATGCAACCTGCCATCTACTGTTCTGGCAGTGGTAATTTTTTTAAAAGTAACAAGTAACGATGCAGCACAAAAAAAAAATATCGGAGTAGAAGTATCGAAATCATCGGAAAAATGTAGTGAAGTAAAAGTAGAAGTAGGAGAAAAAAATTCTACTTTAGGAAAGTACAGATACCGCATTTCGGTACTTAAGTACAGTACTTAAGTACAGTACTTAAGTAGTTCTACTTCGTTACTATACATCTCTGCTATTGCCCACTCACAAAGCAACACTTCTTATGTAAGTGCTCTCAAATCAGTGACTAGACGACTTTGTATTATTTCTGAGGATGTTCTGGCAGTTTTAGGTTCTCCTATCAGGAGCTTTATAGATCTAGGGCAATTTATACTAGTGCTGATTTATCAAAATTTTTAGATGGAATTATTTCTTTATTTTGTCCCAATCAGACAAATGCCTGTTGGATCCTCTGATAACCATAAAGGAGCTGAAAGCTGCCGTGGCATCCCTTCCTAAAGAGAAGGCCCCTGGCCAGGATGGGCTTCCTAATATCAATATGGAAGAATACTCTCCCTCCCTTCTGCTACAGGGTTTAATGCTGCCTTAGAGGCTGGCTTTCTCCCTTTTTGTCTAAGATGGAAGCTATTATTGTGGAAAAGCGTATTTACCTGATTAAGGGCAGGACAAGGAAAGGTATCCGAAGGACCTTTCCCTAGAGGCTGCTGATCTGATCTGGTAAGAAAGGACCAATCTCATGATGAAGAGGTCCTACCAAGCTCTTTGAACATACTCTTCCTCCAGCAGAGTACCTGCAGCAAGATGCTAGGGTCTTCTACCTCATGGGTTGCACAGGGCCCTCTTAACAATGATCACTTCCCACAGCACAAAATCTGAGAGGCACCCATGTATACAAACCTCAGGTATACAAGCCAGGCAATGTCCTTCAAAAGGATCCTTGTGAGTGAGGCTAATGCTTTTAGCATTATCCAGTGCAGGGGTCATGCAAATCTTGCCTGACCCAATCAAAGGGCTCTAGAGAATGTAAGTTAGACTGTAGAATATGGAACTAAGTCTATGTAAAGCCCTTGCAGTTAATGTGCATGAATAATTGAGTTGAGAAAGTCCCTGAGAACAGGGCAAACTGAGGAAACAGAGAAAGATTCCAATAAAGAATATCCTATAACTATAGGTGTACCGTGTTCCAGATTACAGGTGTCAGTTTCCACAGAGGATACCAAGTAGACACTCTAGAACCATAAGAAGAGTATGGGCAGGGGTCATCTGTAGCAGTGGGACTGCCCCCTCTGTGCCTCTGCGCAGGCATGTTACGCCTGTGTAACAGTAAAGCAGCAAGGCCCAAAGTGCGAGGCAAAGCCTCAGATACTCACAAACCACGAGGGTCAGGCAGCGTTGACCAGGTCACTGTAGGTGGGTAGAAGCATTTGCAAGCAGGATCAGCAGCAGGATTTTGTTTCCTCTATGCTTAATATTAGGAAGAGTGCAGAGCACACATGTACAACACCCAACAGATGGCTTTGGCACTTAGTTCCTCAGTATTAACCCTTACTGTGGTGAAAATCACAAACTGAATCTTTAGTGATAGGGTCATGGTCTGGTGCTGGGCTGTACCCTAGGAAAAGTAGCAAAAACGGAGGCATGCTGGGTAGAGGTGTTATAATAGAAGCCAGCTTATGATTTTTTTGTTTGTTAGTGTCACTCTGTAGGTGACAGTAAAACTAAATCCCAGTGTCTCTCCATTGACAATAAAGATTTTTTATTTATTTATTTATTTTTTGCATTTTTACACTTACTCGTGGCAGTGCCCAGCTTCCCATGCCTTTTTTTTATTTTTTACAAAAGTTTGCTTTTTAACCTTATAAATGGCCAGAATTTAGCAACAAAATGTGCCTCCCCATAGATTTGCCTCTAAATTTCGGTTGGCCACATTTCAAACAAAATTCACTAAACATTTGGTGTACTGAAGCTGCTCAGATTTGCCCATCGCTAATACTTAGGATGGACAGTAAGATATCTATCCATTTTTCAATGCCTAGTACACTGCTGGACTTACTTTCCAAATGGGGGTAACAGGTAAATGTGGATATACACTGCATGCACAGTCAAAGGATGAAAACCGTATTCCTTTTTCTTCAGTAAAAAGGGAAAAAACATCTTAAACAAACAGTGTAGGACACAGGCAAGTTATTCATACACCATGGGTTATAGCTTCATACCGTCAGGTAAATGGATACTGGCAAACCTTTGAGAACAGGCCTCCCTGTGGCACCTCCCTTATAACCCTGCCCCTCTGTAAACCTTTTTGCTAATGTCTGTAGGTAATGGACCTCTTCTCCTTCCCAGTGAAACTAGCTTCAAGCTTCACTACTCTATATTTTTCTCCTTATTGTTTTCCAAATAATTCTTCAATTAGCCATTACTATGTACAGGAGCAGTGTATCCAGATTGGTGCAACCTTGGTAAAACCATGGGAGCTGTACTCAAACCCCACGCTGTGGGGATGGCCTGTAATGTTGTTTAGGTAGGAAGTAATCTGGGCTAATGGTTATGTAGTGCCATCATAAGACTACAAGAAAATACCCTCTGGGGTTGGGACTATGTGGGCACTTGAAAAAGAATATACATACGTAGATAAAAATGATTTTAATTTATTTGTAAAAAAAGTAAAAAGATGTATATAAACAATACATGAGGAAAACAACAAACGAGGAAAAATGTGGCAGTATACATAGGGGTGGAGAATAATGTTGCAATACAGGGATGTATATAGAGATCAAAGACAGCTAATGTGTTTCAAATTTTCTTCTTCAGAGGTGCCTGGAAGAAATATATACATTGCTGTCTGAAATAAAAGTAAAACACATAAATGCATATAACACTATATACATCAGTTACAGTGTGTTACATCTTTAATTAAAAAATTCCATTCTGACCAGTCTGAGATCATCGTAGAAAATCACATAATCAATATGAGCCGCTAAAGATAAAATCAAGGGAAGAAAGGGCCAGTGCTGCTACCAAATATATTCCAGCTGCCAGGTCAAGGCTCTCTAGTTCCTGGAGTGGGACTGCAAGATCCCTCTGGAGGCACACATGATTATTAATCCCTAGGTTTTATATCATAATTTTAGTTCAAATTGTATTAGCCCTTATTGTATAGGAATGGCAAAAACAAGTATGCAGGTAAATATGATAACCTCCCATAATAAAAATATAAAGGTAGAACCATGCTTACATTTTAGCTAATCATTGCTGTAGAGTTGGCCCACAAAGAAATGTCAGCGAAAATGCTTGACTGGAAATACAGGTGGACCCGTTCCCAAGTGAGACAAATTGGGTGGTTAAGGGTCTCCAAGACTAAGGTCAAACACAATATTAAAGTGGGTATGCAAGGTGTTGAGTTCTAATAAAAAGGCCTAAATATAATAAATGAAACAGCTCTTTCAGCAAAGAGTTTTACCTAGGATAGGCCCATCCTGTTTATACGTGGCATCTGCAAAGCACCAGTGTTTAAGACAGGTGTGATGAGTCAATATAAGGGCAGCATAGTCTTAAAATGCAGCCAATAGGAGCAATGGTTGGGTTCAGCTTATTATAGTTGGCCAATGGGAAGGTAATATACATACAAGAAAGGGGAGGAATCGGGTGGCCAATAGGGGTCCTTCAACTGAGAGGCACGTGGTGTCGCCCCATCCAATGTGTGACAGTGGCCTGGATCATCCAGCCACATGGTTTTTTAACAGAAAATTTAGGCAAGTTAGTTGATGAACACCTACGCCCGCATGTCATGAGCCTTCCTTCCTACATCCAAGATACCATTCATCTACAACAGATTCTTGAAGGAATCACTATTTCCCAAACAGCGCTTCAAGTGGCGATTGACGTAGAAGCACTATATAGCTCCATACCACATACCCTAGGTATTTTGTGTATCCATATGCTCTTGTCCCAATGTACTCACCATGATTGGCAATACAATTAATTTGTTGTTCAATCTTTTGAGTTCATCTTTAACCACAATTTCTTTAGCTCTGATGGTTCCCACTTCCTCCAGGTACAGGGGGTAGCGATGGGGGCCTGTTGTGCCCCTTCCTACGCAAAACTGTACCTTTGGGAGTGGGAACATACTCTTTTTGAACCAGAAGACATGGTCACCTTTGCTGAGTGTGGGGGTCTTCCCCAGGATTCTCTTTCTGGTATTGTATATAATTCATCCAAGTCCCCGAGGATTGGACTGGAATAAAAAACTCCTTCAAAGCGAACTCAGATGGATTTTCCTAAACGCTACTACATTCTCTGGACTAAATGAGAGTGTATCTTATTAACCCTTCCTTGAGGGCTTTGTGACTAGCAATTATGAAAAATAAGCACCTGTTTTCTGGCTTTCTCCGTTTCTCTCCCTTTTTTTTGTCATCTCTGTAAAGATGTATTTTACAAGGTGCTCGGGTAATTGATGTACAGATTTATGTATTTTTGACCAATATATATTGTTATATCTCAGGGTTATGCACAAGTGCAAGTGTTGCACCTCGGCCTGCCCCAGGTGGCCCTCTCTTACTCCCCCCTGTAGTGATTATCTGCCCGGCACATGTAGGCCTCCCCCATCCCCGTGGTGGCCAATCACTTTGCCTTAACATCCAGAATTAACAGAGATGTTTATCTTCTGTGGCCCTGTTTCTGGTGTGATGGCCCCTCCCATCTTGGTTGATGGACTCCGTCATGTTCCTGTAGGTGGAGTTTGATCACTGCTGTCATTCACCATTGCGAGGCTTGGCAACTTCCAAGCCTTGTTTTGGACGCTTGCCTTGCTTCAGGCATTTAGTGCGTCGTGACAGGATGATGTGGTACGCCGTCACACATCAGACGGGGTGATGCCGCATGCCTCTCAGCCGAAGAACCCCTATTGGCCACAGAATTCCTCCCCTTTTTGTATGTATATTACCCTCCCATTTGCCAACTATAATAGGCTGAACCCAATCATTGCTCCTATTTGCTGCATTTCAAGTCTATGCTGCCCTTATATTGACTCATCACACCTGTTTCAAACACTGGTACTTCTCGGATGACACGTATAAACAGGATGGACCTATCCTAGTTAAAACTCTTTGCTGATAGAGCTGTTTCATTTTCTATATTTATGCCTTTTTATTAGAACTCAACACTTGCTTACCCACTTTAATATTGTGTTTGACTTTAGTCTTGGAGACTCTTAACCACCTACTGTAATTTGTCTCCCTTGGGAATGGGTCCACGTGTATTTCCAATCAGACATTTTTGCTGACATTTCTTTGTGGACCAACTCTACAGCAATGATTAATTAAAATATAATGTTCTACCTTTACATTTTAATATGGGAGGTTATCATACTTACCTGAATATTTGTTTTTACCATTCATATACAATAAGGGCTAATAAAACTTGAACTAAAATTATAATATAAATCCTAGTGATAAAACCTCTCTATGCTATCCATGCCCAGACAACTTCTTCATGATACAGTCTAAGGGGCTTCTATGTAATCATGTGTGCCTCCAGAGGAATCCTTGCAGTCCCCCTCCGGGAACTGGAGAGCCTTGACCTGGCGGCAAGAACATACTTAGTAGCAGCACTGGCACTTTATAACCTTGATTTGATCTTTAGCGGCTCATACTGATTATGTGATTTTCTACGATGATCTCAGACTGGTCAGTATGGAATTTTTAAATTAAAAGTGTAAGACACTGTAACTGATGTATATAGTGTTATATGCATTTATGTGTTTTACTTTTATTTCAGACAGCAATGTATATATTTCTTCCAGACACCTCTGAAGAAAAAAATTTGAAACGCGTTAGCTGTCTTTGATCTCTATATATATCTATATAATGCAGCATTTTTCTGTCATGAACCCCTATGTATACTGCCACATTTTTCCTTACTTCTTGTTTTCCTCATGTATTGTTCATATACATATTTGATCATTTTGTACAAATAAATGAAATCATTTTTATCTATATATGTATATTCTTTTTCAAGTCCCAACCCCAGAGGGTATTTTCTTGTTGTAATGTTGTTTTGAGCACTGAATCCTGCATGGAAAGCTCACTTTGGCACTTGGTGCAAAGTGTTGGGTAAGCCCTATGGTGCTATACAGGTCCAGGGCTGTATTCCATCATAATAGAACCCAGTCCCTGAAGACCCCTTTGGGTGTATAGACCTTGTATGCAGTTCACCATCATGAACAGTTAAGACAGGGTCACCCTGTATAATTGACCGTTACTGTGTAAAATGTGGCTATGTTTGGAATGTATTCCCTTTCTGGTATAACTTTTGTACTGTAACTTGGCTCTAAAATTCATCCACTCAGACCTCAGTCTCAGGTGGCTGACCAGGGGTTATATCAGACCACTAGTGGCCAATTTTATTGCCACTTCCGCAAGAGCCTTAAAAAAATACTCAGGTGCTTTCTTATGCTCTTTCGCCATAAGGGTTTGTTGCAGGGCGGTCTAGAACTGGGTTACCGCATACTCCTACCAGACACGCTTACCACAGGGGAATACACTCACTTTGAATCTATGGTGGAGACCAGGTGAAAGGGAGCCAACTCCAATCAAAGACAAACATTCAGTCGGCTGAAGGCTCGCCTATCAATCAGAGTAATGATGTGTCTTTGCACTGGAGCAGGAACCCTTAACACTGGCCTCAGTATCTGATTCTAGCTTTATTTCAGGCATACAACAAAAGACCTATTTCACAAAAGCAGAATTGTAGGCATCTATGTCAAAAATTTGTATGGAATCAGCAAGGTCAGTAATTGCTTCTGTGAGATGAGGGTAAAACATGGCATCAACAGAGATACTTTTCCTGGATCTACTCAAGCTTCCAACCCCCAAACAAGATTCCTTGTCCTGGTGAATCACCACTTTAACTCTGAGAGTGAAAACATCCCTCCTTCCCTACAACTGTAAGGTTTTTACAACAGATACAAATCTGTCAGGAATCTTCCAATCATTGATGGTTCAAAGAACATGGACAAGGGAGGAGGCCAAGCTCCCCATCAACATCTTGGATCTTATATCTGTCAGGTTGTCTCTCCAAGACTGGACTCCCTTTCTAAAGAGACACCTAGTTCAGGTACAGTCAGACAATGTCACCACAGTGGCATATATTAACTATCATGGGGGCACAAGGAGTTTGGCTGCCTTAAAGGAAGCAAACCAGATTCTCTTATTGACAGAAACCAACTATCCAATGATTTCAGTAATCCACAGATTATCTCAGCCACCACCACCTGGACCAAGGGAAATGGTCTCTTCATCCAGATGCATTCAATCTGATATGCCAAAAATTGGGCACTCTGCATGTGAAAATCCTAGCCTCCAGATACAACAACAAGCTACCTCTGTTTGTATCCAGAACCAGGAATCCTCTGGCTTTGGCCTTGGATGCTCTAGTTATCACTTGATCCCCAGGCTAGTTTGTGGCTTCCCTCCACTGAGCATTCTACCTTGCCTGCTCCACAAAATAGATTGAAAAATGAAGCCAAGGGTCTTCTGGCACCAAACTGATCTAGTGGAACCGGGTACAGAGACATATCCAAACTTCGTGCAGAAGATCCTTGGCTTCTTCTCAACAGACTGGATCTGTTATCTCAAGACCCTCTATTCCACCCTGCTTCATAGTCTCTGGCTTTAATGGGATGGATGTTGAAACCAAGGTCCCAATGGATAAATCAATGAAGATTTATCATTGTATCCGGAAATCTTTCTTTGCCTGGTGTGAATGCAATCAACTCAGTCCCAGAGATTACTCTGTACTCTGTGGGGGGGAGGGCAGAGCAGAGAGCCGGTGACTGAGAGTCACCAGCTCTTTGCTCATGGTGCTTTGAGAACGTAAGCGATCAGCTGTGTTTGATTGCTTTGTTCTCAACGTTAGAGCAGTGGGGGACCGATGCTGCATCCACCTAGGTAAGTATGATTCTTTAAAAAAGAAAATCCCTTACTTCTCTATTAAGCCCTAAACCATCGAAAAAGGCACCCCACCTCAAAATCTACAATTGCTAGTTGGACAATGAATTTGATTGCTAGAGCTTATGCTGTAAAACAGACATATCTTAGTGCACTGTTATGCTCACACTCCACTAGATCTATTGAAGCATCCTGAGCATTTAGATACCAAACCTCTCTCATCCAATTCTGTAAGGCCACCACCTGATCGTCTCTTTATACTTTCAGCTGAAAGATTCTTGCAAGGGCACTCTGAACCTGGGGTTTTTACCCCTGCTATTTTTGGGCCTGTTGGT
Source organism: Pelophylax lessonae (assembly GCF_965119305.1). NCBI lineage: Eukaryota > Metazoa > Chordata > Amphibia > Anura > Ranidae > Pelophylax > Pelophylax lessonae. Next base: position 406,536,454 of record NC_138768.1, on the reverse strand, counting down.
ACAGTTCTGATGCCTAGTTGTTTTCCACCCTTGTATTTATTGCTTCGGACATCCCATGGTGTATGAATAAGTTGCCTGTGTCCTGTAGGGTGGGATAAGAGGAATTTTGCCTGTAAATTCTATATCTTGGAGTACAGTACAGGACACATTCCACCTCCCTAACTCTCTTTGTTACTCTGCATGGCTTTCTACAAAACTGAGGACTCACAGAGTGGGCTAGGGCTAAAGGGGAGGTGTCCCAGGATGGTGTTCCCTCAAAAGCTTCCCATTGTGCAATCAAATGAAGGTACAAAGCTGAAATCCATGCTGTGTGAATAAGTTACAACTGTACTTCAAGATAGGTCATTTACAGGTAAGCCAAAATGTATTCCTATTTTAGCATTATGTTTTAATACAAAATTGTAAAATATTAAAACTTGCAGTCTGCAAGCCAAAATGTTTACTACTAATAAAGCATGTAATTATATCTAAATTTTGACACTAAGGGGTATATTTATAAAGCAGCAAATGGGACATTCACCAAACAATCACTGCAGGTGAATGAATCACTGTATCGAAAAATATTCATGAGGAAGATTTACTTGCACATACACTGCTTTGCAAATAGGCATGTAGCATACCAATTTTATTTTTTTGTTGTATTAGCATCTACTGTGTGTTGCCATATGGTGCATTAGAAAAAAAGTCAGGTCTGCTTTGCAGAGCACTTGGGTGTGTTGTCAGCCCATTGGAATGGCACTGCAAAACATTTGAGCATGGTATGAAGAGTTTGAGAAATAATTAATAATTAGATTATCAAACATTACTATGTAATCTTGTACAAATTTATCAAATGGAGCAGTATACAACAATAAAGGAAGGGAAAAAGGGAATTTATGGCATGAAAATTCATTTAAAAAGGGAATGCCATCCTCTTTTTTACCATTTAGGCCTTCCAATAAAAAGGGTAAAAAATAATTTTAAGAAACTAATGTCCCATGTTCTTACAGAAAGACACTGGCTGATCACCACAAAATGGAAACAGACAACACCCTTATCTATGCATGACCTTCTAAATCAAATGGAAAATGTGAGATTGATGTGGCAGCTTATGGCCAGACTATGGAATGTGTTGGATACATTTAATGATATATGGAGAACCTGGGACTTCTACTTAATCCTTAATATGCATTAACATTTTTCCACAATATTATGACGATTGTGTGTGCTGGATGGCTCCTTATTCCCTTTCTATACCTGCACCCAAAATATCTCTGTCTCTTCAGTTGTTTCCCATCTACTTTTCTATAGGTATCTTGACTATCTTTCTGAAATACAAGGGGTTATTTCATCTGATGTCCTAAATACCCTTTAACGCGTCAGAAGGCCTGTACTATCTTACACTCATGTACGTGGATCTATTTATATTTGTCTTGGCATGTGATAAAATTCTTAAATAAAAATTTGAACAAAAAAGGAGGGGGGATTCCTATGCAGGATATAATAATGAACTAATTATATGAATGTAAACAGCATGGGACATTTTAGAAACTTCTGGATTACTCTTTAATTTTTAGTATAACAATCAATCAATTATAAAAAAAAGTGATTGTAAAGGTATTTGTAGACTGAATGCATGAAATATGTGTATATGAAATTATGTTATTCCCATAGGATACTCTTTTATGCAGATTGCAGTCACAGCACAAACAGTCAAGTGCTGTCCAAACCCTTGTTAGCCATTAGATTTGCAAAACACCTTTTTTGGTGGTGCAGGCTGCAATAGGTTTCAAGAGTTAATTTAACAAAATGTGAAAGGCTATAGATTTGCTTTAGAGATCACTAGTTACCAGTTTACTGTAAAATGTTACCATGAGTGTTACTAAGCTGTACAATTAGAGCACAGTACTTTTACTGCACTGGAACTCAGTGTGCAGCCCCGAATTGGAGCTAACCCACAAACTGATAAGTTACCCATGTTCATTATCTTTATTCTCAATACTGTCTACGACCCTGGAGTCCATTTAAGCGGTCAAATCCACTATACTATATATATATTAATATGCTCTGTCTAGTGCATATGATTGCCAGCAGAGATTATAGTGAACAGTTTTTTCAAGATTGCTGCCCTACACATAAATCCTCAGCCCTGCAATGTATTGAAAAATAAAAGCTTTTTACCACAAATTGCCATACGTTCCACACTTTGGGAAAAATAACAGTACAATAATTTACCCTAATATAATTCCTGTAACAATGTCCAACTGTGCTACCTAAGGAATAAAAATACTCTAATTTACTTTGAAGTTAGATTTACCTAGAATGGTAAGTGGTAGTCAATGAACCTGGTTCTTTAAGCTGAATTTTTTTACAGCTTTCAAATTACTGAAAAAGGCATACACTTTCATCAAGTATGCACTGTTAACATTTGCGTTTTTTCATGTGAGTGCAGACAGTCCTTTCAGTTGACCTTGACATATTTAAACTAGTCATGTGGAAATCAGTGTGTGAGTCATTAACCAGAGAAAAATTCGACAGACATTCCCCAAAGAAACACACTGAGAGTTTGTTCAACAAACAATTCAAAAGACTTATGAAGCTTTGTTTCCTGATGTGTAGTTCCATTTTAAAACTCGTTTGGAGAAAATAATGGCATAATATTATATATATCACTTATCAGATACTGTACCACTGGAGGTTTTTCAGTTTTGAAGGGCCTGCCATATGTAAATTTAGATATGAAGAGAAAATGAAAAAGAAAAAAACATTCCAAATCATCTTTTTAACATTTGTCAAAACTCCTTTAGCAGAAGAGTGCATGAACTGAGAAATAATTGTAAAGTGTTTGAGAGCCATTTGTCAAGAGGACAAGGTAAACCACTTTCCCTTATCTGTATTCCCTTCCCTAGTTTTGCTCCTGCCATTATTACCACTTATTTGGGCATTTTACTTACAAAGCATTTAGTAATGCAAGGAAGTTTAAATATATAAGCAAAGCTGATATATTTCAGTTTCTTGAAGCACGCAATGCTTTATCATTTGTGTGTATCTGCTTTTGACAATGTTTTTTAATGTTCAAGCTAGTCATATCTTTGAAGCTTGGTAACATGGCTGTAAAGTTACCAATATATATTAAACAGTGGTTGTGTGAGACCAGGTTGGCAATGGGAGACAGCAGGCAATAACATGCTTAAAGCACCATATGTACATAAAGTGAAGGGGGGGCAACACACACACACACCACACCACACACACCACACCACACACACCACACATACAACACCACACATACAACACATACATGGCTATGGCTAAACACACAGCCAATGCACCCAATCTACCTACTGCAGCACATATTGGGTTTTTTCAAGTGTTGAAACTTGAGACTCATTTCAGTACTTTTTGCAAACATAAAAAATCTCTTACAGCTCAATCTAGGAGGTCTCACACATCCTCCTCCAAGAGTCAAATTATCTCTGACCCCTTCCCTGGGGCCTAGTATCAGGGAAACATCTTCCACTTTTACAATGTGGCTACTCTTACAGTATGTAGCCTCGTCACTCTGCACCTACTGGTCATTCATCCTTTCCCTAAACCACTGCTCACTTGACTTCCCACTCCACAAATTATCTTTGTAGTGCCACTGGAGACAATATTAACTCATTCATTTGCATGCTTAGGAACTTATACTGTAGACTTTTTATATGTGAAATCATACAGCTGTAGCAAGGTTTCCAGGCCTGTGGCCTGATGTGGGTCTTCCATTAGTACCGGAATCCTCTCCAGCCCATGTGAGCTGAGTCCCCAGGTGTGACAATTGAAACAGTGACAACTCCGGCATCTTTGTTTGTGGTTTTTATTATGGAATAAGGGGATGGGAGAAGGGAATGAGTGGGTTACTTCTTTAGGCTTGAAATAATTACAATTGGGACTTTGATCCTGGAAAAATGGCGCTTCCTTGACGCTAGCCAGCGCCAGGCAACACTCACTGACTCTGAGAACACTGTAAAACAGAGGAAGTGTTGAATCCCTGACCTATAGTCCAGTAGATCCAAGACTGAGAACTGTAGAACTCCTCACACTGCTTTACTGTATAAGTCTTTGAATACTTTCCCCCGCCTGGCACAGCTTAAGGTAGTATTATGTAGAACTCCAAATAGCAAACACTGTAATTGGCACACGAAATACAATTTAGGGCCCAGACTGCAGGTGCCCCCTTTTTCTCCTTGAACTCTTCAGGGTCCACTGACTATGTACCCCCTTTATACTTCAGGGTCCTCAACCTAGGTACCCCCTTTACAGCTAGCTGACCTTGGATCCCTGAACCTCTTCCAGAGTGGTCCCCTCTGACTCTAACAATCTGTCTCAAAGAAAGTATATTTGGAGTTCTCAGGGTTATTGGAATCCCCAGAGGAACACAGTTCTTGGCTCCAAGTTCCCCAGTGTGGGAAATTCCATGCATCTCTTATTTGGGAAGCCTCCTCAAAAAAATAAAACCTTGTCAGATGCTGCTACTCAATGATCCTCACAGATGCCGTTTCTCCTATTTGGTGGATTTTTTTTACAAATCAAAAAAACAATAGTGAAAAATAAAGATCAAATCTTAAAGACCCTTTTCAGTCAGTGGATGCACGATCCAACTGCTGAAAGCTCTTCAGGGTTTCTGGGTCCCTATTAGTTATCCAATTATCTAAGGAGAGTAGCCAAGTTTATAAATAAAAAAGCATTATGGAGACATGACTGGATGTAGAGTGAGGCAAATGTGTCTGAGTGGAGCTCTTGCAATCCATTTGATCCTCTGATATCCTGCGTTGTTTTGACCGGTCTTCCTCCAGTTCAGCACAATAGCCTTACCTTGTGTACCCTAGTCTGTCTGGCAATGTCTTCCAAAAGCCACTCAGCCACACAACAGTCCAGTAAGCAGCAATCTCTTGTATCGGCCATGCTCTCTGATGCCATCTTGGTAGGGAAACTGCAGGCTCTTCTGGCTGCGATGAAGATGGAGCAGAACACAGCACAGGGAGCCACTGCAATAGAACAAAGTAAAATTTCCTACTGGGGCATAATAATCACTCAGGCCACTTGAAGGAGACTGAATCTTCAATCTCTGCCACATAGGATCTCACTGCCCAGCATTCAAGCACCCTAACTGATTCACAACATCCGATAAAGATCCTGGTGGCTAAGTCTGACAATGCCTAAAATAGGCTACGCTGCAATAACGTCTGCTTCCTCAGTCTCCAAGAGGGGACCAAAGGGGAGCATCTCATCTTTCTTTAAAGACCTCCTTTGCCAGACAGAGGTCTCTCCCACCTATGTAGTGAAGAGAGTACACAGGGTTCTGGCCTGGTGTCCTGTCCCAGGAAACTCTCTGGGTCCCTTTCTAATGTGATTTTTCAACTATCGGGGCCGAGACAAGATCCTTTCCGAAACAAAGAAACACCCGACCCCCTCCTTTGGAAACTCTTCCATAATTCTGTTTCTGGACTTCTCAGCGAAACGACAAAGGAAGAGGAAAACCTTTACAGATGTTAGACGGTGCCTCCGGGAACAGAATGCGAAATACAGCATGATATATCCTAGTCACCTCCGTGTACAACATGCTGGTACTGTGATATATTATTCTATATATATTCTATATAAATTATACGTACATATTTGATATACACGCAGAAGCTGACTTCTGGCTCTCCTTGCTTTAGTAAGATCTGCACATGCAGATAGGGTATTTTGTTCCTGTTTTGACTACCGTCTTGTTTGTAGCCCTGATCTACTATGTTCCTTGTACTGCCTACACTTTTTCTACTCTATGCTGTATAGTTTTTTTGCTCTGTTTATGGTCACCAAGTTACTTCGGTTTGGAACGCTTAAGCTCAGGGCCGGATTAACATAGCGGCTATTTGAGCTGAAGCTCCAAACCCCTTTCTTAAGATAGGCCCAGCCCAGTGGTATAAATGAATCACTATTGCTAGTCAGCCCTGCTCTGTGTGCAGTGTACACATGATCGATATGTAAATCGCATTGGTGTTGATATGTTAAATGAGGCGTCATTGATATGTAAATAGCGGGCGGCGTTGATATGCAAATTGTTAGAGCATCATAGGTATGTCAAACTCCCTGAACCCTGGTCCACCATCAAGTTTGCTGACTGCTGCTGACTGCATGTCGAGGATGTACAACAAGCCCTGCCTGCCACAGAGAAGGGAGTACAGTTTGGAGGGCAAACATGACCAAAGAGGGGATGTGGGGGGGGGGGGGCTGGGGTGCAAAGATGAGCAGAGGCATGTAAAGTTAAGCAGAGATGAGGGGTTTGGGGTGCAGAGGTTAGTGGGGGGATTTAGAATGCACAGGTGTACTGAGAGGAAGTGGATAAAGATGTAGAGATTAGCAGAGAGGCACAATAGGGTCTGTCATAGTAAATACCCCTGTTACATGGTTGGTAAGTGTAAGGCTCTATTCACATCATGCAGATGTGACAGAGTGTGCACGTTCCCATGCATCATCTGTAGGGTAGCCCCCTCCCACTCTTACCACAATGTGGTGCCACATGCTGTTCACCATGGCGTGCTATGCGCGCCACATTACTACCCTACCAAAGCTACCCAAAAGCACCCTCTCTCTCTCGCTCTCTCACCTCTTTCCTCTCTCTCACCTCCTCCCTCTCTCAACCCCTCTCTCTCTCTCACCTCCTCTCTCTCTCTTTCACCTCCCTCTCCTCTTTCCTTACTGTCCTTACTTTATTCTCTACTAGTGCCAGACACTATACTGCCACTCCTCTTCTCTGGGAGTTTTTGCCCCTTTGGTCTAACTGTATTTTTTTGCTATCCATTTGCACTAATGCCCAGGAGCTTGTCCATGCAGAGTAAAATGGATTTACCTTCACCCCCCACCAACCTCCTCATCTCTGCTTAACTCTGCATGCCTCTTCCTAGCTTGTTACTCCCTAAGTCCCTCTGTCTTCTGTGGAAGGACTCGTAGACTGGACTGAGCTGTCCCATTTCAGGATTGGACCTTTTAGTTGAAGTGAAGGACTACCAGTTATAGTTACGGGTAACAAAATTACTTACTGTAGCTAGTTAAGTTGGTGTGTTCGCTTGTCAGTAGGGAGTTCTCTATGCTAGTTTTATACTGCTGTACTCGGTTTACACTTATCCGTATCTTGCAAATGCATTTACATGCATCTTCTTATTTTGTTTTTCTATTGGAAATAGCAACTCCTCTCGTTTACACCACAAGATCTTACCACCTTTACATCCTTTTCCTGATTCTCTCCTGCTAGATTATGGAGATAAATTAACATCATGGAATATACAGGGACTCAAAAACAAGTTTAAGAGATTCCTCATGTTCAAATCTCTCAATGGCCATAGACCCCATATTCTTTTTTTACAGGAGATTCAGCAATAAGATCCTAACCCTTCGTAGATCTTTGATCCAACAGGCCTTCCATGCTACTGATTCTAGCTGTGCAAGGGGAGTTGCCATTCTCATGTAAGGTGTTACATGTTCTCACGTTCTTCCTGGATATCCAAGCCACTCAGTATGTTTTCGTTAATGTCTATGTCCCACCACCTTTTACTCACTCTATTTTATACAGTAACTATGGGACATTGGGGATAGCTAGGGATTTCAACAACATCCTGGACACAGCCTTGGGCATCCCCAACCCACAGCGTTTCTTCAATCCAGAGTTACTACACTGGGCTTGAGCCCTTGATTATACTGAAATATGGCATTTCAGGCACCCCACTGAGAGAATTTATTCTCACGGCTCAGCCATGCACAGATCTGGTTACTGGATTGACTTGATAGTAAGCTAATCACAGGCTCTATTGGTGCTGCTTCATACTTACTTGCTGGTCTATCTGATCATTCTCCAGTTGAAATTGCTGTGGATCCTGGCGTTTTGAGGAATCCAGGTTTCTAGCAACTAGCCTCTAAGTTGATTTAAGATGAAAAGGTTCAGGAACTCATGTCTGATAAGATCACACTGTATTGGGAAACGTAATAAGCACTCTAATTCCCCCGTGGCTGTTTTAAGCCTGTGCTTGGGGAAACTGCACAAAACTGTGAGCAAACATTACACATCTCAATTGCTCCTGCACAGCCTTAAAAAGATCTTTCCTTGCATTTCCCCTCTCTCACTAATACTGATGCTAAGTCCTTGGCAAAGAAGCTCTTTGGGTCAAGGAAAGAAAATGCCAGTTTCCTAGCAAACTTAGTGGCTGAACCCTGCCTTCAAACAGTGATCTCTGAGATTGTCTCCCCCCAATTGAGTAGTTACTTCTGATCCTTTAGAAATACTTGAGGTATTCCAGAATTACCACAACCTTTTATATAGTTCACTATCTTCTCCCCCAGTCACCAATTTGCTGAGAACACTCCCAGATTTATCTTTATCCTCCTTATCAGAGGCAAAGGTAGGTATGTTGAACAAGGAGATCCCTGTCACTGAAATTAGGGCCAATATTCATTTGTTACTATTTGTTACATATCAATATTTGCAGGGTGTCTACACATCTTCAACACCCCCAAATCATTTTTCTACACAAGTGCTGGTCACAGTGGACATAGAGAAAGCATTCAAGTTGATTGGGTTTATATGTTCACTGTATTAGAAGTCATGGGTTTTGGACCGAGTTTTCTTAGGTGGATTGAGCTACTTTACAAATCCCCTACAGCACAGATTAAGCTGGGTGGTGAACTCTCCTCCCCAGTTCCTGTTGGGTGGGGTGAGACAGGGGTGCCCCCTTTCCCCAGCCTTATTGGCTTTAATGATGGAACCCATCACACTAGCAATCATGCCAAAAAGACCAAGGACCTTTCCTTAAGGAGACCTTTAGACTTATATCCTCTTTCACTGATCTGTCAGGTTAAAAGTGAATGGGGAGAAATTCTTCCTATAGATGAGGTAGCTGACTTAAATTTACCTTTGAAATGGACAAATAACTTAAATTTTAGGTTCCATGCCCCCCCCCCCTTGTTTCTGAGTTCTGCAGTTTGATTTTGTTTTCTTGGCAAATGAACTTGCTCCCTGTTCTATTGTATATACTAAGACACTCTCCAGTCTGGATCCCACAGAAGTACTTTACACAACTTAACACTTCTGTAGTGACCTTTTTGTGTGGCTCCCGCCATCCTAATTTCCAATTAGCTATAATTCAATTGCCCAGGATGCAAGGCAGACTCACTTGTCCTGATCTGTATTCTTACTTTATTGCTTTCCTCTTCTCACATGGCCACAACTGGTTAATCTCCAATTATGCTAACACTTCAGTGGTGCTAGAGGCTACCTATCTAGACACCTATGTGGCCCTTAGGAATTTCCTATATAGAGGGGCTAATGCCCACTCCCTCTTACAACTTCCATAAAAGCAATTTTTAGGACTTGGAATGTGGTACATACTAATTCCATCAGTGATCAAGGTTTAATCCTCTATGGTTCAACCCTACAAGGAGATAAAGAATCTCAATAATTTTTGTGATAATGGTACATTGAAACTTTTTGACACCTTAAAGCAACAATAGGCCCTCCCAAACTCCTACCTGTTATGGTACTTACAGCTACACCATGCTTACCAAGCTCAATTTGGTACAAACTCAACATACCTCACTTCCTCTGGGCTGGAAACCCTTCTAAAAGACAGCTCCTTAACTAAGCCTTTATCCACAATTTATAAGGCTTTGCTATCCACCATTCACAAAAGTCTGGACGATTTATATTCTAGGTGGCGGGCAGGGGTCCTGGAGTTAGATGGAGAGGATTGAGAGGACATATGGAATTTACCCATGCTACAGTTGGACTATGCTAAAGATCAGGTGATTCAATTCACAATTCTTCACAGGATATATTTTACCTCCCAACAGTTACACGGAATATACTTTTCTGTGTCATCGGGATGTTGGAAATGCAAGTCCGATCCAACTGATTTTGCCCATGTGTTTTAGAGATGTTCTTTGATTCAGGCATTTTGGGCTGAGCTTACACATTTTATTTTTAACTTGACCACTGTCTGGTTATTTGCATATTGGGCCTGGTTAAACCTACCAGAGTACTTTGAAGCCTGCTAGGCCTTCACTTATTTTATGCCAGGAAAGCTACAGTATAATTCTGAAGTGGAAATCCCCTACATTAGATGTCTGCAAGCATTTAGTCAACTCAACCATCTCACTTTATACAATTACATATATGGCCAAGGGTTGTCCCATGTAATTCACAAAGGTTTGGGATATCTGGTTTAACTTAGCTTCCACCAACCCGTGAGGCAATTCCCCCAAGTTGGATATACTGTAGCTTACTAATGCTGCTTTTAGTGGTCCCCTGTAGTGATGGCATTGGGTAATGCAGAGGTCCACTACAAGTGTGAGCCTAACCTGGAGCAGAGTGAGTACTACTATCCTTAGAGATGCAACTGGATTTATTAACATATTATCTTTGTATTTTACTTTGCTCCTGTTCTGAACAGATTGCACAAGAAAGAAGGGGTCGTTGTGTCTGTTTTATTTATATGTTTTTATGTGTATTTCAGTGAGCCAGGGTACTTCTACATACGATAAAACTCAATAAAAAAGAATTTGAGAAAAAATAAAAATGGCTGAATAGCACTAAATATTCCTCAAGTCTAGTGATCAATAAATGTTTATGAGTGAGGGAAAATATTTTACAATCTAAGATATTTAGAAACCTTAGAACAGGGGTAGGCAACCTTGGCTCTCCAACTGTTGCAGAACTGCAAGTCCCATAAGGCACTGAAAGACTCTGACAGCCACAGGCATGCCTCCCTAAGGCAGAGGCATGATGGGATTTGTAGTTTCAGCACAGCTGGAGAGCCAAGGTTGCCTACCCCTGCCTTAGAAGATCATTATTGAACTCTCTTCAAATTGCCTGAGGCAGGCAACGGTTGCGGCATCCTCAGCAGGCAATTTCAAGCAGACATACCTGGAGAGAAAATGAGATTGGCCTACTTTTTTCCTACAACCAAAGCTTTTTAAAACAATACATTGTTTTTTTATTTTTTTATTTTATATAGAGCAGAAAATGGTTACGACCTCTACCTTTTTTCTGGGAGTGCCCACCCTCTCTTTTAGTCCTTGTGACTGATTATCACCATAAGAGAAAATTATTTTATGGTTGTTGACGAAACAGGAGAAGTCTTCCAGGAAGAATATTTGTTCCAACGACATCAGTTTAAGGTATTTTTTCCCACTATGGAAAGGTTTTTCTTACATTTTGTTATTTCTTTGGAACAGAAAGTAAAGGGTAAAATCTTCAACAGGACACAGGCAGAAAAAAAGCTGACAGGGGTTAGAAACCTTTCCTCATGTATCTAAATAAAGAGGTTCGGCCTTTTGATATGCTTTCATAAGACAGGGATAGTTGGTTAGTGCTTTTTGTACTAATGTCTTTCCAGTTACCTGATACTGAGGGAACTTGCAAAGTAATAGCTAAAGAAATCCAAAATCCTAATGGTACAGTTAAAGCATATTATTACCAAGAACAAAAGTATATTTATTGCAGCTCACCATGCCTTAGATGTAGTAGCTGCATTTATTTTTTGCACATTTTTTTTCCCTTTACATTCAGCTTGCGATATTGCCAGTAAAAATTGCTTGGTCATCATAGAACAGGGCTACAGAATACCTCTCCCCACAACATGGCAGTTTTCTGTAGCCCACAGAGGAAACTTGGACAACGTAAACTGATAACAGTCAGGAGAGGAATAGTACGCAGGAAGTGATCGGCTCAAATGATCTCTGCACTTTTTTAAAAAAGACATGACAAAACTCTTCCAATGGTATCCTTAACAGACCCAAAAGCGATTATAAAAAAAGAGAAGTCCCCTCTCCTTCTCTTCTTTCCTCTTCCCTGCCCCTCACCTCACTCCTTTGTAGAGTAGCATCATGGATGTCAAAATACCTCCACACCTAAGCTTACCCCTTATCTCAATAATTAAGCTCATTTCTGGGTAAAATGCATCAGTAGGTTGGTCCCAGACATTTTTTTTTTTTTTGCCGTGTGCCGAACAATAATGTTTTGTCACCATGCTGGAGTTGTCGGTGAGCAGACAGTTTTTATTTGTGAAGAAAAGCTCATTGTTGGGGTTTTCATCCACTGATTCTGAATTCTCACCAAACGATGCAGGAAGAAAGGGAGATGATATCCCTAAAGCCGGTATACCATATGTTCTTTCAGCATTTTGTCTTATTTTAGCAGTTTTTATGTTTTTTTTAAATATAGCTTTTCTATGTGATTCAAAAACCAAATTTTTATGACTGTATCATAAATTCAGATTTGTAGACTTTTTATATATAGGGGCTTTTTGTGCAGTACTGGACTGCAATTACTCAAATGTAATGTAAGTCAGCAGATCTTGACTTCATTTTTTAAACTCTGGCGCAATTCCCTTGCAAAGTTAGAGTCCTCTTTCAAAATGAATATGTATGTGTATATTTACAAATGATACGCAGAAGGCATTTAAAATTATAAAAGACATGGTAAAGATCATGTTAGCATGTTAACTCGCATATCATATATTGCCAGAGGTGAAAGATACCCAAGGTTAAACGGAAGGATAAAAAAATTATAAGGTTTGAGAAAATATGCTGTGATCTAAAAGCACAAAGTAATACAGGTTTCATTCTCAAACACTGTATTAACATTCCAGAAAGGAAAATTAGCATACAACTGGAGCTGTTGCTAACAGTAGCCAATCAGGTTTCAACTTTCATTTTATGGAGGTATTTAACCAGAGCTCTGATTGATCATTCAATGTCATGTTCATTTTCTTAGTAAGTTCTTAGTTATTTTTACTTGTTAGCCTCATTGTTTTAGGCATGTGAAATTCAGCATTCCATCATGCCCTCCTTGTTGCTATTCCTTATGCTTTACTTTTGTATATCATTATTTTGTGTTCTTGGTTCTCATCGATCTCCCTTCTTCCTGTCGCTCATCAATTACTTTTCCTTTTTCTTGATGTTTATTTCCTTTCCCCTCTTTTTCCTCCTTTTCTTCCTTTCATTTTTCTTAGTCTCACCTTGCAGCTTTTCAATAACTGTGAAATGCACCATGCATTCCATTGTGTTCTGAATTTTAATGATCACAACAATTCTTCAATACCTTCTAATACTCCAAAAAATAAAATGGAACTATCACTAACAAATACCAAATGTAAAGTAGGATCATGGTTGAGTTGGCTCATTAGTGTATTGTTTTCACTTAAAAAAAGAAGGAACACTATGAAAGATATGTGCATGTGCAGGAGAGTTGGAAGAAGAAACTGTTTATCTGCATTTTTAGATTCCACCAGAGGGCATTACTTCTTCACTTTGGAATGCATAGGTGTGTCTGTGACCAACAGAACATGTTGCAGATCTGGATAGCTATCTAAACAATGAGGAAGCATGTGTCTATGGAAAGAGTATAATTGTCTCTCTAAATGATTTTGAAAGCACCTCAAGACCATTCTCATCAAATCTACATCCCTGCTAGATTAAACTGAGGTGCCATTCAAATACACTTTGTTCTCTTTATTATATCTTGATGTGTCCCAGGGACGGCAATAAGAAATGAATTAATTTCACAGCTCTTTCCTTACTGCATTAAATTTCAGAAACTGCTACGTTGTCTAAAATGTGATTGTCTTCAAGAGTTACAGTAAAATTGCTAATTGAGAGAAAGAGCAAATGCTCACTTTGTCTCTTTAACCCTGTGCCCTCAAAGCACTCCAAAATCTTTTGTTCCTTGTGCAGGGAGCCTTTTATTCCTGTTCATGGCTAATGCCACATATTTAATGGACTGGCTACAATGAAGCGGGAAACCAGAGAAGCTGTTGCTGTGTTCTGATTTCTGTCAGCATTTGGTGATATACTGTACACCCTTACATAACAAGGAGTTTTTGCAGAACAGTCTACCTATTACAAGATACAAATGATTCTGATGTTGTTAGGTAAGAGAAAACAAAATAATCTTACAAAAAAACATTTCCTGAGATAGCCAAGTAGGTTTCCATTTCTGAGTTCTCTAAATACTATAGAATTTTCTCTCTATTGCACTGCAAAGTCAGTAGGTTAAGTGCAGCAACCCACAACAACCAAAAACAAACACTATTTATCCCAATGTCAAGCAATTAAAGCACAAATTAATTCATTTTCTTAATCATTCATTAAATCCTAAGTGCAGCCAAAATCACAAACTGAAAAATCAGCATATGGACATAACTTACAATCAGTAGGATGCATCCCTTGTACTTATTCTTCCTCTAATAGTGAAAATCTTTTTCCGTCCTATCCCCCCTGCCACCGTAATCTTTGGGATTTATGAATGAAGGAGGTGGAGCTATCAGTTATTCTCCTGTCCTCCATTCTTGTTTCCTATTCCATTCATAGAAGCTGTAGTATAGCTTCTATGAATGGAGCAGCTGGGTGGAAAGGGTGGGCATAGTCAGGCTCTTTTAATAGTTGTATAACCCCCACCATACTGGAAAATTATGGTGAGGGATTATAACGAAGTAAGATTTAACTTTCAATGATGTTTATTAAAGTTTTCAAGATGAGATAACAAAAGAACAATGAAATATAGGGCAAAAAAACTATTTGGTTACAAATGTCTTAAAGCTCAAAACAGAAAAATAATACAGTCTTAACACATCAAAACGTAAAGAGGCTGTGTGTTGTTGGTAAGGTACAGTAGATGGTTTAGCTAACAGAATAATAACAGATTGAAGAAGTGAGGGTGGGAAATCAATAAGACCAAAGCCAGGTCCCGTGAGACACCCTGATAGGGAACACACTGTGTCTCAGGGGAGAAAGGCTAGGATAAGGACGTATCAGCTGTGTGGCGCCCATCCTCCAAATTTAGAGTAATCAGGGTGTACTACAACAACTTATAAAGTAAGGAGCAGAAGTTCAACCTGTGATGTGGAGTAGAGTGAATTGCAGGCATGCCCTGTCCAGTTTTCAAAATCCGTAGAAGGACAGAAGAGGATAAAGGAAAGAGAAAGAAAAGACTCAGAGGTGAGAAAGGATGCGGAGAGTAATAGGGGGAAGGAGGGGAAAGAAAGAGAGGGCCCCATGGCCAGGACCCACCAATTCAAGGAGCCGCACGTAAAACTTAGCCCGGCGGGTCTTCACCGATTTACAGTAACACATTTAGGAAGGTTGCCCACGGTTCCCAGATGTTTTCAAAATTTTCTCTGGTATTATCAAGTGTACTGAGCATTTTTTCTTGTGTCGTGATCCAGGAGATCTTTCGCTTAGCTGAGTGGAATGAGACTGAGGGTTGCTTCCACTGTTTAGTGATTGTGATTTTTGCTCCCAGGAAGACAGAAGAGATAAGAGATTGGGTGTGTTTGGGAACATGGGGGAGGCGATGGCCTAGGACTAGGAGAGCATATTTGGGAGATTGTGGAAGTGCGACACCAGTGATGTGTCGAATGGTGCGGAAAATCTGCGGATTTTGGGGCATTCCCAGAACGTATGTAGGAGAGTAGGGAGTAGTGTCTTTTTGACTGCATTGATTCTGCCTAGCCAGGAAATATTGTGTTTAGACCAATCCAATAGGTCAGCAGTTAATTTCTTAAGTAATGGGGGTAGTTGGCGGAGTAGAGCTCTTTTATAGAGGGGGTGATAGTAACTCCCAGATACGGGATTGAAGCAAAATGAAGGCGAGCTATCAGAGAGTGGGGAATATTAATGTTAAGCGCCAAAGATTTGCTCATATTGACCTTTAGGCCAGAAAAAGCTCCATATTCTTTAAGGAGGGATAGGATATTGGGTAAGGAGATTAGGGGGGAGGTGACAAACAGCAAAATATCATCTGCAAATAAAGCACATTTGTGTATTGTGTTACCGCAGCGCAGGCCTTGGATATCGGGATGATGGCGGATGGCAATTGCTAGGGATTGCAAGGCTATGGCAAATATGAATGCCAATAGGGGGCAACCTTGCCTCGTACCTCTGCGAATTGGAAAGGTTTCAGAGTAAAAGTCTTGCAGCCTAATTTGAGCCGAGGGGTTGGAATACAAGGAATGGAGAGTAGACAGAAAGGATGGGCCAAAACCCCACCTTTCCAGAGTGGAAAAAGAAAGGGCCAGGACAGGGAATCAAAGGGTTTTTGTAGGTTTAGGGATGTAGCCCTCCTGGGGGGGGGGGGCATCCCATCCCAATCTCATAAGCGTGGCTGCGTCTATAACCCTCCTGATCTGGTCACGCCCTTGTTGTCCCGGGATAAATCCCACCGGATCCTTATGTACATATTTATGAATAAAGAGGACAGGCGGTTAGCGAGAATTTTAGTTAAGATCTTAAGATCATTGTTAATGAGGGAAATGGGCCTGTAGTTACTGACTTCGGAGTGGTCCTTACCCGGTTTGGGAATAACTGAAATATAAGCCTTGTTTGCAGAGCAGTCCAGGGGACTGTCCCCTCTAAGGGAGTTAAAGAACCTGACCAGGTAAGGCGAGAGAGTGTCCGCAAAGGATTTGTAATACAAGTTTGAGAAACCATCGGGCCTGGAGTAGAGTTTGTGCGGAGGGATTTAATGACCCCTAAAACTTCTTGCTCCAAAAAGGGTGCTTCAAGAGTAGCACTATTTGTTTTATTGATTTGGGGGAGAGATATATTCCCCAAGAATGAGTCTATTTCAGTGCCCTTAATAGGCTTCGGTTCAGCATAGAGGTCTGAGTAGAAAGAGTGGAATGAGTCCATAACTAATTTTGTGGGACCCCCAGATGGAAGTGGGGGACACCTCATGTGTGTCATTTAATAGGAAGTATTCTTGGATTGATTTTTCCACAGTGATGCGCCAGACTGGGTCACTCAGTAGGGAATTATTTATCCTCCAAGGGGAAGGACCCATGTGGGGAGAAGTACTTTTAAGTTTGAGGAACACTAATGAATGATCAGACCAGGAGATGTCTTTATTAGTCGATTTTAGGGCCGAAGGAATTTCTGTGGTGGGATGAATATGTGGTAAATTCTCGCCAGTGTGTTATGAGGAGCCGAAAAATAGGTATAGTCCCGGTTGCAAGGGTTTAGTTCCCACCACATATTAAGCAGTCACAAGGTATGAACAAGCCTGGTCACCCGAAGACTTTGGTTAGGGGGTCTACGTAATTTAAAGGGGGGCACCCACAGATTTATCTAATATATTGTCGAAGGCTAGGTTTGAGTCACCTCCAATGATTAGTCTACCCTCAAAATGGGGAGAGAGGAGAAGAAGCAAAATGGAAAGAAATGCTGCCTGTCCTTTGTTAGGGGCATAGTAGGATACAAACGTATATAGAGAGCCATCAATGTGGCCTTTAACTAAAATATACCTTCCCTGGGGATCTGCAATGGCATGCGAGTGAGAAAAAGCCACAGACTTAGCAAAAAACACAGCCACCCCCCTCTGTTTGGAAGGGGCATTGGCTAAGTAAAAGGTAGGATATTTATGGTGGACGAATTTAGGCCTGTATGAATCAGGGAAGTGGGTCTCCTTGAGCAGGAGAACCTCAAGTCCCTGTCAGTGATAGTGCTGAAACGCCTTTTTCCTTTTTACAGGAGAGTTCAGACCTTGAGCATCATGTGATGCCACCTGTAGAGTGAAATCAGTACTTACATTAGTCGACATGTTGGTGGTAGGAGAAGGGTGCGGGGGTGGAGGGAAAAGAGGTCCGCGAATAGCTGTATTTTGTGGCCTTGTATAGATAGATCCTTTTGCCCCTTCTTTTCTTCATGAGTTCCTCCTTGACCCCAAAGTAATGAGTTTTAATGATGTCTCTAGGAAGACCATCCTTGCGGGGTGGTTGGAGGGCTCTGTAGGCTCTGTAGGCTTTGTCTAGCTCTAATTGGTGTTCCGGTATATCAGGAATAATGTCCTTATTAAATGATTTAACAATGTCGGGTACATCAGTAATAGATTCAGGGATCCCCCTGATTCTGAAATTCAGCCGTCTGCTCCTATTTTCAAGGTCATCCAGCTTTGATAGTGCAGTCTGTAGTTGGTCTTGAAGTGTCTGTATGCAAGCAGTGTTTTGGTTGGCTCTAACCACGGTTTGGTCAATTGTATGTTCAATGGCTTCAATTCTGGTTCCAATATTGTGAAGTTCAGCCTTAATTGAGTCAGTGATTTGGGAAGCTGTGTGGGCTAGCCCTGCGGCCAGCATTTCAGAAAATTTAGTCATGAGATGTGACATGTCAGGGTAGGGCCCCGGAGGGCTAAAGGCCTAGCTGATGAGTGAAAGCCAGGGCTGTGGGGCTTTGTAATCCAGGTGTCCCCAGAGCATGTTCCATGGATCTACTGATTAAAGATTCAGTGGAGGCCGGAGAGGCATATGGGGGTTGTGGGATGCATGAGGGGGTCGCTGGGGATGCCCATGGCTCTGGTGTGGCTGGGTGGATGTCAGCAATGCTGTCTATAGGCTCCCCTACCTCCTTATTGCCTCGTGCTTCAGAAGCTAATGTAGGCGCGGTCGCCATCTTGACTGGGTCCTGAGGCGGTGTGGGGAAGCTGAGTCGGTGGGAAACCTCCCTCCTGTGTCCAGCCGACATGCAGGATCCGTCATCTGAGAGTAGAGGAGTTGGGGTTACGAGTGGGGGAGAGAATCCTCCGTTGGCACCGGGGCTGGGGCTCGTGACAGACCGGAGCTGTGCAGAGCTCCCGGACTAAGCCGCCATTCCGGAGCTACCGCGCATGCGCACTGACAAAGATTCCCACGCAGGGGTTATACCTTCATTCAGTAAACAAAATCGAAAACATGCTGAGCTACCTGGCTCTCTGGTCGGCAGAATCTCTGCTTGCTCCAAATAGAGACTTCTGGATTCGCTCCAGCCCCCTGGACTCACTGGCTTCCTCAGCTTCCCCAGTCTTCCAGGCTGTTGTAGCTGGCAACCCTTTCCATGTCCATGGGTATAGAATCCCCCTACAGTCTCCAACAAGGCAGACAGTTTTCATGACAGGGATCTGTCTTCAAACAGCAGCAACTGCTACAACTTCCACCATCCACCAACTACTGCTCTCACCAGCCGATCATTATAAGGGCTGTGCCCTGCTGGCTGTCCACAACACTGGGACACAGGGTTGGAGATCCCGTCCCGCCCAAGACTCTTAGGAATCTCCAAACTATAGAGCCCCATCTGGAAATAGCAAAATCCAGAGAAAGCTGCCAGAGCAGTTTTCTCCTCTCAAAATAAATGCTCAGTAGTCTTGCACATGCAAACTCTGTGCCTATTTCCTGGCCATTTCCATAGTGACAGAGCCTCACTGTGTCCCACTATATAAATTGTCTTGAGTCCCAAGGCTTTTTAAGGTTTTGGACATGTGACAGATTGTCTTACAATTTATGCTTTGTTTTGCAGTCAACCTAGCCAGTCTTGACATTGTTTTTTTGTGGACAGATAGTACTTTCTTTTGATACCATACTTTAAATAATATACTTTATTCTTTTTTTTTTAGAAATGAGAAAAATTGAGAAAATTACAAAAAAAGGTTTTCTGGTGATTTCGACCAAATTAAGAAATGTAAAAAAACGAAGCACAGTGGGTTTTTTTGTCTGAAATAAATTTTTTATTAAACAATACCAAATGTGCCTGTTTTTTTTTTCAAAGTTATGTGGAAAATATATGTAGAAACAGTGGTGTATATATTAGATTTATTTCTGAAACTTTTTTCTCACACTATGACATGACAGCATAAGCCCTATCTTTGAAAATATATTGAAATACCCCAAAAATTGGACCAATTCTAATAGCAAACAGACTGTAGTGTTAGACTGTGAATATTCTGAATATTTGCGATTAATATTTTTTTATATTGGGGTTTCCAAAAACAAAAAAAAATTCTGAATCTGATAATATACTAAGCCACCTCTCCTTTACCTCTAATAGTTGAAAACTGGCATGTTCAGTGGCTCAGGCAATGCCAGGACAAGGTCATCTAGCACCCAGGGCAAATATGAGCATTATGAGGCAGCAAAATTCCCCCCAAAAATCAAGCACCAATCTGCATGCTAACCCCCTAAGCATATTATTATTCCCAAGCAAAAATTTTTGATTCACATTCCTTTTCCCAGCTCAAATCCTCTCCCTCCCTAGATCTCTCTTCTTAGCACAATTCCCTATCCCCCCCCCCCCCCCCCAAATCACACATCCTAGCAAAAATCTACCCATAAATTTCCCCTTCAAGCACAAATATTCCCCAACCACAATCTCACCCTTCAATTCCCCCTCCTTGCACAAATCCTTCCCCCAGCACAGATCTACCTTCCTAGCAGAAATCACTCCTAATTTCCCCTCCTAGCACAAATCCCTTCAAAGATCGCTACTAGCACAAATCCTCCCTCCAAATCTCCCTTCCTAACACAAATCCCTCCTCCCTCACAAAAAAATTATGTTCTCACCACAAATCCCCTCCCCCCCCCAAATCCCCATCTAACACAGATCTGCCCCCCCCCCCCGAGCACAAACCCCTCCCCAAAACTTTACCTTTAAAGCAAATCACCCAAAATTTCCCCTCCTAGCACAACCCCCCTTCCCAAATTTTTCCTCCTAGCACAAATCCCCCCAATAATCCCTATTTGCATAAATCTTCTTCCCAAACCCCCTTCCCATTCCCCCTCAAATCTCCTTTTCTAGCACTCCCCCAATCACCAGCCTGCACAAATCCTCGACTTGCTCATCCACTTAGCACATACCCCCCCCCAAAAAAAATCCCCATTCTAAAACAATTCAGTTTCTTCTTCCCCCTCCTAACACACTCTAATCCCCAGAACAAATGTTTCTTACTCTGCCCCCCGATGTCCCCAGTACAATATCCCCCTCCCTCAAACACATAGCCCTCGAATGCTGTGCGGCAGAAAGCTGTGGGATGTCCTTCCTCCTAGGTCCCTCCTCATCTTGGCACATTAAAGTTGAGAAGGAGCCTAGGGCAAGCTGAATTTTAACACTTTTGCCAGGCAACTGATAGGGAGAGATGCCAGCTGCTGCAGCGGTATGTCAGTTCAGGGACACCACTGATTGTAAGATCTGGACTTTACAGGGTTTGATTACCCACCCCCTACCCACATTCTTTGCTGGGAGAAGATGGGGTGGGTAAGCAAATCATGCACAGTCCTGATCTGGCAGTTCCGATCTAGGAGCACTACAATGGCAGGAGGAGGACAGGGGGAGAGAGAGCACAGCCCACACCTCCTCCTGACTCTTTTCTTCTCTACAGATTCAGCTTGTTATAACCCAAGCTAAGCTGACAGTAGTAGTGATCCTTTTTTCACTACTCCTGTCAGCTTGTAATGGCAGAAGCTCTCCACAGGGTCCCGCCCACCCCACATGATACCACAGGCTTGGCCAGCCAGCCCTCCTGCCCCCCTGTCCTGGTCTTGGGCTCATGAGTAACAGGACCCCAGAAACTATCCCAAAATTACTCTATTTAGTAGTAGACCCCTCAAGGATTTTGGCATGGGACAAAATTCTATTTTGAAACCCAATTTTTCAAATTGCAATTGGCATCAAAATTAGGAAGAAAATTTAAATACAAAACTTTCAACAAAAGTGTAAATTTAGTGATGGATTACGGTGATGGCATGGAAAAAATTCATCGAACATCTTATTTGGCTAGCTCTCCTGTATCGAAGAATACCATAAACCGTACCATATAAGTGCCTTAGTGACTTGGTTGGAACATGGCAGGGTCCAGAGGGGCAACATTTTACACTTAATGTGGCCAAGAAGAGGCAGGCTCCCATTGTGGTGATATTTCAGCACCACTATGTTAAATTAAAATAAATATTTTAGGTTTTCAAGTCTACTACAAAATATTTTATGTCATTTGATTCAGGACAAATAGGCCTTTAATTTGATAGCAAATTTGATAGCAAATATATTTACATGTTTTTCTTTATTTTATTTTTTATTTATTTCAGTATTTATTAGGAATAAATAGTAAAAAATTGGAAAAAAAAAATTTTTTCTGTAATTTCCCCAACGTGACGTTTATGTACTTAGCACACCCTCATAAATTTACCCCAAAATATTTTCAACAAAGTCTGCTAATAAAAATGATATCACATTAATGTGACATTTATGTGACATAGCAGAAGAGGAAAACTCAAAGTAAAACTTACTGGGAGTGTGTTTGGGGCCATGCATCTGTACGATACTTTAGAAGCATGTGTTACATTGGAAGCAGTGGCTGTGTCTGTGTAGCTTCTGCGTCCGGATAGACAACAATGGAACTGTCTGCACAGGGAGGCATGGAACACTGGTCCATCCCCATGCATGTAAACCTGGCACTTACTGTGGTATGAATTCATACACCCCATGTAAACAAGGCCTTGGGCTTCATTCAGATGGTTGTAGAGATCCATCCTGCATGCAGGCTCCCTTTTTTTCTTTGTGCCTGCATCTGCCCTAGACTGCAAGCGGCTGCATGTCAAAATGTACACAGTATCTCACAAGAGTGAGTACACCCCTCACATTTTTGTAAGTATTTTATTATATCTTTTCATGTGACAACACTATAGAAATTACACTTTGCTACAATGTAAAGTAGTGAGTGTACAGCTTGTATAACAGTGTAAATTTGCTGTCCCCTCAAAATAACTCAACACACAGCCATTAATGCCTAAACCGCTGGCAACAAAAGTGAGTAAACCCCTAAGTTAAAATGTCCAAATTGGGCCCAATTAGCCATTTTCCCTCCCTGGTGCCATTTAATTTGCCTGCTGCCTTAACCAACCATGCCACTGCCTTCCACCTGAACTGACCCTGGCCTGTTTATCGACTATGCTTATGCTTGCCATTTGCATTGTTTATCCACCACAATTCTGCATTCCACCGGACCTGACCCTGGCCTGTTTATCGACTAAGTTTCCGCCTGCCATCTAGATTGTTTATCAACCACATTTTTGCCTTCTACCTGCACTGACCTTGGCCTGTTAATCGACCATGTTTTTAGCCTGCCACTTGGACTGATCGTTTGCCCTGCTATTGTAGTTGTGGAATTCAAGATAACAGGTCCTATATAACTTTCTGTAGAACTAATTTCTTAGCTTGCTCATCCTTGAGCATGCCCACCTTTTTGCTTGCTGGAACTCTGACCAAGTGGAAATTTGTTGGTGAGTTAAAAACTAGTTAACTAAGTTATGACTAAGCGAATCTAATTTCGTGAAATGCGTCAACTATGTTTGTCCCCTGTCTCTGATATTTTGTCTTCATGCTTTTTGGAATTTTTCAATAAACGGATTTTATCTTTTTCACTTTCAAATTGGAGTGCGGTTACCTCATTTTCATTTACTCAATAGCACACCAGGGCAGAATATGCCGCAATGCATCCTGGGATGGGATATAAGTCTGAGGGGAGCACATGACAGGGTGTCTTTGGCAGGAAGCAGTGTCCTAGGAGGAGGGTGACGGCTGCCTCTCCTCCTGTCAGCGTGAGGAATGTGTCCTTGGCAGTTGGCCTGAGGCCGTAAGGCTGAGCTGGGCTGCAGAGAGGGACCCAGTGTGCTGAGGACCAAGCGGAGCTGCTGGGGCAGGAGTTTCCAGGAAAGCAGTGTCATGAGTACTGTAAACTGCCCAGGGGTCTGCCTAGGATAGGGGACCACTCCGGAACTTCAGAGGGATTCAGGAGCCAGCTAACCAGTAGAAAAGGCTGAGAAAGGGAGTGCCAGAGTCTAAGCCCTGAAGAGAAGTCAGTGTAAAGAGGGTGCCAGTGTGGGCCCTGAAGCTTTGAGAGTTGCAGCAGTGTTTGCAAGTAGCTACCTCGGCCAGGTGGGCTAAAGGAAGCAGTACAGAGGACTTTGTGTCACCTGGTAGTGTCAAAGTCAGTTCAGAGTTAACAGATGGCAAGTCAGTGTTAACCAGCGCCAACTGGCGTTGACCGGCATCCAGCCAGCGCCAATTTTTTGCAGTGTCCCATTCGTTTGTGCATAGTAGAGCCAGAGGAGTGTCCCACTCATCCCTTCTCCCATCCAAGTTCCTAAATAAATATAAAAACCCAAGATGCTGGACTGTTTACTGTCTCAGTGCTCACATTTGGAGAACATGCTTAAATGTGCTGTTTTCGCTAGCAGCAACCATGGCGGACCCACATCCAGCAAAACGGCTGGGAATCCTGCTACACATGTTTAATCAATCGAAAACCGACGTTGAAGTAGAAAGTGACCCGGAAAGTAGAGAAATGGAGGATCAGAGTTTAAAAGCACAACTTCCCACAAAATTTTAAATGGCAGACATGTTTGCCAAACTAAAATTGTCCCTTAAAATAGATATGGCAACACTTCACGGAGATCTAGGTCGGATTCTGACACAAGTAGAGGATACAGAAAGCAGATTGGATAAATGATCTGAAAGAAGAAATGAAAGTCTTACAAACAGAAAGCAGGAATATGCATACAAAATGGAGGACCAGGAAAATCAGAACAGAAGAAAAAACCTGAGAATCCGAGGTCTACCAGAGACAACACAGGGAGAAGCTTTAACAGAGATAATGAATAAAATATTTAACCCAGTACTAGGGAGAGTAACATCAGAAAACCTGAAGATAGAAAGGGTCCATAGGTTCAGAAGACCGCAGAGTGTAGCAATGGAAACCCTGAGGGATATAGTAGTAAAATTCCAACACTACGATGAAAAAGCACAAATATGGAAAAGGCTGAGGGGAATACCATCATTAAATTATGAAGGGGCTACCCTGCAGATATTTGCCGACTTGGCACCTGAAACACTAGCAAGAAGAAGACATCTTAAACCATTATTGGAACAGATGCGTTTGAAGGACATCCAATACAGTTGGGGTTTTCCTGCATGTCTGGTAAGAGGGTCGTCCAGTTAGGCTCAGATTTCCAGGAGAACTGCAAGACTTCTGTAGAAAACTAGATTTACCTGTACTGGTCATTCTTAAATGGTCCGATACAGGGAAAGAAAGATCAATATTGGAAGATGATCAGTGGCAATAAGTCGCAAGAAGAATGTGCCACTAAAGAGATAACTAAATAAAAACAGTGAGAAATTCAGATAAGGGACTTGGCAAAGAGACATTAAGTAGATAAGAGGTTTGTTTAGAAGGGGAGTGGGGAGTGAAGCAGGAGAAGAATTTTTAACATCCTATAAAGAAGACATCTAGGCCCCAAGTGAGCTCTGGGCACTTACAGTGTAAGGCCCACCAGGTGGCAGATAGAGTTCCACCCTAATGAGAAAGAGTAGACAGTTGAAGGGGAACCAACGGATGGAGGATACTGTCAACTCAAAGACCAGGATTAGGTAAAATTCACGTATAAGAACAACAGTAATGGGAAAGTAAGGAGGGAGAGGGAGGAACGTGGGGGGAATGAGAGAATTGGGGGGGGGGGAGGAGGGGGAGGGAAGGGGGATAAGGGGAAGAATAGACCCCAAGGCTCAGAAATCTCCATGTGCATGGACACTTCTCTTTTGGTCCAAGGGTCCTTTTATTTATGCGAAGGAGCTGTACCAACCTCTGGGACTGCTGTAGAGGAGGTAGGCAGGTAGAGAGAAAGAAAATATGACAACAATCAATTTCTTAACTTATAATGTACAAGGATTAAACTCTCCAGCAAAAAGACATAAGGTACTAAAAGAAATTAAACAATATTCTGAATGCGTTGTTTTTCTACAGGAGACACATATATAACACTACATGAAAACTAAACTCTATTCAAAACACCACCCGATATGGTACTATGGAGATTCAACAACTAAGAGCCAAAGGAGTAGCCATAAGGTTTGCAAGAAAAATAAAGTTCTCCCTAGAAGAGAGGTTGGTAGACCCCAAGGGACGGTTTATGTTCCTGAAGGTGACGCTACAGGAAACAAAATGTACTTTGGCTAATATCTATAGTCCAAATAAAAATCAAATGTCATTCCTGAAGAGAGTTCTGGGGAAGTTGGAGGTTTTAAAAAAAGGTAAATTAATATTAGCAGGGGATTTACATTTTTGCATGGAACCAAGGGTAAACAGTATGTCACATGCATTTTATTCCCCATGTATGGGACATACTCTAGATTGGACTACATATTGGTTGATCATAGGTGGCTGGATGCAGTGTTCAAGACATCTATAGAAAAAATAACTCTATTAGATCATGCCCCAGTAATAATGAAGATGAGTATAGCAGAAACCCAGAATAAAATAAAAAAATAAAATAAAACTGAGGACCTGATAACGGACAAAGTAGTTGAAGAAAAAATAAAAAATGAAATACAGCAATACTTCCTGTTAAATGAAACCCCAGAGATGACGGAAGCTATGATCTGGGAAGAACATAAGGCCTAAATCAGAGGGATTCTGATCTCTATCGGAACAAAAAAAAAATAAGGAAAGGACAAACGATATGAGGACATTAACAACAGAGATATATGAGCTAGAACAACAACACAAGAGAACAGCAGACCCAGAAATACACCATATGCTAATATCAAAAAGGGATAAATTAGGAGAACTACTGAATCAGAAAACAAGACAAATCTATAATAGAGTAGCCAAAGACAGATACCTATGGGGGAATAAACCTGGGAAACACTCCAAGCAAGAATAGTTAAAAAATAAGAAAGCGGCAAACTTTATAGGAAAAATGAAAAATAGTAAAGGGGAAATGGTATACTCGACCCGGTAAACTACTAAAGTTTTTTATAGTTATTATAGTGCCTTGTACTCAGTAAGGCCGACAGGGTCACAAGAGGCTAAAAAAAAAGAATGGTAGATATTCAAGACTACCTTAAGGAAGCAAATCTCCCAAAAATTTCAGCAGAAGAACTATAAGCCTTAGAGGAACCAATAACTGAAGAGGAAATTCAACAGGCATTAAAGAATACAGTAGCAGGGAAGAGTTCACAACCTCTTATTATAAAAAATGTAAAGAGCAATTAGTACCTAAACTATGTAAATATATGAATGGGTTGGGAGAAGGAGGACAGATGAGGAAGGAAGCTGCAGGTGCATCCCACTGTTGTACCTAAAGAAGGGAAAGATGCCACCTTACGCTCGAGCTATAGACCTATAGCACTATTAAATATAGACAACAAATTATATGCAAAGGTCTTGGCTACTAGATTAAAACAGTCCCCAGCGTTATTCCGGTCAATAGACGCTAAAAAGGCATTCAACAGGGTAGACTGGCGATTTATGATGAGTACGATAGAAGCGATAGGAATGGGAAATAAGATGACCCAGTGGATCAAAACCTTATATAAACAACCAACGGCTACCATAAATGTAAATGTGAGCTTGTCTCCAGTGTTCAAAATTTACAATGGTACAAGACAGGGATGCCTGCTCTCCCCCCCTCTTGTTTGGGCTGTTGTTGGAGCCATTACTAGCAACTATACAAAACAATACGGATATAGAGGGGGTGAAGATTGGAACATAAAGTTGCGACTTATGCCGATGACATTCTGTTTTTATATATCCAACCCCAGAATAACCTAATAAAAGAAATAAAAAGATATGGTGGACCTTCAAACTTTAAGATTAACCCTATAAAGTCTGAAATCCTGAACATTAATATGAACAAGAACGACAAACAAGTTATACAAAAAGAATTTCCATTTACCAGGGGGAAAGCATGTATAAATTATCTCTGGATAAAACTAACATCATCAATAAAGAATTTATACCATGTAAATTACATCCCACTACTCAATGAGATTAAAATGGAAATTAGCGAGATGATAAAAAGACCAATCTCCTGGGTAGGAAGGATAAACATGATTGAAATGGTGATTCTGCCGAAAATTCTCTATAAATTTCAAATGTTACAAATATACGGTATATACCACAAAGTTATTTTAAGATATTGGAAACAATTATATCAAGGTTTATATGGCAGAATAAGAAACAGAGAATACGGCTCCCAGTACTGACTAGGGATAAAACACATGGGGGATTGGCTGCCCCAGATTTAAAAGATATTACAAAGCTACTGTACTGGCACAAATAGTTAAGTGGACAAAGGAAAAATGTGATAAAAGATGGGAAACACTGGAAAATACACTAATTAAAACATGACTGAGAAACAATATTTGGGTTCCACGGCAGTATAGAATGATAGATGTAAATATACACGAATTGATTAGGAATGTGTTCAGGGTTTGGGACGCAAGCTATGAACATGCAAAATGTGAATCTAATTCACCGTTAATTGCACTCACAGGGACAACATTTTTCCTACCGGGAAATGAGACACAATTTGGGGAGTGGATTTAAGATAAAAATGCACAGATAAAAGATATAGTGAAAAAAGGGAAAATATGCCCATATCAGGAATTGAAACACGAGAGATTTAATGAGATTGAATGAATGGCTGTATTTTACAGTTAAGACATTTTGTGGTTTTTACTACCCCAACCTTTTAGGCCAGAGGAGGATTACTCTCCTTTTGAACATCTATGTAATACTCAGAAGGTGACAAAACATAATGTCTCCCGGATTTATAAAATTCTTCTCGGAGAGTGTGGAACCGGAAATACCGCCATTCATTCTACGATGGGAAAAGGAATTGGGAACATGACTGAAAGAGCAACAGCGGGATAAAGTACCGAGAGTTGTATTCGGTCTGGCCAGAGATAGTAATACAATAGAAATGAACTACAAATGTTTGTCCAGATGGCATATAACCCCAGTTAAAGTTCAGAATTATAACTCAGAGAACTCTATGTTATGCAGGAGGGGAATGTAATTTAAAGGGCACCATGGCAAATATATGGTGGGAATGTCCAAAAATAAGAGTCTATTGGCAGAAGGTACAGCAATATATAGGGGAGATTGCTGATGACCTGTGGCTCTGTCTATTCCACAATACAAATAGCCCAGTAAAACATTATAAGAACACTTTTTTAACTTTGATTATTTTGCTTATGAAAACCAAATAAAGAATAAATTAAAAAAGAAAGAAATCTGGAGGAGCAAATTGCAACACTGGGCAGAACTGACAACCTTGAAAGGTGGCTAGTAGTATTAACGGGGAGGATAGAGGGGTAAGTCAGGATTATCAGGTAGGAAAATGGGTCAGTGCAGTTTGAGGGAGGGGTAGGGGCTCACATAAAAGGAAGGCCAGCCCTGGGTTTGAGCACCCTAAAAGATTTGCCAAGTTGGGTGCAGATGTGGGGGTGGAAAGTTCAGAGGTGGCAGCCCTAGATGTCACTGCTACCCCTACCAACCAGGAGATCAGCCCCTCTAGTAGGGGTGGTAAGGGTAGTGCAGGTAGGCCTAGACAGTTGGTGGTAATAGGGGATTCTATAAGTGGTGGACCGGGTTTATAAATTACTGGGAGGGGCTGGGCATGACTAAGCTGTTTTGGTCCATTTTAGAACCAATGACAGTGCGGCAGAGCGGCTCGGCTGGGTCTGGCGACGTAGACCTACGTCGTCAGATACCTCCCACTCTCTGCGGCGCGCGCGGGCCGCCGGAGGCTCGCTGTCGCTGTGTTTAGACACAGCGGGAGTCGGGCCAGGGGAGAAGATGCGGTGATCTCGCTGCTCTTCCCCGATCGTCGGGGAAAGACTGAGGAAATCCGCCCGCTTGTGTAAACAAAGCGGACGGATCTCTTCTGTGACAGGCAGGGACAGATCACAGGATTCAGCATAGCTGAACCTGCGATCTGTGTCTGTGTCACACAACCCCCTCCCCCCACACACGTCAGTAAGCATGAGGCATACATTTAACCCCTTGATCACCAACAGTGTTAACCTCTTCCCTGCCAGTGTCATCATTACAGTAACAGTGCATATTTATATCACTGATTACTGTAGTAATGTCACCGGTCCCCCCCAAAAGTGTCGAAAATGTCAGTTAGGGGTCCGATCTGTCCGCCGCAATGTCGCAGTCCCGCAAAACAAAATCGCAGATCGCCACCATTACTAGGGAAAAAAAAAATAAAAATGACAAATCTTTCCCGTAGTTAGTTAACGCGATAACTTTTGTGCAAACCAATCAAAATACGCTTTACGCTTATTGTGATTTTTTTTTACCAAAAATATGTAGCAGAAAACAAATTGGCCTAAAATGTTAAAATATTTTGATTTGTAAATTTTTTTTGGGAATGTTAAATATCATAATGTGAAAAATATTGTTTTTTTTTTTTTTCAAAATTTTCGCTCTTTTTTTCAAAAATTTAAAATCGCACAGGTGATCAAATACCACCAAAAGAAAGCTCTATTTGTGGGGAAAAAAAGGACATAAATTTATTTTGGGTACAGCATCGCACAACCATGAAATTGTCTGTTAAAGTAATGCAGTGCCGAATCGCAAAATATGGCCTGGTCAGGAATAGGGTAAAATCTTCCGGTCTTAAAGTTGTTAACAATACACTCATTGAGAATTTTTTTTGTCAAAGACATGTAGCTAGATACATTTTGCCCTAAATATATTACAAAAATTGAATATATTGGATATTTTTTAACTGTCAAAGTAGAAAATGTAAATTTTTCACAAAATTTTCGCTATCTTTTTATTTATATCACAAAAAATGAAAAGTGCAGAGGTGATCAAATACCACCAAAAGAAAGCTCTGTTTGTGGGGAAAAAAAGGACGTAAATTTTGTACAGCGTTGCATGACCGCGCAATTGTCAGTTAAAGTCGCGCAGTGCCCAGTTTAAAAAAGTGGCCTGGACATTAAGCAGGAAAATCCTCCGGGTCTTAAAGTGGTTAAGAACCAATTTAAAGAACTAGGCTGCAGGTTGAAGGGCAGGACCTCCAAGGTGATATTCTCTGAAATGTTGTCTTTGTCATTCGCAACACAGGAAAGGCAGGTGGAGGTTGGAGAACTGAATGCATGGCTAAAGACCTAGTGTAAGAAAGAGGGATTTGGGTTTTTTTGAGCAAGGAACTGACTTTTAATTAGAGTGCAACCTATATGCGCCTAAATGGAAGAGGGTCTGCTGTGCTGGGAGAGAGGTTTATGGGAAGGCTGGAGGAGTATTTAAACTAGGATTGAGGGGAGAGTGAATTATATTATAATGGGTCATACAGGTCAGACAGGGGTCAGCCCCTATTGGTCGGTAGTGATGTCGCGAACCTAAATTTCGCCGTTCGCGAACGGCGAACGCGAACATGGGCAAATGTTCGCAAACCGGCGAACCGGGTGAACCGCCATAGACTTCAATAGGCAGGCGAATTTTAAAACACACAGGGACTCTTTCTGGCCACAATAGTGATGGAAAAGTTGTTTCAAGGGGACTAACACCTGGACTGTGGCATGCCGGAGGGGGATCCATGGCAAAACTCCCATGGAAAATTACGTAGTTGACGCAGAGTCGGGTTTTGATCCATAAAGGGCATAAATCACCTAACATTCCTAAATTGTTTGGAATAACGTGCTTTAAAACATCCAGTGTGTGAATACGATCAGGTATGATGTTGTATCGGTCAAGTAGTGTAAGGGTTACGCCCGCTTCACAGTGACAGACCAAACTCTGACAGACCAAACTCCCCGTTTAACAGTCAGTCAGTCAGTCCATTTGCACAACCGCAAACTCCCCATTTGCACAAGGTTGGATACCAAGCTAGCCATGTCCCGTTCCTTGTCCTCACTGACATCATTGAAGGTCTCTTCCTCCACCCAGCCACGTACAACACCAAGGGTCCCCGAAAGGTGACAACAAGCCCCCTGGGACGCCTGCTGTGGCTGGTATTCCACCTCCTCAAAGCCACCTTCCTCCTCTGACTTCTCTTCTTCAGACTCCTCTCTCTGCGTTGCCACAGGTCCAGCAATTGACAACGACAAGGCTGCTTCTGGTGGTGATGGGGATCACAACTCTTCCTCTTCATGCTCATCTACAGCCTGATCCAGTACTCTTCGCAGGGCACGCTCCAGAAAAAACGCATATGGGATGAGGTCGATGATGTTGCCTTGGGTTCGACTGACCCCCAGGGTTGTCACCTCCGCAAAAGGACGCATGAGCCTACAGCCATTGTTCATGAGCATTCAGTAACGCGGCCAAAAAATACCCAGCTCCGCAGAAAGAATGAAAGAAAATGAATGTTTTTTCTATGAAAAATTATCCCGCGGATCGCTTTTGGTCTGTTCACAATGAAGCAACGACCTTATCATCTGGGGTGTGCCAACACACTCCTAGAGGTGATCGCTTCATTGTGATACGCAAGCCCCTTCACCACGACAAGGTAACGATCACAAAGGGGAATTGACACATGTATGTTCCTTTTTTTTTGTTTTTTTGCAGCCACAGTGTAGCACCAGAGGCCAGAAAAATTAGGCATGTACACATGCATGAAAAAGTAGGTATTGTTGCAGCCGCTGCTTTAGCAGCGGCCTGAAAAATTGAGGTTTTCAAGGCAGAAAGTGCACTAAAACATTGCGGCTTGAACCGTAGTTGGTGGCGGAGACGTCGCGTAAGTCATCCGGCATGCAGAGAATGATAAAATACAGCAGCGTGTGGACCATTTTTAGCCCAAGGCATCTCAGTCATCACCAGGCCTTTTTTAGTCAAATGCATCCCCCACTGTCAGTCCCTTCGGGATCCATGCCTCATTCATCTTAATAAACGTGAGGTAATCAAGACTTTTTTGACCTAGGCGACTTCTCTTCTCAGTGACAATACCTCCTGCTGCGCTGAAGGTCCTTTCTGACAGCACACTTGAAGCGGGGCAGGCCAGAAGTTCAATGGCAAATTGGGATAGCTCAGGCCACAGGTCAAGCCTGCACACCCAGTAGTCAAGGGGTTCATCGCTCCTCAGAGTGTCGATATCTGCAGTTAAGGCAAGGTAGTCTGCTACCTGTCGGTCGAGTAGTTCTCTGAGGGTGGACCCCGAAGGGCTGTGGCGATGCGTAGGACTAAAAAAGCTCCGCATGTCCTCCATCAACAAGACGTCTGTAAAGCGTCCTGTCCTTGCCGGCGTGGTTGTGGTAGGAGGAGGATTACTTTCACCTCTTCCCCTGTTGGATTCCCGTTGTGCTGTGACTGTGACATCACCCTTATATGCTGTGTAAAGCATACTTTTCAACTTATTTTGCGACTGCCGGTAATTGGGTAACATATCAGAGACTTTCTGCTTATACCGGGGGTCTAGTAGCGTGGCCACCCAGTACAGGTCGTTCTCCTTCAGCCTTTTTATACGAGGGTCCCTCAACAGGCATGACAGCATGAAAGACCCCATTTGCACAAGGTTGGATGCCGAGCTACTCATGTCCAATTCCTCGTCCTCACTGATGTCATTGAAGGTGTGTTCTTCCCCCCAGCCACGTACAACACCACGGGTACCAGATAGGTGACAACGAGCACCCTGGGATGCCTGCTGTGGTTGGTGTTCCTCCTCCTCAAAGCCACATTCCTCCTCTGACTCCTCTTCCTGAGACTCCTCTTCCAGTGTTGCCGCAGGTCCAGCAAGCGATGGTAAGGCTGTTTCTGGTGGTGATGGTGACCACAACTCTTCCTCTTCCTCTTCACGCTCATCTACGGCCTGATCCAGCACTCTTCGCAGGGCACGCTCCAGGAAGAAAACATATGGGATGATGTCGCTGATGGTGCCTTCGGTGCGACTGACTAGGTTTGTCACCTCCTCAAAAGGACGCATGAGCCTACAGGCATTGCGCATGAGCGTCCAGTAACGTGGCAAAAAAATACCCAGCTCCGCAGAGGCTGTCCTAGCACCCCGGTCATACAAATACTCGTTGACCGCTTTTTCTTGTTGGAGCAGGCGGTCGAACATTAGCAGTGTTGAATTCCAACGTGTCGGGCTGTCACAAATCAAGCGCCTCACTGGCATGTTGTTTCGCCACTGAATATCTGCAAAGTGCGCCATGGCCGTGTAGGAACGCCTGAAATGGCCACACACCTTCCTGGCCTGCTTGAGGACGTCCTGTAAGCCTGGGTACTTCTGCACAAAGCGTTGTACAATCAGATTCAACACATGTGCCATGCACGGCACATGTGTCAACTTGCCCAAATTCAATGCCGCCAACAAATTGCTTCCGTAGTCACACACCACTTTGCCGATCTCCAGTTGGTGCGGGGTCAGCCACTGATCCACCTGTGCGTTCAGGGCGGACAGTAGTGCTGGTCCGGTGTGACTCTCTGCTTTCAGGCAAGTCAACCCCAAGACAGCGTGACACTGTCGTATCCGGCATGTGGAATAGCCCCTGGGGAGCTGGGGGGGTGCAGTTGGTGTGGAGCAAGACGCAACAGCAGAAGAGGAATCAGCCGAGGAGGTTAGCAAAGAGGATGGAGTAGGAGGAGTAGAGGAGGTGGCAGCAGGCCTGCCTGCAAGTCGTGGCGGTGTCACCAACTCCTCTGCAGCAGAGCCACGCATTCCATGCTTGGCAGCCACCAGCAGGTTTACCCAATGCAAAGGTGAAAGTGATATACCTGCCCTGACCATGCTTTGCAGACCAGCTATCAGTGGTCAGATGGACCCTTGCCCCAACACTGTGTGCCAGACGTGACATGATTTCATTTTCCACAATAGAGTACAGGTTGGGGATTGCCTTTTGTGAAAAATAATTTCGGCCGGGTACCTTCCACTGCGGTGTCCCAATAGCGACAAATTTTTTGAAGGCCTCAGACTCCACCAGCTTGTATGGTAAAAGCTGGCGGGCTAAGAGTTCTGACAAGCCAGCTGTCAGACACCGGGCAAGGGGGTGACTCTGTGAGATTGGCTTCTTACGCTCAAACATTTCCTTGACAGACACCTGACTGTGGGCAGATGAGCAGGAACTGCTGAAGGTGAGAGGCGGAGGGGCGGGTTGTTGATAGGGGGCATGGAGGACAGCAGTGGTTGACGTGGCTGAAGATGCTGGACCAGGAGGAGGATGGTGGCTTTCAGTTTGTGTGCTGCTTTTACTCATGTGTTGATCCCATAGGCGTTTGTGATGTGAGATCATGTGCCTTCGCAAAGCAGTTGTACCTAGGTGGGTGTTGGACTTCCCACGACTCAGTTTCTTTTGGCACAGGTTACAAATGGCATCGCTGATATCAGAGGCAGACACACAAAAAAAATGCCACACTGCTGAGCTTTGCAAGGACGGCATTCTGGTGGTGGCAACAGCTTGCGTTGATTGGCGTGCTGTCTGCCTGACCCCGGGTGCCGAATCTACATGCTGTCTGACTGCGCCACTAGCTCCTTGTGATGACCTCCTCCCCCTGCTTCCAACTCGTCTCCTCCTCCTCCTCTCTGTCTCCCCTCTTTGAGCAGGCACCCAGGTGACATCCACAGACACATCGTCATCATCAGCCGCTTCACTTGACAACTCAGCAAAGGCAGCAGCAGCAGGTACAACATCATCATCATCATCACAATGTACGTCCATGTGTATAATGCTGCCTGACTGAGACATACCCCCGTTATCTACATCCTCTGGCACTAATAGTTGCGCATCACTTATTTCTTCCAACTGATGTGAAAATAACTCCTCTGACAGATCAAGTGAAGCGGCTGTGGTGCTAGTGTTGGTGGTGGTGCCGGCGGGCTGGCGAGTGGTAAATTGAGAGGTGCCCGAAGCTGAGCTGGAGGAGGATGGTGCATTAAGGTTCCGAGCGGAAGCTGTAGACGATTGGGTGTCCTGTGTAAGCCAGTCAACTATGTCCTCAGAATTTTTTGAGTTCAGGGTCTGTGGTGGCCTCTGAACACTGGGCATTATTCTAGGGCCTAAGGAAATCACAGCACCATGACCACGACGGCCCTTGCGGGGTGGCCTGCCTCTGCCTGTCATTTTTTTTTTTAATGTGTTGTACTATGAGTGCAAGGTGCTGTGCCACCCTATAGGAGTGTTGGGCAGTGGGTACAGTACACTCTGTGGACCTGACAGTCACTGGCAGCCTAGGCAACTGCAATTATAAAAAAATATATATATTTTTAATTTGCAAGCTGCTGTGCGACCGTATATATCAGTGGTGGGTGGGCAGTGGCACAGTACACTCTCTGTGGACCTGACAGTCACTGGCAGCCCAGGCAACTGCAATTATAAAAAAATATATATATTTTTAATTTGCAAGCTGCTGTGCGACCGTATATATCAGTGGTGGGTGGGCAGTGGCACAGTACACTCTCTGTGGACCTGACAGTCACTGGCAGCCCAGGCAACTGCAATTATAAAAAAATATATATATTTTTAATTTGCAAGCTGCTGTGCCACCGTATATATCAGTGGTGGGTGGGCAGTGGCACAGTACACTCTCTGTGGACCTGACAGTCACTGGCAGCCCAGGCAACTGCAATTATAAAAAAATATATATATTTTTAATTTGCAAGCTGCTGTGCGACCGTATATATCAGTGGTGGGTGGGCAGTGGCACAGTACACTCTCTGTGGACCTGACAGTCACTGGCAGCCCAGGCAACTGCAATTATAAAAATATATATATATTTTTAATTTGCAAGCTGCTGTGCGACCGTATATATCAGTGGTGGGTGGGCAGTGGCACAGTACACTCTCTGTGGACCTGACAGTCACTGGCAGCCCAGGCAACTGCAATTATAAAAATATATATATATTTTTAATTTGCAAGCTGCTGTGCGACCGTATATATCAGTGGTGGGTGGGCAGTGGCACAGTACACTCTCTGTGGACCTGACAGTCACTGGCAGCCCAGGCAACTGCAATTATAAAAAAATATATATATTTTTAATTTGCAAGCTGCTGTGCGACCGTATATATCAGTGGTGGGTGGGCAGTGGCACAGTACACTCTCTGTGGACCTGACAGTCACTGGCAGCCCAGGCAACTGCAATTATAAAAAATATATATATTTTTAATTTGAAAGCTGCTGTGCGACCGTATATATCAGTGGTGGGTGGGCAGTGGCACAGTACACTCTCTGTGGACCTGACAGTCACTGGCAGCCCAGGCAAATGCAATTATAAAAAAATATATATAGTTTTTTACTTTGCAAGCTGCTGTGCCACCGTATATATCAGTGGTGGGTGGGCAGTGGCACAGTACACTCTCTGTGGACCTGACAGTCACTGGCAGCCCAGACAACTGCAATTATAAAAAAATATATATATTTTTAATTTGCAAGCTGCTGTGCCACCATATATATCAGTGGTGGGTGGGCACGCAGTGGCACTGCAGTGGGCACAGTACACTCTGTGGACCTGACAGTCACTGGCACCCAGGCAACTGCAATTATAAAAAAATATATATATTTTTACTTTGCAAGCTGCTGTGCCACCGTATATATATCAGTGGTGGGTGGGCACGCAGTGGCACTACAGTGGGCACAGTACACTCTGTGGACCTGACAGTCACTGGCAGCCCAGGCAACTGCAATAATAAAAAATATATATTTTTTTTCAATTTGCAACAAGATGCTGTGCCACCGTATATATATCAGTGGTGGGCAGTGCACTGCAGTGGGTACAGTACACTCTGTGTACCTGACACAGTACTCACTGCAATTATGACAGAGGAAAAAAAAAATATTTTTTAAAATGCAAGGTACTGTGCCACCCGAAATTAGTGTGGTGTGCACACAGTACAGTCTGTGGTGGGTCTGTGGCCTCTCACACACAGCGGGCAGGCAACTGCAGTGTACAATATATATATATATATATATATATATATATATATATATATATATATAAAAAGAAAAAACTCAATTACCAGCCCTTAAAAGGGCTTTTGGGGACACTAGATATATATATATATATATATGTATATATATATATATATATATATATATATATATATATAAAAAACTCAATTACCAGCCCTTAAAAGGGTTTTTGGGGACACTATATATATATATATATATATATATATATAAAAAGAAAAAACTCTCTCCCTGCTCTCACTAACACACTGCTTCAGAATGATCTAAGATGGATGCTGCCCTTGCTTATTTATAGGAGGTGGGAGGGTGTGGGAGGGAGGTATGCTGATTGGCTGGAAATGTGCCTGCTGACTGTGAAGTTCAGGGTCAAAGTTTGCCTCAATGATGTATTATAGGGGGCGGACCGAACATCGCATATGTTCGCCCGCAGCGGCGAACGCGAACATGCTAAGTTCGCCGGGAACTGTCCGCCGGCGAACAGTTCGGTACACCTCTATTGGTCGGTGGAATGGGGAAAGATGGGGGGAGGGCTATGGCAGCTGATATGAAGGTTTCCATGTTACAATCCACCATTGGAAATGGTACTAATTGTACTAAAATAAAAAATTTACAACATAAGTGTGCAAAAAGGGGAATTCTTCAAAAATACTGTTTGCAAACTCACTGTAAAGTATATTCCCATGGGCAATACATTTAAAAGGGTAAAAATAAAACCTATGTGGCTCACAGCCAAAGTTAAAAAAAGCTATAAATAATAAGAAAAGAGCATTTAACCACTTGCCTACAGGGCACTTTCACCCCCTTCCTGCCCAGGCCAATTTTCAGCTCTTACGCTTTGAATGACAATTGCGCGGTCATGCTACACTGTACCCATATGAAATTTTTATCATTTTTTTTCACACAAATAGAGCTTTCTTTTGGTGGTAT
The DNA here is from genome assembly GCF_965119305.1 of Pelophylax lessonae. Classification (NCBI taxonomy): domain Eukaryota; kingdom Metazoa; phylum Chordata; class Amphibia; order Anura; family Ranidae; genus Pelophylax; species Pelophylax lessonae. The sequence continues at coordinate 406,498,051 of NC_138768.1, read as the reverse complement.
TTAATCACCTCTGGGTTTTTTATTTCTTACAAAAAAAAAAGAAAAAAAAGACTTCAAATTTTGAAAAAAAAAAGTTTTTCTTATTTTCTGTGAGTAAATTTTGAAAATAAATACATTTTTCTCCTTCACTGATGTGCGCTGATGAGGCAGCACTGATGGGCACTGATAGGCTGCACTGATGGGAACTGATGAGGTGGCACCTATGGGCACTGATGAGGTGGCACTTATGGGCACCGATGAGGTGGCACTGATGAGGAGGTACTAATATGCGCACTGATGAGCACTGATAGGTGGCACTGATAGGCAGGACTGATGAGCACTGATAGGCGGCACTGATGAGCACTGATAGGTGGCACTGCTGGGCACTGAGAGGTGGCACTGCTGGGCACTGAGAGGCGGCACTGGCGGGCGGCACTGATGGGCACTGAGAGGCGGCACTGATGGACACTGATGGGTGGCACTGATGGACACTGACGGGTGGCACTGATGGGCACTGTTGGACGGCACTGATGAGCACTGATGGGCAGCAAATTCAGTGCCCACACTCAGTGCTCATAGTGCTGCTAGTCAGTTCCCATCAGTGCCTAGATGAGCAGGCACTGATGGGCACTGACTGGCAGCACTATGGGCACTGATTGTGGGCACTGATGGGGGATACTGATGGCGGGCACTGTGGGCACTGATGGCATTTTATTTACCTCTTGTGTAATCAGGGCACTGGTGATCAGTGCCCTGATTACATTTCTCTGTGTCTGATCGGCTCTCCTCTTCCTCACACTGCTGTCTCTGTGTGAGGAAGAGAGCTGGCAATGAGAGACGATGTCATATGTTTACATTTGAGATCATCTCTCATTGGATGTTCTGATCACGTGGTAAATGGCCGCTGTGATTGGCCATTCACCACGATCTGTGATTGGCTGTGTCCAAGGGACACGGCCGACACAGATTTTCCCCGATGCGCGCTCGCGGGAGGTGTTACTGGGAGGCCGTATAAAGACGGCCTCCCGGAAATTAGAGCTCTGTAGCCGTCTTTCGGCTATAGCACGGGTGGGAGGAGGTTAAAAATCACTATCATAATTTAACCATTTTACCACCGGAGGATTTTGCTGTCTTACGTCCAGGCCACTTTTTGTGATTCGGCGCTGTGCGAATTTAACTGACAATTGCGCGGTCGTGCAACACCGTACCCAAACAAAATTTACGTCCTTTTTTTCCCACAAACAGAGCTTTCTTTTGGTGGTATTTGATCACCTGTGCGATTTTTACTTTTTGCGCTATAAACAAAAAAATAGCGTTTATTTTGAAAAAATAACAATATTTTTAAAATTTTTTATATGAAATTCCCCCCCCCCCCCAAAAAAATGTAAAAATTTAATTTTTTTTAAAATTTTTGGCCAATTTGTTTTCTGCTACCTATGTTTGGTAAAAAAAATCACAATAAGCATATTTTGATTGGTTTTCGCAAAAGTTATTGCGTTTACTAACTAAGGGAAAGATTTCTGTCATTTTTGGTGTTTTTTTTTTAACGAGTAATGGCGGCGATCTGTGATTTTTTTTGCGGGACTGCGACATTGCGGCGGACAGATCGGACCCTTGACTGACATTTTTGACACTTTTGGGGGTACCAGTGACATTACTACAGTAATCAGTGCTATAAATATGCACTGTTACTGTAAAAATTACACTGGCAGGGAAGGGGTTAATTTTATTGGAGAGGGAGGGGTTAATGTATGCCTGGTGCTTACTAACTTGTGTGGGGGGAGGTGACTGAGTGACACAGGGACAGATCGCCGGTCCTCCCCTGGCACAACTCCCGCTGTGACTGAAAACAGCGGGAGCGCGCCTCCGGTGGCGCGCGAGCACCGCCTACAGAGGGAGGAGTCCAGCGACGTAGGTCTACGTCACTGGACGGAATCGACCCACTTTGCCGCAGGACAGTCAACATGACTGGTCGGCAAGTGGTTAAATGCTACAAAGAATAAAACATAATATGTAAAAAGGAAACCAAGGACACTAAACTTCCAAACGAATGACAGATTGCAAAAGATAGTAGGACAAACCCCCAAAAATTATTTAAATATATTAATAGTCAACTAGGCCCTTTACAAAAAAATCTGGATTGGGTGACCGGGACAAAGAAAAGGCAAATTTAATAAATATTTTCTTCAGTGCTGTGTATACAAAGGAACATGGGGGAGCTCATGTCCATAATGGGGAGGGTATTAACACAGCCCCAAATAATCCACAACAGCTCAAAAGTGTTATGGTCCAGAAATATATAGACAGATTAAAGGTGAATATAGCACTTGGACCAGATGGCATACACCCAGGAATCCTAAAATAATTGTCATTTCAAAGCCATTGTTTCTAATTTTTAGGGACTCATTAATGACTGGAATAGCACCACTGAATTGGCGTAGGGCCAATGTAGTGCCCATATTTAAAAAGGGATCAAAGTAATTACCAAGTAATTACAGACCTGTTAGTTTAACTTCTATAGTTGGGAAGATACTGGAGAGTTTCATAAAAGACCACATAGATGAGTTCTTTCTGGAAAAAAAATTTTTAAGCCACAGACAGCATGGATTCATGAAAGACAGAAGTTGTCAAGCAAACCCGATTTCTTTTTATGAGGAGGTAAATAAAACCTTGGACAGAGGGGTGGCTTTGGACATAGTACTGTATACTTGGATATTGCAAAAGCGTTTGTCACAGTTCCTCACACAGGACTAATGTGTAAGGTGAAGTCCACAGGCTTGGAAAGAGCAGTTTGTAAATAGATAGAAAACTGGCTAAAATATAGAGTTCAGAGAGTAGTGGTTAATGATTCTTACTCAGAATGGTCTAAGGCTGTTAGTGTTTTACCCCAAGGTTCAGTGTGGAGGCCCTTTCTTTTTAATATCTTTATAAATGACATAAGGTCAGGGATCGAAAGTACCATTTCAGTGTTTGCAGATGATACAAAGCTTTGCAGTGGAATAACGTCCTTACAGAATGTCTCTAACTTACAAGCCAACCTCAATGCACTGTTTGATTGGGCAACTATATGGCAAATTAGGTTTAATGTTGATAAATGTAAAGTTATGCAATTGGGGGCTAAGAATATGCATACATCATACATTATAGGGGGAGTACAACTGGAGGAATCCATAGTGGAGAAGGATTTGGGGGTTTTGGTAGATCATAAGCTTAATAATAGCATGCAATGCCAAGCTGCAGTTAGCAAAGCAAGCAAAGTCCTTTCTTGTATTAAGAAAGGTACTGTATGGACTCCATAGAGAGAGAGATATCATTTTACCCCTGTACAAACCATTAGTAAGACCTCATCTGGAATATGCAGCTCAGTTTCGGGCACCGATTCTCAAAAAGGATATCGGGGAATTGGAGTATGTGTAGAAAAGGGCAACCAAACTGATAAGAGGCATGGAGAAGCTCAGCTATGAGGAAAGATTAGAGTAACTGAATTTCTTTTCTCTTGAGAAGAGGAGACAAGGTGGTATGATCAACATCTACAAATACATAGGAGATCCATATAATTAACTTGGTGTTGAGTTCACTAATTCACTTTAAGGTCACCACAGAAGACAAGGGGGCACTCTTTAGGTCTAGAGGAAAAAAGATTTCATTTCCAAATACGGAAAGGTTTCTTCACAGTAAGAGCTGTGAAAATGTGTAATAGACTCCCTCCAGAGGTGGTTCTGGCCAGCACAGTAGATTGCTTTAAAAAAGGCCTGGATTCTTTCCTAAATGTACGTAATATAACTGGATACTAACATTTATAGGTAAAGTTGATCCAGGGAATATCAGATTGCCTCTCAGGGGTTTAGAAAGGAATTTTCTTTCCCCTGCTGTAGCAAATTGGATCATGCTTTGCTGGGGTTTTTTGCCTTCCTCTAAATCAACTGTGGGTTTAGAATTGTGTATATGGGATTGTATAATTAATTAATTAATTAATTTTTATTGGTTGAATGGGATGTACTGTCTTTCTTCAAACTGACTATCTATCTAACTATGTAACAGGGGTCTCACATATGTAAGCGGCTTCAAAATAGTGTTCTGAGTGGAGAAAAACTGTTTTTGGTTTTCTCTGGATTTTGTAATTCCCAGATCAGGGTCTGGGGACCAGAGGCTTAGAAGAGATTTGGGTGGGAAGAAGCCTCTACCCCTGTGCCCATTCTTTCCTGACCGAGGCCCTAAGCTTGATGTTCCTGTATGCTGCCTTAACCAATACTTTGGCTGTGCTGACCGTATCTCTGTCTGCTGCCTGTAATGACCCAGGGCTTTTTTTGGACCATGTTTCTGTCTGCTGCCTGGACCAACACTTTGGCTGTGCTGACCATATCTCTACCTGCTGCCTATAATGACCCAGAACTTTTTATGGACCATATTCCTGCCTGTTCTCTGGACTAATGCTTTGGCTGTGCTGACTATATCTCTGCCTGCTGCCTGTACTGACTATGGACAGTATTCCTGCCTGCTGCGTGGACGATTACTTTCGCTGTTGCTGACCATGTCCCTGCCTGCTACCTGGACCAATAATTTGGCTGTGCTGACAATATCTCTGCCTGCTGCCTGTACTGACGGTGGACAATATTCCTGCCTGCTGCCTGGGCAATTCCTTTTGCTAACCACGTCCCCGCCTGATGTCTGGATCAGTGCTCTCCTCTGTGGACCACAGCACTACTAGGTAATCTTTTGTATATTCTTTGCTCAGCAGAAAGTATTTTTGGGGTGTAATTCTTGGTATGTACATGCTATGTGTTAGAAATATGAAGGGCCTTCAAAATGTAATAGGTTTTCAGGAAATTAGATGTGTAATTTATGTCCCTAAAACACCTGACGGTGCTCCTTGGATGTTGGGCCTCTCTATTTGGCTAGGCTATGAAAAAATCTCACACATGTGGTATCGCCATACTCAGGAGGATTAGCAGAATGTATTTTGGGGTGTCATTCTTGCTATGTCCATGCTGTGATTTAGAAATATCTTACAGATTGATAACTTTGTGTTAAAAAAATTATGTTTAATTTTCTTTCCACATTTTCCAAACATGTGGAAAAAATGGACATGTTCAAAAACCCATTATGCCTCAAAGAATATACATTGGGATGTTTGTTTTTCAAAATTGGGTCATTTTGTAGGTGTTTCCATTGTCCTGGTGATCCCTGGCCTTTAAAAGTGTGGTAGGTAATCAGGAAATTAGATTTGTAATTTATGCTCCTAGAATGCTTGGAGTTGTTACTTGGATGTTGGGCCTCTATATGTGGCCAAGCTGTGAAAAGTTTCACGCGTGTGCTATTGCAATATTTAGGAGGAGTAGCAGATTGTATTTTGGGGTGTAATTCTTGGTACGTACATGCTTATGCTATAAGAAATATCTTATACATTGACAACTTTGAGTAAAAAAAATAAATCAGTTTTCATTTTCTTTACACATTTACCAAAAAACATGTGGAAAAACATGACATGTTCAAAAGACTAATTATGCCTCATAGAATATACATTGAGGTATTTTCTTTCCAAAAATGTAATTTTGTGGCTAATTCCACTGTCCTGGTGCTCCAGGGCCTTAAAAAAATGTGATATGTTGTCAGGAAATTGTATGTGTAATTTATGTCACCAGAATGCCTGGAGGTGCTACTTGGATGTTGGGCCTCTGTATGTGACAAGGCTGTGAAGAAGTCTCACACATGTGTTTTCACTATACTGAGGATGGGGTGTAATTGCAAGTATGCTTATGCCATGTGAGAGAAATAACTTGTTACTATGATAAGTTTGTCAAAAAAATAAAAATAAAATAACTTCTTAATTTTCCCAAGAATTGTGGGAAAAATTTACAACTTCAAAAACTCACTATGCCTCTTACTAAATACATTGGACTCTCTACTTTCCAAATAGGAGTCATTTGGGGGGTATTTGTACTGTTCTGACATTTCATCAGGATCAGGAGTCCATAAAGATTTGTCAATTTTCCATGTTATATGGCATAGCTTGTAGACTCTATAACTTTCACTCATACTAAAAAATATACACTAATTTGGGTTGTTTTTACTAAAAATATGTAGCAGTTTAAATTGTGGCCTACATTTGTGAAAAAAAAAATACTTATTTGCAAAATTTTCTAATAAAAAATAAAAAAAAAAACATATTTTTTTTTTTTTAAATTTTCGCTTATATCACAAAAAAAAACTAAAACCCAACAAACAATCCAATGGGGATTGGTCTGGGCAGGAAGGGGGTAAAAGGTGCCCTGTATTGAAGTGGTTAAAGAGGAGCTTCAGCCAGGTTCCAAAAAAATTAAAATTAGCAGCAACAAAAAACAGTAGCTGCTGGCTTTTAATAAACAGATACTTACCTGTTGAGTGATCCAGTGCTGTCTTCACCAGGGCCAGTTCTTCACTGGTCTTTGGGTACCTGGAGCTGGCATGGTAAATGTGGGAAGCCAGCTGTGACTCCTTGCAGCTTCCCACTGTGCATGTGCGAGCCACACCGTACCCTGTGCATGGTCCCACAGTCTTCTGGGACCTGTGACATGTCACAGAAGGTTGTGGGCAGGGAGGAGGGGCGAACTTCTGCCTGGATCGCCTTGGAAGTAGGTACCTGCCAAAACCAGGGAGTAGGTACCTGCTAACTAGATTGGTACACGGCTCTGGTATGTTAAATGTGGGAAGCCAGCTGCAACTCCTTGCAGCTTACCAGTATGCATGCGCGGAGTAGGTACTTTGCCAAAAGTAGGCAAAAATTAGGTAGAGGAGGGAAGGAGGACGAGGATAACGTCCCTTTTTGAGTGAAGTTCTGCTTTAATGAAATCCAAGAAAAGGATTATACAATTAAAATCAAAAATAATGTTTTACATATCACTGTTAGTCTTTGTATTGCTTTATGAATAAGTCTGCATCAGCAACATGCAGCGTCTAGGTAATGTGTTTGCCGGATAAAAAATATTCTAAGGATTGCATTGAATTTTATAAATTGAATTGCCAGCAGACTCGGCCTTGTCCACATGATGTAGACCTATCATAGTGATTTCTGTTTATTTATGTAAAAATTCCCTGTCAGTTTATTTTTTGTCATGTTGGGCAGAATTACCTTTGCCCCCTGTTCCAAAAATTCAACAGGAGTTGGATAAGGGGAATTCCCTTCTGAGATAATTGTCATTGTCTCCTTTGGAAGATTTGCACTCACCCCATGTTCTGGTGGCAACAATAAAATTATGGATTTCCTATTACTTTCAGTCTCTGTGACAATAGTCATCTGAGTAATAGAGAGGGCCAATCTACCTAGCAAGGACACAGGCAACAATAAAAATTTGACAGAAGTTTTATGCATTTATACACTTTAAAGAGACACTGGCACCTTACCCATACAAGGAGTGTTGGGGTTTCTCACTAGTTGCTGAAGAGCAAGGAGGTAAAATGAGAATATGGAGTTTAGGGGATGTCCTCTATAGAAACCCTGTCTCTTTGCCTTGCATGCTACCCAGGGAAGGCACCTGAAATGGGGTATGTGTAACTGTAATATCAGTTGTATTGGTAGCAGGTAAAAATAAAGTTTAAAATAGAGCCATAATTTATGTTGTTCCCTTACATATAATAGGACTCTGTTTAGTACTTTTTAATTTGTTACCAACAAGCCAATATTATAGTTACATATGCCTGTTACGGGTGCCTTCCTCATGTGCAAAAAAAAATTAAAAAAAATGTATTAAAATTTTAGCTTTGTTTGAAGCTCCTGCTCTTTTTTTTAAATCACATAGGATAGTGATTGCATTGAGCATCCAATACTTGAACCACACATGATGGATAATACAAAGGCTACATGCTGAGCACTGGTAACGTCAAGGTATCCATGAGACACAAGTAGTTAAATTGAAGGATGGTGATAAAACAAATAATACTTGCTTCCATATAAACCATGAAGTTACATTTTGTGATGGGGGGCACTTTGGGTGGGGGGGCCAATGGAACCCAGCTTACCATAGAGAGATTGGGAAAACCCTATCTCAGCACCCCAGGTGCCTGTTATGTGTAAGTCACCATGTGTCTATTGGGGGCACAGGGTGACTGAGAAAATGATAGACAACTACTTGAATATGGTTTGGATGACTTCAAATGGGACAATACAATTTATCAACAATATCCCTCAAGAAATATAGGAAGATTTAATCCCATCTTTACACTGTGAGACTTATAGCCTATTGTAGACTGTTATCATGAAGTCTGTGACTCCTGAATATTCAAAGCATTGCATAGATGTGGATTTTATGGGTAATTGTGTCACCTATTGCTTTTCTGTCTACTAGTATTGTGTGCACTCCACCTAGAATGGTTTAAGTGACTAACTCAAGTTAATTAAATCCATGTTAGCTGCTAGAGGGGAAATAGTATACTGTTTGTGTTGGTTGTTCCTTAGTTATGTTAATTATATTTCTGTCTACAATTTCATCTGCATACAATAATGTAATCAGGCACCTGACCTGGTGGGGTATATATTCTGTGTGAATTTGTTCAACAAAGAGTTTCAGATCTCATACAAGCTAAGTTGTCGGCTAGTCTTGTATGTTATGCGGCTATAATATGTGATATCTATGTTCAAGACTGAAGGAAGCAGTATACCGACAGAAGCACTCAAGCACATTGGGGGTTGGTTCCATCACTCATTCATGTAGTGCCATTAAGCACACAGTCCAGATAAAAACACAGTCATGTATGAATGACATAGTCTAATTTAAAAGGTGAAGGGCCAAGTCTCATCCAGCCTCAAAGGCTAAATAGAAGGCCCAGCACTGCTGATGAAAGCAGGTTTACATAACAGCCAGAAGGCTCACTGGGATCATCTGTTGGTGTCCTGCAGGGAAGGTACTCTTCAGTGTGGTGTGTATTAAGGCTGGAGCCCATCAAGAAGATGGCTGCTCACAGGATGGAGACAATAATGTGGCAGGCCAAGGGAGATAACGTGGCCACTTCGGCAACCCATGTCAGAGGAAGGGGAGGGACCAGAGGGGCACTCTCTCCAATCAGATAACACGTTTCAAAGCTCCCGGTTTCTTTGTCAATTGGATGGTTTGACAAAGAAGCTGGGAGCTTTGAAACACATTATCTGATTGGAGAGAGAGCCCCCCTGGTCCCTCCCCTTCCTCTGACATGGGCCTCCGGAGTGGCCACTTTATCTCCCTTGGCCTGCCGCATTATTGTCTCCATCCTGTAAGTGGCCATCTTCCTTGTGGGCTCCAGCTGTACTACACACCACACTGAAGTGTGCCTTCCCTGCGGGACACCAACAGCTGATCCCAGCGAGCCTTCAGGCTGGTATATGCAAGTGCTGGGCCCTCCATTTAGTGTTTGAGGCTGGATGAGACCTGGGCTTTTACCTTTTAAAATAGACTGCGTCGTTCACACATGACTGTGTTTTTATCTGGACTGTGTGCTTTATCTATGGCCACATAATAAACGTTACTTCATGGTTTATATGGAAGCAAGTTTTGTTTGTTTACTTATTATTCTCCAATTTATCTTCTTGTTTCTCATGGATGACGCGACTTTACCAGTGTGCAGCATATAGCCTTTGTGTTTCTGTTTTGGATATCTCCATTCCTCCAGTGGAGGACTGGGTCAATAGGATGCATGTTGCTACCACACATAACCGCCATCCCATTCTATGGTTGAGTGCCCTGAGTCTGTTTGTTGAATTTTTAACATGATGGATAATACCAGAGAACTGGACTCTGTCTGCTGCATCTTTCTACTTTTGGGTACAATTTTTTCTCTAATACACTGTATACATTATGTGCAATCATCTCCCTTGATTAAGATAATTGTAGCCAACAGAAGAAAAAGAAAACTTTGAAATTCAAATAGTAGGCGATAGATATTACTCAATTATTTCAGTTTTACCTACTAAAGCAAAAGGAACAAGCCTGCAATAAACATTATTTATAAATGCGTGGATTCTTTAGAGATGCCTGGTGCCTCTTGAAGCTTGAACAAAAATGTACAATCAATGCAGGGTTCTAAGAAATTCTAAATCTCAATTACAAAGCTTTAGAAAAAATCAACAGCGTCTTTGCAACTTGCTAATGGTATTTTATATCAGAATGTTTTCATTATAAATAAAGTGGTTTTAAACGCAAAGCCAAAAATGTAATATACCAGTCATTAGATGTGGTGGCTGCATTTGTTTTCTTTTTTTGTCCCCCCCCCTCTGTTTTTATCTGGCTAATAGCATACCCCCTGTATTAGAGTGCCCCCATTTAGGATGAACAATTACAGGGCCACCTTTGGACAGCAACATTGTCAGTCTAAGGGGAAGGGGAGATAGGAGTGTTTGCTGGACTAACAGATGTAAATATGCTAAACAAATTGAAGATATTCTTCAGCTTCCACTGTAGTTACACAAGCAAATACAGCAACATATTTTTTTTTCTATTTTAGGATGAAGGTTTTTACATGAATAAATGAAAGCTAATCATCGTAAGCACCCCATTTGCAGGAGATCTTGTTCTGTTGAAACTGGCTGTATTACCAGATGAAAATAAAGGAAAGAAGGCCTAAAAAAAAGAAAAACAATTTTATGAAGAAAAAAAGAAAACCAATTTAATGAATGTTTGTTTTTGGGTTTAATACCATTTTAATTTAAGCAGCAGGGTACAATGGGGTCAATTTGCTAAATTGGTTCAAGCAGTTTACTTATAGAAGTAAACTTTCACATTTTAAGGGAAATTTTTCCTAACTTTGTGGAATGAGGTGAAGTTGTGCTGACTTCTATCATCCAATCAGGAAAATGGAAAAATCATATATTATTTTTACATTTTTCATGCGTTTGATTGGGTATTTTTTGTAAAATGAATTTTAACAATATTGATTAAACTTAGTGAAATTTCCCTTGCAAAGTGAAATTACATTTAGTAAAGTTAAAGTGGAAATTCGGTCAGAAAATTAAGTCCTGCTAGATCACTTCAGGCTGGCCCCTTTTGCAGGTATAGCTATGTAAAGCATTAAAAAATAAGTGCCTATACTGTTTAAAATCCAGAAATACATGGTCTCACCTTGCTCTGCACATGCTCAGTTGCTCTCTACTTTTAGGCACTGGCAAATGTGTAGAGGCCGATCTGCTGCTGGCTTTAAAGTGGAATTAAACACTCCTATTTTTTTACAGCCAAGGAAGCTGCTTCTTTTTCATCTGCAACTGCCATAGTGCTGAACATGTGATCAGTTATCACACCAGATATTTGATTTTTTTAAAGTTTGGTTGAGGATACAAGCAATCCCAATTCCCAACATTTCAGGAATGTAGGTGTTTTTATGAAGCTGTTAAATAGATGGGTCTAGTTCCACTTTATGATTTACTGCTGTCTGGGGCTCTATGCTCCAGCAAAATGGCAGCCTCCAGCAAGAACAACTAGGAGCAATGCTGGAGGCAATTTACAGAACACACTCATTTTGGTGGTGTACAATTATTAATGTGAAATGTATGTTCCTTGCTAAAGAACATTGTTTTTATCAAGTTGTTATGGGTAAAGATCTTCTTTAATGTACTCCTTTGGTAAATTAACCCCAATACGGCAGTTGGGACCTCAAATTAGTTTACCTAATCAACTTCTAGGAGTTTCAAAGTTATTATATATATATATATATATATATATATATATATATACAGTAAATATACACACAGGTATATATACAGTATCTTACAAAAGTGAGTACACCCCCCTCACATTTTTGTAAAATATTTTATTATACCTTTTCATGTGACAACACTGAAGAAATTACACTTTGCTACAATGTAAAGTAGTGAGTGTACAGCTGGCATAACAGTGTAAATGTGCTTTCCCCTCAAAATAACTCAACACACAGCCATTAATGTCTAAACCGCTGGCAACAAAAATGAGTACACCCCTAAATGAAAATGTCCAAATTGGGCCCAGATAGCCATTTCTTCCCCAGTGTCATGTGACTCATTAGTGTTACAAGATCTCAGGTGTGAATGGGAACAGGTGTGTTAAATTTGCTGTTATCATTCTGACTCTCTCATACTGGTCACTGGAAGCTCAACATGGCACCTTATGGCAAAGAACCCTCTGAGGATCTGAAAAAAATAATATTTGCTCTACATAAAGATGGCCTAGGCTATAAGAAGATTGCCAATACCCTGAAACTGAGTTGCAGCACAGTGGCCAAAACCATACAGTGGTTTAACAGGACAGGTTCCACTCAGAACAGGCCTCGCTATGGTCGACCAAAGGGGTTGAGTGCACGTGCTCAGCGTCATATCCAGAGGTTGTCTGTGGAAAATAGACATATGAGTGCTGCCAGCATTACTGCAGAGGTTGAAGGGGTGGGGGTCAGCCTGTCAGTGCTCAGACCATATGCCGCACACTGCATCCAATTGGTCTGCATGGCTGTCGTCTCAGAAGGAAGCCTCTTCTAAAGATGATGCACAAGAAAGCCAGCAAACAGTTTGCTGAATAGGGATGATCGAACGGTTCGAGTCCACCATCGGTTCGGCCCGAACATTGGGTGTTCGAGGTTCGGACGAATTTAGAACTTTTTGCCCAAAAAGTTCGGAATTCGGCAACCAGAACCGACCAAAATGCAATGCTTCAGGAAATGGGCTTTAAAAGCCGTGATTGGACCAGAACCATTAGCAAAAGCCAATTGAGGGGGCAGGAGAATGCTAGGAATGTGATTGGAGTGACTAGGGGGTCCCTAGACCAATCATTAGTGAATACGCCCCCCAGTATATAAGATCGCCCCCGCCATATTCCTAGCATTGTTATACTGGACATGGAAGAGAGTGGAAGCAGTTCTGTTAATTTTACTTTAAAAGTGTCATTTAGCATTTATTAGTGTGAGGAAAGGGATATCTAGTGTAGTTAGAGTGCTCCTTTACACTTAAGTTAGCTTCAAAAATTTAGTTTCTGTAGGGAAAGTGTTAAGTGTAAAGGGACCGTAGTGTAGTGTAGGGTTAACTGACAGTGACTGCTATGGAAGGGTGACAAAACCCTTCCATAGCAGGGTGACCGCTATAGAGAAATGATCATTTCTCTGAGTTGCTTCGGGACAGGAATATGGCTTCTCACCAGCCAAGCATTTTTCATGCTGCAGGGGCTGCCACTGCCAGTGCTTTTTTGAGGACATGTTTGATGTCAGACATGACATCTGAACATGTGTATAGGGGGTATATATACACATATATGTCTGTATATATACCCCTAGACATATATAGGTGTGATAGTAGCAGAAATATATGCTTGCGCTAATGAAATCATTTACAGTAATATATTTCTGCTACTATCACACCTATATATGGCTAGGTGTCTATATACATATAATTATGTGTGTATATATACCACTATACACAAGTTCAGATGTTTTGCCTGCCTCAAAAGAACCCCAAAAAATGCCAAAAAAAACGCTAGCGTCAAAAAAAAAAATGCCCAGGTGTGTTTTTGCTGGCATTTTTTGGGAGTTTTTGGAGGCAGGCAAAACATCAGAACTTGTGCACAGTACCACTATACACAAGTTCAGATGTTTTTCCTGACTGCAAAGAACCCAAAAAAATGCCTTCTATTAAACCGGCAAGGTGTTACAGCAGCGAAGCCATACTCCTGTGCTGAAAGTTTTCTAATACAAACAATCTTTTTTTTTTTATGGTTCTGGACATTCTACAGAGCTGAAACTTCACATGTACACGTTTTAGACCCCCCAGACCTGAAATCCAAAGTAAAAAGCAAAAAATCTCTTTTTTTTTTTTTAATTTTTTCAATAATTGGCTTTTTTTTATCAAAAATGACAATTTTTAAGAACTTTTTTTTGTGTGATTTTGTGTCTGGGGGGGGGGGGGGGTCTAAAAGGTGTACCTGTGAAGTTTCAGCTCTGTAGCATGTCCAGAACCAGAAAAAAAAAGGATTGTTTGTATTAGAAAACTTTCAGCTCAGGGGGTTAGCTTCTCTCCTCGGTTTTCACACCTTGCCGGTTTCAAAGCAGGCATTTTTTTGGGTTCTTTGCAGTCAGGAAAAACATCTGAACTTGTGTATAGTGGTACTGTGCACAAGTTCTGATGTTTTGCCTGCCTCCAAAAACTCCCAAAAAATGCCAGCAAAAACACACCTGGGCATTTTTTTTTGACGTTAGCGTTTTTTTGGCATTTTTTGGGGTTCTTTTGAGGCAGGCAAAACATCTGAACTTGTGTATAGTGGTATATATACACACATAATTATATGTATATAGACACCTAGCCATATATAGGTGTGATAGTAGCAGAAATATATTACTGTATATGATTTCATTAGCGCAAGCATATATTTCTGCTACTATCACACCTATATATGTCTAGGTGTGTATATAAATATATGTATGTGTGTATATACACCACTATACACAAGTTCTGATGTCTTGCCTGCCTCCAAAAACCCCCAAAAAATGCCAGCAAAAACACACCTGGGCATTTTTTTTTTGACGCTAGCGTTTTTTTTTGGCATTTTTTGGGGTTCTTTTGAGGTAGGCAAAACATCTGAACTTGTGTATAGTGGTAAATATACACACATAATTATATGTATATAGACACCTAGCCATATATAGGTGTGATAGTAGCAGAAATATATTACTGTAAATGATTTCATTAGCGCAAGCATATATTTCTGCTACTATCACACCTATATATGTCTAGGGGTATATATACAGACATATATGTGTATATATACCCCCTATACACATGTTCAGATGTCATGTCTGACATCAAACATGTCCTCAAAAAAGCACTGGCAGTGGCAGCCCCTGCAGCATGAAAAATGCTTGGCTGGTAAGAAGCCATATTCCATTTCCGAAGCAATTCAGAGAAATGATCATTTCTCTATAGCGGTCACCCTGCTATGGAAGGGTTTTGCCACCCTTCCATAGCAGTCACTGTCAGTTAACCCTACACTACACTACGGTCCCCTTACACTTTCCCTACAGAAACTAAATTTTTGAAGCTAACTTAAGTGTAAAGGAGCACTCTAACTACACTAGATATCCCTTTCCTCACACTAATAAATGCTAAATGACACTTTTAAAGTAAAATTAACAGAACTGCTTCCACTCTCTTCCATGTCCAGTATAACAATGCTAGGAATATGGCGGGGGCGATCTTATATACTGGGGGGCGTATTCACTAATGATTGGTCTAGGGACCCCCTAGTCACTCCAATCACATTCCTAGCATTCTCCTGCCCCCTCAATTGGCTTTTGCTAATGGTTCTGGTCCAATCACGGGCTTTTAAAGCCCATTTCCTGAAGCATTGCATTTTGGTCGGTTCTGGTTGCCGAATTCCGAACTTTTTGGGCAAAAAGTTCTAAATTCGGCCGAACCTCGAACACCTAATGTTCGGGCCGAACCGATGGTGGACCCGAACCGTTCGATCATCCCTATTAGAGAGGCTGGATTCATCCTTTTTTAATGGATAGTGTAGGACCCACTGATAATGGGGTACTTTGACGTAGTGGTGGGCTTGAGCACGATATGGCCATATGGTGGGACCAATTCCCCATTTTTATTTATGGATTGTCTTCATATTTGATAGTCATTTCTTTTGCATGTGTGCGCTATTCTTTTTTAATATACATGTACTGTGACATACTGAAGCAGAGCATAATCCCCTCCCTTCAGAGGGCAGTATTCCAACATGATAATGACCACTGCCTTGCTAAAAAAGCTGAGGGTAAAGGTGATGGACTGGCCAAGCATGTCTCCAGACCTAAACCTTATTGAGCATCTGTGGGGCATCCTTAAACATAAAGTGGAGGAGCGCAAGGTCTCTAACATCCACCAGCTCCATGATGTCTTCATGGAGGAGTGGAAGTGGAATCCAGTGGCAACCTGTGAAGCTCTGGTGAACTCCATGCCCAAGAGGGTTAAGGCAGTGCTGGAAAATAATGGCGGCCACACAAAATATTGACACTTTGGGTCTAATTTGGACATTTTCACTTAGGGGTGTACTCTCTTTTGTTTAATGGCTGTGTGTTGAGTTATTTTGAGGGGACAGCAAATTTACACTGTTATACAAGCTGTACACTCACTACCTTACATTGTAGCAAAGTGCAATTTCTTCAGTGTTGTTATATGAAAAGATACTGTTTATATATAATACTATAATAATTTTTGGATTTACAAATGATACCACTCTAACAGCTGGTTTGCAGAATAAAATCATAGACTTAATAACAATAAACATTAAAAATCTTAAAATTCTAGAACAATTTATTTATTGTATTAAAATAGGTATATGGGTTGCATTACTATAGGCTCTTCACTTTACAAAGGAAGTTGTACTTTGCAAGGGAATTTTACCCAGAGTTTAGATAATGTAGTGAAATTACACTTTGTGAAGAATTCCCAATGCAAGGGAAATAAAATGACAGTATTTTTGCTGACACATGATTGGATGATGGAAGCTTTTTAGAGCTTCACCTTGTTCACTTGGTTCTGGGGAAATTTCCCTTGCAAAGTAAACAGTCTAGATGCTTTTAGTAATTCAACCCAATAGACTCAAGAGAGATAATAATAGACTCAAGAGGCGTGATTTTGTCCTTGAACAAAGCATTGGTAAGACCTCCTTTTGAATAGACAATTCAGTTTTAGTCACAAGTTTACAAAAAGGATGTTGCAAAACAGGAGAAGCTATAGAGAAGGTCAACTAAATTAATAATAGTCATGGAGGATCCCAGCAACTGGAAAATGTTAACTTGAACTGGATTTATTCTCCTTTGAGAAGAGGGGTTTAATGAGGTTTTAAATTTAATTTAAAGATCTTATTGTACAAATATGTAAATTATGTATATTGTAAATATGGTGCCAAGTTGTTCATTTTAGGTAATTAAAAAAAGGTTGGGGGGGGGGGGCTTATACCTAGGAAAAAAGAGAGGATCAACCTCCACATACAGAAAGGTTATTTTACATGAACTATGGAATTGGCTAGCCAACTGTGAAGATTGCTTTAAAAAGACTGGATGGGTTTCTAAATACACAAACTATAACTGGCGATTAAGAATGATAAGAATTAACTCTAACAGGGATCATCTGATTGTCTAAGGGAATCAGAAAATATTTTTTTCCCTATTGGAGCAAATTGGACCTGTCCTTACAAAGGTTTTGCCTTCCCTGGTTAAACTGTTTTTTCATATTCTAAAGAGACAGGGTCCTAATTTATTCGTTTTTGTCTTTTTGTTGAACTTGATAGATGTGTTTTTTTTTTTTTTTTTTTAACCTACCTATGTAACTATGTAAAAGACTAGGCTGTTTCGAGTTAAACAATCATCATCTAATTCTAAGGAGACACAGTATATAAAATAATGCTAACACTATACAGTACATATCAAGTACTTTAAATCTAGGGATTTTTGGTCACAACTGAAAATTATTTATTTTTACTTCTGGAAAATTGGTGAAACCAAACCAATGATGCAGCAGTTTGACTGTCTTTTTTTTTTATGAACTAAGACTTCTACATACACAATGAGCACAGAGACAAAAAATCATAATTAGCATGCCTCCACCCACAAATCTTTCATCAAACACTATGTTTCTTGTCATATGAATGTTGAAGCTATGATGTTATTAAATTTTTTTTGATGATGGATAAAATGAAATCTTTTTTTGCAGTGAAGAAAAGCAGACTTCTTTTTGTCCTGATCTTGGTTACTTCACCACTACTTTTTTTTGGTAATGTTATGTGAAATAGATAGGGCCTTCACAAATAGGTCACGGAATCTAGTTTTCAGTATACATATATGCTTTATATACACAATTAACATAGCAGCTCCATCGATTTAGATCATTCTTGGAAATTTGCTATAAAAAATATTGCTCTAACTAGAATAGACGTGTTTTGTATTTAACATTATGGATTCTGATCCTTTACTAAAAACATTAAACACATGCGTCTTCTCCAATACATTGTAAATGCAATAAGGTACTTCATATGGCTGTCAACACTTTAAATTTGAGAAGATCTGCTGGTTGCTTAACGTCATGATAGCTTGTTGCCATGGCAGTAGGTTCCCAGCAGCATTTTGCAGTAACATCTTATAAAGCATCTTGATAGCAAGATCGAGTCTTGATTAGACACAAGTAGCAGCATGCCTTCAGTGCTGTATGAGGTATATACAGTTTTTTTTAAAACTAAGGCTAAATAAGTCACAAATGTAGAGGACATGTTCTTCTGCTATTGATCATAACAACCAATTTCCATTTTCACTATGTAACTTGCCAAAGTAGAGATTTAATATTAGACATGTTCAACAGTATTATTGTGAAATTTAGTATTATACAAAATATATTATACAAATTATTAAGTATTATACAAAAATAATATAGTATACAATATTTTTCTACTTTTTAACTTAAAAGGGTCTCTGTCCACCTAACACTGTTTCTACAGTTTCTATGGGTGCCCACCCATTAAATAACCCACTAGCTTCTGTAGGTCTTGAGGACTCTTTGCTGAAATCACTCCACCAAAGTTTCCAGATACTAAATCTAGTGAGGCTAGAGTAATAGTTATCATAATAGCAGTGGGATAGTGCTTAGGGCAACAAGGGTAAGTAAGTGGGGAGGGGGGTGGGGGTCAGCACATAGCATAAACATTTAAACACTGTGTTTTTTCAAGACATTTGTGCTTAAATTCAGCAAGTAAACTACAGGGTGATATGTCTACAGGGAATTTTTTGGGGTAACCATAAGACTCACTGTAGCTCAAGAAACAAGCACCATCCCTTATTTATTTATTTTTTTTTTAGCTGTGAAAGTAAATGGTTCCTTCAATAGCACATGCGGCAATACGTTTTATTTGGATAATTCTGCAATACGAGTTTGAGACCTAGACATGAAAAACAAATTAATCATGAGATGGTATCTAGTCCCAAGTAGGATCTGTAGAGCCTTGCTGCCCTATCCTTCTACTTGCCTTAGAAGTTGTCAAACAGAGTGTATTTTTCCAATATTGGTGTGGGGGAGAGGGTGTAAATGCAATGCTTCATTGGTCCAAAGGGCAGGGGGGGGGGGGGATGTTATTGCAATGTTTTACTGGTCCAAGATACACTATATTACCAAACGTATTGGGACACCTGCCTTTACATGCACATGAACTTTAATGGCATCCCTGTCTTAGTCTGTAGGGTTCAATATTGAGTTGGCTCACCCTTTGCAGCTATAACAACTTCAACTCTTCTGGGAAGGCTGTCCACAAGGTTTAAGAGTGAGTCTATGGGAATGTTTGACCATTATTCCAGAAGTGCACTTTTGAGGTCAGGCACTGATGTGGATGAGAAGGCCTGGCTCGCAGTCTCTGCTTTAATTCTCCCCAAAGGTGTTCTATCGGGTTGAGGTCAGGATTCTGTGCAGGCCACTCAAGTTCCTCCACCCCAAACTCGATTCATCCATGTCTTTTTTGGAAAACTATGTTGAGCCAGGTATAAAGAATATAAATTAAGGGAATTAAAATAAATCTGTGATACAAGGGGAGGAGCTAGGGCAGGATGATGCTTTAACACAGCTCTAGTTGTGACCACTGAAGAAAAGTTCACTTTAGCGTTGTAGTTTTACTTCTTGAGGCACCTGTTCTTAAAAATCTCTGGTCACCATTGATATTTGGCATTTCTGGGAGCGTCTAACAGCATGTTCTTTTCTGGATTTTATGGTTTCTTCCACAGGTGCCTACATCTTTTATGTGTCCTGTAGTGCTGTAAATGTAGGCAATTCCATGAATGCAGCCATTAATTCTGATAGGGATGTCTCATTAAAGTGGAACTTTAATCTGATTAAGTCATGCTAGATCATTTCATGTTGGCCCTTTTTGTGGGTATAGCTATGTAAAACATTAAAAATAAAGGCCTATACTGTTTATAATCCAGTTGTAACGCTCCTGCGTTTTTATATGGTGTGGATTTTCAGCTGCAGAAATAGTTCCACGTCAGTTGTCATGTAAGAGATATGCTGAGATACCATTCCCAACCTCAATGACTCATCATGTGTGGAAGGTCTTATTTCAGCCAGTAAATACACACAATTAGCAAGCTGGTTCTTAGAGTGACTTTATGCATGTGGTAACACAATGATGAAGGTTGAGGGATAGGTTGAGTGGAGGTGGTAGGTGATAGACACTTGAAGGTGAGACAGTAGCAGATGGATGCAGGAAGGTTTAGCAATGTTGTATGATAGCAGATGATAGAATAGCAGGTGGACATACAAAAGAGATCAACCCAGTGCAGAAAAGTAGCAGTAGTCTCAAGAGCTAGCAATCTAGTTTATGCAGATGTGATAAACAGTCTCTACTATGCAGAGCTAGATAGTGTAAGCTTAGTATAAGTTTATAGAGAATTCCCCTGCGGGGTACTTAGCACTATTAGCGATACAGCCGAAGGGTGGTTCAGGAGAGGCGGATGATCTAGTAGCGGGATACAGGGATCAGCGCAGCGAGGTTCCGTCAGCGAAGTAAGCTTGCAAGCATGGAAGCTTCAAGCAAGGTTAGCATCCAGATAAGGGTGTTTGAACGAACACATGTGAGTGAGAACCGACGCCTTAAATAGCCATCTAGTCCGGCGCTGAGTGATGACAGCTCCAGTCTTAAAGGTGTATGCGCACCTTTCCAAAAGTAAATGGTAGGGCGCATACACTTGTGGAAAGTGTAATTTAGGGTACCAAAGGTACCGGAACATTACAATACCCCCCCCTTAAGGCCTGCTCCTGAAGGCCTCTGGAGCTGGTTTGTCTGGGTATCTCGCATGAAAATTGCGGATTAATCTAGGGGCATGTATGTCAGAGGTGTTTAGCCAGGTGTCGTCTTGGGGCCCATAGTTCTTCCATCTAACCAAGTACTGAAGTCTTCTTCTGTAGATACGAGAATCCAGAATCTCTTTTATCTCGTATTCTTCTCCACCTTCAACTTGTACAGGAGGGGGAGGTGGAATATTAGGCCTTATTCCTTGGTCCGGAACATGGGGTTTTAGTAGCGACACATGGAAAATGGGATGGATTTTTAGGTCCATTGGCAATGTAAGCTGCACTGCAGCTTTTCCAATAAGTTTCTTGATTGGGAAAGGTCCCAAGAACAGAGGTCCAAGCTTTTTGCTAGGGATCTTCAGTCTCAAGTTTTTTGTTGAGAGCCAAACGAGGTCCCCGATAGTATACTGTGGAGAAGGTCTTCTACGAAGATCATAGTACTTCTTTTGTTGACTGTGAGCGTGTGCAATGGTAGTATTTAGTAAACCCAGAGAATCCTTTATTTGGGAAAGATAGTCTGAGGCTACTGGGTTATTTGAAGGAAGGATGCGTGGAGGGAGAATAGAGGGATGGAACCCATAGTTCAAGTAGAATGGACTCTGCTTGGTTGTACTGTGAGTTGCGTTGTTGTATGCAAATTCTGCCAGGGGGAGAAGATCCAACCAATCATCCTGTTGGTAAGAATTGTAACAACGTAAATACTGCTCGATGCATTGGTTGACTCTTTCAGTCTATCCGTTGGTCTGCGGATGGTAAGGAGAAGTGAGCTTCCGCTCAATCCGTAGTATGTGACATAGTTCTTGCCAGAATTTAGAAATAAATTGGGATCCACGGTCAGACAAAAGAGTTTTTGGGATACCATGTAATCTGAAGACATGTTTCATCAGGAGTTCTGCCGTTTGTTTGGACCAAGGTAGTCTGCGAATAGCAATGAAATGTGCCATCTTTGTCAGATGGTCCACTGACACCAAGATGGTATTAAATCCTTTGGAAGGAGGCAATTCTACGATGAAGTCCAATGACAGAACCTCCCATGGAGTTTGGGGTATTGGTAGACTGCATAGTAGACCGGATGGTCTCGTAGTGTCAATTTTGGACCTGGCACAGACATTGCATGAAGAGACGAATTTTTGTATAGATGTTTTCATGTCAGGCCACCAGAATTGCCGAGAAATCAAATTGAAAGTCTTTGTCATACCCATATGTCCTGCCATAGGCACATCATGCGATAATTCCAAGATCTTGGTGCGTAGGGTAGGTGGTATATAAAGTTTGTCGTTGTAGTAGAGGAAGCCTTCTGCATCGGTAGTTAGTTGTGGTGGGGGTGAATCCAACCTTATACCATGCAGAACCTCTTCCTTCAAGTAACGGACAACTCCAATAATGCGTTTGTGAGGTATTATAGGAACGGAAGGAATTTCAAAGTAGTTTTCTTCAGTTAGTCGTGATAGTGCATCCGCCTTTTTGTTCTTATCTGCAGGTGTGTAGGTCACTAGGAAGTTAAACCTTAGAAAGAATAGTGACCATCGTACCTGTCGATGCGAGAGAGTTTTGCTAGTCTGAAGATATTGGAGGTTTTTATGGTCCGTGTATATAATTATTGGTAATTGGGTGCCTTCGAGTAAATGTCGCCAATTCTCCAGAGCCAATTTTATAGCAAGCAGTTCCTTCTCACCCACGGGGTAATTTATCTCGGGACTGCTCAGGGATTTAGAAAAAAAGGCGACTGGATGAAGTGGTGAAGTGGGGGTAGGTCGTTGGGAGAGTATTGCTCCTTCTGCCAGGTTTGACGCATCTACCTCCAGAATGTATTGGAGGGATGGGTCTGGATGGCGTAATATGGGAGCGGAAGTAAACCTTGTCTTTAACAAGTGGAAAGCCTTATTTGCTTCTTCTGACCATTTAAATGGTATTTTTATGCTAGTGAGCTGTGTGAGGGGTCTCACAATAGCAGAAAAGTTTTTTATGAACTTCCTGTAGAAATTTGAAAATCCCAGGAATCGCTGTAGCGCCTTGCGTGTAGTTGGTGTAGGCCAATCCTGAATGCAGGATATTTTACTCATGTCCATCTCGATTCCTGTTTTGGATATGATGTAGCCTAGAAAGAGTACCTCATCTTTATGGAACAAGCATTTCTTCAGCTTCACATAAAGATTATGTGCAAGCAATCTCGATAATACAAGTCTTACATGTCTTATGTGTTCAGACAGGGTCCGTGAATATATAAGTATATCGTCCAGATATACCACAACACAGACATCTAGTAAGTCTTTAAAAATATTGTTTATAAATCGTTGGAAAACTGCAGGGGCATTGCATAGGCCGAATGGCATCACAAGATATTCGAACAATCCGTATCTAGTTCTGAACGCAGTCTTCCACTCGTGTCCATCACGGATTCGAATGAGATTGTATGCTCCTTTCAGGTCTAATTTGGAAAAATAGGTAGCTCCACGCACCTGCTCAATGAGCTCAGGGATAAGCGGTAGAGGATAGCGATCTTTTATTGTGATAGCATTCAATTTCCTGTAGTCGATGATAGGTCTGAGACTTGAATCTTTATTGCTAACAAAAAAGAGTCCTGCTGCTGTGGAAGAAGTGGAAGGTCTAATAAAACCTTTTTCCAAGTTCTCATCCAAATAGGTTTTGAGATGGGCAAGTTCATCCTGTGAAAGAGGATAAACATGACCGAACGGCAATTTGCTATTTGGGAGTAGATCAATGCTACAATCATAGTCTCGATGAGGAGGTAATGCTTGAGCATTTTTCTCAAGAAAAACCTCAGAAAGATCCTGATAACATAGTGGTGCAATCTCATCTGTCACCACAGACAGAATCTTCCCGGAAAACGGGAAGTTACACGTTTCCTCGCAATAACAAGAAGGGAAGGTCAAGGACCGTTTCTTCCAATCTATGGTTGGTTGGTGTGTGTGCAACCAGGGAAGTCCCAACACAATGGGAAAGTGGGGTGATGGTATTAAATCGAAGGTAGAAGTCTCCCTATGAGACTCGTTAATAGTGACTAGAAGTGCTTGTGTCTGATCGGTGATCGGACCAGAGGATAACGGAACACCGGTAATAAGACTTACTGAGACAGGTTTGAGTTTAGAAATAATAGGAATTTTATTTAAAGCAGCAAAACATATATCCATATAATTTCCACAAGTTCCTGTGTCAATCATGGCCTTAGTAGTAATCCTGTTCTGGTCCCACTGTAATGTCAAAAAAACAGAAATGTAGGGGTTAGTGAATGAAGTTGTCAATCCTCCTAGAGAGACATGGGAACTCTCACCCTTCTTTTTGTTGACTAGGGGACAGACGTTTATCTTGTGAT
Organism: Pelophylax lessonae; assembly: GCF_965119305.1. Taxonomy (NCBI): domain Eukaryota; kingdom Metazoa; phylum Chordata; class Amphibia; order Anura; family Ranidae; genus Pelophylax; species Pelophylax lessonae. The sequence continues at coordinate 406,473,965 of NC_138768.1, read as the reverse complement.
CCGGGGATGCACAGTACAAGCAGAGATTTTAATTTCGTCTTTTGGCTTTTTCCATAGTTGATAGCGGTGGGCGTATGGTTCCTACCTCCATAGGAACGGCCAGACTCCGAGAGGAAACGGATAATGGCATTCCCATCTTTTCAGCCTTTCTTTCTCGTAGTCTTCTATCTATGGTAATACTGAGTTGTATTAATGCATCCAGGGTTTTTGGCAGATCCGCTCGGGCGAGCTCGTCCTTAACGGCTTCTGATAGGCCAAGCCTAAATTGGGTTTTCAGAGATGCATCATTCCATTCTGAATCAAGGGTCCATCTCTTGAACTCTGCGACAAAGTCTTCCACAGGCCTCCTTCCTTGTTTCAAGGATCTTAACTGAAGATCAGCAGTACTCTGCCTATTGGGGTCATCATATAGGCTAGTGAGCTCTGCCAGGAACAAGGCATAGGAGTTGAGAAGCTGGTCGTTTTTCTCAAAAAGAGAATCTGCCCAGGCTCGAGGATCGCTTGATAGGTAAGAAATAATAGTACAAACCTTAATGTGATCAGTAAGGTAGGTACGAGGTTTTAGCAAAAAAAGTAACTCACATGCGTTTTTAAATTCGCGAAATTTTTTGCGATCGCCTGTAAATACCAAAGGGGGATTTATCTTGGGTTCAGGGGACTGAGCAGAGGTAAGTTGTGTCAGTCTAATTACCTGCTGCGACAGAGCCTGATTGTCTTCTTTTAATTCAGCAAGTGCGTGTATTAACGCAGATACTTGCTGTTTTAATTGTGTCACCTGAGTGGTTATTTCTGGAACTATTTCTGCTGAATCCATTTTTAGGTTCGTTCAATCTGTAACGCTCCTGCGTTTTTATATGGTGTGGTTTTTCAGCTGCAGAAATAGTTCCACGTCAGTTGTCATGTAAGAGATATGCTGAGATACCATTCCCAACCTCAATGACTCATCATGTGTGGAAGGTCTTATTTCAGCCAGTAAATACACACAATTAGCAAGCTGGTTCTTAGAGTGACTTTATGCATGTGGTAACACAATGATGAAGGTTGAGGGATAGGTTGAGTGGAGGTGGTAGGTGATAGACACTTGAAGGTGAGACAGTAGCAGATGGATGCAGGAAGGTTTAGCAATGTTGTATGATAGCAGATGATAGAATAGCAGGTGGACATACAAAAGAGATCAACCCAGTGCAGAAAAGTAGCAGTAGTCTCAAGAGCTAGCAATCTAGTTTATGCAGATGTGATAAACAGTCTCTACTATGCAGAGCTAGATAGTGTAAGCTTAGTATAAGTTTATAGAGAATTCCCCTGCGGGGTACTTAGCACTATTAGCGATACAGCCGAAGGGTGGTTCAGGAGAGGCGGATGATCCAGTAGCGGGATACAGGGATCAGCGCAGCGAGGTTCCGTCAGCGAAGTAAGCTTGCAAGCATGGAGGCTTCAAGCAAGGTTAGCATCCAGATAAGGGTGTTTGAACGAACACATGTGAGTGAGAACCGACGCCTTAAATAGCCATCTAGTCCGGCGCTGAGTGATGACAGCTCCAGTCTTAAAGGTGTATGCGCACCTTTCCAAAAGTAAATGGTAGGGCGCATACACTTGTGGAAAGTGTAATTTAGGGTACCAAAGGTACCGGAACATTACACCAGTAAAACGGTGTCTCACACTGCCCTGCAAACGCCCAGTTGCTCTTTATTTTTTGTCACTCTGACGTAAATCAGAGCCACTAGAGCAGGGGGTCTTCAAACTATGGCCCTCCAGATGTTCAGGGACTACAATTCCCATCATGACTAGTCATGTCTGTGAATCTCAGAGTTTTACAATGCCTCATGGGGTGTGTAGTTCCACAACAGCTGGAGGGCCGTAATTTGAGGATCCCTGGGCTAGAGGCTTTCAGCTTATAGATTTACTACTGCTTAGGTGCTCTGGGCTTTAGCAAAATGTCGGCCTTCAGCAAGAAGAAGCAGAAGCAATGCTGGAGGCAACTTACAGCACACACTAATTTTGGTAGCATAATTTATATTGTGAAATTTATGTTTCTTGCTAAAGAACATTATTTTTTATCAAGTTATTATGGGTAAAGTTACGCTTTAATCCCAAAACATAGTTACTATATCCACCAAAACAGAAATATAATTTTGGGTTGACGTGGCTCCCCCATAATATAATAGGTTTATTACATGCATTATTGTTTATAATGATAATGACTAACTTGATCTGATTATAAAATAGTGAAGAGTTTGCAGGGTTCAAAGGGATGGCATCGAAATTGTCTTATTGACATTCTTTTTCTGGTAGTATGATGATATTTTTTCTTGCATCTACAAAATCCTCATTCATCAGGCTTGATGTATTTTTTGGAGATCAAAAGCCTTAGAAAGAGAAAATAGAATCCTATTCTTTTTTATTTAAAACAGAAAATACAGCTTTGGGAACAGAAAATCATGTGTCAGAATGAACTAGTAAATCAGTATGCTTCTGTTTCCATTATTTACATAGACAGGCTAGTCACCCTTTTTGTCTTTCCTGTTTTTATACTATGTGTATATTTATGGTTTTCTTCTGCAAACCTGCAATGCAGTGCAGAGAGAGATTTAAATATTTCCGGAGTGACTGTAGTCATCATTTGCATTCCACTGACTCATTGAAAGGAGAAACATCTAAGCAGAAATACAGAAGATAAAAGAGAAACCATTAATCCAAGTACGATTACTGGCACAGTATCTTGATCCAGTCTTCTCCCATAAATGAGACTGAGATCTTGCTGTGTACATCCCTCTGGCTTAGCCCTAGAAAATAAGCAATATTGCTTTGTAGAAAATGGAACTTTTTAAAGATGCAACATATTGGCTAGAGACATAAACTTGTTACATCTTCATTGTGGTACAAGAAATAACTAAACAAAAATGTCATAGTTTAAATAAAGGTGAATAGACCGAAATTCTTCTTTGGCTGAATAAAACATAAAAGGCAACATTTTGACAGTATAATAAATGTAAGACCTCAACCAAAACAATATAAAATTAGTTATTTAAAAAATGACGGAACAGTAAAAAATAAATTTTCTTTTTATAAATTGTAAACACATCTATATTAGTACAGGTAGTGTACATCCATATCTGACTATAAAATGTCTAACCCAGACAAATTTTTTTTTAAATATGGTAAAATTACAATTATAATTATAAAGCAATGTTAAGCAAAAAATAAATACATAAATAAAAATCATATAAAACATAATCATCTTAAATACTCTTTACAAAATAACCAGCACTTTCTGCCATTAACCCTAGAGGAAGTTCCGTAAGACAACTAATATCTGTCCACATATAACCTTGTAGAAAAAGTATGATTTCAGTACCTTTCCATCTTCCCATTAGAGGCAAATGTTGGAATCTTGACACTAGAAGCAAAAAAAAGTTGAGCACTATGCCTAAAACTATACTTGAAATGGAAACATTTGGTTCACATGAAATTTCCAGGTCCTTCCTAACTACAAAATAATGATTCATTGTAATTGATAAATTAAAGAAAAGATGCCATAGACTGGCATATGTTCTGATGTTACGCATTAGATATCTCTGTACATTTTGAAAAACCAATCAATCCATCAATCAATAGCAGTACTCCAAATATATTTAAAAGTAAAGAGAAAATTTGAAATTTAGCCTTGAAATACACATGAGGACATTACCTTCCCACAAGGGGATTTAGGGTTGCATTCCTGCAACTAGGCCACTCAGATACTATAAATACCTAGTCTAGTATACATCACCATGTATGAGAAGATTGTGGTCCTTCTGACATTAGCATTGTTATTTTTGCTGCATGGAGTTAGATTTGCTTCTTGATCATGTAAACACTGTGATTGTCTGGCATAATGATCATGTGATCTGTAGGCCATCATACACGTTCTGCATTGTTGTTAGGTGACTGGGGGTAGTTGGTAACAGCATGGTCACAGGGCAGGTGCATGCTGTATAGTGAGCTCCCAACACAGCGATGCCAGGCAGAGATGTATAGTAACGAAGTAGAACTACTTAAGTACTGTACTTAAGTACCGAAATGCGGTATCTGTACTTTCCTAGAGTAGAATTTTTTTCTCCTACTTCTACTTTTACTTCACTACATTTTTTCGATGATTTCGATACTTCTACTCAAGTATTTTTTTTTTGTGCTGCATAGTTACTCGTTACTTTTAAAAAAATTACCACTGCCAGAACAGTAGATGGCAGGTTGCATAAAGCTCAAAAAAATGTGTATAATGTCATTTGTAAATCAGCGCATACGAAAATAAAGGCTATGTATAATAAAAGCTGCTATACCAAATCTTTCCAATAAAAAGAAAATATGAAACAAACAAATAAATTGTGCTACAGCGCTTAAAGTGCATCAAGAAACTACTAACAAACACCGGTTAATCATTTGAATAAATCATTTGAAATAATAAAAACAATATGATGTTCATACTTTTGACTTCTTTCTTTAATAACTACATAACACAGTACTTGTACTTCTACTTTCAGTACTTGAGCAGAAATTTTTTTTCAAAACTACTGGTACTTTTTACTTTTAGTACTTAAGTAGCAAATTTTTTGAAAAAACTACTTGCAATACTTAAGTAAAAAAAATGTTGAATACTTTAGTACTTCTACTTAAGTAACTTTTTCTGCGAGCACTTCCACTTCTACTCAAGTAATTTTTTGATCGAGCACTTGTACTTTTACTCAAGTAGAAATTTCGAGTACTTTATACAAGTCTGATGCCAGGTGAATGTATATATGTGCCAGCACAGGATAAAGCCTGCCACAATGCTGGCACATATATGCGTGCAGCTGCCGTTAAGAAGGTAAAATATGAGCCAGGGTTCAAATCGGGTTGAGGAAGTGTTTGTAATGGGGTGCCACAATTTACCTATATTTAAAAATCATATACTACTGTGATCTACGATGTCGCCTATAATTAATACAATTAATGTTTCATAAAGAGAATTTGTTTCTTTGAGATAAAAATAAATAATAATTATTCCTGATATTGTTTGATATTGTTGACATTTTGGAAATTTTATTTTTGGGCTCCAGTACAGTCGCAATTTTCTAATTTAGGTCCTCGGATATAAATATTTCAAAACCTCTTGTATATACTGTAGGTATCCAAATTCAATGTGGCTTAACTTTAATTATATAATGTCTTTGTTCAGAGCTTGAAGTGGTTCCAACTGATGAAGTCTAAAATATTTATAGACAGTAAAGTAGCATGTTCAAGGACTTAAAGAGGTGGGCAGATGGCTATCATCTCCCAATTTCTGAAATTCTGATCCCAAAGAACAGTTTTGTTGTTGCACGTAAGGTAATAACTAGTGTTGAGCGAACACGGACTGTATTATTCGGGTATGTACCGGATAATTGGATTTTTGTTACTCGGACACGGACCCGAAAACTTTACTGTATGTTCGGGTTTAAAATCCGTGTTCGGTAATTTTATTTCCTGTATGTAATGGTGCGGTTTTAATGGCGGGCTTTCAACAGCCAATCAACAAACGTTTAACTAGTGTGCCATAGAGGCCATCACAGCCGTGCCTACTAATGGCATGGCTGTGATTGGCCAGCTGAAGCATGTGACCCAGGTCTTTATAAGCTAGAGACAGAGCGCGCTGTGCGTCAGTCTGCTGTAGTGTAGGGAGAGAGCACACATAACGGTGCTGGCTGCTGCTGATTAGGGACAGACAGGGAAAAACAACATTGTGCCCGAAAAATATGCAGGGACAGGTCGGAGTGTAGGCAGGGAAAGATATCTGAGCATTTTAGGGACAGGCTGGAGAGATTAGGCAGGGAGAGATTAGGAGACACAGGACAGAACAATCGTCCGTTAGCGATCTACATCGATTTTGCTGTGTGGGGGGTGGTGCAGTGAATGATCTTTTTGCCCTCACTTGAGCCCACTGAGGAGGAGGAGGAGGAGGGAGAAAAAAAATATATTTTTATCAGTCTGTTGTGTGCAGCGTTCAGCTATATTTTACTACAGAGTGCTGTTCTAATCTGCTATTTAAAAATTACAAATTTAAAGGGGAATTTTTTTTAAGAGCACTTGCCATGCTCTTAACTACATTTTGCTGCCATTTTCAGCACTCTAGCCCTTTCCATTGGTTTTTTAGAGCCATTTTAGTGCCTGAAAGTTCGGGTCCCCATTGACTTCAATGGGGTTCGGTGTCCGGGTAAAGTTCTGAAAAAGTCCGGGTCACGTACCTGGACTTTTTTTTCAAGTTCTGCTGAACCCGCCGAACACGGACATCCAGGTGTCTGCTCAACTCTAGTAATATCGTAACAGTGAATGATCACTTAGGAATGCAAGCACACAGAAATATTTTATGAATCCTGCTTATATTTGGATGTAAACTTCAACCAGCTTTTTACCTGTAGTCTAATTTTCTTACAGTGCATCTGAAAAGTATACCCATTGCTTCACTTTTTCCACATTTTGTAATGTTAAATGATTTTGAAAGGCACACACCTGTCTATATAAGGTCCCACAGTTAACAGTGCATGTCAGAGCACAAAAAAAGTAATGAAGTCCAAGGAATTGTCTGTAGACAGAATTGTATCAAAACACAGATCTGGGGAAGGGTACAGAAACATTTCTGCAGCATTGAATGTCCCAATGAGCACAGTGACCTCCATCATCCATAAATTAAAGTAGTTTAGGACCACCAGGACATCCTAGAGTGGGCAGCCTGGCCAAACTAAGCAATTGGGGGGAGAAAGGCCTTGGTTAGAGAGGTGACCAAGAACCCGATGGTCACTCTGACTGAGCTCCAGTGTTTCTCTGTGGAGAGAGGAGAATCTTCCAGAAGAACAACCATCTCTGCAGCACACCACAAATCAAGCCTGTATGGTAGAGTGGCCAGACGGCAGCCACTATGCAGTAAAAGGCACAGGACAGCCCATCTGGAGTTTGCCAAAAGGCACCTGAAGGACTCTCAGACCACGAGAAACAAAATTCTCTGGTCTGCTGAAACAAAGATTGAACTCTTTGGCCTTAATGGTAAGCATCATGTCTGGAGGAAACCAAGCATCACCTGGCCAATACCATCCCTAAAGTGAAGCATAGAGGTGGCAGCATCATGCTGCAGGAATTTTTTTTCAGCAGCAGGAACTGGGAGACTAGTCAGGATCGAGGGACAGATGAATGCAGCAATGTACAGAGACATCCTTGACGATAACCTGCTCCAGAGCGCACTGGACCTCAGACTGGGGTGAAAGCCCATCTTACAACAGGACAATGACTCTAAGCACACAGCTAAGATAAAAAAGGAGTGGCTACAGGACAACTCTGTGAATGTCCTTGAGTCACCCTGCCAGAGCCCAGATTTGAAACCAATTAAACATCTCTGAAGAGATCCAAAAATGGGTGTACACTGATACTCCCCATCCAACCTGATGGAGCTTGAGAGGTCCTGCAAAGAAGAATGGGAAAAACTGCCCAAAAATAAGCATCATACTCAAAAAGACTCAAAGCTTTAATTGGTGCCAAAGGTGCTTCAACAAAGTATTGAGCAAACGCTGTGAATACTTATGTACGTGATACATATGTTTATGCGATTTCTTTTTCATTTATTTATTTTTAATACATTTTCAAAGATTTCAAACAAACTTCTTTCATGTTGTCATTATGGGGTATTGTTTGTAGAATTTTGAGGAAAATAATTAATTTAATCTTTTTTGGAATAAGGCTGTAACATAACAAAATGTGGAAAAAGTGATGCTCTGTGAACACTTTCCGGATGCACTGTATATTCTTTCCCTAAAGGAGGATATAGTGTTTACATGGCTTCCTGTCACTTGTCTTTAAGGGAGTTGGCACAGTCCTTTGCCTTTTAATGTTTTTGTCCACATTACAGAACATTTCATCTGGGGATGTCCTCAAACATCTCACAATTCATTTTTTAGCAAATGACCAAATGTACCAATTGTTGGAAGGACAGGATGGAAAATGTATGCATATGAGCTATGCCACTAAGGAAATCAATAACCTGTATTCTAACTAAATCCTAGATTGGCTGGCAAAGGGGAAAATCATAAAGAAACTTTAAAAGTAGATTCATTAAACTTAAACTTTTTACTTTACCTTTACCTTGGCAATGCCAAGCCACAGCAAGCAAAGCCAACAGAATACTGGCATGTATAAAAAAGGGGATTCACTCCAGAAATAAAGACTCTAGTCCAGCCACATCTGGAGTATGCTGTCCAGTTCTGGGCACCGGTCCTCAGGAAGGATGTGCTGGAACTGGAGAGAGTCCAGAGAAGGGCAACAAAAATAATTAGGGGAATGGAGAGCATCGGCTATGAGGAAAGACTACAAGCATTGAACTTATTCTCTCTGGAGAAGAGACGATTGAGAGGGGATATGATATCAATGTACAAATACTGTACTGGTGAGGACCCTAGCATAAGGAACAAAATTCAGAGAAAGGGAATACAATAAGACACGTGGCCACTCACTAAAACTAGAGGAAAGGCGGTTTAACCTTAAAATACGTAAGGGGTTCTTCACTGTCAGAGCAGTAAGGATGTGGAATTCTCTTCCACAAGCAGTCGTATCAGCAGGGAGCATCGATAGTTTCAAAAAACTATTAGATGGACACCTTAAAGACCACAACATACAGGGGTATACAATATATGGTTAACAGCAAACACACACATACATCATAGGTTGAACTGGATGGACTGATGTCTTTTTTCAACCTCCCAAACTATGTAACTATGTAACCTTATTTTCCACAACAGACTGTTGCACGTGGTCCTCTAAGGTGCTTGATAGGTTTTAGTGTTCTAAGTAGATTTAATTTTTATGATCATATAAGGAATGCAATTATCCTTAGGAGCGTTGAAAGACCAAAGCTAAATAACTCTTTTCTTTGATCTTTAGTATATGTTGAGAATATGGTTTCTTATCTGACATATCTTTTGATGTTGTTTTAAATATCTTTTAAGTTTATTATATGAATAGATTCCATACCATGCAAACAAATGTTGAAGGCTTACAGTGTACTAGGTGCTAGGGCAGATGTTTTATGCATTGATACATATCAAATTTCTTCATTTAGAAGACTGTTAGACTTTGAGCTTCAGATTACCTCTTCATGGAAATATCCCAACACAAGAGCTTTCATTCTGCAGCTGTTTCACTGATCTAATACCATATAATAACATACATCTAAAACAGTTTGAATGCACATTGTATCATTAGAATTCCTACATAACCACATTATGGATTCAGTGAACAATAGTGGCTGGCCTTCCTCGACTCTGCAGTCTTGTCTCATACCAATATCAAAACCCATTTCTTTCAATTAAGCTTCCTCCTAAAGCAGCATTACAATTTTGATAGCTTTCTGGAGACAGATCGTTGTCTGTGTGACCTTATCTTTCTGTACTTTGAATTCAGCTATGAATTAAATTGCAGGAAATGATTCACTTTCCAATCATTCTGTTTAAGCTGGCAGAAATCAGAGGCCTCCTGTGAGCTACAACAATGTACGTTGTTATTCATCGGGGACAGGTTAAGATCAGGCATGCTTTGCAAATTTCACCGTTCCTGTGCACTATTCCTGCTTTTCATTAAAAGATTCTTTCTTATCTCTGAATGTAGTCTTTGTTTTCTTTCACATTCTAATGTTATGTTCATCATTTGTTTTGCTGCTTGTTTATGCAGCTTTGCTATAGGCAGGAACAATTGAATGAGTCAATGGAAGAAGAAAGGAAATATATAATTGAAGAATAGCATGTGATACATGTTTGCAAAAATATGTTAACGGGGAACACATTGTTCTATTTCTTTAATCTTAAGAAAGGTGAGTGCACAATTTGTCTCTCCAATAATTGAAAAGCTAAAAGTCACAATGTCTTTCAGGTAGTTCAATTATCCATTCAGGTTAACCTGACTTGACTTTAAATTCTAAAGGCATATAGTAAAAAGTATCCCAGTGGGAAACATTTATTTATGGATTGTTATGTGACATTGTTAATTGCAATTTCTCCTCCTGCTCATATTAATTATCAATCAATTTCCTTGCATGTCCTCCCATGCATTTAATCCCAAAACTCTTAAAGCACATGCTAAATATGCTATTAAAGATGTACTCACAAATACAGAATGGAGCTTGCAAAATTAGAGGTAGGCCCTAAGGTGTTTGACACAGCATGTGCTATTCTTTTGTTCATTCTTTTCTCAAGCTTTGGCTAACATTATTTACAGAATGTGAGTTAGCTTGATACACAGCAGGCCTAGATGATTATTACCAGAATATAAGTTAAATCCCCTGAAGCATGGATATATAATAGATATTCCAGCCTTAACTGCAATATGCATAAGCCAGGAAGGCTGAGGTTTAGCAGTACTGTCAAAGGCTTGAATGAGATTCCCATCCATGATCAAGCAATAAATGTAATAGGTATATGAACATCAGCCATTTGTAATGTGGATCAGGTGAATCAGACAGTACACCTAAAGAAATCCCTTGTTTTACTTTCCAGCTTGTTGAGAATAATGGCTGATTCACACCACTAGTAATCCTGAATGCACAGCTGCTGATGGGCACTGGGAGGACACAGTGCACATCAAACAGCACATAAAAATTTTTTGGGTTAAAATGCAGTGGCTTCTATGGTAGCCTGCTGTGCTGAAAAACTGTGTGCAGTACTTTTTTAGGGCACACCACTGCAATGCAATGATGTGAACTGCATTGGTAACAAGGTAAATTGCTTTGTCCCTTTGCTGGGCAATGCTGGCCAGTGCATCTCAATGTAAATGGTATAAATGAGGCTTGAATGTGACAGTGTTGTAAGATATGGAAAACAATTTTAAGTACCTAGAGGGTTTCTTTTTTTAAACTGCATAGTCTGTTGTCGGTATTGTGATTGGCAAATGGTTATGTCATAAAAATATACATTGATTTGAAAGACCAAAGCTGCCCATAGATGGATTTAACTAAAAGCAAATTATATAATGGGTCTTTTAAGTCCCATACCCTCTCAGCAAATAACACACTAAAAATTTCATTTAAAAACAAGTCTCTTAATTAGTACATACATTAAGACCATCACATAATTACAATTTGGGAAACTCCTTGCTTTCTCCCAGGACCACCGGATGGACCTTTTACTTCCGGGTATACATTACAGGATGACATCAATTCCAGGCCTACAGAAAGTGGCGTCCTCCCACTACATGCATCCAGAAGTGAGAGGCACACTTTGAAGTCCCGGGAGAAAGCAGGGCTTGCGATGTTGACATGTGTATTGGGATGGCGGAACCAATGTTTTAAATATAATAGATGTGATACTCTATGAGCTTTTCCTTTTTTGTGACACCTACGCCTAAGTGAGGAGCATACTTAACCTCTCTAGCAGTCTGATTATGTCAGAATTTTTGATCTCAAAGCGGTACATTGTTTTGCATGGAAATCTGTTTTATATTTTAGGCCTGTAATTCTTAGGAATAACTCACTTAAATCTGTCCAAACAAGAGTCTAGTAGACATCCCGGGTATGATAAAGTTTGAAACACAAAATAATAAATTATAATATAATAATAATACATTTTATTCAATAATATAATCAAACCAAAAACACTGAAATGTGTACAAACAAGGGGTGCGATATTACTAGTCACTGTAATAATAGTTTAGTAAACATCTCGGGTATGAAAGATTTTGAAACATGGGACTGCACAAAGTCTGACGTCACAATCGGGACAATAGAATCTGTTTCCTTTCTTATTTTCCTCCCACTGTCATCTCTCTTCGAGCAACAAACCACGCACATCCTTGTAGATGCTGACTTTTCCTCAGTTGGTGGGATGTAGTCCATGAAGTTTGACAATGCCAACAGCACGACGTCCAGATCTATTTACAGAAAATCCACTGTAAAAGCCACTAGGTAAAAAGCTGTGGTGAAATGGCTTGATACAAAGTTGAAATCCTAACAGATTACACTGTATCATTTCATTTGTTTTATTTATTTTTTTACTTTCCCGCCGGTTCCACCCCCCTGCAGCGCTCGTAGGGAAGGGAACCGGAAGACAGGTGCCGGCCAGAGCACACAGCGGGAGGATGGCTGGAGGACGGCAGGAGGACGGCGGGAGGACGGTGGGAGGATCGTAGCGGGAAGGTAAGTGTGATTGTGGGGTAATCCCAAGTGTGGAACTGTATATTAACCCCCAGCCACATTCGGGAATACCGCCAGGTAGCTTAAAGGAGTGAGAGTGGCAGTGATCCTAAGGGGCACAAGAACTTTAGAACCCATAGATAGTTTAGAGGGTCATGGCTATCCAATGAATCTTCTGGTGTGAAGGTGACGAGTAACGTCATAAGATCACTATGCACTTTTATTGGACACTTCATTGTTGTTTTTTTATTTACTCTTACTTCCATACAGTAAAAATAAGCACAGGACACTTATTTTTGGGACTTTGAACACAATCTATTTTTAATGCACTTTTTTTTATTGCACTTTATTTTGTATGCACTTTAGTAGTTAAAATCTTAGTTTTGCTATGAATAATGCACTTTGTTGGCATATGCTGTTATTTAAATTTACATATAGAGTGACACAATTCTTTTGTGTTTAATACAGCAGCTTTGTAATTTATATTAGGTTGATTGTTGCTGTGGCATGGGTTTTTTTTCTGCTATTTAATAAGCAAAACTTCCTGCGTGAGGCCATACCTTCAAGCATTTGACGAGTAGTAGATTTTTATCAGTCCTAGATGTACAGTATGTACTTGAATTGAAATATTAGGGCGATCATTTATAGTTGAATTGGTTCTTTGGTTTGGCCTCTGGTAGGGTGTAATGATATTTATTACCTGCTGCTGTATTTCACTGTTTTTAACATTATTATTATTATTTCAGGTACTTATATAGCGCTGTGAATTTACGCAGCGCTTTACATATACATTACACATTCACATCAGTCCATACTCTCAAGGAGCTTACAATCTAAGGTCCCTAACTCACATACAAACACAGTAGGGCCATTTTTTTTTTTTATATACAGGATCCAATTTAACATGGAGTTTCTCAAATTTTAATCATGTGATGGTCTTAATATATAAACTAATAAAGAGATTTTTAATTACATTTTCTGTGTTTAATTTGCTGAGAGGTTACACCTTAAAACGGTAGTATCCCTGTACAGAAAAAAAAAAAAACACATTATGAAATACTTACCTTAGAACAAAGCCCCGACACGGTCGCCCGGACACCGCTAAGGGAGCTGTCATGTTACCTCGGCGTCTCTTCAGGGTTCGGCAGCTCTGGCGCTGTGAGTGGCCAGAGCCGCAATGACGTCACTCCCATGCATGCGCGCGGGAGTTCACTTTCTGGCAAGGAGTTCTGAAGGTCCGCCGGTATCAGCGGCTGCATGCAGGGTGAATATCTCCTAAACCATCCAGGTTTAGGAGATATTAATTTTTCCTACAGGAATGCCTTATTATAGGCTTACCTGTAGGTAAAAGTTAAAAAGTGGAGTATACTACCGCTTTAAAACAAAATGGTTAGCATGTGTTATGAATGCCAAGCCTCTGATTCAGACCTAATATTTTTGTATAGATTGATCAAAATTTGGTCAATTCACCAGGAAGTGGCCAAATTCTGATCTATGTGTGGCCGCTCCGAATGGGCTTGATGTAAAATTGTTCTTGATTAGCGGTTGCAGCGGCTGCTCAGTGTATTCTGACATCAGAGGAGTCCCAACCTCCTTTTGTTTTTATATATACATAGGGATGGAGGAATATGACCTTACCCTGTCGTTTGCTCATCTAAAGTCCCAAATTTCTTCTCTCCCCCTTTTTCCATCAGAGGAGTCCCGCTGTCAGAACACCGTGGCACAATGGGGAGGATTCCTCCACCCACCTCACTTGTGTGGATGGGGTAATCTGTTAATTTTTTTATCAGCCTACTGGCTGATGAGAAAAATAAGTCATCCATGGCCAGTTTAAGCATGAATACAAATGGATCTGTATATGATTTATACAGAATTACAATACAGGTTATACTTTTTGGCTTATATAATAGAACTACAACACTGGAAAAGTGGAGTGGCTGCTCACCCGGTATTAATTACTAGAAGACAATGATACAGAAGTATCCACCCCCAGTGGGATTGGGCAGCACAGTGAGTGGTACATCAAAAAATGTAGTTTAGATAAAAAATATGTACTTTATTGACAAAATTACATACACATGATAAAATCCCACTAAGGGAAAACATCAAAGCTCCAGTGATCTCAGTAACAATAAATCTCAAAGTCTCATAGCATATTATAACATTATGACAAAATGGTTAGCGCATCAACCCCAAAAATAGATGTTGGGGGAGCATACACCCCGACGCGTTTCAACCTATAGAAGGTCTTCTTCAGGGGGACTGTATTGCTTAAAAAGAGCACATTGTAATTTACAATATGTTTACACAGCAAAACAGTAATATTTGTACCGTTGTGTATTTCAACTTTACCATAAAGATGAGATTATTGAGAAGACGAAGAGCAGGCAAAAGTCATTATTGTATCCTCCACCTTCAGAGGGGAGTGGCGCCTCCCGCCCTGGGCGACTGAACAGGCGTGGGGGTCTACAAGGAGTCACCAGACCATAACAGCATACAGGGAAGCACACGACACCTAGTGGGGGATTATGGGAATTATAGTTAGCTTCATTTCTATATTTCTAATGCAAAGCTGGTCTATATTGAATTTCAATGGCCAGCACTATCAATGGATAACAGGAAGACATCTGGAGCCGAAAAAACTTTGAAAGGGAAAAGTGGAGAGAACAGAAAAAGAAAAAGAAAGAAAAGGGGGCAGACAGGGGAGAGGGATGGGGTGGAAAAGAAAGGAAGGAAAAAGGGGGAAGGGGGGAGAAGAGGAGGGGGGCATATGATGAGAAGGAGGGGGGGAAAAGGAAAAGAAAAGGAAGGGAACAGTAAGGACCACAATGAAGAACTGACAGCCATAAGGCTTCAAGACAGGAGAAGAGTGAAACAAGTTGGTAAAGGGGAGAAAAAGCACTGGAGAAAACATGAACCATAGGGCAATGAAACCAAGCCTGGGGACAGGAGATGGGAGCCCGTGTAAGAAGGGTGAAGACATATCAAGTCAAGAAAAGAGAATAGACCATACAGATGAAGAAAGAAGAGCCGTGGGTCCAAAATTTTTACACCCCTATCCCTCTCCCCTGTCTGCCCCTTTTCCTTTCTTTTTCTGTTCTCTCCACTTTTCCCTTTCAAAGTTTTTTCGGCTCCAGATGTCTTCCTGTTATCCATTGATAGTGCTGGCCATTGAAATTCAATATAGAAATATAGAAATGAAGCTAACTATAATTCCCATAATCCCCCACTAGGTGTCGTGTCCTTCTCTATACGCTGTTATGGTCTGGTGACTCCTTGTAGACCCCCACGCCTGCTCAGTCGCCCAGGGCGGGAGGCGCCACTCCCCTCTGAAGGTGGAGGATACAATAATGACTTTTGCCTGCTCTTCGTCTTCTCAATAATCTCATCTTTATGGTAAAATTGAAATACACAACGGTAAAAATATTACTGTTTTGCTGTGTAAATATATTGTAAATTACAATGTGCTCTTTTTAGGCAATACAGTCCCCCTGAAGAAGACCTTCTATAGGTTGAAACGCGTCGGGGTGTATGCTCCCCCAACATCTATTTTTGGGGTTGATGCGCTAACCATTTTGTCATAATGTTATAATATGCTATGAGACTTTGAGATTTATTATTACTGAAATCTCTGGAGCTTTCATTTTTTCCCTTAGTGGGATTTTATCATGTGTATGTAATTTTGTCAATAAAGTACATATTTTTTATCTAAACTACATTTTTTGATGTACCACATACTTTTTGGCTTTGACTTACTAAAAGCAAATAAACTGTAAACTTCTTTGCAAAGGAAGTTTCACTTTGCAAGGACATTTTCCCAAGAGCTTTGCAAATGAGTTGAAGCTTGGCTGACTACCATAATCCAATCATGTGCAAGTAAAATGTTTTTTGTTTTACTTCCTTACATGTGATTGGATATTTTTTGCAATTTGAAATTTTACCACATTCATTAGGCTCTAGGGAAAATTCTCTTGCAAGGAGCAATTTCCCTTGGAAAGTGACTGGTTCAAATACTTTTTCAATGGGAAGGAAATGACTGAGGATGAGCCAAGTTTGGGTCAGCCATCGACAAGCAGAACCCCAAACATTATCAAGCGGGTGCGACAAATGCTGACACGAGATTGGCAACTGACTCTATTGATGGCGAAGGAATTGGCATTAGCAAGGACATCGTCCATCGTCTGTGAAGATTTGGGTATGCGGAAGATCTGTTCCTGGTTTGTTCCACACAAGCTGACAGACGAGCAGAAAGAAAAATGGATAGAAACCTTTAGCGATTTCATTACCATGTGTGACCAAAATCCACCTTTTCTGCTAACCATCATCACAGGAGATTAAACCTGGTGCCACCAGTTTGATCCGGAATCCAAGTGGCAATTAATGGAATGGCAATCACCATTTTCCCTGCGACCCAAAAATAGTCACCTGCAAGAGCGCCATGAAAGGCACACATTTTGTGGATGTGGTGGAAATCCAAAAATGTGTGACAGCGGTTCTGCGATCAATTCTTAAAGAGGCCTTTGCTGACAGTTTCCAGAAGCTTTATGAATGCTGTCAAATATGTGTGTTGTGAAGGATGGTGAAAATTGTGAAGGCCAATAAAGGTAATTTGTTTGTATCTTCTGTTTAGTTTGTTTCCTGATATCCTATTCAAACTTTTTTAACACACTTCGTATATAAATTTAAATAATTGATCAATCCTAATGTACTGACTACAGTACCTATATAATTTCTTGAGGCTCTAAAATGGCAGGACAGTTCAAATATCTCATAAATGACCACTTTTTGGAAAGTATTCAAGGTACTTGAATCGAGTTCAAGGTATTTAGTAAGAGACATAAGGAATGTTTGAAGTTGTAATTGTTTGTCACATTTTTTGGGAAAATTAAGATATTAAAAAAAACAACTTGTTTTTTTCACACAGTTGCCATTTTAACAAGCAATTTTTCTTACACAGCACAGATATACTTAGAATTACACCCATGTATACCACATGTGTGAGACTGTTTTGCAGCCTAGATGGATAGAGAGGCCCAAAATGCAAGGAACACCTTGGGCTTTCCTGACTACCTATCACATTTTGTTATGTAATTGGAAACAACCAAAAAAATTACTCCATTTTGGAAAGCATGGTGTGGTGGTGATCAGGAACACTGTAAATGGTGTAGGGGTGACCAGGCACACTGTAACTGGCATAAACAAGACTGAGTTATGAATATTTATTCTTCCTTCAAAATTAACCCATGGGATTTTCGAATCAGGGATGTGCCACTGAGCAAAAAAAAGTGAATGAGCTTTTAAGATAGTTAAATAAGGAACTAGGGATATTCAACGGCATACCTATTGATTTAGAAACGTTAACAGAAAGTTCACAAATAACAGAAAATGTTTGAAGTGTGGTCAATAGGTTTGGGAGAAAAGGTGATTGGTTGTGTGATAAATAATAGAATGTCATCAGCATACATACTCAACTTGTATGTGTTATTTGAGGAGGTATAGCTTTTTATATCTGGGTTACCGATGATTGCTGTGGCTAATGGCTCAATGGCAAGCACAAAAAGAAAAGAGGAAAGTGGGCAGCCCTGTCTTGTACCTTTGCTAACATAAAAGAATTCTGAGTTACAGCCTGGAAGGCATATCCTAGTTCTTTTATAGTTAATAGTTAATTTTGAGAGGGAGTCAATTCTACCTTATCAGATAACAGGTCTAATGTGGACCAGAAATGTCCCTAATAATGTGATAGCATCACAAAATACTCTAGTCTCACAATCCTTATCTCTTTGGAGATCATTTGGTAATAACTTCGGCTTGATCTCATGTGTTCGTCCAGGTGCTATGTTTCAAGGGGATCCAAAGTTTCTCCCCGGTCTCCATAATAGTAACATTTTCAAACATTGGATTAATAGAAATTTAACAATCCTAAATAAATTTATACCTAACACCACGTGTACATCGTATGAGATTCTGCAATCCAAATATAAGTTATCTCATAGCGAACACTACAACTTCCTGCAGATCAGGCAATTTTCCAAAAGCACTATCAAATAACTGACACCCCCAGCCCAACATTCTATGAAAAGATGTGCCTTAAAAATCCTAGAGGTAGGGGTATTATATCTGAAATATATCAAAGTATGACACACTCCATCTCGGAGGAAAAACTCCCTTATACACACAAATGGGAGAAAGAATGTAATTTACATCTCACATCGGATGAATGACAGGATTGTATTTTGAAACCTCAGGAAATTCACCAGATCTATCACAATCCGTGAAACCCCCTAAAAACGAATAACCAGATGGTACTTTACCCCATCTAAACTGCATGCTATCTTCCCATCTTCTTCCCCTAACTGCTATAGAGGATGTGATGCCCCGGGATCATTTACCCATATTTTTTGGGAATGTGACAGGATATCTTTTATTTGGCAACAACTGGATAGTTTTGTCTCCAAAATCTCTAACAGGCAAATAAACCTCACTCTCCCCAATTGCCTTCTATTCACTACAATACCTGGTTTGTCTGTTCCTCAAATGAGACTTATTCACACTACATGTGTTGCCATACATTGATTGATAGCAGTAAATTGGAAATCCTCTTCATTCCCCCAGACCCAATTAAAGGCTAGAGTTTCTTTGATTAACCAAATGGAAAAAAATTTCCATATAATTTATAATTCAACAAAATTCTTTGATAACAAATGGGAACCTTGGTTCGATCACTCTAACATTCTATTTCCGCCAATGGGTTCCTAATCACAAATCTATCTATACAACGTGAATGTGAAAGTTGTTGTTATTTTGTTGTCAATTTGTACTTAACGATATGTTCTCTATATACTCTTGAATATTTACTGCTTTATGCAGTATTTTTGAAATTGTCACAAGTCCGTTACTCAATACCACTCATACAAAGTCTTATGTTTTCTTCATCCTGTTGTTTAAATATACCTGACATAAGAGCTTATTCATATTTTCTGTAACAATGACTATTGTTTATTGTTGTTGCCTTTACTGTTACTATATGCTTTTGTACCACAATTTTTTCACCCTAATAAAAAAGTTTGTATACAAAAAAAAGAAATTATATTTTCACTCTACAAAGAAGACTCTGTTGGTGAAAGTGCAAAACTTGCAGGACATACATCTGCAACAAGAACCCCCCCACATTTGTTTCTGTCTGCAACCAACCACATCAAAAAGTATTTTAAGCCTCATTAGGTGGGATTTTGGAGGCAATCCAAACAAATTTATATAACAATAAATATTTTATTTTAGTTGTTTTAAAACAAAAACAATTTTTAAAAACGCATATGCGGTATGCTGAAACTGTAGCACTACCTACTCCGGTTCCCACATTTGTCCCTTGTAGCTCTGCTTAAGCCCCCTCCAACAGCAGGATATCCCCTTACACAGACATCCACCCTCCCATCCGGCAGTCCCTGGAAAGACATTGAGCTTATCACAGCCTTTTTAGGCTACAGGAGAGGCGAAGAAACGGCATCTCTGCCGACAGAGACACAGACATCCTTGTCATATCTCTGCCTAGTCCCCACAAAAGACTGCTGCACTTAAAACGACCAGCCCCACACCATCCCGCAGCAACATACTGAAACCCTCCCCCCATCATCACATTCGTCCCATTACTGCAGCAAATTACGAACATAGCTCCTGGCCCTCTCCCTCCCCCCCCCCATACATGATTGAGTACGATTTCCACTTTTCTCTGGAACAAACTCAAGGCACAACTGTGCATGAACTCAGTCACCTATGACAGATCCGTACCATCCCAGGAGTATTTTCAAGATATAATCTATACCCCACCACATTGTTGGAATATATTTTGTAATTACATTCTTGAATTTATCTCTACTGTACGCCGGCCGGTTTTTGTTATTATCTGTTCACATGTCTTGTTAGTCTTGTTTCTTGTTGTCTCCACTGGTTCACACTATCTAGAAAATTGCACGGTTGTATATTGATAAAATTTACCTGCTTTAATAAATATCTATGTTCACACATATACTTGTGCCCCGTTTCATTTACAGCTGACAAGTATAACCTACTACCATTCTGCAGTTCTTGCAGAATACCTTGTTCATTTACCTAAAGTGTTGCAAAAAGGATCGCTGGAACATGTCCAATTCCGGTGGCCAACTTCAAAAATTATATCAAATAAAAGTATAAGAGCCTTAGCCAAGAGCAAAAAAGTTTAAGGCTGATAATGTAATGCATGGATACAGGGTAAGGAAGAGATGCCCAGTACTTACTGAAACAATGTCTCTTCAGTCCTCCCACACCTGCTGTTCCTGCTCACTGGGAGAAAGGGGGACTGCAACAGTTGTCCCTGGGGATGTTCCACTAGTGCGGAGTGTGATTCCCCATTCAAGTATGATGGGATGGAATGGCGTCGTAAGCGTTCCCTGGCATCTCTATATATTTGATCCGCCACGTCACATTCCATCTCCATGATGACAACATCCGGAGACCAGATTGCGGCCATATTGAAGACAAAAGCCACTGACACAGGAAGTTTCTCTAGTGCCTGAAAGCCAGGAAGAAGAGCGGAGGTTTCCCTACTCACCTGCATCTGCACCAGAGAGCAAAAAGCTCCCACAACCCCAGCGCGGGGCCCTTCCTGTGCTGAGTGCAAACTCTGGGCTAACTCTTATGTTTATATGCACCACTACAAAAAATGTATAGACCCTAAGATAATCTTTCACCTATTCGACGTCCAATGTCTGGACACTCAACATGTGAGGGGAAGGAGGAGAAGAAAAAAAAGGGGGGGGGTGAAATAAGTGAGGGAACTCCGATACTGTGATAGAAGGATTCCTGACTCTTAGATCCTACATTTACAGCCCTGATTACACAAAGGTCAATTAGTCAGTTCTACCGGAATTTAAATCTATAAGAAAGGGTGTAAAACTTTAATTTTCATTAAGGCCTTGGGGTAGTTGTGACATTCAAGTACCTAATGTACCTAGAGAAACTTAACATAAATAAATCCCCGGGACCGGATGGCTTGCACCCGAGGGTTCTTAAAGAGCTCAGCCAGGTGATTGCCAGACCATTATTCTTGATCTTTAAGGATAGTTTACAGACGGGTATGGTGCCAGCTGATTGGAAAAAAGCCAACGTGGTACCAATATTTAAAAAGGGGCCGAGATATATCCCGGGTATAGGCCGGTCAGCCTAACATCAGTAGTCTGCAAAATTTTGGAGGGGATGATAAGGGACCACATACAAGACTTTAGTAATGAAAACGATATTATAAGTAGTAATCAGCATGGATTCATGAAAAATCGTTCATGCCAAACCAATCTATTAACCTTCTACGATGAAGTGAGCTGCCACTGTGGATGGTAAGCCTGTGGATGTGGTGTATCTGGACTTTGCAAAGGCCTTTGACACCGTTCCCCACAAACGCTTACTGTACAAACTAAGGAAGATAGGTATGGACCATAAGGTGAGTACCTGGATAGAGAACTGGCTCCAGGGGAGAGTACAGAGGGTGGTGATTAATGGGGAGTACTCGGATTGGGTGGGTGTGGAAAGTGGGGTCCCCCAGGGTTCTGTCCTGGGACCAATACTGTTTAATTTATTCATAAATGATCTAGTGGAGGGGATATCTAGTACAATCTCAGTATTTGCAGATGATACTAAATTAGGCATGCCAATATCTTCTATGCAGGATGTGGAAATCTTGCAAGCAGACCTGAACAAAATAACGGGGGGGCAACTACATGGCAGATGAGATTTAATGTAGAAAAATGTAAAGTAATGCACTTGGGGGCCAGAAACCAGAAAGCAAGCTACTCACTAGGGGGGGAACCTCTGGGTGAGTCTAGGATGGAAAGGGACCTGGGGGTACTGGTAGACAACAGGCTTGGCAGTGGCATGCAATGCCAAGCCGCCGCAAGCAAAGCCAACAGAATACTGGGTTGTATAAAAAAGGGGATTCACTCCAGAAATAAAGAGATTATTCTTCCACTCTACAAGACTCTGGTCCGGCCACATCTGGAGTATGCTGTCCAGTTCTGGGCACCGGTCCTCAGGAAGGATGTGCTGGAACTGGAGAAAGTCCAGAGAAGGGCAACAAAAATAATTAGGGGAATGGAGGACATCAGCTATGAGGAAAGACTACAAGCACTGAACCTATTCTCTCTGGAGAAGAGACGATTGAGGGGGGATATGATATCAATGTACAAATACTGTACTGGCGACCCTAGCATAAGGAACAAACTATTCAGAGAAAGGAGATACAATAAGACACGTGGCCACTCACTAAAACTTGAGGAAAGGCGGTTTAACCTTAAAGTGCGTAAGGGGTTCTTCACTGTAAGAGCGGTAAGGATGTGGAATTCTCTTCCGCAAGCAGTCGTATCAGCGGGGAGCATTGATAGTTTCAAAAAACTATTGGATGGACACCTTAAAGACCACAACATACAGGGGTATACAATGTACGGTTAAAAGCAAACACACACACACATCATAGGTTGAACTGGATGGACTTGTGTCTTTTTTCAGCCTCACTAACTATGTAACTATGTAACTAATCAAGTGCATTTCGCGCTGGAGAAGGATCTTGTTCCAATCCCCCCTCTCTAATTGGGATATGGACTCGATCTAGCAACATAAACCTAACCTTTGGCATTCTAAATTTGTGATATTTGTGACATGTCGGCCCAGAGGTAGATATAGGTTACCAATTCTCATACTATGCAGATGTTTACTGACTCTTTGTCCCAATTCTTGTTGTGTTTTCCCTATATAGAAAGAGCCACATTGGCACTGCATTAAATATACAATGCCTTTAGCTTTGGAATTTGCAAAATGTTTTGCATAGAATTGTTTACTGTTAGGGAGAGTTGTGTGTTTGTTACTTCTAATTACTGGACAGAAAGAGCATGACCCACATGGAAAAGTCCCCCATGTCTTACAGGGGTCTTTTCTTGATTTTCCTTTGTATTAACTTTGAGTAAGACTCTCCAATGGATCCTGCCTTTTTATATGTAATATGAGAATTTTTAGTAACCAAACTCACCAAGGTGGGATCCACGGTGCGGATGGACCA
Organism: Pelophylax lessonae; assembly: GCF_965119305.1. Classification (NCBI taxonomy): domain Eukaryota; kingdom Metazoa; phylum Chordata; class Amphibia; order Anura; family Ranidae; genus Pelophylax; species Pelophylax lessonae. The sequence continues at coordinate 406,450,731 of NC_138768.1, read as the reverse complement.
ATATTTTTTGAAAATTTCCCTTACTTTGTTCATTTGAGTATCTCATAATGATTCTTGTGGCATTGTCCTGATTATTAGTCTATTTAGATTTGAAAAAAAGATATTTCCTCTCGGTGTGTTTGATCCGATTAAAGGCCTTTTTTTTTTTTTAGAGAGGACTTGGTATAACCCCTAATAAGTAATCTATGGGTTAATTAATTCGCTTCCTTTTGAAAATCTTCATTGATGGTGCAATTATGTTTGATCTTCAGAAACTAACTATAAGACAAAGATTTTTTTAGGGGCTCAGGGGTTTTCTGAAAAGCCTACTTATGAGAGCACCATTTCGTACTTTGGAAATGCAGACATCCAAGAAATTGACTCTATAAAAATCATATGTCATTGTAAAGAACAAGTTTGGTTTATAATGGTAAACGATTTTTATGCAAAACATTTTTCAAATTGCAAAAGTAAAGGCATTGTATATTTAATGCAGTGCCAATGTAGCTCTTTCTATATAGGGAAGACACAACAAGAATTGGGACAAAGAGTCAGTAAACATCTGCATAGAATGAGAATTGGTAACATATATCTACCTCTAGGCCGACATGTTGCTAAATATCACAAATATAGAATGCCAGAGGTTAGGTTGATGGTGCTAGATCGAGTCCATATCCCAATTAGACAGGGTGGATTGGAACAAGATCCTTCTCCAGCGCGAAATGAGCTGGATTAGGTACTTGAATGCCACAACTCCCCCAAGGCCTTAATGAAAATGAAAGTTTTAGACCCCTTCTTGTAGGTTTAAATTCCGGTAGAACTGACTAATTGACCTTTGTGTAATCAGGGCTTTAAATGTAGGATCTAAGAGTATCGGAGTTCCCTCACTTCTTTCTCCCCCCCCCCCTTTTTTCTTCCCCTCCTTCCCCTCACATGTTGAGTGTCCAGACATTGGACGTTGAATAGGTGAAAGATTATCTTAGAGTCTATACATGTTTTGTAGTAGTGCATATAAACATATGGTTGTTGTTTTTTTTTTCAAATGACCAATTGTGCTGGTATGGGTGCACCCATGTGACTTCAGAATTTTTCCTCCCTTTGCTGCAAAGCCCAGTGTTTGCACTCAGCACAGGAAGGCCCCTGCGCTGTGGTTGCGAGGTCTTTTTGCTCTCTGGTACAGATGCAGGTGAGTAGGGAAACCTCCGCTCTCCTTCTTCGCTTTCAGGCACTAGAGAAACTTCCTGTGTCAGCGGCTTTTGTCTTCAATATGGCCGTGATGTTGTCATCATGGGGACCGGATGTGACACGGAGGCGCGTGATGTCATCATGACACGCATGCGCATCAAATATATAGAGACGCCGGGGATTGCTTCTGAAGCCATTCCATCCCCTCACACTCAGATGAGGGGAATTGCACTCCGCACTAGATAAACAAACCCAGGGACAACTGTTGCAGTCCCCCTTTCCCCCAGTGAGCAGGAACGGCAGGTGTGGAAGGACTTAAGAGACATTGTTTCAGTAAGTACTGGGCATCTCTTTCTTACCCTGTATCCCTGCATTACATTGTCAGCCATAAACTTTTTTGCTTTTGGCTAGGGCTCTTATACTTTTCTTTTATATAATTTTTTGAAGTTGGGCATCAGAATTGGACATTTTCCAGTGATCCTTGTTCCAACACTTTGGGTAAATCGGAGCTTGGAGCTCATTTAGCCTATGGGATTCAATGTTGGTAAATATACCTTTATAGCATTCAACTCTAATGTAATGATTATATATTGCAGAAGTGGTAGAAAAATTCCTGAAGAAGATTCTGTTACATATTTTGAAACGCGTTGGTTACTTTCCTTACTGTGAAACACCCATGCTGTTACCCCTTTTATGGATTTGAACAGCAGCAAGTTGGGGAATGCCACTTTGTAACTGACCTTGCAACTTTTTGCTCTAATTGCTTCTAATGTTTACAAATGCATATGCATTTTTTTAAAAATTTTTGATTTAAAACATCTAAAATAAAATATTGAATAAAATATAAATTTGTTTGGATTGCCTCCAAAATCCCACCTATTGAGGTTTTAAAATACTTTTTACAAATTAATTAGGGATGGTGGCAATCACACCTATAGCCACCTGAGCCACTCTACCATTGCAACCAACCACATTAGCCATCAGACACAAAATGAAACTCACTGCATCTTACTATTTTCGAGCACCAGTGCTGCAGAATGAAGGCTCCTCGTCTTCCTATATCCTGCATAGACCATGCAGATCTCTTCCTGCATACCATTGTATCCCCAATTAAGGAATGATCCACATCCATCAAAAACCCTATCCTCTTACTACCCCCCAGGCAGCTGTCTGACACATCTGGCCATAGTCACAACCATAGTTAGAGAATTTAAAATCCCTTTTTATTACTATGCTTTATCATTCCAAGATTCACTCAGTCCAGAAACAGAAAATCCAGAGCAGTCATGGCATGTTGCTATTCTTTCTTGTATCAAAACTAGCATGGATGGAAAAAACAAAATCATCCAGGCAAAGAGCACACTCTTCAAAGCACTTGGAACAAAGTGCCTTGAAAAAGCATGCACTTTACATGTGAAATAGTGCTTGGCTTTATGGTTTTAATTGTTTTTATCCTTTGCTGATTTGTGAAACAATAAAGAAAAGTGACATGCCATGATTGAACCAAGCTATTTATTTGCTAGTAGCATTAAGACGCTCTGTTGTGGTTTCACAGAGGAATATATTGCAAGGTCTCTAAGGCCAACCTCTGTTATGTGCATAGGTCTGCACACCCTCCCGAGATTAATGGAGAGAGCGACACATCTATTTGAGTTATATTGTTGGGACTTATCTTTCCAAGACCCTAGCCATAAGTATAGGTCTCTAAATCCTTTGACTGACTCATGCAGGAGCTAAATAAATTAGTCCCCAGCAGGAAAGGAGGCATGCCTGCTGTTTATATCCTCATCAATCTTATAGTAGGATAACCTATATATTAATAGATAGGTGTCTACTACTTTCTCTTACCAGGGCTGATGTCACATTAAGGACCCATTCACCCTTGAACGACAGTACTGCAGCACGTTTTTATAGCACATTTTTGGAAAAGCACTATTCACTTCCTAATTCCTAAATTCCTAAAACACGCTAAAGAAATTAATTTAACAAATTTTGGTCATGTGCCAAGCACATTCTGGGTTACTTGTTTTTGCATGTTTTGCACTTTTTTGTGTGTTTTGTCATGCAGAAAACCTGCGGCAAAAACACGCAACTGCTTCCTGTGTTTGGGGTGCAATAAGGAAATAATGGGACCGCAAGTGCATGGTTTGATTTAGCGTGTTTTTTGAACGCTTGCAGAAACGTGGACCAGAAACACAAATTTCTCCGTGTTTCTGCTACACCCAGGGGTAAACGGGACCCAAGAAATTCCTTTCATAGCTATTTTGACTTAACACGGGATCTCTTAAGGCTTATAATTTGGGGTGCACATAACAATAAAAGAGACATATGGCACATTGCTTACTCCCTTAACAGTTCTATGGGTTATTTTACATGTGATTTTTCTACCTAAGCAGATGTTTTAGGGGAAGTCAGTGAAGTGTGATATTGCTCATTGTCTTTATCTTGATAGTCCTGGTAATGTTATGAGATGATGTTCTGGGGCCTTGTAATTTTACACCTTAGATCTCCCTTTTTTCTCCAATTTTCTTTTTTGAAAAGTAGCTAAATGAAGCTTATTGATACTGAAAGCTACAAAATATAAATGGGAATTAGAAAAAAAATTCTCACACCAGCATTCAAGGAAAAAGAAACATTACACAAGCATGCATATGATTAAAAAAAAAAAAAAAAAACACAGAAATTAGGCTTGAATTTAAAACTAGTTTATCCCACATTAGAATGGGTAGTGATTAAAAAGCCAACTATATTATGAAAAGACAAAAATGTGTGTTAATTGTGATCTCAAGTCAAAACACTAAAGCCACTTTCTTTACCCATCCCACCCTCTTAAGCTGGTTTCTAGATTTTTATAACAGGGCTAAAAGGAGGACTTGTTTCTTATGAAAGATATTTATTAATTGTAAATAAAATCAAGACACTGCAAAAACAGTTTTCTTTCCCTCACAAAATATTGTACACTATTTGCAATTTTACTCACAAAATTTAGGAAAAATATCCAACCAATTCACCTGGTCCCCAACTGACTTTGAACAAAATACACTCATTATCTATACAGACATCACCTTGTCCATTTTGTGGTTGACATATGCGAGCAGACACTGGAGTTTACTTCTGTTTTAAATAAATGGCGTAACTTACAGTCACTGGAATTAGGAGGTTTTATTTGAGATTTTACCAATATGTAGAGGATATTTTTGAATATTATTGTCAAGTACAATCATCTCAAGCAGGACAATCATTTCAAGCAGCATCTGAATGCTTCTTTAGGGTATGAGGCCTCTGTAGATACCATTCATGATCTTGCTGGACCTGCAAGGCTGTACACCAGTTTTGGTCTCTTTAATATATTTATTATTGCAAAGAACCTAGGGTTGAGCATTTTAGTAAAAATGTGACCTGAACAAGCAAGCATCATAACTGATTGCCACATTTTATCATTTTATTTGCAGCACCGCTAGATGTTTACTATTTTCAAACTTGAAGCCTTCCATTTGCAACAGATGTATTTCAGTAAAGCTACTCTAAGCAAAGTGACAGAGCCTCTTTAAAATAACCCCCATCACCACCACCAATTTATGCTCTCCTTCCCTTCACTGTCCTGCAGCTCTGCAGGAACTGCTGCAAAATGCCCTGTGCTTCTGGGTATAAAGGAACATAGTAATATACAACAAGAGTCGCGCTAGATATGTGCAAAATAAGGCTCATAAACAGACTAAAAAAGTCCACAAATCATATGTGACATCAAAAATTATGACGAGAGGTATATACAGTCCTCAATCGGTTCAAACCGAACAATAATAAGTTCATAAAATGATGCTCATATGATTATCCACCCTGGTGTGTGCTAGAATGACACAGACAATCCGTGAAACCCTCCACCACAAGAAGCCTCTTACCAGAGGAAGGAAGGATTAAAGCAGTAAGTAGTTAGGAACTACTACCCCCCATATCCTAAGACAGCTCCAGTGTACTCCAAAGGAACTTGCTCAAAGGAAGGGGACCACCAGGGATGGATTCCAAATCAGCTGAAATGGGCTGGATCCTCTTTATCAAAGTTTGCATGGGATACAAAACGCAAAAAAGCCCATGGCATAATAACGTTTAAAACTCCATTTAATAAAATATAAAAGGACATGCACTCACCCTGAGGTGAACATAATACAGCCAAAGTAAAATAGATGACACCAAGGCGCAGGGCCGGCAGTTCCAGTATTCGGGCGTGACGAGGGATGTGGATACAGCACCTCCCGAAGCTTTTCGTCCACAGACGTTCTCAATGGGTGGTAGTAGTCCCTAACTACTTACTACTTTAATCCTTCCTTCCTCTGGTAAGAGGCTTCTTGTGGTGGAGGGCTTCACGGATTGTCTGTGTCATTCTAGCACACACCAGGGTGTGTGCTAGAATGACACATATGAGCATCATTTTATGAACTTATTATTGTTCGGTTTGAACCGATTGAGGACTGTATATACCTCTCGTCATAATTTTTGATGTCACATATGATTTGTGGACTTTTTTAGTCTGTTTATGAGCCTTATTTTGCACATATCTAGCGCGACTCTTGTTGTATATTATTGTTTTCCACATTCCAGGTGTTTTGAGCTCGCTGCTATAAAGGCGCAGGTTTGATTTTCATATTATAAAGGAACATAGAACCTCCTCTTATGATGCACTGCTTGGGTCTAAGTAGCCAATTATCTGGCCTGAACAATACTCATATTCACATCTCAAGGCTGATGTTGTCCTTCAGCCTCTTTACAGGCTGTCCCTGCCCACATGCACTACAGTGATAACAAGCTGCATATGTTTTTTTCACAGGACATATTTCCCAATTGTTGCAGATTGCAATTGTTTTTGGTCAAAGCCCGCTTCTTAAAAGTGGACCTTCCATGAAAATGGAATGTGCACTCCATGTCGGCCCAGAGGTAGATATAGGTTACCAATTCTCATACTATGCAGATGTTTACTGACTCTTTGTCCCAATTCTTGTTGTGTTTTCCCTATATAGAAAGAGCCACATTGGCACTGCATTAAATATACAATGCCTTTAGCTTTGGAATTTGCAAAATGTTTTGCATAGAATTGTTTACTGTTAGGGAGAGTTGTGTGTTTGTTACTTCTAATTACTGGACAGAAAGAGCATGACCCACATGGAAAAGTCCCCCATGTCTTACAGGGGTCTTTTCTTGATTTTCCTTTGTATTAACTTTGAGTAAGACTCTCCAATGGATCCTGCCTTTTTATATGTAATATGAGAATTTTTAGTAACCAAACTCACCAAGGTGGGATCCACGGTGCGGATGGACCAATATTTTTTGAAAATTTCCCTTACTTTGTTCATTTGAGTATCTCATAATGATTCTTGTGGCATTGTCCTGATTATTAGTCTATTTAGATTTGAAAAAAAGATATTTCCTCTCGGTGTGTTTGATCCGATTAAAGGCCTTTTTTTTTTTTTAGAGAGGACTTGGTATAACCCCTAATAAGTAATCTATGGGTTAATTAATTCGCTTCCTTTTGAAAATCTTCATTGATGGTGCAATTATGTTTGATCTTCAGAAACTAACTATAAGACAAAGATTTTTTTAGGGGCTCAGGGGTTTTCTGAGAAGCCTACTTATGAGAGCACCATTTCGTACTTTGGAAATGCAGACATCCAAGAAATTGACTCTATAAAAATCATATGTCATTGTAAAGAACAAGTTTGGTTTATAATGGTAAACGATTTTTATGCAAAACATTTTTCAAATTGCAAAAGTAAAGGCATTGTATATTTAATGCAGTGCCAATGTAGCTCTTTCTATATAGGGAAGACACAACAAGAATTGGGACAAAGAGTCAGTAAACATCTGCATAGAATGAGAATTGGTAACATATATCTACCTCTAGGCCGACATGTTGCTAAATATCACAAATATAGAATGCCAGAGGTTAGGTTGATGGTGCTAGATCGAGTCCATATCCCAATTAGACAGGGTGGATTGGAACAAGATCCTTCTCCAGCGCGAAATGAGCTGGATTAGGTACTTGAATGCCACAACTCCCCCAAGGCCTTAATGAAAATGAAAGTTTTAGACCCCTTCTTGTAGGTTTAAATTCCGGTAGAACTGACTAATTGACCTTTGTGTAATCAGGGCTTTAAATGTAGGATCTAAGAGTATCGGAGTTCCCTCACTTCTTTCTCCCCCCCCCCTTTTTTCTTCCCCTCCTTCCCCTCACATGTTGAGTGTCCAGACATTGGACGTTGAATAGGTGAAAGATTATCTTAGAGTCTATACATGTTTTGTAGTAGTGCATATAAACATATGGTTGTTGTTTTTTTTTTCAAATGACCAATTGTGCTGGTATGGGTGCACCCATGTGACTTCAGAATTTTTCCTCCCTTTGCTGCAAAGCCCAGTGTTTGCACTCAGCACAGGAAGGCCCCTGCGCTGTGGTTGCGAGGTCTTTTTGCTCTCTGGTACAGATGCAGGTGAGTAGGGAAACCTCCGCTCTCCTTCTTCGCTTTCAGGCACTAGAGAAACTTCCTGTGTCAGCGGCTTTTGTCTTCAATATGGCCGTGATGTTGTCATCATGGGGACCGGATGTGACACGGAGGCGCGTGATGTCATCATGACACGCATGCGCATCAAATATATAGAGACGCCGGGGATTGCTTCTGAAGCCATTCCATCCCCTCACACTCAGATGAGGGGAATTGCACTCCGCACTAGATAAACAAACCCAGGGACAACTGTTGCAGTCCCCCTTTCCCCCAGTGAGCAGGAACGGCAGGTGTGGAAGGACTTAAGAGACATTGTTTCAGTAAGTACTGGGCATCTCTTTCTTACCCTGTATCCCTGCATTACATTGTCAGCCATAAACTTTTTTGCTTTTGGCTAGGGCTCTTATACTTTTCTTTTATATAATTTTTTGAAGTTGGGCATCAGAATTGGACATTTTCCAGTGATCCTTGTTCCAACACTTTGGGTAAATCGGAGCTTGGAGCTCATTTAGCCTATGGGATTCAATGTTGGTAAATATACCTTTATAGCATTCAACTCTAATGTAATGATTATATATTGCAGAAGTGGTAGAAAAATTCCTGAAGAAGATTCTGTTACATATTTTGAAACGCGTTGGTTACTTTCCTTACTGTGAAACACCCATGCTGTTACCCCTTTTATGGATTTGAACAGCAGCAAGTTGGGGAATGCCACTTTGTAACTGACCTTGCAACTTTTTGCTCTAATTGCTTCTAATGTTTACAAATGCATATGCATTTTTTTAAAAATTTTTGATTTAAAACATCTAAAATAAAATATTGAATAAAATATAAATTTGTTTGGATTGCCTCCAAAATCCCACCTATTGAGGTTTTAAAATACTTTTTACAAATTAATTAGGGATGGTGGCAATCACACCTATAGCCACCTGAGCCACTCTACCATTGCAACCAACCACATTAGCCATCAGACACAAAATGAAACTCACTGCATCTTACTATTTTCGAGCACCAGTGCTGCAGAATGAAGGCTCCTCGTCTTCCTATATCCTGCATAGACCATGCAGATCTCTTCCTGCATACCATTGTATCCCCAATTAAGGAATGATCCACATCCATCAAAAACCCTATCCTCTTACTACCCCCCAGGCAGCTGTCTGACACATCTGGCCATAGTCACAACCATAGTTAGAGAATTTAAAATCCCTTTTTATTACTATGCTTTATCATTCCAAGATTCACTCAGTCCAGAAACAGAAAATCCAGAGCAGTCATGGCATGTTGCTATTCTTTCTTGTATCAAAACTAGCATGGATGGAAAAAACAAAATCATCCAGGCAAAGAGCACACTCTTCAAAGCACTTGGAACAAAGTGCCTTGAAAAAGCATGCACTTTACATGTGAAATAGTGCTTGGCTTTATGGTTTTAATTGTTTTTATCCTTTGCTGATTTGTGAAACAATAAAGAAAAGTGACATGCCATGATTGAACCAAGCTATTTATTTGCTAGTAGCATTAAGACGCTCTGTTGTGGTTTCACAGAGGAATATATTGCAAGGTCTCTAAGGCCAACCTCTGTTATGTGCATAGGTCTGCACACCCTCCCGAGATTAATGGAGAGAGCGACACATCTATTTGAGTTATATTGTTGGGACTTATCTTTCCAAGACCCTAGCCATAAGTATAGGTCTCTAAATCCTTTGACTGACTCATGCAGGAGCTAAATAAATTAGTCCCCAGCAGGAAAGGAGGCATGCCTGCTGTTTATATCCTCATCAATCTTATAGTAGGATAACCTATATATTAATAGATAGGTGTCTACTACTTTCTCTTACCAGGGCTGATGTCACATTAAGGACCCATTCACCCTTGAACGACAGTACTGCAGCACGTTTTTATAGCACATTTTTGGAAAAGCACTATTCACTTCCTAATTCCTAAATTCCTAAAACACGCTAAAGAAATTAATTTAACAAATTTTGGTCATGTGCCAAGCACATTCTGGGTTACTTGTTTTTGCATGTTTTGCACTTTTTTGTGTGTTTTGTCATGCAGAAAACCTGCGGCAAAAACACGCAACTGCTTCCTGTGTTTGGGGTGCAATAAGGAAATAATGGGACCGCAAGTGCATGGTTTGATTTAGCGTGTTTTTTGAACGCTTGCAGAAACGTGGACCAGAAACACAAATTTCTCCGTGTTTCTGCTACACCCAGGGGTAAACGGGACCCAAGAAATTCCTTTCATAGCTATTTTGACTTAACACGGGATCTCTTAAGGCTTATAATTTGGGGTGCACATAACAATAAAAGAGACATATGGCACATTGCTTACTCCCTTAACAGTTCTATGGGTTATTTTACATGTGATTTTTCTACCTAAGCAGATGTTTTAGGGGAAGTCAGTGAAGTGTGATATTGCTCATTGTCTTTATCTTGATAGTCCTGGTAATGTTATGAGATGATGTTCTGGGGCCTTGTAATTTTACACCTTAGATCTCCCTTTTTTCTCCAATTTTCTTTTTTGAAAAGTAGCTAAATGAAGCTTATTGATACTGAAAGCTACAAAATATAAATGGGAATTAGAAAAAAAATTCTCACACCAGCATTCAAGGAAAAAGAAACATTACACAAGCATGCATATGATTAAAAAAAAAAAAAAAAAACACAGAAATTAGGCTTGAATTTAAAACTAGTTTATCCCACATTAGAATGGGTAGTGATTAAAAAGCCAACTATATTATGAAAAGACAAAAATGTGTGTTAATTGTGATCTCAAGTCAAAACACTAAAGCCACTTTCTTTACCCATCCCACCCTCTTAAGCTGGTTTCTAGATTTTTATAACAGGGCTAAAAGGAGGACTTGTTTCTTATGAAAGATATTTATTAATTGTAAATAAAATCAAGACACTGCAAAAACAGTTTTCTTTCCCTCACAAAATATTGTACACTATTTGCAATTTTACTCACAAAATTTAGGAAAAATATCCAACCAATTCACCTGGTCCCCAACTGACTTTGAACAAAATACACTCATTATCTATACAGACATCACCTTGTCCATTTTGTGGTTGACATATGCGAGCAGACACTGGAGTTTACTTCTGTTTTAAATAAATGGCGTAACTTACAGTCACTGGAATTAGGAGGTTTTATTTGAGATTTTACCAATATGTAGAGGATATTTTTGAATATTATTGTCAAGTACAATCATCTCAAGCAGGACAATCATTTCAAGCAGCATCTGAATGCTTCTTTAGGGTATGAGGCCTCTGTAGATACCATTCATGATCTTGCTGGACCTGCAAGGCTGTACACCAGTTTTGGTCTCTTTAATATATTTATTATTGCAAAGAACCTAGGGTTGAGCATTTTAGTAAAAATGTGACCTGAACAAGCAAGCATCATAACTGATTGCCACATTTTATCATTTTATTTGCAGCACCGCTAGATGTTTACTATTTTCAAACTTGAAGCCTTCCATTTGCAACAGATGTATTTCAGTAAAGCTACTCTAAGCAAAGTGACAGAGCCTCTTTAAAATAACCCCCATCACCACCACCAATTTATGCTCTCCTTCCCTTCACTGTCCTGCAGCTCTGCAGGAACTGCTGCAAAATGCCCTGTGCTTCTGGGTATAAAGGAACATAGTAATATACAACAAGAGTCGCGCTAGATATGTGCAAAATAAGGCTCATAAACAGACTAAAAAAGTCCACAAATCATATGTGACATCAAAAATTATGACGAGAGGTATATACAGTCCTCAATCGGTTCAAACCGAACAATAATAAGTTCATAAAATGATGCTCATATGATTATCCACCCTGGTGTGTGCTAGAATGACACAGACAATCCGTGAAACCCTCCACCACAAGAAGCCTCTTACCAGAGGAAGGAAGGATTAAAGCAGTAAGTAGTTAGGAACTACTACCCCCCATATCCTAAGACAGCTCCAGTGTACTCCAAAGGAACTTGCTCAAAGGAAGGGGACCACCAGGGATGGATTCCAAATCAGCTGAAATGGGCTGGATCCTCTTTATCAAAGTTTGCATGGGATACAAAACGCAAAAAAGCCCATGGCATAATAACGTTTAAAACTCCATTTAATAAAATATAAAAGGACATGCACTCACCCTGAGGTGAACATAATACAGCCAAAGTAAAATAGATGACACCAAGGCGCAGGGCCGGCAGTTCCAGTATTCGGGCGTGACGAGGGATGTGGATACAGCACCTCCCGAAGCTTTTCGTCCACAGACGTTCTCAATGGGTGGTAGTAGTCCCTAACTACTTACTACTTTAATCCTTCCTTCCTCTGGTAAGAGGCTTCTTGTGGTGGAGGGCTTCACGGATTGTCTGTGTCATTCTAGCACACACCAGGGTGTGTGCTAGAATGACACATATGAGCATCATTTTATGAACTTATTATTGTTCGGTTTGAACCGATTGAGGACTGTATATACCTCTCGTCATAATTTTTGATGTCACATATGATTTGTGGACTTTTTTAGTCTGTTTATGAGCCTTATTTTGCACATATCTAGCGCGACTCTTGTTGTATATTATTGTTTTCCACATTCCAGGTGTTTTGAGCTCGCTGCTATAAAGGCGCAGGTTTGATTTTCATATTATAAAGGAACATAGAACCTCCTCTTATGATGCACTGCTTGGGTCTAAGTAGCCAATTATCTGGCCTGAACAATACTCATATTCACATCTCAAGGCTGATGTTGTCCTTCAGCCTCTTTACAGGCTGTCCCTGCCCACATGCACTACAGTGATAACAAGCTGCATATGTTTTTTTCACAGGACATATTTCCCAATTGTTGCAGATTGCAATTGTTTTTGGTCAAAGCCCTCTTCTTAAAAGTGGACCTTCCATGAAAATGGAATGTGCACTCCATTGAAAGCCCCACCCTCAAAGTCAAATTGCCTGTAAAGGAGATTTAAAATCAATAAAGTTATAGGGACGTGTGGGTGATGTCACCATGCTTCACCGCTACCTCCTTGTATAGCTGGGTGCTTAAAATCCAGTGAGAGTATATAAGTGGGTATTCTTACTGGACTTTTTAGGAAATGCATATTTTTTAACCACTTTTGAAGGCAATAAGGATGAGGGGATTTAAGTCGGGCAACCAAACAAAAGCCAGTTGGGTCCCTCCAAGCAGCAGCATTCTCAGCTGGTAATATTTTTACCCAATTTGCTTGACCAGGGACAGCTTTACAAGGAAAAATGTAAAAAATGTAAATAAAAAGTGTAAGACTCCATGCACACTAGTGTTTTTTTTAAGCTCCTAGAAGCTGTTATTAGCATTTTTTTCTGCTCCTAGAAGCTAAATAGTGTCATCCTATGTGTCCATGCACCCTACTTTAGGCTATTAGAGTTTTTTGAGCTTCAGCGTCTAGGAGCAAAAATGCTCCGAAATGCTCCTAAACGCTGGTAAATGCTCCTAAGTGCTACTAATAGCGTTTTTTGAGCTTTTTTCCCCATTTTTTTTAAAGGAACTGCAAAAATGCTAATGCTCCTAAACACTATTAAAAGGCTACTAAAATGCTACTACAAAAAGCTATTACCAGATATTTTTAGCCAGCAACTTTTCCAGTGTTTTTTTTTTTTTTATCCTAAAAAAACGCTAGTGTGCATGGCGTCTAAATGTAAATGTTTGTAATTATGTAAATAACAAAACATGTACAAATTGTAAAGGTGTTGGGAATATGTTACTGTAGGACCGTGCAAACCAAGAACTTTATAATAAATACTGAAGGAGTTACAGTGAGTAGTTTCTTTATTGATCACATCAAAACCTTTTTGATAGACTTTCTGCTGCAGTGTTTTGCCGGGTTTAATTCAGGGGCACATTCATCCTTGCTGCTACTGTACCATGAACACTGCTGTCATCCTCTTTGCTCATGTTATGCCACTTACAAGTTACAACAGCCAACAACACCTCAGATACAACAGACTACAAGTGGTCAGATTTCTCTGCAATCTGCTACAAACAAAGCACAACCTTCCTTCTATGACAGCATATGCTAACCTCCAGACAGTCTCTCTGATATGTTTCAGAATTGAAGGCAGATTTAGAGTGGAGAAGAAAAAAAAGAACGCTTCACATGAAGGTGGAAGGCAAGATTGGTCTTCATTGGCAGAGCCATGGTGGGATTGGTGAAAATATAGATGGAGGGGGAGATGCTGGAGGAGGAGACGGAGGATACAGGATTGGAGATAAAGGAAGAGAAGAAGATGGAGGAGGACAGGAGGAGAAAGTGAAGGGGGAGAAGTAGTATGAGGGCACACTAGCAATGCTCACCACCTTCTACATCCATTGCAGAACTTCTACCTTATCTGTGTGTTTCTTTTGGGGTGGGGGATAATGTTATTTGAGGGAGGATGGAGCCATAGGATTGCTTACATTTTTGTGGTTTCCTCTTCTTCCCCTTAAATACATATAAGAAAAACATGTCTGCTGAGTGCTTGGGAGGAAGAATACTACACTGGCAAAGCTGAGGAGATGAAAAATGCTGTATATAAAAAGATAAATACTGATTAAATGTGCCTATATATCTATAATCATCTAAATTGTATAGGCACTATACATTCTAATGTATCAAAAGCCAATTGTTACCGTGAAAATGTGATAAATTCCACTTGAGATTCAAAAACCTCTGATTAAGTTAGTATTGTGTAAATTGAATAACATTGTGTCAAAGTAAAGTCTTTAAAAAACTCAAAATTCACAGCATTCAGATTTGTGTATCCTCTTAATTAATGTTTCTTCGTGTACTTGTGTCAGTGTTACAAACAAAATGTGCACATCTGTTCTCCAAACAAACTCACTGGACCAAATGTGACCTTACCGTAATATATGGTCCAAATTCATATATCCCCTTAATTTTCATGTTGGGTTACACATTTCGTTATCCTGTGTTACCAGACACAACCTCTGCTCATTTCACGTATAATAAAGATACACTCCACATGGTGTTAGTGTAGTCTTGTATAACGTGTATAATAAATTTGACAGATCCTGCTGGCTGCAATGCTTCCATCAATGGACTGTGAGCTGTGTCTACTACCTGCCAGTGCTAGTCCACATAGATATGTGACTCTGTGCGTCAACTTTCAGTGGATCTAGTTCAGAAAATGTGACTGGGCTCTTCCTCCCAACACGTTCCAAGACTTTGGTCCAAGGACTTGTAGGACAAAATGAAGGGGGATCCTAAGCACAATTTCAGTGCAGGAATTTTTGTTATAAAGAATTGTAGACATGCCTGTCCTCTGCTATGCGCAGCCACCACATTAAAATAAAAATATAGAATAATAAAAAAAATACAGTATACACTGTGTATATGTGTGTATATATATTAACATAAGTGAAGAATAGAAAAATGAAATGGCACCTGGGAAACTACCATTCTGAGACCACTCAGGGGAGGAACTTTCTGTTAAATTATATGAGAGGGTTGTAGCACAAATAGCTAGGACAAAGTGCCAATGAGGCCTCCATTCTGGAGGGTAAATATTGTTTAGCTTTTTTGCAACTCCAGGTGGCATTTGATGCCCGCTTTCTGCATAGTTGGTGTCATTTGATGGGAGTAAGACATCCTAAAGAGCAGTCACAGGCTCTCCCTTTACCATTTCTTCCTTCACTTAATTAATCAATTTGTCACTGTCAATTCTCTTCCTGATAACAAAAGGAGAGATGTGCATGGCTGGACATACAAAAACACAGACATGGATCGCTTCAACAAATATATTAAAAGTTTAGATACATTTACTTTGATAGATAAGTGAAGATAGATTCTTAGAGTAAGATTAAGAAGATATAGAGAACCAAAGAAGAACTGGGCATCGCGATTATCTTTCCTGCAGTCATAGTTAGAAATGGAGTGCTCAAAGTTGCAGTTTGAGGTGGTTTCAAGGGTTCTGGTAGGATTAGCGGAGGAGGAGGAATAAGGCACACCAGCAATTCCAGCTTTTTTTCTGAAAAAAAAACTACAGGGACTGGCCTAGATTCAAACTATCTATTGGCAGGCTTATTGTACCAAGTAAATCCATCAATCGTCTTGGGTATAACTAGCATGTCGGATCTTCGGTTAACAGCTATAGTTGCTAGCACAAATCACTGTGTTCTCCTGGCCAGGACAGCTCCCTGTGCCCCCTCCCAGCTGGCAGAACACAATAGCTCCGCAGGAGTGATTTTCTTTCCTGCAACCCATGGTTGCAGGAAAGAAAATAATAACAAAGAAGAGATGGAAGAGCATTATGTAACAAATTAGGTTAATTGGCAACAGGTCAGTAACATGATTAGGTAAAAAAAAAAAAAAAAAATGAGGGTCTTAGAGAGTCACAGTGTCTCAGATGTAAGATGGTTTGAGAAACAGAGTGTCTCAGAAGTAAAGATAATCAGAGGTTCACCAACCACTTCTGCTGGTAAAGCCAAGTGAAAAGCCTTTTTTAAACTGATATCAATCCAATGAAAGAAGATCGGAGTGCTGTTGCTGTCTATAATTCCTCAGCTAAAAATTCACTGTCAAAGTACATTGTGACCTCAGAGCGTTCTTTAAAACCATAGTAATGCCAAAACCAGTTAATTTTCTATTTTTTTTAAACTTTGTTAACGTAACCAATTGCCTTACCCAGTTTCACATCTATCATATATCATGTCCTCTATTGGCCACTGTAATTTTCCTGCCAACCCCTATGTTACTATAGGACATATTAGTGCATAAGGGGCTGGATGGAGAAACCACCTTGCCCAGTGGGGTTGCTCTATCTAACACACAGAAATGTTAGATAACAGTGGTGCTTGAAGTTCTGAAAGAGTGAAGTTTCAACACACTGCTGGCTGGAGAGATGAATATTTAGTTTCTCATTTCAATGAATATTTTAAATCGTATTTCGTAAGTACGAAACAGGGTCGCTTCACTGAAAAGTGAATGAACTTTCTGATGTTAACTTTCTTCAGTTTTTGCTGGACAAAAAATAGAAGCACACTGTTTGAAGACAAGCAAATAGGATATGTGCATAAAGAGGTTTGGGTACACTGGATCCATTTATATTTTTGACACTGGATCCTTTATTCTTACTAAGCTATTACAAGCCATAGCTTGCAGACAGTAAGTTCAGTGCTGATACTGTGGAAGTGTAGTCACTTATTAGTAATACTACTGGATTTACTAATCTACATGAGGAATATAAGATACATTTGGATATGCTAAGCTAGCAAGAATTCAACAACATTTTAAGTTTGGTTCTGAGAGAAGATGACTTTACCAAAAAAAAAAAAAAAGCAAACTGAATAGTGAAAACTTACTTCCAGCTGAAACACATGGACATTTGGCTCAAATAACCAGTTTCATGAATTGTTCAAAAACCATCTGGCTGCTCTTTAGAATATTTAAAATCAGTTGAAATTATATTGAATCTGTGGCTTATAGTATTCAGCATAATTTTTAGCTATGAAAATGTTTAGGAAGAAAAATGATGCTGAGAACATAAGTTACAAGGCCTTGTACTTCATTTTTAATCACTGCCTGTGTTATATCCTTTAGGACGGATTCTGGGTTGATGGTGATGCTAATACAAATGCACAAAATGTATCTTGGTATACATTGTTTGTAACAATACTTGTGCCATACTTAAAACAGACCTTTTAACAACAAGTCCCAGTATTCAGCAACAATCAAATTTTTCAAAAAAGCTGTGCCTTTTATCATTAAAAGTAAACCCTGAGTAATCCAGTAGTTTTTTATATTCTGAGATGATTTATCTATAGAGAGTGGTGGTCCTAGGCGTGGCTGCAGTGTGCTATGCCTGAAAAAATGTGCTCTGACATCATAGGTGTGCAATTCCCTGCTTTCTTATTGAATTCATAGTGGGGCTTCCATTGGTAGGCACCCAGAGTTACAGGTGCAGGATATTTTCACACAGGCTTGGACTGGTGTAATTTCTCTTCATGTCTATTCTGAGATGATGCCAGCAGCTTTCTGCAGGCATTAAGGCTATAAGCATTTTCACAGTCTCCTCCCTCCCAGAACATATTGCAATGTTAAATCTTTATTTAGCAAATCACAGGAGGAGAGGCTGCACAAAGGGGCTGAGCTGTGTCAGACATTTGTGAATACAGCCAGGAACTGCACAGGCATCACCATTTACATACTTGCTTCATCTCTGAACAAAAATCACAGTCCAGAAAGTAAATGACTATGGGTGATGCCAGAACAAAGATGGTGTTATCCTATTGGAGATGAAATCAGATGAAGGCATTGTCAGGGAGAATACTGAAATCCCTGTGGCAAGTAATTACATGCATGTTACACACGTTACCTAAAAAACATGGGGGGATGGGAGGGTTACCATAATGAAGGTTTTATTATGATTTAGGGGGAACGAAACCTTCATATCCTTTAACTGAAAACAGCACCATCTTAACCTTTATTTATATCTGCAGTTGCCATGGTGCTGCACATAAGATCAGCTATGAGGCCAGCCATTTGAAGACTTGAAAGGTCAGTTGAGAGCTGACAAAAGCACATTGGCAACTGTAAAAGTTCTCATCAGAGGCATGCCTTGGATGTAATTGTTTTGGAAAAACAATAAAGTGGAATTAAACCCTCCTATCTTTTTCAGCCAAGGAAGCTGCCATCTTAGCCTCTGTTTGATCTTCACCTGCCATTATGCTGCACATGTGATCAGTTATGACAAAAGCCATTTAAAGGTTTGATAGTTTGGTTAAGAGCACAAGCATATTTGAAAGTTAGCATTCCCAGCATGCCGGGATCGTAACAGTTTTTTGAAACCATTAAATCAATGGGTTTAGTTCTGCTTTAATGCCTTTTCTATTTGCCTGTTGCTACAACAATGTAGACAGGATAGGTGTGTGTAGAATTTATTAAGACGTAATAAATTGTCAATTTATAATATCATTCTACAGCCTTACATCTTTTCAGCAGCCATAAGCAAACGAGGCTGAGCTTAGTGATGACTGGCTAGAACTATGTGCGTTCAACTACTAATTGGTTCTTTTAACATTTTCAGAATTGCATTTTTAAAAATTTCCTAACACCATCAGAACTGAATAAAAGAAGGGCACAGACTACCTTCTTTACCTGTGATCCTTGCACCTTTGCACAGGTGCTACATGAACTCCAATGTTTAAACAAATTGGGGAGCAATAAATAATTCTGTTAATTTTTTATTGCTGTATTTGACCCTGTTATGAATATTTCACCTCACTTCTTCCTGTCCCTCTGACAGCCCATGATTGGGAAATTGTTGTCACCACTGGGGTAGATACCCTCGGCAAAAAAAAAAAAAAAAAAAAAAAAATAACACCAATGTTTCGAGAGAATGAAGATCCTCTTTCTCTGTCTCTGTCTATCACCTTGAAAAAAAGGGTCTGTGTACTCTGGAAATGGGTTTTTATTTTCTTACAATATGGGTATTTTGTTGTTGGAGATCTGGCTTTTCTCTATGGTTTCAATAAGAGGCTGGTGGGGTTTTTATCTATACAACAATCTGTCCATAGCATGGTTCCATTTTAGGTTGGGCCTTAACACAGAGAACAGAGAGAAGAACTACTGTACTGTTTATCTAGCTGCTTGAATGCTACATGTGCAAAATAAGCTGTGGTTGTGTGCGTTAAAAATAAATAAATTGACAGCAAAGATTTGTCAGCTTCTTTGAGACTGCACATTGCTTAAAAGTTTTTTAGGCAACCTCAGCTACTAGTCTCTGCTTCACAAAGTCATATTCAGGAGAAACTGTACTGCCGAAAAGAATGCCTGTGAAGTACTCTTAAGTATTTTTTTCTGGAAGTGGTCTATCTTTTAATTGGAAATCACTCAGTGATGAAGTTGCTCAATGCTCCTTAAGGTCATAAACAAGAACAGATAATGGCTAAGGAATGAATATGACTGCCTGCAACTATAAATACATTGCTTTCTCTCCTATCATTTAGTATTTAGCTTCAGGACTAGGGCCAGATTTCTACACCTGGAATCTACAGGGACGTAACCTTAGACAGCATATGCATCCACAGATCATTTGCATTCAACAAAGCATTAGGTAATGTTTACCAAAGAATAGAATGTGGTGCTCGAACTAGGTTCATTTCTATAGCTTTTAAATTCAACATATTTAGCAAACATGCTATAATCTGCTGCCCATGTGCCTCAAAGAAGCCTGTTATAATATTATGCTAAATGCTAAGTCAGAAGCTAATGGGTAATAGCTCACAATGATATGCATCTGAAGATAATGTGCAAATCAGAAAAAAACATTGGATACTGAAGAGAGATTATTGTCAACTATTTGGGAGGTCCCTAAACAACTATCTACCACATATTGTTGTGTAAGCAAGAAGTAAAAGTATTATAAATACAGCCTTTAAAAAAGAGCCATAACCGAGTTAGCATCAATGTTAAGTTTATTTAGCATTAAAACTCAGTAATTATGGTAAGTTCAAGATTTACAGTATGTGTTATGTAGGTTATGTTATGTTAATTCAGGTGTGTATCTACAAAGTAGGTCATTAGCTTTTAATAACACAATAAAAAAAGTATAGAAATGGACAGATACATTGATGATATTTTTTCATTCAAACTGATTAGTTTTATTTCCTGCAGACACCTATACAATGTAGCAGTAATGTTAACATAATTTAACATTTCTTTTTTTTCTTAATGCAGCCTTATGGGCTACATTATATTGTATTATTCTGCCATTCGTTTTTCTAAATGAGCTACCCATATTTATATGCCAGGAAGATATGTGAGCTTATTGTGATTCTTATTACCTTGCAAGTTATGCAGGAATGCTGATGCACTACTAGGGTGTTCTATGAAGACAATTTGACTAATGTACTTATGTATTGTACATACAGTAGGTACCTATGTATTGGGTAAGTACCATAGGTTTAAGGTTCAGGATTTGCTAGGACTGCAGATAGCATTTATTAGAATTCAGTATATGAAAGACCAATATGTACATCACATTATTACAATATATTTAAAAACTTTTATCAATGTCCAAATAGCTTTGTTGAAGCTTTGGAAGCAAAATAGAGTTCCTGAAAGGGGCTTTTAAACACATATTTTAGTGGGAATGCTAACTGTTACTATAAACACGCTTCAGTGGGCTCCAATAGATTTTAACACTACTTAAAGTTTTCACATAAATTTGAAACTGCTCTGAGGATCCCTGTCACTTTTCCTCCAGTTAGGGGTTCTGGCAACTTTTGGGACCCAACACTTCCCCACACTGTTTACATTTGAAAGTGATAAAGCCACACACCACTGATCTCTTGCATGCAAAAAACTTTGTTCTGTCAGCAGTGACACGCCACCAATGACCTCCTTCTGTAGCATTTTGTCTGCTACTGGGGCTTAATCATACAGTTCTAAGTTTGAATTTTGCCTGCTACTGGTGCCTAATCATAGAACTCTATAATTACACCCCAATAATGGGTACAATGTGTCGGCGGGAGGACATAGGTGAAGAGTTTCTGTCACTGCTAAAAAGAAAAATGTTTTTGTATACAAGAGATCAGCAGTGTTTAACGCCACTGCTTATGTATGTAAACTTCTTGAAAGCTTGTTAAACCTTTATTGAAGCCTAGTAGCAGCTTGTTTAAAGTGATAATCAGCACTTCCATTAAACTTGGAAGGGGGCTTTAATCATCTCCCACCCAGTAAATTGCATATACAAAGCCGGGGCAGGAACTTCTTTGATTTAGGAAGACGTACCCATATGTCCTCCCACTTCTGTGCCTTGTGCGCACTCTCTGAGATGTGCAGCGGCAGGGTACAGGGACAGACATAGAGGAATATGACCTTAAGCAAACACAGTTACGTGCCTCTATCCCTATTGGTTAATGCAAACAGAAAAAAGAGGTCGTGGGACTTTGAATGAGGCAGATCACGGACTAAGATATACAAAATTAGATTATAAACGTAATAATTTATCATACCTACAGTCATTGATACAAATGTTGACATCAGTTACAAATATGATGCAGACATGTATACAAAAAAGTACATGGTTGTCACTAAATGTTGCATCTATGCGTCTAAGTAGCTCTACGCTTTTCGTGGAACTCTGTCTACTCATCAGGAGCTTAAAGCCAAAGAATTACCTGTAAATGTATAATATGTAGGTTTGTATAGAAATACACAAAATCTCAAAAAAAAAAAAAAAAAATGAATGCCTCATCACTTACACATGTT
Source organism: Pelophylax lessonae (assembly GCF_965119305.1). Lineage (NCBI taxonomy): Eukaryota > Metazoa > Chordata > Amphibia > Anura > Ranidae > Pelophylax > Pelophylax lessonae. Next base: position 406,428,850 of record NC_138768.1, on the reverse strand, counting down.
GGCATCAAAAATATACCCAGCATCTGGCGTTGGGGGGGGGGTGAAATGAATGCACCAGGGCCGACGTCTGATCTGGGGCCATGGCAAGAATGAACCACCCAGACCAAAGGGGGAGGGAAGAGACGGGAAAGCAGCCGGAGGGCAATCCAGGACATGTGGAACCATTTTGTGAGAAGATACATGTAGACAGGTGCTAATATAAATTTTTTTTTATATATAAGCATTAAAAAGTGAAAAGTATATGCTAATAAGTAAAAAGGTGCTGAGGGAGATCCGTGAAAGACACCAAACAGTGCTCAGTGACCAAAAGATGAAAAAAGGTAGAGACCATAGTGCATGGTGAAAAAAAAACACAAAAAAAACAAACAAAACCTAGACTGCAAGACCAAAAAATATGACCAAAAAATGTGTACAAAGTGAAAAATGTAGTGCGATGAGGGTGACAAAGACCCCACAAGGATCTTACCAGTTGTGTAAAGAGTTTGCTGTAGGTGCACCCAAAATCCCCACCACATGAAAAGCTGACCAGAATGAGAGCCTGATCGACCGCAGCTAAATAGCCCCAGAGGACAAGGGCAGAGCCATGCCAAGAGCTAAATAGAATTAGAGCCTGATTAACCACAGCTACATAGCCCCAGAGGACAAGGGCAGAGCCCTGCCAATGACATGCAAACACGGGAATGAAGGGATGATAAGAATCATCCAATATCTGGCACAGGCGCCGGAAACGGGTCGCAATGGCCCACCCCCAGCGTAGGATGGATGGGGCATCCTGACAACGTGGCACATAGAGATACCGCGAGTGGGTACACAAGCATGGAGCCAATGCTTGGCATGACCACCCAGGGACAGTGAATGTACAATGTCACCACCCTAGTGCAGCCAATTACAGTATCCCCAATCACAACCACACCAGCCACAGTGTCACCATAAAGCCTTGTTTACATGTGCGGTGCTTTCTGAAAAGCAATCTGTGTTTGGATTTGTACTGCATCCACAGGGTTGTATCACAATCCTCACTGCCTGCTTTAAGTCCTTGAACAATGCCCAAGCGCCCCGATTCATTAAATAGTTTGCAATCGGCAGGTGCTATGCCTATTGAAAGCGACAGGAGGAATAATTCCTGCCACAGCTGCAAAGCAAAGCATCGCAGCCAGAGTAACCCCTGGCTGCTACCGCTGCAGCTAAAGGGGTGGTGATTGGAGGCAGCAAAACCACAACTGAACTGTACGGTTTTACCACTTCACAACCTTACATGTGAACGAGCCTTAATAGTGCAGGCTGTCACAGTGTCTCTGATCACCACCACACCAGTCACAGTGTTGCCACACCAGCGTAAATAGAAACAGTGTTCCTAATTGCTGCCAGACAAGTGCAACCAGCAATAGTTTTCCTAATAACTGCCACAACAGTCCCAGTGACACCAAACCAGCAACAGTTCCCCTTATCACTGCCACACTAGTCATAGTTTCGCCAGACCAGTGTATGCCAGCAACAATGTTCCTGTTTTCTGCCCCAACAGTACTAGTGTCAGCAGACCAGTGAAAGCCAGGAACAGTGTCCCTGATCACCAGTGCCATTGTCACCAGACCAGTGTAAGAGTGTATCAGTGTTCATGATCACTACCACACCAGTTCCAGTTTTATTAAACCAATGTTTCTGATTGCTGTCACACTAGTACCCAGTGTCGCCAGTCCAGTGCAGCCAACAACAGTGTTTCTAGACCAGTGCAGCCTGCAACAGTATTCCTAATTACTGCCACACCAGTCCCAGTGTTACTAGGCCAGTCTTAGCAAGCAACAGTGCTCTTGATTGCTAGACACATTAGTCCCAGTGTCATCAGACCAGTATTATCAAGAAACTGAATTCCTGTTCTTCACCACACCAGTGCCAGTCTTACCAGACTAGTGCATCCATCAACTGTATAAGGCATCACTAGTGTTCCTGTTTGCGTTCCTGATGGCAATGTCGCCAGACCAATGCAGCCAGCAACAATGTTCCTAATCACTACCCACACCAGTGCCAGTGCCACTAGTGCCAGCACAGCCATCAATAGTGTCCCTGATTGCTACCACAGCAGTAGAGTATCAGCAGAGCCAATACCAGTGTTCCTGATCAAGCTGGCCTGTTTATTGACCATGTTTCTGTCTATTGTTTGGACCAATCCTTTGCCTGTTTGCAGGCCTACTGACTAAATTCCTATGAAACACCAGTCCCAGCCATCCTCTGCGGAAAACTGCACTCTTGGAACCACAGGAACTCTTTTGTTCATCCTTTCTTCAGCCTCCTGTACTTCCTGGCCAGTGAATATGGCATTCCTGGGGCAGCAATGTACCAGTAGGCTAGGTTTTCTTGGCTTGTAGAATTCGGGACTGCTATAGGTGGTACTACACTAAGCTATATTCCCTGATCATTCATACAGAGGTGACCATTACTGTACACCAGTTTTAAAACAATTGGTAGATTTTTGTGATACGCAAGATACAATATCTTGACAACTTTATGTAAAAATGTATTTTTATTTTCTTTTCAAAAACATGTGGCAAAAAATGAAGTCCTCAAAAAACTCAACATGCTTCATAAAAATGCCTTGGGGTGTTTTCTCTCCAAAGTTTGGTCATTTTATGGGTGTTTCTATTGTCCTGATGCTCCAGGGACTCCAAAAGTGTGATAGGTAGTGAGGAAATTAAATGCAAAATGTATGCCCCTAGAAAGCCTTAAGATGCTCCTATGTGGTTAGGCTGTAAAAAGGTTTCATACGTGTGGTACTCCCATACTTGGGAGGCATATCAGAATGTGTTTTGGGGTGTATTTCTATGTATGCCTATGCTATGTCTAAGAAACACCTTAGTAATTGACAACTTTGTGTAAAAAATACATTTTCATTCCGCATTTCCAAAAACATGTGGCAAAAAATAAAGTCTTTAAACACTCACCAGGCCTCTTTTGAAAACACCTTGGTATGTTTGCTTTCCAAAATGGGGTCATTTTGTGGGTGTTTCCTCTGTCGTGGTGCTCCAGGGCCCCAAAAAATGTGATAGGTAGCCAGGAAATTAGATGTGTAATTTATGTATGCCCCTAGAATGCCTGAAGATACTTGGATTTTGGGTCTCTCTATGTGGGTAGGCTGAAAAAAAGTCTCACACATGTGGTATAGCCATACTAAGGAGGCACGGCAGAATGCGATTGGGGTGTCTTTTTAGGTATGCCTGTCCTGTGTGGGAGATATAACCTTATAATGAAAACTTTGTAAAAAAAAAAAACATTTTTATCTAATTAATTATAAAATTGTGACAAAAAAAAATACAACTTCAAAAAACTCACCATGCCTCTTACTAAATATGTGGACTATCTACCTAACTATATATATCTTGCTTTATAGATTCTATAAAACACTAAGATTAAATCATTTATACCTATTTTTTGGTATTTTTAAGGAAATGTAGCAGAATACATTTCGGCCTAAATTTGCAAAGTTTTATAATAGAAACGAAGAATTTTTTTTTTTTCTATACAAAAAAAATAAATAGCACAGTTGTGAATAAATATCACCAAAAGACCAGTGGCGGGCCAAGCATTTCACACCTAGGCCTGTGATGTCCTAAATATGCCACAGACAGACTTCAAAGCACACATTGTCCCCACTCAGAGTTTATTACTAATACCACCTTTCCATCAGACTGAGACTTTGTGCATATTGTTGGTGCAGTCTGCTAGGACTCAATGGCTTACCACTCTGTATTGTGCTATGTACATCTTGTGCAACCCTGCACTATTTCTCTGGTTCTCAATAGCCCACTGAGTTCCACCACAATGCCTGTCAGCCAGTGTGTACGGCTCTTCAGCTCATCTCTCCTCCTCCATGGTGTGGCTCCAACCTACTGGGGAGAGGGGGCATGGCCCACATGATGATACAAGTACCACTCTCTGATCCAATCAAAAGGAGGTGAAAATGCATACGTGAATGTATGCCTACTAGATTGCCCCGGAGTTGCCAATCTGAAATATGATTGGTTAAAGCAACAATTTCATTGCTATTTACTTTAAGTTACAGGTGCCCACATTGTTAATTCTGAAAGCTTCAAGGCAGATATATTTGACCCTGGCAACACATGATGACTATCATGACTGAAATATGGTTGGATAAAAGCATTGGAAACAACTACTGGAAGCAGTGAACCCAAGATAAAACCTATGAAATGGAGAGAATAGACCAGGGATTCCCAAACTATGGCCCTCAAGTTGTTCAGGAACTACAATTCCCATCATGCCTACTCATGTATGTAAATGTCAGAGTTTTACAATGCCTCATGGGATGTGTAGTTCTGCAACAGCTGAGGGCCGTAGTTTTGGAATCCCTGGAATAGACTATTGGAAATAACACATTAATGTAAAATATATTAAAACTTAAGACAGTGATGCTGGTTGTTTAGGCAGTGATTAGGCCAGCAGAGAAGGCCTTGATGGCCCTGATGGCCCACCACTGCCAAACTAAAGTTCTATCTGTCTCATAAAATTCATGTGGGTATTGTGTTGCATGACTGAGCAATTGCCATTTAAAGCGTGACAATGCTGAAAACTGATAAATGACCTGGACAGGAAGGGGGCGAAAAAAACTCCAGTCTTCAAATGGTTAAAGGCTTTAATATTTAAAACTGGCTGAAAGCAGCCTCAAAAGTAAGTTATTGAAAAGCCCTTGCTAAATTTTTAGCAAGCTTTGAACAGCTTCATTAAAGCTTTTAAAGCACAAATCTCCAGTTTGGGAATGTTAAACACAGATCTTAATGAGAGTAAGGATTGTCACTTAAAAAAGCTGTTATCAGGCCTCAGTAGGCTTTAGAAAAAAAGATTTTAAAAGCCTGCTAAAAGCTTGTATAAAGCAACAGGCCTCACTCTCATTAACCACTTTAGATCTTGCACTTTTATACCTCTTAGTGACTTATTCATTTTTAAAATTATATTATGGGCCTGTTTATTTAGCTATAACTTTGTCATTACTTAAGATGTCATGGTAATAAATATGATTTTTGGATAAAGAAGGCTTTCATGTAGCAATATAATCTTGCAAAATATGTAAACTATAGACCAAAATATGTAAAAAAAACAAAAACAACAACAACAATGAATAACATGTTTTTCTGTTATGACCAGTGATATTTTTAAAGCCTACACCAGGCAAAAATCAGATTCAAACTGTGTAATGGGGGCCACTGGTACTGCAAAACACATCCTCTTTTCATTCATTAAAAGTGACTGTTCCCTGTATCCTGAATAATTAATTCTTGATCTAGGGACTAGGAAAATGTTACCTCACCTTATCTGATTCAGGACTGTTCTCCTCACTGCCCCAGTGTGATGTTAGCATGGCAGCATGAGGATTGAGTGGGTGGTATTAAGTACAGTAAATGCAATGCTTGGAAAACCGTACTATATGAGGGCTGTTTGCACCTGGCTGGAAGAGCATTACTTTATGTAATTTGGTGGTGGAGAAGAAATGTCCACATTCAAGCACAGATCTCACTAGAATCTTATAAACTCTTGGGAAATGTAGTCTGACATTACAATCAGATAGCTGGACGACAGAGGCGTGACATAAAGTATACATTGCATCCTACTATTTATCCCATTTAAAATTACACTAGAATTATGTTCATGGTACAAAATACGGCAAAGTAATTTTTTTTTTTTTTTTTTACAATTTTTTAACTTTTTTTATGCGATACTGAAAAAAAAAACCAAATCACATAGAAACATAGAAACATAGAATGTGTCGGCAGATAAGAACCATTTGGCCCATTCGACCATTCTGCCCAATATATCTGAATCCTATGAATAGTCCCTGGCCCTATCTTATATGAAGGATAGCCTTATGCCTATCCCATGCATGCTTAAACTCCTTCACTGTATTTGCAGCTACCACTTCTGCAGGAAGGTTATTCCATGCATCCACTACTCTCTCAGTAAAGTAATACTTCCTCATATTACTTTTAAACCTTTGCCCCTCTAATTTAAAACTGTGTCCTCTTGTGGTAGTTTTTCTTCTTTTAAATATGCTCTCCTCCTTTACCGAGTTGATTCCCTTTATGTATTTAAAAGTTTCTATCATATCCCCTCTGTCTCTTCTTTCTTCCAAGCTATACATGTTAAGGTCCTTTAACCTTTCCTGGTAAGTTTTTTCCTGCAATCCATGTACTAGTTTAGTAGCTCTTCTCTGAACTCTCTCTAGAGTATCTATATCCTTCTGGAGATATGGCCTCCAGTACTGCGCACAATACTCCAAGTGAGGTCTCACCAGTGTTCTGAATAAGCACTTATCTCTTTCTATTGCTTATACCTCTCCCTATACATCCAAGCATTCTGCTGGCATTTCATGCTGCTCTATTACATTGTCTTCCCACCTTTAAGTCTTCTGAAATAATTACTCCTAAATCCCTTTCCTCAGATACTGAGGTCAGGACTGTGTCAAATATTCTATATTCTGCCCTTGGGTTTTTACGCCCCAGGTGCATTATCTTGCACTTATCCACATTAAATTTCAGTTGCCAGAGTTCTGACAATTCTTCTAGTTTTCCTAAATCCTTTTCCATTTGGCGTTTCCCTCGAGGAACATCAACCCTGTTACATATCTTTGTGTCATCAGCAAAAAGACAAACCTTACCATCGAGGCCTTTTGCAATATCACTTATGAAGATATTAAACAAAATTGGTCCCAGTACAGATCCCTGAGGTACCCCACTGGTAACATGACCTTGTTCTGAATGTTCTCCATTGACTACAACCCTCTGTTGACTGTCACTCAGCCACTGCCTAATCCACTCAACAATATGGGAGTCCATGCTCAATGACTGCAGTTTATTGATAAGTCTTCTATGTGGGACAGTGTCAAAAGCCTTACTAAAATCTAGATATGCAATGTCTACTGCACCTCCACCGTCTATTATTTTAGTCACCCAGTCAAAAAAATCTATAAGATTTGTTTGACATGATCTCCCTGAAGTAAACCCATGTTGTTTTTCATCTTGCAATCCATGGGATTGAAGATGTTCCACAATCCTATCCTTTAATTGGGTTTCCATTAATTTGCCTACTATTGATGTCAGACTCACTGGTCTATAGTTGCTCGATTCCTCCCTACTACCTTTCTTGTGAATGGGCACGACATTTGCCAATTTCCAATCTTCCGGGACGAATCCTGTTACTAATGATTGGTTAAATAAATCTGTTAATGGTTTTGCCAGCTCACCACTAAGCTCTTTTAATAATTTTGGGTGTATCTCATCAGGACCCTGTGACTTATTTGTCTTCACTTTAGACAGCAATCTTAGAACGTCTTCCTCTGTAAAGACACATGCATCAAACGATTCATTAGTCATCCTTTCAAGTGGAGGTCCTTCTCCTTCTTTTTCTTCTGTAAAAACTGAACAGAAGTATTCATTAAGGCAGTCGGCTAGCCCTTTATTCTCTTCTACATACCTTCCGTCCTTTGTTTTTAATTTAGTTATTCCTTGTTTTAATTTCCTTTTTTCATTTATATATCTGAAGAATGTCTTATCCCCCTTTTTCATAGACTGAGCTAGTTTTTCTTCTGCCTGCGCTTTAGAAGTTCTTATAACTTGCTTGGCCTCTTTCTGCCTAATCTTGTAGATTTCCTTATCTTCATTGCTCTGGGTTTATTTTATAATTACAAAATGTTAGCTTTTTATTTTTAATGATTTGGGTACCACAGTGGTCTCTTCCTTTTTTTGCTTTTACTGACAAGTCTAATGCAATTTTCTGTTGCCTTCAATAATGCACCTTTTAAGTAGTCCCATTTCTCCTGGACTCCATGTAATCCGTTCCAGTCTGATAAGGACTCATTTATGACTAATTTCATTTTTGAAAAGTCTGTTTTTCTAAAATCTAAAACTTTTGATTTTGTGTGGTGAGACTCTTTCACAGTTCTTATATTAAACCACACTGACTGGTGATCACTAGATCCCAAGGTTTCGCCTACAATGACATCATATACCGAATCCCCATTTGTTAATACCAAATCCAAAATGGCCTCCCTCCGGGTTGGCTCCTCAACCACTTGTTGCAGAGACAACCCCAGTAGGGAATTTAGAATATCTGTACTCCTGGTAGAACTTGCTATTTTGGTTTTCCAGTTTATATCTGGAAGATTGAAATCTCCCATAATGATAACTTCTCCTTTCATTATCATTTTAGCTATTTCTTCAACTAGTAGATCATCTAGTTCTTTAACTTGACCAGGTGGTCTATATATCACACCTACATGAGTTACTGCGTGATTAGCAAACTGCAACGTAACCCAAACTGACTCTATGTTGGCCTCACTAACTTGTATTAGGTTAGATTTAATGCTATCTTTCACGTACAGGGCCACTCCTCCTCCTTTCTTGCCTTCTCTGTCTCTTCTGTATAAAGAGTACCCTGGTATGGTTATGTCCCAGTCATATCTTTCATTAAACCATGTCTCCGTAACAGCCACTAAATCTACATTCTCAGATGCCATTATTGACCCAAGTTCATTGATTTTTTTACCTAAACTGCGAGCATTTGTAGACAGGACTCTGAGCTTATAATTTCTTAACCTCTGTGCTTCTGACCTGTTCTGGCATTGTTTCGGGGGGCAATTGGACTCTTGTATTTTCACTCTTTTGCCCCCCCCCCCTTCCTAGTTTAAATACTCCTTCGCAAATTCTTGGAGTTGTTCACTAAGTACATTTGTTCCTTTGAGAGAAAGATGCAAACCATCTTTTTTGTACAGTTCCTTTCTATTCCAAGTAGAGCTATCATGAGAAACAAAGCCAAATCCTTGCTCTTGACACCATTTACTAAGCCATATGTTGAACTCCTTTATGCGCCTCTGCCTATCATTCTGAACATTATGCACAGGCAGAACTTCAGAAAATGAAATGGTGGATGCAAAATTCTGTACGTCATTACCAAGTGTGATAAAAGATTTTTTCACCTCTGACACTTCATTGCAAGCCAGATCATTTGTCCCTAGATGGACAAGAACATCCAGGTCCCCTTTCTGCTTTGCTTGCTTAACAATATTAATAATACGTCTTCTATCTCGTCTAGCAGTAGCACCAGGGAGACATCTCACAAAACCATTTTCTTTAAGCTCCTTCACTTCTTATGATTGAATCACCCAGCAACAGCTGCTTCCTTTGAGACTTCACTTTATCTTTTTTGTCCTTGGCTGCAGTCTTGCATACATTAGACATAGGAGTCGATGGTTTCTCACCCTCTGTGCTTGAGTCCATATCCATGTTGTCCTTACATTCTGAGAGTGCTGCAAATGAATTATGGAGAACCACCGACTGTGGGACATGTCTTCTATCCACCACTCTAAGTCTTCCAGAACCTACAGTAACCCATCTGCCATTTCTGGGGGTCCTCTGTGGCAGTGGCATTGCAGCATCCCAGCTGGAGTTTGTTTAACAGATAATTTAAATATCTCTGATTTCAAAAATGCAATTTCCTGTTGCAGTAAGGAGAATTGTCTACAGATCTGACAGCATCCGAATCTCCAAAGAGTGGAACATGAAATAAATGCACAACAATTCCTACACTGAACCAAGTCTGCCATTTTAAAGAGGAAAAAAAAAAAAATGTAAATTTAAGTCAAACAAATCTTACCTTTTTTTTTTTCTTTTTTTTTTTTCCACCTTCCAGCCTACCTCCTGACTATCTCCTGCAATATCTCTTCACTGTACTTAAAATGTTGTACTTGAATGGAGTACTTGCAGCTAATGAATTAGGCCAGCTAATGAGTCTGTCTCTATATATTACACACACTCCTTCACCAGCTCCTCCCCCAGCAACAAATGTAACACCTTAATGAGCTAATCTCATTAGCAAACGCACAATAGCAAACACCTGACCAAATTCCTTTCCTCTTCTCAAGCAATGGTCAGCAAAAAAACACAGATGAGTCAGTTGCAAACTCCAAGCCAATCTCTTGCAGTATCTCTTCAATCTCTTCAGTCTCCTGCAGTATCTCTTCACTGTACTTAAAATGTTGTACTTGAATGGAGTACTTGCAGCTAATGAATTAGGCCAGCTAATGAGTCTGTCTCTATATATTACACACACTCCCTCCCCAGCTCCTCCCCCAGCAACAAATGTAACACCTTAATGAGCTAATCTCATTAGCAAACGCACAATAGCAAACACCTGACCAAATTCCTTTCCTCTTCTCAAGCAATGGTCAGCAAAAAAACACAGATGAGTCAGTTGCAAACTCCAAGCCAATCTCTTGCAGTATCTCTTCAATCTCTTCAGTCTCCTGCAATATCTCTTCACTGTACTTAAAATGTTGTACTTGAATGGAGTACTTGCAGCTAATGAATTAGGCCAGCTAATGAGTCTGTCTCTATATATTACACACACTCCTTCACCAGCTCCTCCCCCAGCAACAAATGTAACACCTTAATGAGCTAATCTCATTAGCAAACGCACAATAGCAAACACCTGACCAAATTCCTTTCCTCTTCTCAAGCAATGGTCAGCAAAAAAACACAGATGAGTCAGTTGCAAACTCCAAGCCAATCTCTTGCAGTATCTCTTCAATCTCTTCAGTCTCCTGCAATATCTCTTCACTGTACTTAAAATGTTGTACTTGAATGGAGTACTTGCAGCTAATGAATTAGGCCAGCTAATGAGTCTGTCTCTATATATTACACACACTCCCTCACCAGCTCCTCCCCCAGCAACAAATGTAACACCTTAATGAGCTAATCTCATTAGCAAACGCACAATAGCAAACACCTGACCAAATTCCTTTCCTCTTCTCAAGCAATGGTCAGCAAAAAACACAGATGAGTCAGTTACAAACTCCAAGCCAATCTCTTGCAGTATCTCTTCAATCTCTTCAGTCTCCTGCAATATCTCTTCACTGTACTTAAAATGTTGTACTTGAATGGAGTACTTGCAGCTAATGAATTAGGCCAGCTAATGAGTCTGTCTCTATATATTACACACACTCCTTCACCAGCTCCTCCCCCAGCAACAAATGTAACACCTTAATGAGCTAATCTCATTAGCAAACGCACAATAGCAAACACCTGACCAAATTCCTTTCCTCTTCTCAAGCAATGGTCAGCAAAAAACACAGATGAGTCAGTTGCAAACTCCAAGCCAATCTCTTGCAGTATCTCTTCAATCTCTTCAGTCTCCTGCAATATTTCTTCACTGTACTTAAAATGTTGTACTTGAATGGAGTACTTGCAGCTAATGAATTAGGCCAGCTAATGAGTCTGTCTCTATATATTACACACACTCCTTCACCAGCTCCTCCCCCAGCAACAAATGTAACACCTTAATGAGCTAATCTCATTAGCAAACGCACAATAGCAAACACCTGACCAAATTCCTTTCCTCTTCTCAAGCAATGGTCAGCAAAAAACACAGATGAGTCAGTTGCAAACTCCAAGCCACTCTCTTGCAGTATCTCTTCAATCTTTTCAGTCTCATGCAATATCTCTTCACTGTACTTAAAATGTTGTACTTGAATGGAGTACTTGCAGCTAATGAATTAGGCCAGCCACAGAAAAAAAAAAGTGTATATAATAATGGTAAAAAATAGAAATAAAAAACAGAAAATATATTAGTTAAAAGGAGAAGAGGTGCAGAGAGGTGATAAATAGGAATACAATATTTCAAATATACATTTTTTTCTACATGTAAGATTTCTAATCAACTGATGTTGTGTGTGGATCACATTATACACCTTTTGCCCTGCATATGAATTAACAAGTAAATAACGTACAATGTAACAATTCATTGCATTGCTCAGCAAAACTTGCAAATTATCTGTGTCATTTTACAGTTGCTCCTCCTATGTAATCCATAACATGTCCTGCTGTTATTTTCAGCTCTTTAAGATCTGTGTTTAACATTCCCCAACTAAAACTGAAGTTTTCTTTTAGCTTTAACAAAGTTCCTTAAAGCTTGCCGAAAGCTTTACAAATGCTTTGCAAAAGCTTGCTGCATGCACAGTTCTTATAAAAGTTAAAGCCCGTGTAAAAAAAAGTCTTAAAGTCAGAAATTAGACCACATTTTTTTAGCTCCAGGATGCAGAGGGTGGGGATCTGATGTCACACATTGTACAGCATAGAGCAGGGAGCTGATTTTAATCTGAGACCTGAGTGGAGGAAATGGACACATCCTCCTCTACACAGTCTCATAGGGAAACATGCACAGCTGAGGTCATCAAGCTATCAGATGTGACCCATGAAGATAGCAGAGGGAGGAGAGAGCAGACCTAAATCACAATAGGTGCTTTGGATTGAAGCAAGTTGTTAGGAATGTGTGAATAAGCTCCATAGTTATAGATTATATAGTGATTAGAATCCTGAAACGTAAACCTTTAATAAGTTGATGAATTCTGAGACTACAATCTTTGTCAATTTGGTGAATCCTTAGATTCCACACACCAATCTCAGTATGAAGATCGTGTTGCAGATTAACAGAATATTACATAAATCTCCATTCTCTGCCAAGCTGGTAAATTCTCAGAATCCAACCTTTGCCAAGTCTGTGAGTCCAAAGACGTTAGTCTTTACCCAATTGATTAATTCAGAGGCATTACCTGATATAAAGGTCATAACTATCTCTTTTAAATTTGCTCTTTCTTTTTTGCATAGAATCTCCTTGCTGAGTGTTTCAATAGAGGCACATATTTCACTCTCCTTTTTTACATAGACCAGATGTTGTTTAAAGTGCTGCAATGATTCATTGATCCTCTCAATGTCTTTATTGGTCCCAAACAGTTATTCATCATTTTCAATTGACATATACATCATATTGCAAGAACAAGTTTGTAATTTCTGCTACCATTTCAACTTGAATTTATTTGTCATATCTTTAATCACTTTAATACAGGGCACTTCCCTCCCTTCCCGCCCAGGCCAATTTTCCCCTTTTAGCGCTGTTGCATTTTGAATGACAATTGCGCGGTCATGCAACACTGTACTTACACCAAATTTATATCATTTTCCCCCCACAAATAGAGCTTTCTTTTGGTGGTATTTGATCACCTGTGCGATTTTTACTTTTTGCTAAACAAATAAAAAAAGACAGAAAAGTTTGAAAAAAAAAACAAGTTTTTTTGTTTATGTTATACAATTTTGTAAATAAATAAGTTTTTTCCTGCACTGATGAGCACTGATGAGACTGCACTGACAGGCACTGATGAGGAGGCAATGATGGGGTGGCACTGATGGGGTGGCACTGATGGGGTGGCACTGATAGGCGGCACTGATAGGCGGCACTGATAGGCGGCACTGATGGGCACTGATATGTGGCACTGATAGGTAGCACTGATATGCAGCATTGGTGGGCACTGATAGGCGACACTGCTGGGCACTGATAGGCGGCATTGATGGGCACTGATAGGCGGCACTGACGGGCACTGATAGGTGGCACTGACGGGCACTAATGGGCACTGATAGGCAGCACTGGTGGGCACTGATGGGCACTGATGGGCGGCACTGATCGGCACTGACGGGCGGCACTGATGGGCACTAATGGGCACTGATAGGCAGCACTGGTGGGCAATAATGGGCACTGGTGGGCGACACTAAAGGATGGCAATGATGGGCACTTGTGGGCAGCACTGATAGGGAGGACACTAGTGGGCATCACTGATGGGGAGGGCAATGGGGGGCTCCCTGAGCCCTGATCGCCATCCCTGGTGGCCATAGTGGGCATCCCTGGGGTCATAGTGGGCATCCCTGGGGTCATAGTGGGCATCCCTGGTGGATCTAGTGGCATCCCCCCCCCGAGGGTCTGCACTGGTAATCAATGATCTGATTACCAGTGCCGACCCCCCCCCTGTCAGGGGAGCCGCCGATCGGCGCTCCTTTACTCGTGCCTGTCAGGCATGAACTAAGGAAAGCCGATCAACGGCTGTTCCTGTTTTACTATGTGACCAGCCGTGATTGGACACGGCTGATCACATGGTAAAGAGCCTCCGTCAGAGGCTCTTTACTGAGATCGGAGATGCAGGGTGTCAGACTGACACCCCGCATCACCGATCGCCGCTCTGCGCGCCCCCGGGGGGCGCCCAGAGCGGTGTTATCCTGCCGCCGTCATATGACGTCCGGTCAGGATAACTCAACCACATTCCTGCCGTCAATTTGTAATAGGGCGGGCGGGAAGTGGTTAATAATAGGAAATATTTGTATGCAAAGTCCCTTGGGCATATATTTTCTTCCAAGCAATTTTTAAAATATGCAGTGTCCCACCAAGTCCTGGACTTCCTATCATACAAATCCTTAATCTTAAACATCAACCTTAAGATCTCCTTCTGGGAGCTGTTCTTAGAACAATTATCCCCATTAGTCTGAACCTTGTGCAACACACCCTCCCAGAACACTGGTGAGGAGAAAAAAAACAAAAACAAACCCTGGCTGGGGTCTGTAACAGAGATCTAGCCCCCATACTCCAAGAACAGCGACCAAACATGTATCTAAATCATGCATATAAGATCTCGGTGGTTACTGTAGAAGTCTACATGTGGACATCCGTGTTCCACAAAAAACAGGCTAGACCCACCTGGAGACTGGATGATGCTGCACCAACTATTTATATGCTGTCTTGGTGGTCCTTGATAAAGAACATATGTGGATGCTTCACTCTGACAGACAACAGGTATATCTACTTTGAGCCTTTTTTCATGTTTGCAGGATTCAAGTTCCATAGACAACAGCACAGATTGGCTACTGTATGCCACCCTATTGTGCTGGTTTCAACTACCTGATGTATTATATTTTATAGTCTTCACTGAGCTCTCCTGGAGTGACATATTATTATTATAATTTCAGTGGAAAAGGTGAATGACCTAGCATCTGCTATTATACAGTTGTCCTGTTCACACAAGGATTAATCACTTCACTCACAGAGCCCTTTTGATTTATATTCTAGGATGTATCTATATCATTTTGAGGGTTATGCAGGGTTTTATAGGTATAATATTGTTTATAACCTGTCCTTTGAATCTTTACAATTTTCTGGTTTTGTTATAAAATATGTTTGTTAAACATTCTGCATAAAATATATTTTTTTCTCTTTTCCTTTATAAATAATTGTTTGAAATTATTTGTGTAGCCTTGTAGTTGTGTCTAATAGGTTCATTTTTCAAGGTGTAGGACTCGGTGGTTTGTTCACAAGTTTGGTTGCTTGAAATCTTGTTTAAAACCTGCTTAGAAGCAAACTACATTGAAGCTTATAGATGCAGAATCTTGATGTTAAATTTAGGCCATTTTAGGGCTAAAAGGAAAACTGCTGTGTACAAAAATAGATAGGTATTTGAGCACTGCTGTGAGGGAAGTTTCAATGCAAAAAATATATATATTTTTTTAAATACTTGTTCATGCAGCTTCCAGGACAATGTTGAAAATACACAACTCCTTTGATTAACATGCCTGTGGATGCCTTAAGGCTGTACATGTATGGGGGAATAGATTTAGAACCCATTTGGTGGCTCATGGGTAGACTACATAATACCCATGCTACGTCTTAAATTTGAAACATTATATTGAAAACTCAGAAAATCATGGATTTTAAAGGCACACATATATAAAAATAATACATCTTATTGATCTGCATTTAAATTTGTATACGATATAACAATTGAATATAAAAATTGTTCTATCTAAAATTATATGAGTCACAGACAAAGTGTAAACCCCCTCTAGAGAAATGTACTGCATATATGAAAGCCGTGTGCCTAGGAAAATATGCACCAGAATATTCACATATCCTCCAGGTACTGGGCTTCCATTTGTCCCTGGTGAACCTCTTACAGTTCAGCTCTACATGTTTTGCAACCTAGTCGCTGTACATAGCATTACAGTACAGTACACTTTTCACAGACAACTTCAGCGCATGCTGGCAGTGCAAATATGGCTATGGAATTTTTTTCTTTTACAATTATCTTGACTTGCATAAAGCAACAGCAACACAAACTAATTCATTTCACAATAAAAAAGAAATATATTTTTTTGAGTAGAATTTTCATTAAAAAGCAATAGACCTGCTTCAACTGTAAAATGGAAATCAGCTAGTAGTGTGCTGTGGCTCTCCCTGTTCCCACTGATGAAAAACTGTCCAATTTCTATCAAATTGTCATTAAATTAGGATACTGCAAAAGATAAAGTATTATAAACTTGGCCAGCAGCAGGGCATTTTAATGAGTGAGAATTGGCATAAATGAACTAGAGAAAAAAGTACAGGCAGGTGTTTTACTGCAAGAATTAGACCGCAGAGGATACACTGGAATAAAAGGCCAGTATCAGGACAGTTTTCTATTGTGGATAATTGCCAAATATGTACTAGAGACAAAGGGGTTGATTTACTTAGGGCAAATAGGCTGTTCACATTATAAGGGAAATTGCACTTTGAAAAAATAATTACCCTAGAGTTTAGTGAATGTAGTGAAAAGTCACTTTGCAAAGAATACCCATTTTTGCTTGCTCATGATTGGATGATGGAAGTTAGCAGAGCCTCACCTCATTCACTAAGCACTGGGGAAAATTCCCTTGGAAAAAATACCAATTTTCCTTTAGTAAATTATCCCCAAAAAGTACAGTTAGGCATCTTACTACAGGAATTAACAGACTAAACATGATAGAGCAGTTTAATGTGGGCCAGCAGAAGGATTGTTTTAATCCAGGATAACAGGGCTAACTAGTGTGTGTAGACTTTTATTTTATCCTTGGGGTTCGGAGGTACGGTGAATGTCAATGATACAATATATGGTAATTTAAGTACACACTGTTGTAGCACTTCCTTTCTTTTTTCTTTTACAAGCAACTCCAAGAACAGATGGTCAGTAACAAGTTAATGCTCCTCTTCGAGCACCCTACACTTAAAAAGACCTTATCAACATGAAGTTAAAATTTAAAAAACCCAGAAAAGAAATCCCTAACCCCCCCCCCCTTTTTTTTTTTTTTTTAAAGGGAAGCCATGCTGAAAACGAAAACAATTAAACCTTACAAAAAGTTTGGCTATACTAAAAAACAGTACTGCTCTAATGCTCCAGAGTACAGTGGCTGGTGACAGGGTGTGCTAGTGCTGGTCAGGATGTTAAGCTCGTCAGGCTCAGCTTAGACTACAGAAAAATGGTGCCCTGCTGCAAAAATATAACATATAAATAATAAAAGATGAAGAGAACTGACTTCCTCTCAGTACTCCACCCATAGAACAACCCCCATAATGCATTTAGTCTACATGGGGCTTAATCATTGAGGCCTCTGTGATGGGTGAAATGCATTGGGAGCTTCTTCTATGGATGAAGAACCGAGCTGAAGCCAATTCTCATAATTTCTTATCTTTACAGTCTGCTGATCCTGTGTGCAGTTAGGTGCCATTTTCCTGGTGTCTAAAAAAAAGTGCCATCAACATGAAATAAAGACCAATGTAACCCCCAAGCAAATAAAACCCCCAAATGCCACCCACTGAAACAAAAGCCCCTTTATTTTTAAAATAAATTCTGACCCGTAGTAAACTACAAAATAAATAGAAAGACAAAAAACTCTGATAGTAATAAAAAAAAGGCACTACAGGGGTTGATTGTCGAAAGAGCTAGCAATCATAATACAAGTATAGTTTCCTATCTCTCCCTATACAGTTTTTCAGTTCCCCCTGTGTTTTTCTACAACAGCTTCTAATTCACTGATACTGTGGCTTCCCTGTCCCCCTTTTTGTAGTGGGGGCGTTGTTTTAACCAAAAGCCCCAAAATAGCCCTTCTATGTCTGCTGATTACAGTAACAAGGCCATCCAGTGCATTATGGTTTAAAAACTTCTCCAGGGGAAATCTGCACAAAAATTTTCTGGGACTGCCTACCTCAAACCCACAGTAGTGGTGAACCTCATCCCTAAAAGGTCATAGATAGGAAGGGTTTTTACTTATTTTCCTTACATTGCCAGGATTTCTGCAGAAAACCGGGGAGAACTGGAACTCTCAACTCTGCTGTGTGCTTGGACCCTGCAGATTGTTATCCAAAATAACTGTGTCCACAGTAATTTTGCTTGACATTGTAAATTTAATATGTATACCAATAAATGTAGAAACATTTTACTTTGTCCTATTATTACTCTACTGCATGTCCATTCTATTATTTGGTGATAGATACCCTTTTATATGAGTTCAAGTTATTATTACACAAGGTCATCCCAAATCTGGGTTTAGATGAACCAATGTACACAGCATTTGCATTAAATTTTCTTCTAAAATAACCTCAGTCACTCGAGCTTGATGACAAATGTGTGATTTGTGTTGTGGTGTTATAATTATGTCTTCCAACACTATCACACCTACAATAATATAAATGGCTTAAGATATAATGCTGTTCTGTAGGATATGTTTTATCGGTGAAAGCCTGCTGTTTTTATCTTCATGAAACTGAATAGAAGGTGTACAAAAAGAATGATTACTAGACAGCTCGAAAGAGATTGCAACTCAGATGTTGTAGAAAAAAAAAAGCCTTGCAAATCCCTGAGACCTGACAGATTCCGTTACCATGAGAACTGCAGATACTTCCATTGTGATGGGTTGCTCCAGCAGCCATCTGTTACACCCATTTGATTAGGAAGTACAGTTCAGCCAGAGCGCATTTTGTTCAATCACACCCCAGTCCAAAACTCATGCATAAGAAGAAATGTTCCCTTTTATTCTTATATGCTAAACGCTCTGGTTTAACATCATTCAAGAGGCTGGGAACACTCACTGAAATGCTGAGAGAAGGGTCATCGAGTCACCAAGCCTGTAGGAGGAAGAAAAGCTTTCCAAGGAGCACTTAAATGAAAATGTCTTCTAGAATATATGGAATATATCCAGTGAAATAACATTGAACTTAAGTAAATACTTTGAACTAGCTTCAAGATAATATCATTTTATTCATTCCCAGAATGTATTTAGTGTTATCAATTTGCAATGACCAGATAAACTATTGCCACTGCCATATTGAGCATCATACAGCTGTAGAAACATCTAGAAGATGATGCTATTTTGTACAAGGTCCACCCTTTGTGTCATGTAACTAGGTTAGTAAAAACTAGTGCTAAAATGAGGAGGCAGTATGTGATGCACTTTATGCAGAATACATTTAATCAGTACAGACAATCAAACAAGAAAAAAGGAGAGATGTCTTCAAGTTTCTTAAACTATAGAGACCCTTCTCACTACTCTTAACATCTCCTGTATTCCTGTATTTGGTTCCCTCTACAGTTATTTGCTACTAAGATTACAGTAAAAATTTGAGATATATTATTTTTGGTGTGCTGACCATTTTTTGTCTTTGGTTCTTTATGGTGTCTCTGTTGACTTTGCACCCTCTGCAAGGTGTAAAAGGTTCTGACAAATTTGTTGATGGGTTGCTAGGGTATCCAGGCAAATTTCCTTGTGATTGAAGATGGATTTACACCAAGGGACTGTTTTTTCCCCATAAAATACTTTGTCAACTGTGTTTGTGTATTTATCTTCTTTATTTGCTTTGTCAATTTTTTGTGAATTTGTAACAAGAGGTACTATCTACTCCTTACTTGTTCATGTAGGGCAAGGCCAAATGTTAAAGGGGGCCTCCAGATTATTTTAAGTACCACACTGCACACCCATATCCACCAGACAGCAGATGTATGGAAGAGGACCTTGGCGAGGTACCCTCTACATGCTGAGGGCTCATGGCCTGGTGTAGTTAAGGAGGTGGGTGGAGAGAGCTGTGCTCACTGCCCCTCAATTTCCTGATCAGCCAGGCTGCATGCTCAGATAAATGTCTGGTATGGATTTTTAGGGGGACCTTAGATAATTTTGTTGTTTTTTTGTGTGCATTTCATCCCCTTAAAGATCCATACCAGACTTAATGAAAGATCCTTTGGGTAGACAACTTGTGAATGTTTTATTTATTTTCCCCCTGGAAATCCATACCAGACCCTTATCTGGGCAAGCAACCAAGAAAGGGGGCAGGAAGTGCACCCCTATTCTACTCCTGAACCATACCAGACAACACGCCTTGAAGAAAACAAAAACATAGGCATTGGGTTCCCCCTAAAAAATATACCCTGGATAAGGCTCTGGTATGGAATTTGTAGGGGTACCCCAATGCCTTTTTCTTTTTTCTAAATAGGGTGCCCGTAAAAATCCCTTATCCAAGTATGCAACCTGGAAATGCAAAAGGGATGAGCAGCAAGCATGTACCCCCCTACGGAACCATACCAGGTCACATGCCCTTATGTTGATGGGGACAAGTCCTCTTTCACACATCCCTGGCCCAGTCAATATGGGTGCCTGTGGGGGAACCTTTCAAATTTTGAAAGCCCTCTTTTAAATTAAACCCCCTCCCCCCGATATCCAGCCCCTCCTCTGAAAATGGTAACAAGTTGCTTTGCCTGGGAGGTTGGCCTGGTATGGTTTCAAAGGGGAATGAGTCACAGTCACTTCCATTACTTTTACTGGGCAGCCAGGCTTCATGCTTGCATAAGGGTGTGGTATGGACTTAGAGGGTCCCACTCTTTTTACATTTTTTGTGTGGGGTCCCTCCCTTCTATTGGGTCTGGTATGGATTTTCAGGGGGGGGGGGGCGCACACTTATTTTTTGTGAAAGCAGCCTAAAAATCTAGACCCTCACCAAAGATTAGAGTTAGGTATGGAGTTTGGGAGGTAAACCTTTTTCTTACATGGGGCCCCTTTTAAAATCCATACCAGACCTTTATCCTCAACAAGGGTCTGGTAAAGATGTTGAGGAGTACCCCCCAAGCCACTTTGTTTACAAACAGAAAAAGGCCAGATGGAGAATGAATTTTTTGGGCAATTGTTCTTTCTTCTTTCTAATTGTCACTTTTGCTTTAGTACACCATACTAGTGCACCAAATCCCATACAGATTTAGGCCACCCTCCAGCGTGTTATTTAAAAGATTTGTGTATTTTAAAGGTTTAAGCCTTGTTAAAAAAAAAACCTGCCTTCTGTGAACCGTCCCCTATTAACAGTGCCCAAGTACCCATTCCCTTTTCTTCCTCAATATTTTGCAAATTGACCTTGAAAATAGTCAGAAAAAAATAACCTCAGTGAGGTAGAGAAGCTATATTTTGGGTTTGCAGATTGCTTCAGTTGTATGGCAAATGTCCAGCAAACTGAACTTTGCTTTGTTTAATCATCACTAACGAGGATGACCAATCAAATGTCACTGATTAGTGATGTGATTAGTTATGTAGAGTTTAGCAATATTTAGAGAGTTGTTGTGCACTTTAACTCCACTCACAATGTTTTCAGCTAAAATGTCATAACACCTTCTGTTATATCTTTAAGATGTATTTGTTGCTTTGCTATCCTTCATTTTACTGTTTGCTGACATCTTACAGGACTATCCTCAGAACTATTCTATGCCTCTAAGAGGAAAGGGAGGTATAATTGGGATAATAGTCAGTTTTATGGATTCAGCTTTAAATATGAACTTTTTGTAGAATAGAAGGAGTATGAGCAAAATTATCAAAGATGTCATAACTAAACTTCTGCTGATATCCATCTCTGTGTGGAGCAAAATAAGGGATTTTAGACTATCCTGTTCAATGGCAAAACCTAATCTTTTTTATTTTTAGATTTAAAAAAAAAACACTCTAAAAAGACACTTGAGTGAATGCAAGCATAAGAAGTATACTCTGAAACAGTTTTATATATATATATAGCAGCTATGTGGCACAGTGGTGTAGTAGTTAGCACTTTCACCAAGCAGCAAAAGGGTCACTGGTTCAAATCCCAACCATGACACTACCTGCCTGGAGTTTGCATGTTCTCCCTGTGCCTGCGTGGACTTCCTCCCACACTCCAAAGACGTGCTGGTAGGTAATTCAGTCCTAGTATGTGTATGTCTGAATGTGAGTTAGGGACTATATATTGTAAGCTCCTTGAGGGTAGGGACTGATATTAATGTATATGTAAAGCACTGTGTAAATTGACAGTGCTATATAAGAACCTAAATAAAACATAAGAAGACAAGCAGCACCAATCTAAGTGGTGAAAGAAGAAAATTTAAAAAAAAAAAAAACACTCACATTTTGCACAAGCATAAAGGCTTTGTATAAAACAGTCACACTGTGTTCATTGTGTCCTGGTGACAGGCGATGGTCTGTGGTGTCCGGCATTGTCGGTGGATTCCAGGGCAGTAGACGGAGAAGAGTGAGCTTATCGTCACCTGGGAGCTAAAGAGGCAGCGGTGGGTATGCTCTGGCTGGCACGCGTTTATAGAATGCGTTTACCCTCTTTCCTCTCTGTCTGGCAGCCAGATCTTTTCTTTGCTCTCACTTTCTTTGGGATGTGAGCGGGCCTTCGGCATCTTTCCCTACAAAGCAGGACCACTTGCCTAACATTGTTCAAGAGAGCTGTAACTGGTAAAGAAGCAAAGGGAAGAGGCTTTGGGAGACCGGTAGCATTAAGAGGAGGAAACTTTTTAAAAGATTATACAATCCACAAGCATCAAACTCGTAACATTATGTCACTTCTGGTATGCCTCCACTTGTGCCCTACACATTACGCACCACAGGACTTCATCAGGGAATATGATGAAAAAAATGTCCTTGTCTTTATGCTACCGGTCTCTCCTGGTCGTCACTCCTGTCCACCTGGCTGCATCCCCCCCTCCACCTTCTGTAGCTGCAACCCCCCCTCTCCTGTCCACCTGGCTCTGTCCTCCCCCCCACCTGGCTGTACCCTCCCCCCCTCTCCTGTCCACCTGGCTGTCCCCCCCCACCCTGCTGCACACTCCTCTCCTGTCCACCTGGCTGCATCCTCCTTCCACCTTCTGTAGCTGCAACCCCCCCTCTTCTGTCCACCTGGCTCTGCCCCCCCCACCTGGCTGTACCCTCCCCCCTATCCTGTCCACCTGGCTCTGCCCTCTCCTGCCCACCTGGCTGCACCCCATATCCTGTCCACCTGGCGGCAACCCCCCTCTTTTTTCCACCTGGCTGCATTCCCCCTCCACCTGGCTGCACCCTCCCTCTCCTGTCCACCTGGCTCTGTCCTCCCCCCACCTGGCTGCATCCTCCCTCCTGTCCACCTGGCCCTGTCCTCCCCCCACCTGGCTGCTCCTCCCCCTCTCCTGTCCACCTGGCTCTGCCCCCCCACCTGGATGTACCCTCCCCCCTCTCCTGTCCACCTGGCTCTGTCCTCCCCCCCACCTGGCTGTACCCTCCCCCCTCTCCTGTCCACCTGGCTACATCTCCCCACTCCACCTGGTTGCACCCCCCTCTCTTGCGCACCTTGCTCTGTCCAGCCCCCACCTGGCTGCACCCCCGTCTCCTGTTCACCTGGCTCTGTCCTCCCCCCCACTTGGCTGCACCCCCCTCTCCTGTCCACCTGGCTCTGCCCTCTCCTGTCCACCTGGCTGCAACCCCCCTCTCTTTTCCACATGGCTGCATCCCCCTCCACTTGGCTGCATCCCCCTCTCCTGTCCACCTTACTCTGTCCTTCCCCCCACTTGGCTGCACACTCCTCTCCTGTCCACTTGGCTGCATCCCCCTCCACCTTCTGTAGCTGCAACCCCCCCTCTCCTGTCCACCTGGCTTTGTCCCCCCCACCTGGCTGTACCCTCCCCTCCCCCCTCTCCTGTCCACCTGGCTCTGCCCTCTCCTGTCCACCTGGCTGCACCCCATATCATGTCCACCTGGCTGCAACCCCCCTCTCTTTTCCACCTGGCTGCATTCCACCTCCACCTGGCTGCACCCCCCTCTCCTGTCCACCTGGCTCTGTCCTCCCCCCACCTGGCTGCACCCCCCCCCTCTCCTGTCCACCTGGCTCTGTCCTCCTCCCACCTGGCTGCACCCCCCTCTCCTGTCCATCTGGCTCTGTCCTCTCCCCCACCTGGCTGTACCCTCCCTCCTCTCCTGTCCACCTGGCTACATCTCCACCCTCCACCTGGTTTCACCCCCCTCTCTTGCCCACCTTGCTCTGTCCAGAGCACCTGGTTTCACCCCCCTCTCCTGTCCACCTGGCTGCACCCCCTCTCCTGTCCACCTGGCTGCAACCCCCCTCTTGTTTCCACCTGGCTGCATTCCCCCTCCACCTGGATGCACCCTCCCTCTCCTGTCCACCTGGCTCTGTCTAATCAAGAGTACCTGTCACCTATATGCTACCACATGGGGGGCTATTGGTCCTCTGTCTAATGGCAATAAAAGTTATGTAAAAAAAAAAAAACGTTTTAAACATTTAAAGAGACACATATAAAAGCAAAACATTTTAGATGGGCTGCTGCTAGATCTACTACTAGATCCAAAGGGCATACCCAAGAGGCACTTGTACTTTAATTCTCATCAGTTCAATTTTGTAGAGAAGATGACATCATCCGGCTCACTAGCTCTGGTAATCCAGGATATGAATCAGAAGATAAAGCAGCAGTTTTGCTTTTGTTTTCTTGTTTTGTTTTGTATTTCCTTTCCTTTGATGTTTATCTCCTTTTTAGAATGATGTCACCATAATTTGGTCACTTACATTCTTATTAGTATACACATTTCTTCACTTCTCACACAACATTTTCTTCTTGCTTCTTACTCTTCCTTTCTTTTGCCCTACACACTTGGATGCCCCGAACCATTTTTCATTAACTATTTATCTTTACTGTCAGATCCACACCACCCCCAGCTCCACCCAGCTCCTGATATCCCAGCACTTTTCTTTCATGCATATTTTATTTCACATTTATAATTTGTAAATGTCACATCAGTCAGTCACATCAGATTGCTTCATATCTCTTTATCCTGCACCATATCTAAAATATCCTTTCAGTCTGTTATTGATTATTTCTTGTTGAATGTCCTTTATCTTAGAAAATCATTTAGTTCAACTCAGCTTCTTCTACATCCCTTACCCACATCCCTCAGCTCTTCCCTTCCCTATTCTCTCTTTCCCTATACCCTATTCTCTCTTTCTCCAATACACATTAAGTAGAATTTAGAGCAGACAGAATCTGGAACTGCTGTGCATGGCAACCAATTAGCATATGTCCTTCATTTTCAAAGCTTAACTGAACATATGTTGAGGATAGAAGCTGGTTGGTTACTATGCCTAGCTGCTTCAGTTGTGATCAATTTCCCCCATTCTATTTTACTAGGGAATATCAATCTTTACATAAAGCCATTCTCTCACATTAATATATATTTTACACTGCTTCTCCACACAAGAGCTCCTTCCTTATTCTGGGGTTTCCTTTCCTCCTGTAGTGCTACCCCCTGCAGGAGCCATTTGGTAATTTTGGTTCTCTGTTCTGAGCTTTGACTTCAAGAACAACAGCCCCTATGACTCACCTGGTTGAATGAAAGTTCCT
The DNA here is from genome assembly GCF_965119305.1 of Pelophylax lessonae. Classification (NCBI taxonomy): domain Eukaryota; kingdom Metazoa; phylum Chordata; class Amphibia; order Anura; family Ranidae; genus Pelophylax; species Pelophylax lessonae. Next base: position 406,403,523 of record NC_138768.1, on the reverse strand, counting down.
GCAAGCACTAATAAGAACACAAATATAGATACCTTTACCTTGGCTGTGAATTAGCCCTGAGAAATGGAAGCAAGACCGTTTAGTGGTAAATTAACTCAATTTATAGGCTTGAACATAAATGCGCAAATAGGTTTGGACACAGTCCCTTAGACAGTATAATAAATATGCCAAGGTAACTTAGTAATAGCGTTCTGTATCACTAGACTTGGATTAACTCATGAAACAGCAACGTCAGCAAAAAACACCACATATAACCATTAACTGCAATGTGAATAATAATACTATAACTAGTCTAGAATGCACTTTAGGAGAAAGGCTAGGATATGGCGCAAAGTCCCCTGAGAGGTACCTCTTACAATAGGAGGGTGAGGATCTCAGTGTAGCAGCTGTAAAGGGAAAGTCTTTAGTCCTAACTCTTTAGATGGCTAGCTTTTGGGCCCAGCTGTACCATTGGTGTATGTGAGAATAGTCCCAGTCAGGCATGCAAGCTACTGGATGGCTATATGGCCAATTCCTAAAGGGCTTAGTTTCAGCAGATAGTAAATCCCCACAGTAACAGCTCACCAATCCCAGTGATATTGCAGCTCACCGTCCGGTCACCCAAAGTGATTACTCTCTGCTCTGCACCCAGATGACTCTGGTTGTCGGCGCCCCTAAACTCAGCACTCTGGATCCTGCTTATGCCACTAATATGCTGTAATGATGATGCATACTAGACAGCTATGTACACTCTCTGGTCTCTCTCAAAGCAAGAGGAAGCGGTGTCCTGTATAGCCTGAGAAAATGTCTTTTCCCTCCTCCTGGCAATCTCTCTCTGGGAAATGCTGTTCAAAAACTCTTAAAAACAGTAGAGCCTCTCTCCACTGGACTACATTTTCCACAATTCGGTATTGCCTGACTCATTCTATTGAACTCTCCCTGCTTAGCAACTCCCTCATGTTGTGGTTAGCCAGTTCAGCACCGCAGGGCAGCAGCTACAGAGAACAGCTGCAGCCAGTGTTTCTCTACTCTCCACTCTTAGTCAAACACCTGGCTACACTTCTATTAGCTTACTTGCTGTCAGTACATGTGCCCTCAAGCAGAGGCTAGGGATGGCCATAGATCAATCTTTTTTTTTTTTCGATTGGCTTGAGCAAAAAAAAAAAAATTAACGAATTCCCCCTCAACACAAGCAAAGTAGATAGAAGAGTCCTCCCCTCTGTGTTCTTGTATTCTGCTGGACTCCTCCATCATCAGAACATACTGATAACTAGCTAAGTGCACAGAGATTCTATTATTTTAAACCAGGTCAGACCTGACCAAACACTTGCACTGAGACACAGTGTAGCCCAGTAGCTTTACAGCACTATTGAGAAATATGCAGATTTTGCTATCATCAATTTTTTTGTTTCAGCAAAAAGAATGTTGGCCCAGTCTCAGAAATATGTTTTTTTAATTAAAAATAAATGGTGAAGAATAATTAAAGTGTTTACTTTCCTAATAAAAATAAAAATGAATTTAAACTTCATGCTTACCATTCTTAGCAACATCTCTTTCTATTTTTACTCTATCACTTTCACACTTCAAGGTCTCTGTTCTGATCTATAGTTTTAGTCTATTCAAATCTATCTCGTCTTTTCAATCTTCATAATTTAGTTTTCTTAGATCATCTACACCACTAATTCATCTCTTCTTCAGGAATCATTCTCTTCTTCCTCCTGTATTCCCCTTAAACATTTTCTTTGGGATCCTGTCTACTAAACTTTTCAAATGATGAAGCAATCAAATCTGCTGTCTTCTTTGATCTTTTATAGCTGTTGTAGATTTTTTTTTATTTGTCCCTATTTTCTAGTAATTATTTAAAAACATCTCTCTAAAATCATCCTTAAATCCTTTTTGCCCAACTGCTTACTCTGTCAATTCTCTTGTTGGTACCTAGTTTTCTGCTGCATATAAAACAACAGGTTTAAAAATAGTTATATAGTCTGCAAATCAAAATCTAACATTTCTGCAACAAAATGCTTAATCTCCTAACTTTATTGAATAATAATAACTTTCTTCAGTGCATACTCGCTTTAATCCTAGAAAGTCCTTGCTTCTCCCTATTGCCAGAACAGTATGAGCATATATCAAAAACAGTACTCTCATTTCTATTTGTATTATTGTGCCTTTAGGGTTAGCTATTATCTTTTTAAAAGTAAACCTTAAACTTCTAAAATATAGCTTAAATTTTTTTGTACCATGACCCTTTTAATTTAATATTACCAACTTCGTTGTTTTTCCTATTTCTTGTAAAATGGTGACCATCTCATTGCTGATATAAGCATGTGCTTGTTTACACTCTACAAATAGCACATGGAGATTTACATTGCAATTGTGGGATATTGACAACAATTACCAAATTGTTAAAAAAAGGCATTTATTAAAAAAAAAAAAAAAAATACACACATGTAGCTACCTCTAAAGGGTTGCAATGATTTAACTAACATTTTTGTAGAGCTGTTACATATTATTATCAAAAAAAAAGCTATTATAATATTTACAACATTTTTATTAATATAGTTATAGCCCCAATCTTATCTGTTCTAGATGAGGCATACTTTTGCTAGTTTTTATTAAATGAGATGGGCAACTGTAGTTTGTATATCATGCCTTATTTGTTTATAGGGTCAAACAAGTACCATTCCTGTTGCTTTCTCTTCTTTTTCCAATTGTCTAGTAGTTTATAGATCCTCCTCTACACCTCTTTTGCCTGCATTTACCACTATCTCTGTCATATATTTATATAATTCCAAGAGCCTAGATCTTTCAATACATTGTTTACATCCTCCTAAAATTGTTTTCTTCATCTTTAAATTGGCTTTTTCCTTTACTTATGCAGGGTAAGTCTTTCTTACTTCCTCCCCAGAAGCATGTACTCACCTTTTCTTTACTCCCACAATGCTCTCTTCAGCTTCCGGGAGTGAAGTGAAATAGCCTTCACTTCCTAGTATAGATTAGTATGTGACTCACTACCCTTTTCCAGTTTGGCAGTAATGGTACCTTGTGATATGCCCAGTGTTGTTGCCGGGTGTGGGGGGGGGGGGGGTCCCTGTTGGGTTTGAAAGGAGGTTAAAATCCTGTCAAAACTCTGCCAAGTCAGTTTGGAAATTACACAGGACTTTATTTCCTCTGATGCTAGCAATAGCATGGGAGGGTAAGTCTTTGATTTCCTTTGCACAGGCCATCTCCAAACCTGGATAATCAGTTTTATTTTAAGATATATTGCCTTAGATAGGTTGGTTTCCACAGTTTAAAGGCTTCAACCTCACGCGATTTATAACCTATAGTCTTTGGGGATCTTTATTAGTAGGGATGGGTGAATAGTTCAGCCCGAGCATGAGTTTGGGCTAAACATTGGTTGTTTGCTCGATCGATGAACACTCGAATTATTGGGGTGTTCGACCATTTGTTTGGCCAGCTAAATGGCCACAATAAACTACGCAGCAAGACAGTGCAAAGGAAGCCCTGGTTGGCTGAAGCAATGAAAGCTTTGCCCAATCAGGACACAGAGCACTGTTAGAGCCATGATTAGAGAAAGTAATGATGACTCTATCCAAACATGGCTCATTGCTCTTAGTCCCACACCACGCTATAAAAATATTCTTACAATAGTGGCCATTGGCAGTGTGATATCAGCGTGGAGAGAGATAGAACAGGGCACTGTTCAGTGCTACTATAAAGTTAGTGTGCTATTGTGTGCTATTCTGATTCTCTTGTCAAAGTAGAATATCGGTTTAGTGTGAATCTAGTAATAGTTCAGTAAGTGTGAGTGTAGTGTGACCATTTATTTTTACTTTAGTGTCACTTTAGTGTGAATCTAGTTGATAGTTCAGTCAGTGTTAGTGTAGTAAATGTTTATTTTTATTTTAGTGTCAATCTAATGATAGTTCAGTTATAGTAGTGAGTGACCATTCATTTTTACTTGCATTATAGTTCAGTGCGTTAGTGCACGTTTAACACAGTATATTTCAGTGCGTTACATGCCATTTTCCACAGTATATTTCAGTGCGTTAGTGCATGTTTAACACAGAATATTTCTGTGCGTTACTGCATGTTTAACACAGTATATTTCAGTGTGTTATGTGCTGTTTAACGCAGTATATTACTGTGTGTTAGTGCACGTTTAACGCAGTATATTTTAGTGCGTTACATGCCATTTAATGCAGTATATTTCTGTGCGTTATTGCACATTTAACGCATTATATTTTTAGTGCGTTTCGTGCCATTTACCACAGTATATTTCAGTGTGTTAGTGCAAGTTTAACACAGTATATTTCTGAGCGTTACTGCATGTTTAACGCAGTATATTTCAGTGCATTATGTGCCGTTTAACGCAGTATATTTCTATGCGTTAGTGAATGTTTAATACAGAATGTTTCTGTGCGTTACTGCACATTTAACACAGTATATTTCTGTGCATTACTGCACATTCAACGCAGTATATTTCAATGTGTTACGTGCTGTATAATGCAGTATATTTCTGTGCATTACATGCCATTTACCACAGTATATTTCAGTGCATTAGTGCAAGTTTAACACAGTATATTTCAGTGCGTTATGTGCTGTTTAACGCAGTATTTTTCTGTGCGTTAGTGCGCGTTTAATGTAGAATGTTTTGTGCATTACTGCACTTTTAACACAGTATATTTCTGTGCGTTAGTGCACATTTAATGCAGTATACAGTACCTTGGATTGCAGGCATTCATTCTTGAAACATGCTTGTAATCCAAAGCACTCATATTTTAAAGCAAATTTCCCCATAAGAAATAATGGAAACTCAGATAATTCGTTCCACAAGTGTTTATTCATAAGTCCTTCAGTTTATAGTCCATATAAAAAGATTATAGCAATGTGATAGGTTGTGTAACCATAAAATATCCATCCACAAATGGCAGCCTCTACAAGGGGATTAGAAACTAAATCCAGCAGGAGCTACAGAGTGTAAAAGAGAAGTGCTTCTAAGTGTAGCAATATGGTTTCATTTAATGAAGGTTCAACATTTAGCAACTCACATGGTTGATGATTAAAACAGGCACATCTAAGAATGCAGGCATCCGGGGTAAAGCTGTCTACATAGACCATCCTCCTCACTGCCGACTCTCACCACCGTCAGTCTGAAGTCATGACCGGAAAGATTACCCTGCATTAATGCGATCTGCAAGCAAGGCTTGAAGTGCTCATAGAGTGCAGTGCGGAAGGGATGACGTAGATGTGACATGACGCTACTTGTATATCAAGACATCGCTTGTTTATCCAGTCAAAAGTTTTACAAAATTTTTGCTTGTCTTGCAAAACGCTCTCAAACCAAGTTACTCTCAATCCAAGGTTTTACTATATTTCTGTGCATTAGTGAACGTTAAACACAGTATATTTCTGTGTGTTAGTGCAGTTTTACTACAGTATATTGTAGTGTGTTGTGGAGTGTGTCTGTGTAAAGTACACCAAACACCATTGATTAAAGTGCATACACGTACACATTTTCACATGTTTATTATATTTTGTTAAAAAGCACTTCCCATTATGTCTGGGAGGCCAACAAGGAGAGGCAGATGTTCCTATTGCACTGTGAGGGGGCCAGCAGCATATGTGTCCACAGGCAAAGGTGGACATTGTCCGTCATCAGGCAGGGCATCATTTCCTCTGTTTAGTGATGTTGCCTGTGCTATCCAGCCATAAAAAACAAGGCAATGGTCATGGGACTTTAAATGAGGTAGGTCACTAAATAGATGCAGTTTAATTACAAATGATGATTTATTACCAATTGCATGATAAAAAAAAAAAAAATACATTGGAATGATGATGCACTGATAATGCAAACATATACAGTAAACATTAACATAGGGAAATCCATATATGATGAAACACCATGTGTATGATAATACTCGCAAAATTCCATAATAAATTACACAATTGGTCTGTGAGTGAACGGATACATCTTGGCATTTCTGGATCTCTACGCGTTTCGTGAATCTTAGTAAGTTCCACTCATCAGGAGTTTGATGCAACAAGGTGTCTATAAATGTAAATAAAAATAATCATGAGTAGGTGGTAGACTGGCTTACTAAACCAACCTCATCCTCCTTATCCTTTGTCACCCAAGCAGAGACTAGTGCGCAGTTCACTGCAGCTGCCAGAGTGGCTAAATCTGCGTCCTTGTCCACAGCTATTCCTGCCATAGCCCCAGCATCAGGCATGGAGGAGTCAGCTGAGTTATTCGAACACAACATAAGCCACTTGCTCCTTGACGATGCAAAGCCATTACTTGATTCAGATGTTGGTTTCTGAGGTTGAGGAAGGTAGGAATATAAGCCTACAGAGAGGGGAGAACACTGGTACACAAATTGGCAGTCATGTTCCCCCAGCCGCAGCATATTGCCAAGTCGTCTCCAGTAGTAATGAGGATGGAGGAGATGATGATGATGATGAGGTCACTGACACGAATTGGGTGCCGGATAGAGGCGAGGAGGAAAGTGACGGTGAGGAACAACCCCAATGAGGCAGCCATCATGGAAGAGTAGAAAGCAGCCACCCTATTCCATCACATTGTATAGCTGTTATTTACTGGAACCTTTCCTACAGCTCAGCTGTCTGGGCCTTTTTTAGCACAAGTGTAGCCGATCGCACTAGTGCAATTTGCAAGCTTTGTCTCAAGCCCATCAAGCGTGGCAAAATACCAGTCATTTGGGTACCACATGCTTGACAAGGCATTTTACCTCCCACCCCTCAGCCCGTTGGCAAGAGAACCTGAAAGCCACATAAAAGGGATGCAATTCTGTTCCTCCTCCTTACTCACCTCATTCTACCCCCACTATACCTCATGAACTCTCAGCAGCCTCCACTGACATGGATGATAGTATAGCACAGGGTGTCCCAGGTCTTTGCAGCACATCTGCCAGTAGCACACCACCAGCTGTATACTATAGCGGGCAAATTTTATCTGCCTCATCTGCTGCAGCAAAACAAAAAATACAGTCACTGCCACCCACATGCCCTAAATGCAAGCTTGTCAAAGCTGCTGGCTTTACAACTTCTGCCTTTCCTTCTAGTGGATTCAGCCCCCTTCCATGAATTTGCAGAATGTGCTGTACCACAATGGCAGGTTCCTAGTCTGTATTTATTTTCAGGTAAGGCCATTCCAGCTCTGTACCATTACTTTGAAGGCAATGTTGTGGCATTGTTGGGTAAGGCAGTCAGCCTCAAAGTCCACGTTACTGCTTACACGTGGTCCAGCAAGCATGGTCAGGGATGCTATATTTAGTTCACAGCACACTGGGTAACTCTGCGGTAACTCTGCTCGCAAGTCGAAAGGATGCAGGATGGGGCTCAGTGCTGCAGCTTGTTGTGCCCCACGTCTCCATATAGCTAGTGGTGATGATGCGAGATATGTCAGCTCTAACCCCTCCTCCCCCTCCTCCATGCCCTCCTCTGCTGAATTCTCCTACGAACCACAGCAACCCTTAAGCGTTCAAAAGGCTATTTGATTAGTCAGGCTAAAAGGTGCCATGCAGTGCTTCAGTTGGTGTTTCTAGGGGACAGGAACCACACCGGAGCAGGGATTCTTGCAGCTCTGCAGGGGCAGGCCCAGAGGTGGTTCACGCCACAACAGCTGGAGCCAGGAATTGTGGTGTGCGATAATGGCACAAACCTCCTGTCCGCTCTTAGACAGGGAAAGTTGATACATGTGCCATGCCTGGCATGTGTCCTTAATTTGGTGGAGCAGCATTTCCTAATAGGTACCCAGGGTTGGAAGATCTGCTAAAGCAGGCTAGAAGAGTCTGTAGAGTCTGTAGTCATACACACCCAGTGCTTGGTTGGCTGAAATTCAGTGGGAATTGCACCTGCCCATAAACTGACTGATTTGTAACATGCCCATCAGGTGGAACTTGACTTTGGCAATGCTGCAGCGGCAGCGCATGTAACAGAGGGCCATCAATGAGTACCTGTGTGAGTATGGCACAACGACAGCCTCAGGGTGGCTCTGCTTTTTTTCACCCTGCCAATGGCTGCACATAAAGGATGCATGCACTGTACTGTCATCATTTGAGGAGGCCACAAGGATTGTGAGCCGTGACAATGCATGCATCAGTGACACAATCCCTGTTGTGTTTCTGCTTGAGCAGACTCTGCATGGCATTATGGACAGGGCACTCAAGGCAGAGCAGTGGGAGGAAGAGGAGGACTTCCTTTCCTCTCAAGGCTTGCTTAATGCAGACACCATTCTTTCTACACCACATAACGAACAAGAGGAGAAGGAAGAGGAGGATGATTCTGGCAGTTTTAGAGGCTTTGAAGCAGAGGAAGACATACGTCAACCCTCAACAGGTTTTCCATCCCCAGAACCCTTGGGAGTAGTACGTGGCTGGGAGAAGGCAGTTCCAGATACTGTAATCCTCAGTGACCCTGAGAAGTCTGCTTCTTATGCCTCAGCAAACTTGCGGTGCATGGGCTCCCTCATGCTTCAAAGCCTGCGAAAGGACCCAAGAATATGTGCCATCAAGGAGAAGGATCACTATTGGTTGGCAACCCTCCTTGACCACCATTACAAGGGGAAAGTCTCAAAACTCATCCTGTCCACACAGAGGGTGCAGAAGATGAAATCTCTTGAGGACACTTTAAAGATGAGTTTATCTAATGCTTTTCCCAAACCAACAGTGTCAAGAAAATTAACCCTCTTGGGCATGGGGTTCACCTGAGCTTCACAGGTTGCCACTGAAGTCCTCTTCCACTCTTCCATGATGACATCACGGAGCTGGTGGATGCTAGAGACCTTGCGCTCCTCCATCTTCTATTTGAGGATTCCCCAGAGATGCACAATAGGGTTCACATCTGGAGACAGGTTTAGCCAGTCCAACACCTAGGCTTCTTTAGCAAGTCAGGTTTTGTCTTTGAGGTGTGTTTGGGGTTGTTCCCATGTTGAAATACTGCCCTGTGACCCAGTCTCTGAAGGGAGGGGATCATGCTCTGCTTCAGTATGTTACAGTACATGTTGGCATTAATGATTCCCTCAATGAACTGTAGCTCCCCAGTGCCGGCAGCACTCATGCAGCCCCAGACCATGACACTCCCACCACCATACTTGACTGTAGGCAAGACACACTTGTCTTTGTACTCCTCACTTGGTTGCTGCCACACACACTTGACACCATCTGAACCAAATACGTTTATCTTGGTCTCATCAAACCACAGGACATGGTTCCAGTAATCCATGTCCTTAGTCTGCTTGTCTTCAGCAAACTGTTTGTGAGCTTTCTTGTGCATCATCTTAAAAAGAGGCCTCCTTCAGGGACAACAGCCATGCAGACCAATTTGATGCAGTGTGAGGCATATGGTCTGAGCACTGACAGGCTGACCCCCCACCCCTTCATCCTCTGCAGCAATGCTGGCAGCATTTCTCAAAGACAACCTTTTGATATGACGCTGCGCATGTGCACTCAACTTCTTTGGTCGACCATGGCGAGGCCTGTTCTGAGTGGAACCTGTCCTGTTAAACCGCTGTATGGTCCTGGCCACTGTGCTGCAACTCAGTTGCAGGGTCTTTCCAATGTTCTTATAGCCTAGACAATCTTTATGTAGAGCATTGATTCTTCTTTTCAGATCCTCAAAGAGTTCTTTGCCATGAGGTGCCATGTTGAACTTCCAGTGACCAGGATGAGAGAGTTAGAGCGATAAAACCAAATTTCACACATGCTCCCCATTCACACCTGAGACCTTGTAACCCTAATGAGTCACATGACACCGGGGAGGGAAAATGGCTAATTGGGTCCAGTTTTTACATTTTCACTTAGGGGTGTACTCACTTTTGTTCCCAGCAGTTAAGACATTAATGACTGTGTGTTGAGTTATTTTGAGGGGACAGCAAATATACACTGTTATACAAGCTGTACACTGACTACTTTAGATTGTAGCAAAGTGTCATTTCTTTAGTGTTGTCACATGAAAAGATATAATAAAATATTTACAAAAATGTGAGGAGTGTATACCAATTTCATCAATAATAATAAATTGTCCTTGTGCTGTTTTGTGCTTAATCCCACTATAGAACAAAAAAATGTGCTTATATCCCCCAATGAATATTACACTCCAAACATATCTTACTGACCGTGTGGATCAGTTGAATACTTCCTCAATCCCCAGTGCTTTACAAACACTTCAGTGATCCAGTCTCGTGGATCCTCACCTCTTCAGATGGACCTTACCACTAATTAAGGTCAAAGCAAGCTCAGTAATGTGAACCCCCAATTAGGGATCTCTTTTCTTTGTCCCCTCACCTACAGCAGGCTAAACCTGTGGGCAATAATTATATAAATATGTGGCGGAGCTCATCAATTTATAATGCTTTGACAACAGTACCCTCTCACACCTCTGACATCCTTTTTCTTTGGTGTGACTTAGGCCCCTCACTAGTCTGTATATCTACTCAGTTACTGAGTGGGTCTATGGGCAGTAAAATGATCTATTTAGCTGTGACTCAGTTGACACGAATGGTACTGCCTGCTCACAGATACATGGAATACCTGTGCATTCTACACAGGCAAAGACAGCTTTCCTATGGGTGTACATATTTATATACCCCATGTAAACAAGGCCTACCTGTTTGAGGGAGGTCCTTTCAAGAAACCCTTAGATGTGTTTGTCTATTGCTCAACCCTAATAATGAAATAAAATAAAAACAGAGATGGTCCATGCAGAAGCCCGTGATGAGGGTGAGCCACACTTTCTGGCAGGATCAACAGGTGCTCTAAGTGATAATATATCCACCACCGAGTGCAATGGCCTCTCACCTTAAACTTGTAAAGTATAGGCATGTAACTCAAACTCTCCTAGATCGATCTTCCCTTAAACACAGGCAGCAGGATGGGTCTGTATCCCTCTTGTGCTCCACCACATAAGGACTTCACACTGACCCAGCAGACTCCACACTGATCTTAGGACGGACTTTACCAAATCACAGCTAAAAAGACTTCAACCAGCAGCTCTCCTCAGGACCATGAAACAGGGAAAGAAGACCGGGCAAGCCCATAGTGTAATATAGCCAAACACTTTATTCAAAATAAAATAGGGTAAAGACAGCCTCTTACTTTGTGTATGGGGTTAAAATCGCATAAAATAACATTCCAGCTGTACCGTCGGGACCCGTGGGTGCCTCGCCCGGATTTCCAAACAACAGTGGGCGACGTCTGTTAGCTCCGCCTTCCCCCCGGAAGCGTGTCGTCCCCCAATGGGCGGGGACTTCTTCAGCGGTGTGTAAAGGCTTATTCTAGACGTCGCCCCTTAAGAATACCGACCTGTCCACTGATTGGACAAGCGGTATCAGTCGCCTCATTGGTCGGCCTCCCCTGCCTGGACATCCATAAACTACTTCCGGGATCATCACGGCGGAAGTGACGCTGCCCTGCATCTGGAGACCGCCCAATCGCCGCTTTCTGGTTGGATGAGCGGTCCGGACATTATTACTGGCTCGTCTCCCGTAGTCATAGCAGCAGCAGACGCCGCCGCTCTGTATAGAGAGGAGGCGTCCGCACCGGAAATCGGGGGACCGCCCTTTCATTACTCAATAATGAACATAGAAAATAAACGATGCTGCATCGCCCTACTGGGGGTTCATGGTACCGCCCTATATATATGCAAATTGCCAGCATGTAAACCTAACTCAACATCTGAAAGACAAGATAAAATCCTGCTACTCTGGGCTTGAAAAAATTATATTAAAACCAAAGTGTAAAACACATAGTGATTATAAATATAATCAAGCCTGTAACTTTTCAATCATGTGTACATAATAAAATGGGGGTACAGGGGTTAAATACAACCCAAAGCTCTCGGCCATATAAAGAGAAGGAAAAAATGGGGGTAATATTCATAACATGCTAATATGCTAAAAAATATATATATATACCTCCACACCCCCATGGCCTACTCCCCTCTATCATAATAAATAAAATGTACACCTTAACAGCTAAAAAACCATACTATACTAAAAATATGGAGCTAAAAGACGTCCCACTGTTGTCTCGATTACAACAATTATTAAAAGAAACCGAATAATGATATTAAACATCACATTAAAAACTAAAAACAGCAAATAGTATTATCTATCAGATATAAAACAATTTAAATCGAACTCAACGTTCAGACCCCGGGGTACCCCCACTTTAGTCTCATATATCCAAAAGGACTCACGTTGACTCAATTTCCTAATCAAATTGCCTCCCCTCCAATGTCTATGGACTCTTTCAATACCCCAAAACTTCAGACTCCCAGGATCTTTATTATGGAATTTTTTAAAGTGTTGGGTAACGTGGTGGGGGGTTTTACCCTTTTTAATACTCTGAACATGCTCAGCGACCCTAGTCTGTAGGGCCCTTGATGTCCTACCTACATACTGCAGGCCGCAGTCACATTCTAACATGTATACTACGCCTGTAGTCGAGCAAGTGATCAGGTCTTTGATTACATAGCTCCTTCCTGTTGCTTTTGCTATGAACTCCTTCCTACGTTTCTGATTCCTTTTGGCTGTTTTACATACTACACATTTGCCGCAGGCATAAAATCCTGCTAGATATGGCAACAGTTTGTTGTTAGTCTGTGTAGGTGGGTCAACGACCCCTGGGGCCAAAAAACTCCTGAGGGTGGGTGCCTTCTTGTACACAAAAGATGGTCTGGCAGGTATAATAGCTCCCAAGGTTTTATCCTGTTGAAGGATGGGCCAATGTCTACTAAAAATCTTTTCGATCTTTTTATACTGGACATTGTAATCTAGTATGATTCGTATCTCATCCTTCTTAGGTTTATCTACCTTGGGGGCAGTGGATAGAAGAGACTCTCGATTGATAGCCTGGACAACCAACCTGTCCTCCTCCAGTTTATCCTTGCAATATCCTTTTTGTATGAATTTGTCACAAAAAACCTTTGATTGTGATACAAAATCCGTGTCAGAGGCGCAATTGCGCCTTAGACGCATAAACTGCCCTTTGGGGATATTGCAGAGCCATGTGCGGTGATGGCAGCTATCTAGTGGGATGTACGCATTACGGTCCGTAGGTTTTGAAAAATTGGAGGTGGTAATACTATTTCCGGTTGCCGTAATGACCAGATCTAAAAACACAACCTTTTCCTTGAGTTACATGCCTATACTTTACAAGTTTAAGGTGAGAGGCCATTGCACTCGGTGGTGGATATATTATCACTTAGAGCACCTGTTGATCCTGCCAGAAAGTGTGGCTCACCCTCATCACAGGCTTCTGCATGGACCATCTCTGTTTTTATTTTATTTCATTATTAGATTTGTGTGTGTTTTATTAGCGCTGCTCCATTGCATTTATTATTTTTCGGACAGGTATTGTATTTTGACCTGAGAGTGCAGCTGCTTTCATTTTACTTTATATTATCCTCGCTGCGCTGATATTTCCTTTGTTTATGTATTGCTCAACCCTGTTGGATACTAGAGATTTGGAACATGTCTAGAGGAATGCTGGGGATGTATTATTTAAATCATAATTGAGCTTTCAGGTTAAGTCAGCTAAATACATTTCAGTTGCAACAAAATAAAATATGTAAAAAAGCTTACTTTTATTTTGGAAAGCATCCACAACCTAAATAAAAAAGCCTGTCCCCTATTAGCATGCCATAGGGACGGAGAGGACCCTTGCTCTCTTTGTGGAAGTAGTGGCTTCTCCAAAGAGATCTATTATGCCCCTTATGAGTAAGAGCTATCACTCTCCAATCAGACTAGATTGTAAGCTTTTCTGGTTGCAAAGCTACAAGTCTGACTCCTGCAGTAATATCACTGCTTTTTACAATTTTTGATGCACCTGCAGCAAGTTGTGATACATCTGAAATGTGTGTAGCTAATTTAATCTGAAAGTTCAATTGGGGTTTAATATAATTTCTGTAGTGCATGAATACATCTGCAAACACCTTTATAAACCTTTAGACAGGAAATTTGAACTTGTTTTTCCCTTTTGGTTTCCAACTGAGCTCTCTGGAGAAAGGAACCGGCTAAAGGGTTATATTTCCAAACTTGTTAAACTTTCCTAAATATGCTAATATGTGTGTGACTCATGCCCTCATTCCTCAAATAAATATTAATTATCAAAATGTTTCAGAGAGTTTCAGGGAAAGACAACATTGCTATTTTGATTGATACCAAACAAGTAATAATTTCAGGAAATGAAACATGTTCAAGGAAAATAACACTATAACTAAGCCATGACTCATGACAGAGTAATCTGTAAATAAGTTACATTATTCCAGATGAGAACTTATTAAGAGTGAATTATTACAGCAGAAGTAAGAGGAAATAGTACTTAGAATGTATTTTGAAAGTGATTAATCTTACTTAGTCATAGCTTTAAACTAAATGGAATGAGATAGGTCTCAGCATTTTATTTTTCTGTGGTGAAATTTAGTCAGTTTAGTATGGAATATGCCTATATAATATAACTGATTTTGCTAGCTGTATGTGACATTTGGGGACATTCAGTCTCTTTTTTTTTTTTTTATTTGGGACAGGCTTCACTTCACTTTGTTCAAACCTCATCAAGAGGGCAAGCACATGCAATCATTATCTTGAAACAACTTCAGTTCCTAACAGTGATAGTGCTTTGCATACGGATTAACTTTTATATATTTTAAATACATAACATTTACATAAACACATACTAATATATCAAACAACATACCATACAGTTCTTAAAAAGCTTGCAATGAGAAAGAGAAATATATAGTTTATATAATAACAGGATTAGTTAATGGAGAAGATTCTTTGCAGGTGCTTTCAGCGGGTGTAATGTAGAGTTTATACCATATTCAATGTAGCGCAACCCATATAAAGACAATAAAAATATTGGAAAACAATAATAATCAAAGTCCCAGTTTATAATATCCACTGCTGTGCAACTCAAAGTGAAAGTTCAAAATGGTAATCCAAAAAATATTGTGATCCAGTGAAATCGGTGATCACCATCTATGGCTGAAATGTCTGCTCACCTCCAGATACTGTAATGACTCTACTGTCACAATCGCCTATTAGGATGTCTCACAGGATGCCACAGGGGGACTCTTCCACAGGGTATCTGTAAGCCTCGCTGACCTCCTCTTAGGGTTTCAATCATTCATGTGTGGCCATGGAATTATAAAAGAAAACCATAGTGCTCACTGCTTCGAATATTTATTATATAAAATGTAACATAGGGAAAAAAATTACCCACAAAAGTATGGAAAAACCACACTTATAGTCAGCTCGTCTCGCTGACACAAATGGAAAAAAACATCCAGAGTAACGACTCCTCCCACTTGTATGCATTATGCCCTCTACTGGGCTACTTCAGCAAGTGGGCAGCTGTCAGTAGTTCAAAGTTTATATAGATATACCACTTAATCACTAATCCTCCTATTAGTGTAGACACCTGTGTACCCAACCGGGAGAGTGGGGATCATAATAGTTGACTTCTGAATCCTGTGTCACTGCACCTAATTTCCTCTTCCTCCCTTTTATGTGTAAACTATGAGCACTTCCGCCCTGTTCCCCTCAACAGGGGAACGTATCTGCTGATGAACTAATTGTTTCGGACTAGAAGTTAGCCTGAAGTGACTTTACCAGAAATGACGTTCCGTACTCAGCTTATATGTGCAAATAGGCTAACTTCCGCCCTTACAAAGAGCTCTACTGCCCAGATTACTTCCACCCATTCCACTGCCAGACATAGGAAATAATAACACTGATTATAAACAATGTAGAGTTGTTGCTGTTTCTAGGTGCCGTCTAGTTTTTAAGAAATTAGTTGACAGCATAATTTGAGCCAATACATACATTATTATTTTGAGGTCAAAGTTGAAGTGGTTTGGTTTAACATCTAGAAAAATTTGATTGGCTGGATTGGTTAGCCAAAAATTGACTTTCTGTATCTTTCCATCATCACTGTTTAAGGCTCTGATAATAAGACCCTTTGGCCATTTATTATCTTAAACTGTCCTGCTACTTTCTGGCTTTGTTTTCTATCATCTGGTGTGACTTTGCAGGGCACAGAGACACTGTTTAACACACAGTAATGCTTCCAAATAAAAATGGAAAGATGTTAATTGGCACAGTTGAAATCTATACAGTAGGAGCAAGTGTAGATTTTCCAGCCTTCTGAAGAAGAATAGTGGATAAGTCCTAGCTTACCTTTTCAATTTAGGAGTTGTTCTTGGCTCAGTTACCTTTTAAGTATCATAGTATAGTATGTATGCATTTATGTAGTATGAAGAACCTTTTTAGCTCTTTTTATATTTTTAGCTATATTTATAATTGAACCTGGTAGATTTCAGTGCCATCTCTCCTTGTCTAAATACCTAAAGCAAAACTGTGGAAAACAAAACTGAGGGGCTAACAATTTAAATTACAACAGAAGATAACAGTACACGTAATACCTTTACACAACAATGTAACAGTTATTCACTCATTGGGGTTCATTTACTAAAGTCAAATAGGTTGTTAACATCGCAAGGCAATTTTTTTCTAGCTTAGTAAAAGGTGCCAAGCTTTCCTGACTTTAATCCTTTAATCATGTGAAAAAACACTTTATTTACTTTTAATTCCCCTTGCATTTTTGGATGCATTTTTGTCACATTCACTAAGCTAAAGGCAAATTTCTCATGAAAAGTGAACAGCCAATTTGCAATGTAGACTTAAGCCCCGTACACACGTACCGATCGTCGGCCGAACGATCGGCCGTCTTTTGTCCAGGGCTGTCGTGTCTGTTGAAAACTGCAAAAGACTGCACACGAATTTTGTCGGCCAACAACAGCCGACTGCAGAAGTGATGTCATGTGATGGTTAACTTTCCTTGTCTTTTTTCTTTTCTGAGCATGCCCAGTCTTGCAAATCTGCTGTCTGCCGGCCGAAATCTGTACTGACTGGCGAACAATCGGCCGTTCTGGTGTTGGCCAACAAAAATTTTAATGCCTGCACGACAGATTCTCTTCGGCCAAAAATGCGCTGTCGGCTGTCGGAAGCATCATACTAACAAGCCTACAATCGGCCGATCGGTCGTCGGCCGAATATATTTACGGCCGACAGTCGGTACGTGTGTACGGGGCTTTAGTCAGTTATTGTTTCCAATGATCTAAATGAAATGGTCCTACATTTCAATTTTCAGACCACATTGACTACTGTTTCTTGGTGTTTATTGCAGTAAGCTGATTGTCTTATATGTAGGGACTTTGGGCACATAACTCTGTTGATCATGGGAAATTCACTGGCAAAAAAAAGCACAAAAGCAGTATACATTTAATTTAAATTGTATGTATAGCTGACTTTTTGGCAAATTCACTGTTTCCATTTTTCTTACCGATCATTATCACTGGTACAGAACGTGATGGAAAATTCCCAAAAATGTATAGTTGTCGCAAGAACTGACTGTAAATCTTTGGTGATACTGTTAAGATTACACATATCCAAGATGCAAATTCTCTTCACATTGTGGGGATTTCCTCTCACTTCCTGTTCTCTCTCCTGTTCTCTCTCTGGGACAGGAAGTTAATGAAATCTCCCCAAAGGGTCACAGTCAGAAAAATATAAACTGATAGGGGTTATAAACATTCACTGCACTATTGAAAACTAAAAAAAAAAATGTAATTTGTATATATATGTATATATCCTTTAAGGTAAAAAAGCAGTGGTTAGTGTAACACAAAGCAACTGGCCATGGTTCCAATTTTATATTTTGCTTTAGGTAAGCCATATACTATTAATTATTTTGGGGGGGGGGGGTGTGGGTAAAACAAAAAAATGTTTTCCCCCTGTGTCATTGTATTCTGACAGAGGAGAACCTTCCCCACTCTAAGAATACACTGATCAGTGCCACTGGCTATAGTCGGTGGCACTGATTGATCAGGAAAAACAAGACAGACTTATTGTACAGAAGTCGTTTAGTAGCTTGGCTTGGGTACAACTAGCCTGCCTACACTTGTATTGAAATTCAGCCAGTCCTTGCTGAACTGGACGCATTTCGAACCATGTATGTACCTTTACTGTATAAGTCCTGCATTGGCAAGCTTTCCGCTCTTGCAATACTGAGAGTATCAGAGTGCTGTGAACTCTCGCAGGCACCTCAGCCTCCTAATGCAGGAAAAACAATGCTCCATTAGATTTTGTCTTTTGTGGCCAAAGACATGTTAGCTTTAAGGCTTAGTATTCAAGTCTAGTAAGGGGTATATCCTAAATAGCAGAATATAACTGAAGGTAGACCACTGTCTATCATCTCAAGTACAAATACACACTTGTTGCCAAAATGGCAGGCATATATTTATTAGTAAAGTAAAACCTTGGATTGAGAGTAACTTGGTCTAAGAGTGTTTTGCAAGACAAGCAACATTTTTTTAAAAACTTTGACTGGATAAACGAGCGATGTCTTGATATACAAGTAGCGTCACTTTACAACTGAGTATAAAAGAGAAGAGAGGCACCTTTAAGTGTAGCAATATGGTTGTATTTAATGAAGGTACAACATTTAGCAACCAATTATGCAGGCATCTGGGGTAAAGCTGTCCACATAGACCATCTTCTGCACCGCCATTAACGTCATCCCTTCCATGCTGTGCTCCACAAGTGCTTCAGGGCTCGCTTTCAGAATGCTCTACTGCAGGATAGTCTTCCCGGTCACGATTGCAAACTGACAGCAGTGAGAGCCAGCGGTGCGGAGGATGGTCTATATGGACATCTTTACCCCATATGCCGGTATACTTAGATGTGCCTGTTTTCATTATAAACCATGTAAGTTGATGTTGTACCTTCATTAAATGTAATCATATTGCTACACTTGAGGCGCCCCTCTTCTCTTATATAGTCTGTAGCTCCTGCTGGATTTTGCTTTTAATCCCCTTGCGGAGGCTGTCATTTGTGGATGAACATTTTATGGTTACCCAACCTATCACATTACTATAATCTTTTTATATGGACTATAAACTGAAGGACGTATGAATAAATGGTTGTGGAACAAAACATCGGAGTTTCTATTAATTCTTATGGGGAAATTCGCTTCGATATATGAGTGCT
This sequence comes from Pelophylax lessonae, assembly GCF_965119305.1. NCBI lineage: Eukaryota > Metazoa > Chordata > Amphibia > Anura > Ranidae > Pelophylax > Pelophylax lessonae. The sequence goes on along the minus strand of NC_138768.1, from coordinate 406,384,466 downwards.
TTGGATTACAAGCATGTTTCCGGAATGAGCAATCCAAGATTTTACTGTACCTGTAACAATTTTAAACAGAATGACATCTTCAAAAGTATCACTTGTACATAACAGTGCTTAGAAAATCTTTTTTTGAAAAAGAGTGTTGAATCTTTTAAAGAATGTTGGTAGTGGAAAAAGTAGTTATTTGTATTTTCCAGCTTGGTTTTTAATTAGAGATGGAAACATTTTTTTAATGCTAAAAATATGAAGAAATAATCCACTTCTTGTATTTAATTCCCTTTAGGCTGGTTGTATTGGATCTGATCTTATGGTTTTGCCAATCAGTTTTAATTAGCCATAGCTAACGTTAGACTGATTAAAATGCCCACTTTAATTTTTTTATTGATGTTCATATACATTTACTAAAATACCAATGTTACGCATCAGCTGCCATTGCACTAAAGACATCCGGTCACACAGTAGCATGGTTTATGATCATGGACTTTGCTTCTGACAAACAGCAGATGTTAACAGCATGTTCAATGATGGAGTATAAATAATGCTTGCTATATTAAAATTCAGTCTTAGCAATGTAGCATCTTTGTTAAAACATCTTTAAAAAAACAGGTTACCTTTCAACAAATACATGTTTGACTTGCTGTGCCATGAGAAGAAAATCTTTGATATGCATAGCGCTCCTAAATTAGATGGAAAGTGTCAGAACTGATGTTACTAAATGCTCTTCATTCTCACAAGAAAGCTCTGAGAACAGTATACAGTACATCCAGAAAGTATTCACAGCGTTTCACTTTTTCCACATTTTGTTATGTTACAGGCTTATTACAAAATGGATTAAGTTCATTATTTTCCTCAAAATTCTACAAACAATACCCCATAATGACAACATGAAAGAAGTTTGTTTGAAGTATTTGCAAATTTATTAAAAATAAAAAACAAAAAAATCACATGTACATAAGTATTCTCTTAGCCTTGATACTCAAAATTGATCTCACGTGCATCCTGTTTCTACTGATCATCCTTGAGATGTTTCTACAACTTGATTGGGTCCACTTGTGATAAATTCAGTTGACTTGACATGATTTCAAAAGGCACACACCTATCTATATAAGGTCCCACAGTTAACATTGCATGTTAGAGCACAAATCAAGCCATGAAGTCCAAGAAACTGTCTGTAGACCTCCAAGACAGGATTGTATTGAGGCACAGATCTGGGGAAGGTTAGAGAAACATTTCTGAAGCATCGAAGGTCCCAATGAGCACATTGGCCTCAATCATCCATAATTGGAAGAAGTTTGGAACCACCAAGACTCTTCCAAAAGCAGGCCATCCGGCCAAATTGAGCAATCGAAGGAGAAGGGCCTTAGTCATGGAGGTGACCAGGAACCCGATGGTCACTCTGACAGAGCTCCAGCATCTTTCTGTGAAGAGAGGAGAACTTTCCAGAAGAAAAACCATCTCTGCAGCACTCCACCAATCAGGCCTGTATGGTAGAGTGGCCAGATGGAAGCCACTCCTCAGTAAAAAGCACATGACAGCCCATCTGGAGTTTGCCAAAGGGCACCTGAAGGACTCTCAGACCATGAGAAACAACATTCTCTGGTCTAATGAAACAAAGATTGAACTCTTTGGCCTAAATGGCAAGTGTTATGTCTGGAGGAAACCAGGCAACGCTCATCACCTGGCAAATACCATCCCTACAGTAAAGCATGGTGTTAACAGCATCATGCTGTGGGGATGTTTTTCAGTGGCAGGAACTATGGTAACAGTCAGGCTCAAAGAAAAGATGAATGCAGCAATGCACAGAGACATCCTTGATGAAAACCTGCTCAAGAGCGACCTCAGACTGGGGTGAAGGTTCATCTTCCAACAAGACAATGTCCCATAGCCAAGATAACAAAGGAGTGGCTATGGGACAACTATGTGAATGTCTTTGAGTGGCCCAGCCAGAGCCCAGACTTGAACCCAAATAAACGTCTCTGGAGAGAGTTAAAAAAGACTGTGCAACTATGCTCCCTATCGAACCTGATGAAGCTTGAGAGGTCCTGCAAAGAGGAATAAGAGAAACTGCCCAAAAATAGGCGTGCCAAGCTTGTAGCATCATACTCAAAAAGACTTGAGGCTGCACTTGGTGCCAAAGATGCTTCAACAAAGTATTGAGCAAAGGCTGTGAATACGGTGAAGTACATGTGATTTTTTTTTTTTTTTTTAATACGTTTGCAAAGATTTTAAACAAACTTCTTTCACATTGTCATTATGGGGTATTGTTTGTAGAATTTTGAGAAAAATAAGGAATTTAATCAATTTTTGAATAAGGCTGTAACATAACAAAATGTGAAAAAAAGTGAAGCGCTGTGACTACTTTCCGGATGCATTATAGTTCTGGTATGAAATGAATGCACATACGATCTGGGCTTGGAGGGAAAAATTATAGCAGAGGAAACATAAATTTGCTATAGATAAATTGTATAAGACAAAGATGTTTAATCAGTTGAGAAAAGCTGCATTAAGAGGTCATCCACAGCAACCAATAAGATATTTACTTTAACAATATTGTATAAATAAATTAATTGAAATGGTCCTGGGATTTGATGCTCTAGGCTACAACACATTTTTGGTCTTTGAATAAATCCCCCAGCGTGAGAATCTTTGGAATATACCACACACCTCTTGTGGCATTCTGAAGCTGAGCCTATTTCTGGATTAATACACAGAAAAAATTTAGAAGGAACCAGCAAATTTATGGATAATGGAAAGATTTATGTATCTCATTTAAATGTTAAGAAGCTGTTCTAGGTAGGAAGTCATCCTAGGGGAGCAATTTTAATTAGTTTGAGGCTGCTGCAGCCCTTTCACATTTGCAGACAATTTCCAGCTGTCAAAATTACAGCCAGGAGTTGCTCTGTAAATGCAGATTCCATTACTGTAGCTGCTATCAAAAACAGACTTTCTAACACAGTGTTTATAAGCACTTTTCAGACATGAGATAGAGAAATCCTGTTCATATGCGTATCAAAGGTATAGGTTTCTATCTACATATGATGTTAGTTAAACCAACCTAACATGTAAAAAAAAAAAAAAAGTTTTTTGTTAAAATAAAATTGCATTTAACCTATTTAACCCCTTATAAACCCTTAGCTAATATTTTCCTGGGGATTTTGCTTTCTCCATTTCTAGTTTCTAACCATTATTATTTAAACATTCCTTAGTTTCTTTTTTTAAAATATCACAATAAAAATTGCTAAATTGAAAAACAAGGTCTTTATCAAATTTGTAAATTGCTTTGCAATGCTCTACACCAGAGCCATAATTTTAGTGTAATTTTAAACGGCAGAAACTATAGAACAAAATATATGCTTTTCCTAATTATTATTCAACATTATTTTTTTTAAACTATTACTGATCAAAGTAGAACAAAAGTGCTTTTTTTTTTCTCTAGTTGTCTTATTTTTGTTTAAGATTTGCATAAAAAATAGAAATAGAAAGACAGATGTGAGAGTTAAATGTGGTTTAAGTAGAACAGCTAGGCTATGGATATTCAAATATTCACACATTTATAACTAGCAGTAAATGAGCTTTACAAAAAAAACCTGTTGGTGCTGATGAGACATTCTGGCTGCAGGCATTTTGTAAATAGACGAGGGCGATTGTAAAGTTCATCCACAACTCACCGTAAAAAATCCAAGGCCTGGCTGAATAAAACGAAAAGCTTTACCAAACACTGTAGAAGCCAGAGATAGGGAACACTTCATTAGAGGTACCTTATTTTACTGTACACAACTGTACAAAAATAGTTTTTGGCCATACTTCAGCTTTAAAGAGTGGATTTTCTTATGGACCTAATTATTTTTAGAGGTGAAAAGTCCACTTTTTGCCAAATACAATACAACTTGAATAGAGTTTAATCAACTTTGTGTTAATTTTTTATTTATTTTGGAACTAAACCTTTGAAAAAAGTGTTTGTGATTCCCCCACCTCAAACCCCAACTGTACTAGTACCATTGCGCTCATAAGTTTACACCTGACAGAAGAAAACATGAGTGATCAAACCAAATGTGTTTCTTTTATTTTTAGTGTGATTCAATTTAAAACTATTTGGCATGAGAGAATAGCACAATCATTAAACAAACTAGAGCAATAAAGGAAAATAATAAAATGATCAAAGGTTTGCATACTATTAGTTCATAATATTGTGTATTGACCTCTTTTGCAGTCTTTTGTGATAGTTGTGATCGTGGTCCTTTATTTTCTCATGTGGCAAATATACCCACTCTTCTTGGTAAAAAGGCTCCAGGTTATTGGCTGTCTAGCATAAACTGCATAATTGATATCTCCCAAAAGTGTCTTAAGGATGCTGAGGTCAGGAGATTATGTATGCCATTCCAGAACTGTCAATTTTTTCTGCTGTAACCCCTGAAGGGTGAAATTGGCCTTATGTTTCAGATAACTTTGTAACATTAAAAGGTTTAAGACAAACACCCCCAGCCCCCATTTGCAAATTTTTTTTGGGGGCTAAATTCTTCTTCCTATCACCTGGAATGGCAAGGCCCAGAAAAAAAATTAAAACATTGGGAAAAAAACTTTTGTTTTTCAAAGCGTTTTTTTTTCTGTAAAAATGAAAAAAAAAAAAAAAAAAAAAGAAGTGTGGAATATGTTCTTTTACAGTGATAAATAATCTATCTATAACATGGTATACAAAATATAAAACATGAAGACCCTAATGAAAGATTTCTGAGACTTTATGTAAAGTCCTAAATTATTGCAAGTTCTTTCAGCTGAAGACAAGCAATTCAAGGAGTACAGTTCAAGTAACACTGAACTTCTCAAAACAGTTCTCAAGCAAGAAAAATATAAATTGCTGCCACTAGGGGCACTGCAGGGAAAAGGCGACAGTTTCGTTTGCTGCTGGGCTCCATCTTGTACCTCCTACAGTTGGGTGATTGTTGAGATACGGTAGATGCTACTTTCTGTCCCTTCAGGTCTTAATTGACAGGTAAGAGGGTAAATTTGTCTGACAAATTAGTTTTCCTTCATAACCTTTAAATGATTACTATAATGCTCTCCACCATCACATCATAATGTTCACCTATAGTCTGCTCAGACAATTGGTTTTCCTTTCCTCTCAGTAAAATGGTGAGACCAACATCTTGAGTTTGGAAACAACTTCAAAGTGTGATTTCTGCTGAGAGCAAAGCTGCAATTTGCAGATATTGTGAGAAGAAATATTCTTTTCCAAATGCTACAAGGATGACAAAACATATCCTGGCATGCCAGAGGTGCCCTAAAGACATTAAAAAATACTTTACGGAATAAAATCATGAGGACCATAATGAAGGTGCACGTAGCTTTCCCCTCATTCTCATTCCAGAAATAAACTTTCTGCTGCTTTTGGATAATGACAAATGTTACAAATCACAGCCTCCCAAAAATACACAATCCCTTTATTTATAGAAAAAATGACATCAGAAAATTCAGCCCTTGCAAGAGCAATATGTGCTTCTGGATCAGGATTACCAATAACTGAAAATGCATATTGACAGGAAGCTTTTATTATGAGGGAAAGGCGGTGGTTACTTGTTCTCTACCTGTTCCCTGCTTTCTGTATATTTGAACTGTTCTTAAAGAGGTTGTAAACCCACCTCACAAACTTTTACCTATAGGTAAGCCTATATTAAGGCTTACCTATAGGTGCTATAAATATCTCCCAAACTTGCACCGTTTAGGAGATATTTAGAGTGCATACTGCCGATAACATCATCGGCGCAGGCGCTCTGAAGGAACGGCCACCCGTGTCGTTCCTTCAGAGCTCAGTGCCGTGAACGGCGGCTCCAGCGCGCAGGTGTGGGAGTGATGTAATCGCACCTCCGGCCAATCAGATGGCCGGAGGACGCGAACCCGGAATCAGGACGGCCAGACATGTCGCTGTCCTGTCGCTGAGGTGGCGGCATGGCGGGGGCTTCGTTTTAAGGTAAGTACTACATAATGAGCTAGTATGCGATGCATACTAGCTCATTATGCCTTTCTCTCTACAGGGCTTTTTTTTCTCTGTTTTTTTGGGGGACTTTACTTCCTCTTTAACACATACAGTCCTTGTTATTCCATTTGTAATAACATGTTAAAAAGTAAGCTTCGTTTATTTACTGAATAAGCTGTACTTTTATTTCACGCAAAATGCTTTTTTATACACAGCATTTCACCTTTCCAGAGTAGCAAAATGACTTTCAATTTGTAAAACTACTCCACACATTTTTTTTTAATTAAATCCTTCAAAATTTCCTTTTTTACAGAAAAAATGGGAAAAAAAGTTTTGTTCCCACAGCTTCAACATTTCTGGAAATTTTACCTCTCTATTAACACCCCTCCCCAAAATAACAGAGATTCACCTCATGATAGGGATGGTGTGCTTTTCTTCATACACATTGATAACTACTCTAAACATTTTTTTTTCTCTAAATATTTTTAACAATTTAAATTTAACTTTCAAGTTGAACCCACATTAGATTTTGTTCCAGAAGTGTTAAATCTCTAGGTTGCTATTTGGCTTGTTTGTGGTGTTGGTACAGCAAAAATGACTAACATTTTATAAATTCTGCCTGCAAACCTATGAGGAAAAAAACTGTATTTACAGCTATATTGGACCAATTGACATTGTGGATGAATGCTATACATCTTTTTATTTCCAGGGTGACCCCATATTGGTCTATGATAAATTGGTAAGGTTTTAAATGATCCCTTCACTACCTCAATTTGTATGGGCATATGCACTGCCAAGCATGTTACCACTTGCCGACCTGGCCATAGCCAAATGATGGCTACAGCACGGTCAGCTTATTCTGAGAGGGCGTACTATGACGTACTCCCAGAATCGCGATTCCTGCATCATGGATCGTGGTTCAGGGCCAATGACAGCAGCCCTTTACCATGTGATTGCTCCATCCAATGACGGAGTAATCACTTGTCAACAAACCGGTGTATGTCCGGTTCATTTTTCTCCTCTCCTCGCACACTGTACACAACGATCGGTACAGCGTGCGAGGAGAGGAGAGAAACTGCAGCTGTAGCCATCCTCTGCCTCCTCCATAGCTTAATTATGCCCACCCATGCCTCATCCATGCCTCAACCGTGCCACATCCATGCCACATCCATGCCTCATCCATGCCACATCCATGCTTTACTAATGCCACATCCATGCCGCACCCATGCCCACCTGTGCCACATCCATGCCACATCCATGCCCACCCATGCCACCTTATTGCTCATCCGTGGCTTATCCATGCCACATCTGTGCTCATCCATGCCACATCAGTGCTCATACATGCCATGTCAGTGCTCATCCGTGCCAAATTCATGCTACGTCAGTGCTCATCCATGCCATTTTCATGCCATGTCAGTGCTCATCCGTGTCACATCCATGCCACATCAGTGCCCATCCGTGCCACATCAATGCCTTGTCAGTGCTCATCTGTGCCACATCCATGCCACATCAGTGGTCATCTGTTCCTCATCCATGCCATGTCAATGCTCATCCATGCCAATTCCATGCCATGTCAATGCTCATCCGTACCACATCAGTTCTCATCCGTGCCACATCTGTGCCACGTCAGTGCTTATCAATGCCACATCAATGCCACATCTATGCTACATCAGTGCTCATCCGTACCACATCAGTGCTCATCCATGCCACATCCATGCCACGTCAGTGCTCATCCGTGCTACATCCATGCCACATTAGTACTCATCCATGCCACATCTAGGCCACATCAGTGCTCATCCGTTCCACATCCATGCCACGTCAGTGCTCATCTGTGCCACATCCATGCCATTTCAGTGCTCATCTGTGCCACATCAGTGCTCATCCATGACACATCCATGCCACATCAGTGCTCATCCGTGCCACATCAGTGCTCATCCATGCCACATCATTGCTCATCCGTGCCACATCCATACCACATCAGTGCTCATCCGTGCCACATCAGTGCCACTACAGTGCTTATCAGTGCCCTATAGTGCCTCACAAAATTGTAATGGGAAGTCAGGAAATGACGGTGCTCCCTGCATGTTGGGCCTCTGTATGTGGCCAGGCTGTGTAAAGGTGTCACACGTGGTATCGCCATGCTCAGGAGGAGTAGCAAAATGTATTTTGGGGTGTCATTTTTGCTATGTACATGCTATGTGTTAGAAATATTTTATAAATGGACACCTTTTTGTAAAAAAAAAAAATGCATTTTCATTTTCTTTCCACATTTTCCAAAAACTTGTGGAAAAAAATGACATGTTCAAAAGACGCATTATGGCTCCTAGATTATGTGTTGGGATGTTTGCTTTCCAAAGAGGGGTCATTTTGTGGGCATTTCCATTCTCCTGGTGCTCCAGGGCCTTCTAAATTGTGATACTTTGTCAGAAAATGATATGTGTAATTTTTGCTCCTAGAACACCTGGAGGTGCTACATGGATGTTGGACCTCTGTATGTAGTCAGGCTGTGGAAAAGTCCCACACATGTGGTATGGCCATACTCAAGAGGAGTAGCAGATTGTATTTTGGGGTGTATTGGAAGTATGCCAATAAAGTGTGTGAGAAATAACTTTGTAATATGACCATTTTGTTAAAAAAAATTTCAATTCGCAAAGAATTATGGAAAAAAATTACAACTTCAAAAAACTCACCGTGCCTCTTACTAATTACCTTGGAATGTCTTCTTTCCAAAAAGGGGTCATTTGGGGGTATTTGTACTTTACTGGCTTGTTAGGGTCTCAAGAAATGAGTCGGTACATCAGGTGTGATCAATTTTCAATGATTGGCACCATAGCTTTTAGACTCTATAACCTTCACAAAGACCAAATAATTTATACTTATTTGGGTTATTTTTACTAAAGACATGTAGCAGTATAAATTTTGGCCAAAATGTATGAAGACAAATTACTAAATTTGCAAAATTTTAAAACTGAAATGAAGAAAAATGCATTTTTTTTTTTTTACAAAATGTTTGTTTTTTTTAATTTATAGCACAAAAAATAAAAAACCCAATGATGGTTAAATACCACCAAAAGAAAGCTCTGTTTGTGTGAAAAAAAGGACAAAAATTTCATATGGGTATAGTGTTGCTTGACTGAGTAATTGTCATTCAAAATGTGAGAGCAATGAAAGCTGAAAATTGGTCTCGTTAGGAAGGGGGTTTAAGGGCCCAGTGGGTAAGTGGTTAAAATACATTTATTTACCTCTTCTCTTTGCTCTACTTAGCTTAAAATTGAGTTTGATTATTTCAGTGTCTCTGTTTTAAAATGTACCTGCAATACAAAAAAAAAGAAAATTAAGTACATTTTCTGCTAAGTCAGGTGAACCAGAATTTCCTAACATAACTTGAGCTTTATAAATAGGATCCTTAAATTCAACATTCTGTGATATATGTTGGTTAGAAAAAAAATCAAATGATCTTCCTTTTTTCTTTTAAGTATACAATTAATTACATACTGTAAAGAACTTTAAAAGGCTATCAATGCAGCATAGGTTTATCTACACTTACAATGGGGAAATGGCTGAAAATTTCTGACAAATTTGGTTTAACAAAAGATGCAATTTCAACTAATCACCTTTATTGTACTTCTCTACTTTCCTCCAGGAACAACTATCTGTGCTTTAATCTTTCTTGTATTCGGTTACTGCAACATATGAAGAATGAAGCTTATTATTTAGAAATCCTTTACACAGCTTGGGTCATGTATTTAGCAGTTGATGCATTGTTCTATAGCTAACATAAGTTGTGGATTTGAATCATGCTTTGATTCTGTAGTTGATTTTTCAATGCAGGTCTTTAGGGCCTTTTCTAAAGTGAAATCATGTTTCTAAGGCAACCTTTTTAAGCACACATTCTTTATCTCTTAGGGACCTAACAAATACTTTCGAGTTTGCCTGCAAATATCTTTTTTATGCTTAACGACAAATCGCCATTTCTGCTTGTTATCAAATGCATGCTAGCTGTTCTTTTAAGACAAAAGACCCTTTTCAAAATTTTATGTAGATTGTACTGTGACTACTTTATGGAACTTCTTAAACCTTTTAGTTCTATGCAATGATTGCAATGCATGAAAAAAACAATATTGGTATAAGTATACCAATATATAGTATAGCTACATATTAGTACTGTATTTAACATTTCTCCATATTCTTTAGACACCTCCACTAAAGCAAGTTCCCCCCACACTATTCCTTTTCTAATAACTAAATTCAAATGCAATATCAGAGTTAGGCAGCAATGGTTCTGTAGAGGAAATGTGGCCCTACAACTCCATACTAATAGAAACATGAGCAAAATAGAAAGCAGCACAAAAGATGTTTATACATATGTTTTATTATTTTTTTTTTTTGGATTTTTGGAGTTTTGAATGCAAAATCAGATTAGCTCACGATGGATGGCCTAATGGACTAGATGTAAACATATTTTAATTTTAATTGATAGACATGCTTAGGTGTTCTACCCATGGTTTGCACACATCATGGTTACTGGATCTCACTAAGTAGCAAGAACTACTAACTTTCATAATTTAAAATTGAATCTTCCTTGATCTAAACAATTTCAATGGTAAGAAATTTAGGCATTTATGATGCCTGCAAATAACTGTACTTGTCCTAAAACTGGCTCCTTAGATCCTAGACCAACCCAATATGCTTAGGGCCTGGAATTCTTCCCAAGTTAAAAAAAATGACTCCCCTCCCTATGCAAAGCCCTGCCAGCTATACTTTTTTTTTTAAAGATATTTTTATTGAGTTTATGGACAAAACATACAAAGATAAAGAAAACCAACAAACACAAGACCTTCTTAGCAAAGAAGGGAAACAAATACAATGCAACGCAATCAAGCAATACCATGATCACTGGTGCTCCACTGTCAACCCCCCCCCTCGAACATGTGATAGAGGAGAAGCTGTAGTATAACATTACATCATGTACAAGTCAATACTAGAAGAAGTACACACTATACAATACATGGAACGTCAGCAGTGGTCCCTTACGGAGTAGCAGAGATGGAGTCTGTCTCCACCGAACTTGGAGGAGGTAGAGTAAGTGGGCTGGATATCCAGCCATGCCATATTTTATCAAATAAGTGTGGATGACCTCGCAACTCAAAAGTAAGTTTATAAAGGGAAAGACAATTGTTAACTAATTGAAGCCAGGCAGCGACAGTAGGCCCCGCGGAACCCTTCCAGCTCAGAAGTATCGCCTTTTTAGTATAAAAATACAGGCTATGGAGTAGGCGTTTGACGTGTACGGCAACCATCAGGTCCCCGAACACGCCCAACAGGAAATTCCTCGGATGAAGGACATTAGGGAGACCAAGAACCAAGGAAAGGAATGTATTAATTTCAGCCCAAAATTTAGCCACCACTGGACAGGACCAAAAACAGTGAAAAAAGTCGGCCGGCAGACCACAGCCCCGAAAACAATCAGGGGTGGGACGCATGCCTAATTTATGCAGACGACCAAGAGTAAAATAACTCTGATGAAACACCTTTAGTTGAATCAGGCGGTCATTGGAGGCTATAACAGATTTATGATAAGTAGTAGAAAATTCAGTCCAGTCATCCTCACTAAGGTCAATACCCATATTAACCCAACGTGTCTGCACCTTTGCAAATCTAGGATTGGAATCTGTCATAAAAAAAGAGTAGTATTGTGAAATGAGCTTTGTAGTGCCAGGGTCTCTAAGCAGTTTCTCCAAAGCAGACATGCTCAAAGGAGCTGAAAGCGAAGTAAACTGAGCCTGCAAAGCATGTCTGACCTGGATATAAAAGAACCAGGCCGAAGCAGGTAGTCTAAATTCTCCCCGGAGCTGCCAGAAGGACTTGAACCCCTGGGCAGTATATAAGTGGTTAGATACTTAATACCCCTTGCTATCCAAAACTGGCAACATGGGTGGGACAACAGTTCAGGGAGTTCAGGATTGCACCAGAGCGGGTTATTAGTGGATGAGGTCCAGGCATCCACAGGAAGCTGCTGTATCACAGTTTTAAAAAGGGATAAGGTGGTCCGGAGCATAAGGGCACCAGGAACCTGGGGGACCTGCCTACGATACACTATATTATGAAGAGATTCAAGTGAGTCGACAATAGCAGCCTCAGTAGTAGAGCAGGCGTTATGTGAGGAGGGATGCAACCAGTCATGGACCACCACCAGCTGAGACGCAAGGTAGTAGCAATAGAAATTGGGGAAGGCCAAGCCAGCCAGGTGTGTGGGTAATTTTAGGGTATCTAAAGCTATCCTAGGGGGCTTTTTATGCCACAGGCACGTTAACAGAAGTGAGTCTATCTGCCTGAAAAGGGATTTAGGGACCTTGCACGGAGTGTTAGCCAAAACATACAGAAGTTTCGGGAGGAAAACCATTTTGATCATATTAATATGAAGGAGATCAATGAGAGGGCAGAGATTATTGGACACATAGGAATGTAGCGGCAACTGGACAATAACCCAGAGGTAACGAAAGGATTGGGACACCTGGAGCCTGGAACCCAAGTAAATCACCAATTTAGCTGCAGTGTCCAAAGGGAAGATAGTGGATTTGGACCGAATGATGCGAAAGCCCGAAAAGTCCCCGAAGCTCTCCATCTCCCTGAGAAGGGCCCGCAAGGAGTCAGAGGGATCCGCCAGGTAGACAAGCGTATCGTCAGCATAAAGGGATATCCTCTCCTCAATAGAGCCGATAGCCAGACCCCTGATATCCGGAGCTGAGCGAATACGAACAGCCAGGGGTTCAATGGCCAAGGCGAACAAAAGTGGGGATAAAGGGCACCCCTGCCTCGTGCCCCTAGAGATAGAGATCGCAGCATTCACCCTAACTCTAGCGACAGGATCGGTGTAGAGAAGTTTAATCCAGGCAATCATGGGGGGACCAAACCCGTATTTCTGTAAAACCTTAAATAAATAGGGCCACTCTACACTGTCAAATGCTTTACAGGTATCTAAGGAAACAATAACATGAGTCGAGGAATTAGGATGTGGGTACTGTAAGTTATGGAACAACCTGCGGATATTCATATGGGTAGAACGGCCCAGGATAAAACCTCCCTGGTCATCCTTAACCAATGAAGGGATGATCTTATTCAATCGGTTGGCCAGCACTTTGGCAAGTATCTTCAATCTACATTAATCAATGAAATGGGTCTATAAGAATCGCAATGTAAGGGATCTTTACAGGGCTTAAGGAGGAGAATAATTAAGGCCTCTCGCATTGAAGGGGGAAGCACCCCAGCCTCCAGATCAGCCTCAAAGGTGCACAGGAGGTGGGGGCTAAGAAGCCGTTTAAACAAATAATACCACTCAGGGGGGAACCCGTCAGGTCCAGGGGTTTTGTGTTTGGGCATCTGTCCAATTGCAAACTCTATCTCCGCTATCCTGAGCGGGGCTTCGAGGTCCTCGGAATCTTGAGCCGTCAGGGAAGGGAGGGTAATGTCAGTGAGGTAGAGAGACAGTGAGGTATCGTCAAAGTGGGCAGTAGAGGTATAAAGGTCAGAGAAAAAGGAGACAAATGCATCCAGAATTGCCGAAGGTGAATCCACCACCTCTGTCGGGGAAACACGAATCCTCGGGACAGAAGTGGGAGAATACTCTGGGCGAGCCAAATAGGCCAGAGTCAGACAGCCAATGAGCATTGAAATGCCACAATGGAGGGCTGGAAGCCGGCAGAATAGAGAGTTCCACCATCATTGGGGCATGATCCGAAATCCCACGAGGAAGGATGGATGCCCCAGTGACGAGCGGAAGGGTGTGAGAGGGAGCAAAAATCAGATCAATACGAGACATCATTTTAAAAGAATCAGAGTGACACGTATATTGTCTGGTGTCAGGGTGTTTCCAGCGCCACACATCCACCAAACCATATACTTGAATCCAGTCCAGCAGGGACTGGAAGATACGCCCTTCCCCCCGCAAGCGGTCCATGGCAGGGTCAATCACTGCATTGAAGTCCCCCACATAGAGGACATGACCCAATGGAGAGTCCAGAATAAAGGAAGCAACTTTGTTAAGAATTTCTGCTGAGAACGGAGGAGGACTATATAGGTTAATTAAATTAAGGACAGTACGGCCAATCTGCAGGGACAACAGAACAAATCTGCCCTCTGGGTCCATCCTTATGCGAAGCACCTCCGCTGGGAGGGACCTAGCAACAAGGACAGAGACCCCCCTAGAGTAGGAAGTATGAAAGGCATGGTAGGAATGGGCAATCCAAGCTCTTTTCAGGGCTAAATGTTTAGGGGCCATAAGATGGGTTTCTTGGAGACATATAATATGTGGTTTATATTGTTTGAGGAAGGAGAAAATCAGGGACCGCTTGTGAGGAGAGTTTAAATCCCTGACATTCCAAGAGATAACTTTCAAAGGAGTAGACATATTGACTTTAACTTTCGTATGAACAAAGGTGTCTGCCAGCTGCTAAGCCGCAGACACCACAGAGGGGGAGTAGAGGCAACTACACAATGGAGGCGACACAAGGGGAGCACCAGCAAGCAAAAGGGAGCAAAAAAACCCAAACATGGTAGATCAAGATCAAAAACAAACCCAACCCCCCCACCCCGCTCTTCCATCCCAACCATAGAGAGCCTAGGATCCCAAATAAACAACCAGCAGTCAATATCCTTATGATGCTAACATCAACCCAGGAGAGGGGCAAAAAGAAAGAACTGGGGAAAGCAGGACAAGAACAAAATCCTGCCACAAAAGGGGAAAAGGGGGAAAAATAAACACACAGACATCTTCAGCATTCCTCTGTAGGTAGAAAAGGAACAGTCATGCCGGCACGGAAAGTCAACATGGGTATCCAGGAAACAGTGGGGGGCCACATAGCAGCAAGTAGGATGGAAGACACTGGTGTCCTGACAGGGAGGTAGTGCCCAAACGCAGGAGGAGGGCAAAAAGGGCAAGGAGTACCTGCTTTAAGGATGGGCCTCCAGAAGGGTCCATTGAGGCACTTCATGAAACTGGGAAACAAGGTGCACCTAGAGTCCAGAAATGCAGAAGGAAGAGATCACAATCAGCGATGCTTGGGTCGTTGAGTACAGCCAGGTTGATGCTTCTCCAGGAGTATTGAAGAAGATGGGTTTGTGAGCATGAATAACCTTAAGCTTGGCCGGAAACAGCATGGAATAGGGGATCTCTTGCTCGTGAAGCCTAGCCTTGACCGATGCAAATTAGGTCCTCTGCTTCTGGACATCCGTCGAAAAGTCAGGGAAGATCCAGATGGTCTGACCATTAAATTGTAGTTCACCTTTCAGGCGGGCCGCCCTCAATATAGCCACCTTGTCTTGGAAGTTGAGGATGCGAGCAATAATGGAGCGCGGGGGTGCCCCTGCTGGAGGAGGACGAGGAGGGGTACGGTGCGCCCGCTCAATAGCAAAGGAAGCAGGGAGGACATTTGAGCCCAGAGTAGATTGCAACCAGGATAACAAAAAAATTTCAGGTGTGGACCCTTCGGAGCGCTCAGGGAACCCCACAAAACGCAGGTTATTGCGGCGGGATCTGTTTTCCAAATCATCAATTTTGGCGTGCGGCGCCATGAGTTCACTAGAAGTTTCCCGCACAGTAACTGACAGGGGATTGACAGTGTCCTCTATAGTGCTAATACGTTCCTCAGTAGCCCCCACTCTCTCCCTCATATTCTGCACATCATGTTTTAGCAAGGAAAAGTCTATATGGATAGTTTCAATCCAGGCAGTGAGGGAGGCCTTGCAATCCTGAATGGCCGACATAATCTGCCCCAGGGTGGGCTCAGCAGCAGGCTCACCTTGCTCATCCAGCGGTGGGAAGGCATCATCCTCACAGGCAGGTGAAGGAGAATGAAGATCAAGGAGACCGCGGATCGTGGCGGAGAAGAAATCTTCCTGTGAGGTTGCGGTAGGCAGAGGGGCCTTGCTAGCTGAGGAGGAGTGTATGTCACCGGCGCCATTTTGGCTGAGGAACCGGTCCATCGTTCTGGCCGATGGTGCGGCTTTTTGAGGGCCAATCTTGACCATATCAAGGCAGCAGGGTGTACCCGGGGGCCAGAGGAGTCGATCGGAGTAAGTGCCAGGGCAATCGGTGCAGGATAACATGTAGGATAGGAAGAGGAAGCGAGGAGCTCAGGTTTTAGTGTGCTGCTCGATCCGCCATCAAGCCACGCCCCCTCCTGCCGACTATACTTAGTTTTGGCCAGGGGTGTTTTCTGAATGCAGTAGGCCTGCTGTAAGGTCATAAGTTGGGCCCTCTTCCTCAAGACACTAGTGCTATGGGCCATAGTAATGGCTGCAGTGCATAACTCCCAAGTTTAGAAGATGAAAAAGAGGGAAACGCTAGGTAGATGATGATTAAAAAATAGATTAAATTAGGCTGGATATTGGATGCAGCTTAATGGAGTCTGAGCCTACTTGCAGTATACACCACACACATAGGTTGCATTCTTTTTGCTCACAAAATGCTTCCTAATTAAAGCAGGGCAAGTAGGAGTCTTACAGACATACATACATATTCCTCAGCACTAAATATGATTTTTTTCAAGTTGGAACTCTTCCATTAGACATGCCTTTCTCTGCACAGAATATAGCCAAACAAATAAACATTTTTTGATCCTACCTTAAAGAAGAATTTAATTAAAATAGTTGGGGACTACATAGCAACAAGCAACTGTTGAGGCAATAAACACCATGGTCAGGAGTATTTAATTTACAGCATAGCTTACGCAGTGCAGCATTCAGGACTATATAATCTAAATCACAGTATATAAAGGGCAGCAGTTAAGAATATGTAATGTACAATATACTGCAGCTTTTAGAATGCAGAGATCAGGAGTAGAACACACATCACAAGATTATAGAATTCAGAAATCAGGAGCAGAACACAGAGCACAAGATACAGATCACACAGGTCAAGATTACGTAACTTAGTCCTGCCTGTCAGTGTCAGGCAAAAATGTCCCAGTGTCAGCAGTCAGTGGTAAGATAAAACACAAAGACCTTGGAAATGTACAGCACTGTCCTCTGCATGTCACCAGATCCCCTGTCACCATGGAAATAAATGCTTGCTGAGAGCGAGCTGGACACTGCAAGATACATGGCTCCTGGGACACAGCCTGAATCTGCAGAAGACCAGCATTTTGTTGATATGCCAGGACTGGTCCATGGAAGCTGGGATGATGGGAACTTATACCATTGTTTTACATAGTGGGACTCCCTAGTATGATGAGGGTACTGAGTTATACGGTGTGGAGCAGTATGGGGTGGGGGTAGAATAAATAGTGAGGGGTTCAGTGTTATATTGAGTAGAGAAATATGGTGTGAGGGCAAGGTACAGGAAAAGGAGAGAGTGCTACAGTACAGAGCAGAGGGTAGTCGTGTTAAGTTCCCTGTACAGCTTGGAACAGCTGGAGGGCCATGGGGCAGATTCCATTGCACTTCTCAAACTTGGAGGAGCTAGCCAGGGAGGGATAATTTGAAACTCATAATTTAGGCAGCAGGAAAGCCCAAACATTTCCTAAAGCACATCCGCTTGGCTGGGGGAGAAACTAGGGGAGGAACAAAAATACAGCAAGTACCACACTGTGCAAATGCCCTGCAACCCTCCACCCCATTCACTTATGATCTACATATGCTTCTCCACATCAGTCACCAATAGATGGTCATATCCCTAATTGGTGCAGTGAGTGCACTGTAGGTTCTAAGGTGCTATGTACCTTTTTACACTAAAAGTACTGCACACATTATGCATATACCACTAGTTCTGACATTTAACAGTTTAATGACAAAGATCAGTTCTGGATCCCTAAAGAATTCAAGGTCTTACATACAGCCAGGGTTTAGGACACAAGAGGCTCCACATGAACAGAGGGAAAGACGTAAAGATTAACCACAAGTACTCAAAGGATCCAGAGTTGTTACACTAGGAATGTATGAGATCAGTTCAGGTTCTCTTTAAGTTTTCAGTTTACTCTTGACAACTATGCAAAACTGGGGTCTTCTAACTCTAGTTTGTAAGGTCTTATTGAATGAATAAAGCTGGGTACACACGTGCCGAATGTCGGGAGACATTTGCCAGTTAAAAAAAAAAAAACAGCCAACATCTGGCCCTTGTGTATGTCGATCTGTCTGAGAGATGTGCATGCTGTAAAACCAGCAGCCGACCGACCCCCTGATCAGTGCTCTCAGCCAATGGCAGACAGCGCTGATTGGAGTGTTCTGGCAGGGAAGGCCGCCCCCTGTCAGAACACAATAGCGCAGCAGGGGAGATCGCCATACTAACTTTGCATAGTTAGTACAGCAGCTCTGACTGAAGCTGATAGTTTTTTTTTGTTCAACCCAGTGAATTGAACTGAAAAACACTAGTAGTGTGTACCAGGCTTAACAATCAAGAAGGACAGATCCTGCACATGCTGATATACAACAAGTACAAAGAGGAGTACTTCACCAGCCCATGGCGCTGTCCATGTATTCACCTCCT
Source organism: Pelophylax lessonae (assembly GCF_965119305.1). Lineage (NCBI taxonomy): Eukaryota > Metazoa > Chordata > Amphibia > Anura > Ranidae > Pelophylax > Pelophylax lessonae. Next base: position 406,366,020 of record NC_138768.1, on the reverse strand, counting down.
TTGTTTGTATGTTTTATAGCTGAAATGTCCTGGTTGCTGCTGCTCCTCTCTCACTCCACTGGGGGGGGGGCGGATCAAAACAATTCAAATCTGTAAAGAAAAGCGCACGCAACCTCGGGCAATAACGCTTTAATAAAGGACAACAACACAGTACATTGGAATTGCACTCACACTTTTCCTTTAAGACAATCGCTTTACAGCATTCCAACAGGAGCTACTCGCTCCTCCCGTCCCTCCAGATGGTGACTCTGCGGTCTCCTCATTCGCGGCTGTCGCCGCTGTTTCCCCACTCTCCTTCACTTCCTGTGTTGCCTGGTCACCGGATGCCGGTTCTAGTGCGCCTGCGCCCTATACCAACGTAATCTACGGCGCCTCAGGAGAGCCTCAGCCAAAGCCGGAGCCACAAGTTGTACGGAGCTGCGAGGTGGGAGATTCAAGACCTTGAATGGTCTTGAATCTCCCACCTCGCAGCTCCGTACAACTTGTGGCTCCGGCTTTGGTTGAGGCTCTCCTGAGGCGCCGTAGATTACGTTGGTATAGTGCGCAGGCGCACTAGAACCGGCATCCGGTGACCAGGCAACACAGGAAGTGAAGGAGAGTGGGGAAACAGCGGCGGCAGCCGCGAATGAGGAGACCGCAGAGTCACCATCTGGAGGGACGGGAGGAGCGAGTAGCTCCTGTTGGAATGCTGTAAAGCGATTGTCTTAAAGGAAAAGTGTGAGTGCAATTCCAATGTACTGTGTTATTGTCCTTTATTAAAGCGTTATTACCCGAGGTTGCGTGCGCTTTTCTTTACAGATTTGAATTGTTTTGTACCAGGCTTAACCACTTCAATACAGGGCACTTTCACCCCCTTCCTGCCCAGACCAATTTTCAGCTTTCAGCGCTGTCACACTTTTAATAATATTTACTCATGCAACATTGATTTTTTTATAATTATTTTCACATAAATAAAGTTTTTTTTTGGTGGTATTTAATCACCACTGGGTTTTTTATTTTTTGCAAAATAAGTGAAAAAAGAGTCAAAATTTTGAAAAAAAATAAAACCATTTTGTTTTAGTTTCTATTATAAAATTTTGCAAATAAGTACTTTTTTTCATAAAATTGGGCCAAAAATTATACTGCTACATATCTTTGGTAAAAATAACCCAAATTAGCGGAGATTATTTAGTCTTTGTGAAAGTTCTAGAGTCTACAAGCTATGGTGCCAATCATTGAAAATTGATCACACCTAATCACACCTTATGTACTGATCTCATTTCTTGAGGCCCTGAAATGTCGGGACAGTACAAATACCCCCCCCCCCCCAATTACCTTTTTTTGGAAAGTAGACATTCCAGGGTATTTAATAAGAAGCTTGGAGAGTTTTTTGAAGTTGTAATTTTTTCCCACAATTCTTGGGGAAAATGAAGAAATCATTTTTTTTTTTTTGTTCACAAAATTGTCTTAACAACAAGTTATTTCTCTCACACATATGCATACTTGCAATTACACCCCAAAATACATTCTGGTACTCCTTTTGAGTATGGCAATACCAGATGTGTGAGACTTCTACACAGCCTGGCCACATACAGAGACCACAGGTGGTACACACATTTTTCTTCAAGGCGTCCTCAAGATATTTCATCCTCTGCTCCCTCTGCAAAGGCAGGATAAGTTCTGCAACTTTACTCTTGTAACGTGGATCAAGAAGGGTTGCCAACCAGTAATGATCCCTCTCCTCCATACCATGAATCCTCAGGTCCTTTCACAGGTTTTTCAGCATCAGGGAGCCCATGCAGCGTAAGGTTGAGGAGGCATGAGATTCTGAGTCCTCTGGTTCACTAAGGATGACATTGTCAGGAGCAACCTCTCCCCAGCCACGTACAATTCCTGGGGTTTTTAGGGAATGAAAATCGTCCCTTGAAGATTGCTGTATGTTATGGTCTACACCCATGCTGCCACAATCCTCCTCCTCCTACTCTTCTTCCTGTGTGTTTTGTGGCCCCGCAGGAATGTTATCTACATAAAGGGGGCCTTGTGAAGAAAGGAAGTCCTCCTCTTCCTCCCGCTGTTCTGCCTCCAATGCCTTGTCCATAATTCAACAAAGCGTGCGCTCCAGCAGGAAGACTAGAGGGACAGTGTTACTGATGCATGCATCATTGCCACTTACCATCCTTGTGGCCTCCTCAAATAGTGACAGGACAGTGCATGCATCCTTTATCAGCAGTAACTGGTGTGGCGAAAAAGAAGCCAAGCTCCCCTGAGCCTGTACTTGTGCCATACTCATGCAGGTACTCATTGATGGCCCTCTGCTGTGTGTGCAGCATTGCCAATATTGAGTTCCACCTGGTGGGCATGTCACAAATGAGGCGGTTGGTGGGCAGGTTGAATTCCAGTTGAATGTAAGCCAGCCAAGCACTGGCATTGTAGTACCACCAGAATTGGTTACAGACTTTTCTGGCCTACCTCAGAAGATTTTTTAAGCCCGGCTACCTGTTCAAGAAACACTGCACCACCAAATTCAGGACATGTGCCAAGCATGGAACATGTGTCAAGTGTCCCTGTCAGAGGGCGGAGAGAAGGTTGGAGCTATTGTTGCATACAACCATTCCTGGCTCAAGCTGCCGTGGTGTCAACCACCTCTGAGCCTGCCCCTGCAGAGCTGACAGAATCTCTGCCCCGGTGTGGCTCCTTTCCCCTAGACAGACCAACTGAAGCACAGCATGACATCTTTTAGCCTGACTGCTTGCGTATTCCCTTGAACGCTTAGGGAGCACTGCTGGTTCAGAGAATTCTGCAGAAGAGTCCATAGAGGAAAAAGAAGAGGAGGGGGAGGAGCAGACAGATGTGGGAGAATCACCACCAATGTTTTGGAGGCGTGGTGGTGGAGAAAGCTCCAGCACTGAACCCTGTCCTGCATCCTTCCCAGCTGCCAGCAGAGTTACCCAGTGTGCTGTGAAGGAAATGTAATGTCCCTGACCATGCCTGCTGGACCATGAGTCAGCAGTAATGTGAACCTACTGCTGACTGCTCTGTCCAACGAAGCCACAACTTGCCTTCCACATGATGGTACAGAGCTGGAATGGCCTTACGTGAGAAGAAATTTATTTTTGGAACCATCCACTGGGGTACAGCACATTCCGCAAATTTACAAAAGGGGGCAGAGTCTACCAGATGAAAAGGCAGCACTTGCAGTGCTAGCAATTTGGCCAAGCTAGCATTTAGATGCTGAACATGTGGATTACTGGGACAATTTTTTTTTTTTTTTATGGTTCAGCAACTGGGGTAGCGAAATTTGCTGGTCAAACCAACAGGTGGTTTACTGCTAACAAATTGGGTGCAAGTACCTGTGCTATACCATTATCCCTCTTAGTGCAAGTTTTTTTAGAGGACTTGAGGTATAGTAGGGGTATAGATCCAAGATGAGGTGCAAGGAGAAGTCTGCATTTTATCATAATGTGGGTCTTTCAGGTGCTGTTGCCAACAGACTGCATGGCAGGTCATCATATGTATTGTCAAGCATGTGGTGCCCAAGCGGCTGGTGTTCTGGCTATGCTTGATCAGCTTCAGACAGAGATTGCAAACAGCAAAGCTGCGGTCTGCTGCACATGTGTTGAAAAAATCCCACGCCAATGAACTTTTGGAAGTCAGCGGGGAGTAAGCAGCGCCCTGCACTCGTGGAGCTCTGTGGTGTTATGCAATAGGGTGGCTGCCCTTAAGCTGGCCCCTGGAGGACATCATGCCTCGTTGGATTTGTTCCTCCTCCTCCTCCCTATCCTCCTCTATTCTCTCAGGCACTCAAGTATGGTCAGTGACCTCATTACCCCCTCCCTCCTCATCACTGGAGCAAAATTGTCAGTGTGCTGCAGCTGGGGGAACATGACTGCTAGTTCCTGGTCCGCCATTGTCACCCCCTCTCTCTAGGCTCACGTTATTCCCTTCCTTAACCTGGGAACCAAGATCGGAGCATTCAAATTGCAGTGCCTCCTCCAGCATCATGTAACTGACACTATGATCAAATAATTCAGTTGACTCCTCCATGCATGATGGTGAGGCTATGAAAGGATTAGCTATTGACAAGGAGCCTGTGGAATAGGCCGCTTTGGCAGCTGTGGTGGAAGGCAAATGAGTATGAGCCTGGGTGACAGAGGATTAGGAGGAAGAGGACAGCTTAGTTATCCACTCCACCAACTCTTCTGCATGTTGTGGCTCCATAACGCAGCCAGCACTGAAAAAAAAAGAAAAAGCACTCCCTGCCTGCAGAGGATGCACCATGTCCACGACCACCACTTATCACTGCGGACACAGAGGCTGCTTGCCCTTCTTTAATGGCCTGTGAGCATCTGCCTCTCCTTGTTGGCCTTTCGGACATGATGGGGATTTTTTTGGGGGGAGGTTTATAACTTTTTATTATAGAATGTGGGATGGAAATATGATGCTTGGGTGCAATACTTTTGTGCTTGGTGCACTATAAACCATTTTATTATTCTTTTTTTTTGGGGGGGGATTTTTATAACTTTTTATTATAGAATGTGGGAAGGGAATATGGTGCTTGGGTGCAATACTTTTGTACTTTGTGCTTGGTACACTATAAACCGTTTTATCATAGTTTTTTTTTTTTAATAAAGAAAAACGTAATAAAGCCAAAAAAAAACCCCTGCTGATGCAGAAGGAATAGCCCCTACGACGCAAAAGAAGGGACAGCAATTATGTCCTAAATATTATCAATGCTGCTGTGCCACAAAAAAATCTAAATAAAAAAACCCTGCTGATGCAGAAGGAATAGCACCTACGACACAAAAGGGGGGACAGCAATTATGTCCTGAATAAAATTAGTGCTACTGTGCCACAAAAAAACCCTGCTGATGCAGAAGGAATAGCACCTGTAATGCAGAAGGCAGGACAGCAATTATGCCCTAAATATTATTTGTGCTGCTGTGCCAAGAGAAAAATTCAAAATAAAAAAACCCACTGCTGACGCAGAAGGAATAGCACCTACGACACAAAAAGGGAGACAGCAATTATGCCCTAACTAAAATAAGTGCTGCTGCACCACAAAAAAACCCACTGCTGATGCAGAAGTAATAGCACCTGTGATGCAGAAGGGGGACAGCAATTATGCCCTAAATATTATTAGTCCTGCTGTGCTACAAACCCCCCCCCCCAAAAAAAAACCCCACTGCTGACGCAGAAGAAATAGCACCTATGACACAAAAGGGGAGACAGCAAATATGCCCTAAATAAAATGAGTACTGCTGCGCCACAAAAAAAAAATCACTGCTGGCGCAAAAGTAATAGCACCTGCAACACAGAAGGGGGAGTGCTAATATTGCAGCAACAGAACCTGATGCTGCAAAAAAAAAAAAAAAACAATTATTAATGAAAAAAAAAATGAGATCAGTGGGGTGACACAGACATGTTGTATACACCAACACTTTAGTGGCCCCATTACACTGTATTACACAAGAATCAGCACAGTACTACACTAAACTGACTGCAGTACAATGCGTTAGACAAGATTAATCAGTGCAGTACTACACTTAACTGACTGCAGTACACTGCATTACACAAGATGAATCAGCGCAGCACTACACTACACTGACTGCTGTACACTGTGTTACACAAAATGAATCAGTACAGTACTACACTAAACTGACTGCAGTTCACTATGTTACACAAGATGATCAGCACAGCACTACACTACACTGACTGCAGTACATTGTGTTACACAAGATGAATCACCCCTACACTACACTGCACTGATTGCATTAAAAATCAAGACACAATCCACTAACTACCCTGCCTAATCTCCACTCCTAACACACTACACACGGGTGCCATGTAAGCAGCCTTATATAGTGTGGGGCGTGGACTTAGCCCCTGAGCCATGATTGGCTAAAGGCACCCTGCCTTTGGCCAATCATGGCTCTGACAGGACATTATACTGTGATTGGCTGAAGCATACAGGTCAGGTGCATGCTTTGGCCAATCACAAGCACTTAATGCACTGCAATTACGCACGCATCGGCCGGCGAAATTCCAGCGGAGTGCCCCATTCGTTCGTGTGTTCAGCGAACACACGAACATCCAATGTTCAAGTCGAACTTACGTTCGACTCGAACGTTTAGCCCATCACTAGTCATCACTATGGAGAAAAAGAGACAAGATAATTTAAATTACCTGGAGGCAAAACGCTGAAACAAAGGAATCCCAAATCAACTACATCAAAAACAGGGTGCTGAAGCATATTTTCCCTGTTTTGTATACATTCTTGCTCAAACATGATAGATTGCTGATCCACATAGTCAGCCTCAAATGGTTAATCCATCAAATCCTAAATGTATGTGTAATGTGAATTCCTTGGCCAACAAGATGATATTATGTAGTTCAATCTCTACATTTGTAATGCTGTCCAATTCCATCCACACAGGGTCAGAGTTCCCTATTAACCTAATAGTATGATTATTTAGGTGTGCTAGAAGGGAGGCGGACCAGCTCATAGGAAGCTGAGGTGTGGCCTTTTAGCTCTTGACCTTGAAGCCTGAACATGGTAGAGATCACAGTGGAGGAAGCACTTTTTTGGGATAACAGGTTAGTACTCAATATATTCACCAGTTTTTGGTACTCTTTTTGAAAATTTTTACAAACTTTAATGGGCCATAGGCTTAGACAATAAGCTGTCAGGGGAAAGTGTTTGATATTTGACTGGAGATGACTTATGACTTTATAAACTGTTCACTAAATCAATGGACTAGAAAATGCCCTGCCCAGCCCTGAATGTATGTTGGACCTGCATGCAGTCTGCAGTGACAGGAAATTAATTTTCATGGATTGCCTCAAATGACAATGGATAAGGAAGTGGATGCACAAATTTCAAAACCTAGAGGCTGTAGTGGAAAGTGGCAAGAATCTGCCAAAATCTGTTGTGCAAGTGTCTTTGCCTTTCAATACCTTTAAAAGTGGACCTAGTTAACACCAGATGCAGTCCAATGTGAGTCAAAAATGCATGAACAGTGTTTACCATGGATTTTAATGGCCTACGCAACACCAGTGCTGTGTGTTACAGTACAGTCAACTAAAGGAGAACGTGTTGCATTTTTTTCTGTATAGAACACATCTGTAACATGGCAAAACACATTTAAAAAGCACCTAAACACTTTAAAAATGTGCATGCAGAAAGACCCCTTCAACTCAGAAGTTGTGGTGAACTGGCCCGCAGACTTGCAGAAAATCTATACTGTGGCAGGTTTTTTGCCAGTTGACAGCATTACCTGTGCTGTTTAAAGCAATAAGAAATGGCTTTAAATTCAAGTGGTTGTGGAGGACTTGAACCTGGCTGCTGACTTATGGCCGAGGCTTCAATAGACCTAGTTTTAGGGCTGGCACATTAAGTCTCACTGATGAAAGCTTTGTGGTTGTGCCACTGGAGGGTGGATGAAGCTTCCACACAAGCCCCATAATGGGAGGTTGTTGTTTGGCAAAACGCTGGATGAAGCGAGTGACTGACAGAAGAAATGTCGAGATTGTGGCCACAGTCTAACAAGAGGAAGCAGCCATCTTTTTGCTTAAGTCAGTCAATTTTCAGAAGGGTTCAGGAGGCCAAATCTTATTAGGTAGGCTGAAACTTACCAGATCACAGTGAAGGGAGCTCAAACTTGCTTTTTACATGGAATCAAATTCAGGGCAGGCTGCTAGACATCTGGAAAGTATTTTGAAGGTGGGCCCAATCAGTGTCTTCCAGTGGAATGCTTCATGCAGGCTGTAATCCATATAAAACCCCCAAGGAAATCCTTGTTCCCTTCATGGGATTTAGGCTTAGTTCTGAAAGCACTACTACAGGCATCCTTTGCTTCAAAAGCTTAATTTTCATTGGGGGTCCCAGTGGTAAAACGAATTCCTCTGATCGCAGTTGCTTCAGACAGAAGGATGTTGGAGATTGCAGCACTTTCCTGCAAAAATCCCTTTTGTGTCTTTTTACCAGAAATAGTGATACGACGTCCATCTCCAAGTGCTATCCAGTTTACAGGAAAACCTAGGGCAGTCCCTATGAGCATTCACACAGAGTCTGTCAGTACACAGCAGGAAGACTTCAGGTCTTTACACAAGTTGGTGTAAGTCAAAGACAAAAGAGGAAAACGTGGACAATCTTTTCATTTCACCGTTAGGTTCTTGAGTCCGCTTCTATTGGTTTACCAGGGTGATTAGATTGGGATGCAGGAAGTAGGCCTTTCTGCTCAGGAACAGGGGCAAGCTCCTTTGACCGGAGGGGTGGCAGACTTTGAGACAGTTATGCCAGGATTTCAGTGAAGAATATATGAGAGATGGCTAGCCCTTCATTTGACTTTAAAAGCTAGACGTGCAGTCAGCAAGTTCTGTAAAGTTTGGGACGAGACATATAAATTGTTTTTGTCTTGGCAGCTTTTCTTGGATTGTCAATGTTTCTTTTCATGCGTTCTCTCCTGCCCATTTATTCAGCTAGTTATATCCCATTGTGTGCTGATGTGAGGTAGGGCCAGGAATACGGAAAATTGTAATTTTCCTTTCCTGGCCTATCCTCACATTAGCACAGGACTCCCTCCCTAGTGGCCTGTCGCAGGCTAGATTATTGAACACCTCAGTGTGGGAGGGGCTGTCTTTTATTTAGCTAGGAAGAGGTGGTCCTGTGGGCTCCAGAGGAGGTGTTAACCCATTGTGTGCTGACGTGAGGATAGGCCAGGAAAGGAAAATTATGGTAAGTATTTGATAACAATTTTCCGTAATCTATGTAGAGAGAAAGAGAGAATAATATCTGCTCCAAAAACATGGAAACATTACTAGCATTGTTTAAAATAAAAAGGAAAAAGAAACAATATAAAAACCCAGCAATGACAATTTATTTTAGGAATTAAACAGTTCATCTCAAAATTAAAATGTGTGTTTTTGTTGAAGTAACAGTTGTACAATTAGAATCAATGATTGACAATTGCTTTAATATTTATTAAGCACATTTTCACGGTCGCAAACGCATTTTTCACATTCGCGATTTTCCAAATTCACTATAGCGCCCGGTTAAAATTGACAAGGCATAGGATTGTGACTATTTTTATTGTCTGGGCATGCACACTTGTGCTGCTACATAGTCGTAGACAGGGAGAATTTATCTCTTCTCAAACTTTCAATCAAATCCCTTTTAACATCATTTTTTAAAAAGTTTAAAAGCAGATCATCTCCAAACAATATACCACATATTTAAGAATCATTTTAGCTATGATATCATGGTTTAAACATTATTTCAATGTGCAATAGTTGCACTTTTACCACGGCTACTGATTTACTTGGTCACTGATTTCTGTTACCTATAGTGAATTCGCTTTCACGACTACGTTCTCCCGCACGCTATACTGAATTCTGTTTAGGAGTAAATCTACACGCTTTCCGCCGATTGAAACTAAAAGTACACACGTTCGCCTACTAGGCGTCATAGTGAATTAGGCCCTCAGTGAGAACAAAGGAAAAACCTAGTTAGTACTGTCTTGTTGTTTATACAGTATGTAAGGCTAACAATACAATTATAAAGACGTTCTCCAATGTTTCAAAGTGTTCCACAAGAAAAAGTAATATAAGCCTTTGATCTGTGTTTTAACCACTTCAGCCCCGGAAGTTTTTACTCCCTTAAGGACCAGGCAATTTTTTGCGATTTCGGCACTGTGTTTCTTTAACTGACAATTACGCAGTCATGCGACGCCATACCCAAACACAATTGCTGTCATTTTTTCCCACAAATAGAGCTTTCTTTTTGTGGTATTTGATCAGCTCTGCAGTTTTTCTTTTTTGCGCTATAAACAAAAAAAGAGCGACAATTTTGAAAAAACACCAATATTTTCTACTTTCTGCTATAAAACATTCCCAATAAATATTTTTTAAAAATCTAATTTTTTTTAATCAGTTTAGTCCAATTTGTATTCTGCTACATATTTTTGGTAAAAATCCCAAAAAGCGTATAATAATTGGTTTGCACAAAAGTTATCGCATCTACAAACGAGGGGAAAGATTTATGTCATTTTTATTTATTTTTTTACTAGTAATGATCTGTGATTTTTAGCAGGACTTTGACATTGCAGCCGACAGATTGGACCCCTAACTGACATTTTTGACACTTTTGGGTGGACCAGTGACATTACTACAGTAATCGGTGCTAAAAATATGCACGGTTACTGTAATAATGACACTGGCAAGGAAGGGGTTAACACTGGGAATGATCAAAGGGTTAAGTGTGTTTCCTATATGTGCTTTCTAACTGTTTTTGGGATGGATTTAACAGAAGCAGAGAGAGATCTGTGATTCAGCCTAGCTGAATCACACGATCTTTCCCTGCCTCTCTGACAGGAGAGCCGTCTTGCTTTACATACCAGATGTAGATCTACGTGATTATGCGTAGGCCGCCCTGCCGCAGTAAATCTGTGTGGAGCGGTCGACAAGTGGTTAAAGGATCTTGAGATTTTGCCAATTCAACGCAAACCAAATACTAAATTCCTTTGCTATTGAAACTCACCTATGCACTCTGTTGGTGTATCAGAACCCTTGTAAATTCCCCATACTTCTGAGTATTGCTGAGAATTTACCCTTCTCCTCTTCCTCCAAGAACGCAGTGCCTTGGTCCAAGTGATTTATTACCAGGCCTAAGCAATGCTACATGGAGGAGGGAAGAAAGCCATTATCACTGTGTAAGTTCTGATATTGACCAATAAAGAATTTACGCAAGGATTAAAATTAATGTCATTATTCTAACAGATTAACAGTGCGTGGGTCAGCATAGGAGAGTTAAGTATCAGTGGGTGCAGGTTAAGAGAAGCCATCACTTTAAATTTACTTTAAAGTGTAATTTCCCACATGTTACATAATACCAACAGCATCATACAAGAGCATGCCTCTAGTGTGACATTTCTAACATCTTTTAAAATGTGACCGTGTTGTGTGATACACCTTACATGCACCCCTTCACTGTACTCTTGAATAACTTCAGACTTTTTCTATGTACACAAAAGGCCTATTTCTCTCAAATATTGTTCACAAGTCTGTCTAAATCTGTTAGTGAGCACTTTTTCTTTGCTGAGATAATCCATCCACCTCACAGGTGTGGCATATCAAGATGCTGATTAGACAGCATTATTATTGCACATGTGTGCCTTAGGCTGGCCACAATAAAATGCCACTCTAAAATTTACAGTTTTTCTGTATTTGGGGGGTCCGAAAACCAGTCAGTATCTGGTGTGACCAACACTTGCCTCATGCAGTGCAACAAATCTCCTTCGCATAGAGTTGATCAGGTTTTTGATTGTTGCCTGTGGAATGTTGGTCCACTCCTCTTCAATATGTGTGCGAAGTTGCTGGATCTTGGCAGGACCTGGAACACACTGTCATATACACTGATCCAGAGCATCCCAAACATGCTCAATGGGTGACAAGTCTGGTGAGTATGCTGGCCATGCAAGAACTGGGATGTTTTCAGCTTCCAGAACTCGAGTACAGTTCCTTGCAACATGTGGCCAAGCATTATCACGCTGCAACATGAGGTGATGGTCGTGGATGAATGGCACAAGATAGGGCCTGAGGATCTCGTCATGGTATCTCTGTGCATTTAAAATGCCATCAATAAAATGCACCTGTGTTCAACACCTGCCCATACCATAACCCCACCGCCACCATGGGCCACTCAATCCACAACATTGACATCAGCAAACTGCTCACCCACACAACGCCATACATGCTGTCTGCCATCTGCCCTGTACAGTGAAAACCGGGATTCATCCATGAAGAGAACACATCTCCAAAGTGCCAGACACCATTGAATGTGAGCATTTGCCCACTCTAGTCAGTTACGACGTCAAACTGCAGTCGTGTCGAGACCCCGATGAGGACAATGAGCATGCAGATAAGTTTCTTGAGATTGTTTCTGACAGTTTGTGCAGAAATTCTTTGATTATGCAATCCGATTGTTGCAGCAGCAGTCCGGGTGGCTGGTCTCAGATGATCTTGGAGGTGAAGATGCTGGATGTGGAGGTCCTGGGCTGGTTTGGTTACACATGGTCTGCGGTTGTGAGGCCAGTTGGATGTACTGCCAAATTCTCTGAAACGCCTTTGGAGATGGCTTATGGTAGAGAAATGAACATTCAATTCACGAGCAACAGCTCTGGTGGACATTCCTGCAGTCAGCATGCCAAGAGAGGAGGATCTGGGCTGGTCTGTGCAAAACCACTTCACAGGGCAGGTAGGTATAACATGTTTGTAAAGTCTTGTTTTTTTTTTTTTTTTTGTTAAAAATGACAATCACTTTAACAAGCAGTAAAAAGAAAAGAGAAGGCGCCTGGCCCTTTAAATAAAAGATTGTTGAACCTGCTGCCCTTTTAATTGTAATAAAACAATAAATAGGTATATATCATAGGTAAAAAGGCGCTGGTAATCTTAATATATCACGTGTTATAAAAATTAATAGGTGATTTAAAGTGTAATATATGTGATTAAAAATTGCTACAAATATATATATGATCTACTATTGGTGCAATTAGCAAAGAAAAGTGCATACCAGTGCAATTTCAATTCAGAAGTGTTTGTGCTTCTCAAAGTAAATTAATCCACAAAGGTGTGGATCAGTGAACCAATAAATAGATATATAAAGAATTCCATACAAAAATCACATAAGAATATATAAAAATATAAATATATAAATGTGCTCCAAGTAGTGTTTAAAAGTCCAGGCAATAGCATGCAATCAAAATTGTGCTTGGTGGATTCTTATTAATCCCTTCACAGTGCTCCAGGTGCTGGGATGTGACAACCGTCAATTAAGAAGTGCTTGTGCTTCTCAAAGTAAATGAATCCACAAAGGTGTGGATCAGTGAACCAATAAATAAATATATAAAGAATTCCATACAAAAATCACATAAGGATATATAAAAAAATCACATAAGAATATATAAAAAAGTATAAATATATAAATGTGCTCCAAGTAGTGTTTAAAAGTCCAAGCAATAGCATGCAATCAAAATTGTGCTTGGTGAATTCTTATTAATCCATTCACAGTGCTCCAGGTGCTAGGATGTGACAACCGTGGCCTCTTACCAGCTAGCAGCAGGTCACAAGGACCCCCAACGCCTGTGATCCCTTTATTGGGTGGATCAGACCTCTCCTCGATTGCTTGGATCTCTGGCTCCTATATTACTCGAGTTGGACCATGTAGTCCCCCCATACACATAAAGATATAGAAGAACAAATAGCCTCCAATAGTGAAATACTGTTTTATTCTCCAAAAAACATACACTATAAGGTGACAATTAGCCTCTTACTATTTGTTGTGCCCTCCTGGCACTGGGCAATTCGGCAGTACAAAATCGTTTTTTTGGGTCTTAGGAAGATATTCTCCGGGGATCTGCAGCACCCTGTATCTCCTTTCCCCCTTTCTTTGTATTGCGGCGGTGGATGTGTATCCCAGCCTCTGTTCCGAATGCCTCTGTGTGTTACTTCCGGGTTAGCATTGACCACAATGCATTTCGCTTAACGAGCGTCCTCAGGCAGTCCGAGGAGAGGTCTGATCCACCCAATAAAGGGATCACAGGCGTTGGGGGTCCTTGTGACCTGCTGCTAGCTGGTAAGAGGCCACGGTTGTCACATCCTAGCACCTGGAGCACTGTGAATGGATTAATAAGAATTCACCAAGCACAATTTTGATTGCATGCTATTGCTTGGACTTTTAAACACTACTTGGAGCACATTTATATATTTATACTTTTTTATATATTCTTATGTGATTTTTTTATATATCCTTATGTGATTTTTGTATGGAATTCTTTATATATTTATTTATTGGTTCACTGATCCACACCTTTGTGGATTCATTTACTTTGAGAAGCACAAGCACTTCTTAATTGACGGTTGTCACATCCCAGCACCTGGAGCACTGTGAAGGGATTAATAAGAATCCACCAAGCACAATTTTGATTGCATGCTATTGCCTGGACTTTTAAACACTACTTGGAGCACATTTATATATTTATATTTTTATATATTCTTATGTGATTTTTGTATGGAATTCTTTATATATCTATTTATTGGTTCACTGATCCACACCTTTGTGGATTAATTTACTTTGAGAAGCACAAACACTTCTGAATTGAAATTGCACTGGTATGCACTTTTCTTTGCTAATTGCACCAATAGTAGATCATATATATATTTGTAGCAATTTTTAATCACATATATTACACTTTAAATCACCTATTAATTTTTATAACACGTGATATATTAAGATTACCAGCGCCTTTTTACCTATGATATATACTTTAACAAGCAGGGCTGTATGGGAAAGTATCTGCCCTCCCAGATTAACCACTATTTAGCTCTGCCCTGGAATAACTCCCCATAGTGTATAAATACATTCCAATTGTAATTTTGTCTTGTGCGGGCATTTCGCAAACACATTCATAGCATGTATAGATGTTTATATGTGTGTACCGAGAATAACCTAGTCATATGGTATAATCATAGTGTGATCTCTTAAATGTCAACTACTTGCAGCATATTACATTACAATTCTGATACAGGTATCGGTCTTTCTGTTTGTTGTTTCTTTGTGCAATCTCTTCACACAGCATTGTTTATTTCAAGGATTCTGGGAGGCACTAACAGAAAAAAAACGCTAAAAAACACAACGCATTCAAACAACATAATCCAGATCTGTAGCTGTGCACCTGTGGGAAAGAAGGCATGAACTCTGACATTTGTCAAGTAGATCATTGTTAAAGGTTTAATAGAACTACAAAGGACTTTTTGTAGTCATAGCAAACAATAAAAACAAGTGTACATCTACTTACAACCTAGAAATTTGGCCGAAGGAAAAAGAAAAGAAAAATAAGTAAATGTTAGTGATAAAAAAATGTAAACATATTTCAATATAAGATAATACACAAACCTAACATTTTATACAGTGAAGCAGCTTGTGACAGTCCTACCAGCTAAAAAGCACTATGTTATTAATCTCGTTGAACATCTTTGATACTCTATAAAAAAGACATAAATAAAAAAGAGACATAGATGTTCAGCTCAGTTTTTTTATTATTTTCAAATGAGGCTATTTTACATATAAGGAAAAGCTATAGAAGTTTTTGCTGAATATACTGTGTATAACTATTCTCATTTTTACACGATGTATATAATATATTTAACATAAGGGGTGATCACTAGGGTTGGATGAACAGTTCGGCCCGAGCATGAGTTCAGGCCGGACATTGGCTAGTCACCCGTTCAACGAACACTCAAATTGTCAGGGCGTTCGACCGTTTGTTCAGCCTGCCGAATGACCACTGCACCACCGCGCAGTGCATTGGAAGCCCCAATTGGCTGAAGCAATGAAAGCTTTTTCCAATCAGGGCACATAGCATTATCAGAGCCATGATTGGATACTGTCATGATGACCCTTTTCAATCATGGCTCATTGCTCTTAGTCCCACCCCACACTATAAAACGATTCTTTCAATAGCGGATATTTGCAGAGAGACAGAACAAGGCTCTGTTCAGTGCTGCTAGCGAGTTAGTGTGCTATTTTGATTCTATTGTCAGTGTAGCGTATCAGTTTAGTGTCAATCTAGTGTAGGGTTGCCACCTAATCCTTTTAAACCCAAGCACATATTAATTACATAGGTTCTGTGGCTGATTAAGGTGGTAATTTAAACTCAATGCCTTATCTGCAGTAAATTAGCCTCATTACCTGTGTAATTCACATGTGTTTGAGTTTAAAGGGATGAGGTGGCAATCCTAATCTAGTGATATTTCACCGTGAGTGCAGTGTAACCATTCATTTTTATTTTGGTGTCAGTTTAGTGTAAATCTAGTGATAGTTCAGTGTGAGTGTAGTGTGACCATTCATTTTTACTTTAGTGTCAGTATATTTTGTTAGGGCAGGTTTTATGCAGTATTTTTCAGTGCTTTACTTCACGTTTAATGCAGTATATTTCAGTGTGTTACTGCACATTTAACGCAGTATATTTCAGTGCGTTACTGCAGGTATAACGCAGTATATTTCAGTGCGTTACTGCAGGTTTAACGCAGTAAATTTCAGTGGGTTACTGCAGGTTTAACGCAATATATTTCAGTGCGTTATTGCACGTTTAACGCAGTATATTTCTGTGCGTCACTACACATTTAACGCAGTATATTTCAGTCTGTTACTGCACGTTTATCGCACTATACTTCAGTGTGTTAGTGCGCATTTACCTCAGTAAAAAAACAGGAAAAATACAACAGAAGACCCTCTATGTACAGCGCTAGGGGATATGAGTCTATACAGCCTGATGATAATCCATATACTTGGCGGCTGTTACTTGTAGTCCCACGTGATTGATAAAATCACAATGGATAATAATAGTGCATAGTTTATTGAATAGTCAAATAAAAACTTTCAAGCAGACTCTAAAATGGCTAGTGTTGAATATCCATCATACCAACAAGAACACTGCATAAGAGGCTGCACATACTAGGAACCGAATGCTAGAGAGAAGACAGGAAGTGATCTGTCCAGGTAGAAATCTACCTATTCCCTTAATGTAATCAGCTGAATCTCCGTGGTGTACTGCAGTGTGATGCCTCTCTGTGAAGTCCCTGTGTGTGATGGTAGGTGCCAAGAAGTATAGCAGCTGTGCCCCACTAGCTGTGTGTCCCTGGAGCACTATCCTTGTCGCTGTGGTGGCAGACCCACAATGTGCACTGGGGCAGGGAAGCGAGTAGGGATGTCAGATGTAGGTGGTCAAGCTGTCAGTAGAAACAAAGGAAGGGGATGGGTCAGACTTGTCAGCTGCAGCCGCGCTCACCAGTCAAGATGCGGTGTGGGTCAGGGATAATGGATCTGATGTCTAGCCATTTGTCACAAGGCTGTCACCATGACAATGCGTTTTGGGCGTGGCCCTTCATCTGATCATGTGGTATAGACAGCCAATAGAGATTTATATAGGCAGTTACTCAGGGGATCAGGAGTGTCTTAAAGGTAAATCACTTCCTATATCCAATATAAAAATCTAAAACCATGAACATATCTTATTAAAAATAATATTTACAATTAAAAATTAAAACTTTCAGAGAAAACAAAAAAAAAAGAATTTAGAATTAAAACTGAAAAAAGATAATTAATATCAAAATCATATAATGGTGTAAACATCTAGCTTGTAAATGCAAAAGGTTTTCCTTTTGCACAAGAGGGAAAACATTTCATTGGCCGTCAGGGACCCCTTTAAGTATACACCCAATGGCACAAAAAATACATCTTTAATATTCTGATTATGATGGATTTTGAAATGTCTTGGCACACTGTACTTATCACAACCACTGGCAATAAGATGGTGATGGCCCCCTATCCTTTTTCTGAAGGGGTTCGCTTAGTGCGCCCCACATAAGACAAGTTGCAAGAGCAGGTTAGCATATAAATGACATATTCAGTGGAACAGGTTAAAAAATGTTTACTCTGAAAGATATTACCCCCTCTATCACTAAAAGAAGATTGCCCATGTTTAATAAATTGGCACGTAAGGCAAGCTCTCTTTTGCACTGAAGAGTGCCCAATCTATTATCAAAGTACAATCGTATATCCATGGGTCTCTTGCCAGACTTATTCTTGATCTTACTGGGTGCGATGATGTTTTTATCATGCGTGCCCTTCTAAAGGTAATCTGTGGCGCAGATGGAATCGTCGGGCCTAACTTGGGGTTCATTTTGAGAATATGCCAATTTTTTTTTTTGATTCTCAAAATGGACCTGTGGCCACTTTTAAAACTGGTTATAAACCTAACACTGTTCTTGGAGGAGGCTTGACGTTTACAAGAAAAAGTCGGAGCATCTTGAAACCTTTCAAATGCCTCCTAAACCAAAGGACTGGGGTACCCTTTTTGATGAAATTTCATCAGTTCCATACCCTCGTCATAATCCACCCTCTTAGTGAAGTTCTTCCACAATCTCTGAAACTGACCTCAGGGGATGTTATTGCGCCACGCAGGGTGATGGCAACTGGAATAGGGAAGGTATGAGTTTCCACTAGGTTTACAGTGATTCTTGGTAATAATAAAATCTCCCTCATGTGACTGTTCTAGATCAAAAAACACTAGCGACACAGGTTCAACCACATGGGTGAATTTGAGACCTAATGTATTGTTGTTACAATGTGTGAGAAATGCTACAAAATCCTCATGACTACCACTTCAAATTAACAGAATATCATCAATAAATCGACCAAATAGGACAATATGCCTCACAAAAGGGTTATGGTTCCTGTTGCATAATGAGTTCATGTGAAATCTCCATTAACAGCTATAAATAATATTGTAATTAGAATATATTTTAGTTAGAAGGAAAAATATTAAAAGTATTAAATGTTGTGTTGGTGTGACTGTAATTAGTTCCACTTCAAAGGTTACCCTGATCACTACATGGGTAGTAAATTCATGTTGGGATCACTAAAAATATAGCGTTTAAGAGCTGTAAGACCCACTGGGTGTGGGATAGAAGTATATAAGGAGCACACATCTAATGAAGCCCATAGATAACTGTCCTCCCACTAATATTGTTTAAGTATGTTAATTATATGACCGGAGTCCCTAACCAAAAAAGCCACGATTGAGCCACGATTGGCTCTCTATTGGCTGTCTATACTATGACCAGAAGAAGGGTCATGCCCAAAACACGTTGTCATGGTGACAGCCTTGTGACAGATGGCTAGGCATCGGATCCATCATCCCTGACTCACACCGCGTCTTCACTGGTGAGCTCAGCTGCAGCTCATAATTGACCCATCCCCTTCCTGTGTTTCTACTGACAGCGCGACCACTCCTTACTAGCTTCCCTGCCCCAGTCCACATCGTGGGTATGCCACCACAGCATTAAGGATAGTGCTCCTGGGACACACAGCCAGTGGATGCAGCCACTCTCCTTCTCGGCACCTACCATCACACACTGAGACCTCACAGAGAGGCATCACACTGCAGTACACCACAGAGATCCAGCTGATTACATCAGGGGGGGGGGCAGGTTGGTTTTTACCTGAACAGATCACTTCCTGTCTTCTCTCCAGCATTCAGTTCCTGGTATGTGCAGCCTCTTATGCAGTGTTCTTGTTGGTATGATGGGTCAGCAACACAAGTTTTCTGTACATTGCCAATAGCCGTTTTAAAGTCCGCTTAAAAGTTTTTATTTGACGAAACAATAAACTATGCACGATTATCCATTGTGATTTTATCAATCATGTTGGACTGCAAGTAACAGCCGGAAAGTATATAGAATTTTCTTGGGCTGTATAGACTCATATCACCCAGCGCTATACATAGAGGTTCTTCTGTTGTTTCTTTTCTGTGTGTTGGTACCAAGTTTGGCACCTTGTATGTTCCTCATAGCGGTGGGTGGTCATCAAGATATCAAGAAATCAGAGTGTACCCAATGGTGGGATTTATCTTTTTTCAAAAAATAGGTAGAATTCAATATAACAGGGGAAAAAATCACAGCGCAAACAGAATATGAATATATATATATATATATTGTACAGGACGCCAAGGTTGGGTCCTGGACAGTCGCTATATATCTCCTGTGTTTGGGTTGTGGTCTCTTTAAGGGAAGTTGGGAAATGTTCAGGGGGTCACCCAAGACGGGTGAGAAATTCCTGGAAATAGCTAAAATCAGGAGGACTGAATCGCAGTTCTCTCTGTGTTGAATAGAGCGATATTTGGGACCCGGAATTTGGGGGGCTCTGTAGTGATATTCGGGTGGGAAAGAGCCCCCACCCCTGACCATAAGGGATTCCAGCACACACAGGGTTAAGACCCATGAGAAGCAGTCCTTAAGAGACAGGAAGCAGCAATAGGTGAGGGTGGGGGAGGAGTAGTTTGGTGGTTGCACCTGTCTGAAGGAGCTGCAAGTTCGCTGGAAGCTGCTGAGAGGTCTATTAAGGACTGTTACAAACCTTGTGGTGAAGACCCATCCACAAAACCGTATGTGCCTTTTTTCTTGCTTTATTCCTTTGTGCTGAAGAAAAGCAGACTTTATTTTGTGTTTGATTTATGCACTGCTGGAAGCCTGTTTAAGTTTGCTGAAATAAAGCCTTTTTGTTTATGTTTTAAACGGTTGTGCACTCAATCCGGTGGAGCTAGAACCCCCAAACTTTACAACTATCTCAAACGGACCTTGCCACTTGGCCAAGAACTTGCTCTCCACCGTTGGTATTAGGACGGCCACCCGGTCTCCTATTTGAAATTGTCTGATTTTAGCCGACCGGTTGTACACCCTTCTTTGGGCATCTTGAGCCTTCTGCAGATGCTCCCTCACCAACGGCATTACCTTAGCCACTCTCTCTCGCATTTGGGAGATATGCTCTACCACAGTTTTGTGTGGGGAAGACTCACTTTCCCATGTCTCCTTTACTAGATCTAGCAACCCCCGGGGCCTTCGCCCATACACTAACTCAAACGGTGAGAAACCCGTTGATGCTTGTGGAACCTCCCGGATGGCAAACAACAGGGCAGGGAGTAACATATCCCAATCCTTCCCATCTTTCTGGACCACTCTTTTTAACATGCATTTTAAAGTTTTATTGAACCTCTCGACTAGGCCATCAGTCTGTGGGTGATAGACGGACGTCCGCAACTGCTTAATCTGGAACAGTTTGCACAAGTCCGCCATCACTTTGGACATAAAAGGGGTGCCCTGGTCCGTCAATATTTCTTTGGGGAACCCCGTTCGGGAAAACATTTGAAATAGTTCCCTGGCAATGGCCTTAGAGGAAGTTTTCCTTAAAGGGACTGCTTCTGGATATCTAGTGGCATAGTCTAGGATGACTAGTATATATTGGTACCCCCTTGCTGACTTCACCAGGGGTCCTACGAGATCCATTGCAATTCGTTCAAATGGTACCTCGATAATTGGCAAGGGTGCCAGGGGGTTTCTGTAATGGGACACCGGGGCAGTTAACTGGCAAGTCGGACAGGACGCACAATACCTTTTAACCTCGGCCTTTACCCCTGGCCAGTAAAACCGGTCAGTTACCCTGGCCTCTGTTTTTTCTGCCCCCAGGTGTCCTCCCAGTGCATCATTGTGGGCTAGATCGAGAAGCATGCGCCTATAAGGCTGGGGAACCAGCAACTGCTCGACAGTTTCCCCTCGGCTTTCAGCCACTCGATAAACCAAGTTATCTTTCAATGCAAAATGAGGAAACCTCTGGTCTGCACCTGGTATTTGTGGGATCCCATCAATAACAGAAACCTGCTCTCTAGCATTGACCAAGGTAAGATCCTGCAATTGAGCGGTGCCAAACGCACCCCTGGATACGTCCAGGTCTGGATGCACTGGCCTTGAGGAGGTTTCCCCTTCACTCTCCTCAACCTGGGACTGTGGTGGGGAGAGTTCCTCATCATCCTCACCCAGCATAACCTGTAACGGGGAGACTTCCCCCCCCTCAGAGGTCAGCTCGGTCTTGCGACCTGAAACAGAAACAATATCGTCCACTTTAACATTTTCTGCAATGTCATTGTTAGTGACAGGTACCTCCCCATCAGGGGGTTGTGTTGTGGGGATTTCAGGCCCGGACCCCTCAGACTCTGTTCCTTCGAGGCCGAGGGTCCCCAGTCCCCTTGGTTGTCCAGGCTGTTCACACTGTACCTGGTTCCATAGTTCAAAAAACAGTGGGCAGTCCCGCCCCACTATGACATCATGTATCAAATTTCTTACCACCCCGACTTCTTGTGTCACAGAGGTACCACCATAGGCAACAGTCACTGGCACCAGGGGGTACTCTCTGGTGTCCCCATGGATACATACTACCCGTAGAGTCTTACTTACTGGGCCGAGTCTTCCGATCACCCTGGTATGTACCAGCGTTACCATGCTACCAGAGTCCAGCAGAGCCTTGGCAGGAAGGTGGTTCACCCATAGTTCACATTCAAACTGTCCGGTCGCTATATCAAGATGGGTGGCACATGCTCTTTGCACATAAAAAGAGCTTCTCCGAACAGTCCCACACTCCATAGGCTCCTCCTGAAGTGGGCATTGTGCCCGGGTATGCCCCGGATAGACGAGTTAATTGAGAGGTTGGGTCCAGCCAGGTATATCACCACGCTTGACCTCACAAAAGGGTACTGGCAGATTCCCCTAACCAAGGAGGCCAGGGAGAAAACAGCCTTCTCCACCCCGGAAGGCCACTTCCAGTACAAAAGGATGCCATTTGGTCTGCACTCTGCCCCTGCCACATTCCAACGGGCCATGGATAAAACTTTACGTCCACATCAAAGATATGCTTCCGTCTACCTGGATGACATAGTCATCTTCAGCACTGATTGGGAGTCCCATCTTCCCCGGGTTCAGGCAGTCGTAGACTCCTTGAGAAGAGCAGGGTTCACCATCAATCCAGAGAAATGTGCAATTGGGATGGAGGAAGCCAAGTACCTAGGGTACATTGTGGGTAGAGGGCTGGTTAAACCCCAAATGAATAAGGTAGAAGCCATACAGGGCTGGCCCCGTCCCCTAACCAAAAAGCAGGTCAGAGCATTTTTGGGCATAGTTGGCTACTACCGGAGGTTTGTCCCCAACTTTGCCACCATTGCTGCACCATTGACTGACTTGACCAAAGGTAGAAAGTCAGTGATGATAAAGTGGAGCGCGAATGCCGAAGAAGCTTTTCAGAAGCTTAAGGCGGCATTATGCCAACATCCGGTGCTCGTAGCTCCCGATTTCTCCAAGGATTTTGTAGTGCAGACAGATGCTTCAAGTGAAGGATTAGGAGCGGTCCTCTCTCAAGTGGTCAATGGGGAAGAACACCCCGTGGTTTTTCTGAGTAGGAAGCTAACGACAGCAGAGAGAAACTACGCTGTGGTGGAGCGGGAGTGTCTTGCCATCAAGTGGGCTTTGGACTCCCTATGGTATTTTCTCCTAGGTAGGAGGTTTCGCCTGGTGTCAGACCATGCCCCATTGACCTGGATGAGACAGAACAAGTACACCAATGCCAGGGTGACAAGGTGGTTCCTTTCTCTCCAGGAGTTAAAATTTTGTGGTAGAACACAGACCCGGGAGACAGCATCAGAATGCCGATGCCCTCTCCCGAGTCCACTGTATGCTGTCGTGTGGTGCCTCCAACACCTCCGCGTTGAGGCAGAGGGGGGGGATATGTACAGGACGCCAAGGTTGGGTCCTGGACAGTCGCTATATATCTCCTGTGTTTGGGTTGTGGTCTCTTTAAGGGAAGTTGGGAAATGTTCAGGGGGTCACCCAAGACGGGTGAGAAATTCCTGGAAATAGCTAAAATCAGGAGGACTGAATCGCAGTTCTCTCTGTGTTGAATAGAGCGATATTTGGGACCCGGAATTTGGGGGGCTCTGTAGTGATATTCGGGTGGGAAAGAGCCCCCACCCCTGACCATAAGGGATTCCAGCACACACAGGGTTAAGACCCATGAGAAGCAGTCCTTAAGAGACAGGAAGCAGCAATAGGTGAGGGTGGGGGAGGAGTAGTTTGGTGGTTGCACCTGTCTGAAGGAGCTGCAAGTTCGCTGGAAGCTGCTGAGAGGTCTATTAAGGACTGTTACAAACCTTGGGGTGAAGACCCATCCACAAAACCGTATGTGCCTTTTTTCTTGCTTTATTCCTTTGTGCTGAAGAAAAGCAGACTTTATTTTGTGTTTGATTTATGCACTGCTGGAAGCCTGTTTAAGTTTGCTGAAATAAAGCCTTTTTGTTTATGTTTTAAACGGTTGTGCACTCAATCCGGTGGAGCTAGAACCCCCAAACTTTACAATATATATAGTCTTTTTTTTTAAGCCTCAATATGGGAACTGCCTATATCAAAAAGGGAGTCAATAAAAGTCCATTGGGAAAATTCCATGAAACGTTTAACATGTATTACCTGCTGAAGCACTTCTTCTATGAGGGTATTGGAGCCTCTTGCAAACTGTGAAGATAAATAGGACAAGAAGGTGCAGCCATCTATGTTTATCTATTTATTGGTAAAAACACATATGATAAAAAAGGATTGCACTCACAAAGTGTGGAAGCTGGGCATGCATAGTTCTCATCCTCCTCCAGGAAAAACAGATGAAAATCGTATGGATCCCGTAAGGTGTATTGAGGTCTGCTTGCTGCTGTGTCTGGTGAATTCACCAATGGCTGGTCTGTGTAGGATGTTTCTGTAAGCTAGCAGCTCTGGATCCGCACTAATAGAGTAAACCTCAAGGGGCAATATCTGGAGGAGTAAGCAGGACCAGCTAGCATGCAGGGGGAGAAAACAATGCAACCTGGAGCCATAACCAGCCGTGTGCAGGCTGGAACGCAAGCCTGAACAGGGATGGTATCAAACTGGCGTTGGGCCGTGGCGGCGTCACAAAGTTGGTGGTAAGGTGGATGGCAACATCTTTCGGAGGTCTAGTTCCTTCGTCAGACCTATGAGAGGGAACAGGAAAGGCAGAACTACATTTATAGAGTGCAGGGGGAAAAAGGGGAAGGGCTTGTGAAAACTAAGATGCTTGTTTAAACTGGACCTCCACCCTATTATTTCCTATTCTCAAAAACAGTATTTAATAGGATATAAGTGGGATTTTTATAAAAAGAAGATAAAAAAATGAAGAGTGCATTGAATAGAATAAATAATAAACATAGGCAATCTTCTTTTAGTGTTAGAGCAGGTAATATCTTTCAGAGTAAACATTTTATAACCTGCTCCACTGAATATGTAATTTATATGCTCACCTGCCCTTGCAGCTTGTCTTATGTGGGGCGCACTAAGCAAACTCCTTCATGAAAAGGATAGGGGACCATCGCCCTCTTATCGCCAGTGGTTGTGATAAGCACAGTGTGTCAAGACATTTCAAATTCCATCATAGCCAGAATATTAAAGATTTATCTGTTTGTGCCTTTGAGTGTATACCTGACGGCCAATGAAATGTTTTTCCTGTTGGGCAAAAGAGAAACATTTTGGATTTAAAAGCTATCGACCTTAACTCCCAATGGGTTAAATAAGGAGCTGGATGTTTGCACCATTATATGATTTTGATATTCATTATCTTTTTTAATTTTTAATTGTAAATGTTATTTTTAATAAGATATGCGCATGGTTTTATATTTTTTATATTGGATAAAGAAGAAGGAAGTGATTTACCTTTAACAGCATCTGGACTGGGCATATTTCTGACATTTGTTGTTTAAATCAGTTTTTTTTCCCTAGAAAATTACTTAGAACCCCCAAACATTTTATATATATATATATATATATATATATATATATATATATATATATATTTTAGCAGAGACCCTAGAGAATAAAATGGAGATCGTTGCAATATTTTTTTTTTTTTCACACCAAATTTGCGCAGCGGTCTTCCAAACGCAATTTTTTTTTAATTCCCTTTTTTGAATTAAAAAAAAGGAAACAGTAAAGTTAGCCCAGTTTTTTTCTATAATATGAATATTAATGTTACGCTGAGTAAATAAATTCGCAACATGTCATGCTTCAAAACTGCGCACGCTCATGGAATGGTGACAAACATTGGTACTTAAAAATCCCCATAGGCGACACTTTAACAATTTCTCCAGGTCAAATTATTGCACTTACTGTAACGATCGCGGCGATATCTCACATGTGTGGTTTGAACACCGTTTACATATGTGCGTGGGACTTGTGTGTGCGTTCGCTTCTGCGCGCGAGCTAACGGGGACAGGGCGATTTCATTTTTTTTTCCCTATTTATTCTAATTTATCTATTTTCATTTTTACAGTTTTTTTTAAAAAACATTTTTTTGATCATTAGCAAGGTAAACATCCCTTGTAATAGAAATAAGCATGACAGGACCTCTTTAATGTGAGATCTGGGGTCAAAAAGACCTCAGATCTAACATCTACTCTTAAAAAAAAAAAAAAAAGAGTCATTTTTTTCATGATGAAAACAATTGGGCTCTTTAAATGCATTGCTAGGAAACAACGTTTGACATCGCTCCGGTCCTCCAAGGCCATAAAGTCGAGTCAGGGCTATCTTGCCCTCACTCGACTTCCTGCCTGTGAGGAGCGTGGATCGGATCGATTTCCCTGCCACCGGCGGGTCTGGTAAGCAGGGAAAATGACCGGGAAGCAAATCTGCTGCTGGGACCAGCCTTATGTGGAAGAGGACTGCCGGCAGTTTAAAAAAATACCAGAGTTATGGCAACTATCTGCTGCCATAACCCCGGTATTTAACATCAAAATACAGACGTAAAACAGTGGGCGGTCCTGAACTAGTTAAGAAACTCCTGATCCCTTTAGTAACTGCCTATATAAATCTCTATTGGCTGTCTATACCACATGACCAGATGAAGGGCCACGCCTAAAATGCATCATCATGGTGACAGCCTTGTGACAGATGGCTAGGCATCAGATCCATCATCCCACACTGCATCTTCACTGGCGAGGGCGACTGCAGCTGACAAGTCTGACTCATCCCCTTCCTGTGTCTCTACTGACAGCTTGACCACCCACATTCGGCATCCCTACTCGCTTCCCTGCCCCAGTGCACATCGTGAGTCTGCCACCACAGCATCAAGGATAGTATTCCAGGGACACACAGCTAGTGGGGCGCAGCTGCTCTCCTTTTTGGCACCTACCATCACACACTGAGACCTCACAGAGGGGCATCACACTGCAGTACACCATGGAGATTCAGCTGATTACATCGGGGAGACAGGTCTGTCTCTACCCGGAAATGTGCAGCATCCTATGCAGTGTTCTTGTTGGTATGATGGATCATCAACACAATTTTTTTGTACATTGCCAATAGCCCTTTTAAAGTCTGCTTGAAAGTTTTTTTTTTTTTACTATTTAATAAAGTATGCATTCTTATTATCCATTGTGATTTTATCAATCGTGGGGTTGCAAGTAACAGCCGGCAAGTATATGGATTATCATTGAGCTGTATAGACATATATTCCCCAGCACTATACATAGAGGTATGCAATTGAGCTTCTGGGCTGCCCTGCATCCAATGTGCTTTCGGAATGGGCATTCAGTGCTGCCAGAGGTTTTATTACCAATAATAGAGCGCGTCTGCCCACGGACTCCATAGACTGTCTGACAATTATCAAAATTAATCAGTCCTGCATTAGCAGCAGCTATCAAGTGCCTGATGCTGATGTCGCTAATTAAGTGTTTTTGGGTTGTGAGATCTCTGCAAGACTTCTAGGATGCCTAGCTTTGTGGGTCTTGATTTCATCTGGAAGAATTTTTTGGTGTAAGTTTCAATTTTTCCGCACATGTTTGACAGGTGCATATAATTTCAGTTGTTGGCCGCAAGGCCAATTCTTCCTTTCATCAAGAGTACTTCTATAGGGTTATGGTGTAAAGGCAGTACGGACACCCAAAGACCAATTTTCCCACATCTGTTACTTCTATCCAAAGTCTGCGAAAGAGACACCAGAGGTTATCCAAAAAATCTCTAATCTTGTTTCCAATGCACTATATTGAAGATTCATCATACAGACTGGCTCCCCAAACTGCTATTTCCAAAATAAAGAAAGCTTGCAGGGAAATTTTTTTTATTTTTTTATTTGCTTTATAAATGTCATTGTTGCTCCAGAAGTTTCTGTACATGGTAAATATATGCTACTTTACAGGCAGCCCCCCAGGCACTATATTTAACGCAGAAATAAATATGGAGCCATATCATAATCCTTCCCATTAAATACAAAAGTAGATCTGTATGTGTGTGGTGAGAACTTACATGGCTTTCAGCTTATAGATAATATGCATTTGTAAATCTTATTAAACTTAGCTTTTTAGAGCTTTTCACTCTAATGTGGTAGAGTTGTCTTCGGTCCCTGTTGTTCAAGCTTGTGGTAGAAACCCTAGCTATTAAGACTGGCCAGCATTTCTGGCAGGCACTCTCCTCAGTACGATTTCACAACATCCAACTTTAAAGAAAATGTGTAGAAATAGTGCAGCAGATTCATCCACAAACTCTTTATTCCATAAAAAGGTGCTCACATATGTGAATGAAACCTTTATCCAAGATGGAGGAAAGTGTATTTCCAGTTATGACATGCAACTGACATCACTTACTGATGCATTTCATCGTTCCAACTTTTTCTAAGGATGTGGCATCAGACCATGGAAGTGCTTTAAATAGCTGACTTTTGCCCTCACTATCCAACTAAGCGGAGCGGAGAGATTACAACTCCTGGCACTTGCTATTATCCATGGAACCGAAACGATTCAATACAAACTTTACTTAATCTAAAATAATCTCCACATCCCTCAAGATAAAGTGAGTAACAGTAAATTGAAACACAGAAAGATGAATTAAAATTAAACAAGAGTAATTAAAATTAAAATTACAATAACAATTACAATAAAAATACAGCCCCTATATCTTATAATTCTATAAAATGTTTAGCTAATACATAAGAACATATTATAAAATCTCAAATATTTATACAAATAGTATAAAAACCCTAACCATTTCAAGACCTAAATATTTGCTATAAAAACCAATTGTATATTCAGTCCATTTGGGCATAAACAATTTAAATTTCATAAACCCAATATGTTTAATTTCTGGAAATTCTTCTATATTTTATTATATCTTATATTAGATCCTCTCCAGTTTTCAAATATTGTATTAAATCCACAAGACTTTAATTTGAATGGGTGAAAGGGCTGTGACTTTTGAGACTCTTTTTAATATTTTGGATGTTCTCGCTATACCTAAGGCCCCTTTCACACGAACGATCCGATCATATCCGCCTGTCAGTTTTTTTAGGCGGACCTGATCGGATCCTCCATGCATCCCTATGGGGCAGCAGATGTCAGCGGTGACATGTCCGCTGACACCTGCTGCCAACCGCATCCGATCCTGTCCGTGAAATCCTGACGGATGGAAACCCTATTTTCCATCCATCCAGGGGATCGGATCGGATCGAATCGGATCGGATGAGAACGGACAGGTGGTCTGTTCTCATCCAATTCCCCCATAGAGAACAGCAGGGCTCTGACACCTCCCTCTCCACACACAGTGTAAAGACGGAGCTGTCATCCTCCTGCTTAGCGGGGACCAGCGGATCGATTATCGCTGAGCAGAGAATGGTCCGCACTGGACAGCAAACCGTGTGAAAGGAGCCTTACTTGTAATTTTCTGGTGGTGTATCGTACATATTTGGAAAAAATATGAAAAGGTAGGGATCAGACTGTACAGGCCAGACAAGGAGTAGGCAACTTATCTATAAAATCATAAAGTTTTATTATATAACAAACATTAAAAGAGTTCATACAATTAGTATGTAGCTTAATAATAAAAAACTGTTATACAGCAGTGGCAACAGAATTCATTATGTGTTCATACACAAAAATGTTATAAGTATTAGTACTGGTAGAGAAGGTCTTCATGTGCTGATGCGTTTCACCAGACTTAGCTTCATCAGGACTCATGAAATAAATACAGCACTCATCCTGGCACAAAACAGCACCAACACAGCAGCCCCCTGGGTGGGCACTGGATCATCAAGAGAGGACACAAGAGGATGACA
Source organism: Pelophylax lessonae (assembly GCF_965119305.1). Classification (NCBI taxonomy): domain Eukaryota; kingdom Metazoa; phylum Chordata; class Amphibia; order Anura; family Ranidae; genus Pelophylax; species Pelophylax lessonae. The sequence goes on along the minus strand of NC_138768.1, from coordinate 406,336,511 downwards.
TATTGCACTTTCTAAAGGGAAAAAAAACGTTTAGGTCAAACATTAAGCCTGCTTTCCTACACAGAGGAGAAATTACCTTTCTGACCTATTTTTTTTTTAGATTTGATGCCCTGCAATAGATAAACTGAGGTTTGTTTGGAATGAGGGGGCCCAAGTCTTTTTTTAGAATGGGCCAATATTTTCTTTCAATTCTCTCAACATCTGTGCATTGGCTGTTGAAATCTAACACCGAGGCATATTCCAAGGTTTTGTTTCTCTCTTGCTTAATGCACCCTTGTCTCTTCATTCCACCATCCCATCAGCCTTTGCTAACTTCATATATCACCTTTTGCAATACCTTATCAATAAATATTTTCAATATAATCTCTGAGTGGCTCAAATAGTCCTCAATTCCTCCTGATTCCTGTGAACTGTTATTTAGGAACATTCTCTATCCAAATAGGATGGTGGAAACTTGTCACGGAGATGTACCCATTATGATTAGTCATTTTAAAGTGTTTTTTGTATACACTTTCCACTTCTTCACAAATATATTCAGATCTAATAAAATTTTGGTTTTGGTGTGGAGGTTTTGAAAATTCAATACCCTTTTGATTTTCATCAATAAAAACTAAAAAATGCCTCTAGTGAGTTCATGCTGCCCTTCTACACTATTAGAATGTCAATAATATATTTCCTCCAAATACCCAGACTGCCCCATTTCCTCCCAAATTTGGCCTCATGTTCCCACTTAGACATGAAAAGGTTTTCCAAACTGGGGGCTAATTTAGCCCCTATAAACATATTGGACTAGGTGGGACTTTAGATGAGACCCAAGCTGGTGTTGCCCGGCGTCTCCATCCCTATAACAAAACACAAAATGAGGTTGAAGGATTGTAAGAGGTGCATGAAAGTCAGCCAGCCCCCAGTTTGATGTACTCACCTTCCAGTCTGTCACCAACCAAATAAGACCTGTCTCTTGGTACAAAGAACAGGGGTTTAGTTGACACACATTTGCAAACGCATGTGAAAGCTGCAGAGCCACGTCACGGCACCCTGTTTAAATCTGCAGTCCTACACTCTTAATTTAGTGTCCTCACACTGGAGGCACATGGCCGCTAATGGGTGGATGGGGAACAGGTGAGAGGGAGACAGCCCAACCTCCCCCAACCCATCCCCATGCACGACTGGCTATTGTCTCAAAAAGTTCAAATAATTAGGTTAAAATATAACCATGGTGCAAACTGGAGAAGACCAGCTGAAAAGCATTACACCTCCATCCCCTTGGTGGATGCAGTATATGGATAGGAAGGGATTTTATATATGGGGCATGGCCTGTAAAGCACACTGCCTTTGAAATCCCTTATTTCCTTTGGGACTTTATATGAGACAAGCAGGTCATGCTATTGGTCTCCATCCCTGTATACGGAAAACACTAGGGTCAAATCAAAAACTGCATCCACCAAAAAACGCACGAAAATCGCACGGTGGGACTTTAGATGAGGCACCAAGCTGTAAGCAAGGCGTCTCCATCCCTGGTTGCTTTAAACATATTGGACTAGGTGGGACTTTAGATGAGACCCAAGCTGGTGTTGCCCGGCGTCTCCATCCCTATAACAAAACACAAAATGAGGTTGAAGGATTGTAAGAGGTGCATGAAAGTCAGCCAGCCCCCAGTTTGATGTACTCACCTTCCAGTCTGTCACCAACCAAATAAGACCTGTCTCTTGGTACAAAGAACAGGGGTTTAGTTGACACACATTTGCAAACGCATGTGAAAGCTGCAGAGCCACGTCACGGCACCCTGTTTAAATCTGCAGTCCTACACTCTTAATTTAGTGTCCTCACACTGGAGGCACATGGCTGCTAATGGGTGGATGGGGAACAGGTGAGAGGGAGACAGCCCAACCTCCCCCAACCCATCCCCATGCACGACTGGCTATTGTCTCAAAAAGTTCAAATAATTAGGTTAAAATATAACCATGGTGCAAACTGGAGAAGACCAGCTGAAAAGCATTACACCTCCATCCCCTTGGTGGATGCAGTATATGGATAGGAAGGGATTTTATATATGGGGCATGGCCTGTAAAGCACACTGCCTTTGAAATCCCTTTTTTCCTTTGGGACTTTATATGAGACAAGCAGGTCATGCTATTGGTCTCCATCCCTGTATACGGAAAACACTAGGGTCAAATCAAAAACTGCATCCACCAAAAAACGCACGAAAATCGCACGGTGGGACTTTAGATGAGGCACCAAGCTGTAAGCAAGGCGTCTCCATCCCTGGTTGCTTTAAACATATTGGACTAGGTGGGACTTTAGATGAGACCCAAGCTGGTGTTGCCCGGCGTCTCCATCCCTATAACAAAACACAAAATGAGGTTGAAGGATTGTAAGAGGTGCATGAAAGTCAGCCAGCCCCCAGTTTGATGTACTCACCTTCCAGTCTGTCACCAACCAAATAAGACCTGTCTCTTGGTACAAAGAACAGGGGTTTAGTTGACACACATTTGCAAACGCATGTGAAAGCTGCAGAGCCACGTCACGGCACCCTGTTATATCTACAGTCCTACACTCTTAATTTAGTGTCCTCACACTGGAGGCACATGGCCGCTAATGGGTGGATGGGGAACAGGTGAGAGGGAGACAGCCCAACCTCCCCCAACCCATCCCCATGCACGACTGGCTATTGTCTCAAAAAGTTCAAATAATTAGGTTAAAATATAACCATGGTGCAAACTGGAGAAGACCAGCTGAAAAGCATTACACCTCCATCCCCTTGGTGGATGCAGTATATGGATAGGAAGGGATTTTATATATGGGGCATGGCCTGTAAAGCACACTGCCTTTGAAATCCCTTATTTCCTTTGGGACTTTATATGAGACAAGCAGGTCATGCTATTGGTCTCCATCCCTGTATACGGAAAACACTAGGGTCAAATCAAAAACTGCATCCACCAAAAAACGCACGAAAATCGCACGGTGGGACTTTAGATGAGGCACCAAGCTGTAAGCAAGGCGTCTCCATCCCTGGTTGCTTTAAACATATTGGACTAGGTGGGACTTTAGATGAGACCCAAGCTGGTGTTGCCCTGCGTCTCCATCCCTATAACAAAACACAAAATGAGGTTGAAGGATTGTAAGAGGTGCATGAAAGTCAGCCAGCCCCCAGTTTGATGTACTCACCTTCCAGTCTGTCACCAACCAAATAAGACCTGTCTCTTGGTACAAATATCGCACAATGGCGGCAAAGGTGTCAGTGCGTTGCCTGGCTCAATATAAATATCAATAATGCATAAAGTGGTCACCGCCTCCATTTATAACTGGTCTTAATGGTAAGAAGCACTGGAAGGGCGGATACATATCAAAAACGAAGAGATTTCCAGTCACAACTTACCAACCAGTCAGCGACCAACCGAATTGACCTGTCTAACAGTATGCGTTAAAAACAGGGGTTTGGTTGCACACATTTGCAAATACATACATATTATTGATATTTATATTGAGCCTGCAGCTTACGTATGTATTTGCAAATGTGTGCAACCAAACCCCTGTTTTTAACGCATACTGTTAGACAGGTCAATTTGGTTGGTCGCTGACTGGTTGGTAAGTTGTGACTGGAAATCTCTTCGTTTTTGATATGCATCCGCCCTTCCAGTGCTTCTTACCATTAAGACCAGTTATAAATGGAGGCGGTGACCACTTTATGCATTATTGATATTTATATTGAGCCAGGCAACGCACTGACACCTTTGCCGCCATTGTGCGATGTGCTGGGTGTTCAGCGTGACCCTGTGCCTTTAAGGAGGGGTGGGCTCCCTCTAGTCACCTGTCCTCCATCTATCCCATTAAATACATGTGCTCTCACTGTAGAGACTCTTTAAATTGTAGAGTTAGGGACTGCAGATCACAGGGTGCCTTGTCGGGGCCTGCAGCTTACGTATGTATTTGCAAATGTGTGCAACCAAACCCCTGTTTTTAACGCATACTGTTAGACAGGTCAATTCGGTTGGTCGCTGACTGGTTGGTAAGTTGTGACTGGAAATCTCTTCGTTTTTGATATGCATCCGCCCTTCCAGTGCTTCTTACCATTAAGACCAGTTATAAATGGAGGCGGTGACCACTTTATGCATTATTGATATTTATATTGAGCCAGGCAACGCACTGACACCTTTGCCGCCATTGTGCGATGTGCTGGGTGTTCAGCGTGACCCTGTGCCTTTAAGGAGGGGTGGGCTCCCTCTAGTCACCTGTCCTCCATCTATCCCATTAAATACATGTGCTCTCACTGTAGAGACTCTTTAAATTGTAGAGTTAGGGACTGCAGATCACAGGGTGCCTTGTCGGGGCCTGCAGCTTACGTATGTATTTGCAAATGTGTGCAACCAAACCCCTGTTTTTAACGCATACTGTTAGACAGGTCAATTCGGTTGGTCGCTGACTGGTTGGTAAGTTGTGACTGGAAATCTCTTCGTTTTTGATATGCATCCGCCCTTCCAGTGCTTCTTACCATTAAGACCAGTTATAAATGGAGGCGGTGACCACTTTATGCATTATTGATATTTATATTGAGCCAGGCAACGCACTGACACCTTTGCCGCCATTGTGCGATGTGCTGGGTGTTCAGCGTGACCCTGTGCCTTTAAGGAGGGGTGGGCTCCCTCTAGTCACCTGTCCTCCATCTATCCCATTAAATACATGTGCTCTCACTGTAGAGACTCTTTAAATTGTAGAGTTAGGGACTGCAGATCACAGGGTGCCTTGTCGGGGCCTGCAGCTTACGTATGTATTTGCAAATGTGTGCAACCAAACCCCTGTTTTTAACGCATACTGTTAGACAGGTCAATTCGGTTGGTCGCTGACTGGTTGGTAAGTTGTGACTGGAAATCTCTTCGTTTTTGATATGCATCCGCCCTTCCAGTGCTTCTTACCATTAAGACCAGTTATAAATGGAGGCGGTGACCACTTTATGCATTATTGATATTTATATTGAGCCAGGCAACGCACTGACACCTTTGCCGCCATTGTGCGATGTGCTGGGTGTTCAGCGTGACCCTGTGCCTTTAAAGAGGGGTGGGCTCCCTCTAGTCACCTGTCCTCCATCTATCCCATTAAATACATGTGCTCTCACTGTAGAGACTCTTTAAATTGTAGAGTTAGGGACTGCAGATCACAGGGTGCCTTGTCGGGGCCTGCAGCTTACGTATGTATTTGCAAATGTGTGCAACCAAACCCCTGTTTTTAACGCATACTGTTAGACAGGTCAATTCGGTTGGTCGCTGACTGGTTGGTAAGTTGTGACTGGAAATCTCTTCGTTTTTGATACTTATTCCTTGATTAGGAACATGTGGCTTCAGTAGCGACACATGAAAGATGGGATGTATTTTGAGATCTGCCGATAAGGTGAGTTGCACTGCAGCTTTTCCAATGAGTTTCTTAATTGGGAAGGGTCCCAGAAATAAAGGTCCAAGCTTTTTGCTAGGGATCTTTAATCTTAAATTTTTTGTTGATAGCCAAACGAGGTCCCCAATAGCATATTGCGGAGAAGGTCTTCTACGAAGGTCGTAGTACCTTTTTTGTTGACTATGAGCGTGTGTGATGGTGGTATTAAGTAAACCCAGAGAGTCTTTTATTTGGGTAAGATAGTCTGAGGCTACTGGGTTACTTGATGGTAGAATGCGTGGTGGAAGAAGTGTGGGATGAAACCCATAGTTCAAGTAGAACGGACTTTGCTTAGTAGTACTGTGGGTTGCGTTGTTATAAGCAAATTCCGCCAGAGGGAGGAGGTCCACCCAATCATCCTGTAGGTATGATGTGTAGCAACGCAGATATTGTTCTATACACTGGTTGACTCTTTCAGTCTGTCCGTTGGTCTGAGGGTGGTAGGGAGAAGTGAGCTTTCGCTCAATCCGTAGTATTTGACATAGAGCTTGCCAAAATTTGGAGATGAACTGTGAACCACGGTCGGATAAAAGTCTTTGGAATTCCATGTAATTTGAACACATGTTTCATTAGTAGTTCTGCTGTTTGTTTAGATGAAGGTAGTCTGCGAATAGCAATGAAATGTGCCATCTTTGTCAGATGGTCCACTGACACTAGAATAGTATTAAATCCTTTGGAAGGTGGTAGTTCTACTATAAAGTCTAAGGACACAACTTCCCATGGGACCTGGGGTATTGGTAGACTGCAGAGTAGACCAGATGGTTTTGTAGTGTCAATTTTGGACCTTGCACAGATGTCACATGAAGAAACAAATTTTTGTACAGACGTCTTCATATCAGGCCACCAAAACTGCCTGGTAAGCAAATTAAGGGTTTTAGTCATACCCATATGTCCTGCCATGGGCACATCATGTGATAATTCCAAGATCTTGGTGCGCATAGTAGGGGGTATGTAGAGTTTGTCGTTGTAATAGAGGAAGCCTTCTGCATCAGTATTTAGTTGTAGTGGAGGTGAATCCAGTCCTATACTGTGCAAAATCTCTTCCTTCAGGGAACGAACAACACCAATAATACGTTCATAAGGTATTATAGGAATAGAAGGGATTTCGGCGCAGTTATCTTCGGTTAATCGTGATAGCGCATCCGCTTTTTTATTTTTGTCTGCAGGCGTGTAGGTCACTAGAAAGTTGAATCTTAGGAAGAATAATGACCATCGTACCTGTCGGTGGGAAAGAGTTTTGTTAGTCTGGAGGTATTGAAGGTTTTTATGATCTGTATATATGAGTATTGGTAATTGGGTACCTTCAAGTAGATGTCGCCAATTCTCCAGTGCCAGTTTTATGGCAAGCAACTCCTTTTCACCCACTGGGTAATTCACCTCTGGGCTGCTTAGTGATTTTGAGAAGAAAGCAACTGGATGGAGTGGTGAAGTATTTGTTGGTCGTTGGGAGAGAACTGCTCCTACTGCCATATTTGACGCATCTACCTCCAGAATATATTGGAGGGATGGGTCTGGATGGCGTAGTATGGGAGCAGAAGTAAAGCTTGTTTTTAAGAAGCGGAAAGCTCCATTTGCTTCTTCTGACCATTGGAATGGTTTCTTTATACTTCTAAGTTGTGTGAGAGGTCTCACAATAGCAGAGAAGTTCTTGATGAACTTCCTATAGAAGTTTGAAAATCCAAGAAATCGCTGTAATGCCTTACGAGTTGTTGGTATAGGCCAATCCAGAATACAGGAAATCTTGCTCATATCCATCTTGTTTCCGGTTTTGGATATGATGTATCCTAAGAATAATATTTCTTCTTTATGGAATAGGCATTTTTTTAATTTCACGTATAGATTGTGTGCGAGTAATCTGGATAACACAAGTCTTACATGTTTTATATGTTCAGACAGAGATCGAGAATAGATAAGTATATCGTCCAGATATACCACAACACAGACATCAAGTAAGTCTCTAAAGATGTCGTTTATGAACCTTTGAAAAGCTGCGGGAGCATTACACAACCCGAATGGCATCACAAGATTTTCGAATAATCAGTATCTGGTTCTGAATGCTGTTTTCCACTCATCTCTGTCACGGATTCGGATTAGGTTGTATGCCCCTTTTAGGTCCAATTTAGAGAAGTAAGTAGCCCCACGCACTTGTTCAATGAGTTCAGGGATGAGCGGTAAAGGATAGCGATCCTTTATTGTAATGGTATTTAATTGCCTATAATCGATAATAGGCCTAAGACTTAAATCCTTATTGCGGACAAAGAAAAGTCCTGCAGCTGTGGAAGAAGTAGAGGGTCTGATGAACCCTTTTGTCAAATTCTCATCCAAGTATTCCTTGAGATGAGAGAGTTCATCCTGCGAAAGAGGATAAACATGACCGAAAGGCAATTTGCTGTTAGGGAGTAGATGGATAGTGCAATCATTATCTCTATGGGGAGGCAACACTTGAGCATTTTTCTCAAGGAATACTTCGGACAGATCCTGATAGCATAGTGGTGCAATCTCGTCTGACACCACAGACAGGATCTTTCCATAAGATGGGAGGTTACACCTAATCTCACAATAGTGAGAAGGGAAAGTTAAAGTCCGTCTTTTCCTATCTATGATTGGTTGATGTGTGTGTAACCAGGGGAGTCCCAAAATAATGGGAAAATGGGGTGAAGGTAGTATATCAAAGGAGGTGGTCTCCATATGAGACTCGTTAGCAGTGACAAGGAGTGCTTGTGTCTGATTGGTGATTGGACCAGAAGATAGCGGGATACCGTTAATGAAACTAACAGAAACAGGTTTAGGTTTTGAAATAATAGGTATTTTATTTAAGGTAACAAAACGTGTATCGATATAGTTCCCACAAGATCCTGTGTCGATCATAGCCTTGGTAGTAATCCTAGTCTGGTCCCACTGTAATGTTAAATGAACAAAGAGATAAGGTTTGGAAAAGGAAGTCGTTAATCCCCCTAGCAAGACATGTGAACACTCACCCTCTTTTTTGCGGACAAGGGGACAGACACTTATCGAATGATCCGGGGATGCGCAGTACATGCAGAGATTACTGGATCTTCTCCTGGCTCGTTCAGTAGTTGATAAAGGTGGGCGTATGGTTCCTACCTCCATAGGAGTAGGGTCAACGGCCGAAATCCGAGAAGGACTAGACAATGACATTCCCATTTTCTCAGCCCTTCTTTCTCGCAGTCGCCTGTCAATGTTGATACTGAGTTGTATTAAGGCATCCAAAGTGCCAGGTAAATCCGCTCGGGCGAGCTCGTCTTTAACGGCCTCTGACAACCCGAGTCTGAACTGAGTTCGCAGAGATGTATCATTCCACCCTGAATCAAGGGTCCATCTTTTGAACTCTGCTACAAAGTCTTCTACAGGTCTCCTTCCTTGTTTTAAAGCCCTCAATTGGATATCAGCAGTACTCTGCCTATTGGGGTCATCATATAAACTAGCGAGTTCTGCTAGGAATAAAGGATAGGAGTTGAGAAGCTGATCATTTTTCTCAAAGAGAGAGTCTGCCCAGGCCCGTGGATCACCCGTTAAGTATGACATGACGGTACAGACTCTAATTTGATCAGTAGGGTAAGTACGAGGTTTTAGCAAAAAAAAAACAATTGACATGCGTTTTTGAATTCACTAAATTTTTTCCGATCACCTGTAAACACTAGAGGAGGGTTTATTTTGGGTTCAGGGAGCTGAGCAGCAGTAAGCTGGGAAAGGTGGGTTACCTGCTGTCTCAGAGTCTGATTGTCTTCTTTTACTTCAGTAAGAGCAAGTATTAATGCATTTACTTGTTGTGTTAATTGTGTCACTTGAGTGGGTAATTCTGCTGAATCCATTTTTTTAAGGTTCGTTCAATCTGTAACGCTCCTGCGTTTTTATTGTAAGCTGGATTTGCAGCTGCAGAATCTCCACTCAGTAGTCATGTAGAGATGTGTTGGAATACCAGATCCAACTCTCCAGACTCATCACTGTGGGTCTGTCTGCTTCAGCATACAGATATACACACACTCAATAAGATGTTCCTGGAGTGATAGGATGTATATGATAGTATTGAGGTGATGTGCTGAAGGGACAGGTGTGAGCAGTGACAGTAATGGTAAGCACTTGATAGTAATGTTCAGGAGAGTAGTAGATGGTAATAGGTAGAATGCAGATAGGTTAGTAATCATGTATAGTAACAGGTGGTAAGGACAGCAGATGACATAGACAGGATAGACTAACCCAGTGCAAGGATAGATGGTAGTAGACTCAAGAGCTAGCAATCTATGTAACAGTGCAGATGGTAGAATTAGTATGCATAGATAGTAACAGTCCTTAATGTGCAGAAGATGATAGTGTAAGTTAGTTATGGAGGATTCCCCTGTGGGGTACTTATCACTAGTAAGGTTTAGTAAGTAGAGGGGTCCAGTAGTGAGGGAGTGATCCGGTAGCGAGATACGGGATCAGATGCGAGGTTCCGGTCTGTTCCAGGTAAAGGTGAATAGCTGGAGGTTCCGACAGCAAGACAAGGCTTGTGAGCATGTAGACACACATTGAACGAACAACGTGAGAGAGAATGCTGGCGATTGAAATAGCCGCTCAGCGGCGCTCAGCGATGACGTCATCCGTCTTAAAGGTGTATGCGTTCCACCTAACTAGAAAGGTGGGACGCAATGTTTTGAAAGGGAAATGGTAAATAAGGGTACCAAAGGTACCAGAATCTTACACTGGTATACAATATACATATACATAAGGGGGGAGGGGTGTTAGTAATTTACATCTTCTAGGACAATTTTATATTTTCATATATTTTCACCTGAGCACTGAAAACTAATACATAAATATATTTATTTACTTACCTGCATTATCTTCAATAATTTCCAGGTGCTAAATGTCCTTTGCTCCTTGTCATGTATTCTGTACTTTGATGTGTTCTTATCCAAAGAGTTTTTTTTGATGCTACGTAAATATGCACTAATATTATCCTTATGAACATCTTAGATAGCGTTTAATACCAAGTCATTATAGACTAATTATGTGGGCACATTAGATGATGAGGATTGGAAAGATAAACCCTCGCTATAGAAGCACACTTCCTAGCAAAATGGTGATTGATATACAGTATGCTCTAAATGCTTAGTTACTACTAGGTTTTATCATTTAACCACTTTACCACCGGAGGATTTTGCTGTCTTACGTCCAGGCCACTTTTTGCGATTCGGCGCTGTGCGACTTTAACTGACAATTGCGCGGTCGTGCGACGCAGTACCCAAACGAAATTTACGTCCTTTTTTTGGTATTTGGTATTTGATCACCTGTGCGATTTTTACTTTTTGCGCTATAAACAAAAAAAGAGCGTAAATTTTAAAAAAATAACAATATTTTTAACATTTTTTTATATGAAATTCCCCCCCAAAAAAATGTAAAAATCAAAATTATTTTACATTTTTGGCCAATTTGTTTTCTGCCACCTATGTTTGGTAAAAAAAATCACAATAAGCGTATTTTGATTGGTTTGCGCAAAAGTTATTGCGTTTACTAACTAAGGGAAAGATTTCTGTCATTCTTGGTTTTTTTTTTAACGCGTAATGGCGGCGATCTGCGATTTTTTTTTTTTGCGGGACTGCAACATTGCGGCGGACAGATCGGACCCTTGACTGACATTTTTGACACTTTTGGGGGTACCAGTGACATTACTGCAGTAATCAGTGCTATATATATGCACTGTTACTGTAAAAATTACACTGGCAGGGAAGGGGTTAATTTTATTGGAGAGGGAGGGGTTAATGTATGCCTGGTGCTTACTAACGTGTGGGGAAAGGTGACTGTGTGACACAGGGACAGATCGCATATGTTCAGCTATGCTGAACACTGCAATCTGTCACTCCCTGTCACTTAGGAGATCCGCCCGCTCTGTTTACACAAGCGGGCGGATCTCCAAACTAGATTCCTATACGATCGGGGAAAAGCAGCTCCTCCCCTGGCCCGACTCCCGCTCTACGTCTATGTCACTGGACGATAGCGAGCCACATTGCTGCAGTAGCAGCAATGTGAGCAGAGTTAAAGTGGTTAATATGGCAACATGCAATTATTCACAGATTTTGGGGGGAAAAAATTGTTTTATGATTTAATGGGTTTGCTGGTACCCTTGGTTTCAGAAAACTTTCTGTACTGGGCGTTGTCCCTGATTATTTATTACAAAAATTCCTGAAAATATTCCTTTTAAATGTTTTATTTATTGCAAAAAGTTGATTGCTAAACACTAACTCTGCACCATCACTTCATTTCAACAGGGCTAGATTTGTGTAGTAAATAGTCTACTAAAATTTAAAATAATTATTTATAAGTACAGAAACTTTGGCACTAAATATTTCAAAATCTGGCAGCCATGGCTTAACTCTCTAGATACCTTTTGACAAGCTGTCCCTTGTCTACACTACATTTTTACTGTATATTGACTTTTCCTCCAAACTTTTTGAATTAAATTATTTAATTTAATTTAAGAATTGCAAACACAATTTCGTTTTTACTGAGATTTTTATTGTAAAGCACACATTTTCCACACTGCAATGGTAGAAATCCATAAATAAACAATTATATTATTTCTTCGGCATATTCTGTTGACAATATTTATTTTATGTGTATATGTGAATTTGGTATATGTTAAAATTATAGTTAGTCAGTTTAGGTCTAAAAAAAAAACCCTATAGCAAAATGTAAAGAAAAAACTTTAAAGGGGAAAGTCTCATTACTTATCCTGTCCCCACAGGGGGAGCAAAAGATTAAATGTCTTGAAGACACCTTAAAGAGGAGTTTATGTAACACCAATATGTCAGAAAAAAAATTCAAGAACAGAATCACTTAATTGGAAAAAGGATCACCCCCCCCCCATCCTAAAAATGACTTGTATAGCCAATCACCTTCTCAATGGCACACAAAGCCATTTGAATTTCAACTGTGATCAACTGTGGTCATTTTGATTAGCTCAGCATGAAAAGACTCTTCCTGGAGAATTTCAGTCCCTGGCAGTGCAACTGAAGCAAATAATCAACTATAATATTGGTGGCAAGGCACTGTCAAAAGGTCTCCGGGATAAAGTTGTGGACAGGCACAAGTCAGGAGATGGATACAAAACAATTTCAAAGCCTTTATCAATGCCTAGAAGCACAGTGAAATCTACTATTAAAAAGTGGAAGGCATTTGGTACAATACAGACCCTTCCTGGATCAGGATGTTGCTCCAAACTGGATGAGAGAGACAGGAGGAAAATGATCAGAGAGGCTACCAAGGGGCCTACAGCATCTCTGAAGCAGTTGCAGGAATTTATGACAAAAAGTGGCCATTATGTGACTGGAGCACTTGTCAGGATAGAAGGAAAAATGGAGTTGGGCAAAATAAAGTGAATTTCTTGAGGGAAATCTGCTGCCCTCTGGCAGAAAGTTGTCAATGGGAAGAAGGCTTACCTTCCAACATGGCAATGATCCAAAGCACATAGCAAAAATGACCACACAGTGGTTAAAAGGAGAAAAAGATGAATGCCCTTGCATGGCCTAGTCATAGTCAAGACTTAAACTCCATTGAAAATCTGTGGAATGACTTATAGGCTGCAGTTCACAAATGGTCAAAGAGTGGGAAAACATTGCAAAGTCTAGACACGCAAACTTAGTAGAGATGTATCCAAACAGACTAAAGGCTGTAATTAAAGCAAAAGGCGGTCCAACAAAATACTGACACAAGGGGTTAATCCTTTTTCCAACTTAGTGATTCTGCTTTTGAATTTTCTTTTTTTTTTTTCCTGACATGTTGGTGTTATATCTTTCACTTGGATGTTATAACTTGCACTGAGTAAATACTGCTGGATAAAAGAAAAACTGTGTCTGTCTTCATTTCAGGCTGCAAAGCAACAAAATGTGATACTTTTCTATAACCACTATAGTAAATACTTGAAACCAGCCCAATTTATTAATAAAAATAAACTCAAACAGTAAAGTATATAAAATTATGACTATTGGTATGTTATTCATTTGGATATTATTCTTTGTTATTCATTATTATGCCAGTATTTAAAACACAACATTGGAGTTAAAAATAGTCACAATCAGAAGTGCTACACCCTTTTATGATAATTATTTACTTTTGTTTGTGGAAATATTAATTGGTGTTTTAGCAGTAGCTGTAATATCACAACTATATTTTTTTATTTCTGTTTAAGCACAATTATTTAGGATTAGTGAGGTGGTTTCATCACATGCTAGTGGCGCAGGAGGTCCCCACTATTACTTATAAAAATATCTCAGTGTCATCACTTTCATCATAGATTACCTATTAATGTCTGCCATTTTTAATTACTTATTCACTAAGAAACATTGCAACAAGCTATTTGAGATTGGAACTACCTCATGATTGGTGGTGTTTAGAGTTGGGCCTCCTTTGATCTGTTTTTTTGAGAGTGAGGCCTCCTTTGGACTAGTGTTTTGAGAGTGGGGCCTATTTTAGACTTTTTTTTTTAAAGAATATTGCTAGAGATGAAGTAGAAAGCACCACATCCCTTTGTTTATAGTAGCTACAATGGAGGGGGGCAAAGTGGGACTTTAACGGGGCAAAATGATGGAGAAAAATCTGAATTCTCAAAAAATTGTACATTTTATTACACATAGGAGGTGAGGACAAGACAGTACATCAATATAAAATAATAAAATCAAGAAAATGCACTCGAAAATATCAACTCTACATGTTTCGCCATCTTCATAATAGCTTCTTCAGGAGTTTTCATAGACATTTCTCGAGAGTGAACATTTCTAGGTAACAAAAGGAAAAAACATAAAAGACATAGCATGTGTATATACATAGGGCTTATCTCAATGGTCCTAAAGTTGAGTGCCCAATTGATTTACATATTAGAAAGACAATGATACCAATAAAAGTACCTTAAGATGACCTGAACCCTTTCTTATGCCGAAGATGGAGGCAATAAAGGTGACGCCACCCAAGCAAGCACAGAGGGGGAGGGGAACCGGGACATCCAACCTCTTAAAGTTGACCCATAGAGAGGGTGACAGCCAAGCTAGGAATGATGGGTAGAAATAATGAGACCAGAGCATGGAAATACACTTCAACCCAAGATTGCTATATCTCCAGTTGTATAGGACTAAATATCAGGTTGAAAAATTGCTAAAATATTCACCTGATTATAATGAATGTGCAGTTGATTCACTAGGTACCCCAATGTAAAAAAGCAGGGAGGGAAAACAAAGTTTCCTTAGTATCCCCAAATGGGCAATGACAAACGCAATGCGGGCCTGTCAAGTTTTGAGGGTATGCATACTTACCCAAAATTGGCAAAATTGGGCGCATGGATTATCATGCAGTATTCAAAAGTTCACCGCCATTGTAATTGGACAAATTTTCCAATAGTACGATCAAAATGAAAGAGACTGCACGGGAGGAGAAAGAAGAGAGGCATGGAAGGACATAGTCAGCATCTAATATACAAAAGATGTAAGGAGAGAAGCAGGGTTTAGAAGATTTCATTTACCGCAAATGGTCTCGGAGCTCATATGTCGTTCCCCGGTGGTCTAGTGTAATACTGACCGTATTGCGCCGGCATTTATACACCCTCTCCACTCCCTCGGCGTCTGACGTCACCGAGGGAGTGAGAGCAAAATACGCCCAGTGATCCAATTTATCGGCTATTCAGTATCCTGGTATAAATGAATCCATTAGTTTCAAACCCTTTCTTGGCTAGGTAATGTCAATTGTATTTATTGCTGATTCAGTACAGGATTTCTGATGCTGGCCAGCATTTTGGATTTTGAACTCTTGTTACAAAGTCCCCTTTTTCTAGGTGCCTATATTGGCACATGACATATATTTCGGTAAAATTGCCTTACAACAATTATATGTTTATTTTTTCAGATGTAGTTTATCTACCTTTCAAAGAACAAGAACATTTTGTGATTTGCCCATTGGATATTCTTTCCTGACCCCTGCCGTCATGTGGATGCGACTGTGGGTGGCAGACCCTAAGGTGAGCACATTGGGGGACCCATTGGATCCGAGCCTATTTCCAGCCTCTGTCCTTGTTGCCCATATGGGCACCCGCAGTGCCCTACACTTATTTTCCAGGAAAATTGGTCCAACCTGGTCAGTAGCAGCACCGCTTTCAAACTCCCAGATGTCCTTCAATGGAGTTTCATAAAACCTCTTTTTTTTTTTTTAAATTTTCATTTCTATCACAATACTGACTGATTTACTAATTGGGTTAATCTTCTTCTTTATGACCTTTTGTGTCTTTAGATTTTCCCTATTATACAGGCACTGTGGATATATCTTTTGAAATCCGGCCTTTAATAATGCTGTCAGTTTCATTTGGATCCATTTCAGATTGTCTCTGGCGATCTGCTACCTCCTCTGCATACATTATGTCCGGACCGGATGTTGCCATCCCCGACCTTCCGGTTCCGGCGGAACAATGCGATGCGGTTGCGTCTTGATGACGCACTTCCTCTTCGGTTTCCATTGGACCACTGGGCGTATTTTGCTCTCACTCCCTCGGTGATGTCAGACGCCGAAGGAGTGGAGAGGGTGTATAAATGCTGGCGCAATACGGTCAGTAGTACACTAGACCACCGGGGAACGACATATGAGCTCCGAGACCATTTGCGGTAAATGAAATCTTCTAAACCCTGCTTCTCTCCTTACATCTTTTGTATATTAGATGCTGACTATGTCCTTCCATGCCTCTCTCTTCTTTCTCCTCCCGTGCAGTCTCTTTCATTTTGAGCGTACTATTGGAAAATTTGTCCAATTACAATGGCGGTGAACTTTTGAATACTGCATGATAATCCATGTGCACAATTTTGCCAATTTTGGGTAAGTATGCATACCCTCAAAACTTGACAGACCCGCATTGCGTTTGTCATTGTCATTAATAAACTCCATTTTTCTCTTTAAGGGATACCTCCCATTTGGAGATACTAAGGAAACTTTGTTTTCCCTCCCTGCTTTTTTACATTGGGGTACCTAGTGAATCAACTGCACATTCATTATAATCAGGTGAATATTTTAGCAATTTTTCAACCTGATATTTAGTCCTATACAACTGGAGATATAGCAATCTTGGGTTGAAGTGTATTTCCATGCTCTGGTCTCATTATTTCTACCCATCATTCCTAGCTTGGCTGTCACCCTCTCTATGGGTCAACTTTAAGAGGTTGGATGTCCCGGTTCCTCTCCCCCTCTGTGCTCGCTTGGGTGGCGTCACCTTTATTGCCTCCACCTTCGGCATAAGAAAGGGTTCAGGTCATCTTAAGGTACTTTTATTGGTATCATTGTCTTTCTAATATGTAAATCAATTGGGCACTCAACTTTAGGACCATTGAGATAAGCCCTATGTATATACACATGCTATGTCTTTTATGTTTTTTCCTTTTGTTACCTAGAAATGTTCACTCTCGAGAAATGTCTATGAAAACTCCTGAAGAAGCTATTATGAAGATGGCGAAACATGTAGAGTTGATATTTTTGAGTGCATTTTCTTGATTTTATTATTTTATATTGATGTACTGTCTTGTCCTCACCTCCTATGTGTAATAAAATGTACAATTTTTTGAGAATTCAGATTTTTCTCCATCATTTTGCACCGTTAAAGTCCCACTTTGCCCCCCTCCATTGTAGCTACTATTTTAGACTTGTGTGCTGAGGGCAGTGCCTCCTTTGAGCTAATATTTAAGAAGTAATGAGTAATTTGGATTGGTAATTTGGAAGTGGGATCTAATTTGAGTTGATGATTTGAAAGCTGGGCTTCCTTTGGGCTGGTGGTTTGAGAGTGAAGCTTCTTATGACCAGCCTTGGCCTGCTTTGAGCTGGAGTTTTGAGAGTCAGGCTTCCTTTGGGCCAATTGTTGGGTGTGTGGCTCTCCTTGTGGCTCTCCTTATTAAATAGTGTTTTAGACAGCCGGGCTTCATTTTGATAAAAATGAAACAAAACAAAAAAAGGAAAGAGAGAATATTAAAATATTAGCCTTGCAAAGCAGATCATGGAAGCAGTATTAATAAATTGTTAGCAGAGTTAATTTCTGGTTATTTAACCACTTCAAATATTTACCTTAAAGTACTAATTTACAGTAGGTCATTAGTTAAGATTTAGGACAGTCCCATTCTTGTTAATTTTTTTTTTAAAGTTATGTTCACCTGTTTATATAGTCACTATAGGCAATCATGTAGCCAAGTATATAGGCATTTTTTATATGTTTGTTAGTGTTGCCTTTTGTGCAGATTGTGGGTTACCTCTTGTGTCTGTTTGCTTTTGCCACAATAAGCATTCAAGTTAAAGAGCTGCTGTGTCAACTACAAGGTGATCTGCTTACAAAGTGTATTACATTCTGGAATGTGCTGCCTGAGTGAACCAGGTTTTGGTGAATGATCTGCTTGGTTTCAGTGACCTTTCACTGGCAGAGGTTGATCTATAGATTTGCACTGACATAACTAAGGGAGTAAAGCACAATCACTGTGTTTTCTATGTTACATGTATAATATAGCTCTGGTATAAACAGTATATATACTGTATATACGTGTGTGTATGTGAGTATGTGTGTGTGTGCGTGTGCGTATATACAGTGTATATATGTATATATATATATATATATATATATATATATATATATATATATATATATATATATATATATATATATATATATATATATATATATCAGAAAATTTGAAATGCTATCTCAATAATTGTAAGATTTTTTCTTTACTTCATATCTTCATGCATTTACAAGCAAGCATGCATTTACAAGCGAGTGCACTGTTTCAGACATGCCCTTTTTTAAGCTGCATGTATAGCACAGATTTTTTTCCAAAACACGGGTCATGTATTTCCAGTGCACTCTGTTGAATGCCTTCTGCACGTCAAGGGACAGCAGCAAAAGCGGCACTGGATGAGACCCAGCATAGTGAATAAAATTGATAATTCTGCTTTCATCCTCTTTTGGGGGGTTGGGGGGTGCTTTCATCATCTTTTAATTTATACAACGTGCTGTAATACTTTGCAAATTGGTTGGCTATATCTTGGGGGTTAATACTTTTATAATTGATGATGAGGAGATGAGAAATTTTTGTTTTGGTTCTTTGATTTTTTAGTCTTTGGGCTAGACATTTCCCAGCCCTGTTCCCTGCAGAGTAGTGTGTAAGCTTTAAGGACCTATAATACTTGTCTGATTGTTCAATTAGTATAAGTCAGAGTTCTTTGCAAAGTTTAGAAAGTTGGGAGGTTAATTTAGGTGTAGGAGAGGTTTTATTTTGAATCTCTAATGCTTGAATATCACTAAGGAGGGTATTCATTTTTAGCGTCCTTTGCTTCTTTAACCCCACACATAGTTGAATAGCAATACCATGTATATACGCTTTATAAGCATTCAGTATTATGAAGAGATTGTCTACTGAACTTTCATTCACATGGAAATACTCTTTTGAATGATTAGATAGGTAGGAAGCATATTGAGAAGGAGGATTAATGGGCCATAAATAAACAGGGTTAAAAACTGAATCTTCCCCCACTGATACAGAGACCAGAACATGGTCAGACCACGTGATATTGTATATAGTGGAGGAAGAGACCGTCTGTAAAAGACATTTATCTACCACTATTAAGTCAATTCGGGAATATGACCTGTGTTGCGAGGAAAAGGTGTTGTCCCGCTCACTCGGATGTAAGCATCTCCATGTGTCGCAGATGTCTTCAGAGTGAAATAGGTGTTGCAAAGTGGGAGGAGTATGTTTTAAGATCGTACATTAGGTTAAAGTCTCTACATAACATTAGGGATCCGAACTTGAGAGCATTTAACTTGAAAAGGAGTTTGATGCGTATTAGAAGCTTAGAGGTTCACTAAACTATACGGTTGTCCATTAAGATCACAGAGGAGAATCACAAATCTTCCTTCAGGGTCCGCAATGGAGTTGTGAATCGTAAAAGCTATCGTGGACCGTATAGCAATGAGGAGTCCTCTGTGTTTCCTGGGGGCAGATGCCAAAAAAAAGCATGTGGAAAATTCTTATAGAGACAGGTTGGGGTAGCTTCTGAGTGAAAATGTGTCTCCTGAGTACAGAAAACCTCACTATCAAGTTTCAAAGCTTCCTTCCACATAATGGCACAATTAGCATAGTGGCTAAACCATTTACATTCAGTGACACAAATTTAATCATTATGACGTAAGGGTAAAAAGAAGAAGAGTTTGAGTCTGACATTGGTCTCCAGAAGAGGAGGGATTCCCAGGTGCACCTGTAAGACAGTGGTGTGAATTGACATTGGAGGTGTTGGTCACATATTTAGTAGGTATAGAATTGTTTTCAGAGAAAAAGATGATACATACTGCATACTATGCATCCATGAAAAAAAAAAGAAAAAAAGGAAAGGCTTATAAAAAGAGCAGCAACAGCGTAAAAAGAACTAGGAACAAAACATGAAGTACAAAAAGGGATCTAAATATGATCCGAAGATTAACTGCAAACAACAATGGGGGGGGGGGGGGGGCATGTGCGGGAAACAGGCTCTAACATAAGGAGGTCAGGAAGAAGCTTTTTTATTTTTCTGCTAATGCATCACCACTTGCCATTTACTGGAGATGTCCAGTTTGGTGGCTGAGGAGGATATGGTAGATTCTTGATCTGGGATAATATTCCACTCCTGTAGGAGTTTGAGGCCCTCCTTGATGGTGGTAAAGTAAGTTTAGCCCTGTTTAATGATGGTCAACTTGGACGGGTATCCCCTGCGATAGGGAAGGTTGTGATTCCTCAGAGCTTTAGTTATGGGAACCATAGATTTTAATTTTTGTAGTATATATTGCGAGAGCTAGGAAGAAATGAGAAAGTTCGGCTGCAGAGTTTCTTTCCTCTTGCGGGTCATACCAGTATGTACGCAAAGAGTGTAATTGTTTTATCCATCACACTTATCTTAAGTTATCTTATCATACTTATCTTAAGTCTAAGTTTAAGGATCCTGTCTCCTCCCCTTTTATCTTTCTTTATCTCTTCTAAGATCACAAACTGTAAATCTGTATCTTTATGGCCATATTGCATGCAGTGTTTTGGAACTGGTAAACCTGGCTGATTGTTCCTGCTTGATGTTGTGACATATGGTTCTTTGTTTTTTGGGTTGTCTCACCGACACATATTAATCCACGCAGACAGATCAGTGTGTAAATCACCTATGATGTCTGGCAGGCATGGAAACCATGGATTTCATATTTCTTTCCACTAGAAGGATGTACAAAGCTATCCCCTTTTCTCATTAATTCTCATTGCACACAGATGAGACACAGATAAGATCCGTTTGTCCTACTTCCTAGGAAAGTCCTTTTTTTCTGTATTTTTTGTTGTTTTATGTTCAGAATGCCCTAGCTTGTCTCTTATTGTTCTATTTCTTCTATATGCTTTTAACCATTTGCCGACCGCCCACAGTATATTTACTGCGGCAGTCAGCCCCTCCTGGGCAAAGTGAAGTAGTACTACGTCGCTAGCCCAGGAGCCTGTAGGGGGCGAGCGCGTGCTGCCGGAGGCGCGCTCCCGCCCCCGCTCCCGCCCCCGCTCGTTCCCCTGCATCCCCGCATGTGTGACCGGTGGGTCCGATGTCCGCCGGTCACTCGCGATCTCACGGTGGAGAGGGAGGAAGGCAGGTGGCTAATGTAAACAAAACCGCCTGTCATTCTCCCTGGTGTAACAGCAGAGATCATACGATCCTGCTATGTAGGATCGTATGTCTCTGTGGTTACATGAAAAGCCACACCCTTTTACAGTTAGAAGCACACCCCTAGGGACACATTTAACCCCTGCATCTCTAATAAAGTTAACCCCTTCCCTGCCAGTGTCATTTTTACGGTAACAGTGCATATGTATAGCACTGATTACTGTAGTAATGTCTCTGGTACCCCCAACAGTGTCAAAAATGTCAGTCAAGGGTGCGATCTGTCCACCGCAATGTCGCAGTCTTGCAAAAAAAATCATAGATCGCCGTCATTACTCGTTAAAAAAAAAAACAATAAAAATTACATAAATCTTTCCCTTAGTTAGTAAACACAATAACTTTTGCGCAAACCAATCAAAATATGCTTATTGCGATTTTTTTTTACCAAAAATATGTAGCAGAAAACAAATTGGCCTAAAATGTTAAATTTTGATTTTTACATTTTTTGGGGGGAATTTCTTTTTAAAAAAATGTGCAAAATATTGTTATTTTTTTCAAAATTTTCGCTTTTTTTTTGTTTATAGAGCAAAAAGTAAAAATCGCACAGGTGATCAAATAGCACCAAAAGAAAGCTCTGTTTGTGGGAAAAAAAGGACGTCAAGTTCATTTGGGTACAGAGTTGCACGACCGCGCAATGTCCGTTAAAGTCACGCAGTGCCGAATCGCAAAGTAGGCTCTGGTCTTTGAGCAGCCAAATCCTCTGGGGCTTAAGTGGTTAATGGTATTTGTTGGACGTAATCTATCCCAGGGTATCAAGAGATGTATCAGCGCTGTTCTTCCTATAGCACTAATTAAGAATAGCTTAATACTCTATCATAGGCTGCTGCTGATATAGGTAATGTGAAGCCTATCCTACCAACCCCTAACAAATGTACATCCATTTTCTCCATCAACCCATCCCCCACGGTTATTGCCTTTTGTTTCACTTGACCCTCCCTTCTAGATTGTAAGCTCTAACGAGCAGGGCCCTCTAGTTCCTCCTGTTTTGAACTGTATTGTAACCGTATTGTCTTCCCTCACATTGTAAAGCGCTGCGCAAACTGTTGGCGCTATATAAATCCTGTATAATAATAATAATAATAATGTGAACCTTGATTGAAAAATGGTGAAGCTATCAGTGCTGCTCTAGTGACCAAATAAATATATATATATATATATATATATATATATATATATATATATATATAAACAAATCTTCAATGTGCATTAACAATACATTACTATATAATAATACATAATAAATGAATAAATTAAAGTGCTGGTGCTATATCACTAAACTGAAGTGCAAATACATGAAACAACTGAAAAAAGTCTTTTGATTTGGTCAGATAAAGTCCCTATGCATAAAGTGCTTGTGCTCTTCAACAGCTGAAAAATAGATGATCCTTATAAAAGTGCTCGTGCTTGAATACTTAATAGTGCAGACCACTCTGCGCTCCCCTCTGTGAGTGAGTCTGTCCCCTGAGTGGGGACACAAGAGGGGAGCATGGAGTGGTCTGCACTATTAAGTATTCAAGCACGAGCACTTTTATAAGGATCATCTATTTTTCAGCTGTTTAAGAGCACAAGCACTTTTTGCATAAGGACTTTATCTGATCAAATCCAAAAGACTTTTTTCAGTTGTTTCATGTATTTACACTTCAGTTTAGTGATATAGCACCAGCACTTTAATTTATTCATTTATTATGTATCCCAGGGTATGCACGTTGCAGGAGACTCCAATGTGTTTTAATGATTTTAAATATTTTCTCACTATAGCTATGGTACTGCATGGAGAAAGGAAGACATCTCATATGCTGTATGTTTCAGTCTTCCCAATTCCTGGCGAACCATATTTATTGGATATCCGCAATTTTTAAATCTATGACACATTTCCTGTATTCTTTGTAGCCTTCTGTTCTCGTTGCTAACAATTTTTTCTACTCTAATCATTTGACTCCGTATAATCAACCTAAATACATGCGGAGGATGGAAACTGTCAAAAATAATATTTGATTCCTATCTGTAAGTTTAATAAATGTCAGATTCCACTTCCCCATTGTCAATGTAAAGCGCAGTGTTCAAAAATGACAATGCCATATTGCAAACACATGATCAATGTAGCGACACAATGTCGAAAATGTGTGTGTGTGTGTGTGTATATATGTGTGTATATATATATATATATATATATATATATATATATCCTCAAGCTAATGCATAAAAGTGCAAGCAAATGATGGAGTGACATTGAAACCCCTTGCCACACCCTTCAGCTGTTGCACAAACACCTCCTGAAAAAGAAAATAGTTATTATTTAAAATGAACGTCAATAATTTTTCAATCAACCAGATTTGTGTTGTAGAAAATTAATCACTCAATTAATTCAATTAATACAATTGACAATCATCAATTGTATGGCTGCTGCAATCCCTGCATCTTGAGGTATGGACGTATATAGACTATTTACATCCCATGTTACTAGAATGTCATCCTCCTGCCATTCAAGCAGTGATTTTAGTTTTTGTAAAAAATTGTTTGTGTCCTTGATATATGACTTTGTTCCTTGTATCAAAACAGATAGGATTTTATCCAAAAATTGTGAAGTAGGGACAAAAATAGACTCCCTGCCCAATACAATCGGACGTCCAGGAGGATTCTCTCTTTCTTTATGAATCTTCGGAAGGGTATACAATACAGGAATCCTAGTATGTATGGGTAACAATGAGTATTTATAAAGATCACGTGTAATAATCCTTTCCTTGGGGACTCGTTTCAAAATCTCCTCTTATCATTTACGTATGCTCCAAATGGGATCACTTGTCAACTTTTTGTATATCCTGATCTAGCTGTTTAATAATTACAAGCTGTTAATTTTCGTACATTTGTCTGTCCATAATGACAATTGAGTCAGCTTTATTGGCCGGATTTAATACAATTTCTTCACTTAGACTTAACGCCTTCAAAGCAAATTTCTAATCTTGAGAAAGGTTGTTAGGTCTGTGATCTCGATAATCAAGGCTAGCAACGAGTTCTTGTACATCTCTCATTACCTCTTTAACAAAAGTTTCCATGGGTGCATAGGTAGTAGATGGTACAGATTTCGATTTTTTTATTAACCCCATTTTCTGACAGTCGAACATTTCTGCAGGAACCTCTATGTTGATGCTTGGTTTATGCTCAAAATGGACCTTCCACCTGATGTTTTTAAATAATCTATACAGATCTTGATCTAGCATAAACCTATCTAAATAACTTTTTGGGTAAAAAGATAGTCCTTTATTGGGGACCCTTACCTCTTCCAAGGAGAGTACCCTCGCGGAGATGTTATGTATTAAGTTCTCCGGTGTTGATTTGATTATTCCGTATGTTGCAGCGTGGTAGGTACATGGCTGTGGTTCCCTCTGTGGTATTGTATGATCTTGTCTGCATACGGTAACTGCCTTCCCACTGTGTTTGATCCAAAAACAGTGGGAGAAGAATCCGTGTCAGTAGAGGCCGCTAATGAAGAACCAGAGGCTCCTTCTCTCCTCGTCATGCCTAGCTCCATCCAACCTAGTCATATATATGAGCGTGGCCATCTATAGACTTGATTCCTTTGATAGTCTTCACTATCACCATCTAGTTTAATTCATTTTTTTTAATTTCTAAATCTGTACGATGTTGGTATACAATGTTTCCTTCAATTTAATGAATTCCTCCTATGAGAATGCTGTTTCTAACTCATTCTCCACCTTAGATAGTTCTGAAACCACATCCAGTTCCTTCTGTATGTGTGAGATGGTTAGAGTCATCAAATTGAAGAAGCATTTGTTCAAAATCTGCATGAACGTGCCCTTATATTTCTCATTGTCACTGAACAAAGTAGGAGCCAGTCTCACTATTAATCCTCTTGGGATCCGCTACACCCGATGGTACTCAGCCAGGGTTAATCCATGCAGCTCCAATGAAATGTATTTCTTTTGTAATTTTTCCCACAAATGAGTATTGTACCTGGAGTGTTTCCAGGTAAAAACATCTCTAGATCCTGCCACTCGAGATACAATCTGTGTGGCCTCCTCTCTTGAGAACAAAAATGTCTTTCCTGGATTAAATTCCATTTGTAGAAAAGTGTAAGATCCCAGACGGAGTAAAATATAATTTCAAGGTGGGACACCTCTGCTTTCCAATCAGTTCCTTTTCACAGGATTACATATGATGTGGCACTCCCCTGTTTCCACCAGACATTTATCAAAAAATTGGAGATGCAATCTCAATAAATGTAAGTTTTTTTTTTTTCTGTACTTCATATCTTCATGCAATCACAAGCAAGCATGCATTTACAAGCAAGTTACTGCACAGTTTAGGACATACACATGTCCGTCATCAAGCTGCATGTATAGCACTGATTTTTTTAAATTACCTTTATCTTCCCTCTCACATAGAGAGTGTAGGCGTGAACACAGGTGTATCCCCTCATCAATACTTCAGTGAATCTGTGAATTAACCTATACTTATCTTATCTACTTCCAAATTAACACAGTATCTAGAAATTCATATATCCATATACAACTATCTCGCTTCTTCCCTATTCTAAATACGTATATCAAAAATAATATAATTATTACCTCTCATACTGTTAAGTATAATACAAATAGCAGTTTTAATAGGGAACTTGGGAAATGCTTCCGGGACGCTGTGCGCTTCAGCGACCGGATCTGCGTTGCAGTGGGGCGGAAATGGCGTTATCGCGCACGACGCGTTTCGTCACGCACCTGATGACGTCAGCTCTGACGAAACGCGTCGTGCGCGATAACGTAATTTCCGCCCCACTGCAACGCAGATTCGGTCGCTGAAGCGCACAGCGTCCTGGAAGCGGCCGCCAGCGAGGGACTCGCGGCCCCTACTACTTTTTGTTGCCTGTTACTATCGAATTAATGTGAGTACCTGTCTTTTAATCATTTACAATAAAGTATTTTTTAAACGGTACTTCACTATATCGGCATATTCTTCTTTGCATACAATCATCATTTGAAAGGAGATCCTATTACCCGGTACAACAGGGGGCTATCCCCCCCTCTCCCCCCCCACTGCAAGGAGCCTCATAGACCACGCTGCATTAAGGCTTGTTACCCCTGCAGGGGTGCATACCTCCGGTGAGTGCGGGAGCAATTGGAGGGGTGCACCTGTGTGTTTCACTCACCATTCACATCACCTCAAAAGGATTTGAAGCACTTTAAATGTCACTGAGATTTCTGTTATTCACCGACTATTGGAATATTTTCTCCACACCCCACTGAATCACCCAGCAATAGAAAAGACTGTTGGTCTACCGATTTCGGTTCTTTGCTGTCTTTTTGGGACTATTAATTTGTTGCTTGAGCATTATTTACTGTCACATTTATATTTATATTTATTCATTTTTTATTGTTATATTTATTTAGTATCAGCAGAGTTATGATTTACATTTTCATTGTATAGTTTACCTATATTAGCTAAACACCACACATCAGATTTAGTGTGCTTTTTTACATATATTTATTTTCACACACAAATTTATTTGCACTACCATTTATTTATTTATATCTGCACTTGAACACTTTAATACACCAGACCGGTGGACAATTTGTATTATCGCCGGCAATTGGTTTTTTGCTTTCAAATAACACTATAGCACTTTACAATTGAAAACATTCCATTTCTTTAGCACTTTATATTAGGCAGCACCACTTTACCTCACTGTACCCACACTTAATAGGGAACTTGTAACAAGTATAAACATACAAAAATACAAGGTATCACATAAAATTATATGGATTTGCATAGCATTAACCCCTATTGCTCTGCGTCAGAATCTATATCCATATTGATTTAGAAATACATTGGCACAATGTTTCAGGAGATCATTGGAACGCCTGCCTTTACACGCACATGAACTTTATTGGCATTCCAGTCTTATGGGCCATACACACTATAAGATTTTCCGAAGACTTTTTCCTTTAGACTTACCAAAACCATATAATATAAGGTCAAACCTAAACACTTTCAATTTGTATGCAATCTGGCAGGCCCTTGCACTACATAGAAAAGGTAAATCTGAAGGAAATATAACCACAAAAGTTGGATAGTGTGTATCCAGCTTTAGTCCGTAGGGTTCAACATTGAGTTGGCCCACCCTTTGCAGCTAGAGCAGCTTCAACCTTTCTCAGAAAGCTGCCCATAAGGTTTAGGAGTGTGTCTATGGAAATGTTTGACCATTCTTCCAGAAGCACATTTGTGAGGCACTGATGTTGGACGAGAAGGTCTGGCTCGCATTCTCCCCTCTAATTCATCCCAAAAGTATTCAATCGGGTTGAGATCAGGACAAGTCAAGTTCCTCCACCCCAAACTCGCTCATCCATATCTTTATGGACCTTGCTTTGTGCACTGGTCTAAATCATTTGGTGAAGGGGGGATTATAGTGTGGGGTTGTTTTTTAGAAGTTGAGCTTGGCCCCTTAGTTCCAGTGAAGAGAACTCTTAAGGTGTCAGCATACCAAGACATTTTGGACAATTTCATGCTCCCAACTTTGCGGGAACAGTTTGGGGATGCGATCTGACAGTCACACCTTATTGGCGGCAATGCAACTGTTCACAAATCAATTTGACTCAAGTCACAGCAACTTTGAAAAAAGGTTCCTGCACTAAGTATTTGCGATTTCATTGCGTCTTGCATTTACTTATGTTAAATGAAGTAACAAGCCACATTGAAATTGAGAGTTGCAATCGCACTGATCTGCAACTTTGAAATCGTGCTGAAGTAGCGCAATTTAAAACCAAGGCTTAATAAAACAATTTACATTACAATACCATTTTCCCCACATAAACATTTGAAAACATCTTAGGCTGGCCATACATGTTCAATTTTTGTTGTACAATTTTCTGATAGATTTACCACAAACCATATAATGTGAGGTCAAAGCTAAACAACACTTTCACTTGTATCCAATTAGGCAGGCCTTTGTACTACATACTTGAAGTTAAATTTCCAGAAAACTGGAAAGAAAATTGTAAGAAAATTGGATCATGTATGGCCAGCCTTTGATTGACTAAAATTAGAAAGAAATGGGGAAATAAGAGAATGCACAATTATAATAATGTCTTTAGAAACCTGTATGTTTAACATGTCATTAAACTGAAAACACAGGAAAACCTGCACTCAGAGGAAATTACAGGCCACAGTTGCCAACCTCTATCTAAAAATGCTAGTTATTCTGGCTGTCTGTGACATTATTACTTTGAGCCACTGATCTAGAAAAATTAAGTGCAATTGAAGACAGAGATCCAGGTCTCTTGCTCTGGGCAAGTTACTTAGAAAGCACTAACCAGTCAAGCAGCAATTTTAAACCCGTGGCTCAGAAATGGAAGTCTACAATTTTTTTTTATGACAGATCTTCTTCAAACTACATGGCAAGTAGATATTCTCAAGCAGTATTACAAATAATGTGCAATTAATCTAAAAATGCAGGATAAGTATTGATCATGAAAAAAATATTTACAGAGTGTAATCTTTACTTTGATGAAAAGAAATAGATATGCTTTGGCACCTGGTAAGAAAGCAGATCCAACAAACACAACAAAGAAACAAAAGGCAAATATATTTAAAACCATTTCCTTCTTCCATTATAGTTTTCCTTAAATTAAAAAGAGATAGATAGATAGATAGATAGATAGATAGATAGATAGATAGATAGATAGATAGATAGATAGATAGATAGATAGATAGATAGATAGATAGATAGATAGATAGATAGATAGATAGATAGATAGATAGATAGATAGATAGATAGATAGATAGATAGATAGATAGATAGATAGATAGATAGATAGATAGATAGATTTTTATTTTACTATTTTCCCCCAAGGTTTTGTTCACATTGCTGCAAAGCTAATCCTTGCAAGATATGAAGTAACTTGTCATTTCTTGTCTTTGTCCTCGTTTTCATTTTCCACCGAGTGTTCCTCAGTTCTGAGATAAAAATATTTCAAAGAGCAGGTATAACAAGATGAAAGGAAGAGATGTCCTCTGATAAACAACTAGACAACCAGTTAGAATAGATGTTTTGCTTCCATTTTTTTTTCCCCACGAAAAATGTGTTGTGTTGTGTGGAAGAAGCTGAATCTGTCCTTGTTATTTTCAGTCTGCAGGTTCAGTTTTGAACAATGTTAAAATACAAGTATTGATAACATTTTTTTCATTTGCATACTAGGTAAACAGCCCTTGCTGGAAAAGAAGAGTAATGACATGTACAATAAAAGAATGAACTCCAGCACTTATCCAGTATGAAGAAAGACCACCAAGCGGTAACACACAGAAGGTAATGAACACTTTCAGACAACCCTATCCTCTCTTAAGCCATCAAACTGTACACATAACAGAAAAGCCAAATAATCTGTCAGCTTCAAATGCATCAAAATACTTAACAAACAAAAATAGCAGAGGAAGCTGTCAAAAAAGAAACGATCATTCCAAATAAGTAATGATCATATGACACATGACTTCATGGAGCAATTACAAAAAGTAACTGTTTCATTGTCACAATGTTTGAAAAGAATATATTAATATAAACATAATAATTTTATCTGAAAAGAAAAAAGCAAACCATATTATAAATAAATGACTTATCAATTATAAGCTGTGATGACATGTAAGAACTAAAAATGGACACACATTGTTTACAGCGTCTGGGGGTTCTAGACAAGGTAGTAGCAGGTTGATTCAATGCTGAATCCTGTCCAAACACTTTCTTTTATTGAAGGAAGTTGCCCTGATGTACTGTAAAAGGATCTACAACAATTATCATACAGATAAAAAAAAAAAAAAACAGGTCTACACTACCTATTATTAAGGACTGGTTCACACTAGGAATCATACAGGAACAAGGTGCAGTGGGATTTCATCCCATTCATTTTGAACAGACTGAAATCACAGCACACCAAAGAAAGTGCATGCACTACTTTTAAAAACACACTGCAACCAGATCACATGGTACTTTGGTACCATGCAATCCAGTGGGGGCAAATGCACTGCGTATGCAACCTGAGTTTTGGGTGTTGCTAATATTGCACTGACACCCACTGCAGATCGCAAGGGCAGTGAATTTTGAAATGCAC
This sequence comes from Pelophylax lessonae, assembly GCF_965119305.1. Classification (NCBI taxonomy): domain Eukaryota; kingdom Metazoa; phylum Chordata; class Amphibia; order Anura; family Ranidae; genus Pelophylax; species Pelophylax lessonae. The sequence goes on along the minus strand of NC_138768.1, from coordinate 406,306,260 downwards.
ACACAATCAAATCAATATTTGGTGTGACTACCTTTTGGCTTCAAAGTAGCATCAGTTTTTACATTTGCATGCTTGGAACACTTGCACAAGGTCAAGGATTTTGTAGGAATAGGGTCAGGTGTATGATTTATCAAATATACCAAGCAGTTGCCAATGATCATCAATTTCATATGTAGGTTGAAAAACAGTCATTAAGTAAAACAGAAACAGCTGTGTAGAAGGCTTAAAACTGGGTGAGGAACAGCCAAACTCTGCTACTAAGGTGAGGTTGAGGAAGACCATTTCATGTCACAGGTCATACACCATGGCAAGACTGAGCACAGCAAAAAGACACAAGGTAGTTATACTACATCAGCAGAAAAAAGGAGTATTTAGTGGTGCTTGGGGAGCAGGCAAGGAAGACTAGATATAAAATAAAAGTTGTAAATATACAATGGGTCTGAAATCAGTACACAAAGATAATGGTAGTAAAAATTAAATCAGTTATATATAAGATTAAAACATAATCGTTGGTAAATCACTGTCCATGGTTGAAAAAGGAATTAAAAAACAAAATACATGTCAACAGGTGTCCATAACAAAATGTCCAATTAGTCAATACTGACTACAAGCTCAGAATCAGCATCCAGGGTCTCCATATGTGATATGCCTACTCTTACTCCACTTTTGTGAGTTGTTAATTTGTCTTATAAAAAATTATGTTTTATTACTAATCTACAGTGGCGGCTGGTGCTCAAAATTTTTGGGGGGGCGAAAACAGAAAAATGTAATAGGCATTGCTTTGCAGCAAAAAACGCTGTAAAAAATTGCTTGACTTTGAGGTCACAAAAGTGTGAAAGGGGCCTTCAGTAATTAAGGTATAGTGTGCCCCCTTTCAATGCAGAGTGACCAGCGTGCCCCCTTTCAATGCAGTGACCAGCGTGTCCCCTTTCAATGCAGAGAGACCAGCGTGCCCCCTTTCAATGCAGAGTGACCAGCGTGCCCCCTTTCAATGCAGTGACCAGCGTGTCCCCTTTCAATGCAGAGACACCAGCGTGCCCCCTTTCAATGCCGAGTGACCAGCGTGCCCCCTTTCAATGCAGAGAGACCAGCGTGCCCCCTTTCAATGCAGAGAGGCCAGCGTGCCCCCTTTCAATGCAGAGAGACCAGCGTGCCACCTTTCAATGCACAGTGACCAGCGTGCCCCCTTTCTATGCACAGTGACCAGCGTGCCCCCTTTCAATGCACGTGACCAGTGTGCCCCATTCAAAACAGTGACCAGCATGCCCCCTTCAATGCAGTGACCAGCGTGCCCCCTTCAATGCAGAGACCAGCGTGCCCCCTTCAATGCAGAGACCAGCGTGCATGCCCCCTTTCAATGCAGAGTCCATAGTGCGTGCCCCCTTTCAATGCAAAGACCAGCTTGCCCCCTTTCAATGCACAGTGACCAGTGTTCCCCCTTCAATGCAGAGACCAGCGTGCATGCCCCCTTCAATGCAGAGACCAGCGTGCGTGCCCCCTTCAATGCAGAGACCAGCGTGCGTGCCCCCTTCAATGCAGAGACCAGCGTGCGTGCCCCCTTCAATGCAGAGACCAGCGTGCATGCCCCTTCAATGCAGAGACCAGCGTGCGTGCCCCCTTCAATGCAGTGTGCCCCCCCCGAGACCAGTGCACTTACCTGCAGCAGCAGCGGCGGCTTCTCCTCAGTCCCCCGGCGTGTCCTCGAGTCCTCCCGCCTCCTCCTCGGCCAATGGCATGGGGTTTGCCTTGCGGCCAATCAGGAAGCGGGTATTAGACCCGCTTCCTGATTGGCCAGGAGGAGGATCCGTGTGACAATAGCAAATTTTCATTCACTATTGTCACACAATGGGTGGGCTCGGGGCGAAACCTATTAGAGCCTCTGGCTCTAATCAGGTGATTTAAAAAAAAACCCCATCGAGCTCCATGCGTCCGGCGCCACGCACCGTCCGCCACTGCTAATCTACTACACTCAGATAGCGCTGCTGTGTTTTCCCTGCATACTACATCTACAAAGTCTCTCCCATGGAAAGATTTCAAAGCAGACTGGGGTTTCAAGATGTGCTGTTTAAGCTCGTTTAACCACTAACCGCCCGCCTGCCGCAGTTGTACGTCGGTACTTTGACACTAAATACCGGGGTTATGGCAGCAGATAGCTGCCATAAACCCGGTATTTTTTAAAATGGCGGACGATCGGCTTTCAGGTTAGGGTGGTCCCAGTGGCAGATTCGCCGCAGGATCACCCTTACGGTGCGGCGGAAGAGGTGCCCCCCCTCCTGCCGCACCCCGACCATTTTCCCCGCTTAACGGACCCGCCGGCAGGGGGGAAAAAGATCTGGTCCCCTCTCCACACAGACAGGAAGTCGAGTGAGAGCAAGATAGCCCTCACTCGACTCTATGGTCTTGGAGGACTGGAGCAATGTCAAACGTCGTTTCCTAGCAACCGGCTTAAAGAGCCGATTTTTTTAAACCCTTTTTTTTTTCTTTTTTAGAGTCCTTGTGAGATCTGAGAACTTTTTGACCCCAGATCTCACAATAAAGAGGTCCTGTCATGGCTATTTCTATTACAAGTAATGTTTACATTCCTTGTAATAGGAATAAAAATGATCAAATTAAAAAAAAAAAAACTGTGTAAAAATCAAAAATAACAAATAAAATAAATAGGGGGGAAAAAAAATTAAAGCGCCCTGTTCCCGTTAGCTCACACGCAGAAGCGAACGCATATGCAAGTCCCACCCACATATGTAAACGGTGTTCAAACCACACATGTGAGGTATCGCCGCGATCGTTACGGCGTTAATGACTCCGCTGGTAACCTATAGAAATTTTTAAAGTGCCGCCTATGGGGATTTTTAAGTACCAAAGTTTGTCGCCATTCTGGAGGGGGTGCAATTTTGAAGCATGACATGTTGGGTATCTATGTACTCGTCGTAACATTATCTTTCACATTATAGAAAAAAATTGGGCTAACTTTACTGTTTTGATTATTTTATAATTCAAAAAAGTGATTTTTTTTTTTACAAATAAATTGCATTTGGAAGACCGATGCGCAAATACGGTGTGATAAAAAATATTGCAACGATCTTCATTTTATTCTATAGGTTCTCTGAAAAAAAAAATATAATGTTCGGGGGTTCTAAGTAGTTTTCTAGCAAAAAAAAATGATTTTAGCTTGTGAACACCAAGTGTCAAAAATAGGCCTGGTGGGTAAGTGGTTAGAGAAGCACAAAGAAAAAGACAGCATTAAAGACCATAGACGCAGTGATTGGCCAAGGAATCTTAATGCAGCAGATGAAAGACATATCATGCTTACTTCCCTTCAACACAGGAAGATGTCCAGCAGTGCCATCAGCACAGAATTGGTAAAAGCCAGTGGGAGCCAGGTACACTCATCTACTGTCCAGAGAAGTCTGGTCAGAAGTGATCTCCATGGAAGAATTGCGGCCAAAAGGCCATACTTCTGACGTGGAAACAAGGCTAAGCGGCTTTACTTTGCACAAAAACATGGGAACTGGGGTGCAGAAAAATGGCAGCAGGTGCTCTAGACTAAAGTCAAAATGTGAAATATTTGGCTGTAGCAGGAGGCAGTTTGTTTGCGGAAGGACTGAAAGACGGTACAATAATGAGTGTCTTCAGGCAATAGTGAAGCATGGGGGAGGTTCTCTGCAAGTTTGTGGCTGCATTTCTTTAAATGCATTTGGAGATTTGGTCAGGACAATGACCTCAAACATACAGCCAATTTTATTGTAGCGCTATTCTTTTCTAGCTCTGTAGCTACTGGGGTATCATGGAGCCACCTGTATAGCATTTAGGAGCAGAGTCTTTATCATCTGTGTGATCAGGACAGGATTTATAACAAGCGCTAGTGCCTCCACTCAATTGGGGCTTGTGAATAGCAAGTGAAATCCCAATTGAGAAATGTATCATCCATATAGACAGTAATCCACACAGCATTGTATTTGAAAGTCCATGTATTGAAGAAATAACTTTCAGTGAACCATCCAACATGAGGTATTTTCCAAACAATGTATGTCTCAGTGAGGGGAGGCTGCAGCAACTTATAGTCTGTGCTCTCTCAGCAGGAATCCACTGTTCTCCCTCAACATGTGCTTTCTCCTCTCCACACCTACCCAAGAATCCTTGCTATACATCTGCTCTTCTTCATGACCTCATCCTCCTTGCAGAGAAAGAGAGCATAGCAGCCATATTGGAAAAGGGAAAAACAAACACTGCATAACAGGAGTATACGCTCATTTACTTCAACTGATATTCACTTTGAATCCAACGTTTCATGATTAGTTTTAAAAGCAACAGAAATAAATTAATGAAGGGATGCTTACTTTGCAAGAAATATATGTACAATTACATTTCATTTTTTAATGAGGTCTCCCTGCAGATTTTCATATTATCACAACAAATCTATAGCACAAATAAAAAGTGAGAAGTAATAAATATAAACACCTATACTTTTGGGTAGAAAATCATATTGGGCGTAGTTAATTCTCTTGTAACAAAAAAGCTAATTCTTCCTGTCTGTATGCCCAGTTCAAATACATTTCTACATTAAATCATACTACACTTCATTTTGGAGGGATTAATAATAGAACTATTATCACAAATCAACAGTATGTGATGAAGCTGTTAACATACTTGTCAGTCATAATAGATTTTTAGATTAGCAGAAATTGCAGGCATTGCAGAAGTATAACATTATGCAAGTTTATTAAAAATTGGAATGTAGCATAATATCGTTTTTTATTTCTGTTAAAATGTACCCAGTCAGCAACTAAAATGAAAAACATACCTCAGCTTGATAAAGTGTTTGGTGGCTGGAAGATATTAATTTCATTGAAGTCTATAAACAGACTAAAGCCTAACTTAAGGTGAACTTAAAGTCATAAAAAGCGTAAGGCTGCCATTTATGAAATAAAAACCCAATCCCAAATACTCACCTCTGTTCTAGACTTGGATCCCTTGGAGTTCCAGTGGTCATTGCCTCACTTCCTTTTCCTCTTGACAGCTATGGCATAGAACCTGTGTAAGACATGGATTGTTCAGGTAGAAAAAGTCAAATATAATACAGTATCTGTGTCACACACATCCAGTCCTTTGCCATTGCTAACAAACAAAAGGTAAGCTAGGGAAGAAACAATAGGACATGTCGTATGAAAGACACATAGTTTGCTTTGCAGTGGCGTTGGGGTAGATTTACTAAAAAAGAACAACAAGTTCACTTTGCAAGGGTGCACGTCATTGGGTGCTCTTTACAAAGGTAATTTTCACCATATTCACTAAACTAAGTGAAAATTCCCCTGCAATGTGAACATGCTTTACTCCTTTAGTGAATCAACCCCATTGCCACCTAACATCTCCACATTAAGCTAGCTGTGGCTAGTTCCCACTGCAGGTCAGACATAAGCATTTTGGTGACTGCTTCTTCTACTGTTGGTGGAGAATAGTGACAGTGGAAATATATATATATATATATATATATATATATATATATATATATATATATACATATATCCCTTTCAGGGTTTTTTTTCTCCCAGAATGCCAGGTCTTTGATGGCTAGAAAACTTTCGCCATTACGATTTCTATAATGCAATTAGAGTAGTAGTGAAGACAGTGAAGTCCACATACACAGTGCTGCTGTGTAGACTTACTGACATGTAAAACTGTAATCGATTTCTGATATATAAAATATATTTTTCTATGCTGTTAAAGAAACTGTGTATGCATGCTTTGGTAAGTGGTGATAATATTTATTTGGGGCAAAAGTAAAAAAAACAGTAGAAATGATTTACGTAAGTAGGGGATATTTCAATTGGAGATGATATACAAGGAATTTTGAAAATGTATCCAACAAAAGTTTTATGTTTAAAATTAAAAATACACAATTAAAAACGTACAGCATTGCTAATCATCCCATTAAGTTTTTACCTTGATGTATTTCCAGACACATCGTGGGCTCCTTGAATCAAAAAGTTAGTACTTCATTACAGCCACCAGTCAGAATCAGACTTGCCTTGGAGGTTTGAATCTACTTGGTGATGAATCAAGCAGAGGGAGAAGTTACATTACACAGACTTCAGGGAACAGAGCCTCCCATTTAAGTTGCAAAGAGTTCTGTGGAATCTCAACACAATCAGCTTTCTAGCGTGTACCGACATACTCATTAGACGAAAGAAAAGAATATCTCACATGGATAACACCTGTGAGCATGGGTGGACTTGTAAGGCACAGCATGAGACATATCCGAAAATAGTTTCTATAAAAATGAAATTTATTTAACATAGCATTAAAAACATATACGAAACCATAAAAAAGTTAGGATTTGGAAAACCAAGCCAATCAATAGGGGAAAGAGACAACCCCTATGATGATATATGTTTATCCTCAACTCGAACATGGACAAGAGTAGTAGTCATTACAACAAGTATTGATATATATAATTCAGGTACTCTTGTCCCATGGGCTGTCATTGTCTCTTTCCCCCATTGGTTGGCTTTGTTTTCCAAAGCCTTACTTTTTTATGTTTTTGTATATTTTAAATGCATTTTTAAATTGGATTTTTATAGAAACTCTTTGTGGATATGTCTCATGCTGTGCCTTAAAAGTCCACCCATGCTCACAGGAGTTATTCATGTGAGATATTCTTTTCTTCTGTGGAATCTCATTGCAGCAGATTATAAGCAGATAAAGTGACATGGACTGATTTGAGCATAGTTGCAGAACTGCATGTTTGTTGAACCTAATAATAACCTAAAATGTTTAAAGTAAAATTGGATATAAATAGTAATCAATTTGCCAGTGCATACGCTTTCTGAGTATATTAGCCCTGAAAACATAGACAGTAATTTCCAATATCCCATGGAGGGCTTAGAGATATTTGGGTTAGTTCTGTACTGATGTGAAATTAAAGCTGTTACCAGATTTATTTTTCTATGAAAAAGAAAGATGAGTTTAAATGGTGAATAAGCACAGTTATGTTTTGATATAGAATAGCATTATGTAATATATCTGCAAAAGACTGTTAATAATTCTCCAACTACGGGTGTACAATTACACAGTTACAAAGGTAGTCACAAGTCCAATATAACTGTAGCTTATGAAAGGGTCCACCATTAAATCCTATGTCTGAATCCCTTTCTTAGCTTGGTGCATGCAATGCAATAGTGACATGAAGCAGCAGAGACCTCATGGAGCTTCAGGGCCTGGTAAATGCTGTACTAACTTTAGGCAGCACTAGCAAGAATTTCCATGGTGGGGTATGCTTCAGTTTAGACAGCTCCTACAGGGGTGGAGGAAATGTTCTCACTGGGAACTTCCCAGAACTGACCCATCTATGCTGGAGTTTTGATCCAATGATTGTCATCATTTCTCTGAATCACATTCGCTGTGCTCCTCATCCACTGGTTGCCTGGTCTGTCTGTTATTTAAAGTGGTAGTAAACTGCCGTTGATGGAATAAATAAATAAATAGAATCCCCTGCAAGGCAATGTCATAATGTGCAAGTATGCATTGCATACTAGTGCATTATGAGAGACTTACCTTAGAACGAAGCCCTCCAGCGCCACGCTGTCACTACTGAGAGGGCTGACATCTTCCCCTTGCCTTCCTTCCAGTTTCGAGTCCTCTGGCTTCATGCGCGCGAGAGCCACTGCTTACAGCACAGGCTCTGAAGGTCCGACACTGTATTCTGGACCTTCAAAGCTCATGTGCTGGTAACATCAAGTTTAAGAGATATTCACAGTACTTACAGGTAAGCCTTATTATAGTCTTGCCTGTAGGTACAAGTGGTAGAACAGAGTTTACTACCACTTTAATACCCCTGATATGTATTCTTTAAAATGTGTATAAATATATGTTCATATGTGGCTTACACACACAGCTCGGGTGAAGATGCATGGGGAGTGAGTAGCTGTATTATCAATTAACTCACGTATATATCTGTCTATCTGGTAAGAAGAACAGCTTGTCGGTGGTGGGGATCGTTTCACGTGGTGGTCATACACATCTAATCAAGTTACAGGATTCACAATTTGTTTCAAGTCACTTCAAAGTTTATTCATTTGCACGTTGTCACAAGAGAATGGACTTTTTCTTTTGAATTTTTCACCACTATTTACTTTTGTATGTATTGTTTATTTGTGAAAATTCAAGTTTAGCGCACCAACCTTTTTTTACATTCATATGTTCATATACTTTGGGTAAGTTTATAGCTTTGATCTTTTTTATTACTTTAGGGCAAAATATTCTAACTGACTTTAAGCTAAAATAACATGATTTACAGAAGTAAAATAGTTTGACGTACAGAAGCTATAAAATGTATATTTTTCAATAAAGTCATTCAGGATTTTGAAATAAAAATACAGACTTTAAACCTAATTTTTTTTTTTTTCCCTAGTGTGAATAATCCTATACTTTTATGACATACGTTTGCTGTCTTTCACACGGTGTAATTCTAGTCAGACTGCAGTCAAAATATATTTAAGGGAGTGTTAAAATTGTAATTTTAACCTTCATGCTATAATGAACACAGAAACTGGAGCAGAACAACTCTCAGCAGTGCACTGTTTTCAGTGACTTTGAGTAGGGCATATAAAACAATGGTGAAAAACAAGGAAATATGTGATAACCTATGCTATAAGGACACAGGAGATATGAGGATATGTGTGTACACAGATCAGTGAACATTTTTTTTATTTCCCTGTTCTTTTTCCTGTCTTACCATATTTGTTTCCAGTTTATAAAAGTTCAAAATGAAAAGTTGAATGCCAGATTTAGTTGACAATAACAGTGAAAAGTAGAAAGATTGGTAAAAAAAAAAAAAAAAAAAAACTGAATATAAAAGACTATCCACTATAGAAAAAAGCACAATATCCATATTATCTACTACACTGGCATTTCTTTTTTTTTTTTAGAAAATAGAGTCCCTTATTAAATAATTTATTTTTCAAAATAAAATAAAATTACTGTTATGAATCAAACTAAATCCTTCAGTCCAATTTTAAATATTATCATTGCCTGATGGCTCCTGCCTATATATAAATGCCAACTTTATTGGAGAAGTTTTTGCTCCCTCTGTCTTAAAGCATCCTTTTTGTAGCCAACATACCCCCTTGAGGTTCAACCCTGAGCAAAAGTACTCCTAAAGGTTCATAAGCTTAAGATGTATTTGAAAGTTTAAATCACCTTTATTATGTATCTGTTAATATACAGTACAAATTTTTGGTGTCAGAAGTGTTCACTTTTTATATTAGGTGATATATGAGGTGCTTTTTAATGCTATCTGTATAGCATGTCTAAGTTTATGGAAACATGTTTTTTTTACATGCATGTGAACAAAGTTTTAAAAGTTTCAAACTCATTTGCTATAGCTCTCATTTTCCAAATAATATTTCTTTTTCTTTGAATGCATAGATTTTATGTTTTGTTTAATAAAGAAATTATACTCACTACACATTTTACTGCATGGTTGCCTGAAAAGCCATATATTATAGGAACTGGATTTTCCAAACTTTACATTTTACACTACTGAAGGAAATATGTCTTTTTGTTATGCATGCATGGTTTTCACAGTTGAAATTAATCTGTGGAATAGATTTTTACTGCTTTTACAAGAAGGGTAGTAAAGTATTTAAAATAACTGGAAAAATTGGACATCGCATTGCTTTTGCACTATTAGTCAAATATATCAGTGCAGTGCTTCCAGTGCAGCTCTAGTGCAGAAAAAGCTGTCTATTTTTTTCAGTGATATCTGCTCTGGTAGTTATTTTCAGATTGTCACAGATGAAGATGCTTTCAGATGTTTCACCATAATAGGAAAATAGCAAGTCACATTCTTGGTATCAGATTTAGCATTAACTTTAATAGGAAAATACACATGCCGTGACAGGAATTACTATCAACATTTTCCTTTTAAAGTTTTAATGCTTTTACTAGCAGTTTGTCATTTTCTTATTGTGCAGAGATGAGTGGGGGGAGACAGACATCTGCAAGTACAGCACCTGTGGCTGGCATAGACAGCCAGAGGGACTTGAGCAGTACTCAGACATGCATGGTTAGACATTACACTACTACACAAGGATCTCGAGAAAACTAACAACACAGCTAGTCCACTCACATTATTGTATTCACTGAACTGTAATGGTGAATGAGAAGAGCTATTGGGTCTACGAGTGAATTGATTCTCCGAACTTTAATGGTGAATGAGAAGAGCTATTGGGTCTACAAGTGAATTGATTCTCCGAACTGTAATGTTGAATGAGAAGAGCTATTGGATCTACAAGTGAATTGATTCAAAATGCCTTTTTTACAGTAGCAGTAGAAAATAGCACATCTTTATGTTGCTCCTTCTTTAGATCCAAACACAGTTTCAAGCAGAGCAACAATAAAAAAAATTAACAAAAGTTTCAACTCATTGGCTAGCAATTTATGATAAATAATTAGGCCTATATTAATCCTTTGTTTGCAGTCAATGTCATTTTTGGTCTTTTTATCTAACATGTGTTCATGCCTTTAAAAAAGGAATATATATCTCATCTCTGGGTGATTTCTTTCAAAATGTTTTCAGAAGAGAGACGGTTTCACAAAGTTATTACTGAGTTTGTATACTAAGCAGGTCTGATTTAACTCCCCACTATACAAGTAGAAACTTATTTTTATATATTCTGGTTCATGCATTTTTATGGAGGACAGGAATGGTCTTGTTGGCTGTCCTTGTAGTCTTCACTGACTTTATAGGTTGAACTGGATGGACTGGTGTCTTTTTTCAATCTCACTAACTATGTAACTATGTAACTAAGAAAATATATAAAACACCGGGGAATAGGTATGATCACAGTGAATAGGAAAATATTCCTAGGTAAAGTGTCTCGACTTATTGGTAGTATATACCAGGAACCACAGGCAACTGTGAAATCACTTATGAAAAAAGGAAGGGTTTAGAGGGGATATAGATCCTCTCAGGATGGTTGCAATAACTTGGCTCACAATTAATAAAGTGCATAAATCAATTTTATTGGTGATATCAAAAAATAGGACAAAAATATATACATACAATGTTAACAGGGAACTGATGACTCAGCATGAATCATCTGTATAAAAACAAGACCCTTAGGACCGGGAAGGGTGGAGTTGCTGTATCTAGCAATACCCTTACCATGCCTTGCCCACCTTTGGGAAAGGTCTAAAGTGTGGAAAAATAGGGGATGCTGTGAGTGATCTATCCGGTGGGATAATTATGTCACTTCTACTGCCACCCTATCTATTTAGATCCAAGTTTGCCTTTTATATCGCACTTGGGGAGGACGGATTATGATAATCAAATCAATCAATCATGCATGAAAGTATATAATAAAAAATTACAATTCATTCAACATGCGCAAGTGACATTGGCATAGGGCTTCTTCCGACTCTGGAAGGAATTAGATGAGAGTTGTTAATGTCACAATCGGCCAATGTATTGTGGGGAAAAAATAACCCCTTATCAAAGAAAAAAGTGCACTTGGTTTCATACGTTGGCTTAAGCGTTGGAGCTCATATTGTGAAGATTAACAGTCACTCTAATATATATTAAATCCTAATGTCCGGAGGTATGACACTGTGCAGCGGTTAAGGTGTATTGGATACTTGGTGAAGGGAGGAGAAATTATGTCAGAATCCGGTATTTAAATGGAGAAATTTCTTCCTTAATTTCTGTATGGGACACAGATGGTTAATGTTTGGATCTTTTGTTTTGTCGGCCGTGTAGAGGGGCTCGTGGCACCCGGGACCAGGACAATCTTGTTAGGGGAGTGACTCCTTAATTGGTTATGACAGAGAATTTCTGGGCTATGCCCGATCGTTTCTCTATGTCAGTGAGTATTAAGTGTGCAGGTTCTTTATCATTACTCACCCTTTGTTGTCCGGTCAACCTGCCTCGGTGTCACTGAGCTACATTACCTCTTGGCTTCCAGGGAATGTCCGAGTCCGCATCACTGTGTAGAGCCTCCAGCTTAGATCATCTATGTCGGCTTTCTGTACGGAGCGTGGTTTGTTTCCACCAATTAAGTGCTTTGTGTTGAAATACCTTTTCGCTGCCGTAAGTGCAGTATTGCGGTGTCCAGGGGAATGAGGCTGCTTCGGTATCCGTACCTTCCGGGTTGCTGCGCACGTGTGTCGTACCTCGATGTATCGGTGTGCCGGACTTCATATGGCCCGCGGCGGCCTGCCACCTCTGTGTCACTGTCATGCAAAAAATACATCCTCCGGCCGGTCTCCAAGGAGATATCTCACGCTTCCTCTCCTGGCGCCGCCGCTGTGTTTCTCCTGGCGGCCGGCTGGGCATGCGCACAGCTCAATCTGCCGGCGCCGCTAGGACAGAGGGAGCGTGAGATGTCGCCTTGGAGACCGGCCGGGCCAATCTCCTGCTCTCTCTCCTCAGTCCCTCTAGCGGCGCCGGCTATTAGTGTTAGTGCCTTTTTTTTTTTTTTTCCTGTCAGCTAGCTGCACCCTGAGAGCGGGCTTTTGGCCCAATACACAGGCAGGGCTTGTACCAGAGCAGGGACAGACAGGAAGGTAGGATAATGCACAGATGTGAGAGAGTTTTTTTGGGGGTTTTTTGGGGGGGGGGACCGGGGTGGGGTGGTGAGGGCTGTGGAGGCAGGTGGGAGGATGGGAGCAGAACGCACTCCTGAGCCCCGCACGCCAAAACTCCGCACGCAACCCCGCACTCCATGCGCAGCACACTCCTGAACCAGCACTCCATATGCAGCACACTCCTGAACCCCGCACTCCGTACCCAGCGCACACCAAACTCCGCACGCAACCCCGCACGCACTCCATGCGCAGTGCACTCGTGAACCCCGCACTCCGTACCCAGCGCATGCCAAAACTCTGCACGCAACCTTGCACTCCGTACGCAACCCTGCACTCCATGCGCAGCACACTCCTGAATCCCGCGCTCCATACTCAGCGCACGCCAAAATCCGCACGCAACCCCGCACTCCATATGCAGCGCACTCCTGAACCCCGCACTCCATACCCAGCGCACGCCAAAACTACAGATACCACCGGCCCCTTGAGGGCAACTATACTGCTGATGCGGCCCCCGATGATTTTGAGTTTGACACCCCTGACGTAGTAAGACTTGGTCGAAGTCACCGCGTCGTGCTGGAATATCTAGTGCCCAGAGCTACATTACCTCTTGGCTTCCAGGGAATGTCCGAGTCCGCATCACTGTGTAGAGCCTCCAGCTTAGATCATCTATGTCGGCTTGCTGTACGGAGCGTGGTTTGTTTCCACCAATTAAGGGCTTTGTGTTGAAACACCCATTGCGCAGCACTTCCTTGAAAAGCATGAAGGCAACTCCAAAGGACTTAAGGTTAAAGGCTTCTGGGCACTAGATATTCCAGCACGACGCGGTGACTTCGATAAAGTCTTACTACGTCATGAGAAAGCCTGGATCTTTAGACTTGACACCTTGACACCCAAGGGTTTAAACAACGAATTAAGTCTAAAAGTCTTCCTGGATCCATAAATAAATCTTCAACATCTCATCTCTTTAAATACTCTGTTAAACACCCTCCCTATTATTCTAATATACAAAATGCTTCAAATGCATAAAATAATGTGCATCTAGAAATAATAATAATTAAAAACAAAAATGAAGCACTAATATGTTACCTTTACAGATGCCACCCGTTTAAGTATCAAATATAACTGACATTAATTTTTATTATTATCTATTTTTCCTCTTTATATATATTTTGTCAGTTTCTTATGTGTTTTATTGATGGCCTACCATTACATCAATACTAGATGGCACGAGTTCTGTTAGACAATTAAAATCAATTAAAAAACCGTCCAAATGGGAAAAAAACGCTAACTATTTAAACCACAACAGAACGATGTCCTCTACTTTCTGAAGAAGCGTGCGTCATCACGCGAAACGCGTCAACGGTAGACGCCAGCGCCAGCCCCACCCCTTGGAACCTCCGACTCCATGTGAAGTCCGGTACACCGATACATCGAGGTACGACACACGTGCGCAGCAACCCAGAAGGTACGGATACCGAAGCAGCCTCATTCCCCTGGACATCGCAATACTGCACTTACGGCAGCAAAAAGGTATTTCAACACAAAGGACTTAATTGGTGGAAACAAACCACGCTCCGTACAGCAAGCCGACATAGATGATCTAAGCTGGAGGCTCTACACAGTGATGCGGACTCGGACATTCCCTGGAAGCCAAGAGGTAATGTAGCTCAGTGACACCGAGGCAGGTTGACCGGACAACAAAGGGTGAGTAATGATAAAGAACCTGCACACTTAATACTCACTGACATAGAGAAACGATCGGGCATAGCCCAGAAATTCTCTGTCATAACCAATTAAGGAGTCACTCCCCTAACAAGATTGTCCTGGTCCCGGGTGCCACGAGCCCCTCTACACGGCCGACAAAACAAAAGATCCGAACATTAACCATCTGTGTCCCATACAGAAATTAAGGAAGAAATTTCTCCATTTAAATACCGGATTCTGACATAATTTCTCCTCCCTTCACCAAGTATCCAATACACCTTAACCGCTGCACAGTGTCATACCTCCGGACATTAGGATTTAATATATATTAGAGTGACTGTTAATCTTCACAATATGAGCTCCAACGCTTAAGCCAACGTATGAAACCAAGTGCACTTTTTTCTTTGATAAGGGGTTATTTTTTCCCCACAATACATTGGCCGATTGTGACATTAACAACTCTCATCTAATTCCTTCCAGAGTCGGAAGAAGCCCTATGCCAATGTCACTTGCACATGTTGAATGAATTGTAATTTTTTATTATATACTTTCATGCATGATTGATTGATTTGATTATCATAATCCGTCCTCCCCAAGTGCGATTTAAAAGGCAAACTTGGATCTAAATAGATAGGGTGGCAGTAGAAGTGACATAATTATCCCACCGGATAGACCACTCACAGCATCCCCTATTTTTCCACACTTTAGACCTTTCCCAAAGGTGGGCAAGGCATGGTAAGGGTATTGCTAGATACAGCAACTCCACCCTTCCCGGTCCTAAGGGTCTTGTTTTTATACAGATGATTCATGCTGAGTCATCAGTTCCCTGTTAACATTGTATGTATATATTTTTGTCCTATTTTTTGATATCACCAATAAAATTGATTTATGCACTTTATTAATTGTGAGCCAAGTTATTGCAACCATCCTGAGAGGATCTATATCCCCTCTAAACCCTTCCTTTTTTCATAACTATGTAACTGAGCCTGCCATTTTAGGATAATTGTGGCTCCAGCTCAACTTTCCTTTATCATGGAAAAATCAGTTTTCCTTTTACACTCTATTTATCCATGACAACAAATGTGGTATAATACAATTCCTGATTCCTGTATATCTCATAATTCCAATGTTGTATTTATGGTGAAGAATATAGACTTTAGGTGACTATCAATAAATTAGTCAGAGTCGATCATGATAAAGCCTTGCTTACAAGGCCTGAAGATCTGTTGTTATTAGGGTTGAGCGGACACCTAGATGTCCGTGTTCGACGGGTTCGGCCGAACTTTAAAAAGAAGTCCGGGTCCGTGTCCCGGACTTTTACCGAACTTTTCCCGGACACCGAACCCCATTGAAGTCAATGGGGACCCGAACTTTAAGGCACTAAAATGGCTCTAAAACACCAATGGAAAGGGCTAGAGTGCTGCAAATGGCAGCAAAACGTAGTTAAGAGCATGGCAAGTGCTCTGCAAACAAATGTGGATAGGGAAATAACTTAAAACAACAAAAAAAAAACAGAAAAATAAAACAATGTTCTTCATCTCTGAAGGACGAGGCCCATAAGGAGTAGGAGGGAGGTTGAGGTGGTGGTGGATGTGGCGGTATCATAGGCGTGCGCACAGGGTGTGCCTGGTGTACCTGGGCACACCCTAATCACCTAGGGCACATAGCATTATCGCTCTGTTTGCCAGTGAGGAGATGGGAAAGATCTCCCTCGCACCTGCTCTGCTCTATTTCTCTTTGCCAGCAGGGAGAGTAATGTATCGGGGCCATGTACATGTAGGCAAACACATGCATGTGTATTTCAACTTTGGGGTGCACACCCTAATGCAATAGGCTGCGCACACCTATGGGCGGTGTAGGTGGAAGCGGCGGTGGAGGAGGACCAGGGCCGGATTAAGAGCATCATGGACTTGGTGCTGAGGATTTTGAAGGGCCTTAAGGGCCGTGCCTTGGCATGCACCCAGAGGAGGAAGGGTGCAGCCATGCATGCCTAATTCAACATGGGATGCTGTCTCTGAAGCCCATAAACACATCCATGCATCGGCAACTGTCCCTCCTTGTCCGGCCTTCGCGCTGTGTGGGGAGGTTCTGAGGGTGCTGCCTGGGGAAGCGAGCATAGAAGCCAGACTTCTGTGTTTACAAGTGACAGAAGAGCGGTCACAGTGAATATGGCCAACCCGGGGCCTATATAAAAGGTAGGGGCCTGCATGGAGCTGCAGCTCCAATAGCCCCTACATTAATCTGGCCCTGAGGAGGAGGACGAGGTAGCCAACACTGCTTCTTTTCACAAATTTTAAATGAGGGTACACCCCAAAAGAGTGAGAAAGAGCAAAAATGGAACAATGGCTGGGTAAGGTCGGTATCCATTGCTATTCTGCACAAGGTACGGAAAAGTCCCGTGGGATCCATGCCTGGTTCATTTTAATGAACGTGAGCTTGTCCACATTGTCTCTGGACAGGCGGCTGCGCTTGTCTGTTATAACACCCCCAGCCGTGCTAAATACCCGTTCAGATAATACACTGGCTGCAGGGCACGCCAGCACCTCCAAGGCGTAAAGGGCAAGCTCAGGCCATGTGCCCAATTTGGAGACCCAGAAGTTGAAGGGGGCAGACCCCTCATTCACTACATGTAGGCGTGTGCACACATACTGCTCCACCATGTTGGTAAAATGCTGCCTCCTGCTAAGACGTTCCATCTGAGCTGCTGGTGCTGCTGTTTGTTGTGGCGTGCTGACAAAGCTTTTCCACATTTCGGCCATGCTAACCCTGCCTTCTGAGGTGCTGGCGGTGCCCTGGTTGAGTTGGCGACCTCCTCCTCCTCTGCCTTGTGCTTCCACTGTGGCCCCGCTGTCAGATGGGAATGCCAGCAGCATCACGTCTACCAGCGTGCGCTTGTACTCGCGCATCTTGCGATCGCGCTCCAGTGAGTGAATTAAGGACGGTACGTTGTCCTTGTAACGGGGATCCAGCAGCGTGGCCACCCAGTAATCAGCACAAGTTAGAATGTGGGCAACTCGGCGGTCGTTGTGGAGACACTGCAGCATGTAATCGCTCATGTGTGCCAGGCTGCCCAGAGGCGACGAAAGGCTGTCCTCTGTGGGAGGTGTATCGTCCGTGTCCTCTGTATCCCCCCAGCCACGCACCAGTGATGGCCATGAGCTGGCCTGGGTGCCACCCTGCTGTGAACATGGTTCCATCTCCTCCTCCAGCTCCTCCTCCTCCTCATCCTCCTCATCCTCCAGAACTGTGCCCCTGCTGGACAATTGTGTCCCTGGCGTTTGTGTGTGCAGGAACCCACCCTCGGTGCCCCTTGCGAATGACTGCCCTGAAAGCCTTTGAAATGTTACCTCTTCATCCTCCTCCTCCTCCTCCTCATCCTGTGCCACATCCTCTTCCATCATCGCCCGAATTGTTTTTTCAAGGAGGCATAGAAGTGGGATAGTTAAGCTGAGAACGGCGTCATTGCCACTGGCCATGTTGGTGGAGTACTCAAAACAGCGCAACAAGGCACACAGGTCTCGCATGGAGGCCCAGTTATTGGTGGTGAAGTGGTGCTGTTCCGCAGAGCGACTCACGCGTGCGTGCTGCAGCTGAAACTCCACTATGGCCTGCTGCTGCTCGCACAGTCTTTCCAGCATGTGCAAGGTGGAGTTCCACCTTGTGGGCATGTCACATATGAGGCGGTGAGCGGGAAGGCCGAAGTTACGCTGCAGCGCTGCCAGGCGAGCAGCAGCAGGGTGAGAACGCTGAAAGTGCGCACAAACGGCCCGCACTTTCTGCAGCAGCTCTGACATATCGGGGTAGTTTTTAAGGAACCTCTGCACCACCAAATTCAGCACATGCGCCAGGCAAGGGATGTGCGTCAAACCGGCTAGGCCCAGAGCTGCTATGAGATTTCTCCCGTTATCGCACACCACCAGGCCGGGCTTGAGGCTCGCTGGCAGCAACCACTCATTTGTTTGCTGTTCCATGCTCCTCCACAACTCCTGCGCGGTGTGTGGTTTGTCCCCCAAACAGGCAAGTTGTAAAACTGCCTGCTGTCGTTTACCCCTGGCCGTGCTGAAGTTGGTGGTGAAGGTGTTACGCTGTCCGGATGAGGAGGCGGTAGAGGATGAGGAAGCGGAGTAGGAGGAGTTAGGAACAGGAGGCAAACTGAAGCGCCCTGCAATCCTCGGTGGTGGAAGGACATGCGCCAAATTGCTATCCGCCTCAGGCCCATCCGCCACTGCATTTACCCAGTGTGCCGTTAGGGAGATATAACGCCCCTGACCGTGCTTACTGGTCCACGTATCTGTAGTTAGGTGGACCTTGGCACAGATGGCGTTGCGCAGTGCACACCTGATTTTTTCCCCCACTTGGTTGTGTAGGGAAGGGATGGCTTGCCTGGAAAAGTAGTGGCGGCTGGGCACGACGTACTGTGGGACAGCCACCGACATAAGGTTTTTAAAACTGTGCGTCTCCACCAGACGGAATGACAGCATTTCAAAGGCCAATAATTTTGAAATGCTGGCATTCAGGGCCAGGGATCGTGGGTGGGTAGGGGGGTACTTCCTCTTCCTCTCAAGTGTTTGGGAGATGGAAATCTGAACGCTTCCACGGGACATTGTGGAGATGGTTGTTGGTGACCCAGGTGGTGGTGTTGCTGACAGATCGTCTGTTTGCGGGGTGGCAGGTGCCAGTATCACTACAGATGTGGCTGGAGCGGCCGAGACTGCAGCAGAAGAGGAAGCAGGATGAGCCAGAGACGTTTCTTGGTTTTGAAGGTGTGTACTCCACTGCAGCTCGTGCTTTGCACTTAGATGCCTGATCATGCAGGTTGTGCTCAGGTTGAGAAGGTTTATGCCTCGCTTCAAGCTCTGATTGCACAGGGTGCAAACCACTCGTGTCCTGTCATCAGCACATTTTCTAAAGAACTTCCACGCTAGAGAACTCCTTTGAGCTGACTTTGGTGCGCTCGTTCCCTTGCTGCATTGGGCAGTAGCGGGCGTAGTGTCTAGGGCACGGCCGCTCCGCTTCTGCACCCTGCTCCCTCTTCTGCTGTGCTGGTGGCTCTGTGCGACCACCGCCTCTTCCTCCAAACTACTCAGGTCACCTGCATGACTTTCATTCCATGTGGGGTCGAGGACCTCATCGTCCTCCACATCATCTTCCACCCAGTCTTCACCCCTGCCCTCCTTGTCGGTCTCCACAATGCTGAACGCCGCAGCAGTTGGCACCTGCGTTTCGTCATCATCGGAGACGTGCTGCGATGATCCTTGCATGTACTCATCTTGAGAAATAAGTGGTTGGGCATCGCTGCACTCAATCTCTTCCACTTCTGGGGCAGGGCTAGGTGGATGGCCCTGGGAAACCCTGCTGACAGAGTCATCAAAAAGAAGAAGAGACTGCTGTATGGCTTGGGGCTCAGACTGCTTGCCTGATTTGCAAGGGGGTGAGGTGAAAGACGGTTGGACATCGGCTGCAGGTGCCAACTGTGACCTTTCTGCAGTAGACTGGGTGGGAGACAATGTGAAGGAACTGGAGGCACTGTCAGCAGCAAACCAATCTACTATCGCCTCCACTTGTTCTGGCCTCATCACTTCTAGGGGCGTATGATGCCCTACCAAATACTGATGCAGGTTCTGTCGCCTACTCACACTTGAGGAAGGTGTTTCACTTGTGCGTGTAGCTGGCACAGATCGACCACGTCCTCTCCTTGCAACAGGAGCTCTAGCAGCAGCACCACCACGACCCAGGCCACGGCCCCTATTTGACGCTCTCCTCATATTTCTGAAATTTAAGATCTTGCCCTAGAAAGGTCTTTATTGAATAGCGGAACAAAAGAACAACAGTATCGCACGGGTGTATCTCACAGTCAAATATGCAAACTATGCCGCAATTTAATGTTTTTTACACCAAAAGGGTGTGTATTGAATAGCGGAATAGGATAAAAAACTGTGTATTTCACACGTACAAACACAGACTAGGCCCGATTAAATTTTTTCCTACCCTAAAGGGAGGATGAGGAAGAGGAGTATGGAACAGGCAGCACCCTCAAATCTTCAGAAGTATGAGATGAACCCCAAAAACTTGGAAAGGTGGATCTCACACGTACCGACACAGACTATTCCGCAATTTAATTGAGCCCCAAAGGTTTTTATTGAATAGCGGAATAGGAAATATGATCAAAAAAAAGTGTATGTTTTTCACACGTACAGAAGCACACTAGGCCCCAATTACTATTGTTTGTACACCTAAAAGGATGGATGAGGAAGAGGAGGAGGAGGAGTATAGAACAGGCAGCACCCTCAAAGCTTCAGAAGTATGAGATGAACCCCAAAAACTTGGAAAGGTGGATCTCACACGTACCGACACAGACTATTCCGCAATTTAATTGAGCCCCAAAGGTTTTTATTGAATAGCGGAATAGGAAATATGATCAAAAAAAAGTGTATGTTTTTCACACGTACAGAAGCACACTAGGCCCCAATTACTATTGTTTGTACACCTAAAAGGATGGATGAGGAGGAGGAGGAGGAGGAGTATAGAACAGGCAGCACCCTCAAAGCTTCAGAAGTATGAGATGAACCCCAAAAACTTGGAAAGGTGGATCTCACACGTACCGACACAGACTATTTCGCAATTTAATTGAGCCCCAAAGGTTTTTATTGAATAGCGGAATAGGAAATATGATCAAAAAAAAGTGTATGTTTTTCACACGTACAGAAGCACACTAGGCCCCAATTACTATTGTTTGTACACCTAAAAGGATGGATGAGGAGGAGGAGGAGGAGGAGTATAGAACAGGCAGCACCCTCAAAGCTTCAGAAGTATGAGATGAACCCCAAAAACTTGGAAAGGTGGATCTCACACGTACCGACACAGACTATTCCGCAATTTAATTGAGCCCCAAAGGTTTTTATAGAATAGCGGAATAGGAAATATGATCAAAAAAAAGTGTATGTTTTTCACACATACAGAAGCACACTAGGCCCCAATTACTATTGTTTGTACACCTAAAAGGATGGATGAGGAGGAGGAGGAGGAGGAGTATAGAACAGGCAGCACCCTCAAAGCTTCAGAAGTATGATATGAACCCCAAAAACTTGGAAAGGTGGATCTCACACGTACCGACAAAGACTATTCCGCAATTTAATTGAGCCCCAAAGGTTTTTATAGAATAGCGGAATAGGAAATATGATCAAAAAAAAGTGTATGTTTTTCACACGTACAGAAGCACACTAGGCCCCAATTACTATTGTTTGTACACCTAAAAGGATGGATGAGGAAGAGGTGGAGGAGGAGTATAGAACAGGCAGCACCCTCAAAGCTTCAGAAGTATGAGATGAACCCCAAAAACTTGGAAAGGTGGATCTCACACGTACCGACACAGACTATTCCGCAATTTAATTGAGCCCCAAAGGTTTTTATTGAATAGCGGAATAGGAAATATGATCAAAAAAAAGTGTATGTTTTTCACACGTACAGAAGCACACTAGGCCCCAATTACTATTGTTTGTACACCTAAAAGGATGGATGAGGAGGAGGAGGAGGAGTATAGAACAGGCAGCACCCTCAAAGCTTCAGAAGTATGATATGAACACCAAAAACTTGGAAAGGTGGATCTCACACGTACCGACACAGACTATTCCGCAATTTAATTGAGCCCCAAAGGTTTTTATAGAATAGCGGAATAGGAAATATGATCAAAAAAAAGTGTATGTTTTTCACACGTACAGAAGCACACTAGGCCCCAATTACTATTGTTTGTACACCTAAAAGGATGGATGAGGAGGAGGAGGAGGAGTATAGAACAGGCAGCACCTTCAAAGCTTCAGAAGTATGAGATTGTGTTCACTGTACCCCACAAAGATTGTGTTCACTGTACCCCACAAAGATTGTGTTCACTGTACCCCACAAAGGTTTTGTTCACTGCACCCCACAAAGATTGTGTTCACTGCACTCCAAAAGGATTGTCTTCACTGCACCCCACAAAGATTGTGTTCACTGTACCCCACAAAGGTTTTGTTCACTGCACCCCATAAAGATTGTGTTCACTGTACCCCACAAAGGTTTTGTTCACTGCACCCCACAAAGATTGTGTTCACTGTACCCCCCAAAGATTTTGTTCACTGCACCCCACAAGGATTGTCTTCACTGCACCCCACAAGGATTGTCTTCACTGCACCCCACAAAGATTGTGTTCACTGTACCCCACAAAGATTTTGTTCACTACACTCCAAAAGGATTGTCTTCACTGCACCCCACAAAGATTGTGTTCACTGTACCCCACAAAGGTTTTGTTCACTGCACCCCACAAAGATTGTGTTCACTGTACCCCACAAAGGTTTTGTTCACTGCACCCCACAAAAATTGTGTTCACTGTACCCCCCAAAGATTTTGTTCACTGCACCCCACAAGGATTGTCTTCATTGCACCCCACAAGGATTGTCTTCACTGCACCTCACAAAGATTGTGTTCACTGTACCCCACAAAGGTTGTGTTCACTGCACCCCACAAAGATTGTGTTCACTGTACCCCACAAAGGTTTTGTTCACTGCACCCCACAAAGATTGTGTTCACTGCACTCCAAAAGGATTGTCTTCACTGCACCCCACAAAGATTGTGTTCACTGTACCCCACAAAGATTTTGTTCACTGCAACCCACAAAGATTGTGTTCACTGTACCCCACAGAGATTTTGTTCACTGCACTCCAAAAGGATTGTCTTCACTGCACCCCACAAAGATTGTGTTTACTGTACCCCACAAAGGTTTTGTTCACTGCACCCCACAAAGATTGTGTTCACTGTACCCCCCAAAGATTTTGTTCACTGCACCCCACAAGGATTGTCTTCACTGCACCCCACAAGGATTGTCTTCACTGCACCCCACAAAGATTGTGTTCACTGTACCCCACAAAGATTTTGTTCACTGCAACCCACAAAGATTGTGTTCACTGTACCCCACAAAGATTTTGTTCACTGCACTCCAAAAGGATTGTCTTCACTGCACCCCACAAAGATTGTGTTCACTGTACCCCACAAAGGTTTTGTTCACTGCACCCCACAAAGATTGTGTTCACTGTACCCCACAAAGGTTTTGTTCACTGCACCCCACAAAGATTGTGTTCACTGTACCCCACAAAGATTGTGTTCACTGTACCCCACAAAGGTTTTGTTCACTGCACCCCACAAAGATTGTGTTCACTGTACCCCACAAAGGTTGTGTTCACTGCACCCCACAAAGGTTTTGTTCACTGCACCCCACAAAGGTTTTGTTCACTGTACCCCACAAAGGTTTTGTTCACTGCACCCCACAAAGATTGTGTTCACTGTACCCCACAAAGGTTTTGTTCACTGCACCCCACAAAGATTGTGTTCACTGTACCCCCCAAAGATTTTGTTCACTGCACCCCACAAGGATTGTCTTCACTGCACCCCACAAGGATTGTCTTCACTGCACCCCACAAAGATTGTGTTCACTGTACCCCACAAAGGTTTTGTTCACTGCACCCACAAAGATTGTGTTCACTGTACCCCACAAAGATTGTGTTCACTGTACCCCACAAAGGTTTTGTTCACTGCACCCCACAAAGATTGTGTTCACTGTACCCCACAAAGGTTGTGTTCACTGCACCCCACAAAGGTTTTGTTCACTGCACCCCACAAAGGTTTTGTTCACTGTACCCCACAAAGGTTTTGTTCACTGCACCCCACAAAGATTGTGTTCACTGTACCCCACAAAGGTTTTGTTCACTGCACCCCACAAAGATTGTGTTCACTGTACCCCCCAAAGATTTTGTTCACTGCACCCCACAAGGATTGTCTTCACTGCACCCCACAAGGATTGTCTTCACTGCACCCCACAAAGATTGTGTTCACTGTACCCCACAAACATTTTGTTCACTGCACCCCACAAAGATTGTGTTCACTGTACCCCACAAAGATTTTGTTCACTGCACTCCAAAAGGATTGTCTTCACTGCACCCCACAAAGATTGTCTTCACTGTACCCCATAAAGGTTTTGTTCACTGCACCCCACAAAGATTGTGTTCACTGTACCCCACAAAGGTTTTGTTCACTGCACCCCACAAAGATTGTGTTCACTGTACCCCACAAAGATTGTGTTCACTGAACCCCACAAAGGTTTTGTTCACTGCACCCCACAAAGATTGTGTTCACTGTACCCCACAAAGGTTGTGTTCACTGCACCCCACAAAGGTTTTGTTCACTGCACCCCACAAAGATTGTGTTCACTGCACCCCACAAAGGTTTTGTTCACTGCACCCCACAAAGATTGTGTTCACTGTACCCCACAAAGATTGTGTTCACTGTACCCCACAAAGGTTTTGTTCACTGCACCCCACAAAGATTGTGTTCACTGTACCCCACAAAGGTTGTGTTCACTGCACCCCACAAAGGTTTTGTTCACTGCACCCCACAAAGATTGTGTTCACTGCACCCCACAAAGATTGTGTTCACTGTACCCCACAAAGGTTTTGTTCACTGCACCCCACAAAGATTGTGTTCACTGTACCCCACAAAGATTGTGTTCACTGCACTCCAAAAGGATTGTCTTCACTGCACCCCACAAAGATTGTGTTCACTGTACCCCACAAAGATTTTGTTCACTGCAACCCACAAAGATTGTGTTCACTGTACCCCACAAAGATTTTGTTCACTGCACTCCAAAAGGATTGTCTTCACTGCACCCCACAAAGATTGTGTTCACTGTACCCCACAAAGGTTTTGTTCACTGCACCCCACAAAGATTGTGTTCACTGTACCCCCCAAAGATTTTGTTCACTGCACCCCACAAGGATTGTCTTCACTGCACCCCACAAGGATTGTCTTCACTGCACCCCACAAAGATTGTGTTCACTGTACCCCACAAAGATTTTGTTCATTGCAACCCACAAAGATTGTGTTCACTGTACCCCACAAAGATTTTGTTCACTGCACTCCAAAAGGATTGTCTTCACTGCACCCCACAAAGATTGTGTTCACTGTACCCCACAAAGGTTTTGTTCACTGCACCCCACAAAGATTGTGTTCACTGTACCCCACAAAGGTTTTGTTCACTGCACCCCACAAAGATTGTGTTCACTGTACCCCACAAAGATTGTGTTCACTGTACCCCACAAAGGTTTTGTTCACTGCACCCCACAAAGATTGTGTTCACTGTACCCCACAAAGGTTGTGTTCACTGCACCCCACAAAGGTTTTGTTCACTGCACCCCACAAAGGTTTTGTTCACTGTACCCCACAAAGGTTTTGTTCACTGCACCCCACAAAGATTGTGTTCACTGTACCCCACAAAGGTTTTGTTCACTGCACCCCACAAAGATTGTGTTCACTGTACCCCCCAAAGATTTTGTTCACTGCACCCCACAAGGATTGTCTTCACTGCACCCCACAAGGATTGTCTTCACTGCACCCCACAAAGATTGTGTTCACTGTACCCCACAAAGATTTTGTTCACTGCACCCCACAAAGATTGTGTTCACTGTACCCCACAAAGATTTTGTTCACTGCACTCCGAAAGGATTGTCTTCACTGCACCCCACAAAGATTGTCTTCACTGTACCCCATAAAGGTTTTGTTCACTGCACCCCACAAAGATTGTGTTCACTGTACCCCACAAAGGTTTTGTTCACTGCACCCCACAAAGATTGTGTTCACTGTACCCCACAAAGATTGTGTTCACTGTACCCCACAAAGGTTTTGTTCACTGCACCCCACAAAGATTGTGTTCACTGTACCCCACAAAGGTTGTGTTCACTGCACCCCACAAAGGTTTTGTTCACTGCACCCCACAAAGATTGTGTTCACTGCACCCCACAAAGATTGTGTTCACTGTACCCCACAAAGGTTTTGTTCACTGCACCCCACAAAGATTGTGTTCACTGTACCCCACAAAGATTGTGTTCACTGTACCCCACAAAGGTTTTGTTCACTGCACCCCACAAAGATTGTGTTCACTGTACCCCACAAAGGTTGTGTTCACTGCACCCCACACAGGTTTTGTTCACTGCACCCCACAAAGATTGTGTTCACTGTACCCCACAAAGGTTTTGTTCACTGCACCCCACAAAGATTGTGTTCACTGTACCCCACAAAGATTGTGTTCACTGCACTCCAAAAGGATTGTCTTCACTGCACCCCACAAAGATTGTGTTCACTGTACCCCACAAAGGTTTTGTTCACTGCACCCCACAAAGATTGTGTTCACTGTACCCCACAAAGGTTTTGTTCACTGCACCCCACAAAGATTGTGTTCACTGTACCCCCCAAAGATTTTGTTCACTGCACCCCACAAGGATTGTCTTCACTGCACCCCACAAGGATTGTCTTCACTGCACCCCACAAAGATTGTGTTCACTGCACCCCACAAAGGTTTTGTTCACTGCACCCCACAAAGATTGTGTTCACTGTACCCCCCCAAAGATTTTGTTCACTGCACCCCACAAGGATTGTCTTCTCTGCACCCCACAAAGATTGTGTTCACTGTACCCCCCAAAGATTTTGTTCACTGCACCCCACAAGGATTGTCTTCACTGCACCCCACAAGGATTGTCTTCACTGCACCCCACAAAGATTGTGTTCACTGTACCCCCACAAAGGTTTTGTTCACTGCACCCCACAAAGATTTTGTTCACTGCACTCCCAAAGGATTGTGTTCACTGCACCCCAAAAAGATTGTGTTCACTGCAGCCCACACACAGAAAAATGGATGTGGATCACTGACACCTGCCTATCTCCTATCCCACACCACACAGCAATATCGATTGTAGTTTGTAGAACACAGTTTCCCTAAAATTCAGCAGACTCTGTCCCTAACAGGATTGAGAAGAGATCGTAGATCAGGAGAACTAAGTGCAGACCCCACCCCACACAGCAATATCGATTGTAGTTTGTAGAACACTCTGACCCTAAAATTCAGCAGCAGCCTCTCCCTAACAGGATTGAGAAGAGATCGTAGATCAGGATTGAGTGCAGACCCCACCCCCCACACAGCAATATCGATTGTAGTTTGCAGAAGACACTGATCCTATAATTCAGCAGACTCTATCCCTAAAATGCCTACAACTCGCCCTGCCTAAACACTCCGACCTGTCCCTCAATTCTATCCGGACACAAATGGTTTTTTCCTGCCTATCTTTCCCTAATCAGCAGCCAGCACGTTGATGTGTGCTCTGTCCCTGATCTAAGCAGCATAATGACGCCGCTGCGGCTGCCTCGAACTTATAAAGACTTGGTCACATGCTTCAGACGGCCAATCACAGCTACTGAGACATTTGCAGGCATGGCTGGGATGGCTTAAGGCACACCAGTTAAACGATTGTTGATTGGCTGTTGAAAGCCCGCCATGAAAAGAGCGCCAAAGCATGCAAAACCCGGAAATAAAACGACCGAACACGGATTTTTACCCGAATATACAGTAAAGTGTCCGTTTTCGTGTTCGGGTAACAAAAATCCAATTATTCGGTACGAACACGAATAATACAGTCCGTGTTCGCTCAACACTAGTTGTTATACATATTTTTATTTTTAAAAAGTATACTACTTGCTAATAAAGCAAAATACCTTACAGGGAGTGGAAACTCAACAAGCATCCCCCTCTTTCATCCCTGCAACAGTCTGACATGATCAACTTTATAGATTGCTTAGGATACGTTTCTGGTATAGATTTTAGGGGGGATCCCACACCATTTTTATTTATTTTTTGTGTGGAGTCCACATCAAAGTACACACCAGGACCTTATGTATGTAAGCAGTCTGGGGGATCAAGAAAGAAGGGGGCAGCCTGGGTTACCCTCCCCCTATTAAACATACCAGGCCACATGCCCCGTAGAAGAGGAAACAAAAAAACAGTGTGCATAAAAAAACCCCAAAACTCCATGCCACCCCAAATCCATACCAGACCTTCATTTAAACATTAAGCCCAGCTATGCAGAAAGGGGGAGGGAGCATGCACCTCCCCTTTTTGAACCCTATCAGGCCACACATCCTCAGCATGTGAAGGGTATTTTGCTAGGTGGGCTCCCCTGTCTAGGCCCACTGTCCCAATCAACATGGCCTTATCCCTACATCCCTAGCTTAGTGGATGTGGGGGTCTGTGATGGGAGACTTCTCAGAATCTAAAGGTCAACTTTAAAATAAGGAGGCTTCCCAAATATTTGGCACCCACTACATGAATGAGTAAAGGGTACACAGTATCCCTTGTTACCTATTGAGTAAAAAAAAATGCATAACTAAATAAATACACACACACAAACAATAGAAAAAAATATATTATAAACAAAGTCCTGCCATTTAACTCCAACTTCAAACATGTCATCCAGCAATGTAAATTCATTGTTAATCAGAATGAATGATATTCTGCAGACACAGGCATAATGACCTGCACATGGCGATCTTCTCCTGCTGGACTCACCACAGCAGACAGATCTCTAGCACAGCTGAAATTTAAAAACCAGGACCAGGAAACCTGGCTGCTCTTATAGCCATGCTGATCAATGATGTCACTCAGGGTGCCGGCCGGCTTGTTTACAATTTGAAACAAGCAGGTGGGCAGCCAGAAGCTTTGGTGAACTGGGGGATCAGGAAGTAAATAATATTTCCCCTGCTGCAGCAAATTGTATCATGCTTTATAGGCTTTTTCCCTTTCACTGAATCAACTGTGGGTTTAAGGTTATATTCATTTATTTTGTTTTTTTTTTTCTGTTGGTTGAACTAAATGCATTTCACTGCTATTGTGTCTTCCTGAAAAAAGTGACTTTTTGGGCAGATGGGCCCAAAATTAACTTTCTCTGGTTGGACCTAATGTCCCAGTCTAACCCCGGTTTAAAATGTAGCTTTGTAAGAGGGATATGCAAAGAAAAAAAAGAACATTAAAATTAAACATTATCATTGGTGATGGTGGTTGTAGCAGCTGTGGAAAGTATGGGTAGGAAATGGGAAGGAATACTTGCTTTCACAGTTTTTGTTTTTGTCTCTACCGACACTACCTATAATATATAATCTCGCTTCTTGCATCTACTCTCTCGCCTCTTGCTTTACCCCCATAGTGAATGATAGTCAGCATTACCTTTTGGTATGAGCGTTTGTATATTTGTATTTGTATATATTTGTATGGGTCAACTCCCAGTGCTTTTTGCTATTAGGTTTCTGTTTTCATTATCTTCTTGTCTTTCTCCTCTTTTTCTTTTTCTCCCCCCTTCCCCTCCTTTTTTTCTTTTCACACCCCCCCCCCCTTCTCCCTTTCCCAATGTTCCCTCTTCTTTCATTTCTTCCTTATTTCTCTCTTTTTCTTTTTTATCTTTTACTTTCTTCGTTTAGCAGTGGGATTACTTGACAGCTCTGTATTAAATTATAATAGCCATTTATTCCATCATTAACTAGAGTCCCCCATGTCCTCCGGGGAGAGATTTGTTGGTTGAGTTGGTATAGGAGTTGGTGACCTTTGCCATTCCCAGGTGAGCCCAGACCCCTTCCCCATTAATCCATATCTTTGATTTTGCACTGTTGTACTATTTGTAATTTATACCACCATTTTTTTTTTTGTGGATAGTACTTATTCATGTGTTGTTATCCTCCCTAGAGTGTGCGTATACTAACATCCTCCTGAAGAAGCGGATTATCTCCACGAAACATGTTGAGGAATATACGATTGAACATGAAATTCTACACTCTGTTCTCATCAATAAGTATTTACCAACATAAAGGTGTTATATAATAATGTCGGATGTGTTGTCTGTTGTAATGTAAATATTGTGGTTTGAATAAAATTTTGTAAAAGATTTTAATACATGTGAGTAGCTATTAAACCAAGGTACTGTGAAAGTCCTAATTCCTTTCCTTCCCCCTCCCCCTCTTGGGACTGTTCACATGGTGAGAACAGCCCCAAATTCCCCCTTTTTTCTTTATGATTAGATGTTTTTGGATGTTGGTACCTCCTACTTCCTTATTTATCTCAGGCATATTTATATCACTACCTATAATATGTCTGATACTAGGTCACTTTACAATGACATTGCACTGGATAGTTTTTCCTCTAATGACATTTTGGTTATGCTGTGTTTCCAGTTTACATTTAGAGATCTTTCATAAGGCCCATGTGCGTGGGGTTTAATGTATGCTGCATTAGCCCATTTCTTTACTATGGGCCTCATGCATTAAAAAATGTGCCTGAAATACATAGTTCACTGCAACAAACATTTATTCACGTGTACATTGAAATTTCAAGTGCATTGTTTATTGTCCATTAAAAATGAATGGTAAGCCCTCCCCCAATGCACACCCAATGTATGTTACTTATGTGCATTAATATGCATTACAATGCATATGCTTAGGTCTTGAGCCACACATATTGGGTAGTAGTGAGTTAAATAATTTGATGACATTTTAAGGATTTTCTGTGAAGATATATATGTTTACACAGCGAGGCTGAAAATGTCATAAAGTCCAGCAAGTTCAACCTATGCATGGTCACTTAACTTTTTTATTAGCATGCTTATTTATGCATAAGAAAAAAATCCAACAAATCTTATAATTCTGTGGCTTTAGTTTGGTTTTGCTGTAGTCGTAGTTCATCAAAATAAATTTGCTGCAGGCATGTTCTTATTGTACTGTATTTCTAACATAGTATGAAATTCCAAACTTATTTGGTTACAAACTTTGGATTAAAAAACTAGAAAGAAACATACTGCATATGACTTGAGAAACACAAATCAAACTGAGCTCAAGATGAGTGAATTGATTAGGGTAATATGCGAGTTGATACACTTGTAGCAGATATCTGTGCAGTTTTCAAAAATTAATGACATAAAGTTTTGCAATTTTAAACTCCTGGTGACCTTTGGCAGGCAGCCATATGCCACAAGACATGTCTTCTCAACCAACTTTGTGCCTGCCCAACCCTTGCCAATTAAGGTAGGATTTTGTGACCAAAAACAACTCCCAGAAATCCCTATTTAGGGGCAATAGCAGGATATGTGCTATTGCTAGTGTTCGGTGTCATTAGATATCACAGTTCATTTGAGGCTGCTCTCTGTCTTTGCTACGGTATTAGTGGCTGGGCTGGTGGGAAAAGTTTACTGCGTGTTTAGTGTTCATTCACTCTGGGTAGGTTTGAACACCTAAAATTGAACTTCTAGCAAAATAATCTTTAGGCAATCTGTCTTTTTCAGCCTTGTCATGTTTCGCTCTCAGCATGCCTTTTTTTGGCTATGAAGTTTGAACTTGTAATTGTGATACTGAGGGAAGCCTAACACGTAGAACACCCTCCTTTACCATTAACTCATAATTTTAAATGCAAGCTCAAAATGCTTTGTTTTTTAATCCCCTAATATTTAATGAATGGTAAATTCAGAAATCAGGCTACTGGATCAAAAAAGGTATGTCATACTTGTTGGGGAATTTTAAATGTTCACTGATCTCTCTCTTACTATATTTGATGACCAATTTGTTCTGTCTACTTTAGATACCTACAATAAGATAGAGTTGATTTACAAAAAGCATAATGACTATAATTGAATAACAGCTGCATAAGTTACTTAAAGGAACAGAAAGCAAAAAAAAAAAATATATATATATATACAGCATCAATATAGACTTATTTGGTTCAGATGATGTCAAGCGTGTGTGGCGACAATTAGGTGAGGAGTACAAAAGATATAATGAAATATTTACAAAAACGTGAGATTTATATATACAGCATCTCACAAAAGTGAGTACACCCCTCACATTTTTGTAAATATTTTATTATATCTTTTCATGTGACAACTCTTAAGGAATTACACTTTGCTACAATGTAAAGTAGTGAGTGTACAGCTTGTATAACAGTGTAAATTTTCTTTCCCTTTTCAGCACACAGCCGTTAATGTCTAAACCACTGGCAAAAAAGTGAGTACAACCCTAAGTAAAAAATGTCCAAATTGCGACAAATTTGCCATTTTCCCTCCCCGTTGTCATGTGACTCATTAGTGTTACAAGATGGGGTGCAGGTGTGTTAAATTTGCTGTTATCGCTTTGACTCACTCATACTGGTCACTAGAAGTTCAACATGGCAATCATGTTAAAGAACTCTTTGAGGATATGAAGAAAAAAGAATTGTTGCTCTACATAAAGATGTCCTAGGCTAAAAGAAGATTGCCCAAACCCTGAAAACTGAGCTGCAGCATGGTGGCCAAGACCATACAGCGGTTTAACAGGACAGATTTCACTCAGAATAGGTCTCACCATGGTCGACCAAAGAAGTTAAGTGTACGTGCTCAGCGTCATATCTAGAGGTTGTCTTTGGGAAATAGATGTATAAGTGCTGCCAGCATTGCTGCTGAGGTTGAACGGGTGGGGGGCGGGGGTCAGCCTGTCATTGCTCAGACCTTTCGTCCCAGAAGGAAGCCTCTTCTAAAGATGATGCACAAGAAAGCCCACAAACAAGACAAGACAAGCAGACTAAGGACATGGATTACTGGAACCATGTCCTGTGGTCTGATGAGACCAAGATAAACGTATTTGGTTCAGATGGTGTCAAGCATGTGTGGCGACAACCAGGTGAGGAGTACAAAAGATATAATGAAATATTTATAAAAACGTGAGGGGTGTACTCACTTTTGTGAAATAATGTATATATACAGTATCTCACAAAAGTGAGTACTCCTCTCACATTTTTGTCAATTTTTTATTATATTTTTTCATGTGACAACACTGCAGAAATGACTTTTTGCTACAATGTAAAGTAGTGAGTGTACAGCTTGTATAACAGTGTAAATTTGCTGTCCCCTCAAAATAACTCAACACACAGCCATCAATGTCTAAATGTCCAAATTGGTCCCAAGTGTCAATATTTTGTGTGGCCACCATTATTTTCTTGTACTGCTTTAACACTCTTCGGCATGGAGTCCACCAGAGCTTCACAGGTTGCCACTGGAGCCCTCTTCCACTCCTCCATGACGATATCATGGAGCTGGTAGATGTTAGAGGGAGGGGATCATGCTCTGCTTCAGTATGTCACAGTACATGTTGGCATTCATAGTTCCCTCAATGAACTGTAGCTCCCAGTTCTGGCAGCACTCATGCAGCCCCAGACCATGACACTCCCACCACCATGCTTGACTGTAGGCAAGACACCCTTGTCTTTGTACTCCTCACCTGGTTGCCATCACACACGCTTTACACCATCTGAACCAAATAGGTTTATCCTGGTCTCATCAGACCACAGGACATGGTTCCAGTAATCCATGTCCTTAGTCTGCTTGTCTTAAGCAAACTGTTTGTGGTCTTTCTTGTGCCTCATCTTTAGAAGAGGCTTCCTTATGGGTCGACAGCCATGTAGACCAATTTGATGCATTGTGCGGCATATGGTCTGATCACTGACAGGCTGACCCCCCACCCCTTCAACCTCAGCAGCAATGCTGGCAGCACTCATACGTCTATTTCCCAAAGACAGCCTTTTGGATATGACGATGAGCACGTGCACTCAACTCCTTTGGTCGACCATGGCGAGGCCTGTTCTGATTGTAAGCTGTCCAGTTAAACCGCTGTATGGTTTTGGCCACCATGCTGCAGCTCAGTTCCAGGGTCCTGGCAATCTTCTTATAGCCTAGGCCATCTTTATGTAGAGCAAATATTTTTTTTCCAGATCCTCAGAGAGTTCGCCGTGAGGTGCCATGTTGAACTTCCAGCTATCAGTATGAGAGAGTGAGAGCGATAACACCAAACTTAACACACCTGGTCCCCATTCACACCTGAGACCTTGTAACACTTACAAGTCACATGACACCGGGGAGGGAAAATGGCTAATTGGGTCCAATTTGGACATTTTCACTTAGGGGTGTACTCACTTTTGTTGCTAGCGGTTTAGACATTAATGGCTGTGTGTTAAGTTATTTTGAGGGGACACACAATTTACACTTTTATACAAGCTGTATACTCACTACTTTACATTGTAGCAAAGTGTAATTCCTTAAGAGTTGTCACATGAAAAGATATAATACAATATTTACAAAAAATGTGAGTGGTGTACTCACTTTTGTGAGATACTGTATATACTGTGTGTATATATATATATATATATATATATACATACATATACATATACACATATAAATATATATATATATATATATATATATATATATATATAACATAGGCATCCCAGTCTTAGTCCGTAGGGTTCAATATTGAGTTGTCCCACCCTTTGCAGCTAAGACAGCTTCAACTATTCTGCGGTGGTCCACAAGGTTTAGGACCATGTCTATGGGAATGTTTGACCGTTCTTCCAGAAGCGCATTTGTGAGGTCAGGCACTGATGTTGGACAAGAAGACCTCGCTCATAGTCTCTGTTTTAATTCACCCCAAAGGTTTTCTATTGGGTTTAGGTCAGGACTCGGTGCAGGCCAGTCAAATTCCTCCACTCGAAACTCGCTCATCCATGTCTTTATGGACCTTCCTTTTTAACTTGTTGGATCAGCACTTAAGTTATCTGAGGCTGTCTCATGTCACTAACAAACTGAATCTTCCATTTTCTGAAGACAAAATTATTTTAAATCTCAAAAACCTAAGGCAAGTATACTAACAGGCATGATTTGACAATCACCCGATTCTTCCATTTTCAGCAAGATCTTTACTGTACCCCAGCTGATAAGCTGGTGTTAGCTCCTGCCTTTCCTTCCCCATTTAAGAGAGCACTCTGCTGCATTCTTCCAATTGACTGTACTGTGAGCAGTAATATCATTCCAGCAGGTTTGACCACTTTCCAATGTCTGTGGGCATCTGACTGTAGATTCTAGTGTAGAGCCTAGCTACAAGAAATTCAAGGAAAAAAAAAAAAAAGCAAACCCATTTAAATAAAACCTAAGGCTACGTTCACATGTAGGCATTTTGGGGTGTTTTCAGCTCTAAGGATCAGCTCAAAAAATGTCCAACAAGACAAGTCCTATTCATTTTAATGGCCCCTGTTCACATCTGAGCGTTCTGACGCCTTGAGCAAAATGCCTGACGCTCCAAAAAGTACATGAGCTTCTTTTTGGGCAGATTACAAGCGTTTTTGGTAAATGTCAATGCCTTCCTCCAAACACCTGCAAAAAACACCTATAAAAATGCCTGTAAAACGCTTGTAAAAACGCCTATAAAAAACGCCTGTAAAACCCCTGTGAAACGCATATAAAATAGCAACGCCTAGATGTGAACTTAGCCTAAGACAACACCCTCAAAGATTGCTTTATATGATAGGATGGGCCCTGTTAGGAACCTGTCACTTTGTCGCTTTTCGTTACACCTCTGGATTTAGTCAAATATCTTTTATATCCCTTACCCCTTTTCCTCACAAGTTGTTCTAATTATTTCAAATCGTGTACTGATAAAACCTTATCACCATTTTGATTCAGCTTAATTATTGTCTGTCAGTGTTATTTCATTAAATTTCTGCTAAAACCTCCAAGGTCCCCTGTAGTACATTTTCCATTTAGATTTCTATTATAGATACCTTTATATAATGCACTTTGGATATTGATTCCTAAACTATGAATTGCCTTGAAATATAGGTCATTGCAACCCTGTGGACATCTTGCGATTTACCGAGTTATTAAATGCTGCATATATATTACAAAAGCAACAGAGTTTGCTAAAGCTATTGTATGTAATAATATGGTTACAAAGAGATTAAAAATTATAATGTTGAGAATAGTAATAAAACTGTACCCTATAACACAGGTTTGGGTCCATCAAGCCTGAAAGTGTGTGCCCTTTCCTTTAGGTGAAATAGTCAAATACAGGTGTCTTTTCTCTGCATAACTACCAGCCACACCTATCACAAGTAGAAATACATCATCCTATGTAAGCTTACAGTCTAAGAAAGTGATAGACAGGTAAAAATAAACAAAAATAAAAATGTAAATAATGTGATTAAAAAAGAGAGAGGTGTTGCTTTGGGTGCAGATGTCTATAGACTCCATTGATGGAAATCTGGCCTTGTGTGTCTTCTAGGTAATTAGGAGCTGCAAGTCACACATCAGCAGAACAAAGGAGGAGGTGCATGGAGGAGAAAGGTGGGGTTGGATAGAATGAGAGAGCAACCCTCGCCTTTTCTCCACTAGGAGAGCAAGGCTGGAGACAAAAACGGGGATTTTATGGTGCCTTACATTAATAATAGTTCTATAATTCACATATATATATATAAAAGCAAGAAAAATGTATTGGCACATCAAAAATTAAAACCATAAGAAAGATAGCAATAACACAATATACATATAATATATCCGACTCAGTGGGATCAAATGAATACGATGTGGGTAATTCAGGATCAACACGTTTCACCCTATTTAAGGGCTTCTTCGGGATCCAAATATGAAGAATTACCAACACTACATAAACATAAAAAAGTAGTTAACAGACAAATATGATATTAGACAAAAAAAAAACATATATATAAATATACATGATAATCAAAC
Organism: Pelophylax lessonae; assembly: GCF_965119305.1. NCBI lineage: Eukaryota > Metazoa > Chordata > Amphibia > Anura > Ranidae > Pelophylax > Pelophylax lessonae. The sequence continues at coordinate 406,269,541 of NC_138768.1, read as the reverse complement.
ATATTCATATAAGCATATCTAGCACAAAAAAAGAGAAAGAGAGAAGACATACAAAAAAATGGGGAGGGAGGGGGGGAATGAAGGAAGAAGGGAAGAAGGGGAAAGGAAAAAGGAGGGGAGGGGAAGATCACTATGGGGATAGTGAGGAGAAACCCTGATTGGACATGAAAGACTGGGGGAGCAAAGACAGGGGAGGTGCAAAACAAATATAGCTTATAGAAATTACAATCATAAAATAGTAAATCAATCATAATTATGTTCCTTGTAAGGCACGAGAAAAATGCTAGTAGTCTGAAAGATGAAGACATAGTCCTTACCGGTGACCATGCTTATAAGATGTCAGATCTATCAACGTTTTTAAAAAAACAGGAGAAGAAAATTGTGACGGGCCAGTAGATAACCTAGCCTGTATCTAAACAAAAGTGACATGAAAGTAAAAAAATATAATAAATAGTGAAATGTAAAAAAAAAAAAAAAAAAAAAAAATATTAAAAATAAAACTATCTATGCTTACTCTTAAAAAAGAGGATCAGAGATAAAGAGGACAATCCTCCCTCTCCTCTCCCTTCACCACAAACAGATAGTACAACATCCAACAAAATAGGTAGTGCCAGATTTCAATCCTTATGTACTAGTGCACACGGTGACCTTCTCGGGTGTACAAACTGACAATCCCACATCCCCGCAAAGGGAGGCCGAAAGTATCTCCCCTCACGTGCCTAGAAAATAATACAATGCAGTTAGCATCCCTTGTTATCCTCCTCCAGTAAAGTAATAGGAGGAGAGAAGATGTGCAGCCCAACATTAGACTATCCCTTTGTTAATACAATTACCTGTAAGTGACAGACACCTTGATCAAGCACACAGCAACACCCGTTCACAGTCACACCAGCCCAGTCCCTCGGCTGTGGGCAGAACTGGCGCGCTTTTTAAACCCCCGTCTGCACTCGTAGGTTTGAACTAGACACCGCCCAGTGTCTTACGCTCCCCAATTGTATTCACAAAGGGATAGTCTAATGTTGAGCTGCACAACTTCTCTCCTCTTATTACTTTACTTTAAAATCCCCCTTTTTCTCTCCTGCCTTGCTCTCCTAGTGGAGAAAAGGCAGGGGTTCCTCTCCTTGAGTTAAATTTGGGGATAGTGCCTTGGATTGAATTGGATATGTATTTTGTTTGAATGAGACTCCACCTCTATGCTGAAATGAACCTATTACTGCAGGCAATGTGGGTGTGGTGGTGTCAACACTGCCTGTTTAGAGCTTCTAGTGACATTGAGGGGACTCCTCACTCTGCTGTTCATAGAGCAGCTACAGGTGTCTGGTCACCTGGAGAGGAAATGCTGGAGAAATAGCCTTTGAAGGGTAACTTTGGGAGCGGATACTGTACTACAATAAGGCAGAAAAAAATATTGTATGCAAGGATACAGAATAAATAGGTAAAAGGTTACCAACATCCCTGCAAAATACTATTTTGGCCCCCAAGATGAGCTAAAAGTTCTGTTACATGTGCATTTACCCCTGCAGGGGCTTTGAAATACTGCTTAGAAATATATACCACTGCACCTGGCTTCAACTCACAACAAACCGTGGTATGAGAATAATTGTCATAAATAGTGAATTTTTGCTAGAGGCAGTAATAACCAATGTAACTCATAGTCAGAGTTGTTGTAGGAACTTTTACGTTAGCTATTTATGGACATGATATTCAAAACTGTAAGGGCTCAAATACATTAGTTCTGTTGATATTCTGTGTTTAATTTAAAGCACACTTTAATTGCATGTCTGTGGTTTTCCCATTTACTTTCATTGTATAGTGTGGATGATCTTTTTGAGACTTTCCTACTTTCCTATACATTTTTTTTTTTATTTCGATGCAGCAAGTTCTACTGTATCCATTCACAAGTGTTTTACATTCGATGCATGCATCTGAGTAGCATTTTGCATTTTGAATACAAAATCCAGTGTTCATAAATTAAGTTTGCACAAGTCGTACAAATGTACAACATTTGAGAAATGCTACACTAATTTTTCTAATTCTCTGTAACTGGTAATTTGGGATAGTATTCATTTTTTTTTTTATTTAAATCAAAACATTTAATGCATAGGACACTTCGTTTTACTATGCATTCATTTGATTTGTGTTAACTTTTCTTATAATCTGTGTACATAGAACAGAGTAGGTTTAAATAAGAAGGACATCAGTATTAAAGAGAATTCCATGTCAGCATCAAGAAATGATTCAATTATTATCAAGTCTCGCCTTGAACTAGATTGTTCACTGAAATTTTGAATCTTCAAAGATGCTATGCTATACACCTTTAGAGTGATGAGTTTTAGATGTTTTATCTGTTTTAATTATAGGTATTTTTTTATCCAAGAGAGAATAACATTTTCAGTAAACACTGTTCTTTTTTATATACACCTCTTTGCAGTTTCAAGACCAATATGTATTCTTCTATTTCAACATGATAAAAACAAGTTATTGTTCATAATTATATTTGTGTATTTCAGACATTGATTCTGGTCATTTCTGGCTGCTAATTTTCCAAATGGTAGAAGAAAAATAAAGGCTAGAAGAGAAAAATCAATGCGTAGCAACTTAAATTACATGTTTTTCAAATCAACTCTGTAGTATATATTGTCTATTTTGGTGAAAATGTCTCACCAAATAGACATACCATTTTCACCTGCATTGTCATTCAGGTAGTTATTGAAATGTATCATTTTTTTGGCCAATCAATAGATATTGGAAAATAATGACATGCTAGGTTAGAACCCTGAGTTTTCTAAACTACAACAATCTTACCCCAAAATACTGAACTCTTAATTCCCTTCCAATTTGGTGATTTGACAAATGAGACTTTACTACTGTATAATGCATTTGTAGCTGCCATAAATTAAATTCAACTATAATGTGTACTACGATCATATAACATTATCATCCCCACTTAAAAAGCAAAAATACTATCACTGGGTAATCTGCGAATAGTTATTGCTCTGCATAGCACAGTGTTTTAGCAAACTAATTTGATTAGGTTTTACACCTCTTGGCGACCTCCTAACTGTAATTGTACGCCATTAATTTACAGTTAAGTACCGAGGCTATGGCGGCAGCTAGATGTCATAACCTCTGTATCTTTATTTTTCCTTAGGCAGTCGGTTTTCTGATAAAAGTGATCCCAGTAGCAGATTTGCCCCCCTAGCCGCTTCCATTGGCTGACAACAGCTGTGTTTTAGTATAGAGATGAGTGATGGCTAGGTGGCCACTGTTTATCTCTATGCCCTTGGAGGACCAGAGCAACTTCAACGTCACTTCCAGTTGTTGAGACGTGTAAACATGCTTTTTTTTTTTTTTTAAGCAGAAGATACATTTTTTTTTGATCTTTTGCTTTTAAGGGCAGAGGAGATATTTGGGGTCTTTTAGACTTGTGACAGCAATAAAAGTGATCAGAATTTTTTTTTGATTATAGACGTTTATTAAAGTTGAACATAGAAAATTATACAACCAGAATTTTTTTTAAAGGGACAGTGTAAAAATAAAAACAATATGATAATAATCCCCGCACGCAGTACCAAATGCATATGTAGGTTATGCCCACATATGTAAACGTTGTTTTCACCACACATGTAAGGTATTTCCGCAAAAGTCTGAGCAAGAGCAATAATTCTAGCACTAAACCTCCACTGTAACTCTAAACTGGTAACCTGTAGAAAATTTTAAAGCATCGCCTGTGGAGATTTTTAAGTACTGTAGTTTGGCACCATTCCAAGAGTGCGTGCAATTTTACAGCATGACATGTTAGGTATCTATTTACTCAGCGTAACATCATCTTTCACATTATACAAAAAAACTGAGCTAACTTTAGTTTTTTTTTTTTTTTAATTGTATTTAAAAAAAAAAAAACAACGATTGCCATTTTATTCTCTAGGGTCTCTGCTAAAAAAAAAAAAAATATATATATATATATATATACAGCTGCAAGAAAAAGTATGTGAACCCTTTGGAATGATATGGATTTCTGCACAAATTGGTCATAAAATGTGATCTGATTATCATCTAAGTCACAATAGACAATCAGCTTAAACTAATAACACACAAAGAATGAAATGTTGCCATGTTTTTATTGAACACACTATGTAAACATTCACAGTGCAGGTGGAAAAAGTATGCAAACCCCTAGACTAATGACATCTCCAAGAGCTAATTGGAGTAAGATGTCATCCAACTGGAGTCCAATCAATGAGATGAGATTGGAGGTGTTGGTTACAGCTGCCCTGTCCTATAAAAAACACACACCAGTTCTGGGTTTGCTTTTCACAAGAAGAATTGCCTGATGTGAATGATGCCTCACACAAAGACCTACGATTAAGAATTGTTGACTTGCATAAAGCTGGAAAGGGTTATACAAGTATCTCCAAAAGCCTTGCTGTTCATCAGTCCACGGTAAGACAAATTGTCTATAAATGGAGAAAGTTCAGCACTGCTGCTACTCTCCCTAGGAGTGGCCGTCCTGTAAAGATGACTGCAAGAGCACAGCGCAGACTGCTCAATGAGGTGAAGAAGAATCCTAGAGTGTCCGCTAAAGACTTACAAAAGTCACTGGCAAATGCTAACATCCTTGTTAGCGAATCTACAATACGTAAAACACTAAACAAGAATGGATTTCATGGGAGGATACCACAGAGGAAGCCACTGCTGTCCAAACAAAACATTGCTGCACGTTTACAGTTTGCACAAGAGCACCTGGATGTTCCACAGCAGTACTGGCAAATTATGTGGACAGATGAAACCAAAGTTGAGTTGTTTGGAAGAAACACACAACACTATGTGTGGCGAAAAATAGGCACAGCACACCAACATCAAAACCTCATCCCAACTGTGAAGTATGGTGGTGGGGGCATCATGGTTTGGGGCTGCTTTGCTGCATCAGGGCCTGAATGGATTGCTATCATCAAAGGAAAAATGAATTCCCAAGTTTATCAAGACATTTTGCAGGACAACTTAAGGCCATCTGTCTACCAGTTGAAGCTCAACAGAAGATGGGTGTTGCAACAGGACAATGACCCAAAGCATAGAAGTAAATCAACAACAGAATGGCTTAAACAGAAGAAAATACGCCTTCTGAAGTGGCCCAGTCAGAGTCCTGACCTCAACCCGATTGAGATGCTGTGGCATGACCTCAAGAAAGCGATTCACACCAGACATCCCAAGAATATTGCTGAACTGAAACAGTTCTGTAAAGAGGAATGGTCAAGAATTATTCCTGACCGTTGTGCACGTCTGATCTGCAACTACAGGAAACGTTTAGTTGAAGTTATTGCTGCCAAAGGAGGTTCAACCAGTTATTAAATCCAAGGGTTCACATACTTTTTCCACCTGCACTGTGAATGTTTAAATGGTGTGTTCAATAAAAACATGGCAACATTTCATTCTTTGTGTGTTATTAGTTTAAGCAGACTGTGATTGTCTATTGTTGTGACTTAGATGATGATCAGATCACATTTTATGACCAATTTGTGCAGAAATCCATATCATTCCAAAGGGTTCACATACTTTTTCTTGCAGCTGAATATATATATATATATATATATATATATATATATATATATATATATATATATATATAATTAAAATTGTTGGGGGGTCTAAGTAAATGTCTAGCAAGAAATACTGATTTTAATTTGTAAGCAACAAATGTCAGAAAAAAGGCCCAGTCAGCAAGTGGTTAATGGTCATTTTAAGTGAGAGAAACATGGGGACTGCTATTGCTGACCTCTAAACATATTAGCTGCCTGTCCATCAGGCTAACCCTGAACATTAACCCACATGCTGCAAGTGAAGTCAAAGTGAAGCCAAAATGACAGCCTGAAAACCAACACCTTTATAAAGTGATCAGTAGCTGAAGCCTTTTCACTTCTTTATTGATATATTTCCTTTAGGTGCTTATTGAGACAGGTAAAGGGATAATGTGCTTGCTTTTAATTATTTATACATCACTATTTAGTAAAGATATTAACATTGATAGGAAATGCTTAAAAGCTGGTAAGGTCTGTGTTTGTTGTCTTTTTTATTAACAAAGATACAAGGAAAATCCTTTGTGTATTGCCAAATGCAAGCTGGCATACCAGGAAGGCGTATCTGTAAAATATATGAAGCAATTATTATTAAAAGAAAAAGAAAGCTGAAAAATTGCTATTTTTTATGTCAGATTTTCCTTGGCAATTCTTACTAGCTTAAATTAAAATATTGATTTGGTGAATAACCTAAAATTCTGGTTTACATTAAAACAGCCTTTTTTCAAATGATTTCTAAGTGTTTAGAAACAGTAAACTGCTGTTATGATGGTTCTTCTGTGTATGGTATTCTCACATTTTCTTTTTGTAGCCTGTAAAGCAGATTACAAAGAGCTGTCATTTGGCGGTTGGATCTTCTGACCTCCTACTCATATCTATGGGTACTTTAAAACACTGTAATACTTCCTTGCAGCAGAGCAATTGCAACCAGGCTATCTAGAAATGAAGCAGTTTAAATGTGATAAACCAACCTGAATAGCTTAGGAAGCTAGAAAGCTATATTGCCACAATGCAAGAGAAATATCACTATGAACATTGGAAATGGAAGAATTCAGTAAACAGCATTTTCAGATATACACAACAGTGGATTCTAGCATTAGTGAAGTGCAATGTCATTTAATTGTTCATTAAAATGTTGATGGACATTCAATTAAACTTTGAACATTCAATTAAACTGGAACATTAAGCTAACAGTGATATACAATTCAAATTAAATACACATATATTTACTGTTCTAACCGACAAAAAAAGTATAATTTTGGCTTGCAGTTATTGTAAATGCATATACCTATGGCCAATCAATATGATCACTCTGCTACTGGCTAGCTTAGCATTAGTGCTTCCTGGGGGAATGAAAAATGACATGGAAAGCTGAATTGTTCAATCAGGGTTGTTACCTACCTGGTTGTGAAGGAGGTTTGAGAATCAAAAGATTGGCTAACCAGAATTACAAATTATACATATATCATTACAATTAAAACAATAAAATAAGTATCAACTGTGGTTTTAGCTGTTTACTTGGAAAGAACAAAGAAGCTTAATTTTTTTGGCAAATTTGAAATTGGAAGAAAATGTGTCCTTTCTAAATCATCACTATGTGATACAAAACATCAGCCCAAATGTGTATATTGTGAAGTTTGTAAAACTTCCAAAAAACAATTAATGCTTTTAGTACTGACCTTTTGGGACATCATCACTTTTGTACCACCCTAACAAAAGTCAATAAAAGTTACCAATGTTTAAATCCAAAAGTGATATCAATCAATAGGTATAGACAAAATGTAGCAGTCAGAATTGTGAGTTACAAATTGACAAAGTTGTAAGGTAGAAATGTCCAGCGGAAAGACAATAATATATATATATATATATATATATATATATATATATATATATATATAAATGGAAGCCACACGACTGCTGTGAATGATGGTGTACTTTCATAGGTACCTGTAATGTATCTATTAACCTACATATTCTCATAAATGAATTGTAAAACTGTCAAAGAATATGGCAAGTAAGTGAATAATAAATTGTTGAACATGTGATCATATTGAACTGACCAGAAATAAAATCAGATATGGAACAGTTACATTAGACCAATGGAACATTAAGTAATCTAACAAATTTCAGATAAACTATATAGAAATGTAAGACAAAATATTAATGAAACTTATGAAATACTGCTAACGTGCATGTCAAGCAAAGTACAGTGGCGCTATCTTTCCTTAACATGTAAACTAAAAGATAAGTGGAACATTTAAAATGAAAGTGTGCATAATAACCGGGGGGGGGGGGGGGGGGTACATTTACTGTGATATACCATGCGGCTTGAATGAAATCTAGTTTACTCTTTACACTATCTGAAGGAAATATCTAAGGGGACCCACATCATAGAGAACCATGAAAAGTTACTTCACTGATAGAAGGGTATCGCTAAGATCTGTAGTTACTTTTCTCTGAGACTTTATTTTACAAGATTCAGCCATCATTTAGATGCAGAGCAAGGGAAGTACAGGGGTTGTTCCCTTTTACATAGAAAACACGTGCAAATATTTGCATCCATGATGCATTCATTTTCAGCTTTTGACACAGAAAGCATGTCCCTAATCTCTGCCTGTCTCCATCACTTAAAAACTTGCCCCAAACATATAATATTCTATTACATCCTCCCAAATTAATTTTTACTTTGTCCTCTAAAATCGACTTCCTCATCTCAAAGCTGGCCATACATTGCTTGATTTTAACCAATTCCTGCTCAATCAGACAAAATTTGAACTATGGGTGGCCCTGTCAGCACTACCCAGCTCGAGAAACGGCTACTAAAAAATCGAGCAAACCTGGTAGAAAATTGTAAGTTGAACATGGCTGCATTTTATCAGACTTAGTCACTGTTTGGTTATTCAAGCAGCAGTGTTGCAGCGGCTTGAATGCAATAGCTGCTAGTAAAGAATCCTCTGTTGGGGGGTTTTTGGTGCCTCAGGCCAAGAGGGATTGGGACTTTAAGGGCAAGTGCATGAATATAGAAACAAGTATATAAATATATGAAGGATTATGTTCCATTTAAAATAAACAAAAATTTTATTTACAACAGATGTAAATCCATATATTGTAGAAAAGAAACATATATAGGTGAACAAAGTGCTTGGGGGTAGAGACCCCGGTGTGAAGGAAGTAATAAAGAAGTTGATTCAAAGATGAATCAGTGACAATGGTGAAAAAAGTGACATTTTGATAGGATTTCCACAGGTGTTGAAAGGGACATTAGTCCCCTAGGAGGATCCTATTGCTGACGCGTTTCGGCTCACTCGAAGCCTTTTTCAAAGCGTTGAGTCACTCTGTACTTTAGTCTATGAAAATAATATATATATAGTTTAGATCTTTATTCATGTCAAGTGTAATTTCTAAATTCTGACATTATTTTAGAGCAATTTTACCTACATGGATGTGGCTGACAGTTACTGCGCATGGCTCCCTTCATCCTGTTGCAAACGCAGCGGGATCATATTATGCATATTGCCTAGGATGGTAGGATGTGATTGTATTAGTAGGTAGTAGGACACATAGTATCTTTTGTCTTGTGGAATGGGTGAGACCACTTACATTTTATATGAGCTGAAGGAGTTAAAATACTTCCTCCCTCGGCAGGCATGTGGCACATTCCCACAAAAACAAAATGCCTAATGTCACATTTTCAGCACTGGAAAGGATTCACATACCGTGTAGAGGGGGTGACTGGAATAAACACCTGCTACAAATGGAAATGAGATGGATAAGACGTCTCCAAGCCACAAAACCACCTGGTTTAAACGAAAACGAGAGTTTTCGCCCCTTCCTCGAAGGGTTTGCATCAGGAAAGACAGACTAACCAAACAAAACGCTTTACTTCTTAACAACAGTGGGGACCCATTGGCATAATCATTGCCCAAGTATACCCTTTCTGTATCCAGTTATGTATCTGCCCCCCTCCAACTGAGTTGATATGGCTTATGGCTATCCAATCCATAAGATCCACCCATACTTCTCCTTTTTTGCGTTTTTCTTTCATATTTTATCTTTTATCTTTCATTTCTCTCAACCATATACTTCCCAACTCTGAATGAGATATCAAACTTGTCTCTTTCAACAACTTAAAGAGTTTTTTAATTTGTCATATATACCCTATACATCTAATCCTGCTTAACATGATCCAGAAACCATTCTGGATGACCGCCCCATCGGGATTTTCTCCCCCGATCCATTAGATTCACTGAGGAAAGGTCTTTATTATTGTTTTTCTGCTGTTCAATACTCTTGCAATATTGTATTGTACCTTGCTTTGTATATGTTATTTCGATTCTCCAAGACCAAAGGTCTTGACATACCATTAAGTTGAATATACCATTTTATAGTAAGATATATTACCGAATCACTTTTATTTTTATTTTTATTTATATTTTGCTTGCATGGTTCACAAGCTGTCAGCGCTGCAGACCGGCCCCCTTCCCTTCATCCCTGACAATCGCACCCAGCACGGGTAGCCCCTACGTATCGTCGTAGGGGCTGTCCGGGACCCATCCAATCACCCACAGGGAAAGGAGGGCCCCTCCTCCCGTGCTGGCGGCCAATGAGCGTCTCTCTACTCTAGCGCCTGCGCGCGCATCCACTTGGCGCAGGCGTATTACAAGGTGCCACGTCACGCTCGAACAAACCCTCTGACGTGCAGCAGTCACTGCGCATGCGCGGAGGGCTTTAAAAGGCCGGGGATCGACGTCAAGTCCTCACTTCTCTCCAACCGAGGGAAGAGGACGGACGAAACCTGCGTTAGCCGGAAGGATTACCCCCACCAGTCTCTTCTTCAAAATGTAAGCTCCTTTGGACCGCTTCACTTTCCAACAACAATGGGCACCGAAAGTCACCTTTTATTGTACAAACACAAGGAGGCTATACACCTCCATTGGGGCAAAGTCACCTTTTATATTACACCCAATGCAATTTGAGGTAACATAGACCATTTTTCTAACCTAGATCAAGCAACCTGAAAACAAGAGAGGGAAAACTATTCCCCGTGGAGGAAGTATTTTAACTCCTTCAGCTCATATAAAATGTAAGTGGTCTCACCCATTCCACAAGACAAAAGATACTATGTGTCCTACTACCTACTAATACAATCACATCCTACCATCCTAGGCAATATGCATAATATGATCCCGCTGCGTTTGCAACAGGATGAAGGGAGCCATGCACAGTAACTGTCAGCCACATCCATGTAGGTAAAATTGCTCTAAAATAATGTCAGAATTTAGAAATTACACTTGACATGAATAAAGATCTAAACTATATATATATTATTTTCATAGACTAAAGTACAGAGTGACTCAACGCTTTGAAAAAGGCTTCGAGTGAGCCGAAACGCGTCAGCAATAGGATCCTCCTAGGGGACTAATGTCCCTTTCAACACCTGTGGAAATCCTATCAAAATGTCACTTTTTTCACCATTGTCACTGATTCATCTTTGAATCAACTTCTTTATTACTTCCTTCACACTGGGGTCTCTACCCCCAAGCACTTTGTTCACCTATATATGTTTCTTTTCTACAATATATGGATTTACATCTGTTGTAAATAAAATTTTTGTTTATTTTAAATGGAACATAATCCTTCATATATTTATATATTTGTTTCTATATTCATGCACTTGCCCTTAAAGTCCCAATCCCTCTTGGCCTGAGGCACCAAAAACCCCCCAACAGTACATACAGGGACGGTGGCAACACCTACTTACCTATCATTTTTCTAGCAGCTAAAGGAAAACTACCCCCCTAGTAAAGAATCCTCTATTCAAGCGGTTTAGCTATTAAAAATCTTCCATTCAGCCTGTTGACTGAACAAGAATAAGCTATGTGTGTATGGCTAGCCTATAGTTGGCTCACACGCATCAATACATTTCATTCAATTTCTTTAAATCAATCTGTGGGCTGAACAAAAAAAACTGATTCCTCCATCTACACTAAACAGCAGGGGTGGATGAATCTCCCCTGCTGGCTTCTGCATTCTGACAGCCGGCACCCAGTGGCTGTCGAAATACAGAATAGAAAAATATAAAACAGTAGCTAAATCTGATTGGAAGCAGGTGTTGTTTTGCCAACAACTTTCCATCTGACTCCTTTGACAAAAGTCACTTGAACAAGTGACTTTTGTTGAGCCAGGTGTTGTTGACATTGGTCCACTCAGCCCAAATATCGAGCCTTGTATGTTAGCCTTTAGCCTACTGTCTCACACAAAATGAAACTCTAAATCTGTATGGTAACCTTACTCTCCTCAAGACGTCAATATCTGTGGTGAGATCTTATAGTGCCAGGACATGGGTACAAACTGGCGTGCTACACTTGAGAGCTTTTCTGTTTGGTAGTCTGCCCTTACATTGCACATTTTGGTTGTTTTAAGGTATAACTACAGCCAAAATGTGTGCTTATAGATTTAGATAGCATAGGAAAGGGATAGAATCTCTCTCTTTTTTCATCTATACAGAAAATATAAAATAATTCAGTAAAACAATTAAAAGAAATTCCAGTAAAATAAAGACATTTTGACATGGTTCACAAATTAGAGAAATGCATTGGAGTCTATATTGAACTACATGAGGTTATTATTGTTCAGCAGTATGCTGATATGTAGTTTTGTGCCACTACCACTTGTTTATTATGTGATTTGGTTTCTTCCTTTGTCCTCTTCTTCTGTTTAGTGCTCGTTAGTTCAGTCCTAGCTAGACCCTCTTAATTTCTTCAATATTTCCTCAGTCAGAGTTAGTTATTCACAGAGAGTGAGCCTAGAAAAGTCATTGACTTCCTCTACTTCAAAAGACTGGAAAAAATATATTTTGTACTGCAATTATGTGAAGTAAGATTGCATTGGATCCAACTTCTGTGTCTTTTTGAAGAGTTAAGCTGCATGTGGATGTTGTCAAGTCAGCAGGTAAACACATTATATGGACATACTGGTCAAAGGTGGTATGTCAATGCATAAGGCAGCACTTGAAACAGAACATCAAGTACCTTTTTTTTTAATGGATGCAAATAATTAAATTTCAGGGTCGGTTCACACCACAAACTTCTATTTTCAGGATGTGTTTTGATGCATTCTGGTGTGTTTTTCCCCTCTTCTTTTTAACTTCATCTCCATTGAGGAAATGTGCATTCTGGTGCATTTTTGTATGTGTTTTTGATGTGGTTTGCCACATTACAGATGCACTGCACTGGAACACTCTGCACTGGTGTGAACTAGCGCCATTGTAATCCATGTTAAACACTGTCCATGTGTTTTTGATGCAGAATAAGAATGCACTGGGCTGTATCTGGTGTGAGCAAACCATTAGGTCAACTATTGTATAGTGAGTCATCTGCTGAACTGGAAAGTCAGATTGCTGGTAGCCATACACTTGGAAATTGTGTTGCTTTTTATGTCTATTAAAAGTTAGGCAACAGAACAGAGCTTTGAGACTCGAAACCAAACCTAGATTGCAGAGAAAGTTAGTGGACTTTTGTACGGTATGTTAGAAGATGAGTAAATTGGTTTATGACAGTCTTTGCTGCAAGTATTGTGAGAACAGCATTCATTTTGATGACACATCATTGTCTACATTTTTGGTATTTACCGTTTCACTCCCCCTTTTCTAAACTTAATTAACTCAGAGCTGTAATAAAAATATGTAATCAATAGGCACTTGTATTCTTTAGTTTGGAAAAAAAAAAAAAAATTAGCAAAAACTAATAAATGCACATTGACAGCAGCGTAAGCAAGGTGCATATTACTTGGAAGAAAATGTTTGAGTCAAACATGGAAAGACAAGAAAGGTCAATTGTAAGAAAGTCGTTATGTGAAGATACATGAAAAAAATGCTTCTATGGAAGGAGCTGTGGAATGCAAACCTCTTGTGGAATGCAATGAAAGCAAGTCTTTGTTCCATATTCTTCTGCTCTCCTGAGCTTGTGGAAAAAGCAGAATTAGCAAATTACACGTAAATGTTAAAATGTATAAAAAAAAAGGGAAACAATGATCTGTTCACTTATATTTTCATATCTGAGGAATACTAACGTGTATGACCATCTTTTCCCAGATACTATTTTAAAAGACTAATAATATCTGATACCATCACTTCTATTTTGATTTTTGGCAGTGTTCCCTTGTTTTGCAGTTTATGGAGCTGTGGGAGTGCCAACTTTGATTAAACTTCTCGCTCGTTCTCTGCTCATCTGGCTATGCAGTAGTGCATGCCTGAGATGCATGCTCATTTAAAAACAAAGGTAAGACAATTTTTATACCGTAGCTCTGGTATGTGCTGACAGCACAATTGTCCATGGTCACAAAACAACTAAGTCACGATATATATTATATATATATATATATATATATATATATATATATATATATATATATATATACAGTATCTCACAAACGTGAGTACACCCCTCACATTTTTGTAAATATGTTATATCTTTTCATGTGACAACACTGAAGAAATGACACTTTTCTATAATATAAAGTAGTGAGTGTACAGCTTGTATAACAGTGTAAATTTGCTGTCCCCTCAAAACAAATCGAAACACACAGCCATTAATGTATAAACCACTGGCAACAAAAGTGAGTACACCCCTAATTGAAAATGTCCAAATGGGGCCCAAAGTTTCAATATTTTTGTGTGGCCACTATTATTTTCCAGCACTGCCATAACCCTCTTGGGCATGGAGTTCACCAGAGCTTCACAGGTTGCCACTGGAGTCCTCTTCCACTCCTCCATGATGACATCATGGAGCTGGTGGATATTAGAGACCTTGCGCTCCTCCACCTTCTGTTTGAGGATGCCCCACAGATGCTCAATAGGGTTTAGGTCTGATGACATGCTTAGCTAGTCCATCACCTTTACCCTCAGCTTCTTTAGCAGGCAGTGGTTGTCTTGGAGGTGTGTTTGGGGTCGTTTTCATGTTAGAATACTGCCCTGCGGCCCAGTCTCCGAAGGGAGGGGATCATGCTCTGCTTCAGTATGTCACAGAACATGTTGGCATTCATGGTTCCCTAAATGAACTGTAGCTCCCCAGTGTCAGCAGCACTCATGCAGACCATGACATTCCCACCACCATGCTTGACTGTAGGCAAGACATACTTGTCTTTGTACTCTTCACCTGGTTGCCGCCACACGTGCTTGACACCATCTGAACCAAATAAGTTTATCTTGGTCTCATCAGACCACAGGACATGGTTCCAGTAATCCATGTCCTTAGTCTGCTTGTCTTCAGCAAACTGTTTGCAGGCTTTCTTGTGCATCATCTTTAGAAGAGGCTTTCTTCTGGGACGACAGTCATGCAGACCAATTTAATGCAGTGTGCAGCGTATGGTCTGAGCACTGACAGGCTGACCCCCCCACCCTTTCAACCTCTGCAGCAATGCTGGCAGCACTCATACATCTATTTTCCAAAGACAACCTCTGGATATGACGCTGAGCACGTGCACTCAACTTCTTTGGTCGACCATGTTTAGGCCTGTTCTGAGTGGAACCTGTAATGTTAACCCGCTGTATGGTCTTGGCCACTGTGCTGCAGCTCAGGTTCAGGGTCTTGGCAAGCTTCCTATATCCTAGGCCATCTTTATGTAGAGCAATAATTCTTTTTTTCAGATCCTCAGAGAGTTCTTTGCAATGAGGTGCCATGTTGAACTTCCAGTGACCATTATGAGAGAGTGAGAGCAATAACACCAAATTTAACACACCTGCTCCCCATTCACACCTGAGACCTTGTAACACTAACGAATCACATGACTCCAGGGAGGGAAAATGGTTAATTGGGCCCAATTTGAACATTTTGACTTAGTGGTGTACTCACTTTTTTTGCCAGCTAAATAAAGACATTAATGGCTGTGTGTTGATTTATTTTAAAAGGAACAGCAAATTTACACTGTTATACAAGCTGTACACTCACTACTTTACATTGTAGAAAAGTGTAATTTCTTCAGTGTTGTCACATGAAAAGATATTATAAAATATTTACATAAATGTGAGGAGTGTACTCACTTTTGTGAGATAGTTTTTATATATATATATATATATATATATATATATATATATATATATATATATACACAATCTCAGAAGTGGCACGGCAGTGTTTGCTTCAATGCTTCAGTGCAAATGCAATCAGGCCGTCCCACTGGCCATATACAGAAAAGGTCCACAGGGATTGCTGCACATAAAATTTATTGAAAAAAATTCCATAAAGTACAATTCAGTACATCTGAGGGGTATTTCACATAAGAGTTTTGGGCTGGTATGATAGTGCCATTCTTCAGAAAGAAATACATCTAACACATGTTAGCTATAAACACACTTTTATATGTTTCAATAGTAGTTAGGAATCCATTCAGCCATCAATTAGCAATTAAGACACCACAGTCATTTTCAATTCATTATTTGAAAGGCTAGGGTGTGGCTACATGTAGTGAGTCCATTATTATTAAAAAGATGTGTTCTTCTATTAATAGGTTAGTCATTGGATACTACTGACAATGTGTTGAGGAATGAACTGATGCACAAATGGAAAGATGATGCACAAAAAAACCCGCAAACAGTTAGCTGAAGACAAGCAGACTAAGGACATGGATTACTGGAACCATGTCCTGGGGTCCTGGGGTCTAATGGGACCAAGATAAACTTATTTGGTTCAGATGGTGGCAAGCATGTGTGGTGGCAACCAGGTGAGGCGTACAAAGACAAGTGTGGCTTGCCTACAGTCAAGCATAGTGGTGGGAGTGTCATGGTCTGGGGCTGCATACGTATGCTACATACGCATCCCCGACACTGGGGAGCTATAGTTCATTGAAAGAACCATAAATGCCAACATGTACTGTGACATACTGAAGCAGAGCATGATCCCCTCCCTTCGGAGACTGGGCCGCAGGGCAGAATTCCAACATGATAATGACCCCAAACACACCTCCAAGATGACCACTGTCTTGTTAAAGAAGCTGAGGGTAAAGGTGATGGACTGGGCAATCATGTCTTCAGACCTAAACCATATTGAGCATCTGTGGGGCATTCTCAAACAGAAGGTGGAAGAGTGCAAAATCTCCAACATCCACCAGCTCCGTAATGTTGTCATGGAGGAGTGGAAGAGGACTCCAGTGGCAACCTGTGAAGCTCTGGTGAACTCCATGCCCAAGAGGGTTAAGGCAGTGCTGGAAAATAATGGTGGGCACACAAAATATTGACACTTTGGGCCCAATTTGGACATTTTCACTTAGGGGTGTACTCACTTTTGTTGCCAGCGGTTTAGACATTAATGGCTGTGTGTTGAGTTATTTTGAGGGGACAGAAAATTCACACTGTTATACAAGCTGTACACTCACTACTTTACATTGTAGCAAAGTGTCATTTCTTCAGTGTTGTCACATGAAAGAAAGAGATAATAAAATATTTACAAAAATGTGAGGGGTGTACTCACTTTTGTGAGATGCTGTGTGTGTGTATTTATATATATATATATATATATATATATATATATATACATATACATACACAATATACTGTATATTTATATATATACTATATTGTCAAGAATATTTGGACACCTTCCGTAACACGCACATGAACTTGAACTAATGGCATCCGAGTCTTAGTCCGTAGGGTTCAATATTAAGCACTGAAATGGATCTTTTATAAGCTCCTCTGAACTGCCTATTGCCATTGTTGCACAAAATCTGCACCTGAATTAATTTGCTACAATGAGATGACCTCCAAAACAGGAATGGTGTTACAGGTGGAGGCCATTGACATTTTTTTCCTTACTCATCTTTTCTGACTGTTTTTCACTAGTTTTGCATTTTGCTAGGGTCAGTGTCACTACTGGTAGCATGAGGCAATACCTGGACCCTATAGAGGCAGTCCAACTTCTCCAGGATGGCACATCAATAAGTGCAAATGCAAGAAGGTTTGCTGTGTCTCCTAGCGCAGTCTCAAGAACATGGAGGAGATTCCAGGAGACAGGCAGTTACTCTAGGAGACCTGCAAAGGGCCGAAGAAAGTCCCTAATCCATCAGCATGACCAGTATCTGCTCCCTTGTGCAAGGAGCAACAGGATGCACACTGCCAGAGTCCTACAAAATTACCTCCAGCAGGCCACTGGTGTGAATGTCTCTCACCAAACAATCAGAAACAGACTTCATGAGAGTGGCCTGAGGGTCTGACATCCTCTAGTGGGCCCTGTGCTCACAGCCCGGCACCATGGAGCTCACTTGGCAATTGCCATTAAACACCTGAATTAGCAGGTCCACCACTGGCGCCCTGTGATTTTCACAGATGAGAGCAGGATCACCCTAAGCACATGTGACAGACATGAAAGGGTCTGGAGAAGCCATGGAGAACATTATACTGCCTATAACATTGTTTTGCATGACCGATTTGGTGGTGCATCAGTGATGGTCTGGGGAGGCATATCCATGGAGGGACACACAGGCCTCTACAGGCTAGACAATGGCACCCTGACTTCCATTAGTTATCAGGATGAAATCCTTGAACTCATTGTCAGACCCTAAGCTGGTGCAGTGTGTCATGGGTTCCTCCTGGTGAACGACAATGCCTGGCCTCATGTGGGGAGAGTATGCAGCCAGTTCATGAAGGATGAAGGAATTGACACCATGGCCCCAAACTGAATGGCTCCTATGCTCACCTGACTTTAATCCAAAAGAAAACCTCTAGGAAATGATGTTTCAGTCCATCTGACACCAATAGGTTGTATGTCATTCTGTTCAGGAGCTCATTGATGGCCTGGTTCAGATCCTAGGAGGAAATACCCCAGGGCACCATCTGTAATCTTATTAGGAGCATGCCACAACATTTTAAGGCATGCATACCATACAAGCATGTGGGGGCCATACAAATGACTGAGTACCATTTTGAGTTGCTGAAATGAAATTTCAGCACAATGGACTAGCCTACTGCATCATTTTTTCACTTTGATTTTTGGGGTGTCTTTGAATTCAGTCCTCTGAAGGTTGATAATTTTCATTTCCATCAAACAATGTGGCATATTTTCATTCCCAACATATTACCTAGTCCATATTAGTATAGATATCCAGAATGATATGTTTTCCCATTGAGATCTAATGTGTTTTTAAAGTGTTCCATTATTGTTTTTGAGCAGTGTATTTAAAACAAATCTTATGTATAGAGAATGATTTGACAACCAGAAATCAGCAATCAGACAAGCCTATGAAAGTGGTTCATCCAATCAACCTTTTGGAAGACATTTTTTACACTGTAGCCACCCCCTTATTACTCTTTGATGCATGCTTTAAGATCACAATCCACCATTATCGAGGGATGGCCATTTCTTCCGTTTGTTTTCTAATATTACTTAATAGTACATTGACGTCTTTTTCAAAATGTATGCAACAATGCTTTTGTTTATTATGCACTGGTGTACGATCATTAAATGTTTAATTGTCTTCATCGCTGCATCAGATTGCTCTATTGATTGGTGTTTCATATATCTGTTGCTTTCTAATATACCTACTAGTATATTGATGTATTTTTGTTCAAGTACGCAGTTATGTTTTGATTTGATTTATCATGTTCTGGAGTAGCATCAATATTTAGGCTGTTACTGTTGGTTATTGCTGGTGGGGTATTTAAAATAACTTTGAATTTGATGTTGTTTAAATGCTAAATTGGGATGTAATTTTCACAATACCTGTAATGAAAATACAGTGCAATCTCAATTCATCTGTGTGTAACCAACATTGTTTCTACATGATAAGATCTTTTAGTATCATGAGTCAGGATCGATACAAAGTGACCAAATATAAAAAATGCAAGTGAACTAAACATGGAATGTATCTATTACAACATGTTCAAAAGGAAAAGAGTCTTCAGTGATATTCAATCAATCCAAAAAAAAAAAAAACTTAATCAGTCCAAAAGATCAACGGATAATCCTGCCACCTTTGTGTGAGATAATCAATTCAAAACCAGGTGCTCAAAAAAGACTCCACCACCAGGGATTCCTAGCAGCTCACCTCCAGCTTTGACTCCTCTTTCACCAGAGAGTCAAAGAACGCTGTTCCCCATTAGGGATGGTCAAACTCTGAATAAATGGATAGATGGATGTCTCTAGATGTATCAGGATCCCAATTTTTTCTCATATAAAATGGTCCACCATAGGGAACAAAAACAATATATCTAGTGCTCTCTGTAAAAACTTTTATTATCGCACAAATGAAAAGAGCTCACTCACATAATGTAGCACTAAGCCGTGCCAGCTGTAATATGCTCCTAAAATACATTCACTGGCTTTCAGCCGTAAAGTCGATGATGGTCATGAGTATAGCCGAATGTCAGCTCCTGCCTCCAGACGTGTTGCATTCTCAAAAGAACCTCTTCAGTGGGACCCTATCTATTATCTATAACTATCTTAACAACCTTATCTTTTATATTTTACCAAAAAATGGGTAAAATATTGCGTAATTACATGTCCCAAAATTAGCTTTAGTGTATTTGTTATTAAAATGTTGCTTTTCACAAACTGTTGCGCTAATATTGTGTGACATAGAAAATTGGAACTACCATTATTTTATTATCTAGGGTGTCTGCTTTCAGAAAATATATAATGTTTTGGGAGTTTAATGAAATCTTGAGGTCTAAAATTATTTCTTTAAACATATGTGCAAAAAACAAAAATGCAAAAATGGCTCTGACAGTGCAAAAGTTAAGGGGACATGGATGTTGTCTTTGTTAGATTTTTTTACAACTGTACTTATTTTTGATGTATTAATGGTTACTTTAATATCTTGAATTAAGTCTGTAGACATCTACTAATAGTAGTTTGCTTGTGATTGTTTAATTATATTATGTCTACAAGGACTCTGGATTTATAGGGGTTTTTGTAGGCCTAAACAATTTGGGATGGTTTCTTCTGGAACCATAAGGAATATCACTACAATGCATATAAAATCCCAAAGTGTTTAAGCAAAGATAACATGAGAGGAAGAGAGAGGGATAGAGACAGAAAGAAAGAGAGAAAATTAGAGAAAGAAAGAGAGTGAGTGGAGAGAAAGAGAACTAGTGAGAAAGAGAATTAAAGAGAGAGATAAAGCCAAGAATGAGCTGTTAAAAAGTCAGGCATATAAAGTAGCTCAGCTTAGCTTGTTCAAAGGTTTATGATCTTTGTCAATGTTTAATCTGAGCTGTATAAAATTGATACCTACATGTGAAGAAGCTGGCAATCAGCTCATCCCTTACCACGTGTTCCGCATTGGTGCTGTGGCTTGTTGAGACAGGCAGCTGATGCACCTCAGGCTTTGTATCCTTAATTATCTCCCAGGAATCATGCAGATGTTATAGAGCACACAGCAAGCCAGAATAACCCTAGAAGCCCTCTGGGGAGAGTAAACAAGGTTCAACCCCAGGCTGGGCCAAGCAGAGAAACTGGGCTTTGAGGAGACTGGTTGTGGTCTCTACAATTGCCAGGGTTCTTGGCAAGGCCTTATTGTAGAGATGTTCTGTTTCAGCCCCAGGGTGCCTGGTGGGAGCCAATGAGCCATGCCAACTGAGGATACCCTGCATCACCTTGAAAGAGAAAAGAAAAAAAACATGTAGTTACTTTTAACATGTTAATGGTACAATATGTCCCCAAAATAAAAAAATAAAAAGACTAGAGATTTTCAGGCCTAGGCTTAATGAAAAAGGCATCAGATTCTTCCCTAAGCTGAGAGAGCACTCATACTGCTAGGTGACCAGTGACTTTCCGTTCCCTTGTTATTTTCAATTCAATGTTAGGGCATTTTCAATAAATCTTTCACAATTTTCCTCTTTATTATATTAAAAGCACCCCACAAAAATATGTTGCCAACAAGCCTTGTAGTAATGTGTTGCCTCAAACTCACTGTGGAAGATTTACAACTCCTTATGGCTTTTTACTTTTAATAATGTTTATTAGTTAAAAAAAAAAAAACAGAGAACACTGGGCAAGCAGTAAATAAATGCCAGAGCAAATACAAAGAAACATAACAAGGACTCAATGGCCAGTATAAAATTCAAACTTAACACCATACATAAAGTAATACGAATGATATGTAAGTGGGATACCAAATGTCACAGATCAGCTGTGGAGCTGATCTGTGTCTTGCGGTTTACATCCTTTTTTTTACCTTTTGCTGCTGTAGGTCTGCTGACACCTTGTGGTTCCACAGACTTGTGCTCTGCTCTTGCTGCACTGACTTAGCAGCTAAAGGTGTCGCTTGCTTTACCTGATGGTTAATATTACCTCCTTCCTGCTACTTCCTGTCCAGCCTCCCATGTGTCTCCCTATTTTAATCCCACTCAGACCAGTTTCTGGTTGCTTGAGTAACACTTGTTCCTGAGCCTCTTCCATGCAATCATTGCTAACCTGATTTTTCCTGGACTGATGTACAGACTCGGTTAGTTCTCCTGATTACGTATGTCTGATGCCTGCCCTGATCTTGGCTCATTAAATGGCTCTCCTTTTGCTCCTTCCATCCATTCATCCATCTGTGCCTGCACTGTGTCTTTAGGTACTCTCCCTGCGAGCAGGGTGAACCTGGGGGTCGTGACCTGGGGTCAGTACACAGCTAAGTCCAAACTCCCGTGAGGGGGTTACTGGCAGAACACCGGCTGGCCCTTAGATTTTATGCCCTGGGGGATCCCGTGTCACCTGCTTGCCTGTGGGCTCACACCAGTAGTACCATAACACCACACTAGCACATCAAGCAATCTTGAACCCTTAATTAAAGAGGAACCAAAAATTACCAGCAAAAGGGCATACTCTCAGCCCTAATAAAAAGCCCTAATAAAAAGACTGGCCCTCACACCCTCCGTGGTCTTAAAAAACAGCACGGTTACAAAAAAAAAAGCAAACAAGAAAAAGTAGACAAAAAGAAGGGAAAAAATAAAGGGAGGAAAAAGAAAGAAGGTCTATACCGAAGGTAGAGAGAACTTTCAAATCACAGTACCAACAGTACGTCAAGATACAAATTTAACATGCATATATACCTAGCCCAAGGTTCTCGGGTCCTTTCAAATTTTTGGACTTGGAGTTTTGAAGACTACTAACAATGTTTTCATGTAACATGATCCATTAAATCTTTCTTCCTGCTGGCTTTTTAATGGTCCCTGCTGCTGCATTCCAGAGTGTTCTACAAAGCTTTTTGTCAATTTAACAACGTTGTACGCAAGAGTTAGATTAATTTCCCCCTTCCCTGCAAACCAAAGTTATAAAAAAATAGCTCGAAATTTCTATGAACATGTAAAACTTGATTTTAGTAAAATATATTGTTTATTATAGTTATGTTACCCTTTGCCTAATTTGGGATGGTGAAGGAAAGCCCTGTACACTTTTGAGCATTCTTGGACTCATTACAGAGATTCACCACTACTTCCTGTTATAATAATGCCATTTGTACAAGACAGGAAGTGACAAACTTCACAGCTGAAATTCAGACATCAGTAAAAAGCCCCTTTCTACGTTAACAAAGGGAATTATCTAACCTCTCTAAATGTCAACATATTTTATTCTTTTGCCTCACTTCCTCAGGACAGTAGTAAAATATGAGTGGTTACTACCCTGCCCACCATCACAAACTTTCTGAGTTTTGCCATGTCATTTTTATTCTGCTTGGTATTAGGATGTTTTAACTGAACAGTACAGACAACTAAATTAGCAGATTTTTTTTTTAATTTGTCCAGGTAATTGTTACTTAGCTTGGTTAATAAGAAGCTTAGCTTTCCTCAGAATTTTAGCAATTTATCAAAGTTGTCCTGCCATGTGATTGTGTATTCTTTCCTTATGTAAACACATGCTCTAAACTAAGTAAAAAAATCCTTGCAAAGTGAATGTGGTCTACTTTTTTAAGCAGCCCCCCCCCCCCCCCGTATTATTGTGGTGTGTCCTACAGACTTTCCATTGACATGTGTTTTTTTCCGTTATAGCTGACATTGGATGTTTCTGGATCTGCTTACCAAAGTTTGAGCAGCTGACTTTTAAATGTTAGTGAAAGGCTGTTTGCCCATGCTGACAGAATATGGGAACAGATGATGATTCTAGTGATTTAGCATGAAAACTGATGCTCCAACAGGTATATATGAGAGAGTGGAGAATAGACCGCAAGCTGTATGAAAACCACTTGACAGGCATAACTGGCCTTCTGCATTAATATGCAGAATGTCATGCAGCAAATAATTACAGTGGTCCAACAGTGAATGGCAGCCTGGAACCATTAAACCGCAGCAATGTTTGTATAAACAATGCAAAAATGCATGCAGCAGATCATCTGTAGCATGTACAATAAAACATTACATCAGGACAACTTAATCTTCAAAGGTGTTTTTTAATCCCTAAATGTGTGTAGTAGGTTTTCCAGGCATTGAGCCTGATGTGGGTCTGCCATTGTTACTGGTGACACTCCCAGCACATTTGAGCTGTAACCCCAGGTGTGAGAACTGAGGGAATGACCATTCCAGCATCTTTGCTTTGTTTTGTTTTATTGTATTTAGGGGATGGGCGAAGGGAATTAGTGGGATACTCCTCTGGCTCAACTAGGTACAATTTTGGGACTTTTCTAGAAAAGTGCCTGTTAGCGCTGTCTTGACGCCAGCCGACGCTAGCCAGCGCTTCCTGATGCTTTGAATATACTGTAACGCTGAAAACTGTGCTGGAACCTCGACTTTAATTCAGAAGATCCAGGACTGTAGAATACTTGACTTCTGACACTGCTTTGCTCAAAAGTCACTGAACAGCTCCCTCCAGCCTTACGCTAGCTTGAGGTAGCTTTTTGGAAATTCCTGTGCTGCTGCTACTCTCAACCTGTACACTCCACACTGTACACTGACTCTTCAGGGCCCAAACTGCAGGCGAACCCTCTAATACTTCAGGGTCCTCAGACCAGGCACCCCCTTTACAGCTAGTGGACTCTTGGATCCCAGAACCTTCTCCGGAGTGGTCCCCTCTGACACTAGATAGACCCACAGGGGCAATCCACAGTACTCACGACCTTTGTAGGCTTTCCTGGGACTGGACCCCTGTTTCTCTCCACTGGTTCTCGGCACACCAGATCCCCCTCAGCTCAGCTCAGCACCCTCTGGATTCTCAGGCAACACCCAGAGACATCCGCTTCCTCTGACAGGAGGAGAGACAGCCGTACTCTCCCTCCTGGGACTCTGCTTCCCGCCAAAGACCCCGAGTCATGCACTCCCCTCAAACTTATACCCACTCCCAGAATCCTCTGCAGTGGAATCTGCCTTCTGGGGTAGATACAAGCCCGAATGTATCTCTGATTGGGTATCCTCCACTGCCCAATGAAAAGCATCTCACAGGGCCAGTGGGGAGACTCCCCTCTCAGCAGACACAAGTGGGAGCCATGACAACCTACCTGACCAAAATAAATCATGGCTCTGCTATTAGGCAGACAAAGCACACTATATTTTAGGGTGCTACATCTGCAAATCCAGATACTCCATCAGCAGGACACCCCCCCCCCAAAAAAATAAAATAAAAACCCGCACAAGCACAAGAATTTTAGATATCCCTCACACGTTTACCACACTTCACCAAACCCCTCAAACCAACAAACACATTCACTTCCTGTTCCCTTGCACTGTCACCTTCCCTAAATCCAGCACAATTTGCCTATACATTGATCTAGTACTACCCCCACAGATGCTCACAACTTTGCACCACTGAACCTTTCAATTCACCCTCTCAAACCTTTAACACACTTTACATTCTTCACAACCCCACACAGCACAGTTCTTTCAGGATTCCTCTATACTCTCTGCCACCCACTTCTCCTATGTTTTCTCTCACAATCATCCCCCTATCAGCCAACACAAACCTCCTCAGCCACCATTATTCACCATGCTCTTATTCCTCCCACAGCCCCTCCCTAACTCCTCATAACCTCCTTCTTTTTGGATCCTACACATTCATCCTTAAACTTCTTCCCATGCCATCTGTCTTCTCCTTAACCCACTCAAACATTCTCCAATCCTTTATCCTCTCCTTAACCCCCTCCAATGTTTTCCTAACCTCTGCCTGCTTTTACACTATCCGAACCTACATATATCAACCCTCTCAAAGTCAATCAAAATACATTTAGACATGAACCTTAACTTAAACCTAAAATGATATATTGAAAAGATTAACACATTTATTCCTAAAATACACTTCTAATAAATAGACCCTTCAGTATTATGTTGGTTATTTGGTTTTATTATGACCTTGAGGGTGGAATATTGTATTGATTTGGTATTGATATGGAAATGTCCTTGTGTTTTTCTAGCCCCAATCTTGGGATTGTCCCCCTGCATTTTATTGGAATAAAATTGTATCTGGACTGCTTAGCAGTGGTGTGAAGCTTAAGTTTTCATTTTTGTTACATCACAAGCCAAGGAGTCCATGTAGATCCTCTGGGGTGTGGAAACTGACTGCCTGGGAGCCATATTATTTAAATGAATGTCAATAGTTTGAATGTGAATGTGGTGAAGTTTTACTTTGTGAAGAATATCCAATCAGGTGCAAGAATAATAAAAATAATTTTTGCTTGCACATGATTGGATGATGGTAATCAGCAGAGCTTCACCACCTTCATTAAGCTCTGGGGAAAATAAGTGCACATTTTATTTGCATTTAATGTATCAACCCCAGTGTGTTACATTGCCAAGCCAAAATTCAGCTCAGTGCTACTAAACATGAACATAGGTAGCAGACACTCTTTCTTTCCATGGACTGTTTTAGAACTGGTACATTTTCTTCATTTACATTATTTTCATTCAAACGTTTTCTATTTGTGTTAAACCTGCACTTTTTATAGGTATGAGCTGTATGCTGTAAATAAATTGCTGAATTAATTTAAAATTGTGCTGTGCCATGGCATTCTATGGTCAGATACACCATTCTCATGCATGCTCTGAACCAGGTTCCTAAATTTGACCTTACCAAATGACTCAAACCTGATGAAAAGGCTAATACATTTTGGGCAGCATGAATTTGCCTTGGCACAATGTCAGCATATTCGTGTTAGCTTAAGTAAACTAGGTCAAATATACCGGAGGAAAAATTTACAGATGATTGCAGGTAAAATATTACATTTTATTAAAAAGGAATTTTCTGATTGTTATATTTTTTTATGAATTCAATTCATAAAAAGAGAGAAAAGGCATACAAATCAACAAGAGCAGTGAATTGAAATACAGCTGAACATCAAGGAAACAGCAGAACAGGAGGTGTATATCATGTAAACATAGCCGTATGAGCTAATGATTGTTATATTTTTGTATAGTGATGTGATCCTTCTTGCAGGCGGCCCAGGAAAAATGACCCTTTTCTGACACTAAATCAGTGGTTGAGGCTGTCACCGGGTACCTTGTTGCAGTCTTCCTTCTGCTGGGCCCTGGTTTCCTTTTTGCTTTGACAGGTAGACTTTAGTCAATGGAGCAGATAAGGATTGTGGCTTAGAAAGAGCGAGTCTTGTGACTTTCCCCAACGGAATTGCAAGACAACCCGAATCCCAGTGTCATGAAGGATCTTGACAAATATGCTGCTCATGCCTGCTTGTGCAACTCTGAGCTTGCAACACTGCAGTGGAACTTCAATTGCAGGCAAGAGTCCCATCAGGAGCTGAAGGGGAACATGTTGATCAGCACAGAGCTGCACCAAAATTACACAGAAGCCCCCTGCAGCCACCAGACTTGGCTGAGCTACAGCATGGTAAGTTAGCAGAAAAGCATGCAATCTGCTGCTGGGATGTTGTGTGTGTGGGTTTTACAAGCTTGGGCTATACACTCACTTTTGCATTCTCCTCTTGGGCTCTTATTATCTTATCTTAATATTATTATTTCTAGAGCTGCACACTGCCCTCATCCCCAAAACTTTATCTGCTATCTCTCAAGTGCTGCCCCAGTGATCTCCTTCTTTTATTTATACCCAGTTTGAAATTGCTTGTTGCAAGCTTTTATCCATTCTGATTGGTGTGTGTATTCATGTGACAAGTCATGCAAACGTGTCTGCTTCAGGGACTTAACATTCTATTACAATTGAGAATTGAAAGTACACAGGGAACTGGAGTTGTAACTGACAGGAACCAATCAGTTTTCACCGTTTATTTTTAGACAAACAATAAACAACAATTTCATTGTTTGCTGTTGGATACAACTGCAATTGTGTGCTATTTTGCTTCTTGGAAGGTTTAATGGATCATCCCTATAGCTTCTTGTGATAATATGTTATAGATGTAAAATGTATCTATAGCCCAAGCTTTTTTCTTGTTTATTATGGATAGAATATAGAATGTTTACAAAGAGAGTTGGCAACCAGTCGATTATAATCTACCTGTTTATCATAGCCATGTTGGGGTATAGAAGGTTTTAGAAGAATTTATTGGGCCCTGGTGTCCTAAAAGTACCTCTGAAATTGATTACAGCAAACAACAGGTGAAGACCTAAAATCAGTGGTGTGTTTAGACTGTCTATAGAAGAAAATATAAACACTTTCAAAGAATTTAGAACTCTATATTACCTGTGAGGGCAGGGCCATTCGAAGGAATTTGGGGGCCCCAAGCAAAATGCACATGGAGGCCCCCCCGAAACCCCCACACACACGCAAAGCAGGAACCACAGCATAGCCATACAGTTTAAGTATCTATCTATATATATATATATATATATATATATATATATATATATATATATATATATATGTACATATATGATATAGATAGATAGATATAGATATAATAAAGAAAGAAAGAAAGGAGAGAGAGAGAGAGAGGAGGGGGACAGATAAACAAAAAGAGACATAGGAAGACTAAGATTAGAAGGGAGATAGAAAAAAAAAGGAAGAAGTTTTCAGACCTGGGCACTGGGCAGATGTAGAAGCAGAGGGTCCTAGCAGCTACTCACCCTGATGCTATCTGCTCCTCACTCATAAACATGGCTGCAGGAATTTTAATTGCATTTAGATCCCTGCTATCTGTATACAGTAGGAGCTGTCAGTCTGCACTGTCCATGGGCTGGATAAAGTCTAGCTGGTAGGCCAGGGATCTCTCTTGTGTCTGCAGATCTTATCAGACTTTTTACAAACCTGTTGAGGCAGAGAGGGGCCCCCTTGAGGGAAATCCCGATAACAGTGTCATTGCACTTTACTGCATTGACGATCAAAGGGGCGCTCACAGCCTTACACAGTGTCGTTGCATTTATTCTTAACCAGTCGTTGTCTTGGGGCCCCAGGCCAGCTTGGGGCCCCAAGCAATTGCTTGGTTTGCCTGCCTTGTAGCAACGGGCCTGTGTGAGGGTTTGGGGGCAGACAGTCCAATATAAAAACATGAACTTGATGGTAGTTTAGGGCACAACGACAACCTCACAATATGTCAGTAAAGTAGTAAACTTGGTTGTTATTAGGGATGATCGAACTTTTCAAAAGTTCCGTTCGGCCAGAACATCCGAGCTTCCCGAAAGTTCGGCCCGGATTTCAGAACCCCAATGAAATCAATGGGACCCGAACTTCGGTAATCAAAAAACACTGTTTTAAAGCCCTAAAACCCAATAAATGCCCCTAAAAAGTGCCTAGGGTTCTGGGTCATACCCCAGGGACTATTAATCACACAAAAAAAGTTCTTAAAAATTTTAATTTTTGATAGAGAGCCAATTATTGAAAATATATAAAAAAAAAAAATAAAAAAAAATAAATAAATTTCTTTGGATTTAGTATCTGGGGGGTCTAAAAAGTGTACCTGTGAAGTTTCAGCTCTGTAGCATGTCCAGAGCTATAAAAAAAAAGATCCATTGTATTAGGTCACTTATAGAACAGGATAGTGGCTTCTCTCTTTTCACACCTTGCCGGTTTAGTAGCAAGCATTTTTTTGGGCATTTTTTGGGGTCTTTTGAGGCAGGCAAAACATCTGAACTTGTGTATAAGGGTATATATACACACATACTTATATGTATATATACACCTAGACATATATAGGTGTGATAGTAGCAGAAATATATGCTTGCACTAATGAAATAATTTACACTAATATGGCTCCGCTCCTATAACACCTATATATGTGTAAGTGTAAAATACATATAAGTATGTGTGTATATATACCACTATACACAAGTTCAGATGTTTTGCCTGCCTCCAAAAACCCCCAAAAAAATGCCTGCAACAACACACCTGGGCGTTTTTTTTTTTTTTTTGACGCTAGCGTTTTTTTGGGCATTTTTTGGGGTTCTTTGGAGGCAGGCAAAACATCTGAACTTCTGTATAGGGGTATATATATACACACACACACTTATATGTATTTTACACATACACATATATAGGTGTGATAGGAGCGTAACTATATTGGTGTTAATTATTTCATTAGCGCAAGTAGTGTTTTCTGCTCCTTTCACACCTATATATGTGCAGGTGTATATATACATACATGGGTGTGTATATATACCCCCTATACACATGTTCAGATGTCATGCCTGACTCCAAACATGTGCTCAAAAAATCCCTATAGACGCCTGCAGCCAAAAAGCAAGCTGACAGGGGAGAAGCCATATTACTGCAGCGAATGTGACTTTAGAGAAACTAGCTTTTCTCTATAGCGGTCACCCTGATATGGAAGGGTTTGGTCACCCTGCCATAGCAGTCAGTGTCAGTTCAGCCTACACTACATTACGGTCACCCTGGCACGTAACACTTTCCCTACAGAAACTAAATTTTTGCATCTAACTAAAGTGTAAAAGAGCACTCTAACTACACTAGATATCCCTTTCCTCACACTAATAAATGCTAAATGACACTTTTAAAGTAAAATTAACAGAACTGCTTCCACTCTCTTCCATGTCCCTGTATTACAATGCTAGGAATTTGTATCTTATCTTATATACTGGGGAGCGTATTCACTAATGATTGGCCTAGGGACCCCCTAGTCACTCCAATCACATTCCTAGCATTCTCCTGCCCCCTCAATTGGCTTTTGCTAATGGTTCTGGTCCAATCATGGGCTTTTAAAGCCCATTTCCTGTCCCATTGCATTTTGGTCGGTTCTGGTTGCCGAATTCCGAACGTTTTCAGCAAAAAGTTCTAAATTCGGCCGAACCTCGAACAATCAATGTTCGGGTCGAACCGATGTTCGACTCGAACCATTCGATCATCCCTAGTTGTTATCCCACTCATGAGCAAAACTGAAATAAAAACTGCAGCTAAAAGAGTAGACTGCTCTAACAGGTCACCTGAATTGACCCCAGGTGAACACATTTAGGATGTAACTGAGCCTTTATTGCACAATAATTCCATATTAGCAGCTATCATTCACTACATACCACACCAAATTACATGAGAAACCTACTCACAAATGAACAATAAAGAACAAACTCATAAACATGGTGAAAAGCCTAACTTCAGGGTTTAGAGATCAGATGTTGACCCAAATAAATAATAGAAATTCACAAAGAAGGAAACCCAGGCAGGCCCATAATCTCAGGTATTGAAATGCTCACTAAAAGTATCTCCGACTCAGTGGAAGATATCTTAAAACTTCAGGCCTATAAAACACCCAAAGACATTCATTCCCTATAATGATGATGTTACAGCCTATCTAAAGTAACTTCAGAAACTGGAAACTGAAAAACTTTTTTTTTTTATATAATACAGTTTCCCCTAACTCAGAACTACATTTCCTCTGGCCAGGACCCTTTCTTTCAGCAGATAGGAGTGGCAATAGGATCAGAGTTTTCCCTTCAATACATAAATCTTCTTATGGCTAAAATAGTGAAGGAGCACCTATCTACGTGCCAATAGAACCCATATAACTTTAAATTAAACAAATCAGCATATCAACGTGACAGTACTAAGCAGGAATTGGGGCAATGCTGTTTTTACTCAGTGTATTGCCGATCTTTATCTATGGAAAAAAGTAGGGGGTGTTTAAGCGTGGCCTACCAGTATTTCAATTCTTTAACAGGATACTCCAAATCATCATAAAAAAAATATATCATACTTCATTATACCAAAAAAATTAGCTAAAACATACAAGAGTATTTGTACTTAAACATTCAATGTACTACAATAGAGAATTACTGTCAAGTGTACAAATTCAGTTACCCGTTTCGCATTTCATATCGCTTCTTCAGAATACTGTTCACTTGTGACAGTTATCCAATACAAGATCTTTCATATCTAGGAGTAAAAAGCATACAATAAGATTACATACATATGTATATGTTTATATTATTTAAACAAAACAAAATTGGTAAGGGCTATCCCCACCAGGTAAGATATGGAGAAAGAAGGAGAGAAAAAAAAAACACAACTATTCACAAAAACAAGAAAACTGTGCCAGGCACATTTTATTTGTTTCTATAAGCAGTTGTGCTTTTTTTTCTTCTTTCTCCATCTTTCTCCTTTCTCCTAGATATGAAAAATCTTTGATTAGATAACTGTCACAAGTGAATACAATGTTCTGAAGAAGAGATATGAAACGCAAAACGCATCACTGAATTTCTACACTTCACAGTGAAGCTGGGTTCACACTTAATATGGATGCGGCTCACAGCAGGGGTCCGGTGCATCCCTGTTCTCCCTTTCAGGGATGAATCAGGGCTCCATTGAGAGATGAGTACACTCTCCTGTCATGCAGGAAACCCGCATCAAATTCACACTAGTGTGAACCCAGCCTAATTTTTTATTGTAGTACATTGAAAGTTTGAGTACAAATACTCATGTATGTTTTTATCAAATTTTTTTGCACACTTAAGTATGATATATCTTTAAATGATGGTCTGGAGTATCCTTTTATAGAATGTAAATATCGGCAGGCCATACTTTGAAAACCATTCCTTTTTTTTCCGTTGCTTTTGATATGTTTTTGGGTTGGTGACCTCCCGGCATAAACATTGTTTGATTCCCACTGCTGCTTAGGCAGCCCCATTCTTTATATGCATGTGCCATGTATTGTCAATCTTTCATCTCCTCATGTTAGTGACTTTTTACAAACAAAATTGATTTTATTTTTAATACTACACCGTAAGATTTGCCCTTTTGTTGTTTTTATGCTTTGTGCAAAGAGTGCTGCTGAGCCAGACAATGGGAAAATTCTAAAGCTGTGTAACAGTCAGGCACATCTGATCTCGGTTTTCTGAGATAAAAATACCTGGTAAGGAGCTTTGGAACACTGGTGGCACGCTTGTGGAGCACACCTTGGTGTGTAGTGGTTCACAGTTGCCATGACATTTCCTCATGACAAATCTATGGGATTGGATCACAAGATTATTTGCTTTATAGGGATCTTCTTTTATGTGGATGATTTCTACATTGACAGTTTGAATATATTTCTTGTTTAATGTTGAACATTATTCACTTGTATGTGATTGTTTGTTTGCACCACTTCTTTTGTCACTTTGATATTTATGTTGATATGTTTTATGTAAAGTGATAGCACATGTATTCTTCAGTTATATCAAGGAGATACTGAGAAGAGCCATTCCTCAACTGCATTAAAGCTGAAGTGAAATAAAGTTAAGTTGAAATCTGCTAAATGCATTCCAGTGTTGTAAATATAAAGTTATGACTAATAATTAATATGGTCATTAGTGTTGTTGTGGAAACAGGAGTGCCTGCCAGGTAAAGAATGTAAACTCCTGCGATTCAAATTAATTTCTGCAGCGACTTGGTTCTTTCCCAGAGATTATGAATTTATTGGATCCAGTAATACCAGTCTACCAGTATATATAAAAATAATACAACAATCAGAAGCCTCCAGAGTCCACAGTTCTCCTGTCATATCCTATCTTAGCAAGCATATAGACACTCCACCCATCTAGCATATATGTCTGATCTATATTGTGCACCAAGGTGGCTTCCCTGCATGCAATGATGTACAGTATATTATATTCTAATTCATTCCTTCCAAAAATACTCTCTCAGCAATCAAAATCATTCCCTGATATACAGTTTACTTCCCCATCTAAACATGTAAAGGCAGCTCATTGGTTGATCAAACACTTTTGATCTTAACGTAAAAAGACCCTTATACTGAAAATAACAATTAAGGCTACTATAGTTAAAATCCTTGTTGCTTAAAACAGTAAACGATTGCCCATTTGACGAATTAATTACCTTTTTGTTATTACAGGTACAGTTTGTCTTTTTATTAGAATTAGCATAGAAAGAGTCTGACAATTCTATTAATCTTGATGACTTCCCTTTTAATGTGTACATGGACTGTTACCTGTCCATGCCTGTACATTCAGAAACACACACACACACACACACACACACACAATATATATATATATATATATAGTTATATCAAAAACACAATGAAAGTAACAATTTGCCTTCTCCCAGCACTCATATACCCTAATCATTCATAAAAACAGAATTCCATCCACAAACAGCCGCTGCTATAAAAAATACACATCTTTCAAAATTATGCTTCTAACACCCAAAATGGAAAAAAAAGCATTAGCAGCGCAAATTATAAAAAAAAAAACAATTCATAGAAAAAGGTTACAAAGCATCACATTTGGATAAAGTAATTGAAGAAGTGAGCCTGATATCTCAAGATAGTTGTTTGACAGATAGGAATAGATCTAGGGGAAACAAGAATGGGGATTTATACGTAATTGTCATGCACAATATAGAGAGGTCAAAACCATATTTAGGAAATCTTGGAATGTATTTTAATATCCATATTTTATATCATAATATCATATTTTATATCCATATTTATATGGATAGGGGGCTGAATAAAGTACTCCCAAGTGACCCTACTTTTATTTATAGAAAGGCGCCATCTTTTGGTAATAGGGTGGTAAAAAAGGTTTCCACAGATGTTCTGGATAGGGCCTGATTTTATGCCTGTAGGAAATGTAGGGCATGCCAACAGGTAGATACACATATCTACTAACTGCTATCTACTAACTACGTTTATATCTACCGCGAATGGAAGGGAGTTTGAGATTAGGGATTTTATCTCCTGTAGTTCTACCTATGTTGTATATGTGCTGGAGTGCCCATGCGGTTTATTATATATTGGCCACGCAAAAAGAATGTTGGGTAAATGTATCTTCAAACACATACATAACATTAGCATAGGTTTTAAGGACCACAGTGTTTCCCTGCATTTTAGATGTAAACATAACAGGGACCCATTAGGGCTAAAGTTTTGGGGCATTGATAGGACTCACCCAGTATGGAGGGGAGCCAGTAGGGTGAGGGAACTATCTAGATGTGAGACCAAGTGGATTTACCTAACCAACACTTTAAGCCCCAGGGGAATGATTGTTAAATTGGATTTCAACTGTTTCATAAGTGATTATTAACTCTTTATGATGGCATATGAGATTGATTTTTAATTACATTTTTATGTTTATTTCAAACTCGATTTTATTTTTACTAATAATATCATTTTTTTGTATTGATATTAGCATATATTGGGTGTTATGACAACAAATTTGCCTTAGTGAGGTATATTTTAATTAATTAGTTTATCTAATTGTTAACGATATGATTTGATGTGAAATCAATACACTGGAGTGAGGACACGTGAGGTAAATAGGACTATTTTATAAAAATAGTGTGTTGTAGTTCATCGCCATTTGTAGGGATAGATCCCCCTACATGTTCCGATTTCAACAGTTGGTCAAATATGGACCTTCCTAATAGTCATTCATTTGGCCAATGGGTTCAATAGGCACTAGGTTGATGCTGCAATCGTGATCGTGGAACGAGGAACACGCTGGGCGATATTGATAACCACCTATTAGGATTGATAATATATATATGAATACCTTGATTGGTTTAAGTTCACCACGTGTGTAAATCTCTCCTATAGTGTTGGAATAGGATGTGGTTTTTCCAGTCTTGGTCCTTTGGGTGGATACAGGGTTATTTTCTCTGTTGAGAGCCCATAAATTGAAGGAGCCACGCCGGGTGGCCAAGCCCTCTAACGAAGTTGACGATGAAACGATTTAGGACGTGTCATCCGGGCTACCAGTATAGCAGGCAGCGTGCAGCTCAACCTGGGAATCACCGTGTACTGTTTCTTCTGAAGGGCGGTGAGAAAGATACATGCTGGGGATTTGGAATAGGGGGGTTTGGTTTACCAACAAACGTTTGTAACAGAGTCACTCTATGAGATTGTTTCTTTCCTATGCTGAGGAGAGGAGGATATTTATATACAGAAAACTCTGTTGGGAGAATGTGTCTGTGTTTAAGGCATTTTTAATCTGTGATCTGGGGAGTTCAATATCCATAGGGAGCTTTATTCCATGAGGTGTGCTGATGGGAAATGGTAGCAGTACTTGAATGGTTTACCAAATACATGCAAAGAATAATCATTGCAAGAAGACTTTTATTCAAAATAAACAATGAGAACAAGCAGATTCACCAACATTCTTGCTCATGTATAAGAACTCGAGCATATTACTAAGATGGATGGATCCAGGTTGGCAGAAAACCACATAAAATATTGCAGCGGGCAGAGCTCTTTGCTAGAAGGTCCACAGAGGACCAGATCCGGTCCAGATGCCTTATATAGCCTCACACCAGCATTCCAGGTATTACCATTGGCTGCCATTCCCCACCTGGAATAACTGAGGAAAATATTAAAGGGGCAGTGTGCCCAATACACAGTAATGACAAAGATTACAAAAATTAACAGCAGCTTAGAGAGAAAAGGGAGGGGGGAGAGCAGACGCAGTCCCACAAAGGTGTGCCTTAAGGGTTGTGCCCCCCTTTAACATTCTGAAAAGAAGGGCACTTGCTCTCAGTGTGTAAGTAGTGGTCTTTGTACAGAAGTCTAAAAAGAAATATGCAAAGTTGAGCCTACAGCTCTCTGATGAGCAAAGTCCTCTGTTGATTGATGAGCTCTAGTCCAAAGCTAAAGTAGAGTATATAGGTGCAGTTTTTTTTCCTGTTCAACCAGCTGTGCTATTGTAGTCTGTCATCCAATGAGAAGTGAAAGGGGGCGGGGTCAGGTCACAACTTGATTTCTGAATGGACACAGTCTGCCCTGGGCAACGGGTGTCCCCATAGCAAGCTGCTTGCTGTGGGGGCACTCAACAGGAGGAAGGGGCCAGAAGCCCTGAAGAGGGACCCAAGAAGAGGAGGATCCGGGCTGCTCTGTGCAAAACCACTGCATAAAGGAGGTAAGTATAACATGTTTGTTATTTTTAACTAAAAAAAAACAGAGACTTTAGTATCACTTTAAGCTTAACTGAAGCCTAAATCATTGCTACCTGGGAAAACCTTCACTCTTTTTCCTGCAATGTTTATAGAATGCTGGCTGTTAGATAATTTTTGCATCCAGTTTTTTTTCATGTTATTTTTCACAGTTGAATACAAATAAAGTAATTTACTACATGCTCACAAGACTGATAAACCTGTCCTTTCTTCAAATGTTATGGGAGAATTTTCTATTGTTTTAATTATGCACATTTGTTGCTCTGTTGAGATTAATAAATATACAGTGTGGCTCTTTTTTATCCTAAAAAAGGAAAGGAATAAAAAAAAAACAATTTTTTTATATCACCTACAACTTCAAAATATTTAAAGCCCTTCTACAATGCAAGGCCTTTTTAAAAAGGTATAGTCTTAGAACAAGGCTTAAGAAATGAAATTTGTATTCATCAGATTAAGTCTGGAAACATGATGCCTGATTCTGTTTTCTATCTTGGATTTTACTGTATTTCCAATGTCACGGGTATTGCAACAGCTCTATGTTACAGGTATTGAATACTTACATTGAAAACAAGTCATCTCTGTAGATCACAGTAAAAAGTAATGTTCTCTGGGATGGTGAGAGAGCACAGCCATTCAACAAAAGAAAATTTGCAGCATGGAAAAAGGAAGCAGGAAAAACTCCTACACTGTGTATTGAGGTTTCTAGGCTCATGAGCTACGCAAAATGAGAGCTTGAATGTGTTATGAATGGTGCTTATTCACAGTGCTGTTTAAAGCAGCCTATGGAATCACTGCTGAATGAATGTGGGAATGCGTGACATTCCTCTCTCCAACTGGCCAACCAAATCTAGCATTCTATCTAATTTTGTGAGTGAATTGAAAAAGATTTCTAAAAACACAAATATAAATTGGTAGCAATTATACAGCATATGCAGTCATATAAAGACTGTTTAAGATTAAAAAAATATCCACAAATTTCTTGGGTATGGTGCTTGAAATGAAAAATAATACAGTAAAACCTTGGATTGAGAGTAACTTGGTTTGAGAGCGTTATGCAAGACAAGAACGTTTTTTTATAAATTTTGATTTGATAAACGAGCGATGTCTTAATATACAAGTAGCGTCATGTCACAACAGAGTATAAAAGAGAAGAGAGGCACCTCTAAGCGCAGCAATATGGTTACATTTAATGAAGGTACAACATTTAGCAACTCACATGATTGATGCTTAAAACAGGCACATCTAAGTATGTAGGTATCCGGGGTGAAACCTGTAAGACAAAGGTATTTTGAGCTAGTAAGCATCGCATTCTAGCTCATTATGAAATACTTACTTTAGAAAAAAGTCCCCCAGCACACACCGCTGAGATGGCTAACATCTTCCCTGGTATTTCTTATGGATTCGCAGGCTCCAGTCCTGAGAGTGACCGGAGCCACGATGACGTCACTCCCACGTGCATGCATGTGGGAGCCGCAAATCAAGGCACAGGGCTCTGAAGAAACGGCACGGGCGACCGTTCCTTCAGAGCACATGCGCCAATGATGTCATCGGTGGTGTATATAAGAAATATCTCTTTTACGGTAAAGTTTAG
This sequence comes from Pelophylax lessonae, assembly GCF_965119305.1. Lineage (NCBI taxonomy): Eukaryota > Metazoa > Chordata > Amphibia > Anura > Ranidae > Pelophylax > Pelophylax lessonae. Next base: position 406,231,184 of record NC_138768.1, on the reverse strand, counting down.
GAGATATTTACAGTACCTATAGGTAAGCCTTATTGTAGGCTTACCTATAGGTACAACCAAACTAAGGAGGTTTACTTCCTCTTTAAACCTTCTTGCTTGTTCACTAATATTGCTATTTTATATTACATAGTATAATATACAGTATACAAAATTTGAACATCATCAAAAAGTTAATTTATTTAATTGATTCAATTCAAAAGGTGAAACTTAATTTTGATAATTATGGCTTACAGCTAGTGAAAACTCAAAATTCAGTATCTCAGAAAATTTGAATATTACATAAGACCAATAAAAAAAAAGGTTTTTAATACAGAAATGTTAGCTTACTAAAAAGTATGTCCATGTACAGTACAGTATGCACTCAATACTAGGTCAGGGCTCCTTTTGCATGAATTACTGCATCAATACAGCGTGGCATGGATGAGATCAGCTTGTGGCACTGCTGAGGTGTTATGGAAGCCCAGGTTGCTTTGATAGCAGCCTTCAGCTTATCTGCATTGTTGGGTCTACTGTCTTTCATCTTCCTCTTGACAACAACCCACAGATTCTCTATGGGGTTTAGGTCAGGTGAGTTTGCTGGCCAATCAAGCACAGTGAAACCATGATCATTAAACCAGTTATTAGTACTTTTGACAGTGTGGGCAGGTGCCAACTCCTGCTGGAAAATGAAATCAGCATCACCATAAAGCTGGTCAGCAGAGGGAAGCATGAAGTGCTCTAGAATTTTCTGGTAGAGGGCTACGCTGACTTTGGACTTGATGAAACACAGTGGACAAACACCAGCAGATGACAAATCACCACAGACAGTGGGAAATTTTGCATTCAATTTTGCATTCATGGGAAATCAAGGTCCCAGAGTCTGGAGGAAGAGTGGAGAGGCACAGAATCCAAGTTGCATGAGGTCCATTGTGAAGTTTCCACAGTCAGTGATGATTTGGGGAGGTGTGCTTTCCAATATTGTGATTGCTGTGATTAACTATCACAGTGGTCACATGGTTGCAAGCTTTCGATTGCAAGTATGCATCAGGAGCTGCCTGTGACAACTTAATTACTGTTCTAAGGGTGTTTAGTGAGTGGGCTTCTAGCACAGAAAGACCATTCCCTATAGGTGCATATATGTGGCCTGCCTATGCGCACAGCTGGTAGGAACAGGTTAACGATTTCATTATTGTAGAATTTGGCCATATCAATTAAAACTATAACATATATTTTGTCCTTGAATCAAATGTAACAGTTTGGTTTATTTACTGTACTGCACAAAAGTTTAGACATTTTACACTCTACTTCAGAGCAGAGTTTTTAGTCATTTGTCATTATAAATTGTGGTAATTATGGAAACTATTTAGAAAATTAGGGATGGAGATCTACAAAGAAGAAGAATCTTATTGGGATGCTGACAGTTTTTCTTTATTTGAGTCATGTACCTCCTCATAATGGGATTATGCTGGCAATAGATATATTATATACGTGTATATATTTTTCATTTGATCTGAAACAAATACTTTTGGTATTAAGATGTGGTGTGACTTGTTTGCAGTTTCCTATAGTGGCAACCATTCATAGAGAATTATTTTTATTGTATATGTATTTAATAATGGAAGATAAAATACATGGAAGAACGAAACATACAGTCATGGTGTGTTATGACTGATCTTGTAGAAAACATGGGAAAATACTGTTTCCATTTCAACACTGTTTTATACTCAGTTACACATACTGTACCTTTGCGTAAGGCCCCTTTCACACGAACGATCCGATCAGATCCACCTGTCAGTTTTTTAGGCGGACCTGATCGGATCCTCCACGCACCCCTATGGGGCAGCGGGTGACATGTCCGCTGACACCCGCTGCCATCTGCATCCGATCCTGTCCGTGAAATCCGGATGGATGGAAACCCTATTTTCCATCCGTCCAGGGGATCGGATCGGATGGGATCGAATAAGAGCGGACAATTCCCCCATAGAGAGCAGCAGGGCTCTGACACCTCCCTCTCCGCACACAGAGCAGAGAGGGAGCTTTCACCTGCCTGCTCAGTGGGCATTGGTGGATCATGTGAAAGAGCCCTAAAAGTTTGGAAAAATGAAAAAGTAGGAAGTAAATGATGTTTAGTACACATAATTTATTGTAAAGTATGTAGGCAATGACAATATACAGTATGTGCTAAATGTACATAAAACTGAAAATTGCTATCCTGGAATGTCTACATTTTTTATTTTATTGACTAATTTTTCTACTGCTGACAGGAAGTAGTGTCATGATGTCATAATGAATAAACAACCCTGGTTTCACTGTGCCTTTCCTTCCATTTTCTCTACCAAAGCTGGTGGAAAAACGACTTTAATAAGTAAGTCATTATCATGTCCTATGGAGGGGGTACATGTGGACCCTGGGGGCATATTCTATATTAATTCCATCCTCTATACACTTCTGCTATACTTTGCTCTCTTCATGGGCAAATTGCACAATATTATCTGGAAAACTAAGCATACCTTAGCATATTTTGATAGGGCTACTTCCTCTAAAAGCAGAACCTCATATTTATCTGCTTTGGCCTTTGCAGGAGATTTTACAAATAGTTAGGCTGGGTTAACACTTATGCAAATTGGATGCGGGTTTCAAAGGAGCCGTTTCACACACCATCGGGGCGACCGTGGTCAGCACTTGGAAAGGGTGTTGTACATCTTAAGCTCTGAATCAGGTGCGAATCAGGGCCAAATTTCTGCCTGAATTTGCACCTAATCGGTGAATAGGGATACACAGAACCCCCTGCTGTGAACCGCCACCGCAGCAAGTGTGAACCCGACCTTAGTGTTTGAAAAAAACCTCATCTACAGCTGATCTACAGTTTACAGATCTAATCCCCTCAAAAAATTATATTCCGTATAGATTCGGCATCCTCTTCATAGATATTTTTTATCAAACGTATCAGCCATCTGCTTTCCCTAAATTGGCCTTACCTATCCACAAACAAAATTTCACCAAGTATCAAGCCAGTCTGATATGAATGTATAATGGTAAAAATGACTTGATTAGGATAAAGGGATAAAACCTTGTACAGGATCTTAACATTTGTCTGTGGTAACAAGATGGGTCTATAAGACTCAAGGTAAGAAGAATCTATATTTGGGATAAGCCATGTTTTGGGATACGAATTTAAAGTACTTAAAATATATATCTCAGGAATTTTGAACATTCACAAGCTTGCTCATAAAGGTTGAGAAGCCGAGGGGGTCAAAGACTCGATATAGGTGGCAAACTCTACAGATAGGTCATCTTTGTTTGGAGCCTTGGCTCTGGTGAAGATAGCAATTATGGTTTTAGTCTCCTTTAAAGTTAGTAGGGCCTCCAGCAAAAACACTATGGCAAAGAAATTAAATGCAGTTGCAAAGGAATTTTTGTTTACAAACTATTTTTAATGATGTATGAAAAAAGAGTGCAAATGACCCAAAGGGTTAGCATCATACAAAATAATAAAAAAAAGAGTAAGAAGCTCACAAGAAAAACAGTTCAATATACACTAAACAGCTATATGGCTATATCTTTACAGAATAATATAAGGATACCGATAAAGCTTGGCATACAATATAAGACATAAAATAAATAACAGAAAAAAGAGTAGCACAACATACGACTATGTAGCGCTCCCCCCTTAAGGCTGCAGATTAACTGGGATCTCCCACCCTGCATAGCCAGGCACACCAAATTTCCACAGGCATTCAGAGTCAGAGAACAGTTTGTGACTTTGTTTTTTTTTTGTTATTCATTGAGGGATAACAGTCCTACAGTCAGGTCCATAAATATTGGGAAATTGACGCAATTCTAATCTTTTTGGCTCTATACACCACCACACTGGATTTGAAATGAAACAAACAAGATGTGATTAAACTGCAGACTTTCAGCTTTAATTTGAGGGTATTTACATCCAAATCAGGTGAACGGTGTAGGAATTACAGCAGTTTGTATATGTGCCTCCCACTTTTTAAGGGACCAAAAGTAATGGGACAGATTTATGGCCGGAATACACGATAAGAATATCGGACGAAAATTTCCGTTCAGCGAGCGATCGGCCGATATTCTACTTGTTAATGTCCAGCCATCAATGAGCGATATCGATATTATGAACGAAAAATACCGTTTGAAAAACCCGAAAAATTCTGTCGTCTCGTTTGCGAAAGAACGATATTCTATACGTTGATGTTGAGGTCGTTCAATTCAACCTCATCACGCATGTCCGAAATATTTCCCCGGAAATGTTTGTTGACCCGGAAGCATTGTACCATGTCAAGAAGTTTCGTAAACACGAATGAAAAAGCTAAAGAAGTCCTCTCAGCCAAGATATAGCATGAAATGTCAAATAGACATATGTCATGTATTTTTTTAGCAAATCTATTGGTAAGGTATTCCCTATTTAAATTGTTAAATGGACTTTTTAAAATAAAGCATTAATCAACATTGTCCGATATATATTAAATGCATGATAAATTGATGGAGTCCCTCATAACTGTGTCTTGTTTCCTGATATGGGGACCAATTACAGATAATAAATTTTGGAAACAAGCATCAGACATCCTGAGGTAGTTCCTGTAGTCATCGGGATTGTTCTCCTTTAGCTCTCTAATCAAGTCAATATGAGAATATTGATCCCGGTTCTGCAGCCATTTCTTTGTCCAAATTCTTTTCTTCCTTTGCTCTTTTTTTGGTGTTTATGGATGGCTAAAACACCAAGTGCACTGATGTAAATTTTCTTATTCTGGGCCTTATCCATATTCTATATCGCCCGTTCGTGAACACGAACACTAACCGACGAACGCACGTGTGTGATATAGAGATATATATGTATATATACACACGGCTATATTAAATTATGCCTTTTAACGTTGGTCCCACGCTCGTTCGTGCTAGGCAGTCGTTGGTGCTCGGAGGAAGTGCGTGGCTCTTGGTGCTAGGAGGAAGTGCGTGTCTCTAAAAAGGCCACACGCACATTACATCACTTCCGCTTTAAAGTGCAACGTGCGGATTACGTATCTAATCGATTGGTCTGTAACGTTTTTTTTTGGATCGTTGATGTTGGCAACGTTTTCGACCGACGAATGCTGTTTCGATAGTCGGCGGGCACCGGTCGGGCGATATTCGGGCCGTGTATGTTGGCAACGTTTTCGACCGACAAATACTTTTTCAAAAGTCGGTGGTCGAATGATCGGGCGATATTCTTATCGTGTATTCCGGCCATAACAATCATAAATCAAACTTTCACTTTTTATACTTGGTTGCCAATCCACAATTACAGCCTGAAGTCTGGAACGCATAGACATCCCCAGATGCTGGGGTACATCCCTGGTGATGCTCTGCCAGGCCTCTACTGCAACTGTCTTCAGTTCCTGCTTGTTCTTGGAGCATTTTCCCTTCAGTTTTGTCTTCAGCAAGTGAAATGCATGCTCAATCGGATTCAGGTCAGGTGATTGACTTGGCCATTGCATAACATTTCACTTCTTTCCCTTAAAAAACTCTTTGGTTGCTTTCGCAGTATGCTTCGGTTCATTGTCCATCTGCACTGTGAAGCGCCGTCCAATGAGTTCTGAAGCATTTGGCTGAATATGAGCAGATAATATTGCCCAAAACACTTCAGAATTCATTCTGCTGCTGTTGTCAGCAGTCACATCATCAACAAATACAAGAGAACCAGTTCCATTGGCAGCCATACATGCCCACGCCATGACACTACCACCACCATGCTTCACTGATGAGGTGGTATGCTTTGGAGCAGTTCCTTTCCTTCTCAATACTCTTCTCTTCCCATCACTCTGGTACAAGTTGATCTTGGTCTCATCTGTCCATAGGATGTTGTTCCAGAACTGTGAAGGCTTTTTTAGATGTTGTTTGGCAAACTCTAATCTGGCCTTCCTGTTTTTGAGGCTCACCAATAGTTTACATCTTGTGGTGAACCCTCTGTATTCACTCTGGTGAAGTCTTCTCTTGATTGTTGACTTTGACACACATACACCTACCTCCTGGAGAGTGTTCTTGATCTGGCCAACTTTTGTGAAGAGTGTTTTCTTCACCAGGGAAAGAATTATTTGGTCATTCACCACAGTTGTTTTCCGTGGTCTTCCGGGTCTTTTGGTGTTGCTGAGCTCACCAGTTCATTCTTTCTTTTTAAGGATGTTCCAAACTGTTGATTTGGCCACACCTAATGTTTTTTCTATCTCTCTGATGGGTTTGTTTTGTTTTTTTTTTCAGCCTAATGATGGCTTGCTTCACTGATAGTGACAGCTCTTTGGATCTCATATTGAGAGTTGACAGCAACAGATTCCAAATGCAAATAGCCCACTTGAAATGAACTCTTGACCTTTTATGTGCTCCTTGTAAATGGGATAATGAGGGAATAACACACACCTGACCATGGAACAGCTGAGCAGCCATTTATCCCATTACTTTTGGTCCCTTAAAAAGTGGAAGGCACATATACAAACTGTTGCAATTCCTACACCGTTCACCTGATTTGGATGTAAATACCCTCAAATTAAAGCTGAAAGTCTACAGTTAAAGCACATCATGTTTGTTTCATTTCAAATCCATTGTGGTGGTGTATAGAGCCAAAAAGATTAGAATTGTGTCGATGTCCCAATATTTATGGGCCTGACTGTATATACAGTCTCTATATGCACTCCTCTTCTTCCTCCAGCACTCACTTGCCTGCAGAAACCCAGCTGGTTTACACTGTAAAGATCTGACAAGTGGCTACTGATCCCAGCACCAGCTCTTCAGACACTACCAGCCCGCCTAGCTGCAGCTGCCCCTTTCACTAGCCCTCCAGGCTAACTTATCCCAACAGTCCTCCACACTGACACTCTCTCCACAGTCCTCCAGAATGAAATTTAACAGCCCACTGGCTGACTCTCAGGGGATCTCCCAGGAGTGTTGAGCTGCTCCTGCTGCCCTCCCCTTGCTCCCTTGCCTCCAGGAAGTTTTTCCTCAATGTGTTTTAGGGGGAATCTGCCATCACCCAAGCCCCAGGCCCGAAGTCACCCCCCCTGATAAGGGGGTGCCCTCAAGGGCCACCAACAGTCTCCTGAGCACTCCATTTCGATCTTCCCCCAACTGCCCCTGCTGACATGACTCGTGTCTATTTATGAGGTGGCCTACCCCCTCCCAGATCCTTTTTTGCTGGGGATTGGATGAGGACCTCATAAATATTCCAAACAGCCCCTCCTGGCTTCCACCCACTACATCTAGAACCTTCTTAAAGGTTCCAGAAAATAGGGGAAGACACCCGAAGAGCTGTCTGAGTCATCCAGCCTCCCTAAATTACTCATCCCTGATCCAAATTCACAACCCAGGCCTGGCTTTCAGCCAAGTCAATTTTCCTACACTAACAAACCTATTTACACCTAGCAAACTACCTAGAGGGTGCTACAGCTATAAGAGTAACATAGCAATTAGGACAGAAAAGAGGAGCAGGGGGGACTTCCAAGCATTCCATTTGTCATCAAAGAGGTGCATTATATCAAACATGTGGTGTATACATTCCCTGAGCATTACATAATCTACTCTATCAATCATAAGTGAAAATGGAACTTCCATTGAAGGGCTATTGCCTAAATCTTTGCAACACAAACAGTGTGGATAAGGCATTCCTCTTGGCTTGTGACACAGAGAATAGAGTTAAAAAGCAAACACAGAAGAAGTCAATTGGAGTGGGCTGCATACAATCTTGGTAGCTATCTCAGAAAACCTATGGCACACTGGTTTCAACACTTGACAGGACCAAAACATATGATACAATGTGCCTTGGGCCTGGCAGCCTCAAAAACATAAAGATGAGGAATTAGGGAAGATAGCATGGATATGAACCGGGGTATGATGCCATCTAGTTAGAAGCTTGATTACCATCTCCCTAACAGTGAGGGATTGTGTACAGGCTCTGAGATTTCCTATCATTGAATCCCAATCTTGTGGAGTACATTGTAAAGTACAATCCTCTTCCCATTTGCATTTATAAGAAAGGAACTGCAAATACATTTTATCAGGATTGAGTAGTATATCATTATTGGAAGAAGGTGACTGATCAAGTATCTCTTGGGGGTCCATTATTAAAGTGGTATTAAACCAAAAACGTAAAAGATTGCAATTTACCAGTCATTAGATGTGGTGGCTGCATTCGTTCGTTTGGGGGGCTTTCTTCCCAAAGTTTTCTTTAGGTAATCTGGCCATAAACACCTATCCTGTATTAAGGTGCCTCCAGTCAGGATGAAGGAGCCCAGGGGCACATTTGGACAGCAGCATTGTCAAGCGGGGGGAGGGGCATGTTAGCTAGCAGATTTAAATACACCAACACATTGAAGCCAGACTCCAGTTCACATTTTTTAAGCAGTTACAGCAATCATTTTTTTTTTCCTTTTGTGATAAATGTTTTTACATAAATAAATAAAACTGATCACTGAAAGCATCCCTGCCAGTGCCAAATGGTTTGTCTCATCCCTATAACTGATACATCTGCAAGAGAGCTTGTTTTTTTGAAGAACAACAGACTTACTGGCTGGATCACCAGGTAATGGTAAAAACATTGAAAAATGTGTAAATAATAACATGTTTTGTGATTAATATGGGAGTTGCAGTGAATGTTTTCTTAGGTGAGCTTTGTGATAGACTTCATGCAGCAGTTCTTTGCCAGGTTTGATTCAGCATATGTTGCCCAACAACAGATACAACAGACTACAAGGGCTAGATTCCTCTGCAACCTGCCATAAACGTAATACAACCACCAGTCTATGATAGTGGCTAATGGCCTTTTGATCGTCTCTCTCATGTGTCTGACCGTTGAATGTTTTGCCACTAACCAGTTTGTAAACTTTCCTATAGCTTTTAGATCTGTTGTGACTGCTAGTTCTACCATTTAATTAAGAACAATTACTGCTGGGTAAATACATTTTTTTGTTGCATCCTAAACTACTAAGTTGAAAAGAGTCAGACTGGGGTGCTGCTGTCATATTTCCACCAAGCTAAATGTAAAAGATTGAGCATTTTTTTCACATCCAAAATATGTGATCCCGGAATACGGTGTCACTGTCCTTGAAAATCATACTGTTCTGTTGCATACAGCCTTGTAAAAGAAATGTTACATTTTGTCTATAACTGAATTCTATTTTGTATGCTTTGCCTATGTACAGTGCCTCAAGAAAATATTCATACTCCTTGAAATTTGTCATGTTACAACCAAAAACGTAAATGTATTTTATTGGGATTGTATGTGATATACCAACACTTAGTGGCACATAATTGTGAAGTGGAAGGAAAATGATAAATTGTTTTCAAAATTTTTTTACAAATAAATATCTGAAAAGTGTGGCGTGCATTTGTATTCAGCCCCCTTTACTCTGATACCCCTAACTAAAATCTAGTGGAACCAATTGCCTTCAGAAGTCACCTAATTAGTCCACCTGTGCGTAATTTAATGTCAGTATAAATACAGTTGTTCTATGAAACTCTCAGAGGATTGTTAAAGAACCTTAGTGAAAAAAACAGAATTATAAAGGTCATGGAACACAGGCCAGAGATAAAGTTGTGGAGAAGTTTAAAGCAGGGTTAGGTTATAAAAAAATATCCCAAGCTTTGAACATCTCACGGAGCACTGTACAATCAGTTATCTGAAAATGGAAAGAGTATGGCACAACTGCAAACCTACCAAGACATAGCTGTCCACCTAAACTAAGCAAGGAGAGGATTATTCAGAGAAGCAACCGAGAGGTCCATGGTAATTCTGGAGAAGCTGCAGAGATCCACAGCTCAGGTGGGACAACTGTTAGTCATTCACTCCACAAATATGGCCTTTATGGAAGAGTGGCAAGAAGAAAGCCATTGTTGAAAGAAAGCCATAAGAAATCCCATTTTCAGTTTACGAGTAGCCATGTGGGGGACACAGCAAACATGTGGTAGAAGGTGCTCTGGTCAGATGAGACTACAATTGAATTTTTTGGCCTCAAGCAAAATGCTATATGTGGCGGAAAACTAACATTTTGATAGCTATAAAAGGAAAATGTGAGTACATTCACCTATTTTAATCAATAAAAACATGTATTGAGGATAATCTGCTAGGCCTATGTGCCCTCTGTGCCCTCTGTGTTCTTCTATGTCTATATCTTTTCAGCTCATTTGGACTTCCCCAGTCTTTGGAAGGCAGTGAGGTGTGCATTAGCCACACATACCAACATGTAAAGAAAAGAAAAAGAAGAAATAAATGCTCCTGCACTTGAGAGTTGCTGGCAGCTAGGTCTGTAGAAGAGCAACACCACTTGTTTAGCCTCTGTTTCGGCTGTGCTGCCACTCCAAACAGGTCAGGGAAACCCAGATAGACTCTAAAAACTATAAAAATACAGAGGGGTCACCAGCCTAGTGCATTACCTTTGCAACAATTTATTAAAAAAATAAATTTCTGTACATTATACTCACAAACAAGGTGACTTGTTCAAGCGTGATAAAAAAAGATATATATGTAAAAGTCCACCAATTGTCCATGCAGCATACTCTACTTATTAGAGATAGTTGTGGGATTTAAATCTCCAAATGAAGCAGACGCGTTTTGAGGGTGACTCCTCTTTTTCAGAGCTAGATAAAAGGAAAAGGTGAGTCCATTACCTCTATTTTATTCAATAAAAACATGTATTGATGATAATGTGCTAGGCCTATGTGCCCTCTGTGTTCTATGCTTTCAGCTCATTTAGACTTCCAATCCCCAGTCTTTGGAAGGCAGCGAGGGGTGCATTACCCACATATACCAACATGTCAAGATAAGAGCCTTATAACACCTTGGGACTTAGCGCACAGCACAAGAGAGTTAACATTTTGATATACACAGTCTGAAGTGCTGTGTTCCGGCAGTGGTACAGGAATAATATAGAGGTGGGATGAGCATTGCTTTCTCTAATTTGCTGAGGTGAGAGATGAGCGGATGATATCCCAAACCTCAGCCATCAGCGGAAGTTTTGAATTAATTCATAAAAATACAATGCTTCCTGTGAATGGTTGAGTGGCATTCAGCCCTACTTGATTTTGATCTGGGTACAGAATAAGAAGTCCCCGTACCAAAACTGGAATTTTGCTGATACTACATACAGTTTATACCGTGCTCATAGTAAGTGCCAATTTTAACGGAGGAAATACTATTAATACCATTTAATAGTTAAATAGAACTTGAAGTTAGGCTGTAAGTCTCATTAGAAAGTTTAAATTCGCATAGAATGCCAATGGAATTTTATGACAAGTATGCAATTGACCTTGCTTCCTGTCCCCTAGAAATTCTAATAGTGTTGGGTAAAAGGTTGTGTATGTTAATACTGTCTATACACATATTGTCTGTTTTTGATAAAGATTTGTAAAGGCAATAAACCAATGACTCATGACTGTGGGGGGGCTCCTTATATTTTTTTTTTGTCAAATTGAGCTATATTAAATCTAAATATGCCAGTTGAACTACCAAGTTAACTTTCTGCTTTTATTTTCCTCAGTTTCAAAAAAGTTCAGGTAGGAGCCATTTCTGGATAATATTTCTTAATGCTCTCTAATTTCAACTCTTCATTAATTTTTGTTAAGGGATGTTGAAGCTAACTTTTAAAGCATCTAGTCCCTGCTCAATATGGATGAAAACTGTTTTGTCTCCTGCTTAGTGAAAAAGATTTTTCTCTATAAAGGACGTGCATTTGTTTCTAGAGTTAGCTTTGGTTGAAATAAATAAATCTGCTGGACATTTTTATTAACATGACTTCTGCTAAATGGATGCAGAATTATTTCCCTATAATAAAAAGGGGTTGTTTCACTAAAGGCAAGTAGACTGTACACTTTCTAAAAAGGGAATTTTTCCCAGTGCTAAATTAATGACATAAAGCTATGCTGACTTCCATCATGCAATCATATGCAAGCAATTTTTTTTTCCTTGCACATAATTGGATATTCTTTGCAAAGTGACATTTTAACACTTTCACTTACTTCTGGGAAAAATTCCCTTGCACAATACAACTTCCTTTGGAAAGTGAACTGCCTAGTTGCCTTTAGTAAGCCAACCCCTAAAAGTTAATCTAATGAGTTTTGTTGATAACTCAAATACATAAAACGTTTTTTTTTTTTATTAGTTGTAGTCTTTTTTAGGTGTTAAATAAGTTTTAATCCTAAAACGCAGAATGCATCTCAAATTACTGAAGTGGTTTGAGATGAACAAAAAACATCAATCTGCACTGTCTGTTTATACAGTAAATGAGGGCTAAAGCCAAAAAACTGTCAAGGCAACAATGTGAAATAAGAAATCTGATACGTTTTTTCAAAGAGTTTATTTTACTTCACAATAATGTGAATAGTTGAAGATGAAGAAATTACTCAAGTGTGCTATCATAACAAGTTTACAGCACGTGTGTTATCACAACAGTTTGCAGACTACGGACACATACAATTAATGGATTCTTCCTTCTAGAAGCGAATTAGAGTACAATATACTTTGGCAACATAATTTATAATTATGATTATCACAAGAGCATTGATCAAGTTAGTATGCCGAAACATTTCGAAGGTCTAATAACAAAAAGTAACTTAGCTCCAATATTCCTATCCCTTATAGATTTCAAATTGTGTTGGCATTACATCAAGTCATTTTAAAAAAATAAAAAAATATATCTGATCCGATCCATTATATACTAAAGTCACTAAGGTTTGCCCCAGGTTTCCTAAGTAAGGGGGTTATTACAGCTATTTTGAAAGATGAGGGAATAATAACAGAGGTGAGAGAGGGATGTATGATATTAGTAATTAATAAGGACAGAGAGGATAGACAAGCTTTAACCAGGACAGTAGGGAGAGGATCTTATGGGTAGAGGGCTTTGCTTTCTGAATAAGGTTAGGTATTTCAGCGACAAAAGGAGGTATTAAGTTTGAGAAAGAACAAGAGAGAGGAGCAGAAAGAGCTGGAGAAAACATACAGTGGGAGGGGTTTAGAGTCATTTGTTGGTGAATCTTTTCAACTTTGGTGTTGAAAAATGTAATTAGAGAGTAACAGAAGTTGTACAGAGATAAGGCTGAAAAGAGTCTGCTGGCCTATGCTATTAACTACTGAAAACAAGGCCTTAGTGCCACCTTCACCTGAACTAATTGAGTAAAGCAGGTGGATTTTGCTGCAGACAGAGTGTCCTTATAATGAAGAATATGGTTATTATACAGTTCTGTGTTAATAATGTGTCCAGTTTTCTTGTAAAGATGTTCCAATTAACAGCCTTTGCTTTTAGTTGACATAGTTCTGATGTGTAACATGGTGCTGAAAGGGTGAAAGAGATAGTCCAGGATTTAAAGGTGACAGGACATTTAGAAGACTGTGAAGGCCATCATTGTAATGGGAAACCAGTTCATTAGGAGTGGATAAAGAGTTTATGCTGAGGAGGCAATTTATACCACAGGAGAGAGCAATAGAATCAATGTCCTTAGTAGGGCGGGAGCATGTACATCAGTGGAGGGAACCCAGGAGTGCTCCTCAGGACCATAACCCTTCCCGTCCACCAGGTATCGAACCTGACTTTGGAACAGATGAGAATCCAAGATACTGCTAACCTCATACTCCTCATGATTGCCCACAGGAATGGGACGAAGACGGGGAAGTAAAGAAGTATAGCGATTGCAAACCAGTGGCTTCAAAAGTGACACGTGAAAGACATTGCAGATATGCATGCCAGGGGCAAGATCAAGGGCATAGGCCATCAAGTTCAGCTTACGAAGGATGCGAAAAGGCCCAACAAAAACGGGATGCCAGTTTTGGATTAGGCACCCTTAGGTTGAGATTATGGGTCGACAACCACACCCTCTTCCTGACCTGGTACGATGGAGCAGATAAACGCCTCTGGTCAGCCTGGAGATTCTGACGCTATGTAGAGAGAACAGAGGGCACGAAGATGATCCTCCACAGCCAGGATGTCCTGTGCTGAGAACGACCTGGGCAACACAGCGGGTTGGAACCCATAATTGGCCATGAACGGATACATTCCGGAAGACGAGTTGATGGCAGAGTTCCTGGCAAACTCCGCCCAGGGTAGTATATCAACCCAATTGTCATGATGGTCAGAGATATAGCAGCAGAGAAATTGCTCCAGAGCTTGGTTGGAACGCTCAGTGACACCATTGGACTGTGGATGGTAGGCCAAGGAGAAGGAGAGTCGAATACCCAACTGGGAGCAAAAGGTTTGCCAGAACATGGAGACAAATTGGCTCCCATGGTCTGAGACAATCTCCTTAGGCAACCCGTGTAAACAGAAGACCTCCGTGGCAAACACCAAGGCAAGCTCCTGGGCGGTAGGCAGCCACCTAAACTGAACACAGAAGCGGAGAGCCAGTCAACAACCATGAGCATAACCGTGTAACCTCAAGATGCAGGAAGTTCCACAATAAAACCCATGGCCAGGTGTGACCAAAGATGCTCCCCATTAGGAATGGGATGCAGTAGGCCCAAGGGAAGGTGCTGAGAAGATTTGTTCTGGGCACAGGCCGAACAAGCAGCCACATACGCAGCAACATCAGTGCGGAGAGATGGCCACCAGAACTGACGGGAAATAGCCCAGGACATCTGGTTTTACCAGGATGACCGGCAGTCTTGAAATTGTGGTATGTGCACAATAGTCTGATGCGCAACCCCTCAGGTACAAAACATTTGCCAGCAGGTCTCTCTGTGGGAGCATCAGGTTGGGCAGCCAACATCTGTTCCCCAAGAGGAGAAGTTAAGTTGGTACGGATGGCAGCCAGGATATGATCTGAAGGTATGAGCGGTGTCGGCACAGAGTCCTTCCTGGACAACTCAGAATACTGGAGAGACAAGGCATCAGCTTTAACATTCTTGGAGCTGGATAAATAGGAGACCACATAGTTAAAACGAAACAAGAACAAGGCCCATCTGACCTGATGGGATCTGAGCCTCAGGGCTGCGAGAGATATGTCAGATTCTTATGATCAGTGAGAATGAGAGCCGGAACCACAGAACCTTCAAGCAAGTGTCTCCATTCTTTGAGAGCCAGGATAATTGCCAAGAGCTCTCTGTCTCCAATCTCATAATTGAATTCAGCTGGAGACAGCTTCTTTGAGTAGAACCCACAAGGATTAAGGGTCCATCAGGTGTCCGATGCTGAGACAGGAGGGTGCCTATTCCCGTCTCAGACGCATCCACCTCTATTACAAAGGGCAAACCGGGATTGGGATGAGACAGAATGGAAGCCAAAGCAAAAGCAGACTTGTGGGCCTCAAAAGCTTGGATGGCAGCAGGCGTCCAATTGTGGGAATTGCTTCCCTTCTTGCTCAGATCTGAGATGGGTTTGATCAAAGAAAAAAGTTCCTGATAAATTTACGATAAAAGTTGGCAAACCCAAGGAAACACTGAATGGAATGGAGACCACTGGGGCGAGGCCATTGTAGAACAGCCGAAACCTTCTGAGGGTCCATGGAGAACCCCTCAACTGAAATGATGTAGCCCAAGAAGGCAACCTGAGACAGGTGGAATTCACATTTTTCAAGCTTACAGAAAAGCCCATTCTCACGTAACCATTGCAGCACCAGTCTGCCATCCAGGTAGTGTGATTAAATGGAGTCCGAGTAAATCAAGATGTCATCCAAATAGACCACCATGCATTGCTGCAACATATCATGAAAGACATCATTGATGAACTCCTGGAAGACAGCAGGTGCATCGCACAAGCCAAAAGGCATCACCAGAGATTCGCAATGACCGGTTCTGGTATTAAACTTGGTCTTCCACTCGTCGCCCTCCTTGATCCTTACAATGTTATATGCAGCCCTTAAGTAAAACTTGGCAAAGACCATTGCTCCCTTGAAGCAGTCAAACAATTCAGTGATCAGCGGAATTGGGTATGCGTTCTTGACTGTGATGCGATTGAGGCCCCTATAATCAATGCAAGGTCACAACTCGCCAACCCCTTTCTCTTTACGAAGAAACAACTGGCACCCGTTGGAGAAGTGGACTTGTGAATGTGCCCCCTGGGCAAGCACATCTGCAATGTACTCCTCCATGGCTTAATTCTCCGCAACTGAGATAGGATAAACCCTGCCATGAGGTAGCAAGTCTATGCCACAATAATACGGACGATGGGGAGGAAGAGTACCAGCTTGCACCTTGTCAAACACATCCTGATACTCACGATATTCAGTAGGCCACAGTGAATCCGAGGAGGTACAAAGTACCTTAACAGGCTCATGGATACAAACAGCGCCACACTGTGGAGACCAAAAGAGGATCTCGACTGACTGCCAATCAAAGATCAGATTGTGTTCCTGAAGCCACGGGTAACCCAAAACCACAGGGTAGTGTGGGGATGATATAACCTGGAAACAGGTCAACTCACTGTGAACATCCCTTTCTCCATATCAACCGGAACAGTCTTGTGGGTAACGTGCTGGTTGCAGGGGTCTGCCTTTAATCGCCACGATAACTAGTGAAGAAACACGAGGCTGCAAGGGTATGGAATTAGCAGCAGCAAACATACTGTCAATAAAGTAACCGCAAGCACCAGAGTCAACAAACTCCTGAGTAACCGCTGAGCCCACTGTCCAGGAGAGGACAACTGTGACTAGCAGTTTATCTTCACGGGAAACCAGGGAAGAGGAAATTCCACCTAAGATCTGCCCCCAACAGGACCTTAGGTGCGAGCGTTTCCTGGACAGGTAGGACAAGATTTCAGGAAATGCCCACCAAGGCCACAATACAGGCACCGGCCCTCCCTCCTTCTAAAGGCTCCCTCAGCCTTGGAAAGGCGGGTAAACCCCAACTGCATGGGTTCACAGCCAGATGCACCATCCCCAGGAGGAGTGGGAGGTGAGGGAGGAATGGGTGGGAAAGAAAACGTAGGAGCCAATCTGGTAGGAGGCCTCCGCAGGCGCACCTTAAACGATGGTCTGGTATCGATCATCAAGTAAGATCCAAAAATGTGTTTCCATGCAGCTTCTGCCATAGGAGGAGGACATCATCAATTTAGAATTGATAAAAAGTTAATTCGGGCCACTCACGACTCCAAGAATAGATGATGTCCTCCTCTTACCTGGCAATAAATAAATTGGCCAAACCTAGCCCCCTATGGCCACTCCCCTAGTCTGTAAAATGTTTTGTTGAACCCAAAAAAATGTATACTATATTACCAAAAGTATTGAGACGCCTGCCTTTACACTCACTTTGAACTTTAATGGCAACTCTGTCTTAGTCCGTAGGGTTCAATATTGAGTTGGCCCACCCTTTGCAGCTGTCCCATCCCAAACTTGCTTATCCATGTCTTTATGGACCTTGCTTTGTGCACTGGTGTGCAGTCATGTTGGAACAGGAAAGTGCCATCCCAAAGTTGGGAGCATGAAATTGTCCAAAATGTCTTGGTATGCTGATGACTTAAGAGTTATCTTCACTGGAACTAAGGGGCCAAGCCCAATCCCTAAAAAAAACAACCCACGCCATAATCCCCCCTCCACCAAATGATTTGGACCAGTGCACAAAGCAAGGTTCATAAAGACATGGGTGAGCGAGTTTGGGTGGAGTCCTGACCTCAACCCGATAGAAGACCTTTTGGATGAATTAGAGAGGAGGCAGTTACATAGTTACCTTGTTACATAGTTAGTGAGGTTGAAAAAAGACATCCGTCCATCCAGTTCAACCTATGATGTGTGTGTGTGTGTGTTTGCTGTTAATCGTACATTGTATACCCCTGTATGTTGTGGTCTTTAAGGTGCCCATCTAATAGTTTTTTGAAACTATCAATGCTCCCTGCTGATACGACTGCTTGTGGAAGAGAATTCCACATCCTTACCGCTCTTACAGTGAAGAACCCCTTACGCACTTTAAGGTTAAACCGCTTTTCCTCTAGTTCTAGTGAGTGGCCACATGTCTTATTGTATCTCCTTTCTCTGAATAGTTTGTTTCTTATGCTAGGGTCGCCAGTACAGTATTTGTACATTGATATCATATCCCCCCTCAATCGTCTCTTCTCCAGAGAGAATAAGTTCAATGCTTGTAGTCTTTCCTCATGGCTGATGTCCTCCATTCCCCTAATTATTTTTGTTGCCCTTCTCTGGACTCTTTCCAGTTCCAGCACATCCTTCCTGAGGACCGGTGCCCAGAACTGGACAGCATACTCCAGATGTGGCCGGACCAGAGTCTTGTAGAGTGGGAGAATAATCTCTTTATTTCTGGAGTGAATCCCCTTTTTTATACATCCCAGTATTCTGTTGGCATTGCATGCCACTGCCAAGCCTGTTGTCTACCAGTACCCCCAAGTCCTTTTCCATCCTAGACTCACCCAGAGGTTCCCCCCCTAGTGAGTAGCTTGCTTTCTGGTTTCTGGCACCCAGGTGCATTACTTTACATTTTTCAACATTAAACCTCATCTGCCATGTAGTCGCCCACCCCATTATTTTGTTCAAGTCCGCTTGTAAGGTTTCCACATCCTGCATAGAAGATATTGGCATGCTTAGTTTAGTATCATCCGCAAATACCGAGATTGTACTAGATATCCCCTCCTCTAGATCATTTATGAATAAATTAAACAGGATTGGTCCCAGGACAGAACCCTGGGGGACCCCACTTTCCACACTCGCCCAATCCGAGTACTCCCCATTAATCACCACCCTCTGGACTCCCCCCTGGAGCCATTTCTCTATCCAGGTACTCACCTTATGGTCCATACCTACCTTCCTTAGTTTGTACAGTAAGCGTTTGTGGGGAGCGGTGTCTAAGGCCTTTGCAAAGTCCAGGTACACCACATCCACAGGCTTTCCTTTATCTAGGTGGCAGCTCACTTCATCGTAGAAGGTTAATAGATTGGTTTGGCAAGAACGATTTTTCATAAATCCATGCTGATTACTACTAATAATACCGTTTTCATTACTAAAGTCTTGTATGTGGTCCCTTAACATCCCCTCCAAAATCTTGCAGACTACAGATGTTAGGCTGACCGGCCTATAGTTACCCGGGATACATCTCAGCCCCTTTTTAAATATTGGTACCACGTTGGCTTTTTTCCAATCAGCTGGCACCATACCCGTCTGTAAACTATCCTTAAAGATCAAGAATAATGGGCTCTTTAAGAACCCTAGGTGCAAGCCATCCGGTCCCGGTGATTTATTTATGTTAATTTTCTCTAGTTTAGTTCTAAGTCTATCTTCTGTTAGCCATGGCGGCACTTCCTGAGGTGTGTTGTTTAGTTCGGCCTTACAAGCTAGGTTCGTGTAGCCCCCTGATTCTTTTGTGAAGACTGAAGAGAAGAAATTATTTAACACTTCGGCCTTTTTTCTGTCCTCAGTGGCCATATTTCCTTTGTCATCTTTTATGGCCAATGTATTCTGGCCTCGCTTTCTTACTGTTTATATACTTAAAGAATTTCTTGGGGTTCTTTTTACTCTCCTCCGCTATATGTCTCTCGTGTTCTATTTTAGCCGCCCTGATTTCATCTTTACATTTCTTATTGCACTCTTTGTAATGCTTAAATGCTGCCAATGACCCCTCAGTCTTGTATTTTTTGAAGGCCTTTTCTTTAGCACTAATATGCATTTTTATGTTGGAGTTTAGCCACCCAGGGTTTAGTTTTGCTCTTTTAAATTTATTTCCCTTTGTAATGCACTGGCCAATCCCCTTGTTAAGTATGCTCTTGAAGCACTCCCATTTTTCCTCTGTGTTCTTTGTTCCCAGGGTTCTATCCCATATGATATTTTCTAGCAGCGAGCGCAGTTTTGGGAAATTGGCTCTTTTGAAATTCAGTGTCCTTATATTACCCTTGTGCTTCCTATTTCTGTAATTAATACTGAAACTTATTGTCCTATGGTCACTGTTTCCTAAGTTGCCCCTTATTTCTATATATCCGTGAGCAGGTCTGTATTGTTGGTAATCAGTAGGTCAAGTACCGCATTGTTTCTTGTTGGTGCATTCACCATCTGACCCATGAAATTGTCCTGCAAAACATTTAGGAACTGCCGAGCCTTGGCTGAGTGTGCGGTTCCTTCTGCCCAGTCTATATCTGGATAATTAAAGTCCCCCATTATAATGACATTTCCCATCCTTGCTGCCAATCCTATCTGTAAAATGAGGTCTGCCAGGCCTTCTTGTCCAACATCAGTGCCTGACCTCACAAATGCGCTACTTGAAGAATGGTCAAACATTCCCATACACACACTCCTAAACCTTGTAGACAGCCTTTTCAAAAGAGATGAAGCTGTTATAGCTGCAAAGGATGGGCCAAAATCAATATTGAACCCTACGTACTAAGACTGGGATGCCATTAAAGTTCATGTGAGTGTAAAGGCAGGCGTCCCAATACTTTTGGTAATATAGTGTACATATTTTTTGGTTCAACAAAACATTTTACAGACTAGGGGAGTGGCCATAGGGGCTAAGTTTGGCCAATTTATTTTTGGCTATTAAAGTTCATGTGCATGTAAACACAGGCATCACAATACTTTTGGTAATATAGTGCATGTGTCATAGTAAGGTCCAATAACTCTAAAATAAAATGTTTATTTGTAGTAGAAATGTTAGCTGTTTCATTTAAATAATATTCAACAACCTCCATACCATCAGTATGACCTATGTTGCTATATACGAAAAGGCAATGTCCGCTATCACCATGTAAGTGGACGAGTCATACACAATGTTGCATAAATCCCTCATGACCTGTTTGGTGTCCTTAAGGAAGGAAGGAAATTTAATCACCAGGGGCTGCAGGAAGAAATCTATATACTCCCCTGCTCTAGAGACTAAGAATCCAAACCCAATAATAATAGGTCTCCTGGTGGGTTCTTGTGAATTTTGGGGAGGCAATACATTATAGGCATGCGTGGGGCATAGGTAATCACATTCATTCTTTTTAAATAGACTTTTTTTGTGTCTATATTTAATGGCTCTTAATAACTCTTTTTTTTAATATAATAAAATTATTATATTTAAAAAAAGTTAGGTGTGAAAAATTAAAAATTAGAAATACAAGTAACCATGCATATACTGTATGTGATTGTAGCTTTTTGAAAATAATTTTGCCTGTAAATAGTGCTTGTTCTTAAGGGCAGCAACCCATGGCATTCAATAAAGGTTTGTCTTGTACCAATTTGACTTCAAGTCAACAAATACATAACATATTTCCAGCAGTCTTCTGATCAGCTATAAAATGCTGTAGAGAATAGTGCCACAGAAGGAAAAAAACATTTTCTCCTGTGAATCTAGGGCAATTAATGACTGTCCTCCAGAAGTTGTGTCCTAGAATCATTCAACAAATAACAGACCATGAGTCTGCAGAAGACAGTGTTTGAGATAGGTAAGTATTGCAATAGGGGCTTTTTGTTTTTTTAATACCACAGGGATTGTTTTATTTTAAACTGCAATTATGGTGTAATTCTAATATGCTGACTTTTCATAACCAGAAAGCTAAATTTGGTATGCATTTCTTAAAATGTTTCAGATTTCTTGAAGGTAATTAAAAGAGAAGTCTAGTTTGTATTTAAGAAACATGAGTTACATGACAGATACCACATAGGTAGTCTCTTTGAAAATATTATCATTCAAACTTAACTTGACATCTAGCCAAATAATACAATGCTTTATTGTTTGTATTTGCACCTGCTTTTTTAATAATGAAAGAATTAAATCCCAATGAAATTACTAATACAGTTAAAATAACAATACCACCTTTTTATCTACTTTGTTAATTAGGACAAGGACCGAACAACATTATTATAAAAAAAAAAAAAGTCTGATACATTTTACTGCTCTCCAATTTTTAGTAGCAATAAATAAATACTTTTAGCAATGCATTTAGAATTGTGTTGATTCAAGCTCAGTAGCATAGCTTGTGCAAACTGCTTTTAACATTACAGCTAGAACTCAATTGTTCATTGCTAGGTGCAGCATCAGGAAATTGATGTCTTTGCAATTTCTCAAGAGTGATCACAGCCTGATATGAGATACAATTTCATCAGTTAGGGCCTGCAATAAGAGTAGATTGCATCAGACAGTTTCCTAGTAAAAGATGACATTTTATGAAACAAACTCTTTTCTCTTTAACAATATATTACAATAGAAGAACAAAGAAAACAAGGGATTTTTTTTCTGGCTGGATGATTTTTTTCTCCGAAATGGTTATACTTTACATTTTCAAACAAAGTTTTTTTCAGAACTTATGTTGAGTCATTTGGCATCAAGCAATTTATTACCGTATATATTTCAGCTATCAGGATTGGTTTCAGACTCATAGGAATGTATTTATACATTTCTGTGTTGATAGTAAGGTAGACCAGAACAAAGAGGTTACATATGCTCATGAGTGTGAAAAATCCCATCTTAGAATTGTTATTTGGCCTCAAACATTTGATATCAAGCACTGTACTGATATTTCCCCTTGTGATTTGGCAGTAATACTCAATGCAGACCAAAGATTTGCAATTGTACAAACAGCAACAAAAGGATTTTTTGTAGTTTACAGAGAGGCTTGATGTGCAGCTCTTCCTGTTTAGAAACGAGGCTTAAGTTGTCCTAAATGCAGGTTGAAAACCGAAAGTTCTGCGTTTGATGTATGTCCGCTTTGTGGATTTCACACTGAAAGTGAGGCTTGACACTCAAACAGGGAAGGCCATTGTGATGTGAGCCTCATTTTCATAATGAGGCTTGACACTCACGCTTTGGCGCCATCTTACCTGTCAGCTATGATTAGGCACCAGTGAAGGTTGTGAAATGCGTTAGCTGTTTGCTGTGACTGTCTCCTATGCTTTTATGCTGCATGGACTTATCACGTCAATAAAGGTGTTTGTTTTGGAGTGTGGCCATCCAGAACTTTTTCTTTTCTCTGCCATCTTGCCTGTCATGACATTAGGGAGACAGCACTCACATCTGAGTCTAGCGGTATCTTAGGTAATCTTCCTTAATTGGGCACTTATTCTTCTATAAATACACAATAACAACGAATGACGGCATACCCCAGATGATGTCTTTTTAGAAAAAACGAGTCGGGTGAGCGCCATTCGTGCCAATGCGACCTATGCTGTCTATGGAATTTTTTGAAGGCCTAATTTATTCACAACTGTAAGTGTTCATAATCCCTAAATAAATACCCTTTGTTATGGTTTTACACTATGTGGCGGTCCTTTTGTCTTTTTTCTCTGGGTATCCATTGATTGAGTACTATCTGAGAAGATACCTTTATGCCCTACTGGGACCTGTGGATCCTCCACTGAGTCACTTTCATTAATGGTGGAATATTTTGTGGGGTGGAAAGCAGAGTGGAAAGGGACGCAAGCGATTGCAACCATCCTCCTCCCTTCCCAACCAGGTGTAGATGCACCACTGCTTGTCTTGGCCCATTAGGCATAAGCCAAATTGGCAATTTGAAATGTAAGACCGCACTGAGGGTTTAGATGAAAGCAATAATTTTCTTTGTTCCTCGAAAAATATTCACAGACAGACAGTGTACAGGAACAGACATGTCCAGTAGGTTGACGCGTTTCACGACATAAAACGTCGCTTACTCATAACCACTCAGTGTGGTTATGAGTAAGCGACGTTTTATGTCGTGAAACGCGTCAACCTACTGGACACGTCTGTTCCTGTACACTGTCTGTCTGTGAATATTTTTCGAGGAATAAATAAAATTATTGCTTTCATCTAAACCCTCAGTGCGGTCTTACATTTCAAATTGCACGTTCCTGGATGGCGGATCTGACCAGCACCGGGTCCTGACACATGCACCTGAGCGGCTCTCTCCCCTTCATCTTCCATAAGCCAAATTGGGTCTAGTTGCTCTGGTAAGCCTCCTTAATGTTGGTGATTGCTGTTTTATTCACAATTTGTTTCCATTAATGTTACCTACAACCACTTGAATCACCAGTTGAAGATTCCCTTTTCACTCTAATATGGACTTTGGATATATGGACTTTATTCTTTGGCTTTGTCTTTTACCATTTTTAAGATGGTACTTCAATATAACCATGAATTATTACATTGTTTATGCACTATTCACCACTCACTTCACTATGTATAATTGATTGTAGTAATTTCACGTTTCCGTTTATTTGTAGATATCAATTATTGATACTATTGACACAATTGAGACCTAAATAGCGCTGCACTTATTGTTTCCAATTGCACAAACACGAGTGTCTTTCAATATAACACTGTCACATGTATTTAACACAAGAATGTACATGTCATTACAATAAATGATAGCACAATATAAAAATATCTACATCTATTTTTAGTAAAGACCAATAAAGTTGGACTTAAAATCAGAGGCAATTTGTAGAAAGCATTATAAAGAAATTATTTGGTTTCATGTCTCTTAAGTATTTCTTCTGCTGCCATCCAGGGTAGACCTGCCATGACCAAAATAAGTAGTAAGTGAAGACAGGCAGCAAACATGGATTGACGGGTAGAAACATAGGATTGTTATGGCAACCTCCCCATCATTATGTACTTTAGTACATTGGGTTTCTTTTGTTTGCTGCCTTAGGGTATGTGGATTGCATTCCATACCTATGTGCCTGGGCTAATTGGGACATTTGGTATTTGTGTGGTTGGCTGTGGATGGTGTGCGTGCTCTGTTTTAATGGGTGTGGGGAGCCATTGGACTTGTGGGTGTGCATGGTTCCTTCCTTTTCCCTGTTTGCATGGTGGGGTTTTCTGTTTGTGTGAATGATGTGTGTCTGAGAAGGGTGGTTGGTGTGGATGTAGTTGTGGATGCTCTGGGTATTGGAATGCAGTCCATGGCAGGGAGCGGCTACTGTGTTCCTTGCGGCCCAATCCTGTTTTGGCAGGGGGGAATCATTGCACGCTACAGCATGCATCACTTTCGGCACTAGCTGATCCCAGAAGAGAAGTATAGCTATGGACATCCACATTACCCGCCCCACTATTTCCCGACATGCCCGAAGAAGTACCCGCCCGAAGTCCCACCACGTGGCACGTAGCGTGTCGGCCGCGGGGAGGAGCTCTGTCCATTGCAGCCATTTCCTCCTTCCCATACATATATATATATATATATATATATATATATATATGAGGGAGGCACAGAGACGATCCAAGTGGACGTCTCATTCACCTCCTGTGTAGAGGTTCTTTTTGCAGCCAGAATCGGCACAGGCATGAGCAGAGGCTCAACACAAAAGGTTAGTCCCAGGACCTTTTTAAAAGGTGGGCAAATGTTGAAGATTTGGGAGATAGCTCCCCTATTTCTCCCCATTTTTCCCTACCAATTCACTATATAGTGATATGTATATAGCCTACATTTATGTCCACAGCGGACTACCAACATATGGGACTACCTATCTATTAGTCTTACCCTAATCACAAATTTGAAGTTCATCTACTTATTGCCCTTTCAAGTAAGTCCTTAATACAGTATATATTTACATTGACACAGATTTCTACCTAATTGTGCATGTCTACCTCCACTTTTTTGTCAAGCATTAGTTGCTGCATCTTTTCTATGTATCACAGAAAAATATCTTCATCTGGAGCAGATAATACACACTGACCCAACCTGCATTATATTGTTTATTTTTCAGGTGTAAGCTTGGCCACAGGGCGAGCTTTCCTCGCTGGCTGCATTGTGCCCAATGCACACTGCTTTCGGGGGTGTTTGCACTTGGCTCCCCTCCCTACCACACTGTGGATAAAGTGGATCAAGTGCTATATGTTCCCTATTTAGGCTTGGGTAGGTACCAATGAGTACTCAATCAATAAAAATAAAAATGATTGCTTCTGTTTTGGAATATGTAAAATGTATGTTGATATAGTTTTGATATGTAAATTTATATTTGAATATTTAAAATCATATATTATGTTGCGTCTCCTATTACCAATAGGATGATCCTCTGAAGAAGCTATAAGCAAAACGCATAGTGATCCCTTGGTAATGGCACATCAACTCCTTGTTTGGCCCTGATATGGAAGATCATTGCAGATCCTTTATTTCAAAGAATTAAGTTCTCTACACCAATAGACATTCTAACAGGTTTCTTTGTAAAGCCATACACCTCACCGATCTACTTATGGGAGGATGTTGCATATATTCGCTATGTACAATTATTTTTTATATGTTTTTATGATGTTTTATCATGTTGTTATAATACGTTTTGGATTTTTTATCCAATTTAGTACTCTCTCTTCCTTTTTGGTATTACTAGTGACAACCAGTAAAGTCCTATACAATTTCTAATTTTCGTTTTTGATCATTGGGTACTTATAAATTCTAGCAGGAAATGTCATGTCACACTGTATGGCGCTCATAATTCATTAGCTTATCAGTAAAAGCAGCAAACATCAGGTAGGTTAGTCTCATTAACCAGAACAATAAAGAAGCATTACGTGTCATGGAATGTCTTAAAGAGGAAGTAAACTTCTATATTTAAGTTTTACCTATAGGTAAGCCTAAATAAAAGGCTTACCTATAGGTAGTGTAAAAATCTTCTAAACATGAACCGTTTAGGATATATTTACTGTCCTAGCAGCCAGTTACGTTACTGGCGCATGTGCTCTGAAGGAACGGTCGCCCGTGCCGTTTCTTCAGAGCAGTATGCCGTGACTGGTGGCTTCCGTGTGCATTTTTGGGAGTGACGGACAGTCACAGAGCCGGAGGCGGGAACCAGGAAGGAAGATGAGGTATAGATGAACTCTGCCTCCAGTGATGGCATTGCATCGCTGGAATGCTTCGTTTTCAGGAAAGTTTACCATAATGTGCTAGTATGCGATGCATACTAGCACATTATGTATTTGCCTTGCAGGTAAGTAAAAAAAAAAAAAAGTGTCCATGACTGGCTGATTTATTGAATTCACCACTTAATCTGAAGCTGGTAATAACAAAAATATTAATTATTCAAGTATGCAAAATTTTTTATGTGAGAAAAAGTAAGGCCCTTTATGGCAGCCATACTGGGGTTGATTTATCAAAATAAAAAGAAAATAAGTACAAAATAAAGCTGTAGATGCATTGTACTAAATTTTGGCAGTGTCCATAAGCATTGCTCATGGGAAAGACTAAGCACAAAGAAGAATGTCCAAGGCCTGTCTGGGTTTAAATTCACCTGCCATGATGCCAACCCACTTAGAAAATGGGCAGTAGCCACCATGGTGGATGCATTCCACTGTTGCATGCATTTTAGCACCTGAATGTGGCGCCAGACCCGGGGGAGGGTGATGAATCTCTACTGAGATTTACTTGTAAAGATGTTACCACCCCTGCCAGCATGGGCCATTTCTAAATCTTATGAACCAATATGCATATGGGCAACTTGACTGCTTTTGGGACCTGAATTATTTTCCACAGTTTTTTAAAGACATATACAGCTTTTATTTGGGATATTGTTTAAAAACTGAAAGTTACCCATGCAGTGCCCGCCCCGCCCCGCACTGCTTTGATTACCTGCTTGCTTGGCTGGGGGAGATATGTAAAAATACCTTATTGCTTATTCCTCAATTGAATGGTGCTCTCCCCTATTGTCCAACACAAACGTGGGCAGACCCTTGCTGTCCTCCCATACAATGCAGGACAGCTGGTTATCTTTTACTTTAATAGCCAGATCCTGCTAACTGACAAATTGTCTCCCTGTGCTGGCATCCAGTATTCCTTTCAGATATATTTCAAAATCCTCTAGAGCTCCCTTAAACCTGATATATCCAATTATATCCAATTATGCAAATACAGATTTTAACTACAAAGTATTCTTTTGACCCTACCCAGTCCCACTTCCTACACCTTACTATTGACCCATCAAGGTGATGGGCTGTCTCACTGACCAATGGTCACTGTATTTGCTGATGCATTTTTGGTCTTTGATGGAAAAGCTGATACAGTTCATATGTGAGAATACCTACAAAGAGTATTGTATTAAAAATAATTCATAGTGTACTGTGAAAGAAATAATTTTTGTTCTCTGACAATAATCTTCATGTGTCTAAAGCCTGCATAAAAGCTGTGAAATAATAATAATATGATTAATGGAAGAAAAGGCCTAAAGTAAATATTGCCTATGACATCCACACACAATCAGAACAACTCAAAATGAGACATTTTAAATTCTTAACAAATATTAAATGATATTAATTCCTGCATATTCACAAAACGAATGTCAATAAGAATAATAAAAGCAAAATTAATAGCAGGAGATGCTGAAAATACTGCTAAAAGTGCAAATAGTTTCTATGCAAGTAATATTAATATCCCCAAATAATATATGATAATATATTAAAAAATATTCATAATATATAAAGTGTAATTAGGACCTCTTGTAATGCATACATCTAACAGATATAATAAAACACTTTCAAAAAAAGAATACAAAAATCATGATATCCAAATATGTACAATAAAAACGATCAATAAATACATGAAAAGATTGTTAAAAATGAAAATGGATTAAAGGGAACGTACAGGCTTTTCAATACATTTTTAGAGATACATTTAAAAGAGATACCTGGATAATATACACTGTATCATCTTATCATCTTATAAAATCTGGTCAATATCTATTTAATGTTTTAAAAATGTTACTCCTATAAAAAGATGAAAATTATATACGTTTATGA
Organism: Pelophylax lessonae; assembly: GCF_965119305.1. Taxonomy (NCBI): domain Eukaryota; kingdom Metazoa; phylum Chordata; class Amphibia; order Anura; family Ranidae; genus Pelophylax; species Pelophylax lessonae. The sequence continues at coordinate 406,202,620 of NC_138768.1, read as the reverse complement.
GGGCAGCTATAATTACATATTACATATGCAGGCATATGCTTCATGCTTTGCAATACTGCACAATGCTTTCACTACTTTACTGCTCGTTTTTTACAGTGCAAGTCACAATGGGAGGGATTTACTAAAGTTGGAGCAGCCAGAATCTGCTGCAGCTGTGCATAGCAACCAATCAGCTTCTGACTACAGCTTGTTCAATTAAGGTGCATCAAACATGTCTTCTACTCGTCATCTACATTTAATGAAAGTAGTTTAAGGAGGTTGGGATAACATTATCCGTGCTTTCAATTCAGCTCACAGAAAGTGACATGGACACTGAATTTCTGACCTCCAGGTTAGTCCATGCTGACAATCAACCTAACAGGAAAGATAAAGAGCAGCACACCTGAAAATGGAAATGAAGACAGCCACCAATGCTAAGGACAGGTAAGCTGCAATATAATACATTTTGTTCACAGGTTGAAATATCTTCAACCCTTTTGCTGCCAGAGCAGGTTTTTCCTTTTTTTTGAACACATGTTAAAACACACATTTTTGGCCCGTTGTTTACTTAAAACCCCCAAACATGATATATTTTCTTAAACAGAGACCTTGGAAAATAAAATTGTGGTAGTGCAACAGTTAATCAAATGCGCATTTTCAATAAAAATGTGCTAAACAAATGAGATACCCACCATGTCCAACTTGAAAACTGGCACTATCCACCCAAAAGCACCCAAATCACTTCCACCAGAAAGACGGCGTTTGGCTTGTAATGTACACACACATTCTTTAATGCTGTAGTATCCAGGAGTGTGTGTAAAAGTAGCCATTGCTACTGACGAAAGCTGTACATCAATGACTGCCAAAGGGTTAACAGCAGTGATGATTGTTACTTTAACCACTTTACCACTAGAGGATTTTGCTGTCTTACGTCTGGGCCACTTTTTGCGATTCGGCACTGTGCGACTTTAACTGACAAATGCGCGGTCGTGCGATGCCATACCCAAACGAAATTTACGTCCTTTTTTCCCACAAACAGAGCTTTCTTTTGGTGGTATTTGATCACCTGTGCGATTTTTACTTTTTGCGCTATAAACAAAAAAAGAGCGTAAATTTTGAAAAAACAACAATATTTTTCAAATTTTTTTATATGAAATTCCCCCCCAAAAAAATGTAAAAATCAAAATTTTTTTACATTTTTGGCCAATTTGTTTTCTGCTACCTATGTTTGGTAAAAAAAATCACAATAAGCGTATTTTGATTGGTTTGCGCAAAAGTTATTGCGTTTAAGGGAAAGATTTCTGTCATTTTTGCTGTTTTTTTTTTTTAACGAGTAATGGCGGCGATCTGCGATTTTTTTTGCGGGACTGCGACATTGCGGCGGACAGATCGGACCCTTGACTGACATTTTTGACACTTTTCGGGGTACCAGTGACATTACTGCAGTAATCAGTGCTATATATATGCACTGTTACTGTAAAAATGACACAGGCAGGGAAGGGGTTAATTTTATTGGAGAGGGAGGGGTTAATGTATGCCTGGTGCTTACTGGCGTGTGTGGGGGGAGGTGACTGTGTGACACAGGGACAGATCGCATGTTCAGCTATGCTGAACCCTTCAATCTGACCCTGCCTGTCACTTAGGAGATCCGCCCGCTTGTGTTTACACAAGCAGGCGGATCTCCACACTAGATCCCCGATGATCGGGAAAGAGCAGCAGCGATCGCCGCTGCTCCTCCCCTGGCCCGACTCCCGCTGTGACTGAATACAGCTGGAGCGAGCCTCCGGCGGCGCGCGCGCGCCGCCGAGAAAGGGGAATGTCTGACGACGTAGGTCTACATCGTCAGACGATAACAGACCACTTTGCCGCAGTAGTGTCAACGTAAGCAGACGGCAAGTGGTTAAAGTGCAACTGTAGTAAAAAAAAAAATGTTTTTTCATTTTCGATACAGGGCCCACTTACACTTGCTTTGACCTCAACACACATTAAAACTACAGCTTCAACATGCCTTTTTTATGTATTTTTGATGTTTCTGTGATGCTTCGTGATGTTTTTTTGAAGACTGAAGCTTGGCAGATGCCCTGTGTGAGTGTTGATATCTCATACCTGCAATACCTCCCAAACAAAGCGAAGCTAAAGCTAAATAAATGCCTCTCAAAAGCCACAGGTGCTGTAAGTGATCTTTGTCATAGACTTCTATGAAGGCCTTGAAGATGCTTCGAAGCACCACTAAAAAGACATAGGGTATAATTTTCGAAGCAGAGCAAACACAACATGTGAACAGGACTGTAAGCTAACCACTTTATTTTGTGACAGGTGCTTTGTCTAGTGTCAAGTGCTTAAAAAACGTGTGTCCAATGCAATGTTTTGAAGCTAAGAATTAGCCCTGAACTTCCGGTTCCGGCGCCACAGGATGCGGACGTGAGGTACATGAGCTCCCGCCGAGTACCCCGCAAACCGGCTCTAATAAAGGCACAGGACCGCCCCAAACACGGGCGGAGAGCCCTCAGAAAGGTCACTAACTCAATGGATAACCTCCGGGACTGGCCTTGTCTCCCGCAGCCTTCCGCTCCCCAGCCACGAACCGAGCCTTCCAAAGCCGCCGCCTCCAAAATGGCGTAGGGCAAGCTTACATTAAAACTGGCCGGGAATGGAGCAGCGCTGTCACAGGCAGTAACGCCAATAAATATCTCAGCACAAATTGTAACACCCCCTTCAGAGGAAATGGCGCATTTGCGCATTGCTGAGGCGGTTGCCTCACTGCTCAAGCCCGCAATTAATGCAGCAGTAGAAAAAGCAGTTGCTGAGGGAATAGAACAATTAAGAAAGGACATGGGGTCACAGACAAAAAGGATACAGGAGGCAGAGCTTAAAATTGATTCTTTAACTGAAGACATGTTAAACACTTCATCTACATTACAATCTTATGGCTTTACAAATGTTCCAGGAGAAGATATCAGATTTGGAGAATAGGTCTAGACGGAACAATCTCAGGATAATAGGTCTGCCTGAATCATTTTCTTCTAATGCTCTTTTTGAACTTTGCTCCATACAGATTCCTGCTGCTCTCGGCTTGCACACACCGTGTATAGTGGAGCGCGCACATAGGCTCGGAGCCCATGCCGAAAACCGTAAGTCGCCTAGACCTATTATGGCTCACTATCTCAATTACGTTGACAAACATGCAATTTTACAGAGTTTCCGCCGACAGCATCAGCTTCTAATAGAAGGAAACAGGCTGTTAGTGTTTGCGGACTATTCTCCGGATATTGCTAACAAACGCAAAGCTTTTCATCTATTTGTTCCACGCTATTTCATAACCAAGTTAAATTCACTCTGGCTTATCCTGCTATCCTCCACCTCACTACTCCTGAAGGAAAACGTTTGTCATTTTATTCCCCCTCTGAGACGGAAAAATACCTTCAGTCCTCTCAAATATAACCTATGGAGGACTCCACTACTGAGCTGAAAGCCTCCCTGTCCCGGAAATCACAAAACGGGTCCCAATCCAATTCTCCCAAGAAAGTTCGTTTTGCACCTTGAACAAAGGGATCTGTTTGACTTTGCATTACAGAACTGACCTGTTCATGCTATTCTACCTTTTATACATGCATTGGGCCCAATCTGTTTGTGCCCCTTTCCTTCCTTATTATACTCTACGGGAACTTTTCCCCATTGGTTTCTCTTGTGGAAAAAAGTGAAGCCCTAGGTTAGACAGAATTTTGATTTATTATATAGTACTCTTATTCTTTTATTTCTCCTTTCCCTACAGGTTATTTTTAGTTGTTATACCGTATTATAGAAGTACTAAGCTGCCTTGTTAGCCTTGCAGTACCTTATTGCGTTTGAATCACTTGCACATATCTATTTAGTATTTCATTTGCCAATTCAGCAGATTACATAAGTTCTGTGCTCTTGAGCTCCCTCCACCCCACCCACTGTTAAACGTATTGTCATCATGCTAACAATTGTCTCCTGGAACGTTAAGGGCCTCCGTTCCCCTTGTAAAAGAATGCAAGTGTTATGTCACCTTAGGCGCCTCAAGGTGGACGTGGCTCTGTTACAGGAGACACATTTACACACTGAGGACTTTCACCGCATGCAAAAGTTATGGGTGGGAGAGGTGGTGGGATCATCGGCACAGGGTAGGAAGGCAGGGGTTTTGATTTTGATTCATAAAAATCTCCCTTACGCTATCACTTCAGTGAATAAGGACGAAATGGGTCGCAGGATCTCCATTACTTTACAGACAACTCCTAAACCCCTGACTATATCAAACATATATGCTCCTAACTCCCCAGACAAAACCTATTTTGCTGACATCTGTAAATGGTTACTAGATGCTACTCTTGGACATCATATACTGGGTGGTGATTTCAACTCAGTAATGCACGACAGTGAAGACAGACACTCCCGTAAACGCACTAATCCTACTGTTACCGTATCACATACACCTCGATCTGACAGGCATCTTCCACGTGTAATCAAATCAGCGGATATGTTGGACGTATGGCGTATCATGCATCCAACTGCTGCTGAGTACACCTTTTATTCTAATGCTCAAGATTCCCTGGCAAGAATAGATTATCTATTCTGCTCATTGACATTTCTTCCTTTCATAGGTGAATCCACAATACATGATATAGTAATTTCCAACCATGCCCCTATCTCTCTCACAGTAAATGAGACTTCGAAAGACGCCAGACCTTTCATATGGCGCTTTCCTGCATACCTAACACATAATACAGATTTCCATGCTATGCTGCAAAATGCCTGGGCGGAATTTAAAACTTCCAATAGAGAACACACAGAAACACCACACCTGTTCTGGGACACTGCTAAAACTTTTCTCAGAGGCAGGATTATGTCTTATACAGGCACCTTTAAAAAAGCTTCACTTAAACACTATTTGCAGGCCAGTGAGGAGCTTCGTGTGGCGCAGGCTAACCTGACCACTCAGGACACTGTAGAGTCGAGACGTGCCTGGCAGGAAGCCAAGCGCAGTTTTGATCATTGGACAAAACAACAGGAGGCAATCAAAAAATCTTATGTGGATTTCAGGTTTCACAAGTTTGGAAACAAACCTGGAAAACTTTTGGGAAAACTTGCCAAAGATGCCTATAAACAAACGCACATTACTACTTTGAGGGATGACTCAGGACAATGCGTTACAGACACAAAGTCAATTTTTTCTATCCTGACTCACTATTACTCCTCTTTATACTCTAGCACCCCCATAGATGAGACAACGGCTAATAACTTTCTACGAGACTTGCCCCTCCCTAAAATTAGTGATTCAGACCTGGCACGGTTAAACGACCCCATTTCCCTTGATGAGATCAGGATGACAATCAAATCCCTTGCATCTCACAAGGCACCAGGCCCTGATGGCTACACGTCGGAGTTCTACAAAGCGGCTGCCGAACTTGTTCTCCCCACCTTGGTCTCGGTATACAGTGTCATGTGGGAGGAGGGATCGTATCTACCCACAGGATCCCAGGCTTATATTAAGCTTCTGTAAAAAAAAGGCAAGGACCCCTCTCTTCCAAATTCTTATCGTCCCATATCGTTGCTACATTTAGATGCAAAAATACTGTCCAAAATTATTGCTGACAGGCTTGCAAATATTATGCCCTCCCTGATTAACCCGATTCAAGCTGGCTTTGTCAGAGGCAGATCTGCAACTTCCAACATACGCAAGGTCATTTTAGCCTTGGAACATGCCAAACACCATCCTCATGAGGACTTGGTAATTTTATCGATAGATGTCTAGAAAGCTTTCGACAATGTCAGCTTTTCCTGGTTATTCCTTGTACTCCAGAAACTAGGGTTTAGCGGCCGCTTTGTGGAATTCCTGATGGGGATGTATGCTACCCCTACGGCTAGAATACTCACCTCGGACTTTCTTACAGCACCCATCCATCTGCATAAAGGTACGCGACAGGGCTGTCCCCTATCCCCCCTTCTATTTAATATGGCCATTGAACCTTTTTCTAAATTCATCTCAGAAGTCTCCCCCATTCATGGTATAAATACGGGCTCCCAGGTTCTCAAGGCGGCGATGTTCGGCGATGACATGCTTTTATTTTTGTCTAACCTTAGAGTAGATCTTCCAATTTTAAACTCAAATCTGGAACTTTTTTGTAAGTGCTCGGGTCTTACAATAAATTTTGACAAGAGTGAATTGCTATCGCTCACTCCACATACCTCACAGGACGTTATAACAACATCGGGATTCTTGCAAGCTAAACATCATATCACTTATCTAGGCATACAAATTGGTAGAGACCCTTCTTCTCTTTATAGTCTTAATTTTCCAAATGTTATTACCAAAATCTCTAGGGAATTGGAGGTCTGGGTGACACTTCCCCTCTCGCTGTTCGGGAGATGCCATTTAATCAAAATGGTGAGCTTTCCTCACCTACTTTACATTCTTCAAACGCTTTCCTTGCTTCTTCGTCATAAAGACGTACAAACCTTAAACAGGGCTTTTCAAAACTTCATCTGGATTTGAAAAAAACCTCGCATTGCTATGAAAAAACTGCATCTCCCGAAGAGTGAGGGGGGGTAGGTTTACCTAATGTGAGATTGTATAATCTAGCTTGCCTGTTCAGATACTGCCTTGACTGGCTCACGGGATCGTCTAGATACTCCAATTTTGTTCTGGAATCCTCTCTTATCCACCCACATAACTTCTCTGGTCTTTTGCATTGTTTGTGGCGTAAATTACCTATCCCAATACAGCATAGTGTCCTGTTCAAGGACACTTTGATTGCCTGGAGGGAGGTCAGGAAATTGTTGAAACTCCCACCTCTGTCATCCAAATTCTTACAAATACATGGTAACCCCATGTTTCCACAAAGTTACACTTATAAGGCATTTGAGGTGTGGAGGTCGAAATGGATAGCTCGAAAGCCGTCCACTCAAAACCACTACCCTATATCGGCTATTTATAGCAATTTATCTCTTATCGAAAGCGACAACACGGGTTCTCAAACCCATTCTAATTGGAGCAAGGACATACCAGAGGAAGACCTTGGTGCAAAGCTCTTAACTGGCCTTCGTACAATAAGGAAGCTATTGATAAACGAAAGCTGGAGGGAAACACAATTTAAACTTATACATAGAGAATTTTACCCTTTTTTTAGATCAAACCCCGAACACCCACTATACCTTAAATGCCCTCATTGTAACCAAGAAAAGCCGTCCCTATTTCATCGTCTTTGGATCTGTTCCCCGATTTCGCTTTTTTGGGAAGAAATTCTTTCATTCATAACCACTGTCACTGGAGAGACACTGCAGAAAGACCCTCTAACTTTGATATTCAGCTATTCCCCGCCAAAACCGGACAATGGTCATAAGTAGGGTTGAGCGGACACCTAGATGTCCGTGTTCGACGGGTTCGGCCGAACTTTAAAAAAAAGTCCGGGTCCGTGTCCCGGACTTTTACCGAACTTTTCCCGGACACCGAACCCCATTGAAGTCAATGGGGACCCGAACTTTAAGGCACTAAAATGGCTCTAAAACACCAAAGGAAAGGGCTAGAGTGCTGCAAATGGCAGCAAAACGTAATTAAGAGCATGGCAAGTGCTCTGCAAACAAATGTGGATAGGGAAATAACTTAAAACAACAAAAAAAAACAGAAAAATAAAACAATGTTCTTCTTCATCTCTGAAGGACGAGGCCCATATGGAGTAGGAGGGAGGTTGAGGTGGTGGTGGATGTGGCGGTGACATAGGCGTGCGCACAGGGTGTGCTGGGTGTGCCTGGGCACACCCTAATCACCTAGGGCACATAGCATTGCCAGTGAGGAGATGGGAAAGATCTCCCTGGGACCTGCTCTGCTCTATTTCTCCTTGCCTACAGGTACATGGCCCCGATACATTACTCTCCCTGCTGGCAAACACATGCATGTGTATTTCAACTTTGGGGTGCACACCTTAATGCAATAGGCTGCGCACACCTATGGGCGGTGTAGGTGGAAGCGGCGGTGGAGGAGGACCAGGGCCGGATTAACAGCATCATGGGCTTGGTGCTGAGGATTTTGAAGGGCCTTAAGGGCCGTGCCTTGCCATGCACCCAGAGGAGGAAGGGTGCAGCCATGCATGCCTAATTCAACATGGGATGCTGTCTCTGAAGCCCATAAACACATCCATGCATCGCCAACTGTCCCTCCTTGTCCGGCCTTCACGCTGTGTGGGGAGGTTCTGAGGGTGCTGCCTGGGGAAGCGAGCATAGAAGCCAGACTTCTGTGTTTACAAGTGACAGAAGAGCGGTAACAGTGAATATGGCCAACCCGGGGCCTATATAAAAGGTAGGGGCCTGGAGCTGCAGCTCCAATAGCCCCTACATTAATCTGGCCCTGAGGAGGAGGACGAGGTAGCCAACACTGCTTCTTTTCAAAAATTTTAAATGAGGGTACACCCCAAAAGAGTGAGAAAGAGCAAAAATGGAACAATGGGTGGGTAAGGTCGGTATCCATTGCTATTCTGCATAAGGTACGGAAAAGTCCCGTGGGATCCATGCCTGGTTAATTTTAATGAACGTGAGCTTGTCCACATTGTCTCTGGACAGGCGGCTGCGCTTGTCTGTTATAACGCCCCCAGCCGTGCTAAATACCCGTTCAGATAATACACTGGCTGCAGGGCACGCCAGCACCTCCAAGGCGTAAAGGGCAAGCTCAGGCCATGTGCCCAATTTGGAGACCCAGAAGTTGAAGGGGGCAGACCCGTCATTCACTACATGTAGGCGTGTGCACACATACTGCTCCACCATGTTGGTAAAATGCTGCCTCCTGCTAAGACGTTCCATCTGAGCTGCTGGTGCTGCTGTTTGTTGTGGCGTGCTGACAAAGCTTTTCCACATTTCGGCCATGCTAACCCTGCCTTCTGAGGTGCTGGCGGTGCCCTGGTTGCGTTGGCGACCTCCTCCTCCTCCTCCTCTGCCTTGTGCTTCCACTGTGGCCCCGCTGTCAGATGGGAATGCCAGCAGCATGGCGTCTACCAGCGTGCGCTTGTACTCGCGCATCTTGCGATCGCGCTCCAGTGAGTGAATTAAGGACGGTACGTTGTCCTTGTAACAGGGATCCAGCAGCGTGGCCACCCAGTAATCAGCACAAGTTAGAATGTGGGCAACTCGGCGGTCGTTGTGGAGACACTGCAGCATGTAATCGCTCATGTGTGCCAGGCTGCCCAGAGGCAACGAAAGGCTGTCCTCTGTGGGAGGTGTATCGTCCGTGTCCTCTGTATCCCCCCAGCCACGCACCAGTGATGGCCATGAGCTGGCCTGGGTGCCACCCTGCTGTGAACATGGTTCCATCTCCTCCTCCAGCTCCTCCTCCTCCTCATCCTCCTCATCCTCCAGAACTGTGCCCCTGCTGGACAATTGCGTCCCTGGCGTTTGCGTGTGCAGGAACCCACCCTCGGAGCCCCTTGCGAATGACTGCCCTGAAAGCCTTGGAAATGTTACCTCTTCATCCTCCTCCTCCTCCTCATCCTGTGCCACATCCTCTTCCATCATCGCCCGAATTGTTTTTTCAAGGAGGCATAGAAGTGGGATAGTTAAGCTGAGAACGGCGTCATTGCCACTGGCCATGTTGGTGGAGTACTCAAAACAGCGCAACAAGGCACACAGGTCTCGCATGGAGGCCCAGTTAAATTAAATAGCGGAATAGAAAATTTGATCCAAAAAAAGTGTATGTATATCACACGTACACAACCACACTGGGCCCCAATTACTATTGTTTGTACCCCTAAAAGGCTAGATGAGGAGTAGGGGGAGTATGGAACAGGCAGCACCCTCAAACCTTCAGAAGTATGAGATGAACCCCAACAACTTGGAAAGGTGGATCTCTCTCACACGTACCAACACAGACTATCCCCCAATTTAACTGATCCCCAAAGGTTTTTGATTAAATAGCGGAATAGAAAATATGATCCAAAAAAAGTGTATGTATATCACACGTACACAACCACACTAGGCCCCAATTACTATTGTTTGTACCCCTAAAAGGCTAGATGAGGAGTAGGGGGAGTATGGAACAGGCAGCACCCTCAAACCTTCAGAAGTATGAGATGAACCCCAACAACTTGGAAAGGTGGATCTCTCTCACACGTACCAACACAGACTATCCCCCAATTTAACTGATCCCCAAAGGTTTTTGATTAAATAGCGGAATAGAAAATATGATCCAAAAAAAGTGTATGTATATCACACGTACACAACCACACTAGGCCCCAATTACTATTGTTTGTACCCCTAAAAGGCTAGATGAGGAGTAGGGGGGGTATGGAACAGGCAGCACCCTCAAACCTTCAGAAGTATGAGATGAACCCCAACAACTTGGAAAGGTGGATCTCTCTCACACGTACCAACACAGACTATCCCCCAATTTAACTGATCCCCAAAGGTTTTTGATTAAATAGCGGAATAGAAAATATGATCCAAAAAAAGTGTATGTATATCACACGTACACAACCACACTAGGCCCCAATTACTATTGTTTGTACCCCTAAAAGGCTAGATGAGGAGTAGGGGGGGTATGGAACAGGCAGCACCCTCAAATCTTCAGAAGTATGAGATGAACCCCAAAAACTTGGAAAGGTGGATCTCTCTCACACGTACCAACACAGACTATCCCCCAATTTAACTGATCCCCAAAGGTTTTTGATTAAATAGCGGAATAGAAAATATGATCCAAAAAAAGTGTATGTATATCACACGTACACAACCACACTAGGCCCCAATTACTATTGTTTGTACCCCTAAAAGGCTAGGAGTAGGGGGAGTATGGAACAGGCAGCACCCTCAAACCTTCAGAAGTATGAGATGAACCCCAACAACTTGGAAAGGTGGATCTCTCTCACACGTACCAACACAGACTATCCCCCAATTTAACTGATCCCCAAAGGTTTTTGATTAAATAGCGGAATAGAAAATATGATCCAAAAAAAGTGTATGTATATCACACGTACACAACCACACTGGGCCCCAATTACTATTGTTTGTACCCCTAAAAGGCTAGATGAGGAGTAGGGGGAGTATGGAACAGGCAGCACCCTCAAACCTTCAGAAGTATGAGATGAACCCCAACAACTTGGAAAGGTGGATCTCTCTCACACGTACCAACACAGACTATCCCCCAATTTAACTGATCCCCAAAGGTTTTTGATTAAATAGCGGAATAGAAAATATGATCCAAAAAAAGTGTATGTATATCACACGTACACAACCACACTAGGCCCCAATTACTATTGTTTGTACCCCTAAAAGGCTAGATGAGGAGTAGGGGGGGTATGGAACAGGCAGCACCCTCAAACCTTCAGAAGTATGAGATGAACCCCAACAACTTGGAAAGGTGGATCTCTCTCACACGTACCAACACAGACTATCCCCCAATTTAACTGATCCCCAAAGGTTTTTGATTAAATAGCGGAATAGAAAATATGATCCAAAAAAAGTGTATGTATATCACACGTACACAACCACACTGGGCCCCAATTACTATTGTTTGTACCCCTAAAAGGCTAGGAGTAGGGGGAGTATGGAACAGGCAGCACCCTCAAACCTTCAGAAGTATGAGATGAACCCCAACAACTTGGAAAGGTGGATCTCTCTCACACGTACCAACACAGACTATCCCCCAATTTAACTGATCCCCAAAGGTTTTTGATTAAATAGCGGAATAGAAAATATGATCCAAAAAAAGTGTATGTATATCACACGTACACAACCACACTAGGCCCCAATTACTATTGTTTGTACCCCTAAAAGGCTAGATGAGGAGTAGGGGGAGTATGGAACAGGCAGCACCCTCAAACCTTCAGAAGTATGAGATGAACCCCAACAACTTGGAAAGGTGGATCTCTCTCACACGTACCAACACAGACTATCCCCCAATTTAACTGATCCCCAAAGGTTTTTGATTAAATAGCGGAATAGAAAATATGATCCAAAAAAAGTGTATGTATATCACACGTACACAACCACACTAGGCCCCAATTACTATTGTTTGTACCCCTAAAAGGCTAGATGAGGAGTAGGGGGAGTATGGAACAGGCAGCACCCTCAAATCTTCAGAAGTATGAGATTGTGTTCACTGTACCCCACAAAGATTGAGTTCACTGCACCCCACAAAGATTGTGTTCACTGCACCTCACAAAGATTGTGTTCACTGTACCCCCCAAAGATTGTGTTCACTGCACCCCACAAAGATTCTGTTCACTGTACCCCACAAAGATTGTGTTCACTGCACCCTAAAAGGATGTTGTTCACTGCACCCCACAAAGATTGTGTTCACTGCACCCTAAAAGGATGTTGTTCACTGCACCCCAAAAAGATTGTGTTCACTGTACCCCCCCAAAGATTGTGTTCACTGCACCCCACAAAGATTGTGTTCACTGCACCCCAAAAAGATTGTGTTCACTGTACCCCCCAAAGATTGTGTTCACTGCACCCCAAAAAGATTGTGTTCACTGTACCCCCCAAAGATTGTGTTCACTGCACCCCACAAAGATTCTGTTCACTGTACCCCACAAAGATTGTGTTCACTGCACCCCAAAAAGATTGTGTTCACTGTACCCCCCCAAAGATTGTGTTCACTGCACCCCACAAAGATTCTGTTCACTGCACCCCACAAAGGATTTTGTTCACTGCACCCCAAAAAGATTGTGTTCACTGCACCCCAAAAAGGATTTTGATCACTGCACCCCAAAAAGGATGTTGTTCACTGCACCCCAAAAATGATTTTGTTCACTCCACCCCAAAAAGATTGTGTTCACTGCACCCCACAAAGATTGTGTTCACTGCACCCCAAAAAGATTGTGTTCACTGTACCCCCCAAAGATTGTGTTAACTGCACCCCACAAAGATTCTGTTCACTGTACCCCACAAAGATTGTGTTCACTGCACCCCAAAAAGATTGTGTTCACTGCACCCCAAAAAGGATGTTGTTCACTGCACCCCAAAAAGGATGTTGTTCACTCCACCCCAAAAAGATTGTGTTCACTGCACCCCACAAAGATTGTGTTCACTGCACCCCAAAAAGATTGTGTTCACTGCACCCCAAAAAGGATTTTGTTCACTGCACCCCAAAAAGGATGTTGTTCACTCCACCCCAAAAAGATTGTGTTCACTGCACCCCAAAAAGATTGTGTTCACTGCACCCCACAAAGGATTTTGTTCACTGCACCCCAAAAAGATTGTGTTCACTGCACCCCAAAAAGGATGTTGTTCACTGCACCCCAAAAAGGATTTTGTTCACTGCACCCCAAAAAGATTGTGTTCACTGCACCCCACAAAGGATTTTGTTCACTGCACCCCACAAAGATTGTGTTCACTGCACACCAAAAAGGATTGTGTTCACTGCACCCCAAAAAGATTTTGTTCACTGCACCCCAAAAAGATTGTGTTCACTGCAGCCCAAAAAGATTGTGTTCACTGCAGCCCAAAAAGATTGTGTTCACTGCAGCCCAAAAAGATTGTGTTCACTGCAGCTCACACACAGAAAAATGGATGTGGATCACTGACACCTGCCTATCTCCAATCCCACACCACACAGCAATATCGATTGTAGTTTGTAGAACACAGTTTCCCTAAAATTCAGCAGACTCTGTCCCTAACAGGATTGAGAAGAGATCGTAGATCAGGATTGAGTGCAGATTCACCCCACCCCCCACACAGCAATATCGATTGTAGTTTGTAGAAGACACTGACCCTATAATTCAGCAGACTCTATCCCTAAAATGCCTACAACTCGCCCTGCCTAAACACTCCGACCTGTCCCTCAATTCTATCCGGACACAAATGGTTTTTTCCTGCCTATCTTTCCCTAATCAGCAGCCAGCACATTGATGTGTGCTCTGTCCCTTAGCTAAGCAGCAGAATGACGCTGCTGCGGCGGCTGCCTCGAACTTATAAAGACTTGGTCACATGCTTCAGACGGCCAATCACAGCTACTAAGACATTTGCAGGCATGGCTGGGATGGCTTAAGGCACACCAGTTAAACGATTGTTGATTGGCTGTTGAAAGCCCGCCATGAAAAGAGCGCCAAAGCATGCAAAACCCGGAAATAAAACGACCGAACACGGATTTTTACCCGAACATACAGTAAAGTGTCCGTGTCCGTGTTCGGGTAAAAAAAATCCAATTATTCGGTACGAACACGAATAATACAGTCCGTGTTCGCTCAACACTAGTCATAAGAAAGGAAGGCATCTCAAGCATTGGACACACATATGCCTCATGGCAGCACGTAAAGCCATCTTGAAGTCTTGGATGGTTACAAATCCTCCGACCTTGTCAATGGTCAAAAAGGACCTCACAAACCTACTCTATATGGAAAAACTCGACGCCATTCTCCAGGACACAGACACTTCTGAACGCTTCTTTGCCAGGTGGAAAGCTTACATGGAACATGTATTCACAATAGATTAAATTTCTTCTTTAACGACCCCCTTCCGTTACTCCAAATGGTATTGCAGGGCTGATCTAAGTAACACGCTAGGCAATTTCAAGTTGCCCACTATACAAACATGATTTGTTATGTCAGGCTCTAACTAACTACAAACATGCTTTGTTATGATAGGCTCTAACTAAATCATTAATATCAGGTTATATAACTTGTTATTCTTTTTGACTTTTTCTTCAGCACTTATAGTATATTGGTATTATAGTCATCCAGACCTCAACTGTTAATGGTTTTTGGAGTTTTCTCCTCCTAGCTTCTCTTCTGAGAGGAAGCTCCAGCTTTGTCTTCATTGATGTCTAATATTGTGCTATAATATTTTGGTACTGTCTCACTTAGATTTTCATGGTTATATGGATTTCGATATATGAGATGTTTTCATGTAAAATGTCTTTTATTTCGTGTATTTGTTGCAATATTCAATAAAAATATATATAAAAAAAAAAAAAAAAGAACACCGAAAGAATTAGCCCTAAGGGAGGGTTAATAACCCCTGTCATGTTTTTATGCTATCTATATCCATTAGGGGAGATTTCCCTTTCCTTCCTGTCCCATAGCCAAAACAGGAAGTGAGAGGAAATCCCCCAAAGTGAGGGAATCCTGGGGTGTTACCAGGTCACCCGAACTAGTGTCCTCATTGGAAAATGTCACCTCTATTACTGTTCTGGTTTTACCCAAAATGTGAGATTTTCTTTTACTTTCACTTTCAAAAATAACAACAAACAGGACAAATAGAAAGGGTGAATCTTACTAATTGGGACACAATGTGTTCTACTACATCTCCACTCTATCTAAAGAAAAAAAAAGGTTTTTGCCTTTGGTTACACTTTAAACAAGCTGCTAGCAGGTTGTTGGAGGACTAATATAGCCTGCAAGCTGCTTGTTTAGGGAGTCACAGTTAACACTATCATTAAAATGTGTGTTAAACATACACAACTGGAACTGAGCAGTTCTTTGAACGCCTCAACAAAGCTCCTTGAAGTTTCTCCATAGCATTGCAAAAGATTACAGAAATGTTGGCAAAAACTTTCTGTACACTTTTTACAAGCTGAAGCCCATGTGAGCAGGGCAGTAACAAAAACTATATGTTGATCCTGCCATGGCCTCATACCATTTTAATCAGTTAGCATTGTATTCAGCTATCTATTTGGACTACAGAACGTCTCTCTTGTTGTTTTGGAGAAGAAGAGAGGGGGGGGGGGTGTTCTATGGTATTTTCCTAGGATGACCACACTACTCTTCAAAAGATACAGTACATCCCTTGTATGGAAAGGTCTAAATATTTATACATTCTAAATATGCTTTAATATTGCCTTTTTGTTTAAGGTGCACCATAGAAAGAAAATCTTGGAAATATTAGAAAAAGTTCCAGAAACAATAAAAACTTCAACCTAAAAATGGTAATGGTGATTTATTATACTTACCTGTTCTGTGTACTTGTATTTCACAGAATGTCAATAAACCCTCTCTTCTGGGGTTCACCTCCAGCGCTCCTGTTTCCTCCTCTTCTATCTTTGCCTCCATGTAAATCCATTTACTATCTGGGCAGACAAGCATGCTCGCTTCATAGCTGGGCTGTGTGCATCCATATACACACACAGCGTGGCTCAGCCCCGCCCACTGCTCCTTCTTCACAGTGGCTTCCACTGCAATCAGTCTGCTCTGCTGAAGAGGGACACCGCTCTGGATCGATACTGGACTGAGGTAAGTATTTTAGGCAGGGGGAGCAAACATTTGGTGAACGTTTTTTTTTTTTTTTTTTAACTTTAATGCAGGTAATGTGTTAAGTTAAAAACTTTGTGACTTTAGAACCACTTTAAGATTCCAGTGAGAATATGTTGACAGTCAAAAACTACAGTAGATGAAACCAAATATCAAAATTATAGAATTATATTTCTGAACACTGTCACGGAAAATTGATAAATAATTTTAGAAAGTAGTATGTTTTAAATAATAATGATAATATAATTATGTTTATTTGCTAGATTTGGTCAGTCTATATTTTATATGCATATATAAAGCATATACTACAGAAAGGTTTGTGGTAAATTTAATGGATATTTTAATGGAATTTGATTCTAATGCATTCTTTACAGACAGGCTCAACTTTATATGATCCATAGCCTCCTTCTGCCCAGTGTGTGGCTCATTGAGAAGCAATGCAGCTTCCCAGCTAGTGAAACTAGTATGTATGAATATGCAAAGAATCATTTGAATGTCTGTGTTGTAGAGAGTTGTTTGTAACATTGTGGCCCCGAGGACTTGCTTCTCCACCACATTTATATTCAGCCTCATTTATAGTAGATGCCTATTTGTAAAAGGATTATTTGTGTCTTATTTTTTAACACAACTTTTCAGTGATATTCTTATGGGAATAGCAGAAAAACGCAAGAAAAAATAGAGAAAGTTTTTCTTGAAGCACGGCTTTAAAAATTAATATGCTGCAATTGTTTGTTGAAAAATAGTCTACTAATAATATGAAAAATAAAAAGTCTTAAAATGTGTAATTGCTGTGCTTTTTTTATTATTTGACATACTAACCAAATCTAATTTTCTTTCAGTTGTCATGTGTGAGGATTAGGATGCCCTACATTATGGGCATCTTTTTTTTTTTTTTTTTTTTACCTAAATAGGTATATTGACTAGAAATCCAAGCACAATCCCCAAAGGTGTGCACTATTGAGGGATACAATGGGGATTTTAATTTGAGGTGTGCACATTGCCTACTTCTTATTTAGTGTATAAATGATTTATAATAGTTAATATTAAGTTATAATAGTTATATTTAGTTATTTATAATAGTTTATAATAATAAATAATTCATAATCTGCTCTGTTGACAATTCCACGACTTGTCCTTTACAGTTCAATCTATTGGAAAATATTTAGTGAATACTTAATTTGAAAACACAAATTTTCACATAGCAAAGTCAATTTTTACTTAGCTTAGTGAATCAGGTGAAGCTCATTCACTTTACAAAGAATATCCAAACATGTGTATAAAAAAAAAAAGAAAAAAGCAGTATTTTTGCTTGCACATGATTGGATGATTTAAGTCAGAACAGCTTCACCTCATTCATTAGGCTAAGTGAATAATGTTTACTTCTTTGGAAAATCAATCCCAATATTGTACTTTCACAAGTTGCTGTGTGGCCTCACCATGCCTCTCAGCAAATAGCTTAGGGTATCTACTGTCCAAAAAGGGGTCATTTGGGGGGGGGGGGGGTAATTTGTGCTACCTTGGCATTTCATGGCCTCCGAAATTGTGATAGGTAGTGAGGGGTGAAATCAACAATTTACGCCATTAGAAAGCCTAAAGGTGATTATTGGTTCCGGGGTCCTGTACATGGCTAGACTGCCAAAAAGTCTCACACATGTGGTATCCCTCTACTCAGGAGAAGCAGCAAAATGTATTTTAGGGTGTAATTTCACATATACCCATGGCATGTTTGAGCAATTCTTTTTACACAAAGTACCAACTTTGTGTAAAAAAAAATAAATTGTCATTTTCTCGCAAACTTTTGGCAAAATATAAAATATTCCTTGAACTCACCATGCCTCTCAGAAAATAGCTTGGAGTGTCTACTTTCCAAAATGGGGTCATTTGGAATGGGGGGGGGGGGGATTGTGCTATCTTGGTGTGATCAGATGCCTTCTCAAATTCTCAATGGCGCTGTTTATATCTGGTGAAAACAAAGTCATAAAATGTTTGTAGCTTCCAGTATCTTAGGCCATATAGATGATTGGAGCCATTCTGGTCTCCAATCAGCTCTATGGTCAGCTGATGGAATCACTGGCTGCAATCTCGGGTTACCCAGTGGGACAGGAGTGCCCGAGCAAACCGTGAAAGGTGGAAGGAGGGGGGAGTCCCCTCCCTCTGCTTTTAAAAGCAGTCTAGTGGCTAATTATCCTCTAGTATTGCTTTTACATGAAAACCGACCTCTGGCTGTTAAAAACGGTACCAAGATGATGCCTAAATCTGCAGGCATCATCCTGGTATGACCACTCAAAGTCCAGCAACGTACCAGTATGTTGCTGGTTCTTGTTGGGCATATATTACATGGTTCTTTTTTTCCATGTAGTCTGTGGGTTGAACAATTAAAGAGAACCTAACAGATTCCTCCATTCACATTGATCAATGTGGATGAAGAAATCTCTGCCAGAAAGTGTGTGGTATGCCCACCATTAGACCTCCCAGCATCCACCCACTTCTAATGATGAGCATACATGCAATGTTCTTTTTTTTCGTTCAGCCCATGGGCTGAAGGGAAAAAAGAGCATAGCAGGTTCCTCCATTCCCATCGATCGATGTGGATGAAGAAATCTCTGCCAAGCAAAGTGCTAAAAAACATATGGCAAAGCATATATCCTAGATCCGCCCTCTAGGTTCACCCCATCACCTATGCTTCACCATATATGCTCTTTTTTTTAACTACGGTGGTGAAATCACCTCCTACATCGCTGCAATCATTGATTTACGTATATGGTGAGAGCAAACGCTGTTGCAGTCAGAATAAACAAACCAGTGCTGCAGCTGATGGGCGTACCTGCAAAGCAAACAATGGTTAACAATAAAACACAGTAACAATAAAACAATACAATATAATAGTATACAGTGCAGTAAAACAGTAGAATGGTGGTATCTGCAAAGAAAACTATGGTTAACAATGAAAAACACAGTAACAATAAAACATTACATTATAATAGCATACGATACAGTAAAACAGTAGAATGGTGGTATCTGTGAAAAAAAAAACTATGGGCTCTTTCACACGGCCGCTCCGTGTGAGAGCTCCGCTGCGGTCCTTTTTTTTTTTTTTTTCCACGGAGCGGATGACATTTCTGTCATCCGCTCCGTATGCCCGCATATCATGCCATCCGTTTGCGGATGATATGCGGACATAATGTAAGTCTATGGGGGTTTGCGGATGTCAGCGGATGACACCGCTGACATCCGATTTTCCTTCCTTTCCGTTTTTTGGACGGAACAAAAATAGGGTTTTGTTCAGTTCCAAAAAACGGAACAGAACTGACAGGAAGAAAATCGGATGTCAGCGGATGGTATTCCGCTGACATCCGCAATGCCATAGACTTACATTATGTCCGCAAATCATCCGCAAAAAAATAGGATGATTTGCGGACATACGGAGCGCCCGTGTGAAAGGGCCCTAAGGTTAACAATAAAAAACAGTAACAATAAAACATTACAGTAGAACAGTATATTATAAAGTACAGTAAAACAGTAAGAACAGAAAATAACTCAATAAAACGACAACTATTTTTGACTTTTTTAATTTTTAATTAAAAAAAAAAAAAGAATTTTATTTTTTTATTTTTTGTAACTTTTTATTTTTACGCTTCTTTTGTAAGTGTAAAAAAACGACATTCCAGGCTAGGGTCTCAAAATGTGATAGCCATCTAACATATTTCGAGACCCTATGTTAAAGTGTGCCCAAGACTTTGCCGTGTTGTACCCTATACTAATACTCTACTAGTGTGTGGTAGCGACGGAAACAGTCCCGATGCAGAGACCAGGTAGGCCAGGACAGGAGAGAAAAAAATGTGTGTGTCATGCCTATATCCGCATTTTATACAGACACAGACACTTCTTTGGGGTACTCTTTGGATAGGGGTACTAGGGAGGACATCTGAAGAATACCTCTCATGCAACCACCTCACTGCATCTGGGTTGTGAATTTGGGCCACAGAAGGGCTGTGATGATCTCTTCCTAGAATTTTAGGAAGGAGCCACTTCTTCCTGACACTTTGTAAAGCACATAAGCGTCCAACAGAGCCAATTGGAATAAATGTACAGACAATTTCTTGGCCTTACAGGCAATTAAGTACGGCACCATCATTTGGTCATTGAAGTCCACATCTCCCATGTTAAGGTTGTATTCATGGACAGAGAGTGGCTTCTCAACAACACCAGACGCCATTGCAATTTCGATTGCAGTATCTGCGAGAATAGTGGACAGAACGAAAACATTCCGTGTGTCCCTCCACTTCACTGCAAGCAATTTATTACACTTCTTCAAGCAGGCTCTCTCCCCCCGTCTAAGTCCGGAATCTACAAACCATTGGAGGAAGCTCCGGTGATTAGGTCGCACAATGCCACATGCGCCAATTCCAGAATCTAAAAGGTGACTAAAACATGTCACGCTTGTGTAATAATTGTCCACGTATAAATGGTACCCCTTTCCGAATAGGGATGACACCAAGTCCTAAACAATCTTGCCGCTGCTCCCCATGAATTCTGGCCAGTTGGGGGGCTCCACATTGCTATCTTTTCCCTCGTAAATCCTGAAATTACATGTATAGCTTGTTGCCCTGTCACAGAGCTTATGCATCTTGACTTTAAATCTGGTACGCTTGCTGGGGAGAAACTATTTGAAAACATAGTGGCCAGAAAATGTAATCAGGGACTCATCAACGCAGACAGCTTTTTGGCATGTATACAAGGCTGCAAACTTTTGGTTGAAGTGATTTTACGAGGGACCAAATTTTTTGAAACCGGTCATATCCAGGCTCACCCCGAGGGCGACATAGATCATTGTCATTGAAATGCATGAACGGCAAGATTTGCTCATATATAGTCCTGGCCATGGCAGCAGAGAACACGGCATATGATGAATTGGGTCACTCTGTTTAGTAATGCCCATGATGAGGGATAGGTCCAGAAAGGTTTTAAATTAGGAAACAGTAATACGTTTCTATGCAAATTCTCTGGCAAGGGTCAAATTTGGATTTGCGGTGATAAATTGTTCAGCATATAAATTGCTTTGTTCCACATCAGATCTGTACAGATCCTCCGTGAAAAACAGCTCATAAAAATCGAGGGGAGTAAAATCGGCTGTTTCCACCTGAATTCCGGGTTCCAGTGAATGAAGGAAGTACGGGCGCTGCAGAAGTGGTGGGCTCCCAATCAAGATTTGCAAGCGCATCAGGAAGGACACTATGAGATCTACGGGCCTGTCTTTGAATTCTTGGTGGCTGCGGGACACTACTTCTGCTAGCCACTGCACCAGCTTGAACTGCACTTATGGGACTCGCAATGTCACCAAGTCTTACTGCATTGCTGGTTTGACCACGCCCAGGATGTACTAGGCCAGTTCACCAGGAGGTTGAGCAGCGCTAGTACTAACACTCTGCTGCATACGAGAACCCTGCGATTGTTGCACCTCAGCAACAGAAGAACAGGGTCAGGAATGCCTGACCTTAGCAGGGATCACTACTCCATCATCAGAGCTATCTGTTAGGGTGCCACTGCTCTCTACAGGTTCGAATACTGAGCCTGATTCTGACAGTGAGGCTTCCCAATCGCTCTCATCTGTCATGCTCAGCATCGTGTAGGCCTCTTCACTAGTGTACCTCTGTTTGGACATTTTGGCCAATAACTTTATAGG
Source organism: Pelophylax lessonae (assembly GCF_965119305.1). Taxonomy (NCBI): domain Eukaryota; kingdom Metazoa; phylum Chordata; class Amphibia; order Anura; family Ranidae; genus Pelophylax; species Pelophylax lessonae. The sequence goes on along the minus strand of NC_138768.1, from coordinate 406,180,771 downwards.
TACCTTGTGTGAATCACAGGTAAAAAAGCACCTGGTTGTCAAGGATTGTTTAAACCGCTACCAAAAAATGTTACTGCTAGTGCTAGCAGAGATCAGGCCTGACTCTGCTAACGCTGCAGGTTAGTGTGCTGTGTATTGGAAGTGACAGTAATCTGCTGATACTGCACTTCTTGGGGCTGGGCGGAGGGGCTTAACGCAGGTGCTGGCAGGTGTCTGGGCTAATCCTGCTAACGCTGCATTTTTGGGAACACTATACTAAACTATTGGGGACGGTAGTATAGTTCTGATCTGATCAAAGATATTGATCTGTTCAGACACTATACTAGTAATGGAGGTGTTTAGTGTTGTATTACTAAATATGCAGCAGGCAATCTGACACTAATATTATCTGTATACTGTATATAGTGACTCTGTGACAGGAAGTGAAAGGGTTAACTGGTGGTGATCAGGGGGTGACAAATGTGCCTATGTGTAGTGGTGTCAGTGTAGTGCTTGTGTACTCCCTGTCTGATCTCTTCTCTCATGCTGGAACCGAAAAGGACTCCAGAAGAGAAGATTGCTTGATTTCCTGTGTTTACATTACACAGGATGTTCTGCAATTGGTCAGAACCAATCACCAGGGTTAAAATGTATTCAAAGGGTTAAAATGTATTACTAAATATGCAGCGGGCAATCTGACCCTGTCCTGGATTGACGCTTACTAACGCTAACTGATGCACCTGTGACACTAATACAGTGATCAGAAAAAGATCTGTACACTTTAATAGTGACACTGTGACAGGGCAATGAAGGGGTTAACAGGGGGTGATCAGGGGATTAAATCCTTATTAGGGGATATATGGTGGGTACCCTAAACCTATCTGGGACTGTCACTAACTACCACTAACTGCCTCTCACACTAACTTGTGCCACAATGACACTAATACAGTGATCAGTAAATTATCTTTATACTATATATAGTGACACTGCAACAGGGAGTGAAAGGGTTAATTGGTGGTGATCAGGGGTTGACAAATGTACCTATGTGTACTGGTGTCAGTGTAGTGCTTGTATACTCCCTGTCTGATGCTCTCTTCTCTCATGCTGGAACCAAAAGGGCTCCAGGAGAGAAGATTGCATCATTTCCTGTGCCTGCGATTACATTACACAGGATGTTCTGCAATTGGTCAGAACCAATCACCAGGTCCAGGTCAAAATTAATTGGCCCCGCACGCAACTGAAGTACAGTTACGTTGGTTCGCGCAGCCGAGCCCCCTTGCTGCAGTAAAACTGAGGCGGGTGGTCGGCAACTGGTTAAAGTGTATGTGATATCCTGACATTGACCACTTCTTTTTCTTTTTCTAAATGACAAAGAAATATATTACTGAGTGTTAAAACCTGCATTTGAAATTGTCTATGCAATTTCTATACCTACAATTGCTATGTTTTAGTTTATATATATATATATATATATATATATATATATATATATATATACAGGGCTTTTTTTCTCAGAGAATAGGTGCAGGAACTCACCCTTTTAAAATACTTTGTGTCTCTGCCCCCTACCCACCTCCTAGCACTAACCCTTGGTTTCACCCCTTCCAACCTCCGAGCACTGAACCTTGGTTCCACCCCTACCCAGCTTTCGGGACAACCTCTTCGGGACAGCCTATTTTAGAGAATATAGAGCCAAGTATAATTTTGTATTGGAATGGATGGAATTAGGTTGTGATAACAAGAAAAGCAATAAAATAGACCCCTCCAGCAGCAGCAAAAGATCTCCCAGCAGCCAGCATCAATAGACTCTCTAGCAGCCAGCAACACTAGACCCGTCCCTAAACAGTAGATTCCTTCTAGCAACAATTAACCCTCAGTATCAAAAGATCCTCCACCAGCAACAATAGATTGCCATGCAAAAATAAATACCCCTCCAGCCACAATAGATTTCCCAGCAGCCAGCATCAGTACACCCTCCAGTACCCATTAGAGGTGCCGGAACTGCGTTCCCCCCTGTTTCTGCTGAAAAAAAGCCCTATATATATATATATATATATATATATAATCCAGTGGTTGCCACTGGACACATATCAGAGAGAAAATGGGCCCGGGTGCGCAGCAAAGTCTGTAGTACATATAGTCCAAAAGAGAGAGCGGCACTCATAGGTCTTGGACGCACAAAACATATTTTATCCCAATGTTTCAATAAAGCACAAGCTGATAATTATTGTATCAGGTACAACGAGGAAGAAATATCTTTAGATATTTTAAGGATGAATAATTTTGTCCTCCATTGTGATATCGCTAGACCTGATACTGCGTTTGAAGTGACTTTATAGTGAGAAGCCTCTACTATTTTTGAGTGGTTCCTTTGATACAAACCTGGTACCCCTCTTTGATAGTTTAGTTTTCAGTGTTGACCTATTACCTATTATTTTTTCCTTCCCTGCCCAGATCTCTCTACTGTCTCTATCCAATTTTTGGGATGATTGAGAGGCTTCTTTTGTCCATTATGGGGTCTTGAGGTGTATATAAAGTTGCTCTTGTGAAGATTAGTTTATAGCTTGCCAATCCCATGTACAACAGGGTAATGTATGACATGTGTATACATATATTGCACTTTTATTAATTTTTAGGGTATTATCGTCCCCCTTTTTTCTTGTATGTGTATGTTCATCCTCTAGGCTTTGGACATACCAACAAGTGACTATACACTTTTTCCTGACCATTTTTGTAGACTGCACAGGTGTTAAAATAGTGGGCTCTGCCTCTCCCTGCCGGCCTCTCCTCCTATGCAATAGAGATATTTCACTTAATAATTCTTGCTGATTTTGTCTGTTGGCTTTGGCATATTTAGGAATATGTGACTTGGGATCCACCATCTTGGTATGATTACAATTTCAAATCTTATGATGGTAAAACCCTTTTTTTTTTATGAATATGTCTATAATACAGTAAACCCCCCTCCATTGCGGGGGTTACGTTCTGGACCCAGCCGCGAAAAGTGAAAATCCGTGAAATAGAAAAACCCTATTAAAATTCATTGTAGGCATGTTTTTTTTACTGTCACTGTATGTGTAAAAAAACTGAACCGTGATGGAGCGGGGGTTTACTGTATATGTGTTCATACTTGTAGATTCCCATCACATGTACTCCTGTAGAAGATTATCTAAAATGTGTTGAGTTTACCTGTAGATTTTCTTGGATCATTACATCTATGTGAACAAAAAAAAATGACATTTTAATGCCTTGCAGTATTTCCTACCTTTGTGTCTTTTAAGTACAATTTCTTGATTTTATGCTAGTGTTCATTTTTTTTTCACTGTCTACACAAAACCCATGTCTAGATAAATTTTGTTTGAAATGTACATTACTATATGTGGATGTGTACATGCAGCACACACTGTCCTTCTGGCAATAAGAATTGGTGATGTTTGTCTAGGTTTCTGGTAAATCCTAAGAGAAGTTTAAAGGGGGCCCATCATCCAATCTTTTTTTCACATTGTATGGGTTTTCCAGACATAGAACTGACTCAGGTCTATGCATCAGACTCTAACTAGAAGTCACTTGTTCCCTATTTAATATTGGCTGTACTCATATCTGTTTAAAGAGGAGAAGCCTATACGTTTTGAAATTAGAAATCATCATAGTGTTACCATAATCTATGTTCTCTGCGTTTAAACCAAGAGTGGTTTTATAGCATCTTAATATTGATATACAGTATATTTACAATATACAGCGTTCCATCACTGTTTAAACTCCACTCCAAAATACAAACATTTATACTAAGTAAATAGTTTAATGTGTCATCATAGGGTGGCACTATGGACACTATGGTAGACCGTGCCTCTTCCTAATTTGTATAGAAAAAATGGAGAACTAGGAGTGGACTTTGTTGGCACATCATGACTGACAACATTGTCATAAAAATGTATACTTTATTTAAGACAAATTAAAATTGTTTAGAACATTGCCTTTAAAATATGCAACACCATCAATAAACGTGTTGATAATTGACATTTGGACTCCACCAAACCAACCAATATTGTAAGCAATATAGGAAAAGGACCCTATGTTCAACTTCTGGAATGAAATAGGGTATAGAAGTGATAGGTAGTCTGCAACGGAGGAGGTGGATTCACTGTACGATACTGTTCTCTACATGTTTTGTGCAGCTGTGCTTCTTCTGGAGAGTATCAAACACAATTAGATCAAAATATCTAAGAGAGTAAGGGAAAGGATACGGATGAAAATCAAAATCAAACATGACATGATATTTATCAATGCAATGCTATTTTGAAATGTACAAATGTCACCTTACCAATAATAACAATCCAAATGTTGCAGAGTACACATAAACAATTCAGCTGAGCAGTGGATGGCACAGGTTTATCCCAAACAAGTTGAGGTGGGGGAGTATCTAAGATAAAAGAGTGTGTATCATGGAAAGTATATATATAAGTATTCAAAAAAATACTCCAAAGAGTATAGTCCTGTGTTAATACCAAGAGGCATGCAGTGCCATAATAAGAATGAATCCTTACCGAGATCCCAAATTCATATCAAGAACAGTAGATTCAGTATGCTTCAATCAATAAATAATAACGGGGATCATGGATGGATACAAATCCTTCCATAGGTAAGTCTGTTGTCACAGTACTAGTCAGACCATGATGAGACTGTAGATCTGGCAGCTTGGTGATGCAGGCAGATCTAAAATTAAACGTGTCTAAATGAATATAGAGCAAGCAGGATAATTTGGGTAAAAGGCAGATGATATAGAGAGGTGTATAAGCACCAATATCCCTATAAGACATTACCTGTAAAATGTATGATGTTATGGGCAGCTCTGTATTAGGACATGTTGGGGATAATATCGATCCTCACACTCAGATAAACTCAGTCCTCACACTGGGGTGGTGTCATCCACGATTGGAAGCCAGACCGACTGGAGTGTCGGTCTGGTTTAAATACCTCCCAACCGAGTGAGTCAGAGTGCCAAGAAAGGTGTCTGATGTCACTTGGCCTGGCTCGTCTCGTCAGCCCCTCCCTGCCGCAGATCGCCCATGCACAGTAGCACAACGTAGACTGCAGCAAGGTGGGGTGATTGAGTTTGCAGAATGGGGAGGGAACCACCCACAAACCACAGAGTGCGCCGTCCAGGACACTAGGGAGAACCCACAGGGCCAGTGAACGGCGCCACCAGCCGCACCTCCCTGAACAAGGGAAAAACAATGTGTCTCCAGCCACTCGGCAATAGCAGAGTACATACAATACAGAGGTAATAAGAAAACTAAAATGTTTAAAGCTTGGGAAATCTTTTTGTATCCAAATCCAGCTTTAAACGTCTCCACAACAGTATCTCGGACCTTCCTGGTGTGTTCCTTGTCCTTCATGATGCTCTCTGCGCTTTAAACGGACCTCTGAGACTATCACAGTGCAGGTGCATTTATACAGAGACTTGATTACACACAGGTGCATTCTATTTATCATCATTAGTCATTTAGGTGAACATTGGATCATTCAGAGATCCTCACTGAACTTCTGGAGAGAGTTTGCTGCACTGAAAGTAAAGGGGCTGAATAATTTTGCACGCCCAATTTTTCAGTTTTTTTTTAACAAAGTTTGAAATATCCAATAAATTTTGTTCCACTTAATGATTGTGTCCCACTTGTTGTTGATTCTTCACAAAAAATTACAGTTTTATATCTTTATGTTTGAAGCCTGAAATGTGGCAAAAGGTTGCAAAGTTCAAGGGGGCTGAATACTTTTGCAAGGCACCGTGTGTATATATATATATATATATATATATATATATATATATACTGTATATATATATATATATATATATATATATATATATATATATATAATGTACAAAAAATCTATATACGTAATTTTCAGGGCCAAGTCCATACAATTCCTTTCTGCAAGTTAAGCAGTATTTTGCAATTTTGCACATAGTGTGATAAAACAAATCTTCAACTGTTCCTTTCTGTTCAAAAAACCTCCACCAGCAAAAAAAACCACACCAGCTTCTTTTGGGGGTCAACTCACCAGATGTTGATCCCTTGAATTAATAAACCAAAGGTCTGGTCTTATCACGCATGAGGACATGACCATATATAAGAGAGACTCTCTCCTCACTTTCCTCCTGTATAAACAGCTCCATCGGTGTGTGCACATAAATGTTATGTAACATACTGTAGACGAGAGACCATCATAGTGCTAAACTGTATTTAATTATATGAAACATAAAAACAGATAAGTAATGTTTGATAAGTGCTTGCCCAGCACCAAGGATACACGTATAAACATGTAGGAGTCCCTGCACATCATACTCAGTTCTGTGTGTACATATCTTCTGTTTGTAATGACATAACTGTACTATTGCCCCACCCAATGTGTTCTGATCAAGGGCCTCTTCCCCACAGCCCTGGTCAGTGGTTGTAGGAATCTATTGGTTAGGAGCTTATCATTCTGGAAGCCCCCTTTAATAATAAGGTCCTTCCCCCCTATTCATTCTCCAAAAAAAAAAAAAAAAAGATGTAAACTAGAGATAAAGACACACATATATTGAAAAGTCCTTAATAGAAAAAATAAAAATCCCCAAAAATGTCCCTCATTGTACTTTGTAAATTCATCAAAAATCACTAGGCCCGACACCCGCCAACTTGCTGAAAAAGAAAACCACAATGATCTGGAACACAGGACTGGTCTCAACACTACTCATAGCTGAATGACAGTGCCCCCAGCTGTCATCAGCTATATAAGGTAAGGGGCAGGGATAGTGGTGAGGTTCATTGATCAGGAATCGCCATGGACATATTTGGTCAATGTCATTACCTAAATATGACCAATGGCCATATTTGGGAAGTGAGGTCACAACTGTCTTTGCCCTTTGCTTTTGTGGCAGGGAGTCCCCGTGACATCAGCTGTTCCCAGGGATGCAGTGTGTAATACTGTAGTTAGATCAAGTAAACAATTAAAACAAATGCATAGTGTTAGTGTAGCTCTGAAATGGTTTGTTATATTAGTGTAATATACAGTAGTGAAGTTTTCCTTACAAACAATAACCCTAATTCCCTAGACAGACCCATGCTTCAAGATTTGTCCCCGTAAATTATTTTTCTATGCTTATATTAGGTGTGGCTGTGCACTAAACTACAATATTGTGACTAGCTGCTATGCTCTTATCTTTGCAGATAATAAAATGGTGTTTACAATGTACTCAGTACTCATAGTGACTAAATAAATAAATAAATAAAGCAAAATAAGAAAATAAAATTAAGCGCATTATACACTATAAGAAAATGAGACAAGCTATTGTTCGGTTTTCCTCGATGTTTTATAGCATTTACAGGTTGAAACTGAGTATTGTACTTATTGTATGAAAGTTCTCAAAAAACAAAAGCTTTTTTTTGTTGTGTTGTTTGTTTCTGATCATGCAGTCTTTTGTATTCAATTTTTCCCAGAAGAAAACTGTATGAAAACAGTACACGAAAATTGTTAGTTCTGTTTACATACAAGAAAAATTTTGTGCTTTGTGAAAATTTTGTGCTTTGTGAAAATTTTTGGTCGGAAAATCGGAATCAGATGTCAAAAGTTTTGTACACACTTTACGAAAATCAACTTATTTTGCCTTGTACAAGATTTTTCTTCCGATGCGTACCAATCTTAAAGTGATTGTAAAACTCAGTTATGAAATCTTAACAAAGCACATGTATCTGTAGTGTTAACTTATCTCTCACCAACACTCTAAGTGTTGTTTCTCTCTGGTGCTTCGTTCCTCTGTTATCAGCATGAGTTACTTCTGACAAGTTTTCCCGACACATGAGAATTATGGGAGGGAGCTCAGCACACAGTTTGTCTATTCAGATGAAGAAGGCTTTTAATATGATTCTGCCCTTTTGAAGGGGTGTAGGGAAAAGAAGACTACTGATAAACACATAAAACTTATGTAGGAGGAGTTGTAATCCTCTCTGTGTATCATCTGAGGCTATTCACTTCACTGGGTATATGACAGGGTTTACATCCACTTTAAGTGTGTGACTTTCTTTGTGCCCATGTTGTTTGTGTGTGTACATCTTAATACACATACAGTACATATATATATAAATTAAATTCTTCTCAAAACAGTACACTTCTCGCTGTTTAATAACTATTGTCCTCTTGTGCTCCCAATATAATTTCTTTTAGCTGTGATGACAACATTCTTGTGCCACCTCTAATAGAAATGCTCACTCATTGGACCTCGCTTAACCTTTTCCACTGTTAAATTAATGGTTGCTGCTTATTACCTATGTGTTACTTTAACATTGAAAACATGGAATAAATAAATAAATAAATAAATATAATAAACCTCTCCTAATACAGTTTATCAACCACCTTGCTACTCAAACAGATACACTATAAGTAATAAAATCGAAATTACATCAAATAAATTATGGTTAATAAAAGATTACAAATACATCCGTCTATTTAACAGAGGAAAGTGTTGTTAGAAAAGGAGGGGATCCGTATGGGCAAAGGTGCATAAGAGGCAGGAAGGGGTTGATGATGATGCTGCAACTGTGGAAGTGAATGTGAATGCCCACATAAATGGTCTATTTGGTGAACTTTGTGTTGAAATATTCACTTTCAGGTCATTACAGAAGACAAGGGGGCACTTTTTAAACCTGCAGGAATCTCCACATACGAAAAGGCTTTTCACAGTAAGAGCTGTAAAAATGTGAAATAGACTCCCTCGAGAACTAGTTCTGGCCAGCTCAGTAGATTGTTTTAAAAAAGAGATGGATGCACTCCAAAATGCACAAAATATACCTGGATACTAACATTTATAGGTAATAACAGCAGTGGTAACTGATCCAGTGAATATCTGATTGTCTCCTAGAGATCAGGAAGGATTTTTCTCCCCTGCTGGAGCAAATTGGATCATGCTTAAGGCTCCATTCACACCTGGGCGTTTTCAGCTCCAAAAACGCTCAAAAGAAACGCTTCCAAAACGCCCAACAAGTAAAACCCCATTCATTTAAATGGCCCCTGTTCACATCTGAGCGTTTTGCAAAACGCCTGTAGCTGAAAAAAGTACATGAGCTTCTTTTTGGGCTGATTACCAGCGTTTTTGATAGATGTCAATGAAAAACGCCTGAAAAAATCGCGGTAAAATCGCGGTAAAAATCGCGGTAAAATCGCGGTAAAATCGCGGTAAAAAACGCTATGCTCAAGTGTGAATGCAGCCTTATTGTTCTTTTTTTTTTTTTTTTTTTTTGCCTTCCTCTGGATCAACTGTGTGTATAGGATTGTGCATATGAAAGTTTTTTTGTTTTGTTTTTTTTTTCTGCTGGTTAAACTAGATGTAGTAGTGTCTTTTTTCAACCTGAATAACTATGTAACTATGTAAGGAACACGTAGAGGTGGGGTCTAAGGATGTCATCGTGTTTCCTGGAAGTTTGCACGCGATTCCCAAAGGTGGGGAATTTTATTGCAGAGTACTAGTGCTTATACAAGTGCTAATTACTGCATAGCACTAGAAGATGAAGATGAATTTAAAGGTTTAATAAGTAAAAGCTTAAAATATTTTTATACTGTACTACGCAGATGATTTCATTCCTATGTATGCTACTTAACTTGAAACTGTCAATGACCAACTGGAAGTGAAGAAGGTAATTAATAGTTCCAGAAGAGGTTCATAAAAATTGGCTGAAGGTGGAATAACCCAGAGATGGCAGTGGATCCTACATATCCATGATAAGGATTAAAAGTGAACTTATTGTTAATAAATGGTCAAAATAAGTCTGGTAAGTATTTTCATCACAGCAAAAAAATAATTATATTGGGAACAGCACAAGAGTCCCTAATTAATACGCACTGTGGGAATATACTGTTTTTCAGTGGAATTAAATGTATTTATATAAACACTGTTAATGTTTATTTAATTTTGATTACCGTATTTATCGGCGTATAACACACACTTTTTTCCCCAGAAAATAGGGGGCAAATGATGCGTGCGTGTTATACGCCGATATAATGTTAAGAACCCATAGTGGCGCAATGTAAGGCGGGTGGATGTCATCTTTAACAGCGCAGTCCTCCGGCAGCCTTCCTCTGCTGTAAGAGAACATGTCACACATTCTAAGGCGAGTAGATGTACGGTAATCTTGAACGGCTCGCATTTCAGGCCTCCGGAAGCCTTCCTATGCTACAGGGGAATGTCACAGCAGACAAATTCTCGTGGCCGTCAGAGCGTAACCACGGTAAAGCTCTGCACTGCTCGCGAGAGTTTGCAGACTCGTGATAGTTTCACTGCTAACGAGGAGAGAATTGACTGAACTTCTACCCGTCGGGTACAAGTAGTTTTCATGCCATTTTAAAGTACAAATATGTAACAAGTACTGCACGAGTATTGCACACAAAGACAGACACTGCCTGACAGGGGGAGGGGGAGGGGGAGCTAATAGACCTACACTAGCTGACCCCCATCCCTGCAAGTGCATTGATTTTAAAGTGGACCAGAGTAAGAGAAGTCTGCCAGGGGGAAAGCAAAGAAACACTGCAGTGTTTCTTTACTCCTCCCTGGCAGACTTCTTTTGATACTCTGGTCCACTTTAAAATCAGTGCACACTGCTGCCATTGGGGGGGTTTGTCAGCTAGTGTGTGTCTTTTTTCCCCTGAAATGTCACTCTTAAAATGAGGTGCGTGTTATACGCCGATAAATACGGTATGTGGATTGTTTATGGAGCATAATTGAGTGTTTGCAATTTTTGAGATATGTATATGCATTAAGGTGTTAAACACACAAATGATACAGGACACATCATACATATGGTCACACACTTATTTTATTGATTTATTTTCCTTAATGTATTTTTTTGTTCAAATATTTTATTGAAATAAGTACAGTTCAGAACAATATCATAAAAAGATAGATACAAACTGTAGGCAGTCTACAAATATTGCAGTCAGTGAAATAGTAAGCATATTACAACCTTTAGATAAACCTTGTGAGAGGATATATGTTATGAGAGGCATAGAAGGTTGATAACCAAATGTTTGTGTGCAGTAATAGAAAGTAACATCAATTAAACTGTTTACAATAGACATACTCAGTGAATGGTATAGTGGAAATCACCATCAGAGGATCTTAAGTGTAAAGCATGGCCCTCATCCGGTGTAATGCATACTTAATGCTCTGTGAGAATGTCCATGCAGTAGCAGTAGGGCTGTTTCATCTTGAGTGTCCCTAAAAGGGAAAAATACAGAAAAAGAAGAGGTCAGCCCATGACCTCTGCCTAATTTGGCAGAGGAAAGGACAGGAGGACAGAACAGATCTTATGGAGGTTGAGAAATAAGTATTGAGAGTAGGTGTGAAATGCCAGGTAGCAGGAGAAGAAGAGGAATGTGAGGGGTGAAGAGATGTCAGGTAGCAGGAGAAGAGGAATGTGAGGGTGAAGAGATGTCAGAGGGGAGGGACAGGGAGGGGTCCCTAGAGAGGGCCCTAGCCAGTATTACTGGCTGACTATGGGTAGTCTGGGGTCAAAAAATATGGTTCTACCCTCAAGGTAGTAAAAGGGAATCATCAAAGCCTGGAGGTAAGTAATGGGCAATCCAAGGTCTCCAGAGCTTTTCATAGGAGAGCACTCTGTCTAGTATGATTGCTTCAGTCTTGGCATGGATCATCATAGCTTGTGTGACCCTATTTTTTATTGCTAGGAGACATAGTGAGGAGGATTTCCATGCTTTTGCAATAGTTTGCTGTGGTAATATAAAGTAAGAGTTTAAACTGATGGTGTGTTAGAGCCAATGGTTTGTAATTCAAGAGCGCCACTGTTGGATCCGGTGTCAGGGATGTATCGAAAAGGGTTTATAGGATCCCAAACACTTCAGATCAGAAGGTGCAGGCTATGGGGCATTCCCACCACATATGGACCTGCGTGCCTAGTTTGTCATAGCCTCGGAAGCAATGGGGGGTTATTGGGGGAGAAATTTAAAGATCCTGGCAGGGACCAGGTACCACTTGGTGAGCACTTCATAGTTGGTTTTGAGAGCCACTATATTTGGTGATGCAGATTTTGTTGCCTGCCAGATTAGCAACCTTACTTAATTTATTTTAGTCAATATAAGCACTAGGCACATTGTAAACATGAAACCAACCCCGAGACTGTATCATAGAACCCTCCTCTTATAACACACCTAATCTATTATCTTTGAAATTATACATTTAAGATCTTGTTTTGTGAAAACTAGAAATGTAGTAGTTCTTTGAGATAGTATCATGTGCTTTCACGGCAAAATGCCTCAGGAACATTTTCTGGAATTATTTTAAAAAGCTGATGAATGCACTGTTCAAAATAGGCGACTATGTGATGATTTATGTAGTCTCAGAGGCTGTGTAAACAGTCATTTTTATTTCTGTAGCATTCTTACAAATTCATGGAGTCTTATTTACTAAAGCAGTAAAAATACAGAAACAGAGCATCCAATCAGGATTTAGTTTTCCCCTGTAGCCTAGTAAACACTGCCCACAACACCTGTACTAAGGTTATTATATGGATGGGACGTCACCACCCATGTTTCTATTGCATGCGATATGCATTTTTACGTTGGTCTAAGGTAAAATTTAGCTTTGTGTTATGGGTGTGAAGCTAATATTAGGCAAACAAAGCTGTATAAATAAAAGAGAGAGAGAACAGAGCAGCGCTACCTGAGTGTAGTATTAAAACAATCCTTTATTGGCATAAACGGTAATGCACTCACATGAGTGATAGGAAAGCAGGCTTTACTGCAAGTCATCCGATCCACTGCAGGGGAGGCAGGAGAGGTATAGACAGCCCTGCGTCCTGTCTGTGTCAGTGGCTTCTGGCACTTCCTGGTGTCCTGTCGGCGTCACAGCTTCTCCCTCATCACATCCGGTGGAAGCGGGGTGGTGCTAGCGTTCGAGGCATGCGTTGTAACGCTCCTGCGTTTTCTGAAACAAGATGGATTTGCAGCTGCAGAAAAACTCCACTCAGTAGTCATGTAGAGATACGTTGAAATACCAATTCCAACTCCCAAGACTCATCACTGTGGTCTGTCTGATTCAGCATACAAATATACACACTCAATAAGATGTTCCTGGAGTGATAGATGTATATAGCAGTATAGTGGTCATGAGTTGAAGAGACAGGTATGAACAGTGACAAATAGGTGAACAGCACTTGAGAGAAATGTTCATGAGAGTATAGATGGTAACAGGTAGGATGCAGATAGGTTAGCAATCATGTATGGTAGTAGGTGGTAGGACAGCAGATGACATACAGAAGAGACTAACCCAGTGCAAGGATAGATGTTAGTAGGCTCAAGAGCTAGCAATCTAAAACAACAGTGCAGATGATAGTTACAGTCCTTAATATGCAGAGCTAGATAGTGTAAGCTTAGTAGGAAGGTTATGGAGGATTCCCCTGCGGGGTGCTTATCACTAATAGCAAGCAGTAGTAGAGAGGTTCGGTATGAGCGAGTGATCCGGTAGCGGGATACAGGGATCAGCAGCGAGGTTCCGACAGCGAGGTACGCTTGTAAGCATATGAGCTTCAAGGCAGGTTGAACGAACATGTGAGTGAGAACGCCGGCGGTTGAAATAGCCGCTCTGCGGCGCTCAGTGATGACAGCATCGGTCTTAAAGGTGTATGCGCACTCACCAGAAGAGAATGGTGGGACGCATACACTGAATTGGAAAGTGGAATAAGGGTACCAGAGGTACCAGAACATTACATGCGTGCCCCTTCGTCAGGCATTGTCTGACGAAGGGGCATTGTACTCACTTTTCTTGCCAGTGGTTTAGACATTTTTGGCTGTGTGTTGAGTTATTTTGAGGGGACAGCAAATTTATACTGTTTTACAAGCTGTACACTCACTACTTTACATTGTAGCAAAGTGTAATCTCTTCAGTGTTGTCACATGAAAAGATATATTAAAATATTTACAAAAATATGAGGGGTGTACTCACTTTTGTGAGATACTGTATGTATTTCTAGTACTGTGTAGTTCTGTGCTCACTGTTTGTCCTAACCATTGTCAAAGTGATGAACCACTAAGCAAGTTAATTGACCAATACTTGAGACTTCATGTAATGAGCTTACCTTCTTTTATCCAAGATACACCAGACCTACTCAGGGTACTGTACGATCGGGTAATGCCCATGGGGTGTATTATGATTGCGTTGGACATCGAGGCGCTATATTCCTCGATTCCACACACACTCGGATTGCAGACAATAAAAAGGTTCTTAGACGAACGTGGCCCCCAAGCGAAGTCCTATAACCAATTTATTTTGGATGGGCTAGCACACATCCTAAGAAACAATGTGTTTACATTTGATGGTTCCCATTTCATCCAGGTGCAGGGTGTGGCCATGGGCACATGTTGTGCCCTGGCCTACGCGAACCTGCACCTGGGTGGATGGGAACGAGACATATTCAGTGATGAGGCCCTCTCTATGTACCTGAGCCATGTAATTACCTGGCTCAGGTACATAGATGATGTCCTCATCATCTGGGACGGGGATATTGACCTCTTTGAAGCTTTCTTTAAACGATTACAAATTAACACCCTTAACCTCAAATTTACTATGACATGGAGTTATCAGCAGATTACCTTTCTTGATACCACTCTCTATTTTGAGGAAGATGGAAGTATTGGGTCAACATTGTTTCGAAAACCGACAGCAGGGAATATAATATTACATTCTGAGAGTTCCCATCACAAAGCTTTAATTAAAAGTATCCCGTACTCTCAATACTTAAGATTGAGACAAAACTGTTCAAATGACCTCAATTTTCAAATAGAGGCAGACAAGCTGAAAGCACGTCTGCTGCAGAGAGGATACAGTATCACAATGCTCAGAAAAGCACACAATAAAGCGAAAGGAAACAACAGACACGACCTGCTCTTTAAGAAAAAAATCAAAAAAGAAGATAATAAGGTCAGATTTATTTCCACGTATTCTAAACAATATGATGAAGTTCGAAATATCTTACAAAAAAATTGGGAAATCCTGACTAACGACCCAATACTCAGGAAATACTTAGATGACCATCCAAACATCACATATAAAAGAGCTAAATCCCTAAGAGACGGCCTAGTCACAAGTCATTATCTAAGACCTAATGAAATATCTCACACTAAAGGCCTCTATAAATGTGGGAGCTGTGATTTTTGCCCATACATACTTGAGGGTGAATCCCTTATTATAATGCCTAATGGACACAGGAGATTTATCAATCGATTGGTCACATGTCAAACCAAAGCGGTAGTCTACATAATGCTCTGCCCATGCGGAGCTTTTTATGTGGGTAAAACCATTAGACCCCTTTGGAAAAGAATTTCGGATCACATCTTATATATTAATAATGGCCAAATAAATACCCCTATTGGTGGCCATGTCGGCTTAAAGCATAAGTTTGACCAATCGATGGTTAAATTTACTGTCCTGGATGTTGTCCCCCAAGATGCAAGAGGGGGAGATATTGACAAAAAAGTCCTCGCCGGTGAGGCTAGATGGATATATGACTTAAAGGCTACCGTACCTCCGGGCTTGAACGATGTAATCAGTTACAAACCTTTTCTATGATACCCATCGGCCACCCTATGTCCCATTCGGAAATAGTATCTGCTATTTTTAATACCTCCTACTTTGTAAATAATCTCTGCCCCCCCCCCGTTCCTCCCCCCTTTCCTTCCTTTTCCCCTCCTTCCCCTTCCCTCCTTCCCTCTCCCTACTCCCCAATTTTTCTTCCCCTTTGTTTCCCCTGCTTTCTCCCCCCCCCTTCCCCTTCCCCCTTCCCTGTCCTTTCCTTTTTTCTCCCCCCCTTCATTCCCTTTTTTTTCTCCCCCCCCTGTCCCCCCCTGTCCCCCCCCATTTCTCCCCTCTCCCCTCCCTCTGGCGATTGTCCACAGGGAGACTAAAGATTAACGGATATTGCCCATATAGAGGGACTACCACCTATACCCTATGTATAGGATTATAATTCCCCTATACATTTAAGTACACAGTGTGAATAAAATATATGATAATCAATTGTGATTCTGTAATGTGCAGAGATTAATGTTCTGTATATCTTCGGTTTATTGACTAGGGAGGTGATGACGACGATACAATTTTGCTGATTTATTGTTTTACACTGCCTTATATTAGGTTATACCATATATACTTCTGTAAATACAACTCCATATATTGACAGATATATAGCCTTTGTGCTGCTTAATAATCGGATATTGGGATAAGTGTCTGCCCCTCTGCTCGCTCACACTTAGCAACGCTGCCTTTGTATGTGATACCTCCGAGAGCCACTAGAGTGAGCCCATTCCCAGGCACTCAGCCTATGTGTCTGGAGCATAAGAGGTCACTTCCTGCAGATGCCGGATGTTTCCGGCTGGAGGGCGGTCCCCACTTCGGTCGGGCGAGCACCGAGGAGAGTAACCTCACTTCCGGTGCGACCGGAGATGACGTAGCTTGGCGGCACCACCGCCGGCCAAGCCAATTAGAAGCGGTATCACCTGTATTGACACAATTTTGGCGCCAAAACGGCGCAATAGGAGCAATCAACTCCCCTCTCCCCCCTATATATGATCTGCAGGATCAAATGGGAATTAGGCAGGTTGCTTGTGCTGATCAACACAAAGGTACGTACTACGAATACCAAATCCTGTAGATAGATGCATATTGCTGCTGCTGACTCTACAGCAGTAGTATTATGGAACTTATGATAATAAGATGGATACTTTTTTCAGGACCTGTGTCCCTTCTACTTGTATGAAATAGATATTTTTTCCTGCCTGAAGTCACCCCTGTATCATAAATAGGTGGGTGTTTGTCCCCCATTTCCTCCATTCCCATTTTTGATAATAACTTTATCTCTTTGTGATGGCTACACATATATAATTGACCATCAATATACTCACATGCACTGGCCTTTACTATCCTAGGTTTTTAACCTCTCTTTTTCAGGACCTTGGAGTCCGGGACCTATTGTCCTTTCTACTTGTATGAGAAATATATATCTCCTCCTGCCTGAAGTCACCCCTGCACCATAAATAGGTGGGTGCCTGTCTCCCATGTCTTCCATTCCCATTCTTTGATAACAACTTTCCTTCTTTGTGATGGCTACACATATGTAATCGACCATCAATATACTCACATGCATTGGCCCTTACTATCCTAGGTTCTCAACCTCCATATATCGTTAAGAATATATCAAGCTATTATCCCCTTGGGTGTACCTAAAGAAAGAGGATCCTATAGGCTGACATGTGAAGTGCAGCTTCGTAGGTATGAATTTTAAACTCATATTATTCGTTAACACACTAATAAATAGATCCTCCATCGTAATAGGTATATGATAATTCTATTGATATAACTTATTTTACACCTATAGATCCTATAGATCCTTTATACCTAACGCTGAGTATCTATATCTTCAAATAATTCGAGTACACCAAAGAAAATTGGGCATTCAAGCTCCCAAAAAATTGCCATCAGTATAGATCTAAAGGTGGGTCAATATACCACTTCTATTGTAAAAGAGATAGAAATATCCAGTATTATAAGGAATAGACATAAACACATACCTATATATTGCTCTATTTCACAGCTTTGCTCCTGTGGTGAATGAGGGTCTGAACACTTGAATCCAGCTTAATGAATATATAAATGCAGATATAATATGGAGATTGTATTTTGAATACTGAAGCAGTGACATTTATCAGTATCTGTGTCGCCACAACTTTGTCACCTCCCTGAGTCATTACCAATAAGGGTCAGTACAAAACCAGAGCTATTTGTAATAATGTGCATTGATGATTTGCTAATGGACTTATGAGTTACTAATTATTATTCTGTTATATTTTATATTACCTATAGAAATACCGGTCTGTCATGGTCTCTCAGGCCCTGAGGAAGCCTTGAGCGAAACGCGTCGGCTTGCTGGGGACCTACATTGACCGCATTCCACCTTGAGACCTACCTTCCATCCTACACAGGCTTTTGGTTTTGTTTCCCTCACGGGATGTATTTCTATACTGTGAATGACTCACCTTGATTGATTTTAACAATTGCTTTATGTTAGTCCGTTCTTGCAATATGTGCATGGTAGTCCATGCCTTTTTACCTTCTAAACTAATAAAATGTTATATGGTTTTATAAATTGGTTTTGTGTCTGATCCTTCTACTCCCACTGGCCCGTAAAGCCCCATCTTTCTCTATTTACATTTTTTCTGGCATCCAAAATGGGTAAGGGCCCAAATTACACGGCAACCTTTTTGTGTGAAGATATTTTTGGCTAATTTTACATTTTACATTTACATAACAAGTTACAAGTTATACTTGACCTATAAAATATGTGGTTGTGTGTTCAGTAGTTTTACTGTAGTGGTTGCGAAATCAGTATGATAAGTAATAACTTTGTTAAACAGTTACAGGCTGTTTTTTTTTTTTTAAGAAGGTGCCCCAGTTTTGAGTCACCATCCTGAGTCCCTTTCAAAGGCTGATGTAAAGAACATACCAAAAAAAACCCACCAAAAAACAAGAAAAGGGCGCACGACCTAGTGCAATTTCATTAAAAAACATTTTTTAAAGGATAAAAAGTGACACACATAATACTCACAAACGCATGATGTATATACGCATATCAAAGCAAAATGAAGACAAATCAACTCTGGGACCGCTGTAAGGCTCCAACAGTGCAAGGAGACTAGATGGCCTAGTGGCTCTGAGGAAGAGCGTTCTCCCTCGAAATGCATCAGCCAAGTCATCACGGACGCCATCTGGTCTCCTTGCACCATTGAAGCCCTCCAGCGGTCCCAGGGGCGATTTGTCTTCATTTTGCTTTGATATGCGTGTATACATCATGCGTTTGTGAGTATTATGTGTGTCACTTTTTATCCTTTAATAAATGTTTTTAATAGAATTGCACTAGGTTGGTGTGCCCTTCTCTTGTTTTTTGCTGTTTTTCAGTATATTTGGATACCCATGGTCCCAAGAGGGCAGCAAGACCTCAGGCTTTGACAAAAAGGACTAGACACACTCCCTTCCTTTGAACATTTCACCTAGGGTCAGGAGAGTTGCTTTCTTGGATATAAAGAACATACAGACTAGTTCATATATGCAGCCCCCTTTTCTGGGAGATACCAGTCCATGTACCTGGTGGGCTGGGCTAATATCTTCATGGTATATAGGTATGCATTGTATTTTGTTAATAGAGAAAAGAATGGTTAATTGGCAGATTTAATCCCAGAGAACAAAAATGCAGGAGTGGATTGAGTAAATTGTTGGTGGAACACATTTTTCACTACTGTGAAATCTGACCTGTTTATGAATTCTAGTTTAAATTAAAAGCAGTATAAAAGAAGATGCTTAGCTGTGTTAAAGTGGCTGTAAAACAACTTTTTTTTCTTGCTATAATACCCTGTGTTAGATTACATTATGTGCCCTAGTGTATGTTATTTATAAAAAAAAATATGTAGCTGTAGACTTTATTGCAAAGCGCCGCTTGGCACTCACATGACCACCCGCTGCTGACTTTCCCGATCTGACAACTACAACGGGCGGGGTCTTCATTCGATTTAGTGTTCTGCACACCTGCATCTCTTCTCTCCCCTCTCTTCCTCTTTACACAGGGACACGGAAAGCAGCAGGAGCCATAGGCTGCTGTGGGTAATAAGTGGGGGTGGGGCCAAGCCCTGCTGTGTGCATCTTTAGAGTGCGGCTCCTTAGACACACACAGCTCGGCAGCGAGCATGCAATGAGTGCCCCTAAAGCAAACTGCTTGCTATGGGGGGCACAGAGAAGAGGAGGAGCCAAGATCACCTGCAGGGGATCCCAGAAGAGGAGGTTCAAGGCTCATCTGGGCAAAACCATTACACAGAGCAGGCGAGTATAACATGTTTGTTATTTTATTTTAAGAAATTGGTTTAGTAACACTTTAGCTGTATACAAACCGCCAAAAAGATGATGAGGTTGATTTGCTAAAAGAGTAGAGACTGTTCACTAAGCAAAATACATATTCCCTTAGCTTGCTAAATAAGGCAAAACTAAGTTCACTTTATTTACAAATCTATGTGTACATTCCCTTTGCAAAGTGAACAGTTCTTTAAAAAGTCAATCCCAATAACTACTACACAGACATCTGAATTTATATGATCTTGTCATCTCAGGGCCAACATTTTAGATCCAAGCAGTAGATGCTGATCCTGCCTTATTCCTGGAAAAAATGATGTTTCTGACCCTTTGTTGAGAAAAAAATATAAAAGCAATGTCAGGAGAGCTGTGATCTTCATGTAAGATAAAAAAATATCTGTAAATTGTATACATTACTTATTCTTATATACTTTTACTTTTTAATTCTTAATATATTAAAAAAAAGTTTCAAATTGTGCATTTAGTCAGTGAATTCAAGATACATCTTTTCATTTACCATTATTAAGAGTAAACCTTTTTTTTTAATTATAAATAGTTATAGTATCAACTAGAAATCATACTTACAACAAATTATATTTAAAATATCTTTTTAAAATTATATTTTAATTCACCTCTGTCTGTTCTATTGATTTCAAATAGAGTATGGTCTTAACCACTTGCTGACCGCCGCAAGTAGATTTACTGCGGCGGTCAGCCCCTGCCAGGCAGAGTGACGTTAATTAACGTCACTAGCCTGGGAGGGTCTGGGGACCCCCCCGCACGTGTGACCAGCGGACCCGATGTCCGCCGGTCACTCGGCGATCGGCGGGGGAGAGGGAGAATGTCAGGCAGCTTGTGTAAACAAGCCACCTGTCATTCTCCTCGGTGTAAAGACACTGATCACACGGATCTACTATGTAGATCCGTTGATCAGTGTCCTTACAGCTCAAGCCACAGCCAATCACAGTAGAAAGCACGCCCCTAGGGACACACACAGCCCCTCCCTCCCAAATAAAGTTAACCCCTTCACTACCAGTGTATTTTTACAGTAACAGTGCATATGTATAGCACTGATTACTGTAGAAATGTCACTGGTAACCCCAAAAGTGTCAAAAATGTCAGTCAAGGGTCCGATCTGTCCGCCGCAATGTCGCAGTACCGCAAATAAAATCGCAGATCGCTGCCATTACGCGTTAAAAAAAAAAAACAACAAAAATGACAAAAATCTTTCCCTTTGTTAGTAAACGCGATAACTTTTGCGCAAACCAATAAAAATATGCTTTTTGCGATTTTTTTTTACCAAACATAGGTAGGATAAAACAAATTGGCCGAAAATGTTAAAAAATTTTGATTTTTACATTTTTTATTTGGGGAATTTCATATAAAAAAATGTGAAAAATATTGCTATTTTTGCAAAATTGTCGCTCTTTTTTTGTTTATAGCGCGTGATCAAAAAATCGCACAGGTGATCAAATACCACCAAAAGAAAGCTCTGTTTGTGGGAAAAAAAGGACGTCAAATTTGTTTAGGTACAGCGTCGCACGACCGCGCAATTGTCCGTTAAAGTCACGCAGTGCCGAATCGCAAAATACCCCCTGGTCTTTTAGCAGGAAAATCCTCCGGGGCTTAAGTGGTTAAAACTCTTCTTACTGGTAGACAGATTGGCACTGGTTCTCACCCATCCTTGCATCATAAAAGGAAATCTTTTTATAGGGTTATCAAAGAAATGCCTGGCAGTGATGGCTTGCCAGTTGCCAGCAAACCCCAGAAGTTCACACGTGTATATTATAGAGCAGGGCTGGGAAAATGCTTACACATTGGTGAAAGTCTAAGATTGTGTTCAGTCAGATTGTGGCATTGAATAAACAAGAAAATTAAAAAAATGTATATTGTTCCCATGTTTTATAACTATGTTTAAGATTAGTTCGATTTCATATATGCCCAAATATAAAGGTTTTGAAGCTTAAAAACGTACCAGTATTTTTAACTTAATGTAATGTCCATTGACTACAAAAAAATTATTAACAGAAATTGGGAAAATAGTGTCCATCATTATATTGTTTAGCAACAGTATATTTTATTCAGTTGTAAACTCATCTCCTGATTTGTTTTACATTTATATATATTGCTCAGTGGTATCATATTGAATACGGCACCCTTGCCAGAAAAACACCTTAATGTCATAGTTTTGGATTGTTCCAGGCAAAACAATGTGTTTTGAAGGATCTGCATTCTGTTTATTAAAGCTAATAATAAACAAATTTGAAATAATTTACCGTATTTCATATTATTACATTTGATCTTTTTGATGATACACATTTTTAAACCATATTTAGAAATAATTATTAATTAATAGCAAACATGTTTATCATTAGCCCTAAGGAAAGGAATACAGATACCTGAAATGCTTTGGCTCCTTTGGAAACTTCAACGGGCACTGCCTCTCCTGATGGAGTGGAGGGCTTTCATTCCTTTTATTTGCAATCCAAATTGAACCAAAAGTGCCTTGATCAGGTACTGATGTAATGATAACAGGGATAAGAACAGGAATAAGGTATTCATAGGACAAACTGTGAAAAACAACATGAACAAAGGCAGGATCACAGAATAAATATCCTTAGAAGCTTATCTTCATAATATGGAAGAAAACGTTGTTGTCTGGTGGCCTTTTAAAGACTTACTGATCATCAGCTATGCATATCCATGTGGTCCCTCAGATGCATATTCAACATGTCTATATAGAATATCTGAAAGTATAAACTATGTGCATAGGAGAAAATTAGGAGATGTTTGACCAACAGGAATCAGGGTGGGTCAAAAGCAAATAGCTAGCACTAGACCACTTTCAAGTGGTTAACTACCCACAGCCCAGCAGATGGGGAACCAGCAGGTACCCAACTGACAAAAAAGTAGGTAAGAGAGATATTACTTACACAAATCCAAAGAATAACCTAAGAAAATGTACAAATATCTATATGGAGCTAACCATGTTTTACATTTTTCAGACAAAGGGGCATTTGATTTGCTGAGGAGAATAAATGACAACAAAGAAGTTAAAATTTCATTTGTTCTGCATCATTTTGACAGGTAGAAGAACAGATACAGTATATTAATAATTATTTTTCAATGAAAATCAGAATGTTTGTAGCTGTATCCTAATTATTCCAACTGCCATAATTATACCATGCCACTCACGTTGTCACTGGCATTTCTTCCAGACCAGACACCATGTACCCTATTTTGCTAGTGAGGATATAAGGAAATTAAAACAATTATAAACAATATGAATCACAGAAAATGTACCTTACACTAAAAGAACTAGGAGGATATGGACTTTTAGCAAGCTGCTCCTATTTTGCAGCTAGGATTTAAGCATTTTACTATCATAATTTTAGTATCTTGCCATCTTCATAATGAAAACTAGTCTTCAATTCTTACTTTAAGACATCTTATTATTCTTGTATTTACATTTAAATTTTCTAGTTATTTTTTTAACCACCACTTAAACATGTAAGTCTACAATAACAGCATAAATAATAAAGACTGATATAACTACACTGCACAATGTGCAACAGAGCTATATACAGTATGATTGTGTAAGCATTAATAAAGAAGTTGAGAAAAGACTGCAACAATTTTGGTGCTCTTACTCCCCTAGTTTAGAAAACCCTGTAAAAGCTGTCCTACACAGGAGCTCTTCAGAAAGTTGAGGTCAGAACTCTGTGCAGGTCAGTCAAGTTCTCCCACCCCAAACTTGCTCATCCATGTCTTTATGAACCTTGCTTTGTGCACTGGTCCAAATAATTTGGTAGATGGGGGATTATGGTGCGGGATTGTTTTTCAGGGGTTGGGCTTGGCTCCTTAGTTACAGTGAAGAGAACTCTTAAGGAGTTAGCATATCAAAACATTTTGGACAATTCAATGCTCCCAACTTTGTGGGAACAGTTTGGGGATGGCCCCTTCCTGTTCCAAAAAGACATGGATGAGCGAGTTTGGGTTGGAGGAACTTGACTGGCCTGCTCAGAGTCCTGACCTCAACCCAAAAGAACATATTTAGGATGAATTAGTGACGGGACTGCGAACAAAGCTTTCTCGTCCAACATTAGTGCCTGACCTCACAAATGGGCTTTTGGAAAAGTGGTCAAACATTCCCATAGACCATGAGTGCTCAACCTGTGGCTCTGCAGCTGTTGCAGAACTACAAGTCCCATCATGCCTCTGCCTTTGGGAGTCAGGCTTGTAACTGTCAGCAACTTGCAATTCCTCATGGGACCTGTAGTTCTGCAACAGCTGGGGAGCCACAGGTTGAGTACCCATGCCATAGACAAACTCCTAAAACTTGTGGACAGCCTTCCCAGAAGAGTTGAAGCTGTTAAAGCTGCAAAGATTGGGCCAAATAATATTGAACCCTACAGACTAAGGATGCCATTAAAGTTTATGTGCTTGTAAAAGCAGGTGTCCCAATACTTTTGGATAATATAGTGTGTATATATACTGTATACAGATAGATAGATAGATAGATAGATAGATATATAGATAGATAGATAGATAGATAGATAGATAGATAGATAGATAGATAGATAGATAGATAGATAGATAGATAGATAGATAGATAGATAGATAGATAGATAGATAGATAGATAGATAGATAGATAGATAGATAGATAGATAGATAGATAGATAGATAGATAGATAGATAGATTGTAAGATTGGGGTGACTAGACTCAAGCTGTAGGTACGTTTTCAATGAAAGCACCAATCCAACACTGTATTTTTAAGGGCATGGTAGCCCACTATTATTTAAAGAGAACAGAAAAGTTCACAAAAGACATCAGTTGCCCATGCAGGGGGTTCCACTATTACTATACCTTGCACAATCAGAAAATTTCAGCCTCTTGGCTTACTCTCTTTACACATGGCTGCTTTAGGCCTCCAGCCTAGGTTTCAGGTCTGCCCTTTAGACCAATACAAAGAGTTCTTTGATGTCAAACTTTCTCATAGTTTACTCATGATTAGCTCCTTGCTGCTCTGTCACAGACTAAATATGCCTCCTACAGACATGTATGCTCTGGCTGCCCCGTGCAGCCTCTTTAACTCCTAGAGAGGATGGGTATCCTCCTTACTCCCATGCAAAGACCCCCTGCCTGTTGCCTGGGGCTCTAGGAAGCCATAGTCAGGTCACAACTAATAGCCCAGCACACACGTGTGCAATCAGTGTGCTGGTCTCTCCATCTGGCGTAAAACACCTATCTTCTAAGTAGCACAGGGTCCCACTACTACAATATATATATATATATATATATATATATATATATATATAGTGACAAAAAGGTTCTCTGTCATGGTGCAAAAAGGCAATCTGGGCCAGGTTTTGTAGATAACAGGCACACTAATGGTGCAGGTGTGTGCTGGGTTTTTAGGATAATCAGAACTAGGGTTCTGGGCTCCACCATTCTGAGGAGCCTGTGAGTTTGCAAGGTAGCAAAGAGGAGTGCATGTCAGCACTGTGCTGTCTGGGACAGGAAAGACAGAGGCCCAAGTCTGAGAGACTGAGCAACAGGGAGCTGCAGAAAAGAGACAGAGACAGACAGACTGACAGAGGTACAGCGTTTGTGCACAAGAACTGGGATGTTGTGCTAGATGGTCAGAAGGACCAAGGCACAAGGCCTGAGGAACAGTGCTGTTACAGAGAACCAGGAGGGTGAATGTTATTCATTTCATGCTGATGGTGGAAACCCCTGCAAGTCCTGTGAACTTTTCTTTGTTTTAAATAAAAGTGGAAAAGAAAAAGCCCTGAAAAGACATATCTTACATGGATTGAACTCACTGGTAAGCCCTACATTTAAGTCAAACAACCCCCAAGTTGCCACAATATAATATAATATAATATAATATATTATATTATAATATAATATTTTATATATATATATATATATATATATATATATATATATATATATATATATACACAGTATCTCACAAAAGTGTGTTCACCTCTCACATTTTTGTAAATATTTTATTATATTGTTTCATGTGAGGAATATAAACATTTTCCAAGAGAAAACAGTTATCATTTAGCATGCACATTAATATTATATACCTACCCTCTTTGTCTTTAATCCATTTTTTGCATTGGAACTTCACAGAGTGAGAGATCAACACACTCACCCCTCTAGCATATGTAGAAAAAGTAGAGTGGTATTGAAATGGAAAACTTCTTAAGTCATAAAGTATTGTATCCTCCTACTCTAAGTGAGTTTTCTGCAATAGTACCACCTCTGGTTTATAGGTTTTAATTGATTCAAAGACTGCTTGTTTTTTATCTCTTTCCCCTAGCACATTCCAAGATATTATCCTGGTTCCACAACCAATCTTTCTTCTTATTCATTTCCAAAAAGGAAGAGAGAGAGAGGAAATGGGAAAGGGGGGGGGGGGGGGAGAACAGAGAGAAGAAAAAAAGAAAAAAGAGAGAAAAAGAAGGAAAGAAAAAAAAAAAAAACACACCCTAAAATACACATTCATGTTGGGGACCCTTCTCACACCCTTGCGTTCCCCACTCCAACTCACCCCTGTCCACACGGGACACATACCAGGGGCTCTACTAGTGGCAAACTTTGTAGGACCAGAAGTGCACCAGTGCCATAATAATTATACAGTACCCATGAAGAGAAAGCGAAGGCGAGGGGGGAAAAAAAAAAAAGATAAAAAAAAATAAATTTGCAGGGAGGAGGTGAGCTCCAAATCATATACTGGTCACCCACCTTATACAATTCTCCACAAGATTTGTGAACGTACAGCAGCAATGGAGGGTAGAATCAGGGATGTGGAAGATGTATTACCTGTCGTAAAAAAAGAGAATCATCTGTTGCAGATACAAATGAAGGATCAAGCAAGGAGATTAGAAAATATGGAAAAAACACAATATGAAGACAAACACGTAATAATGTTCGGATTCTGGGTCTCCCTGAACGGGAGGAAGGATAGAACCAAATTGTCTTTTTTGAAAAGTGGTTGCTTGATGTCTTAGGGCAAGATGGCTTCTCTAGGTTATTTGCAATTGAGCATGCACACGGGATATCTAATTGTATTGCTACAACGGGGGGCACCACCTTGCGCAGTCATTTTGAGGTTATTGAACTACAGAGATCTCATATTATCAAAGGCACGACAGTTAGGCAACATTGAGTATAATGGCAGCAGAATTAAATTTTTTCCCGATTTTTCCATTGAAGTACAGAATCAGCGTGCAAGATATGCAGCAAACTGTTTACAAGCTTTGTTGTGCATTATCTTTAGAGGAGGCTTCCTTCTGGGACGACAGGTATGCAGACCAATTTGATGCAGTGTGCGGCGTATGGTCTGAGCACTGACAGGCTGACCCCCCACCCCTTCAACCTCTGCAGCAATGCTGGCAGCACTCATACATCTATTTCCCAAAAACAACCTCTGGTAATGACGCTAAACATCTGCACTCAACTTCTTTGGGTGACCATGGTGAGGCCATTAACGAACACTTTTTAATTAGAGTATAGAATGAAATCAATTAAACTCCTGAGATATTAATCTGGTCAGTTAAGTAGCAGAGGGGGTTGTTAATCTGTTTCAGATGCTTTGGTGTTAATGAAATTAAAAACAGGAGCACTAGATGGGCAACAATGAGACAAACTCCAAAACAGAATGGTTTTACAGGTGGAGGCCACTGAAATTTGTTTTCCCTAATCATCTTTTCTGACCTTTTTTCACTAGTTTTTCATTTGGCTAGGGTCAGTGTCACCACTCGTAGCATGAGGAGAAACCTGGACCCTATAGAGGTTGCACAGGCATTCCAATTCCTCCAGGATGGCACATCAATAGGCGCCATTGCAAGAAGGTTTGCTGTGTCTCCCACCACATTCTCAAGAGCATGGAGGATATTCCAGGAGACAGGCAGTTACTGGAGAGCTGGACAGGGCCAAATAAAGTCCTTAACTCATCAGCAGGACCGGTGTCTGCTCCTTTGTACAAGGAGGAACAAGAACAGCATTGCCAGAGCTCTACAAAATGACCTCCAGCAGGCCACTGGTGTGAATGTCTTTGACAAACCAATCAGAAACAGACTTTATGAGGGTGGCCTGGGGTCCGAACATCCTCTAGTGGGCCCTGTGCTCACTGCCTGGCATCGTGGAGCTCCATTGTTATTTGACATTGAACACCAGAATTGGCAGGTCCACCACTGGCGCTCTGTGCTTTTCACAGATGAGAGCTGGTTCACCCTGACGTGTGACAGACGTGAAAGGGTCTGGAGAAGCCACGGAGAACGTTATGCTGCCTGTAACATTGTTCAGTCTGACCTGTTTGGTGGTGAGTCAGTGATGGTCTGGGGAGGCATATCCAAGGAGGGATGCACAGACCTCTACAGGCTAGACAATGGCACCCTGACTGCTGTTAGGTATTTGGATGAAACCTCCAGACCCATTGTCAGACCCTACACTGGTGCAGTGGGTCCTGGGTTCCTCCTGGTGCAAGACAAGGCCTGGCCTTAATGTGGTGAGAGTATGCAGCCAGTTCCTGGAGGATGAAGGAATCTATACCATTGAATAGCACCTGCACTCTTCTGACCTTAATTCAATAGAACACCTCTGGGACATTATGTTTTGGTTCATCTGAAGCCACAAGGTTGCACCTCAGTCTGTTCAGGAGCTCAGTGATGCCCTGGTCAAGATCTGGAAGGAAATACCCCAGGACACCATCCATCGTCTCAAAAGGAGCATGACCCGACGATGTCAGACATGCATACAATCATGTGGGGGCCATACAAACTACCATTTTGAGTTGCTGCAATTACATTTCAGCAAAATGGACTAGCCTGCTACATAATTTTTTCACTTTGATTTTTAGGGTGTCTTTGAATTCAGCCCTCTGTAGGTTGATAATTTTCATTTCCATTAAACAATGTGGCATCCTTTCATTCCTAACACATTACCCAGTCCATATCAGTATAGATAGATAGATGATAATTTTCCCCATTGAGATCTGATGGGTTTTCTAAGTGTTCCTTTATTTTTTTGAGCAGTATATATATATATATATATATATATATATATATATATATATATATATATATATATATATATACAGTGCCTTGCGAAAGTATTCGGCCCCCTTGAACTTTGCAACCTTTTGCCACATTTCAGGCTTCAAACATATAGATATAAAACTGTAATTTTTTGTGAAGAATCAACAACAAGTGGGACAAAATCATGAAGTGGAACAAAATGTATTGGATATTTCAAACGTTGTTAACAAATAAAAA
Organism: Pelophylax lessonae; assembly: GCF_965119305.1. Lineage (NCBI taxonomy): Eukaryota > Metazoa > Chordata > Amphibia > Anura > Ranidae > Pelophylax > Pelophylax lessonae. Next base: position 406,151,570 of record NC_138768.1, on the reverse strand, counting down.
ACTGAAAAATTGGGCATGCAAAATTATTAAGCCCCTTTACTTTCAGTGCAGCAAACTCTCTCCAGAAGTTCAGTGAGGATCTCTGAATGATCCAATGTTGACCTAAATGACTAATGATGATAAATAGAATCCACCTGTGTGTAATCAAGTCTCCGTATAAATGCACCTGCAATGTGATAGTCTCAGAGGTCCGTTTAAAGAGCAGAGAGCACCATGAAGAACAAGGAACACACCAGTCCGAGATACTGTTGTGGAGAAGTTTAAAGCTGGATTTGGATACAAAAAGATTTCCCAAGCTTTAAACATCCCAAGGAGCACTGTGCAAGTGATAATATTGAAATGGAAGGAGTATCAGACCACTGCAAATCTACTAAGACCTGGCCGTCCCTCTAAACTTTCAGCTCATACAAGGAGAAGACTGATCAGAGATGCAGCCAAGAGGCCCATGATCACTCTGGATGAACTCAGAGATCTACAGCTGAGGTGGGAGACTCTGTCCATAGGACAACAATCAGTCGTATACTGCACAAATCTGGCCTTTATGGAAGAGTGGCAAGAAGAAAGCCATTTCTTAAAGATATCCATAAAAAGTGTCATTTAAAGTTTGCCACAAGCCACCTGGGAGACATCTTCCAAACATGTGGAAGAAGGTGCTCTGGTCAGATGAAACCAAAATCAAACTTTTTGGCAACAATGCAAAACGTTATGTTTGGCGTAAAAGCAACACAGCTCATCACCCTGAACACACCATCCCCACTGTCAAACATGGTGGTGGCAGCATCATGGTTTGGGCCTGCTTTTCTTCAGCAGGGACAGGGAAGATGGTTAAAATTGATGGGAAGATGGATGGAGCCAAATACAGGACCATTCTGGAAGAAAACCTGATGGAGTCTGCAAAAGACCTGAGACTGGGACGAAGATTTGTCTTCCAACAAGACAATGATCCAAACCATGAAGCAAAATCTACAATGGAATGGTTCACAAATAAACATATCCAGGTGTTATAATGGCCAAGTCAAAGTCCAGACCTGAATCCAATCGAGAATCTGTGGAAAGAACTGAAAACTGCTGTTCACAAACGCTCTCCATCCAACCTCACTGAGCTCGAGCTGTTTTGCAAGGAGGAATGGGCAAAAATTTCAGTCTCTCGATGTGCAAAACTGATAGAGACATACCCAAAGCAACTTACAGCTGTAATGGCAGCAAAAGGTGGCGCTACAAAGTATTAACTTAAAGCGGAGTTCCACCCTAAAATTAAACTTACCTCCATCTTCTCACTCTGGGTCACCTGAAAAACAAATGGATAATCGCAATTTTTTTTTTTTTTATTTACCTGGTTTAGAAGAAAATAACTTACCTTACTTCCTCTTCCTCGCCTCGGCGGCCACAGCGATTCGTCGCTTTCTGGCTTTGCAATGATTCCTGGGAGCTGAACATCATCGCTCCCATGAATCAATGCGCCTGCACCGGCCCCGGCGTCAGTTCCGGTGCAGGCGCAATCATACCTTGCTAAACGGCTTCTGGGCATGCCCAGAAGCTGTGCAGGGATGACGCTGTCGCACCGGAAGTGACGGCGGGGCCGGTGCAGTGCTTTGCGGGACCGAAGAAGACGGAAGAGGACACAGAAGAGGATCGCGCTGGCTTCAAGCTGCCCACACCTGAGATGGCAGCGCTGGACAATACATTTTCAAGGTAAGTATTTCTTCTTGCAGGTTAGTGCAACCCGGGACAGATCAGAGGCTAGCCATTGTGGAATGCACTAGCCCTGACTGTCCCGGGGGTATTTTTATTTTAAAAAAATGTCCCAGGGTGGAACTCCGCTTTAAGGGGGCTGAATAAATTTGCACGCCCAATTTTTCAGTTTTTTATTTGTTAAAAAAGTTTGAAATATCCAATAAATTTCGTTCCACTTCATATTGTGTCCCACTTGTAGATTCTTCACAAAAAATTACAGTTTTATATGTTTATGTTTGAAGCCTGAAATGTGGCAAGAGGTCGCAAAGTTCAAAGGGGCCGAATACTTTCACAAGGCACTATATGTATATATATATATATATATATATATATAATTTTTTTTTTCAATCATTTATTTAGCTAATTTCTTTCTTTTTTTGTTCACAAAGACTGTGATTTTTGTCTCCTATGATTAAGAAATTCTGTGCAATGCAAAAGGGTAAAGCTGGCTGTGGTTTGCCAAACGTTGGAGCCAAGGATATCCATTAGTTAGGGTTGTTGCTTTCTGGTCTCTAAACATACAAAAACGGTGATAGTAAGCTGGGGTTTTTTTTAAATACACATGGCTGAAATGGCATAGCTTAACTAGTATGTTTAATTGGCATGGTAAAAAAGGACTGTTATGATATTACTACTTTGTCTTCACAAAAGCATATTCCCCAGTAACAGTAACACACTTGAGAGTTTCATGAGATATAAGATAACCTACCCTCTTGAGCTTGCCTCCATTGCTATAACATCATCATCTACTGACATTCCACCAAGTCCAAAAGCCAAAGTAGTAAAGATCTGATGTTGAAAGGTTACTCATAGGAATTTTGGAGTGCTAGAAGCTTTCGGGTGTTACAGACACAATATTGTATAACTAAGTTTACTGATAAAATGTATAAACTGCATCCTTTTTGCTCTTCAGTTCAAAAAGCAATGCAGAAGATTATTACACAATGATTCACAACAAATTTCTCTTTGAAGTGTGCATCACAGAGATATAATATCATGCTAATTTACTAATACAAAATCACATATTCAATGAAGTACATTAGTCATGCATTTAGCCATGTAGCTAAAAGTGGCTAGCAAAACGAATATTCACTGAGGAAAATGAATTTGAGGCTACATGATTACCTAACAACTTGAAGTTAAACTACAGGCAAACAACTAAACACACACATGAAATATCCACATGAGAGTTTGTTTGTCTGCCAAAGGATTTGTTTGTTCATCTATAACACTTCTGGATCTGTTCAATGTGAATGAACAGTGAAAGAAGTGGCAGATTGATGAGCTCACCCCTCTGTCACTTTGCTCTATTCTCCTATCATCATGCAGCACAATTAACTCCTTATGCTGCTTCAGCCTCCCCCCACATTCTGCTATACAAAGACAACAAGAGGATGATACAAAGCTAAATTCAGTAATTACACCACTTGCCAAAAACACATTTCATTATGTATTTATGGTTACGGAGCTGCCTTAATTTTGTATTTTATATTCACCTGGAGTTTAGTTTTAAATTTCCATTTCAGCCAATCTATTTTTATAGTTTTGTGTAAAGTGGGAAATAGCTAGAACCTCTGTTAAATTTGTTTTGCTGTCTGCGTCCCTAATGAGGAGATTTTCTATCAAATCTTGTCTTCGTAAATCTCCTCAGTGTGAACACAGTTGGGAACAAAAACTCAAAAGATGTTTAAATTGTTCTTCCCAATAAAATGCAGTCTGTGTAGCTTGAAAATCTCACAAAGAGGGGAAGAAAATGAAAGAAAAAACCCACAGGGGAGTTCCTTATAGTGTAATAATTAGAAATAGGTACATAAAAAGTTTTAAAATAGATAGGAGATTGTTTGAAATAGTATACTCAGATTTGTAAAGTTGTTGAACACCTTAAAGGGATAAGACAACCTTATGAGAATATATCTGTCTCCACGCAGAGAAATTTTGCACTCATTGTTTGTCAGGTGACTCAGACGTTCCTTGTCTGTGGATCCTGGTATAATGTATGGTGAAAGATCTTTAGTCCTCAAAGAAATGTGAAATGCTATCAGTGGAGGTACCCATCAGCAAGAGATGTACTTGGAAACTGCTTCTTCAATAAAGTGGATGTTTATTAGCTATGGATTTTACATAAAAACCCTATCAACACGTTTTGTGGAGAGATTGTCACTTCTTCAGGAGATTCTATGAAACCAAATAAAATGATAATTTTTTTTTTTTTATATATATAGTCTAAAATACAAAGTATGTGGCATGAAAACAAATTAAATAAAAAATGTTTGATATATAAAGTAGCAGGGTATGATAACAACCATAAAAATATTTCAAAATGACCAAAAGTAAAAGAATCTTGACATCAAGTAGTGTGAATGTACTTGTTTGGCTGGTAGTGGAAATATATTTTGTTTTTTAATCTGTGTCCCTTTGGGGGATGCTCTTTATTTTATGTCAGTAGTAATTAACTGAAAATCTCCCCATATATTGAATATATTGTATGATTGCAATATGAATGGCCAGCTTACAGTATATCTAAAGCCAAAACTTTTTGTAGAGTAGATAACTATTAAAATCTCCGTCCCATTTTTTTTATTTTACATTCTCTGTCCTATTGGGGAATTTTCCCTTGAATTTCTGTCCTGGAGATGCAGCAGGAAATCTTTCCAAAGTGAGAAAAAAATTACCTTCTTGACAGTTCTAACAGATGTTTCCATTGGACAAGTTTTTAATTATGCTAAAGGGATAACTGTAATTTTTTTGTATTTCCTATTGGGTTGTGTCCTTGTGACAAAGGTCCCTGGAACAAACAGGATAATGAATCTCCCTAGCAGGTAAACAGACAACAATAAAAGCCTGACAAGGATTTGGTCACTTTTCTACTCTGTCCAAAATAAAAAGGTTTTGATTTTAAGTACACTTTAAGCTTTTTCACATTCATGGTATTAAGTTTCTCTTCAAGCCTGCAGTGCAAAATTTAATGTAGAAGATCATTATAGAATATTTCAGGATAAATCCTTTTTCAATGGCTCATCACAGAGAGATAATCCTAAACGATTTAATACAAACATCACATATACAATCCAGTCCATTAAACACAAATCTGATGGAGGCTAGCAAAGTTCAAAATCCACTCAGGACTATGGCCACATGCCAGGTGTGCAGTAAACAAAGCACTACTATCTAATACATCATTTTGGGTTAAAATTAAAAGCTAAATAGAAATAAATATAAAGATAAAGAACTTCGGGGGGTGGCACTATTTTTTCAGCAATATAAGTTATTGGAAAAATGTAAAAAGCTAAAAAAAAAAGACCACAAATGTACAGCACTCATTTTCAAATTATTGCAATTCTATAGAATATTCACAATTTGTATAAAAATCTTATAAGGCTAATGAAGTGTGTCCACAATCCCCCATGTGTCACTTACATATGAACTTGCATCAACCTAAAAGTGACATATTAAATCAAATCCTAATGCTGTAAAACCTAAATTAAATATAATGATATATGTGAAGCACAAATTAAATGTAATATTATATATATAAAAAAAAGTCCAGTCCTGTGAGAAACCAAAAACTGTAAATGTCAATCCCCTCAATCAACACATACACAGGGGTTGATTTACTAAAACTGGAAAGTGCAAACAATGGTGCAGCTGTGCATGGTAGCCAATCAGCTTCTAACTTCAGCTTGTTCAATTAAGCTTTAACAAAAACCTGGAAGCTGATTGGTGTCTATGCAGAGATACATCAGATTCTGCAAACTCCAGTTTTAGTAAATCATCCCCACAGTGTCTTGCAATAATCTTCCTGCCATAAAACATCTCCACCTCTGGCTGAGAATATTCTCCATCTTCCACTAAATACAACACCACCACATGTGCACTAACAAATGCAGTAAATGCGCTCGCCCTCAGTTCTGGACTTCAGATGATAAACCAAGTCAAACTCTGTCAATCAGAATCCACTTACCTCTCCATGTCATCACTGCAAGTCTTCAAATATTCCAAATAAATAGCAACCAGACATGGTACTCATGGAGAACCCTAAAATGGCTTGACACAGGCCATGCATAATCTACAATAGCCAACTGGTGTTTTTAGTGTTTTTTATGAGTACTGCACAGATTTCATTGCAGTTTTCATGCAGTTTGTAAACTCATGGTTTGAATGTCATAAAAAGGCAGGTCAGAAAGAAATAACACCACTGTTGTATCTCGTTATCAATTCTAAAAGTTAAATTGGATCTAAAGGCAGAAGGTTTTTTTTACCATTCCATGCAAGGCAAAAAAACTTCTGGATGCAGCTCCCTCCCTCTTGCTCCCAGACTACTTACCATTTTTTTCCCCCAAAAACAATTTATTGAAATTAGAGTTGTTTCCATACAGAAATTAGCCATATATCAATTACATTAAAGAGTTCTCTCTGTAAGTACAGTGGAGATATATGGAATTCAGTGTACAATTTAATGCAAAAGTCTAAAGCTTATGGTTAGAGGTAATTATCATTACAAACATAGTAGAACAAGTAACATTAAGTGAGTAATCCAGCATCTAAAGTATAATGCGTTGTAAGGTAACATAACATTAGAGGGAGATTGGGGGAATGGTGGTAAGGAATGAAAAGGAGGAAGGAGTCAAGAGGAGAGAGGGCATCTTGTTTCAAGCTCCTGAAGAATAGGGGTGATGCATATTGAGAGGTCACAGAGAGCATGTTAAAAGTCTAATTTGACGTAGAAATAACACAGTGACCAATGTTATTCTCCCTAGCAATAGGGTGCTCCAGGAGAGAATAATGCTTCTGCCATGTATGGGGGAGAGAGAGAGCAAGGGAGAGAGGAAAAGGAGGGGGGTGGAAAGAAGAATGCGGGGTATTGTAGGAGCAGGGAGGGGGAACTAACAAGGACGTCCCTCTAGCAAGTTGTTTTGGCAAGGCATTCGATCCATGTGGTCATGTCAAGCTATATATAGAAAAGGATCCAGAAGTATGGGAGGTAGCCTATGTCGTAGAAGGGTCTACTAGGCGGCGGAAGGCCTCCGTGGTTCGAAAGCGTATCCAGCATGCCCAAGTCAAAGGCCCTTTTTAGGTATTCTTTAGGCATTCATAGGCTCTGTAACACAAATCTACTGTATACAGTATGTCACAAAAGTGAGAACAAACCTCACATTTTTGTAATTATTTTATTATATCTTTTCATGTGACAACACTGAAAAAATTACACTTTGCTACAATGTAAAGTAGTGAGTGTACAGCTGGTATAACAGTGTAAATTTGCCGTCCCCTCAAAATAACTCAACACACAGCCATTAATGTCTAAACTGCTGGCAACAAAAGTGAGTACACCCCTAAGTGAAAATGTCCAAATTGGGCCCAATTAGCCACCCCCGGTGTAATGTGACTTGTTAGTGTTACAAGGTCTCAGGTGTGAATGGGGAGCAGGTGTGTTAAATTTGGTGTTATTGCTCTCACTCTCTCATACTGGTCACTGGAAATTCAACATGGCACCCCATGGCAAAGAACTCTCTGAGGATCTGAATAAAGATGACCTAGGCTATAAGAAGATTGTCAAGACCCTGAAACTGAACTGCAGCATGGTGCACAAGGTTCCACTCAGAACAGGCCTCGCCATGGTTGATCAAACAACATGTGCTCAGCATCATATCCATATCCATATCATATCCATCATATGAAGCAGAGAATGATCCCCTCCCTTCGGAGACTGGGCCGCAGGGCAGTATTGAAACACGATAACAACCCCAAACACACCTCAAAGACTACCACTGTCTTTGCTAAAGAAACTGAGGATAAAGGTGATGAACTGGCCAAGAATGTCTCCAGACCTAAATCCTATTGAACATCTATGGGGTATCCTTAAATGGGAGGTGGAGGAGTGCAAGGTCTCTTACATCCACCAGCGGTCATGTCAGAATAAAGATTCTTCCTCATAATGAAATATCTCCACTTCAAAAACAATGAAGAATTTGATGAAACTACTCATCTTGAACCAAAACTAAAGAAAATTTAGGAAGTATATCAAATGATTCTACAGAATTTCAAACGGAGCTATGTGCCAGAAAGAGATATTAGCATAAATGAAAGTCTAATAGCCTACAAGGGAAGGCTCAGCTGGGTGCAATACATTGCATCAAAGAAGGCACAATTTGGCGTCAAATTCTACATGCTTTTCGAATCGTCAACTGGCTACATTTGGAATTCAATGATATACATTGGAAAAGGAGCAAATTTGATAAAAAATACAGCAATTATGGAATGGCATTTTCTTCTGTTCTTTCACTAATTGAGCCATTGTTAATAGTCAGGACTATTGTGTAACAATTGACAACTGTTATACATCTCCTGAACTTTATGAGGTTCTACTGCAAAACAAAACCGATGCCTATGGAACCGTAAGGGCTAACCGGCACGACATGCCGCCAATGTTTGGCAAAAAGAAGCTCAAGACAGGAGAAATGGTTGCCTGGCAGAAAGGCACAATGATAGCACTGCTATGGAGGGACAAGAAAGATGTGTGCCTAATGAGTACAGTGCATAATACCTCCACTGTTATGGCACGCATAAAAGGTGGGAAAGAAGTCATTAAGCCACAAGTAATGATAGACTACAACAACACCATGGGAGGTGTCAACAGAGCCGACCAAGTAATGACATTCTACTCAGCAATGAGGAAACAGCAAAATAAGTACTATAAGAAGATTTTCAGACATCTTCCTAAGCAATGCTTGTGGAATGCTTACATACTGCTAAAAAAAAAAAAGAGTGACAAGCGTGTGATTCATTCGGACTTCATTTGTAAAGTTGCCGAACATTATCTTTCTGAATCACCAAACACCATCAATGGCTGGGAATAGATCTGGACGTCGTGCTGTTGGTGTCGTCAACCTGGAACACCTGACTGGTCATCACTTCATGGACTACATCCCACCAACTGAGAAAAAGTCAGCACCTACAAGGATGTGCATGGTTTGTTGCTCGAAGAGAGATGACAGTGGAAGGAAAATTAGAAAGGAAGCCAGATTCTATTGTCCTGATTGTGACATCGGACTTTGTGCAGTCCCATGTTTCTAAATTTTTCATACCCGAGATGTTTACTAAGCCATTATTACAGTGACTAGTAATATCACATCCCTTTGTTTGTACACATTTCAGTGTTTTTGGTTTTATTATAATATTGAATAAAATGTATTATTATTATTATATTATAATTTATAATTTTGTGTTTAAAGCTTTATCATACTCGGGATGTCTACTTGGACAGACTTAAGTGAGTTATTCCTAGGAATTACAGTCCTAAAATATAAAACAACAGATCTCCATGCAAAACAATGTATTGCTTTGAGATCAAAAATTCGGACATAATCAGACCTTCGGGGAGGTTAAAAGATGAGTAAATTGCTGGTATGCCTTTATTCTAGCAGTCAAGGCTATAGAAGAAAACCACCTGTACAAATTGCACATGTTGGAGGGCAAAAAGGGTTACTTGAGTAATTGATGGATCAGTTCACATAAACAAGACAGTTCAAAAGGTATACACCTGATACCCATTCCCATTAATTTAACCACCTGGAAAACTGTATCTTTATGGGCCAGGCCAAAAATTGGCCTTAATATGACCCCAGATGTTAAACCAGTTTACCTTCACTCTGATTTTAAACAATACAAGGCTGCCCTAATACCAGTGTGTGTAGAAATGTCACAAATGTTTTACTATTTTGAACATACACCTCATGCTAAATATAATAAAAGACATTTGGGAACATCCCCTTGCTTGGCACAGACAAAAGGTATACAATGTGGTATTAAAATAGAAAATAAGTCAAACCCAGATTACTTTTTGTATAGAGAGGGTAAACACATTAGGTCAGCAGAATGATTCCTAGCCCCAAGGACTGCATGGGAATACATACACCCAGAAACTGTGGGGCGAAGATTATCTGTGTGTCTATAAATCCTATTGAGCCCTCATTGGGCTATACTCAAGCAGAAGTGAATAATTTCCCCCTCTTTGATCAGAATCGGTATTCTCTAATTTATGCTGGAATGTGACAATATCCTAGGATGGGAAAAGTTTCTGCAGCCAGATGTTTCAATCACCAGACCAATGAGTATATACGTTGCCCTGGTCACAGACTTTTTACACCATATGTACTTATTGATCCTTACTACATTATTTGTGGTCAAAAGGCTTATAAGTGGATACCTCCCCAAAGTTATGGCTCCTGCTATATTGGAACATTAGCGCCATCCCTCTTTGTAGTTGAGGAAAATGACATTAGGGCATATAAGGTACCAATGAGTCATCTAGAGCAGTGTTTCTCAACCTTTTTTCAGTCAAGGCACCCTTTAAAAATTATAGACAATCTCAAGGCACCCTTTAAAATTAAGGACAGTCTCGAGACACCCCATTCTAAAATGTAAAAAAACTATTCTAATAGCTTTACATAATGCAGCAACATCCACACCTAGGACACCCAATGTTAGCAGTGATTTATTCTTTCAAAGCAAATACACTTTTGCACACTGGAACTGACTAGTATTCCAATGTTTCTCTTCTCCCTCAAATTCTTTCCATCAGTCAGCTAATGTCACCCCAGTATTGGGGAGAGAGGCACAGGAGGGTCAAACAAGGATGCTGTGTAGGTGACAGACATCCTCCTTATTAACAGATGACATAAGGGGGATATCTTTTCCCTCTTCCTCCCTTCCTCTCCTTTCCCTCCCATTCCTTCTCCCCCCCTTCCCCCCCCCTCTCGCTGGCAGAGCAATATGCTCCAACTTTTCACCGTTTGAACCCAAACAAAGGCTCCCGGCACTCTACAATTAAGTCTCAGCTCTCATGTGTCGTCTCAGTCTGGCTTGACAAGTTATATACCTCCAAAGGCTCGGTAAGCCCACTCTGTTAGTTGCATACTCTCTGTCTCTAACCATGAAGGTCTGGATGCCATTTGTTAACATTAATTTAGAACGTCTATGTTCCCCACAGAGAATGACATGACTTATGTTACGCTGATAAGTTACAGTGCTGTGGATATTTCTGGCAATTAATATTTGCCGGTACTATCTATATACAGGTATTATTATCTTCTTAAAGAAAGAACCTCTTTTCCTAATATAATTACAAACTAGAGCACTCTTATTCATCATTCACTGCATGCCTATATCCCCTCCACATCCGTTGGTGAGGCGTACACTGGGTGGTGGCCTGTGCTTGTATGGGACGTTGACAGACACGGGATCCTTTTGTGCATGTGCTTGAAGTGACCTCCAGACGCATTGATTTATTTGTAGTATTCTAATGTATATTTTCTATCACACAGGACTCTTAAGGCAAAAATAAATAATATTATCTTGTATCAAAACCCCTGAAGAAGCGGATTCAATTGTCCGCGAAACATGTTGGGTATACGCCAGGTGCTCATCTGACCACCGGTCATTGTCCTATGTGTTTATATTTATTGCCTGTTTTCTCTTGCCTGTATGTCAACATTGGATACTATGATGGATGTTTTTGCATTCCAATTGTATGTCTCAGCTGTATGTTTTCTGTGATTTTAACTATGTACAATAAATTTATACATTTTATATAAAACATTTGCATACTTTTCAGGCCTACAGTACCGCCAAAATCCCACCAGCCCTCCTTTCCCAATTCCCTACCACCTCTTTGCTCCATCCTTCTTCCCCCTCCTTTCTTCCCCTTTTTTTTCCAATTTTCTTTCCTCCTCCCTCTCCTCCTCCTTCTTCCCTCTTTTCCCTCTTTCTCTCGCTTTTTCTGGTTCCCTCCTTTTCTCCCCCCCTCCCCCTCTCTTTCCCCCCCCCTTCCCTTTCTTTTCCTCTTCCCTTCCCCATTCCCTCTATGTGAAACATAGTTTTAGTGTTTATGATCTCTCACCCAGATCTTACACAGACTATTTTTCTCCAATTTAGTATCATTTGGGATGTTGGTACACTATTAATAATTTACAACAAACATCAATCTCTAATATTGATTATTTTGGGAGGATAACACACCCGAGGGCGCTTCCTTTTTTCGTTTTTTTCCGAGTGTTTGTTTTATGGAATAACTTATGATACGTAATAAATTTGTAAATGTTTGCTGGTAGCTACATTAAGCACCCATGGGAATTGTCTTAATTATATCTCTTTACAATATATAATTTTTGATTCTTTTCTCCCTCTCTCCCTGACTTTGACCCACTCTGCGCAAGTGGTTTTTGACGGGCCTGTGGTCATGGACCTACTTGGGAATGCCTGGACGGGCTTCATGACGGACATTCAAACAAATTGTGGTATACAAACGAAAGTTGAAGAAGGCCTTCAGGTATATTTGGGTAAAATGCAGGGCTTGCTAAAACGCAAATCTCATTTGTACTGGCACACCGAATTCTTCTTAAAGTATATTAATGACAACATCAGCCCTCAGGGACTAAGGATATACACCCTACCCACTCTAAGAGATCCTACGGAGAGCTTTAAGAAAGAGTCGGAGGGTATCCTGAATACTTGTAGTACAGATCTGATGAAGACTCTGGTGACCCAGTACAAAAGAGATATGATCTCATTGGATAATGAAATAGAAGTTGTCAATACTCAATTCAAACACATTTTTGACACACCATCCTTTGTCACTAGTTGGCAAGAGGTTAAAAATAAGTTGGAGACCCTTAATAAGGAAATTATAACCAAAAAACAAATCAAATATAATAAGGACAAACAAGCGTTTGCAGAAGGATATGCTTATAAATGGACATCAAAAAATTCTTCATCGCGTCCACGTAGATTTCCCACACGCAATACTCACGACACTGTAGATGATCCCCTAGAATCAGATTCATCACTTATCAGTTCATTATCACAAATATCACAAGGTTCAAGGCAAAGCAATGTAACAACTCACAATCGCACAAAATCGCACAAACGAGGCAGGGGAAGTTGCGGTCCCTCGCCAACCCAACCAAACACAAAAAGTAAGAAAAAAACAGACACCCGTGCACAACTGAAAGCACAATCACAAATGGTGAATTTAACACCAACAGTCCAAAAAATATTAGCAAAAAGCCTTATGCCTAATACTCAAGCTGAAAATACGTCGTCTTCTTTAAATGATGACGGTTTTTTAGTCCTACCCAACACTCTTATTCCCAGAAATTCCAAACAGGGAACTTTAGACACTCATGTAAAACCTCTGACCAACTAGCTTCATGCCCTGAAGACACCGAAAACCTGAATATTATTAACTTGACAAAATTTGAGCTCACTTCGGCTCAGAGGGAGGTGCTTGGTTTGGGATTAGGCTTCTGCCCCTCCAGATCTATCGATACGTCTGAAACGATAAAAGATTTGCATCTATTTGCAAGAAATCTCACATTTAGATTCATCTTTGATAAGGATAGGAAACAAAAACAACAGGAGCGGCAGATAGCTGAACAAACCAAGCGCCTCACCATGGCCGAAAGTAGAGCATTGCGGTATCTAGTCCTCCTATATGAGGAAGGCAACACCGAGGTGGTCTCGGCCATAGACGCTATAGACCTACCTCTGGAAGCCTCCTCTGCAGGAAAGACTACCATCCCCTCTAAAAAATTCAAACCCAAATCTGAAAAATTTCCTGATCTAACGACAAATCCCAATATCTGGACATTTGTCCAAAGAGTCTCACAGGATCTTAAAACAACATCTTGGCCCTCCCCATTAGGTAACCTAACACAACAGCAGACATCAGCACTTAAACAACTTCAAGCCAATAAGAACATCATTATCAAACCCTCAGATAAGGGTGGTAACATTGTAATAATGACACCCTCCCAATATGAAAATATGTGCCTTAGGGTGCTGGACAATCAAGATTGGTATTGCCCTATTTCTCCAATATGCATCCAAGGATTCATTGAGGAATATAAATCCCTATGCACCAATGCTCTTCTGGAAGGTCTTATCGACAAGGATACATACAACTTTTTGAATGTGAAATACCCAAAAATTGCTACCTTTTACACGTTACCCAAGGTGCATAAGGACATGGCCTGTCCCCCAGGCAGACCAATTATATCAGGCAACGAATCACTGACCGAAAATGCCAGTAAGTTCGTTGACTCCTTCCTTATTCCTCACGTGCTGAGCCTGCCCTCGTATATACGAGACACCACTGACCTCTTGAAACATCTTGAGGAGATTCAGGTCCCTCCGGATGCCCTGCTCGTTGCCATTGATATTGAGGCATTGTACTCGAGTATCCCGCACGAGCAGGGCATCCGAACGGCTGAATCCTTTCTCAAAGAGCAAGATCGAAACACCTGGCCCCTTATGAATTTTGTCTTAAAACTACTACAATTTATCCTTACACGAAATTATTTTACTTTTCTCGAACAGATTTATTTGCAAATTCAGGGGGTTGCGATGGGCACTTGCTGCGCACCGTCCTACGCCAACCTATATCTTGGCGGTTGGGAACGTTTAGTGTTTTACAGTGAGAACATGGAAAGATGGTTGCCATACATTCTTATATGGTATAGATTTATTGATGATCTATTGGTTATCTGGACAGGCGATGAGGATGAGCTCCAGGAATTTCTGTTGTTAATGACAACAATTTGAATCTTAGATTCACGCATACGATCAGTGCATCACAGATCTCATTCCTGGACCTCAGCATCTCTATACTACCTGATGGCCATATCTCCACTGATCTTTACCGAAAACCAAGTGCTGGAAACACTATTCTGTGCGCAGCGAGTGCCCATCCCACCCCCCTGATAAAGAGCATCCCATATGCTCAATATTTAAGACTCCGTAGAAATTGTTCTACTGACGCAACCTTTCATGCCCAGGCCAATCAGTTGCAAAAGCGTTTGCTTGCTAGAGGATACTCTAGGAGTCTCCTCAGAAAAGCCTTTAATAGGGCTCAAGCACGCTCTAGATCTGAATTATTATATACACATACGACCAAAGAAGACCAACAAAACGTAAGGTTCATCACAAGATTTTCGGCGCACGAAGAAGTTCTCCGTGATGTCCTTTATAAACATTGGCCTATACTGACACAGGACCACACCCTGAACAAATATTTGGGGCCCAAGCCAAATCTAGTCTTTAGGAGAGCTGTCTCACTCAGGGACAGCCTCATAAAAAGCCATTACACCACCGAATCTCCTTACCATCATACTAAAAAGGGCACATATCCCTGTGGTTCCTGTAATAAATGCCCATGGATCCATACTGGCAAGGGCATTCGTCTACCTAACGGCCGTTGGCTTAAATCTAAGCAATATGCTGATTGCAATACACAAGGATTAGTTTACTTAATGACTTGCCAGTGTGGCTCGTATTACGTTGGTAAAACAATCCGTACATTGGGACAAAGAGTAGGGGACCACGTATATTATTCTGAGGGAGGCACATATCAGACAAGTGTCACTCGACACATTAATCTCTATCATAAGTTTGACAACTCGGTTGTATCCTTTTTCGTCCTGGAGGTCGTTCCTCCAGACCCCCGGGGCGGAAATTGGGATAGACGCATACTCCAAAAGGAGTCTTATTGGATCGAAGCGCTAGATGCCACTAGACCTCCAGGAATTAATGAAATGGTCACTTACAAACCCTTTTTGGGATAATTAAACCAGTTCCATTTCTATAGCCAAAATACCCAATATACACTATTCGGTAACACGCCTTTGATTTTTCGGCCTATCTTCCGGCCCTTTTACTACACACCCAAGTTTAGTCCCTATGGGTCTTTATATGTGGCTTTTTGCTTCTCATGGTCCAACTTTCCAAACTTACCATCTTAGTTGCATTAGCTGCTGAGTTTGTGTATCCCAGGGGGATGCTTCCTAGGTATTTCCATGTACGCCGATAACCGATGGTTCCCATCTCATCTTGTGCAGAAAGGTGGAATAGCGGGCCACACATCTAGTGTCTTGCATTCCCATTGGTCCAGTCGGGATATTTGAGAGTGAAATGTATATATATATTTTTTTCTCTTTATAATTTTTCTTCTTTTGCTCTTTTCTTATCAAATCGATACCTTTACTGTATTCCCATGAATGCTAATGAATATGCTTTTATCTTACACCAGTGACATAAAGTCTTTATGGTTAATCATGTAACCCGTGTGCTTTCTACACACAGGAAATAATTTAAACATTGTTGTTCTTTGACAGCCACAGTGGCAATTCATGTCCAAGTGGCTGCAAGCTATACATTATGCAAAAATAATTTAATGGGTGTCCTATATACCTTATGTAATGTTTTTTTCATTGCCTAAATATATTGTATAATGATTATTTGGTCATTGATACTTAATGTATCTCTAACTCTTTTTTTCTTTAATGCTGTCTGTTCGTGTTTGGCCACTGCACATGCGCAATCCCATGTTGTTTTTTCGCCCCTCCTGCGGGGGCCGCCGTTGCCCAGCACCTCCAACGGATGTGTGGTCCCTGGGCCGGCCGAGACAGCGGGACTTGGTTCCCGCCCACATCCGGTTTGGCGGCTGTGCACTGCTGCGATTGCGGCTGTTTGGTGCACAGCACGGCGCATGCTCCGTCCATCGGACTACGCCGTTAGGGACCTGGCTCGGCGTGCTGACGTCACATCCGCCCGGATGTGCGTCACCACGCCTAGTTGAGGGGAGGCATTCAAAAACAGCACACCGGCATCATTACTTCAGATGCCGCTGTCTACACTACCAGACCACACAGAGGTAAGCAACGTGGAGCTCTTGTACCGAGACTTGAACATGGACTTCAGTCCCCAATCTATCTTTGACTCTACTTGTTTTTCATCGATCCAGACTGTGCAGTGCCGGTGAAGACAGGGGGATATCTTTTCCCTCTTCCTCCCTTCCTCTCCTTTCCCTCCCATTCCTTCTCCCCCCCCCTTCCTCCCCCTCCCTTTCACTGGCAGAGCAATATGCTCCAACTTTCCACCGTTTGAACCCAAACAAAGGCTCCCGGCACTCTACAATTAAGTCTCAGCTCTCATGTGTCGCCTCAGTCTGGCTTGACAAGTTATATACCTCCAAAGGCTCGGTAAGCCCAGTCTGTTAGTTGCATACTCTCTGTCCCTAACCATGAAGGTCTGGATGCCATTTGTTAACATTAATTTAGAACGTCTATGTTCCCCACAGAGAATGACATGACTTATGTTACGCTGATAAGTTACAGTGCTGTGGATATTTCTGGCAATTAATATTTGCCGGTACTATCTATATACAGGTATTATTATCTTCTTAAAGAAAGAACCTCTTTTCCTTTTATAATTACAAACTAGAGCACTCTTATTCATCATTCACTGCATGCCTATATCCCCTCCACATCCGTTGGTGAGGCGTACACTGGGTGGTGGCCTGTGCTTGTATTGGACGTTGACAGACACGGGATCCTTTTGTGCATGTGCTTGAAGTGACCTCCAGACGCATTGATTTATTTGTAGTATTCTAATGTATATTTTCTATCACACAGGACTCTTCAAAACCCCTGAAGAAGCGGATTCAATTGTCCGCGAAACATGTTGGGTATACGCCAGGTGCTCATCTGACCACCGGTCATTGTCCTATGTGTTTATATTTATTGCCTGTTTTCTCTTGCCTGTATGTCAACATTGGATACTATGATGGATGTTTTTGCATTTCAATTGTATGTCTCAGCTGTATGTTTTCTGTGATTTTAACTATGTACAATAAATTTATACATTTTATATAAAACATTTGCATACTTTTCAGGCCTACAGTACCGCCAAAATCCCACCAGCCCTCCTTTCCCAATTCCCTACCACCTCTTTGCTCCATCCTTCTTCCCCCTCCTTTCTTCCCCTTTTTTTTCCAATTTTCTTTCCTCCTCCCTCTCCTCCTCCTTCTTCCCTCTTTTCCCTCTTTCTCTCGCTTTTTCTGGTTCCCTCCTTTTCTCCCCCCCTCCCCCTCTCTTTCCCCCCCCCTTCCCTTTCTTTTCCTCTTCCCTTCCCCATTCCCTCTATGTGAAACATAGTTTTAGTGTTTATGATCTCTCACCCAGATCTTACACAGACTATTTTTCTCCAATTTAGATGACATAATTTGTTGTTAGGATGCCAGTTTCCAGAAAGTTGTAATGGTGCACAATGAAAACCTTTGGCTTTGTGTAAGTAAATGGCAGCCTTGATACACCTGCTGATTTGTATATCATTTTTGATAAATTTTTAGGCATTTTGCCAAGGCACCCCTGAAGAAACCTCAAGGCACCCTGGTTGAAAAAGGCTGATCTAGAGGACCACCATCAACCCATGCCTGTATGAAAATGTAGAGCTGTATTTTATACTGGAGATAAGGTATGAGCATGGTTTCCAGCAATACTAGGGGGAGGCATAAATATAAATATAGTAGACAAAATGGAAATAGCTCTTTATAATTATAGTGCATTGGTTACCAGATGTTGAATAAAACAAAACAAAATGCAATCAAGGAAATAGCTGCAGACGTAAGATTACTACACAAGCGTACCGTGCTAATTAAATTGGCCTTAGACTACCAATTAGTTAAAGAGGGAGGCCTATGTGTGTTTGCAAATGATATTGCCTGCTGCACCTGGTTTGAAAGCCCTGAGACACAAGACATGGTAGAAGCCATGGTAGAAGCCCATCTCCAGAAGATGGTAAAACTGAGGAAACAGGCCATTGATCTCACCACCCCTGAAAAGGATGGTAATTGGAACTATCTGCTGGTTGGAACATCAGTGGGTAGATGTGCTCATGGATTCAACAAATGCTTTTTTGTTCTTGTAGGAATTATTGTCATAGGATTGCTTGCTTATTTGTTTTTCAGGTGTGCTAAATGTGGAATACAAAAGATTATTACAATGACAGTTAGGACTAAGGAAGATGACCCCAAGGAAGATATAAATTGTTACCAGATAGTCAATCTAGCAGATACATATGATACCAAGATGAGCGATGCGAATTAGTAAAGTCTAGCATCCACATACTCCACTTAGCAGTGAAGTAGTACTGTCGACCCTTGGTGTTGTATTAGGTAGGGAAAATAAGGTAGTGACCCCACCATAGGGGTTAAGAGGAGGGAATTGAGAAAATAAATATGGGGGGCTGATGAATGGGTATATACACCATATAAACTGTTACTTCTGCGTTTTCACTTTCATTTAATTTCAAGAGCTAATGTACACATTTCTGTTAACTGTAGGAAACAAAAGTCTGAACCTGTGATGACACTCACCGCCTGATGATAACCAACCACTTACCTTCCTGTTTGATGAAAGAATAGACATTTGTGGTCAGAACCAGTTTGAACCAAAACTGTCATGGCGGACTGCTGCTAGTTCCCTTTTTGTGTCAGTCACATGATGATAACGCCCATTTAACTATTAGCTTCCCATTTAAAAGATATGGACACTGACTAGATTGATTATATGATCAAACTTAGCTTTCAGGTTGCTCTCCATGTGGGAAGTTTTTTGGATCTTCCAGTTATGAACATGGATCCCACTCATTTTTATGAATAATCCCCTTGCAAAGCTTTACCCCGGTTGCTGTATTCTTAGATGTGACTCTTTTAATCGTCAACCATGTGAGTTGGTAAATGTTGAACCTTCATTAAATGTAACCATATTGCTACACAGAGGCACCTCTCTTCACTTGTATACTTTGTAGCTTCTGCTGAATTTTGCTTCTTGCTTGCTTGTGAAGGCTGCCATTTGTGGATGGACATTTTATGGTTACACAACCTATCACAATGCTATAATCTTTTAGATGGACTTTAAACTGAAGGACTTGGTTGTGGAATAAATCATCTAAAGATTCTATTATTTCTTTTGGGGAAATTCACTTTGATATAAAAGTGCTTTAGATTACAAGCATGTTTCTGGAACAAATTATGCTCGCAATCCAAGGTTTTACTGTACAATATAAAAAGGGCATTAAAATATCAAAATCTTTTTTTTTTTTTACTTTATAAAAAGTTTAAAAACACAGTAGGCCTGGAATGGGGCCTAACTTGCTCAAACACGTAAAAAGTTAATGCATGAACAATCATAATTGTTGTAGTTTAAATATTGTACTCTGTTATGGAATATATCTTTCTTTAACTATGTAATATAATGTAATGTTGTTCAACAACTCCAACAAATGCACTAGATGATAAAAATATTAATGATATGAATAAGAATAATTCTGGAGTGCTAGTCCTTTATAGTTTCGGAATGTATAATGTTGTTCATTCATTCAAAGTGCAAAAGAATACAACACAATTCCTATATACTAGGCCATACTGATCCAATGTCTATGTAACTGCATGCATTTGTGATCACAGCATGTATGGAATAAGCAATGGTCTCACCATATGATGAATAGAGTCCCATTGGGGTTAAGTAAGCTAATGACCACATGAGAATAAAGAAGTCAGAGTGGTCACAGCATGCAAGCTGATCTGGGACAAATATAATTTTGAATGGCATAAGGTGTGGGTGATTTCAGGTAGAAGGTGCAGGAAGTGGTTCCCACTCTTTGTTATTGCACACAACTGGATAATGTAAGTGAGCACAGATTTATCTTATTAACCACTTAAGCTCTGAAAGGTTTTACCCCCTTCATGACCATGACATTTCTTACTATTCAGCACTGCGCTACTTTAATTGGCAATTGCTCCATCTTGGAATACTGCACGCAAATTAAATTTTTATTGTTTTTTTATCACACAAATAGAGTTTTATTTTCGTGGTATTTTATCACCACCTGGTTTTTATTTTTTAAGATATAAATGAAAAAAGACTAAACATTTTGAAAAAAATATATATTTTCTACCTTTTGTCATACATATCCAAAAAAATCTAATGCCATCATAAATGTAGGCAAAATGTATTCTGTTACATGTATTTGGTAAAAAAAAAAATAAAAAATACAAATAAGTATATATTATTTAGTCTGTAGAAAAGTTATAGTGTCCACAAAATATGGTATACAGTATATATTTGAAAATTCATCAATCATTCCTTGAGGTCCTTAAAATGTCAGGACAGTACAAATACCTCCAAACTGAACCCTTTTTGGAAAGTAGACAGACTGAGACATGGCAAGTTTTTTTAAACAGTAATTTTTTGTTACAATTTTTGGGAAAATTAAGAAATTAAACAATATTTGTTTTTTTTTCCCTTTTTTTTTTTTTTTTTATATACCATCACCAGCACAGTACAGTGTCATGATATGACTGGTGTGGCCGTGATCAGGGACACTGACTGGTGACAAGATGTTAAAAAAAATGTAAAACATTTTTTTTAAATAATTCTTTGTTCTATTTTTTAAATATCCCCCCCCCCCCTTTTCTTTTTTTTTTTTTTTCTTCTATTCCCTCTTCTCTCCCTAGCTCTCTTCTTCCCCTCTCCTCTTTTCTCCTTATCCTCTCTTTTCTCATTCCATTTCTCTTCCTTTTCCCCCAAAACACAACACACCACCAGAGGCATACTGGGGCGAGGAGCAGGTTCCCGCCCCACAACTGCATACAGCTAGCTCACCTAAGCTTACCCTGCTAGGAGCGGAGTACACTAATAATACTGATCCCCGACTCCCAAATGCGACAATCTCTCTTACGCCTATGGGAGGATCTCGAAGAAAATTGTTTCGCAGTGATCTAATGCTACCTCTTATGCATTAGCGTAATGTAAATGTTGCCTAGAATATTACCGTTCTTCTCACTTGTTATTATCAACTCCGCAGAAGGAAAATGCTATATATTTACATATATTTATAACTAAACTGTTCATTTCCTATATAATAGTTGAGCTTTGTTTTAGCAAACTTACACTTTGACTATTCTGTTATTGACTGTTTATTAACTGTTTATCAATGCTGTATGTTATACATTTGCTACCCAATAAAAATATTTTGGGAAAAAAAAATATTTTTTTAACATTGTTTTTTATGTTTTTACAATTTTTTTTTTTTAATAATTTCATCAGCCCAGTTAAATTTTACTATAGTAAGATTTTACTACTTTGCTGGTGGGGGGGGTTCAATGAAGATTGCTGGTTCAATGAAGATCTTTGTCCCAGCAATGCTTTCAAATTTCACTAATGGGTTAAACTCATGACAGCTGTGAATACTAGTGATCTGTGATTGGCTACAGCTAATCATATTGACCCAGGTACCATGTGATGTGATAGAAAATAGACACTAATGATAGAAAGAAGAAATTGTTATCCCCATTTGACAGCGGGGCTTTAAAAGCGACTGGATCACCAACATTCATTTGTGAATAAACATCTTTTATTGATACATATTGGAATTACACATCAGAATAAAATTTGTTGTCTAGACATAGACAAGCATACACCATTCATTGTACAGTCATGTTGTTGATGAGTACAAATGTGTCATGTTGTCTCCAATAGCCAAACGTGTTTCTGGTTTTATACACCAGAGCTGTAGCTGGGGGGACACCATACGGATGGCTGCTATCCTTTTTCCACTTAGGGACATATTTATTCTTTGGGGGAACTGCTGATCTTTAGGATCCTCCTATCTTCTTATGTTTGTCGATTACAGTACTTACTTTCAGGAATATACAGGTGCCCCTTTCTAGTGGTTTTCTGGGGTCTTCCGTAGGGGCTTGGGAGGCCTGGTGTTTGAGGTGCCCCTTCCCATACGTTCCACCGAGGCAAGGGCAGACAAATTCCATTCCTGCTTTTCACCATCTATATGGTTTTATATCATTTGAATTGCTATAAATGTTGAACGAATATTGATCTCCTTGCCAAAGCCCCAGAAGAAAGGGGTTTAAACCAGAAACAAGTCGTGCAATTGGAGACAACACAACACATTTGTACTCATCAACAACATGGCTGTACAATGAATGGTGTATGCTTTTATATGTCTATGTCTACACACCCAATTTTTTTCTGATGTGTAATTCCAATGTGTATCAATAAAAGATGTTTTTTAACTAATGAATGTTGGTGATCCGGTCGCTTTTAAAGTCCTGCTATGAAATGAGGGATAACAATTTATTTCCTTATCCATATTGGGAGGTTGGCGACAGAAAACTGGGTTTTGGGAACAATGGAGATTCTTTTCTTAATGATAGAAAGAAATCCTAAAAGAGAAAATGTCACTGGAGGCAAACGTCTGCCAGTATGTAGTGCAAGCACCTATAGTCTCCCAAACCCTTCTGTCAGGATGAATTTCAGGCAAAGGGGAGATTTATTAAAACTGGTACACACAGAATCTTGTGTGACATCACAAAATGCTTAGTTTTTTTCCACAAAAGCACTGGGACAGGTCACCACCCACCTAGGGAACACCCACTTTGTTGCATTTTACCCACAGACAGCTCCTCTACAGTCCTCCACCCCATCTTCTGAAGCCAGCAGGAGTGCAAGCTTGGAATAAGAGGATGGTTCCACATATCCTCTCAAACTGTGGATAAATAAATAAATAAATAAACATATATATATATATATATATATATATATATATACATACATATAAACAGTATGTAAAGTATATATACTGCACATTTAATCCAGTGGTTGCCAGTGCACACATATCAAAAGGAAAAATGGGCCTGGGAGCTCAGTAAAGCATAAGATACATATAATCTAAAGGATAAGGGATACAGTTGCACTCATGGAACTTGAAAGATAAACACTGATAAGGTTTACTTCGAAGTGTCAACCAAGCACAAGTGTATCTTCCTCAAGGTATCCTGAGGAAGACAAGCTTGTGCATTGTCGACACACCAACATTAAAGTGTTACTAAACCCACAACAGTAAAAGTCAGTCTGTATATGCAGTGAAGCATGCTTGTTAAACTCACTGTGGAACCCAAGGGGTTAATCCTCTGCATTGTGTGAAAGGGCTGTTTGATCCTGTCTTCTCTGATCCTCCGCTTCTTCCACGGACTCCAGAACATGTCCAGATAAGACAGAGCCTTTGCAGTCAGCCGACACATGCCCAGTTTGGTGTGTATTGCTAGAGAGTTTCTTTTTTTTTTTCTTGGGAGAGTGCATGTGATCAGCACAGGGCCAATCAGCACTGTCCAGATAGAGGGTCAGGGGTCCTACATCCTTATAGGACAGCTCAGTGCAGTATGAAAACTCCTCCTACAAGCTTTAACTAGTGCTTATCTGACACTCATAGAAGTCACAAGACTGCTATGTACTGCAGATGAGAAAAGGTATTTAGCAGTTTATGTTTACTAAAACTATTGCATTTCCATGTTCTGTGTACTGTGGGAGACCAGTGAATGGAGTCCTGGGCTTTGTATTACTTTAAACTTCTCATTGATTCAATTTTTTAACTCTGTTATTGCTTTTTGCTTTTTGTTATTGATATAAGAACCAACATATTGCAATCAGAAAAATACATTAAGCAATTTATCTAGGAATGAATGGAGAGCAGTATGAATATAGTATATCAAACAATAAAGATATAATTATTTTTGATTACCAAGGATGTTTATTAGAGCTTATGATACCAATAGAAACAGAAATGCAAAAAAAGAAAATGCCTAATACGAAGTCAGGTCAAGTATCATCATAGTTCTCTGTACATACAGTACAAGCAGCGAGTAAACCAAAGGTTTGTAACAGAAAGGTAATATAGCAATGCATACATAAAAAAACTAAATCCTAGTGAAACATCATATATGGCTATAATATTCACAGTACAAAAAAATACAGACTATGTAGTCAATTATATCACAATCAGACCCAGTAAATTATACCATTTTAATAAGAAGACCAAGTTTCCCATTTAAGTTCATAAATATGCATGTTATCCATGATGGTGTAGTAAATTCTTTCTATACGTTTTATGGCCCCTATTCTCTGTAATATCTGAGACCAGGGAACTGTAGGAGAGAGACAACTCAAGGCTATAGTCCATTGTATAGCACTAAAAAGAGTATGAGCTAATCTTTAGCTTGGGGAGGTACTTCTGGCAATGTCACAAAAAATAGGCACATTGGCAATGTCAGAGTAAGTTGAACTCCAGTGATCTGAGCTACCTTGGTGGTAGCATGTTTCTAGAGCAGTTTAAGCACCTTACAGCACCAAAATATGAGAAGAAGCATACCTCTGTCAGGGCAGCCCCTAAAGCAGGTCTCTGACACCATTGGGAAGACCCCATGTAACTTAGCAGAGGTGAAATACCATCTCATGTGAAGCTTAACAATCGTCTCTTTAGCAGCTGGGGAACGTGTGCATTAATGCATATTACTGTATGACAGCATATATAGCCAGTCTTCAAAAGAGAAAAAGATATATATGCAAGCAACCACTACTATACTAGAGATTTGGTATTGGTGGAATGGTTTTTTAAATTTATTATCTAAAATCAACAAAGATTTATTTAACTCCTAAGCAAGAGTATCATTTTCAGTAACAGTCTCGCTTTTGCAGCTAATGGATATTTAGGTAGCTTTTATTTTGAGCAATTGACGAGTAATGTTAAGGGGCTATTTATAAAGAAATCCAAATCCAGGCAAATTAATTTGCCTGACTTTTCTCTAAATGCATTGACCATTTTTGCTGTAATTTATAAAGCCAGAGCATCACATTAAAAAAGCTGTAAATAGTCTATGAATAATAAAAAAAAAAGTCAGTGCTTTCAATATAGAACCTGTTGACATAAGTAACAAAGAATAATGTAATATTTAAAGTAATTGCAAAGTATATTTAAAAAAAAAAATAACAAATGTGTTATAGTTACCTGCTTTGTGCAATAGAATTGCACAGAGTGGCACTGATCTTTTTCTTCGGTCTCCCACTGGCGCTCCTGGCGCCTCCTCTTCTCGGTGAACCACCATAGGAAGTCGCTTTCTATGGTTGCACACCGGCGGGTTAATTTCAAAAGACTTGCTGCCTGCGTCCATAGACACAAACAGTGCGTCTCAGCCCTGTCCCCTGCTCCATTGTCACAGGATTTGACAGACAACAGTGGGAGGCATTGGCAGGGAATGTATTTAAGTAAAAAATGTTTAGGCTTTAGAACAACTTTAAAAATGTATTCATAACTGCTACAATTTTAGATTAGTTTATACGTAAAACCAGAGGCGTAACTTAAACCTTCAGGGCCCCAGGGGAAGAAACCATAGAGAGCCACCCTGACCTCTGGCCCCGGAGTCCTTTTCTCTAGTCATGGGGCCCTTTATTATATTTCTGCAGCAAAACCCCTTCCTGCCATCTTGAGTAGAGTTGGTTGCCGCCTTTTCTTCAAGCCAAACCTTAGCGCCGCACAGCAAATTATTCTTGTAGTATACACTGTACATATATTTTGTGATAAAATAACAATACTAATTGTATATATTTAATCACAAGAGTACCCCCTTACCTTAGAGTCCACAGAGTTTCCCCTTTACATCTGAATCTTACAGAGTTCCCCTTTACATCTAAACTTGCAGAGTTCCCCTTTAAATCTAAACTCATAGAGTTCCCCTTTACAAATTAAGGAGGGACTCTGCAGACTCTAAATATGGTAGAACTCTGGGGACTTTGATTTCAGGAAGAACAGTGAGAACTCTTTTAATATTCTCAGAGCCCCTGTTACGAAAGAGTCTGCAGAATTTCCACTTGCACTGTTAAGGCTCTTTTACATAGGTGGAACAATTGGACCACCCATTTTCTCTAAAGGAAGGCGGATGTAAACAGACGTGTTCGTTTATACTCACCTGCATCTGATCTGATGAAAACAGATGAATGGGGATCTGTTCGTCATCCGTCTAATGGATCTGATCGGATGACAGTCAGATGTCAATCTCCATCCGAGGAGTGGATGTAGTAGAGAGTTACAAGTATCTGGGGGTGCACGCAGATAATAAGCTGGACTGTAGCGAGAAGACTGAGGTGCGCTATAGGAAGGGCCAGAGTCACCTCTACTTTTTGAGGAGACCACAGAGCGACACAGGAAATCATTTCTCCCTTTGGCCATCAAGTTATATCATTCTTCCCTGTGAGGGCTGGAGGTGAAGATTTAATTCTGGTGTATGATCAGTAGAGTTGTGCCAAACACCCTCCTTTTTGATGCACACCAGAACTCCCGAACATGTAAAAAGTTTGGACCTGAGCTGTGAACTCTATCAAAAGTCCCCATTTTGAAGGCATATTAATGCCCTTAAAAATGGTATAGGGGATGGGTACATTTAATGATGCTGTGAAACAATAAAAATAAAAAATTCCTTTAACCACTTCTGGACCAGAAGGTTTTACCCCTTAATGACCAGGCCATGTTTTGCAATTTGGAACTGTGTGATTTTAACTGGTAATTACGCAGTCATGCAATGCTGTACCCGAACGAAAGGTATGTCTTTTTTTTCCCCACAAAGACAGCTTTCTTTTAGTGCTATTTGATCACCTCTACAGTATTATTTGTTGTGATATAAACTGAATATTTTGAGAAAAAATGAAATTTTCTACTTTTTCTTATAAAAAAAGGCCAATAAACTCAATTTATGTCATACATTTAGGCCAAATGTATTTAGCTACATGTCTTTGATAAAAAAAAAAATCTCAATAAGCGTATATTTATTGGTTTGCGCAAAAGGTATAGCGTCTACAAACTATGGTGTACGCGAATACGCGAATATAGGAAGCTTTTACTTTCTGACTGCCTATCTCATTTCTTGAAGTGCTAAAATGGCAGGGCAGTACAACCCCCCCCCCCCCTAAATTACCCCTTTTTGGAAAGTAGACACTCCAAGGAATCCTGAAAGGCACGTTGAGCCCATTGAATATTTAATTATTTTGTCACAGGTGTTTGAAAAAATGACAAAAAATAAATATAAAAATGTTTTACACAAAGTTGTCATTAAAATTATATATTGCTCATGCATGCCATGGGTATATGTAGAATTACACCCCAAAATACATTCTGCTGTTTCTCCTGAGTATGGGGATACTCAATGTGTGAGACTTTTTGGCAGTCTAGCCACATACAGGACCCCAAAAGCCAATCACTACCTTCAGGCTTTCGTCCGTGCGAGAAAGGGGGGGCAGGCTGTCAGTGCTGGATCTGGGCAGTGTGAGCGAGAGTGTAATAGACACTCTCTGCTCATAACTACAGCCAGCGACCCCTGAAACCACATTGCAGGCTTTTGGGTCCCCCCCCCCCCTACAGCGACAGAAATCCAGGGTCCGGTCACAAGTGCGACTCTTGGGACCCTGGTAGTTCAGCCACTGCATAAAACATAAATAATACATTATAGAAAAATAATAATAAAAATTTTAGTTCTATTATCATTATCATCATCATTACCACTACATTTCAACTGAGCACATATTTTAAATGGTTAAATCTAGAATGCTCCCTTTTCATTAAATATTTTTTCTTAAAAAATAAATATGAAAATCGCAATTGTTCAATCAATTCTCATTTCTGGTATTTTTTTCATGATCATTTTTTACTACATGTAG
This sequence comes from Pelophylax lessonae, assembly GCF_965119305.1. NCBI lineage: Eukaryota > Metazoa > Chordata > Amphibia > Anura > Ranidae > Pelophylax > Pelophylax lessonae. Next base: position 406,123,443 of record NC_138768.1, on the reverse strand, counting down.
ACAGGAAACTATATTCATAAATGTTTTGCTGCCTTTGATAAGGCTTAGTCTTTTTCTTAACACTACAAAGGATCAAGAAAAAGAAGAATACTGAGCAGAAAATGGGAACATTTTGTAAAAAATATTAGCAAAAATGTATTTATCCCTTTAAAAACAGGCCAAATGTGGTAAAGGCAAAAAGATAATTTAAACATCAGTGTATTCATGATCATAGAGTGCCATTTTATTTTGTTTATCGCGCTAGGCTAACGCACCTAATTTCTATTCCCTGTATCAGGAATATAAATAACAAAATAGTCGTGGGGAAGTCACGTGGCTGTGGCACAGCGCATCAGGGGAGCTGGTAGCAGAGTGCTTTCGGCACACTCGTTGTGGAGGAGGCGGCTGACAGAGTGGGTGGATCAGCTCTATACTTACCCCAAAGTTGTTCAGGCAGCTGACTGTCTGGCCTGCTGCCACATTGTAATTAAGGATTAGCTGCATGTGGAGAGGAGAGACAAATACACAGTTCATTTTTTTCATGTGAGTGAGATCTGTTTTTGTTCAATAAAACTTGTACCTGTTTATTTCAATATGGATTTCCCCTTGTTTTTTTATATCTATTGCGAGTTTTGCTATATAAGGATAACACATCATTCCTGCCATATTAGATGAGATGCTACAGGAATTTTAAAGGCACAGTCATTATATTGTACAGGTGAGCGCGCATTTTAGCCTTACAGATTGGTGGAAGATTCCTTTTTTGCGGCACTTCACAGTGTTTTCTGCACAATTTTCATTTTTTCACTGACACTAGTTTTTTTTTCTACGAACAGATTTATTGGCGCACAGATCGAGTGCTGTGTGTTTTATGTTTTTTTTTTTTCTGGCATGCTGTATCACTTTCATTGACAGTGACAATATTACACTATATTGTTTTATATATATTTTTTCACATATTTAGGAAACTCATTGAGAGGAAAGTCTACTAAGGTTACTGACTTTATGCTCTAGAGGTGAGAGCACATGACAAGTGAACCTATGAATGGATGAACTCCCTTTTTTTGACACAGAAATATTTTTTACTTTTTTCTTTATGAACCCATATCTATCACAATCCTACATGGTATTATTTTTACCCGCACCTGGAAAAAGAAAATTTGAGTTATAAGATCACATTTCATTTATTGTGTTATATTTACCTTCTGCTTTGTTATATTCATTTATGGGATTTTTTGCATTTATATACCTTTACACCTGAATACCGCACCACCTTATATATACACACTTTCCTCATATACCACTTGAAAATATACTCTATTGGGGCTGGTGGATACCTTTAACACAAATTGTGAAAAAAAAATTTAAAAATGCAATGAATCTAACTAACTCTACTACAATGCCCCTCCCTCCTAACTGTGTATAAAATTGCTATTATGTTGCAATGCACACAAATTGTATGATGAAGGCTCCCACACAATCACTTTAAGTTGTAGAGGCTTGTTAACAGTTGTCCAGCACCAATTTAGCTAATCCGTGATTTATGATCATTAGCAACATTTGTTTGCGCATGTATTCACTGTAAATCACTTTATTAGTGAGCAGTTTGGTATTTATGTTATATAATTATCATGATTATTTGTTTTCATATATATATATATATATTCACTGTAATATCACTCTAATAGCACCACACTACTTTTATCCTTTTATCGCACACAAATGTCAATCAATATGCAAACAGGGCAGATAACATATGTATGTGATGCTTCTCTGTACTACTATAGACTTTCCTACTGTACTCGAAAAGTGTCTGTGCTATTCCCCTTATACTGTATAATAAAGTGCATATATTCAAATGACTTCAATTAATATCCAATATGCATAAGATAAAAACCATACCATAATCCCCTCCCTCTTTAGAAACAAATGTAGATTAGAAGATGCAGTTCACAAAAAGTTCATCAACAATCTCTTGTGCAAAAATGTCTACATTAAAGTGCTCACGAATAGGGTTGAGCGGACACCTAGATCAGTGGTTCTCAATTCCGGTCCTCGGGACCCACTAACAGGCCAGATTTTAAGTATTACCTTGGGGGATGCAGACTAGAATACCACAATCACTGAGCAGCAAATGAGATCACCTGTGATGTAATTTAGTTATCTTGCAAACCTGGCCTGTTGGTGGGTCCCGAGGACCGGAGTTGAGAACCACTGACCTAGATGTCCGTGTTCGACGGGTTCGGCCGAACTTTAAAAAAAAGTCCGGGTCCGTGTCCCGGACTTTTACCGAACTTTTCCCGGACACCGAACCCCATTAAAGTCAATGGGGACCCGAACTTTAAGGCACTAAAATGGCTCTAAAACACCAAAGGAAAGGGCTAGAGTGCTGCAAATGGCAGCAAAACGTAATTAAGAGCATGGCAAGTGCTCTGCAAACAAATGTGGATAGGGAAATAACTTAAAACAACAAAAAAAAAACAGAAAAATAAAACAATGTTCTTCTTCATCTCTGAAGGACGAGGCCCATATGGAGTAGGAGGGAGGTTGAGGTGGTGGTGGATGTGGCGGTGACATAGGCGTGCGCACAGGGTGTGCCGGATGTGCCTGGGCACACCCTAATCACCTAGGGCACATAGCATTGCCAGTGAGGAGATGGGAAAGATCTCCCTCGGACCTGCTCTGCTCTATTTCTCTTTGCCAGCAGGGAGAGTAATGTATCGGGGCCATATACCTGTAGGCAAACACATGCATTTGTATTTCAACTTTGGGGTGCACACCTTAATGCAATAGGCTGCGCACACCTATGGGCGGTGTAGGTGGAAGCGGCGGTGGAGGAGGACCAGGGCCGGATTAAGAGCATCATGGGCTTGGTGCTGAGGATTTTGAAGGGCCTTAAGGGCCGTGCCTTGGCATGCACCCAGAGGAGGAAGGGTGCAGCCATGCATGCCTAATTCAACATGGGATGCTGTCTCTGAAGCCCATAAACACATCCATGCATCGGCAACTGTCCCTCCTTGTCCAGCCTTCGCGCTGTGTGGGGAGGTTCTGAGGGTGCTGCCTGGGGAAGCGAGCATAGAAGCCAGACTTCTGTGTTTACAAGTGACAGAAGAGCGGTACCAGTGAATATGGCCAACCCGGGGCCTATATAAAAGGTAGGGGCCTGGAGCTGCAGCTCCAATAGCCCCTACGTTAATCTGGCCCTGAGGAGGAGGACGAGGTAGCCAACACTGCTTCTTTTCACAAATTTTAAATGAGGGTACACCCCAAAAGAGTGAGAAAGAGCAAAAATGGAACAATGGGTGGGTAAGGTCGGTATCCATTGCTATTCTGCATAAGGTACGGAAAAGTCCCGTGGGATCCATGCCTGGTTCATTTTAATGGACGTGAGCTTGTCCACATTGTCTCTGGACAGGCGGCTGCGCTTGTCTGTTATAACGCCCCCAGCCGTGCTAAATACCCGTCCAGATAATACACTGGCTGCAGGGCACGCCAGCACCTCCAAGGCGTAAAGGGCAAGCTCAGGCCATGTGCCCAATTTGGAGACCCAGAAGTTGAAGGGGGCAGACCCATCATTCACTACATGTAGGCGTGTGCACACATACTGCTCCACCATGTTGGTAAAATGCTGCCTCCTGCTAAGACGTTCCATCTGAGCTGCTGGTGCTGCTGTTTGTTGTGGCGTGCTGACAAAGCTTTTCCACATTTCGGCCATGCTAACCCTGCCTTCTGAGGTGCTGGCGGTGCCCTGGTTGCGTTGGCGACCTCCTCCTCCTCCTCCTCTGCCTTGTGCTTCCACTGCGGCCCCGCTGTCAGATGGGAATGCCAGCAGCATGGCGTCTACCAGCGTGCGCTTGTACTCGCGCATCTTGCGATCGCGCTCCAGTGAGTGAATTAAGGACGGTACATTGTCCTTGTAATGGGGATCCAGCAGCGTGGCCACCCAGTAATCAGCACAAGTTAGAATGTGGGCAACTCGGCAGTCGTTGTGGAGACACTGCAGCATGTAATCGCTCATGTGTGCCAGGCTGCCCAGAGGCAACGAAAGGCTGTCCTCTGTGGGAGGTGTATCGTCCGTGTCCTCTGTATCCCCCCAGCCACGCAACAGTGATGGCCATGAGCTGGCCTGGGTGCCACCCTGCTGTGAACATGGTTCCATCTCCTCCTCCAGCTCCTCCTCCTCCTCATCCTCCTCATCCTCCAGAACTGTGCCCCTGCTGGACAATTGTGTCCCTGGCATTTGTGTGTGCAGGAACCCACCCTCGGAGCCCCTTGCGAATGACTGCCCTGAAAGCCTTGGAAATGTTACCTCTTCATCCTCCTCCTCCTCCTCATCCTGTGCCACATCCTCTTCCATCATCGCCCGAATTGTTTTTTCAAGGAGGCATAGAAGTGGGATAGTTAAGCTGAGAACAGCGTCATTGCCACTGGCCATGTTGGTGGAGTACTCAAAACAGCGCAACAAGGCACACAGGTCTCGCATGGAGGCCCAGTTATTGGTGGTGAAGTGGTGCTGTTCCGCAGAGCGACTCACGCGTGCGTGCTGCAGCTGAAACTCCACTATGGCCTGCTGCTGCTCGCACAGTCTTTCCAGCATGTGCAAGGTGGAGTTCCACCTTGTGGGCACGTCACATATGAGGCGGTGAGCGGGAAGGCCGAAGTTACGCTGCAGCGCTGCCAGGCGAGCAGCAGCAGGGTGAGAACGCCGAAAGTGCGCACAAACGGTCCGCACTTTCTGCAGCAGCTCTGACATATCGGGGTAGTTTTTAAGGAACCTCTGCACCACCAAATTCAGCACATGCGCCAGGCAAGGGATGTGCATCAAACCGGCTAGGCCCAGAGCTGCTATAAGATTTTGCCCGTTATCGCACACCACCAGGCCGGGCTTGAGGCTCGCTGGCAGCAACCACTCATTTGTCTGCTGTTCCATGCTCCTCCACAACTCCTGCGCGGTGTGTGGTTTGTCCCCCAAACAGGCAAGTTGTAAAACTGCCTGCTGTCGTTTACCCCTGGCCGTGCTGAAGTTGGTGGTGAAGGTGTTACGCTGTCCGGATGAGGAGGCGGTAGAGGATGAGGAAGCGGAGTAGGAGGAGTTAGGAACAGGAGGCAAACTGAAGCGCCCTGCAATCCTCGGTGGTGGAAGGACATGCGCCAAATTGCTATCCGCCTCAGGCCCATCCGCCACTGCATTTACCCAGTGTGCCGTTAGGGAGATATAACGCCCCTGACCGTGCTTACTGGTCCACGTATCGGTAGTTAGGTGGACCTTGGCACAGATGGCGTTGCGCAGTGCACACCTGATTTTTTCCCCCACTTGGTTGTGCAGGGAAGGGATGGCTTGCCTGGAAAAGTAGTGGCGGCTGGGCACGACGTACTGTGGGACAGCCACCGACATAAGGTTTTTTAAACTGTGCGTCTCCACCAGACGGAATGACAGCATTTCAAAGGCCAATAATTTTGAAATGCTGGCATTCAGGGCCAGGGATCGCGGGTGGGTAGGGGGGTACTTCCTCTTCCTCTCAAGTGTTTGGGAGATGGAAAGCTGAATGCTTCCACGGGACATTGTGGAGATGGTTGTTGGTGACCCAGGTGGTGGTGTTGGCTGACAGATCGTCTGTTTGCGGGGTGGCAGGTGCCGGTATCACTACAGATGTTGCTTGGAGCGGCCGAGACTGCAGCAGAAGAGGAAGCAGGATGAGCCAGAGACGTTTCTTGGTTTTGAAGGTGTGTACTCCACTGCAGCTCGTGCTTTGCACTTAGATGCCTGATCATGCAGGTTGTGCTCAGGTTGAGAAGGTTTATGCCTCGCTTCAAGCTCTGATTGCACAGGGTGCAAACCACTCGTGTCCTGTCATCAGCACATTTTCTAAAGAACTTCCACGCTAGAGAACTCCTTTGAGCTGACTTTGGTGCGCTCGTTCCCTTGCTGCGTTGGGCAGTAGCGGGCGTAGTGTCTAGGGCACGGCCGCTCCGCTTCTGCACCCTGCTCCCTCTTCTGCTGTGCTGGTGGCTCTGTGCGACCACCGCCTCTTCCTCCAAACTACTCAGGTCACCTGCATGACGTTCATTCCATGTGGGGTCGAGGACCTCATCGTCCTCCACATCATCTTCCACCCAGTCTTCACCCCTGCCCTCCTTGTCGGTCTCCACAATGCTGAACGCCGCAGCAGTTGGCACCTGCGTTTCGTCATCATCGGAGACGTGCTGCGATGGTCCTTGCATGTACTCATCTTGAGAAATAAGTGGTTGGGCATCGCTGCACTCAATCTCTTCCACTTCTGGGGCAGGGCTAGGTGGATGGCCCTGGGAAACCCTGCTGACAGAGTCATCAAAAAGAAGAAGAGACTGCTGTATGGCTTGGGGCTCAGACTGCTTGCCTGATTTGCAAGGGGGTGAGGTGAAAGACGGTTGGACATCAGCTGCAGGTGCCAACTGTGACCTTTCTGCAGTAGACTGGGTGGGAGACAATGTGAAGGAACTGGAGGCACTGTCAGCAGCAAACCAATCTACTATCGCCTCCACTTGTTCTGGCCTCATCACTTCTAGAGGCTTATGATGCCCTACCAAATACTGATGCAGGTTCTGTCGCCTACTCACACTTGAGGAAGGTGTTTCACTTGTGCGTGTAGCTGGCACAGATCAACCACGTCCTCTCCTTGCAACAGGAGCTCTACCAGCAGCACCACGACCCAGGCCACGGCCCTTATTTGACGGTCTCCTCATATTTCTGTAATTTAAGATCTTGCCCTAGAAAGGTTTTTATTGAATTGCGGAATAGGAAATATGATCCAAAAAAGTGTATGTATCTCACACGTACACAACCACACTAGGCCCCAATTACTATTGTTTCTACCCCTAAAAGGATGGATGAGGAGTAGGAGTATGGAACAGACAGCACCCTCAAATCTTCAGAAGTATGAGATGAACCTCAAAAACTTGGAAAGGTGGATCTCACACGTACCGACACAGACTATCCCGCAATTCAATTGATCCTCAAAAGTTTTTATTGAATAGCGGAATAGGAAATATGATAAAAAAAAAAGTGTATGTATCTCACACGTACACCACCACACTAGGCCCCAATTACTATTGTTTGTACCCCTAAAAGGATGGATGAGGAGTAGGAGGAGGAGTATGGAACAGGCAGCACCCTCAAATCTTCAGAAGTATGAGCTGAACCCCAAAAACTTGGAAAGGTGGATCTCACACGTACCGACACAGACTATCACGCAATTTAATTGATCCCCAAAGGTTTTAATTGAATAGCGGAATAGAAAATATGATCGAAAAGAAAGTGTATGTATCTCACACGTACACCACCACACTAGGCCCCAATTACTATTGTTTGTACCCCTAAAAGGATGGTTGAGCAGTAGGAGGAGGAGTATGGAACAGGCAGCACCCTCAAATCTTCAGAAGTATGAGATGAACCCCAAAAACTTGGAAAGGTGGATCTCACACGTACCGACACAGACTATCACGCAATTTAATTGATCCCCAAAGGTTTTAATTGAATAGCGGAATAGAAAATATGATCAAAAAGAAAGTGTATGTATCTCACACGTACACCACCACACTAGGCCCCAATTACTATTGTTTGTACCCCTAAAAGGATGGATGAGGAGTAGGAGGAGGAGTATGGAACAGGCAGCACCCTCAAATCTTCAGAAGTATGAGATGAACCCCAAAAACTTGGAAAAGTGGATCTCACACGTACCGACACAGACTATCACGCAATTTAATTGATCCCCAAAGGTTTTGATTGAATAGCGGAATAGAAAATATGATCAAAAATAAAGTGTATGTATCTCACACGTACACCACCACACTAGGCCCCAATTACTATTGTTTGTACCCCTAAATGGATGGTTGAGGAGTAGGAGGAGGAGTATGGAACAGGCAGCACCCTCAAATCTTCAGAAGTATGAGATGAACCCCAAAAACTTGGAAAGGTGGATCTCACACGTACCGACACAGACTATCACGCAATTTAATTGATCCCCAAAGGTTTTAATTGAATAGCGGAATAGAAAATATGATCAAAAAGAAAGTGTATGTATCTCACACGTACACCACCACACTAGGCCCCAATTACTATTGTTTGTACCCCTAAAAGGATGGTTGAGCAGTAGGAGGAGGAGTATGGAACAGGCAGCACCCTCAAATCTTCAGAAGTATGAGATGAACCCCAAAAACTTGGAAAGGTGGATCTCACACCTACCGACACAGACTATCACGCAATTTAATTGATCCCCAAATGTTTTAATTGAATAGCGGAATAGAAAATATGATCAAAAAGAAAGTGTATGTATCTCACACGTACACCACCACACTAGGCCCCAATTACTATTGTTTGTACCCCTAAAAGGATGGTTGAGCAGTAGGAGGAGGAGTATGGAACAGGCAGCACCCTCAAATCTTCAGAAGTATGAGATGAACCCCAAAAACTTGGAAAGGTGGATCTCACACCTACCGACACAGACTATCACGCAATTTAATTGATCCCCAAAGGTTTTAATTGAATAGCGGAATAGAAAATATGATCAAAAAGAAAGTGTATGTATCTCACACGCACACCACCACACTAGGCCCCAATTACTATTGTTTGTACCCCTAAAAGGATGGTTGAGGAGTAGGAGGAGGAGTATGGAACAGGCAGCACCCTCAAATCTTCAGAAGTATGAGATGAACCCCAAAAACTTGGAAAGGTGGATCTCACACGTACCGACACAGACTATCACGCAATTTAATTGATCCCCAAAGGTTTTGATTGAATAGCGGAATAGAAAATATGATCAAAAATAAAGTGTATGTATCTCACACGTACACCACCACACTAGGCCCCAATTACTATTGTTTGTACCCCTAAATGGATGGTTGAGGAGTAGGAGGAGGAGTATGGAACAGGCAGCACCCTCAAATCTTCAGAAGTATGAGATGAACCCCAAAAACTTGGAAAGGTGGATCTCACACGTACCGACACAGACTATCACGCAATTTAATTGATCCCCAAAGGTTTTAATTGAATAGCGGAATAGAAAATATGATCAAAAAGAAAGTGTATGTATCTCACACGTACACCACCACACTAGGCCCCAATTACTATTGTTTGTACCCCTAAAAGGATGGTTGAGCAGTAGGAGGAGGAGTATGGAACAGGCAGCACCCTCAAATCTTCAGAAGTATGAGATGAACCCCAAAAACTTGGAAAGGTGGATCTCACACCTACCGACACAGACTATCACGCAATTTAATTGATCCCCAAATGTTTTAATTGAATAGCGGAATAGAAAATATGATCAAAAAGAAAGTGTATGTATCTCACACGTACACCACCACACTAGGCCCCAATTACTATTGTTTGTACCCCTAAAAGGATGGTTGAGCAGTAGGAGGAGGAGTATGGAACAGGCAGCACCCTCAAATCTTCAGAAGTATGAGATGAACCCCAAAAACTTGGAAAGGTGGATCTCACACCTACCGACACAGACTATCACGCAATTTAATTGATCCCCAAAGGTTTTAATTGAATAGCGGAATAGAAAATATGATCAAAAAGAAAGTGTATGTATCTCACACGCACACCACCACACTAGGCCCCAATTACTATTGTTTGTACCCCTAAAAGGATGGTTGAGGAGTAGGAGGAGGAGTATGGAACAGGCAGCACCCTCAAATCTTCAGAAGTATGAGATGAACCCCAAAAACTTGGAAAGGTGGATCTCACACGTACCGACACAGACTATCACGCAATTTAATTGATCCCCAAAGGTTTTAATTGAATAGCGGAATAGAAAATATGATCAAAAAGAAAGTGTATGTATCTCACACGTACACCACCACACTAGGCCCCAATTACTATTGTTTGTACACCTAAAAGGATGGTTGAGCAGTAGGAGGAGGAGTATGGAACAGGCAGCACCCTCAAATCTTCAGAAGTATGAGATGAACCCCAAAAACTTGGAAAGGTGGATCTCACACCTACCGACACAGACTATCACGCAATTTAATTGATCCCCAAATGTTTTAATTGAATAGCGGAATAGAAAATATGATCAAAAAGAAAGTGTATGTATCTCACACGTACACCACCACACTAGGCCCCAATTACTATTGTTTGTACCCCTAAAAGGATGGTTGAGCAGTAGGAGGAGGAGTATGGAACAGGCAGCACCCTCAAATCTTCAGAAGTATGAGATGAACCCCAAAAACTTGGAAAGGTGGATCTCACACGTACCGACACAGACTATCACGCAATTTAATTGATCCCCAAAGGTTTTAATTAAATAGCGGAATAGAAAATATGATCAAAAAAAAAGTGTATGTATCTCACACGTACACCACCACACTAGGCCCCAATTACTATTGTTTGTACCCCTAAAAGGATGGATGAGGAGTAGGAGGAGGAGTATGGAACAGGCAGCACCCTCAAATCTTCAGAAGTATGAGATGAACCCCAAAAACTTGGAAAGGTGGATCTCACACGTACCGACACAGACTATCACGCAATTTAATTGATCCCCAAAGGTTTTAATTGAATAGCGGAATAGAAAATATGATCAAAAAGAAAGTGTATGTATCTCACACGTACACCACCACACTAGGCCCCAATTACTATTGTTTGTACCCCTAAAAGGATGGTTGAGGAGTAGGAGGAGGAGTATGGAACAGGCAGCACCCTCAAATCTTCAGAAGTATGAGATGAACCCCAAAAACTTGGAAAGGTGGATCTCACACGTACCGACACAGACTATCACGCAATTTCATTGATCCCCAAAGGTTTTAATTGAATAGCAGAATAGAAAATATGATCAAAAAGAAAGTGTATGTATCTCACACGTACACCACCACACTAGGCCCCAATTACTATTGTTTGTACCCCTAAAAGGATGGATGAGGAGTAGGAGGAGGAGTATGGAACAGGCAGCACCCTCAAATCTTCAGAAGTATGAGATGAACCCCAAAAACTTGGAAAGGTGGATCTCACACGTACCGACACAGACTATCACGCAATTTAATTGATCCCCAAAGGTTTTAATTGAATAGCGGAATAAAAAATATGATCAAAAAGAAAGTGTATGTATCTCACACGTACACCACCACACTAGGCCCCAATTACTATTGTTTGTACCCCTAAAAGGATGGATGAGGAGTAGGAGGAGGAGTATGGAACAGGCAGCACCCTCAAATCTTCAGAAGTATGAGATTGTGTTCACTGTACCCCACAAAGATTGTGTTCACTGCACCCCACAAAGATTGTGTTCACTGTACCCCACAAAGATTGTGTTCACTGCACCCTAAAAAGGATGTTGTTCACTGCACCCCAAAAAGGATTTTGTTCACTGCACCCCAAAAAGGATGTTGTTCACTGCACCCCAAAAAGAATTTTGTTCACTGCACCCCAAAAAGATTGTTTTCACTGCACCCCACAAAGATTGTGTTCACTGCACCCCACAAAGGATTTTGTTCACTGCACCCCAAAAAGATTGTGTTCACTGCACCCCAAAAAGGATTTTGTTCACTGCACCCCACAAAGATTGTGTTCACTGCACCCTAAAAGGATTTTGTTCACTGCACCCCAAAAAGATTGTGTTCACTGTACCCCCCAAAGATTGTGTTCACTGCACCCCACAAAGATTGTGTTCACTGTACCCAACAAAGATTGTGTTCACTGCACCCCACAAAGGATTTTGTTCACTGCACCCCAAACAGATTGTGTTCACTGCACCCCAAAAAGGATGTTGTTCACTGCACCCCAAAAAGGATATTGTTCACTGCACCCCAAAAAGATTGTGTTCACTGCACCCCACAAAGATTGTGTTCACTGCACCCCACAAAGGATTTTGTTCACTGCACCCCAAAAAGATTGTGTTCACTGCACCCCAAAAAGGATGTTGTTCACTGCACCCCAAAAAGGATGTTGTTCACTGCACCCCAAAAAGGATTATGTTCACTGCACCCCAAAAAGATTGTGTTCACTGCACCCTAAAAGGATGTTGTTCACTGCACCCCACAAAGATTGTGTTCACTGCACCCCACAAAGGATTTTGTTCACTGCACCCCAAAAAGATTGTGTTCACTGCACCCTAAAAGGATGTTGTTCACTGCACCCCAAAAAGATTGTGTTCACTGCACCCCAAAAAGATTGTGTTCACTGCACCCCCACAAAGATTGTGTTCACTGCACCCCACAAAGGATTTTGTTCACTGCACCCCAAAAAGATTGTGTTCACTGCTTCCCAAAAAGGATGTTGTTCACTGCACCCTAAAAAGGATGTTGTTCACTGCACCCCAAAAAGGATTATGTTCACTGCACCCCAAAAAGATTGTGTTCACTGCACCCTAAAAGGATGTTGTTCACTGCACCCCACAAAGATTGTGTTCACTGCACCCCACAAAGGATTTTGTTCACTGCACCCCAAAAAGATTGTGTTCACTGCACCCCAAAAAGGATTTTGTTCACTGCACCCCACAAAGATTGTGTTCACTGCACCCTAAAAGGATTTTGTTCACTGCACCCCAAAAAGATTGTGTTCACTGTACCCCCCAAAGATTGTGTTCACTGCACCCCACAAAGATTGTGTTCACTGTACCCAACAAAGATTGTGTTCACTGCACCCCACAAAGGATTTTGTTCACTGCACCCCAAACAGATTGTGTTCACTGCACCCCAAAAAGGATGTTGTTCACTGCACCCCAAAAAGGATATTGTTCACTGCACCCCAAAAAGATTGTGTTCACTGCACCCCACAAAGATTGTGTTCACTGCACCCCACAAAGGATTTTGTTCACTGCACCCCAAAAAGATTGTGTTCACTGCACCCCAAAAAGGATGTTGTTCACTGCACCCCAAAAAGGATTTTGTTCACTGCACCCCAAAAAGATTGTGTTCACTGCACCCCCACAAAGATTGTGTTCACTGCACCCCACAAAGGATTTTGTTCACTGCACCCCAAAAAGATTGTGTTCACTGCTTCCCAAAAAGGATGTTGTTCACTGCACCCCAAAAAGGATGTTGTTCACTGCACCCCAAAAAGGATTATGTTCACTGCACCCCAAAAAGATTGTGTTCACTGCACCCTAAAAGGATGTTGTTCACTGCACCCCACAAAGATTGTGTTCACTGCACCCCACAAAGGATTTTGTTCACTGCACCCCAAAAAGATTGTGTTCACTGCACCCTAAAAGGATGTTGTTCACTGCACCCCAAAAAGATTGTGTTCACTGCACCCCAAAAAGATTGTGTTCACTGCACCCCACAAAGGATTTTGTTCACTGCACCCCAAAAAGATTGTGTTCACTGCTTCCCAAAAAGGATGTTGTTCACTGCACCCTAAAAAGGATGTTGTTCACTGCACCCCAAAAAGGATTATGTTCACTGCACCCCACAAAGATTGTGTTCACTGCACCCCACAAAGGATTTTGTTCACTGCACCCCAAAAAGATTGTGTTCACTGCACCCCAAAAAGGATTTTGTTCACTGCACCCCACAAAGATTGTGTTCACTGCACCCTAAAAGGATTTTGTTCACTGCACCCCAAAAAGATTGTGTTCACTGTACCCCCCAAAGATTGTGTTCACTGCACCCCACAAAGATTGTGTTCACTGTACCCAACAAAGATTGTGTTCACTGCACCCCACAAAGGATTTTGTTCACTGCACCCCAAACAGATTGTGTTCACTGCACCCCAAAAAGGATGTTGTTCACTGCACCCCAAAAAGGATATTGTTCACTGCACCCCAAAAAGATTGTGTTCACTGCACCCCACAAAGATTGTGTTCACTGCACCCCACAAAGGATTTTGTTCACTGCACCCCAAAAAGATTGTGTTCACTGCACCCCAAAAAGGATGTTGTTCACTGCACCCCAAAAAGGATTTTGTTCACTGCACCCCAAAAAGATTGTGTTCACTGCACCCCCACAAAGATTGTGTTCACTGCACCCCACAAAGGATTTTGTTCACTGCACCCCAAAAAGATTGTGTTCACTGCTTCCCAAAAAGGATGTTGTTCACTGCACCCCAAAAAGGATGTTGTTCACTGCACCCCAAAAAGGATTATGTTCACTGCACCCCAAAAAGATTGTGTTCACTGCACCCTAAAAGGATGTTGTTCACTGCACCCCACAAAGATTGTGTTCACTGCACCCCACAAAGGATTTTGTTCACTGCACCCCAAAAAGATTGTGTTCACTGCACCCTAAAAGGATGTTGTTCACTGCACCCCAAAAAGATTGTGTTCACTGCACCCCAAAAAGATTGTGTTCACTGCACCCCACAAAGGATTTTGTTCACTGCACCCCAAAAAGATTGTGTTCACTGCTTCCCAAAAAGGATGTTGTTCACTGCACCCTAAAAAGGATGTTGTTCACTGCACCCCAAAAAGGATTATGTTCACTGCACCCCAAAAAGATTGTGTTCACTGCACCCTAAAAGGATGTTGTTCACTGCACCCCACAAAGATTGTGTTCACTGCACCCTAAAAGGATGTTGTTCACTGCACCCCACAAAGATTGTGTTCACTGCACCCTAAAAGGATGTTGTTCACTGCACCCCACAAAGATTGTGTTTACTGCAGCCCAAAAAGATTGTGTTCACTGCAGCTCACACACAGAAAAATGGATGTGGATCACTGACACCTGCCTATCTCCTATCCCACACCACACAGTAATATCGATTGTAGTTTGTAGAACACAGTTTCCCTAAAATTCAGCAGCAGCCTCTCCCTAACAGGATTGAGAAGAGATCGTAGATCGGGACTAAGTGCAGACCCCACACAGCAATATCAATTGTAGTTTGTAGAACACTCTGACCCTAAAATTCAGCAGCAGCCTCTCCCTAACAGGATTGAGAAGAGATCGTAGATCAGGATTGAGTGCAGACCCCACCCCCCACACAGCAATATCGATTGTAGTTTGTAGAAGACACTGACCCTATAATTCAGCAGACTCTATCCCTAAAATGCCTACAACTCGCCCTGCCTAAACACTCCGACCTGTCCCTCAATTCTATCCGGACACCAATTAGTTTTCCCTGCCTGTCTTTCCCTAATCAGCAGCCAGCACGTATGTGTGCCCTGTCCCTGATCTAAGCAGCAGAATGAAGCCGCTGCGGCTGCCTGGAACTTATAAAGACTTGGTCACATGCTCCAGACGGCCAATCACAGCTACTGAGACATTTGCAGGCATGGCTGGGATGGCTTAAGGCACACCAGTTAAACGATTGTTGATTGGCTGTTGAAAGCCCCCTAGAAAAGAGTGCCAAAGCATGCAAAACCCGGAAATAAAACGACCGAACACGGATTTTTACCCGAACATACAGTAAAGTGTCCGTGTCCGTGTTCGGTACAAAAAATCCAATTATTCGGTACGAACACGAATAATACAGTCCGTGTTCGCTCAACACTACTCACGAATAAAGTGCTCATTTCCACACACTGGTGCTCCTGTCCACACATGCTTCCTCTCCTTTTCGCGTCGCTATCGAAAGTGCCTGATTCAACCTGCTGGATTTTTTTTTTGGGAAAACAAAACAAACGATTGTGCAATTGTATGTGCCATTTTCATTTTTTAATCCACAGAACATTCAGTTGTTGACTCGTCTATGGCTGGCCTTAGCCATCTACAGAGTCAGTTTGTAGAATCCTGGTCTCTTTAAAATTGAGAATCTGGAGATTTCCCCCTGTTTATCTTCCACATAGATTGGATTCTTCATTGCTCATGAATTGTCAGTCAATCTCCATTCCTCAGCTTTGAATAGCTGATATGCTGTATCTTCTAGTGTGACACTGTATCCTGACTGAACTCCGCTCCTGTATAGGGCTCTATATACAGGGAATTCTCCTCACATTACAGACCCTGTACAGTGAGAAACTTGAGAATCTGGAGATTTTCCCCTGTTTATCTTCCACATAGACTGGATTCTTCATTGCTCATGAATTGTCAGTCAATCTCCATTCCTCAGCTTTGAATAGCTGATATGCTGTATCTTCTAGTGTGACACTGTATCCTGACTGAACTCCGTTCCTGTATAGGGCTCTATATAAAGGGAATTCTCCTCACATTACAGACCCTGTACAGTGAGAAACTAGAGACTATATTCTCTGTGCCATTTGATGAAAGAGCTCAATTTTAATTGCAAAGACATGGTCTGGAACAGATTGTGGAATAGATCATGAACATTTAATGTGCAAGCTTCACGTAAAATTAAAAAAGAACAACAAAAGTATCAGTCTTTCAAGACACAGACTGATGGACATAGCCACTATCTTTAAAGTAAACATCAGAAATAGGCTTCTGATGTTAGACATAACTGATAGAGAACCACATGAAATCGTGGATGGAATTCAAAGACATCATCAAGGATTATTCTATTTCCAATTTTTTTTATTAGATTTTACAGATAAAACATAAGGAGAGCTGTCTGCAATAAGATATTAATGATTA
Organism: Pelophylax lessonae; assembly: GCF_965119305.1. NCBI lineage: Eukaryota > Metazoa > Chordata > Amphibia > Anura > Ranidae > Pelophylax > Pelophylax lessonae. The sequence continues at coordinate 406,107,021 of NC_138768.1, read as the reverse complement.
TTCAAATTAAAACATCATCAAAAAAAAAAAACATGAAATTGAAATTAAGGACAGGAGATGCAATGAAAGTTCAGCTACAAAGAAAAAAGGCTAAAATCAAGAAAGCTAAAAGTCTTGTAAAAGAAGTTTAGTTAACAAAATGGAAGAACTGGAACTGCTGATTCATGAGTAGGATTTTGACTTTGTGGAAGTATCAGAAACCTGATTTGACAGCTCACATCACTGGCTTTCAGCTGTCTCAGGGTACTCCGTGTATCAGAAGGACAGGGAAGGTACAGGATGGGGAGATTGGTGATAAATAGCATATAATCTGAAAGGCCTGGAGTTGTGAGGGGGGTACCCCAAGGCTCTGACCTGGAACCAATTCTATTTAATTTGTTCAAAAATAATATTGGGGTTGTTAAAATCAGTTAAATCTCAGTGTTTGCTGATGATACAAAGCTAGGCAGGGCAATAACCTCACAGCAGGATATAGAAACTTTAAAACGTTTAAATATAAATGTGAACTACTTGCTAGGAAACTCTGGGGGAAGAAAGGATGGAAAAGGATATGAGAGTCCTAGTAGATCACAGGCTCCGCCATTGCATATGATGCCAAGCTGCAGCAAGCAAAGCTAGCAGACTGTTAGCATGCATTAAAAAGGATATTTACTCCTTTACAAAACTCTGGGTGGACCACATCTTGATTATGCCATCCACTTCTGGTCATCAATCTTCAGGAAGGATGTACTGGAACTGGAGAGAGTCCAGAGAAGGTCAGCATAGTTATGAATAATGACTACAAACAATAAACATATACCCCCTGGATCAGAGAAACTTAGGAGGAGATAGAATTGCAATATACAAATATCTAAATGGTGATCTTAGCATAGGGATAAAACTATTCGGGCTCAGGTCACTTAAACAGACATGCAGCCACTCAATGAAGGTAGGCAAGAAATAATTTAACCTTAAACTGCATAAGGGGTTCTTTATTGACAGAGCCGTAAGGATGTGGAACTCCCTTCCATAGTTGGTGGTGTCATGGAGGTTGAGTCAATAAACTTTAAGATGAGCATCTTAGTGAATGCAATACACAGAGATGTAGGAAATGGTAGTGACATAAACACCTATCCACACAGGTTGAACTGGATGGACTGGTATCTTTGTTCAACCTTACCAGTTATGTGAATTTGCAACTAAATTGTGGATTCCTGAGAGCATCCAAAAAGGAAATAAATGGAAACAAGGATTTGTTTCAGAATATTAATCAAATTAGACAAGGCTGCATACTTTAACCACACATGTTTAACCTGTATCTTGAACATATATTAGGAGAAACAGGGCTGAACAAGATTATGGAGGATTTAGGATTGGTGGAGAAAACACACCTTTGATATACTGATGACACTATGCTCATAGATACCTTTGGAACCTCATGAAAAAAGTTATAAAAGCATTTTAAAGTTGATGATAAAGATATTGTAGTTGCAGCTTCTTGGAACAATTATTAAAAAGAAAAGAAGGAGTAGTCAAAAAATATGGTGAAGACTTGAAAGAGCAAGGATGAAAGACATAAAATATTAAAGATCTTCAAATGTACTAATGTGTTTATAAGAACAAGATCAGAATTGTCCAAGCTGTGAAATTTTCTCTAACTATGGATGTAAAAACTGGACAATGAAGAAGCAAGACAGAAAAAATATTGATTTCTTTTAACTTTGGTGTTGGTGAAGATTTCTAAGAACGGCATTGACAATAAAGAAAACAAACAAATAGATGCTTCAACAAGTCATGTCCAACCATTTACTAGAAGTATAGATGACTAGATTGAAGCTGTTTTGTGTCTGACTTATTGTGAGAAGAACAAACTCACTGGAAAAAACAATAACACTTGGAAAAACTGGGGAACAGAAGAAGAAGAGAATAACCATCAATAAAATAGCTTAATACAATCAGAGAAAGTATGAAAATCCCAATGAGTAGGCTAAAGACTCAAGACAGATCATTCTGAAGATATACAGCCTTTGTATTCGCAAGGAGTTGACATTGATGCAATAGCACTTGACCAAAAAACAGAAAAATGTTTGATTTATGCTAGTGTATAACATGTAAGCCATTTTTAATTTTAACCTTCAGTTAATAAAGAATATACACATTTGGATGCCAATGTGATGGTCCAATATGGTACTGTTCTAATTAAAACCACACTGCTGTGAAAGCTCGCTTGCTTCTTTCATAGACTAAGTTGTAGAAATGTTGTTTAAGGGTGGATATAGTTTTATCTGATGATTTGATATATTTTAAAGATTGAAGACTTTTCCTCGATATTCACTCATATACTGCCTCACAGTATGCAATAGGCTACAGTATATTTATAATAATTATGTAATGATATTGTGGGAAAAAAATACACTTGAGAGGTCTCTTAAAAAAGAGGACTTTTATATCCTAATTACTGGGGTTAGCATTAAGAATGACATGATAAATTGTGAGTCTAAGTGTCATAATATTACTGTAAAAAAAAATGATGCTGCCTGTTTAACAACAGGTGTTATTGATATGTTAAATGCATGAGCCAAACCATATGTTGACATTACACATTGCAAGAACCCACACTGGTGAACAAGTCTGACATCTCTTAATGTGATTAAAATAAATAGTAGCAGTGTCATCATAATAAGCAGACTTAGTTATGGTACCCAGTTCTGCTAATATTAGAAGATTATTAGAAGATGTCCCTAAAACCATGTAAAGTGGTGATTATAATTTGTTATTTACATCCTTCTTCCAAGCAGCTGAATGAAAACACATGATTTAGGCATGATTGTAATACCTTTTCTATAATAAAGAGTAAAAACTTATCCACAATTAAGATTGTAGCTATTAGTGTTTTTCCTGAGCTTTATGTATGTGGATTACTTTGATTATACTTTAATTACTTGACACTCTATTTCCTGAATTTTTCGCCATTTAGTTATGCTAATAAATGTTAGTATTTTTGTATATTGTACTGTAGGGCTCATCAGGAAAGTTATGTAAGGTTGAGAGGAACACCATGAAAGTGAAAGGCCATGAAATTACATCACTTGGCACATTTAGACTGAACAGTGTATTTAATTTAGATTGCATTCTAAAAAATCTTAACACTGGAGAGACTGGATTTTAAGATCCAATCATAAAATTGGAACCTGTTGGAACAGCAATTGAATTACCTGAAACATCTTTAACTAGTTCTAACTCAATTGGATCATGTGGACTATGCATTGCTATTATAATATAGGTCCACAGAATATTTCTAAAGGCACTGAGGTAAAATGTTCAACCTGAATCTTTATGTGTAGGGATGAGTGCTTTAATCTTTTACATGCAATCAAATTCACAGTATTGTTAAACCTTTGTGTGTCAAACATCTTATAATATAAAAAAATAAAATTGTCGCATGCCTGGTTATAGAGTCTGACATGAAGATGGAGGCCTCTCTTACGGCTTTGGCTCAGGGGCCACTGGTAGTGGGAGAGTGGGTAAGGTGTCCAGTAGACTGCACAGTTACATAGGTAGCTGGACCTTTGCCAGGGATGAGCCAGATGGCAATGACAGCTGATGGTGGGCAGATGCAGCTAAACCTGAAATAGCAGACAGCAGGCTGGTTGATTAAAGGTTGCAGGTGCAGAGCAGGCTGGCAGAGACCAGGTAGGTAGTGTACCGGTCAGAAAGCACTGGGCAAACAGGATTAGGCTGGATGCGAGGTCAGGCAAGCTGGGTCGGTAACAGAAGGGCAGATAAGGCATAGGCGGCAGGCAGAAGAATAGCCAGGACATGGGCCGAGGTCAGCAGCAATGGAGCGAGTCAGATGAAGCAGGTGGAAAAGGCAGACTCTAGGGACAAGCTGAGGTCATGGTAGATAGCATTCAAGCATGACCAGAGGCAAGCTGGGTTGGTAACGAAAGTCAAACACAGAAACTAGCAACAGGAACATGGAAATGCTGTAGATCAGACAGCAACTGACCAATGCCACAGCTCAACCTAAAAAGTGAATTTGGTACCAGTATAAGCAGCGGGTGCATGCATATCCAGGCATGCCTATGCATATGTTCATGCCTGCACACAACTGCACAAGACCCCACAGGCCTGCGCCTGCACATCTGTATGTGCCTATGAGCTCCATTTGTACTATGGGTAGATCTTCCCTGACAAAAATATGGGTTGAATAGTGCACTGTGTGTGTACATTTTCAGGTTTGTCCCATTATCACTGTTTTCCTACATGATTCTCTCTCATGGCTTCTCTTAATAAACAGCATCATTCATAAACCAATGTCTTGCACCCTGCCAGGGCTTCATCACCAAAACCATTGCCATTAAGGATGGCATTTTTAATTTTAGATATCATATACCTGTATTGATAACATTAAATAAAAAAACATGGGGGTGGAGTTACTAAAACTGGAGAGTGCAAAATCTGGTGCAGCTGTGCATAGAAGCCAATCAGCTTCCAGGTTTGATTGACATAGTCTAATTGAACAAGCTGAAGTTAGAAGATGGTTTGTTTCTTTGCACAGCTGCCGCAGATTTTGCACTCTCCAGTTTTAGTAATACAACCTCACTCTATAATATTTGATAAAGGAATGCTTAGCCTGCACTTTGCAAACTGTGTATTGTGTAAAAAATGTATTTTGTAATTATATCATTCTCCGAAATCATTGAAAACAGAAAGAAAAGGGAAGGGGGAGGGAAGGAACAAATTGTGACTTTGTATGCGATGTGTCACTAAACTGGTTGGTAACATATACCATGTGTATGTTTTACTGCCAAAAAAAAACAGAAAAACATATATAACAACTAATATTTATTGAAAAATCAATCATAGGTTGTAAGTAGAGATAAAACATATTGTAAACATAGGTAAGACATCATGGTTGAGACCGTACAAAAACAATAGTTACAGATTAGAAACATTGGATACACATCATAGTTGGAACCGTATATAAAAGAGAAAATCCATGAAAACATGAGTATGGTCATAACCCACTAACGTGGGAGTAGCCATCTTGAACTGATTGCGAGCAAGGTCACGTTAAGCTAAAGTTCATAGTAATAAATAAAAACAATATATAACACATATAATAACAAAGCAATTGCATCCTTATTGCTCAACGCATTATGTAATAGTTATCACTTCCTCAGGAGCAGTGCAATTGATGTATAATACAGCTCACAATCTTGGCACATGTATGAGGGACTGGCTAGTATCGTCTCCACCGGGAATTGAGGGAGCAACCCGTCAATGCAGGATAAAGAGAAACTTGCATAATTCGTAATGTAGATAGTGATCAAGGGATGACTAGAGAGTTGCAAAGAAGGTGCAGAAAGATGCAGTCTGCAAGAGGGATGAAGATAGTACTCCTCATACTCCTCATACATGGACAGAGTGACTCCCGGCGTCACACTGGCGTATTCCATGAGGAGAGGCAACCCCATCTGGTCCGCATGCCGAACAGGCGTTGGCACCAAGGGAGACTTCCTCACGGAAGAAACGCCGAATAGCAGACATGCGCAGAGATGTATAGTAACTAAGTAGAACTACTTCACTACTGTACTTAAGTACCCAAAGGCAGTATTTGTACTTTCCTAGAGTAGAATTTTTTTCTCCAACTTCCACTTTTACTTCGCTACATTTTTTCAATGATTTCAATACTTCTACTCTGATATTTTTTTTTTTGTGCTGCATAGTTACTCGTTACAATTATAAAAATTACCACTGCCAGAACAGTAGATTGCAGGTTTCATGAAGCTCAAAACATGTGTATTATCAGGACATACGAAAATAAAAGCTACTGTATGTATAAATAAAAGCTGCATTTGAAATAATAAAAAACAATATGATGTTCAAACTTTTGACTTCTTTCTTTAATAACTACATAACACAGTACTTGTACTTTTACTTTCAGTACTTGAGTAGCAATTTTTTTTCAAAACTAATGGTACTTTTACTTTCAGTACTTGAGTAGCAAAATTTAAAAAAAACTACTTGCAATACTTATGTACAAAAAATGTTGAATACTTTAGTACTTCTACTCAAGTCACTTTTTGATCGAGCACTTCCACTTCTACTCAAGTCACTTTTTGATTGAGCACTTGTACTTTTACTCAAGTATGGGTTTCGAGTACTTTATACAACTCTGGACATGCGTCAGTATGGAAAGCCTCAAGGGCGCATCTGGTGCTAAAAACTGTTTATCATTGAAAACAGATCTATGGGCAGAACATGTTGTGTTGGGTCTTTCTTCTCTCTTTTGCCTTCCCTTAGAGGTCATTCTGAGTCATGAACTAGTTTCTTGCACCCTGCCAGGCCCCCACTACCACCATTGCAACTAAGGATAGCAGTTTGAATTTTGAAATGACTTACAGTATCTCACAAAGTGAGTACACCCCTCGAATGTTTGTAAATATTTTATTATATCTTTTCATGTGACAACACTAAAGAAATGACACTTTGCTATAATGTAAATCGTGAATGTACAGCTTGTATAACAGTGTAAATTTGCTGCCCCCACAAAATAATTTAACACGCAGCCATTAACCACTTTAGGACCGGAGGATTTTCCTGCTTTACGTTCAGGCCACTTTTTGCAACTTGGCACTGTGCGACTTTAACTGACTATTGCGCGGTCAGGTACCCAAACGAAATTTACGTCCTTTTTTTCCCACAAACAGAGCTTTCTTTTGGTGGTATTTGATCACCTCTGCGCTTTTCATTTTTTGTGATATTAATAAAAAAAGAGCGACAATTTTGAAAAAATAACAATATTTTTCTAATTTGACAGTTAAAAAATATTCAATATATTCAATTTTTGTCATATATTTAGGCCAAAATGTATTTAGCTACATATCTTTGACAAAAAAATTCTCAATGAGCGTATTTTTAACCGCTTTAAGACCGGAAGATTTTACCCCATTCCTGACCAGGCCATATTTTGCGATTCGGCACTGCGTTACTTACAATTGCGCAGTTGTGCGACGCTGTGCCCAAATTAAATTTATGTCTTTTTTTTTCCCCAAAAATAGAGCTTTCTTTTGGTGGTATTTTATGACCTGTGTGATTTTTACTTTTTGCGCTATAAACAAAAAAAGAGCAACAATTTTGAAAAAATAACAATATTTTTCACATTTTTTTATATGAAATTCCCCCCCCAAAAAATGTAAAAATCAAAATTTTTTAACATTTTAGGCCAGTCTGTTTTCTGCTACATATGTTTGGTAAAAAAAAATCGCAATAAGCGTATTTTGATTGGTTTGCGCAAAAGTTATCGCAGCTACTAACAATGGGAAATTTATGTCATTTTTATCGTTTTTTTTTAAACTAGTAATAGCGGCGATCTGGCGGCGATCTGGCGGCAATCTATGATTTTTTTTGCGGGACTGCGACATTGTGGCGGACAGATCAGACCCCTAACAGACATTTTTGACACTTTTGGGGGTACCAGTGACATTACTACAGTAATCAGTGCTATAAATATGCACTGTTACTGTAATAATGACACTGGCAGGGAAGGGGTTAACTTTATTGGTGATCAAGGGGTTAAATGTATGCCTGGTGCTTACTGACGTGTGTGGGGGGAGGCGATTGTGTGACACAGACACAGATCGCAGGTTCAGCTATGCTGAATCCTGTAATCTGTCCCTGCCTGTCACATAGGAGATCCGCCCGCTTTGTTTACACAAGCGGGTGGATCTGCTCACTCGATCCCCTATGATCGGGGAAGATCGGCGGTGAACGCCACCTCTCCTCCCCTGGCCCGATTCCCCCTGTGTCTGAATACAACGGGAGCGAGCCTCCGGCGGTGCGCACACACCACCCACAAGGGGAGGGGTCCAGCAATGTAGGTCTACGTCGCTGGACGATAACGAGCCACTTTGCCGCAGTACGCTCCATGTGAGCGGTCGGCAAGTGGTTAATGTCCAAACCGCTGGCAACAAAAGTGAGTACACCCCTAAGTTAAAATGTCCAAATTGGGCCCAATTACCCAAAATTCCTTCCCTGGTGTCATGTGACTCGTTAGTGTTACAAGGTCTCAGGTGTGAATGGGGAGCAGGTATATTAAATTTGATTTTATCACTGTCACTCTCTCATATTGGTCACTGGAAGTTCAACATAGCACCTCATGGCAAAGAACTCTCTGAGGATCTAAAAGAAAGAATTATTGCTCGAAGTAAAGATGGCCTAGGCTATAAGAAGATTGCCAAGACCTTGAAATTGAGCTGCAGCACGGTGGCCAAGACCATACAGCGGTTTAATAGGACAGGTTCCACTCAGAACAGACTTCGCCATAGTCAACCAGAGAACCAGTCTTATTACCGTACCAAGCGATCCCAGAGGAAACCAGTAACAGTGACCTACCAAGTGAGCCCAAAGGAAGACCATCTGTTGAGAAAAAGTTTATATCCCTCAGAGGAACTGCTTACTTGGACCCGGTGGTAACGCACGGGTCTAAGTATAAGGTGAGAGGTCACCCTGGGTGTTGATGGTGCAAGCACTTTTTGAAGCACCTGTCAAGCACTTATTCCAGCGTGTGTTGCACAGAGTGATTTTGATTCCTGAACAGATTGATAGACTCTGAATCTTTCATTGCACTTTATAAGAATTATATGAACTTCTTTGCACACTGTCACCTTTGATATACTGGAGGCACTTTGATGATTTTTTAAAGTGATTGTTTGTCGTTTATGATATTCATTTAGCACTATCCTAGTAGCACATTGTCACCTTGATTTGTTATAAGCACTTTATTTTGCTTATTTTTGCACAGTGGTTTCACATATTTTTAGCGCTGTACCTTTGATATTTGCTGTTTTTATCAACGTTTGAGGGAGAAGTTTTGTTGGTATAGCAGCTCTTTTATTATTTGTATCTATTTTATTAGTTGTGCTGATTTGTTTTTATTTACACACTATTCCAATATGATAACAACCCCAAACACACCTCCAAAACTACCACTGCCTTTGCTAAAGAAGCTGAGGATAAAGGTGATGGACTGGTCAAGCATGTCTCCAGACCTAAACCCTATTAAGCATCTGTGGGGCATCCTCAAACCGAAGGTGGAGGAGAACAAGGTCTCTAACATCCACCAGCTCCATGATCTCGTAATGGAGGGGTGGAAGAGGACTCCAGTGGCAACCTGTGAACTCCATGCCCAAGGGGGTTAAGGCAGTGCTGGAAATAATGATGGCCACACAAAATATTGAAACTTTGGGCCCAATTGGGACATTTTAACTTAGGGGTGTACTCACTTTTGTTGTCAGAGGTTATAGATAGGGTTGAGCGGACACCTAGATGTCCGTGTTCGACGGGTTCGGCCGAACTTTAAAAAAAAGTCCGGGTCCGTGTCCCGGACTTTTACCGAACTTTTCCCGGACACCGAACCCCATTGAAGTCAATGGGGACCCGAACTTTAAGGCACTAAAATGGCTCTAAAACACCAAAGGAAAGGGCTAGAGTGCTGCAAATGGCAGCAAAACGTAATTAAGAGCATGGCAAGTGCTCTGCAAACAAATGTGGATAGGGAAATAACTTAAAACAACAAAAAAAAACAGAAAAATAAAACAATGTTCTTCTTCATCTCTGAAGGACGAGGCCCATATGGAGTAGGAGGGAGGTTGAGGTGGTGGTGGATGTGGCGGTGACATAGGCGTGCGCACAGGGTGTGCTGGGTGTGCCTGGGCACACCCTAATCACCTAGGGCACATAGCATTGCCAGTGAGGAGATGGGAAAGATCTCCCTGGGACCTGCTCTGCTCTATTTCTCCTTGCCTACAGGTACATGGCCCCGATACATTACTCTCCCTGCTGGCAAACACATGCATGTGTATTTCAACTTTGGGGTGCACACCTTAATGCAATAGGCTGCGCACACCTATGGGCGGTGTAGGTGGAAGCGGCGGTGGAGGAGGACCAGGGCCGGATTAACAGCATCATGGGCTTGGTGCTGAGGATTTTGAAGGGCCTTAAGGGCCGTGCCTTGCCATGCACCCAGAGGAGGAAGGGTGCAGCCATGCATGCCTAATTCAACATGGGATGCTGTCTCTGAAGCCCATAAACACATCCATGCATCGCCAACTGTCCCTCCTTGTCCGGCCTTCACGCTGTGTGGGGAGGTTCTGAGGGTGCTGCCTGGGGAAGCGAGCATAGAAGCCAGACTTCTGTGTTTACAAGTGACAGAAGAGCGGTAACAGTGAATATGGCCAACCCGGGGCCTATATAAAAGGTAGGGGCCTGGAGCTGCAGCTCCAATAGCCCCTACATTAATCTGGCCCTGAGGAGGAGGACGAGGTAGCCAACACTGCTTCTTTTCAAAAATTTTAAATGAGGGTACACCCCAAAAGAGTGAGAAAGAGCAAAAATGGAACAATGGGTGGGTAAGGTCGGTATCCATTGCTATTCTGCATAAGGTACGGAAAAGTCCCGTGGGATCCATGCCTGGTTCATTTTAATGAACGTGAGCTTGTCCACATTGTCTCTGGACAGGCGGCTGCGCTTGTCTGTTATAACGCCCCCAGCCGTGCTAAATACCCGTTCAGATAATACACTGGCTGCAGGGCACGCCAGCACCTCCAAGGCGTAAAGGGCAAGCTCAGGCCATGTGCCCAATTTGGAGACCCAGAAGTTGAAGGGGGCAGACCCGTCATTCACTACATGTAGGCGTGTGCACACATACTGCTCCACCATGTTGGTAAAATGCTGCCTCCTGCTAAGACGTTCCATCTGAGCTGCTGGTGCTGCTGTTTGTTGTGGCGTGCTGACAAAGCTTTTCCACATTTCGGCCATGCTAACCCTGCCTTCTGAGGTGCTGGCGGTGCCCTGGTTGCGTTGGCGACCTCCTCCTCCTCCTCCTCTGCCTTGTGCTTCCACTGTGGCCCCGCTGTCAGATGGGAATGCCAGCAGCATGGCGTCTACCAGCGTGCGCTTGTACTCGCGCATCTTGCGATCGCGCTCCAGTGAGTGAATTAAGGACGGTACGTTGTCCTTGTAACGGGGATCCAGCAGCGTGGCCACCCAGTAATCAGCACAAGTTAGAATGTGGGCAACGAAAGGCTGTCCTCTGTGGGAGGTGTATCGTCCGTGTCCTCTGTATCCCCCCAGCCACGCACCAGTGATGGCCATGAGCTGGCCTGGGTGCCACCCTGCTGTGAACATGGTTCCATCTCCTCCTCCAGCTCCTCCTCCTCCTCATCCTCCTCATCCTCCAGAACTGTGCCCCTGCTGGACAATTGCGTCCCTGGCGTTTGCGTGTGCAGGAACCCACCCTCGGAGCCCCTTGCGAATGACTGCCCTGAAAGCCTTGGAAATGTTACCTCTTCATCCTCCTCCTCCTCCTCATCCTGTGCCACATCCTCTTCCATCATCGCCTGAATTGTTTTTTCAAGGAGGCATAGAAGTGGGATAGTTAAGCTGAGAACGGCGTCATTGCCACTGGCCATGTTGGTGGAGTACTCAAAACAGCGCAACAAGGCACACAGGTCTCGCATGGAGGCCCAGTTAAATTAAATAGCGGAATAGAAAATATGATCCAAAAAAAGTGTATGTATATCACACGTACACAACCACACTGGGCCCCAATTACTATTGTTTGTACCCCTAAAAGGCTAGATGAGGAGTAGGGGGAGTATGGAACAGGCAGCACCCTCAAACCTTCAGAAGTATGAGATGAACCCCAACAACTTGGAAAGGTGGATCTCTCTCACACGTACCAACACAGACTATCCCCCAATTTAACTGATCCCCAAAGGTTTTTGATTAAATAGCGGAATAGAAAATATGATCCAAAAAAAGTGTATGTATATCACACGTACACAACCACACTAGGCCCCAATTACTATTGTTTGTACCCCTAAAAGGCTAGATGAGGAGTAGGGGGGGTATGGAACAGGCAGCACCCTCAAACCTTCAGAAGTATGAGATGAACCCCAACAACTTGGAAAGGTGGATCTCTCTCACACGTACCAACACAGACTATCCCCCAATTTAACTGATCCCCAAAGGTTTTTGATTAAATAGCGGAATAGAAAATATGATCCAAAAAAAGTGTATGTATATCACACGTACACAACCACACTAGGCCCCAATTACTATTGTTTGTACCCCTAAAAGGCTAGGAGTAGGGGGAGTATGGAACAGGCAGCACCCTCAAACCTTCAGAAGTATGAGATGAACCCCAACAACTTGGAAAGGTGGATCTCTCTCACACGTACCAACACAGACTATCCCCCAATTTAACTGATCCCCAAAGGTTTTTGATTAAATAGCGGAATAGAAAATATGATCCAAAAAAAGTGTATGTATATCACACGTACACAACCACACTAGGCCCCAATTACTATTGTTTGTACCCCTAAAAGGCTAGATGAGGAGTAGGGGGGGTATGGAACAGGCAGCACCCTCAAATCTTCAGAAGTATGAGATGAACCCCAAAAACTTGGAAAGGTGGATCTCTCTCACACGTACCAACACAGACTATCCCCCAATTTAACTGATCCCCAAAGGTTTTTGATTAAATAGCGGAATAGAAAATATGATCCCAAAAAAGTGTATGTATATCACACGTACACAACCACACTAGGCCCCAATTACTATTGTTTGTACCCCTAAAAGGCTAGATGAGGAGTAGGGGGAGTATGGAACAGGCAGCACCCTCAAACCTTCAGAAGTATGAGATGAACCCCAACAACTTGGAAAGGTGGATCTCTCTCACACGTACCAACACAGACTATCCCCCAATTTAACTGATCCCCAAAGGTTTTTGATTAAATAGCGGAATAGAAAATATGATCCAAAAAAAGTGTATGTATATCACACGTACACAACCACACTAGGCCCCAATTACTATTGTTTGTACCCCTAAAAGGCTAGATGAGGAGTAGGGGGGGTATGGAACAGGCAGCACCCTCAAACCTTCAGAAGTATGAGATGAACCCCAACAACTTGGAAAGGTGGATCTCTCTCACACGTACCAACACAGACTATCCCCCAATTTAACTGATCCCCAAAGGTTTTTGATTAAATAGCGGAATAGAAAATATGATCCAAAAAAAGTGTATGTATATCACACGTACACAACCACACTAGGCCCCAATTACTATTGTTTGTACCCCTAAAAGGCTAGATGAGGAGTAGGGGGGGTATGGAACAGGCAGCACCCTCAAACCTTCAGAAGTATGAGATGAACCCCAACAACTTGGAAAGGTGGATCTCTCTCACACGTACCAACACAGACTATCCCCCAATTTAACTGATCCCCAAAGGTTTTTGATTAAATAGCGGAATAGAAAATATGATCCAAAAAAAGTGTATGTATATCACACGTACACAACCACACTAGGCCCCAATTACTATTGTTTGTACCCCTAAAAGGCTAGGAGTAGGGGGAGTATGGAACAGGCAGCACCCTCAAACCTTCAGAAGTATGAGATGAACCCCAACAACTTGGAAAGGTGGATCTCTCTCACACGTACCAACACAGACTATCCCCCAATTTAACTGATCCCCAAAGGTTTTTGATTAAATAGCGGAATAGAAAATATGATCCAAAAAAAGTGTATGTATATCACACGTACACAACCACACTAGGCCCCAATTACTATTGTTTGTACCCCTAAAAGGCTAGGAGTAGGGGGAGTATGGAACAGGCAGCACCCTCAAACCTTCAGAAGTATGAGATGAACCCCAACAACTTGGAAAGGTGGATCTCTCTCACACGTACCAACACAGACTATCCCCCAATTTAACTGATCCCCAAAGGTTTTTGATTAAATAGCGGAATAGAAAATATGATCCAAAAAAAGTGTATGTATATCACACATACACAACCACACTAGGCCCCAATTACTATTGTTTGTACCCCTAAAAGGCTAGATGAGGAGTAGGGGGGGTATGGAACAGGCAGCACCCTCAAATCTTCAGAAGTATGAGATGAACCCCAAAAACTTGGAAAGGTGGATCTCTCTCACACGTACCAACACAGACTATCCCCCAATTTAACTGATCCCCAAAGGTTTTTGATTAAATAGCGGAATAGAAAATATGATCCAAAAAAAGTGTATGTATATCACACGTACACAACCACACTAGGCCCCAATTACTATTGTTTGTACCCCTAAAAGGCTAGATGAGGAGTAGGGGGGGTATGGAACAGGCAGCACCCTCAAACCTTCAGAAGTATGAGATGAACCCCAACAACTTGGAAAGGTGGATCTCTCTCACACGTACCAACACAGACTATCCCCCAATTTAACTGATCCCCAAAGGTTTTTGATTAAATAGCGGAATAGAAAATATGATCCCAAAAAAGTGTATGTATATCACACGTACACAACCACACTAGGCCCCAATTACTATTGTTTGTACCCCTAAAAGGCTAGATGAGGAGTAGGGGGGGTATGGAACAGGCAGCACCCTCAAACCTTCAGAAGTATGAGATGAACCCCAACAACTTGGAAAGGTGGATCTCTCTCACACGTACCAACACAGACTATCCCCCAATTTAACTGATCCCCAAAGGTTTTTGATTAAATAGCGGAATAGAAAATATGATCCAAAAAAAGTGTATGTATATCACACGTACACAACCACACTGGGCCCCAATTACTATTGTTTGTACCCCTAAAAGGCTAGATGAGGAGTAGGGGGAGTATGGAACAGGCAGCACCCTCAAACCTTCAGAAGTATGAGATGAACCCCAACAACTTGGAAAGGTGGATCTCTCTCACACGTACCAACACAGACTATCCCCCAATTTAACTGATCCCCAAAGGTTTTTGATTAAATAGCGGAATAGAAAATATGATCCAAAAAAAGTGTATGTATATCACACGTACACAACCACACTAGGCCCCAATTACTATTGTTTGTACCCCTAAAAGGCTAGATGAGGAGTAGGGGGGGTATGGAACAGGCAGCACCCTCAAACCTTCAGAAGTATGAGATGAACCCCAACAACTTGGAAAGGTGGATCTCTCTCACACGTACCAACACAGACTATCCCCCAATTTAACTGATCCCCAAAGGTTTTTGATTAAATAGCGGAATAGAAAATATGATCCAAAAAAAGTGTATGTATATCACACGTACACAACCACACTAGGCCCCAATTACTATTGTTTGTACCCCTAAAAGGCTAGGAGTAGGGGGAGTATGGAACAGGCAGCACCCTCAAACCTTCAGAAGTATGAGATGAACCCCAACAACTTGGAAAGGTGGATCTCTCTCACACGTACCAACACAGACTATCCCCCAATTTAACTGATCCCCAAAGGTTTTTGATTAAATAGCGGAATAGAAAATATGATCCAAAAAAAGTGTATGTATATCACACGTACACAACCACACTAGGCCCCAATTACTATTGTTTGTACCCCTAAAAGGCTAGATGAGGAGTAGGGGGAGTATGGAACAGGCAGCACCCTCAAATCTTCAGAAGTATGAGATTGTGTTCACTGTACCCCACAAAGATTGAGTTCACTGCACCCCACAATGATTGTGTTCACTGCACCCCACAAAGATTGTGTTCACTGCACCTCACAAAGATTGTGTTCACTGTACCCCCCAAAGATTGTGTTCACTGCACCCCACAAAGATTCTGTTCACTGTACCCCACAAAGATTGTGTTCACTGCACCCTAAAAGGATGTTGTTCACTGCACCCCACAAAGATTGTGTTCACTGCACCCTAAAAGGATGTTGTTCACTGCACCCCAAAAAGATTGTGTTCACTGTACCCCCCCAAAGATTGTGTTCACTGCACCCCACAAAGATTGTGTTCACTGCACCCCAAAAAGATTGTGTTCACTGTACCCCCCAAAGATTGTGTTCACTGCACCCCAAAAAGATTGTGTTCACTGTACCCCCCAAAGATTGTGTTCACTGCACCCCACAAAGATTCTGTTCACTGTACCCCACAAAGATTGTGTTCACTGCACCCCAAAAAGATTGTGTTCACTGTACCCCCCCAAAGATTGTGTTCACTGCACCCCACAAAGATTCTGTTCACTGCACCCCACAAAGGATTTTGTTCACTGCACCCCAAAAAGATTGTGTTCACTGCACCCCAAAAAGGATTTTGATCACTGCACCCCAAAAAGGATGTTGTTCACTGCACCCCAAAAATGATTTTGTTCACTCCACCCCAAAAAGATTGTGTTCACTGCACCCCACAAAGATTGTGTTCACTGCACCCCAAAAAGATTGTGTTCACTGTACCCCCCAAAGATTGTGTTCACTGCACCCCAAAAAGATTCTGTTCACTGTACCCCACAAAGATTGTGTTCACTGCACCCCAAAAAGATTGTGTTCACTGCACCCCAAAAAGGATGTTGTTCACTGCACCCCAAAAAGGATGTTGTTCACTCCACCCCAAAAAGATTGTGTTCACTGCACCCCACAAAGATTGTGTTCACTGCACCCCAAAAAGATTGTGTTCACTGCACCCCAAAAATGATTTTGTTCACTGCACCCCAAAAAGGATTTTGTTCACTGCACCCCAAAAAGGATGTTGTTCACTCCACCCCAAAAAGATTGTGTTCACTGCACCCCAAAAAGATTGTGTTCACTGCACCCCACAAAGGATTTTGTTCACTGCACCCCAAAAAGATTGTGTTCACTGCACCCCAAAAAGGATGTTGTTCACTGCACCCCAAAAAGGATTTTGTTCACTGCACCCCAAAAAGATTGTGTTCACTGCACCCCACAAAGGATTTTGTTCACTGCACCCCACAAAGATTGTGTTCACTGCACACCAAAAAGGATTGTGTTCACTGCACCCCAAAAAGATTTTGTTCACTGCACCCCAAAAAGATTGTGTTCACTGCAGCCCAAAAAGATTGTGTTCACTGCAGCCCAAAAAGATTGTGTTCACTGCAGCCCAAAAAGATTGTGTTCACTGCAGCCCAAAAAGATTGTGTTCACTGCAGCTCACACACAGAAAAATGGATGTGGATCACTGACACCTGCCTATCTCCAATCCCACACCACACAGCAATATCGATTGTAGTTTGTAGAACACAGTTTCCCTAAAATTCAGCAGACTCTGTCCCTAACAGGATTGAGAAGAGATCGTAGATCAGGATTGAGTGCAGATTCACCCCACCCCCCACACAGCAATATCGATTGTAGTTTGTAGAAGACACTGACCCTATAATTCAGCAGACTCTATCCCTAAAATGCCTACAACTCGCCCTGCCTAAACACTCCGACCTGTCCCTCAATTCTATCCGGACACAAATGTTTTTTTCCTGCCTATCTTTCCCTAATCAGCAGCCAGCACATTGATGTGTGCTCTGTCCCTTAGCTAAGCAGCAGAATGACGCTGCTGCGGCGGCTGCCTCGAACTTATAAAGACTTGGTCACATGCTTCAGACGGCCAATCACAGCTACTAAGACATTTGCAGGCATGGCTGGGATGGCTTAAGGCACACCAGTTAAACGATTGTTGATTGGCTGTTGAAAGCCCGCCATGAAAAGAGCGCCAAAGCATGCAAAACCCGGAAATAAAACGACCGAACACGGATTTTTACCCGAACATACAGTAAAGTGTCCGTGTCCGTGTTCGGGTAAAAAAAATCCAATTATTCGGTACGAACACGAATAATACAGTCCGTGTTCGCTCAACACTAGTTATAGACACTAATGGCTGACAATAATGGCTGTGTGTTGAGTCATTTTGAGGGAACAGCAAATTTATACTGTTATACAAACTGTACACTCACTACTTTACATTGTAGCAGAGTGTCATTTCTTCAGTGTTGCAACATGAAATGATATAATAAAATATTTACAAAAATGTGAGAGGTGTACTCACTTTTGGGAGATACTGTATTTATAGCAAGAAATAAACTCGCTGTAAAATTTTTGGTAAGGAAATGCTTAGCATGCACTTTGTAACCTGAGACTGTGTTCCCACAATATAAATTAAATAATGCACTGGAGCTTGACATCTTAACTCTTTGGCAATAAACCAAATGAAATATGTATATAGCCTTTTTCTGTTAATGCTTATCCTGACACATCAGCAATGAGCTTTTTACCTTGCAAAGAAGAGTCAGATAACCTAGCACAACCTGAAAAAGCTAGTTCTTTCATACAAAAAAACCTTGACAAAAAAAATCTGAATCAATAGGATACTGGAATAACTTTAGCAAACTAATTATGATTTGTTGCTA
This sequence comes from Pelophylax lessonae, assembly GCF_965119305.1. Classification (NCBI taxonomy): domain Eukaryota; kingdom Metazoa; phylum Chordata; class Amphibia; order Anura; family Ranidae; genus Pelophylax; species Pelophylax lessonae. The sequence continues at coordinate 406,088,834 of NC_138768.1, read as the reverse complement.
TGGTTTATTGTTCTTAAGAATCAACACCTTGCTTCTGTTTTTTTAAAAAGACTGTAAGTGAGAAGTAAAATTAAGGTAAATGCATTCCTGGCAATTTTTTAAATTTGTGATCACAGTTATAATATGCCCTGTATGTGTTGAATGATGAGTGATAAATAACAAAAGTAGAAATGCTGGTCTCCCAGTAAAATAGTTCTAGTCCTCAAGATTCTTTAGAGGGTGTTCATTGGGGATGGAACCCTCAAAACATCATGCCTTACCCTTTGTTGTCAAATATGTTATGGGGTGTTTCCTTCCTTAAATGTAAACATGTTTATAGCTATGAGAAATGACAACTTTGAAAAAATTATGAAGGCCCTGTTTGCATTTTCTTATGTTTTTGTGCATTGTACATGTTTTTTCATGCTTTGTGCGTTTTTGTTGTTCCCCCATGAGGATGCTTTCCCTGAAGTGACTTGCAGGGATGTCTGTAATGAGGTTATATTTCAATGTTGTGTGTAATGATCATAAAGTTTAAAGGTATGTGTTGACATTGATCATCTAAAATTTTCTTTTTACAGTTTTGATGTGTTGCTGGGGTTATTCTGAAATAGTGTTCTATCTGCTAAAAAGCTCATTCTAACATTTAGGTATGTAACCAGAATATTTTCTTTGTGCATTTCAGGACTTTACTTACCAAGCTACATACTAATGAAGCATTGACCCATAGCACATATATGCATATTGTCTCGCAGAGTGACCATATTTGTATAAGGTTCATTGACCTTGTTAATTCAGAACATGTAATGTGTGATCTTCTTGATGAGCTTTACGTTGTATGAAGTGCAATAGATCTAACTATATTGATACTTTATCTCTCCTTTTAGCTGCCAATGTTTTTCAGCAAAAGTGCAATTTTCCTAAATGTGTCAGAGCAATTGATGGGAAATAACTTCAGACAGTAGCAAGTGGCAAATATTTTAATTATAAAAAAAGTATTTTTCATTTATGTTATTAGCTGTGGCAGATGCTTGCATCCTACTTAAATGTGTCCATCAATGTGATGGCTTCCTTTTTTAGGATTCACTAGTTGAGAATTTGGAGAGAGCACAATAGAGTGGAAGTTCTGACATCAGGAGTGGTGTAACCATACCGGATTAGTTTGCTTCCTATTTTATGTCTCAAGCTAGAGAGATCCCATATCAACTTGATGTTTCTAAATGAAAACTTGAAAGTTGTGTGTCTGTTGACTGCTTTTCATTTTTCCAGATGTTTCACGTTAAATTAATAGAAGGAGACTGTGCATCTTTATCTTCATCTACAGTATATCTTTATTTCTAGCTAAAATGTACAGTATCTCACAAAAGTCAGTACACCCTTCACATTTTTGTAAATATTTTATTACATCTTTTCATGTGACAACACTGAAGAAATTACACTTTGCTACAATGTAAAGTAGTGAGTGAGTGTACAGCTTGTATAACTGTATAAATTTGCTGTCCCCTTAAAATAACTCAACACACAGTCATTAATGTCTAAACCGCTGGCAACAAAAGTGAGTACACCCCTAAGTGACAATATCCAAATTTGGCCCAATTAGCCATTTTCCCTCCCCCGGTGTCATGTGACTCCTGTTACAAGGTCTCAGGTGTGAATGGGGAACAGGTGTGTTAAATTTGGTGTTATCACTCTCACTCTCTCATACTGGTCACTGGAAGTTCAACATGGCACCTCATGACAAAGAACTCTCTGAGGATCTGAAAAAAAGAAGGAAGCCTCTTGTAAAAATTATGCACAAGAAGGCCCGCAAACAGTTTGCTGAAGAAAAGCAGACTAAGGACATGGATTACTGGAACCATGTCCTGTGGTTTGATGAGACCAAGATAAACTTATTTGGTTCAGATGGTGTCAAGCGTGTGTGGGGGCAACCAGGTGAGAAGTACAAAGACAAGTGTGTCTTGTCTACAGTCAAGCATGGTGGTGGAAGTGTCATGGTCTGGGGCTGCATGAGTGTTGCAGGCACTGGGGAGCTTTACTTCATTGAGGGAACCATGAATGCCAACATGTACTGTGACATACTCAAGCAGAGTATGATCTCTCCCTTTGGAGACTGGGCCACAGGGCAGTATTCCAACATGATATCAACCCCAAACACACCTCCAAGATGACCACTGCCTTGCTAAAGAATCTGAGGGTAAAGGTGATGGACTGGCCAAGCATGTCCCCAGACCTAAACCCTATTGAGCATCTGTGGGGCATCCTCAAATGGAAGGTGGAGGAGAGCAAGGTATCTAATACCACCAGCTCCGTGATGTCGTCATGGAGGAGTAGAAGAGGACTCCAGTGGTAACCTGTGAAGCTCTGGTGAACTCCATGCCCAAGAGGGTTAAGGCAGTGCTGGAAAATAATGGTGAATTCACAAAATATTGACACTTTGGGCCCAATTTGGACAATTACACTTAGGCGTGTACTCACTTTTCTTGCCAGCAGTTTAGACATTAATGGCTGTGTGTTGAGTTATTTTGAGGGGACAGCAAATTTACACTGTTAAACACGCTGTACACTCACTACTTTACATTGTAGCAAAGTGTCATTTCTTCACTGTTGTCACATGAAAAGATATAATAAAATATTTACAAAAATTTGAGGGGTGTACTCACTTTTGTGAGATACTGTATAAGCGAAATGTGATATTGAGTACACATTTGGTGTCTACGAAGAATTGCAGTGCTACAAGCCACCACTTGTTATCAGGAGCAATCTTCTGGTTCAAATAATGTGGAAATCAAGGTTAAATACATCTGTTATCTCCGTAGACGACTGTTTAGTGGAAACGCGTCAGTCATCGCTAGTCGCAGAGGACCGCACTGCAGGCGGCCACGGCCTCTCCATCATCGGTATTGGTTTCTGTGATCCTTATTAGACTACCAAATGTAAGTGCATCGCATCTTTTTGTTTAATAAACCATCAAAGGTACTGCACTATGGCCTTATTTTGTTTTGTGAGACAGATGTGGAAGCCCTCACCCGTGACAGCAGAGAGAAATACCCAGGAGTGTAGAGGACCGGGATTGAGATTTGTCGCCGAGATAATAGTGAGACAATTGCCTTCATATAGAGCGATCTGGTAAGAGGCTATACCTATTATCTGAATATTTCACGGTGACTTCCTGGAACCCCCAAGACACTACTGGGTTGACTATCCGGCCTTAACCTCTTTTTCTATGGTAAGGGACTAATCCCCATTTAGGTGGTGGAACCCATTGCACCCTACAGACCCAGGGGAACCCACTGTGTGGATTTCATCACAGCCTGTGTGGGAACAATTGGGACTTTATGCACCTCTTATAGGTCTATGGACTATACACCTAGGTGGCAATCACTGAATTATTGGACACTTTCTTTGAACACTTTTGCACACCTTTCGGTTTATGTTGGTATCACTATTATTGATTTATCATTGCCTATTTACCACAATATATTTATGTTTATGCACTAGGGTGCATAGTACTCACTGTACACCCATTTTAGTGCACATCAACCCAGGTACACATCACAGGTATAAGGTAGACACCCATTCTAGTGTCATACCTATCCCCTGATTTGTGACACAAGTGAATTTTAGCGCACCTGATTTATTTTCTTTATTTTGCATCACCATTTGGTTCTAAGGTAGCAGCTTATTCACATAATTGATCCTGCACACATTTATTCTTTATATACATACATCTGTTATTTTTCAAAGCTGAACACTTTACACTCTACCATGCTCAGATAGCAGAGGTATAGATATACAGTACCATATTTATATATCATGTATACTGTTTTAGGTCTCCTCTGCAAAGAATTTTATCCTGCAATTACTTTGCTGACCATGTTGATTGGATTAACCGATGGTAGGAATAGAACATTTGAAGGAATAGATCAGGGGTTGGCAACCTGCATTTCAGCTGTTGTGAACCTAGAAGTCCCATGAAATATTGGCTACAGGCAAGAGTTTAAGAGAAATATACAAGATAGGATTTATTATTGTGCTACAGGTTTTACATGAAGTTGAGCATCCCAAGTAAAAATGTGTACATTAACCACTTTACCACTGGAGGATTTTGCTGTCTTACGTCCAGGCCACTTTTGCTTAGATTTTTACTTTTTGCGCTATAAACAAAAAAGGGCGTTTATTTTGAAAAAATAACAATATTTTTAACATTTTTTTATATGAAATTCCCCCCCCAAAAAATGTAAAAATCAAAATTTTTTTAAATTTTTGGCCAATTTGTTTCCTGCTACCTATGTTTGGTAAAAAAAATCGCAATAAGCATATTTTGATTGGTTTGTGCAAAAGTTATTGCGTTTACTAACTAAGGGAAAGATTTTTGTCATTTTTGGTGTTTTTTTTTTAACGAGTAATGGCGGCGATCTGCGATTTTTTTTTGCGGGACTGCGACATTGCGGCGGACAGATCGGACCCTTGACTGACATTTTTGACACTTTTGGGGGTACCAGTGACATTACTGCAGTAATCAGTGCTATATATATGCACTGTTACTGTAAAAATGACACTGGCAGGGAAGGGGTTAACTTTATTGGAGAGGGAGGGGTTAATGTATGCCTGGTGCTTACTGACGTGTATGGGGGGAGGTGACTGAGTGAGTCAGGGACAGATCGCATGTTCAGCTATGCTGAACACTGCAATCTGTCACTCCCTGTCACTTAGGAGATCCGCCCGCTCGGTTTACACAAGTGGGCGGATCTCCAAACTCGATTCCCCGACAATCGGGGAAGAGCAGCGGCGATCTCAGCCGCTCCTCCCCTGGCCCGACTCCCGCTGTGACTGAAAACAGCGGGAGCGTGCCTCCGACGGCGCGCGAGCGCCGCCTACAGGGGGAGGAGTCCAGCGACGTAGTACTACGTCGCTAGACGATAACGAGCCACATTGCTGCAGTAGCAGCAATGTGAGCAGACGGCAAGTGGTTAAAATACACACCCAATATAAATTTGCGAAATAAAAACACATTTTTAGATGGGAACAAGCAGAGATGATCACCCAGTGGTCAGGCTCCCCAATTATACTATCCCCAGCCATGGGTCTACTTTTTGCCTCTCTGCCAGGGGTGCCTGCTCCCACACAAAAGCTGGCCCACATTCTATTCTGCTGTATCCACTGGGCAATTGCCCTGAATTGGCGATCCCCTTCGGTACCCTGGGTCCAGGTAATCCAGAGAATCGAGACCATCAAACTAATGGAACAAATTCACCACACTATTTATGACATCATGCTCATCTTTCATAATAAATGGATGAGTTGGGTGTAGATGGGGTCCTCTAGTCTCATGGTGATGCCATCAGAGAAAGTGTGGGGTGGTAGGGGTGGGAAGAAGGGGGACGTCCTCAGGGACACTTGAGGAGAGGAGCTGCCCCCTCCATTTACAAATCGCTGTCTTTATTGAACCTGTTATACCCGTTTCAGATTTGTTCATCGTGTTGTTGTTATTATTCTTTCCCTCTTTACTTTCTCCTTTCTCTCCTACTATTCTTTCTTTCCTTACTAGCACCTACTTGTAATACGTACAGTTATATTGCTAGCTCCAAGCCTTCAGTATTAGCCAAAGTAAAGTTTACGGACTATAGTGGGCATATGTATTCCAGTAATTTGCCTTTCGACCTGGGTACATACATTTTTTCCAGTCAAATCAATGGTGCAATATGCCTTAACCGACCACATGGGTCATAGTGGGTTATATGTCTGCAATTAAGCCTTTTGTGTGAGCAAGTACATCTATGTCTACTTACTGTATATGTGGAATGTTGTACATTTTCTCTTTGTTTTATCTTTCAATAAACGTTTGTATTAAAAAAAAAACCCACATTTTTAGAAGCGAGTCATGCAGAGCACAGGAAGGCACAGATACGTACAGTGAGGAAAAAAGTATTTGATCCCCTGCTGATTTTGTACATTTGCCCACTGACAAAGAAATGATCAGTCTATTATTTTAATGGTAAGTTAATTTTAACAGTGAGAGACAGAATAACAACATAAATATCCAGAAAAACACATTTCAAAAAAGTTATAAATTGATTTTCATTTTAATGAGTCAAAAAAGTATTTGATCCCCTATCAATCAGCAAGGTTTCTGGCTCCCAGGTGTCTTCTATACAGGTAGGGAGCTAAGATTAGGAGCAATCTCTTAAAGGGAGTGCTCCTAATTTCAGCTTGTTACCTATATAAAAGACACCTGTCAATCAATCAATCAATCAATCAATCAGATTCCAATCTCTCCACCATAGCCAAGACCAAAGAGCTGTCTATGGATATCAGGTACAAGATTTCAGACCTACAAAATGCTGGAATTGGCTACAAGACCATCTCAGGTCAGCTTGGTGAGAGGGTGACAACAGTTGGTGTGATTATTCGCAAATGGAAGAAACCCAAAATAACTGTCAATCTCCCTCAGTCTGGGGCTCCATGCAAGATCTCACCTCATGGAGTTTCAATGACCATGAGAAGGGTGAGGAAACAGCCCAGAACTATATGGGAGAATCTTATGAATGAGCTCAAGGCAGCTGGGACCATAGTCACAAAGCAAACGATTGGTAACACAATAAGCCACGAAGGACTGAAATCCTACAGTGCCTGCAAGCTCCCCCTGCTCAAGAAAGCACATGTACAGGCCTGTTTAAAGTTTGCTGATGAGCAGTTGAATGATTCAGAGGAGAACTGGGTGAAAGTGTTGTGGTCAGATGGGATCAAAATCAAGGTCTTTGGCATCAACTCAACTTGCCGTGTTTGGAGGCGGAGGAATGCTGCCTATGACCCCAAGAACACCATCCCCGCGATGAACATGGAGGTGCAAATATTATGCTTTGGGGGTGTTTTTCTGCTAAAGGGACAGGACAACTTCACCGCATTAAAAGGACAATGGACGGGGCAATGTACCGTCAAATATTGGGTGAGAACCTTCTTCCCTCAGCCAGGGCATTAAAAATGAGTCTTGGTTGGGTATTCTAGCATGACAATGACCAAAAACACATGGCCAAGGCAACAAAGGAGTGGCTCAAGAAGAAGCACATTAAAGCCCTGGAGTCTCCAGACCTTAAATTCATAGCAAATATGTGGAGGAAGCTGAAGGTTTGAGTTACCAAACGTCAGCCTCGAAACCTTAAGATCTGGATCTGAAATTTTAGAGGTTGACCAAAGAGCCCAGAAAAGTGGCCTCCAAACAGACAGCAGCATTAGATTGAGGGCTTGCAAAACTAGCATCACCGCCCAGTAATAGACCTGAAAGTTGGGCAGTGCCAACCCCCAAAACTAGTAGGTGGATTTGGCGAGCCTGGGCAGCGTGCCATTTCATATAAAGGAGTTCACACATGTATCAACCTCACAAAAGAAGGAAACAGGGATCCAAATAGGACAGTTCCAAAAATTGTAGTTGAACTTAGGCTAGAGCATCATTTTGAAAAGGTTGATGCGACCAAGGAAGTAAAGCAGAAGTAAAGCGGCAGCTCAGCCCAAGATGAACAGAGAAATTTAAGAACCCATAATACTGGGAGAAGATTGCGATTGAAAAAGCGAGGAAGGTCGCGGGACATGTAGACCCCCAAGTATTTGAATTCAGTCACCCAACACAATGCAGAGGGACCGGCAGAATTGACAGTTTGCTGGTCCAGGGGGAGAAGAAGAGACTTTGACCAATTGATTCTAATGTCTGAGAGGGATCCAAAGATGTTACAGATGCGTAAAGTGGCCAATGCATAATCCTGTGGATCCTTGCCAGGTTTAGGCACCAACACAATGACAGCCTCTTCCATAGTGTCAGGTAAGGAAGACAGAGAAGAGAATTCAGTAAATAGAGCAGTAGGTTTAGGAGCAATCATTTTCTGAAATTGTGAATAATTTTCTTTCAGAAGGCCATCAGCCCCAGGAGTTTTGCCACTTTGTAAGCCACCAATGGCCCCCTGGACCTCCTCCACAGTTGAGCCCGCATCTAATCTGTCCCAATCTGGGTCAGCAAGGGTAGGAAAATAAATTGTGTCAAGAAAAGTAGCATGAGTAGAGGGAAAAAATGAGCACGAGAGGTCCTTAAAGTGGATGTAAACCCCCATTCATGAAATTTGACACATATATCTGTAGTGTTTACTTATCTCTCTCCAAAGCCCTAAGTCCTGTGTCTTTCTGCTGCTCTGTCCTAGCATAAAAACTTCTGACAAGATCTCCAACACAGGAGATAAAAGTAGCTTGTAATTGCTGTCGGGGAGGGTGCATAGAGATAGATTAGCAGAGAACTTGTTTATTCACAGCACAGCTCTGTATGTTTCTTCCTACTTCTGCCTATGTGGAGGGGGGTGCCTTTCCTCCAATCAGCTGTCACACAGGGAATGCCAAGACTCCACACCCAGTGCTGGAAAAGGAAGACAAATTCCAACACGATGTTCACTTTCTAAACAGTGTAGAAAGCTGAAGACAGCAGATATACAAATAAAACTTACACAGGGAGATTTTTTTCATCTCTGTGTATCATCTGAGGCTGTTTACTTCACTGGGTATATGTGAGGGTTTACATCCACTTTAAAGAATTAAAAAAAAACGAGCATTAATATGGTCATGCGAGGAAAGCAAACTACCCCTCCCATCTCTAGTACTACCAATGTTCATGATCGGAGCCTGACTCTTGGCCAACCATACAAGCTGCTTCCCATTTATGTTCACATATTTGAACACCCTCTGGGCTGAGTAGAGCAAAGCCTTCTTGGTCTGCTTCACCAGCTTAAGTGAGAACTGCTTTAGAACCCAACGCCAAGTGAGGTATTACTCTTGGTCAGGCGGCCTCCAAATTAGTTGGTGAGGTGGTTTAACTGGAGGGGGAGGAGGTGGGTATGGTTGCTGGGGATAAGGTGGGATTTGGCCCATGGATGGGTAGTGAGCGTATGTGCTGCATTGATTAGAAGAGATATGTTAAATTCTACCATTACCTGAATGAGTGGCTGGAGGTGGAGTTGTGCTTTGAGAGGGAGGTGGTGCAGTATTAGGTATACATGCCCCCAAGTTCTACAGAGGTAAATGTTTTATTGGTCTCAAACATTGCCTATCTTAGTTGCAATTGTAGATGTTGTGGAATAATGTTAAGAAAGCCAGAAAGGCTAAGAAGAAAGATGTCACTAACACTACTTAGTATGTGTCAGCCAAATTCTTTAATATGCTGACCACTTCCTCTAAAATCTTATATTGAGGACGACAGGCTGGTTTGCTTGGGGCTCGTTCCATGTGATGAATAGAGCACGCTAAGACCAGTCTCCTCCGGGATTTCAATATTGTCAGGGATCTGTGCTAAGGATATCTCTTCAGTTTCTCCATTCTGCTATTGTCCCTTCCAACTGCAATTTGTGCTGCTTAAGAAAAAAAAAAAAAACTTACATACATTGCAGATTAGTCTAGGGAAAATGGTTGTCCGTGCATGCCTACATTAGGTGATCTACTTTTTGCCTCCCTCATTTGCCTTTTATGCTGATTGTAGTTATCCTTTGTGGATCTTGAGAAGACTAACTGCAAAAAAAGGTATTTTTTCCACATAAACAAAGTTACTTTTACATACATTTGATTTTGGGAACATAATCACAGCATATGGGTTGTGATGTTCTCCTTGCTGTTTTGCTGAAGACATGTAAAATGGCAACTCCTTAGAGAATTTTATAGCATTGTAGTCATTTTGTTCTGCTAACTTGCAAGGCTTTTGTCAACCAGAAATTAGGACCTTGAGCTCTATCTATCTATCACTGTCTACAATGCTTAAAGTGGAACTAAACCCATCGATTCAATAGTTTCATAAACCAGTTACATGCCGGAAATTATATCTGTCACATGGGTTGTGCGCTCAACCAAACTGTCAAATCATCCAATGGCTGGTGTCATAATTGTTTTTTTTTTTTTTTATATCTATGTATATAAAAAATATCTGGTAGTATCATTGCCAAAGCGTGGCAATGTCTGTCAACAAAAGATGGTCTACTTACAAATTAGTACAAAATTCTGCCACAGGGGGCTTATACAGGAGGATGCTCTGAAACCGTCTCTCCCGGGAGCATGTATGTTATCTTGTATTCAAACATTTTTAACATTGTCATTATTTGTTGTACTCAATAAAATCGATGAACATTCATATTTTTTTAAACAAGCAAAAAATTGGGGGAGCAAACCCTGCACATGTATATCTAAAGCCGGTGCAGCTATGAACCAAGTGACATGTATATTAAAAAAGAATAGCGCACACATGCAAAAGAAATGACTATCAAATGTGGAGATTCTTTTTTAATATTCATATTTTTATGTCTTTGCTCTACAATCAGACTCAGTTTTATGCCTCACTCAAAGTCCCAACCCCTTTTTATATTTGTCTTCGAATATTAGGGATAAGGTACAACGTTGAGTCGTAACCTCTTTCAAAGTCCCAACCCCTCTCCTTATACAAACTATAGTATATATACACTGGAATTTTTTTTTATATGCTAGTAATGGCAACTTATAATGGGACTGCGATATTGTGATGGACAATCAGACAGTAACTGGCACTTTTGACACTTTGGGGTCGATTCACTAAGAGTTAAATAACAGCAAATAAAAATGCAGTAAAATACTGCATGCGATAAATCAGTTGTTCCCTCGTGACGTCAGACCGATGCATGCTGGGTCAGTGATTTCACAGCCCGTCCTTACCTATATAAGAACTGTCAAATGGCGAAGGAGGCAGTCAGCGGCCAGCCGTCCTCGGGAGCAGGACTCTTTTTTTTTGTTTCTTTTTCACGTTCCGGTGGTGTGTGGGCAATGTACTTGACGATAGATTTACATGGGGGGACATCGTTTTTTTATTTTTAATAAAGGAATTGTCAATAACTATCTCTGGGTTTTTCTTACTTTTTGACACTTTTTTGGTGAATGGGTAGGGTTACAATGTACCCTATACTCATTCACATGGGGGGGCTGGGACCTAGGGGCCCCCTTATTAAAGGGGGCTACCAGATTCCAATAAGCCCCCTGCCTGCAGACCCCCACAACCACTAGCCACAGTTGTGGGGAATATGTCCTTGTCCCCATCAACATGGGTACAAGGTGCTTTAGGATGAGGGAGCCCCAAAGTATCCACCCCCCCATGGTGAGGGCACATGACCCTTTCCTGACCCGCCGGGCTGCATACTCAGCTAAGGGTCGGGTATAGATTTTTGGGGGGACCCCACGCTGTTTTTTCACATACTTTTTATTTGTCTGCCTTTTTTTTTTTTTACAATCATCTGTTGGGGGGAAGCCACTGACAGCTGATGAGTCATCGGTTGTTCAGGAAGCGGTGGCCGGCTTCCTGACCCCCTGCTTAGTAACCAGCTATTTGTGAAAAAACAGCCTGGGGTCTGTCTGTATTTGTCTGTATTTGACAAATACTGCTTGTAATGCCGCCAGCTAAACCCTGGTGGTAATTATTGCATGCTTTTTAATGCTCCGTTTGTGAATTGGAATTAAGAGCTTTTTATGCAGTATTTACCAGCACATTTTTTCTTTTTTGTAAATACCGCATAAGCGTTATTTTTTTGTTCTGTGAATTTGGACTTATTTACTGCATGAGATAATTTATGCAAATGAGTAACATGACATGATACCCTTATCGTATGTGGTAAACTTTAGCGAATCTACCTTTTTGTGGGAGCCAGTGACACTAATAAAGTGATCAGTGCTAAAAATATGAACTGTCACTGTACTAATGACACTGGCTGGGAAGAGGTTAAACATCTAAAGCGATCAAATGGTTAACTGTGTGCCTAGCCAGTGTTTTTTGTATTGTGTTAGGTGCTTTTACTAACGGAAGTGATGTATTTTATTCCCTGCTTTGCAGAGACACAAAATCCATCACTTCCCTCCGTATCAGAATGAAACTCTACCTTGTATACATAGGCAGATCTCGGTTCTGTGTCTGTGCTGATGAACAGCAGGTTCGGGTGGACATCCAGTGAGTAATCACAGCAAAAGTGGCCACCGGTGGCATGCGCCCCCCTAGGCGGCAGTGCAGGATCACAAATAAATACGCCATTCTGCGCAGGAGGGCTGCCCTGTAGCAGTATATCTGCTATTAAGTGACTAGATAAAACAAACATGTTATACTTACCTCCTGCTTTATGTAATGGTTTTGCACAGATCATCTCAGATCTTCCACGATTCATCCTCCTCTTCTTGGGTCCCTCGCCGGTGCTCTTACCTCTTCCTCTTCTCCGTGTGCCACCATAGAAACCACTTCCTATGTTGGCCCGCATGTGAGCTCAATCCTGAGCGAGGCTGTGTGCATCTTGCCCCCTGCTGCCTCATCACAGGATTTGATTGACAGCAGCAGGAGCCAATGGCTCTCATTTCTCTCACTTCTCTTGTCTTGTGAGGCGAAAGAGAGAGAGCAGCACCGATTATCTAGAGCACAGCGCTGGATCGAGATTGGGCTCAGATGAGTTGAACATGAAAGGTTTTTTACCTTAAAGTGGTTGTAAACCCACTTTGATTACTTTTACCTATAGGTAAGCCTGTAATAAGGCTTACCTATAGGTGCTGTAAATATCTCCTAAACTTGCACTGTTTGGGAGATATTTACATTGCATGCAGCCGATGACATCATTGCTGCATGCGCTCTGAAGAAACGGCCTGTGCCACGACTGTTGGCTCCTGCGTGCATGCACGGGAGTGACGTCACGCGGCTCCGGCCAGTAATACAGCCGGAGTCTGCAGACCCAGAAGGTGAAGATGGATGCGGCCGGCAGTGGGGACATCGTGGGTTTCGTTGCAGGTAAGTGTCACATAATGTGCTAGTATGCGATGCATACTAGCACATTATGCATTTACTTTGCAGGTTAAAAAAAGTAAAAAAAAGGTAAGAGTTTATTTCCTCTTTAACCACTTCCCTCAAACCGACATACCTGTACATCGGCTTGAAGAAGTTGTTGTACCTGGGGTGATGCCTGCAGCTATAGGCATCACCCTGGGAACCTTTTTTTATAAAGCCGGCGGTCGGATTTCTGGGGATAACAACGAATGCGGCTCAGCAGCCACTCGGCTGCTATCACAGGGAGTTGGATAGGACGCCCCCCCTCCCACTGCTTCCGCCACTCTGCCAGGGTCTCCCCTCTTATCAGGAGACCCGAGCACACCAGCCAGCACGTCCGTCGGCTGGTCAGAGTCCTGAACGAAGCAAGATTTGTCTCCAGATTTGGGTTTGATCTGGTCTCAGAGGAAGTAACCCGGCTGCCAATGGCGCCGATTTTAAAAAAGTGGCAATATTCAAAAATGCAGATTTTGGCGTTTTGAATACTTTTAAGTGCAAAGGAGGTATTTGGTGTCATTTAGACCCCAGATCCCCTCATAAAGAGTACCTGTCACTGCCTATTACTGTAACAATGGATGTTTACCCTTGTGACAGCAATAAAAGTGATCAGATTTTTTTTTTTAAATAAACAGTGAAAAAAATTGAAAAAAAAATAAAAAAATTGTAAGTGCCCGTCCCTGTGTGCTCCCGCACCAAAGAAAACGCATACGTAAGTCACGCCCGCAAATTTAAACGGTGTTCAAATCATACATGTGATATATTGCCCCAATCATCAGAGCAAGAGCAATAATTCTCCTCTGTAACTCTAAACTGGTAACTGTTAAAATTACTGTGGTAACTGTTAAAATGTTTTAAAGCGTTGCCTATGGAGATTTTTAAGTACCATAGTTTGTTGCCATTCCACGAGTGTGTGCAATTTTAACCACTTGCCAACCGCTCAATGAGCTGGTACTGCGGCAAAGTGGCTCGTTATTGTCTGGCGACGTAGACCTATGTCACCAGCCTCTCCCCTCTCTCGGAGGCGCGCTCTCGCTGTATTCAGACACAGCGGGAGTCGGGCCAGGGGAGGAGAGGTGGTGATCACCGCCGCTCTTCCCCGATCATCGGGGATCGAGTGAGGAAATCCGCCCGCTTGTTTAACCACTTGCCTACAGTGCACTTTCACCCCCTTCCTGCCCAGACCGATTTTCAGCTTTCAGCGCTCTCACACTTTGACTGAGAATTACTCAGTCATGCAACACTGTACCCATACAAAAATTGTGTCCTTTTTTTCACACAAATAGAGCTTTCTTTTGATGGTATTTGATCAATACTGGGTTTTTTATTTTTTGTGCTATAAATAAAAAAAGACTGAAAATATCGTGAAAAAAACGCATTTTTCTTTGTTTCTGTCATAAAATTTTGCAAATTAGTCATTTTTCTTCACAAATTTTGGCCAAAATTTATACTGCTACTTATCTTTGGTAAAAAAAAACCCAAATAAGTGTATATTATTTGGTCTTTGTGAAAGTTATAGAGTCCACAAGTTATGGTGCTATTCATTGAAAATTGATCACACTTGATCACACCTGATGTACTGAAGGCCTATCTCATTTCTTGAGACACTAAAAGGTCAAGAAAGTACAAATACCCCCCAAATGATCCCTTTTTGGAAAGTAGACATTCCAAGGTATTTAATAAGGGGCATGATGAGTTTTTTGAAGTTGTAATTTTTTCCCACAATGCTTTGCAAAATGAAGATTTATTTTTTTTTATTTTTTATTTTTTACAAATTGCCGTATTAACAGGTTATTTCTCTCACACAGCACATGTATACTTGCAACTACACCCCAAAACACATTCTACTACTCCTCCTGAGTATGGCGATACCACATGTGTGAGACTTTTTCACAGCCTGGGCACATACAGAGGCCTAACATCCGAGTAGCAGCGTCCGGCATTCTAGGAGCACAAATTACACATATCATTTCCTAACAACCTATCGCACTTTTGAAGGCCCTGGAGCACCAGGACAATGGAAACCCCCATAAAATGACCCCATTTTGGAAAGCAAACAGCCCAACGTATAATTTTTGAGGCATAATGAGTCTTTTGAATATGTAATTTTTTTCCACAAGTTTTTGGAAAATGTGGAAAGAAAATGAAAACACATTTTTTTTACACAAAGCTGTCCATTTATGCAATATTTCTAACACATCGCATGTACATAGCAAAACTTGCACCCCAAAATACATTCTGCTATTCCTCCTGAGTATGGCGATACCACATGTGTAACACTTTTTCACAGCCTGGCCACATACATAGGCCTAACATCCAAGTAGCGCTTTACTCAAAGTTGTCCATTTATCCACTTTAAGACTGGGCCTATTTTTGACACTTGGTGTTTACAAGCTAAAATCATTTTTTTTGCTAGAAAACTACTTTGAACCCCCAAACATTATATATTTTTTTTTAGCAGAGACCCTAGAGAATAAAATGGAGATCGTTGCAATATTTTTTATCACACCATATTTGCGCAGCAGTCTTCCAAATGCGATTTTTTTGAAAAAAATTCACTTTTTTTAACTAAAAAATAAGAAAACAGTAAATTTAGCCCAATTTTTTTCCATAATGTGAAAGATAATGTTACGCTGAGTAATTAGATACCCAACATGTCATGCTTCAAAATTGCGCATGCTCACAGAATGGCGCCAAACATTGGTACTTAAAAATCCCCATAGGCAACATTTTAAAAATTTCTGCAGGTTACTAGCTTAGAGTTACAGAGGAGGTCTAGGGCTCAAATTATTGC
This sequence comes from Pelophylax lessonae, assembly GCF_965119305.1. Taxonomy (NCBI): domain Eukaryota; kingdom Metazoa; phylum Chordata; class Amphibia; order Anura; family Ranidae; genus Pelophylax; species Pelophylax lessonae. The sequence continues at coordinate 406,073,226 of NC_138768.1, read as the reverse complement.
ACTCGCTCTAACGATCGCGGCGATACCTCACATGTATGATTTGAACACCGTTTACATATGTGGACGGGACTTGCGTATGCATTTGCTTCTGCGCGTGAGCTAACGGGGACAGGGCGCTTTAATTTTTTTTTTTTTTTTTTTCCTATTTATTTTATTTATTATTTTTTTATTTTTACACAGTTTAAAAAAAAAAATGTTTTGATCATTTTTATTCCTATTACAAGGAATGTAAACATCCCTTGTAATAGAAATAGGCATGACAGGTCCTCTTTATTGTGAGATCTGGGGTCAAAAAGACCTCACACCTCACAACTACACTAAAAAAGGGAAAAAAAAAAAAAAAATTGTTGAAAGAGGAAAAAAAAAAAAGCAAAAAAAAAAAGCGGCCCTTTAATCCGGTTGCTAGGCAACGTCTTTTGACGTAGCTCCGGTCCTCCAAGACCATAGAGTTGAGTGAGGGCCATCTTGCCCTCACTCGACTTCCTGTCTCTGAGGGTTCGGGACCGGATAGTTTTCCCCGCTGCCGGTGGGTCCGGTAAGCTGGGAAAACGTCTGGGACGCGGCAGGAGGGGGGGGGGCACCTCTTCCCCTGCACCGTAAGGGTAATTCCGCGGCGAATCCGCCACTGGGACCACCCTTATCTGAAAGCCGACCGCCCGCCGTTTCAAAAAATACCGGGGTTATGGCAGCTATCTGCTGCCATAACCCCAGTATTTAGCTTTTAATGGCCGACGCATATAGTCGTTAGGCGGTCAGTAAGTGATTGCATGTATATGGCAAACAGGTGACGATGACTGACGGGGTGACAGGTGACGATGACTGATGGGGTGACAGGTGACGATGACTGATGGGGTGACAGGTGACGATGACTGATGGGGTGACAGGTGACGATGACTGATGGGGTGACGGGTGACGATGACTGATGGGGTGACAGGTGACGATGATTGATGAGGTGACAGGTGACGATGATTGATGGGGTGACAGGTGACGATGATTGATGGGGTGACAGATGACAGTCACTGACGGGGTGACATATGACGATGATTGATGGGGTGACAAGTGACGATCACTGATGGGGTGTCAAGTGACGATGACTGATGGGGTGACAGGTGACGATGACTGATGGGGTGACAGGTGACGGTGATTGATGGGGTGACAGGTGACGGGCGATGGTCACTGATGGGTGACAGGTGACGGGCGATGGTCACTGATGGGTGACAGGTGACGGCGATGGTGCAAGGCGGTACTGATGGCAGTCTCTGGTGACCGGTGAACTTTAGGCTACGTTCACATGTGAGCGTAGCGATCGCGGGCAGAATCACTGCGATTCTGCCCGTGATCCAGAAATCATTGCAAATTGCGGGACGCCTGTGCGTTGCCCCTGATTTGCAATAGCACCCCAAACGCTGTGCGATGTTGCCGCCATTTCCGCCTGCCGAATCGCGGTAACATCGCGCAAACAACGCATGACGCTCCAAATAAAAACTCTTGTACCTTTTTTGGGCGTCATGCGATGTTTGCGCGATGTTACCGCGATTCGGCAGGCGGAAATGGCGGCAACATCGCACAGCGTTTGGGGTGCTATTGCAAATCAGGGGCAACGCACAGGCGTCCCGCGATTTGCAATGATTTCCGGATCGCGGGCAGAATCGCAGTGATTCTGCCCGCGATCGCTACGCTCACATGTGAACGTTATGGGTGTCAATTTCTGGGCACTGATGAGGTGACTGTTGGGTGACAGGTGACATTGGGGGGGGGGCTAAGGACTGTGTGGGGACATTTATTAGTGTGATTTTACATTTTACAGGTACACAGAGCAGTAACTCACTATTTCTAGCTCTTCTCTCCTCACACTGGAAACTGTATGAGGAGAGAAGAGCTAGTAACACTGAGTTACTGCTCTTTGTTTACATTTTGTGATCGGCTGTGAATGGATTCACAGCCGATCACTTAGTAAACAGTCACTGTCAAGTGACTGTTTACTACCGCCGGTGACAGCTGTGTTCCTACGGAACACAGTGCCACCGACATGACCGCGCTGCGCGCTCCCGATCGCGCATGCGCGGTCATCTGGTGGGCGCCTTCATTGTGATCGGCTGTGTCATTGGAACACAGCCGATCACGTGGGAAACAGCCACGCCCATTGGCTGTTTCCCCCCTGCCGGTGACGGGGGGTGTCCCGGGGACACCCCGACACCGGCAGTGCAGGGCGGCGCGCACGCGATCGCGCGCCTGCCCTGCTTAAAGTGCCGCCGTCATATGACGGCGGCCCAGGATAATGGTCGCTCCGCTCCGCCGTCATATGACGGCGGGCGGGCGGCAAGCGGTTAAACAAAGCGGGCGGATCTCCTATGTGACAGACAGGGACAGATTATAGGATTCAGCATAGCTGAACCTGCGATCTGTGTCTGTCACACAACCCCCTCCCCCCACACACGTCAGTAAGCATAAGGCATACATTTAACCCCTTGATCACCAATAAAGTTAACCCCTTCCCTGCCAGTGTCATTATTACAGTAACAGTGCATATTTATAGCACTGATTACTTTAGTAATGTCACTGGTACCCCCAAAAGTGTAAAAAATGTCAGTTAGTTGTCCGATCTGTTCGCAGCAATGTCGCAGTCCCGCAAAAAAATCGCAGATCGCCCCTATTACTAGTAAAAAATAAATAAACAATAAAAATGACAAATCTTTCCCGTAGTTAGTAAACGCGATAACTTTTGCGCAAACCAATCAAAATATGCTTATTGTGATTTTTTTTACCAAAAATATGTAGCAGAAAACAAATTGGCCTAAAATGTTAAAAAATTTTGATTTTTACATTTTTTTGGGAATGTTATATATCAGAATGTAAAAAATATTGTGTTTTTTTTTTCAAAATTGTTGCTCTTTTTTTCAAAAACTTTAAATCGCACAGGTGATCAAATACCACCAAAAGAAAGCTCTATTTGTGGGGAAAAAAGGACATAAATTTAATTTGGGTACAGCTTCGCACAACCGCGCAATTGTCCGTTAAAATAACGCAGTGCCGAATCGCAAAATATAGCCTGGTCAGGAGTGGGGTAAAATCTTCCAGTCTTAAAGCTCATTGAGAATTTTTTTGTCAAAGACATGTAGCTAAATACATTTTGGCCTAAATATATGACAAAAATTGAATATATTGGATATTTTTTAACTGTCAAAGTAGAAAATGTCAATTTTTTCGCAAAATTTTCGCTCTTTTTTTATCAATATCGCAAAAAAATGAAAAGCGCAGAGGTGATCAAATACCACCAAAAGGAAGCTCTGTTTGTGGGGAAAAAAATGACGGAAATTTTGTTTGGGTACAGGATTGCATGACCGTGCAATTGTCAGTTAAAGTCGCGCAGTGCCAAGTTGCAAAAAGTGGCCTGGACGTAAAGCAGGAAAATCCTCCGGAGGTAAAGTGGTTAAACTGTAACATATTAGGTATCTATTTATTTGGGGTGACATCATCTTTCACAATAAACTAAAAAATTGGGCTAACTTTACTGTTTTGTATTTTTTTAATTTAGTGAAGTGTATTTTTCCCCAAAAAAAGTGTTTAAAAGACCGCTGCGCGAATACTGTGTGACATAAAATTTTGCAACGACCTGGGACCATTTTATTCTCCACAGTCATGTGTCAGAATTACACTTGGTCCTTAAGTGGTTAATACAGAGAATGTATTTAGGTTAAAAAAAAAAAAACTCTATCCTTTACAACTACTTTCCTTTACCACCAGTTTCCTAATCTGTAAGCATATGTCTAGAATGAGAATGTATGGAAGCATGGTAGTCCCCTCTAATTTATATAAAATGTATTTTAAATGAATAATTGGGTTTTCAGAGTTTTCTGTAGTGGATTACTCTTTTTATTGTTTGTGCAAAACAATTCCTCAAAAACCTGTGTTGAGACAATGCAAAAAAAAAAAAAACAATTCAGAAGACCTAAGGGCCCATTAAGATCGGTGAAATAATACATTTTTTTTTATTTTTAACAGCATAAATTACAATACAAAGGTGGAAGGTTAAAAAATTGAAACATAACTAATATTTACCTTGAAAAAAAGGAAAAATATTTATTTGGATATTTTTGTAGGTATATTTATCAACAAATTTACAGCAGATTATGAATGTGAAGTGTGTGTATGATTTTTTTTTTCCCTAGTGAAATATTTAGTTTACAACTCTAACTTTATGAACAATATGGCAAAATTGGAAACTATTTATCTCCATTTTGCAGTATTTCTACAACAGATTATCTTATCTTTACCTTGACATTCTATCACAGGTTATGTTCTAGAGGCCAAATTTTTATAGTAATATGGGTTCAGAGGTACTTTAATTCAGATGCAGCCCTTTGTTATACAGATCTTTTAGGAAAGCGTTAATAAAATGAGGTCCACTTTCTGCTTTCCAATAACCTACTGCTTCAAACACAATAGAAATGTGTCTGTTTTGTGATATTTTAGCCTTTCATACAATGTACAGCTTATTTTTAACACATCTTGCAGTTAATTAATGTGTCTCAAATATGCACCAGAATATAAAAACAGTCAAAAAATGTGTGACTGTGTTTGAAGTTATCGACCTGTGTGTTATTTTTATCATTTGTGTTATACTTCTCAGTTTATTGTTATACTTAATTCTTAATCTTTGACAGCATATTGATTCATTTATTTTAAAGTTTTATTATTAAGCATAGGAATGCGCACGGGGTGTGCCGAGTGTGCCTGGGCACACCCAAATCACCCAATGCACAGTGGTATATAATTCATTGTGCAGAAGTGTGCACACTGTGCCCTGTCACATACTATACACCCCGAGTAATCAATCCTATTTGATCAGCAGCGCTGGATTTGCTGCATCATCTGCCTGTCATTACCGACTGGAAGGTTTCTGCCTGCAAGCTATGGGTGGGTGCACTGTGCTGTGCCGATTCTGTGATATCTTAATATCTTGCCCAAGCATAGTGTGCTATATGAATAGGATGAAGGAGGCTGAAGCTGCTCCACCTCCCATCCTATCCCTGCTGTAGCTGCCCTCCCACTCAACTTGCACACACTGCTGTGAAAGGGCTTGCTATGGAGGTAGCAAACTTAAAAATACAGCCTGCAGCATCTCTAGATCCTGGCTGCCTGGGTGTAGAGGAGACAAGCCTGGGGCCATAACTGGTGAGTGCAGGTATGATGAACACTCCCTCTCTCTCCCCCTCTCTCTTATCTCCCCCTTACCCTCTCATCCCCCTTCTCTCTCATCCCCCCTCTCTCTCACCTCCCTCTCTCTTTTTCTCACCTCCTCTCTTTCCAACCCCCCTTTCTCTCACTCCCCCTCTCTCTCTTATCCCCCCTCTCTCACCCTCCTGTTTCTCTCATCCCCCTTTCTCCCACCCCCACTCTCTCCCTCACAACCCCCCCCCCGACCCGGTACTCCTTCAACCATTTCTATGGTTATATATATATATTTCTTTCTCTCTCTTCCTCTCTCTTAAATCTCAATAGGGAAAAATATCATGATGAATAATGAGATGACGGATGGTTTCCTGGGGTATTTCCTCCCGGATCTGGACCAGGGCATCACTGAGCTCCTAAACAGACTGAGGTGCAACGTGGCGGCGTTGAAAGGACCGAAACATAATGTTCCAGAGGTGTTCTATTGGATTTAGGTCAGGCAAATGTGGGGGCTATTCAATGCTATCAATTCCTTCATTCTCCAGGAACTGGCTGCATACTCTCGCCACATAAGGCCGAGCAGTCAGGGTGCCATTGTGTAGCCTGTAGAGGTCTGTGCATCCCTCCATAGATATATCTCTCCAGACCATCACTGACCCACCACTAAACCAGTCATGCTGAATGATGTTACAGGCAGCATAACATTCTCCCCAGCTTCTCAAGACCCTTTAACATCTGTCACATGTGCTCAGGGTGAACCTGCTCTCATCTGCGAAAAGCACAGGGCACCAGTGGCAGACCTGCCAATTCTGGTGTTCAATGGCAAATGCCAATCGAGCTCCACAGTATTGGGCAGTGAGCATGGGACTCACCAGAGGACGTCGGGCCCTCATGTCACCCTCATGAAGTCTGTTTCTGATTGTTTGGTCAGAGACATTCACACCAGTGGCCTGCTGGAGGTCATTTTGCAGGGCTCTGGCAGTGGTCATCCTGTTCCTCCTTGCACAAAGGAACAGATACCAGTCCTGCTGATGGGTTAAGGACCTTCTACGGCCCCATCTAGCTCTTCTAAAGTAACTGCCTGTGTCCTGGATTCTCCTCCATGCTCTTGAGACTGTGCTGGGAGACACAGCAAACCTTCTGGCAATGGCATGTATTAATGTGCCATCCTGGAGAAGTTGGACTGCCTGTGCAGCCTCTATAGAGTGCTATCAGTAGTGACACTGACCCTAGCCAAATGCAAAACTAGTGAAAAACAGTCAGAAAAATGAGTAGGGAAAAATAATTTCCGTGGCCTCCACCTGTAAAACCATTCCTGTTTTGGGGGTTCTCTCATGGTTGCCCATCTAGTGCACCTGATGTTCATTTCATTAACACCAAAGCATCTAAAACTGAGCATCTAAAAAATTGAAAACAACCGCCTCCACTACTTAACTGACCAGATCAATATCCCAGGAGTTTATTGCTGTGCCCTGATTAAAAATTATTTTGAGCAGTGTATATAAATATATATATATGTGTGTGTGTGTGTGTGTTTGAGCTTTGGGCTGCACACCCAAATTCAATAGGCTGCTAACACTTATGTTATCTAGTATCATTTAAAAATTAAGCACACATTTTCAATTATAAGTCTTGCTTCATTTAAGTATTACAATACACTGACATAATGAATGATACAACCGTAAGAAATACAAAGATTATCATTTCAAAACTACTACATAAATAAAGCATGTTTTACTGAAGTAAAAATATATTCACTATAAACAGATTGCACATTGACTCCCAGCAATGAAAACTCTTATGTGTATGTGAACTAAAACATGTTGGTTTTAGTTTACATACATTTGACTCAAGCTTTTTAGGCAAAGCTACCTAAAAAACTTTTTACATCAAAACTTTTTCAATCACTACTATATAGGATTAGAGCACTAAGAAGTCAGGAACAGACATCCAATAGCCGAAACATGTTGGGTTGGGCTTACCTGTGACTTCACATCACCTGGTTGGAAGGTAAGGCCATCTTGAAAGAGGGCTGACGAGGTGTATGTATAGGAGGAAAGCATGCATGTGTTTTAACCAAATGTAAGTGTGCAATGTGGTCTAGTGCTGTTTTAAACTTTAAAGAAGCAATACTACACTAACTGTGGATTTTCCTGTTGTCTGTTCTATGGTGGCATGGTTACATGGAAACCTTTGGAGGCTGCAGTTAAGCTGCATTATCAGAGAAGAATAGGGGAGAGGGGGATAACCCGTGGAGCCGGCATCATTGTAAAAGAGTGCATTGAGACCTTGTTATTAATTTAAGGAGTCGTATACAGTACATCTGGTGAATATTTTTTACAAGGATATGAGTGGAAAGGCACTGAAAATCACAAGCACTGGAGACACATTACAGTATAATAGAATTGTCCATGATATAATAATCACTTAAGATTTAGCACTGAATACTGAGATATTTGCACAAAAATGCTTTTGGACTATATGGACTATTTTGAAGAACACAAATAGCACTTTTTGTTTTGGGAGCACTTTATTAATGGATATACTGTATGCTGCACATAGAGTTCAAGCATACTTTGTCACTATATATACAGTGCCTTGCGAAAGTATTCGGCCCCCTTGTACTTTGCGACCTTTTGCCACATTTCAGGCTTCAAACATAAAGATATAAAACTGTAATTTTTTGTGAAGAATCAACAACAAGTGGGACACAATCATGAAGTGGAACGAAATTTATTGGATATTTCAAACTTCTTTAACAAATAAAAAACTGAAAAATTGGGCGTGCAAAATTATTCAGCCCCCTGATACTGTCAGCTTCAGTTTCGGGCCCCCTGTGGGACAGGAGAGCCCAGGAAGGCAGCAAGAGGGTGGACCCCCTGATCCCGCAGTTGCATGTAAAAGTGATCCAGTGGCTTTTTAGCCACTGGGATTGCTTTTACATGAAAGTGCATTGCCAGAAGAAAAAAAACAATACTGGGTTATGACAGCTGGTAAAGTCTTGGCCCCTGTATAAACACTTCAACCAGAAGACGTAGGAGTACCTCTTTTTGGAGGAAGTGCTTAAAGGACATGAATTCTTAGGAAAAAAATGTGTTATTAGCAGGATCACCAGGATAAATAATGTAGGCACCACATCTAATAACTGGTAAGCTTCTACATAATAAATATTAATTCTCAAGTTTAGTCAATATGAATCAACAGTCAAAACTTTTTATGCATTTGTGTATACAGTGGGGAAATATTAGAGCTCCTGTCATGTTTTTTATGTTTTGTTTTGCTGTCTGTGTGCCTATTTATGAGTCACTTCTTGTGTGGGCACCAGAACAACAAGTGAGCAAAATCTGTACGATGGGAACACAATAAGCAGTAACTTTTTTTTATCCCTTGGTACCTTTATTTTATTTTATGCATTGTTCCTTCTACAGATTATAATTAACCTGCCATAGAGTCCTGGTTACTTCCGCATCACCACCTTCTAGAAACGGTGTTGTCATTGTTATTACCCTGGATTTAGCTTTTTTGGAAATGGGATGTGGTGGGATATAAAGACCACTTTAATGTATTAGAGCACTTTTAAATACAGTGATATTTGACAATAAAATCTGTAGTAGAGGTACTGCAAGTAATGCACTCTACTTTACAGAAGAAAACAGAAGTAGGCACAGGAAATGTAAAATCTGTCAAATCATCGCTATATGAGGAAATCATGATTTAAGATACTTATCTCTCTGTAAACATTTTCATACCCTGCTTCTAGATACCATGATTGAAGAATACTAAAAACAAAGTTAAAAAGGCCAGCCATATGTTCTTATGGTTATAGAGTGTTCCTATTTTCAAACCCAGCAGTTAAACATTCAAATTATAATCCTCATATGGACATTTCATTTTTTTTTTAAATGTGCAGTTTTCTGGAACCTTAGAATCAATCCTTACACATGTAAATTATAAATACAGTGCCTTGCGAAAGTATTCGGCCCCCTTGAACTTTTCGACCTTTTGCCACATTTCAGGCTTCAAACATAAAGATATAAAACTGTATTTTTTTGTGAAGAATCAACAACAAGTGGGACACAATCATGAAGTGGAACGAAATTTATTGGATATTTCAAACTTTTTTAACAAATAAAAAACTAAAAAATTGGGCGTGCAAAATTATTCAGCCCCCTTAAGTTAATACTTTGTAGCGCCACCTTTTGCTGCGATTACAGCTATAAGTCGCTTGAGGTATGTCTCTATCAGTTGTGCACATTGAGAGACTGAAATTTTTGCCCATTCCCCCTTTCAAAACAGCTCGAGCTCAGTGAGGTTGGATGGAGAGCGTTTGTGAACAGCAGTTTTCAGTTCTTTCCACAGATTCTCGATTGGATTCAGGTCTGGACTTTGACTTGGCCATTCTAACACCTGGATATGTTTATTTGTGAACCATTCCATTGTAGATTTTGCTTTATGTTTTGGATCATTGTCTTGTTGGAAGACAAATCTCCGTCTCAGTCTCAGGTCTTTTGCAGACTCCATCAGGTTTTCTTCCAGAATGGTCCTGTATTTGGCTCCATCCATCTTCCCATCAATTTTAACCATCTTTCCTGTCCCTGCTGAAGAAAAGCAGGCCCAAACCATGATGTTGCCACCACCATGTTTGACAGTGGGGATGGTGTGTTCAGGGTGATGAGCTGTGTTGCTTTTACGCCAAACATAACGTTTTGCATTGTTGCCAAAAAGTTTGATTTTGGTTTCATCTGACCAGAGCACCTTCTTCCACATGTTTGGTGTGTCTCTCAGGTGGCTTGTGGCAAACTTTAAACGACACTTTTTATGGATATCTTTAAGAAATGGCTTTCTTCTTGCCACTCTTCCATAAAGGCCAGATTTGTGCAGTATACGACTGATTGTTGTCCTATGGACAGAGTCTCCCACCTCAGCTGTAGATCTCTGCAGTTCATCCAGAGTGATCATGGGCCTCTTGGCTGCATCTCTGATCAGTCTTATCCTTGTATGAGCTGAAAGTTTAGAGGGATGGCCAGGTCTTCGTAGATTTGCAGTGGTCTGATACTCCTTCCATTTCAATATTATCGCTTGCACTGTGCTCCTTGGGATGTTTAAAGCTTGGGAAATCTTTTTGTATCCAAATCCGGCTTTAAACTTCTCCACAACAGTATCTCGGACCTGCCTGATGTGTTCCTTGTTCTTCATGATGCTCTCTGCGCTTTAAACGGACCTCTGAGACTTTCACAGTGCAGGTGCATTTATACGGAGACTTGATTACACACAGGTGGATTCTATTTATCATCTTTAGTCATTTAGGTCAACATTGGATCATTCAGAGATCCTCACTGAACTTCTGGAGAGAGTTTGCTGCACTGAATGTAAAGGGGCTGAATAATTTTGCACGCCCAATTTTTCAGTTTTTATTTGTTAACAAAGTTTGAAATATCCAATAAATTTAGTTCCACTTCATGATTGTGTCCCACTTGTTGTTGATTCTTCACAAAAAATACAGTTTTATATCTCCATCCAACCTCACTGAGCTCGAGCTGTTTTGAAAGGAGAAATGGGCAAAAATTTCAGTCTCTCAATGTGCAAAACTGATAGAGACATACCCCAAGCGACTTATAGCTGTAATCGCAGCAAAAGGTGGCGCTACAAAGTATTAACTTAAGGGGGCTGAATAATTTTGCACGCCCAATTTTTCAGTTTTTTATTTGTTAAAAAAGTTTGAAATATCCAATAAATTTCGTTCCACTTCATGATTGTGTCCCACTTGTTGTTGATTCTTCACAAAAAAATACAGTTTTATATCTTTATGTTTGAAGCCTGAAATGTGGCAAAAGGTCGAAAAGTTCAAGGGGGCCGAATACTTTCGCAAGGCACTGTATTTATAATTTACATGTGTAAGGATTGATTCTAAGGTTCCAGAAAACTGCACATTTAAAAAAAAAATGAAATGTCCATATGAGGATTATAATTTGAATGTTTAACTGCTGGGTTTGAAAATAGGAACACTCTATAACCATAAGAACATATGGCTGGCCTTTTTAACTTTGTTTTTAGTATTCTTCAATCATGGTATCTAGAAGCAGGGTATGAAAATGTTTACAGAGAGATAAGTATCTTAAATCATGATTTCCTCATATAGCGATGATTTGACAGATTTTACATTTCCTGTGCCTACTTCTGTTTTCTTCTGTAAAGTAGAGTGCATTACTTGCAGTACCTCTACTACAGATTTTATTGTCAAATATCACTGTATTTAAAAGTGCTCTAATACATTAAAGTGGTCTTTATATCCCACCACATCCCATTTCCAAAAAAGCTAAATCCAGGGTAATAACAATGACAACACCGTTTCTAGAAGGTGGTGATGCGGAAGTAACCAGGACTCTATGGCAGGTTAATTATAATCTGTAGAAGGAACAATGCATAAAATAAAATAAAGGTACCAAGGGATAAAAAAAAGTTACTGCTTATTGTGTTCCCATCGTACAGATTTTGGTCACTTGTTGTTCTGGTGCCCACACAAGAAGTGACTCATAAATAGGCACACAGACAGCAAAACAAAACATAAAAAACATGACAGGAGCTCTAATATTTCCCCACTGTATACACAAATGCATAAAAAGTTTTGACTGTTGATTCATATTGACTAAACTTGAGAATTAATATTTATTATGTAGAAGCTTACCAGTTATTAGATGTGGTGCCTACATTATTTATCCTGGTGATCCTGCTAATAACACATTTTTTTCCTAAGAATTCATGTCCTTTAAGCACTTCCTCCAAAACGAGGTACTCCTACGTCTTCTGGTTGAAGTGTTTATACAGGGGCCAAGACTTTACCAGCTGTCATAACCCAGTATTGTTTTTTTTCTTCTGGCAATGCACTTTCATGTAAAAGCAATCCCAGTGGCTAAAAAGCCACTGGATCACTTTTACATGCAACTGCGGGATCAGGGGGTCCACCCTCTTGCTGCCTTCCTGGGCTCTCCTGTCCCACAGGGGGCCCGAAACTGAAGCTGACAGTATCACGGGCTTACCATAGAGATGACTGAGGACCGGAATACCCTCTATTAGCTCTATGGTCTAAGAAACCGAAAGCTACAAGTATTTTGTCACTTCCTGTTTTGGTCTAATGTAAACAGGCCATTATGAGCCCGTGAAAGCATCTGATTAAACTGACCTTGGTTTATCAGATGCTTTTAAGGGCAGAGCAAAGATTTGGGGTTCAATAAACCCCAGATTTCTCCGTAAAGAGTACTTATCACTGCCGATGCTATCACAAGGGATGCTGTTCATCCCTTGTGATAGCAATAAAGTAAAAGCGGAGTTCCACCTAAAAAACAAAAAAATACATAAAAATACCCCTGGGACAGTCAGGGCTAGTGCATTCCACAATGGATAGCCTCTGAACTGCCCCAGGTTGCACTTACCTGCAAGAAGAAATACTTACCTTGAAAATGTCTTCTCCAGCGCTGCCATCTCAGCTGTGGGCAGCTTGAAGCCAGCGCGATCCTCTTCTGCGTCCTCTTCCATCCTCTTCGGTCCCACGATGCACTGCGCCGGCCCCGCCGTCACTTCTGGGTCTGCAGCGTCATCCCTGCACAGCTTCTGGGCATGCCCAGAAGCTGTTTAGCAAGGTATGACGGTGCCTGCACTGGAACTGACGTCGGGGCCGGTGCAGGCGCATTGATTCCTGGGAGCGATGACGTTCAGCTCCCAGGAATCATTGCAAGCCAGGAAGTGACGAATCGCCGTGGCTGCCGAGGGGAGGAAGAGGAAGTAAGGTAAGTATATTATCTTCTAAACAAAGTAAGTAAAAAAAAAAAAAAAATTGCGATTATCCATTTGTTTTTCAGGTGACCTGGACCAAGAAGATGGAACAAACTTTCATTTTCGGGTGGAACTCCGCTTTAAGCAAAAAAAAAAAAGTAAAGAGAGTGTGTAAAAATAAAAAAATGTAATTAAATAAATAAGAAAAAAAAAATTAAAGCTCCCCTGTCTCCCTATACTCAGGTGAAAACATATGGCACCATAATTGTGAGGTATTACACATGTATTTTTGTTCAGCAGGGCTGAACGAAAAAAATAAAATGACAGCTCAGGAGGAGCAGCTGTACTAACTATCCGACATTAGTACAGCGATCTCCCTGCTGTTCCATTGTGTTCTGCACTGTTCTATTCTATTGTGCTCTCAGCCATTGGCAGCAGTTGTCAGCAGTTTCATAAAAGAAAACCAGACAGATACAATACAGAGAGTTCTTGCAAAACAGGTACATGAAGATGACATCCAACTCCATAAAAAAAATCTTTCCTGTGTTTGCAATCAACTTTCCAGGTCTGGGACTGTGAAGAGACCAAATGCTTCCTCCAACTTTGCTGAACTTATAACTTTCCTAAGGGGGAGAAATATCCAACATAAAGGTAGACATTTATACGTTAGCACCACCAACAAAGTTGGGTAGAAGAGTACGATCATTGACTAGGATACTGGGAGTTCATAAACATAGGAAAAAATAATAAAGGAAGAATATACAAAAAGGAAAGGAAACAACCAGGAAAATAGGAGAAGGAAAAAGAGAGGGTTGAGGAAGCAAGTGTATTAGGGCAAGCTTGGGGATAGGGGGAGTGGGGAAACATTTATATTGTTCACTGCAGGGTAAAATATGCTCTTCTCCTCTTAGTTTGCAACCTACTTAACTGCTCCAGCAGTCAAACATATTTGTGATTATTGTTTCTCTGAAATAGTGCATCCTCATTGTGATTTATTGAAATAAACCTGCCTGAGATCTCCCTGTTAAAGTGTGGCCTACTACAAGTGCTTACATACTGTGCATAAAGTTTGTTTGCTTTTCTCTGTGAAACAAAACCACTCTAATTTTTATATTTGGATTAAAAGCTATCTAGTTCTCACCTTTTCATAATGGTGCTTAGAGAGAGTGCTTGAATACTGTGTCCATTATCATTACAACATCTTTGTGGGTTTTTCAGTGAAATAAATACTCTATAACATAATTTTTTTTTATGAAAAGCTGGCAGTGGTTTCTCATTTCATAATGAGGATTTGTACAAATGTATAAATACTGTACACAGACTCACTACAATCTTTTGGTGTTTTTTTGATGAAATAAATACAATATTTTTTAACTAAAAGCTGACTGGTTTTGCTCCAAATCAAAATGTGGCCTACCAAAAGTACTTAAATGATGTGTATGTAATCTTTTCAATATTTACTCACTTTTAATGTTCATTTAACTCTGATTTTAATTTTTTGATAAAAAAGATGACTTTTGACCCCTAGTTCAATAAAGTGTTTAAAACTGTTTATGCAGTCTGTACAAATTTAATTTTCCTGTCAAATATATACACTTCAACATTGATTTTTGGGTAGAAAATGTGCACGTTGTACGTCGTTTTGGAATTTTGGCCTACAGCATGTTTAACCACTTTCCGCCCGCGCTATAGCCGAATGCCAGCTGCAGCGCAGGCTTCCAGTGCCGAGCAGACTTCTATTGATGTCCTCTTGGGAACTTGCTTCTCGCACACCCCCCACGGGTGCGCATCGGGAAAAAACTGTGATGGCCGTGTCTCTTGGACATAACCAATTACAGATCGTGGTAAATGGCCAATCACAGCAGCCATTTACCAAGTGATCGCTGTGTCCAATGAGAGGTGATCTCAAATGTAAACATATGTAATCATCTTTCATTGACGGGTTTCCTTCCCTTACACAGAGACAAAATGTGAGGGAAGGAATGCTTCTGTAAGATCATGATTTTGGATACATTGTATTAGAGTTACAGTAATCGGTTGAAACACTACCCTAACTCTGCTCAAACAGTGTCCATCAGTGTCACACAGTGCCATCAGGGTCACAGTGCCCATAATGCCATCAGTGTCACAGTGCCATCAGTACCATCAGTGTCACAGTGTTACCGTGCCATCAGTGCCAGCAGTGTAATCAGTGTCATCAGTGTCACCATACTATCAGTGTCATCAGTGCCATCAGTGTCCACAGTGTTATCAGTGCCATCAGTGTCACCGTGCCATCAGTGCCACCTTGCCTTCAGTGCCCCTGTGTCATCAGTGCCATAGTGTCACAGTGTCATTAGTGTCACCGTGCCATCAGTGCCATCAGTGTCCACAGTACTATCAGTGTCATCAGTGTCACAGTACCATCAGTGTCATATTGGTACTATGCCTCAGTGCCATCAGTGTCACCAGTGCCACAGTGTCATCGGGGTCACAGTGCCATCAGTGTCATTAGTGCCATCGGTGTCACCGTGCCATAGTGCCATTAGTGTCACAGTGCCATAGTGTCACCAGTGCCAAAGTGTCCCAGTGCCATCAGTGCAATCAGTGTCACAGTGCCCATAGTGCCATCAGTGTCACAGTGCCATCAGTGTCATCAGTACCATCAGTGTCACAGTGTTACCATGCCATCAGTGCCAGCAGTGTCACCAGTGCCACAGTGTCATTGGGGTCGCAGTGTCATCAGTGTCATTAGTGCCATCAGTGTCATATTGGTACCATGCCTCACTGCCATCAGTGTCACCAGTGCCACAGTGTCATCGGGGTCACAGTGTCATCAGTGTCATCAGTGCCATTGGTGTCACCGTGTCATAGTGTCATTAGTGTCACAGTGCCATAGTTTCATCAGTGTCACAGTGCCATAGTGTCATCAGTGCCAAAGTGTCACAGTGTCATCAGTGCCATCAGTGTCCACAGTACCATCAGTGTCATCAGTGTCACAGTACCATCAGTGTCATATTGGTACCATGCCTCAGTGCCATCAGTGTCACCAGTGCCACACTGTCATCGGGGTCACAGTGCCATCAGTGTCATTAGTGCCATCAGTGCCATCAGTGTCACCGTGCCATAGTGTCATTAGTGTCACAGTGCCATAGTTTCATCAGTGTCACAGTGCCACAGTGTCATCAGTGCCAAAGTGTCACAGTGCCACCAGTGTCACAGTGCCATCAGTGTAACCGTGCCTCAGTGCCATCAGTGTCATCAGTGCCTCAGTGCTATTAGTGTCACTGTGTCATAGTGGTACCGTTCCTCAGTGTCATCAGTGCTACATTGCCATGGATGTCACAGTGCCATAGTGTCATCAGTGTCACAGTGACATAGTGGCATCAGTGTCATAGTGGCATCAGTGCCACAATACCATCAGTGTCACAGTGCCACATATAAGTATTGCCAGTGTCATCAGTACCATCAGTGTAACACTGACAGCAGTGTCACATTGCCATCAGTGTCACACAGTGCTGCATATCAGTGTTGCCTCATTAGTGGAACCTCATCAATGCCCATGAGTGTAGCGGATTAGTGCTGCTTACCAGTGCACATCTGTGCAGGCTCATCTGTCCCATCAGTGCAGGCATATCAGCACCCATCTGTGCAGGCTCATCAGTGCCCATCAGTGAAGGCTTATCAGTATCTATCTGTGCAGCCTCATCACCACCACCATGTCTAAAAAATGATTTTCAACTGAGGAGGCATACCAAATTCTAAGTGAAGCCAATGAGAGCAGTGGGGAGCTCTCTATATCAGATTCTGCTTTAAATTTGGATTCTGGCTCTGATTTCAATTACGAGCCACTGCTAAGCAGTGGGACACTGACAGACTCAGAGAAGGAGAATAGTGTGCCTGCCAAACAAAGGCGTTCTGGTGAGGAGGAGGCAGTGGCATCCACTAGCAGTGCAGTGACATCCACTAGTAGTGGAGTACCTCTGCAAGAAAGGCCAAGTACTAGTGGGGTGTCATCTCAGCCCCAAAGGGTTAGGACTCATGCCAGCTTTCCCTGTGCCCTTCAGAACTCTCTGTGTCTTCCAACATCCCTGAGTAACCCAACATCCTATTATTCCCATCCCTATCAATGGAGAGACCTAACAGTGGAGGAGCTCAAGATTGTTTTGGGCCTTACATTCAGTATGGGACTCACCAAAAAAAAATGACTTACGTTCACACTGGTCCACCAACTCCATCCACCACATGCCGATCTTCTCAGCAGTAATGCCCAGAACCAAATTTTTGATGATAATGAGGTTCCTCCATTATAACTACAACATCCAGTGCACCCCTTGAAATGACCCAGCATATGACAAGTTATATGACAATTCTTGCACTTCTAAATTATTTTTCAGAAAAATTCCCCCAGTTATTTACCCTGGACCAAAATATCTCCATGGATGAGTCCCTTGTCCACTTTACCGGCAGGTTGGGCTTCAAGTACATCCTCAGCAAAAGGGCCAGATATGGACTAAAAATGTACAAATTATACGACCGAGCCTATGTACACCTATGCTTTTGGTGTACGAAGGAAAGGACTCTGAGCTAAATCCCCCTGAATGCCCAGGCTACATAGGAACACGTGGGAAATTTTGTTTGGGACCTCATATTCCCACTCCTGGAAAAAGGTTTTTACCTGTATGTAGAAAACTTGTACACCAGTTTGCCCCTTTTCTGCAACCTTCGCCAGAGGAGTACTCCAGCATGTGGCACCGTGGGACAGAATAGAAAAGGCTTCCCTCAAAAGCTCATTAATATGAAGCTAAGAAGAGGAGACACGGTGAGTTTTCAGAAAGAGGAAATTCTGGCTGTGAAGTGGAGGGACAGAAGGGAGGTCTACATGCTGTCTTCGATCCACAATAACACCTACGTGGACTTCCCCAGAAGGAATAGGCCAATCCAAAAACCAACATGTGTCTACGAATACAATTTTTCATGGGGGGAGTGTACTTCAATGATCAAATGCTCCAACCCTATTTTGCCACGAGAAGAACCCACCATTGGTATAAAAAAAAGTCTCAATTTATCTTTTTAATTTTGACATATACAATACTTTTGTAATATACTGCACATCCAACGAGAGACCCTTATCCTTCCTTGGCTATTAGGAGGAAATCATCACTGCCCTTATATACCCAAACAGCCCAAAAGAAAACATTTGATCAGATGTGATAAGCAGACTCCACGAATGCCACTTTCCCAGACAAACAAACCAAAGATGTAAAAAAAAAATGTAGGGTGTGCTCCAGAGAAGGAGTTAGAAGAGACACCTCTTATTATTGTCCCGGGTGTCCTTCCAAACCAGGCCTCTGCATAGATTACTGTTATCGCCGTTAACATAGTTCTCTACATTATTAGTAAAGTATGGTAAACGTAATTATAAATCCCTGCCATTTACCTTCACACCCCTTATGCCACTGCTTGCTCTTGCACTGACCCTGGCCTGTTTTTAAAATATGCCTATGCCTGCCGTCTAAACTGTACATACCTCTGCCTGCTCTGGAACTGACCCTAGACTGTTTGACCACGTTTTTTTTGCTTGCCTCTTGGACTGATCTTTTACCCTGCTACTGGAGTAATGGGATTCATAACACAGGGATCTCACATATGTTAGGGGGTCCAGAAATGTTTATCTGGATGAAGAAAACATGTTTTTAGGTTTTCTCATTCCCAGATTAGGGTCTGGAGATCAGAGGCTTCAAACTGATTTTGGTGGGAGAAGCCTCTACCCCTGTGCCTGTTCTTTCCTGGCCGAGGCCCTATGCCCGATACTTCTGCCTGCTGCCTACTTACTACCATCATGCCTCTGCCTGCCACATGAACTGACCCCACCTCTGCCTGCTACCTGTACTATGTACCACATGTACATATACTATACAATAATATTTTGGCACTGTTGACAATATCTCTGCCTGCTGTTTGTACTGACCGTGGACTGTATATGGACAGTATACCTGCCTGCTGCCTGTACTGTCTATGGACGCTGTCGCTGACCCTATCCCTGCCTGCACCAGTGCTCTCCTCTGTGGACAACTGCACTACTAAAACCACAGGTAATCTTTTATTTACCTTTTGCTCAGCAGAATGTATTTTGGGGTGTAATCCATGGTATGCGCATGCTATGTGTTAGAAAAAATGTAATAGGTAGTTAGAAAATTAGATGTTCAAAAGTGTGTTAGTTAATCAGGAAATTAGATGTGTAATTTATTCTCCTAGAACACTTGGAGGTGCTACTTGGATGTTGGGCTTCTGTATGTGGTCAAGCTGTGTAAAAGTCTCACACGTGGTATCGCCATACTCAGGAGGAGTAGCACAATGTATTTTGGGGTGTCATTTCTGCTATGTACATGCTATGTGTTAAAAAAATCTTATAAATAAACAACTTTGTGTAAAAAAAAAATGCGTTTTCATCTTCTTTCCAAATTTTTCAAAAAATTGTGGAAAAACATGACATGTTCAAAAGACTCATTATACCTCATAGAATATACTTTGGGTATTTGCTTTCCAAAATGGGGCCATTTTGTGGCCATTTCCATTGCCCTAGTACTCCAGGGCCTTCAAAAGTGTTTAATTTATGTCCCTAGTGTCCCTGGCGTGTAGTTGCAAGTATGCATATTATAGAGAAATAACCTGTTAATATGGCAATTTTGAGAAAAAAAATGTTTTATTTTGGAAAGAATTATAGGGAAAGAAATGACAACTTCAAAAAGCTCCCCATGCTTCTTACTAAATAGCTTGGAATGTCTACTTTCCAAAAAGGGGTAATTTGGGGGTTATTTGTACTTTCCTGGCTTGTTAGTGTCTCAAGAAATGAGATAGGCCCGTGAAGTAAGTTCCTGAATTTTTGATGACTCAGGTGATTTCCAATGGTGAGTGATGGTCAATCTAGCAGCAAACAAGATGTGGAGTACTATAGTCTGGTACTTCGGAGGGATCAGATCTATTCCCAAGTTTAAAAGTGCCAAAGCCGGCCAGATAGAGAAGGTCGTGCCCAGAAAAACTCCAAGCAAAACCTCCACTTCCTTCCAAAAGGGTTGAACAAAGGTGCAATCCCAAAGGATATGATACAGTGTTCCTAGCTTATTGCACCGTCTCCAACACATAGCCTTTTCAGAAATTGTTCCCAATGATCAATACATTTAGACAGTTTATAGTTGACCGACACACAATGTCATTTTGAGAAGTTACTAGCTGTTAAAGATCATAGAATGCCTAACTTTAGCAAACAATGGATTCACTGGTTAAAGCATCCTAATGCCTCTCCTGGTCTCAAGCCCAATTAGCCTGCTTTGATTTACTACCAAAGAGTATTCCCTTTACTTTACCTTTCATGTATTCTCTGTTAGTGTCACAAATAACACCTTGTAGAACTATGTACATGTCAGTCTAATATATGGTGGTCCGCGGATGTTTAGCTGTCGGAGGGTCTACCCCCTCCCCCCCAACTGGACACAGTGTGTACCCATTTGGGTTGTTCAGGGGGGTTGGGGGAGGCCCTATTAGAGAATGGCCATCAAGGACCTCATCTTATAAGTATTAATGCTATTCGTATATTTGGATTGCTTAATGCTGTAATGGCTTATCTACATGGGCATGAAGTTAGATTACATAACTGCACCTATGTGCTACTGGCCATAATATCAATGTTTTATGAGTTTGCTTTCCTCTGTTATTATTATGATTTCCTTTCCCTGTTTGTTACTATTTGAAAAAAATCTTAATAAAACTATTTAACAAGAAATGAGATAGGCCATTCGTACACCAGGTGTGATCAATTTTCAATGATTAGCACCATAGCTTGTAGACTCCTTAACTTTCACGCAGACCAAATAATATACACTTATTTGGGTTATTTTTACCAAAGCAATGTAGCAGTATACATTTTTGCCAAAATGTATAAGGAAAAATTACTAATTTTCAAAATTTTATAACAGAAAAATGCATTTTTTTCAAACTTTTCAGTCTTTTTCATTTATAGCGCAAAAAATAAAAGTGGTAATTAAATACCAGCAAAAGAAAGCTCTATTTGTGTAGAAAAAAAGGACAAACATTATATATGGGTACAGTGCTGCATGACTGAGTAATTGTCATTCAAAGTGTGAGAGCACTAAAAGCTGAAAATTGGTCTGGGCAGGAAGGGGGTATAAGTGCCCAATAGGCAAGTGGTTTAATACTGTTTATGGAGTTTGTACAATATTCCTTCCTTTTGTGAATGTATACATTTTTTTTGTAGTTTTTTGGGGTAAAACATGAAAAATGAAATGAAATATATATTTATATCTTTTTTTTTTTTTTTGGGATAAAAACCTGCATGCTGTGTGTCCTTTTCAAAATGTGGCAATGTTAACTGCTTCAATGCCGTCTATGGAGTTTGCACAATATATACAACTGTTGTGGACAACCTGGGCTCTAGCGATCACAGGATGATCACATTTAGCGTAAATAACAATATAACAAGGCAAGAGGGGAACATAAGAACCCTAAACTTCAGAAGGGCAACCTTTCCCAAATTGTGCTCAATGATGGAAAGGGTAAACTGGGACCAAACCCTAGGAACACTGACTACGGAGGAAAAATGGGAATGCTTTAGGAACATTTTTAACAAATGCATCTCGCAGTGCATTCCTATGGGAAATAAATTTAGAAGAGACAAAGCCAAACCTGGCTGGCTAAACCATAATTGTAAAAAACTTATTAGGGGAAAAAAAATTGCCTTCAAGAAATATAAATCAGAGGGCACAGTATCGGCTTTCCAGCAATACAAGGAGGCAAATAAGAAAAGTAATACAAAATCAAAATGGCTAAAATAAACTTCGAGAGACAAATAGCGGAGGATAGTAAAAAGAACCCTAAGAAATTATTTGAATATATCAACAGCAAAAAAACTAGTGCAGAGCATATTGCACACATAATTAACGATGAGGGGAGGATGGTTACAGCGGACACTGAAAAGGCAACCGTTCTTAATAGGGATGATCGAACTTTTGAAAAGTTCGGTTTGACCAGAACACCCGAATTTCGCGAAAGTTTGGTTCGGATTCCCGGACCCCATTGAAATCAATGGGACCGAACTTCGGGAATCAAAAAACACCATTTTGAAGCCCTAAAGCCCTAAAACCTAATAGATGCCCCTAAAAAGTGCCAGAGCTGGTGGTGGTGACATTGTATGGTGGTTCCTATAACTGACACCAATGACCCTGCATTAAAGGCACTGTGTATTGCTCTGGCCCTACATAAGCATAAACTTTTGAAGGACTCTGTTCTTGCTTAGTTGGATGTTTTGGATTATTTATGCAATTTATGCACTTTATTTATTTGCACTTTATGAAAGGAGGGTAACACCATCCCTGCGCTACTGAAATTCTAAGAAAAATAATCTGTTTTTTTGTGATGAATTTTAATTTATGTATAGTTGTCACTGAGGCTTTGGCAAGTGAAATTCACCTGCAAAACGCACACTGCTATGCGACCCAAAGTTGTCGCTAAATACAGCAGATGTGTGTATTGCTGAAATGTATTTTCCACAATAGCTGACTAGCAAGCACGTATACCTGCTGTAGATATATCAGCAGTGCAACATGCTCACTAGACAGAACTCTGACACTTAAAAGTATCCCTACAAAAACTAGATTATTGAATCTAACTATAGTGATATATAGTACCCTAACTACACTGCATATCCCTTTCCTCACACTAAAAGAACAGCTCCATACAGCAGAAGATAATTTCTAACTGATAATTTCTAACTCAAACAGCACAATCGCTGTATTTCTAACTACACTGACAATCTTTCTGTAAGCTGACTGCTCTTCTGCTGATATGGAGCTTTACAAGCAATCGGCTATGCAACAACGTTGTTTAACACAACAGGAGAAACACAAATGCTTCCACTCTCTTCCAAAGCCTCTGTATTACAGTGTTAGAGGTTAGGCGGGGCTGTGTTATATACTGGGGGGCGTATTCACTCCTGATTGGCCTCTGGTCCACGTAGTCACTCCAATCACGTTCCTAGCAGACTCCTGCCCCCTCATTGGCTTTTACTGGCGTTTCTGGGCCAATCACAGGCTTTTAAAGCCCACTTTCTGTCCCATTGCATTTTGGGCGGTTCGGGAGACTGAATTCCGAACTTTTACTGCAAAAAGTTCAGAATTCGCTCGAATTTAGAACACCCAATGTTTGGGTCGAACCGATGGTCGACCCTAACCGATGGTCGACCCGAACTGTTCGATCATCCCTAGTGCTTAATGCTTTTTTCTCCTCAGTCTTTACACAGGAAAGGAAGGGTACACTGACCATGACTGTATGGTTAGCATTAATTCACATGACTTGCCACTATGGCTAACAGAGGGTGAAATCAGGGAAAGGCTGGATAAAATTAACACAAATAAATCACCAGGCCAGATGGCGTACATCAAAGACTACTCGAAGAACTTAGTAAAACTATATCTAGACCACTGTTCCTGATCTTTGCTGGCAGTATTATGACAGGAAATGTACCAGGGGCTTGGAGGAAAGCTAACATAATGCCGATATTCAAAAAAGGGCAGAGGCATGTCCTGGGAAATTATAGGCCAGTCAGCCTGACATCGATAGTATGTAAACTTCTGCAAGGGATGATAAGGGACTATATCGTAGATTTTGCTAAAGACAACAACATCATCAGCAGTAATCAGCACAGGTTTACATATGGGCGTTCTTGTCAAACCAATCAGTTAACATTCTACAAGGAGGTGAGCTGTGAGCTAGATAGGGGGAGACCAGTGGATGTGGTGTACCTGGATTTTGCTAAGGCATTTTTTACAGTTCCCCACAAGCGCTTAATTTATAAAATAAGGTCTGCAGGCATGAACCACAAGGTTTGCTCTTGGATACGGAACTGGCTAAAAGGGAGTGTCCAAAGGGAGGTAATAAATAGCGCATACTCAGACTGGTCTGGCGTGGTAAGTGGGGTCCCCCAAGGCTCAGTCCTGGGACCAACCTTGTTCAATTTATTCATAAACAGCATTGAGGATGGGATCATTAGTTCGATATCAGTTTTGATCGATTTGCAGATGACACAAAATTGGGCAGGGCAATAACTGCACAGCATGATGTAGCTATCTTACAGAATGACCTGAAAAAAATAACAGAGTGGACAACGACATGGCAAATGAGGTTTAATGTGGAGAAGTGTTAGGTTTTGCCCTTGGGGACTGAAAACATAAAAGCACAATACACTTTAGGTGGGGAACCTTTGGGGGAATCAAAAATGGAGAAAGATCTGGGAGTCTTGGTAGAGGATAGAGTAGGCAATAGCATGCAATGTTAAGCGGCAGCTGCAAAGCTGGCAGAATATTGACGTGCATAAAGAAGGGGATGTATTCCAGAGAAAGTGATCCTACCACTTTATAAAACTCTGGCCCGACCGCGTCTGGAGTATTCTGTCCAGTTCTGGTTGCCAGTCCTCAGGAGGGATGTGTTGGAGCTGGGGAGAGTCCAGAGAAGGGCAACTAAACTAATTAGGGGATTGGAGGACCTTAATTATGAAGAGCGTCTACAATCGCTTAATTTATTCTCCCTGGAGAAGAGACGCCTGAGAGGGGACATGATAGCAATTTACAAATACCTTAATGCTGATCTCAGCATAGAAAAAAGCTATTCTGTCGCGAGGATTGCATGAGGACGCGAGGACATACGATGCGATTAGAGGAGTAGCATTTTAACCTCAGGCAACACAGGGAGTTCTTTATTGTTAGGGCTACAAGATTGTGGAATTCTCTACCACAAGAGGTAGTTTCTGCGGGAAGTATGGCTACTTTCAAAAGACTCTTGGACATACATTTTAAGGATCAGAACACTAAGGGGTATGAGAGATGATTACAGCCACACACACCTACACAGGTTGAACTGGATGGACTATTGTCTTTATTCAACCTCAACTACTATGTAACTATGTAACTATGTATAAAATATTGCGCTCTTATTTTTATTGATAGAAACAGGAATACCCTCCAAGTAGGAGGCACTGAATTATGATTATAGATGTCTCATCTAATTGCTTTTTATGGTCCAGGTTTTGGCAACAATGCTCATTGTGATTATGTTGCCTTTGTATATGTACAAGTCACTAATTTCATCATTCCTATTTATTTTTGATATGTAATAAAGAAATATATTTTTTAGATTCTGTCTTTGGAGTTTCCATTGTCTGCAGTACCCACAATAGTCCCTATTAAACTTATATGTACTCTTAGTCAAACAAATGACAGAAATACAAAAAAACCCAAGTAACTTATACAAAACGAAGGTCCGTCACTAATAATAACATAGACCATATGTGAAAGTCACAACAAATTAGGCTGTATGATTCAGCCTGTGCAGGATCCACAAAGGAACGCAGGTAAATAAACAACTATTAATTGAAAGTGAGTGCAAACAGGTGCATAAAAATGCAAAGCACAAAATAACCAGTTGAAACGATAGTGACAAAACTAATCAAATAATAAGTATAGGTATATATGTATACACATAAATACAACTGCGTAAAAGTGCAAAGTCCAAAAGTCCATGATGTAACAAAACACATTTAATGTGGCTCCGGGTGAAAAAATCCACAGCAACTGGATGTGCAGTTAATCCCACCACTGCTAATGGACTTGCTCCCTTACCAGAGTGAGAAAGTGATAGGGCGTGTATATACTCAGATCCAGGATGGAATTTTCATGCTCAGGTAAGGGGAGGGATAATGTTGAAATCTTCTCTCCTCACCAGGAGAGAGTAAGAAAGACTCTTACCAGATAGATGAATGTAACGGCTGATATTACAGATCCACTATAGATAAGTATCCTCCTCTTCTCCTAGCATGTAGCTGGATCAGACCCCTCTGGTTACTTGTTGGTAAAATCCTCACGGTAAACCATGTAAAAAAGGGAATGGACTAATAGTGTAGTATCCTCAAATAAGTTTAATAAAGTATATGGAAACACTTACAGAAGTAGTCTTGTTCGGAGGCATAAAATAAACCGAGGGATGGATGAAAAGACCGCGGCCGCCTGCAGCGCGGACCGCGGCGATGAATGGTGATGATGCGGCACTCCTCTCTGATGCGTTTCCTCCTAATGCGGACGTCAACTGAGACAGGAGATGGCGCGCATCGTCACTTCCGCCCTTAAATATGAGACCTTGGGAAGACTTTCGGTGTCCGCAAAGGATGTACCGCTACTCCAGATGAAGAGAACATGTATATCGCTCCTCAAATTAAAGAAAAATTAGTACCACAGCCGGATTATCCACTATAATTAGTAGACAAACATGGAGAAAAATATGTATGCAATATTCTATTGGTAATGATAGGCCGAGATGGAATAAAACCCCCAAAGTGTGGTATCTATACATTTGACTAGGTACACCGGAAGTTGATTCCACATAGAGGTCTCAAATATTTTATAATAAACGTGTATACAACATAAATTAATATCTCATCGATAAATAACATGTGAAAAACATAATATAAAATGAGAAAATATAACAAAATTTATTAAAAACTTAGGATGTACCCAGGGAACCCTTCCATACTTCCCCACACAGGAAATCTGAGGTAACCAATGGGGTAAGGGGTACCACCCACTAAAACTATAAAAGAAAAAACTCCATCACAAATCAATGGATGAAGCATAAATTTCTACTAGCATAAAAATTAACAATGAATTTAAAATTAAAGGAGATCTTAGATGTTGTTCCCTCTCAGGTTGCAAATAGGAACTCAAGAGGTATAGAAAAGAGTAATATCAGGAAAGATGCTTGATGGAAGATCAAGATATAGTGATTAGGGGTGGGACATATCTCACATCATATACCTCAACTATTATTGAGGAATGAGTTTATGTCCCATTCTACATTGTGTCCAAGGGGGCGGGAGCACCTAAGTTCGTAAATCCACAAGGTTTCCCTCCTGGATATAGACCTCTTCATGTTGCTGCCATGCCAGTGGGGGGTATATTTTTCAATCACAATCACTTTCAAATTGGTATGATTTTTATGGTGATGCGATGAAAAATGCTGGGACAGGCTGTGTTTGGTAAAGCCCTTGCGAATATTAGCTAGATGTTCGCCTATTCTTATATTCGCCGTCCTTATAGTTCTACCAACGAATTGCTGTTTACAACTACATGTCAGAAGGTAAATTACACCTTTAGTGTGGCAGGTAATGAAATCCTTCATGGGATATTCTACACCCGTCATGGTGGATTTAAAGGAATTAGTCTTCAAAGTTTTGGAACTCCGGCATAGGTTGCAATTCCTGCATAGAAAATAACCCTTCAAATTGGGTAATAACACTGGGGTGAGTGGTTTATCTATAGGGGTACAGGCTATAATCTCCTTAAGATTTTTAGCCTTCCTGTAGATCATTTGAGGCCTGCTAGGAAAAGATGGCCCCAACACCCTATCTTCTTGTAGTATTCCCCAATGTTTCCGGAACACATAATTCATCCACCTGCAATGGCTGGAAAATTCGGTAATAAAAGCAAAATCAAAATTTTTCTTAACTTTCTGTTGTACCCCATTTTTACAGGGGATGACAAGTTCTTCTTGTTTGTGTTGCTCTATTTCCCGTATGTCATTCTCTAATGAGATAGGGTCATATCCTTTTTCAACAAACCGTTTTTTCAAGATATGTGCTTGTGCATGGTGATCAACAACCTCAGAGCAGTTTCTTCGGATCCTCCTAAACTGTCCTTTAGGTATTGATCGTAGCCACGAAGGATGGTGGCAACTGTCGATGGAAATTAAGCCATTCTTATTTGTTGGTTTCTGATATGAGCGGGTGAAAAAAAAAGGTACCTTTTCTGGAGATAATCAAATCCAGATAGTTGACTGAAGACATGCTGCATAAATAAGTAAATCTGATGCCCCAACTGTTGTGGTTGAGATTCTGCATGAATCGATGTAGGGTCTCCTCATTATCCAGATAAAGAGGGCGTCGTCTATGTAGCGACACCAAAATATCAGTTCATGGATCTTTTCTGAGAAGATGTTTCTATCCTCCCAGAGTGCCATGAAGAGGTTGGCGAGATTGGGGGCAAATTTAGCCCCCATCGCCACGTCTCTTCGTTGTAGGAAGAATCGGTTACCAAAATAAAAGTAGTTGTGTTCCATCCCAAAAGTTAGAAGCTCTAAAATGAACTTTCTTTGCTTAAGAGGAATCTCATGAGCTTGGTCAAGGAACACACTCACAGCCTCATATCCTAGATAATGTGGGATGACAGTGTACAAAGATGTGATGTCAGCAGTTACCAATAAGACATTCCCTTCAACTTCCAGTTGGGTAATTTCCTTAATACACTGGGAGGTATCCTTTAAATAGGCGGGCGTGTCTTGCACAAGAGGCTGCAGAAAAAAGTCGACATATTTGCCAATGCTCGATGTCACAGAATCTATTCGGCTCACAATTGGTCTTCCGGGCAGGTTTAATAAGGCTCTTGTGAACCTTGGGAAGGTAATAAATGACCGCGGCGATGAATGGTGACGATGCGGCGCTCCTCTATGACGCATTTCCTCCTAATGCGGACGTCAACTAAAACAGTAGATGGTGTGCATCGTCACTTCCGCCCTTAAATATGAGACCATGGGAAGACTTCCGGTGTCCGCAAAGGATGTACCGCTACTCCAGATGAAGAGAACATGTATATCGCTCCTCAAATTAAAGAAAAATGAGTACCACAGCCGGATTATCCACTATAATTAGTAGACAAACATGGGGAAAAATATGTATGTGATATTCTATTGGTAATGATAGGCCGAGATGGAATAAAACCCCCAAAGTGTGGTATCTATACATTTGACTAGGTACACCGGAAGTTGATTCCACATAGAGGTCCCAAATATTTTATAAAAAACGTGTATACAATATAAATTGATATTAATTTAAGGGCGGAATTGACGATGCGTGCCATCTCCTGTCTCCTGTTGACGTCCACATTAGGAGGAAAAGCGTCAGGGAGGAGCGCCGCATCGTCACCATTCATCTACGCGGTCCACACTGCAGGCGGCCGCGGTCTTTTCATCCATCCCTCGGTTTATTTTATGCCTCTGAACAAGACTACTTCTGTAAGTGTTTCCATATACTTTATTAAACGTATTTGCGGATACTACACTATTAGTCCATTCCCTTTTTTACATGGTTTACCGTGAGGATTTTACCAACAAGTAACCAGAGGGGTCTGATCCAGCTACATGCCAGGAGAAGAGGAGCATACTTATCTATAGTGGATCTGTAATATCAGCCCTTACATTCATCTATCTGGTAAGAGGCTTTCTTACTCTTTCCTGGTGAGGAGAGAAGATTTCAACATTATCCCTCCCCTTACCTGAGCATGAAAATTCCATCCTGGATCTGAGTATATACACGCCCTATCACTTTCTCACTCTGGTAAGGGAGCCAGTCCATTAGCAGTGGTGGGATTAAAGCGGAGTTCCACCCTAAAACGAAAGTTCCGTCCATCTTCTTGCTCCGGGTCACCTGAAAAACAAATGGATAATGGCAATTTTTTTTTACTTACCTTGTTTAGAAGATAATATACTTACCTTACCTCCTTTTCCTCCCCTCGGCGGCCACGGCGAGTCGTCACTTCCTGGCTTGCAATGATTCCTGGGAGCTGAACGTCATCGCTCCCAGGAATCAATGCGCCTGCACCGGCTCCGACATCAGTTCCGGTGCAGGCGCCATCATACCTTGCTAAACAGCTTCTGGGCATGCCCAGAAGCTGTGCAGGGATGACGATGCAGCCCCGGAAGTGACGGCAGGGCTGGCGCAGTGCATCGTGGGATCGAAGAGGACGGAAGAGGACGCAGAAGAGGATCGTGCTGGCTTTAAGCTGCCCACACCTGAGATGGCAGCGCTGGAGAAGACATTTTCAAGGTAAGTATTTCTTCTTGCAGGTAAGTGCAACCCGGGACAGTTCAGAGGCTATCCATTGTGGAATGCACTAGCCCTGACTGTCCCGGGGGTATTTTTATGTATTTTTTTTTGGTTTTAGGTGGAACTCCGCTTTAACTGCACATCCAGTTGCTGTGGATTTTTTCACCCAGAGCCACATTGAATGTGTTTTGTTACATCACGGACTTTTGGACTTTGCACTTTTACACAGTTTTATTTATGTGTATACATGTATACCTATAATTATTCTTTGATTCGTTTTGTCACTATCGTTTCAACTGGTTATTTTGTGCTTTGCATTTTTATGCACCTGTTTGCACTCACTTTCCATTAATAGTTGTTTATTCACCAGTGTTCCTTTGTTGGTCCTGCACAGGCTGAATCAGACAGCCTAATTTTTTGTGGGTTTCACATATGGTCTATGTTATTATTAGTGACGGACCTTCGTTTTGTATCAGTTACTTCGGTTTTTTTGTATTTCTGTCATTTGTTTGACTAAGAGTACATATAAGTTTAGCGCACCTGCTTTTTTCACTTCATCACATTTGTTCCTTATTTTGGATCTAAGGTTGCAGCTTCACTTTATTTTATCCAGCGCACTTCTTTTATTTATCTTTACTCTAGTACACATTTTCCAGTGCAGCGGATTCGACTCCATGGATATTTTTGAATATCATAGCTCACGTAAATAGGCTGTGGAAGAAGTCTTTGACAAGACTAAGAATGATTCCACAGACCTTAGAGGCATCTTTATGCGTCTCAAAAATATCATGGTCGCGGAGTTGCATGCTTCTTGGGACATCGTCTTCCTAGAAAAATATGTCCAGGAAAAGATGGTCCCAAGGAGCTTCAGATGGAATATCAACCCCGACCAAGGAGATCCAGAGTTGTTGGAATGGTTTCAATTTTTTAATGGAGCTGGCATGAGCCTCCTTAATTTCCTAATTGACAGGAAGAGAAGGAAAGTAGTCAGACTCAATAAGGAGATCTTAGAGATTAAAGAGAAATTGACACCTTTAATGCAAGAACAAGCATATAAAGTTTATAATCAGGAACTTAGAGAAATTATGGCAATGGAAGAGGAAGCTTAAAAAGCCAAAAAGAGGAAGAAATATTTCAGAGATTTGGAAGATTATACAACATCCAAAGTCTTTAAATGGCAACTAAACCTAGTAGGTGAAGAGGTATATGCCATTGTTGCACAGGGGGTTCCAGGTGAAGGGACATCAGAAGGCAGAGTCAGACAAGTTGGTTTTCTGGAACCAAAAGAAATCCCTAAACGGGATTTCACCCTGCATAACCCTTCCAGGGCAAACCCAGATCCCACTCCCTTACCCAAAACCTTTAACACCAATAAGAATTACAAACCCCTTAAGGAGCCACAACAACATACATCCTATAGAGGATCAGTGACTCTGGTGCTTCTGTTGTGAAGCCTGGTTTCCTATGTCCCCGTTCACACTAAGGCGACCTGTGAGGCGACCTGGTCGCCTCACAGGTCGCCGTAGGTCGCCTCCCATAGGGAAGCTGTGGACCAGATCTAATAGGAGCGACACAAGTCGCTCCGACTTAGAAAAAGGGTCCGGAGCTTCTTTGGGGCGACCTGGAGGCGACCGCCATAGACTTCAATGTTATGAAGTCCGTGCCGGCCGCTCCGAGGTCGTAGCGTGCTGCTCGCACCGCGACCTCGGAGGTCGCGGTGCGAAGTAGCGTCGCTTGTATGTGAATGGGGCCTAAGAGCTGTGTTTAAAGTATCACAGAAAAGATACATTGTTTGGATAACCTGAAGTGGGATTTGGTAAAGTATCTTTTGCTGGGGCAGCAAATGCAGTAAATCTTCAGTATTTTTGCTCTTACTAGAAGCAATTGGATAACTTATTTAACAAATCACTTTTCATTTTACTTTTTAAATATTTCTAGTGAAATGAAAAGAATATTTCAACTCTCAGTATTTTTCTTTAAAAAAAAAGGGAAATAGCTGATGCAATATAAAATAATATGCTAACCCAACATTTTATATTCCTGACATGTGCCTGCTGTACCATGTACTTGTATGGGAAAGCATTCATTCTCTTAGTATTGCTTCCTTTGCATGAATTACCTGGTGTTCCCACCAGCCTCTCTGCTTTCCTTTTAAAAAATGACCACATTAGGCATAAGAGAACAGCATAGACAGTTTTCTGGCTGTGCTGGGAACTCAGTCTGCTCTCCTCCAAAGATCAGACTTGTGCTGACATTCTCCCCTCCGGACAGCTATTCACTGGGAAGTTTCATGGGCTGCTGTTTCTCGTCCCTTAGCTCTGTAAGCTCCTTATGCACCAAAGAACAGAGGATATGTGATCACTTATAAAAAAGGGGAAAAAAGGTGTTTAAGATGTTTTTTAACCTCTTGCTGACCGCCTAACTGTAAATGTACACTGATCAGCCATAAAATTATGACCAGTAAAGGGAATATCTCGTTACAATGGCATCTGCAAATTGGTGGGATATATTAGGCAGCAAGTTAACATGTAGTCCATGAATTTGATGTGGTAAAAGCAGAAAAAATGGGCATTGTAGTTTGTAGTGTATGGGGCTGTGAAGCCCACGGTAACCCATGTCCACTACCAAAAGCTTCTACAATGGTCAAATTAACTTTAGAACTGAACTGCGGAGCAAAGGAAGAAGGTGGCCTGGTCTGATGAATCACGTTTTCTTTTACATCATGTGGATGGCCGGGTGCATGTGCATAACTTATTATTAATATACAGGATTTATTATGTTATTACAATATTAGTCACTTACCTGGGGAAGAGATGGCACCAGGATGCGGTATAAGAAGTCGACAGAGACAGCGTGATGCTTTGGGCAATGTTCTGCTGGGAAACCTTGGGTCCTGCCATTCATGTGGATGTTTCTTTGGTGTCCATGCCTCAATGGGTCTGGGCTGTTTTAGCAAAAGGGGGCCATACTCAATATTAGGTGGATGGTCATAATGCTATGGCAGATCGACATACTGTATATCATGATTTTGACATTAAATAATGGGGTTTTGGCTACAGCTAGATGCCATAACCCCGGCTGGCTTTTTGATATAAGTGATCCCAGTGGTGGATTTACCATAAGATAATTTTAAGGCTAATGTTACCGATGGCTGAGCCCAGGAACCATCCAGTGTAGGCTGTGTTTTTTGCAGGTGATGGCTGAATGGTCACTGTTCATCTCTATGCCCTTGGAGGACCGGAGCGATGTCGACCTCACTTCCGGTTCTCGAGCCATGTAA
Source organism: Pelophylax lessonae (assembly GCF_965119305.1). Lineage (NCBI taxonomy): Eukaryota > Metazoa > Chordata > Amphibia > Anura > Ranidae > Pelophylax > Pelophylax lessonae. The sequence goes on along the minus strand of NC_138768.1, from coordinate 406,040,086 downwards.
ACATGTTTTTTTTTTCTTATAGCAAAAGATAAAAAAACGTTTTTTTTTGGTATTTTGCTTTTAAGGGTGGAGGAGAGATTTGGGGTCCCCAGATGTGTCCCTAAAGAGGACCCGTCATACTTTATTGTTGTGGTAAGGGATGTTCACATTCCTTGCGATAGCAATAAGTGATCAAAAAAATATTTTTTGAAGGGACCATGTAAAAATAAAAAAATATAATAAACGAATAAAACATTTTTTTTTTAATACGTCCCCATCCCTGCATGCTCACACACAGTAGTGAATGCATACATAGGTCATGCCCACATATGTAAAGGGTGTTTGCACCACACATGTGAGGTATACCCATGAATATCTGAGTGAGAGCACTAATTCTAGCACTAGACCTTCTGTGTAACTCTAAACTGGTACCCTGTAGAAATTATTACGTTAATATATATTTTTAAAAGCATTGTTGTGTTTTTAGACATATTGATTTACGTTGAAATTTGTTTTCATGAAATCCTATTGAACACCTTGATGTGTTTTGATGTATGTTATTAGGACATAGATGTAAAGCCAGCCTAAAAAAAAACTAACTAGCACACCTCTTTCTGTTGAATCGCTAGAGGCAACTCTAATGTCTCCTATGTCTGGTGGAATGTCATTACCAAATGTATAGTGCTCATTTTAAAGGGCAGCATTATGCAGAAGGGCACAGGTGACTAGGACCTGTCTGTTATTGTGAAACTTCTGAATGTGGATTTTTTCCGTTTGAATGTCCTCTCAATTTTAGCATGGTTACTCTAATTTTACAGTCTAAGTAGCATTCTTCAAATTCTCCAGAGAGGTCAGCAGCCAAGGCAAGCAACCATTTCCTGAAAGGAATGTTACACATTGACTCTCTGCTCCACGTAAGTCTAAAAAAAGAAAAAAGAGTAAGAAACTACATAAAAGAATAAGACAAGAATACAAAACACTTAATGCTAAACTACAGGCAGATGTAATAAAACACTACTAAATACAGATATGTGTTTAAAACTCGTTATGTATATTTTGAAAAGCATGAGACTTGGTATCAACCTCTTGAAAGCACCTTAGCTATAGAGATCAGAAAGGGAAAGAAAGGGCCAACACTAGAAGCCAGTAAGATGAGCTACATTGTTCATGTACTATGTACTATGTATGTATGAGCTCAGGCTTTGGTCTGAACACAATTTCGGACTGAACGTTGGGCTGTTCAGGTGTTCATCCAAACATCAATATTTTGGCTCATTCGAGGGGAGCTGAACATCATGTATAGTAGCAGTATTTCTACCACTACAATATATAGCTGCCTTCCTGTCAATGGTTGTTAAGGAAGCTGCAGGTGCTGGCACCCATCATGTTCTTAGCAACTAATGGATTTACCCAGTCCAATTCATATACTGCCCCAGAATTTCTGGCCATGTAAACAAAGGTGTATTGTTAGTGCAGAGATTACAGCCCAAATATGACCTCACTAACCTTTTAAGGACCTAATCCCCTTACTCTAAAGCCTACTCAGCACAGCATGACCTGCTGAATTAGAAATTGATATCAGATCTGCTGAATAAGGGACTTTCCAAAATGGCAAAACAAATTACATCCAGGCAAACATGAAAGAACTAGGCACTCAAAACGAAGACATACTGTAGAAAACAAAATTGGCTCCACTATTGCCGGCACCAATCAGAAAACAAAATGGATTCAGGATCTCTAGTATTAATTGGACTCTGCCCTTTGTAAGCTTCATGATCTAGAAAATAGATCACAACGTTATGCTTTTCATATCTGAGGCTTACTATAGTCGATAATGAATATTAAAAATGCTGTAAAAACCTTTATTAGAGACAATATTTCTGGCATCCCTGAACAATACCTTGAACTTGACAGAGCCCATAATTTGTTACAGTCTGGACTAGAGTCAAACCTCTTTATTACAGAGTTAAAGAACTGGTCATAAAGAAATCCATCCATTAATCCATCTATTCATCTAGGTAAACCCGATCATCCCCCCTACGCCATTTAGAAGTGACAGGCTCTGAAACCTCTACTCTAGGCAAATCTGGCCTTCCACTTCATTTCATTTTCTACAACAAATAGTATTTTTTCAGTTGTTTTTTTTTTTTTTTGTTTTAAAGAAATATTGTTTTAGTTGGGCATCATATCTGGGGATCTAGATCTATTTGCCTCATGCACAATGAACAAGATCGGGTCTCCCACCTCACTCTTTTTCCCGGATATGGATAGGAGCCAGAGCTCACAAATTGTTGAACAAGACTCCAAAAAAAATTCACAATAATATTTCACTTAGCTTACACCTTTGAGGTCTCTTTGAACTATAAATGTTAGAGATTATATGTTTTGTGACTGCAGTTTATTATACAGTAGTACTACAAAGGAATCCTATATAAGAGACCCCCTTCTCAGGCTTGGGTCCTGAGGTCTAAGTGACTAGGGAGGCAAACTTTTATTCAAGAGCACACGGCAACCATGTTAACCAAGCTATCAACTTAGCAATATACTTTAAACCTGGCATTTGAGTTTCATTAGAGAGGGGTAGTTCACTCTGTTTTATGAAACACACATACAGTATAGTTTCCAGTGGAATGATCCCACTAATTTTTAATGCCAACCAGCCTTTCTTTCTATTCTGCAAGCACAGGATAGTGTAGGCCAGTTACGATTGTTGCCCTTCGTCACTTGAATTGGTCTTTGGGTTGTGGCCCATCCTCCAATTTAAGTTTTTTATTATATGTGAAGTGGACACACTTTTGACATTGTTTGGGTGTGATAACCCAAAAGGACATTGTGCTAGTGTTCTTGTAAAAACTTGTTTTGTGTACCAATTAATATGCTTCATTTTTTCTATTCCAGACCCACAAACTGTGAGGACATATTGAGAGATTACTTATTTTTCTTGACACAACTCTCAGGATCACCTGGACTTTTACATATGCTAATGTAGCAATATTTCAAGGCCTGGGGCCTGAGGTGGGTCTGCCATCAGTACAGGTAACACTTCCGACACATTTAAGTTGTGAACCCAGGTGTGAGAACTGAGACAATGACCATTTCGGCATCTTTGGTTTGTTTGTTTTATTGTATTTAGGGGATGGGAGAAGGGAATGAGTGGGGTACTCCTCTGGCTCTTCTAGGCTTAACTGGGACTGTGTACAAATAAATGCTCACTAACGCTGTCTTGGTGCCAGCTGAATGCCGATCAGCGCTTCCTGACGCAGAAGCGAAGACTTCCCACTTCTTTCGAAAGGTGGATGGGCTCAGATGGGGCCGCAATGCAAGATCCATATGTTCTTTTTTCCATAGTGCAATGAGATCTGCTCTCAGTTCAGAGATCGTTGGAGGGGAAGTGTCCATCCAGTGTTTAATTATGGCTCTGCGTGCTAACATATAGCATGTGGATAACCATGGTTTGTAGCGCTGGAGAGAAGATCTGTGTTTGGAGGATACAGAAGCAAATTGTGCGTCCAAGTAGCCGAATATTAAAGCATACACATCCTTGAGTAGAGGCAAAAAGGAGAAGTCTATCCCAGAAGGCTGAAATGGGGGGGGCACTCCCAAAATTTGTGGAGTAAAGTGGGGTGGAAAGAATTGCAGAGTGTGCAGTAGTGATGATGAAGATCCCGTGAGGTGCGAAGGTGAGGGAAGTAGGCTCTGTGCAGGATCTTAAATTGCTGCTCCCTCCAGAATTAATTTTGGGTAAAGAGACACGTATAGCGATATCCTTGTAGTGCATAGCGTTGGGCATGAGGTCAATTGAGTACTTTGTTCCACGGTGAGGCTATTTGTAGGGCAACCGATTGGAGATTGTCTGCATTGAGTGGTTGGTAGAGATGAGAGATCTTGTGCTTATTAGACAGAATCCAAGTGTCCATTAGAGATCCTTTAAATCTCTATGATTTAGAGGGACACAGAGAGCTAGCAAAGCTAAGGCATTGATGAATGAACAGATGGTGTTGGGGGGTAACTCCATAAAGGCTGGACTGGTCCGCAAGAGACAAGGGTGCTCCAGAGATATCATCATACAGTTGGGATAGTTTAGTTAGACCACGCGAAGACCACGAAGAGTAAATCTGATGGTGATGGGCTTGGGGGAACAAGGGGTGGCCCTGAATAGGGAGATATTTGGAGATCCCCATGGGGACATTTAGTTGTTTTCGAACCACCCTCCACGTAGCAATAGTGTCTCTAAGCAAGATATTAGGTGTAATAGATGGAGGCAGGTCCTTATGACCACAGTGTAGCAGAGAGACCAGATTAAAAGGAGCTACCATACTCAATTCCAGCTCGTAATTAGTGTATCTGGACTCCTGCCTAATCCAGCCAAGGCAGCCATGCATTAAGCAAAATAAATTGTAATGTCTAACATTTGGCAGGCCTATCCCCCCATCCCTCTTTGTGAGAAATAATTTGGTGAGTGCTATCCGAGGCCGGCGTCCCCGCCACAAAAAAGAAGTGAGAGCTTTTTGAAGCCTTTGGACATCCTTATGTTTTAGCAGGAGTGGAATGGTTTGCATCAGGTATAACAGTTTGGGGAAGCCAGACATACAGAATAGATGGCATCTGCCAAAAAAGGAGATGGGTAGGGAATTCCAATTGTGAAGATCAGCTACTAATCTATCTATGGCAGGGGAAAAATTGAGACGATATATGGATGAGTGTCAGAATCCGGACTGGTAGCAGGAGCGGTGCAGGGAGTGGATCCTCTGTGTCAGTGAGGGAATGGCGTGGACCGTACTGGAGGATCGGTTCTAAGTAGTTACTGGTTTTCACCAGAGCCCGCCGCAAGGCGGGATGGTCTTGCTGCGGCGGTAACTACCAGGTCGTGTCCTCCGGTAGCGGCTCAACCTCACTGACTGCTGAGACAGGCGTAGTACAAAAGGGACAGGCAGAGACGTAGTCAGACGTAGCAAAGGTCAGGGCAGGCAGCACAGGTTCAGAGGCAGTAATCGTTAGCAAAGGGTTTGAAACAGGAAACAGGAAGGGAGGTTTGAACCACATGAGCGGGGAGCGGAGGAGAGAGCCGGAGCGGGCACAGGTGAGTGGATCTGGGACGAACGCCGCGAGCGCTCTGGTCCAGGAGCAGGGACCGGAGCGCTCAGCGTTACAGTACCCCCCCCCTTTGGTCTCCCCCTCTTTTTGGTACCCAGAAACCTGAGGATGAGGTTACGGTCCAAGATATTCTCCTCTGGCTCCCAGGATCTCTCTTCAGGACCGCAGCCCTCCCAGTCCACCAAAAAATATCTTCTCCCCCTGACCAATTTAGAGGCCAATATCTCCTGAACGGAGAAGACATCCGAGGTACCGGATACAGGCGTTGGAGGAAGATTCTTGGGGGAAAAGCGATTAAAAACCGCAGGCTTGAGGAGTGAGACATGAAAACAGTTGGGAATTTTAAGGGAGGAAGGGAGATGGAGTTGGTAACACACAGGATTGATCCTCTTCTTGACCTTGTAGGGTCCCAAGTAACGAGGACCAAGCTTGTAACTAGGAACCCTGAAGCGAATGTACCTGGAGGAGAGCCAAACTCTGTCCCCAGGAACCAGGACAGGAGGAGGCCGACGTTTCTTGTCCGCTTGGATTTTCATGCTGGATGAGGCTTGTTAGAGGGACAGGCGCGTCTGAACTTTTAGGCGAAGACGGGGAGAAACATAGGTTTTTCCGGGAGGGAGGTTACGCAAGTCTACAGGTGCCACGGTGACCAGACATTCCGGGGGCACAATGTGCTGTGGCTTGACTTCCTCTCCTGTGACATCAGAAGAACGAGAGAGGGCATCGGCCCTGATGTTCTTGCTCGCTGGACGAAAGTGGATCCGGAAGTTAAATCTGGCAAAAAAATAGAGACCAGCGAGCTTGTCGGGGATTTAGTCTCTGAGCAGACTGGAGGTATGATAAATTTTTATGATCCATGTAGATGTCCACGGGATGTACCGATCCTTCTAGTAAGTGCCGCCACTCCTCCAAGGCCAGCTTGATGGCGAGTAATTCTCTATCCCCAATAGAATAATTTCTTTCAGCGGGAGAGAAAGTCTTAGAGAAAAACCCGCAAGTAACCGACTTGCCTCTCGGAGTCTTTTGCATGAGCAAAGCACCAGCACCAACGGAGGAGGCGTCTACTTCCAGGTAGAACGGCTTAGTAGGATCCGGTCTGGACAGAACTGGGGCGGTGGCAAAGGCAGATTTAAGAGCGCCGAAGGCCCTCTCGGCCTGGGGAGGCCAAGATTTCGGGTTAGCCCCCTTCTTGGTTAGGGCTACAATTGGTGCCACAAGGGTGGAGTAATGCGGGATGAACTGTCTATAATAGATTGCAAATCCGAGGAATCGCTGGATGGCCTTAAGGCCAGAGGGACGAGGCCAGTCCAGGATGGCAGACAGTTTGGCAGGATCCATTTGTAGTCCCTTGGCGGAAATGATGTAGCCCAGGAAGGGAAGACTGGTACGGTCAAACAAGCACTTCTCAAATTTAGCGTAGAGGCGGTTCTTCCTGAGATGGGAGAGTACTAAGCGGACATGAGCACGGTGTTGATCCAAGTTAGTAGAGAAGATGAGGATGTCATCCAAATAGACCACGACACAGGTATAGAGCAGGTCTCGGAAAATGTCGTTAACGAACTCCTGGAAGACCGCTGGGGCGTTACAGAGTCCGATAGGCGTGACTAAGTACTCAAAATGCCCGTCTCGGGTGTCAAAAGCCGTCTTCCACTCATCACCCTCTCGGATGCGAATAAGGTTATAGGCCCCTCTGAGATCCAACTTGGTGAAGTACTTGGCGCCTTGTAACCGGTCAAAGAGTTCCGTAATCAGGGGAAGAGGGTAACGGTTCTTTACAGTAATGCTGTTGAGACCCCGAAAGTCTATGCAAGGCCTAAGGGTGCCGTCCTTCTTAGCAACGAAGAAGAATCCTGCTCCGGCAGGAGAAGAGGATTTCCTGATAAACCCTCTCTGCAGGTTCTCCTGGATATACTCTGACATGGCTAGAGTCTCTGGAGGGGAGAGAGGATAGATTCTTCCCCTAGGCGGCGTAGTGCCAGGTTGCAAGTCAATGGGGCAGTCATATGGCCTATGTGGAGGTAACACTTCCGCTTGTTTCTTGCAAAAAACGTCTGAAAAATCCGCATATGGTTCAGGCAGACTGAGAGGAGGAGAAATAACAGGTGCAGACTTGCCTCGTACCGGCTTGAGACATCTGCCGAAACAAGCCGGACCCCAGCTTCGAACCTCTCCGGAGGTCCAATCCAGAACAGGACAATGGCGCTGGAGCCAGGGCAGACCCAAGAGGAGTTCTGAGGTGCAATGGGGTAACACAAAAAACTCCAATCGCTCGGAATGCAGAACTCTGATGTCCATCTGGAGGTGTTCTGTACGGAACTGCTCCATGCTGTCGAGTCTCTCTCCATTAACTGTGGAAATGAAGATGGACTTCAGCAAACGAACCACAGGGATGTTGTACTTGTTCACCAGCGAGGCGTCGATAAAGTTACCGGCTGAACCGGAATCCAGAAAGGCAGAGGCAGCAAAGGAGATCTTGGCGGACACGGAAATCCGCACGGGTACAGTAATGCGTGGAGAGGAGGTATTCACACTTAGCAACGCCTCTCCCACGTTGACTAGGTGCGGGCGTTTCCCTGATGCAGTGAACGGAGAGGACAGTCCTTTAGAAAGTGCTCAGTACTGGCACAGTACAAACAGAGGTTCTCGTCTCTACGGCGGTTCCTTTCTTGCGTGGTCAGGCGAGACCGATCCACCTGCATGGCTTCCTCAGTGGGAGGCCCAGAAGAGGGTTGCGGTGGATGCTGGAAGATAGGAGCCAGACGAGGAAGGCGTCTGGGATGAGCACTTCCCTTTTCCTGTAGCAGTTCTTCTCGTCGCTCAGCAAAACGAAGGTCAATCCTGGTGGCCAACTGGATGAGGTCACTCAGGATGGAAGGGACTTCTCATGCGGCCAGGACGTCCTTTATGGCGCTGGACAAGCCTTTCTTAAAGGTAGCACAGAGCGCCTTGTTATTCCTGGAGAGTTCCGAAGCAAGGGTGTGGAAACGGATAGCATAGTCTCCGACAGAGGAACTCCCCTGGGACAAGTTCAATAACGCAGTCTCTGCTGAGGCAGCCCGGGCTGGCTCCTCAAAAACACTCCGGAATTCCTGAAAAAAACTCTGGACACTTGCAGTGGCAGGATCGTTGCGGTCCCAAAGCGGTGTAGCCCAGGCCAGGGCCTTCCCCGAAAGCAGGCTAACGACAAATGCCACCTTGGCTCGCTCCGAGGGGAACTGGTCAGCCGACATCTCCAGGTGAAGGGAGCATTGGGATAAGAATCTGCGGCACAACTTGGGATCACCGTCGTACTTGGCCGGCATGGACAGACGGACTCTAGAAGTGGCGGCGGCCCCAGGCTGCTGTGGTGAAGCAGGTGCAGGCGGAGGAGGCGGCTGCTGCTGTGCTGGAAGAAGCTGCTGCAGCATGGCGGTCAACTGTGCCAGCTGTTGACCTTGCTGGGCGATCTGCTGCGACTGCTGGGCCACAACTGTAGTAAGGTTCGCGAGACTAGGCAGAGGCACATCAGCGGGATCCATGGCCGGATCTTACTGTCAGGATCCGGACTGGTAGCAGGAGCGGTGCAGGGAGTGGATCCTCTGTGTCAGTGAGGGAATGGCGTGGACCGCACCGGAGGATCGGTTCTAAGTAGTTACTGGTTTTCACCAGAGCCCGCCGCAAGGCGGGATGGTCTTGCTGCGGCGGTAACTACCAGGTCGTGTCCTCCGGTAGTGGCTCAACTTCACTGACTGCTGAGACAGGCATAGTACAAAAGGGACAGGCAGAGACATAGTCAGACGTAGCAAAGGTCAGGGCAGGCAGCACAGGTTCAGAGGCGGTAATCGTTAGCAAAGGGTTCGGCAACAGGCAAGGGATTACACAAATAACGCTTTCACTAGGGCACTGAGGCAACAAAGATCCGGCAAGGGCAGGAAGGGGCAGGTCACTTATATATGAAACAGGAAACAGGAAACAGAAAACAGGAAACAGGAAGGGAGGTTTGGACCAGGCACCAATTACTGGTGCACTGGCCCTTTAAATTTTAAACAGCCAGCGCACGCGCCCTATGGTGCAGGGACGTGCGCTCCGGGAACCACATGAGCGGGGAGCAGAGGAGAGAGCCGGAGCGGGCACAGGTGAGTGGATCTGGGACGAACGCCGCGAGCGCTCCGGTCCAGGAGCAGGGACCGGAGCGCTCAGCGTTACAATGAGGGGTGTGCGCCTATTTTGATTCCAAGATAGGTAATATGGGTGTTGGCCAGTTTCAAAGGAGAGGAGGAGGCCCACGTAGGGACCCGTGTGGTGTTCAGGGGTAGGATTTCACTTTTAGAAAAATGTATGTGAAGGCCGGAACAGTGGCGAAAGGACTCAAATAGGGATAGTATGATAGGGAGGTCATGGGGGGGGATCCGAGGTGAGGACAAGGACATCGTCTGCGAAAAGTGCGGATCGAATCTCCCCTACCCGTATCCCCCGCAGAAGACAATGAGAGGTCAGGGTCCTGGAGAGTGGTTTAACCGCCAAATTAAAGAGAAGAGGGGATAGAGGGCACCCCTGCCTGGTACCTTTGAACAGACGAAAGGGCTGCAAGGAAAGTCCCGCAGCCATTACCTGGGCCGATGGTGAGGCATACATAGCTTGGACCAAATGCAGAAAAGGTCCGGAGAAGCCAAATTTCCGTAGGACCAACTCCACCCACCGGAAACTGACATTATCAAAGCAGAGGAGGAGGCCCCTCAGGACAGCTTTACCCTTCTCCCAAAGTAGGGTCGGGGAGCAGTCCGGGCTGAGTTAGTGGCCAGGAAGTCTTGCCATGTGTCTTGGAGGATGGTGCGGATGCCCTTGTCTTTAGAAAGATATGAAGGGAATCTCCAGGGTTTTTTCCCTGAGGCGGTGGAAAAGTAGGAGATAGCAACAGATACAGGGGCATGGTCTGAGATTACTATATCATGGATTGTGGAGTGGGAAGTAAAGGGTAGCATTGGGTCATTTGAGAAAACATAGTCTATCCTGAAGAGAGAGTTGTGGGGGTGTGAGAAAAAGGTGAATTCCCTGTCAATAGGGTGGGACAATCTCCAAGTATCAGTGAGGTGGAGGCTAGTGGCAAAAGAAGCTAAAGAGGAGGGAGAAAGATCAGTGTGAGGGTGAGAGGACGTGGGTGCACCTGCTCTATCTTCCGTGGGGTCCAGACATTGGTTGAAATCAACCACCACCAACAATGGAAGGTGCAGGTAAGGGGCTATAAGTGGTATAATGGATTGGAAGAAGGACTTCGGGGGGGAGTTAGGTGCATAAATCCCCACCAAAGTCCATGCGCGCTGCATAGTTTGAAGGTGTAAAACGGCAACGCGTCCCTGCTCATCAAAGTGGGAGGATAGAAGTACACTGGGGTGACGCTTGTGAATAAGTATCACCACACCACCCTTCCCTTTGACTGCAGGGGAGCCAAATACTTGGCCAACCCACATCTTTTTCATGTGATGAAAATCTTCCTCGCACAAATGTGATTCCAGTAGAACAGCCACGTCCACCTTCAGGCATCTGAGATGCCTATGAACGGCCATGCGCTTGTGGGGGGATCTGAGGCCCTTGACATTCCAGGTTACCACTGTCATATGAATAGCCGGGACTGGATAAGACTAGAGTGCAGATACAAAAACCTTAAAGTATACACAATGACGTTAACATGACTCCATACACCATAACACTTACAATGAGATAAACCTAGAAAGGATATGACAAGAGAGGAATGGCTAGGGAAGAGGGTTAAGGGGGCCTTTACATTCTCTTACTCTTCTCTTTTCCACATGTAACTAGAGTTATCGTATGGAAAAGTGTTACCGGATTCGTTGCTTGGCACCCAGGGGGGGGGGGGTAGCCGATGACTCGTGACCAGCGGGAGAACGTGAGAGTAACGCGGGTTGTCCCACGAGTCTGGGAAACAGAGTCCAGTGAAACTGTGCCTCCAGATAGAGAGAAGAAGTCCTCAGGCGACCCTCAGACATAAAGTGAGAAAACAGACGAAAAATATATTCAGCAGATAATAATGGCATTGGCATTTAAATGACATCTGCAAACAAATGTACATAACACAATATGTAACAGCAAAACCCTATAATCCTGCAGTGAACAGGGAACTGAGGGAAAGACCTGGAAGCTGCCAGAAAGATGGTAGCTAGCATAAAAAAAAAAGAAATAGAACATAGATAATAACCAAGAGGAGCGAGTGACCCAAAGCAGCAGGGGGGGGGGGGGGGTGCATAACACAATGTGGTGGTAACATTGAGTTATCAACGTGGGCGTGAGCGGGATCTATGTCCTGAGAGCCGTTGTTTCTTGGCTGAGTCCTTCCTGGGGCTTCTTTGATCTCGAGGGGCCTGGGAACGTTGGGGAGGGTGTCCAGAGGGGGCATCCTAGGTTATATGCAAGGAGGACTGAAGATAATGGCTAGCCTCTTCCGGATGGGTAAAAGATTTTACCTCCCCTGTAGCATCAGTGATATGAAGTGTTGCCGGGTAGGCCAGGGTGAATTTGATGGTTTTGCTATACAGAGATTGGCAAATGGGCTGGAAGGCCTTCCTACGTTTTGAAACTTTCTGTGAATAGTCCACAAAGACTAGGAGCTTGTGTCCGTCAAGTTGCAGGCCTTTTGAATTGCGAAATAATTTCTGGATGTGCTGCCTGTCAGCATAATTGAGATATCGTACTATGATGGGCGGGGAGACCGTCGTTCGTTAGAAGGGGGCCCAATTCGGTGCGCTCTTTCCACTGAGCAAGGGTAATTGATACCCAAGGCTGCAGGTAGGCGAGACATGCAGATTTTTGACAATGAGTCAGATTGATAAGTTTCAGGTAGGCTGATTATCCTCAGGTTATACCGCTTTGAGCGGTTTTCAAGATCATCTAGCTTGTCCAGTATATACCGCTGGGTTTGTCTAGCCTGTTGATCAAGTGAAAATGAGCCTTGGACCTCATCCTCTATATTGGACATTCTATGTTCCAATTCAGATAGTCTGTGGGAGTGTTCCCCCAGTTCCCTCTGGAGCTGAGCCATCCCTGAGGAGATCGCCTTATCCACCGCCGCAGTGATGGTCGGGGACAGCAGAGCTGCCACTGCCTGTGCTAGTGATGCCATTTGGGCCTCAGGTAGAGAGGATGACTGGCAGAGAGGCGAAGGTGCAGCGGCGGGCAGGGCCACGTCTGCCATTTCTATGGCGCCTGAGGCCTGTTCCGGGGGTCTTGCCCGGAGGATTGGACGAAGGAGGGCCGTGGAGAACAAATTTATCCATGCCTACCAGATCTGTGGTGGTGTAGGATGCTCTCCTGGGGTTCGGATGGCTCAGGTGGGCTTAGGATGCAGGTGAATTCACCTGATGAGACCGGAGCCGCTGTTCCGTGCTGCCTGTTACATGGGCGCCGGAACCGGAAGTACAAATATATTTTTTAAATGCATGCATTGCTAGCACCTGAATTTGACTTGGTAACAGCGTCCCTGTACAGTAGGAGTGGAAGGAGCAGTACAATCTGACAGTCAGTTCATGTGATTACAAGACGCATGCTGACAAGTGACAAGGAGGAAAAGCAGAGTGGCAGAGAGATGAGCTCAGTGTACTGCTTCTGCTTCAAACAGGCTGGGAACAGGCCCAAGATAATCTGTGCTCAGAGAAATTGGGTTAAATAAAAGTTGCCATCTTTCAAACTTGAAATCTAAGAACTTTTAGTGGTAAGGTCTGAATTTAGGTGAGTATTGAAGGAAAACTGCTCTTTTTATTATTGCTATTTAAAATGCCTAATTTATTTTTTTTCCGGGAGCTCAGCTTAAAGCAGACCTAGACTCAAGTAACATCCTTCAAAAAGTGTGGATTTTTAACTTTTATCGTAATTATTCTGCTCATTTGCCCTGACCCTGATTCATGTTTTCATCTATTGTATAGTGTTTCTGTGAAACAGCTCTTCCTGTGTTCATAGACCTAGGGCAACAGAGTAGGTAAGGAAAATACACAAAGAGAATTATTTGAAAAAAATTTGATTATTTGAAGTGCCAGAAGGCACAGTTTTAGAAGCAGATACGTTTATTGCTTAACTCCTGAAGAATAGTCCTGTTGCCCTGTGGGCATGATTATCTAGGAAATGTCATGTCCCATGAACTGCCTGGTGCATGACACTGATGAATGTCAGTGTTATAAACAGCTTGGGACACATTTGCTCTCAGGATTTCAGTTGAATAATAATGTGTTAGGGATTCTGTATTTAGTCCTACAGAACAGACAGTGCACAGTACACTAGGGCTGCAACGACACGTCGACGTAGTCGACTACGAAAAATCGTCGATGTGCGTGAAAGGCGTCGACGTGTCAACACGTGACGTCACACGCCCCCTGGCCGGCCGCAGCGGCGCTGTAAGCATTGCCGGCCGGGTGAAATCCCCCCCCCCCGGGCTCCGTCCACACCGATGTCGGAGACAAGAGGACCATGAATACCTGTTCAGGGTAAGCGCTGACCGTCTCCAGCACCCCCGTACTCCGCCACAGCTTCTGCCGCAACACCTTCGCCATCCTCCCCGATCACCCAGGTAGTCAGAGATGTCACATGTGCGGCGCTACACCGGATGTGGCTTGCAATGGTCTGTACTAGGTGGGAGGGCTTACTGAGGGGTCTGCACTGGGAGTTGGGGCTTACTAAGTGGTCTGTACTAGGTGGGAGGGCTTACTGAGGGGTCTGCACTGGAAGGGGGGGCTTACTAAGTAGTCTGTACTAAGTGGGAGGGCTTACTGAGGGGTCTGCACTGGGAGGGGGGCTTACTAAGTGGTCTGTACTAGGTGGGAGGGCTTACTGAGGTGTCTGCACTGGGAGGGGGGGCTTACTAAGTGGTCTGTACTAGGTGGGAGGGCTTACTGAGGGGGTCTGCACTGGGAGGGGGGCTTACTAAGTGGTCTGTACTAGGTGGGAGGGCTTACTGTGGGGTCTGCACTGGGAGGGGGCTTACTGAGGGATCTGTATTAATTACAGGAATAATTAGCTAATCAAAAAAACACTCAATTAAGCAAAAAAATAAAATAAAAATAATCGTTAGATTAGTCGACTAATCGTAAAAATAATCGATAGATTAGTCGACAGACAAATTAATCGCTAGTTGCAGCCCTACAGTACACATAGGCTTTGCTGCTTAGCTGCATAAGGAACAGGATACTTTATTATACAAAGAAAAGACAGAGTTTAACCATAGATGCAGCTACAAACTTATAGACACTGCCATCTACTGGTTGAAGAACATATCTGTAGTTGTTGCATAAAAATACATAAACAATGTATTCCAACACCCCCCCCCCCACCCTTCAACAACTACTCCTTATGTTGCTCCCATTTCGGATTTTAGTTCTATAAATCTGTTTCTTGGAAGCAGTTTTGTCAAATGTTCCAATACACTTTTGTGTCTCATGAGTTGGAAGTCTGTTCATCTCATCCCATTAATTTGGCTCTGGTTTTAATACTACACAAATACCATAGAACAAAAATTTGGCTGGGAGGCCTTTATTGCTTTTGGTGGATTTCTTGATTGAACATTAATTACACTTATAGTGATAGTTACCTTGTTTGTATCTTAGTGCACAATTCAATTCCCTTTTGAGATTCACTGTACCCCACAAGGGCACCTTCCTTTGAGCAAGCCTCCTATTTTATACATTTTTTTGGGGGATCTGAACATAGGCTTTGCTTCTAAAAATGTTTAGATGGTTCAAATCCGGGGCCCTTCAATTCCACAATTCATATGGAGTTTTCCCAGCTGATTTTCCTGGTAGTCGATTTTGGAGATAGCATACGGTCATAATTGCCTCCGCCCTGTATGTGATTGGCATATCTGCATTAAACAGCATGGTTATTCCGCTCTCACATAGAGTATAGTTCATTATTTCTGCAACCCCTTTTGTTCTGGGTTGTATGGCATAGTATATATGAAGAAGCAGGTGCGCTAAACTGATAAGTATCAGCCAATCGGGTTGAAGTGAACCAAAACAACAATATGCAAAACAAATAGTCACACAACTAATACATATGTGATAATTGGTAAACTGATATGCATCAAATCCAAAAATATGGTTACTATATCAGCAATGTGATTAACTGGATCACACTCAAGTGAAGGTGAAAGGTTAGAAATAAAGGTGCATAAAGTCCAAAACAGTATTTTCAGTTTGATGTGAAGATATCCAAGTGAAGTATCCACAGCAACTTTAAGGTGCAGATAATCCTGCCACCATGTTGAGGACTGGCCCCTTACCAGAGAGCAGAATTTTAAGGGCGTGTATGGAAAACTCCAGATGAGGAATGAGTGCTCGGGGGAGGATGGAATACTACTCAAATAGGAGAATAAGCCTCTTACCAGACAATGGATAATTCAGGGCTTGATTGTATATTCTCCTGAATGGTGCTTGACCTCTCTCCTAGGCGTCCTCACTCTGGACAATTCCTCTCTGGTACCAGTAAATATATCCACACAGGTATTGGTTGACTTTGGCCATTATTAGCAGTTTTCCTCAGACTCTGGTGAAGTCGTTTCACTGCCAGCCTGTTCTAAAAGTATTACTAGTCATTGGAGAATGGCAATAGTTTATAAGACGTCGTATGACATTACAACTTCACTATGGATGGTCACGAAACGGTAATCAGACAATCCAGCCTTCTTGGGTTGTTCCAGGTTTTTTCAGTGTTGGGCAGCTTATGAATGTCTGGTCTTGAATCAGGTTTGGTAATTCCTGTAGAGGTCTAGTGATGACCCGTATTCCTTGATGACCTGAGCCCCGTCTCTGTGCAGACTGGAGGAGGAGGCACAGCAATGATCAGCACTCTGCAAACTCCACACACAGCACTGTGAATGAAATGTGCAATCCCCAGGAACAGCTCAGCCCTTTCCACTTCCTGGGGAGGGGGAGGGATCACCTCTATGCTGCTGCCACCTCTTCTGCCAAAGTCAAACAATACCTGCGTGGATATATTTACTGGTACCAGAGAGGAATTGTCCAGAGTGAGTACGCCTAGGAGAGAGGTCAAGCACCATTCAGGAGAATATACGATCAAGCCCTGAATTATCCATTGTCTGGTAAGAGGCTTATCCTCCTATTTGAGTGGTATTCCATCCTCCCCTGAGCACTCATTCCTCATCTGGAGTTTTCCATACGCGCCCTTAAAATTCTGCTCTCTGGTAAGGGGCCAGTCCTCAACATGGTGGCAGGATTATCTGCACCTTAAAGTTGCTGTGGATACTTCACTTGGATATCTTCACATCTAACTGAAAATACTGTTTTGGACTTTATGCACCTTTATTTCTAACCTTTCACCTTCACTTGAGTGTGATCCAGTTATTCACATTGCTGATATAGTAACCATATTTTTGGATTTGATGCATATCAGTTTACCGATTATCACATATGTATTAGTTGTGTGACTATTTGTTTTGCATATTGTTGTTTTGGTTCACTTCAACCCGATTGGTTGATACTTATCAGTTTAGCGCACCTGCTTCTTCATATATATTCTTTTCCCCGATTGATTCTAAGGTTGCAGCTTTACTTGATTCACATCCTGCGCACTTTTTTACACATATATACTTGTATGGCATAGTAGTTTGAAATAATATACCATGCTTTCTGCGAATTGCCTGTTTGTTATCTCTGCATTTTCAGCTCCTTTGTTTGTGAGCAATACATTCAACATTTTGCCAAATTTGTTGCTTACTTAAGCAAAATACTGTTTAAGTTTCTCTGGTACTTCACTTTTGTTGTGTAACAGATATAGTGTAGTATACCTGCAGTAATCTTCTACAATTTTTTCATTGGACTGCAAAGATCTGAATGAGCTAGGTTAAGAGTTTTCTTAGGTCTGCTGTTACTCTGCTTTGGAAAGGCTTTTCCTATCATTTTTCCTTTTATACAGGTGGTGCATTTCATTGTTTGATCACTTAGACTAATTTTTATTCCACTTGCATAGTCATTCTCAGTTAATTTATTTATTATGTCAGGACTTCTGTGCCCAAGGCATTTGTGCCACGTGGGAATGCAATTTAAATGTTTTTCCTCCTTGGCAGTATTTACCACCTCATTGCATTCAGCTTATACAGTTCATCTGTAATTTTAGCCTTTGCAAGTAAGATATCCCCTTTTGTGATAGCACAACCGTCGTCTTGCAGGTCACTACATTGCCTTCTTTGTGAGCTTCTTCACGGAAAAAAGATTAGTCTCAACAGCAGGGACATGGAGGACATTTTCACATGTACCTTTTTGGTAAAACTCTGGGAAATAGAACAGTAAAGAAAACTGTCTTCTATTCCAACTGATTCCATTATTTGCCCATTAGCTATGGTGATTTTTTTTTTTTTTTTTTACTCTTGTCAAGGTGAATAAAGACATTTCTGTAATTTTTCATGTGACCTGTAACTTCTGAATCAGCACACCATGCCCGCCAAATTATAAAATGGGAATGCTTAATGTTTGTATAGCCGGAAGAATATAAACACTGGGTAATGGCAAACAAAATTGCTGTTTTTTTACAGAATCAAATGCGGCAATTTTGTTTGCCATTATCCGGTTTTTATAATTTTCCGACTATACAAACATTAAGCATTCCCATTTTATAATTTGGCGTCCCGTATTCCCAGTAAAAACAGAGTTAAAACTTGCTGGCATATGATTGGGACATGAATTACTTCCCGACCAATCGGATGATAACCAGCCACATATTACTCCCACTGACTTGCAATAGCTTAGACTTCCTGATGACCCATTGTGAATGCGAAATGCATTGTTGTCTAAACATAGTATTCTGAACCAACTACGTCATATCCTGCCGAGAAGAAAAAAAAACATTCCGCCTGTGACGAAGGCTAACCACTGAATACCTGCACCTCTGTCTGACAGTTCTTAAATGGGTAAGGGACCACCTGGTGACATGACCTGGTGGCCCCACCTCATTGTGACCCCCCTTGTCAACGACCGATGTCACAAGGGAGCTAAACCTATGCTCGGACTAAACCGTTTTCCCAATCTTATTTATCGACAGCTGAGCAGCTCTGAGCACATAAAGAAAAGAGCTGCCCATAAGTAGCAGAAGCCAGCTCTGACAGTACTAGGATTAAGTCTGAGTGTCTAAATGAAAGCCGTCAAGAATTAGCAAGAGATTTTGAATGTCCCTGTTTATACGCTTCCCCACTTTTCCCAATGGCCTCAACATAAGGATATCCAACCATTAACTTATTTTAATTTAACTTATTTAAATTTAAACATTAGCCATAAAAACCAGGCCTGATAGTAACTTGACCAGGTGACTAGGCCCACAGGTTTTTTAGACTTTGCAATAATATTTAAATCAACTCCCACAGGTGCTGTGGACATACCGCTCCATGAAGAGCGGTATGGAACAAAAGAAAATGCTCCATCTGTGAATGAGAGAGAGAATCTTTGTTACCCATACCCGGGATGGATACCCAGTGCTTGGCTTTAATCCAGATGTTTAGTGAAAGGCAATTGTATGCCAAATGCCATAGTACAGCAATCACTGGTAGAGATTTTGAGGACAAGCAATTAACTGCAAATAAGACACCCTTATCAGATTTAAAAACTGTAAAACCCTTCTATTTTTACCCTACTGTTTTTAAAATTGTCACCCCATATTTCAAGTGAAACTAATATAGAGAATAATTCCAACAACAATATTTTTTTTTAAATACCCCTTTTGCCCCCAACTAGTGTGTAATTGACCTGAACACCAATGTTTTTCCCAG
Source organism: Pelophylax lessonae (assembly GCF_965119305.1). Taxonomy (NCBI): domain Eukaryota; kingdom Metazoa; phylum Chordata; class Amphibia; order Anura; family Ranidae; genus Pelophylax; species Pelophylax lessonae. The sequence goes on along the minus strand of NC_138768.1, from coordinate 406,021,260 downwards.
ACTGCAGAAAAACCAATAGATCCTGCTATATCTGTGGAAAGGCAAAAATCCTTATCTAAAATAAAATCCTGTTGCCATAGTGACCTACTATTGAAATTAATTAAAATTGTGACCATACAAGCTTGTCTTTTTTCATTTTGCTATTAATCCTGACATGTGAATATGGGGATTTTAAACCTGATTTATCAACTAGCAGTATTCTAGTAGGGAAGGCAAAAGGCCCAAAAGAAATTGCATCTTTTGTAAAATAATCTTTTTTTCTTCTGATACAGAAGAGAAGTAACATTTTTAGCATCTGGAAGCCTGAATTCTATTTTAATAGTATTGATATTGATACTTAAAAATCAGTACAGGTGGTAGAATAAACTGTCTTTTCATGAGCAAGAACAACACCAAAAAGGCTGCATACTGGACAAAATAAATTTAAAGGATAAGTTCAACTTGGTGAACTTTTTACATGTTAAACTTGTTTTTAGGGTGAAACATGTAACATGTTCCCACTGCTACAACCGCACACCGATTCCCTCTCTCCCTGTGACAGCAGTATGGGGAGAAGTTCCCTGTACCAGCTGTCACTTTATCAAAAGAGTGCGGCCATGCAGTGCTCCACCCACACAGCTGCATCATTCATTCACAGAGTTCTGTAAATGAATGAACTACAAGTATTGACATTCTTTGCAGATGTCAGCTTGTAGTTCTCAATGACCTGACTTTATGGATACACCCCATTTAATAAAGGTAGAAAATGCCTCAAAATAGGAGCAGAACAAAGAGCAACCCATAGGGAGTAGGGATGATCGAACTTTTCAAAAGTTCGATTCGACCAGAACACCCGAACTTCCCGAAAGTTCGGCCCGGATTTCAGAACGCCATTGAAATCAATGGGACCCGAACTTCGGTAATCATAAAACACCATTTTGAAGCCCTAAAACCCAATAAATGCCCCTAAAAAGTGACTAGGGTTCTGGGTAATGCCCCAGGGACTATTAATCACACAAAAAAAGTTCTTAAAAATTGTCATTTTTGATAGAGAGCCAATTATTGAAAAAATTATTGAAAAAAAAAAATGAGATTTCTTTGGATTTAGTGTCTGGGGGGGTCTAAAAAGTGTACCTGTGAAGTTTCAGCTCTGTAGCATGTCCAGAACCAGAAAAAAAAAATTTGTTTGTATTAGAATTAATATAGAACAGGATAGTGGCTCCGCTATTTTCACACCTTGCCGGTTTTGTAGCTGGCGTTTTTTTGGGCATTTTTTGGGGCTTATTGGAGGCAGGCATAACATCAGAACTTCTGTGTAGGGTTATATATACACACACACACATGTATTTATATATACACATACACATATATAGGTGTGAAAGTAGCAGAAACCTATGCTTGCGCTAATGAAATAAATAACACCCATATGGCTTCTCTGGTATAACACCTATATGTGTGTATGTGTATAAATACATATAAGTGTGTGTGTATATATACCCCTATACAGAATTTCAGATGTTTTGCCTGCCTCCAAAGAGCCACAAAAAATGCCCAAAAAAACGCCTGCGCCAAAAAACAACGCCCAGGTGTGTTGTTGCAGGCGTTTTTTTTGGGCATTTTTTGTGGCTCTTTGCAGGCAGGCATAACATCTGAAATTCTATATATGTGTATATATATATATATACAGTATACATGTGTGTGTGTATATATACCCCTACACAGAAGTACAGATGTTATGCCTGCCTCCAAAGACGCCCAGGTGTGTTTTTGCAGCAAGCGTTTTTTTGGGGGCATTTTTGGGGGGTCTTTGGAGGCAGGCAAAACATCTGAAATTCTGTATAGGGGTATATATACACACACACTTATATGTATTTATACACATACACACATATAGGTGTTATAGCAGAGAAGCCATATGGGTATTAATTATTTCATTAGCGCAAGCATAGGTTTCTGCTACTTTCACACCTATATATGTCTATGTGTATATATACATACATGTGTGTGTGTGTATATATACCCCTACACATAAGTTCAGATGTCATGCCTGACTCCAAACATGTCCTCAAAAAAGCCCTATAAACGCCTGCAGCAAAAAGTGTTCTAAGAGAAACTATCTTTTCTCTAAGTGTTCTAAGAGAAACTATCTTTTCTCTATAGCGGTCACCCTGACATGGAAGGGTTTTGTCACCCTGCCATAGCAGTCAGAGTCAGTTAACCCTACACTACACTATGGTCTCCTTACACTTAACACTTTCCCTACAGAAACTAGATTATTAAATCTAACTATAGTGGAAAATAGTACCCTAACTACACTAGATATCCCTTTCCTCACACTAATAATTGCTAAATGACACTTTGAAGCAGAAGTAACAGAACTGCTTCCACTCTCTTCCACAGCTCTGTATTAAAATGGTAGAGATTTTGCGGGACCTATCTTATATACTGGGGGGCGTATTCACTAACGATTGGCCTCTGGACCCCCTAGTCACTCCAATCACATTCCTAGCATTCTCCTGCCCCCTCAATTGGCTTTTACTGATGGTTCTGGTCCAATCACAGGCTTTTAAAGCCCAGTTCCTGTCCCATTGCATTTTGGTTGGTTCTGGTTGCCGAATTTTCAGCAAAAAGTTCGGAATTCGGCCGAACCTCGAACAGTCAATGTTCGGGTCGAATCGATGGTCGACCCGAACCGTTCGATCATCCCTAATAGGGAGGCAATTGTCAAAGAAAAAGATATCATCAAAACAAAAACTCAGAGAGTTAAAAGACTGCAGATTATTTAGAAGTAACCTAAATGCAAACTTTCTATTCACTGTAGCTAACAGTCCATACTTACCATAGGAAAATCAAGAAATACCTTTCTTCATATATGCTTTCAATACTTTCCAAAACCTCCATCCAAGATCCAAACTTTTTTTCAGGAATTTATTTACATTTTATGCTAGAGTATATGCAGAAGGACTGCAACCAGGTAATAAAATGCCTGGCTACAGGCCTATACCTATCCTTATTCACTTTGTCATAGTTTTTATCACCTTTAAAAATACATTCTTTAGCTGATGGAAGCAATGAAAGTAAATCAATAAAATTGCCATTCCAGATTTTTTCTTTCAGACTAGCTGACAAGTAAAAGCACAATGACGATATTACACATGGCTCTGACTCCTTTAGGGTGTCTCAGGAATCCTCTGCAATCTGCGAGTCTCCTGAGACCTCACAATAGCACCAGCATTAGGCTCAATGTTACAACTATTGCTAGTTGGATCAGTAATGTTGTGTGCAGACCAAACAACAGAAGGCAAATACACACTTAAACTACATATATCGGATTTCCTACCAAGATCATTAACTATCTTGGACAATGAATCAGTCAGATGACATAATAAATTCAATTGTGAATACTCACTATTGGTGGATTCTTGCTGTGGGTTCTGCTGAGTAGGCTGGGTACAGATGACTGGGATGCTGTAGACTTATCCCTGTCTTGATGGAACTGCTGGCTCTGCTGTTGCTTTGCCAGTGATCTGATAGGCAACATAGCTCTAATCACTGAGGCTAATGGACAGCTACTCTGCTTCCATTCCCGCCTTTGGCCATGGCCCTGCTGCACATAACTGGTGAGGAAATTTATCTGGGCGTTCTCTCTGGCTGCTGTAAGGAGAGGAGAGAGGGAGTATCTCTGGTGACTTGAATAGTACCACTGGATTGGCGTAGGGCCAATGTGGTGCCTTTATTCAAAAAGGGATCAAAGTCCTTACCAAGTAACTATAGACCTGTTAGTTTACCTTCTATAGTTGTGAAGATACTGGAGAGTTTAATAATAGACCACATAGATGAGTTCCTATCATAGAGGCTACCATATGCCGCTATTTAACTTTGACAGCTCTTTTATAGACAGGGGGCGGGGTCACACGGTACTGCCACGTCTGATGTCACGTGACGCAACCCGGGTGGCCAAGAATCTTGCCCAAAAAACAACTGTCAAAGCTCAAGAGCGGCATATGGCAGAAGAGGCCGAAGCCCTTTAGGATTTTTTTTTTATTTTTGGGTGCAGCAGGGGTCGTGATTGACGATGGATTTACATCGAGGGATGCTATGTTTATTTTTGAATAAAAGACTTGTCAAAAACTGTCTTCCCATTCACATAGGGGGGCGGGATCTGGGGGCCCCCTTATTAAAGGGGGCTTCCAGATTTCGATAGGCCCCCCACCTGCAGACCCCCACAACCACAGCCCAGGGTTGTCGGGAAGAGGCCCTTGTCGCCATCAATTGATGGGGTCAAGGTGCTTTGGGGGCACCGCAAAGCACCCTCCCCATGTTGAGGGCAAGTGGCCCGGTATGGTTCAGGAGGGAGGGAGGGAGCTTGTCCCCCCCACTATCCTGGCCTGCAAGGCTGCATGCTCGGATAAGGGTCTGGTATGGATTTTGGCGGGGGACCCCTCTCCATGTTTTTTTAAAATTTATTTTGGCGTGGAGTTCCCCAAAAATTGAAAAACCCTTTGCCTCTTCTGAGGCTACCTGCCATATGCCGCTATTTAACTTTGACAGCTCTTTTATAGACAGGGGCGGGGTCACACGGTACTGCCACGTCTGATGTCACGTGACACAACCGGGTGGCCCCGCATCTTGCCCAAAAAACAAGTGTCAAAGCTCAAGAGCGGCATACGGCAGGAGGCTACAGAAGAGGCCGAAGCACTTTAGGATTTTTTTTGCTGTGACCGCCAGCCAAGAGTCCCGCCGCTCCTCCATCCTCCGCCAGTGTGATGACTTCCTAGTTCCGTTCCCTGTAGCAGCAATGCTGCATGGGAGCGGAACTAGGGAGGGAAATAAAAAAAAAAAAAAAAACGTTGCACAAAACACAAACACATAACACATTTTATATTATATATATATATATATATATATATATATATATATATATATATATATATATATATATATATATATACATATACATATATATATATATATATATATTAGTTACATAGTTACATAGTTACATAGTAGGTGAGGTTGAATAAAGACAATAGTCCATCTAGTTCAACCTGTGTAGGTGTGTGTGGCTGTAATCATCTCACATACCCCTGAATGTTCTGATCCTTGAGATGTAAGTCTAAGAGTCTTTTGAAAGCCACCATACTACCCGCAGAAACCACCTCTTGTGGTAGAGAATTCCACAATCTTGTTGCCCTAACAGTAAAGAACCCCCCGCGTTGCCTGAGGTTAAAACGCTTCTCCTCTAATCGCATTGTATGCCCTCGAGTCCTCATGCAATCCCTTCGAATGAACAGCTTTTTTTCTAAGCTGGGATCCCCATTAAGATATTTATAAATTGCGTGGTGCGCATGCGCGGCGCGGGACTGATGGCAGCTTAGTGCAGGAGCTCCGCTCGCTACGGCCGAGAAAAAGCTGACAGGGTCCAGCTGTACACATCACACAAGCTTCGATTGATCACACCCTGTTAGCTACAGCCTCTGTGTATGTCGTCCAGCCGCAGAAAGAACCGGAAAACGCCGCAGAGGTCCCTAACCCATTACCTTCTCAGGGCAAGGGAAAAACTAAACATGGACCAAGATGGCGCCGCCCGCCCCCAGGCACATGTCGGATCCTCCTCTCCGGCTCCGGTGGCCGCAACGATCGCTACCCCCCCTCCGAACAGTGAGTACACAACCCCTTTGTCAAAGGCTGACCTTGACAATAGCCTGGAGGCTATGTACACAAAGCTAATCACTAAGTTTCAGGCTGGGCTAGATAAAACGGCTAATACTCTCACTCAGGAGATATCAGCACTTGGGGGTAGAACGGATAGACTTGAGACAAAACATGATGAGCTCTGCCTTGCCTATAAGGAGTTGAGCAGGGATCATGAGTCTCTCAGTTCAGCCTTTGATCAACTACAGGCTAATGTGGAGGACTTGGAAAATCGTAACCGTAGAAAAAATCTGAGGCTGCGTGGCATCCCAGAGTCTTACATTGACCTTGTCCCCACTGTGAACAAACTTTTCAAGTCATTACTCCCTGAAGCCACTGATTCCCAGTTCAGATGTGACAGAATCCACCGGGCTTTGCGTCCCAAACCCCCGACTGACAAGCCCCCAAGAGATGTGATATTATGCATGCAAGATTTTATCACCAAGGAGGAGATACTAAGAGCAGCAAGGAATACCCCCAACATTCTGATTGACGGTCATAGAATTCAAATATACCCAGACATATCGCAAGCTACACTTGAGAGGAGACGTGGCTTAAAAGAAATCACCTCTGTTCTACAATCAGCTCGTATACGTTACAAGTGGGGATTTCCTTTTAAACTGATAATACCACACAATGGATCCACATATATAGTTACCAACGTCCAAGAGGGCCTTAACACCCTAATAAAATTGGGTTTGATGGATCCAGCAGCGGCTCCTTCGCCCGCTCCTGCTCACCGCCTATCACCCTTATGGCAGACACCAGCCTCCAGGAGAAGTCGCAGAAGACCGCGACAAGACTTAGCTTGATTTGTCCCCTACACATTCTAGCGATCTTTGTTCACATATCCCCCTGCATTTTAATATGCACTTTTCCTATATGTTGGTCCTTAATAATAGTCACTTCCTTCTTGGATATAACCCAAAAATATGAAGTGGAATTTCCAGACGGGTGGCATTCATCTTACCAGAGGGACAGTGTCGCCTATTGTCTTGCTCTTTGAGTTTCATTGATCTACCACATTATTTAAATGACAATGCTTACTATACCCAGATTCTTGCACTCTACTGCCATCTAGAGGTGCCTAATAGGAGATAGCAGCTTTCCACTGAAACAAAGTTTCTTCAAGGACATCAATACAGAATTAACATGGAACTGGATTTGAGCAATCTCACATAACCCTCTCATTATCTACAATGCCTTATCCACTATAAGGACAAATTGTCTAGTGAGAGTAGTTCTGGATATCTGTTTTAAGGACCAGTTGTTGACATTTATTAGTTAACTTTTGGGTTTTTTCTCGCTGCCACTAAAGTTTACTGCGGTTCTTTTCATATAAACTCACACAACTGAGGCTTTATATTTTTGTTCATTAACAATTCTCGAATGGCCTTATGCGTTAGTCTCATGCTTGTACATGACGCACGCACTCAGTGGATTGACAGACACCAGCCCCCTCAGTGGGATCCTTCCCCCAGGGCTCTCTCCCCTGGGACTTGCGGGGATCCCTTTGGGCTGCTGGCTTTCGATCTGCTGTTTAGGGGGAATTTTCCTCCAGTTCAGGTTTTTATGTTCCGGTACGGTTACAGCCTACCGACCCTGGTTTATTCTTTTTTGTTACATGTTTATGGTAACTACTAATTATGATAAACTATATGCAAATGTCTTAAGATATATACACAGGATGCCTTGTATTCACTTTTGTTATGAGAATTTATGTCATTACCATGCCCTGCTTTGCCTCAGCCGGGTTTGGGTTCTGACAAAATGCACTACCACTTTTTTCAACTCCCAGGATGCCACTCCCACATTTCGGGCTATTTTGGACGGGTGGAACACCTGGTCATTAAGTTTGCACCTTTCCTTTAACACTATGTCATTGCCAAAGGAACTTCAACACACATTTAAAAATGACAATTAAAGTAATCTCCCACAATGTCCAGGGATTCAACTCCCCTAACAAACGCAATAAGGCGTTCCACCAGTTCAAACGCCTTAATGCAAAAATCTTGTTACTACAAGAAACTCATTTTGCAGTCAATAATCACCCCAAATTTTTTAATAAATCATATAATCAATCCTTTTATACCACCTTCTCCTCTAAAAGCAGAGGTGTGGCTATCTTCATTCATAACTCCCTCCCACTTGAAATTCAGGATTGCTATAAGGATCCAGAGAGCCGTTTCATAATCATCAGGGGTCGCATCCTGGGTAAAGCGTTAACAATTGCAAACCTATACGCTCCTAATGGTGCTACAGTAAAATTCTTTCTTGACTTTTTCGCTGAATTGGAGAAATTTCACTCTTCCCACATAATACTAGGGGGTGATTTCAATATGGTTGCCCATCCAACCCTAGATAGGAGCAACCCCTCTCCCTCCTCTAAAACTTTCCCTAAAATTTTGGAACGAAAACTCAACACTCTTCAACTAGTTGACACCTGGAGATGTTTAAATATGGGTGCTAGGGAGTACACATTCTACTCTAACCCCCACAACACCTCGGCCAGAATAGACTATGTGTATGCTTCTCAGGTGGTACTAGCAAATTCTGTTTCTGCAGATATATTCCCGTGTGTATGGTCGGACCATCACATGGTGATATATGACACGAAGGGCATAGGACTCTCCCCCACTCCATTTTCATGGAGACTAAACGACTCAATACTGGCGAATATACAGGATTCCAAAGAGGTCTCGGATTCTCTTACAGAATTTTTCGGGCTTAATCCCATTGACGACACCTCTATACAGAATACATGGGTAGCACACAAAGCATTTATCAGAGGAAGACTAATTGAATTGGCGGCTAGGAAAAATCGTTTGCGTACCGCCAAAATACAAACCCTGACCAAAGATCTTCAAACTCTCTATAAAAACTACAATACACTGCATGACATGAACACCAGAACCTGTATTGATCAAAAAAGGAAAGAACTGAATGACATACTCTCTGAAAATGCCGAGAAATCCCTTAAATACACTAGATCCAAATTCCTTTTGTATGGAAATTCTTCTTCCACAATGCTTGCTAGAAAATTAAATCAATCTGTCAGACCACCACATGTATATAAGCTAAACACGTCTTCGGGCTTGACTACCTCCCATCCCAAGGAAGTCATGGAAATTTTTGAAAAATTTTATTCAAACCTTTTATCCCCTCCATCTTCATTAGCCCCACTAGATTCCCAGAAATGGCTGGATGAAATTCCAATACCCTCTATATCGGAATCGGACTATGAACGATTAAATGCCCCAATCACGGACACTGAAGTTGAACTGGTCATTAAATCTCTCCGCAATTCCTCAGCCCCGGGACCAGATGGATTTTCTGCCATCTACTTTAAAACTTTCTCTCAAACTCTTGCCCCTAAACTTTCTCAGTTATTCAATCACATATTAAAAGGCCACGAATTCCCTGAAGAGATGTCTTTTGCTAATATGGTATTACTTCCAAAACCCAATAAAGATCTTTCCAGTCCCCAGAATTTCAGGCCAATCTCAATTATTAACAACGACCTAAAACTATTTAGTAAAATTCTTGCAGCCAGACTATCAACTATAATCCATAAGCTCATCTCCACCTTCCAATCAGGCTTTATTCCAAATCGCCAAATTACGGATAATATTAGATTGGCCTGTAACGTCATACAAGATGCTAACCTACACAAAAAACAACTATTACTATTGGGTCTTGACATTCACAAGGCCTTTGACAGTGTTTCCTGGGATTACCTTAAACATCTCTTACCCAGATTTGGACTCACGGGCGAGTTTCTAAATGGTTTCATGGCCCTTTATAAAAACCCCAAAACCAGGATTAGAATGACAGGTTGTAATTCCAACTTCTTCCCGCTAGGCAGGGGCACTAGACAGGGATGTCCCCTATCCCCCCTGCTATTTGCCCTGGCCATTGAACCTCTCTCTATAGCTATCAGAAGACATGATGGAGTGAGGGGATATGAGAAGGGCGGAGAATCATATAAATTAAGCCTTTATGCAGATGATGCTATACTTTTTATTCCAGATCCTTTGCGCTCGCTACCAAATTTGTTGACAGTTTTGGAAAAGTTCGCAGGTGTATCGGGCCTAACTATTAATATGTCAAAATCTATCGCGTTACCAATTAACCTTCCTCCACAAGACATCCTAAACCTAAAAGATGCATTTCCCTTTGTGTGGGCTTCCGAATCCATCCCTTATCTTGGGATACAGTTATGTAAAGAATATAAATCATTATTCCAATCCAACTTCCCTCCCTTAATGACCAAGATTCGTAGTCTACTACAAATATGGTCCTCTTGTCATCTGTCATTTTTGGGGAAGATAACAGCAGTTAAGATGACCATCCTTCCTAAAATGTTATATCTTTTTCGAGCTCTACCAATTAGTCTCACCAAACAGTTCATCTCCAAGCTTCAATCACTTGTCAATAAATTTATTTGGGGTAACAAAAAAGCCAGATATGCCGCTAACATTCTTTATCGACACCAACGATCGGGGGGTTTGGGTCTCCCTCAGATTTGGCCATATTACATAAGTTGTAGGCTCTCCCAGCTTGGATACTGGCACACTCAGCCGACGAACTCTCCATGGGTTTCGTTTGAGGCACAATCTATTGCTCCATTTCATCTAGCCGGTCTGCTATGGGACCCAACAATCCCTATACGTGGAATTTCTACACGTAATTCAGTGGTTTCAGACTCCCTTAAAGTTTGGAGATCTGCAAATAAGCATAGTTCCTTAACATCCACTCCTCGATTGGGTGCTTCATTTTTGGGGGACCCCAGATTCAAGGAAGCATTTCATTCTCCTCACCAATTTACGTGGTGGTCTAAACACAAACTGACCACGTTACTTGACCTTTTTGATGGAGGAATCATGTACTCATTTGAGCATTTGACGGAACACAAGAATGCTCCTTCATCTGAAAAATTAAACTACGAATTAATCAAGAGTTACTTCACCTCCTATCATGCTCAGCCATCTGGAACTCCCCTCAGTTCCTTTGAGCGAATATGCCTGGAAAACCCCTTGGGGGGAGGCCACATCTCCACCTTATACTCCACCCTAAACCCGCATGACGTTGAGACTAAACTAAAATACATGACGGATTGGGAATTGGAGTTGCGAGAAACCATTACGGCTAGGGATTGGCAAAACATGTGGTCGAACCTACGCGGCTCGACAAGATCACTGGGAGTTAGGGAGACAGCCGTGAAACTCTTTACTAGATGGTACTATACACCTGAAAAACTGAATAGAATTTATCCAGAGATCTCCTCGAACTGTTTTAGAGGATGCAATGATACAGGTTCGTTTAAACACATATTCTGGGACTGTCCTAAAATACAAGACACATGGTCGGAATTATTCCACGCATGCGCGAAAATTACGGGTAGAAACCTTACACTCACTCCATCACAATGTCTATTGTTTCGGGACATCCCAGACATTTCCAAGCCATTAACCCGTCTGATACATACGCTATGTGTCGCAATGTTATGGTCTATAGCTAAACAATGGAAAGAACCCAATGTACCATATGCTCTGGTTAATCACAGAATAGAAGATATTAAATCTATGGAAGCATATCATCATTCTATTACAAATTCCAAAAACACATGGGATCAAAAATGGAACCCCTGGTTCATTTATAAATGCTCCATACTCATTTAATATGGGATACGATCCTTGCTTCCCTAGGTGCTGGAAAGATGGTCTCTTTTGCCACACTAATGGTTGACCGGACAGGGCTTCCCCTCTTGAGGCAGACGGGAGGCCCATCATAAGCCCCACTAATCTTGTGTATATCTACACTATCCCAGATATAAAGTCGTTTTATGTTACTTTTTTTTAGAAGTATTAGCTCTATCACACATGTTTTCACATGGCTTAACAGGTAAAATCCTACCTTATCTCTACCTGTCAGACTTGAATTGCGTTCTTTATGATGATGTTAACATATTCTTAACTTTACACTCCTAAGTTGGTTACTGTTTATATTTCTCATTATTATAGACATGATATGTTCATACGGCTCTTGTAATACTGATATTTTATCATTGACAATGCATATATATTTTTGTATTCATTTACATTCAATAAACGTTTATAATCAAAAAAAGATATTTATAAATTGCTATCATGTCCCCCCTCAGACGTCTCTTCTCCAGGGAGAATAAATCGAGCGATTGTAGACGCTCTTCATAGTCAAGGTCCTCCAATCCCCTAATTAGTTTAGTTGCCCTTCTCTGGACTCTCTCCAGCTCCAACACATCCCTCCTGAGGACTGGCGACCAGAACTGGATGGAATACTCCAGATGCGGTCGGACCAGAGTTTTATAAAGTGGAAGGATTATAGTCTTATCTCTGGAATGCATCCCTTTCTTTATGCATGCTAATGTTCTGCTGGCTTTCGCAGCTGCCGCTTGACATTGCATGCTGTTGCCTAATCTATCATCAACCAAGACTCCCAGATCCTTCTCCATTTTTGATTCCCCCAAGGGTTCCCCTCCTAACGTGTATTGTGTTTTTATGTTTTTAGTCCCCAAGTGCAAAACCTTACACTTCTCCACGTTAAACCTCATTTGCCATGTCGTTGCCCACTCTGTAATTTTGTCCAGGTCATTCTGTAGGATATCTGCTTCATGTTGTGAAGTTATTGCCCTGGCCAATTTTGTGTCATCTGCAAAAACTGATATCGAACTACTGATACCGACCTCAATGTTGTTTATGAATAAATTGAACAAGGTTGGTCCCAAGACTGAGCCTTGGGGGACCCCGCTTACCACCTCAGACCAGTCTGAGTATGCGCTGTTTATTACTACCCTTTGGACACGCCTTTTAAGCCAGTTCCGTATCCAAGAGCAAACCCTGCTATCGATACCTGCAGACCTTATTTTATAAATTAAGCGCTTGTGGGGAACTGTATCAAAGGCCTTAGCGAAATCCAAGTACACCACATCCACTGGTCTCACAGCTCACCTCCTCGTAGAATGTTAAGAGATTGGTTTGACAAGAACGCCCATTTGTAAACCCGTGCTGATTACTGCTGATGATGTTGTTGTCTTTAGCAAACTCTACGATATAGTCCCTTATCATCCCCTTCAGAAGTTTACATACTACTGATGTCAAACTGACAGGCCTATAATTTCCCGGGATATGCCTCTGGCCCTTTTTGAATATTGGAATCACGTTAGCTTTCTTCCAATCCCCTACATCTCCTGTCCTAATACTGTCAGCAAAGATCAGGAACAGTGGTCTCGATATAACTTTACTGAGTTCCTTGAGTACTCTCGGATGTACGCCATCCGGGCCTGGTGATTTGTTTGTGTTAAGTTTATCCAGCCTTTCCCTGATTTCACCCTCTGTTAGCCATAGTGGCAAGTCCTGTGTATTACTACTAGCCATACAGTCATGGTCAGTGTACCGCTCCGTTTCCTGTGTAAAGACTGACGAGAAAAAAGCATTCAGCACAGTTGCTTTTTCAGTGTCCTCTGTAACCATCCTCCCATCATTGTTAATTATGTGTGCAATATGCTCTGCCTTAGTTTTTTTGCTGTTGATATATTTAAAGAATTTCTTTGGGTTTTTTTTATTATCCTCTGCTATATATACCGGTATATATATATATATGCATATATATATATATATATATATATATATATATATATATATATATATATATATATATATATGTGTATATATGTATATATATATATATATATATATATGCACACACACATATATATATATATATATATATATATATATATATATATATATATAAAATTATATTATTGATTCAATTATAATTCATGCGTTATATATTACATATATATATATATATATATATATATATATATATATATATATATATATATATATATATATATATGTGTGTGTGTATATATATATATATATATATATATATACACACACACACACATATATATATATATATATATATAATATATAATGCATGAATTATAATCTAATCAATAATATAATTTTATTATATATATTATATATTAAATAATAAAATTATATTATTGATTTGATTATAATTCATGCGTTTGTGTTTCAAATTTATCACATCTGGGATGTCTACTAGACTCTTGTTTTGGTCAGGTTTACGTCAGTTATTACTAAGAATTGTAGGCCTATAATACATAACGCCAAATTTCCATGAAAAGAATTGTACCGCTTTTGGTATGTAATTCCTGACAGAATCATACCGCCAGGGAGGTTAATGGATATTTTGGATAATGCATAGGCAATATGTTGCCAGTCAGATAATTCAAAAGTGGTATTCAAATCCCATTCCCATTGATACATGTAAGGGAGTTTAGTATTCGGATCAGTAGGAGTGGCGTACACAGTAGAGTTTCGTCCCCATATTGGATATCCTTTTATTGTTTGCTGCTGCTTGCCATTTTTTTGGCTATACATTCCCATAACCTGGATTTGGGGAAGCAGTGTCATGCTGCAGTTCTCCCAAGGGTCTTGGTCATACTACCACTTCATCTGGTGGCTGCCTACGTTGCTGATCTTCAAGACATTTACTCTGGGGCACTACACCTGCACCTGCCCGGTCTACAGTTTTTTCTTGCTTTTTGCCTCTGGGCATTGGGTCATTGGACTGACCCACTGACCCCTCCGAACTGCATGATCTTGTCTTCCCCCCTTTCCTCCCCCTAGACACTGTGAATTACAAGTGGCCAGTTGTGTTCACCCTCTTGTTCAGGGTATAAGCTCTCTTCAGCGGGTTTCCTCATTAGTAGCCATGCTTGATCTGGGCAGGATATGCGCAGTTGCACTTGGGATAGGTGCTGTTATGGTAGCTTGTTTTGATATATGTGTGCTCTCACTGGATTCACTGCCCCTTGGGTCCCCCCCCCCTCCTATATTGTGACATCCTGTGTGACATCTTTCCAGATTTACCTATGTTATGACGTCACAGTGACTTGAAACCATTAAACTTTTTTCATGGATTGTCCGAGGCCTGAATTCAAAATGTAAACGGGCATTCCTATTCCAATATGTGAACCCTCATGCCCTGCATATCATCTTGTCACACAAAACACACCTAATGGGCAGTAAACTCTTTGCTTTAAAGAAATCATGGATTCAAAAATGTTTTCACACAACATATTCTACAGTCTCAAGAAGGGTCTTAGTTTTGGTTAACAAGTAATTTCCATGTATTGTAGAGGTGGTACATAGAGATCCCTTGGGTAAATTTGTGATCATAGTACTGTCGTTGTGGCACCAATGCTATGTCATAGTGGGTATTTATATCCCCCCTCCCTTCTCTGATTTGGTATTGCATTCCGTAATGGAGAAAGTAACTTCTTATGCCCCAGCTAAGCTAGTACTAATGGGCCACTTCAATGCTATTTTATCACCTACTCTAGATTGGCCTACACCTGGGCTACATGCCTTGAGTACACTGGCATTCTAGGCAATGTCAACGAGCCTTATGGAGGTCTGGAGCAGGAGACATCCCTCCTCTGAAATGTATTCATGCTTTTCAATGTCCCACCGAACGTCTTTCCTAATTGATTTGGCTTTTTCCAACCCTGCTCTGATAGTTGATGTCCAGGATGCCAGGTACCTTCCCAGTGGGCTCGCCGACTTTTCCCCACTCAAACTTACACTGAGAGTCAGTCGGCCACGTAATTGCTCTTTTTTTTCGCTTAGGCACTCAATGGCTTTCGCACCCTGACATATCTGATCATATTCCTTTCAGGGTAGCAGATTACTGGGAGAACAACGAACATTCTGCCTCCCCGACCACAGTTTGGGATGCATTTAAGGCTTACACCAGAAGGTAATATATTTCCGCCATTTTGGCTGTCCGCAAGGATCTATCCTTTGATTCCCAACCCCTGCAAGATCCCAGCTCTCGCAATTTTGACATCCTTATGGTGACCAGAGGGGATCTTCACTTACAAATGTCAGAGGTTACAAGACTCAACCTTACCAAGTTTAGGCAAACATTCTTTGAACAGGGGGACAGCAATGGAAAGTTTCTGGCCCCGCTGTCACAACACGACACACCTTTCAGGATTGTTTTGGAGATTAAGGCGGAGGATGGATCAGTCATCACCTATGTGGCAGGCATATTACAGGAATTCAGATCGTATTACAACCAATTATATTCTTCTTCTTTGCCCTCTGATCACAACCCCACAGTCATGCACTCCTTTCTTGACTCTGTAGCTCTGGGCTGGCTCTCAAACCGAAAATGTGAATTTCTGGTACACCCTATCACCCCTGAAGAGGTCCTTGCAGTCATCAACTCCTTCCTGGGTAGCAAGACCCCTTGCCCAGATGGTCTCCCAATAGAGTTTTTTAAACTGCATAGTGATGTTTTGGCCCTGAGACTGGCTATATTATATACAATATGCCTAGCTGAAGATGCTCTTCCACCCTCGATGAGTAAAGCCCATATTATGTTGATCTATAAAAGTCCTGTTTAGATCTCTTTCCCATGCGGCTATGTATGGTGGATTTTGAGATTCTGAGGGCACAGTCAATTCTGCATAGATTCTAGACAGGCCCCACCTAATAATTTGACCTGATGCACATAGTTGCTCAAAGGCAGTGGGCATATTCACTATCACTGGATCGAATGGCAGTGACAAAAGGTAGTATCGTATTTGAATTGCTTGCCATGGCGGAAGAGGTGGTGAGAGCATTATTTGGATAGCCTTTGTGGATTTCCATCCTCCCGAATCCCTAAAATCTTTAATTCTGAACTTATTCACTAATATAAATTGATGAAATTTAGGGTCATAAAGCCCTGGTGGAAATTCTGGGCTTCTAATCAATGGTGACATATTAGACAGTGATGAGGTGTTTATCATCTTTGCGATTTTATAGGTGGTACCCACAGTAGAGTGTACTTTTCCTTGATTCAGACATTTATTCCTCAACCAAGGTAGGGCCTCAAGGGGGATAGACGTAATAAATTTTTCAATGGGTATCTAACTCTTTACTCTTGTATGATTAGATTACACCAGTCTAAAATTCTAGATAAATGTGCAGCCTGCTAGTATCGAATTGGATCTGGGAATCCTATACCCCGTATCTTTTAGGCATAGTACGCTTATCTGCCTTGATCCTAGGTAGGCAATCCACCCATAAAAATTGTATAAACACACTGTTAATTAGTTTTAAAAAGTTAATTAGAACTGTCACCGGTAAAGTTTGAAAAAGATACATCAGCTGGGGCAGTACATTCATTTTTAAAATACAATTTTTCCCAAACTACATATGTGTCAAGCTCCGCCAACGTCTAAGGTCACTTTTAATCTTAGTGAGCAGTTGGGAAAAGTTATACTGAAATGTGTTTCTACAGAGCGTCGGAGAGATATTCCCAAAAACTTTAGTCCCTCTGTTATCCCTCTAAATGAGAAACTAGATTCCACTACAGCGTGTCTCGCTTCTGGAATTGTAATATTCATTGCCTCTGGTTTAGCATGAATAATCTTATAATTAGATAATTGTGAATAACGGTCTAGTTCTGTCAGTAAATTTGGTATTGATATTTCTGGATTGGTAATAAAAAAGAGTAAATTGTCTGCAAATACAGTTACTTTATAAGATATCTCCCCAACCTGTATTCCTGTCATATCTGAATTGCCTCTAATATGTCTGAGCAAGGGCACTAACATTAATATACAAAGTAACGGTAAGAGGGGACAGCCCTGGCTGGTGCCGTTTGCCAATGTAAAACTAGTGGATAGCACTCCATTAGCTTTAACTGCAGCATTGCTTGGTCGTATAGGGATTCTATCCATTTCATTGCATTTGTCCCAATCCCTATATATTGAAGGGTACTCCTCATGAATTTCCAACTCGCCCTATCAAATGCCTTCTCGGCATCTGTGGAATTTTAGTGGACTCACACAGGTGAATAATGTTCAGAGATCAAATAGTATTACCCCTTGCCTCTCTGCCAGGCATAAAGCCTGATTGGTCTATATAGACAATTCTTTCCAAATAGGGGTGGAGTCTATTTGCCATTATCTTTGTAAACAATTTTAGATCTATATTTAGTAGAAAGATTGGCCTGTAGCTTTGTCTGGTTTCAACAAAACATTTATATGCGCATGAGAAGTATACTTTGGAATAGGGTTGCCCTGTAATATTGAGTTGAAAGCTGATATAAATTTAGGGGCCAGGGTTTGATTAATTGTTTTATAATAAAACAGTGTGAACCCATTGGGTCCTGGAGCCTTTCCAACTGGCATACTCTTTAGGGCCCTATTAAAGTCTTCTTCTGATATAGGTCTGTTAAGTACTATTTTTTCTTCGCAGGAGAGTTTTGGGAGAGAGGAGTCTATAAGATATGTATTTATTAGATCTTCTCTCTGGACAGACATCATATGGGACAAATTATCTGGAAGGTTGTTTAGAGCTGAGTAAAAATATTTAAAATAGTTTGCTATTTCTGCTGATTTGGTGATTTTTTTATTCTCTATAGACATAATAGTCTAAATGTGGGCCTGTGTGGATGGAGTATGGATGGAACGTGCCCGGAGTCTACCGCTTTATTACCAAATTCGTAGTACAGGCGCCTACTATATAGCACCTTTGTTTTGGCTCTAGATAGCAAGAGGCAGTTCACCTGCTCCTGTAAATTAGCCAGCTCTGCTGTTAATTGCATTGCTAGTGTTTTTTTTATGTTGAATTTCAATAAAATGTATGCGCGATATTAGTGAATTCAGATTTTTATTATATCCTTTTTGCGTCAAGAGCCAAGTTTGATCAAGGATCCCCTAAAGTGGCATTTATGGGCCTCCCATATTAATAGTGGTCTAACCTCCTGTGTATCATTTAATTCAAAAAAAGTTTAGAGCTCAGCTTGGAGTTGTGTCTTTAACACTTCTTCCTGTAAGATGCTTTCATTAAAGGGCCACCGTCTATTCTGGGAAGATTGTGTGAGGAAGGATAGGTAAAGATAAAGTAATACGAGCATGATCCGATATGATCATTGTTTCTATGGTACTCTTTACTACATCTTCTATTAGTGCTTGGGAAAAAAAAAGTAGTCAATCATGGAATGGGATTGATGTACCGAAGAATAAAAGGTATAATTGCATTCTTTCATTTTCTTTAAACATGGATATAAAAAATGTGATGAGCAACAGGAAGTATTTACTAAGGGATTCATGGCTATGTTAAAATCATCTCCCATAATAATTTTATCCACAGCAAAAAAGATTAAGGTCCGCCACGCAAGACTCCAGAAAAGTAAGTTGAGATGTATTAGGAAGGTATACATTGGCAAGAGATACGGCCTGTTCCACTATTCTGCCACCTATGAACAGATATCTACCATGAGGGTCAGAAAGCTGATCTTCCAATGTCCACTTCAAAATTTTTTGCCAACATAATCGAAACCCCACAAGATTTACAATTGTCAGAGCAGCTATGATATGAGGTAAGATACCTAGCATTCTTCAAAGAAGTGCATCTGATATTGGTGAAATGTGTATCTTGCAGAAACACAATATCTGCACGCATCCGCTAACATTCCCTGTGTCCGCTTATCTGGGACTCTCAGGCCCCTAACATTAATGGAGACAAGTTTAACAATGTTTTAAACTTAACAACACTGAGGAGGTAATGGAAGAGAGTGAGGAAAGGAGGGGAAAAAAAATAACCCAAAAAAATAAATAAATTAAAAAAAAAAAGATTCCGTGCCCCAATGGGTGCCAACTTACAAGCACCAAACCAACCCTATCCCACCAGGGGTTCTGGGGTATAAACTATTTTGGGGGATAAGGGTCTGGTGACAAAACCACAAAGACACTGTGGGCCAAACCAAGCAGACCCACCTTCTTTTTTTTTTTCTTACTACCATCCATTAAAATAAGGATAAAGATAAATTAAAAGAGAAAGATACAAAAAAAAACACAACTTAAAATCTTTGTTCACATCCCCCCCCCCTTAAAAAGACCCTAATCAACAACCCCTGCAAGGTGACACCTAATTATTTTGTAAGAACGCAAAAATCTGTGCTAATAATAGTGTTATCTTCATTGCACCATTCTCATTCTGTAGTGTTGTAGTGAGAATTTCCTCCCCTCTTTCTTCTTTCTTTTTCCTTCCTTCTCTTCCCCTTCTATTTCATTTACTTTCCCTCCCCTCCCCTCCCATCCCTTCCTCTTTCTTTTCCTTTTATATTCAACTAGTAAGACTTTATGTGACCTTTGATGTATTAAAATTACATCTATAACCACAGTTATGCCACTCAACCACAAAAAAAAAAAAAAAGGAAAAAACCCTTTATTTCTCCCACATTTAGTGCTTTATAGTATTCACCTCCTTATCTCCCACCTCCCACCCCTAGTCCCCAGACACCATTGCTTGTTTCCCCTTCACAATTAAACAACTAAAAAATCCAAACTTTATTAGTGTCAGTGACATTAGTGACAGTGATTATTACATGTTCTAAAAACAATCTAGTGATTTACTTTTTTGCAAATTAGGTCTCAATAAGATATATTTAGTGATTAAATCTGTATATAACTATAATGACACTCTTGCACATCCCCCCCCTTTTTCCCCCTACTTTCACACATTTTCCCTGACCCCCTCCCTTATCATCCCCAATTGTAAAGAAATGTATTAGGTATTGTAAAGAGATGAAGTCTAGGTATCTTTGGCTCTGTCCTATGGATAAGAGGAATGGAAAAACTAAACAAAGAAAAATACCCAACACCAGGCCCCAAGGGGTCGATGAGTGTGCGGACATGCTGGGAAGCTAGTGTGACCTAGATCGTACCACCCCCCGCAGTGGGCCCGTATATACATATGGAGTCTCCATGTAAAGACAGAATATAGGTAAACAACTATTAAAGTCGGTTGACCAAGTAGAAAAGTTGGAGAAAAGATTGGCGTACAGAAATTGTGCTAGTACCCCTCCTGGACTTAAAGTGACATGCCATATGAGTATAGATGAATAAAAATCTTTTTATTAAGTATACAAAAGTTATTTTAATAAATAAAAATATGAAATCACATTGGTAACTAGAAAAACAAACAACAATACTACTAGTGCTCATTCTATATCATACACCAGTACTAAATGGAGGACCAATTGTAGGCCGCCACTTAGCATATACCTTAGAATGACTGTGAGGTGTAGATGTTGAATTTGTCTAACATGTTTTGGACATTGAAATTGTGTTGAGTCCTTCTTCAGAGACGTATCAAAAAGGAGGCACTAATTATTTTTCTGAAAGCATGGATACACACACATTGGTCCCTTCATGGGACTGTTTCTGTACTGTTTCTTGAAATATTAAATAAACAGAATTAAAAAAAAAAGTAAGAAATATTAAAATATATATTTATAGGCATGCTTTTTAAGTGAGAACACACAACAAACATAGTGTGGTTTTCTTAAAGTTGATTGCAAAACTGGAAATAAATTCTTTAAATTCTACTTAGCCATAACTTGTCAAATGTTTAACTTGCTAATTGACTTTCCTAACATGTTATCTGGCAACAGAACACTGAAACCTTTCAATGGTAATTAGCATTGTATTGTCATCAGGGTTGTTAGCAGCACTTAGATAATCACACTGAAACCCAGAGAATGGGGATGAGCATACCATAAACATTTTATGAACATTCCTGTTTCTGTTATGCTCCAGACGCAGGGTAAGGTAATCCATTAACAGTTACCTGTCAGGCAGTAAAACTACTAGCACAGATCTAATTGATATTGTAAAGGCATTTAGATCTAACCTACACTGATAGCCTTGACTTGCAAATGGCCCCTCTTAAATTTAAAGTTTTGTAAAATCTACACACAATTCGTAATTGTTATACTATATTAATAATAAACAGCTAAGCATTGGGCGAACGGCTCGGCCTGAGCATGAGCTGTTCAAAGCCTGTTCGAAGAACAACTGAATTATCGGGGCGTTTGACTGCTTGTTTGGCCCACGGAATGACCACAATGGACTGCGCCGCCGCACAGTGCATTGGAACTAGAGTACCTCTATAGGGTTATGGGTGTGAAGGCCCCACCGACACCTAAAGACTAATTTTTCTGCACCTGTTTCACACGTGCATATCATTTACATTTTTGACAGCAAGGCCAATTCTTGCTTTCATCAAAAGTACCTCTATAGTTTTACGATGTGAAGGTACCACTAACAACCAAAGACCAATTTTTTCCGCACCTGTTTGATAGGTGCATATAATTTAAATTTTTGACAGCAAGACCAATTCTTGCTTTCATCAAGAGTACCTCTATAGGGTTATGGTGTGAAGGCAACACTGACACCCAAAGACCGATTTTTCCACACCTGTTTGACAGGTGCATATCATTTTAATTTTTGACAGAAAGGTCAATTCTTCATCCAGAGTACCTCTATAGGGTTGCTGTGTGAAAGCACCACTGACACCTAAAGCCCAATTTTTCCGCACCTGTTATTTCTATTCAAAGTCTGCGCAAGAGACATCAGAATGTATTAAAAAAAAAACTCTAATCTTGTTCCCAGTGCACCACATTGTGGCCTCATCATACAGACTGGTTCCTCAAACTGTTATTTCCAAAATAAGGAAAGGGCTAAAGGAAGCAAGTATTGAGTGTGGTGTTGGACCTGGTGCATTGGTTTTGGGGAGGAAACTGGGTGCTGGGTATCTCATCATGATTTGTTTTGATTTTGTTTTTTAAATGATTGGCAATCTCCTGGGCAGTAAGCAAGGTGGTGGGTGGAGGCAGTGAGGGGTGAAGTAAGGAATTAAGGGTGGAAAAGAATTGACGAAGTTTGGATGAGAGGGTTTTGAAGAGAGGTGTAGTAAGTTTGTTTAGCAGTGTGAAGGCAGGACTTGTATTTGAGAAGTGCAGATTTGGGTGAAGTCTTTCTGGGATTTCATTTTATGCCACGCTCACTCAAGAGCACGGCTGTGTCTCTTGAGACTTCTGGTGTGATCTGTTTTCCAGGGTTGAAGCAGGCGAGGCCTGGTTCTGTGTGTAGAGAGAGGAGCGAGTGTTGTCCAGGGAGGATCACAGTATGTTGCTGTGAATGGAAGTGGTCAGGTCAGTGCAGGACAGGGGTGCAATTTTATCATAAAGGCAGTCAGTAGCAGAATGAGGAAGGGAAGAGTTGAGGTGGCGAAGGTTCCTGTGAGTAACTGTTTTCAGGTTTGGGGCATGGGAGGTAGAAGGCAGGGAGAGTGCAAAATGAATAAGGTTGTGATTGGAGAGAGGAAAGGGGTTGTTAGAGAGGTTGCAGGGAGTGCAGAGGTGGGAGAATACGAGGTTGAGAGTAAGTGGTGGTTTGTGTCCATTTAGTTAAAAGAGGAGGTTAGGTTGAGTAGTTGAGAGGTGTTAAGATTGATTGGAATGTTAAAGGCCATGAGTATGATGGTGGGTACTTCAGAGGAGCGAAGGTAGGGTAGCCAAGCAGAAAAGGCATCAAAAAAGTGTGACACTGGGTTAGGAGGCTAGTAAATTACAGCAATCCTCAGAGAAACAGGAGAAAAAAGAAAAATGTAGTGCACTTCAAAAGAACAGAGGGAAAGAGAGGGAGGTGTAGGAAGAACCTAAAGGTGCTTTGTGGGGAGAGGAGAAGTCCAACTCTGTCTCCTTTCCTTCCGCTGGGTCTGGGACAGTGAATCCAGAGGAGGCCACTATGGGAGTGACCAGCTGGTTAGGCAGTGTCTGATTCCTAGAGCCAGGTTTTGGCAATAGAAAAGAGACTGAGGGAATTGGAGAGGTAAAGGTCAATGACAAAGGCAAGTTTGTTAGAAACTGAGCAGGCATTCCAGAGGGCACACATAAGGGGATGGTCTGACTCGTGGAATCAGAGGGCATTTTTGCAAAAAAGAAGATTAGTATGAGCATGTTGGAGGGTGCAGAGAGGGGGGAAAAAAGGATGAGGTAAAGGGAAAAGATGAAAGGAAACATCCAGACAACTTGGTATGGAGCATTCATTTTTGTACTTGCTTTTTGTAGAATGTCTCAGTTTTTATATATACAGTATATATACAGTATATATATATATATATACACATACTGTATAAATATGATATATAGTAAAGCATTTACAGTATATCTTAATGTTAATTAGTTCAAAGTTCATTGCTTCAGAAATTCTAATTCTAGATAATACACAGTTAAAACATCTTTACCTGCCAAAGGGTCTGCACATTATACTGTTGTGCAGGACCTATCCTAGTTTGCTGATTGGATAATACATGAGCAGCAACACACTGATAAGATAATTACTCTGCTGTTCCCATCAATAAACATGCTTGTGCAAAGCCTTCATTGGCATTGAGCTGAGGTTGATATCAAGACAGTCAATCAATTTTTTTTTTTTTCAAGATGTTGTTTGCACTAAACCAGAGGCTTAAAAACATACTTGAACCCTTGCTATTTATTACTGTAATATAGTATATAATATGTAAATACAGGATATAACCCTCCCTTCTAGATTGTAAGCTCTAACGAGCAGGGCCCTCTAGTTCCTCCTGTTTTGAACTGTATTGTAACTGTATTGTCTTCCCTCACATTGTAAAGCGCTGCGCAAACTGTTGGCGCTATATAAATCCTGTATAATAATAATATATTATGGGTCTTTTTATTTTTTTTAACTGATAAGTGCTGAAGCATGGGTTGAAATGCCATAGAAGAGTCAGACCTCTGCTCTCCACTGACATGCCTAAGCAAATACTGCTCTAGTCAACAAATGCCCCAATCAGAGCTGGTGATTGGAGCAGTGTTTTTTTTCAGATATTTCTTTGTCAACACATGAACTGATCAGGCCTTTTTTCTATTTCTTCTATTTCCAGCCTTGGCTCTGCTGAAAGGGACTTCCACAGGCTGATACAAAGTCAAATTCAGGTACTTATATTCCTTGCATTTAATATACATTTAATGATATATTAATTAATACGGAATTGCAATAATCCGTGCATCTTTTAGCTATCTAAAGTTCATCTTGAATGTACAACTAAAGGCATATACAAATTGGGAGATGGATTGAGGCACTGAGGACTTTCATGGTGCCTCAAAGACTAACAACACAATGATTATATAAAAATACAAATTTTATTGCATCTACAAGTATTAAAAAAACCGCCTATACATGGAGGAACATACACAACACACATGATACTATAGTAGTCCACTGACGGCACATGGACCATTGAAAATGAACTAAACTGAAAAGGGTAGTTCAATGAGAAACTCCACTGGTACAGATTGGATATTAGTGCATCTACCCAAACAGGGGGACCACTCAAAGTATTTCTCCAATCTTACTGTACATGTTTCGTGGGAAGTCTGCTTCTTCAAGAGTTCTGTTTAAGAAGAGTTGATCTATAAAAAGATACAAATCAAAGACAATAATACAGCAAAGAGCCAAATAATGTGTGCACAATAAGCTCACAAAGTTAAACACTTATGTGACATTCCCAACATCTCATGTGGGTACATAAAAGTATATATTTTTC
Source organism: Pelophylax lessonae (assembly GCF_965119305.1). Taxonomy (NCBI): domain Eukaryota; kingdom Metazoa; phylum Chordata; class Amphibia; order Anura; family Ranidae; genus Pelophylax; species Pelophylax lessonae. The sequence continues at coordinate 405,996,091 of NC_138768.1, read as the reverse complement.
CCAATTCTCTCTCATAAAGAAAGAGTTCAAGTATTGCCGGGGGAGGATCTACCACATTTTCAGAAACCACACCTATATCCAAAGAATAGCAATGCCAGTTTGGCAGTCTCCCAGGCGAGTGTGCGACCCAATGGTAGTGGGTATAATATATTGCCCCCAGAAAGAATATCGCATAATACCAAAATAAATTATCAAAAATACGTACCAATGATTTCTTAGTAAAGAAAATAGGGACGCCCAGCAATAGATGTGGGCCAGAAACAAGGTGTAGGTGATCCAGAAAATATTTGAATAGGGTGTTTCTAAGGATTTTAAATAGACACAGCATCAGTAGCACACCAACAGTATTGGATAATATACGGAAAGAAAACGGAGGAAAGAGAGGGCTCACCTTATACTCCCAAGGTAGACCGAGGTAGGTGCAGCATACAAGGCATGGTATATATATATGACCATATAGTAACTATGATAATATTAAGCCAAAGGAAGTTGTTAAGGTGAGCATAGGATCCCTTATAGTAGATACTGGTAATTAAATTATAAAGTGCACACACACTCTTGCACTTGCGCACAGGATTAATACAATAATGTGAAAAAAAATATGTGAAAAGAGGTTAATAATTATAAGCAGCCCGTCATAAAGCACATTTTTGCCAAGAAAATAAAAAATATACATATATAACTATATAACTATATACTGTATAGTCAACTTGATATATATACAGTATAGTTATATATATATATATATATATATTTTTTTTTTTTTTTCTTGGCAAAACATCTGCTTTATGACGGGCTGCCAGATATTGGTAATGACCTAGGAAATTATAGAGATAATTACATTCCCTGTACAGAGAGATTTTTTCCTTGCATTGTATATATGTGCATCAAAATATTACACAACCAACAATACTCCAAAAGAGCCTCACCTCAGAAGATTATATAAGTCGCATGGCCATGCAGTTCAATATGAATAAGGAAAGAAAAGTGACTTGTGGTATTTACAATAAGAGGCAAACCAACTGGTTATCTAAAAAAATGATAAATACACAAAGAGGGTTGAGGTAAAGAAAGCCGCTACACAAAGAAGATGAATCATGCAGATGAGTATATATATATATATACATATATATATATCTCACCGATAGAATGCACTTCACCTTTGGCTCTTGGACGACCCCATCACCATGCCACTCGTCAACAGACGCCAGGGAGCCAACCCTCTCTATAAATAGGCGCCTGGATCCTGTCCGGCCGTCCCACCAATGCTGCGTGACAACAGCAGGCGGATGACGTAGCTGAACCCAATGTCAGTACCGCTGAGTGAGTGAACACTCAAACCGACGCCAACCGCCCACCTCAACTCTGTCCACACAAATGGGCCACCGCCATCTGGTGGATGGAAGTGGTACACCGGGGGACAAAAGTCAAAAAGGAGGAACACACACTCACCCAGAAGAAGTTGCCATCAACGGGAGAGGGCATGGGCCAGCAGGCGATAACCTCAGCCCGGCAAGGAAAGAACCTGGACCAAATAAGATGGATACAAAATATGTATTAATGATAATAATAATATTATTAATAATAAAAAAGCAACAAAACAAACAAAATAGTCAACATATTGAATGAGAAAAATAATGTACTCACATATAGCGGATACAATAGTGGTTATCTGCATAGTAATTGTATGGGCAATCTTCCACAAAGTCATAGTGGATCGCGTTCAGTCAGAAAATGAAAAGGAGAGAGAGGCAGAAAAGAGCAGAATTTCTGGTGATAATGGGTCATAAGAATGGTTTATAAGAGATTTCAATAATCCTGGGGGGAATGGTTGCAGCTAGTCTTTCAATCAAAAGGGTTACGGATCTAAGGATCCGATTGTCTCAATCTTCCCCTCTTGGGTTAGGGGAAACACCTCTAACACAAAAAAGGAGACCCACAGACATATCAAAACAATGATGCAAACCTATGTGTCTAGTAACAGGGGTGACCACTTTACCGTTACCGGAGTAATAAACATGGTCCCTAATAGTCTGGCCAAAATCCTTAATAGTTTTACCAACATAAAATTCATGGCATTTACACATCATCAAATAGATCACCCCTTGAGTTCTACAATCAGCGTAATTTCATGATCGGTGCAATTGGCCAATGGGTAGATTTATGCCTCTGCCCTCCGTTACCCAGGGGCAACGGTGGCACCGCCCACACCGATATGTGCCCCTAGGCCCAGAGGTTGGGTTATGTCGATTTAGATAATGGCTAGATGTTAGGGTATCAGGTAGGGAAGTAGCCCATCTAAAAAACAATTTTGGAGTTGGCCGCACATATTTTGATAGTGTGTGATCTTCCGACAATAAATGCCAATGTCGTGACATTAGTGACCGTAGAGATTGTTCGTGTGCCGAATATCGTGTAATAAATTTAACAGTATTTGACTGGGTTTTGAACGCATTCCCATATAGTAGATCAGACCTGGATCGAGCTTTAGCTTTGTTAAATGCTTTCCTTAGTAAGGATCTGGAGTATCCATGGGTAAGCAATCTTTGTTGTAGTAGCTTAGATTGACTAATAAAGTCCTCTTCTGAAGAGCAATTTCTACATATGCGTAGATATTGCGCATATGGTATGTTCTTAGTTAATGGAGCAGGAGGAGAGCTAGACGCATTTAGTATGGTGTTGCCGGCACTTGGTTTGCGGTAAAGATTGGTGGGTAAATATCCCTCACCCCCAATAGAGAGGGTGAGATCAAGAAAAGATATACACTGTTCGCTAATGGTATATGTGAATTTCAGTTTGAAATCATTGACATTAAGGGCCTCCAAGAATGACGATAACTCTTCCCTGGGGCCCGTCCAAATAATCAGAAAATCATGAATGTACCAGAACCAGTATAAGACCTTAGCTAACCATGAGCTGAACGCGTCATCAGCAAAGATATATCTTTCCCAGCCTCCAAGATAAAGATTAGCATATGCCGGGGCACAACATGTGCCCATGGCAACGCCTTGGATTTGAAGGTATAATTGATCCAAAAAGGTAAAATGATTTCAAGTCAGAATAAACTTTAACAGATCTAACAGGAATCTATTAGGGGCCAGGGAGTTTGATCCTGCTCCATTAGGAAGGACTCGGTCACCCAGATGTGCCGCTCGTGTGGGATGCTAAAGTAAAGTGCCTCTATATCCACAGCAATGAGCAGGACACCCAGGGGAACGTGAGTCCCCTCCACATGTCTAAGGCAAAACTTTTTCTTGGTTTTTAATAGAGTGAAGATGGATTATAACAAATGTTGTGTTTTTATTGTTGTTCATACCCCTGTTAGGGAAATTCATCCTTTCTAATAGTCTTGTTTAACATTATGTAACATTATCGGTAAGTGAGTGAATTCTGAGTTGTCATCAGAACAGGAATAGAGGGAGAGGGATCTTCCAATGGGGACACTTGTTCTGGTGATCCTGGTGACAACCTTGGATGTTCTCACTTTACAGGGATTTCCTCTCACTTCCTGTTTTGACTATGAGGCAGGAAATGAAGGAAAATCTCACTATGGGACACAGATTTATAAAAATGGCTGAGGTTATAACCCTCCCTTTCTCTATGCAAAACTACTTTGAGCTTTGCTTTGTTTAGTAGTGCAGAGAATATTTAAAAGCTTTACTGATACTTTGGGAAAACCAATTTCTAGATACTGTTTCTTTTTCCAGTGATTAAAAAGAGCATTTCCATATTACTGGTAATTTCCTTTATATGCTAGCTTCTTATACCTCTCAGGGACCCCAGTGAATAAATATTTCCAAAACAACTCCAAGTTCTAACCATTGCTCAACAGCCTTATGTAAGCTTCCCAAACTATTGTAATAAAGGTAAAAAAAAAAAAAATCAACCACATGGGGAGTGCTGCAGCAAGGTGTCATTATGGTTTTGAGATAAGAGCACAAACAAAAAAAACTGTCAGGAAGTCTCCTTATTGGAGTCCCTAAGAGCTATATGACATTGGTTGGTTATTATATCCACCATGACATTGAAAAGTAAACGTGACAATTATCTTGAGGAAAAAAATCATTCAGTCATTAATATATAAAGAAAAAAAGTATTTACTTTTGCCTTTTTTTTGTGTTTGTTTCGTTTGTAGCATAAATATGTGGCATAATTAAGAAAAAATATTTTTCCATAAATATTATGCCCTTTACCAGCAAATTTAGCTTGTTTCAGGCAATGCCCTTGTGGTTTCTGGCCAACACTGCAGCTATTAATGACTTTGATTCAACACAGAATTCTAAATCTACTTCACTTCATTAAAAAAAGCTCCTTTTATTTGCTGTAAGTGGATCTGTAACAAGCACTTAAGGTTTTACTGCAACCTACTGTATATGCAAACATCAAACACCTTAGGCACACAAGTTGGAATTATGCAATGCATATACTTTTTTATACTTTTTTCATCAAATATTTTTAAACGTCGATTACTTAAATAAGCTATTTTCTACAAGGGAACACGTGTTCAGTTTAAACACCCAGGTCAAATCTGTTCCAAGCACCCATTACTCTTTTCCTAAAATAATACTTTCTAAGGTTAGTTTCAGCTTTTACTCCTGCTAGTTTGAGGTCACACCATGTTATCAAATAACATTATTATGCGGAGTAAGAAATAATTACCATGGATAAAACTATAGCACATGAGTTCCTTTAAAATTGACTGTTACGGGAACAGTATGGAGGCTTCCATTGATAAGCTTTTATTGAAAATGCTAGTTGCCTGGCTGGGTCTAGCTGCAATACATTCTATGTCACAGACATCTTGTGGTTGTGCTGAAACTGATTTCCGGTCACTTCCTACATCCTAAATGTTAAGTGGCATGGTCTGCATAATCACATGATAATCCCCAGTGTTGCAAAAAGATAAAAATATGGGGAGAGGCACTAAGTTGGTTACATGATCTAGAAATAACATCCCCAGTGTTGCCATGGTTGCTGCAGTTACAAGAAAGCAGGTGACTTTCTGTCAGTTTATCAAATTATGTCTAGCGACAGAAAACAAATTATTCATATTACATTAAAAAATGTAGCAATTATATATGTTGTATATTTTTTCTTTTCATTTTTTAAATTCATTTTTAAATGAATAATTATGCATGTGTACAGACTAGGAAACTAGTTCAGTTTGTTCTGTGACGTACATTTATAAACAGTAGGCTTACAAGGACAGGTTAATAATCATCTAAATCTAAGAAACCAAGAATGACCCAGTCTTTGTAATACCCACTCATGCAGCCATTCCAAATAGGAAGGTATAGCACTTAAGCTGGTAGAAAGTGCACTTTTAGATAGAGAAATGCATGAGATGTGCATGTGGCCTGGATTTATCCAGGTTATACAATCATCTTATTAAAAGGTTTTAAGGACCTTCAAATATATTTTATGAATAGACAGCATTAATAATATAGGAAAAGAAAAAAAAAGAGATGATTGTGCTAAATATAAGACATAACCAGAAAGGAGGGAAAGGGGGGAAATTAAAAGAAGGAGCAATGAATAAGAAAAAAGGAGAATTAGAAAAAGTGGAGTCGGCCAGGGGAAAAGGGGGGCTAAGGAATTTGGTGAAGGGCCTAATGGGAGCAGGTCAGGGAGTATAAAAGAGCAAATTGAAGGTCAATCTCAACTTAAATGTTCTGCACTAACTCAAAAAGAACAATATAGAAAAAGGTCGTGTGTTCAGACTCTGCACTCCAGAATCGCTTGGCTGAAGGAGGCCCGTGTGGTTCGGCTGGGAGAAGTGCCTTACAAGATGTCCTTGTTATCCTTTCATGTGGATTACCAATATCGATCTGCTGAGGTATCCATGATTGTAAGACTGGGACAGGAGGAGTTCACCAGAGTCTATGATAAAGCGCAACGGCCTTTGTGGTCAGTGTATGGAGGTGAGAGGCTGGCATTAACTGTGGTGGTGGAATCACATATGTTTGGTGATTTGTTCAACTTTTCAACACGGGTCACCTTTACCTCACTCTTGGCTTTGGATATTATGGACATTCCCAGATATATTGAATAATATGGACACTGCTTTTGTTTATTGGTTTTAACATTTTAGCGCTGCACCATTTTTTGTATTTTTTCTAACTCAAAAAGGGCATACAGACATGGACGGAATGTCTAAATGAAGACACTTTTATATGTGGATGTATTTAAAAATAAACAGGTCCACTAAATATATAGAAGCTAACCAGTATCTAAGAGTCCCAAAAGTTTAGTGAGGTACAATTTATTTAACAAAAGTTTAGTTGTGCGATACCATCAGGATATCAATTTACAACAGCATTCTTGTAAAGAAATGTTGGCTAAGCATTTATGGATAAGTTTACAGATTTTCTCCCTTCTTGAGCATAAAAGATCTATTAAGGTCTAATTCTCAGTTGCTAATATATGCAGCAAATGTGGAATCATTTAATATGTTGCAGTTTAGGTGAAGAATGGGATAATGAAACTGCCCAGGTGCAGAGAAATGAGTTTGAGGAAGGCTAAATCTCACATCAGCACTTCTTTTTTAGATTGGTAGAGATGAAATGTGATATCTGTATATCAAAAAAAATGTAAAGAGAATTACATTGCCATTCAAGGAGTTCCCATACCATTTGAGATATACCGTCAGTTCATAGCCTGGCCAGAGACTCACATTTACATATTTATAACACGCAGTAAACAAAAATGAATAAATAAATACTGACATAAGTACTGATATTGCTACTCCACTCCCCTTATTTCCTCTAGCAGCAGGGGCTTGATAGTCTTCTAATAGAAACAAACAGCAGGTGCTGAAACTATCTTTAACCTGAGTCTATTCAGTACTTTTGTTGTGATTTTTGAGGATTAAATACTTCACAGGGCCTGCATCTAAAGAGGTAAGTGAGCATTCGTTAACATTTATTTTCTGCTTGTTAAGAATATTTCTATGCTTTAATGTCTATAGCCTAGCCAAGGATTCACTTTAAAGTGTATGTAAACCCTAACAATACCCTTCTCTTATTTGCTTCCATTTGGTCTGTTAAACATACCCTTGGAAGTGTTTTGTTATATCTGATTTTTGTTGGCCCGCAACAGGGCATAGTAGCTGAGTGCATTGTAAGAGGAGCTCAAGTCCCCCCCAAAAAATTCAAAGTTAGCAGCTACAAATACTGTAGCTGCTGACTTTTAATATAAGGATACTTACCTGCCCCAGGATCCAAAGCTGTCCTCAACCTTGCTAATTCTTTATTCGACTTTGGGTCACATTTTAACTAAGAGAAACCAGCAGCGAAGCTTTGTAGCTTCACAGCTGGCTTCCCACTGCACATGCGCAAGCTACGGTATTCCCTGTGACATGTCCCAAAAGACTGCACGGGAAGTAGGGGGGCTTAACTTCTACTCAGATCACCGGATTTCGCCAGATTCGACCTGAAGTGGGGGAGTGGGTACTTGTCAAAACAAAAAAAAAGTGCCATATGTAAAGAAGGAGGAGAAAGAGCAGAACTTCCCCTTTTGGGTGAAGATCCACTTTAAGGAAGTTCAACAGGTATTGTTCTGTACTTGCGGGGTCCTTAAAGTGATAGCACATCTGGAAATGTTCATGTTTTGTAGAGGTGTGCTAAATATGTTTTTTAAATTATTTTCTGACGTACACATTAAGGTTCTGCTTGAAAGTAAGACTCCCAAAGCTTTATAATGAGACCTATTATTTTGGTGATACAAAATAATACAAACAACCAAATAATTTGCCCATTTAAAGTGGGTACAGCCTACCGTATATCCAATAGTGTTATTTACTTTTTTTTTTTTTTTTTTTTAACAATCCTCAGTGTAAGGAAACCATTATCATCCTATTTATATCTTTTGGACAAAGAAATGCCTGAAAATATGTTACCTGATGACACTACCAATGTGTTTACCTATCTGAATTAACCTTTGAAAGGTTATATAAAAGAAATGTATAATTTGACGCATTGGTCTGCATTGTAAAATCTGATTTGTTACATATAAACTTGTCAGAAACTCTATGCCATCTGTGGGCTCTCTAATTACAATTGCATAAATATGATAATTCACAGTTCTATGATAGTAGCATAAAATACTAGCAAGATAAATAGCTGTAAGTCAATTTTTATTGCATGTTACAGGTGCTCAACATTTTTTTTTACACGACAGGTGAGAAGACAGTATGTCATTTCTAAAAATGTTTATTCTCATTAAAATTCAAAGACCAAAATACCTTTTAAAACTCATCTCACATTCTTAATCCAGATTAATTTACATATAGAACAAAATATAAGAAACTTTATACTGTGTTTATTTAATTAAAGGCTGCAAAAGGTAGCAGTGACGCATAGCAAAAATATGCTTTGGCTAACTTGTTCTAACAAGGAAACTTGTATGGAGAACATTATGGCTGCCATTGCTAACCTCCTTCTGAAAATACTCCTTGACTGTCTGTCTCTGGCCTTCATTCTTTCTAAACGATTTACCTGGAACTATCAGGCAGCTGCCAATGTCCTAGGATAGCCAGGACTCCTGATATCAAAACAAACATCCTCTCAAGGTCAAATAAAGGGGTTGATTGAAGGATCTGTTCAGTGTGGTTTATTTAACAAAGTAATTAGAACATTTTGGAATTAAATTTACAAAGCTACCATCAATACGGCTATGTCTTGTTAGACAATGAGTTTATGTGAAATCTCCATCAACTGATATTAATATTATGGTTAGAAATATTTCAGTTAGAAGGAAATATATTTAAAGTATAGTATTGAGTGTTGTGTTGGTGTTACTGTAATTAGTTCCACTTAAAAGGTTGGCCTTTTGTTTTCCCTGGACTGTGCCCAATATACATTTGCTAGGTACAGTGACCTATTAGGAAGAATTCTATTAGCCACAGTACAAAAAGGAGATGGGGGATATAATGCTTTGTCACCAAGCTATGATCCCTTTTTGGGTGGGGACACATGGCAGTCACCATGAGCAGACCTGAAGTTAACAGGTAACCTAAAATTATACTTGCATCATACATTGTATTGTAAATATGGTTGTTGTGGGGTAATTTGTAAATATCATGTAAGCCAAGAGACTTAGCCCCCGTTCACATAGAGGCGACCTGTGAGGCGACCTGGTCGCCGCAGGTCGCCTTCCATAGGGAAGCTGCGGACCCATTCTAATAGGAGCGACACAAGTTGCTCCGACCTAGAAAAAGGGTCCGGAGCTTCTTTGGGGCGACCAGGAGGCGACCGCCATAGACTTCAATGTTATGAAGTCCGTGGCGGCCGCTCCGAGGTCGCGGCGCGCTGCTCGCACCACGATCTCGGAGGTCGCCACCCGAAGTCGGATCGCCCCTATGTGAACCGGGGCTTATGCTTTACATTGTGTTGTAAATACTGTCTAGTGTGTAATTTGTATATATTATGTAACCCTATCAATAAATGTGTATTGCGGATGGCACTACCTCTTTTGTGTAAGAACTCTCAGATGTAGAGGTGTATAAGTAAATACTACTAAAATGATTGAGGTGTGGGTGGAGCTTGGTTGTGACCCAAGATGGCCGCTTGAGCAGCGCTCTCTGCTGACACAGGGGACACAGCAGCGCTGACACGCAGATCCAGCCACAGAAAGGTGCCCTGACCAGCTCCGCTCTGCCTGGGGACCCTGCAGACATGTCCCGCAAGTGGAACACCAAGCTGCCAGAGCCCTGCACGCTGACTGCCTTCTTCAGCATCTTCCAGCTTCAGAAAGGCATTCAGAAAGATCCCTCCAAATCAATCTCTTGCATCCAACTACATATAGATGATTTAGGAGACCGCACTTACAAGGTGGAAAGACAAGTCACAGATTTCACCGATGCTTATAATGAATTGGTTGATGCTCATCGCGAACAGGCGACTGAGCTCCAACGCATTCAATCTAACCTGGCAGAACTGGAGGATGGGTCTTACAGCAACAAGCTGAAAATCCGTGGTGTCCCTGAATCGATCACACATCAGGAGTTCACACAATATCTGCAAATCCTCTTCAAGATCAGGTATCCTCCCTGTCAGAGCAAGACCTAGTATTGACATGGCCCACAGGATCTTCAAGCCGCCACACATTGCAGCAGACCAACCGAGAGACATCCTTACCCGCATACATTTTTCCAATTTCAAAGAAAAAATACTGAGGGCCGCTAGAAATATGGCCCCTTTCCCAGACCCCTACACCCATCTGGCCATCTTCTCCGACATCTCTGCAGCTACAGCGCAGAAACAAAAGGAGCTTGCCCCAATTACCAAAATCCTTCAGCAACACAACATCCCATATAAATGGGGTTTCCCAACCAAGCTCTCCATCACCCACCAGGGCAAAACCACCGCCATCCTGCACCTGAAACAGCGCCCCCACCTGATGAAGAAGCCCCCGATCACAACACACCTAATCAGCGTGTTAGCACCAATAAATTACTATCTAGCACCTACTAGTCAGGCGCTATCTATCTATATAGTTGCATATTTTCTAATGAATACTCTTCCCTTGTGTTAGCAGTTCATTCACTGAATTTACTGTTGTTACCTGTTTACTGCCCTGCTTCTTGCAGAGCCTTTGTTACATTCCTCCCAGTTGAGGCATACTATGTACGCAAATTATTTTGTTTACCTCTTTTTCTACCTCACTTTCCTCACATTTTTTTATACCTTTGTTAATGTTACATGCAGGGCCGGGACAAGGGGTGGGCAGAAGGGACGGCTGACCTGAGTGCGGTTGGGGATTTGGAGGGTTGTGCAAGAAGGGGTAATCTGAAGGGGGATTTGTAGTAGGAGGGTGGGTTTGTGTTAGGAAGAGCAATTTGGGGGGAAGGATTTGTGCTATTAGGAATAAATAGGGGGATTTGTGCAAGGAGGGGAAACTGGGGGGAGGATTCGTGCTAGGAGGCGGTTTTTGGGAGGATTTATGCTCGCAAAGGGGAGAAGATTTATGCTCAGAGGGGAAATTTGAGGGGTAGAGGATTTGTGCTAACAGGGAAGATTCAGGGAGGGAGCAGACTTGAGCTGGGAGGGGGGATTTGTACAGGAAGAGAGTACATTTTTTGTTTAGGGAAAATTTTGACTTGGAAAGGGAATTTTTGCTTAGGGGGTAATGGTAAAAATGAGCGTGTGAATTTTTTTTTTTTTTTGGGGAGGGGGGGTTTCTGACACAATGTTCATACCACTGCTGTACTTTGGCCTAGGCCGACAAGGCCCAGGCCTAGGGCGGCACTTTGTGGGGGGGGGCAGCAGAAAAGCCACCCCCCGCATGAAAAAAACCCCCCGTTCTGTCCTCTGAGTCCGCCTCCTGCCTCCCACACACACACGTTCCCCGGCGGCTTGTGGCACTTAACGGCATTCATTCATGGCGTACGTACTTTGCCGTTCCCAGGGACTGATCACTGGCGCCCGCTGCCCCCATAGAGAGTGACTGGCCAGACCGCCTGCACTGCATTCAATGGGTGGGGGCGGAGCCTAACCCTCCGCCTACCCTCCTCCATGCGGCATCCTCATTCCTCCTTACACACTAGCTTCTCCCTGGGGTGGCCGGTGTCTGTCTATGTTGAGGAGGATGACAAGGGAACCCCCAGCCAGGGCCCAGGCCAGGACTGCAGGACGCAGGTAGGAATCATGATTCGCTACTATTACTTCAATCACATTTAAACTTACAGTAAATATATTTTCTACGAATATGGACTGTTTAATGCCTTTGCATTGATTTCAACATGCATGGAGCACTTTGCAGTACATGAACTTTCTGCAAAGTGCTCCATGCATGTTGAAACCAATGCAAACTCATTAAACAGTTCACATGAAGAACGTTCATGTACTGCAAACTGCTCCAAGCTTTAACCACTTCTGGATTGGAAGGTTTTCCCCCTTAATGACCAGGCCATTTTTTGCGATTCAGCACTGCATTACTTTAACAGACAATTGCATAGTCGTGCGACGCTGTACCCAAAAAAATTTGATGTCCTTTTTCCTTTTTTTTCCCACAAATAGAGCTTTCTTTTGGTGGTATTTGATCACCTGCGTAATTTTTATTTATTGCGCTATAAACAAAAAAAAGAGCGACAATTCTGAAAAAAAAACAGGAAGTGGTGTGGCCTTGACAGGAAGAGATGGGTGGTAGTTAAATTAGGGGTTGCACAAGTTTAGTCCAGCCTGGGCAGCACAAAACCTAAATACACCACTGGCTCATACGTTAGGGGGGGTGCAATTTGGCATTTTCGCCCTGGGCGCTAAGTGATCTTGTCCCGGCACTGGCTACATGTTTTAGAAGGTTTTGGTCTCTTTCATTGCCTACACCCAAGGTCACATTAATTTCGATCCACTCTTACCTTTTTTACCCCATGTCACTTAAAATTGTATCTCTAAGTGCCAAGGGACTCAATAGCCCCTACAAACGCTCTCTTCTTTGGAAGGAAGCTCTCGCCTCAAAATGCGATATCATTTGTGTCCAAAAGATCCACATTAATATTCCTAAATCTCCAAGATGTACCCATCCTAAATTCCCCCACATTTTCCTAGCTAGTACAAACTCTAAAAAGAGAGGCATCATGATTTCAGTAAAGAGCTCTGTAGCCTTTCAGCTCCACTCTGTGGATGCCGATCCCAACGGCCGCTTCCGGATATTATCTGCTTCCTACAACAATTCACCATTCAACATATATGTCCCGAACACTCCCATGCCAAAATTCTTCACCTCACTAGCGTGAAAACTCCAATCGTAAAAATCTCACCCGATGATTCTCTGCGGGGACTTCAACAAGGTCCTTGACCCATCACTAGACTCAGCGACCAAAAGAAATCACTTAAACTAAATTCCTTCCCAACATTGGAAGACCTATATGATATCTAGCTATTTGTTGCAAAGAGCTACGATTTCTAAATTAGGAGACTCAAATTAGTCACATACACCTCTGGCAACAAACCAGGTGCTTTCCTAGCCAAACAATATAAAAGGAGAGCTGCAGCATCCAAAATTCCATTCCTAAAAGACCACTCGGGCTCCAAGGTCACTAACCCAGCTGACATAGCAGAACAGTTCCGTAAGTACTATCATTCCCTATACAAGCTAAAAGATTCCACCTTTACCCTCTCTCCCCAACTTTCTGATATCCAACAATTTATGGATTCAATTAACCTTCCTTCACTTAACCACTTTAGGACCAGAGGATTTTCCTGCTTAACGTCCAGGCCACTTTTTGCAACTTGGCACTGTGCGACTTTAACTGACAATTGCGCGGTCATGCAATGCCGTACCCAAACAAAAATTATGTCCTTTTTTTCCCACAAACAGAGCTTTCTTTCTTTTGGTGGTATTTGATCACCTCTGCACTTTTCATTTTTTGCGATATTAATAAAAAAAGAGCGAAAAGTTTGCGAAAAATTGACATTTTCTACTTTGACAGTTAAAAAATATCCAATATATTCAATTGTTGTCATATATTTAGGCCAAAATGTATTTAGCTACATGTCTTTGACAAAAAAATTTTCAATGAGCGGATTTTTAACCACTTTAAGACCAGAAGATTTTTCCCCATTCCTGACCAGGCTATATTTTGCGATTCGGCACTGCGTTATTTTAATGGACAATTGCGCGGCCGTGCGACGCTGTACCCAAATTAAATTTATGTCCTTTTTTCTCCACAAATAGAGCTTTCTTTTGGTGGCATTTGATCACCTGTGCGATTTTTAATTTTTGAAAAAAAAAAACAATATTTTTTACATTCTGATATATAACATTCCCCCCAAAAAAAATTATAAATCAAAATTTTTTAACATTTTAGGCCAATTTGTTTTCTGTTACATATTTTTGGTAAAAAAAAATCACAATAAGCGTATTTTGATTGGTTTGCGCAAAAGTTATTGCGTTTACTAACTACGGGAAAGATTTGTAATTTTTATTGTTTATTTTTTTTTTACTAGTAATGGAGGCGATCTGTGATTTTTTTTGCGGGACTGCGATATTGTGGTGGACCCCTGACTGACCTTTTTGACACTTTTGGGGGTACCAGTGACATTACTACAGTAATCAGTGCTATAAATATGCACTGTTACGGTAATAATGACACTGGCAGGGAAGGGGTTAACACTGTTGGTGATCAAGGGGTTAAATGTATGCCTCATGCTTACTGACGTGTGTGGGGGGAGGGGGTTGTGTGACAGAGACACAGATCGCAGGTTCAGCTATGCTGAATCCTGTAATCTGTCACTGTCTGTCACATAGGAGATCCACCGCTTTGTTTACACAAGCGGGCGAAATTCCTCACTCTGTCCCCGACGATCCGGGAAGAGCAGCGATGATCACCACCTCTCCTCCCCTGGCCCGACTCCCGCTGTGTCTAAATACAGTGGGAGCTAACCTCCTGTGGCGCGCGTGCGCCCCTGAGATGGGGCGGGATCCAGCAACGTAGGTATACGTCGCCAGACCCAGGAAAGCCACTTTGCCGCAGTACTGTCAATGTGAGCAGTCAGCAAGTGGTTAATGTCTCTCTGCCCCATTTACTGTTGAGGAACTCAGCAAAGTTCTAAAATCACTTCCTTTCCATAAATCCCCGGGTCCAGATGGTTTTTCCAACGACTATTATAAAGGATTCTTGGCGCAGCTACTCCCTCACCTCACTAAGGCCCTAAGCAGCATTTCTAAGGAACATGCCCTCCTGAGTTTCTTGAATACTTGAATCATTGTTACCATTCCTAAACCTGGGAAACCCATGGAGGACCCTGCCAATTTTCACCCCATTTCTCTGCTAAACATGGACACCAAAATATATGCCAAACTTATAGCACTTCTTCTTGCTGATATTACTCCTAATCTAGTTTATCCTGATCAAGTTGGGTTCGTACAAGGGCGTCAAACGTCATACGATATTAGACGCTTTATGAACTTAATACAGTGGGCTAAACATCATAAAACTCCCTCCATACTCATCTCGCTTGACGCAGAGAAAGCCTTTGATCGGGTACACTGATAATACATGCGAGCAGTACTTTCTAGATTTTGGTTCTAAGGTCGCATACTCTCAGCCATAACCACGCTGTATTCAAATCGAACTGCCAAAGTCTGGAGCTCGGGATTCGTGTAATCTCCCTTCCCTATTACGAATGGAACACGGCAGGGGTGCCCACTCTCCCCGATAATTTTTTCCTTAGTCATGGAACCCCTTGCAGAGCACATTAGATTCCACCCCTCAATCTCAGGATTAACTATAGAAGCGATGCAACACAAAATTGTCTTATATGCAGACGATATCGTCATCCTTCTAACAAACCCTTATATGGTCATCGTAAACTTCATAGAGGACTCCCTCTTAGTTAACCCTTAAAGGTGAAATGTAGAAAATAGCGGTCAGTATTGTCCATGGATGTGTAAGATACAGTTTGCTATGGACAATAGATAGCACATCTCTGGGCTATGGAGATGTGACACATACAGTATTGCATAACTTCTTACCTGGATGTAGTCTGCAGTGCACTTGAACTTTTTGTACAATGCCTAAAATCAATACATGGTATTAGCAGTAAAATGCTGGATTAATGTGGTACAGACTGCTGACTAATTTATGTGTATATGTGCATACACCTCAATCATTTTAGTTTCAATACTTCTTTATTGGTTTTTCAAGAGTAGCACAATACTCAACATGTGAGTATATAATTCTTGTATGTGTATATAGACATAAAAGCAGTCATATTAAAGGATAAAAGCAGTAACATAGAAACATAGAATGTGTCGGCAGATAAGAACCATTTGGCCCATCTAGTCTGCCCAATATATCTGTAACGCCGAGTGCTCCGGGTCCCTTGGCTTCCCCGGAGCACTCGAGGCGTCCCACAGGCTGCAGCGCTCCGGTCATCATCCCCGACCATGAGCGCTGTTCCCCCGCAGCTGAGTTACCTAACCGCCGGGTCCCGCCATCTCTGCCTCCCGGCGCACGCCGGGTTCCGTCCTCCTCCCGGCGCGCGCGGCCCCGCTCCCTAGGGCGCGCGCGCGCCGCTGCACTGAAATTTAAAGGGCCAGTGCACCACTAATTGGTGCCTGGTCCAATCAGTCCAAACCCTATAAAAACCCACTTCCCCTTCCTGTCCTTGCCGGATCTTGTTGCCTTTGGTGCCTTGAGAAAGCTTTTGGTGTATCGTTCCCTGCCTGTGTATCTGACCTTCTGCTGTTGCCCCTGACTACGAACCTTGCCGCCTGCCTTGACCTTTTGCTCCGTCTGACCTTGCCTTTGCCTTGTCCTTCTGTACCACGCCTTAATCAGCTGTCTTTGAGGTTGAGCCGTTACCGGAGGATACGACCTGGTTGCTACCGCCGCAGCAAGTCCATCCCGCCTTGCGGCGGGCTCTGGTGAAAACCGGTAGTAACTTAGAACCGGTCCCCTGGTACGGTCCACGCCAATCCCTCATTGACACAGAGGATCCACCTCCAGTGCAGTCACCTGCCGCTAGTCCGGACCCTGACAGTAGATCCGGCCATGGATCCCGCTGATGTGCCCCTGCCTAGTCTCGCTGACATCTCTACCGTGGTTGCCCAGCAGTCCCAGCAGATTGCTCAGCAAGGTCAACAGTTGGCACAGCTGACCGCCATGCTGCAACAGCTTCTTCCCGCACAGCAGCAGCCGCCTGCTTCTGCTTCTGCTTCCACTCCATCTCCGCAGCCGGTGGCCGCCACCTCCACTAGAATCCGTTTGTCTCTCCCGGACAAGTTTGATGGGGATTCCAAGATGTGCCGGGGATTCTTGTCCCAATGTTCCCTGCACCTGGAGATGTTGGCCGTCCAGTTTCCTACGGAACAGTCTAAGATGGCTTTCATGGTCAGATTATTGTCTGGGAAGGCCTTGGCCTGGGCCACGCCGCTCTGGGACCGCAACGATCCTGCCACTGCCTCCGTCCAGTCCTTCGTTTCTGAAGTCCGCAGTGTCTTCGAGGAACCTGCCCGTGCCTCGTCAGCAGAAACGGCCTTGCTAAACCTCGTCCAAGGAGATGCTACTGTAGGCGAATATGCTATACAGTTTCGCACTCTGGCCTCTGAACTGACCTGGAACAACGACGCCCTCTGCGCAACTTTTAAAAAAGGTTTATCCAGCCATATCAAGGATGCTCTAGCCGCACGAGGGATACCTGATTCTCTGACGGAACTCATCCAGTTGGCTACTCGCATAGATATGCGCTTCATTGAAAGACGCCAGGAACTTCGCCAAGAAAAGAATCTTGTTCGCAACAGGCGTTATCCACGCCTGGCACCTCTCTTCCAGCAACCATTGCAGCCGGTTGCTGCGCCTTCCGCCGAGGAGGCCATGCAAGTGGATCGGGCTCGCCTGACCCAGCAAGAAAGGTCTCGCCGGAGAAATGAGAATTTATGCTTATACTGTGGGAGTTCCGAACACTTCTTAAAGGATTGTCCAGTTCGTCCACAGCGTCAGGGAAACGCTCGTACCTAGTGAACGTGGGAGAGGCGTCGCTGGGTGTAGAGTCTTCCTCTCCACGCTTGATTGTTCCAGTATGGATTTCTTCTGCCGCTAAAGTCTCCTTCCCTGCAGAGGCCTTCTTGGACTCTGGTTCTGCAGGAAACTTCATTAAAGCCTCCTTCATAAACCGCTTTAGCATTCCTGTAATCCGTCTCATCAAGCCTTTCTTCATTACTACAGTTAACGGTGAGAATCTAAACTGTACCGTGCGTTATCGCACAGAACCTATGCTCATGACCATAGGAGTCCTCCACCAAGAGACCATTGAATTTTTTGTTTTACCGAACTGCACCTCTGACGTCCTTCTTGGCCTGCCCTGGCTCCAGCGCCACTCTCCTACCCTCGACTGGACCTCTGGGGACATTAAATCATGGGGGCCTACCTGCCACACTCGTTGCCTCAAGTCGGTACCTACTAGACAAGTCCCCATCTCCTCACCATTGCTCGGCCTTCCTAAGGCTTATCAGGACTTCACTGACGTCTTTTGCAAGAAACAGGCGGAGGTCTTCCCACCACATAGACCCTATGATTGTCCCATTGATTTGCTTCCTGGTACCACACCACCCCGTGGCAGTATTTACCCTCTTTCCATCCCTGAAACCAAGGCCATGTCTGAATACGTTCAGGAGAACCTTAAGAAAGGTTTTATCAGGAAATCCTCTTCTCCTGCCGGAGCAGGATTTTTCTTTGTTGCCAAAAAGGATGGGTCACTACGCCCATGTATTGACTACCGCGGTCTTAACAAAATCACGGTTAAAAATCGCTACCCTTTGCCTCTCATCTCGGAGCTCTTTGACCGTCTGCGCGGAGCAAGGGTATTCACTAAGCTTGACCTCAGGGGCGCTTATAATCTCATCAGAATCCGTGATGGAGATGAGTGGAAAACCGCTTTTAATACCAGAGATGGCCACTTTGAGTATCTCGTCATGCCGTTCGGCCTGTGCAACGCTCCTGCAGTCTTTCAAGACTTTGTCAACGAGATCTTCCGGGACATGTTGTATACTTGTGTAATGGTCTATCTCGACGACATTCTAATCTTCTCCTCCACCCTGGAGGAACACCGTCACCATGTTCGTCAAGTGCTCCAGCGCCTTCGTGTCAACCATCTTTACGCCAAAATGGAAAAATGTATTTTTGAACGTAGCTGTCTGCCGTTTCTGGGATACCTAGTTTCTGGACAAGGTCTTCAAATGGACCCCGACAAACTCTCTGCAGTCTTGGATTGGCCACGCCCCTCAGGCCTTCGCTCTATTCAGCACTTCCTTGCATTCGCCAACTATTACCGTCAGTTTGTTCCCCACTTCTCCACTATCGTGGCGCCTATTGTGGCCTTAACCAAGAAAGAAGCGAATCCGAAATCCTGGCCTCCCCAAGCTGAAGAAGCCTTTACTCGCCTTAAAGCCGCCTTCGCCTCCGCTCCAGTCTTGAATAGGCCTGATCCGCTGAAACCATTCTTCCTGGAGGTAGATGCCTCCTCTGTTGGAGCCGGAGCGGTTCTTCTTCAGAAATCTGCTAAAGGGAAAAACGTCACCTGCGGCTTCTTCTCAAAAACTTTTTCCCCTCCTGAAAAGAACTATGCCATCGGAGATCGTGAACTACTAGCCATTAAGTTGGCACTGGAAGAATGGAGACACCTTCTGGAAGGATCCCCTCATCCGATCACCATCTATACTGACCACAAAAATCTCTCGTACCTTCAGTCTGCCCAGCGCCTTAATCCACGCCAGGCCAGGTGGTCATTGTTCTTTGCCCGATTCACCTTCCAAATCCATTTTCATCCTGCTGATAAGAACATTAGGGCGGATGCCCTATCACGCTCCACCGATGCCTCCGAGGATGAAACCGTTCCTCAACACATCATTCCTCCTGAGTGTCTAATTTCAACTGCCCCTGCTTCATTGGTACCAGTTCCTCCAGGGAAAACATTTGTTCCTCCACGTCTTCGCCTACGGACTCTCAAATGGGGTCACTCCTCTCACCTGGCGGGTCACGCTGGAATTAAAAAGACGACTCAACTAATTGCCAGACACTATTGGTGGCCTTCCTTTGAGAAAGATGTAACGGAGTTCGTTCGGGCCTGTACTGTCTGCGCACGTGATAAAACTCCCGCCAGAAGCCTGCAGGTCTTCTTCTCCCTCTGCCAGTGCCTGAACAGCCTTGGTCCCACATAGCAATGGACTTCGTCACGGATCTTCCTGTATCCCATGGCAACACAGTCATTTGGGTGGTTGTCGACAGGTTTTCTAAAATGGCACATTTTGTCCCGCTTCCTGTTCTCCCTTCTGCGCCACAGCTGGCGAAGCAATACCTTTTTACACATTTTTCGTCTCCATGGTCTTCCAACACACATCGTCTCCGATAGAGGCGTCCAGTTTATCTCAAAGTTTTGGAGAGCTCTCTGCACCCAATTAAAGATCAAATTGAACTTTTCCTCTGCCTACCACCCTCAGTCCAATGGACAAGTGGAGAGGGTTAACCAGATCCTTGGTGACTATCTGCGACACTTCGTCTCCTCCCGTCAGGATGATTGGGTCGACCTGTTGCCCTGGGCCGAATTTTCCTATAACTTTAGAGACTCTGAGTCATCCACCAAATCTCCGTTTTTTGTGGTGTACGGCCGTCACCCGTTGCTCCCCCCTCCCCATTCCCACCTCTTCTGGAGTTCCTGCCGTTGATGATCTGACCCTGGACTTCTCCTCCATCTGGAAAGAGACTCAAGAGTCACTCACCCTGGCCGCCTCTCGCATGAAGAAACATGCAAATAAAAAAAGAAGAACTCCTCCTGTTTTTTCTCCTGGGGACAGAGTGTGGCTCTCTGCCAAATACATCCGGTTTTGGATCCCCAGCTACAAACTGGGTCCACGTTATCTCGGGCCTTTTAAAGTCAAAAGCCAAATGAATGCTGTCTCGTACAAACTCCATCTTCCTCCCTCTCTCCGTATTCCTAACTCCTTTCATGTATCCCTTCTCAAACCCCTCATTCTTAACCGATTTTCCCTCAAGGTCACCGCTTCTGCTCCTGTCTCTGGGTCCTCTGACGTCTTCTCGGTGAAAGAGATCCTCACCTCCAAGGTTGTCAGAGGTAAAAGATTTTTTCTGGTTGACTGGGAGAATTGTGGTCCTGAGGAGAGGTCATGGGAGCCCGAGTCCAATATTCTCGACAAAGAGCTTATCCACAGGTACCTGGGCTCCAAAAAGAGGGGGAGACCTAAGGGGGGGGTACTGTAACGCCGAGTGCTCCGGGTCCCTTGGCTTCCCCGGAGCACTCGAGGCGTCCCACAGGCTGCAGCGCTCCGGTCATCATCCCCGACCGTGAGCGCTGTTCCCCCGCAGCTAAGTTACCTAACCGCTGGGTCCCGCCATCTCTGCCTCCCGGCGCACGCCGGGTTCCGTCCTCCTTCCGGCGCGCGCGGCCCCGCTCCCTAGGGCGAGCGCGCGCCGCTGCACTGAAATTTAAAGGGCCAGTGCACCACTAATTGGTGCCTGGTCCAATCAGTCCAAACCCTATAAAAACCCACTTCCCCTTCCTGTCCTTGCCGGATCTTGTTGCCTTTGGTGCCTTGAGAAAGCTTTTGGTGTATCGTTCCCTGCCTGTGTATCTGACCTTCTGCTGTTGCCCCTGACTACGAACCTTGCCGCCTGCCTTGACCTTTTGCTCCGTCTGACCTTGCCTTTGCCTTGTCCTTCTGTACCATGCCTTAATCAGCTGTCTTTGAGGTTGAGCCGTTACCGGAGGATACGACCTGGTTGCTACCGCCGCAGCAAGTCCATCCCGCCTTGCAGCGGGCTCTGGTGAAAACCGGTAGTAACTTAGAACCGGTCCCCTGGTACGGTCCACGCCAATCCCTCATTGACACAGAGGATCCACCTCCAGTGCAGTCACCTGCCGCTAATCCGGACCCTGACAATATCTGAATCCTATGAATAGTCCCTGGCCCTATCTTATATGAAGGATAGCCTTATGCCTATCCCATGCATGCTTAAACTCCTTCACTGTATTTGCAGCTACCACTTCTGCAGGAAGGTTATTCCATGCATCCACTACTCTCTCAGTAAAGTAATACTTCCTCATATTACTTTTAAACCTTTGCCCCTCTAATTTAAAACTGTGTCCTCTTGTGGTAGTTTTTCTTCTTTTAAATATGTAAAATGAAAATAACTGTGCTAAGCTAAACAAACAAGAAGCTGCAGCTGTAGTGGGAATCACTATAGATAAATATGTAGATGGAAAAGCTGCGCTACACAATTGATACACTGGAAAGTCAATCAGCAATGGTTCAAATGATCAGAGATCATAATAAAGTCCAGGCAAATAGCACAGATTGAACATATGTATTAAAATAGGACAGTCCAAAAATAAGGATTCCAAAGTGCAAATGAAGAGATGGTAAATCCGCCACCAAAGATCACTTCTAACAGCCGCAGTGAAGCATGCTAGGGGTATGCGCTTACCAGATGGAAAAGGGTTAACAGCATTGTATACTCTCAGAATAGCCAGCTGCAAAGGGAACACCTCTCCTGACCGGGTCCTGTTGTATACAAGGAACCGCCACGTCCAGCAAATAAAAAGCACCAGCCACCTCGTCCAAATCAATGATTAGCCATACATGTGTAAAGAAAAAGGGGCCACAATAGTGCAGATGGTCTAGGCAATTTTAATGGGTAAAACACCGAAATACACTCACAGTTAGTCAGATGAATAAGCGCTTGTCAAAGATTTCAAAGATTTCAAAACACCGCCGCCGCCCAGCTTCCGGATGCAGAGTAGTGACGTCAGCACGCCTTCCCTACGCACGTTTCGTCACAACTGATGTATTCATTGATTTGGACGAGGTGGCTGGTGCTTTTTACTTGCTGGACGTGGCGGTTCCTTGTACACAACAGGACCCGGTCAGGAGAGGTGTTCCCTTTGCAGCTGGCTATTCTGAGAGTATACAATGCTGTTAACCCTTTTCCATCTGGTAAGCGCATACCCCTAGCATGCTTCACTGCGGCTGTTAGAAGTGATCTTTGGTGGCGGATTTACCATCTCTTCATTTGCACTTTGGAATCCTTATTCTTGGACTGTCCTATTTTAATACATATGATTAATCTGTGCTATTTGCCTGGACTTTATTATGATCTCTGATCATTTGAACCATTGCTGATTGACTTTCCAGTGTATCAATTGTGTAGCGCAGCTTTTCCATCTACTTCTTTTAAATATGCTCTCCTCCTTTACCGAGTTGATTCCCTTTATGTATTTAAAAGTTTCTATCATATCCCCTCTGTCTCTTCTTTCTTCCAAGCTATACATGTTAAGGTCCTTTAACCTTTCCTGGTAAGTTTTTTCCTGCAATCCATGTACTAGTTTAGTAGCTCTTCTCTGAACTCTCTCTAGAGTATCTATATCCTTCTGGAGATATGGCCTCCAGTACTGCGCACAATACTCCAAGTGAGGTCTCACCAGTGTTCTGTACAGTGGCATAAGCACTTCTCTCTTTCTACTGCTTATACCTCTCCCTATACATCCAAGCATTCTGCTGGCATTTCGTGCTGCTCTATTACATTGTCTTCCCACCTTTAAGTCTTCTGAAATAATTACTCCTAAATCCCTTTCCTCAGATACTGAGGTCAGGACTGTGTCAAATATTCTATATTCTGCCCTTGGGTTTTTACGCCCCAGGTGCATTATCATGCACTTATCCACATTAAATTTCAGTTGCCAGAGTTCAGACCATTCTTCTAGTTTTCCTAAATCCTTTTCCATTTGGTGTTTCCCTCCAGGAACATCAACCCTGTTACATATCTTTGTGTCATCAGCAAAAAGACAAACCTTACCATCGAGGCCTTTTGCAATATCACTTATGAAGATATTAAACAAAATTGGTCCCAGTACAGATCCCTGAGGTACCCCACTGGTAACATGACCTTGTTCTGAATGTTCTCCATTGACTACAACCCTCTGTTGTCTGTCACTCAGCCACTGCCTAATCCACTCAACAATATGGGAGTCCATGCTCAATGACTGCAGTTTATCAATAAGTCTTCTATGTGGGACAGTGTCAAAAGCCTTACTAAAATCTAGATATGCAATGTCTACTGCACCTCCACCATCTATTATTTTAGTCACCCAGTCAAAAAAATCTAGAAGATTTGTTTGACATGATCTCCCTGAAGTAAACCCATGTTGTTTTTCATCTTGCAATCCATGGGATTTAAGATGCTCCACAATCCTATCCTTTAATAGGGTTTCCATTAATTTGCCTACTATTGATGTCAGACTCACTGGTCTATAGTTGCTCGATTCCTCCCTACTACCTTTCTTGTGAATGGGCACGACATTTGCCAATTTCCAATCTTCCGGGACGACTCCTGTTACTAATGATTGGTTAAATAAATCTGTTAATGGTTTTGCCAGCTCACCACTAAGCTCTTTTAATAATTTTGGGTGAATCTTATCAGGACCCTGTGACTTATTTGTCTTCACTTTAGACAGCAATCTTAGAACGTCTTCCTCTGTAAAGACACTTGCATCAAACGATTCATTAGTCATCCTTTCAAGTGGAGGTCCTTCTCCTCCTTTTTCTTCTGTAAAAACGGAACAGAAGTATTCATTAAGGCAGTCGGCTAGCCCTTTATTCTCTTCTACATACCTTCCGTCCTTTGTTTTTAATTTAGTTATTTCTTGTTTTAATTTCCTTTTTTCATTTATATATCTGAAGAATGTCTTATCCCCCTTTTTCATAGACTGAGCTAGTTTTTCTTCTGCCTGCGCTTTAGAAGTTCTTATAACTTGCTTGGCCTCTTTCTGCCTAATCTTGTAGATATCCTTATCTTCATTGCTCTGGGTTTTTTTATAATTACAAAATGCTAGCTTTTTATTTTTAATGATTTGGGCCACTTCTGCTGAGTACCACAGTGGTGCAATTTTCTGTTGCCTTCAATAATACACCTTTTAAGTAGTCCCATTTCTCCTGGACTCCATGTAATCCGTTCCAGTTTGATAAGGACTCATTTATGACTAATTTCATTTTTGAAAAGTCTGTTTTTCTAAAATCTAAAACTTTTGTTTTTGTGTGGTGTGACTCTTTCACAGTTCTTATATTAAACCACACTGACTGGTGATCACTAGATCCCAAGGTTTCGCCTACAATGACATCATATACTGAATCCCCATTTGTGAATACCAAATCCAAAATGGCCTCCCTCCGGGTTGGCTCCTCAACCACTTGTTGCAGAGACAACCCCAGTAGGGAATTTAGAATATCTGTACTCCTGGTAGAACTTGCTATTTTGGTTTTCCAGTTTATATCTGGAAGATTGAAATCTCCCATAATGATAACTTCTCCTTTCATTGTCATTTTAGCTATTTCTTCAACTAGTAGATCATCTAGTTCTTTAACTTGACCAGGTGGTCTATATATCACACCTACACGAGTTACTGCATGATTAGCAAACTGCAACGCAACCCAAACTGACTCTATGTTGGCCTCACCAATTTTAATTTAATGCTATCTTTCACATACAGGGCCACTCCTCCTCCTTTCTTGCCTTCTCTGTCTCTTCTGTATAAAGAGTACCCTGGTATGGTTATGTCCCAGTCATTTCTTTCATTAAACCATGTCTCCGTAACAGCCACTAAATCTACATTCTCAGATGCCATTATTGACCCAAGTTCATTGATTTTTTTACCTAAACTGCGAGCATTTGTAGACAGGACTCTGAGCTTATCATTTCTTAACCTCTGTGCTTCTGACCTGTTCTAGCATTGTTTCGGCGGGCAATTGGACTCTTGTATTTTCACTCTTTTGCCCCCCCTTCCTAGTTTAAATACTCTTTCGCAAATTCTTGGAGTTGTTCATTAGTACATTTGTTCCTTTGAGAGAAAAATGCAAACCATCTTTTTTGTACAGTTCCTTTCTATTCCAAGTAGAGCTATCATGAGAAACAAAGCCAAATCCTTGCTCTTGACACCATTTACTAAGCCATATGTTGAACTCCTTTATGCGCCTCTGCCTATCATTCTGAACATTATGCACAGGCAGAACTTCAAAAAATGAAATGGTGGATGCAAAATCCTGTACGTCATTACCAAGTGTGATAAAAGATTTTTTCACCTCTGACACTTCGTTGCAAGCCAGGTCATTTGTCCCTAGATGGACAAGAACATCCACGTCCCCTTCCTGCTTTGCTTGCTTAACAATATTAATAATACGTCTTCTATCTTGTCTAGCAGTAGCACCAGGGAGACCTCTCACAAAACCATTTTCTTTAAGCTCCACACTTCTTATGATTGAATCACCCAGCAACAGCTGCTTCCTTTGAGACTTCACTTTATCTTTTTTGTCCTTGGCTGCAGTCTTGCATACATTAAACATAGGAGTCGATGGTTTCTCACCCTCTGTGCTTGAGTCCATATCCATGTTGTCCTTACATTCTGAGAGTGCTGCAAATGAATTATGGAGAACCACCGACTGTGGGACATGTCATCTATCCTTCACTCTAAGCAGTAGATGGGATGGGAAGTTATAGGTGGGAGGTAAGGAGGAAGAAGGATGAAAGGGGAAAGGGGTGAGGAGGGAGGCCAGGGGTGAAATAAAGGGGGGGAGGTAGGGGGGTAGAAGAGTAGTGAAGAGATGAGAGAGAAGGGGTGGGTGACACCTCAGGTTGGATAGGTAAACAAATAGCAATAGAGCAGCAAAATAGAAAGCATCTAATTGCATTACATTTTAGTAGAATATGTTGAACAGTTTAGAAACCGTATTGATTACATCAAGTTAAAGGATGCTAGGATTGAGGCAGGGGCGAAAGGTCTATGGGGACCAAAAAGAAAGACATTTTTAAAGGTGCAGGTTTGCTTTAGCGAACATGCATTCAAGCAGTGCGTGTTTGTTTAGAATTTAAGTGGTATTAGCAACATCAGAGGGTTTCAAATGCTTCCAGTTCCTGGTTATTTTAAGTCTGGCTGCTGTGAATATGTGTGTTAGAAGGGATTAGAACTTTGGAGGCCAGGAGTCAAGACCAATTCCAAACAGAGCCAATTTCAGGTCTGGTGTATTTGGAAGTTTAGTGACGGAGGAGGCTAGGTTAAAGGTAGAAGTCCAGAAATGTGTGAGTTTTGGACCAAACCAACTAGATGTGTGGAGGTGAGCCAGTATTCACACAATTCCACCAACATTGTGGAGAGTGGTCTGGATTGATAGTTGCTAATTTGTCTTGGGTGAGGTACCAGTTGTGTAAGAGATTTTGGGAAGATTCCCAGTGGGAGAGGCATTAAGAGAATTTAAGAGGGAATAGTAAAGCCATGTGCCATTGGTTAAGATCAGCTGTAAATTGGAATACTCGTTCCCAGTAGGTCATTCAGCGGAGCTTATTTGTGCAGGTTTCGAAGGCAAGTAAGATGTAGAATGGAGAGAGTCTTATGCGGAGGATCAAAGGCGTATTTTTCAGGGTAAGGAGTTTGCTCGAGAGATCCACTGAAGAGCCCGGAGTGAGTTTATGAAGCGTGTGTCTTACTTGGAGATATTTGAAGAAGGTGGAGGACTTCAAGGAATATTATGTGGTGAGCTCCTGTAAGGAGAGAATAGCAGCGCAGGAGAAGAGTTGTGAAATATTATGAATTCCAGCTCGGTCCCAATCTGCCAGTGAGGTTCCTGGCATTAATGGTTCAAGCACCCTCAGCGGGAAGAGGTGAAGAGTACAGCAGCTTCATACATTTAGCCTTCTTGGACAGAATAGTCCTCCCCATATTTCACTAATCATCCCGCCCTTGTTTTGTTTTACCTAGTTTTCCTTCTTACCCCTTTTTCTCCCCCTTTTTGCCTCAGTTACTATCTTTTTTCTGTCATTATAGCCTTGCTAACATATGAGAGCTGGGGAGAGGTCAGGAAGGGGTTAAAGTATAAGTGACATAGGGTCCAATTTAAACAATGAAGAGGAGGTCTTTCCCCACCCTGATGAAGTCAACTAATAATGTGGATGAAACGTATAGTCTAATTTGACCCCAAAGTGCTGGATCACATGACCATGCTTTATGTCACTACATGGGATGCCAATACCTGAGCCTTAACAGAGCTTTCTCAGATTTTATACCCAGCAGACAGACTAACTATACAAAGACATTAACAAGCATTAGCAGGCATCTGTTTAGGGCAGTAAAAGGAGCAGTACTCAAGTGTTCGATACGTTAATATAAATGTCATGTGCCTTTGTGCCTTTGAAGTGCTGAGCTGGTTATAAACTGAAATTTAGAGGGCTGACACAACCTAAAGTCTCTTGGTATATGCGGTAGAAGGGTGAATTGTCAAAATAAAATAAACTGCACATCATGAAGCAGACTCATTTGCCAGGCTGCCAATTATCTCACTTCATGCACATGGGTCTACTTCATAATGTGTGGCTTATGGGTCTTTTCTTTTGACATTGTTTCAGCTTGGAGCTATGAGAAGCTCTCTGTCCCTGCCTGCACTCACAGAGGTCTAGTTGGACTTTACCTCTCTACCTGAGCAGCACCTAAATTTTGCCTTTTTGGGTCACAGTAGGAAAATGGAGGGTACAGTGTCCTATTGCTTAAAGTGGTTGTAAAGTCAGAAGGTTTTTTATCTTAATGCATTGTTTGCATTAGGATAAAAAATCTTCTGTGTGCAGCAGCACCCCCCCTCCTCCAATGCTTACCTGAACCCCCTCTCAATCCAGTGATGTCCAAAACTGTCTCAGCCGTCCAGGACTCCCCTCCTCATTGGCTAAGGCAAAGCAGTGGCGCCATTGGCTCCTGCCGCTGTCAAAGTCAGCTAAACAATAAGGAGGGGGTGGGGCCGAACCACAGCTCCGTGTCTGAATGGATACACGGGGCTGTGACTCAGTTCGGGTGCCCCCATAGCATGCCGCTTGCTGTGGGGGCACTCAAAGGGAGGGAGGAGCCAGGAGAACCGAAGAAGGACCTGAGAAGCGCAGGATCCAGGCTGCTCTGTGCAAAACCAACTGCACAGAGGAGGTAGGTATATTATGTTTGTTATTTTTATTGAAAAAAAAAACAAGACTTTACAACCACTTTAACTTAATCAAGTAAAATTAAGTATAAGATACTCTTTTTTCAGTTTGTTGGCATTTGGTAACTATCACTGTTTGATAGACAGTTTCTGTAACTGTTATAGCTTAGAAAACATTATAATAAACTTCCCCTGAGTTAATCCTTAAAGAAAAAATATGGAAATTAGTGGTCAGAACTGTCCTTTATTCATGCTTGTGCAAAAAAAACTGTTTTCTATTGACCAAACATCGAACATTACTAGGCCTATACAGTATATGATGTGACACACATTTATGCCTGCAAAATCTCTGAATTGAAAATATTCAGCAATGCATTCAAACTCTTTGCAGAACCAATGTAGAAGTATAAGAATCAATATATGATAGAAACAGTAAACATAGGTTGGATAAATGTAGTTCAGACAGAGTGGTGTAGATGACAATGTTGTCAATTTAATTGGTGGAAGGTAGGTGAATTGTAAGGGCAATTTGTTTTATATTTACTTTGTTTCAATAAAGAAATCCCTTTTAATACCATACACAGCCTTGAGTTAACCACTTTATTTCTTTATTTATTCACTTTATTTCACCTCTTGGTAAATGTTTGTTTTTATATAATTTAGCCATGGTTACAAGCTGGTATCCTCTGTGCAGGATGAGTCGATAAACAAAAAAGTATATCGAGAAATTCCTAGGCTTTTGATGGTGTTAATTAAAAATTTCTGATACGAATATTTGTTTTGCATCGGTAACTCAGAAAGTATTGAAGCTGTGAATCAACATTTCAGTCAGGTAACCAGCATTAAAAAGAAAACTGACAATGGCAGTCTTTACATTTTCTGAAGTAAATAATTGGATGCTTAAGGGTTACATCATATAACAGAATTTGCACTATGCTACTAAATAAAGCTACAACTCAGGGGGAGGAGCTCTGACGTGATGGCGCTCACTCCGAAATTGGCAAGCTGCTGCTCGAACCCCCACCGTCACTCGCCACCCGATGCATGCTGCGGCCCACGCCAAAGGGAAATGGCGTCTGGCCGCTTAACGAAGCGCGGGCGGGAGCCCTGCACTGTTGGATCCCGGGGCTCTGATTCCCTTCCTACCGCCACCGCTGCTGAGGAACCTTGGTTCATTAGATTCCCTCACAGGGGTTGCCAGACTCCCCTCCACTCCCACTGGTGAAAGCCGTGGATGAAGAAGAGTCCTAATCGTCTCAAACTGCAGCACTGGAAGTGGTAAGCCTGCCTTCAGGGGGATTTATGTGAAGCTGCGTGAGAGAGCCTCTTGAGGGGGAGAAGCCAGGGTGAAGACCCCTGAACTAACTGAAGGGAAAGGACTTTAACAGAGAGAGATGTCTTCCTCTAACAATTAACAGATGGCCTCCTGCTGCTGTATACTCTGTCTGACTGCTGTATACTCTATAGCCATTCCTCTTATGTAAGCTTCTTGACTTAAAGGGACTGAAATTATATATCTGACCTCTGCAGGCCATGCCATATTGCTCTGAATATTAAACTGTCCAACATCGCCACTTTACCACTCTACGACACTACTTTTTTGGTGGCAATTACTCTCTTTGCTTCCTAGACATCCCTTTTTTTTTGGTCTTCTCCTCTTCACCCCACAGTTGATACTATCTGGGGCAAAGGATGAAAGGCAAATCAAAAGCCAGCAAAGTAATCCAACCCACTCTTAGCCCAGGAGGCATCCAGCGCTACATGTTATCAGAGGCCAGTATGGTGAAAGAAGGGCTTGATAGCCCTAGACAAGGGGCCTCAGGGCGGACAGGGACGGGAAAGCAAAGACCTATAACAGAGAAACCTCCAGCAGGGAGGATCAGTGGCCTAGGGGCAACTAGATCAAAAAGTACTGGAGAGGCCCCTCAAAGGGGGCCTAAGGCACAAAGGGGAGAGTTCAGTCTTAGCAGTAGAAGGAGATGGTGGCTTGGAGGACACCCAAGCAAGCCTACCTCTTAATAAGGAAGCTTTAGTGGGCTGCTGGCAAAAATTTAAAAATCTTTCAAATCGGATATAGCAGCAGTCCGGGCGGATATTGGACAAGGTACTCGGCCCGGTGGAGGAAGTGGAGGGGAGAATAGATGTACATGACTGATTACTGGATGATCTGAGCAAACAGTTGAAGTCACTGCAGAGAGCTAATCACTCCCTACTATATAAATTAGAAGACCAGGAGAATCGAAGGAAAAATGTGCGAATTAAGGATTTACCAGAGAAACAGAGGGAGGAAGACCTGATAACAGTAGTGCAGGGTCTTTTTAGCCCTATTCTGGGAAAGGAGCCCCCAGAAACTTTAAAAATCGACAGAGTGCACAGGGTGGGAGGATTTCAAAGCCAGGGTGGGGGCGCCCTAAGAGATGTGAGGTTTCTCTATGTAGAAGAAAAGACGTGAGTTATGAAAAAAGCCCAGAATTCCTCTGGGATTACTCTTGAAGGAGCGAACCTACAGCTATATGATGATCTGTCAGCCAAGACTCTGGCAAGAAGGAGACTTAAACCTCTGAATGATCAGATGTTAGCCTCTAATATCTCCTATCTCTGGGGTTTCCTGGCCTGCCTCAAAGGGAATAAAGACAGCAGCACAGCGGTCTTGAGATTCCCAGAAGATTTGAGAGAGTTCTGTAACAAACTGAATCTACTGCTCCCGGCCCTGCCGGGGTGGGAGGAGATTCTGGATGCACCAATGATGTCGAGTGAGGAGCAGGAGTCGGGAGGGGAGAGTAGATAGATGGGGGTAAGATGGGGTGGCGGTGGGGGGAGAGGGTTGGAGGGTTTGTTGGTCCAGCGGGTGTTGTTGGGTCAGAGCATCGGAGTGGTTGCCCTCTGGGAAGGTATGGATGGGAGGGGACACATGGCTGTGTGTCACCAGATCCGTACAATGAATAAGATCTGGACTATTGTCCAGCCCTCTGAGCGGTTAACCTCTTGGGAAGGGTGTCGGGGTGGGGGTAGGGGTTTCTTTCTTTTTTACTTTTTTTTTTTTCTTTCCCTCCTTTCTCTCTCTCCCTTTTTATTCAGGACCTCTCTCTGGAAAAGGATGTGTTAGCTGCTCCTGTGGCTGCCTATGGCTTTGGTTGCAGCATTTTGTGAACTCCCTACCGCAGCCACTTCCTGGACTTGAGTGGATATATCTGAATGATGCTTACCAGATGATCCACAGCGGTCCCTATGACTCTTGGAGGCCTGCGCGCGACATTATGATGTCACGCCTGGCCTGGCAGTTGTAAATACTGCTGGAAAGGTCGAGAAAGATTTTTCTTTTTGATCTCAGTCTTTCCAGCCTAGAGGAGAGATGTGGGGTCTTATAGACTCCACACCTCTCCATAAAGAGGACCTGCCATGCCCTATTCTTATTACAAGGAATGTTTACATTCCTTGTTATAAGAATAAAAGTGATCCAAAAAAAATTAAAGGGAAAGTGTAAAAATTAAAAAATAAAAGTGAAATAAACAATAAAATAATTTTTTTTAAAGTGCCTCTATCACCGCGTGCTTGCATGCAGAAGTGAACGCATACGTTCGTCGCACACACATATGTAAACAGCATTTAAACCACACATGTGAGGTATAGCCACGAAAGTTACAGTGACAGCAACAATTGTAGGCAGAGTCCTCTGTAACTCTAAACTGGTAACCTGTAAAAAACGGTAAAGCATCGCCTATGGAGAGTTTAACCACTTTACGTCTGCTCGCGGTAATACTACTGCGGCAGAGTGGTTCGTTATCGTCTGACGACGTAGTATTAACGTCGTCAGACACTCCCCCTTCTGGGCGGCGCTTGCGCGCCGCCGGAGGCTCGCTCCCGCTGTTTTCATTCACAGCGGGAGTCGGGCCAGGGGCTCTGCCCCGATCGCCGGGGATCTAGTGTGGAGATCCGCCCGCCTGTGTAAACACAAGCGGACGGATCTCCATAGTGACAGGGAGTGACAGATCGGACTGTTCAGCATAGCTGGACATCCGATCTGTCCATGACTCACTCAGTCACCTCCCCCTACACGTCAGTAAGCACCAGGCATACATTAACCCCTCCCTCTCCAATAAAATTAACCCCTTCCTTGCCAGTGTCATTTTTACAGTAACAGTGCATATATATAGCACTGATTACTGCAGTAATGTCACTGGTACCCCCAAAAGTGTCAAAAATGTCAGTCAAGGGTCCGATCTGTCCGCCGCAATGTCGCAGTCCCGCAAAAAAAATTGCAGATCGCCGCCATTACGCGTTAAAAAAAAAAACACCAAAAATGACAGAAATCTTTCCCTTTGTTAGTAAACGCAATAACTTTTGCGCAAACCAATCAAAATACGCTTATTGCGATTTTTTTTACCAAACATAGGTAGCAGAAAACAAATTGGCCAAAAATTTTTAAAAAAATTGGTTTTTACATCTTTTTTGGGGGGAATTTCATATAAAAAAATGTTAAAAATATTGTTATTTTTTCAAAATAAACGCTCTTTTTTTGTTTATAGCGCAAAAAGTAAAAATCGCACAGGTGATCAAATACCACCAAAAGAAAGCTCTGTTTGTGGGAAAAAAGGACGCAAATTTCGTTTGGGTACGGCATCGCACGACCGCGCAATTGTCAGTTGAAGTCACACAGCGCCGAATCGCAAAAAGTGGCCTGGACGGAAGACAGCTAAATCCTCCGGTGGTAAAGTGGTTAAAGTACCGGAGTTTGGCACCATTCCACGAGTGTGCGAAATTTTAAAGCGTGACATGTTAGGTATCTATTTACTTGGCGTAACATTATCTTTCACATTATATAAAACAATTGGGCTAACTTCAGTGTTTTGTTTTTGTTTTTTTAATTCATGAAACCGTCTTTTAAAACACGTTTGAAAAATTGCTGCGCAAATACCGTGTGACATAAAAAGTTGCAATGACCGCTATTTTATTCCCCCAGGGTCTCTACTAAAAAACATAAATAATATTTGGGGGTTCTGAGTATTTTTCTAGCAAAAAAAATGATGGTTTTTACATGTAGGAGAGGAGTGCCAGAATAGGCACAGTATGGAAGTGGTTTAGTCTGGCTATATTAATATGAAAATGGTTCTACAGTGTTATAGCATGTGTATTTACTACATTCTGTATGAAAAGTACATTGTTTATATTTCTTTTGTAAGGTCAAGATTAAATAATGCAAATAATGTTTTACATTTGCCACTTGCAGCCATCAGATGGAGCTCTATGGCATAGTACAAGAACTGTGAGGAGTAGGTTTACATAAGTTATGACGAAAATCAGCCTTGAAACCTTCTTTGTAACAAAGACACTAATATCCTATAGTCCCTCTCAAACCAATTTTTTCTTTAATTTTCAGATTACCACCCCTAAAGATGAATTCTTTTAAACTTAACCTTGAGACATTGGGGTTGATTTACTGAAAGCAAACAGACTGTGAACTTTGCATAGTGCAGTTGCACTCTGCAAGAGCAGTTGCTCCAGAGCTTAGTAAATTAGCAGAAGCTCTGCTAACTTCCATCAACCAAGCATGTGCAAGCAAAAAAGCTGTTTTTTTTAAATTTTCCTTTCATGTGATTGGATATTCTTTGCAAAGGGAAGCTTTGCCTAATTTACTAAGCTCTGGAGCAACTGCACTTGCAGAGCGCAACTGCACTTTGTAAAGTGCATAGTCTAATTGTGTTTAGTAAATCAACCCCATTGTAATCTTTTTTTTTTTGCCTCAAAGACATCATCACATTGACCGCTGAAGTATTCACTATGCTAGAGCCAGAAGTAGGAAGCCAAGAGCCACCACACATCATTTGCTTCAGATGCAGGTCAATGTCTTGCATCCCTCTTCCCAGCTCAGGTGAACACTGAACATACTGCTCTAATTGGCAGAAGGGGATAGGGATATTAATGGTGTTAACACTGTTAACTTTTCTCCTCTGTCCATGTCAGGACACTGCTGAGCAGAATGACGAGGGTGAATTAAATATTCTGCACACAAAATATTATTGTCACCTTGAGATAGGGCTGTGGACTGGCAGGATCAACGAATATAAAAGAACATATGAATGAATGATTTAAAAAAATAAAAATAAAGGTGACCATTACATTTAATAGCAATACAACCTTTACATAGTGAACTTTACAGTTTTTCTATACAGGCAGTCCCTGGGTTACAAACAAGATAGGTTTGGTAGGTTTGTCCTTAAGTTGAATTTGTAGGTAAGTTGGAACCGGTAGATTTTTTACGTGTAACTCAAGCCGAAAAAATAATTTTTACGTTTTTTGGATAGCATAGAAAAGGGTCACCCCTGGGCTGTTTATTTTGCTGCCTGTATCCCTGTTCAGAAGATTTCACCTCATTTTCTGTTACTGTGAGAATTTAATTTTGAACATTTTGGGTTGTCATGGAAACAAGGATTCAGTGGAGACACCATTTTCCAATGATAACTCTTACAGGAGTAAATTTCCTTTCCAATGGGTAGGTTTCCTCTCACTTCCTGTTGTCTCCCTCCATTTGTAAGTATGAGTCATTTGTCATTGTAAGTCGGATGTCAGTCAAGTCAGGCAGCCTAAAAATATGCTAACCGTGCTGGTACTTCTGGTCCTCCATTTGAAAAATGCCAGCATACTCTGTGAAATACATATTCTGTGGTCATAAATCTGCCAATAAACTGGCCCTCACATCTCATTAATGTAGTACATTTTTAAATTAAATTATTAATAATAATGAAGGCTGGTACAAAATTTTCCACATGTGAGATGCCTAATCTTTGTAGAAACCATTTTGAAATGCCTTACTTTGAGCACTGGATTAATTTAAAATGTAAACTGGATCATTTCTGACTCTTTCATTTAATCAGTTCTTGTTGGGTATACTCTGAACTGACATTTTGAAAAGCTCAATGCCTATGAATAAAGAAATTTGAATTTTGTTACAAGATGTGTATTGAATAGTATATTGTCTGTGGGATATTGTAAGATTAATAAAGTCAAAATAGAATATTGGGACCATTTATATATGGCAGGGCACTTTCCTTTGACATGCCTAATTGCACATTACAATATTTCCCAATGAACACTAAATAAGGTAGAGGTCTTAGAATGTTTAATGCATTTTTAATGATGGCATATGCCATTTTATGGAAAATGAACAAGGCTTAATATTGTTTTTATACAAACGAAATATGTATTAAAATACAAAAAAATCTAGAAAATGAAAAGTTCTAGTTTTTATAAGTGTAAATGCAGGCATACAGCTAAATACACAGTTGAAATGTATCTGTGTGAGCTGTCTTACCTGAAAAAAAGATTTGTAATTCTTAATAATCAACATACCACAGCCAGACTCCATACAAAGTGCTAACTGTTTTCTATTCTTCACTGCAGACAAAGCAATACAGCTTGTGTAAAGCTTTGATTGTTTAGTGAAGAGAAGCAGTTTATTGATTAGGTTATTTTGCTGCTTTCTCCTGCAATAAGCACACTCCACTTGTTAGAGTCACAGGGCAGCGTAATGCAGTAAAGCTTGATTGGCTTACAACATTCATTTTTCCACTCCCAGTCTGAATGTGGATGTGCAAGTGATTACAGTATGTTAGTACAAAGAAGGATTGAGGTAAGATTGATAATATATATATATATATATATATATATATATATGTTTAATCAATGCTTCATTGGAGTTTTTATTTTATCTACCCACACTTTCACTTTAAGTAAATTCAGTGCTGAGCTTGACATGTTATACTGTGCTTTGTTTTAAATGTAGCAAATTAAAGTTGTATGTCAGGATAGAAAAGGAGTTTTTGCAATTTGCTTGTATTTAAATGCAAAACATCTGGGATTATCATCTTCCCTTTACTACTAGGAGAGGTGTGAGCATATTTGGTGCCCCAAAACGTTGGCTGCATGAACAGACCACCTAAATTTTCAGGGGCAGATACTGTAATGACACTTGCACAGTTAATGACATTTAATTGCCTAGCTAAGTTTCAAAAAGACACAAATTGACAAAATGTCCACTAAGTTTAACAAAAGGACAAAAATAAATTAAAAACTTGTATCCTCAGAGCCCTAAACTCACAGTTCATGGAGAGGAAAGCCAAACACTTTATAATGAGAGGTTACATTTTCTCCAGTAGGAAACTAAAATCCTTCCCTAAGACAATCAGCTATTCCCCAAATCAAAAATCTATGGTGTTGTTATATATACAGTGCTCAGCATCTATGGGACACTATACTACAAAATACTCCCACAAATGCGGGCCATTGATTGTAACCAAGATTTGTTAATTTGTACACACACAAAAGTATTTTTCCTAACAAATTAATTCAAGACCATGTTGCAAAAATTAATACACCCCAATGAAAGTCATAAGAGCAAAGCTCAATTTTAGACAACAACATCCTAATTAATAAGAAATTAACTACAGGTGAGTCTAATTATTTATTAAACAGGCGTCCAGCAGACAGTTGATTATAAAAGGGCGTTACTTAACAAAGAAGCCCCTATCCCATTTAATGCTGTTAGCAATGGCACCACATGAAAGAGAAATGTCACAAGGCCTGAGAAAGAAAATAATTTATTTACACAAGAAAGGTGAAAGCTACAAGAATAAAAGTGCAAATTCTGAGAGTACTGCGCTTATTGGTCTAGTATTTTGCATAAGTAGGAGCAGCTAGCACAACAGAAGACAATCTGTAGCCATAAAAATATATAAAAAAAATGGAATGATATATAAACATATGATATAATATATAATATATATAAATATAACAAAAGTGATAATTTATCAAAAAGTCAGTGATGAAAATGTGAGTCTTCAACAGTACAGATCCAGGTAATAATTATTAGTAGTATAGGAAAAGCTTGAGTAGATCAGCCACCACCAACATCTAGGGGGCTTACCAGAAATGGTGGACCCAGTTTGGCGTATGCCTAATGGGTCAATACAGGCAGTTGTGTATCCACACCAGGTATATAGGGAAAGAAGGTTGATACCAATATGTAGCTTGACTTTCCACTGTACTAGAGATAATATGAAATAATCCAACATCAAAAGGAAAAGGCAATCCACGAATGACACATGGGTATATCTTCTCCAGTTAACTCAATGAATATTCGGGAAGAAAATAAAACGAGCCTCCACATAGTGTAAAACCGTAGATACAAGGTGTTTATTATAGGATTAGAAACACTTACAACATAGCAGATAAAATCAGTCCTTCAAATAGTAGTCATGTAGAGATCGTCATGGAACACAATGGGTTAGAAAGAGCTGGACCCGACGCGTTTCTTCTAATGAGACATCATCTGGGGTGTACAGCCACTCTGAGACATTGCATATTTATAGTAAAATATGCTCAATTAGAGTAAATTACCCGTAACATCGTATTTGCATAAAAAGATTACACTGTGTATCTGCCATGGTGATGGACAAGATGGCATCGATGAGTGAGTGTCAAGTCTCACTTTGAAAGTGATGCTTTCACCTAGAGTATAAAATTGATTAACCAATGCCAAACCTCGCTATGAAAACTAGGCCTGCATCGCAGTGTCTTTCTTAGTGCAGTGAATAGATTTGTACCAGGCCTCACTTTGAAAGTGAGGCTTGCATCTTAACCTCCCTGGCGGTATGATTATGTCTGGAAGTTCATACCAAAAGCGGTACAATTATTTTCATGGAAATTTGGTGTTATGTATTATAGGCCTACAATTCTTAGTAATTACTGACTTAAACCTGAGCAAAACAAGACTCTAGTAGACATCCCAGATGTGATAAATTTTGAAACACAAACGCATGAATTATAATCTCATAAATAATGTAATTTTATTCAATAATGCAGTAAATAAGGAAATTTGTCAAAGAAAGAAAATTCAATACAAATGCTGCGTGTGATAAATCTTGAAACAAGGAACTACACAAAGTCCAACGTCACAGTCAGGACATAGGAACCTAGTTTCCTTTCGGACTTTCTTTCCATTCCTATCGCGTTTCGAGCAGCAGACAACACACATCCTGGTTGGTGCTGCCTTTTTTGCAGTTGGCGGAATATAGTCTGCAAAGTGACGGCCGGTCAGACGCTCTGGGTTGACCACGTCAACAGCGCGACGTCCAGGTCTATTTTCAACTCCTGATGGTGTCTGGTACTTTGCAAAAATCTGCTCAGCCACCTTCCAGACAAACTCGGAATGAGCAAGAGGGTTTTCACTGTTGGCTTTGTGCAGGATGTAAGCGTTCCATAGACATTGTTCCAGAAGGTGTCTAAATATTTTTTTATAATATTTTTTTTGCTGTTTTCGTACAGTGGGATAGAAGGTCATGGCCTGATCGGCTCTGTCCACACCTCCCATTGTTTTGTTATAGTCAATTACGACCTGTGGTTTCAGCACATCAGTCCCACGTTTTGTATGGACCGTGGCAGTGGAGGTAGTGTGAACAGTGCTCATAAGACACACATCCTTCTTGTCTCTCCATCTCATTGCCATCACCTTTCCCTTCTGCCAGGCAACCATTTCTCCGGTTTTTAGTTTTTTTTTGGCAAAAAAAGATGGCATGTCTCGACGGTTAGGCCGAACGGTACCATATGCGTCGGTTCTATTTTGTAGCAAAACATCATATAGTTCCGGGGAGGTATAGAAGTTGTCCGTCGTCAAACAATATCCCTGGTTCAGCAAGGGGTCAAGAAGTGTCAGGACGGATGATGTGGCAATCCCATAGTCGCTGTACCTCGGGTTGAATTTAGTGCCTTTGCCGGTGTAAATTACGGAATTCCATATGTACCCCGTGGATGACTCGCAGAGCATATATGATTTGATGCCAAACCGTGCTCTTTTTGATGCGATGTACTGAATCCAGCTTAGGCGACCTTTGTAGGCCATCAAACTCTCATCCACGCTGATGTCCCTTTCTGGCACGTAGGTCCGCTGGAAATTTCCCACAATAAGTTGCCATACCTCCCAGATCTTTTTCAGTTTGGGCGCAGGATGCGTGGCCTCATCAAATTCCTCATTGTTTGTGAAGTGCAAATACTTCATAATCAGGGAGAAGCGATACTCAGACATCACGGTCCCAAAGAACGGTGTGGCCAGTAACCTGTTGGTGGTCCAGTACCATTTTTGGAACGGTTTCCCCACCAACCCCTGAAGAAAGAGGAGTCCCATAAACAGCCACATGTCCTCTTTCGTTACCGGTTCCCACCTTCTGCTTCGGGAAAGCCTGGCATGCAGCGTTGCGGATTGCTGCTGTTGGTAGCGATTCGTCTCGGCGACAATTAATTCAATTACCTCCTCAGTGAGAAATAATTGAAGGTAGGCCAGAGGATTGTCACGCTCGACATCTACCTTCATCCCAGGTGATCCGGTGAAGGGGAATCTTGGGGGCGCTACCTGGTCCGCATCGCAATCAATAGCGCACCAAGTGCGCACATCGCTGAGGTCAGGGTCATCGCCGTTCTCACTTCCCAGATCCGTGTCAGTGTCAGTGTCGGACGACAAATCACCGCATGACTCGCTATCGCTCACTTCCGCGAGCACCTCTGGGTCGCTGTCGCTGCCGCTGTCACTCAGCTGGTCCAAAAGCGGTTTAGACTGGCGCTTTTTTGATGCCATAATATATTTTTTTTTTTGGGCACAAATCACGTTTACTGAAGAGAGGGGCACTGTAATATCAGATCTGAGGTGATCTGTGGTGATACAGTGTAATCCTATCAGATTACATTGTATCACCTCTTTTATTTAGTTTCACTTTTCAAAATTCCCGCCCAGTTCCGCTCCCGTGCGCCGCCTCTGCTCGCAGGGAACGGAACCAGGAAGTCAGATGCCGGTCACCCGGCGATCGGAGCGAAGGACATCGCTGGATCGCCGGGACAAGGTAAGTGGAATGCTTCTGGGAGCCAAGGGAGGCTCCGCTGGCACTCTGCAACTCTACCCCGAGCGTGACTCGGGGTTACCGCTCTTGATATGAAAATTCAACCCCGAGTCACGCTCGGGATTACCGCCTAGGAGGTTAAAAAACATCAACAAGCCAATACAAAGCCTCGCTATAGAAAACTTTTGTTATATTTTTAGTTCACATTATTATGTTTATAATCATATGTTTATATATCATTCACATTTCTTAGCGCTTTTTTATATATTTAATTTATTTTATGGCTACAGATTGTCTTCTGTTGTGCTAGCTGTTCCTACTTATCCAAAATACTAGACCAATAAGCGCAGTACTCTTAGAATTTGCACTTTTATACTGTTTGACATTTGTTCTTGCAGCTGTTGTACCCCTCTAGTTTAGATGTATTTAAGTATAGAGCCTCATGTTCTTTTAACACAGATTTTTTTTTTTTTACATTTACTAATAGTAACACTGAAATAGGGGGTCTATTTCTTAGATTAAAGAATCTAATGGTATCCGAGCTACACCTTCAATGGGATATAGCTTTTTTAGAATATTATATATCAAAACAAATGATACCCAGAAGCCTTAGGTGGGATGTTAATCCCCAACAAGGTGAGACTGATTTAGATTCCTGGTTTAAATATTTTAATGAGGCTGGTACAAAATGTTCTCAGTTTTCTGATTACCAGAAAAAAAAAACAATAGATTAATATCTATAGATAAAGATATTAAAGATCTTAAAGACAAGTTACTCCCATTTAAAAATTCTGGTGAATACAATGCTCTCTCTTTCAATCTTCAAACTTTTTTGGTGAAGGAGGAAAGAGACCAGAAAAAACAAAAACAAAAGAAATACTCAAGGGATGTGGGAGATTATAAATCAGGAGTTGTGTATAACTGGCAAAAGCTAGACACATCTAGTTCCACCCCTAATGAATCACCAGCCCCCCCAGGGATTCAAGCCCCCCAGATGCAAGTACTAAGAGGGACTGGTCCCCCTGTGAAAAATATACAAGGACAAGGGGGAGGCAGAATAAATCAAATAAATAAATAAATCAAAGGGATAATTCCTCCCATTATAGAGGGGAGCATTCCAACGTCCGTACCCAAATCCATACCCCAAATGGTAACCAAAGAGGGAGTGGATCCAACTCATATAGAGGTGGAGGTAGGGGCCAGTATAGAGATAACTCTAACACTTATATAATGGGCAGAGAACCGATGATGACTATGGGAGGAGGTCTCCGAGGCGCCATGATGATTATCGGGGACCCTATAATTCAAATTCCTACTATACCAGCAGACCACCGGTTGAAACCTCCAATAGGTACTCTCCACTAAAGGAGTTTTCAAACTGAGGGTTTTCGTCGGTATATGGAAAAAGATTATGATGAGTATGACCGATCACCTTACAATTACAATGAACAAAATCCTAACACCTACGATAGACTTTTTTTCCCAACAACAATCAAGGAAGAAAAAGAGGTCCAGAACCAAGAGAGGCTCCAGAGGGGGGAGGAGATGTCAAAGGAAAAAAAGGAGAACCTAGCTGGACAGGGAATCCTCAAATTAAATAATTTAATTTAATTTGAGCACCAAAGAACTAAATGCGGAAGAAATAAACATTTTAGATAAGGGTCTTAAATTTGCGCCACCTAAAAAATTGGACAAATTTAACACCTTCATTGATGTGCATAATTATTTTAGAAAATGAAGTGTCCAAACATATTTGATTTCCAATCCCTACAGAAGAGAGCCACTGGTGATGACATCTAAGGTGGTCCATTCAGGTTTCGCTAACCTTTCCTTATTCAACCCCCCAGGCCCAGTTGCTCCTGTAATCAGTGTCTTCAAAGATCTGGTTATTAATGATCTAGACAAATTAGCTACCAAAAAGCACTATGGTTAATCTTAATTGGATGTGGGTTTAAGGTCCCTGTGTGAAAGAAAGGATTTGGTTATTAGACCTGCCGACAAGGGTGGCAGGATTGTCATTCTAGATAAATCAGACTATCTTAACGAAATTAGTAGAATTTTAAGTGATCAATGCACATGTAAGAAGTTACCTGGTAATCCCACCTCCAAGTATAAAAAAATCTGGTAAAATTTATATCAAGGTTTCAAACAACATATTCTAGACAAAAAAGAGAAAGCATATTAAGTGCCACTTGCACCTAGAATTCCAACAATGTACCGAAAATCCATAAGTACCCAATACACCCACCTGCACGTCCCATCTTCAGTGGGATTGACTCCATCACCTCACGGATTGGACGTTACATAGATTTTTACTTACAACCTTCAGTTAAATGGAATCCCTCCTTCCTCCAAGACACCAAAGATATCATCAAAAGGTTAGAGAATATTAATATTCAGCGTAATTATATAATAGCAACGGCTGATGTAGCCTCCCTTTATACTTGCATCCCTCATGATTTGGTGATTGAGGCAGTACAACATTTTTTGGCAAGAGATGATTCAATATCTCATGCTCAACATTAATTCATCATTGAATTGTTTGATTTTGCCACAGGACACAACTACTTTTGATTCAGTGGCAAATTCTATTTACAACAGAGAGGCGTAGCAATGGGAGTACAATTTGCTCTCAGCCTTGCAATCTTTTTATGGCTAATTGGGAAGAGGATGTCATCTACTCTGAGAACAGGTCTCACTAGTCCTGTGGGTTCGATATATCAATGACATCCTCAACCTATGGGATGGTGATCAACAATCTCTTGATGAATTTTTCAAATTTGTGAATATAAATGACAAGGTTATTGTACTGACATACAAACCAGTAGAGAGAGGATTAATTTCCTCGATCTAGAGATAGAGATATCCAATTGTCACTTTAAGTTTAAAACATATTTTAAACCTACAGATAAGAATGGCTTCATCTCTACCGACAGCTGTCGGTTACAATCATTCCCACGTAGTCAGTTCTTAGGTTTGAGGTGTAACTGTACCGATATACATGATTTTCAACAAGCATCTGTTTAAAACCCGAGATTCCTAGATAAAGGTTATAAACCTAATAGGTTGGACATGGAAATTCAAAAAAATTATGGAAGTAGAAAGGAATTCTCTCCTAGTCGATAGACCTCGTTCAAACAAAGAGGATACCTTCAAGTGGTCTTTTTTTTAAATTTTTCTCTGTTCAGCATAAATCAGTTCAAAACATCTTTAATAAATATTGTCTGGTCTTGAAAAATGACATTTTTATTGGGCCCTTTTCTGCCAGAGAAAGCTAAAATGATATATAGGGGTGTTCCATCTTTACACAGTAAAACTGGCCCAAACATTATTAACCTTCCTGTTAAACTCTCTTTTTTTCATAATATGATTGGTTACTACCCATGTAAGAAGTGTAATGTGTGCCAACACAATGTTTTTGACAAAGTGAAAACAAAACAATTCAAATCAACTACCACCAACTGTACTTATAACATAAAACAGTTCTATACTTGTGCCACAAAAAACATAGTTTATCTGTTGACTTGCCCTTGCGGGAGGCAATGCGTAGACAGGACCATTCGCCCAATTTTGGTTCGTATGAACAAACACATAGCAAACATCAAAAAAGGTGCTACCAACCATTGTGTACCAAAACATTACCGTAAACATCATAATCAGAATCCGTTAGGTACAGAATTCACGATTATTGATCAATACGTTCCACCTTGGAGGGGGGAGCATTACTAGGGGAGTCTCACGTCTTGGGACTTTCTGTATATATGAGCTCCGCATTTACTTTCCCTATGGTATGAATGTAAAATGGGATATTAACGCATTCATCAACAGAGTGTAGATCCAATTCCATTTATTTATCTGGTTTCATTTACTTTTTGTTGCTATGTTTTTTTGGTTGGAACTTTTGCTGTTGACACCTATACTTAGACTATTTGCAGTATCCTTGATATATATGTATTTTATGTTCACATATATATTTTTCCATATCTTTTTGTAAATGTGTATATTCTATGTGTTCGGTCACGATCATCTATATGCATTTGCGGCATCATTGTAACTTCCAAGGAGTCATTTGCTGTGTGTATATATATATATATATATATATATATATATATATATATATATAAACACACACACACACACTTTCTGGATCATTAGAATAGCTTAGGCAATTTTTTCTTTCTCCGCCTTTTTTCAAGTTTTACATATATTTTTCGAGTTATACATGGTTTTATTGATATTATATTTGTTTTTTACAATGTTTCCCTTCAACTTTTCAATGTTTTTGCTACGCACTCAAGCTGAAAGTGAGCCTTGATACTCAGAGACCCACTTTATGATAGCAAAAATTACGATGATGGCCCTATTTTCTATAGCGAGGCTTGGTATCAGCTTGTTGATGTTTTTTTTTTTTTCTTGTTAATGTTTTTTTAAGATGCAAGCCTCACTTTTAAAGCAAGGCTTGGTACCTATCTATTCACTGGCCCCGTTTTCTATTGCA
Source organism: Pelophylax lessonae (assembly GCF_965119305.1). Lineage (NCBI taxonomy): Eukaryota > Metazoa > Chordata > Amphibia > Anura > Ranidae > Pelophylax > Pelophylax lessonae. Next base: position 405,951,253 of record NC_138768.1, on the reverse strand, counting down.
AGGCTTGGTATCGGCTTGTTGATGTTTTTTAGATGCAAGTCTCGCTTTCAAAGTGAGGCTTGGTACCCATCTATTCACTGCACTAAGGTAGACACTGCGATGCAGGTCTCATTTTCATAGCAAGCTTGGCATTGGTTAATCAATTTTATACTCTAGGTGAAAGCCTCTCTTTCAAAGTAAGGCTTGACACTCATTTATCAACGCCATCTTGTCCATCACCATGGCAGTTACACAGTGTGACCTTTTTATGCAAAACCATAGTACAGGTAATTTACTCTAATTGAACATATTTTACTATAAATATGCAATGTCTTAGAGTGGCTGTACACCCCAGATGATGTCTCATTAGAAGAAACGCATCGGATCCAGCTCTTTCTAACCCATTGTATTCCATGATGATCTCTATACGACTACTATTTGAAGGCTTGATTTTATCTGCTATATTGTAAGTGTTTCTAATCCTATAATAAACACCTTGTATCTACGGTTTTACACTATGTGGAGGCTCATTTTGTTTTCTCTCCAGATATTCATTGAGTTAACTGGAGAAGATATACCCATGTGTCATTCGTGGATTGCCTTTTCCTTTTGATGCTGGATTATTTCATAATATCTCTAGTACAGTGGGAAGTCAAGCTACATATTGGTATCAACCTTATTTCCCTATATACCTGGTGTGGATACACAACTGCCTGTATTGACCCATTAGGCATACGCCAAACTGGGTCCACCATTTCTGGTAAGCCCCCTAGATGTTGGTGGTGGCTGATCTACTCACGCTTTTCCTATACTACTAATAATTATTACCTGGATCTGCACTGTTGAAGACTCACATTTTCATCACAGACTTTTGATACATGGTCACTTTTGTTATATTTTTAGTTCACATTAATTATCATGTTTATTTTCATATGTTTATATATCATTCACATTTCTTAGCGCTGCGCTTTTTTTTATGTATTTTAAAGCTATAAGAATGTCAGCAAAGCTTTACTTATCAGTCAGAATACTGTAGCAAAAGTGATACAAAAATGTAACAAAGATGGAGCTGCAACCAGCTCACAGAAACGTCCAGGCCATCCACGGAAGGAAACCCCCTCGACAGGAGCGTCTTCTGATGAGAAGATTTGAAGAAATCGCCATGTAATTTCATTGCAGCTAGCTAAAGAAGAAGAAAGCCAAACTTGGGTTATTGTTTCCTGTGATGCCATAGTGGCGTTCACTGCAGAGGAATGGCATGCAATGGTGTCATTCATGAAGAAAGCCTCTTCTAAAGCCCATGCACAAAAAAGCCAGCCTAGAATTTGCCAGGGCCCATGCTGAAAAAGAAGAAGGCTACTGGAAATCTGTACTCTTGGGTGATGACATACAACAAATTATATCAGCGCAAGCAAGTGAAAAAATTGTATATCAAAGCAGCTGACACCAAGGTAAAATATAAAACCCCAATCATAAAACAATCATATAAAAGTGCAGCGCTAAAATCATTAATAAAATCAATGAATAAAAATCAATGAATAAAACACTTCAATGTCCTTGTACAATTGCACAATTAATGACTGAAAAGGGGTAAAATGTCCAAGAAAGGAAATCCCAGAAAAAGTGCACAGTGCTCCATATGATAAGGTGCTCACATTCGGTGTAATAGCCTCCACCAATAGTTCCAGCCTCTCACCTGAAGGCTGTGAACAAACAGCCTATATCAAATGTCAGCACAGCAATATCTCCAGACTGGGTCCTCAGGCATAAAGGATATCCCTTGAATGAAAACGATCGGTTCACATTGACAAAAAGCAGAGCCTCGCTCTGCCGACAGGGACTGCGGGTGACGTCACAATCCCCTCCCCCTTCCGCACGCATTATGTCCGTAGGCGGGACTTCTTTGGGTAATGAGACCAAGATAAATGTTTTTGGAACTGATGGCTTCAACACTGTATGGTGTCGCAAAGGTGAGGAGTACAAAGAAAAATATATGTTGCCTACAGTGAAACATGGTGGTGGCAGTGTCCTTCTGTGGGGCTGCATAAGTGCTGCTGGTGTCGGGGGGCCTGAATTTCCTTAATGGTATCATGAATTCCCAGATGTACTGCTCCATAATGAAAGAGAAGATGGTACCATCACTTCATGCCCTTGGTCGTCGTGCACTTTTTCATCATGACAATGATCCAAAACACACATCTAAGGCCACTGTTACATTTCTAAAGAAGAACCGGGTGAAAGTGATTCAGTTGCCAAGTATGTCTACTAAACTAAACCCAATGGAACACCTATAGGGAATTCTGAAGAGATGAGCATCACTCTCCATCCAGCATCCAAGCTCTAAAAGAGGTCGTTCTTGAAGTCTTCATGTTTGAATTTTTGCCTGAACTCTCACCTGAACTAGACACAAACATGCACAGGACCCTTTTGGAATGCAGACCGCGGCCACCCCAGACCTGTGTGAACCGGCTCAATTTGGAGGCGGTCACACTAGCATGTCATGGAAAATGAATGCGGGAAAACCCACATTCAATTTGCACACATGTGAAACCAGCCTACATATTATTTTTTTATTCAGGTGCAGGGTATTTTCAATGCCCTTTAAGTTAATAGCTGTGCACCAGTTTTATTATAAGATACAATGCGCTCCATTCACAAAGCAGTATCTCCCTTTAAAAAATGCGTTAAAATACTGTTCAGCATTTTTCAAAAATGTTTTGGCATTCACAAAAAAACGCTACTAAAATACAGCATGTGGTATTTTGTTGTGTTTTACAGTATTTAATGTATGAAACAGTGCATGTAATTTACTGTTGTCATAATTCAGAGGTCGGGATTTCTTTTCCAGTGCACACTTCTCAGGGGTCTGGCAGAAGTGAGAGATGGTGGAGGAGAGCTCAGCAAAAGAGAAGCCAAACATCCTGGATCTGATGGAGCACATGGTAAAGCACTTTTAATCCTTTCAACAGCCTCATTAGCCTTGGCAGTTATACAGTTTCCTGTTTGGCTTGTGGCATATGTTTGTACTGTATTCTGGAGCACATGGCACTGTTTCAGCTTTACAGTTTGTTTGTCACAAAAGTTTTTTTTCTGTATTCTGGCTCATTTCTGGCTCATAGTTTGTTTGTGGCTTATGTATGTTCTTATTTTTTGGCTCATTTCTACATGTTTAGACCCCTTTTTAGTTGCACACTTCTGCAATATCCTTGTCTGCTTGTTTCACACATATCTCTTGTTTGTTTGCCCAAAAATGCCCAGTGTAAATGTTCAGCCTTTCTTCCCCAGCCTTCCTTTCTTTGTTTGAACGTGCAAAGCATTCCCCAACATCCGAACCGTTACAAGGCATGGCCAGAAGGGGCACCCGCCCAGGGTGGAGATTCTCTGTGTAGAGGCAGGGGGCGCACTTGGAGCTCCAGCAGCTCCCTTCTCCCTATTTTTCTACAGAACTTGAAGACAAATGCAGAGAAGTAATGTGCTCAAACATGATAAGAGAATGCTCACTTCACACTGGAGCTCAGCCTTATTTACTGTTGGGCAGACACCTGGATCTCCATACCCCACTGTCACAGGCTGCCTGATCGCTGTTAGCTTCTTTTATCAGCGCACTGCTTGAGGAATGTTTCTCCAGTTGCCTGTCTGCGGGACCTGTCAGCATAAACTGTATATCAGCTAACCCTGTCATCCCCTAAGACATAAGGCTAAACCTTTGTATACAGTGCACCTTGTGTTATCAAGTGAAGAGATCACAGATCAGGTTGAAGGGCCAATCACAGTAGCCTTTACCACATGATCAGCTGTGTCCAACACACTTGCCGGTTACCGTCATTCATTTCCTCACATGGTGTCACAGCGTGGGGAGAGGAAAGCCAGGAAGTGTGACAAGGGACAGCTACACTGATAATCAGGGCACTGATCATCAGTGTCCTGTTTATCAGTGCAGCAACAACAGTACCCATCAGTGATGCCAATTAGTGCCTCCTTATCAGTGCCACATATCAGTTCTGCCTATCAGTACCCATCAGTGCTGCCTATAAGTGACCATCAGTGCTGCCAATCAGTACCGCCTATCAGTGCCCATCAGTGCTGTCTATCAGTGCACCTTTTAGAGCCCTTCAGTGCTGCCTTTTAGTACTCACCAGTTCCCTTCAGTGCTTCCTTTTAGTGCCCAGTGCAATCTATTATTGCCCATCAGTGCCAATCGGAGCCACCTGCCCGCTACAGCCGGAGGAGCCGAGCGGCCAGCTCGGCGGTCATGTGACTCCCAGCTGACATCAGAGGGAGAGCTCGGCTCCTCTTGCTGTAGCCCTGGATAGTAATAGCAGAGCGGCCGGAAGTCACGTGAGAGGCCTAAAGACACTTCACAAAAAGGTATTTAGAGGCATTGTTTCTTAAAAACAGTTATACAGTGCAGGAAGGGAGCTTAAAAGAGAGGGGATTGGAGCAAGGCAATGGCTCAGGGTACAAACCCTTTAAAGCTCCAAAAATCCAGCTTTGAGGTGGACTTATCAACAGAATAGGTACATACATACTGTATATGCATGCTTAGGTTTTAAATTTGTTTTATTTTTTTGTTTACCGTCAATGTGACAAATCCTAGCTTTCTAGCTTTCTACCAAATTATTATGGCCCATGGAGGAGACCAAGTACTTTCCAGAGCATGGAAAACAGCTCAGTTTAGCCTCTCAACCCAAAAAGAGAGCAGATCATTCTCTAATGATGAACAACAATGTGATGAACGCTGAGAGCGAGGCTTGGATTAATTATCTGAATAAAAACAATAATGCTTCCCTTCTGGAGTGGATGGAATGAATATTAAACTTCTACAGGTTAATGATCAGAGGAAATGTAGTGGCCGTGCTGCAGACTGAGTTGGAGAAACTCCTCCACTTGGGACAGAAATATTTATCAACAATATCCCTCAAGAAATCTATAACGATAAATGAATTCCACTTTTTCAGACTGCTGGAACATTGTATGAGTTTTGTTTCATAGACTTTGGTAGACTGTTGCCGGACTGTCTGTAGTGGCGGGGGGGGGGAGGGGTCCCTGATAAATCAAAGCATTGTCTAGGTGACTAGTTGTTAATAAGCTTACTGTTTAATTAGATTAATATTTATGTTGGCTGTTCCTTAGATGTACTAATGATATTACTGTTTACAGTTTGCATTGTCATGCTACTATCCCTAAGAGGAGAATGTCCTCCTGAGAGGTCTATAGTATGCGTCTGAGTTTTAATAAAGATTTATTCATTTGGTTTTTACCACAACATCTTGTCTGTGAATGATGCTTGGAGTAAAGGACTTGTATTAGCTCTTGGTTTGCTGGAAGGGTTTGGAGGGCAGGGGGCAATGTTTGGCGAAAGTACTCAAGTGGGGTGCCAAGCGGTCCGTCATAGTCAATATATTTTAATTCAACCATTGTAAAATGTTTTTCCTCTTGTTCTTAAATGTGCTTCGGTTGTTTTGTCTGCTCCTTCACTGCCATCCCTGCGCGAGTGACCGGAGGCTCCGATGTCCGCCGGTCACTCGCGATCTCCCGCTGGAGAGGGAGAAAGGCAGGCGGCTAATGTATACAAAGCCGCCTGTCATTCTCCCTGGTGTAACATCAGAGATCATATGATCCTGCTATGTAGGATCGTATGTCTCTGTGGGTACATCAAAAGCCACGCCACTTTACACTTAGAAGCACGCCCCTAGGGACAAACTTAACCCCTGGATCTCTAATAAAGTTAACCCCTTCCCTGCCAGTGTAATTTTTACAGTAACAGTGCATATGTATAGCACTGATTACTGTAGTAATGTCACTGGTACTCCCAAAAGTGTCAAAAATGTCAGTCAAGGGTCCGATCTGTCCGCCGTAAAGTTGCACTCCCGCAAAAAAAATCGCAGATCGCCGCCATTATTAGTTAAAAAAAAAACAATAAAAATTACATAAATCTTTCCCGTAGTTAGTAAACGCAATAACTTTTGCACACACCAATCAAAATACGCTTATTGCAATTTTTTTCACCAAAAATATGTGGCAGAAAACAAATTGGCCTAAAATGATAAAAAATTTAGATTTTTACATTTTTTTGGTGGGGAATTTCAAATTAAAAATGTGAAAAATATTGTTATTTTTTCAAAATTGTCGCTCTTTTTTTGTTTATAGCGCAAAAAGTAAAAATCGCACAGGTGATCAAATACCACCAAAAGAAAGTTCTGTTTGTGGTAAAAAAGGACGTCGATTTCATTTTGGTACAGCGTCGCACGACCACGCAATTGTCCGTTAAAGTCACGCAGTGCCGAATCGCAATATAGGCCCTGGTCTTTGAGCAGCCAAATCTTCCAGGGGTTAAGTGGTTAAAGCATCTATGGTCAAATGGAAACATGTATTTTTTATTTATACCTACACCTGCATATGATCAGTTTTTGGTACTAACATGTTTTTGTTGTGTACAAGAGATGGTATGTCTCAAAATCGAGCCTGGAGCAAGAGGGGAACAAGAAAGCTTGTTATGGAGGTAACTTATGATAGCTTTCTTACAATCCTAAAATGCATGTCTTGAAATGCTCTCACATGTACAATGTGAATAGTTCCCTGAAATACGTGTCTTGTGTTTTTGAAGGAATTTTAAGTAGAAAGGCGTCTTCAGTTTTTTCCCAAAGTAAGTGCCATACTGCATTCTTGAGAACGTATTTACTCCTGTCCAAGCAAACATACTTCACATTTCTCCATCTAACTGTGCATAACTTTGTGATTCTATTGTACTTGAAGGACAAAAACAAAACTCTGGGACTCTGTCCCAGAAGCAAGCAATCCTGGAATCCACAGGTTGCCCACCAAGTCTCGCTCATCTGGAAGAAACAAAAACAATGTTAGTCTAGACCTCTGAGAATGCTAAAGTCAAACCAAGTAAACCATGTTATTAATGCCCTGTAAATCTCTCAGAAAATCTGTTTCTCACAAGTTTCCACAATTTTGGCAAGTGATGAAGAAAAAAGTCCCAAAGTCCCACTATTCAAGAGAGAAGAAAACACCATTTAACTCATAATCAAATCAACTATGTAGATAGCAGTACATAAGTAGATGATAAGGGTGCAGAACAAACTTATATGCCCTGTATGGAGGAACCCTAGAAGTAAAGCAGTGACACTTGCATGAAGATGGCTCTCTCAAGATCCAAGAAAACCACACATCAGAAAAGTTTCAGTGACAGCAATGCCAAGCAAATATGGGCTAACCCAAAGAAGAAGAAGAAACATTCAGATGGCCGACAACAAAAGTTGAGTATAAAGTTCACATATGCACAGAATGTGGCATTGGCTGAGAATCTAGCTCCCATGTAAGACAAGTTGCTGGGTCCCCACATGCTTAAGAGTGATCAAGCTTGGAAAAGAAAACAGTGAAAACAAAAAACAAGAGCTGTCAATCCAGTGGGAGTAGCACCCCATAATGAAGAAAATGTGAAAAAGAGGCACCAGGACATCAAGGGCAACATCAAGAGAAAAATTGCCTTGATCAGGAAATAAAGGTTAGTCTGATTTTGTGTACTGACATTAGAAAGCATGAATACAAATGTCTTAAATGTTTCTCAAGTAAATGTCACTTAATCTCTTTTAATGTAGATGTCTAACTTGTTTGCGTCATTGCTTATCTCATTTAGTTTGGCAAAACACTGGTGGCAGATTACAAGCTTCTGTTGAGATATTGGACAATGAAAAAAATGTGGATGCCTACATCTATGAAGTGAGAGTTACTGGGCTGGCCAAAAGTTTTGATAACTTGCTCAACAAGAGAGGTAAGTATATTGTGTTAGCAAATATTCTAGAAATTAACTGTGCATGTTCAATGTTGATGTTCTCCCTTGCAGCCCTATTGTATGCTGTCAGGAGGAACCCCCCCTCCTTCAGAATACAATGCTCTTTTGGCAAACTTTCCCTAGAGGTGACCATGGAACATCTTTGCCCAGTGCTGGATTCATCATGGACTTGGGTGAGTTTTCAAAAATGGGAGGACATGGCCCAGCTTTGACCTAATCAGTATCTGTTCTCATGCAGATGACCCCATGTAGAAAGGGATCCTCCTATTCTTTTCTGAGGCAGCAGATGTTTAAGATACAGGCTTCTCTGCATATGACAAGAATGATGACATCAGCCAGTCTCAAGAGCAGAAGCCTAATGTTGGTGTTGAGGTAGTCAACCTTCTGCCACCTCTTCAAGTTCACAAACTAAAGATAACAATTTAAGCCAAAAGTTCAGCAGATGTTGATGCCAATTTGGGTACGATGTGGGCGTACTATATGTCGCACAAGTAATCTTGACTGAGAACAACTTTCTGAGCAACAGCAGAGTGAGAGGTTCCACTAGGGTTAACCTAGAACATTGTGAAATCTTAGAGGGTAATTTAAAGGCCATTGAAGTAGAAATTCAGAGCATGAAGGCATGTATGCAGGAATTCTTTAGAAGTACAACAGAGTATCGACAAAATAAATTTACTCAGACAGTGGATTGACAAGTCTTCTGGCGTTAATCCATGCCTGATTTTGCCTTTAACTCTGCTGTTGCCTTTTCATAAAGAATATGTTCACATTTTGTAACATGTTACACCTATATTCAGGGTGTAACATGTAACATGTTACATATGCTTTGGCCCCCGCTCTCACCGGTCCCCCGTTCTCACAGCTTGTGGGGGATCTTCTCCCCCGTTAGCTGTCACAATCCAAAAAAGTATGGCGGTGTGGGCTCTGCCCGGCCAGCTACGTCATCTGTGAATGGGTAAACTACAATGTTCAACAGACTTTGCGGCTGTCAGCTTGTAGTTCTCAATGAATTACTATGGCGCTGTTGAGCGCTGTGGTAGTTCATTGAGATTCCTATCTCGAGTGTAACTGCTTGCTCGTATCGGAGCTGCAGTAAAACATATACACAGACAGACTGCAGGATCATGGCAATACACCCACGATCTGCTGATCATGGGTGCAAAGATTTACAGGTCCCTAACAAAAATAATAAATGCGTATTTCTTTACCTTTAAAAAAATGTGCATTTATTATTTTTTTTTGTAAAAGTGAACTTATCCTTTAAACTCTAGCCACCAGTTTTGTGTCTTTTTATACAGTGGGTACGGAAAGTATTCAGACCCCCTTAAATTTTTCACTCTTTGTTATATTGCAGCCATTTGCTAAAATCATTTACGTTCATTCTTCTTCCTCATGAATGTACACATAGCACCCCATACTGACAGAAAAACACAGAATTGTTGACATTGTTGCAGATTTATTAAAAAAGAAAAACTGAAATATCACATGGTCCTAAGTATTCAGACCCTTTGCTGTTACACTCATATATTTAACTCAGGTGCTTTCCATTTCTTCTGATCATCCTTGAGATGGTTCTACACCTTCATTTGAGTCCAGCTGTGTTTGATTATACTGATTGGACTTGATTAGGAAAGCCACACACCTGTCTATATAAGACCTTCCAGATCACAATGCATGTCAGAGCAAATGAGAATCATGAGGTCAAAGGAACTGCCTGAAGAGCTCAGAGACAGAATTGTGGCAAGGCACAGATCTGGCCAAGGTTACAAAAGATTTCTGCTGCACTTAAGGTTCCTAAGAGCACAGTGGCCTCCATAATCCTCAAATGGAAGACGTTTGGGATGACCAGAACCCTTCCTAGAGCTGGCCGTCCGGCCAAACTGAGCTATCGGGGTAGAAGAGCCTTGGTGAGAGAGGTAAAGAAGAACCCAAATATCACTGTGGCTGAGCTCCAGAGATGCAGTCAGGAGATGGGAGAAAGTTGTAGAAAGTCAACCATCACTGCAGCCCTCCACCAGTCGGGGCTTTATGGCAAAGTGGCCCGACGGAAGCCTCTCCTCAGTGTAAGACACATGAAAGCCCGCATGGAGTTTGCTAAAAAACACCTGAAGGACTCCAAGATGGTGAGAAATAAGATTCTCTGGTCTCAGGAGACCAAAATAGAATTTTTTGGCCTTAATTCTAAGCGGTATGTGTGGAGAAAACCAGGCACTGCTCATCACCTGTCCAATACAGTCCCAACAGTGAAGCATGGTGGTGGCAGCATCATGCTGTGGGGGTGTTTTTCAGCTGCAGGGACAGGACGACTGCTTGCAATCGAGGGGAAAGATGAATGCGGCCAAGTACAGGGATATCCTGGACAAAAACCTTCTCCAGAGTGCTCTGGACCTCAGACTGGGCCGAAGGTTTACCTTCCAACAAGACAATGACACTAAGCACACAGCTAAAATAACGAAGGAGTGGCTTCACAACAACTCCGTGACTGTTCTTGAATGGCCCAGCCAGAGCCCTGACTTAAACCCAATTGAGCATCTCTGGAGAGACCTAAAAATGGCTGTCCACCAACGTTTACCATCCAACCTGACAGACCTGGAGAGGATCTGCAAGTAGGAATGGCAGAGGATCCCCAAATCCAGGTGTGAAAGACTTGTTGCATCTTTCCCAAAAAGACTCCTGGCTGTATTAGATCAAAAGGGGGCTTCTACTAAATACTGAGCAAAGGGTGTGAATACTTAGGACCATGTGATATTTCAGTTTTTCTTTTTTAATAAATCTGCAACAATGTCAACAATTCTGTGTTTTTCTGTCAGTATGGGGTGCTATGTGTACATTCATGAGGAAGAAGAATAAACCTTAATGATTTTAGCAAATGGCTGCAATATAACAAAGAGTGAAAAATTTAAGGGGGTCTGAATACTTTCCGTACCCACTGTATGTGACTATATATAAACAATTACAGGAACGATGCCCTGTGTCTGTGTCTCTCCCTGCAGCAGGTGAAAGCTGGCAGGAGGGGGAGAAACTGGCTTTTAGCCATTCTGTAATTGCACCTCCACCCGACCGCACCAATTCCCCGTGCTGTTGGGGCCACCCTGTGTGCCCAGGCCCCCTACAGGAGGACTGGTGGTCCCCCCTATAAGAGGTGTGCAATTCGTTTTTCACTCTTGTCGCCCATTTTTAGCAGAGCGGGCTGAAGTCTGCTCTCTGCTGAGATCACAGAAGTCAGTCCAAGCCCCGCGTCATCGCAACAATGGAAGTCGGGATCCGCCAGGTGCCTGGACTGACAACTTGCTCAGCCTCTCAGCGAGCCACTGAGAGGCTGAGCCGGAGGCTCCCCACCCATCCACAGCCCAGTTCTCCAGTGAGAGAGGAGAGGGCAGAGCAGAGAGCTGCTGACTGACAGTCAGCGGCTTTCTGCTTGGCCAGCTGTCAGAACCAAGCGATTGGCAGTGTTTGATCACTCAGTTCTCAGTGCATAGGCGCCGGGGAACAAATGCAACATCGGACCAATGCTGCATCCATATATAAAATATAAAAACAAATACATACATCTCGTTTAAGATGATGAGATGTTTAGCAGTGTGTAGGAAAGTGGGTTGGGACACCTGAGTTCCATTGGCATATACCTCAAGACTTGTAAATACAGTTCTTCTCTAACAATGGTTGTTTGGCCTAATAATAATATTGCATATACTGTATAAGCAAACATACAAGAATGTTTTTTTGTGGTGGAAATTTTTGTCAAAGATCCTTGTGTAAAATTATTGTATTGTCAGTACATGTGACATATATTCAACCAAGGGCTCAGAGCTTTAACAGAAGCTGCTCAAACAATCAGCTTGTGTTGAAGTGAGAGGGTGAGAGGCCCAATATGGGGCCACTTCCTGTGTTGTTTTGTAACAACCACAGTCTTTTCTCCAAAAACAGAGTAAACTACATGGCAAGATTTACAAAGTAAGGCTGGCCATACACTATACAATTTTCTTGTTCAACTTTGCTTTAGATTTACCAAAACCATGTGATATAGGGTCAAACCTAAACACTTTCAATTTGTATGTAATCAGACAGGCCCTTGCACTACATAGTTTAAGGTAAATCTAAAGGAAATTGAATAAGAGAATTGTATAGTGTATGGCCAGCCTAAGAGTTGATGCATACATTGAAAAATAGGTTTGTATGAAGCGCTGTTGGACTTCATGGTTACGCTCATCGTGATAGGATTCAGAGATTGGTGGAGGTCCTCTTCAGTGTCTTGAACCTCAATATCAAGGAGCGATCCTACACAATGGGCTACGGACACAGCAGGCCAAAAATACATTGCAAACTTTTTCAGGGCTATAGTGCAGAGAACCACTAGATAGTTAAATAAAGTGGAACCTGTTTGGAAACCCATTAGTTAAGGAAGTAATTGCTGCATTGTAGCAAGATATTGTAGATGTTGAGCACCTCTGAGTGGTGTTAGCAGCCAGGGCAGACAAGGATAGCCAGAATCAACTGCAATACCATTTGAAAATGCAATTTTTATAGTATATAGTATATCATGATGAGTGGGCAATATCAGGAACATTTCTTCCCTACATTTTAATATTCATTGCCAAACATTGTAATGTAAAGGCCTTAGGTCATATGTAAAATGGCTTAGTTGGAAATGGTTAAACCAGGATTAGGTGTGAGGAGTGAACACATCAGTGTAGCACATGAACATATACTTCCATGTATGATTTAAGTGGCATGCATTAAGACATATTTGACAATAAAAAGTTTCTTATCAAGAAGCCAGTCTCCAGATATTATGTGCCAAAATGGTGGGAAAGCTGTGATTGCCTTAATATGTGTGCATCATGGACAGATCTTGGGAAGCCAGTGACCACATTTCTGATGCACATATTTGCATTGCAGTCAACCTGTATGTTTAGTGAGTGGTAAAAAAGGGGGCAAAAAAAAGCACATGGGTATAGTCTATGACAGCCATGACATTAAGAATCCCAGCTACTGCATAGAAATTGTTCTTTATGTTGGAAAAAAAAAAAAAAAAAGAAATTGTTCTTAATCTGATTCCACTCCTTAAGTTTGGTAGGCAGGCAGATATATTTGGGGGCATCTTGCCTGAAATCATGCAGGGCCTTAGCAAGCAAACATGAGAAAGTTGGCTGGCATAACCCCACTACTTCCCCCGCTACCATCTGATAGGAGGCTTTGCCCAGAATGTGCAGGACAGCCAGTAACTTGGTCATGGGTTGTATGGCATGACTATGCAGTGTGATGGACTGCAGAAAAGTGCTCAATTCCCCAAAAAGAAAAGCATAATCAGGTCCTTGGATAAAAAACATTTAGAGAGCACAACTGCTTCAGGGAAATCATCCAGCAAGGTGTGCTGCTTAAAAGAATGTGAACATATCACAACCACCCTTCTTCTTCTCTTCACCCTCCTTATAATGGCCTGGAACTCCAAAAAATTCACCTCATAAACCTCCATTGGGATGTAGGGGAGAGCCATGCAATGTACAGCTGACAAATGAGTACAGACTAGCCAAATGCTCACTGGGTTGTCTAATGGCGCCCTTTTTTAAATATTTCCATGCCCTGCCTATTCAGTTGTGATAATCAAAGTTCTCACTTCCATCATTACCACATGACTAGACAACTACCTAATTACTGCATTCATTTAGTTAATTATTTCCATCTCTGAATTGAGTTTAACCACTTTCCGACCAGTCACGTTGACTGTACTGCGGTGATTACCGCCGCTCTTTCCCGATCGTTGGGGAATCGAGTGTGGCGATTCGCCCGCTTGTGTAAACACAAGCGGGCGGATCTCCTAAGTGACAGACAGGGTCAGATTGCAGGGTTCAGCATAGCTGAACCTGCGATCTGTCCCTGTGTCACTCAGTCACCTCCCCCCACACGCGTCAGTAAGCACCAGGCATACATTAACCCCTCTCCAATAAAAATTAACCCCTTCCCTGCCAGTGTCATTTTTACAGTAACAGTGCATATTTATAGCACTGATTACTGTAGTAATGTCACTGGTACCCCCAAAAGTGTCAAAAATGTCAGTCAAGGGTCCGATCTGTCCGCCGCAATGTCGCAGTCCCGCAAAAAAAATCGCAGATCGTCGCCATTACTCGTTAAAAAAAAACCCACCAAAAACGACATAAATCTTTCCCTTAGTTAGTAAACGCAATAACTTTTGCGCAAACCAATCAAAATACGCTTATTGCGATTTTTGAGCACCTAGATGGGACTTGTCGATCCGTGAGGATTCCAGGAACCCCGGCTTAGTAATCACAGCTTGGACCCCATCCACCCCTGTGTGGAACTACATCCACTCTCGTATCATTTACTGCCATTTAGGGTGGAAATTAAGGGTGAGTGCTACATCTAGTGGACACTTTAGGAACAGGCACCCATGTTCCTTGATACTCACCTCCACATTGCACTTTATCACGGACATTAGTCCAGCACAATTATTTTTTGTATAGGGGGCCCCTCTCTCCCCCTTTTTTTTTCACTATACCATTTATTGGCATTTTTTTTTTTTCATTTTTTTATCACTCAAGATTCTGGTGCACATCCTTGTTCTGATACATTCTGTTACACTTCCCAAAAAAATGTATATTTTTTGCACTTAGTGATATTAGCTATATTTTCTCACAGCATTCAAGCATTTGTGGGGCGTATCACATTTAGTAAGTCAATCAACATTAAGTGGATTCAAACATGCTTGGGGTAAACACAGATCTATACTTAGGAAAAAAGTTACCAAAAAAATTGTATAAATTAAAAAAAAAAATGGGGCGGATTTGGTACATGCTACTTCATGATTTAAAAAAAGTACTGCATCTTAAAGTCAGTTATCAATGTTACTGAAAATGATACACAAGTGTATTAATCCTGTAGAAGTTTCAAATGAATCTGAATTTAAAAAGTGAAGAATTGCTATTTTATAGGGAACTTTTAGGCATGTAAAGCAGCACCCTGAAAGATTTACATTTTGTCTTATACTCCCTGCTCAAAAAATAGCAATGCACTTTCTGTCATGTGACTGTGCCTAGGCACTTCTATTCTGTAGCCTAGTAGCTGCATATCATGCAGTGTGAGATCATCTAAGACAGTGATCCTCTGACTGCTTTTCCCATAAGGTTTGGTAGTGTCACTATTGTTCTATTTAAAGCTCTCCTTGGTGCAGAGAATGTTGAACCTATCTCTCTTCCTAATTTCGTGAATCTGGGCTTCCTGCATATCCCCTGCAACTTTTTGTAAAATTCCCCAACAGTCATCAGATCACCAGTCATCGGGGTCAGTTCTGTCATAAGAAAAAAAAAATGTTTCCTCTACCAAGGAGGCCAACTTTGCACAATGACAGAACAAGGCGTGTCGAGTCAGTAATGGGGAAAATATCAGAAGCAGGGAGTCCATAGTCAATATTGGTGACCAGTCTTTTACCCCCTCTTGCATTTTATAAGCACAGTTTCCACATTTTAAATCTGCTTTAAGGCAAGCCAACAAGGTGCATTAGCAACCACATGCTTGAATAAAGGAACTAGAGAAATATCTGGCTGGTTAAACTGAATTACAAAAATGCCTTTTGTTGGTAGGTGGCCTGCATCTAGCAAAATATTTCCTAAAATCTGTACCCTTTTGCCTCCCCTATTTAGACTCTGTGCACAGCCTTGGGAAATGTAGCATTTAAATGTAGCAGGTTTTCCAGGCATTGGGCCTTATGTGGGTCTGCCATTGTTACCGGTGATACCTTCAGCCCATTTAACCACTTGCCTACAGTGCACTTTCACCCCCTTCCTGCCCAGACTGATTTTCAGCTTTCAGCGCTCTCACGCTTTGAATGACAATTACTCAGTCATGCAACACTGTACCCATAAAAAATTTGCGTCCTTTTTTTCACACAAATAGAGCTTTCTTTTGATGGTATTTAATCACTACTGGGTTTTTTATTTTTTTGTGCTTTAAATAAAAAAAGACTGAAAATATTGTGAAAAAACACATTTTTCTTTGTTTCTGTCATAAAATTTAGCAAATGAGTAATTTTTCTTCACAAATTTTGGCCAAAATTTATACTGCTTCTTATCTTTGGTAAAAATAACCCAAATAATTGTATATTATTTGGTCTTTGTGAAAGTTATAGAGTCCACAAGTTATGGTGCTATTCATTGAAAATTGATCACACTTGACCACACCTGATGTACTAAAGGCCTATCTCATTTCTTGAGACACTAAAAAGTCAGGAAAGTACAAATACCCCCCAAATGACCCCTTTTTGGAAAGTAGACATTCCAAGGTATTTAATAAGGGGCATGGTGAGTTTTTTGAAGTTGTCATTTTTTCCCACAACTCTTTGCAAAATGAAGATTTTTTTTTTTTTTTTTTTTTTTTACAAATTGACGTATTAACAGGTTATTTCTCTCACACAGCATATGTATACTTGCAACTACACCCCAAAACACATTCTACTACTCCTCCTGAGTATGGCGATACCACATGTGTGAGACTTTTTCACAGCCTGGCCACATACAGAGGCCTAACATCCAAGTAGTACCGTCCGGCATTCTAGGAGCACAAATTACACATATAATTTCCTGACAACCTATCGTACTTTTGAAGGCCCTGGAGCACTAGGACAATGGAAACCCCCATAAAATGACCCCATTTTGGAAAGCAAACAGCCCAACGTATAATTTTTGAGGCATAATGAGTCTTTTGAATATGTCATTTTTTTCCACAAGTTTTTGGAGAATGTGGAAAGAAAATGAAAACACATTTTTTTTACACAAAGCTGTCCATTTATGCAATATTTCTAACACATAGCATGTACATAGCAAAAATTGCACCCCAAAATACATTCTGCTATTCCTCCTGAGTATGACGATACCACATGTGTAACACTTTTTCACAGCCTGGCCACATACATAGGCCTAACATCCAAGTAGCGCTTTACACAAAGTTGTCCATTTATCCACTTTAAGACTGGGCCTATTTTTGACACTTGGTGTTTACAAGCTAAAATCATTTTTTTTGCTAGAAAACTACCTGGAACCCCCAAACATTATATATTTTTTTTAGCAGAGACCCTAGAGAATAAAATGAAGATCGTTGCAATATTTTTTATCACACCATATTTGCGCAGCAGTCTTCCAAATGCGATTTTTTTGAAAAAAAATCACTTTTTTTAACTAAAAAATAAGAAAACAGTAAATTTAGCCCAATTTTTTTCCATAATGTGAAAGATAATGTTACGCCGAGTAATTAGATACCCAATATGTCATGCTTCAAAATTGCGCATGCTCACAGAATGGCGCCAAACATTGGTACTTAAAAATCCCCATAGGCAACATTTTAAAAATTTCTGCAGGTTACTAGCTTAGAGTTACAGAGGAGGTCTAGGGCTCAAATTATTTCTCTTGCTCTAACAATCGCGGCGATACCTCACATGTATGGTTTGAACACCGTTTACATATGTGGGCGGGACTTGCGTATGCGTTTGCTTCTGCGCGCGAGCTAACGGGGACAGGGTGCTTTAATTTTTTTTTTTTCCTATTTATTTTATTTATTATGTTTTTATTTTTACACAGTTTAAAAAAAAAATGTTTTGATCACTTTTAATTCCTATTGCAAGGAATGTAAACATCCCTTGTAATAGAAATAGGCATGACAGGTCCTCTTTATTGTGAGATCTGGGGTCAAAAAGACCTTACACCTCACAACTACACTATAAAAGAAAAAAAAAAAATTGTTGAAAGAGGAAAAAAAGAAAAAAGAAAAAAAAAGCGGCCCTTTAAACCGGTTGCTAGGCAATGTCTTTTGACGTAGCTCCGGTCGTCCAAGACCATAGAGTCGAGTGAGGGCCATCTTGCCCTCACTCGACTTCCTGTCTCTGAGGATCCGGGACCGGATAGTTTTCCCCGCTGCCGGCGGGTCCGGTAAGCTGGGAAAATGTCTGGGACGCGGCAGGAGGGGGCACCTCTTCCCCTGCACCGTAAGGGTAATTCTGTGGCGAATCCGCCACTGGGACCACCCTTATCTGAAAGCCGACCGCCCGCCGTTTCAAAAAATACCAGGGTTATGGGGGCTATCTGCTGCCATAACCCCAGTATTTAGCTTTTAATGGCCGACGCATATAGTCGTTAGGCGGTCAGTAAGTGATTGCATGTATATGGCAAACAGGTGACGATGACTGATGGGGTGACAGGTGACGATGACTGATGGGGTGACAGGTGACAATGACTGATAGGGTGACAGGTGACGATGACTGATGGGGTGACAGGTGACGATGATTGATGAGGTGACAGGTGATGATGATTGATGAGGTGACAGGTGATGATGATTGATGAGGTGACAAGTGACGATGATTGATGAGGTGACAAGTGACGATGATTGATGGGGTGACAGATGACAATCACTGACAGGGTGACATGTGACGATGATTGATGGGGTGACAAAGGACGATCACTGATGGGGTGACAAGTGACGATGATTGATAGGGTGACAGATGACGATGACTGATGGGGTGACAGGTGACGGTGATTGATGGAGTGACAGGTGACGGGCGATGGTCACTGATGGGTGACAGGTGACGGGCGATGGTGCACGGCGGTACTGATGGCAGTCTCTGGTGACCGGTGAACTTTAGGCTACGTTCACATGTGAGCGTAGCGATTATGGGCAGAATCACTGCGATTCCGCCCACGATCCAGAAATCACTGCAAATTGCGGGACGCCTGTGCGTTGCCCGTGATTTGCAATAGCACCCCAAACGCTGTGCGATGTTGCTGCGATTTCCACCTGCCGAATCGAGGTAACATCACGCAAACAACGAATGACGCCCCAAAGAAACTCTTGTACCTTTTTTGGGCGTCATGCGTTGTTTGTGCAATGTTACCGCGATTCGGCAGGCGGAAATGGCGGCAACATCGCACAGCGTTTGGGGTGCTATTGCAAAAAACGGGCAATGCACAGGCGTCCCGCAATTTGCAATGATTTCTGGATTGCGGCAGAATCGCTGTGATTCTGCCCGCGATCGCTGCGCTCACATGTGAACGTTATGGGTGTCAATTTCTGGGCACTGATGAGGTGACTGTTGGGTGACAGGTGCAATTGGGGGGGGGGCTGAGGACTGTGTGGGGGGACCTTTATTTGTGTGATTTTACTTTTGACATGTGTACAGAGCAGTAACTCACTATTTCTAGCTCTGCTCTCCTCACACTGGAAGCTGTATGAGGGGAGAAGAGCTAGTAACAGTGAGTTACTGCTCTTTGTTTACATTTTGTGATCGGCTGTGAATGGATTCACAGCCGATCACATAGTAAACAGTCACTGTCAGTGACTGTTTACTACTGCCGGTGACAGCTGTGTTCCTACGGAACACAGAGCCACCGACATGACCGCGCTGCGCGCTCCCGATCGCGCATGCGCGGTCTTCTGCCGGCATCTACTGTTGTGATTGGCTATGTCATTGCAACATAGCCGATTACGTGGGAAACAGCCATGCCTATTGGCTGTTTCCCCCCTGCCGGTGACCGGCTGTGTCCCGGGGACACGTTGACACCGGCAGTGCACGGCGGCGCGCCCGCGATCGCGCGCCTGCTCTGCATTTCCTGCGGACGTCATATGACGTCCGCCCAGGATAATAGCCGCACCGTCCCGCCGTCATATGACGGCGGGCGGGCGGTAAGTGGTTAAACTAAATACCCAAGTGTGAGATTGGAGACAATGACCATTCCGGCATCTTTGGTTTGTTTTGTTTATTTGATAATGGGGATGGGAGAAGGGAATGAGTGGGATACTCCTCTGGCTCAACTAGGTACAAATGGGACACTTTGCAGAAAAAATGCCTTTCAGTGCTGTCTTGACGCCGACTGGATGCCGACCAAGGCTTGTTCGCGCTTGAAAAATGCTGACTTGCTGAACTGTACTTGAACTTGACTTTTGACACTCTGGTTAGCTCAACAAGTTCTGTATACAGTTTCCTCCTGTCCTTCCTGACTGAGGTAGCTCTCTGTAACTGCTTGTGCTGCTGCAACTCTCAACACTGAACACTGAACGCTGTACACTTTAGCTCTTCAGGGCCCAACCGCTGGTGCCCCCTTTACACTTCTTGGTCCTTTCACTAGGCACCCCCTCTATACTTCAGGGTCCTCTCACTAGACACCCCCTCTACACTTCAGGGTCCTCTCACTAGGCACCCCCTCTGAACTTCAGGGTTTACACTGGCACGCCCTTTACCGCTAGCTAGCTCCTGGATCCCTTGGACCTTTATTGGAGCGGTCCCCTCTCAGCTAGGCATACCCCCAGGGGTAGTTTGCAGTACTCACAAACTGGGAATGCTTTCCTGAAACTGGACCCCCTCTACTCCGCTGGTCCTCGGCACACCGGATCCTCTCTGCAGCTCAGCTCTCTGTCCCCTCAGGCAAGCCGCCAGGGACACCCAATCCTTCAGACAGGAGGAGAGACAGCCGTACTCTCCCTCCTGGGACTCTGCTTTCCGCCAAGGACGCTGCGTCATGCACTCCCCTCAAACTTATACCCACTCCCAGAATCCTGTGTGGCAGGATCTGCCTTTCTGGGGGTAGATACAGGTCTGAATGTGCCATTGATTGGGTTTCCTCCACTGCCCTAAGAGAGCCCTCTCAGGAGCACAGTGGGGAGACTCCCCAGTCTTAACAGCCACACCTGGGAGACATGACGGCCCTGATGTTAGGCAACCAGGGCCCACTATACTTTGCCTAGCACCTACCTTGTAGGGTGCTACATCAACATCAAGTGTCCGCTGTGACCACAGCCTCATTTTTCAACCTGAATAACTTAGCAAGAGTTAAAGTGTTACAAAACCCACAACAGTAAAATCAGTCTGTATATGCAGTAAAGCATGCTTGTTATACTCATTATGGAGCCTAAGTGGTTAATTATCTGCATTGTGTAAAAGGCTGTTTGATCTTGTCTTCTCTGATCTTCCCCTTCTTTAACTGTCCCCAATTATTCAACTGCTGATGGAACAGAGCCCTAGTAGGCACTCTGCACATGCCTAGTTTGGTGTGTATTGCTAAATAGTTTTTTTTTTTTTCTTAGAGTGCATGTGATCAGCACAGGGCCAATCAGCACTGTCCAGACAGAAAGTCAGGCGTCATGCAGCCTCATAGAACAATCAGAGGAGAATGAAAAATGATCCTACAGGCTTTAACCAGTGCTGAGCCAGACACTGATAGAAGTCAGAAGACTGCTATATACTGCTGATGAGAAAAGGTATTTAGCAGTTTATATTTACTAAAATGATTGCATTTCCATGTTCTGTGTACTGTGGGAGACCGGATATAGTGAATGCAGGGTCCTGGGTTTAGTAACACTTTAAGCACCCTATTTCACTGCAGACTTACCAAAACAAATGAATTCAGTTTGTATGCAGCACTATATGAGAAGGCAATGCATTAAATACAGTTAATGTAAAGGTCTGCAGCTTTACTATTAACAAATGTGCCCTCCTATTTATACCGTATCCCAACTTTTTATACTCTCCACTGGCTGCCAATGGAATGGAATTAATTTTATTTTTATTCTGCTGATGTTTAAATCATTGAAAATCTTTAACATAAATTTCTTAAAAATCAAAACTAAAGCCATATATCCCAACTTGCCTTCTTAACTTCCTAGATAACAAAAAACTACACATTTCCAGAATTTACGTGAAATCATACGATGAGCCATCCTTCACATGCACCTGTAAAACTCTGAAAGTAAGTACCCACTTCAGTCCATAAGACACCCACCCTGAACATACTTATAACATGATTTCAGACAGGTTTTTTTATGAACTTTATGCATGAGTCATTGCCTTTTCAATACTGTTTTGTATTTACCATTTTTTGTAAGTTATTGGAGTCCTTAGGCAAAAAAGTGCTACAAGTACTGTTTGTATTATTATCAGTGTTATTATTTAACAAGGACCATGGTGAGATTTGTACATCTAAAGAGAAAGCAGGGGATTCAAAAATTCTTACAATGTGACTGATCATGTGATCATGCTGCGCATATTTCTATTAATTATTATAAATCTTTAATGTATATAGTTGTCTTTGGAAGAGACAGCTTTTTACTTAAAAAAAATGTATGGTTCAGCCTGGTATTAAGATCAAAATGACTCAAGTAGCAATTCAAAGAAGCTGCGAACATTTCAGTACATAAACTTTCAAAATAAAATCTTAGAGCTATAATTGCAGTAAATACATTTTAATTATTTTTTTTTTTTTTAAATCATTTTACAGATTAAATTGCATATGAGATTGAGAATAAAATGTTTGATGGATTTTTATTAGGTATTAATTTACAAATAAAATTATATTCTTTAGATGATTGTCACCACATAAATGTGTCCAGGAAATATCTGTGCACCCATACATCAAAAGAAAAAGAGAATTTCTGAAAATGTACTCCCCTTGCACAATGCCACTCTGGATTTAGAGTTCCCTTTTGGCCTGTTTTTTCTTTACCTTTTATTATAATAAAATAATGATATTTGCCCCATCTTAGAGGCCAATGAGCGTGCACCAACTCCTATATTGATGCACATCACATAAGTGTTTCTAGGGTAAGAGCTTTAAAAAATGGCAAAGTCCTACCCTTTGAAAACACCAACCCAACTATCTTCTGCTCCTATAGTGTATTAAGAGGTTAGTAATCTGAGAGCATTTTATATGCAATTTCACCATTTGGGGTTTGTAAATGGACTACTACCTGCACCAAAAACTTGTAGACATTTTTTTCATGGCAAAAAAAAAAAAAAAAACACTTCTTTAAAAAAAAAAAAAAAATTAAAAACTATTTCGCTCCCTATTATCCAGGTTAGAAAAATAATAAAAAATCAAAACTGTGACTTTCTTTTTTTAAACAGGCATTCCAGGGTCATAGTTTGAGATAGAAACCCATAGAGCAGAGAATCATGGTATAGTAATAAATCATGGGATTCTAGAAAATTCCAAAATGAAAGCTAATAAATTAATACTTGGTAAATAACCTATTTTTTATTTTCAAGTGGTAATTCCAAAATACTCTAGTTAATTAAATGATTTAATATTATATTTGTTGTAATATGTGTGGCCTTGCTGAAAATTTCTACTTCTCTAAATCTTAAGAGATCATTCTTGGGGCAATCCACAATGAGTTTGAGAAAACAGCAGTAAAAAATTATGAAAAATAAAATTGGAAGGAAAATGCAGTTAGCTTTTGTGTGCATATATATTAAGATACTTTAGTTAGGTTTATCTAATAGTTTTTTTATGTGGCTTTTTTATTTGCTTGCTGATCCATTTTTCGTTATTGTATTTCATGCAAAGATTCTAAATTAACCAATATCATCTTTTATCCCAATGTTATTTACTAAAACTGCATGATGCAAAATCTGATGAAGCCCTGCATAAAAAAACAAATCAGCTTCCAGGTTTAATTGTCAAAGCTTGATTGAAGAAGGTGAAATTAGAAGCTGATTGGCTGCCATGTAGAAGAGCTGCACTAGATTCTAAGTGCACCAGTTTTAGCAAATCTCCCCCAGAGAGTCAACCAACTCTCAGTAAAGCACAGCCATTGTGTAGCTTTTCAAATCAAAGCCTATCCCATATATATACAGTTGTGCTCATAAGTTAACATACCCTGGCAAAATTTATAATTTCTTGGCCATTTTTCAGGGAATATGAATGATAACATAAAAACTTTTCTTTCACTCGTGGTTAGTGTTTGGCTGAAGCCATTTATTATCAATAAACTGTGTTTACTCTTTTTAAATCATAATGACAACAGAAACTACCCAAATGACCCTGATCAAAAGTTTCTTAATACCGTGTATTGCCCCCTTTAACATGAATGACAGCTTGAAGTCTTTTGTGGTATTTGTGGATGAGGCTCTTTATCTTCTCAGATGGTAAAGCTGCCCATTCTTCCTGGCAAAAAGCCTCCAGTTCCTGTAAATTCCTGTGCTGTCTTGCAATAACTGCACATTTGAGATCTCCCCAGAGTGGCTCAATGATATTGAGGTCAGGAGACTGAGATGGCCATTGGCCACTCCAGAACCTTCAATTTATTCTGCTGTAGCCAATGACAGGTTGACTTGATCTTGTGTTTAGGGTCATTGTCATGTTGGAATGTATAAGTACGTCCCATACGCTGCTTCTGGGCTGATGAATGCAAATTTTCCTCCAGTATTTTTTGATAACATACTGCATTCATCTTGCCATCAATTCTGACCAAATTTCCTGTGCCTTTGTAGCTCACACATCCCCAAAACATCAGCAATCCACCTCTGTGTTTCACAGTAGGAATGGTGTACCTTTTATGTAGAGTGTTATAGTTGTGCCCAAAAAGCTCAATTTTGATCTCATCACTCCAAATGACTTTGCGCCAGAAGGTTTGAGGCTTGTCTCTGTGATGTTTGGTGTATTGTAAGCGGAATACTTTGTGGCATTTAAGTAGTAATGGCTTTCTTCTGGCAACTCGAATATGCAGCCCATCTTTCTTCAAGTGCCTCCTTATTGTGCATCTTGAAACAGCCACCCCACATGTTTTCAGAGAGTCCTGTATTTCACCTGAAGTAATTTGTGGGTTTTTCTTTGCATCCCGAACAATTTTCCTGGCAGTTGTGGCTGAGGTTTTAGTTGGTCTACCAGACCGTGGTTTGCTTTCAACAGAACCCCTCATTTTCCACTTCTTGATTACAGCCTGAACACTGCTGGTTGGCATTCTCAATTCCTTGGATATCTTTTTATATCCCTTTCCTGTTTTATACAGTTAACTACCTTTTCCCGCAGATTCTTTGACAATTCTTTTGCTTTCCCCATGTCTCAGAATCCAGAAACATCAGTGCAGCACTGGATTAAAGATGCAAGGGTCCGTCAGGAGTCCAGAAACTCATTAACCTTTTATACACACACACTAATTACAAGAAAACAGATCACAGGTGAGGATGGTTACCTTTAATAGCCATTCAAACCCCTTTGTGTCAACTTGTGTGCATGTTATCAGGCCAAAATCACAAGGGTATGTAAACTTTTGATCAGAGTCATTTGTGTAGTTTCTGTTGTCATTATGATTTAAAAAGAGTAAACACAATTGATTGATAATAAATGGCTTCAGCCAAACACTAACCATGACTGTAAGAAACGTTTTTGTGTTATCATTCATATTCTCAGAAAAATGGCCAAGAAATTATAAATTCTGCCAGGGAAGGTAAACTTATGAGCATAACTATATATATATATATATATATATATATATATATATATATATTTTATATATACAACATACAGTATTTAAATCAAATGTGTTCTTATTTATTGTTTACATATATACACAGGAACACGTCTAAACCATTAACATATCAGACTTACAAACTCACATTCCTAACTATATCAAGCTCATCTCCAAAAAAAAGACCAATCATTTCCATTTTCATTCAATTAATAAGAAATATTTCCTTAATGCTTATAAGTGTGTATGTGTAGGAGTTAAAATAGACTGGTATTTTTGAGTAATCTATAAAAAACTAAAAACATAGTGTCAAACGTTTGTCTTAAGGCTCGGTTCACACTAGGGCGACCTGTGAGGCGACCTGGTCGCCTCACAGGTCGCCGCAGGTCGCCTCCCATAGGGAAGCTGCGGACCCGTTCTAATAGGAGCGACACAAGTCGCTCCGACCTAGAAAAAGGGTCCGGCGCTTCTTTGGGGCGACCAGGAGGCGACCGCCATAGACTTCAATGTTATGAAGTCCGTGGCGGCCGCTCCGAGGTCGCGGCGCGCTGCTCGCACCGCGACCTCCGAGGTCGCGGTGCGAAGTAGCGTCGCCTGCATGTGAACGGAGGCTTAAAGTTCATGATACTTTATTTAAAAAATCTCTCTCTAGCCGAGATCCTTTTACGGTAGCCCTATCACCTAAGTGAAAATCATAGTTACCAGCACTAGAATTTGAATACATAACATGAGTAAACAAATAACATTATATGTTACATTATACTTAATTGCCATTAATAATTTGATAACAGAAAAACATGTGGTATCGAATGCCTTTTAGTGGCCCAAAAATCCCCTTTGCTTAAGTCTGAAAATAGTATAGCAGAAATCTCTACTGGACTTTATAAAAGATCCTGAAGGGAAATCTCAGGCAGAAGGAGAAAAAAGAAGCCACTTTAATGTACGTTTATTACCAAGTGAAATGTACTTGCAGACCATTGAGCTGGATTCCAGAGATTGCCCTTTAGAATTTTATCAAACCCTGTAATATTCTATGAAAATTTATACCATTGCTGTTTCGACACAAACTGAAATACGGCTTTTTTCTAGTAGCACACTGCAAAAGGACATTTGCACATCTAGCTAACATCAAAAAGGGCTAGATAAGTGCATGAATTTGTTAACACTTGAGTAGTCCCTGACCCCAAACCTAGACAGCATGAGTTACTGAAGAGGGGGGGAGGGATGGAATGGTCATTCTGAAAACCAGGACCCCTGCAGGGGTTTTATTCCCAGATCTGGCTAAAAGGACAGCTTACCTCCTGGGCTGGGAAATCATGTGGACAGCTGATGTGTTAATCAAGAAGTCAACTTTAAGCCTAGGACGTACTTTTATGACCTTTTGTTTAAGATCGCTCTCCAACTGGAGGGTGTGTTTCAAATCTGGACAAAAGGGGCCCTTGGTATGAGAGATTCAGAAAGAATGCGTGTATGTGGGTGTTGGACCATCGAATACCCCCTTCTTCCCCCGTTACCCCATTTTTCCTTTCCCCTCTCCTTATTTATAATTGTACCGATTGTAAATAAATCCAACCCTTATTTCAAGAATTAGTCATCCTTTATTGGAAGCCAGACACCCCAAACAGAGCACATTTTACAAACCCCCAGTTTATTTGAGGGATAATAGATTGGAGTCCAGGGCCCTTAAACCTGGAACAACCTTGAATAAAATGGCCTGTAAAGGTCCAAGTGAGCAAGACCCAGCCATTTGGCATCCAGTAGGGAAGATTGATACTTTCTGAAAAGATGGAAACCGTTTTAAGGCCTTTTAAAATGTCAAATGCTTCAAGACATTTGTTGAAGATCAAGACTCTCAAGCATACTTTTAATGACTGAAAAAACTAAAGCAGACCACTATACAACATGTGAGGATATGTGTGTTATTTCAGAACCATTTTTCCCCTTGATTAACCTTCATGGTAGCACTTTATGGTTTTCAGTTTTGGTTGTCATAGCTTCAATTATTTCATGTCTTAAAAAAAATGTAACATAATAGCTTTGTAGAATATATCAACCATAATAGTTCTGTAGAATATATGAACTTAGGAAAACCATCTGCAATTGCAAACATGTTCTACATAATTGTAGACACATCACTTTTCTTCAGTGTAAAGTTTTCGATTAACATTGTTTTCTGTTGCTGCTTTACTTGCATTCAGCTTTATTTGTTTCTTTTTACATTTGCCTAGTCTCTTGATTGAATTCTGGAATGCTGAAACTATGAGAAGCTGCTTTTAAATAAAGAGAAAAAAGATCCAATACTGTGTAGAAAACTCATCTGTCTGTGGCAGCTTGTGACTAGATGAGAGAAAAAAATGTGCCCTAGAAGCTACTCATTAGGAATTCACCGGGAGCTCTCTAACTAGGCTAGCAGAAGCTGAAATTGAAGTGGTCTCTGACCTAATTTTCTTCTGCATGAAACATCTGCATGAAGGCATTCTTTGATGTATTCCACTTGGCTCTGTCTACGGTATTGTATCACATGCTTCTTTTTTTTTTTTTTTACTACCGCCTGAGTTGTTATAAGACATTTCCCAGATAGCAGAAGGCAAGATGTTGTTGCTCTGCTACTAATTACTTGATATGTACTCTTGAAAAAATAGGTGCAGAAAAGAAACAGTTCACACTCAGATGCTTGTCTCTGTATCTACTATGTATAAGCAGAATGATATAAACTAGATAGATAGATAGATAGATAGATAGATAGATAGATAGATAGATAGATAGATAGATAGATAGATAGATAGATAGATAGATAGATAGATAGATAGATAGATAGATAGATAGATAGATAGATAGATAGATAGATAGATAGATAGATAGATAGATAGATAGATAGATAGATAGATAGATATCTCAATTACAGTGAAAGAACCTGGATACACATCAGCATTTAATGGTTGACCCAGTTTTGGCAAGATGGAAAAAATCTTGTTGTCTTTGGGTTTCTTGAAACTGTAGCAGACACATCTATCAAAGATCTCAGCTAATTAACAGAATGTCCAGAAACCCTTCTTGGATCAGGAACATTGCCTTCAATTAAAAAAGAAAAAGGCCATAGCTGCATTTTCTGAGAGGAAAGTGTAATGCCTATGTAAAAAGTCTAGAATTCTATAACAGCCAATCATATTTCAGTTAGATTTTTATTCTGCTTGGTTGCACTATGCTCTCTCATATTAAAAAATCCAGAATTAGTAACTGGCACTCTTTACATATTGCTTATCTTCCACAGTAAAACATTTTTGATCGGCGAGGGTATTTTTTCAGGTGGGTTTTGAATTAAATTGACAAACAAGTCTATGTAAACCTATGAGTCAGAATGCCTCCAAGCACTTAAAGTGATATTAAAATTATATTCCAATTCTCCAAAAATAAATCCATACACATCCACTACATAAGACCACAAGTCTAAAGGAGGCCTTACTGTGTATTTTTGACTCCTTGTAACCTTGTATCCTCTGCAAAATCCTGGACCTCTCCTTTTCCTCCTCACTTCTTTTTGTTTGGAATGAACAGTGCACGTAAGTTGCGATCATGTGTACTGCTTTATGCACACTTCAAATTCCATAGTCCATAGGCCCTAGTCCATCTGGCAAGATTTTCTTTAATGTTATATAGATACAACTGTAACTATAAGAAAAAACCTCCTGGAGAAAGAACCCCTCAGACAATTGTCTGAGGAATAAATGTGAAGGTTTTCCTCTCTATTCTAAATCTGGGGGCCACTCAAAATTTTGGATTTTCTTTCACTTTCAGTCCCAGTGATAAGGGTCATCAAATAAAATAGAAATATTATTTATTCAATAGGGATCTAGATGACAGTTTAAACCTGACAGAAGTTCTAACTTTTTACTACTCTACCAAAACAAAATAAATAAATAAATAAATATTGTCTGTACATACATTTTAACGGAAACCTGTGCTTTGAAATATATAGGCTGCCATTATTGACTTCTCCTTCAGAAAATACTAGCTGGCTGGCTGCCATCGTGTTTTATTAGCTTCAGTGCTTTCTGGGCCAAGTGGCCAAAACAGATATGTAGTTTTGAAGCCCTCACTTTTCTTTGGCTTTTAAATCTGTATGATGATGAATCCAAACTGAAAAACGCAAACCTTAGTGTGAAAACCAGCAATTTATAGATTAAAAACAAACCTTTGCTTAGGTTTCAGTATTCACATTTTAACCACAGTTTTTTTTTTGTTTTTCTAAAATTTCTATTGAAAATGTGCAATTTACAAGCCTTAAACAGAAACACAAAGGGGTAGGTTTGCAAAGCTTGTAGCTAACCCACTACCAATTTGAGGGGTTTGCGATTCCCTAAGTGGCCCGGAAATAAGTTGTTTGCCAACATCCCTTAGTATAATGATTTTTGGGGTTTGGTGCCTCAAACCAAAGAAAGATTGGGACTTTATGGGCAAGTAGAAATGAAGATTAGTTCAAATATATGAATAAAGTTAACAGTTTATTAAATATTAAAAATATTACACATATGCTGTGTGTTGGGTTAAATGCCCATTGGTGAAGAGGTGAAGAAAGTATCAAGGTTTGTGACATAGGTGCTATGGTGACTTTTTAGAACATTTTTCTCAGTTTTTTCATGCATGTGATCAGGCTTGGAATTCCGCAAAGAAAATATCCAAAAAACATCCAACATGTTTCGGCTTGGTTACAATAGTATGCCTTTATCAAGGAATGATCACCAGATATATAATTTATTTGCCTGATCCATATAAGAAGACTGTTTCCCTCTGGTCCCTGAATTGCATCGATAACTTTGTGGGTGCTGCTTAGTCTAAGCTGTAGAGATTAGCAGCTGTGCTGGGTGAATCCAAACGTTTTCCAGATTCCCATCCAGATTTTTTACAAAGTGATTTTAGTAGTCCTAGAGCAGTCTTTCAAAAGGTCCATCAGCAGCATTTCCAGTGGTGTGCATCTCTCCCTCTCTGCAAGGGAAGTAGAGTACATGGATCAGTCAAATAAATTATATATATGGTGATCATTCCTTGATAAAGGCATACTATTGTAATCAAGCAGAAATGCGTTGGTGTTTTTCGGATATTTTCTCTGCGGAATTCCAAGCCTGATCACACGCATGGAACAACAGAGAAAAATGTTCTAAAAAGTCACCATAGCACCTATTCACAAACCTCGATACTTTCTTTATCTCTTCACCAATGGGCCTTTAACCCAACACACAGCATATGTGTAATATTTTAATATTTAATAAATTGTTAACTTTACTCATATATTTGAACCAATTTTAATTTCTACTTGCCCATAAAGTCCCAATCTTTCTTTGGTTTGAGGCACCAAACCCCAAAAATCAACCCACTACCAATGTACTTTTTACTGCATTGGTAGTATGTCTTTGCACCTAATAATATGCAGTTCTTAACCACAGTTTTAATCAAATGTAATTAATAAAAATGTATCCAACTTTAACAAAAATTAATAAACAAGGAGATAAAGAAAAATTGTAAATAATAGACAAACTAGCCCTTCCTTCAGAAAATAAAAGTTGCTCAGCTGCCATGCTAATAATATGTAATGCTTATAACTTTCTTCATCAGCTTTCCATGAGAACTGATAGGAGAAATGAAAAAGAGAAAATTTGTTTAGATATTGCTGTATACCCCTTTTTTATTGTGTGTTTTATGAGGTTTTTATAGAATGTTATTATTATGATAGATGTGCATTATAATATACAGTGTGTAAAGGAATAGTGGAGATATCGCTAAGCTATAATACGAATCTTTGAAGCCATTAATTGGAATGTTTGGATGTTTTATAAACACACGTGTGACCTACTCAATACGTTAAATGTCTACTTGTCTGAAGAGTTTAAGTCCTAAAGAGGTGAAAGTTTACATAAATAGGTGGATTTAGACATTTCAATAATAACATGGAGTTTACTTACATTTTGTTATATAGTATTTGGGGCTGTCTCCTTTTCAACATTTTTTAGGTGATTTTGGATCTTCAAAAATGTATTTAATTTTAATCTTTGATGATATTCAATCTTAACTGTAAGATTACGACTAGGTGTGACAGACACCTACAGATGAATAAAGGCCATTTATTATATTTTTTTATTAAACAAAAGAGTGTTTCTGCGCTATGGATGTGAGGATCAAAACCCAAAGTGCTGCTGCTCAAAAATTCTAGTATTTTAAATAGTAAAAGTGATAGTACACAGCGCAAAAAGTGTGTAAAATAACAAATATGCAATAAATATACTGATAAAACTGAGTAAAACTCCTACTAGTACATCATTCACCCCTAAAGTGCATACAAAAAAGTGCCCTTGGAGTGTGCAAATCATACATAGTGCAAATGTACTTTTAAATGTGCAAATAAGCTTAATCACATGTACATAAGAACAATACAATTAATAATAATACTGATGAAGTTCCAAATAAAGTCCAAAAAAAATATATATATAATATTTTCAGCAAGTAGCCAGTGAAAGTGTCAAAAAGTGCTTGAGTGCTAGAGATTGCAAAAAACTGTGCAAATCCGTGCCAGCAATCAGGTGCAGTTTTGTGAAGATCCACCCCCTTTGGGTATTCCACTTACCATACTGATTGGACCCCTTAGCAGTACTGCATGAGGGTCAGACACGTTAAGTCAGGTGTGGAATGCGATTGGTATCCTCTAGACTGGTTAGGAAACGATCTCTCCACAATATACACCAGTAGGATAAGAAACCATAGGGAAGGAAAGCTCACAATAGCGTAATCCCGTTTGATAATTTTATTGAATAAAACGATATTATAAACCACTCACATTTTATTGAATAAAACAAGCCTTGTAATAAATGCTTGTGCGGCTCTGCGGACCTCCTAGACTGCGGTGCTCGCTCAGGGCTGTGCTGGTCCCGGCGTGCGTTCCACCGCGACTGGAAGTGACATATTAGCAAGCGTATGACTGGAAATTGCGTCGACACGTTTCGCCCTCCTCCAGGGCGTTATCACAGACGTATTTCCGGCTACAACGAGGCAGGTATCTTATATACCTCCTCCACCGATTTATCGGTACTTGACTTCCTGTTCCTGTTGGGTGCACCCGGCTTCAACTACACCCAACAGGAAGCCACACATCGCCAAAATGTATATATACAAACGTTAGGTGGCATATACATAATAAATAAGAGATATATATAACAACTGCTCGTAAATGAAAAATAATAATACATAAAATTAAAATCAATTATAATTGTCATATTGATTCCTAAATTTATAAAAAATTAAATATAAAATAAATATAAATTATGCTAATGGTTACATGCTACTCCCCATCCCCTGAGAGGGAGGGAGGGACCAAGTATCTCTAAATATCTGAAAAGAGGAGTTGGTTCCAAAGAATATAAATACAATAAGATATATTAATGTACAATAAGATATATTATTATTCTATATAAAATTATTATTTAAGTATAACATTGAAGTGGGCGGTTTTAATCTTACATTTTGATAGAACAAAAAATCTTACATGTTTATAGGGCGAAAACAATTATATATAAATACCATGAAGAAATGGACAGATTGGAGATAAAGTATTATAGATTAAATTGGAAATATTATCGATTCAATTATAATATCAACAACATTATTATTAAAATAGTTATTAGTAAATTATCAAATTACCAGATTTAAATATCAAATTAATTAAAATGATTAAAACATTTTTACCAGTTAGATAAAAAGCAATTGAGGTCAAAATCTACATTTAACCCCTTGGGGTGCATAGTATTTAAAAGGTAGATCCATTTCCCTTAATTTTGTGATATCCCTTTGGTTAGGTTGCCCCCTCTCCAGTTGGGCATTATTCTGTCTATACCACAAAATTTTAGTCCTGATGGGTTCCTGTTATGCACTAATCTAAAATGATTAGATAAACTGTGGTTTTTGAACTCCTTTTTAATGTTGGCTATGTGTCCTCGTAGCCGGACTCCTAATTTTCTGGTAGTTCGGCCCACATACTGGAGTTTACATAAGCATTCCAGTAGGTATGTTACGTGGGTTGATCCACAGGAAATGAATTTTTCAATTTTAAAATTGGTACCTCTGTTGGTGGACAAAAAAATGCGTTGTTTTTCGAGTTCTGTGTTTGGAAGTTCTACATGTGACACAACGTCCACACAAGAAGAATCCTATTTGGTCTAAAAACGTATTGGTTCTTTTTTGGCAAATCTACCACATTTTTTGCCAATTTGTTCCTCAAGGTTATTGGTTTGGTATAAGGGATCAAAATGTTGGAAAGCAAGAAGAAAGTGGTGATCAGACCCGCCGACAAAGGGGGGGGCTGGTCATATTTAATAAAAAAGATTATTTAGATTAACTTAACAGGCTGGTGGGAGATCAAGAAACGTATGAAAAATGAAAAGGCAATCCCACAAATAAAAATAAAGTGAAACTTAAAAGAATGGTCAAAAGAGCCCAGAGAAAGGAACTAATTAATAAGAGGGAAGCCAGATATTTAGTTCCAGATGCTCCCAGACTACCAGTCATCTACCAAATTCTCAAGGTCCACAAAAACAAAGACAAACCCCCTGGACGCCCCATTTTTAGCGGGATAGAATCCCTTATTAGCAGATTAGGGGAATACCTGGATTGCTTCTTACAACCCATAGCAAAAAGTTTTCCAGCCTATCTTAAAGATAGCAAGGAAGTTATTCAAGTTCTACAAGGGGTTAAAACCAATAAACATCACTTTTTGGCGAGCGTGGATGTAGATTCGTTATATACGAACATACACCAACAACATGTACTTGAAGCGGTTAAGTGGGCACTTGAAAGAACAAATATGGATAAGCAGCAAGTAGAATTTCTCACAGAGGCACTCGATTTGGCCATGAGTGAAAACTTTTTCTGGCACAGTGGGAATTTTCACAGGCAAAAAAGAGGTGTGGCAATGGGGGCTAAATATGCCCCCTCAGTGGCAAATATCTTCCTCAGTAAATGGGAAGAGGAGGTATTTTTCAGCAAAGAAAGACCACAGTTACGTTTATACAAACAATATATCGATGATATATTGATTGTTTGGGATGGGAATGCAGATTCCTTTCAAGAATTTATGCAAGAAATAAGGGTCAACAAGTATCACATATCTTTCTTGGACTCATGGAATAAAGAAGCCATTAACTTCCTGGATCTGGTAATTTATAAGCAAGGTGGAAAACTATGTACCAGAACTTTTTTTATGGAAGTGGATCGAAACGGCTACATTCCAGTACATAGCTGTCATCATCCGAGATGGCTCAATGGAGTTCCCAAAAGTCAACTAATACGTATTAGGCACAACTGTGATAATGAAGAGGATTATGACAACCAAGCCAATACCACTATAAGAAGATTTGAAGAAAAGGGGTACAGCAAAAACTCTCTATTAAAAACTAAAGAAGTCCATAATTGCAACAGAAAAGATATGTTACAAACCCGCCCAAAATATACTAATAACAAACATGGAATGGCCTTCATGACAGGCTTCTCGAGACAATATAAACAGGTAGAGATAATTATCCAAAAACACTGGCACATCCTAAAAAAAGATCCCACATTGGAAAAAATACTCCCCAACAAACCGCATTTCATTTATACCAAACCAATAACCCTGAGGAACAAATTGGCAAAAAATGTGGTAGATTTACCAAAAAGAACGAATACATTTTTTGGACCAAATAGGATTCTTCTCGTGTGGATGTTGTGTCACATGTAGAACTTCCAAACACAGAACTCGAAAAACAACGCATTTTTTGTCCACCAACAGAGGTACCAATTTTAAAATTGAAAAATTCATTTCCTGTGAATCAACCCACGTAACATACCTATTGGAATGCCCATGCAAACTCCAGTATGTGGGCCGAACTACCAGAAAATTAGGAGTCCAGCTACGAGAACACATAGCCAACATTAAAATGGGGTTCAAAAACCTCAGTTTATCTAATCATTTTGGATTAGTGCATAACAGGAACCCATCAGGACTAAAATTTTGTGGTATAGACAGAATAATGCCCAACTGGAGAGCGGGCAACCTAACCAAAGGGATATCACAAAATGAAGGGAAATGGATCTACCTTTTAAATACTATGCACCCCAAGGGGTTAAATGTAGATTTTGACCTCAATTGCTTTTTATCTAACTGGTAAAAATGTTTTAATCATTTTAATTAATTTGATATTTAAATCTGATAATTTGATAATTTAATAATAACTATTTTAATAATAATGTTATTGATATTATAATTTAATCAATAATATTTCCAATTGAATCGATAATACTTTATCTCCAATCTGTCCATTTTTTCATGGTATTTATATATAATTTTTTTCGCCCTATCAACATGTAAGATTTTTTGTCCTATCAACATGTAAGATTAAAACCGCCCACTTCAATTTTATACTTAAATAATAATTTTATATAGAATAATAATATATCTTATTGTATAATAATATATCTTATTGTATTTATATTCTTTGGAACCAACTCCTCTTTTCAGATATTTAGAGATACTTGGTCCCTCCCTCTCAGGGGATGGGAAGTAGCATGTAACCATTAGCATAATTTATATATATTTTATATTTAATTTCTTATAAATGTAGGAATTAATATGACAATTATATTGATTTTAATTTTATGTATTATTATTATTCATTTACGAGCAGTTGTTATATATATCTCTTATTTACTATGTATATGCCACCTAACGTTTGTATATACATATTTTGGCGATGTGTGGCTTCCTGTTGGGTGTAGTTGAAGCCGGGTGCACCCAACAGGAACAGGAAGTCAAGTACCGACACATTGGTGGAGGAGGTATATAAGATACCTGCCTCGTCGTAGCCGGAAATACATCTGTGATAACGCCCTGAAGGAGGGCGAAACACATCGACGCAATTTCCGATCCTACGCTTGCCGATGCGTCACTTCCGGTCGCGGTGGAATGCACGCCGGTGTAACGTTAAAAAACCATACCCCGTGAAGAAACCATACCCCTCGTCACTTCCGGTGTGAAACAGCAGAGCAGCGCAGCAGAGCGCATGCTCAGAGCCCCGGAGACGTAATTGAAGAAGAAAGAAGTTCACAAGTGCGCATGCTCGGAGGGTATGATATGTTAACGGCACTAATACTTGCGGCGGTAAAATTAAAACAGTTCTGCTGCAACATCAATCATCTCCTCTCCTCTCACTGTCACTTCCCTGATCTCCCCTAATAAATATAAAAGCGGCGGCGGGTGTATAAAATGTAAGTGACGACGATCTGTGCTCCGTGATCCGCTTTTATATTTATTAACCGAGATCAGGGAAGTGACAGGGGAAGGAGCGGACATGAGGCATGATGCAGAGGAGCTGTTATAATGTAACCGCCGCAATTAAACTACCGTGAGAAATCCATACCCTCCGGAAGTGACGAGGGTATGGTTTTCTCACGGGTATGGTTTTTTCACGGAACACCTGGACCAGCACATCCCCGAGCGAGCACCGCAGTCTAAGAGGTCCGCAGAGCCACACAAGCATTTATTACAAGGCTTGTTTTATTCAAGAAAATGTGTGTGGTTTATATTATTGTTTTATTCAATAAAATTATCAAACGGGATTACGCTATTGTGAGCTTTCCTTCCCTATGGTTTCTTATCCTACTGGTGTATATTGTGGAGAGATCGTTTCCTAACCAGTCTAGAGGATACCAATCGCATTCCATACCGGACTTAACGTGTCAGACCCTCATGCAGTACTGCTAAGGGGTCCAATCAGTCTGGTAAGTGGAATACCCAAAGGGGGTGGATCTTCACAAAACTGCACCTGATTGCTGGCACGGATTTGCACAGTTTTTTGCAATCTCTAGTACTCAAGCACTTTTGGACACTTTCACTGGCTACTTGCTGAAAATATTATATATATATTTTTTTTGGACTTTATTTGGAACTTCATCAGTATATTTTTTTATTGATTTGTTTTGAAACAGATAATAATCATCTGTATTTAGAGTGAGGGTTATAATTTTTTTTTCTAGATAAACTGGTATAGGAAGCTCTGCACTTATTATTTTCAGTAAATAGAAAGTGTTTTTGTCATTGTGTGTAGTAATTGTATTTAGATAAAAGTATATCTAGATCAGAAGATTGAGATGTGTATTTTAATGTCCTTATTGTTCTACCAAATGATTGCATAGTAATCAGACCTTTTGACTGTCATCTAATGTCTATATGTACAGTAGGTTTAAAGGAAACCTGTAATGCAAAAACTATAAATACGACAAAGCCCCATTTACAGATTGAGGTACAGCATGTGCCCAGGATCCAAGACAACCAAAGAGACAGAGGGATCAATCTGTAGACTAAAAAATGTAATTGTAGGAATTACAATATCTGTATTTCAGTACTGGTATTGCCTTAGAAACATGTGAAACCAGACTCACAAATGTAAAATGTGCTTTTCCATGGATCGTCCACTGGAAGGCCCAAAAGGGTTACCAAAAGGAACATTTACCTTACATTTTTAATAATTTCATAGCTGAGAAAAGATTTCTTTTGATGACCATCTTAAAGTTTGACCAGGATTATTGGGGATTAGGGAGGTGTCCAACTAGTTTTAAATACATGCCAAATACTTTTTTTGTAAAGCCCTAAAATGTCATCTTCTGACATGCTGTTATTAATTGTACATACATTAGAACGTTAAGTGGTCACATTTGTTTTTTTGTAGATTACTTCAGGGGTGTTGTATAAAGGTATGGATTCTGCATACACAGTACAATAGACACCTTCTTTAATAAAGAACTTGCAACAGAATTCAGATAAATCTGCATGCACATAAACACAAGATGAAATAATCTAGTAACAATTGCCTCCACCAGAAGCATTCCACCAGAAGAGCACTGTAACAGTTTATAGACTGTACCTCCCAATATTATTACATCAGTCTGTATCAGAGATCTGTAGTACTTACTATTCAGTTTTTAAAGAAGGATCAAAACATAGAGTTTATGACAAAACAATTGTTTTTAAGGTTTCCAACACATTGTTTAGACAGGGCAGTAAGGAATTCAAATGTTCTGGTTAATATATCAGCATTGTTATTGTCTGTACTATATTTCTTGAGTTGTCTAAGCTAATGTATTGGCACTTTTCCACTGCAAGTACCGGCTAGTACCGGCTCGGCTCTACTCGGCCCTGCTTGGCCCGGTTTGCTTTTCCACTGCGGTACCGCATGGTATAGTGTCGGAACGGTTCGGTACGGTACGGTATAGGTTTGCTTTTCCATTAAAGTAGTACTAAAGTTAAGTGGGTGGGATAACAACGGGGTGGGTGTGATTCTCTGACCAATCAGTGGCTAGTAGTGACTGCATGCAAAGGATTGTGGGATATGGTACCAGTTTGGTACCTGTTGGAACCACAATCGAGTAGGTACTGTTTATTCAGAGCCGTACCGTACCGTACCGTTCGGTTCCATGCAGTGGAAAAGCAAACCTATACCGTACCGTACCGAACCGTTCCGACCCTATACCATGCGGTACCGCAGTGGAAAAGCACAAAAGCATGCCGACCCGGTGTGGTTCCATGCAGTGGAAAAGCACCATATCTTATGCTTAACCTGTCAGAGTTGCTCTTGTTTTAGAGTAAAACAATGCTTAAACAGTCTTTTTTGAAAGTATATCAGTAAAGAAGAGCATACATGTAGAGGTACCTACATGTGTGTTCACACATTTTGTAATTTATAGTACTCCAGGAGCCCCAAAGCCCCAGTGACATGATATGTTAATACTTAATTCAAGAACTGAATGAAAACATACTGTATAACCTAATAGGGAAGCACAGAAAGTTGTAAGGGAAGAGCAGGACAAAGCCCAACTTTATTTTCTGATGTTAGCTATTTGCATATCCTAAGGGTTGTTGGATCACTACATATACAGGGTATGTGAGCACATATATACTGTAGGCATCCTAAAGTACCTGATTACTATTACTGATGCATGGTTAGCACTTTTAGTGGAACTAAATATAGGAACAATAGGGAAGACTTTCTGATAGGGACTCTGATTCTCAATGTAATAAAAGCAGGAATATGTAAAAATTTTGTAATTGTTACTTTATAATTGTATGCTGTCTTGGTTTTTACATTTATTTACCTCTACTACATGCACACAATTTGGTTTACTCAATAGGGTAAAGTGTGAAGTCTTCTATTTTTATAATAATTTTAAGTATAATATATTGTATGATAAATTGTATTTGCCCTTGCTATTAACTAATACTTTAAGTGAAAACTATATAAGGAATATCTGCTGTAAACTATAAGGATATTGAAGACACTAAGGCTAAAACATGAAGTAAAAACAGCCCGGACATACTGAGAATGTCAATCACTTGATGTAGTGAGGCCAAGTGAAGTGATTAGTTGAGTATATTTGTAACTGTACACAGTATGAAAGCATACATAAGACCATAAACGAATACACTAGGCTAAGGTAAAACTGGCTTCTCACCATAAGATCAAGAATTGAAATATATTTGTCATCTTACAATGTTTCACATAAAAAAAAACATATACATATAGAAACAGATACATATAAACATTGAAGCAGACTACAACATAAAAAAAAGCCCATACAAATATGCCCTACCCAATTCCATCCATCCACTATAGAAAAAAATATTACAATTCCCAGCTTTCCTCTTAAGGTTTTCTTATAATCTTTCATAAAAACAATTGTCCTTTACAGCTCACAGTTTGGATGGAAACTGTACCCAAAATTTCTATGAGCTTTCCAAAGGCACCTCCTCTCTGTTAGCTCCTTAATACTGGGCAGAGCTACACCTATACATTTCTCTGCAGTATTTAACACCTTCTGTAAAGCTGGGCTTTACATAAGCCTTGCTACAAAGTAAGGTGGTAAGTTAGAACACATAGTAAGTTTGGACAACTCAGCCCTCTTCAGTTTCCTCAAAAACTATAGCCGATGCTGTGCTTTACCAGTCAAGAAGATATATGCATGGACCATGATAACTTTTCTCTAATTGCTGTTCCCAAAAAATGAAACCCATGAACCCACATTACCTACACCCTCCCTATAAAAAAGTAGCATAAGCATTTCCTCCTCTCCTAAAGTATATTATCAACTCCTACACTTACTCCTATAATGAAGTTATATTCACATTAGGCTCTAAATTATTTACTCTGCACCAGCTTAACAGTCCCTTTATTTCTGCTTTATAGGTAACCTTATTATTATCACATATTCTATCAATTGTACTGTCAACACATTTTATAATGGTAAGGTAAACAAAAAAAGGAATCAATACATACTCTTTTGGATCACCTGTATTAAGGGTCAACAGTGATGAGCATTGCTCTCTAATTTTCACTGTCTGGGGCATATTAGTGAGAAAATCTAGAATCCATTTGCAAGAGTGGGGCTTAGGACCTGCAATCCAAGCTTCGTATGTAAAACAGCATTAAATGCTGAGCGCAAATCAACAAAAAGCATCTATGCAAAAAGCAACTATGTTTACCCTCTAATTGGGTCAAAACTGAATGTTGAGCTTTAGCAACAGCATTCCTGGATGACCTATTTGCTCTAAAAGCCAACTGACATATTTCTAACCCCACAGGGATACTTTTTTCTATTATTCTCAAGAATCTATTTCTGAAGGCACTTTATGATAATGGCAACAGAATGATAAGTGATAGTAGACTTGTTTGGAATACATGTATTCAGACATATAGGGACATCCTGCTAGAGTGAGACGTTATCTAAAATGTAAAAACATCCTTCAACTGAAAGCCACAGTTCTCTAAATTACTGTCTGAAATATTAACAGACCTTACAGCTTTCCTCTCATTCAAAAATAACAGACTATCTTATATCAAAAAGATACCTCAAAGGCATGACTCCAAAAGATGCAACCAACATTGCTATTTTGTTGTTCGAAACCAGCAGGAAATGGAAGGTGAGAGGCCTCATATTTCTTCACAAATGCCTGTTTCCATTTATAGCCTGTGGTTGACTGAATAGCTTTCTACATATCCCAAGTATTCTTTTTTTTTCCAAGTCCGCACTCTAATTTCTGCAAGTACTTGGACTTTTCTTCTTTAGTGCCTATCTTAGGCCTTTATCTGGCAGCACTATTCACAACCTTATCGCCAGACCTAAAGGCTACTTTCTTGTCTCTAACTAGAGCCCTCACCTCCTTAGTTATCCAAGATTTTTGGTTAAGGAATTATGTCATCATTTTAGTAGTCTCTACATCATGCTGTAACCATAGATATGTATTCTTCCATATACATTTGATTCTCTGTGGTAGCAGTATCCCTAAGCACCTGCCAGTCAATATGCTGGGAGGGTGCGTGTGATCGGCACAGGGCCATCAGCACTGTCCAAACAGAAGGTCAGGGGTCCTGCAGCCTCACAGGCCACTCAGAGTAGAATGAAAACTTCTCCACAACCTTTAACCAGTGTTTGACTGGACACTCATAAAAGTCATAAGCCTGCTATATACTGCTAATTAGAAAAAGTATTTAGCAGTTTATATTTACTAAAATAATTATATTTCCTTGTTCTGTGTACTGTTGGAAACCAGATATAGTGAATGCAGGTTCCTGGGTTTAGTAACACTCTAAATATAGGAGCACAGCGATCCTTCAAATCATTCTGTTGATTTAAGTAGATCTTAGACCTTATCTATCTTAGCATCCAGGGACTCTACTCTAAAAAAGTTAGCCTAGATGAGGCACCTGAGCCGAGCCTTACTCTCAGTCCTGCTTACTTCCTCTGCTTCCTGGGTCTATTGCACTGATTTTTGTGTTTCCTGTAGCTGCTGCACCACCTCTTGACTCTCTCACATTGCATTCTAGGTTCTTCACACAGGTTCCCAGGGCTGCCACACTGCCTGCCTAAAGCCATCAAACTTCTCTTAAAAAAGCACCTGTACAGGAAGCTCCAGGGGTCCCAACCACTGCAGCCCCAAACAGAGGGTACACTGGGAAACAGCTGCCTCCAGAACACCATCTCCTACTGTAAGCCCCAAATAGTTGCTCCTGATCTCCATCAGCATCTGACTGCTTAGACCAGTCCAGCTTCACCTCCCCCAAAAAGGATGCAAGATGTCATTGCCCACCAAATGTGCCCATGCTGTCATCTACCACCATCATATACTGCATATACAGTATACAGCTTTATATAATTTAATCATTAAATGTGCTTACTCTCAGCAAAGGGATGTGCTGATGACTATACTTTGGCTGCTAATT
Source organism: Pelophylax lessonae (assembly GCF_965119305.1). Lineage (NCBI taxonomy): Eukaryota > Metazoa > Chordata > Amphibia > Anura > Ranidae > Pelophylax > Pelophylax lessonae. The sequence continues at coordinate 405,908,944 of NC_138768.1, read as the reverse complement.
TACATAGCGGCGTAATTTGCTCTTTCTTTCTTTCTCTGAGCACCCATTTTCTTAAGATCTGTAAGCCATTTAGAATGGTGTTTGGATATATACTTTCTCTAATGCAGATGAACACCCATATATCCACCCTCTTTGTGGGATAGGGCTTTTAAACTTCTTACTACATACATGTAACAACGAAATCTCATGTTACCCCCATGTCTTCACAGTCCATTGAACTGAATCTCCACAGACCCGGTACCAGCATGAGGGCAACTCTTCCATAGTCAACCTAATTCATTTACACATGCTTATGACTTTACATCCCCCTCCTGAAAAGAGGGAGAGATCTACAGGGATTGGAATGTGGTGGAGTACACAGATTACATGGAGTGTAAAGTAATAACAGTTTTTCTCTAAAAAATCTAAAACTGGGGCTTTTTTTCCAGCTGGAACTAGTTAAACTCAGTTCCACCACCTCTGGCTCAGGCCCTCTGCTCTCTGCTCACTACTATCACTAGTAAACACATAAATCTGGTTTCTATGTATACAAGTGACAGCTTGCCTCCCGATGGCTCTCATAGATCTAATCTATGGCTGGTGGCTTCCACTGAGTTCAGGGTGGACAAGGGAGATGCAGGTGCCCGGAATGGAGTACGGAGGACAACAACCCCAGTGGATGGTCTCTCTGAAAGTTAGAGAGGCGGAGCCACCTACAGTGTGCAGGGAGTACTAGAGACATCTGGATGCTTTAGCAGAATACAGCAACAAAAATTAGACATGTGGAAGATGGAGCTTTTAAGGAGGGGGGCATTGGACATAGGGGCAGTGGAGGGGGGAGGGGGTGCATGCAGAGACAGAGATCAGACCTGAAGAGGGATGTGATGTGGATGGGGGATGCAGATGTAAGCAGCTGAACTCTCTACGTAGCGCACTCCTAAAATTTGCACTATGTATGTAGTACACCCCTAAACTCTGCACTCTGTGTGTAACACCCCCCAACTCTGCAATCTGTATGCAATGCACTCCTGGTATTTAATGCCCCTTTAATACCCTCCCACTGTTAGTGAAATTTGGCCACACTCACTATTTGATGCGGTTTGGAGGATGTGTGTGTGTGGGGGGGGGGGGGGGGAGGAGGGGAAGGAGGGTTTTGTGGGGTTGAGTTTCTGCACCTATTTTCTAAGAAAAAAGCCCTGTCTAAATCCATAAAGACTTTTTAAGTTACATTTAAACACAGTTCATTGTTACTGCAGCCTGAAATCGTTGGAAATTCTGGAGATATCAGAAACTGAAACCAAGCAAAGAAATGCTAATGATTAGAAAGACACAATTGTTGCTTGAACTAAAAGCTAACAATTGGGTTTAAACAAGCTTGACAGGTAGGTACTGCTCAACACTACCTTGCATATTGCATAACTTAAGTGACAAATGCAATTTTGAAATGGGCAAGTCATTGCAGAAAACTGCTGACAGCAAAAGCACGTTCCTAGTTGCATATTATACACTGACATATTATTTTTATTACTTGATCTCTTGTTGCATTCAGTGATATCCATTAGAGATGAGTGGCCCAGCAAAAGCATAGCTGAATATTCAGAATATTCAGAAATGTCACATATTTGGAGTATTGTTTAACATTGCTAAATATGCCTGACTTCATTCAGCTAAGTAACACTTAGCAAGCAATTTTACCTCCCTTAAAAATGTTACATGAATACAAGATGGATTCTAATTGTTGGTATGACTAAAAGCTTTTTTTTTTTTTTAAATCAGCTATTTTTTGTGACAACAAAGTACATACATGATTGTAGACAATGTGGCAAGCATTACATGGGTAGAATAATGAGAGAAACCAGAGCGATACTTTCACCGGTTAGAACGTGTGACAGTATTGTGTTGCATGTGTTATCATACAGAGGGAAAATACAACTCAATACAAATCAAATGAACACCTAACAAGAAAACCAATTAAATCTTAAACAACTATGGCTCTGAGAGTAAACAGGATGCCCTGTTAAAGTACATCAATGGTACAGTCACTACACTTATCTCATGTCTTCTGACAACTTGTGTTCTCATATGAAATTTGAGGCACAACCAGCTGTGGACAAGAAGGCATGCCCCAAAAATGCAAGGTAGAGGTGACTGGGGGCTAAAAGCTATTTTTTGACAAATCAAAACTTCCTCTAAATCTGATTACTTTCCATATTTACTTATTATGTATCTTTAGCTTTCCTACTAATCAATCAATATGAGTATAGATCTCAGTATTAACCACTTTAACACTAGCCACTGTGCTGCTACTGCAGCAAAGTGGCTCTTGTAGGTCTGACGACGTAGACCTACGTCGCCAGACTCCTCCCCCTGTAGGCGGCGCTCCCGCTGTTTTCATTCACAGCGGAAGTCGGGCCAGGGGAGGAGCGGCGGCGATCGCTGCTGCTCTGCCCCGATCGTCGGGGAATCCAGTTTGGAGATCCGCCCGCCTGTGTAAACAGAGCGGGCGGATCTCCTAAGTGACAGGGAGTGACAGATCGGAGTGTTCAGCATAGCTGAACATCCGATCTGTCCCTGACTCACTCAGTCACCCCCCCCCCCCACACGTTAGTAAGCACCAGGCATACATTAACCCCTCCCTCTCCAATAAAATTAACCCCTTCCCTGCCAGTGTCATTTTTACAGTAACAGTGCATATTTATAGCACTGATTACTGCAGTAATGTCACTGGTACCCCCAAAAGTGTCAAAAATGTCAGTCAAGGGTCCGATCTGTCCGCCGCAATGTCGCAGTCCCGCAAAAAAAATCGCAGATCGCCGCCATTACTCGTTAAAAAAAACCCCACCAAAAATGACATAAATCTTTCCCTTAGTTAGTAAACGCAATAACTTTTGCGCAAACCAATCAAAATATGCTTATTGCAATTTTTTTACCAAACATGGGTAGCAGAAAACAAATTGGCCAAAAATGTAAAAAAAAATTGGTTTTTACATCTTTTTTTGGGGGGAATTTCATATAAAAAAATGTTAAAAATATTGTTATTTTTTCAAAATAAACGCTATTTTTTTGTTTATAGCGCAAAAAGTAAAAATCGCACAGGTGATCAAACACCACCAAAAGAAAGCTCTGTTTGTGGGAAAAAAAGGACGTAAATTTAGTTTGGGTACGGCGTCGCATGACCGCGCAATTGTCAGTTAAAGTCACACAGCGCCGAATCGCAAAAAGTGGCCCAGACGTAAGACAGCAAAATGCTCTAGTGGTAAAGTGGTTAAAATCATCACATGATTCCTGACTATTGTTTAATTTTCACCTGTATTACCTATATCATAGCAAATCATAAAATCCACCTGTGTTTACCATGTCAAAGCTATACCCACTATTGTATCTATAAAAATGGAGAGTTACCTAGCAAAATCAGAGACCTCAAAGAGATGCAGTGTCAAAATGTACAAAGTAATGCTCAGGAATGCCCGAATCCATAATACATAACACCCGGTGCATAGGACCATGTGTCCTTAAATTATTTATAAATACTCCGAAATTTACTATTGCTTCCTGGAGAAAAACACTGCTCTGCACGTGATAGTTCCTCTGACCCTAGTTTTTAATGCACGTCTCTCCTGAAAGGTGATAGTGGAACACAGGTAGCCAAGGGGCACACTGAAACACTGGCAACAACATAGAACACTGGGTCCCTGGTAGTAATAAAGACATTTAGTCTCTGGCAGCCACAAAGCATGCTGGGTCACTAGGCCATTGGCTGCAACCAAATATGATAAAACAAGAATAGTGCTGGAATGGACTAGGGGACAAAACAGATTCAAAGGTAAAACACTAGAGGTAAAAGAGGCAAAGGTGATGAACTTAGAGGTTGGGGAATCTGAGCAAAGAAACTCAGAGTTAACAAGCTATGGTATATGAGATGAGAATGTCTAAGGAGAGAGAGCATATGCACAGAGATAAGTTGCTCAATCTCAGGTGTTTAGTGACCCTCACTCTCCGACATTGCTAGATGGCGACTGCATGAGGTATAAGTGGAAAAGCCAGTTAGGGAGAACTGCCCCAGTAGACAATGCCCCCACCTGTCCATTCACATGAATATGCTTTCAATCTGGCTCAATGTATCTGAAATGTGTATATATATTATATTTTCAAAAGTATTGGGTACACGCACATGAACTTTAATGGCATCCCAGTCTTAGTCTGTAGAGTTCAATCTTGAGTTGGCTCACCCTTTGCAGCTATAACAGCTTCAACTCTTCTGGGAAGGCTGTCGCCAAGGTTTAGGAGTGTGTCTATGGGAATGTTTGACCATTCTTTCAGAAGCACATTTGTGAGGTCAGGCACTGATGTTGGAAGAGAAGGCATGCATAGCAGTCTCCGCTCTAGTTCATCCCAAAGGTGTTTTCTCGGGTTGAGGTCAGGACTGTGCAGGCCAATCAAGTTCCTCCACCCCAAACTCGCTCATCCATGTTTTTATTGGCCTTGCTTTGTGCACTGGTCCAAATCATTTGGTGGAGGGGAGATTGTGGTGTGGGGTTGTTTTTCAGGGGTTGGGCTTTGCCCCCTAGTACCAGTGAAGGGAACTCTTAAGACGTCAGCATACCAAGACATTTTTGACAATTTCATGCTCCCAATTTTGTGGGAACAGTTTGGGGATGGCCCCTTCCTGTTCCAACCAATATGACTGCACACCAGTGCACAACGCAAGGTCCACAAAGATAGGGATAAGCGAGTTTGGGGTGGAGGAACTTGACTGACCTCCGCAGAGTCCTGACTTCAACCCAACAGAACAGCTTTGTAATGAATCAGCGCAGAGACTGTGAGCATTCCCATCCAACATCAGTGCCTTGTCTATATTCCCCTCATACACGTTCCAGGGGAAAAGGCTCATCAGTAGTGGGTGCAGCAGTGACTACCAGCTGGTTACTGGAAAATCACAGGTAAATGCACATATACGCCAGCACACCAAGGATCCTCAAATGTCGTCCAAAAGTTTTTATTGCAGAATTATAACATCACAAGAGAAAGTGCAACGTTTCAGAGCCTCATATCCCAATGAATCCCCACAGCATCATTGCTGACATCACAAAAGCGCTTCTGGAAGAATGGTTAAACATTGCCATATACACACTCCTAAACCTTGTAGACAGCCTTCCTAGAAGAGTTGAAGCTGTTATAGCTGCAAAGGGTGGACCAACTCTATATTGAACCCTACAGACTAAGACTGGGATGCCATTAAAGTTCATGGGTATGTAAAGGCAGGCATCTCAATACTTTTGACAATATAGTGTATATCCCTATAGGACTTAGAGTACAGAACCCTAGAATCATACAAAGCCTAGCAAGGTGGAACCAAGCAGACAAGGTCTTCAGAGAGACATTTATAGAAGCTTTGGTATCAGCTATATGGCTAGTATCAACTTTTAATAAAAACTCTGTTCTTTTGCTTTGATTGCATGGGCTCTCCTTTCATTGGTAATCCAGAATAAATGTGCTGAACTGTTTTCAACAAAATAAAACAGTAGTCACAAATTTAAAATATTTTTAACCTGTTCCCATCCGCGCTACAGACTATATACGGCTGCAGCGCGGACTTGAATTTTCAGGAGGCCGTTTTTAAACGGCCTCCCAGTGACACGCCCCCCGCACGCTCCCGCGAGCGCGCATCGGGGAAAATCTGTGTCGGCCGTGTCCCTTGGACACAGCCGATCACAGATCGTGGTGAATGGCCAATCACAGCCGCCATTCACCACGTGATCAAGCCGTCCAATGAGAGATGATCTCATATGTAAACATATGAGATCATCTCTCATCGCCGGCGCTCCTTCCTCACATGGAGCCTGCAGTGTGAGGAAGGAGGGGGAGCCGTTAGCCGCCGGGGACACACAGGAATGTAATCAGGGCACTGATCACCAGTGCCCTGATTACTAAAGGTAAAAAACATATACAAATTGCCACCATCAGTGCCCACAGTGCCCGCCATCAGTGCCCCCATCAATGCCCAAATCAGTGCCCATAGTGCTGTCAGTCAGTGCCTGCTCATCTAGGCACTGATGAGCACTGACTGGCAGCACTATGGGCACTGAGTGTGGGCACTGATGGTGCTGCCCATCAATGCTCATCAGTGCCGCCCATCAGTGCTCATGAGTGCCACCCGTCAGTGTCCATCAGTGCCATCCGCCAGTGCCCATCAGTGCCGCCTATCAGTGCCCATCAGTTCTGCCCGTCAGTGCCGCCTCTCAGTGCCCAGCAGTGCCACCTCTCAGTGCCACCTCTCAGTGCCCAGCAGTGCCACCTCTCAGTGCCCAGCAGTGCCGCCTATCAGTGCCGCCTATCAGTGCTCATCAGTGCCGCCTATCAGTGCTCATCAGTGCGGCATATTAGTACCTCCTCATCAGTGCCCATAAGTGCCACCTCATCAGTGTCCATAAGTGCCACCTCATCAGTGCCCATCAGTGCAGCCTATCAGTGCCCATCAGTGCCGCCTCATCAGCGCCCTTCAGTGAAGGAGAAAAATTTATTTTCAAAATTTACTCGCAGAAAATAAGAAAAAATTTTCTTTTTTTTGTAAAATATAAAAAACCCAGAGGTGATTACATACCACCAAAAGAAAGCTCTATGTGTGTGAAAAAAATGATAAAAATTTCATATGGGTACAGTGTAGCATGACCGCGCAATTGTCAGTCAAAGTGTGAGAGCGCTGAAAGCTAAAAATTGGTCTGGATGGGAAGGGGGTGTAAGTGCACAGTAGGCAAGTAGTTAAACAACTCACATATTTTATCCCTGTACCCAAAAGTCTTTCCTATTTTTCAATATATTTTCTATATTTTTTTTTTTTTATATGGTGACAATCTAATATACATTTTTATTCACTAAAGAAACTTGAAAAATATGAATAACAAACATACTGTGGCATCTTGTTATCCAGATAGTGTGTTTAATATATATGTGTTAGAATTTTGGCTGCACTTAAAAAGATAAAATAGGCCCAATACTGATACTTTGTTAAGTTATAACAAACATGGTATACTTATCTGCTTTGAGTAATGGTTTTGCACAGGGCAGCCCTGATCCTCCTCTTCTGGGGTTCCTCTCCGGGGCTCAAGGCCCCTCCCTCCTGTTGGGTGCAACTTGCTTTGGGATCACCAAAGCAGGCACACTCCCGAGTAATGACTCTGTGTGTCCATTCACACACAGAGCCATGGCTCGGCCCCACCCCCTTAATCTGCTTATTGGCTGTGATTGACAGCAATGGGAGCCAATGGCTCCCACTGCTGCCAAAAGCCAATCAAGGGTGCAAGTCCCCGGAGAGCCAAGGTTCTTGTGGACATTGCTGGATCGAGAGGGGGCTCAGGTAAGTATTGCTGCACACAGAAGGTTTTTTTCCTTCATGCATAGAATTCATGAAGGTAAAAAAACTTGTGCCTTTACAACCACTTTAATGTGCCTGAGTACATCAGAGCCTGCCTTATATGATGATGGTAGTATACTGGGGACTGCAATAGGTTTGGAAGGTAGAACTAAAGTTGTTTTTGATTAATCTTGGACTAGCACCTAATTAATTTTCTACTGTATGTGTGCATCCAGTAAGGCCATACATAGAGATGAAGAAAGTATTCGACTGAAACTGGGATTCAACCCAGGCCTAGTAGATTTGCAGTAAGTAAATCTGAACTTCTGGGAAAACTGATTTTCTCCACAGTGCTCTGGAAAAGAGGTCTTCCTGTCCCTGTAGTATTATTAAGTGAGGGAAAGATTAGAATTACATATTTAAAGAAAAACTCCACTTCCTAGAAAAAGTTAAAAGACTATTTTTTATTATTTTATTCTAAAAATTACTTGTGCATTATATAGTAGTCTCCAGATCATATAGATGCTATCATTTTCTAAAATTGTGACTTTTCCCAAGATCCTATAGACTTTATAATTTTCTAAAATGGTGACCTTTCCTGAGATCCTATAGACTCTATAATTTTCTAAAATTGTGACCTTTCCCGAGATCCTATAGACTCTATAATTTTCTAAAATTGTGACCTTTCCCGAGATCCTATAAACTCTATCATTTTCTAAAATTGGGACTTTTCCCGAGATCCTATAGATATAATTTTCTAAAATTGTGACCTTTCCCGAGATCCTATAGACTCTATAATTTTCTAAAATTGTGACCTTTCCCGAGATCCTATAAAGTCTATCATTTTCTAAAATTGGGACTTTTCCCGAGATCCTATAGTTATAATTTTCTAAAATTGTGACCTTCCCGAGATCCTATAGACTCTATCATTTTCTAAAATTGTGACCTTTCCTGAGATCCTATAGACTCTATTATTTTCGAAAATTGTGACTTTTCCCGAGATCCTATAGACGCTATCATTTTCGAAAATTGTGTCTTTTCCCGAGATCCTATAGACTCTATCATTTTCGAAAATTGTGACTTTTCTAAAGAAGCCACTTCCTTTTCCTGTGTTTATGTGGGGATTCTAATTTCAGACATCCCAGCAATAGCAGTTTTTATTTCTAGTGAGAAACTGTGTAAGGCTCATTCACCTCTAAAGGAATATAAATACTGCACCTTTTCTTACTAAAACAATGACACTGCTCTTGTGGTTATAATGAAGGTAGACCCTTGAAAAAAGGACATGATAAAACAGGCAGTAATTTCTTCAGAACAGAGAAGGTTATGAAACTGCAAAAAATGGTTTGATAAAATCTTTTAATGGATATAGCTAACATAGAGTTTGCTGTATTTTGAAAAGCAGAGGCTTACTTAAGTTATTAAAGACTCAAGCTTTTGGAGTGCCTTAAATCATTTTTTCAGGATTTATGCAATGAATAACAAAACATATGTTCCTGTAGCCACCTATTTATGCAGCAGAGGCCACAGCATAAATGATCTCAGAATGATGTTACTAATAGGAAATTTCTAATTACAGAAAGAGAGGATGGAATAGCAATTTAACTTCATACAAAAAATCTAAACTCTAGACTGTGTACTAAATAGGGACACAAATTTTATGTGCCAGTATTATTTTTTAACTCTCCCAATAAAGCCTGCTTTTTCTTAAGCCTTGATTAAAGGTATATGAACATTTCAAAAAGATTCTTATCCTCTCTCAGGTGGCAGTTTGCCTGACTTTGTATTTCTTACTCACCTGAAGTGATGTCAGCCTGAGCCGCTGACATCACATCTGGTTGACCCCTTATGTCACTTCCGGTTTCTCCCCTGATGTCATCTCCTGGTTTTGCATTGGGAATGGCATTGCAGTGTGTTTGCTTATCATATCCTGAGCTGTTTGTGTTGGTGCCTGCAGTCGGCACCCCAACATAAGAGTGCACTAATTTTAAATGTCAAGTATAACTTGACACCTCACAATGAAACTACTATACGATAGGAGTTTTTTTCTCCAGTTATAATACTCTAGGCTGATTATCATCAAAATGGTCTTGTGGAATCTGCATGCATCCCTCTGAACATATCTGGGTTTATCCATTATGCTTGCTGATTGCGCTGAAGTCTTAAATATCTGGTGAGTGCATAGTTTGCCCAAAGTCGTGAATCACTGTATTTAAAGAAGAATTGAATTCACATTGTCATTCATTCCAACACACAGGGATTGGGTAATCAATTAATTGACAAATGTCAAGCCTCAAGGGTACAAACAGGAAAATGTTGACGTGTTTCACACGAACACAGCGTGCTTGTTCACACAGTGATTGGATCTACGAAAATGGATGGACATTTGTATGGACATTTTGTATGCACAAATATTTTATGGACACTATGTATTTACAACCACTTTTTGGGTATTTATGTACTTATTTATTATGATTGGTTTATTTATTTTGTTCTATGAGATTAGGACCTGTTTTTATTTACTTATTTTTATCACAGTGTTTTTGCACTTAAAGGGGCAGCTCTCTCTATTTTGTTTTTTTCTCAAAGGTTGGTGCCCTCTTATTAAACATTTAAAGGTAAGTATCAGTGGTTGCGGGAGGGAGGGGGGCAGTGTCTCTAACATGCATGTAGTGAGGCAATGCAGTGGACATATGTGAAGTAGGTTACTTCTTCTTTTATTAAGCATTTCATTTAAAATGAAGCACCTAAGGGCCCATTTAAAATTATGTGTTGCAGTAATATGCAGTAAAATATGTACCATGGTGCATTGTGGTGCACCCCAATGCACTATTATAGTTGTAAGAAATGTGCTCATACTGCAGTGCACCAAAATACATAGGATGTGCATTTTGTTGCAAAAAAAGGATCATGTAGGTTTTTGTCTGCATTGAAATGCTTTGACTGTGCATTTAAAATTAATAGTATTTCAAGACGCAAAATACCCAACATGTGTACGGTAACACAACAAAGCTTAAAAGTGTGAATCTAGCCTAATATATTATCCTAAACCTCAAAAGTGTGCAGGAATATGCAATGATTGTAGTGCAATATGGGGCTGATTTGTAATGGAGGACACTGAAATCATTTACACGCCATACACAACTTTTATAAGGTCCAGAAGGCTTGTAAGTAAGCCACATTAGAACTCTTCCGAAAAAATGTACATCAGATATATTTATCATGTCTGGTCTCTAACAACTCATAAGTTCATCATATGATAAATGATTTACTGGTTGTTGGAGCCTTGTCCTTTGGGAAATATAGATTTACCCAGGATCCTTGGCATTAACGATGTTTCCACTAGGATGAGGCTGAGAATGTGCATGTCACCTTGGAGACTTATGTTTTAGGACAGAGTAAGGGCATCCCTCAGCACAGAGGCATGAAACATCTTAGCATAAAGTATCCAAATGACCGTCAACCAATTCACTAATGTTTTCCTTTTTTTTTTTTTATCGGATGATTCATGTCCTGTCCTGGGGTAGGAACACTTTCTCCCATATATATCTATGGAAGAGCAGCATTAAACCTTGTTCACTTCTGATTTGGGCTACAAAACGCCCCCTTCTCATCTCCATAATATAGAGGAGGTGTTCTGTTGTCAATAAAGCATATCTTGGCAGAGCTGATAATACAAGGACAAATTAGAGCTGCCAGCTGCTGGTGCAGCTACATTTTCTTTCCTCTGGACCGGGTGAAAATAGGGGTGTGTTGTAGGTGTGATGGAGTATTTTATTATGCTAATCAAAACCACCTTTAATGCCAGCCATTATATTTCCATATGACAAGGTTTTACAATCTGTAAACTGGCATATTCTTTAGCAGAACAAAATTATGATTTAATAGATACCAAATATTACAGGTCTATAATATGCATGTCTCCAAGGATAACTCAAGCGTTTTACCAGCCTTCAGGACCTTGTATTATAGTCGTGTTTGGTGTCAGAGATGTACAGTCTAATAACCAATTTTTAGGAAGAAAACTCAATTAGTGTAAAAATTTATGGAATATGCACAAAGTCTGACTATAGAAAGTTAGGCAATAGACCAGCATAGGTCAATACCCTAGCCTCCCAGATGTGTATTCCTAAAATTTCATGTCAGACCATTTATGACAGAACCTCATCTGAAGTCCTTTAAAGCTCCCTAAAGACAGTTAAGGTTGATGATGCTCGCATTCAATTCAAGTGAATAGTTTTTTTGTGAAATGATCTGTCTTTCTTGGCTGTTAAAGTTTAGACACAGGATTTTAATCTGAACATGTTGTTACCAACTTTTGAATTTTGGAAAAAATGAGGGTGGTTTTGTGTTCAGCACCCCCTTCCCTATTCTCCCCACACAGTTTGGGGTTTGGTAGATCTCATTATCATCACACTATTAACGTAGCTTGTCTAAGATGAATTATATACTGTATGTTACTACTACTTCTTTGTATTCTTTAAATCAGAGGATTCTTTTTTCTATTATTCAAAATTGTAAAAGCCTTGCCTTTTCCATTATTTTTCAGTTCTATTATTTTAGATTTATATATTTTCCAGCATATTCCAACACTTTCTAAATCCATATTAGTTCAGTCAAGAAGCTATTCTGTGACTTCACAAGGGCATCCTAATCCAAGCATTCTGTGCTGATGTTTCATACTAGCAGCATAGTAGAGCACAAAAAAAAAATAAATAAAAAAAAAAAAAAAAATATATATATATATATATATATATATATGTAGATATATATATATAGAGTATATATATATATATAGAGTGTATATATATATATATATATATATATATATATATATATATATATATATATATATATATATATATATATATATATATACACACACAGTATATAGACATTGCTTATAGCTACCAATGCTATATGTATTTTAATTTTCTGGGTAGAACTTGGCCAATAATATCTAAAATATGACCACTTCTTTCAGGCAATACATCACATTTCTCAAAACTAGTTTTTATAAAGGGCGAATTAATACATTAATCAGTTGCTGCCAGTGGTTATTACACTGCTTCCTGTGTGATCAAATGGAGAAAATAATTAATGCCAAGAAGTAGAGGATCTGTCAAAGTTCTAGATGAAGTGATGTTACTACACCCTAATACATAAAATCTGCTTGAGCTATGTTTTATGTATATGACATAATGCAGTTACATATACTCACACTTATTTTAGGTAATGAATACTAATAAAAAATAGAATGTGGGATATAATATTGTTCGTTGTCATGCTACTACCTGATCTTTTAAAGTAATTGGATACAAATTATACAATTATGTAAGGTATAAACGTAATTGCTACTCAAAATGTTTTTCATCCTAGCTGTTGACAGTGTTGAAACTGATGACTTTTACTTTTATGTATGTTTACTTTTATATATGGTTCGGTAAGTTGTCTTTCTAGTTATAAAAATATTTTAATAATCTGATCAAAAAGATCTTCATAGGTGAAAACTGCTCCTTCAAATCTATAGGTAGTCTTTGATGTATTGGTTTGCATCTTTGCTCAGGTCTTTCACTTGAAAACCAGCATTTTCTTAAGTAATACACAAATTATGAAAATAACCAATCATCATGACAGGTCATAGCCCAAGATGAAGTGATGAAAAACAGGCAGAAAATTGTGATGAGACCTTAGATTTTTGATGTATAGTGGGTTACGTTAAATAAGAAGTAAACTGAGGAAAGGCATTTAAGAGGGCAAAAATACATTGACGCAGGGTCATGATAACAGATCAAATGAACGTGCCAAAAAAAGCATAAGCAAAGGAAAAAAAAATAAAATATGCACATGATGAAAGATGGACTAAAAGATACTCGTTTGTTCAAATACTTAACTTACAGTTTAGACTGTGATGTATTTTTTATGTAAAGAACATTGCATTGGTTGGTCAAGCTCCTAAAATGTTGGCTCTTTATTTAATTTCGTAACTGAAAAAAGAGATATAAAAAAGCATCTGGGTTTGAAACTGAAATTTCATGTATTCCAACAAATGTAAACACTGTAAAAGGTGTCATATTATGTCTAAATATATCTATAAAATCATCACTCAATAAAACCAAAATCATCACAATTTCTTCTGAAGAAATGGAAATTCTTTCTTCTTCCTGCCAGCTGGGTGATTGTGCTTCTAACGCGTGGCTACCCACCCCCATTTTTTTAATAGTCTTCACTAAGGCTGGCCATACATGTTCAATTCTCTTGTACAATTTTCCTTTAGATTTACCATAAACTACATAGTGCAAGGGCCTACCTAATTGTATACAATTGAAAGTTGTTTAGTTTTGACCTTATATTATATGGTTTTTGGTAGATCTAAAGAAGATCAAGAAAGTAGTACAAGAAAGTTGAACATGTATGGCCAGCCTAATTTTTGGGTAACCCATGACTGAACCTAGTTAGAAAAGCTTATCAATCTCAAAGGGCTTCTGAAAATCCCCATGTAACTGAGGTCCAGTGCCCCCCCCCCCCGCCCCCCACGCACACACACAGTCTTTCATAGTTATTAGGGGAACATCACTGTTAGAAAGGTTTTTACTTTTTGTTGTTGGTTTTAGTTGGTTCATAGAACTCTGTGCTCCCTAATATTTGTTAAAACGGGCATGGTTGTTGGTCCAAGAAGGGCTGGTATGAATATGTCAAAAACTGCTGATCTACTGGGATTTTCACGTACAACCATCTCTAGGGTTTACAGAGAATGGTCTGAAAAAGAGAAAATATCCAGTGAGCAGCAGTTGTGTGGACAAAAATGCAGCGTTGATGTCAGAGGTCAGAGTAGAATGGGCAGACTGGTTCAAGATGATAGAAAAGCAACAGTATCTCAAATAACCACTAGTTACAACCAAGGTATGCAGAATGCCGTCTCTGAATGCACAACACATCGAACCTTAAAGCAGATGGGCTACAGCAGCAGAAGACTATATCGGGTGCCACTCCTGTCAGCTAAGAACAGGAAACTGAGGCTACAATTCGCACAGTTTTACCAAAATTGGACAATAGAAGATTGAAAAAATTGTGCCTGGTCTGCTGAGTCTCGATTTCAGCTGCGAAATTTAGATGGTAGGGTCAGAATTTGGTGTAAACAACATGAAAGCATGGATCCATTCTGCCTTGTATCAAAGGTAAATGCTGGTGGTGGTGGTATAATGGTGTGGGGTACATTTTCTTGGCACATTTTGGGCCCCTTAGTACCAGCTGAGCATCGTTTAAACACCATGGCCTACCTGAGTATTCTTGCTGACCATGTCCATCCTTTTATGACTACAGCATACCCATCTTCTGATGGCTACTTCCAGAAGGATAATACACCATGTCACAAAGCTTAAATCATCTCACCACTGGTTTCTTGAACATGACAAAGAGTCAGCTGACAAATCTGCAGCAACATCGTGATGCTATCATGTCAATATGGACCACAATTTCTAAAGAATGTTTCCAACATTCCATGCAACGAAAAATGAAGGCATAAGGGCTTCCGTCCTCGTACTATCAAGGTGTACCTTACTAAGTGACTGGTGAGTATATATATATATATATATATATATATATGCATATATATTATAACTACCGTTTTTCTTTCATCATCACATAATCCTTGTTCTCACCGACATACATGGATTGGAAATTCAGCCACTTCAGCAGAGACGGGTAAAATTTTGATCCATGTATGGGCAGGCTGGTTGTACATAAGTCCATCTACCCATTGACTTCTGTACAACCAGCCTGTCGGGTCTTTTGCAGAACGATCAGTGCCATCAGTTTTAGCCAGCAGCACTGATCAGACCTCCCACTGTCAAAACACAATAGAACAGCAGGAGTAATTCCCTCATCCACTTCAAATATGTGGATAAATTAAAAAATGATTAACATATGGCCAGCTTTACAGAGCTAGGGGTAGAGAAACAGCATTACACTGATTTTCCCAGTGAATGGCTGTGCATGGGAATGTTTCAGCAGAAGTCCTGACCATTGGAGGACAAACAGGCTGAAAAACTGACCACGCTGAGATAGATGTGCTCTCATGCCTAGCGAGGTCAGTCTGAAATAGGAAAGCAAGGGGGACTGGCAGGAAAACCAGTTTTTTTACACAAAGGAAGCAATGCAAAGAGAACAGGATACTTTTTAACACAAGAGGGGAGGAGCCTACAATGGCCTGTATAGGGAGCTCTTACTAGGAGCTCCAGGCGGCTGTAAAGCGGTCTGTGACTGGTGGTGCGGGGACGGCCGGAGACAGCCAAGAGCGATGAGCCGACGGTATCCGGAGACACTCTGGGACTCCTGGTAAAAGAGCCGTGAAGCCGCAGGAGAGGGGAGACTTGACTGGAGGACCGGAGACTGAGAGGGAAAGGTTGAGACCAGACATTTGCAGATGTAGTGGTCCTGGCTGAGACAAGGAATTGAAGTGGAACAGCCAAAATGCCCATGGACTCTTACCGATCTAAACAACCTTGCTGGAGGTAAATTGAACCCCCCAATGCTTGGTATCCATTTTTTGGCAGACACCCCTGCAGAGTGGTGAGTGGATATTCCTCCATTTTCTTTTCTTAATTACCGTGGTTGACTTTGCATAGCACTGACTGCCCACTGAACTCAATCAGAGATTGAGGGGGGAGATTGAAGCACCTCAGGGGTCTGCAAATTAAGGGGGCTGAATAATTAAATAACAATTAAAATATATAACCATGAGAGGTAAAACAACACAAGGAGGCATGACAGCAAAATCACCTAAGATTAGCTCAAGTCCTGGAACAATTAAAAAATACATGACACAAGATAATGGCCCAGATAAGCAAAAAATAGAAAAACAACAGGGTTCCCGCGTAAGACAAGCAGAGGTAAAGGAAAAAAGTGGACCAGATAGGCCATCAATGGTATAAACACTCTGGGACAACCAGGAGTGGGACAGGATTTAGAGAGTGATCCGAAGATGGACCAGACTGTTGAACAAAATAGGGATGCCCAATTACCCACAAAAGTTGAAATGGCGGCTATGTTTGCGACACTGGAAAAATCTTTAAAATCTGAAATAGGGGCACAAACATAATTACCTGGGCCACATGCTGTGACGTGTTGAAGATATGGAAATAAGATAAGAAAGTTATACACAAATAGTAAACGAGCTAAAAGGAGAAATGGAAAACCTAAAAAAAGATCAGAGGAACCTGGCATATAAACTGGAAGACCAAGAAACAGAATAGAAGGAAGAACTTGAGAATATGAGGCCTACCAGAGCCTACACCTGGAGAGGATCTAGCAGGCAAAATGAGGAAAATTTTCCATCCATTATTATTCAGAGGAGAAGCAAAACAGATAAAAATAGTAAGAGTACACCAGATTAGAAGATCAAAAGGTATTATAGCGGAAGCCTCAAGAGACGTAAATACAAGATTCCAGAATTATGAAAAAAAAAGCCCAAATTTGGGAGTGCTTGAAAAATAAGGTACCAGTAAAATATGAAGATGTCAATCTTCAGATCTTTACAGACTTGGCACAGGAAACACTAAGAAGAAGGAGATATTTGAAACCACTCTTGGAGCTTATGGAATAAGGTATAACTGGGGTTTCCCAGTTTGTCTGACATTATCGGAAGAACTGCAGGGCTTCTGTGAAATATTGGAAATTCCCGTACCAGATATAGTAAGCTGGGCCGATGATAAGATAGGTGGAAAAAGACAAGAACAGGAACATTGGCGATTGACCTCCAAAAAAAAAAGGAACTGAATTGTGAACTGGAATAGAAAAACAGGCAAAGAGAACTGCTTGGAAAGGATCCTGTTGGGGGGGGGGGGGTAGGAGTAAGGGAACTTAGGATGGCGATCCTGGCTTCTAGCGAGCCCCTTGTCTCACTCCCCCAAGTAAGTGGGTACAAGATTAACAGGCGCAAGGGATAGAGCACCACCCAACAGCAAAAAGAGTAAACAGGCAGAGAAGTGCCCAAGAGGAATAACATAAACTACTCTAGGATCACAAGATTATCAAAATACATGTTGCCAAGACAGGGAGGGACAGGGGGAGGGAGGAGGGAAGAGAGATAGTGAAAGGGGGGGAAGGGTTTGGTACAGGGGCAGAAGAGGGAGGGGAGGTACGGGGAGGGGGAATGGGATTTAGGGGTAAGGAGGGGGAAGTTAAGGAAAAGTAAACCAAGCACAAAACTCGTAAAATTATTTGTTGATGTTGTCTCCCCTTCTGATTTCTATGTTAAGCCCCCCTATGCGATCCTTAGAAAATGCTCCAGTACCCCTATTTGGTTTAGATTGAGGGTGGAGGAGAAAAGAAATAAAGCACAGGAGGGAGGAGAAAGAGAAACAAAATGAATACCCTAAATTTCTTAACATACAATGTAAGAGGGCTAAACACGCCAAATAAAAGACATAAGGTACTAGAAGAAATTAGATGTTACTTGGCCGGTGTAATATTCTTACAGGAGGCACACATAGCACAAGATACAAATGTGAAGTTTTATTCAAGACATTACCCAGTCTGGTACTATGGAGACTCACCAACTAAGAGAGCAAAGGTGTAGCAATTGGCCTGGCAAAGGATGTAAGGTTTGTTTTGGAGGATAGGTTGGTTGACCTAGAAGGACAGTATATATTTTTGAGGGGTCAGCTGCAGGGAATGAAATGTACTGTTGCAAATGTATACTGTCCAAACAAAAATGCAAAGGGATGTCCAAATAGAGTATTGTAGAAGTTGGAGCAGTTTAAAAAAGGTAAATTTATAATGGCAGGAGATTTTAATTTCTGCATGGATCAACTTTGTACATCTCGTGCACAGTTGACAGGAAGTCACTAGCTTAGGGCGGTGAAAAAGAAAAATGATTCCACTGTCAACTAGTGGACGTGTGGAGAGTCCAACACCCTAGGGAGAGAGACTACTCCTTCCACTCCCCTGTGCACGGGATTTACTCAAGATTGGATTATATTATGGTAGGGCACAGAATGCTAGAATCTGTTGTTAATACATCAATAGGCATTATGACACTATCAGACCACGTTCCAATAACTATGAAAATAAAACTTACAGGACCCCAGAAAAATACAAATACTTAGAGGATCAATGAAGAACTGATACAAGATGTAGAAATAGGAAAAAAGATAGGAAACGAACTGGAACAGTATTTTTTTGTGTGATGAAACCCCAGATATATCAGATGCTATGATATGGGAGGCCCATGAGGTATATATTAGGGGTGTCTTGATCTTGATAGGCACCAGGAAGAAAAAGGAAAGAACCATTAATATAAATAAATTAATAACAGAAATACACGAATTAGAACAGAAGCATAAAAGTACGTAGGGATACAACAAGCTATAACATTAAAAAGGGATAAATTAAAAGAACTAATGGAAGAAGAGATAAGACGGGTCTTTAGTAGAGTTGCTAGAGAAATATATAAATGGGGGAATAAGCCAGGAAAACACCTAGCAAGAATCTTAAAGAATAAAAAGTTGATTAATTATATAGAAAAAATAAAAAACAACAGAGGAGAAATGGTACACTCAACAACAGAAATAGCTAAGGCATTCCATAGTTTTTATGGTGCTTTATATACAGTGAGGCAAAAGGGGTCACATGAAGTAGAACAAAAAAGAAAACAAAATATAAAAAAACATATAAAGGATGCAAAATGACCTAGAATATCAGTAGAAAAACTGCAAGCATTAGAGGTACCAATCTCGCAGCAGGAGAGGCACTTAAAAACTCAGTGACAGGAAAGAGTCCAGGACCCGATGGGTTATAGAAAGGTTAAGGAAATATTAGTGCCAAAACTGTGTGCATAAATGAAATAACGGTAAAACCAAAAGAAGGGAAGGATGCAACCCTGTGCTCGAGTTATAGGCCAATAGCGTTATTAAATGCTGATATAAAATTATGTACAAAAGTTCTAGCAACTAGATTAAAAGACCAAATGCTGAAAGGATTCCTTCAGACCAGACTGGATTCATCCCAGGCAGAGAACGGAAAGATAATGGGATTAGAACGTTACTTATATTACATAAATATAGAGGCAATAAAACCCAATCAATCAATTGATGCTGAAACAGCCTTTGACAGAGTGGACTGGGAGATTATGCTGGAAACAATAGAAGATCTGGGTATAGGACCTAGGATGAATCAATGGGAAGGAGAACTCTATAGGATTCCGACAGCTTTGGTTAAGGTGAATGGAAATTTTTCACCCCTTTTTGGAACGTCTAATGGGACGAGACAGGGTTGCCCGCTTTCATCCCTGTTGTTTGTCCTGTCTTTGGAACCATTAGCCACCATACAGAAAAGCATAGATATAGGGGGAGTAAAGGTGGGAGACGAACATCATAAGGTAACAGCATATGCTGATGATGTCCTATTCTATATTACCAATCCTAGAATATCTCTTCCAAATGTGATAAAAGAATTAAAAAAATATGGGTAATTATCAAATTTTAAGATTAATCCACTAAAGTTAAACATTTTAAATGTTGGGTTAAGCAAAAGAGAAGAACTAGCTCCGCAGAAGGAATTTTCATTCACATGGGCAAAAACAGAATTAAGATATCTAGCGATAAACGTAACCTCTTCTCTAAAGAGCCTATATCAGGCCAACTATATTCCTATGCTAAATGAGATTAAAGCAGATATTTTAAAAAATGTCAATACGGCCACTTTCATGGGTGGGCCAAATAAACATGGTCAAGATGGTAATACTGCCCAAAATTTTTTAATAATTTCAAATGTTACCAATAGCGATCCCACAGACATATTTTAAATTAGTTAAAACTATGATATTAAAGTTCATTTGGCAGGGAAAGAAGCCAAGAATACAGTACTCGATACTCGGTAAAGACAAATCACAAGGGGGGCTAGCAACACCAGATTTTAAAAGATACTAAGCTGCAGTTATAATTTCATGAATGATAGAGTAGACAAAAAAATTCAGAAGCAAAAAAGAGTTCAGAATGAAAACACACTAAATAGAACACAGCTGAGCAAGAATATCTGGATCCCACCAAAATATAGGGAAACACAAGAACTTGTACACAAAATGACTAGAGTTGTGTATAAGATATGGGACATAACATATAGACAGGCTGAATGGAAATATAACTCATGACTGTTACCATTAGAAGGCACAAAAATTTTTGCACCAGGGAATGAGACACAATTTGGTAATTGGATTAAGAACACGCAGTTAAAAGACATTATACAAGGAGGAAAGATAAGGTCATATCTCAAACTAAAAATTAAGGGGGGGAAACATGTCTCTAAATGAATGGAGATATTTTCAGTTAAAGCATTTTGTGGGATCCCTATCACAGCCCATTAGATCCGAAAAGGATTTGAATCTAGTGGAAAAATGATGTAACACACGAACAAAAGTATAACATAGCATTTCTCAGTTATATAAAATGCTTACTGGGATGATGGGTCTGAAAAAACCTCCATTCAAGAAAACATGGGAAAAAGAGATAGGAACACAATTAAAATAACAAGATATAAACAAAATACTAAGTGCTGCCCATAACTTTGCGGTAGATGTAAATACTATCAAAATTAACTATAAATGTCTGTCGAGATGGTACATAAAACCAGTAAAAGCACAGAAATGTCAACCAGAGAAATCCCTACTATGTTGGAAGGGATGTAACATGAAGGACACAATGATCCATGTTTAGTGGGAATGACCCAAGGTCTGTGAGTATTGGCAGAAGGTGCAACAATACAGTATATAAGGGAAATTACAGTAGATATCATCGACGATCCATGGGTTTGTTTATTTAATAAAACCGACAAGTCAAAAAAGCAATAAAAAAGTACAATAGTACCAAATTTTTTAAATGCAGCAAAGGGGGCAATTCCAAAAAAATGGTTAGAACTGGAAAGCCCAACACTAAGAGACTGGTTTAAAAGAATTGATTACATTTATAATATGGAGTACCTACCTAGTAGAGAGGAATATAAGACAGAGTTTCTTGAATATATGAGAAAAATTGGTGGATTTTAAAAATACTAGTAAATATTTAGAAATTTGGGTGGAGTAGGAGAGGAAGAAGGGTAGTAAGGGTAAATGGAGACAAAGGGAAGAGGCACATAGGAGGAATAGACGAGTAATAAACTAGGGGGAAAATAAGAGGGGGGGATCAAGGGGGGGGGGTGATTTGTACTACTGCTTTAATACCCTTTTTTATGTATTTTTGTACTCCTAACTTATTTTGAAATTCAATAAAATTTAAATTAAAAAAAAAGGATACTTTTTTAACACAAGTACATGGTACAACAGGCACCAAACATTAAGATGAAATGTTGCGGTAAAATATTCTTTAACTGCAAAGATATGTGTAAAACATATTTATTTTCACAGTTAAGTTGAAGACTTTAAATGATTCTTCAGGATGTGTTTGGTGTTTTTTTTTCTTGCTTCAAATGCTGGAGAGCAATAAAGAATCTAGGATTTACTAATGTTGATAGTACCAAAGAGTGGTTTAGTACACATGTACTGTACCTGATTTGAAAATCTGTTCCATACTAGTGTTGTAGACATAATTTAAAGGGACTTTGTTTCTTTGCCTTTTCGGATCCACTTATGCTCACCTTCCTCATGGTCCCCTGCTGCTTGGTTTCTCCAATACAATATTTTTGGTGTTTCCTATGTCTTCTACCTTCTGTTATTTGGTCACAGCTTCTAAAGTTCAAGTCCTCCATAATACAAACTTTCACTATTATTTATTTATTTTTTTTTCACAAAAAGGTGCTTTATTGAGATAATAAAAAATATTAACAATAGAACAAAATAAATGTCAAAGTCATTAACATAGCACAAATAATATCACACGTTTGTCATTCATGCCTAAACTGCAACTGAGCGAAATAAGGCTCATGAAAAAGGTATAATCTTTACAAAATATCAAATAGTGCAACCAAGACAGAGTAGAATTAAGTAAAGCAGCTTAAGGGCGTGTGTATGCGAATATTCTGCAGGAAACTGTCAATGCTTATAAAATATCAACTACTAAGTAGGACAGTAATCACCATGAAAGAAAGAGGGGCATGGTGACAATTGAGAAAGAAGGAGAAAGAGAAAAGTTGGAAAAGAGAAGGAAGTAGAAGAAAAGAAATGGAGGGAGGGTGGGAGGGGGAGGGAAGGCATAGGGAAAGGAGGGATAGGTAGAGGGACTTGTTTCAGTATTATGATTCTCAGGTTCTATGAGGTACTCAAGCTCAGCAAGTGGTAAGTTGGTGATAAGGTTTAATCTATGAAAGGAAGGGGTGTGGTCTTATTGTTAGTTGCCTACTTTATCCGGTGGATTTCAATTTGTCATATTCTTGAGACACCGAAAAAAGTGTCCAATTAGCCCACAATTCACGGAAGGGTTTGTGACGTTCCAGTTTTAGAGCAATAGTTTTTTCCATCTCGTAAATTTAGTCCATTCTCAAAATCCAGTCTCTGATTTGAGGGACTTCAAGTGAATTCCACTTCAGTGGAATTAAACTTTTGGCCGAATTCAGGAGATGGCGAACAAGAGAGCGCTTGTAGTTTTTATAGGACATAGCGTTTATATGCAATAGGAAGGTAGCAGCATCGAATTTTAGATCTGCCCCAGTGATATGTCTGATCCAGTGGGCATCAGAGCTCCAGAACGGGACAAGTTTGGGGCAGGAACACCATATGTGTAAAAATGTACCCTGATTTCTCCCACATCTCCAGCAAGAATCAGTGAGCTTGGGGTACCATTGTTTCAATTTAACTGGAGTCCTGTACCACTGTGTGCGAATTTTAAAGGCAGTTTCCTGCATTCTAGTACTTAGGGAGCATTTATGCGAAAATATGCACAACTTCCTCCATTGAGCTTCAGAAATTTGTAAACCAAGATCTTTTTCCCAAGTCTTTTGGTAGGGATCCAGTTGATTTTGGGGGTGCTTGCATAGCCATTTGTACGCTAACGATGTGTCTCTTCTCATCGGAGTCCCCAATAAGCAGCATTTCTCAAAATCGGAAAGGTCCCTGGTGAACAGTGATTTGTGCTTGCTATTATGAAGGAAGTCGTGTACCTGCACATAGTTCCACAAAGTCAATATTTCTTACTTCCTTTGTGTAGCACGGGTTATTTTTATTTGCCACTGTTCCATATCCACTAGCAGATGGCAGTCTAGGTTTAATGGCTATTAAAATAACCATTTGGCAAACTATGAAAGGGGAAAACATCAATATTTCCTTCAATATAAAGATTTTTCTCTCCATCTCACGGTTATCCCAGTGCATGTTATAAATCATTAGTATCAACAAAAAGCAGTTCCATAGGGAAATACATCTGCATTCTCAGAAACATCAACAACCCAGCATGAAAGGGGCGCAAAATTGACATCCTTACTGTGCACTGTGACTTACTTATTTTATAAGCTGAACTCCAGGTAGCTATATAAAATCCATTTAATTTAAAAAAAGAAATTTAGCCAGTCACTTCAAGTGTACCTACTGTTATTGCCCAAGAGTCCTTTCTACTTTTTCACAGAGTTATTTACATGTATTAACCAGCTGATCACAGGAAGATTTACCTCCCTTCCAGACCAGGCCATTTTTTGATATACTGCGTTACTTTAACTGACATTTGCTCGGTCGTGCGACGCTGTACCCAAATATAATATGTTCTTTTTTTTCACCACAAATAGAGCTTTCTTTTGGTGGTATTTGTTGAAAAGTGAAATAAGGTGCGCGAAAAACTAAATTATATTACAGTGGCAGCAACTGAGACTCCAACCGTGATGAAGTGAATATGAATAGGAAAATGGATAAGTGCGCTCAGTAATATAGGTGAGAAATATGCATCAAAGTATATAAATGAATAAATGTGAGCAGTATATGCCAACAAATGTTGAATTAAATATATATAAATCACGCATGACTAAAACCAAGTTCATAAAGTTCAAACAAATGAGTGACTGTTAAGATCTTCTTCGTGATTAAAGTGAAAAGGTGATTTGAATATGGATTTGCAGACTCCAATTCCCCCAACAGCACCACGTGAAGGCTGATATTGTGATGGTACCCTTACCAGCTCCTCCTTATCATGCAATCAAAACGTCAAGAGCAAAAGTCAGTGGAACAGGGTGTCTTTTACAAGCCAGATCAATCACCTCATGGAATATTGGTGATTAGACTCTTACCGAATACTTAGATTTCATGTGCTATGTACTGGATATTCACAGGCAACCGCAAATTCCATGGCCCTTGTAGTGTAGATATTCTACTCTGCACGCTCCTGCTAGATCCCCTCCCTGTATTAATGTTTAGCCTCACCGGAGATATCTCTCCTGTACAGCTCCATCTTTCTGCTGAGATTTGGGATTCTCGGCTATTTCCGGTATTTGATCACCTCTGCGGTTTTTATTTTTTGCGCTATAAACAAAAAAAGACCCACAATTTTGGAAAAAAAAAAAATATATTTTTTACTTTCTGCTATAAAGCATATTCAATAAAAATATTGAAAAAAATCGAATTTCTTCATTCATTTAGGCAAATGTGTATTCTGCTACATATTTTTAGTTTAAAAAATGCCAATAAGCGTATATAGATTGATTTGTGCAAAATTTATAGCGTCTACAAACTATTGGATATTTTTATTTATTTAGTTATACTTTACTAGTAATGGCAGCGATTAGCGACTTATAGTGAGACTGCGATATTGTGGCGGACAATTTGGACACTAATGGGGGGATTTACTAAAACTGGAAAATGCAAAGTCCGCTGCAGCTCTGCATAGAAACCAATGAGCTTCCAGGTTTTATTGTCAAAGCTTAATTGAACAAGCTGAACTTAGAAGCTGATTGGCTACAATGAACAGCTGCAACAGATTCTGAGTGCTTTGGTTTTAGTAAATCTCCCCCTAACTGACACTTTTGACACTTTTTGGGGTCCATTGACATTATTACAGTGATCAGTGCGAAAAATATGCACTGTCACTGTACTAATGACACTGGCTGGGAAGGGGTTAACATCAGTGGTGATCAAAGGGTTAAATGTGTTCCTAGCTAGTGCTTGTGTACTGCAGGGAAGGTGATTTTACTATGGGAAGGCATAGATCCATGCCCCTGCTTTGCAAGAACACAGAATCAATGTCTTCCCTATTGACAGAATGGGGATCTGCCTTGTGTACATTGGCAGATTGCTGTTCTACCTGTGTACTAAACAATCGGCAGGTGCCACCGGACATCGAGTCCAAGTACCCACCACTGGGCTTCTGCTGTGTGTGATCACAGCGAGAGCGAGCCATCGGTGGCACGCATGTGTGCGCCCTACCCGGAAGAGCCAGACCATGCATATATACGTGATCCGGCACACAAACTACTATAGGGCGGTCAGTAAGGGGTTAAACACATGCATTTGCCCATGTTTTTATATTAGCTTCAAGCATTTCTAATGCACAATAATACTCAAATTGACAAATCAAGGGCTGGCATTCTGAGGAAGTCAGGGATTTATTGTTTTTTTTTTTTTTAATTTGAAAGTATTTTTATTAGAAAGTTTTCACAAGTTGTAACAATATGAGGAAAAATATGATAAATAAGGAATAGTAAAGTAATCAAGTCCAACATAGTAAAAGCTACATACACTGTGAACAAGGTTGTGACAAGAGATCCATTTACCAAATGACATAAAGATCAATAATGCAGTAATGCAAGTACTAGTGATATTTTAGAAGCATATGACTAGGGTTGAGCGGACACCTAGATGTCCGTGTTCGACGGGTTCGGCCGAACTTTAAAAAAAAGTCCGGGTCCGTGTCCCGGACTTTTACCGAACTTTTCCCGGACACCGAACCCCATTGAAGTCAATGGGGACCCGAACTTTAAGGCACTAAAATGGCTCTAAAACACCAAAGGAAAGGGCTAGAGTGCTGCAAATGGCAGCAAAACGTAATTAAGAGCATGGCAAGTGCTCTGCAAACAAATGTGGATAGGGAAATAACTTAAAACAACAAAAAAAAACAGAAAAATAAAACAATGTTCTTCTTCATCTCTGAAGGACGAGGCCCATATGGAGTAGGAGGGAGGTTGAGGTGGTGGTGGATGTGGCGGTGACATAGGCGTGCGCACAGGGTGTGCTGGGTGTGCCTGGGCACACCCTAATCACCTAGGGCACATAGCATTGCCAGTGAGGAGATGGGAAAGACCTCCCTGGGACCTGCTCTGCTCTATTTCTCCTTGCCTACAGGTACATGGCCCCGATACATTACTCTCCCTGCTGGCAAACACATGCATGTGTATTTCAACTTTGGGGTGCACACCTTAATGCAATAGGCTGCGCACACCTATGGGCGGTGTAGGTGGAAGCGGCGGTGGAGGAGGACCAGGGCCGGATTAACAGCATCATGGGCTTGGTGCTGAGGATTTTGAAGGGCCTTAGGGCCGTGCCTTGCCATGCACCCAGAGGAGGAAGGGTGCAGCCATGCATGCCTAATTCAACATGGGATGCTGTCTCTGAAGCCCATAAACACATCCATGCATCGCCAACTGTCCCTCCTTGTCCGGCCTTCACGCTGTGTGGGGAGGTTCTGAGGGTGCTGCCTGGGGAAGCGAGCATAGAAGCCAGACTTCTGTGTTTACAAGTGACAGAAGAGCGGTAACAGTGAATATGGCCAACCCGGGGCCTATATAAAAGGTAGGGGCCTGGAGCTGCAGCTCCAATAGACCCTACATTAATCTGGCCCTGAGGAGGAGGACGAGGTAGCCAACACTGCTTCTTTTCACAAATTTTAAATGAGGGTACACCCCAAAAGAGTGAGAAAGAGCAAAAATGGAACAATGGGTGGGTAAGGTCGGTATCCATTGCTATTCTGCATAAGGTACGGAAAAGTCCCGTGGGATCCATGCCTGGTTCATTTTAATGAACGTGAGCTTGTCCACATTGTCTCTGGACAGGCGGCTGCGCTTGTCTGTTATAACGCCCCCAGCCGTGCTAAATACCCGTTCAGATAATACACTGGCTGCAGGGCACGCCAGCACCTCCAAGGCGTAAAGGGCAAGCTCAGGCCATGTGCCCAATTTGGAGACCCAGAAGTTGAAGGGGGCAGACCCGTCATTCACTACATGTAGGCGTGTGCACACATACTGCTCCACCATGTTGGTAAAATGCTGCCTCCTGCTAAGACGTTCCATCTGAGCTGCTGGTGCTGCTGTTTGTTGTGGCGTGCTGACAAAGCTTTTCCACATTTCGGCCATGCTAACCCTGCCTTCTGAGGTGCTGGCGGTGCCCTGGTTGCGTTGGCGACCTCCTCCTCCTCCTCCTCTGCCTTGTGCTTCCACTGTGGCCCCGCTGTCAGATGGGAATGCCAGCAGCATGGCGTCTACCAGCGTGCGCTTGTACTCGCGCATCTTGCGATCGCGCTCCAGTGAGTGAATTAAGGACGGTACGTTGTCCTTGTAACGGGGATCCAGCAGCGTGGCCACCCAGTAATCAGCACAAGTTAGAATGTGGGCAACTCGGCGGTCGTTGTGGAGACACTGCAGCATGTAATCGCTCATGTGTGCCAGGCTGCCCAGAGGCAACGAAAGGCTGTCCTCTGTGGGAGGTGTATGGTCCGTGTCCTCTGTATCCCCCCAGCCACGCACCAGTGATGGCCATGAGCTGGCCTGGGTGCCACCCTGCTGTGAACATGGTTCCATCTCCTCCTCCAGCTCCTCCTCCTCCTCATCCTCCTCATCCTCCAGAACTGTGCCCCTGCTGGACAATTGCGTCCCTGGCGTTTGCGTGTGCAGGAACCCACCCTCGGAGCCCCTTGCGAATGACTGCCCTGAAAGCCTTGGAAATGTTACCTCTTCATCCTCCTCCTCCTCCTCATCCTGTGCCACATCCTCTTCCATCATCGCCCGAATTGTTTTTTCAAGGAGGCATAGAAGTGGGATAGTTAAGCTGAGAACGGCGTCATTGCCACTGGCCATGTTGGTGGAGTACTCAAAACAGCGCAACAAGGCACACAGGTCTCGCATGGAGGCCCAGTTATTGGTGGTGAAGTGGTGCTGTTCCGCAGAGCGACTCACGCGTGCGTGCTGCAGCTGAAACTCCACTATGGCCTGCTGCTGCTCGCACAGTCTTTCCAGCATGTGCAAGGTGGAGTTCCACCTTGTGGGCACGTCACATATGAGGCGGTGAGCGGGAAGGCCGAAGTTACGCTGCAGCGCTGCCAGGCGAGCAGCAGCAGGGTGAGAACGCCGAAAGTGCGCACAAACGGCCCGCACTTTCTGCAGCAGCTCTGACATATCGGGGTAGTTTTTAAGGAACCTCTGCACCACCAAATTCAGCACATGCGCCAGGCAAGGGATGTGCGTCAAACCGGCTAGGCCCAGAGCTGCTATGAGATTTCGCCCGTTATCGCACACCACCAGGCCGGGCTTGAGGCTCGCTGGCAGCAACCACTCATTTGTCTGCTGTTCCATGCTCCTCCACAACTCCTGCGCGGTGTGTGGTTTGTCCCCCAAACAGGCAAGTTGTAAAACTGCCTGCTGTCGTTTACCCCTGGCCGTGCTGAAGTTGGTGGTGAAGGTGTTACGCTGTCTGGATGAGGAGGCGGTAGAGGATGAGGAAGCGGAGTAGGAGGAGTTAGGAACAGGAGGCAAACTGAAGCGCCCTGCAATCCTCGGAGGTGGAAGGACATGCGCCAAATTGCTATCCGCCTCAGGCCCATCCGCCACTGCATTTACCCAGTGTGCCGTTAGGGAGATATAACGCCCCTGACCGTGCTTACTGGTCCACGTATCCGTAGTTAGGTGGACCTTGGCACAGATGGCGTTGCGCAGTGCACACCTGATTTTTTCCCCCACTTGGTTGTGCAGGGAAGGGATGGCTTGCCTGGAAAAGTAGTGGCGGCTGGGCACGACGTACTGTGGGACAGCCACCGACATAAGGTTTTTAAAACTGTGCGTCTCCACCAGACGGAATGACAGCATTTCAAAGGCCAATAATTTTGAAATGCTGGCATTCAGGGCCAGGGATCGCGGGTGGGTAGGGGGGTACTTCCTCTTCCTCTCAAGTGTTTGGGAGATGGAAAGCTGAACGCTTCCACGGGACATTGTGGAGATGGTTGTTGGTGACCCAGGTGGTGGTGTTGCTGACAGATCGTCTGTTTGCGGGGTGGCAGGTGCCGGTATCACTACAGATGTGGCTGGAGCGGCCGAGACTGCAGCAGAAGAGGAAGCAGGATGAGCCAGAGACGTTTCTTGGTTTTGAAGGTGTGTACTCCACTGCAGCTCGTGCTTTGCACTTAGATGCCTGATCATGCAGGTTGTGCTCAGGTTGAGAAGGTTCATGCCTCGCTTCAAGCTCTGATTGCACAGGGTGCAAACCACTCGTGTCCTGTCATCAGCACATTTTCTAAAGAACTTCCACGCTAGAGAACTCCTTTGAGCTGACTTTGGTGCGCTCGTTCCCTTGCTGCGTTGGGCAGTAGCGGGCGTAGTGTCTAGGGCACGGCCGCTCCGCTTCTGCACCCTGCTCCCTCTTCTGCTGTGCTGGTGGCTCTGTGCGACCACCGCCTCTTCCTCCAAACTACTCAGTTCACCTGCATGACGTTCATTCCATGTGGGGTCGAGGACCTCATCGTCCTCCACATCATCTTCCACCCAGTCTTCACCCCTGCCCTCCTTGTCGGTCTCCACAATGCTGAACGCCGCAGCAGTTGGCACCTGCGTTTCGTCATCATCGGAGACGTGCTGCGATGATCCTTGCATGTACTCATCTTGAGGAATAAGTGGTTGGGCATCGCTGCACTCAATCTCTTCCACTTCTGGGGCAGGGCTAGGTGGATGGCCCTGGGAAACCCTGCTGACAGAGTCCTCAAAAAGAATAAGAGACTGCTGTATGGCTTGGGGCTCAGACTGCTGGCCTGATTTGCAAGGGGGTGAGGTGAAAGACGGTTGGACATTGGCTGCAGGTGCCAACTCTGACCTTTCTGCAGTAGACTGGGTGGGAGACAATGTGAAGGAACTGGAGGCACTGTCAGCAGCAAACCAATCTACTATCGCCTCAACTTGTTCTGGCCTCATCACTTCTAGGGGCGTTTGATGCCCTACCAAATACTGATGCAGGTTCTGTCGCCTACTCACACTTGAGGAAGGTGTTTCACTTGTGCGTGTAGCTGGCACAGATCGACCATGTCCTCTCCTTGCAACAGGAGCTCTACCAGCAGCACCACGACCCAGGCCACGGCCCTTATTTGACGGTCTCCTCATATTTCTGTAATTTAAGATCTTGCCCTAGAAAGGTTTTTATTGAATAGCGGAATAGAAAATATGATCCAAAAAAAGTGTATGTATATCACACGTACACAACCACACTATGCCCCAATTACTATTGTTTGTACCCCTAAAAGGCTAGATGAGGAGTAGGGGGAGTATGGAACAGGCAGCACCCTCAAACCTTCAGAAGTATGAGATGAACCCCAACAACTTGGAAAGGTGGATCTCTCTCACACGTACCGACACAGACTATCCCGCAATTCAATTGATCCTCAAAGGTTTTTATTGAATAGCGGAATAGGAAATATGATCAAAAAAAGTGTATGTATCTCGCACGTACACAACCACACTAGGCCCCAATTACTATTGTTTGTACCCCTAAAAGGCTAGATGAGGAGTAGGGGGGGTATGGAACAGGCAGCACCCTCAAACCTTCAGAAGTATGAGATGAACCCCAACAACTTGGAAAGGTGGATCTCTCTCACACGTACCGACACAGACTATCCCGCAATTCAATTGATCCTCAAAGGTTTTTATTGAATAGCGGAATAGGAAATATGATCAAAAAAAGTGTATGTATCTCGCACGTACACAACCACACTAGGCCCCAATTACTATTGTTTGTACCCCTAAAAGGCTAGATGAGGAGTAGGGGGGGTATGGAACAGGCAGCACCCTCAAACCTTCAGAAGTATGAGATGAACCCCAACAACTTGGAAAGGTGGATCTCTCTCACACGTACCGACACAGACTATCCCGCAATTCAATTGATCCTCAAAGGTTTTTATTGAATAGCGGAATAGGAAATATGATCAAAAAAAGTGTATGTATCTCGCACGTACACAACCACACTAGGCCCCAATTACTATTGTTTGTACCCCTAAAAGGCTAGATGAGGAGTAGGGGGGGTATGGAACAGGCAGCACCCTCAAACCTTCAGAAGTATGAGATGAACCCCAACAACTTGGAAAGGTGGATCTCTCTCACACGTACCGACACAGACTATCCCGCAATTCAATTGATCCTCAAAGGTTTTTATTGAATAGCGGAATAGGAAATATGATCAAAAAAAGTGTATGTATCTCGCACGTACACAACCACACTAGGCCCCAATTACTATTGTTTGTACCCCTAAAAGGCTAGATGAGGAGTAGGGGGGGTATGGAACAGGCAGCACCCTCAAACCTTCAGAAGTATGAGATGAACCCCAACAACTTGGAAAGGTGGATCTCTCTCACACGTACCGACACAGACTATCCCGCAATTCAATTGATCCTCAAAGGTTTTTATTGAATAGCGGAATAGGAAATATGATCAAAAAAAGTGTATGTATCTCGCACGTACACAACCACACTAGGCCCCAATTACTATTGTTTGTACCCCTAAAAGGCTAGATGAGGAGTAGGGGGAGTATGGAACAGGCAGCACCCTCAAACCTTCAGAAGTATGAGATGAACCCCAACAACTTGGAAAGGTGGATCTCTCTCACACGTACCAACACAGACTATCCCCCAATTTAACTGATCCCCAGAGGTTTTTGATTAAATAGCGGAATAGAAAATATGATCCCAAAAAAGTGTATGTATATCACACGTACACAACCACACTAGGCCCCAATTACTATTGTTTGTACCCCTAAAAGGCTAGGAGTAGGGGGAGTATGGAACAGGCAGCACCCTCAAACCTTCAGAAGTATGAGATGAACCCCAACAACTTGGAAAGGTGGATCTCTCTCACACGTACCAACACAGACTATCCCCCAATTTAACTGATCCCCAGAGGTTTTTGATTAAATAGCGGAATAGAAAATATGATCCCAAAAAAGTGTATGTATATCACACGTACACAACCACACTAGGCCCCAATTACTATTGTTTGTACCCCTAAAAGGCTAGGAGTAGGGGGAGTATGGAACAGGCAGCACCCTCAAACCTTCAGAAGTATGAGATGAACCCCAACAACTTGGAAAGGTGGATCTCTCTCACACGTACCAACACAGACTATCCCCCAATTTAACTGATCCCCAAAGGTTTTTGATTAAATAGCGGAATAGAAAATATGATCCCAAAAAAGTGTATGTATATCACACGTACACAACCACACTAGGCCCCAATTACTATTGTTTGTACCCCTAAAAGGCTAGGAGTAGGGGGAGTATGGAACAGGCAGCACCCTCAAACCTTCAGAAGTATGAGATGAACCCCAACAACTTGGAAAGGTGGATCTCTCTCACACGTACCAACACAGACTATCCCCCAATTTAACTGATCCCCAGAGGTTTTTGATTAAATAGCGGAATAGAAAATATGATCCCAAAAAAGTGTATGTATATCACACGTACACAACCACACTAGGCCCCAATTACTATTGTTTGTACCCCTAAACGGCTAGGAGTAGGGGGAGTATGGAACAGGCAGCACCCTCAAACCTTCAGAAGTATGAGATGAACCCCAACAACTTGGAAAGGTGGATCTCTCTCACACGTACCAACACAGACTATCCCCCAATTTAACTGATCCCCAAAGGTTTTTGATTAAATAGCGGAATAGAAAATATGATCCCAAAAAAGTGTATGTATATCACACGTACACAACCACACTAGGCCCCAATTACTATTGTTTGTACCCCTAAAAGGCTAGGAGTAGGGGGGAGTATGGAACAGGCAGCACCCTCAAACCTTCAGAAGTATGAGATGAACCCCAACAACTTGGAAAGGTGGATCTCTCTCACACGTACCAACACAGACTATCCCCCAATTTAACTGATCCCCAGAGGTTTTTGATTAAATAGCGGAATAGAAAATATGATCCCAAAAAAGTGTATGTATATCACACGTACACAACCACACTAGGCCCCAATTACTATTGTTTGTACCCCTAAAAGGCTAGGAGTAGGGGGAGTATGGAACAGGCAGCACCCTCAAACCTTCAGAAGTATGAGATGAACCCCAACAACTTGGAAAGGTGGATCTCTCTCACACGTACCAACACAGACTATCCCCCAATTTAACTGATCCCCAAAGGTTTTTGATTAAATAGCGGAATAGAAAATATGATCCCAAAAAAGTGTATGTATATCACACGTACACAACCACACTAGGCCCCAATTACTATTGTTTGTACCCCTAAAAGGCTAGGAGTAGGGGGAGTATGGAACAGGCAGCACCCTCAAACCTTCAGAAGTATGAGATGAACCCCAACAACTTGGAAAGGTGGATCTCTCTCACACGTACCAACACAGACTATCCCCCAATTTAACTGATCCCCAGAGGTTTTTGATTAAATAGCGGAATAGAAAATATGATCCCAAAAAAGTGTATGTATATCACACGTACACAACCACACTAGGCCCCAATTACTATTGTTTGTACCCCTAAAAGGCTAGGAGTAGGGGGAGTATGGAACAGGCAGCACCCTCAAACCTTCAGAAGTATGAGATGAACCCCAACAACTTGGAAAGGTGGATCTCTCTCACACGTACCAACACAGACTATCCCCCAATTTAACTGATCCCCAGAGGTTTTTGATTAAATAGCGGAATAGAAAATATGATCCCAAAAAAGTGTATGTATATCACACGTACACAACCACACTAGGCCCCAATTACTATTGTTTGTACCCCTAAAAGGCTAGGAGTAGGGGGAGTATGGAACAGGCAGCACCCTCAAACCTTCAGAAGTATGAGATGAACCCCAACAACTTGGAAAGGTGGATCTCTCTCACACGTACCAACACAGACTATCCCCCAATTTAACTGATCCCCAGAGGTTTTTGATTAAATAGCGGAATAGAAAATATGATCCCAAAAAAGTGTATGTATATCACACGTACACAACCACACTAGGCCCCAATTACTATTGTTTGTACCCCTAAAAGGCTAGGAGTAGGGGGAGTATGGAACAGGCAGCACCCTCAAACCTTCAGAAGTATGAGATGAACCCCAACAACTTGGAAAGGTGGATCTCTCTCACACGTACCAACACAGACTATCCCCCAATTTAACTGATCCCCAAAGGTTTTTGATTAAATAGCGGAATAGAAAATATGATCCCAAAAAAGTGTATGTATATCACACGTACACAACCACACTAGGCCCCAATTACTATTGTTTGTACCCCTAAAAGGCTAGGAGTAGGGGGAGTATGGAACAGGCAGCACCCTCAAACCTTCAGAAGTATGAGATGAACCCCAACAACTTGGAAAGGTGGATCTCTCTCACACGTACCAACACAGACTATCCCCCAATTTAACTGATCCCCAAAGGTTTTTGATTAAATAGCGGAATAGAAAATATGATCCCAAAAAAGTGTATGTATATCACACGTACACAACCACACTAGGCCCCAATTACTATTGTTTGTACCCCTAAAAGGCTAGGAGTAGGGGGAGTATGGAACAGGCAGCACCCTCAAACCTTCAGAAGTATGAGATGAACCCCAACAACTTGGAAAGGTGGATCTCTCTCACACGTACCAACACAGACTATCCCCCAATTTAACTGATCCCCAAAGGTTTTTGATTAAATAGCGGAATAGAAAATATGATCCCAAAAAAGTGTATGTATATCACACGTACACAACCACACTAGGCCCCAATTACTATTGTTTGTACCCCTAAAAGGCTAGGAGTAGGGGGAGTATGGAACAGGCAGCACCCTCAAACCTTCAGAAGTATGAGATGAACCCCAACAACTTGGAAAGGTGGATCTCTCTCACACGTACCAACACAGACTATCCCCCAATTTAACTGATCCCCAAAGGTTTTTGATTAAATAGCGGAATAGAAAATATGATCCCAAAAAAGTGTATGTATATCACACGTACACAACCACACTAGGCCCCAATTACTATTGTTTGTACCCCTAAAAGGCTAGGAGTAGGGGGAGTATGGAACAGGCAGCACCCTCAAACCTTCAGAAGTATGAGATGAACCCCAACAACTTGGAAAGGTGGATCTCTCTCACACGTACCAACACAGACTATCCCCCAATTTAACTGATCCCCAAAGGTTTTTGATTAAATAGCGGAATAGAAAATATGATCCCAAAAAAGTGTATGTATATCACACGTACACAACCACACTAGGCCCCAATTACTATTGTTTGTACCCCTAAAAGGCTAGATGAGGAGTAGGGGGAGTATGGAACAGGCAGCACCCTCAAACCTTCAGTATGAGATTGTGTTCACTGTACCCCACAAAGATTGAGTTCACTGCACCCCACAATGATTGTGTTCACTGCACCCCACAAAGATTGTGTTCACTGCACCTCACAAAGATTGTGTTCACTGTACCCCCCAAAGATTGTGTTCACTGCACCCCACAAAGATTCTGTTCACTGTACCCCACAAAGATTGTGTTCACTGCACCCCAAAAAGATTGTGTTCACTGCACCCCAAAAAGGATGTTGTTCACTGCACCCCAAAAAGGATGTTGTTCACTCCACCCCAAAAAGATTGTGTTCACTGCACCCCACAAAGATTGTGTTCACTGCACCCCAAAAATGATTTTGTTCACTGCACCCCAAAAAGGATTTTGTTCACTGCACCCCAAAAAGGATGTTGTTCACTCCACCCCAAAAAGATTGTGTTCACTGCACCCCAAAAAGATTGTGTTCACTGCACCCCACAAAGGATTTTGTTCACTGCACCCCAAAAAGATTGTGTTCACTGCACCCCAAAAAGGATGTTGTTCACTGCACCCCAAAAAGGATTTTGTTCACTGCACCCCAAAAAGATTGTGTTCACTGCACCCCACAAAGGATTTTGTTCACTGCACCCCACAAAGATTGTGTTCACTGCACACCAAAAAGGATTGTGTTCACTGCACCCCAAAAAGATTTTGTTCACTGCACCCCAAAAAGATTGTGTTCACTGCAGCCCAAAAAGATTGTGTTCACTGCAGCCCAAAAAGATTGTGTTCACTGCAGCCCAAAAAGATTGTGTTCACTGCAGCCCAAAAAGATTGTGTTCACTGCAGCCCAAAAAGATTGTGTTCACTGCAGCTCACACACAGAAAAATGGATGTGGATCACTGACACCTGCCTATCTCCAATCCCACACCACACAGCAATATCGATTGTAGTTTGTAGAACACAGTTTCCCTAAAATTCAGCAGACTCTGTCCCTAACAGGATTGAGAAGAGATCGTAGATCAGGATTGAGTGCAGATTCACCCCACCCCCCACACAGCAATATCGATTGTAGTTTGTAGAACACAGTTTCCCTAAAATTCAGCAGACTCTGTCCCTAACAGGATTGAGAAGAGATCGTAGATCAGGATTGAGTGCAGATTCACCCCACCCCCCACACAGCAATATCGATTGTAGTTTGTAGAACACAGTTTCCCTAAAATTCAGCAGACTCTGTCCCTAACAGGATTGAGAAGAGATCGTAGATCAGGATTGAGTGCAGATTCACCCCACCCCCCACACAGCAATATCGATTGTAGTTTGTAGAAGACACTGACCCTATATAATTCAGCAGACTCTATCCCTAAAATGCCTACAACTCGCCCTGCCTAAACACTCCGACCTGTCCCTCAATTCTATCCGGACACAAATGGTTTTTTCCTGCCTATCTTTCCCTAATCAGCAGCCAGCACGTTGATGTGTGCTCTGTCCCTGAATCTAAGCAGCATAATGACGCCGCTGCGGCTGCCTCGAACTTATAAAGACTTGGTCACATGCTTCAGACGGCCAATCACAGCTACTGAGACATTTGCAGGCATGGCTGGGATGGCTTAAGGCACACCAGTTAAACGATTGTTGATTGGCTGTTGAAAGCCCGCCATGAAAAGAGCGCCAAAGCATGCAAAACCCGGAAATAAAACGACCGAACACGGATTTTTACCCGAACATACAGTAAAGTGTCCGTGTCCGTGTTCGGGTACAAAAAATCCAATTATTCGGTACGAACACGAATAATACAGTCCGTGTTCGCTCAACACTACATATGACTCATTAAAAATCAGATTTATGGTTTTGGAGGTCACAATTTGCTTTGCATGGGAGTCATTCAACCATGCCATACAAATAAAAGTCTAACGGTTAGGCCTTGGCAATATGCCATAGAGGGTATTACAGCCAGTTAGCATCAAAATAGACAAATAACAAGAGAGAAAAAAGAGTAACTTCATCCCAGTATAGTAAGAGGGAAGAAAGTGAAGCTAAAGAGAAAAAGGGGAGGGATTACTAGAGGTTTTGAGAGAAAACGACAGCCAGCCAGGTGAAGTGTCCAGGGAGTATCTCAAGTGTGGGTTTTTCGAAGTTGACTCAGGGATCCCACACATGTTCAAAAAAGTAGGGGCATTATTCATTCTAGCTGTAAGAGCAACCATGAGTTTGACTTCTGGAATGCGGGAGTATAAGTCAAGTGTGTTTGGTCCATGTGCCCCCTTTCAGCCAGAGGCGATCAAGCATCTTGTGGCAGTAAGCATATGTAAAAGTAACTTTCTTGGCATCTTTAGACATATGCATGGAGGAAGACCCAGGAAGTACTGTATATGGATAGATCAAGATGTAGTAGATTTGTAAAAGGGTGCAAATGAGGAATTTACCTTTTTGTCAAAATGTCTGCATCTTAGGGCAACTCCAAAATATGTGGTGTCCCCAAATAGTTGAGGCACCTCCAGCAGTGGTCTGAACTGTTGGGATTAAGAGTGTGTAGAAAGGTAGGTGTATGGTAGCAGTTTTAAAGGACTTTAAATTGATTTTATTTCAAAACAGTACAAAAAGAAAGTTTTGTGAGTGGTGGTCCAAATTTTGCTCCACTCCTCTAGCAAAAAGTCTTTATTTAGTATATGTTCCAATTAGTTCATGTAAATTGCATGGGTCTAAAACGAGGCCAATTCCAGCACTCCAGGCCATTGCATGTGGCCCTTGCAACAAGGGCTTTTTTAATCCTGTTTCTCTCACCCTCCACTCCCCGCTCAGCCTTCTGTTTACAAGGACAGCTTTCCTCTAGGTGGTTCTCACAGATCCCTGCCTGCCCTGCACTTACAGTGGGGACAAGGAAGATGCAGATGCAGGTGCAATGTGGGATGGGGCATCACATAGTAAGCTGCGTTGTGATCCCCATGTCCCTGCAAGTGAGAGAGAGAGGCAGAGCCACCTACAGTGCCAAGAAGTACTAGAGCCAGGCTGGGTAGGTGAGATGTGTGGAAGCTTTTGAGGGGGGGGGGAAGAGATGAGGGCTGTGGAGGGAGATGTGTGCAGAGGTTGGGGATAGGGGAGAGTGGTGCAGAGGTCAGAGCTGAGGAGAGGTGGAAGAGAAATGTAGACAGTCTGTGAAAGAGAACTAACCCTGCACACTGTGCATAGCACACCCCTAAAGCCTGCGCGCTGTGTGTAGCGCAATCCTTAACCCTGCACTCTGTACACAGTGCACCCCTGAACACTGCACTCTGTATGTAGTGCACTCCTGATCTCTTCACTGTATGCATAGGGCACACTTAAAATTGCACTCTGTATATAGCGCACCCCTGAACCCTGCACTTGGTATGTGGCGCACCCCTGAGCTCTGCGCTATGTACTTAGCACACCCGTGAACTGTGCACTCTGTGCATGGGGAACCCCTAAAACTTCACTCTGAAAATAGGGCCCATCCCTGAACTTTGCACATAATGCACTCCTGGTATGTATTGCCCCTTTAAGATCCTCCCACTGTGAAATTGGCCACATCCACTATTCAATGTGGTTCAATGGGAATGTTTATTATAAAAAAAAGAAGAAGAAGGTTCACAATAACTTTAAGTCGCATCAACTTTCTTTTGTGGCTGCAATTCAGCAGAGTCTTGAAATTAAATAAAGGTATATGGTATCCATGTTACCAAGCGTGTAATTTAATACCAGCTGTAGGTCATGTAACATGGGGTCAATGTGCATACATACATGTTTAATATTGCTTTTAATAGCCCTACCCACTTTTACTGAGTTTAGTATTCCTTTATATTGACATATAGCACCACGGATCATCGTTGTGACACACATTTTTCCCACAATTGGGTGTGGCTTAATGATTTTGGTAAGATGGGTTTAAGCAATCAAGTAGGAAGGTTTAATATAACCCTTGCAAAATTAATAGAGGTGGACTTGCGGGTCTCCGAACGAATAAACATTCAGAGGTGCCCCAAAAGAGAAGAGAAGAGATAATATATTGTAAGGATGGGATAATGTCAGACTGATATCAAAAATAGGTTTTACTGCAGGAAAAACATGGTTGGGTCAGTTTACTCAG
Organism: Pelophylax lessonae; assembly: GCF_965119305.1. Taxonomy (NCBI): domain Eukaryota; kingdom Metazoa; phylum Chordata; class Amphibia; order Anura; family Ranidae; genus Pelophylax; species Pelophylax lessonae. Next base: position 405,869,117 of record NC_138768.1, on the reverse strand, counting down.
CGCTGCTAGATTGCAAGTGATTTTTGAAGATAAATAAATTCTATATTAACCGCTTCCATACAGAGCAGTTAGACACCCTTCCTGCCCAGACCAATTTTCAGCTTTCAGCACTCTCACACTTTGAATGACAATTGCTCAGTCATGCTACACTATAACCAAACAAAATTTTTATCATTTTTTTCACACAAATAGAGCTTTCTTTTGGTGGTATTTGATCACAACTGGGGTTTTTTTTTTTCGTGATATATGCAAAAAAAGAGCAAAAATTTTGAAAAAAAAACACTTTTTTTTAGTTTCAATTATGAAATTTTGCAAAAAATAAATTTTTCTTCATACATTTGGGCCAAAATGTATACTGCTACATGTCTCTGGTAAAATTAACCCAAATTAGTGTATATTATTTAGTCTGTGTGAAAGTTATTGAGTCTAGAAGCTATGGTACCAATTACTGAAAATTGATCACACCAGATGTACTGACTGCCTATCTCCTTTCTTGAGGCCCTGAAATGTCAGGACAGTACAAATACCGACCAAATGACCCCTTTTTGTAAAGTAGACAGTCCAAGGTATTTAGTAAGAGGCATGGTGAGTTTTTTGAAGTTGTAATTTTTTCCCACAATTCTTGGGAAAATGAAGAAAAAATTTTTTTTTTCTTTTTTTTCCCACAAAGTTGTCAATTTATAAGCTATTTCTAACACATAGCATGTACACAGCAAAAATTACACCCAAAAATACATTCTGCTACTCCTTCCGAGTATGGCGATACCACATGTGTGAGACTTTTACACAGCCTGGCCACAAAAAGAGACTCCACGTCCAAGAAGCACATTCAGGCGTTCTAGGAGCATAAATACACATAAAACTTTCTTACTACCTATCACACTTTTCAAGGCCCTAGAGCACCAATACAATGGAAAAGTCCACAAAATGACCCCATTTTGGAAAGCAAACACTCCAACGTATATTCTATGAGGCATTATGGGTCGTTTGAACATATCATTTTTTTTCCACAGGTTTTTGGAAAATGTGGGAAAAAAATGAAAACTTTTTTTTTTTACACAAAGTTGTCAATTTATAGGATATTCCTAACACATAGCATGTACACAGCAAAAATGACACCCCAAAATACATTCTGCCACTCCTCCTGAGTATGGCAATACCACATGTGTGAGACTTTTTCACAGCCTAGCCATACAGAGGGGCCTAACATCCAAGGAGCATCATCATGCATCCTAGCCACTTGCCTAGGCCTATTTTTGACATTTGGTGTTTACAAGCTAAAATCAGTTGTTTTGCTAGAAAACTGCTTAGAACCCCCAAACATTATATATTTTTTTTTAGCAGAGACCCTAGAGAATAAAATGGAGATTATTGCACTATTTTTTATCACACCGTATTTGCGTAGCGGTCTTCCAAACGCAGTTTTTTTGGAAAAAATTCACTTTTTTTAATTAAAAAATAAGAAACCAGTAAAGTTAGCCCAATTTTTTTCCATAATGTGAAAGATAATGTTACGCCGAGTAAATAGATACCCAACATGTCATGTTTCAAAATTGCGCACGCTCACGGAATGGTGACAAACTTTGGTACTTAAAAATCCCCATAGGCGACAATTTAAAAATTTCTACAGGTTGCCATCTTTGAGTTACAGAGGAGGTCTAGGGCTCAAATTATTCCCCTTGCTCTAACGATCGCGGCGATACCTCACATGTGTGGTTTGAACACCGTTTACATATGTGGGCGGGGTTTCTGTATGCATTCGCTTCTGCGCGCGAGCTAACGGGGACAGGGCGCTTTAATTTTTTTTTTTTTTTTTTTTTTACTATTTATTTTATTTATTATTTTTTATTTTTACACCGTTTAAAAAAAAAAAAAAAAATTGATCATTTTTATTTCTATTAAAAGAAATGTAAATATTCCTCGTAATAGAAATAGGCACGACAGGACCTCTTTTTTGTGAGATCTGGGGTCAAAAAGTCCTCAGATCTCACAAGTACACTAAAAGATAGAAAAAAAAAAAAAAAAAATAATAATTATAATATAAAATGAAAAAAAAAAAGGACCTTTAAACTGGTTGCTAGGCAACAACATTTTCCGTAGCTCCGGTCCTCCAAGACCATAGAGTCAAGTGAGGGCAAGCTTGCCCTCACTCGACATCCTGTCTGTGAGGATTCGGGACCGGATCGTTTTCCCCGCTGCCGGCGGGTCCGGTAAGCGGGGAAAAGGACCGGAACGCGTCGGGAGGGGGGGGGGCGCCTCTTCCGCCATCCCGGAAGGGTGATCCCACGGCGAATCCGCCGCTGGGACCACCCTTATCGGAAAGCCAACCGTCCACCGTTTAAAAAAATACCAGGGTTATGGCAGCTATCTGCTGCCATAACACCGGTATTTAGGTTTAAACGGACGACGTATATAAACCTTTTTGGACTTGGACATGGTGGCTGTATGAAGGGTGACAGGTACTCGGGTACTTTGTTGGGCAGGTGACAGGTACTCTGGTACTGATGAGCAGGTGACAGGTACTCGGGTACTCTGATGGGCAGGTGACAGGCAGGTGATAGGTACTGATGAGTAGTACTCACTGACTGATAGGTGATAGGTGATACTGTACTGATGGGTACTGATGATCAGTACTGATACGTGATAGGTACTGATGAGTACTGATGAGTAGTGATGGGTACTGATGAGCAGGCGGCAAGTACTTGGGTACTTCAGGCGTCAGGTACTCTGATGAGCAGGTGGAAGGTACTCAGGTACTCTGATGATGGGTACTCCGTTGACAGGTACTCAAAGTACCCGAGTACCTGTCATCAGAGTACCCGAGTACCCGTCATCAGAGTACCCGAGTACCTGTCATCAGAGTACCCGAGTACCCGTCATCAGAGTACCCGAGTACCTGTCAGAGTACCCGAGTACCCGTCATCAGAGTACCCGAGTACCTGTCATCAGAGTACCCGAGTACCTGTCAGAGTACCCGAGTACCTGTCATCAGAGTACCCGAGTACCCGTCATCAGAGTACCCGAGTACCTGTCATCAGAGTACCCGAGTACCCGTCATCAGAGTACTCGAGTACCTGTCATCAGAGTACCCGAGTACCTGTCATCAGAGTACCCGAGTACCCGTCATCAGAGTACCCGAGTACCTGTCATCAGAGTACCCGAGTACCCGTCATCAGAGTACCCGAGTACCCGTCAGAGTACCCGAGTACCTGTCATCAGAGTATCCGTCATCAGAGTACCCGAGTACCTGTCATCAGAGTACCCGAATACCTGTCACCAGCCCATCAGAGTACCCGAGTACCTGTCATCTGAGTACCTGATGACAGGTACTCGGGTACTTTGATGGGCTAGTGACAGGTGCTCTTTATTGGGGGGGGGCAATCAGTGTGTTTAGGGTGCACTGTAGTTGGTAACTAGCTGTTACCACAATCTCCTCCTCACACAGGATCAGTGTGTGAGGAGGAGAACACGGTGACAGCTAGTTACCGTGTTCTCTGTTGACATTTGTGACCGGCTGTGATTGGACACAGCCGGTCACGTGGTAAAGAGCCAATTTCATTGGCTCTTTACCTAGATCGGGGATCGACTCTGTCCGAGGGACGAGCCTCTTACCCGATCGCTGCTCTGCGCGCCCCCGGGGGCGCGCATTGCAGAGAGAACGAGCGGCTCGTGCTGGAGCCGCTCATGTGATCGGCTGTGATTGACACAGCCGATCACGTGGTAAACAGCCAATTTCTATTGGCTGTTTACCTTGATCAGTGATGGGCTATGTCCGAGGGACGAGCCTCATCCCTGATCGCGCCGCTGCGCGCCCCGCAGCTAGAACGGGCCGACGTCATATGACGGCGGCCCGGATCTAGACAACCACCTTGCCGACGTCATTTTACATGACTCGGTAAGGAAGTGGTTAAAAAGAGAGTTACACTTTTTTTCATTAAAATGTCCCTATATTACTATAGCAAATAGGATACATATATCTGAATGTGCAAACTAAGGCTAGCCAATGCTCAAGTGCATGATCACTTTCAGTCAGCTCATCTGAAACAAAACACTTTTTCATGTATTTTCTATCCTTAGATATGAACCTTATTTCTTAAGTCTCACGACTCATGTAAGATTTCATATGATCATGTGCACTTCATATGCATCAACACTGTTCTAAGAAATTGCCTCATACGTGTTCTCTTAAAACCTACCTCCAGTCAAATATATATATTTTTTTCAGATTTATATAGCAAGGAAAAGGCTTAGAACCTCTGCCAGATTTTTATTACTATCTGGGTCCCCATTGAGGGGAAGTTTTTCCAATGGAGAAACCAGCAGCAATAAAACACCCTCTTACAGCACAGCAGATAAGAAGGACTTCTTTAATGCTTTATTGATGTATTTGTCTTCACTAGGGAGGCCTTCTGTCACTTTCTGGTCTGTCAGAGTTCGACAGGTAACACAAGGACAGTATGTAAGGGGAAATCCTGCCAACAAGAACACAGGCATCAATACAGATGCTCTGACAGATGTTCTAACTCAAATGCCACTCTATTCAAATGTAACCAAAAATGTTGTTACTGAACAATGCAGAGCTTTAAATGTATTATTGTAAAATCTACTGAATGCAGTAACCCTTTTTCTTCACAAGATGGAGCTAGTCCTTGTGTTCCTGATTCTCAAATATAGGACACTGAATGCTGGGAGATGTAGTCTGGGCCATAACTGGTGCCATTAAAGTTGCTAGAAAAAGAACTACAAGCCCCAATGCACCTGGAGACTGGAGGAGTCCAAAGGAGAGGGTATAAAGGGGAAAGCTTGGGAAAGAAGGGGGCTGTTGGTAAATCGACATCAATTAGAGCAGAATGAGAGGAGCTGCTGCTGAAAGAGAAGAGGGAGAAAGAGAGATAGTTGAGAACTGTTCATGGCTGCATCAATGAGTGGTCAGTGTGGCTGTACTGTTCAGAGAGCCACTTGCTATCGCAGCAGATCACTGGAGTGAGACCTGTAAAGTGTCTGCACCTGCCTGAGGCCTGTCCACCTGCTACTAAAGGAACCAGGGCATACAATACAGCATAGTGATCTGGTCCTCTGCCACTTAAGTCTGCTTCTGGGATGCCAACAGACTGTTACTCTACCAATGAGGTTGCCATTTCCCAGATTACTAAAGGAAACTGGTCAGCAGGTCATTGACCCATTACTGTTCCATTTGCTGACATTGTGTAGGTCCTAGTATCTATTCCCATTGCCTCAACCACTCCAGTGTCCTAAGGAACACAATATTTTCTTAAGACAACTGTTGCTGTTATACCCTGTCTTATCTGACGTTTATTTCACAATAGGCTCTGTTCTTTGTTGCAAGGTCTCGAGTCTAATTTCAGGGTGACCCTAAAGTATTGAGAAACTGCTAATGAACACCTGCTGAAGTGGTGTACCTTGAGGTGTTAGTGGGCTGAGTCAAGGTAAGAACAGAGGACTCAACATAAGCAGCATCTGATCCGGAGGTAGCGCTACACAAATTAAAGAAAAAATGTTTTGCCTAAAGCAGGGCTTTAATGATGCTCTGGACAGTAAATATATATTGGTGTGCCCTAAACAGTCTATAAAATGCTGTTTAAAAAATAATAAGCTCTAAAACTCATATGGGAATTTGGAATTTCAAGCTTTAGCTCAGCACCTACAATCCATATTATGTTGTTAATATCTATTAATACCTATAATTAGGTATGAGAGCGTCAAATGAAAATGCACATCCACAACTTTAAAGTGATTGGTACTCTTCCCATTTCTCCATTATCTATAGTACGCCCTAATAATTTTTGGGGGGTTGATCTACCCTAAATGATAGATATTCATATGTGGGTAGTTAGTTCCCATTGTGTTCTGTTCAAGTCTGGAAGCTTGTAGAAAGTGTCCCTCCCTTTGGTCCCCTGTAGTTCCCTCTTTTACACTCTCCTTGTGGGTTCGCTGTAGCGGAATTTGCTTGCTTTATTTAGAAATAGGTAACAAGATGTACTAATGTTGTATGTCCATTGGTCTTGATTGTATTGAATTTACTAAGATAAATTATGTAATTTGAAGTGTTTTAATAATTTTAATAAATAATTTTAATAATTTTTCCAATTGATATATTTATATTTTTGCTACTTTCAGAATTCCAATCACACCATTATTTCTGATCCTGTTCCATGCATACAAAGATTTTATTACCAATCATGGGGCCCCTGAACATGTTGCATTCACTGACACTGCTCCCTCAGTTGCTGGTCGGACAGTTCTGGACGTTTCAGTTACTGTGAAACTTCAACATCTCATCTAATATCTTTTTGAGCTGACACTGCAAGGTAATATCTTCAGTTAGGGGTCGGACTGATCTGGTTGGGCTTCTCCCTTCTAGATCTTCTTTCCCTCCCCCTACTTTGCGTATGAGTCCTTTACCATACACATTTTTAGTAACATAATTTATCTCTAATATACTTTTATACTTTTTTACAGACCCTTGTTGGCATTTGCTCTTGAAAAAGTGGAATATGTTCCATGAAACGTGTTGAGCACATAGGATGCAATCCCCTACTCTATTTTATGTTGGCATGTGTTGTTATCTATTATCTGATCTTGCAATCTTCAGCTGTTTACCATACAGCTCACGCTGTCCATGTATTATTATTATTATGACTTCTTTTATTGTAATGTATGATTTTCATTTGCATTTATTATCATTATGCATTTTGTAATATTTACACTGATGTGATGTTTTTAATAAACACTGTTGGTATTATTCATTATTCTTGGTTGCCCTTACATTGGTGTGAATACCCATCACACCTTGCCCTGGTTCATTAGCACACCTCATCTAAAGTCCCAACTTCCCCTTTCTTTTTATTCTAGAAATAGGTAAAAAGATGTACTAATGTTGTATGTCCATTGGTCTTGATTGTTTTGAATTAACTAAGATAAATGATGTAATTTGAAGTGTCTCCTCTCATCTCCCGAAGAAATAGACCTTGATCCTTAAAAATCATTGAGTCTATGGCTTCCCCATCTCCTCCAAGAGACCATGGAAAAATGCTACTGTATATGTATATAGGTATATGTACTAGTACTTTGCAGATAATCCCCTAGGACAACACTCTGAGGTGGCTTTAATGCTGAGTTTAACATTGTATATACTGTAATTTATAATATAATTATGCTTGTTGATTTCAACTATCTTGTCGATTTTAAAAAAAGCAATGCTTTTATGCTTTTGGTGGTATTAGCAAAATTTGCAAAATCCTAGCAAAAGTGTCATTTATCTTGAACATTATCTTGAAGCACAGAACATTAATGAAGCAACACCAATAAACCTAGACTGCTGTTATAAAAAATATATAGGTATTCTGGCAATTATTTGACTAACCCTACCAATTCCCCTCAGCCACACTCACTACCCCTAGGATGTACTTTATCTATATATAGAGGAGATATCTCAACAGAGAGTTAATGCAAGAGATGAGAAGCAGATTACAACCACATGACTGAGAGGATTATTTGCTTGACCTAGATTCACTACCAATGTTGTGTAGATGTTAAAGAACTCCTAGAGGAAGAGATAGTCATGTAATTCACTTCTCCCTCTGCAAGTTCCTTATCTGCAAAAAAATAAATGGAACTCATCTGATGGTTCTATTTCTTACATGTTAGAGATATAATTCCTCCTTCATTAGTTATATAGAATATGAAAATGTATTATAATCCAAAATAAATGCAACACTGATAAATGCTGACAGGTTGTCAGGTCATGAAAAAAGACATGTTTGATTGATAATGGCATATCATGAAAAAATGGATCATCCATTTTAATAAATAGCACCTGAATGCTTGTTTATTCCATGAACCCGACAAAGACCCAACAAAAAAAGAAGTAACAAAGAGTTGGCACAGTATGCTAAAGAATTTAAAATGGCTTGATTGTATAGGAAGAAGCAGAAGTACATTTTCTCAGTCGTTATATGAGGGACACTTCACTATAAATCCCCTAATGTATTACTAAAGACTGTAATACCATCAGAATGCCAATGTGCATAAAATAAAAAAAATAAAAAACTAGAGTTAAACTGGAAATTAGGTATATAATTAAAGATGAAACTTAAATGGTTGCCTTGGGCTGCAACTCATATATTTCTTCCTTTATCTTTGTTTATAAATCAACATTACCTTTGTTGCTTTTGCTGTCTTAGTGATTTAGGTCATTGAGTTGTAACCTAACCTAATGACAAGTTGATATAACTGATGAAGAATCATTAAATACTCTCTGCTAGCCACTATATATATACATACATACATGTATATATATATATATATATATATATATATACACATATACATTATATTGTCCTATATTGTCAAAAGTATTGCAACACTTGCCTTTCCATGCACATGAACTTTAATGGCATTCCAGTCTTAGTCCGCAGGGTTCAATATTGAGTCAGCCCACCCTTTGCAGCTATAACAGCTTCAATTCTTCTGGGAAGGCTGTCCACAAGGTTTAGCAGTGTGTTTATGGGAATTTTTGACCATTCTTCCAGAAGCACATTTGTGATTTCAGGCACACATTAAGAAGTAACTGCATTGACTGAATGAAGAATACACAGCAAAGTCCTTAAAGTGTTACTAAACCCAGTAATATAAAAAAAATCTCATCGCCGACCTAACCCCCCCCCCCCCCTGCACTGCCCACAGTTTATAAATAATCTTTTACATTAAAATACTGCAGCTATATACATTGATCGCTGATCTGTATACTGTGGTCACATGATACTCTGCAGGGTCCATCCAAGTCCAGAGTGTTCATGTAGGATGAGCTTTCACTGCCTCTTGATATCCACTACAGCCTGTGTCCTCGTGCTTTTATGGGAGGTGGATCATCCATCAATCAGGGTGTGACATCCCACCCACTGTGTTCTTTTCTAGTTACTGGGCATGGAGGAGAAGGCAGGGACTGGGCTATCATTTACGATCTGTATACATGCCCACATGTGTGATGTGATACCAAGTGACCTGAATAGCTCAGCTAAAACCAGGACGCTTTCCCTCCAGCAATAGAGACCAAACTGAGCATGTGCAGCTGAACTACACTTGAGTCTTATCTGAAACTGCCCAGAGTGAACATGCATGAGGGGGAGGATCTGTGCATACAGGATCACACAGCCTTTTTACATAATGCAGAGGATTAATCACTTAAGTTACACAGTGAGTATAACAAGCATGCTATTCTGCATCTACAGATAGATTTTACTGTTGTGGGTTTAGTAACACTTTAAGGCCAAGCCCAACAATTGTCTAGCATCCTGACCCTGTTATTTCCCTGAACTGGCTACTTACTGGGTTGAGTCCACCCGACTTGGCATGAATACACTCTTAATCTAACTGCAAGTTTAACACCAGGGTATTCACAGATACATGACCGTAAAAGAGCTTTAACACAAGCTATTACTAAACTCTGTAGCTGTTACATAGTTGCATAGTTTGTGTGGTTGAAAAAATACATCAGACCATCCAGTTAAACCTAAGATGTGTGTGTGTGTGTTTGATGTTAACGGTACATTGTATACCCCCTTATGTTGTGGTCTTTAAGGTGCCCATCTAATAGTTTTTTGAAGCTATCTATGCTCCCTGCTGATACTACTGCTTGTGGAAGAGAATTCCTCATCCTTACTGCTCTGGCAGTAAAGAACCCCTTATGTATTTTAAGGTTAAACCACTTTTCCTCTTGTTTTAGTGAGTGGCCACGTGTTTTATTGTATTCCCTTTCTCTGAAAAGTTTGTTCCTTATGCTAGGGTCCTCACCATTACAGTATTTTTACATTGATATCATATCTCCCATCAAGCGTCTCTTCTCCAGAGAGAATAAGTTCAATGCTTGTAGTCTTTCCTCATAGCTGATGTCCTCCATTCCCCTAATTATTTTTGTTGCCCTTCTCTGGACTCTCTCCAGCTCCAGCACATCCTTCCTGAGGACAGGTGCCCAGAACTAGACGGAATACTCCAGATGTGGCCGGACCAGAGTCTTGTAGAGTGGGAGAATAATCTCTTTATTTCTGGAGTGAATCCCCTTTGTTATACATGCCAGTATTTTGTTGGCTTTGCTTGCAGCGGCTTGGCAGTTGTCCACTAGGACCCCCAGGTCCTTTTCCATCTTAGATTCACCCAGAGGTTCCCCCCCTAGTGAGTAGCATGCTTTCGTGTTTCTGACGCCCAAGTGCATTACTTTACATTTTGCGACATTAAACCTCATCTGCCATGTAGTTGCCCACCCCATTATTTTGTTCAGGTCTGCTTGTAAGGTTTTCACATCCTGCATCGAAGATATTGGCATGCTTAGTTTAGTATCATCCACAAATACCGAGATTGTGCTAGATATCCCCTCCTCTAGGTCATTTATGAATAAACAGGATTAGCCCCCGGACAGAACCTTGGGGGACCCCACTCTCCACACCCGCCCAATCTGAGTACTCTCCATTTATCACCACCCTCTGGACTCTCCCCTGAAGCCAGTTCTCTATCCAGGTACTCACCCTATGGTCAATACCTATGTACCTTAGTTTTTACAGTAAGCGTTTGTGGGGAACTGTGTCAAATGCCTTTACAAAGTCCAGATAAACCACATCCACAGGCTTTCCTTTGTCTAGATGGCAACTCACCTCATCATAGAAGGTTAATAGATTGTCTGGCAAGAACGATTTTTCATGAATCCATGATGATTACTACAAAAAATACTATTCTCATTACTAAAGTCTTGTATGTAGTCTCTTAACATCCCCTCCAAAATCTTGCAGACTACTGTTGTTTGGCTGACCAGCCTATAGTTACCAGGGATATATCTCGGCCCTTTTTTAAATATTGGTATCACGTTGGCTTTTTTCCAATCAGCTGGCACCATACCCATCTGTAGACTATCCTTAAAGAGCAAGAATAATGGTCTGGCTATTACCTGGCTGAGCACTTTAAGATCCCTCGGGTGCAAGCCATCCGGTCCCGGTGATTTATTTATGTTAAATTTCTCTAGTTTAGTTCTAAGTCTATCTTCTGTTAACCATGGGGGTACTTCCTGAGGTGTATTATTTAATTTAGCATTACAAGCTGGGTTATTGTAGCCCCCCAATTCTTTTGTGAAGGCTGAAGAGAAGAAATTATTTAACACTTTCGCCTTCTCTCTGTCCTCTGTGGCCAGATTCCCTTCGTCGTCTTTTATGGGGCCAATGTGTTCTGGCCTTACTTTCTTACTATTTATATACTATATATATATATATATATATATATATATATATATATATATATATATATATACTTAAAGAATTTCTTGGGTTTTTTTTTACTCTCTTCCGCTATATGTCTCTCGTGTTCTATTTTAGCCGCCTTGATTTCGCCTTTTCTTTAGTATTAATTTGCATTTTTATGTTGGAGTCTAGCCACCCAGGGTTTAGTTTTGCTCTTTTACATTTATTTCCCTTTGGAATGCACTGGCCAATCCCTTTGTTTAGTATGCTCTTGAACCACTCCTATTTTTCCTCCGTGTTCTTTGTTCCCAGGGTTCTATCCCATTTGATATTTTCTAGCAAAGAGCGCAGTTTTGGGAAATTCAGTGCCCTTGTGTTTCCTGTTACTTTACAAAAAGTGCAGCGCTAAAGTAATATGAATAATAATGTGGCAAGTGGAAAACCACAAAAAAACATATACAATATAAGCAAAATAGTGTCCAAAATACTGAATAAAGTCCCAAAACAGAAATGCAAATGAAAATGAATCTGCGTCTCCGCCCAGACGAAGTCTTTTGATGACGAAACATTGGCGACTCCAGACGCAAAGTCCACACGCCCCCTTACGGAGCCGGCTGCTTTACATTGCTTGATGCTGCTTTGGACAATTGCGGGACGCCGCACTGTTCTATGTACCTGTTTTTTACCTTCTCATTGTAAGTAGTATTCTTTTAATAAATTGGATTTTATATGTTACGGAATTACGCTATGGGCTTTTATTCTTTTTATATACTCATGCATATATGATGGAGTGATTATGAAGCATTGGAGCTTGACAACCGCTGGTGACATTGGTATAACATCTTGCTGGGAGAGGCTGTCTCATTAAATTGAGTAGCCAAGGAGTTCTGGTAAGCTGCTTGTGATACTTGTGCACAGAGGTGTCCCCATCCTTCACTTTTCCCTGGGTGTCACTGAAAAGGATTGTTCTCCTCAACACCTTGCATGCGGATTCATTTTCATTTGCATTTCTGTTTTGGGACTTTATTCAGTATTTTGGACACTATTTTGCTTATATTGTATATGTTTTTTTGTGGTTTTCCACTTGCCACATTATTATTCAAATTACTTTAGCGCTGCACTTTTTGTAAAGATTTTGGTTATTGATCACTGTTAGTTGATTTTGGTGCTAGCTGCTCACATAATTCATATCGAATACACTGTCATTTATTTAACTTAGCGCAGGAATTTTTTTCTCCCCTTTTATCCTGTTACTTTAAAATAAATAATTTACAAATTACACCACTGAAGCACTGAAATCCATTTCTACTCTCCCATTGCTTCTAATGTAAGCAAACAATAGGTATTGTAAGCTGTTAGAAACTAACTCAAGCAAAAAATTTTTGGGGGGAGCATACCCATGTATTTCTAAAGCTGCTGCAGCTATGAACCAAAAGACATGTATATTAAAAAAGAATAGCGCGCAAATGCAAAAGAAATTACTACCAAATCTGAAGACAATCCATAAATAAAAATGGGGGTTTGGTCCCACCATATGGCCATATCGTGCTCAAGCCCACTACTGCGTCAAAGTACCCCATTATCAGTGGGTCCTACACTATCCATGAAAAAGAGATGAATCCAGCCTTTCTAACCCTTGGAGATAATACTCCTTGCTGGGAAAGCTGTGCAAATGCACTACAGGGGACTCCTCCTATATCCACTTGATGGTGGACACTGATTGAGTACAGGTGTGTGTGGGGGGGTGGGGAGGGTTGCTCAACCTCGATAGTCTGGTCAGACCGAATACATAATAAACAGGCAAAAAAAATTTTGGGGGAGCATACCCATGTATTTCTAAAGCTGCTGCAGCTATGAACCAAAAGACATGTATATTAAAAAAGAATAGCGCGCAAATGCAAAAGAAATTACTACCAAATCTGAAGACAATCCATAAATAAAAATGGGGGTTTGGTCCCACCATATGGCCATATCGTGCTCAAGCCCACTACTGCGTCAAAGTACCCCATTATCAGTTGGTCCTACACTATCCATGAAAAAGAGATGAATCCAGCCTTTCTAACCCTTGGAGATAATACTCCTTGCTGGGACAGCTGTGCAAATGCAAGGGTTAGAAAGGCTGGATTCATCTCTTTTTCATGGATAGTGTAGGACCCATATGGTGGGACCAAACCCCCATTTTTATTTATGGATTGTCTTCAGATTTGGTAGTAATTTCTTTTGCATTTGCGCGCTATTCTTTTTTAATATACATGTCTTTTGGTTCATAGCTGCAGCAGCTTTAGAAATACATGGGTATGCTCCCCCAAAATTTTTTGTGACAACCGTGGCCTCTTACCAGCTAGCAGCAGGTCACAAGGACCCCCAACGCCTGTGATCCCTTTATTGGGTGGATCGAGGAGAGATTAATAAGAATTCACCAAGCACAATTTTGATTGCATGCTATTGCTTGGACTTTTAAACACTACTTGGAGCACATTTATATATTTATACTTTTTTATATATTCTTATGTGATTTTTTTATATATCCTTATGTGATTTTTGTATGGAATTCTTTATATATTTATTTATTGGTTCACTGATCCACACCTTTGTGGATTAATTTACTTTGAGAAGCACAAGCACTTCTTAATTGACGGTTGTCACATCCCAGCACCTGGAGCACTGTGAAGGGATTAATAAGAATCCACCAAGCACAATTTTGATTGCATGCTATTGCCTGGATTTTTAAACACTACTTGGAGCACATTTATATATTTATATTTTTATATATTCTTATGTGATTTTTGTATGGAATTCTTTATATATCTATTTATTGGTTCACTGATCCACACCTTTGTGGATTAATTTACTTTGAGAAGCACAAACACTTCTGAATTGAAATTGCACTGGTATGCACTTTTCTTTGCTAATTGCACCAATAGTAGATCATATATATATTTGTAGCAATTTTTAATCACATATATTACACTTTAAATCACCTATTAATTTTTATAACACGTGATATATTAAGATTACCAGCGCCTTTTTACCTATGATATATACTCACTACTTTATATTGTAGCAAAGTGTAATTTCTTCAGTGTTGTCACATGAAAAGATATAATAAAATATTTACAAAAATGTAAGGGGTGTACTCACTTTTGTGAGATATTGTACAGGTAACTCTATAATTAGGCTTATCTGTAGGTACAGTAAATAATTTAGGAAAATAATTATTTTAGTAGCAGCCAGTGATGTCACCAACACTATGCTCTGAAAAGGACAGTGCTGTCTATTTAGAGCTCTGTGCTGTGGCCATGACTCCCGTGTGCATACATGGGAGTGATGTCACCGCAGCTGAGCCATTCAAAAAGCTGAAGCCCGCAAACCTAGAAGGAAGACCGGGTGAAGATTGAAGCTCTGGCATCTGGGGCTAGTATGTGGTGCATACTAGCACATTGTGACAATATCCTGCAGGGGCCCAATTTTTTTTGTGTGATTTACTTTCATTTTAAAATGAATCCAAATATAGTGTCTGGGCTCAAGTACAGTAGTGATGTCTATGTAATGGTATTGAGCTTATCATTTCTAGTTTCATGTTGTATCACATTTATGTGATAGTATTCCTAACAGCACAACCTGCATTTAATGTTAATTGTACCACACTCTTTCAGAGCAAAAAAAGGGAAGTTGAACTAGAGAATGGGAAGGTTTAGTGCAACAACACTACAACTGAAAAGCAGAAACCTCAATTTAGTGCAGCTCTACAGCAACCTGGATACTACTAGCAAGAATAAAACTGCAAACTTTAAATGCATTACCAGGTCTAATGTAACATTACCCTTTCATATATTACCTCCTTACAAAAATATGATTACGGTAGAAATACTTTGGATGATTAGTTGGAATGCATGGCTTTATGGGAAGAAACACAGATTTATAGTTCATCCCAGGGGTAACATATAACACTTACGTACATGACTGCAGCATCAGCCTCACAGCCACATTCAAAAGAAAGTAGATAGATGTCAGTCTGAAAAACAGAAGGCCATTGAGCAGCAAATTACTGTAACCGAGACAGGGAATGACATGTGCCTGTATTAATCTTTTAGTAGAAACAGAGATACTCTAGATACTGTAATTATTTTAGGTGAAGGCAAAGCAATTTTACTGGGAACTAAAGGTAAGAGTGAGAAACATGAAAAAAAATGTTTTCAAAGCAATGAACTTAAAGTATATTTGAAGGCAAAACTTTTTTGTTGTGAATTGTGGAAACTTTAGAACCTTTGTCCTGTTGACTGCTATTACCAGGATAGAAAGTGAGAGGAATTCCAAAATTTTGAGTTGCAACCAGAACAAGTACAGAGTAGAAATTTTCTAGTGGTGAAGATGATGCCTGTGACAACCCTCTAGGGTGAGATTTACCTCACTTTGGAGAGGTGAGAAGTGAAAGGAAACTCTCCAGCTGGACACAAATGACAGAAAAAACTCACAGGGGTTTTAACTATTCTCTACTCTATCTAAAATAAAAAAAAAGCGTTGACTTTTTTTTACTACACTTTAAGCAAACTCAGTGGTAAGGATATCTGTAGATAGATATTGATGTATTATACCATACATTGTGACTAAGAATGAGTTTAAAGTGGTTCTAATGGCAGAAGGCTCTTTTTTTCTTTGTCTTAATGCATTCTATGCATTAATATAAAAACCTTCTGTGTGAAGCAGCCCCCTCAGCCCCCTTCATACTTACCTGAGCCCCATCATGATTCAGTGATGTTGCACAACAGCCTTGGCTGTTCGGGGGCTCTCCCTCATTGGTTGAGATAGCAGCAAGCGCCATTGGCTCCCGCTGTGGTCAGTGAGCCAATGAGGAGAGAGAAGGGCTGGGGCTGAGGCGTGGCTCCATGTCTAAATGAACACACAGAGCAGCGGCTTGGCTTTGGTGCCCCCAGAGCAAGCTACTTGCTCTGGAGGCACTCGACAGGAGGAAGGGGCCAGGAGCACCAGCCAGAGACCCGAGAAGAGGAGGATCAGGGCTGCTCTGTGCAAAACCATTGCACAGAGCAGGTAAGTATAACATGTTTATTATTTTTCAAGAAAAAAAACCTAGACTTTAATATCACTTTAAGTTTCAATGACAAAGTGGGGCTGGGGGGCAGGAAATCCCACAGCTGCAGCTGATTTTCCTTTTTTTGTCGTCTTTTTATTGTTTTTAAAAAATCTTGTGACAATTAATTCTTATTTAAAGAAATAATAATAAATTTAATAAAAAATGAATTATATTTAAATATACAGGGTTGTATTTACTATATGGTACCTTTGGGCTGGGGCCTACAGAGCCAGAGACCAATATATAAAGTTTGTGTTTATGTTGTTCTTTTATTTTTTATCTTGTCTTGCCACATCTTTAAATGCTTGGATAAATTCAGCATTAGAAAGGAAAAGGGACTGGTGCAGGCACTGCAGTAATAAGTTTCAAGGCCCTCTGTTAGGAAAGATAGAAGCAGTCATAATCTCTGTCTTTGTAGGCTTTTGTTTCTTTGACTGCACTGGTTACTGACTGAAAGAATGGCTAGACATGAGTAGACATGTAAGCTTTTTTAGGAGAACTATGAGGTAACACTTCAATGTCATACCATTATACTGTATACTCTCTAATATAATATGAGTGGGTTTTGCTAAAGCAAAAGGATGTTTCTGCTCCCAAAGGCCGTTCCACAATACATGCTACAAAACTAATTAGCTGTATTTCACTATCTCTGTTTACCTTCTTTTTTATAAGAAATGTTCATGAAATCCAAAATTAAATTTTTTTGAGAGAATAAAAATACACAGGAAACTAAGGAAAGTGACAAAACCAGAAAGTAGCTACTGGCAGGGTATGTTTTAGAGTTATAGACTTTTTAACTAAAACATGTTATGATTGAATAAAATGTGCCTTACCATTGATGAACATAGAATACCAGTAAAGACCTAAAAAAGTTGTAGATGCTCAAAAGAATATATTAATCAAAGGAGAACAGCACACGTGTGAATGATCACCACAATGTAAAAAAATGTACATAGTACACAGCATAATGCTTTTGAGAGCACAATGTATCAGAGACATTCTAGTAGGAATTCCTGAAATAGTAATGATTACTCACCAAATACATAGTCGACAAACTAAAAGCTTTTACAGTGTGGACATTGCAAAGCTTTTACCATTATCCTCACAGTAAAGAATTTCACAAATACAGAATATAGTTAATTTTACATTTGTAGCTTGAGGGGGGTAACGTGTGGAGCTGTTCTTATCCACTCTGATACATTTGAAAGAAAGAAAAAGTAATTTATTTGGAGAATATTACAGGCTAAGCAAAATTATTAATAAAATTTAATTCAAATTTTTTTTAGTTTTTAAACTTTTATATGATTATATAATTATATATATATATGTATTATGATTGAATGCAGTTGCATAGAAAATAGTTGTGTCCCCATATATTTAAGATTCTAATTTATAGATTGTGATCATGGGTGATTAAAAAAATAGTAATGAATGACATGATGGATGAACATAATAACAAAACTTTGAACTGTAGAACTATATCTAGGAATATTTTCTATTCATAACATAGAGGAGGTGAGTTTGTAGTACACAGAGAGAACTGGGTAGGGCTTAAAACACTAATAACTGTGTTTCAGAAATAGAAGGGTTTATTTACTAATGATAAAAAGGTTGTTCACTTGGCAACTGAAGATGCATTTTGCAAGATTATTTTTCCAAAGCTTAGTGAATTCAGTGAAATTTCACTTTGCAAAAATACCTGATCATGTGCAAGGTCCTGCCAGGGCCGGACTGGCCTAGCGGGATACCGGGAAATTTCCCGGTGGGCCGCTTTGGGGCCGGCCGCTTTAAGCACTGGGGTCGGCGCCGTGGCCGCTGTGATAATGGCCGCTGCAGCAGCCCCGACACCGGCCGATATACTCTTTCTACGTCAGCCGCTGTGAGCGACATGACGTCACATCCGGATCCGGCGGGGGCGGCAGCGCGGAGTGCTCGGTGGTGGATCAACTGACTGGCTGAGCCTGAGACTGTCATGGCTCTGACGCCGATCCCTCCCACTCCCACACAGATGCACCAGGCCAGCCCAGCAGCAGAGGAGAGCAGCATGATCTCAGGTGAGCCTTACAGGCAGTGTGTGGCATGTACAGGGAGGGTACATTTAAAGAGGTAAGGTAAATTGTCATGAGCTTCATGTTGGGAGTTTAATATGTAAGAACTTAAAATGAGGTAGGGTGATGGCGCTGCCCAAAATTAACTATGATGGTGGACAATACCAATAATAAGGGTAAAAATGCACTAAAAATCCACGTAATAGAAAAAAGAGCACTAAAATACAGCTGTATTATAAAATCTTAAAGGAGAAAAATTAAAAGGTGCAGATGTGCTAATTAGGTATATAAAAGTGATGTGTGCAAATATAAGTGGACAAGAATTCAGTAGGTCTGAGACAGTGAGAACAATACGTATAAATCAGATCAAATATACAAAGTGAAAAATCTGGATCATATAAGTGAACCTTATAAATAAATTAGTGATGTAAAAATACACATGATATGATATACAACTGATAAACAATTAAAAGTGCTCTGTGCGTAGTGAAATGCCCCAAATAGAATCACACCCTGGGGTATAAAAGTGCAGTGACAAAAGTAAAAAGTCCAATTTTAGTGATAAGTGCCTATAAGGCAGGTGCTGTGACCATTAAAGGATATATAAATATATAAATATGATGAATACAGTTCAGTATTAATAGCAGGTGATGATATATATAAATCTAATGAACACAGTTCAGTGTTGATAGCAGGTGACGGTTTTCTTATACCAGAGATACAAGGAGTGACCCCGTGGTGGGCGGTGAGGTGCTAGGTGACCCCTCTAGTGAATAGCGCACTCACCAGAAATACCCACCCCACACAGGGGTATAGAGCGGGTATATAGATGTATCCTGTGGCCAGAAATCCTCTACGGATCCTAGGTGGGGGTGTCCTGGAAGGGTCCTAGACGGAAAGGAGGTTCCCCAGGGAAAGGTGGCCGGGATCTAGTGGGCTCCTGCCAATAGGAAGTTGGCTTCCAGGTATCCACGGGGTGTCACTCGTATTGATGTGTGAGGGTATAGGGAATAACTGAAAGGCACATAGCGTGATACCGTCTAGACAAGTTTATTGGTGTTAAAACATAAAAGAGGTACTCACATTTATGCAGTAGTTTATAAGCATATAACGAGCGGTGGAGCGCAATGCGGTCCGAGCCTCGATTCCAAAAACCGAAAGTGATGCGACACGCTGTACGCTTGGACTTTTTACTTTTGTCACTGCACTTTTATACCCCAGGGTGTGATTCTATTTGGGGCATTTCACTACGCACAGAGCACTTTTAATTGTTTATCAGTTGTATATCATATCATGTGTATTTTTACATCACTAATTTATTTATAAGGTTCACTTATATGATCCAGATTTTTCACTTTGTATATTTGATCTGATTTATACGTATTGTTCTCACTGTCTCAGACCTACTGAATTCTTGTCCACTTATATTTGCACACATCACTTTTATATACCTAATTAGCACATCTGCACCTTTTAATTTTTCTCCTTTAAGATTTTATCATACAGCTGTATTTTAGTGCTCTTTTTTCTATTACGTGGATTTTTAGTGCATTTTTACCCTTATTATTGGTATTGTCCACCATCATAGTTAATTTTGGGCAGCGCCATCACCCTACCTCATTTTACATTCACTATATGGTCCTTTGGACTATAATTTAGGGAGGCTGCAGCCTAATTTTTACTATCTATATATTTATTTATCAATTTCCGTATCCACACCCAAATAGAACATCAGCGCAGAGTTTCAATATTCTCAATATGTAAGAACTGCCCAAGCTTAAAATATAGAGCAACCACTAGTAGAACATAAAGCGTGTTAACCCCCCCCCCCCCCCAGGGGACATAGCACTTGTTTCCACATAAATCCATGCATGGGTTGCTGAGCTGTGGTGTTGAATAGCTAGTGCAAACCCCCCCTCCCCCTTATACAATGCTGGCTTGACTTTACTTGCCCCCCCTCATACAATGCTCATCTGCCACCCCCCCCCTGGGGCCCCCTCCCCCTAATACAATGCTGACCCCCCCCCCCAAATTTAGGGGGAGGGGGGAAACAGCATTGTATTAGGGGGAGGGGGCCGGGGGGTAATCATTTTATTAGGGGGAGGGGGGTTAGCATTGTATTAGGGGGAGGGGGATCAGGATTGTATTAGGGGGAGAGGGGGATCAGGATTGTATTAGGAGGAGGAGAACAGCATTTTATTAGGGGGAGGGGGCCAGGGGGGGGTCACTGGTCAGCAGTGTATTAGGAGGAGGGGGGATCAGCATTGTATTAAGGGGGGTCAGCAGTATATTAGGGGGGTGGGAGGGGGATCAGCAGTGCATTAGGGGGAGAGGGCCAGGGGGGCAGCATTGTATTAGAGGGAGAGGGCTGGGGGGGTCAGCATTGTATTAGGGGGGATCAGCATTGTATTATGGCCCCTAATACAATACTGTTCCCCTCCCCCTAATACAATGCTGTTCACCCCGGCCCCCTCCCTCTAATACAATGCTGATCTCCCAAATGTTGGGGGGAGGGGGGAAACAGCATTGTATTAAAGGGAGGGGCCAGGGGGGGACAGCATTGTATTAGAGGGAGGGGCCAGGGGGAGTCAGCAGTGTATTAGGGGAAGGGGGGAATCAGCATTGTATTAGGGGGAGGCGGCCAGGGGGTCAGCATTGTATTAGGGGGAGGCGGCCCACTCTCCCTAAGACAATGCTGATCTCCCAAATGTAGAGGGGGGGGAAACAGCTTTGTATTAAAGGGAGGGGGCCGGGGGTGAAATGTGCTTTAAAATGCATGATTTTACCTTTTTATGAACAAGAAATCAACGTTGTGCTGGTATGACGACGCAATGCTATGGGGCTGGTATGTAATTTTTTCCAGGGCTGGTTTTCATACTCAGTCCGGCCCTGGGTCCTGCACATGATTGAATGATAGAAGTCAGCAGAGCTTCAGCTTTTTTTCTAAGCTTATTTACTAAGCTCTGGGGATAAAGCTCTGGGCAACTTCCCTTGCAAAGTGAACAGTCATTTTGTCTTTAATAAATAAAGCCCAGAGTACACAGGAAGTTATTGGACTTCCTGCAGGATTACCAGGCATTTTTTCACCTAACAGATACAACAAAATTCTTTAACTCCTTCCCACCCGGCCTTTTGTAATATGACGGCCAGGCAGGAGCACTGTTTTTTGGGCCATGCTCCAACGCGATTTGTCACCCACCATGTCCCCTGGACATGGCTGATGACAGATCACAAAAAATGGTTGCTTATAACTGTAAAAGTCACATAAAATTTATAAGCAACTATCGTGTGTAAAAAAAAAAGAAAAATCCTGATCACCTCCCCAGAGTAGTACAGTGTTACTATGGTAAGATTGTATTGCTTTAATAACCGTATTTGAAAAATAAAAATTGTAAAAAATATGTAATTGATTACAGATGTTGATCGATTTTCAGATATATATATATATATATATACTATAGTTTGTGGACTCCATAACTTTCCTACAGACAAAATAATATACTCTGATATTGGTTATTTTCACCCAAACCCATACACTACAAATGTAGCAGTATATATTTTGGCCTAAATTGATGAAGAAAGTTTATTTATTTGCAAACTTTTATAACAGAAACAAAGATAAACCCATTTTTGTTCAACATTTTTGGTCTTTTTCCATTTGTTTTGGAAAAAATGAAAACAAAACTGTGGTGATTAACCACTTAACGTCTAGCTACGTAGACCTACGTCGGCTGACTTTGCGTGGTTATACCGGGATGATGCCTCTAGCTAGAGGCATCATCCCGGTACCGTGGTTTGAAGCCGACGGTCGGCTTTCCGTCGGTAACGACCGATGCGGCTCGGGAGCCGCTCGATCGTTACCCGGGGGGCGGGAGGGGGGGACAGCCCACCGGGAGCCCCGAGCACCCAGCCAGCTGGATGGAGTCCCGATGAATGCTGGAAACGGCATTGATCGGGTCTCCGATAACGTAACCCGGAGGTGGCGTCCATGACGTCACTTCCGGGTTACTGTGCTGCAAAAGGCGGCAGATTTGAAAAACGGCTGTATGCAAAAATGCCGTCTTCGGCGTTTTGCATACAGGGAAGTGTAGTGGAGGGGTCTAGGGTCTTTTAGACCCTCGATCCCTCCATAAAGTGTACCTGTCACTACATATTGGTGTCACAAGGGATGTTTACATTGCTTGTGACAGCAATAAAAGTGATCAGATTTTAATTTTTTTTAAAAACCTGTAATAAAGTTAAAAAAAAAGAAAAAATAAATAGGAAAAAAAAAAAAATTTAGCTGCCCCCGTCACAGTTAGCTCGCGCACAAAAAAAAAACGTATACGCAAGTCGAGTCGCGAATGAAATCGCTGTTCAAACCACACATGTGAGGTATCGCCGCGATCGCCAGAGCGTGGGCAATAATTTACAAAAAAGAGCTACACTCTAAACTGGTAACCGTTAAATACATTTAAAGCGTTGCAGATTGAGATCTCTATTTACCGTAGTTTGTCGCCATCCCACGGGGGGGCGCAATTTTAAACCGTAACATGTTGGGTATCTATTTACTCGGCGTGACATCATCTTTCACAATATACAAAAAAAATGGGCTAACTTTACTGTTTAGTATTTTTTAAATGCAGTGAAATGTGATTTTTCAAATTTTTTCCACAAAAATGGCGTTTTAAAGACCGCTGCGCAAATACCGAGGGACAAAAAAATTTGCAATGACCGACATTTTATTCTCCAGAGTCTTTGCTAAAAAAATATATATAATGTTTGGGGGATTTAAGTAGTTTTCCAGCAAAAAATACTGATTTAAACTTGTAAACAAAAAGTGTCAAAAATAGGCTTAGTGGTAACGTGGTTAAATACCACCAAAAGAAAGCTCTATTTGTGTGAAAAAAAATGATAACAATTTCATATGTGTACAGCATTGCATGACTGCACAATTGTCATTCAAAATTTGACTGTGCTGAAAGGGGGTAAAAGTGGGTAAAAGTGCCCAGTATTGAAGTGGTTATATAGTATATATATATAGATATATATATATATCTATATATATATATATAGATATATATATATGTGTATATATATATATATATATATATATATAATTTACATACAATTTAAGTCCCAAGTTTGAACCATATAATTTATGCTATGAATAAGGTAGGGTGACATTTAAAGCTATAACCAGCCGTGGCAATGTATCAAAGTCTATTTGCCACTTGCTGCAAACACTGGCTCTCTCTATACTGGTCCATTATTACATCAAACGCTTTGTATATTAATCACTATCACTATACAAGAAAAAAAGTCAACATGTTTGCCAACTATAAGTTTATATAATGGAGGTTAGATCATAGATCCCCTTAGAGGAAATGTGTGATTTCTAATTTGAATAAAGTGGGTTATCAAATCACCAGTAGCTTGGTGTATGTAAGTTATGGCTGAATTGCATGTAGTCAGTGTAAAGCAGGTTGCACATGTTCAAGACACTTGATAGTTAAGGATGCACTTTGACAACCTTCATGTTAAATTTATAATACAATGGTAAGCCACCTAGGGCTAGCTTAATCTAATTAATAAAACTTAAGTTTTATTCCAGTGGATCAGACATGCACTGGCGCTAAAATGTGTTATACCCAATCTCCAGCAAAATAGAATACTTTTATTCCACAGATAGATAAATATCTAAGATCTGCATAATATTTTTTAACAATACATATGATAACCTCTTACCATTTACCAGTGATTTTAAACAAATATTCAGTTAATTATAACTAATGTGACCTAGTTGGTTACTTTTTAAATGCTAAAATCTTATCATTTTTAAAATATACTCAAGAATTTGGCACTATCAGAAATCCAAAAAAGATATTAAGCCCTAACGTTTTGATCACAGGAATGTCTTTATAGCTAATTATTGAATGCAAAACACTGGCTAAACAATAATTAAGATCTTTCTTTTTTGATTAGCTAATTAATACATTTTCACTAATACCCATTTGGTATGATTACACTGCAATCATATTCCCAAATCCAGCTGGAATTTATGTTGGACTAGCACTTAATGTGAATTATAGCAACTAAATTGGTTATGCAACAAAGTCTTTGTTCCAAGACTGCCTTTCTATGAACAAGCAGCAAATACTGTTTTGTTTCAGCACAGCTATAACAGAATTAATTGATTGGTCTCATAGGAACCACATTTGCTACTAGGAAAAGAAGTATGGGAAGAGGGTCATATTGCTGTATTATTTAAAGTACCAATTTAGAATCAGGGCCTACTGAGAAGCAGCAAGACTACAAGTAAAGTCAAGGCAGCATGTTTTCTTAAAAGCAGATACATAAGTAGTCCCTAAAAGCAGAAACATCTGTTAAAATCATGATCATGCTAACTGGCTGGGATATTTAAATAATAGGAACTTAGCCTAGGTTGTTTTTTGTCATGTATCACCATTCTGAACAATTCCAGAAGCAGTCATATAGAAAACTTTAACAAGTTCTGCGAATATAAAAATATTCATTGGGTTTCATGACACAGATCAAAGCTGATCTCCAGGCAGATATAAAATGCAAAAAAAAAAAAAATGCAACTCTGTATTCAGTTTTTCATTAAGAAATATATTTTTTAAGAACAATTAGGCCTTTTGCAGTCCCTGTATAGCTCTGTTTGGACTGGGGTAAAAAAAAGCAGCACATGTTGGCAATAAGTTGTACTGAAATTCAAGGAGCATGCCACTAGCATGGTAGAAAACTGTAACATAAGGATAAGCTCACCAGTGCGCTGTATTCTTTGCAAAGTGAACAGCATATTTGCCTTTAGTAATTCAAGCCCATTGTCTTTAGTACTGGGTTTTACTGTCAAGTTCTGCAAAATTCATTGTAACCATGTACAAAATGTTGTCTCCAATTTGTTATACCGCAAAAGTTGATTTTTGATGTTTTTGAAGTGTCAGATATACAGTATACGCATATATCTCTCCCAAGGAGGTCATGGTCTGTGTCAGAAATCATTTGATCCTTACCTACATGAATTTAATAATTCCTTATGCATGATACATATAGGAGTTAGTATAATAAATGAAAACTCAAGCACTACACATATTACTGTGCAGTAAAATTATCAATCAACAAATATATTTTTCAATTTTACCACTTCTGGACCGGAAGGATTTGCCCCCTTTATGATCAGGCCATTTTTTGCGATTCGGCACTGTGTTATTTTAACGGACAATTGCGTGGTCGTGCAACGTTGTACCTAAATAAAATTGATGTCCTTTTTTCCCACAAATAGAGCTTTCTTTTGGTGGTATTTAATCACCTCTGCAATTTTTTTTTTTTTTTGAGCTATAAACAAAAAAAGGGTGACAATTCTGAAAAAAAAACAATATTAATACTTTTCTGCTATATAACAAAATAAAAAATCATAAAAAATTTTAAAATCGAATTTCTTTAACATTTTAGGCCAATTTGTTTTCTGCTACATATTTTTGGTAAAAAAATCCAAATAAGCGTATTTTGATTGGTTTGCGCAAAAGTTATCGCGTCTACTAACAACAGGAAACATTTATGTCATTTTTACTGTTTTTTTTTTTACTAGTAATGGCGGCTATCTGCGATTTTTAGCGGGACTGCGACATTACAGCGGACAGATTGGACCCCTAACTGACATTTTTGACACTTTTGGGGGGACCAGTGACATTACTACAGTAATCAGTGCTAAAAAATATGCACTGTTCTGTAATAATGACACTGGCAGGGAAGGGGTTAACACAGTGGGTGATCAAAGGGTTAAATGTTACCTAGGGACGTGCTTCTAACTGTATGGGGAAGGGGCTTGTGAAATGATCATAGAGACCTGTGATCCTATATAGAAGGATCACAGGCGCTCTGAGATCATTCCAGAGAGAAGAACAGTCAGCTGTGGCGGGCAGTCTGGAAGTAGTTAAGCACATCTCCAGGATAATGTTACCCTGTATATGTTGCTGTCATAGGGCACTGAGCATTACTTGTTAACAATAAGAATATAAATATTTCTATGTTGGGGAGGAGCCTGATGATGGCGCCAGCACAGAGCTCGTGCTAAGAATGCCAAGAGACCCTATCCCACACATGAAAAGCAGGAATAACCTGAAATCCCCTGCAGTATGAGGCTGGTGGAGGTGGTGATTAAGTGACACTGTCACCTGTTACAGCAAGGATGGCACCACGGAGGAGAGCTGTATCAGCTGTGGGTGAAGGAGACCAGAGCCTTGCGGGTAGGAGGGAGAGGACGGCCTGCTGACGTAAGACACCGAGACTGAAGGACTGCGGGGAGACTTGGCAATCTCCGGTGGGACTCGATGGTACTTGCCTGTCCCCTGTCAGACTTGGCAGAACTCGCTAACCTCCTGAGCCTGAACACCTGAGGAGCCGGCAGAGAGTACTGCGGGAGCTGCTGCAGGGGGAGGTCGGCCATCTGTAAAACAACAACAGGCTGTCTATTGCAAAGGAAGGAGAAGGATATATATTTAAAGCAATACTCCCTTGTTTAGCAGGAGTGGTGAGTCACTCTCTACTTACTTCCTCGAGGCTATTATATATGAACTGTGGACTGACTGGGGGCAAGTTTTTCCTAACTATTTTAAAAGGGAAATACATCTACCTAACACCATCACTCATATACTTAAAGAAGCTCATAGGTGTAAATAGATAATGAGGGGTAAACCAGTTAAAGGAGTTGGGGCTGCAAAGTCACCAAAAATAAGTGCTAACCCTGGGACAATAAACAAATTCATGACCCATGAAGGGAATAATGAGAAACCAACTACCGAAAAACATCTAAGGGCCCAGGGGAAAACAAGGAGCAGAAACTAATAAAAATGGACATAACAAGATAACAGTTGAGAAGAGTATGCTTAACCATTCAAAAGTAGATCTAGAGATTGAGAGTGACACAGAGGCAGGATTCACGGAAGAACATGCTTTAGATACCCAGTTGCCGACAAAAATATAGTTCTTACCGTTGTTTTTCTACAATTACAAAGGTTTTGAAATATTTTTCAAAAGTGATGTTAGGCCTTATCTCTCTTGTCCACCCTTATTTATTCTGACCTGTGCTATTCAACTCTGCCCATTTACTATTATAAATAGGTTACACTAAAGCTGGCCAAAGATGCATCAAAATTTGACAGGTTCAGCATGGGTCTATGTGCGCTCCCACTCAGACCTAGTGATCAACTCCTTTTGAACAGGACTGCTGGATAATTTGAGTTCAATCAGCACATGGAGCTAACCGGCTGCAGTGCTTATTAGTGTATTCTGTCTGAATAAAATAGCACAGGGAGGAGGATTCTCACATCCATCTTGAATAGGTGGATGGGGTAATCTATTCATTTATTTAATTTTTTTAACTGAATCATCTAGAGTTAACTTAAGAATGACGCTTACAAAAAAATGTTCTTTGATGATAAATGATAACTGAACCTGTGATATCAAACTCTTCCACATCCTATCTTTGCTGTCCTAGTAACAAACAAATAGTCACATAGGACTAAAGTAGGCCTGAAATACAATACTACCAAAATAGGATACTAAAAACCATAAATGCTGGAAGAATTATGTAATTCTAGGTGCGGTACCCTTCCGTTTAAATGCACATGTTTGCTTCTAAATTACATGTGTGCATCTGAAGTGCTGTTCTGTTGGTTTCATTCCAAGTATTGCATAGAAAATCACTGTTTAAATCACACGTTAAAAGTACATTTGTTTTATCATTACAGAACAAAAACTAAAAGTTCACTACTCAGACCTATTAAATGGCAATCTTTACACAACAAAGATATGATATTTTCATCACTCTGATCTTGGTCCTTTCTCTGGAAACCTCAAATTATTAATAACTTATGCTCATGAGGTATAAAAATGTGAAGATCTGTCTGTTTAATTAAGTTGACGGGTGGATTTTCTTGGGGAGAGAAAATAAAAAACAGCGTGCATTAACAAATGTTTTGCTGACTGCTGGTACTGTGACCTTGTGAAACAAAGCAACAGTGGACTTTGGAAATGTGTGCTGAGTCATCAGCCGATCAAGGTCCAGGAATCTTTCTGTTGTCACAGACAGAGTCAGACAATAAAAAAAGACAGCTGCCAACGGTATAAGCAATAATTCCCTTTCTTGTCACTTAGTAAGTTAAAGGAGCTGATTAAAGGAATGATTCCACAATCAGTATTGCTTTCCTAAGCCATGTTTTTAAAGATACAAACTTAAAATGATTGAGTTAGGACAAAAATTACGTAACCAAAACATACAAAGAAAACAAAAATAGATTGAGTCTTTTTTATAAAGGATTCACTAGGCAATTCACACATCGAATGTATGATAGAGCTTCATCTGTTGGCATTTTATAGCAATAGGCTTTAATTTTCCAAGAGGATTTTTCCTAGGCGTTTTGCCACAGCTGGTAGGCATTAGGCAAATCTAGCTCAATTTTTAGGAACAGTGTATATTGTTTGAAGTTGGAATTTCTCTATCATATGGTATATTGATGGCCAATTCCTCTTCGAAAGTTATAGGCAAAAAGGCGACTACTTTTTGAAAAGCTGAATGCTGTAAATACCGACTATTGAATGTCACTGTGTGATTCAATTTGTGGCATGTCTAGATTTCTTTATGATGAACACCCGACTATAAGTATGAATCAGGAAGATATTTTATTCCTATATTCACAACTTAGCATACCATACCAAATTATGAAAGTTAATGAGGAATACTAGTTAAAACTTTCACTATGAATAACACACTTGCACTAGTTCCTTAAAAAAAAAAAAAAAAAAGCCGATAGCATGTGGCACCTTTGGTACAGTATCTCATAAAAGTACACCACTCACATTTTTGTAAATATTTTATTCTATCTTTTCATGTGACAACACTGAGGAACTTACACTTTGCTACAATGTAAATTAGTGAGTGTACAGCTTGTATAACAGTGTAAATTTGCTGTCCCCTCACAATTACTCAACACACAGCCATTGATGTCTAAACCGCTGGCAACAAAAGTGAGTACACCCCTAAATTACATTATCCAAATTGGGCCCAAAGTGTCAATATTTTGTGTGGCCACCATTATTTTCCAGCACTGCCTTAACCTTCTTGGGCACGGAGTTCACCAGAGCTTTACAGGTTGCCACTGGAGTCCTCTTCCACTCCTCCATGACTACATCATGGAGCTGGTGGATGTTAGAGACCTTGCGCTTCTCTACCTTCCATTTGAGGATGTCCCACAGATGCTCAATAGGGTTTAGGTCTATGCTTGGCTATCCCATCACCTTTACATTCAGCTTCTTTAGCAATGTAGTGGTCATCCTGGAGGTGTGTTTGTGGTCGTTATCATGTTAGAATACTGCCCCTGGGCCCAGTCTCCGAAGAGAGGGGATCATGCTCTGCTTCAGTATGTCACTGTACATGTTGGCATTCATGGTTCCCTCATGAACTGTAGCTCCTCAGTGCTATCAGCACTCATGCAGCCCCAGAACATGACACTCCCACCACCATGCTTGACTGTAGGCAAGACACACTTGTCTTTGACTCCTCCCCTGGTTGCCACCACACACACTTGACACCATCTGAACCAAAAAAAGGTTGTCCTGGTCTCATCAGACCACAGGACATGGTTCCAGTAATCCATGTCCTGAGGCTGCTTGTCTTCAGCAAACTGTTTGCGGGCTTTCTTGTGCATCATCTTTAGAAGAGGCTTCATTCTGGGATGACAGCCATGCAGACCAATTTTATGTAGTGTGCGGCGTATGGTCTGGCTGACCCCCCACCCCATCAACCTCTGCAGCAATGCTGGCAGCACTTATACCTCTATTTTCCAAGGATAATCTCTGGATATGACGCTGAACACGTGCACTCAACCTCTTTGCTTGACCATAGAGAGGCTGTTCTGAATAGAACCTGTCCTGTTAAACCACTGTATGGTCTTGACCACCATGCTGCAGATCATTTTTAGGGTCTTGGCAATCTTCTTATAGCCTAGGCCATTTTTATGTAGAGCAACAAATCTTTTTTTAGATCTCAGAGAGTTATTTGACATGAGGGGCCATGTTGAACTTCCAGTGACCAGTATGAGAGAGTGAGAGCGAAAACACCAAATTTAACACACCTGCTCCCCATTCACACTTGAGACCTTGTAACACATGACACCGGGGAAGGAAAAATTTGCTAATTGGGTCCAATATGGACATTTTCACTTAGGGGTGTACTCACTTTTGTTGCCAGTGGTTTAGACATTAATAGCTGTGTGTTGGGTTATTTTGAGGGGACAGCAAATTGACACTGTTATACAAGCTGTACGCTCACTACTTTGTAGCAAAGTGTCATTTCTTGAGTGTTGTCACATGAAAAGATATAATAAAATATTTACAAAAATGTGAGGGGTGTACTCACTTTTGTGAGATACTGTATATTTCAAAGAACACAGCCTGCTGCTTTTAGGCATGTTGGGAGATTAGTTTTGCATTGTACTAAATTGGCAGCCTCTAGTCTTCCAAAAGTGCCCTCTGGTGGCAGCCAGGATTATAACTATGAAAGTTGGAAACAGTGTAGGAGGCAGCCCATGCGCCATATCCTAATAATTTTTTTTTTTTTTTTAAATATTGTGAGGTGTAAAAAAATAATAATTAAAACAAATATAATGATGAATGAAATTGATTAATGAAATGCCAATGATAACAAAGTTAATAATTATTTTCCAGTTTTCTTTTAATACACTACTGTTTTAATTTCAACTCTGTCATAAAAAAGGAACTTTACTTGCCGCTGTGTCTGCTGCCATAGTAAAATAAAGCTACTTTTATTGAATGTAGAAGACCCTTTTATTAAAACCAGGCAGCAAGTCAAAAACAATCAGTGATTCCATGGAACAATGGGAACGTCTTCTTCGATTTACGGAAACACCCAACGGGTGGAACCAAGCTTTGAGATACCCTCTAAAATTTTCCAAATGTTTGACCCATTGGGAATCAGTCCTAAAGGTTCTTCACTTCTGGTACTACACTCCGGATAAACTATCGCGCATCTTCCCAACGCAATCGAATAATTGCTGGAGAGAATGTGGACAAATTGGCTCAGCACCACACGTCTGGTGGCAATGTCCCGAGCTTACCTTATTCTGGAAGGAAATCGATTCGCTCATCATTCAACTCACAGGGTGACAGATCTCTCTAGAGCCACAAACTGCCCTGCTGGGGGTGGGGCTCTCTACTTGGCACAATGAATTCCATGCTGTCATCACTCACATCTTGATAGCGGCACGCTTAACCATAGCCAGGAATTGGAAAAAGGGCTGTGCACCTACCTCCCGGCAGTGCATAACCATTCTAAACCACAATATGCACATGGAATACATGTTTGCCAAAGCCCATTACGGCCTGACAAAATTCTTTTCACTGTGGGAACCCTGGCTTAGAAATCCTAATAGTAACTTGGACGCTACCTGACTCTTTATCTCCTTCCCTCCCTCTACCCTTATAAGGGATTCATCTAAAAACCTCACTGATCAATTCCGATTACCTGCTTCTTACACACAACGCCTTCTGTTCTCAGCCTATCTCTACCTACATGAAGCAGCTTCTCCCTAACCCTGGAACATAGCACACACTGGATAACTATATCTGGAACTTTACTACGTATATGATCACAGTCTATCCATGATTCCTTGCTTATGTCCCCCACTGAGAGCATCTATGTATGTCTCGTTGTTTTTGTTTTGTTCTTGTTCTTTCTGTTTTATGCTCTCTAGTTCAGAGTAACACAATTGCCATTATATGTAGCTGCCTGACTGTTGTGATTCATTCTCTTAATTGTTTGTACTATATGAAGGTGGTATGTAGTCTTGCAGACTGTGTATTATGCTTATTTGTACTCTATGAATTTAACGTTGAACAAAAATAAAAAGTTTCAAGTTTAAAAAAAAAAAAAAAAAAAAAAAAAAACAATCAGTGAGCTACTGATGAATTCCAAAATGGTTCATATGTGCTAAAATCAGCATTCACTGTTTACCTTTGCTGCCTGTAGTTCACTGCATTCACAGTACAAACAGGAGGCAAAGGGGTGTACTTTCTAAATCCTGACTTGTTTCATCTAAATGGTGGCATCAAGAAGGATGCTCCAGCATAAAAGCAGGTGTGATGTTGTATTGTCCATTCAGCCTAACTCACGCTTGGGATTTTATTTTTCACTTCTTTTCTCAAACAGTGTTATTTTTCATTGAATGGAAGTGATAGTCTCAGTGGGGCTGAAGCTGCTAACTTCAACTTGTTCAATAAGGCTCGGTTCAGAATGATGCGACATAGGATCCGACTTGTGAGTTGGATGACATGTGAAATTCAATGTTTCCCTATGAGAGCTGTCTTAACTGATACTATACAAGTCTGTCCCACTTTAGAAAAGGTTCCTGCACTACTTTGGTCCGACTTTGATATGGCTTCAATAAAAAGTCTTATCAAAGTCCTATCAAAGTTGGACTCTAAAGTTGCACTGAAAGTTATGCAACTTTCGATTTGGGCTACTGTAAACAAACGTTAAGCTTTGAAAATAAAACCTGTAAGCTGACTGATATTATACATGCAGAGCTGCACCAGAATTTGCCCTCTCCAGTTTTAGTGAATCAACCCCAGTGTATACACAGTTTAGAGAGATTTTTTAGGCTTGTCCTAACCTACCAATGTCTCAGCTAGATTTAAACCACAAGAGCCCTGGATGACATTTTACTTTGCATGTTGCAGTTGCTAGTATCTAAAAAGTATCTGAACTATGAGACCAATTCACAAACATTGTCTTTAATATGTTATGTATGACTGTTGCTGTATCCACATATACCCCTTTAGAATGTCACCATTATATCTAGATTTTACTTTGTTCATTCAATCTGTTCTAAGAATCCAAATAAATAATAATTTGAGAGGAACAAATTAAATATTTTAGATTGCAAATGCTAAACTATATCTCTGTTTTGGTTTGATCACTGCATTACACACCGGGCAAATTCTGGCATTTCTCTCTTACATGTAAAAATCATCATTTTTTTGCTAGAAAATTACTCAGAACCCCCAAACATGATATGGTGGTTCTGACTAGCTCACTAGATTGCTTTAAAAAAAAGGCCTGGATTCTTTCCTAGGTGTACATAATAGAAGTGAGTACTAATATTTGTAGGTAAAGTTGATCCAGGGAATATCCAATTGCCTCTCTGGGGATCAGGAAGGAATTTTTTCCCCTGCTGGAGCAAATTGGATCATGTTTTGCTGGGGTTTTTTTGCCTTCCTCTGGATCAACTGCAGGTATAGGATTGTGTATATGGGATTGTATGGTTGGGTTCTTTTTACTGTTTTTTGTTTTTATGGATTGAGCCAGGTGGACTTGTGTCTTTTTTCAACCTGACTAACTATATATATATATATATATATATATATATATATATATATATATTTTTTAGCAGAGACCCCAGGGAATAAAATGGTGGTCATTGCAATTTTCTTTGTCACATGGTATTTACGCAGAAATTTTTCAAACCTGATTTTTTTTTTGGAAGAATTAAAAAAAAGAAATGTATGGGAAAAAAAACAGTAAAGGTAGCCTAATTTTTTGCATATTGTGATGATGTCACACCGAGTAAATAGATACCTAACGTGTCATTCTTTAAAATTGCACACACTCGTGGAATACCGCCAAACATTGGTACTTAAAAAAATCTCCATAGGCTACGATTTAAAATGTTTTACAGGTTACCATTTTGGAGTTACAAAAGAGGTTTTGTGCTAGAATTATTGCTCTCACTCTAACGTTAGCGATGAACCACATTTGTGGTTTGAATGTCATTTACATATGCAGACGCGACTTACGTATGCGTTTGCTTCTGCGTGCGAGGAGACGGGGCACTTTAATTTTTTTTTTTATTGTTTAATTTATTAGAATTTTTTTATTTTTAAACTTTCGTTTAATTTATTTTTCTTATTTGAATACTTGTATTTGTATTATAAGGAATGTAAACATCCCTTGTAATATGAATAGGGCATGACAGGTCCTCTTTATGGAGAGATCTGGGGTCTATAAGAGGCTGGAAAGCCTGAGATAAAAAAATGATCTCAGGCTTTCGAACCAAACACATGGCAGTGTTTACAACTGCCGGGGCCAGGCATGATGTCATAACATCGCGCCCAGCCTCCGAGACTCATAGAGAGGACCGAGGACCATTTGGGCAGCTCTATAGTGAACTTTTGCCACTGACGAGTTTCCTTCCCTGGCTCGCCAATTGCATAGGTGTGTCAGTAGAAGCACCAGAGGGCGGCGGGAGGGGAGGATGTCCCTGAACTGTCACTATGGTTGTATTTATGGTTCAGGGAAAAGCAGTCAGAAAAACTCAGATATCTCCACTGAAAGCCCAGGATGTCATATGATGTTCAGCAGTATGGAAGTGGTTAATATTTATCATCACCATCATCATCATTGCGACTTATATTGAACAAACACGTTCTGTACCCTCTATACAAAGCAAAGCAAACAAAAGCTGCTCCAGAAATAAAAACATTATCAAAAACAATTTTCAATGTAGAAATGAAAAGATTTCATGTATAATGTATGGGAGATTTGTCAATTATGGGTGTGCTGCAGATGAAACAGTAGATGTTATGTTGGCACCAATACAGAAAAAACATTTGCATGGACAGAGATTTATGATTTTTTTACTACTCTGAAGAGGTGAATGAGATTAATTTTGAGGGTGATATAGAAAGCATGGAGGTTTGATGAATGTCTGATGGCATGCAGAAAGAGAAGAGAGCAACCCAAAGGAATTTCTTTAGACATATGTTAGAAATGATGACAAGCGGGGAAAAGACAAAATTCTATCTTTATTAAAAGATTCTAGTTTGATCTATGCCTGAAAACTATACTGGCTTGTGGATGTATATATATGATTCAGCATTACAGAATATATGTAGTATTTTGAATTGTATTAGGTGGACAGTGGTTGCCAATAAATGGAATAAATGAGTGGAGCAGTGATTGTAAAGTCTTGTTTTTTTTCTCTTAAAATAAAATACATGTTATACTTACCGCCTCTGTGCAGTTGGTTTTGCACTGTAGGGCAGCCCAGACCCTCCTCTTCTCAGGTACCTCTTTGGCTCTCCTGACCCTGCTCTCCTGTCGAGTGCCCCCATAGCAAGCAGCTTGCTATGGGGGCACCCAAGCTGAGTCCCAGCTCCCTGTGTCCGTTCAGACATGGAGCCCCGTTTCTGCCCTGCCCCCTCTCTCTCCTGATTGGCTAACTGACTTTAATTGACAGCAGCTGGAGCCAATGGCACCACTGCTGTGTCTCAGCCAATAGGGAGGAGAGTCCCGGACAGCCGAGGAATTAATGATTCTGAATATTGCTAAAGGAAGATAGGGCTTAGTTAAGTATTAGGGGTGCTGGAGGGTGGCTGCTGCACACAGAAGATTTTTTATCCTAATGCATAGAATTTTTTAGATTGCAAACGCTAAATGATTTCTCTGTTTTGGTCTGATCACTGTATTACCCACCGGGCGAATTTTGTCATTTCTCTCCTACATGTAATCATCATAATTTTTTTGCTAGAAAATTACTCAGAACCCCCCAAACATTTTATATATATATATATATATATATATATATATATATATATATATATATATATATATATATTCAGCAAATATATATGTAAGGAATGTAAACATCCCTTGCAATATGAATAGGACATGATAGGTCCTATTTATGGAGAGATGTGGGGTCTATAAGGCTGGAAAGTGTTGACAACTGCCGGGGCCAGGCATGATGTCATAACGTTGCTCCCGGCCTCCGAGAGTCATAGAGATGACCGAGGACCATTTGGTCAACTCTATGGTAAACTTCCGCCACTGGCGAGTTTCCTTCTCCGGCTCGCCAATCACATGAGCGTGCTAGTAGAAACACCAGAGGGCGGCGGGAGGGGGGATGTCCCTTAACTGCCACTAGGATTGTTTTTATGGTGCAGTGAAAAACCGGTTAGAAGTGATGTTTAAATTAAATGTATCCTGTTTCCTTAAACATTTCAATGCTTTCCTAAAAAATTTCACAACACAAACTTGTCAGTCCTCTAACTGACAACGATGCTATTTTTTTATAGTTCTAAACCTGTGTGATTCAATGACCCTTTCTACGGGTTAAATTATCTGTGGAAAGTATGTGATTCTGATGTGATACAATGTCATCTATTTTTTAAACTACCATTGAATGTAAAGCATTGATTTTGAAAATTCACAAGAAAAATTGAACCTCTAACATAAATTCCTCTATGTACCTGCAAAGAAAGTGACCCCAAGCACCACTATAAATGTTTATATGAATGTGATTCAGATATCAATGACATTAATTCACAGAACAATCCAATCCATGAAATATATATAATTCCTTTGTAGAAACCCAAGCGATTTCAGTGTTTTTTGAGTATGATTAAGCTTTATATGGAAAAAGGGTTAGAGAAAGAAATTTAAAGAAAATAAAGCATTCTGAAATTCAGTTTTACTGGTCTAATTTGTGTGTTCTAGACAGATAGCAACACATTTAGTGTAACCCAACTTACCACTGGCAAACGTTAAAGCGGAGTTCCAGCCATTTCACTCACCTGTCCAACGGTCCAGCGATGCGGCCGCCCGAAGCCTCCATCCTCTCCCTCGGCGCCGGCATCACTGCTGTGGGCCCCCGGCTGTGACAGTTTGCGACTTCACAGCCGGGTACCCACTGCGCATGCGCGAGTCGCGCTGCGTGCCGTGATTGGCCGGCAATCTTCTGGGACCTCTGACATGTCCCAGAAGATTGCAG
This sequence comes from Pelophylax lessonae, assembly GCF_965119305.1. Taxonomy (NCBI): domain Eukaryota; kingdom Metazoa; phylum Chordata; class Amphibia; order Anura; family Ranidae; genus Pelophylax; species Pelophylax lessonae. Next base: position 405,831,886 of record NC_138768.1, on the reverse strand, counting down.
GGAGGGAGGGGGAGAGGAGAACTTCCGCTCAGGGCACCGAGTTTTGACAGGTACCCGCCCCCCCCCCCAAAAAAATTACATACCAAATGTGGCATGTCAGGGGGTTAGGACCACCTAAAGCGGAAGTTCCATTTTTGGGTGGAACTCCGCTTTAACATGTTTATTTAAAAAAATATATTTTACATATTTTCCAATTCTAATTAAAATAATACCTGATGATCCTGCCATACAAGTCCTTCAGGTACTTCTTGTTATAAGATGGGAACACTCTGTCTCTGTCACCCAGTTGTTCACCTGCCACACAGACTTCTGATGGAGACTACAAATGGCTGGTTCAACACTCCCTACCCACAAGAGTTTTGTTTCATTAGTCTACTTAGTGTGTTACAGACATTTACTTTTTAAGACATGTATTTAATTCAGCTTACCTCTGCCAGCATTTCATATCTTACCTTCTGTGTTCTTATATTGTTTTATTCATGGCTCTTGTTTAAGCATATTCTTTATTTTATAATCTGAGTAATTTGAGAAACTGCTTTTCATATGACAATGACTTCCATTTTTCTGGCAAGGTCTAAATAGGTAATAAGGCTAAAATATACTAGCTGAAAATATAATTGATTAAAAAGTAAATGTTCACAAAACTGCAGGATTAGACATTTTGTTATTTTTATTCCAGTTATGACAAAGGATTATTGACAAATATGCCATTTTAATCAGGCTAGTAGATTTAAGTCCACGAGGGCCCCACTCACGCATACTCTGGAGAGATTTGTTGAACCATAACAATGCATTTTAAAGATGTATTATTTCTGCCATCCTATACAAATTGAATTCCTTAATTATACACAATAATATACATCTTTAACCGCTTCAGCCCCGCCCACCGTACATTTACTGCGGCACTCAGCCGCTGCTGGGCAAAGTGACGTAGCCCTAAGTCGCTCACTCAGGAGACTGTAGGGGGCAAGAGCGCGCCGCCAGCGGCGCACGCCCTCACCTGCTCCCGAGCTGGGGAGCCAGCGCCTGTGACCGCAGCAGAGAGAGAAGGACAGATGGCTGATGTAAACACAGCCGTCTGTCATTCTCCCTGAAGTGATCACAGAGGCTATGGGATCCTGCTATATAGGATTGCATGTCTTTGTGATTACTTCACAAGCCATGCCCCCTGACAGTTAGAATCACACCCCTAGGGACACATTTAACCCTAAAAAATATTTTTATTTCTAAGTTCCCATACCAGGGGAAGAGATGATTTTCTCTCATTTCCTGTCTGGTAAAAACACTTTTACTTTGATAGTAAATGAGGGAAATAGCTCCCTAAAAAAGCCCCTGGTAGCAGTAAAATCACAGCAGGGGATCTAATTTTTCCCCACTTTTCCCCATAGAGCAGGATCTCTATTTCCCTAAAACTAAAAAAAAAAAAAGAAAAATGTGGCTGGACACACACGTACATGAAGGTAAATTACTGTAAATGTCATGACATTTTCAGATAAGTGCGGATCTCATCATTATTGTCCTTTTTCACAAGTGATATCCTGAGCAATGTTTATAAAAATAAAATGTATACAATGCAAAATCAATTAATGTATCACATTTTCCCCAGTATTTCTTTTTTTGCAGTACTCCTGAGTATACACAGATAATCATTTTCTTGAGCTGCCCCAGATAAAATGTAAATAAGCCTACTCAATTTTTGTACTGATTTACAAGAAACCAGCAGGTAAGAAGGAATTTCAATTTCAAGATGCTAAATTTCATCACTTCAGCATTATGCACATCTCTTCTGTCATTATCTATGTTTTATTTCTTTGAAAAAGATATTTATGAATCTCATGAGTGACATGTATATTAATTAAAACAATAAGATAAGGATTTTTGGCCACTAAATACATGTTTTGACGTCACATCATATTTACATATATGGTTTATAATATTTTTTTCAAGCAAACTAACTCTTATGAGTTTATGTAAATATCTGTGCCAATTATCTTGTGAAAGCACAAGGAAACATTTTTGTATTTTAAAAGATCATAATTTTGTATTTACTCAGTTTGCATTTGTTAGAATCATCTTTCACTCCTAGTCACTTGGCAGATATTTGTAACTGCTCATCAAATGTCATAAATACAGGTTATACCTCACTTAAATAAACATACTGGTAACAGTGAATTGAGAAATACTGGGGAGGGATGTTTTTTATCACCAAATGAAGCTGCCAAGATCAATGCCTCCTGCCCTATTTGAATACTCCTGTTCCAACCAAAAAATGCACATGGTGAGACTGATTTAGTGGTCTATACTCAAAAAAAATGTTTTGAATATTTAATTCAAATATCCAGACATGTAAAAAGCAAATTCCTCTTCACTTTGAATGCCCAGTCATGTTCAGCTAAATTGAGTTAACAGGAATTTGCTTTTCACATGATTGGATAATTTAAGTGAATATTTACACAATTAATTGTGTGAAGGTTCTCAACTTCTCAGTTGAAAAATATCTCTGAAGTAACAATGTATACCCCATGGGTTTCTGCCCTTCTGGGGGATATTTTATTTACAAACCCGATTCCAAAAAAGTTGGGACACTGTACAAATTGTGTATAAAAACAGAATGCAATGATGTGGCAGTTTCAAATTTCAATATTTTATTCAGAATACAACATAGATGACATATCTAATGTTTATACTGAGAAAATGTATAATTTTAAGGGAAAAATACGTTGATTTTAAATTTCATGGCATCAACACATCTCAAAAAAGTTGGGACAAGGCCATGTTTACCACTGTGTGGCATCCCCTCTTCTTTTTATAACAGTCTGCAAATGTCTGGGGACTGAGGAGACAAGTTGCTCAAGTTTAGGAATAGGAATGTTGTCCCATTCTTGTCTAATATAGGCTTCTAGTTGCTCAACTGTCTTAGGTCTTCTTTGTTGCATCTTCCTCTTTATGATGCACCAAATGTTTTCTTTGGGTCAAAGATCTAGACAGCAGGCTGGCCATTTCAGTACCCAGATCCTTCTTCTACGCAGCCATGATGTTGTAATTGATGCAGTATGTGGTCTGGCATTGTCATGTTGGAAAATGCAAGGTCTTCCCTGAAAGAGACGACGTCTGGATGGGAGCATATGTTGTTCTAGAACTTGGATATACCTTTCAGCATTGATGGTGCCTTTCCAGATGTGTAAGCTGCCCATGCCAAATGCACTCACGCAACCCCATACCATCAGAGATGCAGGCTTCTGAACTGAGCGCTAATAACAACTTGGGTTGTCCTTGTCCTCTTTAGTCCGGATGACATGGCGTCCCAGTTTTCCAAAAAGAACTTAAAATTTTGATTCGTCTGACCTCAGAACAGTTTTCCATTTTGCCACAGTCCATTTTAAATGAGCCTTGGCCCAGAGAAAACGCCTGCGCTTCTGGATCATGTTTAGATATGGCTTCTTTTTTGGTCTATAGAGTTTTAGCCGGCAACGACGAAAGGCACGGTGGATTGTGTTCACCGGCAATGTTTTCTGGAAGTATTCCGGAGCCCATGTTGTGATTTCCACTCCTGTATGTGATGCAGTGCCATCTAAGGGCCCAAAGATCATCCAGTATGGTTTTCCCGCCTTGACCCTTACGCACAGTGACTGTTCCAGATTCTCTGAATCTTTGGATGATATTATGCACTGTAGATGATGGTAACTTCAAACACTTTACAATTTTTCACTGAGAAACTCCTTTCTGATATTGCTCCACTATTTTTCACCGCAGCATTGGGGGAATTGGTGATCCTCTGCCCATCTTGACTTCTGAGAGACACTGCCACTCTGAGAGGCTCTTTTAATACCCAATCATGTTGCCAATGACCGAATAAGTTGCATTTAACTTTTCCGGCCTCTTATTGCTACCTGTCTCAACTTTTTTGGAATGTGTAGCTCTCATGAAATCCAAAATGAGTCAATATTTGGCATAACATTTCAAAATGTCTCACTTTCAACATTTGATATGTTATCTATATTATATTGTGAATAAAATATAAGTTTATGAGATTTGTAAATTAGTCCATTCCTCTTTTACTCACAATTTGTACAGTGTCCCAACTTTTTTGGAATTGGGTTTGTTTAACCTATTACCAAGAAAGTAAAACAGTAGAAACTAGCTCATGCAGATGTGTTAAAGTGTAGCTAAACTATAAAACAAAAAGTTATTGTATTGCATCTTACCAATCCTCAGATGTGGGGTTGCATTCGTTTTCCTTTTCTGCCTTTTATTCTTTTATTTTCACATGGTAATCCTATGAATAACACATTTTCTGTCACTGGGTGGCTTTGCTCCAGTGTATCTATGGAGAAGCCATGATTGTCACCCAGGCTGTACTTCAAACATGTATTCCTCTTTTTCTTTATTACACTGGGGGTGGGGGATTAGACGTGTACTCGCTAAAAACGTTTTTTATCCTAAGAAAAATAAACACTAATGAAGCCACTACATCTAAGAACTGGTATACAGCTGTATGTTTATGTCACTACCATTTTCAATATCCCTGTACAATGCCACATAATAAAAAATTATACAATGATGAAACCAGAAATCATTGACAAAATAACTATATTAAAACATTTAGCTTAATGACAGATCAGAAATCTACATCAAAATCAAATGTATTAGTATATCTGCAAATGTAACTTCTAAGTGCAGACAAGCCTTTCAGAACCCATTTCATTCCTCCATGCATTAAATGTATATATTGAGTGCCTGGTGGACCATTATCCTCCAGGTGACTTCAACAACACACTTATCCCCCAACACAATTAATAAGAGCTCCCCCTCCGGGACTCTCTGCCCTCCCTCCCTCTTCCCCCCCCCCCTCTTTTGGGCCAGCCTTTGTCCCTCCTTACTTCTTTGTCCCTTTTCTCCCCCCCCCCCGTCCAACCCCCTCTTTCCTCTTTATTCTTACATCTTCCCTTTTTTAAGCTAGTTTCTCTTTTTTACGGGTCCATTCTGTCAGTATGGGCTCATCAGTTCACACTTACTCAACAGGATGCCAACCACATCTGTCCTACAAGACCAAAGGTTCTAGCTACACATGGTAGTCACTCCCCTTTTCCCCTTTTATCCTTTAGGGTCCCTAGTGCTCCATTTTTTGCTTTTACACTTGGCCCATTTCCCCTTAAATCTCATGCTTTAGGGTACTGCTTAATGATTCTGACACATTACTAATATACAGTTATATTACATTGTTGTACACCTGAGTCTTTTTTAACTGTATGAACTATGCTGTTTGACATTCCTCTTGTGTGTACTTACCCTATACCTATACCTGTATGGGCTACATCCCTGTTATTGTATTGCATCGTTGCACATCTTGTTCTGCCCCTTCTTCTTTTGGGGATAACTCCTATTTGTCCTCTACTCTTGTACGTTTACTTCATCCTTTATAAAAGCGTTTTAACAAGAAAAATTTATATATTGCCAAAACCTTTTTTTTTTTTTTTAGTTTGTAAGGTAAAGATTAGAACCCCTGTCAAGTTTATACTTCTGTCTGTGTCACCACTTAGTAGAATTAGAATGTCCATGTGTCCTGAAGATCACCTGTTCTAATGAAAGGAAATTTCTCTGTCTTTGTAGAGATTATATTTACTGTTGTATCTGTAGGACAGGAATTGAAGGGATGTGCAAACAATTAAAAAATCGGCGCTAATCCTTCAATAATCAAAATTGCAGATGTGATATTTCCAAAAATCAAACAATAAAAATCTCATACAACATAAATGTTCAATGGTGTGCAGCAAAAATACTCAATGACGTGCAGCAAAAACAAAGTCCAAATGATTCCAAGTGGTGTATGAAAAAATCATAAGTGTATAAAGGTGATGATTCTTCAAATAAACAGTGAATCTTGATGTTAGGATATCATCAAGCAAAGTGCCCTTCTTTACCATCAAATGAAACAGTGTGTAGTGGCCGCTTACCTCAATACACACAAAACACGCATGTGTGACAATAAGGCTGCCTGCGATATCCCTCAGATTTCTCAATTGTGTATAGATGGTGGGGTCCCAAGCAAAAAACAGCACCTTCCTCTTCACTAATGACCTCTACTTCCTAGATGCCTCTTTCACCGTGTCAAGGTGTCTCGCGGAGAAAGTAATTAAAGAGGGGCCAACATGGTGCAGTATTTTCCCAAAAAAGTTTAAAAGAAAATGTAGTACACTTACACAATAGACGATACAAGAAAACGCTGACCGCCAATGCGGTATCAATCACAATTTCCGGTCACGGCCGTAGACCCGGAAGTGACGTCACCCGGCTCCTACCGACGCGTTGCGTCACTAAGCACGTGACTTTTTCAAGGATTTTCAGTTGTATTTGATTCATTAATAATTTTTTTCACATATTCTGCACGAGTTTTGTTACACCACACCTAGAGTCAGACCCCTCAGGTAGCGCATTGGTCCTCTTTCCAGAGGAATTGAAGGGAATCTCTCCAAAGGGACATAGACATAATGTAAATAAATAAGCGGACTGGGGATTTAGCCCTTACCTATGCTGTCCAAAACTAAAAGAAATGTTTTGGCTGTGCATACACTTTAAGTTAAATAGGTAAGGTTCAAATTATCAGTTTGAGCCAAGATCTATTAGCAGCATCTTTTCTGCCTTGGTGGATCTAAAGCCAGTTATAAACATTCATTACACTCACATTCATCTTCAAAGCACTGAAGTCCTCCAAGTCAGGTTTCTCAATGCCATGCTCCCTATTCCAGGAGTAATTCAGCAGTCTTGCATCTTTCTAATCTATGATGTAAATACATCCAGGAATTTTGAGGTTGAATGGTTTCACAGTGCCTACAGCTAAAGAGGCCAGTAAGAGCTTGTTCTAAAGTTTATTTACTGCTTTTTACTAAATACTTGAATGTCCAAAGCCTGGCCACAATTTCACTTTAATGACCCGCAATTGCTTTGCCATTTGTTTTCTTCATTAATATTGTATATTCTGTCTATTCAGTTTACAAAAACAAAGCATTATTACATTTGGTGTATTTTTTTTTATAATAAGTAGTTTCATCAGTTGAAAAGGAGTGAACTCCTGATTATAGGCTCACTATTTTTGTGAAGTCAGATCTGGTTACACACAAAAGATGTTACCGAGTTGTGCATATTCCAAGAAGAATTTGAAAATCTGCACACTGACCTGAGTTTCCCCACCAAATAAGGTTTGGGCTTTTTTATAATGTGCTTATGTATGAACGTTAAGTGAAGTTTCCATTATACCAAAGACTAGGAAAAATGCCAAGAGCAGGATCTCTATTGTGCATTCCTCTGAGGTCAGAGCCAGCATGAATGGCTTGGATACCAAGAACAAGCAATACATTTAGCTTTGAAAGTAATATTCACATCTTCAGATATCATTCAGTATATTATCAGTTAACACTAAAGCAGCTTACTAAAAACAGCATTCATTTAGTTATGTATTCAGATTTAGATTGCAGCTTCCTTCTGATTGTATTATGAATATATTCTCATAGACTCATAATATACTCTGATTTTTTTATAAGTTTATAGTATAGTATAGTAACATTTATTCATCATACTTGGTTTACAAAACTGGAATTAAACAAAAATGTCTGCACTCAGAGCAACCAATCAGATTAAAGAAGGCAAAACATAGACAGACACAGTATGCAGTTATGATAGACAAGACCTTTCCTCCAAACTTTATATTTTATTTTTTGTATTGCAACAAGGCTAATTTCTCTAAATTGTAACATATGTGTTATTTACAATTTTTGGAATTATTGGAAGTTACTTGGCACATACCACCTACCTAAATAATGTTTGTTGCTGATTAGGTACACCCCTTTTGTGTAAACAGTATTCCTTCATGGCAGTGGACTTTTTCAGAAGGTTGATGTGCCTTGTCACATTGCAAAAATGGTTCAGGATTGGTTTGAGGAACACAACAAAAAGTTTGAGGTGTTAACTTGGCCTCCAAATTCTCCAGATCTCAATCCATCAATTTGTGGCATGTGCTGGAAAGACAAGTCTGATTTATGGAGTTCCCACCTTGCAACTTAAAGGATCTGCTACTAACAGCTTGATGCCAGATACCACAGCATATCTTAAGAGGTCTATTACCTTCCATCTTCCAACCGTGAGGGCTGTTTTAGTGGCAAAAGTGTAATCTCCACAATATTAGGTGGGTAGTCATAAAGTTATGGCTGATCGGTATATATTCTGTGTATTTAGATGCTTGACTTGAGTTCAGCTTTAATTGTTGTATCCCCATTAAACAACTCCTATTTGGTGCATGGCTACTATTTATTGTCACTCAAGAAATTATATTCCACGGAATCTGTTAAATTCTGATTATGTGCTTCAAACTTGTGTATTTTTGTGCATGAAAAAAGGTAGAGCCAGATCAGCAAGCCAGTTCTCTATATTCAGGTTCTGCGTATTTTTTTTTGTTATAGTTAATGTTGATGAAGGAATCTACTAATCCACAGAAATCACAGTTATTTAAGTGTTTGTTACCCCAGCATTTCATATTCCTGATATGTGCCTCTTGTACCATGTACTTTTATGAAAAAAGTATCCTGTTCTCTTTGTATTGCTACCTTTGTGTGAAATCCTTGGTATTCCTGCCAGCCCCTCTGCTTTCCTAATAAAAACTGACCACACTAAGCAGAAGAACCCATTGGGGTAGATTTACTAAAGCTGGTGCATTCAATATCTGGTGCAGCTGTGCATGGTAGCCTAACCTCAGCTTGTTTCATTATGCTTTGGCATTAAAACCTGGGAGCTGATTGGTTTCTATGCAGAAGTGAGACTGATTTTGCACACTCCAGCTTTAGTAAATCAATCCCACTGTCGTTCAGTTCTCTAGCTATGCTGGTAACTCAGCCTGCTCTCTCCCCCAATGATCAGGCTTGTTCTGACACGCCCCCCTGCACAGACTTTCACTGGTAAGATCAGTGTAATGTTCGTTCTCCTCCCCCAGCTCTTGCAGCTGAGAACAGAGGGAATGTAATCACTTATAAAAAAGGGCAAACATATATATATATATATATATATATATATATATATATATAATGTTTTTTTATATCTGTACAAATGTTTGGCCTTTCTGATTCATTTTAAACTGAATGGGTTGTTTTACAAGGTGATTGATTACAATCATTTTAAGTTATGATATATATTTTCTTTGTACTAGAAGTAATATTTAACCAGTAGTGTGGTGGAAATTAACGATAACATGGGGCTTCCCAATTGCCATATCTGAGGTATACATCTTAGTGGGTATAGATGCTTCAGCATTTATTCTAGAGATATTTTTTCTGAGATCATCTATGAAACTGAACAATTTCTGGCCTTGTGTTTACATTATTGTAGTAATGTAATGTTAATGTATTTTAACTTTTACAGTTTCTTTACTAATATATATAATCTATACATTGCATAGGTAGTCTTCTTTAAATGGTAGCCAACAGTTTATACCTTTCATGAGTTTCAGTCATGTATGTTTATTTGATTGTATAAATTCAAACACTCTTCAGGCTATGAAGGGTTTAAAAAACGGTAATGTATCCACTCAGATATTCTAAACACAAATGGAATGCCTACAGAGAAAATGTGTACTAGATGTTCCCAGCATTAGTCAATTACTTTTACCCAGGCCTGTCATTCTCAAGGTATGTACATTTTTTTTATTAAGAATGAGTAGCATTAGTCACAGTTTATGCACATACAATTTAAAAGAGAAACAGATAGAAATCCTATAATCTCTTCCACTGGTCTCTATATTTATCCTTAATAGGTCACACAGAGTTCTTCAAGGTCTCTAGAAAGTTATTCAGAAAGATACCCCCCCTGCTTCCCACAATGTAATCAAACCACAGATGTCCTTATATTATGCTCTGTTGGTGTTCCAAAGTACACAGATACTGGCAAGAGGTGTTGGATCCTATCAATGGAATACTTGGCCCAAGCCTACATTGTGAACCCAAAACCTGTTTTAATCTCATAGATTTAGCTTTTGGTATCACTTATCACAACCTAATTATTAAGTTACTAGTCCTTGCACAAAGATAGATCTCCCCCTCACCACCAATGTTGGCCACGTGGAAAGGCTCAGTTAACCATACAACTCGAAAATATTTACCAACACAAGTGTAACCAGGAAAAATTCTATAAACTCTGGCAACCCTGGTTGGATACCCCAGGTATCCAGCACCACTGATAATAAATAAACTTGGATTGTTAAATATTTCTGTACATCCAACTACTTACTGGTATGCCTGAGTAATCCAATGACTTTCTTACCTTCTACTCAATACCTGTGAAAAAGCCACTCTGTAACATATATGTGCATATGTATGGTGAATATGATCGGCGCTATTTCAAGGTGATCAAATTGTATAAACTATTCAAAATATAAAAATATAAAACATAAAATGTCTAACTGACTGGAAACCTAACAGAGATACAGAGGGGTGTTCGGGGTAGGACATATTAAAAACCCCTTTGCTATCCCTACTCAGTATTTAAGAATTATAGATCCGAAGGGTTAAAAAAAGTTTATTGGAACACCATAAATATACATCATTGTTATTGTATTTATTAATGTCTGGTAAACTGTTACTGTAATCTACAAATGGAGTTACCAATATAATTTGTTTATGTAAATAGGAGTGAAAATACAGCGCTTGATAATAATGCTACAGGTAAGAAATATTTTACACAATGGCATCACTGCAACTGTGTTTCTACAGAATGGAGTAATGAAGTAATGGACCCTTGCAGGCACACCTTCCTTTGATACTTGGAGGTAGATTTACTATAACTGGACAGTGCAAAATATGGTGCAGTTCTTCATAAAAACCAATCAGCTTCCAGTTTTTTTTGTCAATGGTTAATAGAACAAGCTGAAGTTAGAAGCTGATTGGCTACCATGCACATCTGCACCGGATTTTGCACTCTCCAGTTTTAGTAAATCAACCCCTTTGTGTTTTTTTCTATGTTCATAGAAATAGGCAGAGTAGATGTCTGAATCCAAAACATATTCCATGCACAAAATCTATTTAGAGAGGATGCTCAAAAAAACAGCAGCAAAAGATTTTGAGGTTCTGGAAATGTACACTTAAGCTTTTTTTCATCTCTCCACACCTGCTACCAGAGAAGGGACTAACAAAAAGACACTTTCAGAAGATATCTTACAAGTGTTTGATACCTTCCCAGCCCCACCCACTGGGATGGGCTGGAAGGTCTAAATATATTTAATATGTATAATTATGTATGATCTGAACAACACCATATTTTTATTTCATTATCAACAAGTAATACAATCTGTGGGGCTTAGAAGCCTAATTCTGTAAAACAAATATGACAACTTTGTTAAAAAGGAGCTTCAATGACACTGAAAAAAAATGCACTTATATCTGATGGGAACATAGCCTTCAAACTGTCAAAAACAAATGAATAAAATGGCAATTTTTTTATCCTGTATAAAATGTGACTGGATGGTTTGCTGTAATGGTTTGCTGTGGTCTAAAGCAGGGGTCTTCAAACTATAGCCCTCCAGTTGTTCAGGAACTACAATTTCCATCACGCCTAGTCATGACTCATGTCTGTGAATGTCAGAGTTTTACAATGCCTCATGGGATGTGTAGTTCTGCAACAGCTGGAGGGCCATAGTTTGAGGATCCCTGGTCTAAAGGGACTTTCATTTTAAGTAGTTTCTGATCTGCAACAGAAAGTTACAGCAAATCTTTAAAAATGTGGGGAAATCCCCTCTTAGATAACTGTCCCCTGAAACAGTTGTCCCCATTAAAAGATTTCCCCGTTTTGTTTGTTTTGGAGACAACTTTAAAATGGCAATGGGAGACACAGAAAACAAAAAACTTGATAGAGGTTCTAACCTTTCTCTCCGCCATTCAAGATTAAACTTAAACATTTTTTTTAAATATATACCAGTGTTAATTTCGTCGACTAAAACCGACTAAAACGTTTTCGTCGACTAACATAATTCAGATGACTAAAATACGACTAAAACTAAAATGGCATTTTAGTCTTAAGACTAAAATACGACTAAAACTAAAAGGGCATTTTAGTCTTAAGACTAAAATACGACTAAAACTAAAATGGCATTTTAGTCAAAAGACTTAACTAAAACTAAATGAAAATTTAGATTTTGAATATTAGATTTTTCACTCCAGGACCAGCAGTAGTATATAATATGTTTGGAAATTGTAGAGAAATGCTTAAATAATGCATTACAAATTACAATTGAACTACACCCATTCGATTATAGATGACTAAAATGAGCTTTAGTCGACTAAAATGTAAGACATTTAGTCGACTAAAATATATTGGAGTTTTAGTCGACTAAATACGACTAAAACTAAAACACTTGCAGAAGACTAAAATGGGACTAAAACTAAAATGCCATTTTAGTCCTAAGACTAAGACTAAAACTAAATTGAAATTTGCTGCCAAAATTAACACTGATATATACTATAATTTATATTGTATTTTAATATATACTTTATTGTAGAGTTTTTCTCAGCTAGTGTTAACGTTTAAAAAAAAAAGACAGAAAATTGAAACTTGCCACAAGACTGAACCAACTCAAAAGCATTCACTTTTATGAAAAAGAGGCACTTGATATTGGGACTTGGGCAAGAAACAAGACTTCCTTAAATGTATGAAAGATCTGCAGGGTCCTTTTTAAGGGACACAAAGAAAAGGAGCAGCTATTATCAACTAATGCCTGTTAAGACTTACTTGGAGTCCATTCATAACCACTCTCTTTGTCTTGCTCTCTCTTTGTTTTTGGTACTTTAGTCCTAGACCAGGCCTTCTGCACTGTCTATTCTATTTAGTCTTTTCCACTTTCCATCTTCTGACTTTCATCTACCTTAGGTCCTATACCACACAATTGATCCATTTAGTCTTTCATTTTCCCATCTTTCTTCTTCTTCCTGGCCTTCTCTCAAAAACCTCCTCGGGTTTCCTTCTCCCACCTTTATCATCTGAAAAGCCTACGAAGATACAAGCTTACTTTATCTGTTACTATGGATATTCATTGCCACTGTAATGTAGTGTATTTTCCCCCCTTTTCAGCCAATTTGGCATAACACCTACTTTATTGTTGTTACTAATCCCTGTTAAAATTGCATTTCCTAAAATTAAATGTAAAACAATAAAAAAAAACATTTCTGTATACCTTTTATTTGATAAAAAATATCTATTAGCTTTCTTAGACTTTCTTAGCTGTCAACGTCTATGTAATATTGAGAAAGGGGCTGGAGAGGTATGCTCTCCATTAAGCATATCTGTACTGTGCTGGCACATCTCATTATCAGTTGCAAGCCAGATTTTTACACTGTCTGTCCTAACAAGAGGTTAAAGATGTCAAGGCCTGAGTGACATATTTTATATTAATGCTCATACACCTACACCGAAAGTGTCACTATATTGTTAGCCATTGCATTCTGAACAATTCAAGCTGCCCTTAGAGTCCTGTGTATAATCACAGAGAAACAACTAGAATGGTAAGAAATATTATTATTTATTTTTAGGTATGCTCTTTGAATGGAAATTTATGACAAATATATAGTGCAGATTTCTTGCACTCGACCGCAAAGGTGGAAAAACTCTTTAAAAACTCTTTAAAGCCCCTACTTTTCAAGTGGTTAAGTATGCCCACTTGTGCTTTGGTTAGTACCACATATGTAAAAGTAGGTTTCAAGAATCTTAGTTTTAATATGTGTCTTTAGTAAATCTCTCTCCAGCAGCTACTCCTGCTTATTTTTCCCGAAACAGATTCTTGAAGAGATCCAATATTACAGGCAAGGGATACAATAATTTTATTGTAAGTGGTAGTCAATACAGTGGGTAAAGATTGTTGTCATTTCTCTCAGGGAGAAAGAATAGAGCACTAGCCAGGGAGGAAGTTCTATCAAGGTTCTTTACATTATATGACGGCATAGCGTTGAATTTTTTGTAGAGATAGGCAGGATTCACCCAGACGCAAGGAGGTGAATTGTCTGAAAACAGCTTAATTATACAATAGTTTGGGCAATAAAGTGTTAGGGCTCCATCTGTCTCTTCCTAGTTAAAACAGAAAAGTCACAATATGGTTAAGACAAAACAGGCAATGGAAATGTGTCAGTTAATTACAAAGGAGAAGCAGGAGATTTGAACACAAAGTTGAAGGTAAGATGCTCTCAAAGCCAAAATTCAATCAGCAAAGTCTACCTTAGCTTTGTGTGGCATCAAAGCTAAGGTAGACTTAAGAATAGTTGGTTGTTGATTACTGAAAAGGTGAATTTCTTGTTAATTATATCAGTATACAGAGTGAGCTATTCTGTAGTAGGAGTTAATGCTTCCAAGCATTACAAACCCATTAATAGAGTAAAACAAGAGTAGTTTTTTTTTTTTTTTTGTGAGGATCTGTACATAGTGTGTAAAAATCAATGACTGATTAAAAAACTTTTTTTTTTTAATTATTCTATATGGGCAAAAAGATGCTGAGGCTAGGGGGGCATCTCCCAACATCCTAAGCTCTGAAGTTTGCACTGCTTATATTGCTTGTATTATAGTTCTTATCTGGAAACAGATGTCCACCTAGGTATACAATGATACAGAGTCAAAAAGGTGGATAAAAAATCTTGGTCAGTTCATCCTTAAAGTATTCAGCTCCAGAACAAAGTGATTCAAGCAATGTTTTAACTCAGTTCAGAAATGAGTGTACAGAAATGGCAAAGCTCACAATGTAGCTAATGACACAGCAGGAGTAGATAGGAATAGCAGCGCAAAGGAATTACAAGTACTTTGGCATGTTCCGTTTTAGCAACTTCAGTGTTACCTCTGAATGAAATATTTTAATCAAGAAATGTCATCAAGTAATATAAAACGGAATTGGGAATGAGGATCACATTTTTAATATACAAGCTACTTCACCATTAAAGATCATGGAGGTGACTAATGTTGGCCATACAGTATACAAAAAATCTGCCAAAATTCGATCATTTGGACAGTTCTTTTGTTTTTTGGCCAGTTAATGGGCACGAATCAATAATCGGTTTTGATGTTTTTGAGCTTAAAAAACACAGGACAAGTTTGGAAATCTTCTGCTGAACGGACGATAAATTGAAAGGTTAATGTGTTTCTCGTCCAAACTGTTTGCACTAGATATATGTGAAAAAACTAACAAAAAACTGATTTATTTATGTCCATTGAACGATTTATCGGTCATTACATGATGGCACGATCATTTGCTCTCACAGCCAAGTGTTCGTTTTTTGGAAAATTACTTTGAATGATTTTTCATGTAGTGTATGGCCAGCGGTACTAAAGTGTGAATTGAGGAGGAGTACAGGGATTGATTTACTAAAAGTAGAGAGTGCAAAATCTGGTGCAGCTGTGCATGGTAGATAATCAGCTTCTAATTTCAGCTTGTTCAACTAAACTTTGACAATAAAACCTGGAAGATAATTGGTTTCTATGCAGATCTGCACCAGATTTTGCATGCTCAAGTTTTAGTAAGACCAGGTTCACATTTGTGCAGCCATGGTTTCCAGACTGGGGTCCCATGTTTTGCTGGTCATTGGTTCAGGTGCGATTCAGGTCCGAATTTTTTCCTGAATTTGCATCTGAACCGTCAAAGGACCCTTTTGGAATCCGCACTGTGGCCGCCCTGGACATGTGTAAACCGGCTCTGCTGAGAGCTGTTCACACTTGCGATGTAATGCGAATCAATTTGCACATATTAATAAATAAAATAATAGTTTGGCGCTAAGGCATAAAAATAATGTGAGAATATAAGAAATACATAAAATATAAAAATCAGTGTAAACAACAAATAATGAATGAATATAAAAGTCAAAAAGTGCATATCATGCAAAATAATCCCAACATGTAATACAATATAATGGAAAACACTAAAACATATAACTGGTACCAAAAAAAATAAATGTGTTATGAAAATCCATAAAATAGTAGATCAAAAATGGTGAAAAAATGACAGAAAATCCAGAAAACCATGAATAATAATGTCCAATGATAAGGGTGTCACCAGTGTGGAATCCCAACAAACACCATCCACCACCAAGTGCAATGGCCGCTTACCTCAACTCAGGAAAAATAAAGCGCATTCATATGAGGGTATCCTAATCATGGGATTCACTCCGTGGCAATGATCATCAGATAGGTTGGAAGTATTACTATGTTTCCATAAATGGCAATCTTAATAGCTCCATGGCAAGTAGTAGTCAGCTCATGAAAAGACAGATGGATACTCCATAGTGTAGTATGTAAAAACAAATTTATTAAAAAACATAGAGAACTTACATAATAGTTCACAGATACAGGTGCTAGTAATCCCAGATAGGACCGAGGGGTCCCCGTAATGTACAGCGTGTCAAACACCAAACTTCTGGTTCACTCTTTGGGAAGGAGCCAGGTGACATCACTTCCGGTCGATGGCCAAGACCGGAAGTTTGGTGTTTGACACGCTGTACATTGCGGGAACCCCTCGGTCCTATCTGGGATTACCAGAACCTGTATCTGTGAACTATTATGTAAGTTCTCTATGTTTTTTAATAAATGTGTTTTTATATACTACACTATGGACTATCCATCTGTCTTTTCATGAGCTGACTACTACTTGCCATGGTGCTATTAAGATTGCCATTTATGGATACATACTAATACTTCCAACCTATCTGATGATCATTGCCACGGAGTGAATCCTATGATTAGGATACCCTCATATGAAAATGCTTTATTTTTCCTGAGTTGAGGTGAGCGGCCATTGCACTTGATGGTGGGTGGTGTTTGTTGGGATTCCACATGGGTGACACCCTTATCATCGAACATTATTATTCACAGTTTTCTGGATTATCAGTCGTTTTTTCACCATTTTGATTCACCTAATTTATGGACTTTCATAACACATTTATTTTTTAGATACTAGTTATATGTTTGGGTGCTTTCCATTATATTGTATTACACGTTGGGATTAGTCCATCACTGTGTTAATTTTTGCATGATATGCACTTTTTGACTTTTAAATGCATTCATTATTTGTTGTTTACACTGAATTTTATATTTTATGTATTTCTTATATTCTCCCGTTATTGCCTTAGTGCAGATCTATTATTTTATTTATTAGTATTTTTGTATGTGGTGACACTACAGAGATGGGCTGCTTATGTGGCTGTTTACCCTGATTTACTTAGGGATCTGGTCTATTTATATTTTTTACACCTGCTCATACTGGTAGCGCATTGGTTTTTATATATCACAGTTCGCACATATGTGAACCCGACCTGAATCTCCCCCACAGTGTTCATTTTAAATATCAAGCTGTAAAGAAGAAGCGTTAATTTTAAATTACTTTGGGCATTACTAACTGTCTAAAATACACATATTGTAAGTTCACTTTGATTTATCGGACTTTGTAATGCATCTAATTTAAGATGAAAAAATAGTTATGAACATATTGATATTTAAATAACTAATAATAAATATCAAAATGTTCACACTTCTTTAAAGAAATTAATTTTTCTAACATATTGTAGGCATGTGTATTTATTCATTTGCTTTTTATTTTCTTTTTAAATCATTTAATGGCAAATTGCTATTTTCTTGTTTTTAAGGTAAAACCAAGTTTTAAATTGTATTGTGAATATCTGAGGTTTAGTACTGGAAAATGGTCTACCCTATCAACTTTGTTTCAAATGGTATCAAGGGTTTGAAGCAAAGCAAAAAAAAATGTGTTCCTGCAGATAACATGGGTTCATCTGTTCATTGTTGGTCTCAGATGGGTCTTTCTTCCATTTCAGTCAATTATACTTTGAATGTTATCTATAATTATTGAGCTTAAATAAGTTTAAGGAGTTTCAGCAGAGAATAGGATAGGACCAATCACAAGCTTATACAAGTGTACAGTAAACAAAAGCAATAGATATTTTCAGCAACAGAATCCAGTGAAGCTACATTTGTAGGCTATGGTTCGAGTAAGCAGGCTCAGCCTTCACTGTAGAAGGAAATGCAGCAGATGGCATTTACTTGTACAGAAGGGAGAGAGAGAGAGAGAGAGAGATTCAATGGACAACAGCCTTTCAGTTGCCATAACAACCAGACAAGGCAGTTTACCAAGCAAGAAACAGATCCTCTTACAGGAACCCTCACAGCTAAGAAATTCTCGACTAGCAAGATTTGGTGGAGAAGAACGAGGACTTGTTTTATTTGCTTTACATATTGCTTGTTTGTTTTAAAAGTGTGGATATCTATTTTCCAAGTTCTCACTAAGTGTAATACAGATTGAAAAAAAAGAGAAGACACAATGAGAAAAAAAAATCAATGCAGGGTGAATATGGCACATTTTAAAGGCTGGTTCAAGCATCTAAATTCATGGTGGGATTGAGCCATTAAAAGCGTATTACTGTAAGAGGAAAATTCCTTCTTGGCCATTACAATTTATCAAAATCCTTTTCATTTTTCAAATCTTATCTGTGCCTGAGATAGCACTTGGCTGTTTACTATAGACAGAAAATAATAATTCCTATAGCATGCATTTCATATATTGACACTCACATGATTTAAAGTGAAACTAAATAATATCCTTATTCTCCAAATATAATCCACACACATTCATTACTTGATGACTTTGTAATCTAGTTTCATGAAATTTTTTCTGACCGTGTTTTTCTGCCTCCTTTTAATGTCCTGTGAGCTCCCAAACCTCTCGTTCTCCTTCTCACGTTTGTATGTTTAGAATGAGTAGTGCAAGCTAGTTGAGGACATAGGTAGTGTTCTATGCATACTACAAATCCCATAATCCATAGTCCGTAGTCCCCAGTCCATTTCACAAGAAAGGAAGAGAGGATGACTACATTCTTGCATACAGTGGGACCATGGAGAACTAACGTAGTCACCCTCTAACAGGAAGTTAGATCAAAGCATCAAAAAAAAAAAAGAAGAAATCTGGAGGTTTGGAAGAAACTAAGATGCAATAGAAGTTAAGTTAAGTTAAGAATACATACTTGATTCCCTTCTCATTCCTTACATTCCCTCAAGTCTTGATGAAGGTGGTACGCTTGGACCACAAAAACACATTGGCTACATTTTGGATTGTCCCCCTGACTTTTATTGGAATAAAGTTGTATCTTGCCCTCTTAGCAGTGGTGTGGTGCTTCAATTTCCATTTTTGTTACATTGAACTACATGGCAATTAGTCCATAGAGATCCTCTGGGGTGTAGAAGTTGCATGCAGAGGAACCAGATTATTACATAAACATCAAAAGTTTAAGATCAAGGGCAATGCCAGTGAGTTAACCCTACAGGACCATCACTTTTTCCACTTTCCTCAAGGTTAAGTCACTGACTGTCAGGACCAGGATCTGAACCCACAACCTCTGCTGCATGCAGCAGTAGCTCTTCTTGTGGAGACACCTGAGATGCTATACAGCACCTTGCCTGATCTTTTGGACAACCCTGCCTTTTGCCTTAATTCTGGTGGACCTTGAACTCCATGCTACTTCCATGAACTACCTATTTAAGGTAGAACTAAAGGCAAAACTTTTTTTTTTCATTTGAATAGAGTAGGGAGACTCATAACCCATGCCAGTTTATTTTTAGCCATCTGTGTCCCATTGAGGATATTTCCCTTAACTTCTTGTCCCATAGTCAAAACAGGAAGTGAGGGGAAATCCCTGCAAATTTAGGAAATCATAGTTACATAGTTAGTCAGGTTGAAAAAAGACACAAGTCCATCTGGCTCAACCACTAACAAAAAAAAAAAACGGTAATAAAAACCCAACCATACAATCCCATATACACAATCCTATACCCGCAGTTGATCCAGAGGAAGGCGAAAAAACCCCAGCAAAGTGTGATCCAATTTGCTACAGCAAAAAAATTCCTTCCTGATCCCCTGAGAGGCAATCAGATATTCCCTGGATCAATTTTTCCTTTAAATATTAGTACCCACTTATATTAAGTCCACCCAGGAAAGAATCCAGGCCTCCCTTAAAGCAATCTTGTGAGCTGGCCAGAACCGCCTCTGTTAATATAAGAAAGGACTTTGCTTGCTTTGGAAACAGCAGCTTGGCATTGCATGCTATTATTAAGCTTATGATCTACCAGAACACCCAGATCCTTCTTCGCTATGGATGCCCCCAGTTCTACTCCCCCTAGTATGTATGATGCGTGCATATTCTTAGCCCCCAAGTGCATAACTTTACATTTATCAACATTAAACCTCATTTGCCACATAGTTGCCCAATGAAACATGCATTGAGGTCAGCTTGTAAGTTGGAGAAGTCCTGTAAACAAGCTTATTCCACTGCAAAGCTTGAATGGTACTTTTAATCCCAGACCCTATATCATTTATAAAGATATTAAAAAGTAAGGGTCCCAACACTGAACCTTTGGGGTACACCACTGATAACTTTAGACCATTCAGAGTACGAATCATTAATTAACCACTACTCTCTGAATTCTATCTTTTAACCAGTTTTCTATTCAATTACAAACCGATATTTCAAAGCCAGTAAACTTTACGTATAACTACTATTAAAGTAAACTTTAAGTATACTACGTCCACAGGTACCCCTCTGTCCAAGGTTTTACTTACCTCCTTATAAAAAGAAATCAGGTTTGTTTGACAACTTCTGTCTTTCATGAATCCATGCTGTCTGTTGCTTAAATTATTTTTTTCCAGCAAGAACTCATCTATGTATTCTTTTATTAAACTCTCCAATGTCTTCCCTAGTATAGAAGTTAAACTAACACGTCTATAGTTACTTTGATCCCTTTTTAAATATAGGCACCACATTGGCCCTACTCCAATCCAGTGGTACTATTCCAGTCCTTAACGAGTCCCTTAAAATTAGAAACAAAGGCTTTAAAATTACAGCGCTCAATTCTTTTAGGATGCGTGGGTGGATGCCATCTGGTCCAGGCACTTTATCCACCCTTACTCTGTCTAAATATTTCTGGACCATATCACTTTTGATCCATTGTGGATCATCTGGGGCTGTGTCAATACCATCCTCATTATGGTCATGAGCTCCCCAATGCTTCTTTGTATATACAGAGCTGAAGAAAGCATTTAATAAATTTGCCTTCTCTTTGTCCCCAGTCACCCACTCCTGATTATTATGTAAAGGGCCTACATGCTCAGACTTAACCATTTTACTATTAATAAATCCCTTAGGGACCCTAAGATTACCAGAACTAGTGTGCCCATTGAAAGATTTCTCCTCTATTACTTTTCTGGGGACAATCTAGAACTTGGGATTTTCTTTCACTTTAAATGATAATGGTAAACAGAACTAATATAGAGGGCAAATCTCCCTAACAGGGGCACAGACAGCAATAAAAACTGTCAGGTGTTCTAATCTACCTCCACTGTGTCCAAAACCAATAAAAAAGTTTTGCCTTTAGTTGTACTTCAAACCTTGTTTTTGCACTTTTTGTTTGCCAGATTATTGGGCTCTTTTCCAGCTGTCCGTATCTTCACTACTACTCATTACTGACTTTGACTTGTTATTTGATTACGCTTCTGCTTGATCCCAACCTGAACCCCAGCTAGATCAACTGCTGGTGGGGTGATCCTGAGGACCACGACCCCTACTAACATACTTCAACACCCTTCTCCACCATCAGGAGCTTGGTGAGTACTGGTTAGTGCTTTGACCCTGCATGGGTCCACGTCACACACCAGGATGACCTGCTTGTGTACTTATCCAAATGGTCCATGGGAGCCTCTCTACTGCTATAGCTACTGGTCTCCTACCCTGACCTCTAACCATGACAAAATAATATGGCCCAAACAAGGAGGCTGCTATGGCAAATGATGTGGCTCCTTTCAGGCAGCAAATTGCAGAGCTGAGTAAGTTCAGTGCTATCTACCAATAGAAAATTGCTAAACTGGAAGGTTTGATGAAAGGGCAACTAGAGGAAATCCATGCTCTGAAGAAAAAATTGCTGGACTTACGTCCCCAAAATAATGCTAACACATGTATGCCTCTACCACTGAAGTTAAATGGAGACCATTGTAGAGGTTTCCATAATCAGTGTCATATATGTTTTCAAAAGCAATCCTTTCTATTGACTTTCAAGAAAAATAAGGTATTGTTTGTTATCAACCTTCCTGACTGACTGAGGAAGTGCTAGCTTGGGCCTTCCCCTATGTAGAATAAGACAGCACCACTCTCATTTTTTAAGATTGTTTTGTGAGCTTTGTGACTGCGATGCATCAGGTTTTCGATGATCCTAACCACTGTGCTATTGCCGAAAAAAGGTTGCATAGTTTGTAGCAGGGTTAAGGTTCTATTGCTGAGAACACAACTGAATGTTGATAATGGATCTCATTTACCACTTGGAACCCAGAAGTGCAAAAGAGCCAGTTCTGCCAAGGGTTCTCTGAACAGGTAAAAGATGAGCTTGCCAGAGTATAGACTCTTGAAGCTTTCGCCCAATTATATATTCAAATTAATCATAGACTTACAGAAAGGAGGAAGGAGAGACTGGGAATTTTTGGAGAAATGGTGGCATGATGGTATTAGGAGATTCATTTCTTCTCAAGAGAAAGAAAGAAGACATTCGGAGAACTTATGCCTCTACTGTGGGGACTCTGGGCATTATGCAATTTTTGTTCCAACGAAGTAAAAAGGACTATTTTTGCAACTGATGTCCTAATGCCTGAACAAATAAGCCCCTTTACCCAGTCTATCTCCCCATTGATCAATGAAGAAAATAAAGTAAATTCTCTACTATCTAATTTGGTCATCCTTATTATCACCGAGGGTTGTGAAATTTCTTGATCTGCTATACTGGACTCTGGGGCCCGGGGGGTGGGGGGAACTTAATGAACATAGAAAATGTCCAAAGTAATAATATTGAAAAAATAAATAAATCTGCCCCTACTGATATGAAGACGGTTGATGGTTCACCTTGATTCTTAGGACCTGTTACACAATTACTTGAAGTTGACTATCATTACATCACCAAAATTTCCTGTCATCTTGGGCATTCCTTGGTTTTCTACCCATAATCCCACCATCAACTGAGGAGCATGGACTATAAATTTTACATTATTTCAGTGATTTTTTTTATATCTGTTGGACCAATTTGTGATTGCATATCTGGATGATATTCTCATCTTTTCTGATATCCTGGAGGAACATCACAAGCATGTTTGAACTGTCTTTGAATGATTATGGAAGAATCAACCTTACATAAAACTGAAGAAATGTGAGTTTGAACAAACCCAGATCCAGTTATTGGGATATATTATTTCTCCAGAATGAGTGAGCATTGATCCTGAGAAAATTAAAGCAGTGGTGGATTGACCTGCCCTAAGAAATGTCAAGGAAATACCAATATTGGTTGGATTTGCCAACTTCTACAATAAATTCATAAGAAGCTTCTCTAAGGTGATAGCACTAATTACCCAGTTGATAAACAAAGGGATGCCCTTTGTGTGGTCACCTGAGGCACAGACTGCCTTTAGTAAGCTAAAGACTCTTTTCACTTCTGCACCAATAACAGTACTTCTTGATCCTGAATAGGGATGATCGAACGGTTCGGGTCGACCATCGGTTCGACCCGAACATTGGATGTTCGATATTCAGCCGAATACCGAACTTTTTGCGGCAAAAGTTCGGTATTCGGCCACCAGAACCGCCCAAAATGCACTGGGACAGGAACTGGGCTTTAAAAGCCCGTGATTGGCCCAGAAACGTCTGCAAAAGCCAATGAGGGGGCAGGAGTCTCCTAGGAACGTGATTGGAGTGACTACGGGGACCAGAGGCCAATCAGGAGTGAATACGCCCCACACTATATAAGATGGCCCCGCCTAACCCCTAGCACAGTTATCCAGAGCCTGTTGAAGAGAGTTGAAGCAGTTCTGTCTGACTCCTGCTTGCTACACTACATTTCCTACATATCGAGTGGTTCTAAAGCTCCATATAGCAGAATTGTATTTAGCTTACAGCCAGTGTAGTTAGATACAGCGATTGTGCTGGTTCTTAGAGTTAAAAAAAAAAAAAAAAAAAAAAAAAAAAAAAAAAACTTAAGGGACAGTGTCAGTCTTCTGCTGTATGGAGCTTTCTATTTAGTGGAAAGGGATATCTAGTGTAGTTAGGGAACTTTGTACTACATTAGTTAGATTTGAAAATTTAGTTTCTGTAGGGAAAGTGTGAGGGTTCTGTTTAGTGAGCACGTGGCACAGTGCTGCTGTATCACAGCAGGTATACGTGCTTGCTAGGCAGCAAAATACAGTGACAACTTAACGCCTGTTGTTCAAAGCGTTAGGTGCACTGTACAAAAGCCTTTGCAACTGTGCGTGACACGCAACTGCTGTGCTGTATCCAGCGACAACTGTGGGTCGCATAGCAGTGTGCGTTTTTCACCGCACACAGTTGCCAACGCATCAGTGACAACCTAACACCTGTTGTTCAAAGCGTTAGGTCCACTGTGCAAAAGGCTTTGCTACTGTGCGTGAACCGCAACTGCTGTGCTGTATCCAGCGACAACTGTGGGTCGCATAGCAGTGTGCGTTTTTCACCGCACACAGTTGCCAACGCATCAGTGACAACTTAACGCCTGTTGTTCAAAGCGTTAGGTGCACTGTACAAAAGCCTTTGCAACTGTGCGTGACACGCAACTGCTGTGCTGTATCCAGCGACAACTGTGGGTCGCATAGCAGTGTGCGTTTTTCACCGCACACAGTTGCCAACGCATCAGTGACAACCTAACGCCTGTTGTTCAAAGCGTTAGGTCCACTGTGCAAAAGGCTTTGCTACTGTGTGTGAACCGCAACTGCTGTGCTGTATCCAGCGACAACTGTGGGTCGCATAGCAGTGTGCGTTTTTCACCGCACACAGTTGCCAACGCATCAGTGACAACTTAACGCCTGTTGTTCAAAGCGTTAGGTGCACTGTACAAAAGCCTTTGCAACTGTGCGTGACACGCAACTGCTGTGCTGTATCCAGCGACAACTGTGGGTCGCATAGCAGTGTGCGTTTTTCACCGCACACAGTTGCCAACGCATCAGTGACAACCTAACGCCTGTTGTTCAAAGCGTTAGGTCCACTGTGCAAAAGGCTTTGCTACTGTGCGTGAACCGCAACTGCTGTGCTGTATCCAGCGACAACTGTGGGTCGCATAGCAGTGTGCGTTTTTCACCGCACACAGTTGCCAACGCATCATTGAGAAATATGCCTGGTAGACCAAGAAAAGGCATACGTGGCCCTGCTGCGGAAAGGGGCACAGCTTCTAGGGTGTCTAGAGGCAGGGGTGGACGTGGTGGTCAGTCCTCAGCCAGGCCACCATTTGGATTGTTCTCCGGCAGTGGCCAAGCTATACGTCCACAGTATGTACAGGAGGTGGTGGACTATATGAACAAACCCTCATCATCGGCATCATCTGCAACTACAGTGACCCAGGCAGAGAAAAGTGGTCAGTCTTCTGCAGTTGTCAGAACAAATACAGATGAGTCCATGTCCACCTCATGTCCTCCCTTAGACCCAATTTCAGACATGGCAGAGGAGTCAGCTGAGCTGTTTGACCACAGTGTCGGCCATCTACTCCAGCCTGATGCTCAGTCCTTTATGGAGTCTGATGTTGGGTCTGAGTTTGAGGAGGAGGCAGAGCAAACAAGAGGGGAGAGCAGACGGCCCGCTCCATCTAAGGCCGCACCTGTTGTCTCCCAGGCCAGGCCTGATGCTCAGTCTTTGATAGAATCAGATGTTGGGTCTGAGGTTGAGGAGGAGGCAGAGCAAACAAGAGGGGAGAGCAGACGGCCCGCTCCATCTAAGGCCGCACC
This sequence comes from Pelophylax lessonae, assembly GCF_965119305.1. Classification (NCBI taxonomy): domain Eukaryota; kingdom Metazoa; phylum Chordata; class Amphibia; order Anura; family Ranidae; genus Pelophylax; species Pelophylax lessonae. The sequence goes on along the minus strand of NC_138768.1, from coordinate 405,806,064 downwards.
TGTTGTCTCCCAGGCCAGGCCTGATGCTCAGTCTTTGATGGAGTCAGATGTTGGGTCTGAGGTTGAGGAGGAGGCAGAGCAAGCAAGAGGGGAGAGCAGATGGCCTACTCCATCTAAGGCCGCACCTGTTGTCTCCCGGGCCACTATACACACCTCATCTTGCTGGGCCTTTTTTGAGACATCCCATGCAGATAAAACAGTTGCGATCTGCAAGATTTGTAAGAAGGGTATAAAACGTGGCAAAAATGTCAACCACCTGGGTACAAGCTGCCTAAACAGGCATTTGACAACCCACCACTCGGCCCGTTGGCAGGAGCATTTAAAGAACCCACAAAAGGGCCAAAGATTGGTCAGTCGGCCTCCTAGTTCTCCTCGCGCTCCTCCTCATGCTCCATCTGCTCCACCTGCTCCACCTGCACATCAGTCTGTTCCTGGCCCTGCTATAGTCACTCGTCACCTGTTGGCAGCCTCCACTGGCAGGGATGATGATATAGCAGGCAGTGTCGCATCTACCTCCAGCACACCACCAGCTGTATCATCTAGACGCCAAATTTCGATTCCACACATGCTGGAACGAAAAAAAATGTATACTCCCCGCCACCCACATGCCCAGCGTCTAAACAGTAGTTTGGCTAAACTACTGGCTCTGCAACTATTACCATTTAACCTGGTAGAGTCTGCTCCCTTCCGTGACTTCGCAAAATGTGCAGTTCCACAGTGGCAGGTGCCAAGTCGGCATTACTTTTCCCGTAAGGCCCTGCCATCCCTATACCAACATGTGGAAGGCAATGTAGTGTCATCCCTGGCCAAGTCAGTCAGCCGTAAGATACACTTGACGGCTGACACTTGGTCAAGCAAACATGGGCAGGGACGGTACATTTCTGTCACTGCTCACTGGGTGACACTGCTTGCCAGTGGAAGGGATTGTAGCCAGGGCTCGGTGCTGCAGCCAGTGTTGCCCCCACGTCTGCAAACAGCTGGTGGTGTCGCTGATCCGGGTAGATCGATCACTTCTACCCCCTCCTGCTCCTCCTCCTCTACCTCCTCCATGCCCTCCTCTGCAGAATGGTCCTTTGAATATGATGAGATACCACGTAAACGTTCAAAGGGCTATTCTATGTCTCAGGCCAAAAGGTGTCACGCAGTGCTGCAGCTTGTGTGTCTAGGGGACAGGCAGCACACTGCCCCTCAGATTCTTGGGGCTCTGCAGGCACAGGCCCAGAGGTGGTTGACACCACGCCAGCTGCAGCCAGGGATGGTGGTTACTGATAATGGGTCAAACCTCCTGGCCGCCCTTCGTCAGGGAAAGTTAACCCATGTGCCATGCCTGGCGCATGTCCTGAATCTCGTGGTACAGCGGTTTTTGAACTCGTACCCGGGAATGCAGGATGTGCTAAGGATGGCAAGAAGGGTGTGCAGTCACTTCAGGCGGTCGTACAGTGCCACTGCACGTTTGGCCGAAGTGCAGCGCGAGTTTCACCTGCCGGTACACCGCCTCATCTGTGACATGCCCACCCGCTGGAACTCCACCTTGGCTATGCTGCAGCGCCTGTACACGCAGCAGAGGGCCCTCAATGAATACCTATGCGAGTACGGCACCAGCACTGGCTCTGCGCGCCTGGGCTTCTTTTCACCACGGCAGTGGCTTTTGATTAAGGATGCATGCGCTGTCCTCTCGCCATTTGAGGAGGCCACAAGGATGGTCAGCCGGGACAGCGCATGCATCAGTGACACCCTACCGGTACTGTTTTTGTTGGAGCACACTCTGCGTGGCATTATGGACAGGGCACTGGAGGCAGAGCAGCAGGAGGAAGAGGAGGACTTCCTTGCCTCTCAAGGCCCCCTTTATCCTGAGAATCCTGACCCCATTATGCCTAGCTCCCAGAGGCCCGAGCAGGATCCAGGGGTGGAAGAGGAGGAGGAGGACGATTCTGCGGGAACTTTTGCAGGGTTTGAGGAGGAGGAGGAGGAAGACATGCGGCAATCTGCAAGGCCTAGTTTGACTCCCTCGGGACACTTTGGAGTAGTACGTGGCTGGGAGGAGGAGGAGCCCGTTGAAGATAATGTCGTTATGAGTGACCCCGAGGAGTCAGCTTCTCAGGCCTTCGCTAATTTGCGACGCATGGGAAACATCATGCTCCAGAGCCTGCGAAAGGACCCCAGAATCAAGGCCATTAAAGAGACTAACCACTATTGGTTGGCCACCCTACTTGACCCCCGGTACAAGTGTAAAGTCTCGGAGCTTTTCCCATCCACCCATAGAGTCCACAGGATCAAATCCCTTGAGGACAGTCTCAAGAGGAATCTGGTGAACATGTTCCCCGACTCCCGTAGGGTGCAGGGGCGGGGACAACCTACCATGGATTCTACTGGTGGTCACGAGAGGAGCGTTGGAGAAGGCGTGCGGTTGACGGATGCCTTTCGGTCTTTTTTTAGTCCTCACCGCCCAGGCCTCTCAGCTGCCACATCGCATCGACACCGTCTGCATCACATGGTGGACGATTACGTGAGGGCACAAAGTGACACAGAGGGCTTTTCATGTGACGAATCCGATCCACTGGCATACTGGGTCTTAAGATTAGACCACTGGCCAGAACTGGCCCAGTATGCCATGGAGTTGTTGGCCTGCCCTGCTTCCAGTGTCCTATCGGAACGGGCATTCAGCGCAGCAGGAGGATTCGTCACAGACCATCGAACTAGACTCTCCACCGACTCAGTCGACCGTTTGACATTCATTAAGATGAATCAGTCGTGGATATCAAGCTTTGATGCACCTGATGCAGACCTTGTAGACTAGGCTATCGTTGTGATGTGGCAGTTGAGCCTCAGTTTAAGCCTGGACCATGGTGCCACCCTCAAACCCTCCTCTCATTCTCTTTACGTTCACAGAACCTCATTTTGGTTATGACAAAAACTACAATGTTTGCGCACCTGTTCCACAGGTGCACACCTTTACAATTTTTGGGCCTCCTTCAACGCCAGCTCTTTGGGGTTAAGGTGGGGAGGCTATGCTAAAACAAAAACGACAATGTTTGCGCACCTGTTCCACAGGTGCACACCTTTACAATTTTTGGGCCTCCTTCAACACCAGCTCTTTGGGGTTAAGGTGGGGAGGCTATGCTAAACAAAAACTACCATGTTTGCGAACCTGTTCCACAGGTGCACACCTTTACAATTTTTGGGCCTCCTTCAAAGCCAGCTCTTTGGGGTTATGGTGGGGAGGCTCCGCCAACACCAAAACTACCATGTTTGCGCACCTGTTCCACAGGTGCACACCTTCATAATTTTTACGCCTTCTTCAACACCAGCTCTTTGGGCTTACAGTGGTATGGCTCCGCCAACACCCAAACAACAATTTTTGCGCACCTGTCACACAGATGCATATCATTGTAATTTTTTTCCTTACAAAGGCAATTATTGCTTTCATTACCAGCACTTTCATAGGGATATGGTGTCAAGGCATCGTCCGCACCACCAAATGCCCAATTTTTAAGCATCCTTTACTTCTATTCAAAGTCAAGAGACAACAGTATTCATCCAAAACATCTCTAATCTTGTTCACTCTGCACTACATTGTGGCCCCTACCCCTAACCCTCAATGTATCCGTGCATATATGTCTGTTTCTTGTGAGATTTCAAGTTAAAGTGCACCAAACACCATTTTACATGAAATAAAGTGCAATTACATACATCTTTGGACTTCTTGAAACATTTGGTAATAAAAGCCCCATTGTGGAAATACACCCGTTAATTATATGCACATTTAAAGAGACAGCACCTTTTTCCAAAAAAACCTCTAATCTTGTTCCCAGTGCACTGCATTATGTCCCCATCATACACATTGGCTGAGCCGTTGATTAGGAGCAAAAGAAAGGTGCGGTTAAGCAAAAAAGTCATTTTTGAAGGTTTGGTATGCTGTAATTCTGGTTCTGGACATGCTACAGAGCTGAAACTTCACATGTACAACTTTTAGACCCCCCAGACACTAAATCCAAAGAAATCTCTTTTTTTTTTTTAATTTTTTCAATAATTGGCTATCTATCAAAAACGACAATTTTTAAGAACTTTTTTTTGTGTGATTAATAGTCCCTGGGGCATGACCCAGAACCCTAGGCACTTTTTAGGGGCATTTATTGGGTTTTAGGGCTTAAAAATGGTGTTTTTTGATTACAGAAGTTCGGGTCCCATTGATTTCAATGGGGTTCTGAAATCCGAACCGAACTTTCGTGAAGTTCGGGTGTTCTGGTCGAACCGAACTTTTCAAAAGTTCGATCATCCCTAATCCTGAACATCCTTTTATGGTAGTGGAAGTGGATGCTTCAGATTCTGCTGTGGGTGCTATCCTTTCTCAGCAAAAAGGAGAAAACATGCAGATTCATCCTTTGGCTTTTTTCTCTCATCTAATGCCTTTGGCCAAAAGGAATTATGACATCGGAAATAAATAGTTGATTTCAATTAAGAAAGCTTTTTGCTAATGGAGACATCTGCAGGAAGGGGCTAATCATCCTCTAACTGTTCTCAATAAAAAGAGATTGTCTTCTAGACATGCATGTTCATCTCTATTCTTTTCCAGGTTCAATTTTATCATCTTGTATCAACCTATTAAGGGCGGGTTAGGATGATGCCTTATCACGGATGTTGTCTGAGCCTCTCCAGGAAGGAAACTCTGAATGTACAATCCTGTCTCAGAATAACTTCCTAGGGACCACAAGTTCCAAGACTTTGGTGAGTCTCCTCAAAGAGGGGTATGAGAATTCCCCACTTCTCAATCACCATTCTAAGGATATTAACCTTGAGTACAAGAATGGCTTTTGGACTCAAACACATCTCCTCAATGTACCTGAACTGGTCTCGGTAGAAGCCCTCAGGTTGGTTCATGACTCAAAACTTGTTGAGAATTTTGAGATTTCTAAGATACCCGTGACCCGTGCATGCAGTAAGACACTCTGATCTTTTCCTTTGGGGTTGCTCCAACCACTCCCTGTTCAATCAAGACCATAGTGGTCAATTTCTATGGACTTCATGGTCAAACTTCCTCCCACAAAAGAGATTTGTCTCATTAAGATTGCTCATCTGTTAAGGGGGTACCCACTGCTGAACAAACTGTGAAACTGACAGTTTGGGAAGTCTTTAAACTACAGGGAATCCCTGATGATGTACTGTCAGACAGAGGAGTGCAGTTTACTTAAAAATTCTGGAAAAGCTTTTGCTTAGTGTTACAATTAATCTGTCCCCTGCTTTTCATCCCCAGTCTAATGATTGGACTGAGAGGACTAAACAAACTCTGGAGCGGTACCTTCGATGTTTGTCAGTTATCTTTAGGATGATTGGGTGGACTATCTTCCTACAGCAGAATTATAACTAATCTAAGCATAGTTCCACTTCTCAAAGTCCTCTCTCATTGAACACTGGTTATCCTCCAGTTTTTATTCCTGATCTCCCTATCTCAATTCCAATTCCTGCTGTTACCAACAGATTAACTACATTGCAGGAGATTCAAGAAAAAGTGATCGAGACACTGAAGGAGGCTCAGGAAGGTTACAAAAAGGCTGCTGACAGATATCATAGATCACTTCCTACCTTTCACCTTTAATGTGGCTGACAAAGTTTGTTTACCAACCAAAATTTGAAGGTACATGTTCTTTATGCAAAAATGGGCAAAACGTTTGTGGAACCTGTCCAGATTTCAACTCAAATTAGTCACTTTTTCCTTAAAAATTCCTGTTGAGGTGCAAGGTGAATAAGAATTTGTGGTTGAGAAAATGTTTAATTCCAGGATCTTTAGGAACACATTACAGTATCTAGTTCAATGGAAAGTAAATGGGCCAGAAGAAAATTCTTGGGAACCTCAGGAAAATGTTCATGTCCCTAGATTAACAAGAAAATTCCACAAGAGGTTTCTTCAAAAACCTGGACCTAAGATATCCAGGAAGGAAGGGAGTACTGTCAGGACTGGGATCTGAAAAGACAACCTCTGATCCTTTGGACAATCCTGCCTTGTGTCATGTTTCTGGGGAACCTTGAAATCCTAGCTACTCCCATGAACTTCCTATTTAAGCCAAGCCTTTGCATTTTTTGTTTGCCAGATTATTGTGCTCTTCTTCAGCCAATATTTTGCACTTGTCTCTCCTGCTGCTGTCCGTATCATCACTACTACTCTTTAACGACCTTGGCTTGTTTGTCAACTATGCTTCCACTTGATCCCAACCTGCAACTATTCGTTAACGACCTTTGGCTTGTTCTTTGACAACATACCTGCTTGATCCCAACCTGAAAATACTTGTTATTACCATCTGACTTGTTCTGCTTGATCCCTACCTGCTATATCTGCTACTGGACTATGACTTGCTCACTTCCTTGTGGGGCGATCCTGAGAACAATGACCTGATACTAACACGCAGCAAAACACATCTCCACCGTCAGGAGCTCTGGTGAATACCAGTTAGTACTTAGACCCTGCACCTCAGGTGAGCATACATTATCCACCAAGGTGACCTGCATGTGTACTTATTCAGCTTGTTGGTGGCAGCCTCTATACTGCTATAGCTACTGGTCTCTGAGCCTGACCTCTGACCATGACACTTGCTGCAAACTTGCACCAGCTGCCCTGTATGCCCTGAAAGTATGAAGCCAGAGACAACCAGGAAACTGAAATCTTTGGAAGGAGTTCAGCAATGGCAGTGATAATTTAATTCATGTAATTCAATATTCCTAAAAGTATACCGCAGTCTCTTTGCTGCTTCTTTCAGCATTGTTTTTCTTTAATGGTGGAAGGATAATCTAACCCTACGTTTTAGATGTCTGTAATCTACAAGAATTATGTATGTGGTAAATATTGTGTTTTTATCTTTTGGAAAACCTGACATCTATAAAAACATGTTCATGTCATGTTTGCTCTGTTAAATGTCTATCTATTTATGTCAGAAATCTTTCTTTAGATATTTTTTGCAATTTTTACAACATCAGCGGTATACACCAGTTTTTTTATATGCACCAGTTTTAAAAGAAAAGAATATGTGAAGAAAAATTAGTTGTTTCCAATGGTGACCAGTGAGCTTTCATCCTATTCTCTGGAAAGTCGAAACAAGGAGTGTTATTGTTCAAATTGACAGTTTAAAATTGTACCTGTAGTCTGTGGTTTCTGGCATTAAACATATTATAGTCCCTAATTATGAGACTGCAGATTTTTTATGATATAATCTATTATGGTATTAAAAAAGTAGGGAGAGATTATTTTGCTTATTTTTCTCATAAGCGGGATAAAACCTTTTGGAATTTATTGGCTGCCTGTACAATAATCTAACATACTAAGCAAAAAAAAAGATGCCATTGTCGTTTTTAAGGGTATCATCTTGATCCTGGCTTGACTTTCTTGTGAGTCATAAGTCCCCAAACTCTTTTTTGCTTTCTTGAATATTTTCCAACACATAAATTAGATTATTTCCTGAAGTGTTATCTTTGTCCTCTGTGCTCTCCATTAATTCTATAAAGCACCGTCTTCATTGTGCCATTATCGTGGTGAGATTGTTAATTAAGCTTCCATCCTTGTCTTTAATGTATTTGAGGTGGCACTTTCCCCTTCTTCATATTCTTCAGCACTCTGTAAACTAATTTGACAATTCCCTTCTTTTTTTTTTTCTCTCAATGTGATTACCAATTTCTTCCTCCTTTTTCCATTTTGCTAGTCTCACAATTTCCTTTGTAGCATCTCTTTGTATCTCATAGGCTTCCTAATCAGTCATATTGCCAGATGACAGATAGTTACTATACAGCCTCTTTTTTTTTAATCTTCATTGCTTCTCTAACCTCTTTTGTCCACCAAGGAGCTTTCTTTCTTGATACATACTAAAGTTAACTCTTTTTCCTACTATAGCTCTGTCTGGCAACTTTAGGCTTTAGTTCTTTAAAAGGCATTATTGATTTCTGTACAAGAAAACTTAACCATGTCACTTGTTTATTCATATACAGACATACAACCTATGTTTATTTTGCAAATTGAATTTCCACTTAGCTTAGTAACAAAGTAAAGCTATTGTGAATTTAAAGGAGATCTAGGGGTGGATTCACTAAAAGCAAATAGACTGTGCACTTTGCAAGTGCAGTTCCATTAATTTTCCCCATAGCTTAGTAATGTGGTAAAGCTTTGCAAAGAATACCCAATCAGTTGCATGGAAAATAATACATTCACATTTTTGCCTGCAGATGATTGGATGATGGAAATCAGCAGAGCTTTACCACATTTACTAAGCTCTGGGGAAAACAAGTGCAACTGCACTTGTGCACTGCCTATTTGCCTTCAGTAAATCCACCCTCTAATGGCATACCCTGGATTTTCTTTTTATAAAAAATAGCATTGTAATAGCACTACAAACATTAGATATTATTTATTTCCGATATAAGTGTTCTTAAAAAATCTCCTTTCATGTTTCGCTTTCTTTATCTTTCTATATCCTATCTTCTGACTATCTCTTTCATCAACTTCCTTGATTCCCTGTATACTTTGCAGCTTCTTCCTTCTCAATCCTTTGATTTCCTTTCAATTTCTAAGGACTAAATATCCCATGGTACCTTGCTACCTGTAAGCAGTGATAACTATATTGATTCTACCTTCTGAATCTCCTCCTATCAGCATCTTTGTAGTTCAGACAGCAGGCTCTGTGAAATGTGTGACACAGCAAGTGCATAGCTGCAGGGTTTAGTGGTTATGTGTGACAGAATTCAAGGAAGTAAATGTGTGAGATTCTTCAAAGAGTAAGCTTCCAAAATTCAAAATCATTCAGACTAATATGAGTAGGCTAGAAATAAATTGAAATTCTATGTGGAAATTAATATGTATATGACTTTAATTTTTACCAATGGATAGGCTTTAAACATCTAGTTATGGAGGTACCAAAATTATTGAATTATTGATTATTTGCAAAGTGTATTTCTACTTCACCCCATTAACTGAATCTTTTCAAGTTATAGGCTCTATTTTTTAAGTAAATAAACCACACCAGGATCATTTTACAAAGCTAAAATGTCAAGAAATGTATCCTTTAAAAAAAATAAAAAAAACTTAGTTAACCTAGTTATTTTTAGCTCAGCCCAATGAAATTTGAAAAGTCAGTCACATGCCTAGAAAGACAGCGCTTTACTCTGGAGTAAAATCATTGTGAATAGAGCCTATACATTTTATTTTAGCCATTGTCTTCTATGATTCCTTGACTTCCTTCTAATCACCTCTACTCAATTTTTTCCCAGAATAGATTATTTGCTATGTAGAATTGAAAGTGTAGCATTGGCCTTACTGACCTCTGCAGCTGCATGCTCTGTGGAGAAATTCATACACAAAGCTCACAGCAAAAGCACTAAACTTTTCTCTTATTGCTCAGCTCAATCAACTACCATTTCCAGAGCTTCTGCTCTGTGTATACATTAGTAACTAGGAAAGCTGCCAAGTCACTGATGGGAAGTGAACCAAGCTTTCCTAAGCTACTGACAGAATGGCTTGGACAAATTAAGTGCTTCTGCTGAATTTTAAAGGATAAATTACTCCACAGTGCCCGAACCTGCAGAAGCCAGCAAAGACTTGTTTAAAGCTGTTTTTCAGTTTCCTTCAAAGAATATGTAACTATTCAATTGTCTATAGCCTGACCATGGGAACATTTTTAGCATTATATTGAAGTTATATGCTTACCTTTCTTCTTTGTGCTTCCTAAATAAAATTATTCCTTGCACTTGGTTGTTTTGTCAGGGGCATTTCCATTCAATTCAGGTGTCTTAGTATTACATAATCCTCCTCTACATTTCTGCAGCTATTTATAAAATTATTTTTTACATTTTCTAATGTCATCATGTTTTATCACCCTTTTCATCAATGTGTAAAAGACTTTCAGCTTCACTTGTACTGATAATGAGGTCTGAGCAATGTCAACATTAAGTAAGGAATACGGGGCAATTGTTCTAAAATTTAAAAACCCAGGCAATGACATTTTTTAAATTAAACTTTATACATTGATAAAGACTTATGTTGCATTGAACTAGACTCTGCTGGAACTAAAGACCAGGAAATCCTACTTTTCACTCTTAACATAATTTTTTTTTTTAATGTCACTATTTTTGGGTTTTCTATAATGTCTTTTATCATAAATATTTTGTTTGTATTGTTTTTCTTGCCTATTTATTTAATGGTATCTAAAAATCATTAAACACTAATGCGCTAAATAAAGAATACATAAACTGCCACACTAAAATGCTACCCAAGAAGTCAGTGTAAAATTATGATTTAAATAACAAATAAAGTGCTTTATCGTGACTAAAATGTGCAAAATATTTGTGATCCAATAAAATGATTTTTCAATAAATCTTATATATCAAACAGTGTCCATATTTTCTAGTGCAAACAAAGTCTGTATTTCTTTAAAATATCCCAACAATAGACATTAAATAAATTATTATAGTGTCCAACAAAATTTGTAATTGAATTATAGTGTCCTCTTCCTGTGTTCCCTCACCGTACTTCTTGCTCATATTATAATGGTCCACAATACACCTCTGTGCACCTGTTGCTCACCAAGAAAAAAATATATACAATTTCACTAGAAATTTTTAATCCCTTAAATTATTAGGTAGTTCTTCTTTTTGATATTTCTTTCCTCTAGTGCATCACTTCTTCAGTCCACTTTCCTCCACTTTAGCAATCTTCTGTAAAGCTTATGTTCATTACTCCTCTAGTGCCATGCAGGTTAGACCAGATAAAAATACAAAAAGAGGTAGCATAGTGCAGTATATTTTATTAAAATAAATTAAAACTAATGTCAAATTTGTACACTCACATTCAATAAAGTATATGCAAGCCAGCATGGGACCCTGTCATCTTAAGGAAATTCAAGATGGCTGCCGCCTTACCTCCTCCAGTACATCTAACGTGTGTTCCACAGGCTAGAAGTGATGTAGGCAAATATGGCTTCACACAGACACAGAAAATCACGTTCAATGCATTTTGTCTACTATCTATGGTCTAAATTAGTCAGTAAATTAAGTCCCGCTAAATTAATTTGTATGCAATCAGGCAGGCCCTTGCACTATATAGTTGAAGGTACAATTTTGGTAGCATAAATAATAATGTGGAATGTACATTCCTTACTAAAAAAACATTATTTTTTATCAAGTTGTAATTGGTTAAGTTCCACTTTTAGAAACCCTTGTCTCTTTGAAAGAGCACTATTATTTTTTCACCTCTGTTATATCCCTGTCTGGAATGACAACATGTATTACATACTTTTCTTAAAAGTCAGAATTGTTACAGCTGCTACTGTGAACAGTGTTCCCTTTATAGCACATTGTAGTAGTTGCTCTATATATGTAAAGGGTTGATGTGGAGTTAACCAACCCCATTATTAATCACTATCAGTCTGATGGCAGTTCGATTGTGCAGGGTGAGACTGAGAGTGCCATCGCCACATATTGGTGGTAGACGGTGGAATCTGACATTGCTGTTGTCACACAGTCTTCTGGTTATCTTTGTTTTTCCTTTATATATGAGTATTGCTTATCATGTACTCAGGCATTATGTCTTTTCTTTTGTTTTAGTGACAGCTGGAACCTTCAATGCATGAGTTCTGGTTTCACGCAGACCCCTTTTGATTGTTCTAGGTTAGTGGCTCAAATATTTTGTAGCTAGTGACAAAAGGTCCAACATGGCCGGCTTCATTATCCCTCACTTCAGATTTGTGTTAAGTAAAACTTCCTTACCCAGCAGTTCACCATTATTCCATATGCTATATATCAGCCTTTCTCAACTGGTGTGCCCCGGCACACTAGTGTGCCACCAGAGGTCCTCAGGTGTGCCGTGGGATCATGGTAGAGAAGGGCTGTCAGATGAGCCCCATCTCCCGTTTGTACATGTGTTTGTGTGTGGGTGTGTGTGTGTGTGTGTGTGTGTGTGTGTGTGCGCATGTGTCTGTATGTGTGCATGTAAACATGTGTTTGTGTGTGTGTGTGTGTTTGTATGTGTCTATATGTGTGCATGTATACATTTGTATGCATGTGTGTGTGTGTTTGTACATGTGTTTGTATGTGTGCATGTGTCTGTGTATGTTCATGTATACATGTGTATGCATGTATGTGCATTTGTATGTGTGTGTTTGTACATGTGTTTGTGTGTGTGTGTGTGTGTGTGTATGTGTCTGTATGTGTGCATGTATACATGTGTGTTTGTAAATGATTTTGTATGTGTGTGTGTACGTGTATGTGTGTTTGTATATACAGTATATGTGTGTGTGTATATGTATGTTACTTTTAATCCTAACCCCCCATTCCTGTACAGTAAGAACTGCTTTTTAGGGCTTGTTATAATAATAGCAGCAAGGGCTGCTGCTCCTTTGAAAATCAATCCTTGCTTAGATCACTTTTCAGAGGCATTTGGCAGGCGGTAAAGAGGCAATATGTTGCTTCTCACCACCTGTTTTAAGCCCGGAAATGCAGCACCACCACACCGCAACCATGCACACAGTTGCAGGGTGGTTGCAGTGCAGCCCCATTCACCCTGGGTATACCTTTAGCTGCAGCCACCACATGTCTACATCCCCAGATGCTGCCTCTGCAGTTAAAGGGGGAGCAGCTGAGGGTAGTAAAGACAGCTCAACCATGTGGTTTTACCCCCCTTCAAGATCCAGGCCCTTTTATTGCGATATAGCACTGAGTTACTTAAACTGACAATTGCGCAGTTGTGCGACGCTGTACCCAAATAAAATTTCTGTCATTTTTTTCCCATAAATACAGCTTTTCCTTTTCACCTTTGCATTTATTTTTTGGTTTTTGGTTTTATTTGTGCTATAAACAAAAAAAGGCAGCCAAATTTTCTGCTATAAAACATATCCAATAAAAAACATTGAATTTCTTCATAAACTTAAGCCAATATGTTTTCTGCTACATATTTTGTTTCATATATGTTTCTTAATGTGTGGCTGGTACATTTTTACCACAGATAATAATCTGCAGGCAGTGGCTGCAGACCACAACAATGCTGCTGACAGCAGATATGTTTAAATAGACCCACACTGCAGAGCTCTCTAGATCATCCCTGAAGATAGCAATGGCCTGTATCTGTCAGGCAATGCTGCCAAAAGGATTAGAACAGCTGCTTTCTTCCTCTCCCTCAGAACTTCCCTCCTTTCCGATCGTAGAATGAATGGTCTGCCACTTCACCATCCAACCCTTCCTCATCAATGGAGACCACTTGGCTGAAAGGTCCAACTTTTAAAATGTTACTGCCCCTTGTTGCTCATTGTCTAATACCCCCTCTCTCTGTGGCTCAAGGGTTATCTTAGCCATTCTCAATATCTAAAACAGGAATACTTGTGTATGACCAAGATAATTGTTCTGCAGATAGCCAGTCTGATTAAATAATATCATCAATTCCTCATTGTAAGTTTGCAGGGCTATAGCAGGAATAGCAGTGTAGCACCCTACAGGTAGGTGCTAGGTAAAGGTATAGTGGGCCTTGTCTGCCTAACAGCAGGGCTGTGATTTATTTAGTCAGGGTGTCATGGTTTCCAGGTGTGCCTGCTGAAGGGGGAGTCTCCCCACTGGCTCCTGTGAGAGGTTTCTCATAGGGCGGTGGAGGAAACCCAATCAGGGGACACATCCAGGCTTGTAACTACCCCAGAAGGCAGATTGTGCTGCAAAGGATTCTGGGAGTGGGTATAAGTTTGGGGGTGGCACATGACACGATGTCTTTGCCGGGAGCAGAGTCCCAGGATGGAGAGTGCGGCTGTCTCTCCTCCTGTCTGAGGAAAGAGGATGTCTCGAGGTGTCGCCTGAGAATTCAGAGAGTGTTGAGTTGAGCTGAGGGGATCCGGTGTGCTGAGAACCTGCGGAGAGAGAGGGGTTCAGTCCCAGGAAAGCCTACACAGGTCGTGAGTACTGAGGATTGCCCCTGGGGGGTCTGCCAGAGTTAAAGGGGACCACTCCGGAAGAGGTTCTGGGATCGAGTGCCAGCTAGCGGAAAGGGTGTCAGCCACTTATTTACCTTCTCTGTGTGCTGCAGCTGTATAGCAGGGCCATTCTGAAGAAGAAAATTCAGACATGCCCTGCCTCTAGGTTGTGTGGCCTGACCACACTTCCTGCTACAGAACCTTTTTGCCCCATTCTATCTTTGGGTAAAAAGGCTCAAAAAAACTGAAAGAGGGCCCAGCAGCTAAACAGCAACTTCAAGTGTTGCTGTCACAAAAAGGTAATTCTAGAAGGGACTTTGGGTCTCTGAACTGTGGACATGAGGGTACACAAGAATTTTTAGACCATCACAAAACAATCCATAGGAATTTAGTACAATTTACCACAGTATAGCACTGCATTTCAAAAACCAACTCTCTCTACACAAAGGCTATCAACTATCTCACTAAAACATCTCCAACACACATTGACAAAGTGCTGCTGGAACTTCTGTTATTGGCCCTTCTGAACCAGCGGATCTAAGTTTAAAAGCCATGCAGTACATTAAAGGTGACAAAGAATGCAGGACAATGAACTTAAAACTCACAAATTTCCCCTCAAACCCATGGTAGACCTAAACATCATCCCTTTTCATGAATTTTATTATTCTGTCATTAATTCTATCAAAGCTTTCCCTGGGTTTGTAAACAAGTAATAAATCTACCTGTCGTTACCGACACCAATCCAATTTAACTTTTTTTTTCATGGGATGACTTCCATTTTGTAGTGCATTAAATTAACTATGCTACTGATACCAAAGTCTTCTGGCCTACATGCACACTCATTGTTGCTAACAATTAACTCGTACACTGCTTTATTATTGCCAAAGATATGTCCATTCAATGCCTATTGTCTATGGAAGCATACATACAACGCTCACACCGTCAGGATGGTTTTATTACCATGCTGCATATGGAAAGCATCCTGTCAGCCTGCTATCACAGCATTTTCAGATCCTAATTGAAACTGAGAGTACTCCCTCTTTCTTGCTGCATGTCATTGCAACAGAAGTTAATAAGCTTTCCTCCTATATAACACACTACTTCTTCCTTCATTTAGTTTAAAGCAAACCTGTCATTCCAGAATGACAGGTAGAAATAAATGTAATAAGTGCAAACTAGGCTGTTACTTGTTAGGATCCCAAGATTCCAGATGCCCTTTAGTAATTGTAAGTTGCTAAGGTTCTACTGTGCTGACTTTGTAGTTGCAACAACTGATTAACAAATAATATAAATCAGTACTATGCAGTGCCAATATTGCATTTATGACTTTATTATTTTAGTGTTTAAAGAGCAATTTAGAGATATCTTTTAATATTTTTATGCCCTAATCCTGACGTGAGTAAGGGGGTGCGCCCCCGAAATATGCCAGCTTGCTAGAACACGGGAAGTTGTTGGAGCATTTTGTTTTGCACTGCACTTTTGTAAATATGCATTTTATTGGTTTTATTGTTTTTGAATAAAACATTTTTCTCGGGTAATGCATGAGGTGTTTGCGCCTTCCCCATTTGTTGTCTTTGTAGTTTTAAATTGGATTCCCCTATCTGAGGTCGGCTGCATCCGCCAAGCATTGGGCGGTATATGGACATGTCGCCTGCACTATATCCATCTCTCTGTGGAGAAGCTCTTTCGTTTCTTTTGTTGAGGTTCTACTGTGCTGACTTTATAGTTGCAACAACTGATTAACAAATAATATAGATCAGCCATATGCAGTGCTGCAGTAATATTTTAGAGATTACAAAGCAATTTAGAGATATCTTCTAAAATATGTCCTAATCCTGACCTGTGGATCACCACATAAGTGTCCAGAAAAATATCTATCTTGATAAACATCACATACAACTTGCTTCACATTTTCAGCCTTCTTCTGTTGCTTTTGCCTTGTGTCTTTATTTAGTTGATTTGCTTTTACTGTAATAGGACATTTTTATCAGTCTTGATGCCCTTTATGAATTTTCTGATTACAGAAGGCATCACCATGTTATAACCTCCACCTCATTGCACTTTCACAGTCTTCATAAAAAAAATGTTCACTTTTGGTTATACATGTCTTAGCTTCCTTTATGTGCAGCAGTGAGCAGTAATTCCTGGAGAATTTCAGTAATAACTTGTATTCAGTACACAAATTTATGGAAAGCTTCACATTCAATGGTGATGTTCTGAGCTCCCTCTATCCACATATTTGCATTCTGTACATCAGTCAATGTTATATGCCACAGACTGTCATTCATTCTTTTTTCAGTGCAGTAAACCATAATCAATTCTATGCTTGAATTTATCTGTTTATATTACTTCCAAAAATCTCAGTTTTGACCAGAAATATCAGAGTTATTAGGAAAATGAGGGGAGTAAGGTGATCTTAGAGAATTTCAGGAACAGGTGGTGGACGTTTGTCATGATTATTAGCTCATTTTTGCTAATTTGAAGCATTTCTAATTATAAAAAAAGAATGTGTTAACACTGAAACATTGTACCAAAATATCTGTATTAGTCTACACAAATATCACTACAAAAGATCTACTAAAGCTGAACTCCAAGCAGATATGGAAATACCTATTAATGCAGTTGTATATTCAATTGAAAAATAAAAGTATTTTTATATGCATCTAGCGTAAGTACATGTAACTGGAGAAGGCATATGTCTCCTGTGTACCTCTGCACACTAGGATGGGAGTAAATGCCAACATTAGGAACAGTAAGGGATTGGGAAAGAACCCACTAGTTGTTTTAGAAACAGGGAGAAAACCGCAGTCTCATCTCAAATAACTTTATTAACATTCAATATAGAAAAATTATTTTATGCAAAAGATTAATGGCACAGCAGTAAAAAAAACTTGACAACGTTGTCATTCATACCACCACTTAACCCAGTAAGTCAGCCGGCTGAAACTAAACAATAAAGTGATAAATTAAAGGGGTCAGAGTGAATCCCAGGAAAAACTTTTTAAAGTGTCAGCCAGGATTCAGCCATACACTCTCCAGGTAACATCCAGGCTCACTATTTAACCCATAAATAAAGTTCAAACGCTTGTTAGTACAGTCTAAATTGGAGATATGATGCAATCCCTCCACACATCATCCGATATTTTCAAGGCAGAAGGGAAAACATGGTCCCAGAGCTCAACAATAGTTTTAGCTTTTACTCCTTTGAAAATATAAGGTACCGATTAGGAGACCTGAAGGCAAAAGTTCAAAAGATCTAATTAATTGAATCAAGTGATGAGCTCAGTGGAGTCAAAAGTAAAAGTGAGTGCAACGACAGGTGGCAAATCTACGTAGCTGGTAATGAAATCTGTGCATAGATCAATATTTCAAAGAATCCATATCCTCAGTAATACTGTGTCCTGGACGTACTAATTACAAGAACAGAAAAAATGACACAGCCGGGTCAACCACCTTATCCGGTCAAGCACAGTCCAGTTTGCTATCGACACATTTAGCCGAGTGCAACAAGTTCACAAATACATTGGAAGACACCCAGAGTGGGAAGTCTGTCCACTTGGGGTATACTCACGGTCCACTGTGTACCAGTGCTGGAGATTTTCCAGATCTCCCTCGCTTAGTAGGTACCGGATGGGTGGTGTTGCCTGTTACAGTGCTTGAGCTCTCAGTGAGTATCACTTAAATGCTGAAGTTTTAACATTAGGAACCAGTCAGGTTCTGATGCAGTACATATGTGGTAACAGGGACTATACTTACAGGAGGGGAACGGTAAGGAAAATATGAGCTGCAGGGAGCCTTTGCAAGAGAATTTTCACATTATATGGAAATGTTCTTCAGTTTACTGAATGTGGTGGAAGTTCATTGGAGGATGGAAATCAACAGAGCTTCACTTCATTCACTAAGGTAAGGGATAATTCTCTTGCAAAGTAAAAATTGCTTTGCAAAGCATACACTCTATTTTCCTTTTAGAGAATCAACTCCATGGTGATGAACAAGGCATGGTACATCAGCAATGGGGAAAAAATTAGCTGCAAGGAGCCAAAGGCAGTGATGATGACTAGTACTGATGACTAGTCCTTTTTCTCCACTTGCTGCCACCAGTGGGGGTTTGCACACACTCCCAACTATTACGGCAGCCAAGCATGTGTATAAATCTGTGAGGTGGAAGCGATCTGGTGGCTGTTCCAAAGACATCAGGTACATTTGCCCCCTACGCTTGAGTCCCCCCACACTATGTTTTCTGGGCTCCCCTGTCCCGCCCCGGGCATCTGGGAAGGAAGGGGAGTATGCTGAGTGCATAAATAATACAGCATGTTAATGAAAAGGTCTTTCATAAGAAAGATCTTTCAGCATTTAGATCTTCCAACTGACATCTTATACCAATAGCTAGCCTTAGCTTTTTTTTTTTTTTTTTTAAATACTTTAAAAACTTCCCTATGAAGGACAGACTGACTGTTGTGCTTCCCAGGGTCCATTGGAAAACTCCACAGGCAAGCTTTGTGAACCAAATGGATCTCTCTGAAATAAAGAGCAATTATGATACCCTTCTCTTACCAGTGTTAAACTATACATGCTGGCTTGCATTCCTAACACAGACTATGTGAAAAAGTATGTGTTATGTAAGGTAAATGAAAAATTGTCTTTCCAAAAGATGGGATCAAATGAGCTGGAATTTAATACTTCTTCCAACCATAGATTCTGATACCTGATAAAACAGAAAAAGGAGGTGAGCTGTTGCATGTTCACCAGTTTTAACTGGAGTTGGGCTTTGCTAGTTATTTGGCAACTTTCAAATTGTTTGTAGACCATTTTTCATGTCATCATTTTGACAATACATCTGTTAACACAAACTCATGATGCTTAAGCATAACAAATCTTTTTTTTTTTTAAATGTGTGCAAAGTTCTACAGTGAGTGAAGCAAATAGAAATATGTAATAATGAAAAGTAAAAGAATCTGCTGCATAGTGTCACTAGTACTATCAGTTGCTAGTTCAGTCCTGCAAATACATATGAAGGAACTATTTGGAGGGTATTAATAATGGATGGGTTCCATGTACTTGCAGCAATATAATCTAACACCATTCTATATTTCATTCTTGATTTGTCTAATTTTAATAATCATGCAGAAAAAACAATGCCATTCAAAAGACTGTGAGTTCTGCAGCTTTAAAAAAATCAAATCTGGTAGGGCAGCAGTTTAAAGAATCTGACATTTATAACAGCATAGCAGGCTAATGTTAAGGTGGTATTAAATACCAAAACAAAAATTTATCAAATTGCAGGTGGCGACTGCATTATTTTTCTTTTTTTATTTTATTTTCACCTGGTGATCCAGTCAGCAAATCTGGGTATACACAACTAGATTTCTTTAGTTCAACCATAGTTCAACCTGACATGTTTTGTTCAACCTGACCTATCCCCACATCAACATAACAATGTGTGATGTGGGGATCTCTTCTGCAGTGTCTTGATAATCTGTAAGGTGGGTTTTCCAGCAAGATCTTCAACGGAAGCCGGTTTCTGTATAAATGGACCGGTTTCTGTATAACATAAAACCGGTACACATGTAGTGAAAGGCAGCTGGTTCTTGCTGAACTGACCAACTTTCAGTACATGTGTATTGGACCTAAGTTTGTTTTTTTCAACTTCCTTTAACACTTCAAGCTGTCCAGACAAAATATCAGTTGAGAAAACTATTCAACACTGTCAGGGGTGCCTACAATAGTCAACCTTTACTCATTTATGTAAAATCTTTATCCCTAAAGGAAAAAAAACTATTTGCCATAACAAAATATAAATTGTTACCTGGAGTTCAGCTTCAATTTTTTTTTTGTCAAATCCATCTAATTCTACTTGTCTAATACTGCCCTTTCTCCAGATTGACAATGGTGCTGTCCAAAGGTGTCTGCTTTACTACTTAATCCAGAATGTTACACCATAAGACAGGAAGTGCATCACTGGCTGGATCACTGGGTGAAATAAAGGAAATAAACCCTAAAAAAGAAAACAAATTCAGTCACCACATATAAGAATTGGTAAGTTGCAATATATTACATTTTTGTTTTGGGGCATAATACAGCTTTAAGCCATCTTCCATTCTAAGGGAAGCTTTATCCATGAAAAGCCAAGGAGGGAAAAATTAGTGATAGGCACATGAGAAAGGTCAAGCTAAGGTGAAGAGCCTGAAGCATGTCTAAGTAAATGGTTGGGGTAGCGGGCAGACCGCTAGACCATGGGAGAATACAAGGCTGAGCTGTGGTAAAAGACTAAAATCAGCAGATTTTTTAGGAAGAAGGGCAACATCAACAACATACTTAAGGCAACCTGGAAGGCTTAATGCAATAGAATAGCACTGATATCTGTAACAGGCTTCTGGGAGATGTTGACCAATGTATTTTTGTCCCGCCTGGTTACATACAGGTGGGACATGAATTTACATATTAAATGATGAATGAAACAGTATTAGGATTATCTGTTTATACTCACATGGATCATTTCTATAGAAGTTTAACATTTATGCCTATGACCTGTTGCATTTTGCTATCCATGTTTTAATGATGTCTGCACTCATCTTTATTGTGTGTCTGAATGATATTAATCCTCCCTATTATTTGAGGAAAAGATATTTTAACTTGGTAAAAGGTTATTGGTTTTGACTAAAGCCAACTAGGTTGAAACAAAAGAGACTGTTCATTTTAAGCAATATGGATTTGCATTATGCATGGTATGGAGAATTTGCTAAGAGATTGCATATCTATTCCTAAATTACAGTAAAGAATGTTGTTTTGAGGGAACATGTGAACAGAACAGTTAGGATGGTAGCAGGATTTTGGACTACTGGCACCACAAAGTTGTTGATGGTATAAGGTACAAAGTTTCTGTACCAGACACTATCTTTGGGCTGGCCTGGCTAAGGCACAAGCCAAATGGAATTTTTGCAGGGACCTCAGCCTCTGATGTACAGTCAGGTCCATAAATATTGGGTCATCAACACAATTCTAATCTTTTTTGGCTCTATACACCACCGCAATGGATTTGAAATGAAACAAACAATATGCTTTAACTGCAGACTTTCAGCTTTAATTTGAGGGTATTTACATCCAAATCAGGTGAACGGTGTAGGAATTACAACAGTTTGTATATGTGCCTCCCACTTTTTAAGGGACCAAAAGTAATGGGACAGATTAACAATCATAAATCAAACTTTCACTTTTTAACACTTGGTTACAAATCCTTTGCAGTCAATTACAGCCTGAAGTCTGGAAGGCATAGACATCACCAGACGCTGTGTTTCATCCTTGGTGATGCTCTGCCAGGCCTCTACTGCAACTGTCTTCAGTTCCTGTTTGTTCTTGGGGCATTTTCCCTTCAGTTTTGTCTTCAGCAAGTGAAATGCATGCTCAATCGGATTCAGGTCAGGTGATTGACTTGGCCATTGCACTTCTGTCCCTAAAAAAACTCTTTAGTTGCTATTGCAGTATGCTTCGGGTCATTTTCCATCTGCACCATGAAGCGCCGTCCAATGAGTTCTGAAGCATTTGGCTGAATATGAGCAGATAATATTGCCCGAAACACTTCAGAATTCATCCTGCTGCTTTTGTCAGCAGTCACATCATCAATAAATATAAGAGAACCAGTTCCATTGGCAGCCATACATGCCCACGCCATGACACTGCCACCACCATGCTTCACTCATGAGGTGGTATGCTTTGGATCATGAGCAGTTCCTTTCCTTCTCCATACTCTTCTCTTCCCATCACTCTGGTACAAGTTGATCTTGGCCTCATATGTCCATAGGATGTTGTTCCAGAACTGTGAAGGCTTTTTTAGATGTTGTTTGGCAAACTCTAATCTGGCCTTCCTGTTTTTGAGGCTCCCCAATGGTTTACATCTTGTGGTGAACCCTCTGTATTCACTCTAGTGAAGTCTTCTCTTGATTGTTGACTTTGACGCACATAAACCTACCTCCTGGAGAGTGTTCTTGATCTGGCCAACTTTTGTGAAGGGTGTTTTCTTCACCAGGAAAAGAATTGTTCGGTCATCCACCACAGTTGTTTTCCTTGGTCTTCCGGGTCTTTTGGTGTTGCTGAGCTCACGGGTGCATTCTTTCTTTTTAAGGATGTTCCAAACGTTTGATTTGGCCATACCTAATGTTTTTGCTATCTCTCTAATGGGTTTTTTTGTTTTTTCAGCCTAATGATGCCTTGCTTCACTGATAGTGACAGCTCTTTGGATCTCATATTGAGAGTTGACAGCAACAGATTCCAAATGCAAATAGCACACTTGAAATGAACTCTGGACATTTTATCTGCTCCTTGTAAATGGGATGAGGAAATAACACACACCTGGCCATGGAACAGCTGAGCAGCCAATTGTCCCATTACTTTTGGTCCCTTAAAAAGTGGGAGGCACATATACAAACTGTTGTATTTCCTACACCTTTCACCTGATTTGGATGTAAATACCCTCAAATTAAAGCTGAAAATCTGCAGTTAACGCACATCTTGTGTGTTTCAATTAAAATCCATTGTGGTGGTGTATAGAGCCAAAAAGATTAGCATTGTGTAGATGTCCCAATATTTATGGACCTGACTGCATATGGGGCAAGACAAGGAAGGATCCTTGAACTGTCTCAAGTATTGGCAACAGAGACAACCACCATTTTGCTTGCATTAGTGGGACCAATAGAACATATGTGGTCAGAAATCTGTGCCAGCACTTTTGCTTGTATAAATGCTCCTGAAAGAAGAGTTCAAGCAGATGAAGAAAGTGTTCTGTCTCCCTAAAATAGTGTCAATAGATGTCAACAATGGTAGCAAGTGGGGAAAGTAATGCTGGCCATACACTAGCCAAAAAATCCTTTGAAAACCTGTCATTTGGTCTGTTCATTTGTTTTTCGTCCAGTTAATGGGTTTAACTTTTCAGAGCCGAAAAATCGAAGGAACAGTTTGGAAAATTCTGCCGAACGAATGATAAGTTTAAAGGTTGATGTGTTTATGAGCCAAACTGTTTGCACTAGGCATATGTGACAAACTGAACGAAAAACGTCCATTGAACGATTTATCATTCGAAATTTGGTCATTACATTATGCAACGATCGTCTGTTCTCACGGCCAATTTTTCATTTTCGAAAATGAGTTTGAACGAATTTGCTGATAGATCGCCCGTCGAGCACCCTACAATGCTCTGCGCATTTCATAGTGCAAACTAGGGCCCTAACTTTGCCAATTAGCACTGTCAGAGCCCTGATTGGACAAAGTGATGATTACTTTCTCCAATCACGGCTCAGTGCTCATAGTCCCACCCCACACTATAAAAGGTAACTTCCCATAGAAATAATGTGTTGGAGTGGGGAAAGATAGAGCAGAGCTTAGTTTGCTACTAGCAGTTAGTGTGTTCATTTATTGTGACTCTGAGTGTAGAGTGTTATTTTAGTGTTAGTTTAGTGTGTAAAAATAGTGTGTCAGTGTAGTGTGTTAGTGTAATGCAGTGTTTAACACAACTTTACAAATCATTTGACTCTAAATGTAGTGCCGCAGCACATATAAAATACACTCCCTACCACCCAAATGCCCAGTGTCTAAATTCCAGCTTGTCCAAATTGCTGGCTTTACAACTCCTGCCTTTTTGTCTGGTGAATCTTGCCCCTTCTGTGAATTTGCAGAATGTGCTGTACCACAATGGCAGGTTCCCAGTCCCTATTTCTTTTCATGTGATGCCAATCCAGCTCTGTACCATAACGTGGAAGGCAATGTTTTGTTTTGGCATCATTGGGCAAGGCAGTCAGCCACAAGGTCCACCTTCTGTTGACACGTAGTCCAGTAAGCATGGTCAGAGACAATATTTTTAGTTCACAGCACACTGGGTAATTAGGAAGGATGCAGGGCAGGGCTCAGTGCTGGAGCTTGTGTTGCTGCCACATCTCCATACAACTGGTGGTGGTGATCTGAGATCTGTCAGCTCCACCTCTCCTCCTCCTCCATGCCCTCCTTGGCAGAATAGTCATATGAACCCCCCATTCCCCTCTAAGCTTTCAAGGAGCTGTTTAATGAGTCAGGCTAAAACATGCCATGCAGTGCTTCAGCTGGTCTGTCTAGGAGACTAGAGCCATACCGGAGCAGAGATTCTTGCAGCTCTGCAGGGGCAGGCACAGAGGTGGTTCACTCCACAGAATCATGAGCCAGGAATGGTGGTGTTCGATAATGGCACTAACCTTCTGTCCGCCCCTCAACAGGGAAAGTTGACACATGGGCCATGCCTGGCACATATCCTCAATTTGGTTGTTCAGCATTTCTTAAACAGGTACCCAGGTTTGCAAACAGTCAGGAGAGGATGTTTGGGGAACTGCGCTTGTCATGCACTATTGAGTGCTGGCCATGTAAGTCATTTACTTTAATAAATTATTTAAATCATCCAGCAGAGAGCATTAGATTTTCTTTTTATTCTCTCTTCTTTGCCTGGAATGTGCTTATGAATGAGTGAAACCGGTTCCTGGAGTCTCTGTCGCTCTCCCCTGCGTGATCTGCTCTACCATCCTCAAATCCTGTGGGGGACAGCTGTATTTGACCCTCTGTAATTCCTGGGTCAGATAGTGAGGTGAGAGGCTATATTTTCTGGTGGTGGTGAATCAAGAAGCACTGTCACTGAGGTGTAGAATATTGGATACACTTTCTGGGACTTGATTATCACTATTTCATTCATATTGTCTGACATATATAACACCTTTGTTATGTATTGCTCATTTTTATTGTCTGGCGATTTATTGTAATTGATTGTCCTTTGCACATTTTTGGATATTTATTTCACATTTGTCTGGCGCAGCACTTTTTGGTTTGTTTTCATTCTACAGACTGTCTCCCTTAGCCCTTGTTTATAAAATAAAGAAAGCTTCCAGGGAAAATCAATATAAATGTCATTTTTTTCTTTATAAATGACAGTTTTGCTGCAGCAGGTTCTATACACAATAACGATACGCCACATTACAGACAGGCTAAGGCATTATATTTAAAGGAAGTTTCCTTTTTTATTGCTTTACTTTAAGCATCATTTAAATCACTGCTTCTTTAAAAACGATCTTTTTAAAACTTTTTTTTGCATTGGTACATGCTCCCCATACCCTTTCAATGGCCAATCAGTTGCATCCAAGCCTTCAAAATGGGGACTTTTGATTCTTCAATGGGGTTCATTATTCAGAACTTTTGCGATGTTCGAGAGTTCTGGCGCAAACCAAAACTAAGAGGTGATTGGCCCATCTCTAACTATGAGGCAACTGTTTTGAAACAATACACAAATACTTTGCTTCTGTTACCAATAGAATTGTACAGGTGTGAAAACGTGAGAACAAAAAGAGTTGTTCACAATGGTGATTCTGTTACCTAAAGATGACAAAGTGTAACGCTCCTTGCGTTTCTTATAAGGTGTGGATTTTCAGCTGCAGAAGTAGTTCCACGTCAGTAGTCATGTAGGAGATATGCTGAGATACCATTCCCAACCTCAATGACTCATCATGTATGGAAGGTCTTATTTCAGCAAGTAAATACACACAGTAATTAAGCTGGTTCCTAGTGTGACTTTATATACATGTGGTAAGACAATGATAAAGGTCTTAGGGATAGGTTTGAGTGGAAGTGGTAGGTGACAGACACTTGAGGTGAGACAGTGCAGATGGATGCAGGAAGGGTTAGCGATCATGTATGATAACAGATGACAGAGTAGCAGGTGCATACAGGAGAGATCAACCCAGTGCAGGAAATAGTAGCAGTAGCCTCAAGAGCTAGCAATCTAGTTATGCAGATGTAAAAGACAGTCCTTGCTATGCAGAGCTAAATAGTGTAAGCCTAGTACAAGTCTATAGAGATTTCCCCTGTGGGGTACTTAGCACTAATAGCGATAGCCGAAGGATCGCTCAGGAGATGCGGATGATCCAGTAGCAGGATGCAGGGATCAGCGCAGCGAGGTTCGTCAGCGAGGAGAGCTTGCAAGCATGGAAGCTTCAAGCAAGATTAGTATCCAGGTACTGGTGTTTGAACGAACACATGTGAGTGAGAACCGACGCCCTAAATAGCCATCTAGTCCGGCGCTGGGTGATGACAGCTTCAGCCTTAAAGGGAAACACACCTATATGTGTTTTTTCTGTCTAGGTAGATGGAAATCACCCGGAATAAATGTGATAGGAGGCACTGAGAGTGCCAGAACCTTACATTACCCCCCCCCCGTAAGGCCGGCTCCGGAAGGCCTCTAAGGCTGGTTGTTGATATAAGAATCACATGAGACTGGTTGCCGATGCGAAAATCGGAAGGAAAAAAAAAAAATTTCTCTTTTTTTTTTTTTTTTTTTGTCGCCGATATGAGAATCGGAATGAGACTGGTCTCCGATGCGAGAATCGGATAAGACTGGTTGCCGATATGAAAATCGGGAAGAAAAAAAAAATTGGTTGCCGATATGAGAATCGGATAATACTGGTTGCCGATACGAGAATCGGATAATACTGGTTGCCGATACGAGAATCGGATAAGACTGGTCTCCGATATGAAAATCGGAAAAAAAAAAAAATGGTTGCCGATATGAGAATCGGATCAGGTTGGTAACCGATCTGAGAATCGGATCCCTTGTTGCCGATATGAAAATCGGATCAGGTTGGTAGCCGATGAGAATCGGATCCCTTGTTGCCGATATAAAAATCGGATCAGGTTGGTAACCGATGAGAATCGGATCACTTGTTGTTAGGGTGTCTGCTACATGGACCCCTCACTAGAATCGGACGCATAACCATCCGAAGTAATCCTAGTAGACCTAGCAACCAATGCTTCTTCAAACATCCTCAGATCCTTCCTACATACCACCGTGCCATTAGAAGCACGTACGCAGTCAGGTGCAAGAATCTCTGTATTTTCATCGGAAGCCAGAAATGTGCTTGCAAAAATAGGAGTATCCTCAGGAGGTGGTACAGGAGGGTTTTTTGAACGTGGTATAAAGTTCACTGGAGTTGAAGGAATATCTATTCCAATATTTGTTAATTTCTGGGTGTCCTTCACTGATATAGAACGGGGACAGGGCTGGCAACAGCCTTGATAATTTCCAGGCTGTTTTTCAGGGAAGACCCTTCGGATTCGCCTGGCCTCCATTGGGAGAGCCTTAGGCCTATGGGGTCTGGTTGGGCAGAATGTAATGAAATGTCCCCCTTCACCACAATAAAAACAAAGGCCACAGATTCTCCTGTGATCTCTTTTTTCTTGTGAGGACAACCTAGCATGTATGGCACCAATCTCCATAGGCTCCTCATCCATCTCTGTAGGATCAGGGTCCAAATGGGATGTGTCAGAGTGACAAGGTCGACTGTTTGAGGCAGGCTCGGACCATGACAGGCAGGATCACCATATCTACTAGGTCTCCTTTTTTCCTTAGGTAGCTGGGGTCTGTGGTTACCTGGAGCGGGTTTAGGAGTGGGGTCAATAGCTGAATTCTGAGAAGAACTGGATAATGGCATTTCCATTTTTTCAGACTTCCTTTCTCGTAGTCTTCTATCTATGGTGATACTGAGTTGTATCAATGTATCCAGGGTTTTTGGCATCTCTGCTCGGGCGAGCTCGTCCTTGACGGCTTCTGATAGGCCAAGCCTAAATTGGGTTTTCAGAGATGCATCATTCCATCCTGAATCAAGGGTCCATCTCTTGAATTCTGCGACAAAGTCTTCTACAGGCCTTTTTCCTTGTTTCAAGGATCTTAACTGAAGATCGGCAGTACTCTGCCTATTGGGGTCATCATATAGGCTAGTGAGCTCTGCCAGGAACAAGGCATAGGAGTTGAGAAGCTGGTCGTTTTTTTCAAAAAGAGAATCTGCCCAGGCTCGAGGATCGCCTGATAGGTAAGAAATAATAGTACAAACCTTAATGTGATCAGTAAGGTAGGTACGAGGTTTTAGCAAAAAAAGTAACTCACATGCGTTTTTAAATTCGCGAAATTTTTTGCGATCGCCTGTAAATACCAAAGGGGGATTTATCTTGGGTTCAGGAGACTGTGCAGAGGTAAGTTGTGTCAGTCTAATTACCTGCTGCGACAGAGCCTGATTGTCGTTTTTCAATTCAGCAAGTGCGTGTATTAATGCAGATACCTGCTGTTTTAATTGTGTCACCTGAGTGGCTACTTCTGCTGAATCCATTTTTTGGGTTCGTTCAATCTGTAACGCTCCTTGCGTTTCTTATAAGGTGTGGATTTTCAGCTGCAGAAGTAGTTCCACGTCAGTAGTCATGTAGGAGATATGCTGAGATACCATTCCCAACCTCAATGACTCATCATGTATGGAAGGTCTTATTTCAGCAAGTAAATACACACAGTAATTAAGCTGGTTCCTAGTGTGACTTTATATACATGTGGTAAGACAATGATAAAGGTCTTAGGGATAGGTTTGAGTGGAAGTGGTAGGTGACAGACACTTGAGGTGAGACAGTGCAGATGGATGCAGGAAGGGTTAGCCATCATGTATGATAACAGATGACAGAGTAGCAGGTCCATACAGGAGAGATCAACCCAGTGCAGGAAATAGTAGCAGTAGCCTCAAGAGCTAGCAATCTAGTTATGCAGATGTAAAAGACAGTCCTTGCTATGCAGAGCTAAATAGTGTAAGCCTAGTACAAGTCTATAGAGATTTCCCCTGTGGGGTACTTAGCACTAATAGCGATAGCCGAAGGATCGCTCAGGAGATGCGGATGATCCAGTAGCAGGATGCAGGGATTAGCGCAGCGAGGTTCGTCAGCGAGGAGAGCTTGCAAGCATGGAAGCTTCAAACAAGATTAGTATCCAGGTACTGGTGTTTGAACGAACACATGTGAGTGAGAACCGACGCCCTAAATAGCCATCTAGTCCGGCGCTGGGTGATGACAGCTTCAGCCTTAAAGGGAAACACACCTATATGTGTTTTTTCTGTCTAGGTAGATGGAAATCACCCGGAATAAATGTGATAGGAGGCACTGAGAGTGCCAGAACCTTACATTACCCCCCCCCCCCGTAAGGCCGGCTCCGGAAGGCCTCTAAGGCTGGTTGTTGATATAAGAATCACATGAGACTGGTTGCCGATGCGGAAATCGGAAGGAAAAAAAAAAAATTCTCTTTTTTTTTTTTTTTTTTTTTGTCGCCGATATGAGAATCGGAATGAGACTGGTCTCCGATGCGAGAATCGGATAAGACTGGTTGCCGATATGAAAATCGGGAAGAAAAAAAAAATTGGTTGCCGATATGAGAATCGGATAATACTGGTTGCCGATACGAGAATCGGATAATACTGGTTGCCGATACGAGAATCGGATAAGACTGGTCTCCGATATGAAAATCGGAAAAAAAAAAAAAATGGTTGCCGATATGAGAATCGGATCAGGTTGGTAACCGATCTGAGAATCGGATCCCTTGTTGCCGATATGAAAATCGGATCAGGTTGGTAGCCGATGAGAATCGGATCCCTTGTTGCCGATATAAAAATCGGATCAGGTTGGTAACCGATGAGAATCGGATCACTTGTTGTTAGGGTGTCTGCTACATGGACCCCTCACTAGAATCGGACGCATAACCATCCGAAGTAATCCTAGTAGACCTAGCAACCAATGCTTCTTCAAACATCCTCAGATCCTTCCTACATACCACCGTGCCATTAGAAGCACGTACGCAGTCAGGTGCA
Source organism: Pelophylax lessonae (assembly GCF_965119305.1). Classification (NCBI taxonomy): domain Eukaryota; kingdom Metazoa; phylum Chordata; class Amphibia; order Anura; family Ranidae; genus Pelophylax; species Pelophylax lessonae. The sequence goes on along the minus strand of NC_138768.1, from coordinate 405,776,477 downwards.
AGAATCTCTGTATTTTCATCGGAAGCCAGAAATGTGCTTGCAAAAATAGGAGTATCCTCAGGAGGTGGTACAGGAGGGTTTTTTGAACGTGGTATAAAGTTCACTGGAGTTGAAGGAATATCTATTCCAATATTTGTTAATTTCTGGGTGTCCTTCACTGATATAGAACGGGGACAGGGCTGGCAACAGCCTTGATAATTTCCAGGCTGTTTTTCAGGGAAGACCCTTCGGATTCGCCTGGCCTCCATTGGGAGAGCCTTAGGCCTATGGGGTCTGGTTGGGCAGAATGTAATGAAATGTCCCCCTTCACCACAATAAAAACAAAGGCCACAGATTCTCCTGTGATCTCTTTTTTCTTGTGAGGACAACCTAGCATGTATGGCACCAATCTCCATAGGCTCCTCATCCATCTCTGTAGGATCAGGGTCCAAATGGGATGTGTCAGAGTGACAAGGTCGACTGTTTGAGGCAGGCTCGGACCATGACCAGGCAGGATCACCATATCTACTAGGTCTCCTTTTTTCCTTAGGTAGCTGGGGTCTGTGGTTACCTGGAGCGGGTTTAGGAGTGGGGTCAATAGCTGAATTCTGAGAAGAACTGGATAATGGCATTTCCATTTTTTCAGACTTCCTTTCTCGTAGTCTTCTATCTATGGTGATACTGAGTTGTATCAATGTATCCAGGGTTTTTGGCATCTCTGCTCGGGCGAGCTCGTCCTTGACGGCTTCTGATAGGCCAAGCCTAAATTGGGTTTTCAGAGATGCATCATTCCATCCTGAATCAAGGGTCCATCTCTTGAATTCTGCGACAAAGTCTTCTACAGGCCTTTTTCCTTGTTTCAAGGATCTTAACTGAAGATCGGCAGTACTCTGCCTATTGGGGTCATCATATAGGCTAGTGAGCTCTGCCAGGAACAAGGCATAGGAGTTGAGAAGCTGGTCGTTTTTTTCAAAAAGAGAATCTGCCCAGGCTCGAGGATCGCCTGATAGGTAAGAAATAATAGTACAAACCTTAATGTGATCAGTAAGGTAGGTACGAGGTTTTAGCAAAAAAAGTAACTCACATGCGTTTTTAAATTTGCGAAATTTTTTGCGATCGCCTGTAAATACCAAAGGGGGATTTATCTTGGGTTCAGGAGACTGTGCAGAGGTAAGTTGTGTCAGTCTAATTACCTGCTGCGACAGAGCCTGATTGTCGTTTTTCAATTCAGCAAGTGCGTGTATTAATGCAGATACCTGCTGTTTTAATTGTGTCACCTGAGTGGCTACTTCTGCTGAATCAATTTTTTGGGTTCGTTCAATCTGTAACACTCCTTGCGTTTCTTATAAGGTGTGGATTTTCAGCTGCAGAAGTAGTTCCACGTCAGTAGTCATGTAGGAGATATGCTGAGATACCATTCCCAACCTCAATGACTCATCATGTATGGAAGGTCTTATTTCAGCAAGTAAATACACACAGTAATTAAGCTGGTTCCTAGTGTGACTTTATATACATGTGGTAAGACAATGATAAAGGTCTTAGGGATAGGTTTGAGTGGAAGTGGTAGGTGACAGACACTTGAGGTGAGACAGTGCAGATGGATGCAGGAAGGGTTAGCGATCATGTATGATAACAGATGACAGAGTAGCAGGTGCATACAGGAGAGATCAACCCAGTGCAGGAAATAGTAGCAGTAGCCTCAAGAGCTAGCAATCTAGTTATGCAGATGTAAAAGACAGTCCTTGCTATGCAGAGCTAAAAAGTGTAAGCCTAGTACAAGTCTATAGAGATTTCCCCTGTGGGGTACTTAGCACTAATAGCGATAGCCGAAGGATCGCTCAGGAGATGCGGATGATCCAGTAGCAGGATGCAGGGATCAGCGCAGCGAGGTTCGTCAGCGAGGAGAGCTTGCAAGCATGGAAGCTTCAAGCAAGATTAGTATCCAGGTACTGGTGTTTGAACGAACACATGTGAGTGAGAACCGACGCCCTAAATAGCCATCTAGTCCGGCGCTGGGTGATGACAGCTTCAGCCTTAAAGGGAAACACACCTATATGTGTTTTTTCTGTCTAGGTAGATGGAAATCACCCGGAATAAATGTGATAGGAGGCACTGAGAGTGCCAGAACCTTACACAAAGAGGCAGAATCCACATTTCTAAGAAACCAGGTCATGCTGGTATGTAAACAAAACTTCAGAAACGTGAACATTCGTTAGAATGAAAGGTTATTGAGTTTTTTCACAGATGAATTAGGTAATCCTTCTAAGAATAACAGGTCTGTCCTCATCTGTCTTTCCACACCCAGCAATTTTCTTGCAAGATCTAAAATCCTTTGAATGATAGACCACCTGTACATTGTTACCTAGGATATGAGGCTTAAAAGGACACCATCTAATTATTCCACATTATTCATGTGACCCCTTTAGAGTAGAAATTGGTACTTTGCATTAATTAGGGGGCAAGAAGAAGATGATGCAGGTGCTTCTTCTTGTGAAACCTGAACTGTGGACTTTAGTTCCAACTTGTCTTGTCATTACCCCCTTTGATGGAACTGTTAAGGCAACTGGGACTGTAATCACTTCATCATTTTATATGCTTTTACTTTATTTTTTTCAATGACAATTTAAATATGATGTGCAAGAGAATGCACTCAATGACTTAGCCCTCCAATCTGCATGTTTCATTTTTTTTCCTAATGCAAATATTAATTTTCAAACATTTTAAACCATCCATCACAAGATAGTTTCCACCAACAATTAAAGCTGATATGGTTTACATAAGTTCAGTTTCCTTTCCAGCCATCAACAGGTTATCTTAGATTGGAAAAAAATAAAACAAAAAAGGTGTAGGACTTTACTGGTTGCCAACCATAACCAAAAATCAAAGAAGTGAGTACTTCAAAAATTCAAAAAATATACAAACGTTTATTAGTAACATCATTTGGTTAAAATATGCAAGTTGGGTACAACTGTAGACATTGCATCTTCCATCTGTGCACCATACAATTATCCGCATAACCCGAGACTTGTATGCATCAGCCCTATATACTTTTTCTGCATGAAGAAATGGTAACAATGGACATCTTCCATAGATAGGGCCGGATACAGGAATCAGTTTAAAACACTGAAATGGATCTCTACACGTTTTGCCAGGAGGCTTCTTCAGGGGATCCTATTAGTGCTGGAGAATGCATTCCAATTTGTCTCTATTGTTTCCCACAATTTACATAAATCAAGGATTTGGAGACAGCAGGACCAGCTGGACATTATTCATTATTTGTGCCATATGTCTCGACATCCATCTCCCATTTCTGCCTACATGGGATAGGAAAACTAAGAAGCGAGTTAGATAACAAACGTAAATAGACTTTGGCAATAAGCCTCTCTGTGTTATTAGCTTGAAATGTCCAAAATGGGAGTTGAGAAAAAAGAGGCATTTAGGGCCAAACCGTGGGATTTCAGAGCGTGTCTTAATTGTAGGTACTGGAAGAACCATTTTTGCTCCAGACTGTAGTCCATACAAAGCTGCTGATATGTTTTCAGCATTCCATCAGAGTTCAACTGCATCAGAGTTACAATCCCAGCACATTCCCACCTAGAAAACTCTTCCAGTCAGGAAGTTTCAGGAAGCGCTCTATTTGACGATAATGATGTAAATCTGGTGTACTCTGTAATACAATTTTGTTGATGCATTGCCAGACCTTATAAATTAGGTGGCAGTGTGGGGTAGGTATATTGATTAAAGGGTGGAACAGAAGAGTCCATAACCAGTAAGGGGCTTCCATTAATGAAATAAAGAACTAAGTATATTATAAAAAGATACATGCCAATCCCCTTTTTCCCAGCCTGCGAGATGTTAAAATTGGGCCGGCAAAAAATATAGCCCAGGATTTGGTACCGATAGCCCTCCTTGATCATTTGGATATTGTAAATGTTCGTATTTAATTCTAGCAGGTATATTCCCCCATATCAGGATGCAAAACATCGTACCAAGTTTCCTAAAATACTCAAAACTTCCTAATCGGGATTCTACAGGCTTGTAAGAAAATGTTCTGTTTTAAAAAATAAATTGCAGCATTGGTGGGAAAAGTTTTAATAACAATAGTAGTAATTCCACTTTGAAAGAAAGCACCTTGCTTTGTCTCAGGAAGGGCATAGTATACTAGAAAAAACATATTCTAATTAGCTTTCTCTATGTTTGCTTTCTATAAAATGTTGCAAACCTCTTGCTATGTGACTGCAATACTGAAGAAGCAAGGTTTAAAATAATCTCTATAAATAATTTGGTGTTGTTTTAGGAGTGTTTAGCATAAGTGTAAAAGAAGCTGACTACTCACAGTGGTAAAAGAGGATCTTTAAGATAATGAAAAGTGAGAATGTAAACGAAGAGAAGAAGATGAAGTGGAGCATTCAAATGAAAACTATCACCAACAATAAAGGGATAAAACACTTAGGGGTCTATGTATAAAAAGTATACTAAACAAATATGACACATATCCGCACAGCTGCACCAAAACTTGCCATATTCTATGTTATATAGTTATCTTGTATGATTGTAAGTGCCCTCTTGTGGCCATAATGCTGTATTTGAATTGAAATACTTCAATCAGGGGAAAAAAAGGAATTTTGGTTACTAGATGGCACTTACGATAATACAAGGATACTACAGAATACTTCAAGCTTTGTTGAAGCTGTGCAGATGTGTCATATTTTTTTTTAGCAAATATTTTATACATATAGTATTTAGTCTGAAACATTCATCCAAGGAGGCTAGCAGACACACAAGCACACAAAAAAAATATGATAAAATTCTCACCATAGGTGTACCAATTGCTATGTCCTGAGAAGATAGGTCATTAGGAAGGATAAAGAAACAGTCTTGAAATTACAAAGATTGTTAGGTTGTTGATAAGGTAGTGTGCAAAGCATAGGAATCCAGAAGTACCTTTTAATGACCTAACTTGCTTTTTATTACTTTCAAACCAGCAAATAAGAGAGAGAGTTGGGGGAATAGTCTAACAATAAGGCCAAATTCTTTTAAGCAACATACTACTTCTTGATATTGGTTTAAGTTTTTTTCTTTACCTTTGAAGCTACCTCTTCCTTTCATCTCAGCTTCCTGAAACATCTTGTGGTTGCTGGTGAGGAAAAGGAGATAATATTATAAACATCAGCAGGTGGCAGGCATAAAAGCATATTGACTGCAGCCATATAAGATATCAATATGTGCAAATATAGAACATGAGAGTTCATCTACAGGACAGAGGCATGTCAAATGTGGAAAAAATACATAAATAGAATGATTAAAACTAGATACTGTAATTGTGCTCTGGAATTACACTGCTTTGTATAGTACAGAATATACTCTGATTGCATTTTTGAAAATTATATTATAAAAAATGTGTGTGAATCCTGTCTCTGGGTTTCTCATCATGATCCTGACCACTATCTAGGAATTAGCCTGGAACAAGCATGCAGCAATTGAAGTCTAGAAATTCTAAAATCCTATTGTTCATGCTCATTAGGTCAGTACGTAACTAGGCCGTGAAGCCTACACCATTCAAAAGTTATCAAAGGGTTCTCATATACCTGTACCCTTAAAGGTTTCCTTTGGAAATTTAGAAGCTAAAAAAGTAAAACATATCAGGTGAATCGCCAATGTCAGTTTGCATTTTCCAAATGCTTCTGCTTATTAAAGCTTAAAGCCAACATGTACAGTATGAAGATATTGGGATGGATGTTCTAGTGATGTTTATTTCAGCTAATATTTGGTATTGCAAGCTTCGGGAACCAATTCAAACCAGATCAACATGACTTTACTGGTATTACACCTCTCAAAATCCTGACTTTCCAATTTAATAAATACTTTGGAAATGCATTTGGAAATTTTAGGAACTAAATACACTGGTAATGCCCCAATTTAGATACGGGATGTGCACTTTTTGTTGTTTTCTTTTTCTTTTAATACGGCTCACACTAAATCACGCTGGTCTGGTGAGCCACCACCTGACCTCCCACAGCCGTCTGAACCTGGGAAGGAGCCGCGCAGGGAGAAGGCTGGTGTTTAGCCACATGAGGCTCCGGTAGGCTGGCACGTTGCCGGTCCTGGCTTGCTGACATTGCCCGTGCCCCTGACAAGACTGGCGACAAAGGATCTGGATCAGACAGCCACCCTCCTACCCAAGCCCATCAATCTGTGGGTCTGCCGACCCCATCAGCTGGCCAGGGAGCTGTGAGGTGCTGACATAGAGGATTCCTCAGTGCCTCAGCGCAGAGTATAGCACGGACATCTTAGGAGGAGAGTGAGGTATTTAAAGAAAGACTGACTACCGGCCTCCAGCCCAGGAGGAGAGACTATGTGGAGATCGATAGGTCTAGAACAAAGAATATAGGTTACTATATAACTGTGTGATACTATGAATATACCACTCATCCATCCAATCCATGCTTGCACAGACCCAGCACCCTACCTTTGCCGAGAAACTCTTATCACTAGGTAGCTATTGGAACTATTGCCCTTTGTAGAATGCCTCTATATTTTTTTTAGCTATCCCTTTACCAATTGCGCTCAGCTACCCATCCATGCACCCATCCATCCACCTGTTCCACTTAAAACTCCGGGGGCTGATGAGAGACAAATCAAACAAAACAGGGGCTGGTAAAGCCACTCAACCTACCCCCAGCCAGGGAGGCATTCAACACTACATGTCAGCAGAGACAAGCATGCTGGAAGAGGGGCTTGGTAGCTGCCCGACAGGGGGCCCCAATGCAGCCAGGGCCTGGTAGGCAAAAACTGTTAGTAGAAGAAGCCATAGCTGCAAGATTTAATGGACTACCAATGACTCGGCCAAGAAGCATGGGGGGCGACCCCCTAGGAGGCTGTAAAGTACAAAGCGGGGAGTCAAAAAAAGGAAGTAGGACCTGGGGGGGCTCAAACCAGTATGCCTCTAATTAAAGAAATCTTGGCGGAGATGCTGTCCAAAATCAAAATCTCCCTGATAATGGATACTGCGGCAGTTTGTGCTGACATAAGACAGGTCCTTGGCCTGGTGGAGGAGACGGTGGAAAGGCTACATACGCATGACCAAATTCTGGAGACCCTAAGTGAGCAGTTTTAGTCCCTACAGAGAGTTAATAGAGCCCTCCTATATTGAGGATCAAGAAAACTGAAGCCGGCATAAAAATTTGCGCATAAGAAGCCTAACAGAGAAGTTTAGAGAAGAGCTACTGGCAGTAATGTGCGGGCTATTTAATCCTATTCTGGGAAAAGAGGTCACAGAAATACTAAAAATTGACAGAGTGCACAGGGTGACAAGATACTGAAGTCAAGCTGTCGACAATCCAAGAGATGTGATAGTGAGGTTCCACTACGTAGAGGAGAAATCGATAATAATGGAAAAAGTGCGGCTTACTGGGGGAGTCTCCTGCAAAGGAGTTAATTTACAGATATATGCTGATTTATCAACAGAAACCCTGACAAGAAGGAGACTCCTTAAACCTGACTCCTTAAACCTGACCCTGACAAGAAGTAGACTCCTTAAAAAAGAGCAAATGAGGGCATCCAATGCCTCATATCAGTGGGGTTTCCCAGCTTGTCTTAAGGGGAAAAGGGACGAACGCACTGCAGTGCTGCGATTCCCAGAAGACTTAAGAGATTTCTGCAGCTAGTTAGATCTACCACCCCCTGCCCTTCCAGGCTGGGAAGAGAATATGAAAACACCAACACCCCTAAAGAACAAGCAGTGGACTCAGATCGAGGCAAGAAGGGGAGGGAGGAAGGGGGAGTAGGACCTGAATTGGATCTGAGAGACATCTTTTTTTCTGATATTGGAGTTTAGTCAGACCCTCCCCAGCTGTCTAACCTCTTCTCTTTGCCGGCGGGGAATAGGAGAGGAGACTCTGAGTTAAAGATATGCCTAAGTAAGGACATTGGGCAGTTTAAAGCTAAAGTAAAAGAAAGGGGCTCGTTCAATGTAGGCAACAGGAGAGACGGGGAGGGACTGGAGGGCTCAGGGATCCAGTAGATTGGAAGAGTCGGAAGTGCAAGGAGAGGTTACCCCCTAGAAGGTATAGACAAAAGGCGACACTCGCAAGACGAGTGCTGCCAGATCCGTATACTTAACAGGACTCGAACACTTGTTCAAATCCTTTGCGGGGATATCCTTCCCAGGAGGGTACAGAGAGGGGGGATGTGTGGGGGGATGTGTTTGGGAGGTTGGGTTTTTTCCTTTTTCCTTTTTTTTCTTTCTCAGAAAAAAAGGTATGATAGCTGCTCTCTTGGATGACTATGGCTCCGATAAATTTAGTGTCCTATAATGTAGGAGGCCTGAATACTTAAGGTAAATAAAGAACTGCGCCATTATGCGGTGGGGGTGGTATGTTTTCAGGGGCAGACTGTCATCCTATTTTTCCCTACGCGGTTCTAGGGTGACTCGACTTCGAGCCACTCATGGGGGGTAACTATTGGATTTAATAGGAGTGTAGTTTTCGGAACAATGAAGCAGCTGGCAGACCCCGAGGGAAGGTTTCTATTTATTAAGGGGAGATTTTTTAACATGGAGTGCACTTTTGGAATTTAAAGAAGGGAAACTTATTGTAGCAGGAGATCTTATTACGTGTGTAGACTCGCAGATGGATTCCTCTGCAGGGTACACACTTTTTCCTTCACAAAGGCAGAATGAAATAAAGAGATTATTAGCGGAGTATCAGCAAGTGGATGCTTGGACGATTAGACATCCCGAATACGTACTATTCCTTGGTCCACAGGTCATACTCAAGGATTGACTATATATTAAAAAACATCAACTGCTGGTCTCTCTTAAAGATGCGGTTATTAAGACTATTACATTTAACGACCATGCCCCAGTAGCTATCCAGTTAGAGGTGCAGCCAGAGACAGCTAGAGAAATCAACTGGAAACTGAATGACTCTCTCATCCAGGACTCCAGGGTAATTGGAAAGATAGAACAGGAGATGGAGAGTACACCAGAGATTTTGCATCCCATCCTGTGGGAGTCACATAAGGCCTAAATAAGGGGGATTTTAAAAGGGATAGGAACAGATAAGAAGAGAAAAAGAAAAAAACAGAGAAGATTAATTCCTTTTTAGAGAGATTCAGGAGATGTAGCAACAAACCAGACCCAGAAGTATTCCAGAGAAGCGGGAATTAATTTAAAAAAAAGGTGAGTTTGCAGCACTTATAGAAACCAGAGACAAAACATGCTTTCCATATTGTTGCAAAGGAGAGGTATCAATGGGGAAATAAGTCTGGTAAATGGCTGGCAAGAGCATTAAGGGAAAAAAAATCTATCCTTTATCCCAAAAATCAAAAATGATGAAGGGGAACTAGTGCACTCCTCTCTAGATATCGCCAGGGTATTCCACTCATATTACAGTCAGCTTTATAATTTAAGACAGAAAGAGGAAGAGGGGGGGGGGTAGACATGAGAGCCTTGAAGTTCAGGAGTATCTTCATGGAGTAGATCTCCCAACAATGTCTTGAGACTAGTTAGGACAGTTGGAGGGCCCGATCACACAGGAGGAGGTGGCAAGGGCAATAAAGAGCATGTCCTTGGGGAAAAGCCCAAGGCGGGACAGGTTTTCAATCCTGTATTATAAAAGGTCCTAGTAACTTTTGGTCCCCCAACTGTGTAACTATCTGAACGTGTTGGGATAGGGGGAAAACCTGCAGGAGGAGTCATTGTTGGCCTATATAACACTTATTTTGAAGGAGGTTCTAATTGTAAAACCAGGAAAAGATGACAATGAGTGTTCTTCATATAGACCAATCTCACTTTTAAAATAAAGATTATTACATTTTGGCAAAAACCTTAGCAGAAACACTGAAGACAATAATATTATCCATTATACATAATGACCAAACCAACTTTATGCTGAGGAAATCAACTTCAATAAATATTAGAAGAACACAGTTAATGATACAACTGAGGGAGTTTGCCCCATGGGTTAATTGCCCTGGCACCACCTGGAGGGGTTTTTAGGAAATGGATAAAGATACTATATGGATCCCCAAGTTCAAGTCTTCTATTAAATGGACTATTGTTGGCTCCTATTAGATTGCATAGAGGAAGAAGGCAGGGGTGTCCCCTATCTCCATATCTGTTTGATATGGTAATAGAGATTCTAGTTTTGAAATTCAGACAATCAAGGCTCTATAGGGGTATCACTATAGGAGATATGACAGAACATCTAGGCATATATGCAGATGACATTTTATATATGGAAGATACAAAGAATACATTAGGAGAAGCAATGAGAACAAAATATAACTTTGGGGACTACTCAGGCATTAGAATTAACTGGCAGAAGTCTGTAATAATGCCTCTTTATCAGGATTTAGCAGAGGACTGCTCCTACTCGCCTTTAAAAGTGGTGGATTAATTTAAGTATTTAGAAATACATGTTACCCTCCAACCCCAGGAATATATAGTAGCCAATGTGAATCCTTTAAAATAATTCCTTAAGTAAAGCTAAAGACATGGGGAAGATTGCCAGGATCAGTATTGGAAAGAATTGGGCTAATTAAGATAACCTTACTACCAAAATGCCTATATCACACTCCCCAGTTATTATTCCTAAGATTTCGTTTTAAAAGCTACATTCTCATTTTATAAGAATTGTTTGAGCCAAATGTAGATGTAAACTTAAAATAACAACATTGCAAAGGCAAAAGATAGAGGCTAGAATGGCGCTTCCAGTCATGTATTTGTACTACTTAGCTGGGAAACTGAAATACTTAAGGACATGGGTGACACCAGAACAAAGAGTAGGGGTGGAGAGTCACCTATTAGGAATATTGCAGGTGGAGGACCTAATAATAGAACTAGAAGCTAGGCTAAATATCTACCCAAAGTGAAGATACCTATGGTGACATAAGCTAGAGCAGTATGAAATTAAGATATCCTCAGATAGTGAGTTTTGGAAAGCAAAAGGAATACTTACATTGAATCAGATACAGTATATGACCATGGAACACTGCAAACATTTGACTATTTAAGACGACAATATGATCTACCCCATGCGTTTTTTTTATAAATATTTGCTGCTAAGATATATGGCCCATGCTCAGTTTGGGAGACAAGATTAAAAAATATCTAAGTATCCATAATAGAAACACTACGATCACAGGGGCTGAAAGGCTTAATATCTGTACTTTACTCCCAGTTATTAAGGGCTAAGATATGTGTTGCTCCACTAAAGAGATAAGTGGCGGGATGTTATCCCAGATATGACAGAGGAGAAATGGAGTAATATCTGTGCCTCACACCTGAGAGCTTCTCCCGCCATTAATAATAAGTTGATTTAGCTATATATCATACACCAAACATATCTTACCACTCAAAGACTGTATAAAATTGGACGAATGATCTATTCGGAATGTGTAAGGTGTCATTATCCCGAGGCAGACTTCATACATCTGATGTAGTCATGCCCTGAAATTGTTGATTATTGGAAACAAGTGATAGGAATACTATCTAATGTTACTGGTAGAGAAGTACCCTATACAGCAGGAGTTTGTCTAATGGGATTATTGGTGGTGGAGATGTGGTCAGAGTATAGAAAAATTATGTTACAAGAAACATTATTATTAGCACGTAAACAAATATCATTAAGATGGATGCAACGGTTAATCAGATAATGCTCTATGAGAAAATTTTGTATGAACACAGAGGAGTACCCAAAAAGTACTATAAAATATGAGATATGTGTCGCAATTCCCCTATAACTTTAGATAGAACAGAATTGAAAACATTTTAATATTTAAATGAAAATGGGAATAAATGATAGATGGGACTGATGTAGTGAAAGGTGTATGTAAGAAGAATTAATATGAAATTATTAATATTATTAAGTAGTATGTACATGTACATGCTTTGATGCAAAATTAAACAAGAAAGAGTTTGGAAAAAAAACATTTCAAATGTTCTTTTAAACAGACCTCTGTGACAGATAGAAATTTAGGTTTTTATATATGATATTTGTCCTCAAAGTCTGTACATTGCACATAATGCTTTGCAAGCAAGCTCTCTGGATTTTGTATGTGCTCTCTGTGCATGGGTTTCTTTCATGTCCTTCTATTTCACATAGTAATCTAAAATATACAAGTTGTCTTTTCCCTAGATTGTCCCTACTTTGTGTGAGTGACTATGTTAGGGAATTAGGAATAAGTAAATTATCTGTCTTGTATTCAGTAAATTCCAAAACAAAAAAGAAAGAGAAGAAAAGGGAAGATATGGGAGAACCTCTTATAGTGTAGTGTAGGAATTCACAGTGATTAGATTCAGAGTATTTTATGGTAGTAGATGTAAGTAATAGTTACATTTGGAAGTTGTCAGAATTTATGGGGCCTCAACAACTGTTTTCAATGTTTCCCTTTTGGAGAATGTCCTTATATACATGTAGATCTTTGGACCTCGTGGAATCACTCTAAATGCTTAGAGAGGAAGAGTTAGTACTATTTTCACTGGTGTGATATGGTAGAGCATATAGGGATGTAGAGAAAAAAGACCCTTCAGATTTTATAGCAAAGGCACCTGGTGTTAAGGAGGGTTGAAACTAAGGTGAGGCTCATCTTGTTTAGGAAGGAATTTATTTAAGCATTAAAACATGTTTTGTGGTTAATAACAATTTCTTTAAGTTAGGTGTTGGAGAACAAGCTCCGATTTAAAAAAAAAAAACGTAATAAAAACATATATTTCATCATGTATTTGTTGTACACCATTGTAAACCATTGGTGATGTGTGACATAGATACAATAATAAGTTGCTCTGTATTGGATATGCTGCTAATAATGTTGGTAAATGAAAAAAAGAAACAGAACAGCATGCATGAGGTCTGGTAAAAAAAAATAGAATGTAGTCAAGATCATTCCCTGGAATTCATGAAGACTTGCTCACACTAATTTTGCAAAAGTCTCTTGCATGAATTCTAAAAGTGGTGCAGTGCTCCACTTTTGTAAGATATGATTCATTGCACCACAATGTAAAAGTACGCATTTTAGAACTACCTAATTTCTATGTATGAGTCCTTGTCAGGACCAAAAGAAATGCATATGCTTCAGGAACTTACCACAATATATTCATAAGAGAGATTAATGCCAAAAAAGTGGTGCTGCCGCTTTACTGAATTCCCCCCATTATTTCTTCAGCAGAAAATCTGCCTACCTACACGGCCAGAATTACTGTATTAGTATGTAGATTGCATGGTAGTGTTGGAATCACTCATGTCAGGAAAAAAAATAAACCGTGTCGGTTGGCCTAGGGATTTGTGTTTGTTATCAATGGCAAAGAGCATCCTTCATTGACCACTGCACTGCATTGTTCTCTTTGGTTCTTATCTCCATTTGCATTGTTTGGTAGCAATTTTGGTCTATCTTTGTTGGCATATGCAACTGTGACACTTTAGTCCCCAACTGGATATTCCTTTCTTTGCCATACTGTCTGCACTGTTTCATTATGCCTTTATTTGCTGTTGGTTTCTCTTTATTGTAAAAACTTGAAAAAATAAAACAATAAAACTATTTGTAAAACAACATTTTGGAAGCTTAAAAAGACATTTCTATGTTGAATATGTTAAAGAAATTTACATGTAACACAATCAAATGAAGAATAGCTGACCTTTTAGGCAAAGAGTGTGTTAGCACAAGATAAGTGAAAAGCTGGTATTTGTTCTAATGAGCATTTGAAATATATGCTCATATGGTAGGCGGAAGTCTAGTCTATGCCCAGATATTTGCATATATAATAATGCTGAAAATCCAAGGAAGCAGCACATTTCCTGTAGATCTACCTATAAATACAAAACCTATGAGCACTTCAGTTCTCTTAAACCTCTCCACATATGTCTTGGCTTCAGGATGTCTGGAATGTTTATGAATACCCATATTTAGAAAGCCATGTGTTATTATTTATTATGTAATCATACTAAGTGTAAATACCAATGTTACCTATGACAACATACTTTCCATGGGAAAAGAAGAGAATGGTCTAGCACTTGCAATTGTATACACCTCCATCCCTAAATTTTGCAAAGACAAGAGAACGGTCGCCCGGGCGGGACTTTATATGAGGTTGCCACAATAGTCATAAAGAGTCAAAGAGTAAATTTATTAGTAGAGTAAAAGCATACAATGAATAGATATGCATAATTACATGACATGTACAGCATATAAGATAAATTGACAAAATAGTAGCATAGCAGCAAATTGCACATGATGGCAACATTACAGCATCCATGTAGCATAACAATGGATATATCTGTATTGGAAACTCGACGCGTTTCGTGGGTCTATGCGCCCACTCATCAGGAGTATATAAGTAGATCTGTCTAAAAATAAATAAAAATATCAATGTTTGCTGTGCGTTTATATTGGCCGACAATTGTGAAGTTTCAAGAAATGTATGACCCAAGTGGGGAAACAACACTTACATTGGGCTAAAACAGATTGATAAATACTGCCATGAAGTGGGGGTGCCAACGTCTGATCCGGGAGCTGAAGAGACAAGAATACCTACAACAAAATGTGGAGCCGGGCAAGGAAACATGTGTGGTGGAGAATATGATTATTAAAGATGTTATGACACTGGCTGAAAATGCAAGGAATAATATACCAAAGTATTAGAATATGGGCTGTTTCACATAATGAAAAGTATAAGTATCCAATGTGGAAGGTATATTTCAGCAGAAACAGTGTCAGCATCAAAAGAAAAAAACAGAAATAAAGCACCAGAAAGAGGCTCAGATCCCCAGAAAAAGTGCTGATCTAACCAATAACCGGGAATGTGTGATAAGAAAACTGTGATAAATGAAGTAAAGTGAAGCAGATGAGCTCATATGGTTTCATAACACTGAGTGGGTAGACATAAATAGTGACACATAGTATCTCAGGATAATATTAGTACAAAAAAGTAACAATGTAATAAAAATAATTCAAATAAAAATAATTCAAATAAAAATATATTAAGGTTGAGACAAGTGTGGAAACCATAAAGTAATGAGCTTGCAGGGTGATACCTGTCCTAAAAACAGCAATGCTGAAAGAAGTGAAAGATTAAAAGAGTGAAGTGTCTCAAGGAATGGGAGGTGGAGATAGTGAGGGAAGTGATAGGGATGTGACAAGATGTGTAAATAAACCCATAGGAGGAAAAAAAAAATTCCCCATTTTGTTGTGGGTATTTTTGTCTCTTCAGCTCCCGGATCAGACGTTGGCACCCCCACTTCATGGCAGCATTTATCAATCTGTTTTAGCCCAATGTAAGTGTTGTTTCCCCGCTTGGGTCATACATTTCTTGAAACTTCACAATTGTTGGCCAATATAAACGCACAGCAAACATTGACATTTTTATTTATTTTTAGACAGATCTACTTATATACTCCTGATGAGTGGGCGCATAGACCCACGAAACGCGTTGAGTTTCCAATACAGATATATCCATTGTTATGTTACACGGATGCTGTAATGTTGCCATCATGTGCAATTTGCTGCTATGCTACTATTTTGTCAATTTATCTTATATGCTGTACATGTCTTGAAATTATGCATATATATTCATTGTATGCTTTTACTCTACTAATAAATTTATGAAACAAACAAAGATAAAATTCCCAGTTCAATTTGCCAACCAGTCTGCTTACCAACCAAATTGGCCTGTCTAACAGTTTGCGTAAATACAGGGGTTTAGTTAGCACACATTTGCAAACGCATGTGAAAGCTGCAGGGCCACGTCAAGGCTCCCTGTTACCTGCAGTCCTAACTCTAATGAATTTTAAAGAGTCTCCACAGTGGGAGCACATGCAAGCTAATGGATAGATAGGGGGCAGGTGAGCCTGGAGGTGGCCCATCCCTCCTGAAAGGTAATTGGGGGCATAATGGAAGCCCAGCTGATAGTATTACAGCAAAGGCACCCAGTATGTCCACTCACCAGTACACATATACAACAAAGAAAATGGCCTCTGCCCCCACCTATAACTGGCCTTCATAGCAAAGAACACATGGAAGGGCAACGCACATGAAACAAACAAAGATAAAATTCCCAGTTCAATTTGCCAACCAGTCTGCTTACCAACCAAATTGGCCTGTCTAACAGTTTGCGTCAATACAGGGGTTTAGTTAGCACACATTTGCAAACGCATGTGAAAGCTGCAGGGCCACGTCAAGGCTCCCTGTTACCTGCAGTCCTAACTCTAATGAATTTTAAAGAGTCTCCACAGTGGGAGCACATGCAAGCTAATGGATAGATAGGGGGCAGGTGAGCCTGGAGGTGGCCCATCCCTCCTGAAAGGTAATTGGGGGCATAATGGAAGCCCAGCTGATAGTATTACAGCAAAGGCACCCAGTATGTCCACTCACCAGTACACATATACAACAAAGAAAATGGCCTCTGCCCCCACCTATAACTGGCCTTCATAGCAAAGAACACATGGAAGGGCAACGCACATGAAACAAACAAAGATAAAATTAAGGCCAGTTATAGGTGGGGGCAGAGGCCATTTTCTTTGTTGTATATGTGTACTGGTGAGTGGACATACTGGGTGCCTTTGCTGTAATACTATCAGCTGGGCTTCCATTATGCCCCCAATTACCTTTCAGGAGGGATGGGCCACCTCCAGGCTCACCTGCCCCCTATCTATCCATTAGCTTGCATGTGCTCCCACTGTGGAGACTCTTTAAAATTCATTAGAGTTAGGACTGCAGGTAACAGGGAGCCTTGACGTGGCCCTGCAGCTTTCACATGCGTTTGCAAATGTGTGCTAACTAAACCCCTGTATTGACGCAAACTGTTTGACAGGCCAATTTGGTTGGTAAGCAGACTGGTTGGCAAATTGAACTGGGAATTTTATCTTTGTTTGTTTCATGTGCGTTGCCCTTCCATGTGTTCTTTGCTATGAAGGCCAGTTATAGGTGGGGGCAGAGGCCATTTTCTTTGTTGTATATGTGTACTGGTGAGTGGACATACTGGGTGCCTTTGCTGTAATACTATCAGCTGGGCTTCCATTATGCCCCCAATTACCTTTCAGGAGGGATGGGCCACCTCCAGGCTCACCTGCCCCCTATCTATCCATTAGCTTGCATGTGCTCCCACTGTGGAGACTCTTTAAAATTCATTAGAGTTAGGACTGCAGGTAACAGGGAGCCTTGACGTGGCCCTGCAGCTTTCACATGCGTTTGCAAATGTGTGCTAACTAAACCCCTGTATTGACGCAAACTGTTAGACAGGCCAATTTGGTTGGTAAGCAGACTGGTTGGCAAATTGAACTGGGAATTTTATCTTTGTTTGTTTCATGTGCGTTGCCCTTCCATGTGTTCTTTGCTATGAAGGCCAGTTATAGGTGGGGCAGAGGCCATTTTCTTTGTTGTATATGTGTACTGGTGAGTGGACATACTGGGTGCCTTTGCTGTAATACTATCAGCTGGGCTTCCATTATGCCCCCAATTACCTTTCAGGAGGGATGGGCCACCTCCAGGCTCACCTGCCCCCTATCTATCCATTAGCTTGCATGTGCTCCCACTGTGGAGACTCTTTAAAATTCATTAGAGTTAGGACTGCAGGTAACAGGGAGCCTTGACATGGCCCTGCAGCTTTCACATGCGTTTGCAAATGTGTGCTAACTAAACCCCTGTATTGACGCAAACTGTTAGACAGGCCAATTTGGTTGGTAAGCAGACTGGTTGGCAAATTGAACTGGGAATTTTATCTTTGTTTGTTTCATGTGCGTTGCCCTTCCATGTGTTCTTTGCTATGAAGGCCAGTTATAGGTGGGGGCAGAGGCCATTTTCTTTGTTACTAATAAATTTACTCTTTGATAGTGTTGAGCGAACACGGACTGTATTATTCGTGTTCGTACCGAATAATTGGATTTTTTGTACCCGAACACGGACACGGACACTTTACTGTATGTTCGGGTAAAAATCCGTGTTCGGTCGTTTTATTTCCGGGTTTTGCATGCTTTGGCGCTCTTTTCATGGCGGGCTTTCAACAGCCAATCAACAATCGTTTAACTGGTGTGCCTTAAGCCATCCCAGCCATGCCTGCAAATGTCTCAGTAGCTGTGATTGGCCGTCTGAAGCATGTGACCAAGTCTTTATAAGTTCCAGGCAGCCGCAGCGTCTTCATTCTGCTGCTTAGATCAGCGACAGAGCACACATCAACGTGCTGGCTGCTGATTAGGGAAAGACAGGCAGGAAAAAAACATTTGTGTCCGGATAGAATTGAGGGACAGGTCGGAGTGTTTAGGCAGGGCAAGTTGTAGGCATTTTAGGGATAGAGTCTGCTGAATTATAGGGTCAGTGTCTTCTACAAACTACAATCGATATTGCTGTGTGGGGGGTGGGGTCTGCACTCAATCCTGATTTACGATCTCTTCTCAATCCTGTTAGGGAGAGGCTGCTGCTGAATTTTAGGGAAACTGTGTTCTACAAACTACAATCGATATTGCTGTGTGGTGTGGGATAGGAGATAGGCAGGTGTCAGTGATCCACATCCATTTTTCTGTGTGTGAGCTGCAGTGAACACAATCTTTTTGGGCTGCAGTGAACACAATCTTTTTGGGGTGCAGTGAACAACGTCCTTTTTGGGGTGCAGTGAACAAAATCTTTTTGGGGTGCAGTGAACAAAATCCTTTTTGGGGTGCAGTGAACAACATCCTTTTTGGGGTGCAGTGAACACAATCTTTTTGGGGTGCAGTGAACAAAATCCTTTGTGGGGTGCAGTGAACACAATCTTTGTGGGGTGCAGTGAACACAATCTTTTGGGGTGCAGTGAACAAAATCCTTTTTGGGGTGCAGTGAACACAATCTTTGTGGGGTGCAGTGAACACAATCTTTTTGGGGTGCAGTGAACAAAATCCTTTTTGGGGTGCAGTGAACACAATCTTTGTGGGGTGCAGTGAACACAATCTTTGTGGGGTGCAGTGAACACAATCTTTTTGGGGTGTAGTGAACAAAATCCTTTTTGGGGTGCAGTGAACAACATCCTTTTTGGGGTGCAGTGAACAAAATCCTTTTTGGGGTGCAGTGAACACAATCTTTTTGGGGTGCAGTGAACAAAATCCTTTGTGGGGTGCAGTGAACACAATCTTTTTGGGGTGCAGTGAACAAAATCATTTTTGGGGTGCAGTGAACAACATCCTTTTTGGGGTGCAGTGAACAACATCCTTTTTGGGGTGCAGTGAACAAAATCCTTTTTGGGGTGCAGTGAACACAATATTTTTGGGGTGCAGTGAACAAAATCCTTTGTGGGGTGCAGTGAACACAATCTTTGTGGGGTGCAGTGAACACAATCTTTTTGGGGTGGAGTGAACAAAATCCTTTTTGGGGTGCAGTGAACATCCTTTTTGGGTTGCAGTGAACAAAATCCTTTTTGGGGTGCAGTGAACACAATCTTTTTGGGGTGCAGTGAACACAATCCTTTGTGGGGTGCAGTGAACACAATCTTTGTGGGGTGCAGTGAACACAATCTTTTTGGGGTGCAGTGAACAAAATCCTTTTTGGGGTGCAGTGAACAAAATCCTTTTTGGGGTGCAGTGAACAACATCCTTTTTGGGGTGCAGTGAACACAATCTTTTTGGGGCGCAGTGAACAATATCCTTTGTGGGGTGCAGTGAACACAATCTTTTTGGGGCGCAGTGAACAAAATCCTTTGTGGGGTGCAGTGAACACAATCTTTGTGGGGTACAGTGAACAGAATCTTTGTGGGGTGCAGTGAACACAATCTTTGGGGGGTACAGTGAACACAATCTTTTTGGGGTGCAGTGAACAAAATCCTTTGTGGGGTGCAGTGAACACAATCTTTTTGGGGTACAGTGAACACAATCTTTTTGGGGTGCAGTGAACAAAATCCTTTGTGGGGTGCAGTGAACACAATCTTTGTGGGGTGCAGTGAACACAATCTTTTTGGGGTGCAGTGAACAAAATCCTTTTTGGGGTGCAGTGAACAACATCCTTTTTGGGGTGCAGTGAACACAATCTTTTTGGGGTGCAGTGAACAAAATCCTTTGTGGGGTGCAGTGAACACAATCTTTGTGGGGTACAGTGAACAGAATCTTTGTGGGGTGCAGTGAACACAATCTTTGGGGGGTACAGTGAACACAATCTTTTTGGGGTGCAGTGAACAAAATCCTTTGTGGGGTGCAGTGAACACAATCTTTGGGGGGTACAGTGAACACAATCATTTGTGGGGTGCAGTGAACAAAATCATTTGTGGGGTGCAGTGAACAAAATCCTTTGTGGGGTGCAGTGAACACAATCTTTGGGGGGGTACAGTGAACACAATCTTTTTGGGGTGCAGTGAACAAAATCCTTTGTGGGGTGCAGTGAACACAATCTTTGGGGGGTACAGTGAACACAATCATTTGTGGGGTGCAGTGAACAAAATCATTTGTGGGGTGCAGTGAACAAAATCCTTTGTGGGGTGCAGTGAACACAATCTTTGGGGGGTACAGTGAACACAATCTTTTTGGGGTGCAGTGAACAAAATCCTTTGTGGGGTGCAGTGAACACAATCTTTGTGGGGTGCAGTGAACAAAATCCTTTTTGAGGTGCAGTGAACACAATCTTTGTGGGGTGCAGTGAACACAATCTTTGTGGGGTACAGTGATCACAATCTCATACTTCTGAAGATTTGAGGGTGCTGCCTGTTCCATACTCCTCCTCCTACTGCTCAACCATCCTTTTAGGGGTACAAACAATAGTAATTGGGGCCTAGTGTGGTGGTGTTCGTGTGAGATACATACACTTTCTTTTTGATCATATTTTCTATTCCGCTATTCAATTAAATCCTTTGGGGATCAATTAAATTGCGTGATAGTCTGTGTCGGTACGTGTGAGATCCACCTTTCCAAGTTTTTGGGGTTCATCTCATACTTCTGAAGATTTGAGGGTGCTGCCTGTTCCATACTCCTCCTCCTACTGCTCAACCATCCTTTTAGGGGTACAAACAATAGTAATTGGGGCCTAGTGTGGTGGTGTACGTGTGAGATACATACACTTTCTTTTTGATCATATTTTCTATTCCGCTATTCAATTAAATCCTTTGGGGATCAATTAAATTGCGTGATAGTCTGTGTCGGTACGTGTGAGATCCACCTTTCCAAGTTTTTGGGGTTCATCTCATACTTCTAAAGATTTGAGGGTGCTGCCTGTTCCATACTCCTCCTCCTACTGCTCAACCATCCTTTTAGGGGTACAAACAATAGTAATTGGGGCCTAGTGTGGTGGTGTACGTGTGAGATACATACACTTTCTTTTTGATCATATTTTCTATTCCGCTATTCAATTAAATCCTTTGGGGATCAATTAAATTGCGTGATAGTCTGTGTCGGTACGTGTGAGATCCACCTTTCCAAGTTTTTGGGGTTCATCTCATACTTCTGAAGATTTGAGGGTGCTGCCTGTTCCATACTCCTCCTCCTACTGCTCAACCATCCTTTTAGGGGTACAAACAATAGTAATTGGGGCCTAGTGTGGTGGTGTACGTGTGAGATACATACACTTTCTTTTTGATCATATTTTCTATTCCGCTATTCAATTAAAACCTTTGGGGATCAATTAAATTGCGTGATAGTCTGTGTCGGTACGTGTGAGATCCACCTTTCCAAGTTTTTGGGGTTCATCTCATACTTCTGAAGATTTGAGGGTGCTGCCTGTTCCATACTCCTCCTCCTACTCCTCAACCATCCTTTTAGGGGTACAAACAATAGTAATTGGGGCCTAGTGTGGTGGTGTACGTGTGAGATACATACACTTTCTTTTTGATCATATTTTCTATTCCGCTATTCAATTAAAACCTTTGGGGATCAATTAAATTGCGTGATAGTCTGTGTCGGTACGTGTGAGATCCACCTTTCCAAGTTTTTGGTGTTCATCTCATACTTCTGAAGATTTGAGGGTGCTGCCTGTTCCATACTCCTCCTCCTACTCCTCAACCATCCTTTTAGGGGTACAAACAATAGTAATTGGGGCCTAGTGTGGTGGTGTACGTGTGAGATACATACACTTTCTTTTTGATCATATTTTCTATTCCGCTATTCAATTAAAACCTTTGGGGATCAATTAAATTGCGTGATAGTCTGTGTCGGTACGTGTGAGATCCACCTTTCCAAGTTTTTGGTGTTCATCTCATACTTCTGAAGATTTGAGGGTGCTGCCTGTTCCATACTCCTCCTCCTACTCCTCAACCATCCTTTTAGGGGTACAAACAATAGTAATTGGGGCCTAGTGTGGTGGTGTACGTGTGAGATACATACACTTTCTTTTTGATCATATTTTCTATTCCGCTATTCAATTAAAACCTTTGGGGATCAATTAACCACTTTACCACCGGAGGATTTTGCTGTCTTCCGTCCAGGCCACTTTTTGCGATTCGTCGCTGTGCAACTTCAACTGACAATTGCGCGGTCGTGCGACGCCGTACCCAAACTAAATTTACATCCTTTTTTTCCCACAAACAGAGCTTTCTTTTGGTGGTGTTTGATCACCTGTGCAATTTTTACTTTTTGCGCTATAAACAAAAAAAGAGCGTTTATTTTGAAAAAATAACAATATTTTTAACATTTTTTTTATATGAAATTCCCCCCAAAAAAGATGTAAAAACCAATTTTTTTTTAAATTTTTGGCCAATTTGTTTTATGCTACATATGTTTGGTAAAAAAAATCGCAATAAGCGTATTTTGATTGGTTTGCACAAAAGTTATTGCGTTTACTAACAAAGGGAAAGATTTCTGTCATTTTTGGTGTTTTTTTTTTAACGCGTAATGGCGGCGATCTGCGATTTTTTTGCGGGACTGCGACATTGCGGCGGACAGATCGGACCCTTGACTGACATTTTTGACACTTTTGGGGGTACCAGTGACATTACTGCAGTAATCAGTGCTATATATATGCACTGTTACTGTAAAAATGACACTGGCAGGGAAGGGGTTAATTTTATTGGAGAGGGAGGGGTTAATATATGCCTGGTGCTTACTGACGTGTAGGGGGGGAGGTGACTGTGTGAGTCATGGACAGATCGGATGTCCAGCTATGCTGAACAGTCCGATCTGTCACTCCCTGTCACTATGGAGATCCGCCCGCTGTGTTTACACACAGCGGGCGGATCTCCAGACTCGATCCCCGACGATCGGGTAAGAGCAGCGGCGATCGCCGCTGCTCCTCCCCTGGCCCGACTCCCGCTGTGAATGAAAACAGCGGGAGCGAGCCTCCGGCGGCGCGCAAGCGCCGCCCAGAAGGGGAGTGTCCAACGACGTTAATACTACGTCGCTGGACGATAACGAACCACTCTGCCGCAGTAGTATTACTGTGAGCAGTTCTAAAGTGGTTAAATTGCGTGATAGTCTGTGTCGGTACGTGTGAGATCCACCTTTCCAAGTTTTTGGGGTTCATCTCATACTTCTGAAGATTTGAGGGTGCTGCCTGTTCCATACTCCTCCTACTGCTCAACCATCCTTTTAGGGGTACAAACAATAGTAATTGGGGCCTAGTGTGGTGGTGTATGTGTGAGATACATACACTTTCTTTTTGATCATATTTTCTATTCCGCTATTCAATTAAAACCTTTGGGGATCAATTAAATTGCGTGATAGTCTGTGTCGGTACGTGTGAGATCCACCTTTCCAAGTTTTTGGGGTTCATCTCATACTTCTGAAGATTTGAGGGTGCTGCCTGTTCCATACTCCTCCTCCTACTGCTCAACCATCCTTTTAGGGGTACAAACAATAGTAATTGGGGCCTAGTGTGGTGGTGTACGTGTGAGATACATACACTTTCTTTTTGATCATATTTCCTATTCCGCTATTCAATAAAAACCTTTGAGTATCAATTGAATTGCGGGATAGTCTGTGTCGGTACGTGTGAGATCCACCTTTCCAAGTTTTTGAGGTTCATCTCATACTTCTGAAGATTTGAGGGTGCTGTCTGTTCCATACTCCTCCTACTCCTCATCCATCCTTTTAGGGATAGAAACAATAGTAATTGGGGCCTAGTGTGGTTTTGTACGGGCGAGATACATACACTTTTTTGGATCATATTTCCTATTCCGCTATTCAATAAAAACCTTTCTAGGGCAAGATCTTAAATTACAGAAATATGAGGAGACCGTCAAATAAGGGCCGTGGCCTGGGTCGTGGTGCTGCTGGTAGAGCTCCTGTTGCAAGGAGAGGACGTGGTCGATCTGTGCCAGCTACACGCACAAGTGAAACACCTTCCTCAAGTGTGAGTAGGTGACAGAACCTGCATCAGTATTTGGTAGGGCATCATACGCCCCTAGAAGTGATGAGGCCAGAACAAGTGGAGCCGATAGTAGATTGGTTTGCTGCTGACAGTGCCTCCAGTTCCTTCACATTGTCTCCCACCCAGTCTACTGCAGAAAGGTCACAGTTGGCACCTGCAGCCGATGTCCAACCGTCTTTCACCTCACCCCCTTGCAAATCAGGCAAGCAGACTGAGCCCCAAGCCATACAGCAGTCTCTTCTTCTTTTTGATGACTCTGTCAGCAGGGTTTCCCAGGGCCATCCACCTAGCCCTGCCCCAGAAGTGGAAGAGATTGAGTGCAGCGATGCCCAACCACTTATTTCTCAAGATGAGTACATGCAAGGATCATCGCAGCACGTCTCCGATGATGACGAAACGCAGGTGCCAACTGCTGCGGCGTTCAGCGTTGTGGAGACCGACAAGGAGGGCAGGGGTGAAGACTGGGTGGAAGATGATGTGGAGGACGATGAGGTCCTCGACCCCACATGGAATGAACGTCATGCAGGTGACCTGAGGAGTTTGGAGGAAGAGGCGGTGGTCGCACAGAGCCACCAGCACAGCAGAAGAGGGAGCAGGGTGCAGAAGCGGAGCGGCCGTGCCTTAGACACTACGCCCGCTACTGCCCAACGCAGCAAGGGAACGAGCGCACCAAAGTCAGCTCAAAGGAGTTCTCTAGCGTGGAAGTTCTTTAGAAAATGTGCTGATGACAGGACACGAGTGGTTTGCACCCTGTGCAATCAGAGCTTGAAGCGAGGCATAAACCTTCTCAACCTGAGCACAACCTGCATGATCAGGCATCTAAGTGCAAAGCACGAGCTGCAGTGGAGTACACACCTTCAAAACCAAGAAACGTCTCTGGCTCATCCTGCTTCCTCTTCTGCTGCAGTCTCGGCCGCTCCAGCCACATCTGTAGTGATACCGGCACCTGCCACCCCGCAAACAGACGATCTGTCAGCAACACCACCACCTGGGTCACCAACAACCATCTCCACAATGTCCCGTGGAAGCGTTCAGCTTTCCATCTCCCAAACACTTGAGAGGAAGAGGAAGTACCCCCCTACCCACCCGCGATCCCTGGCCCTGAAATGCTGTCATTCCGTCTGGTGGAGACGCACAGTTTTAAAAACCTTATGTCGGTGGCTGTCCCACAGTACGTCGTGCCCAGCCGCCACTACTTTTCCAGGCAAGCCATCCCTTCCCTGCACAACCAAGTGGGGGAAAAAATCAGGTGTGCACTGCGCAACGCCATCTGTGCCAAGGTCCACTTAACTACCGATACGTGGACCAGTAAGCACGGTCAGGGGCGTTATATCTCCCTAACGGCACACTGGGTAAATGCAGTGGCGGATGGGCCTGAGGCGGATAGCAATTTGGCGCATGTCCTTCCACCACCGAGGATTGCAGGGCGCTTCAGTTTGCCTCCTGTTCCTAACTCCTCCTACTCCGCTTCCTCATCCTCTACCGCCTCCTCATCCGGACAGCGTAACACCTTCACCACCAACTTCAGCACGGCCAGGGGTAAACGACAGCAGGCAGTTTTACAACTTGCCTGTTTGGGGGACAAACCACACACCGCGCAGGAGTTGTGGAGGAGCATGGAGCAGCAGACAAATGAGTGGTTCCTGCCAGCGAGCCTCAAGCCCGGTCTGGTGGGGTGCGATAACGGGAGAAATCTCATAGCAGCTCTGGGCCTAGCCGGTTTGACGCACATCCCTTGCCTGGCGCATGTGCTGAATTTGGTGGTGCAGAGGTTCCTTAAAAACTACCCCAATATGTCAGAGCTGCTGCAGAAAGTGCGGGCCGTTTGTGCGCACTTTCGGCGTTCTCACCCTGCTGCTGCTCGCCTGGCAGCGCTGCAGCGTAACTTCGGCCTTCCCGCTCACCGCCTCATATGTGACGTGCCCACAAGGTGGAACTCCACCTTGCACATGCTGGAAAGACTGTGCGAGCAGCAGCAGGCCATAGTGGAGTTTCAGCTGCAGCACGCACGCGTGAGTCGCTCTGCGGAACAGCACCACTTCACCACCAATAACTGGGCCTCCATGCGAGACCTGTGTGCCTTGTTGCGCTGTTTTGAGTACTCCACCAACATGGCCAGTGGCAATGACGCCGTTCTCAGCTTAACTATCCCACTTCTATGCCTCCTTGAAAAAACAATTCGGGCGATGATGGAAGAGGATGTGGCACAGGATGAGGAGGAGGAGGAGGATGAAGAGGTAACATTTCCAAGGCTTTCAGGGCAGTCATTCGCAAGGGGCTCCGAGGGTGGGTTCCTGCACACACAAACGCCAGGGACACAATTGTCCAGCAGGGGCACAGTTCTGGAGGATGAGGAGGATGAGGAGGAGGAGGAGCTGGAGGAGGAGATGGAACCATGTTCACAGCAGGGTGGCACCCAGGCCAGCTCATGGCCATCACTGGTGCGTGGCTGGGGGGATACAGAGGACACGGACGATAAACCTCCCACAGAGGGCAGCCTTTCATTGCCTCTGGGCAGCCTGGCACACATGAGCGATTACATGCTGCAGTGTCTCCACAACGACCGCCGAGTTGCCCACATTCTAACTTGTGCTGATTACTGGGTGGCCACGCTGCTGGATCCCCATTACAAGGACAACGTACCGTCCTTAATTCACTCACTGGAGCGCGATCGCAAGATGCGCGAGTACAAGCGCACGCTGGTAGACGCCATGCTGCTGGCATTCCCATCTGACAGCGGGGCCGCAGTGGAAGCACAAGGCAGAGGAGGAGGAGGAGGAGGTCGCCAACGCAACCAGGGCACCGCCAGCACCTCAGAAGGCCGGGTTAGCATGGCCGAAATGTGGAAAAGCTTTGTCAGCACGCCACAACAAACAGCAGCACCAGCAGTTCATATGGAACGTCTTAGCAGGAGGCAGCATTTCACCAACATGGTGGAGCAGTATGTGTGCACACGCCTACATGTAGTGAATGACGGGTCTGCCCCCTTCAACTTCTGGGTCTCCAAATTGGAGGTGCTGGTGTGCCCTGCAGCCAGTGTATTATCTGAATGGGTATTTAGCACGGCTGGGGGCGTTATCACAGACAAGCGCAGCCGCCTGTCCAGAGACAATGTGGACAAGCTCACGTTCATTAAAATGAACCAGGCATGGATCCCACGGGACTTTTCCGTACCTTGTGCAGAATAGCGATGGATACCGACCTTACCCAGCCATTGTTCTATTTTTGCTCTTTCTCACTCTTTTGGGGTGTACCCTCATTTAAAATTTCTGAAAAAAAGCAGTGTTGGCTACCTCGTCCTCCTCAGGGCCAGATTAACATAGGGGCTATTGGAGCTGCAGCTCCAGGCCCCTACCTTAATATAGGCCCCGGGTTGGCCAAATTCACTGTTACCGCTCTTCTGTCACTTGTAAACACAGAAGTCTGGCTTCTATGCTCGCTTCCCCAGGCAGCTCCCTCAGAACCTCCCCACACAGCACGAAGGCTGGACACAGAGGGACAGTTGCCGATGCATGGATGTGTTTATGGGCTTCAGAGACAGCATCCCATGTTGAATTTGGCATGCATGGCTTCACCCTTCCTCCTCTGGGTGCATGCCAAGGCACGGCCCTTAAGGCCCTTCAAAATCCTCAGCACCAAGCCCATGATGCTCTTAATCCGGCCCTGGTCCTCCTCCACCGCCGCTTCCACCTACACCACCCATAGGTGTGCGCAGCCTATTGCATTAAGGTGTGCACCCCAAAGTTGAAATACACATGCATGTGTTTGCCAGCAGGGAGAGTAATGTATCGGGGCCATGTACCTGTAGGCAAAGAGAAATAGAGCAGAGCAGGTCCGAGGGAGATCTTTCCCATCTCCTCACTGGCAATGCTATGTGCCCTAGGTGATTAGGGTGTGCCCAGGCACACCCGGCACACCCTGTGCGCATGCCTATGTCACCGCCACATCCACCACCACCTCAACCTCCCTACTACTCCATATGTGCCTCGTCCTTCAGAGATGAAGAAGAACATTGTTTTATTTTTCTGTTTTTTTTTTGTTGTTTTAAGTTATTTCCCTATCCACATTTGTTTGCAGAGCACTTGCCATGCTCTTAATTACGTTTTGCTGCCATTTGCAGCACTCTAGCCCTTTCCTTTGGTGTTTTAGAGCCATTTTAGTGCCTTTAGTGACTTCAATGGGGTTCGGTGTCCGGGAAAAGTTCGGTAAAAGTCCGGGACACGGACCCGGACTTTTTTTTAAAGTTCGGCCGAACCCGTCGAACACGGACATCTAGGTGTCCGCTCAACCCTACTCTTTGACTCTTTATGACTATTGTGGCAACCTCATATAAAGTTCCGCCTGGGCGACTGTTCTCTTGTCTTTGTAAAATTTTGGGATGGAGGTGTACACAATTGCAAGTGCTAGACCATTCTCTTCTTTTACTAGTATCCCCCAGGTGGTAGACACCCTTTGCCCGCCTTTGGTCTCGCACTGCTTTAGTCTAACTAATGCAACATCACAGCATTAATTTAATTTAGCATTATAAACAGTACATTATTTTAATAATCCATTTTACCATTCTTTTTTTCAGGTGCACTTTAGCACCCAAATTTGCGCTTCCCCCTGGTGGCGGGTGCAGATTTGTTCCGGGAGCTGCGATATATTATGCGAAGGGTTAAAAATTATATTTTTTTTCCCTCCCTTGCTGTCTCCTCCCCTCTGGGCTGGAGCCACCTATATATCGGCGTCATGCTCCTTGCTGATTACGTGCACCACTGCATCTGCGGCGTCTACACGTGCTGGTGGTGATTGTAACATCTATGGTCATGGTCGCCAGCTATTGCTGGCTTTTTCCATGTTGACGGACAGGTGTCTGTTTGTCCTACCATACACATGGCACTAGGGACAAGATCTACGTGCAGCCTATGTGGATATTCAGGTTAAGAACTCAACCTTTATGCATCTCTATCTTTTCATGCACTGACATCTTCTAATTTATTTTTTTTTTCTCCTATGGGTTTACTATGTGGCTACATTTGCACACCTTGTCACATCCCTATCACTTCCCTCACTATCTTCACCTCCCATTCCTTGAGAAACTTCATGGGGCAGTAGGCAGGATTTCCTTAACTTAGCTTATAACTTATTAAATAAGACACCATCAGACTTAAATTTGGAATAAAAGAGGCCGCGGCCATTTATTATTTAACACATTAAAGATCGATAAATCTTTTAAACTTGAATAAAACAGCAGTATAAAACAACCCGGTCCCAACGACCCAGGTTGCCATTAACAAATAAATATCAACACATCCAACTCAAATTCAACAAAAAACGTCCCCCTTTGCTGTGAGCGAAGGTGACCCTAAAATAACAAACTGACCGCGACAAAACAAGGGGGGGGGGGTGGGAGGGGAACCGCTGTGCTGTCTTCCTTCTTCACTTCTTGACCGGCGGAGTGACGACTCATCTGTGAGGGGACCCTTAAATGGGTCCTCTTGAAAACCTTTGGCCAATCAACTTTAAGTATTACAGGCGGGAGAAAACCGGCTCAAACAGGTGAGGGGCTTATTCTCCCTGGATACTTGGACAAGCTAGCTATTACCCAACAGCCAATCAGCTTAGCACAATATCTGACAGGCTCTAAACTGCCTAACAACTGAACTTGGCCTAATCCTTATCCTAAACTATCCTTACCTGCCACTACCCCATAAATAAAAGAGGCCATTCGTCCCCTTTTCTTTTTATTCTTTTAATCTTTCACTACTTTGGGCATTGCTGTTTTTAGGACAGGTATCACCCTGCGAGCTCATTGCTTTATGGTTTCCACACTTGTCTCAACCTTACTATATTTTCATTTGAATTATTTTTATTTTTATTACATTGTTACTTTTTTGTACTAATATTACCCTGATATACTATGGGGTTGATTTACTAAAACTTGAGAGTGCAAAATCTGGTGCAGCTTTGCATGGTAGCCAATCAGCTTCTAAATTCAGTTTGTTCAATTTAACATTGACAATAAAACCTGTATCCTGATTGGTTTCTATGCAGAGCTGCACCAGATAATGCACACTCCAGGTTTAGTAAATCAACCCTTATGTGTCACTATTTATGTCTACTCACTCAGTGTTATGAAACCATATGAGCTTATCTACTTCACTTTACTTCATTTATCACAGTTTTATTATCACACATTCCCGGTTATTGGTTACATAGAGATCAGCACTTTTTTCTGGGCATCTGAGCCTCTTTTTGGTGCTTTCTTTCTGTTTTTTTCTTTTGATGTTGAGTTACTGACACTGTTTCTGCTGGAATATACCTTCCAAATTGGATACTCTTATTTTTCATTATGTGAAACAGCCCATATTCTAATACTTTGGTATATTATTCCTTGCATTTTCAGCCTGTGTCATAGCATCTTTAATGATCATATTCTCCACCACACGTTTCCTTGCCCGGCTCCCCACTTTGTTGTAGGTATTCTTGTCTCTTCAGCTCCCGGATTAGACGTTGGCACCCCCACTTCATGGCAGCATTTATCAATCTGTTTTAGCCCGATGTAAGTGTTGTTTCCCCACTTGGGTCATACATTTCTTGAAACTTCACAATTGTCGGCCAATATAAACGCACAGCAAACATTGACATTTTTATTTATTTTTAGACAGATCTACTTATATACTCCTGATGAGTGGGCGCATAGACCCACGAAACGCTTTGAGTTTCCAATACAGATATATCCATTGGTATGCTACACGGATGCTGTAATGTTGCCATCATGTGCAATTTGCTGCTATGCTACTATACTTTCCATGGGAGGTGTTTAGATGTGTCTACTGTAACAAACAAACAACACACATGCACTCCAGTACTTGTGCTAGAGTCCATAGTAACCTATAGACAGAAGTTCCAAATGTCCAAATAATTAGTCCATCATGGTAGAGGTTAAGTCTCTTTGGTTTACACATCCTTGCTGCTCTCTCTATCAGCGGGACACTGGAGGCTGTAAAAACACAAAAGGGAAAGAGAGGCTGGCCCTTGAGAACCTTGAAAACAAATAAAATATTGTCATTAGAACGGCAGATATGGGTGGGGGAGTCCAGAACAATGAGAATTATATACATGAGGCACACAGACTACTCTCTGATGTGGACACCTACCAGAAACTTATCAGAGAACCATTATCTTCATATAAGCCTAAGCTACATAATATGGTGGAAGAAATGTAAAGGATGTGTATTATTAATAAGATTGAAAAAAGTTTTCTAGGCAGGTAGTTTTATAAGACTCAGTACTTCTATCACTTCCCAAAAGTACTTACAAATGTCACCTGCCCCCCAGGACGTCCCGTCCAACTATCGCCAGTATGGACAGTCTTACTTGTTATATCTCTCAATATGTAGATTACTTCTTGCAGCCAATTGAAACATCACTCCCAGCATATGTGAGAGATCCATCCCATGTTCTAGAGCGATTGGAGCAATACAAATGGTCTCCTCACTATACTTGGCTCTCCTTGGACATGTGCTCTTTGTACACATCCATTACAACGCTGAAACTGAGGCTCTTAATCACTTCTTTCTCAAAGCAGATGATTTACATCCCTATCTCATCCAATTCATGAGTAACTGTGCACAATTTGCATTGGAACACAATTAGTTCCAGGGTACTTATTATTTGCAGAAATCAGGGACAGCGAAGAGCGCTCATTTTGCACCTTGCTAAAGTCAGGATGCTATTGAAAGCTACCAAAATAAGAACACCAATCTGAATTCAGATAAAATATGGGTTCAGATCGAATCTACGCTAACTAGAACACAATTAATCACTTGCCGACCACCTGCCGCAGTTTTACTGTGGCAGGCTGGCTCGGCTGCACGAACCGACGTAGTGCGCTTCCGCCCCCCACTAGGCAGCGGTGATGCCGATGCATGGGGTTGGTGGCTGCGATTGCCGTCGGCCACCCGCGATCGCTCCCCGCAGAGAGAGAGTTATTCTCTCTTAAATGATCACAGAGCGCCTGTGATCCTTCTAATTAGGATCACAGGTTTTTATGATCATTTCACAAGCCCCTCCCCCCACAGCTAGTAAACACTCCCCTAGGCTCAGATTTAACCCCTTGATCACCCACTAGGTTAACCCCTTACCTGACAGTGTCATTATTACAGTAACAGTGCATATTTTTATCACTGATTACTGTAGTAATGTCACTGGTCCCCCCAAAAGTGTCAAAAAAGGTCAGCTAGGGGTCCGATCTGTCCGCCGCAATGTCGCAGTCCCGCTAAAAATCACAGATCACCGCCATTACTAGTAAAAATAAATAAATAAATAAAAATGACATAAACCTTTCCCCTAGTTTGCAGACACAATAACTTTTGCGCAAGCCAATCAAAATACTCTATTGTGAGAAATATTGTTTTGTTTCAGAATTGTTGCTATTTTTTTGTGTATAGCGCAAAAAATAAAAAAAATTGCAGAAGTGATCAAATACCACCAAAAGAAAAAAGGAAAAAAAGGACATCAATTTATTAGGGTACAGTGTCGCACAACCACGCAATTTTGCGTTACAGTAACACAGTGCTAAATCGCAAAAAATAGCCTTGTCATTAACCAGATGCCGCCCGCCCGCCGTCATATGACGGCGGAGCGGTGCGATCATTGTTCTGGGCCGCCGTCATATGATGGCGGCACTTTAAGCAGGGCAGGCGCGCGATCACGTGCGCGCCACCCTGCACTGCCGGTGTCGGGTTGTCCCCGGGACACCCCCCGTCACCGGCAGGGGGGAAAAAGCCAATGGGCATGGCTGTTTCCCACGTGATCGGCTGTGTTCCAATGACACAGCCGATCACAATGGAGGCGCCCACAAGATGACCGCGCATGCGCGATCAGGAGCGCGCAGCGCGGTCATGTCGGTGGCACTGTGTTCAGTAGGAACACAGCTGTCACCGGCGGCAGTAAACAGTCACTGACAGTGACTGTTTACTATGTGATCGGCTGTGAATCCATTCACAGCCGATCACAAAATGTAAACAAAGAGCAGTAACTGACTGTTACTAGCTCTTCTCCCCTCATACAGTTTCCAGTGTGAGGAGAGCAGAGCTAGAAATAGTGAGTTACTGCTCTGTACACCTGTCAAATGTAAAATCACAAAAATAAATGTCCCCACACAGTCCTCAGCCCCCCCCCCCCCCCCAATTGCACCTGTCACCCAACAGTCACCTCATCAGTGCCCAGAAATTGACACCCATAACGTTCACATGTGAGCGTAGCGATCGCAGGCAGAATCACAGCGATTCTGCCCACGATCCGGAAATCATTGCAAATCGCGGGACGCCTGTGCGTTGCCCGTGATTTGCAATAGCACCCCAAACGCTGTGCGATGTTGCCTCCATTTCTGCCTGCCGAATCGCGGTAACATCGCGCAAACATCGCATGACGCCAAAAAAAGGTACAAGAGTTTCTTTGGGGCGTCATGCGTTGTTTGCGTGATGTTACCGTGATTTGGCAGGCGGAAATCGCAGCAACATTGCACAGCATTTGGGGTGCTATTGCAAATCAGGGGCAACGCACAGGCGTCCTGTGATTTGCAATGATTTCTGGATCGCTGGCAGAATCGCAGTGATTCTGCCCATGATCGCTACGTTCACATGTGGACATAGCCTAAAGTGCACCTGTCACCAGAGACTGCCATCAGTACCGCCGTGCACCATCGCCCGTCACCTGTCACCCATCGGTGACCATCGCCCGTCACCTGTCACCCCATCAATCACCGTCACCTGTCACCCCATCAGTCATCGTCACCTGTCACCCCATCAGTCATCGTCATCTGTCACCCTATCAATCATCGTCACTTGTCACCCCATCAGTGATCGTCACTTGTCACCCCATCAATCATCGTCACTTGTCACCCCGTCAGTGATTGTCATCTGTCACCCCATCAATCATCATCACTTCTCACCTCATCAATCATCGTCATCTGTCACCTCATCAATCATCATCACTTCTCACCCCATCAGTCATTGTCACCTGTCACCCCATCAGTCATTTTCATCTGTCACCCCATCAGTCATCGTCACCTGTCACCCCATCAGTCATCGTTACCTGTTTGCCATATACATGCAACCACTTACCGACCGCCTAACGACTATATGCGTCGGCCATTAAAAGCTAAATACTGGGGTTATGGCAGCAGATATTTTTTTAAATGGCGGGCGGTCGGCTTTCAGATAAGGGTGGTCCCAGCGGAATTACCCTTACGGTGCAGGGGAAGAGGTGCCCCCCCCTCCCACCGCATCCCAGACGTTTTCCCAGCTTACCGGAACCGCCGGCAGCGGGGAAAACTATCCGGCCCCAGATCCTCAGAGACAGGAAGTCGAGTGAGGGCAAGATGGCCCTCACTCGACTCTATGGTCTTGGAGGACCGGAGCTACTTCAAAAGTCGTTGCCTAGCAACCGGTTTAAAGGGCCGTTTTTTTTTTTTTTTTTTTCTTTCCTTTTTCAACAATTTTTTTTTTTTTCTTTTTAGTGTAGTTGTGAGGTGTAAGGTCTTTTTGACCCCAGATCTCACAATAAAGAGGACCTGTCATGCCTATTTCTTTTACAAGGGATGTTTACCTTCCTTTCAAGAGGAATAAAAATGATCAAAACATTTTTTTTTTAAACTGTGTAAAAATAAAAAAATAATAAATAAAATAAATAGGAAAAAAAAAATTAAAGCGCCCTGTCCCCGTTAGCTCGCGCGCAGAAGCAAACGCATACGCAAGTCCCGCCCACATATGTAAACAGTGTTCAAACCATACATGTGAGGTATCTCCGCGATCGTTAGAGCGAGAACAATAATTTGAGCCCTAGACCTCCTCTGTAACTCTAAGCTGGTAACCTGCAGAAATGTTTAAAATGTTGCCTATGGGGATTTTTAAGTACCAATGTTTGGCGCCATTCTGTGAGCATGCGCAATTTTTAAGCATGACATGTTGGGTATCTAATTACTCGGTGTAACATTATCTTTCACATTATGGAAAAAAATTGGGCTAAATTTACCTGTTTTCTTATTTTTTAGTTCAAAAATTGATTTTTTTTCAAAAAAATTGCATTTGGAAGACTGCTGCGCAAATATGGTGTGATAAAAAATATCGCAACGATCTCCACTTTATTCTCTAGGGTCTTTGCTAAAAAAATATATATAATGTTTGGGGGTTCTAAGTAGTTTTCTAGCAAAAAAATATATTTTAGCTTGTAAACACCAAGTGTCAAAAATAGGCCCAGTCTTAAAGTGGATAAATGGACAACTTTGTGAAAAGGGCTACTTGGATGTAAGGCGTCTGTATGTGGCTAGGCTGTGTAAAAGTGTTACACATGTGGTATCGCCATACTCAGGAGGAATAGCAGAATGTATTTTGGGGTGCAATTTTTGCTATGTACATGCTATGTGTTAGAAATATTGCATAAATGGACAGCTTTGTGTAAAAAAAATGTGTTTTCATTTTCTTTCCACAGTTTCCAAAAACTTGTGGAAACAAATGACAAGTTCAAAAGACTCATTATGCCTCAAAAATTATATGTTGGGCTGTTTGCTTTCCAAAATGGGGTCATTTTATGGGGGTTTCCATTGTCCTGGTGCTCCAGGGCCTTCAAAAGTGCGATAGGTTGTCAGGAAATGATATGTGTAATTTGTGCTCCTAGAATGCCGGACGGTGCTACTTGGATGTTAGGCCTCTGTATGTGGCCAGGCTGTGAAAAAGTCTCACACATGTGGTATCGCCATACTCAGGAGGAGTAGTAGAATGTGTTTTGGGGTGTAGTTGCAAGTATACATATGCTGTGTGAGAGAAATAACCTGTTAATATGTCAATTTGTAAAAAAAAAAAAAAATCTTCATTTTGCAAAGAGTTGTGGGAAAAAAATTACAACTTCAAAAAACTCACCATGCCCCTTATTAAATACCTTGGAATGTCTACTTTCCAAAAAGGGGTCATTTGGGGGGTATTTGTACTTTCCCGACTTTTTAGTGTCTCAAGAAATGAGATAGGCCTTCAGTACATCAGGTGTGATCAAGTGTGATCAATTTTCAATGAATAGCACCATAGCTTGTGGACTCTATAACTTTCACAAAGACCAAATAATATACACTTATTTGGGTTATTTTTTTCCAAAGATAAGTAGCAGTATAAATTTGGGCCAAAATTTGTGAAGAAAAATTACTCATTTGCTAAATTTTATGACAGAAACAAAGAAAAATGTGTTTTTTCACAATATTTTCAGTATTTTTTTATTTATAGCACAAAAAATAAAAAACCCAGTAGTGATTAAATACCATCAAAAGAAAGCTCTATTTGTGTGAAAAAAAGGACACAAATTTTTTATGGGTACAGTGTTGCATGACTGAGTAATTGTCATTCAAAGTGTGAGAGCGCTGAAAGCTGAAAATCAGTCTGGGCAGGAAGGGGGTGAAAGTGCACTGTAGGCAAGTGGTTAAAGGGGCAAATCCTTCCGGTCCAGAACTGGTTAAATAAGAATATTTGGATTCCACCAAAGTATAGGGAAATACACGCAGATACACATGAATTGGCGAGAGTGGTATTTAAAATATGGGATATGATTTACAGACAGGCAAAATGGGAATATTATTTTCCTCTATTACCATTAAATGGCACAAGATATTTTGCACCTGGGGATGAGACACAATTTGTGAATTGGATAAAAAACACGCAGTTAAAAGACATAACACAATGTGGAAAGGCCATATCATGAACTCAACACTAGGGGAAAAAAACTAATGTTAAAGAGGAAGTAAACCCTAAAAAAAAAAGGAGAAAAAAAAAAAACCCTGTAAAGACAAAGGCAAAATAGCTAGTATGCATCGCATACTAGCTCATTATGAAATACTTACCTTAAAACTAAGCCCCCACAGTGCCACCCGCTCAGCGACAGGGCAGCCGACATGTCCGGCCGCCCTGCTTCCTTGTTCGCGTCCTCTGGCCATCTGATTGGCCGGAGGGGCGATTACATCACTCCCGCGCATGCGCGCGGGAGCCGCCGTTCACGGCACTGGGCTCTGAAGGAACGGCACGGGTGGCCGTTCCTTCAGAGCATATGTGCCGATGATGTCATCGGCTGCATGCACTGTAAATATCTCCTGAATGGTGCATGTTTAGGAGATATTTATAGCACCTATAGGTAAGCCTTAATGTAGGCTTACCTATAGGTAAGTATAAAAAAAGTGGGTTTACAACCACTTTAAATGAATGGAGATATCAGCAGCTAAAACATCTTGTGAGATCTCTGCCACAACCAATCAGAACCGAGAATGATCTGAATATAGTGCAAAAACTTTGCAACCCACTAATAAAAATAAAACATGGTATATCTCAGATATACAAAAATGTTAAAAAAGATGGCGGGCCTGGGGAAACCTCCATTTATTGAAACATGGGAAAAAGAGATAGGATCACATTTAAAGGAGCACAAAGTACACTGTTCTGCAATAGATGTGAACACCATTGAAATGAACTATAAAAGCATATCAAGATGGTATATAACGCTGGTAAAGGCACATAAATTCCATCCAGAGAAATCGGAATTGTGTTGGAGGGGCTGTAATGTGTCGGGCACGATGTATCACATCTGGTGGGATTGTCCCAAGATGACTACTGGCAGAAGGTACAACAATTTATCAGGGAAATTACAGGAGTGTAAATTACGGACGATCCATGGACATGCTTATTTCATAAAACAGATAAATCACATAATCAGTACAAAAACACGCTCGTCCCAAACCTGATAAATGCAACAAAGGGGGCAATTCTGAAGAAATGGTTAGAGGCAAAAAGTCCCACCCTGAGAGACTGGTTCAATAGAACCGAATACATATATAACATGGAATACTTAGGTAGTAGAGATGAGGATCAGGTTGCGTGCATCTTGAGTGGGTGGTCTTTAAAAATACTAACAAATATATCGAAGCATGGGTAGGTTAGGGGAAGACAGAGTAGAGGAGAGGTAGGAGAGGCAGCACATTATGGGTAAAAAAAGGGGTAGAAGAAAGGAAGAGGGTGGGCTGATGGGATTGGGGGTACGGGAGGGGATGATATGTATTGTGAAATTAAAATTGTTTTGTACACATTGTAAAAAAAATAATAAAATAAAATATAAGAACACCAATGAACTAAGGGCCCAGAATTACGTTTATTAGCAAATACAACAGCCAACATGAGGCAATTAAAACACCTTTAGAAAAAAATGGCTAATATTATTGCAAGATCCTGCCCTGATCCAAATCTTTACCCCAAACCTAATACTGTATTCAGGATAGCGAGGACTATAAAGAACTGTATAGCACCTAGTAACATTTTAAGGAGTTACAGCTAAAAGTAAGTAACATCCCTTCCTTTTTTGACATCAGGGGCACTTGCAAGTGCAAAAAATTAAGCTGCAAAGCTTGTGCGTTTATAACACATGGTCAAAAAGAATTTAAAGACAGTAATGGAAAGGTCTATAAGATAAATCAATTTATTAAGTGTGGTGCCCAATTTGTTGTGCATGGTCTCAGGTGTCCATGTGGATTGTATTATGTGGGTTGCACTATCGGCACAATGCAAACAAGATTTATTGAGCATAGGAGGTGTATTGAGGAGGGTATCAAAAAGCACAGTGTGCCTCGCATTTTAACATTCATCACTAGAGTACCAGAAGCCTAGAACTGGTTGGCATAGGGGCTATTTCTATGCATCTCACAGAAGGTGGAAGATATTTTGGATTATGCCAGAGGGAGATCGTTTGGATCTTTACCCTGAATTCCATGAGTCTAGGAGGGCTCGATGAGGTTAGCACCATTATCTAGTAGCCAATCAGTTGGAAGAATTTTACCAAAAACCTCTCTCTGTGAATTTGCATTATCAGCCCTATCACTAGGGCTTGTGGGTTTAAGTATAGATCTTAACCACATCAGCCCTGGAAGGTTTTTACCCCCTTCCTGACCAGGCCATTTTTTGCAATATGGCTTTGCATTGCTTTACCTGACAATGGCACGGTCATGCAACGCTCTACCTAAATAAAATAGATGTACTTTTTTCCCCCACAGATAGAGCTTTCTTTTGGCGTTATTTGGTCACCTCTGCAGTTTTTATTTTTTGCGCTATAAACAAAAAAAACCGACAATTTTGACAAAAACATCCAATAAAAAAATTGTAAAAAATCGAATTTCTTCATCAATTTAGGCCAATTTGTATTCTGCTACATATTTTTATAAAAAAAATCCCAAAAAGCTTATATTGACAATTTATAGCGTCTACAAACTATAGGATAGATTTAGGGACTTTTTCAATTGTTTTTATTAGTAATGGCAGCAATCAGCGATTTTTAGCGGGACTGCAACATTGCGGCAAACTAATCTTACACTAAGTGACACTTTTTGTGAAAACAGCACCAATACCAAGATGGAGGAGTAGAAGATGACTCCAGTGGCAACCTGTGAAGCTCTGGTGAACTCCATGCCCAAGAGGGTTAAGACAGTGCTTGAAAATAATGGTGGCCACACAAAATATTGACACTTTGGGCCCAATAAAATAATTTCACTTGGGGGTGTACTCACTTTTGTTGCCAGCAGTTTAGACATAAATGGCTGTGTGTTGAGTTATTTTAAAGGGGACAGCAAATTTACACTGTTATACAAGCTGTACACTAACTATTTTACATTGTAGCAAAGTATAATTTCTTCAGTGTTGTCACTTGAAAAGATATAATAAAATATTTACAAAAATGTGGGGGGTGTACTCACTTTTGTGAAATACTATATATATATATATATATATATATATATATATATATATATATATTATAAATGGATTTTTTTAAACAGACTTACCTGTAAAATCCATTTCTTGAAGTACATCACGGGACACAGCCATAAATCATAACGTATGGGTTACATAGCCACCTTTAGGTGAAGGACACTGGCAACCAATCAGAATTGATGCCCCCCTATATAACCCCTCCCAAACTTTAAGTACCTCAGTTTTGTAGCAAGCAATAAAGACCCCATAAAAAAGTAAAAAAGGGGAGGGACCTCTCTGTCCTGTGATGTACTTCAAGAAATGGATTTTAGAGGTAAGTCTGTCTTAAAAAATCCATCTTTCTTTTCGTACATTACGGGACACAGAGCCATAAATCATAACGTATGGGATGTCCCAAAGCAATGCATCTGAGGGGAGGAGACAACAAAAAATACTGCCATCTGACCCCAAAAAGGATTACATTGCTGCCTGCAGAACACTGGAGCCAAAGGCAGATTCCTCCTGGGTCCCAACATTCACTCGATAGAAACGAGGGAACGTATGCACTGACGACCAGGTCACAGCCTTGAAAATCTGAGCCATAGAGGCTTGATGGCGAAGTCCCCAGGAGGCACCTAGTACTCTGGTAGAATGTGCCTTTAAAGGAAAAGGTGGAACCTTCCCTACTAAACCATATGCCTGGGTAATAACCTGGCGAATGCAAAAATAAATCGTAGACTTAGATGCTGCCAACCCTTTTCTGGGCCATTCTGGCAGCAAAAACAAGCTCTTGGTCTTACAAATCCGAGCTGATTTCTCTAAGTAAAACTTAAGTGCACACATTACATCAAGAGAATGCAATAACCTTTCCTCCTCTGAGTGAGGATCTGGAAAAAAGGAAGGTAGTATAATGTCCTGTTTTAAATGAAAGTTGGACACCATCTTCTGCAAAAAACCTGGGTGTGTACGTAGAATCACCTTATCTTGAAATAACAACAAATAACATGAAATAGCAAGAATGGCTCTTTACAAGAAAGAGCTGCTAGTTCCAATACCCTTCTAGCTGAAGTTATTGCAATCAAATGACCAGTTTTCTGGTCAAAAGAACCAGGGGTCCTCGCCCCAGAGGCTCAAAATGCTGTTTTTGCAAAATTGCTGTAACAGATCCCCAATACTTGGACCAAGTATTTCTGTCTTAGGTCTCCAGAATCTCACGAAATGCAGTGACCTGGCCCCTCAATTCCCCCCAAACATCAGCCTAAGCTCGATGAAGGGTAAAACAAAAGACACTTTATTCAACAACTCACTTCCAATATATACAGTCTCATGTGTTTGATTTCATTATCATATGCAAATGTAATTGTATACAGAACATAGTTAACATACCTTGGCCATCTGGAAAGAGACAATAGGTGAATGAGACTGCAACATTATCATAATTAACTCAACAAGCAACAAGCCCCCAAAACAAGGCCGAATACGTATTCCTAGAAGTGTAAATACAAAACTACCTCTAGACAGATGAAAGTAGAAGACGTAGGCTTGTAGACTGCCTGTCTCCGTTTTAAAAATACCTTATGATAAGTGTCAATACACATCCCCACTGTATATAATGGCTGAGTTTAACGTCGTTAGCATCTCTTTTGTCTCTCGTGTGGAGAAGTCCTCTGCTGTAACAGGCAGCTTCAGGCCTGCAACATTGATCCTAGTCTCAGCGTCTGTATCTTGGGGTGACATGGATTTGAGTCCAAAGCAACTCCCATGGTCCTCCAGCATATACCCCCACACAGAGGTGCACTCCCCTACAAGCCAGGGCCCATAGTCCATGGGCAGGAGTCTGGCCTCCACACACCTCCAGTAGGCCGTGGCGAACGTCCCAGCAAATGGGCGTTCGTCACAACTGCCAATACCAAATTCAAGTCCCAAGGACACAATGGTGGCTTCACAGATGGAAGCAAATGTAACATTCATCGGGCGAAGGTCTGAAACAACAAACGGAAAGTGATCGTTTCCTGGAAGAAAACCAATTAGGCTGAAATCTGCCCCTTGATAGTGCTCAAGGCTAACTTCATATCTGCTTAAAGGAAAGCTAGAATTCTCCCGATGATATATTTGCCGGGATGCCAATTCATGGCTTCACACCAGGCAATGTAGGATTTCCAGACTCTATAATAAATGTTTCTAGAGACTGGTTTCCTAGCGTTTATCAGTGTATGAACTGCAGGGCCAGATACAACCCACTCCTGCAAAATTAAGGCTTCAATAGCCAAGCTGTCAAATTTAGAGACTGTACAGCAGGGTGGAATATCGGACCTTGAGAGAGTAGGTCTGGACGCAGTGGAAGGGACCAAGGCCTCGTCACTGCCAACCTCTGGATTTGTGCAAACCAAACCCTCCTCAGCCATGCAGGAGCTACCAGAGTTACTGGTTTCCCTACTAGCTGGATTCTGTGCAACAGAATTGGTATCAGCAGCACCAGAGGATAGGCATACATCAGGGAATACTCCTCCCAAGGATTTACCAAAACATCCACTCCGACTGCGAGTGGATCCCTGGTCCTGGACACAAATCTCTTCAACTTGTTGTTGAACCTGGATGCCAACAGATCTACGTCTGGGACCCCCCAGCGTAGGCAGATTGATTGAAAAATCTCCCCCGGAAACTCTTGTTGACGACTCAAAAAGTCTGCCTGCCAGTTCTCTATTCCCGGAATAAAAACTGCTGTCAGACATGGCACAAACTTCTCTGCCCAGGACAGGATGAAATCCACCACTTTCTGAGCTGATCAACTCTTTGTGCCTCCTTGATGGTTGATAAAAGTCACAGCCGTGGCATTGTCGGATTGTACCCTGACAGGGTGACCCCGAAACCTGGACATCCAGAATTTCAAAGCCCGACTGACTGCTCGGATTTCCAAAACGTTGATGGTGAGACTTTCCTCTACCCAAGACCATTTCCCCTGGACAGTAGCTTCCTCTAGAAACGCACCCCAGCCGGAGAGACTGGCTTCTGTAGTCACTATTTTGCGGGTCACTGGAAGAAAGGATATCCCCTTCTCCAGATTTCTGGTCAACAACCCCCAATTTAGACTCTGACGTACTCTTGGTACCAGAGACATGGACCAGTCCAGAGACTGAACCTTTCTGGTCCAGGTAGACAGAATGTTGTTTTGTAAGGGTCTGGCATGGAATTGTGCATAGGGAATTGCCTTGAATGCGGACACCATCTTCCCCAATAACCTCATGCAAAGATGTACAGAAGGATATCTCAGCCTTACTACGGACCGAACCTGATCCTTCAGGTTTGTGACCTTTCTTGCTGGCAATAATATTTTTGCCTGTGCTGTGTCCACAAGAAGACCCGGGTATTCCAGATACTGGACCAGCTGTAATGCTGACTTTACCAAGTTCAGTATCCAACCCAGATGTTCTAGGGACTGCACTGTCTGGGTGGACATTTTGGATTAGAGCCGAAGCCAAATAGATTGTCCAGATATCCTATTGTAGATATCCCTCAGGACCTTAGAACAGCCAATACTGGAGCTAGGATATTTGTAAAAACTCTTGGAGCTGTGGCTACCCCTGATTTGGGCAGAGCCACAAACTGAAAATGATGGTTCTCTATTGCAAGGCGTAAGGAATAGAGTTGAGCGGACACCTGGATGTCCGTGTTCGGCGGGTTCGGCCGAACTTGAAAAAAAAGTCCGGGTCTGTGTCCCGGACTTTTGCCGAACTTTTCCCAGACACCGAACCCCATTGAAGTCAATTCGGACCCGAACTTTCAGGCACTAAAATGGCTCTAAAACACCAAAGGAAAGGGCTAGAGTGCTGCAAATAGCAGCAAAACGTAGTTAAGAGCATGGCAAGTGCTCTGCAAACAAATGTGGATAGGGAAATAACTTAAAACAAAAAAAAAAACAGAAAAATAAAACAATGTTCTTCATCTCTGAAGGACGAGGCCCATATGGAGTAGGAGGGAGGTTGAGGTGGTGGTGGATGTGGCGGTGTCATAGGCGTGCGCACAGGGTGTGTCGGGTGTACCTGGGCACACCCTAATCACCTAGGGCACATTAGCATTATCGCTCTGTTTGCCAGTGAGGAGATGGGAAAGATCTCCCTCGGACCTGCTCTGCTCTATTTCACTTTGCCAGCAGGGAGAGTATTGTATCGGGGCCATGTACATGAAGGCAAACACATGCATGTGTATTTAAACTTTGGGGTGCACACCCTAATGCAATAGGCTGTGCACACCTATGGGCGGTGTAGGTGGAAGCAGCGGTGGAGGAGGACCAGGGCCGGATTAAGAGCATCATGGGCTTGGTGCTGAGGATTTTGAAGGGCCTCAAGGGCCGTGCCTTGGCATGCACCCAGAGGAGGAAGGGTGAAGCCATGCATGCCAAATTCAACATGGGATGCTGTCTCTGAAGCCCATAAACACATCCATGCATCGGCAACTGTCCCTCTGTGTCCAGCCTTCGTGCTGTGTGGGGAGGTTCTGAGGGAGCTGCCTGGGGAAGCGAGCATAGAAGCCAGACTTCTGTGTTTACAAGTGACAGAAGAGCGGTAACAGTGAATTTGGCCAACCCG
Source organism: Pelophylax lessonae (assembly GCF_965119305.1). NCBI lineage: Eukaryota > Metazoa > Chordata > Amphibia > Anura > Ranidae > Pelophylax > Pelophylax lessonae. Next base: position 405,731,917 of record NC_138768.1, on the reverse strand, counting down.
GGGCCTATATTAAGGTAGGGGCCTGGAGCTGCAGCTCCAATAGCCCCTATGTTAATCTGGCCCTGAGGAGGACGAGGTAGCCAACACTGCTTTTTTTCAGAAATTTTAAATGAGGGTACACCCCAAAAGAGTGAGAGAGCAAAAATAGAACAATGGCTGGGTAAGGTCGGTATCCATCGCTATTCTGCACAAGGTACGGAAAAGTCCCGTGGGATCCATGCCTGGTTCATTTTAATGAACGTGAGCTTGTCCACATTGTCTCTGGACAGGCGGCTGCGCTTGTCTGTGATAACGCCCCCAGCCGTGCTAAATACCCATTCAGATAATACACTGGCTGCAGGGCACACCAGCACCTCCAATTTGGAGACCCAGAAGTTGAAGGGGGCAGACCCGTCATTCACTACATGTAGGCGTGTGCACACATACTGCTCCACCATGTTGGTGAAATGCTGCCTCCTGCTAAGACGTTCCATATGAGCTGCTGGTGCTGCTGTTTGTTGTGGTGTGCTGACAAAGCTTTTCCACATTTCGGCCATGCTAACCCTGCCTTCTGAGGTGCTGGCGGTGCCCTGGTTGCGTTGGCGACCTCTTCCTCCTCCTCCTCTGCCTTGTGCTTCCACTGTGGCCCCGCTGTCAGGTGGAAGTGGGTGTGTCATGGCGCTCTTCTAATATCCCAAGATGGTACAAGGAATGTGGGTGGATGGGAGGGGGGGTTATGGGGCTGCGTGGGGGGGGGAACAAAGTTTGGTACTGTAGGGAAGCTATAGTCCGCGGCAGCCGGCTGAAGCATGGAGAAGCCCTGAGAGATGCAAGAAAGGAGAGAGCGGCGCCAGCTTAGTATAGTACAAGTTTATTTAACACTGTTAAAATTGGTGACTCACTGTCCGAGGTTGGGTGAGACCCCAAAAGGGTGTATATTGAATAGCGGAATAGGAAAAAGGATAAAAAACGGTGTATCTCACATGTACAAACACAGACTAGGCCCCGATTAAAATTTTTTGTACCCCAAAGGGAGGATGAGGAAGAGGAGTAGGAGGAGTTGGGAACAGGAGGCAATCCTTGGCGGTGGAAGGAGATGCGCCAAACAAATTTAAAAGGTGTATCTCACACGTACCGATACAGACTATGCCGTAATTTATTTTTTTACACTCCAAAAGGGTGTATATTGAATAGCGGAATAGGAAAAATTTTATAATACGGTGTATCTCACACGTACAAACACAGACTAGGCCTCGATTACAATTTTTTGTACCCTAAAGGCAGGATGAGGAAGAGGAGTAGGAGGAGTTGGGAACAGGAGGCAAACTGAAGCGCCCTGCAATCCTTGGCGGTAGAAGGAGATGCGCCAAACAAATTTAAAAAGGTGTATCTCACGTGTACCGATACAGACTATCCCGCAATTTAATTTTTTACACTCAAACAGGGTGTATATTGAATAGCGGAATAGGAAAAATTTTACAAAAAGGTGTATCTCACACGTACAAACACAAACTAGGCCCCGATTACAATTTTTTGTACCCTAAAGGCAGGATGAGGAAGAGGAGTAGGAGGAGTTGGGAACAGGAGGCAAACTGAAGCGCCCTGCAATCCTCGGCGGTAGAGATGCGCCAAACAAATTTAAAAAGGTGTATCTCACATGTACCGATACAGACTATCCCGCAATTTAATTTTTTACACTCAAACAGGGTGTATATTGAATAGCGGAATAAGAAAAATTTTACAAAACGGTGTATCTCAACTGTACAAACACAAACTAGGCCCCGATTACAATTTTTTGTACCATAAAGGCAGGATGAGGAAGAGGAGTAGGAGGAGTTGGGAACAGGAGGCAAACTGAAGCGCCCTGCAATCCTCTGCTGTAGAAGGAGATGCGCCAAACAAATTTAAAAAGGTGTATCTCACATGTACCGATACAGACTATCCCGCAATTTATTTTTTTTACACTCAAACAGGGTGTATATTGAATAGCGGAATAGGAGAAATTTTACAAAACGGTGTATCTCACACGTACAAACACAAACTAGGCCCCGATTACTATTTTTTGTACCCTAAAGGCAGGATGAGGAGTAGGAGGAGTTCGGAACAGGCAGGAGGCAGACTGAAGCACCCTCAAATCCTCGGCAGTATGAGATGCGCCCCAAAAATTGGAAAGGTGTATCTCACACGTACCGACACAGACTATCCCGCAATTTAATTGTTTATACCCAACGGTTTTGATTGAATAGCGGAATAGAAAATATGATATCAAAAGGTGTATGTATCTCACACGTACCAACAAAGACTATCCCGCAATTTAATTGTTTTTACCCAAAGGTGTAGATTGAATAGTAGAATAGAAAATATGATATCAAAAGGTGTATGTATCTCACACGTACCGACACAGACTATCCCGCAATTTAATTGTTTATACCCAAAGGTGTAGATTGAATAGCGGAATAGAAAATATTATCAAAAAAAAGGTGTATGTATCTCACAAGTACAGAACCAGACTAGGCCCCGATTACTATTTTTTGTACCCCCAAAGGCAGGATGAGGAGTAGGAGGAGTTCGGAACAGGCAGCACCCTCAAATCCTCGGCAGTATGAGATGCGCCCCAGAAATTGGAAAGGTGTATCTCACACGTACCGACACAGACTATCCCGCAATTTAATTGTTTTTACCCAAAGGTGTAGATTGAATAGCTGAATAGAAAATATGATATCAAAAGGTGTATGTATCTCACACGTACCGACACAGACTATCCCGCAATTTAATTGTTTATACCCAAAGGTTTTGATTGAATAGCGGAATAGAAAATATGATATCAAAAGGTGTATGTATCTCACACGTAGAGACCCAGACTAGGCCCAAATTACTATTTTTTGTACCCCCAAAGGCAGGATGAGGAGTAGGAGGAGTTCGGAACAGGCAGCACCCTCAAATCCTCGGCAGTATGAGATGCACCCCAAAAATTGGAAAGGTGTATCTCACACGTACCGACACAGACTATCCCGCAATTTAATTGTTTATACCCAAAGGTTTTGATTGAATAGCGGAATAGAAAATATGATATCAAAAGGTGTATGTATCTCACACGTACAGACCCAGACTAGGCACAAATTACTATTTTTTTGTACCCCCAAAGGCAGGATGAGGAGTAGGAGGAGTTCGGAACAGGCAGCACCCTCAAATCCTTGGAAGTATGAGATGCACCCCAAAAATTGGAAAGGTGTATCTCACACGTACCGACACAGACTATCCCGCAATTTAATTGTTTATACCCAAAGGTTTTTATTGAATAGCGGAATAGAAAATATTATCAAAAAAAAGGTGTATGTATCTCACACGTACAGAACCAGACTAGGCCCCAATTACTATTTTTTGTACCCCCAAAGGCAGGATGAGGAGTAGGAGGAGTTCGGAACAGGCAGCACCCTCAAATCCTCGGAAGTATGAGATGCACCCCAAAAATTGGAAAGGTGTATCTCACACGTACCGACACAGACTATCCCGCAATTTAATTGTTTATACCCAAAGGTTTTTATTGAATAGCGGAATAGAAAATATTATCAAAAAAAAGGTGTATGTATCTCACACGTACAGAACCAGACTAGGCCCAATTACTATATTTTGTACCCCCAAAGGCAGGATGAGGAGTAGGAGGAGTTCGGAACAGGCAGCACCCTCAAATCCTCGGAAGTATGAGATGCACCCCAAAAATTGGACAGGTGTATCTCACTCGTACCGACACAGACTATCCCGCAATTTAATTGTTTATACCCAAAGGTTTTTATTGAATAGCGGAATAGAAAATATTATCAAAAAAAAAGGTGTATGTATCTCACACGTACAGAACCAGACTAGGCCCCAATTACTATTTTTTGTACCCCCAAAGGCAGGATGAGGAGTAGGAGGAGTTCGGAACAGGCAGCACCCTCAAATCCTCGGAAGTATGAGATGCACCCCAAAAATTGGAAAGGTGTATCTCACACGTACCGACACAGACTATCCCGCAATTTAATTGTTTATACCAAAAGGTTTTGATTGAATAGCGGAATAGAAAATATGATATCAAAAGGTGTATGTATCTCACACGTACAGACCCAGACTAGGCCCAAATTACTATTTTTTGTACCCCCAAAGGCAGGATGAGGAGTAGGAGGAGTTCGGAACAGGCAGCACCCTCAAATCCTCGGAAGTATGAGATGCACCCCAAAAATTGGAAAGGTGTATCTCACACGTACCGACACAGACTATCCCGCAATTTAATTGTTTATACCCAAAGGTTTTTATTGATTAGCGGAATAGAAAATATGATATAAAATTGGTGTCATTTATCAATAGCACATGTGAACAGCAGTGTCTTATATCAGTCAGCTCTGCTGCAGGCTATGGAGGGAAAAAAAAATTCCCCTTTTAAGTTTGTAATTTTTAACTAGATTAGTACAGACTATGCCACAATTAAATTTTTTTAACCCAAGGGTGTATATTGAATAGTGGAATAGAAAAAAGTGTATAACTTTTGAAATCACTCAATAATAGCACATGTGAACACAGCAGTGTATTATCACAGTCAGCACAGCAGCACTGAAGGAAAAACGCTGCACACAGTGACTGATAAAAAAGACTTTTCTCCCTCCTCCTCAGTGGGCAAAAAAGATTGTTTTCACTGCACCCCACACACAGCAAAATCGATGTGGACCAGCTCTGCTGCAGGCTATGGAGGGAAAAAAAATTCCCCTTTTAAGTTTGTAATTTTTAACTAGATTAGTACAGACTATGCCACAATTTAATTTTTTTAACCCAAGGGTGTATATTGAATAGTGGAATAGAAAAAAGTGTATAACTTTTGAAATCACTCAATAATAGCACATGTGAACACAGCAGTGTATTATCACAGTCAGCACAGCAGCACTGAAGGAAAAAACGCTGCACACAGTGACTGATAAAAAAGACTTTTCTCCCTCCTCCTCAGTGGGCAAAAAAGATTGTGTTCACTGCACCCCACACACAGCAAAATCGATGTGGACCAGCTCTGCTGCAGGCTATGGAGGGAAAAAAAATTCCCCTTTTAAGTTTGTAATTTTTAACTAGATTAGTACAGACTATGCCACAATTTTATTTTTTTAACCCAAAGGTGTATATTGAATAGTGGAATAGAAAAAAGTGTATAACTTTTGAAATCACTCAATAATAGCACATGTGAACACAGCAGTGTATTATCACAGTCAGCACAGCAGCACTGAAGGAAAAACGCTGCACACAGTGACTGATAAAAACGACTTTTCTCCCTCCTCCTCAGTGGGCAAAAAGATTGTGTTCACTGCACCCCACACACAGCAAAATCGATGTGGACCACTGACACCTGCCTATCTCCAGCCTCTCCCTAAAAGGATTGATAAGATTGGTCACTGCAAACCCCCCCCCCCCCCACACAGCAAAATCGATTGTAGAACACTGACCCTAAAAATCAGCAGCCTCGCCCTAAAATGCCCTACAACTTGCCCTGCCTAAAACACTCCGACCTGTCCCTCAATTCTATTCGGACACAAATGATTTTTGCCTGTCTGTCGCTAATCAGCAGCCAGCACGTATGATGTGTGCTCTGTCCCTGAACTAGAGCATAATGACGAAGCGGCGCTCCGTCTCGAACTTATAAAGACTTGGTCACATGCTTCAGATGGCCAATCACAGCTACTAATACATTTGTAGGCATGGCTGGGATGGCTTAAGGCACACCAGTTAAACGCTTGTTGATTGGCTGTTGAAAGCCCGCCATGAAAAGCGCGCCAATGCATACAAAACCAGGAAATAAAATGACCGAACACGGATTTTTACCCGAACATACAGTAAAGTTTTCGGGTCCGTGCTCGGGTAACAAAAATCCAATTATTCGGTACGAACACGAATAATACAGTCCGTGTTCGCTCAACCCTAGTAAGGAATCTTTGATGAGCCAGGAATATAGGTACGTGAAGATATGCATCCTTGATGTCTATGGATGCCAGAAAGTACGAACATTCAGAAACTGGTTTAAAGCTTTGAGATCCTGAATAGTCTGATGAAGGAGCTGAGCTCTGAAACATGTAACCGCCCACCGCCCGCTCTATTGGACACCAGCCGCTGCGTCCACACCCTGCCTTCAGGAAATCTTATGCTGACCAGGCTGAGACACAGACGAAAGGACGCATCTACAGGAAGCGGATCACCGGATGCCCTCATTTCAACCACTCAGCACAGCGGATAGGAAGACTCCAGACAGATCTTTGCTATGCCCATGTCACATTTACCAAATGTAAGTGCTTTTATACTTTTAACCTAATAAATACTCAGAGCCTACTGCACTTAGAGGCACCTTGTCTTTTTATCTTTGTCAGAGAAAGAGAGTCTAAATCTATTCAGTCGGTCCACCGAGAAAGAAACAAACCAAGAAATGAACTCAGTATATGCCCAGCAAAATGTATTTGATTGAGTAGTGCATGATATAATGAAGAGAGCTTCTGACTCAGGATCCCAGAGGCAAATATAAACCTATACCAAAATCAAGGAGCAAGTCTATTCCTGCAATGTAGCCAACAAAAAAAAAAAACTAAGAAATCAAATCAATAAAAATGGTAGATTCAAATAGTTATTATTAGGACCATTCAAAGCAGGGCAGGATCTCACATTACCTGTATTTCACAAACCCAAGTGCGTTCCTTACTTGACAGGTAAGAAATGAAAGTGCCTGTGTACAAAGCAGATATATAAGGGAAAAGATCCACCCACCATGAGTCTAAACAGCCAAACAGAACATTAAAGCGTAATGGGTAACATCTGTTGCCTGATTCAGAGGAATTGATTGCCCCGTGCACTGTTACCTTGACAACCTCTGTCACATCCAGAGGCGGCGGTAGATGCAGAGGAACGGGCGGAAGTACTGAAAGAACAGACATCTGCTCCCCGGAAGGAGCAATGGAAGCCACCCAGCACCCACCCGAAGCGCGGGTGCGGGTGACAGGGGAAGTGGCCATGATGAAAAAGGGCAAGTGTAAGGAATATAGTGCACCGACACAGAAGTCCAGCAAATGCGAACATCAGCTGGGTAACAAAGGAGATGCCAGGTGGAACAAACGGCATCACCCTGAAGCCCCAACCCAAAGGAAGGAACTACATGTGCCGGATGAGATCTAATATTGCCCCGGCATAGGAAATGAGACCCCAACAAACCAGAGAAAGAACACAGCCAGAAAGATATCCAAATATGAAGAATTCTAAGATCTACAGAATAAGAGACATCACAAAACAACCAGAAAAAAAATACAAAACATCAACATTAATAATTCAACTGAATTCAACTGAACAAACCACCCTAAATCAGCTTGACCTTCCATAGGGTCACCATCAGCTACTTCTTCCACTTGCTCTGCCCAATCCTGAACTGACTCAGGGGGTGGCTCAGGTGAGGGAGATCTATCATGTTTCTTCCCTTGAGATGCTGCAATGATACCAGCAATCCTACCCTCAAGGCTGGCCAATGCCACAGCCAAATTGTCCTTAGTGACATAGGTTGCGGCAGAAGTACTAGGAGTAGCTACTATTCCTGACAACCGTAATGGCTCAGATTGGCAAGATGCCTCTAGGAGGAGTAGACACAGTGGAAACACGGCTAGGAGCTTCAAGGCCTAACGGTGATATCACAGTGCCTTTTCCGACTGTGAGCCCCCGGCCCTTTTTGGGGCAGACATTGCTTTAAAGCAAGACAAACTTGAGGTACTATCTTTAAGTGTACTCAAGGCTTGTGCCAAGCTTATACAGCCTAATGCACACAGCACTGATTATCCCAAGATACAGGACCTGTTTTTGCCAGTAACATACAACCACAGTGACTCACGCAACCCAGCTGCTGCTGCTCTGTGTCCCCTACAGCCTCTGACAGAGGCTAGTGTGTTGGAAACAGTTTCTTGCAGAATGCGCCTATTTATGCTGTATTGCACATGTGCGGCATGCTACGTGGCCTCCACGTGCACACCATTGCATAAGAATATGCTCTCCACACGTCGTATGTTTGTACTTAAAGGCAAAGATTCCCACACGCGCGTGAAGAGGCCTACGCCATAGACACGTGATCAAGACAGAGACGAACATGCGGACACTTCTGCACCAGGGCGAACACAACAACAACCATATGGGGTGAGAGCAGCTTAGGCTGAATTTTGTTTGACACAGCTGATACCTTTCAGGTAATCAGCTCAGGGAAAAACACAATGTTATAACAATAGGTAAAGAAATAATGATTTAAATCAAGCTTTGCAACAATCCCACAACTGCCTCAACAAGATGTAACTTGCAAGCATAACATCCATAGCCTCATGGAGGGATACATATGGCACATGGTCTCTGTTATCTTTTTAAAAGGAACAGTGCATAAAATATTTACAATTTGCAATTATGCCAGCAATTTTTACCTTCAAGGTTTGCTGGATAAGTAAATATTTTAAATTAGACTCACCAGTCCAGCCACGGGATTCTGCTTGAAACAGAAATCCAATCTTCACCCATCATGGTGAGCTTTGTCTTGGCGACCTTTGTCTTGGTGACCTTCAAGGACTTGGTCCCCTTATTTTATTTTTTTTCCAAAATATCTTTATTGAGGATTAACATAAAGAGAAACTTACATACAGCAAATTCAAAGTAACATCAGTGTTAACGAGTACTATGAGGTTTCAATCACATTCTAACATCGAGAACATTGTATGAATCCAAAAACAATAACAATAAGTGATGTGACATGGTTTAAGAGAATACTCTAGTTCTTATTAGATAGCATTGAAAATTGAGAAATGTAGGGAATAAGTCTACCCAAGAGAGTGTCCTTAAATCTTGAGGGGGTCAAAAACAAGTATTACATAGCAAAGATAACAGGGGTCCCCTTATTTTAAAGAGGCCATGGCCTTGGACCTGTAGGGCACCCTGCATGGAGCACCTTTGGGGTTTGGTATTCCAAGGTTCCTGATCCCAGTGTCCAGTGCCTAAAATTGACAGCATTAGAGGTAAAATCTCGTATGTTCTTACCGAGGCTCAGGTACCATCTTTTTAGTCCATTGACTGTTTGGGATGGATCTGATAGCTAACCCCTTAGATTCCATGATCTTTGATCGGTGTAAACAGTATATCTTCTGTCTTCATTTGAAGAAAAATAAGAAAAATGTGGAGAGACTCTCCACAGTGACCATCACCTTTAGACACTGGCGGTACTTCCTGTGTGGGAGGGGTGTATCCATTCTGATTGGTTGTCAGTGTCCTTCACCTAAAGGTGGCTATATAACTCATAAGTTATGCTTTATGGCTCTTTGTCCCGTAATGTATGAAAATAAATATATAAATATACTGTATATATGTGTATACATATAATTATGCTTTTAATCAACAATTAGTATTAGCATATTTTTTTTTATCCTTTATTCCTTTATTTTTTTATGTATATACACTATATTACCAAAAGTATTGGGACGCCTGCCTTTACACGGACATGATCTTTAATAACATCCCAGTCTTAGTCCGTAGGATGCAATATTGAGTTGCAGCTATAACAGCTTCAACTCTTCTGGAAAGGCTGTCCACAAGGTTTAGAAGTGTGTCTATGGGAATGTTTGACCATTCTTCCAGAAGAGCATTTTTGAGGTCAGACCAGTCAACTTCCTCCACCCAAACAAACTGATCCATGTCTTTATGGACTTTGTTTGTGCACTGGTGTATAGTCATGTTGGAACAGGATGGGGCCATCTCCAAACTGTTCCTACAAAGTTGGAAGCATGAAATTGTCAAAAATGTATTGGTATGCTCACACTTTAAGAGTTCCCTTTACTAGAACTAAGGGGCCAAGCTCAACCCCTGAAAAACAACCCCACAGTATAATCCCCCCTCCACCAAATTATTTGGACCAGTGCACAAAACAAGGTCCATAAAGACATGGATGAGCGAGTTTGGGGTGGAGGAACTTGACTGGCCTGCACAGAGTCCTGACCTGAACCCGACAGAACACCTTTGGGATGAATATGTGTATAGACTGCGAGCCAGGCCTTCTGGTTCAACATCAGTACCGGACCTCACAAATGTGCTTCTGGAAGAATGGTCAAACATTCCCATAGAAACACGCCTAAACCTTGTAGACAGCCTTTCTAGAAGAGTTGAAGTTGTTATAGCTGCAGAGGGTGGGCCAACTCAATATTGAACCCTACGGACTAAGACTGGGATGCCATTAAAGTTCATGTAGGTGTAAAGGCAGGTGTCCCAATACTTTTGGTAAAATAGTGTAAGTATATTTTTTTTGCATTTATTCTTATGAATTTTTAGTATACATTGGACATTTGAATGAATTTTAAACCACTTAGACTTGTCTGATATGTTATTTTAGGTACTAAATTTCTTAGGAATTATTTAAGCACTGCTTTAATTAGGCATTAGGGGTTAGGTATACTGTATTTGTTATGTATGGTTGCTTTTATACCATCCCTGTGTCATGTAATGAGACCCTGTAGCAAGCACGTGAAGGGTTAATTCACCGAAGCTAGCTTTGACTACCTAAAGGCTGACGTAATGACAAAGGAAGGACCTGAAGAAGGAGACAATGCCCTCTGAAATGCATTGTCCTGGCAACTCCTTTGTGTATCCCATTAGCTGCTGGCCCACTGACTCACATGATGAAGATGATGATGGTGGCTCTCAGGATCATACCGCTGGGCAGTCTCTGTACATGCAGCTTGTTGGCAGCTGCAATCTGATCTGAACACCTAGCCCTTTGCTGTCTTTGCTGACAGCCTGGTACAGAACACTCACTGTTGAGGGAGACTTGTTAAAGAATCACAAAGCTTGCATCTGCTCATGATTGCGAGTGTATTGATTTTACTATTTTTATTTAACTTTAATAAAAGGTTTTGCACCAGAGCCTGTGTGCTCTCTTTCTCTTTTGTGTTTTAACAAACAAACAAACTATTTTTTTGATAAACAAACCAACCAGTAGTCTTAGAGTCGGTTCACACTAAGGCGACACGACTTCTTACTACTTCGGGGGCGACTTGTGCATTACCATGCACCATGACTTCGGAGCGACTTGCAGGGACTTCACATAATGGAGGTCTATGCAAGTCGCTCCGAGGTCGCCCCGAAGTAGTACAGGACCCTTTTTCTAAGTCGGAGCGACTTGTGTCACTCCTATTAGAATGGGTCCTGTAGCGGTCAGTGGACCGCGAGGGAGCGCGACTTGTCAGGCTGACAAGTCGCCTGACAAGTCGCGGCAGTGTGGACCGGCTCTTATGCTGGCCATACACTAGCTGAAAAATCATTTGAAAATCTGTCATTTGGTCCGTTCATTCATTTTTCGTGCAGTTAATGGGCACAAATAGAAAATTGCTTTGAACTTTTTAGAGCTGAAAAATTGAAGGAACAGTTTGGAAAATTCTGCCGAACGAACAGTAAATTGAAAGGTTAATGTGTTTCTCGCCCGAACTTTTTGCACTAGGCATATGTGACAAAATTAACAAATAACTGATTCATTTATGTCCATTGAACAATTTATTGTTCAAAACTTGGTCATTACATGATGGCACGAATGTCTGCTCTCACGGCCGAGTGTTCATTTTTCAAAAATGAGTTTGAGCGATTTTTCGTGGTGTATGGCCAGCATTAGGCTCCATTCACCCCTGAGCATATCGTTTTCAGGTGGTTTTTTTTTGGCCTTTTTCATGCGCTTTTTCTGGGCTTTTTTTAGGTGTTTTTTAGGCGTTTTTTGCAGGTGTTTGGAGGCAGGCATTGAAATCTAACAAAAACAATTGTAATCTGCCAAAAAATAAGCTCATGTACTTTTTTGAGCTTCAGGCGACAAAAAGCTCATATGTGAACAGGGGCCATTGAAATTAATGGGATTTTGCTTGTTGGGCATTTTGAGACTTCAGAGATGAGCGTTTTATGAGCTGAAATACATTCAGGTGTGAACAGGGCCTTAGGCTCCATTCACATATGAGCGTATCGTTTTCAGGTGTTTTTTGGGCATTTTCCAGGCATCTTTTTGGGTGTTTTTTAGGCGTTTTTTCAGGTGTTTTTCAGACGTTTTTTCAGTCGTTTTTGGCAGGTGTTTAGAGGCAGGCATTGATATCTAACAAAAACGCTTGTAATCTGCCAAAAAAGAAGCTCATGTACTTTTTTGAGCTTCAGGCATTTTGCTTCCGGCGACAAAATACTGAAATGTGAACAAGGGCCATTGAAATGAATGAGATTTTGCTTGTTGGGCGTTTTGAGACTTCAGAGACGAGTGTTTTACGAGCTGAAAAATGCTCAGATGTGAACAGGGTCTAAATGTCCAAAAGCACCAGAAATAGCATGAGGAAACATGGTAATGGTAGCATATAGTTAGAAGTTTACACACATTTTTGCATATACAAGTTGTACCAATTTTGAAGCTTTATGGCAAATCATATCAACATACAAGATAGGTCAAGAATGTTCAACCAAAATTTTGCTGATCCTCCCAATAGGTACGTTATTTTTCTACCTCTTATAAATAATACCGATCAGAAAAAGGAAAATAAATACACTGTCTGATATTAAATTCAAAAATGTAAATCTCTGTCACAGTGTAAAATAATCCACATTAACATACAAGCAACATTCATATCAAAAGTGGAAAAAAAATATTCAATGTGTGCAAATCAACGTTTCTATATGCATACTGTATATAAATGACTGTGCATAAAAGAAAAAAATTCATAGTGCTCCCACATGTTATTAAACTTAATGCCACACAGGGGAGGACTGGGCCAGGGGGCAGGGGGGCAATTGCCCCCCGGGCCACTCTAATGCCCCATAAAAAAGGCTGCACGGCTTCTGCCACAGACATGCCTAAAGAATGCCTGGTGAAGAAAAGTAAAGGATCCTCCGCTGACCTACTAAGTGCAGGATAAAGACAAGGACAGAGTGCAGGCCTCCCCCCAGCATGGATGGTGTAAACTGTGTCTGAGCAGAGGCCAGTTCCATGCACCACTGGAGACTCTCCTCCCCCAGCAAGCCCAGATCAAGCTGTCCCAGCTCCCCCAACCGCCTCCTGCTGGCCAGGTATGGAACCCGGAGTAGAGAGTACCTGGAGTGGACCTTCAGCCTTGAATGGGGGTCAGGAGGAGACTGGGAAGAGGAATAGTGGGAGTGGGGCTGATTCGCTGCACCATGGGCTTCTGGTTTGTACTTGCTCCCTGGGCCGAAGGTTGCCAGTCAGCCCCTGATGCCACATGATATAAATCAAAACAAAGTTTATATGAAAACTTGTTCTTGAAACAAATGGCAAAAACGTTTCCCCTTACAAGATCAAGCACACTATACATGTGTTTCAAGAACAAGTTTTTATATGAACTTTATTTTGATTTATATCATGTGGTATTAACTTTATTAAACACGCGGGAGCACTATGCAAATTAAATTGTTGCTTGTATATACTGTAATTTTGAATTATTTTACACTGTGCTAGAGGTTTATGTTTTTGAGTTTAATTTCAGACGGCACATTTTTTTTTCCTTGTTCTGATTGGTTGTGTTTTATCCTGTATTCAGGGTTGACATAATTGCAGCAGTTTGCATAGACGTTAACTAGCGCAAGGCTTTACTTTTTATATACGTTACACGTGTCAAACATAAGGCCCGTGGGCCAAATGCGGCCCCCCAGGCCATTTCATGTGGCCCTTGCACCTCTCCTGCAGCTGCGGCACCCCCCTTGTCTCTGCCCCACCTTGTCTCAGTAGTCGACAGCAGAGAGGGCAGAACTCCTTTGCCAGATCCCGCACTCCTCTGTGCAGCTGCAGAAAGGCTTGTCTTTGCCCCCCCCCCTTCTGAGCAGTCCATTGCAGAGAGGGGGCAGAACTCCTCCTACAGATCCTGCACCGCTCTGTGCAGCCGCAAAACCACCTTGCCTTTACCTCCCCTGGTCTCAGCATTTAGCAGACTCTGGAAGCTGACTCCAGCCCTCCTCTGGTTCTCCTCCAGACCCTGTACTTTCTTCTTCCCAGATCTACCCACATCTTCTTCCTAGCAGCAGCACAAGGTAAGGGGGTGAATTGTAATGTAAGGAAGGGTGGGTGGCTCTTGACTTCTGATGGTGGTGGGGGGCTATTGACATCTCATGTAAGGGTTTAAGGGGACGTGGGGTGCTCTGGACATTTAATCGTACAGATATAAACGGCCCTTTGAGGGCAACTTTAATGCTGATGAAAATTAGTTTGACACCCCTGATATATGTCTTCTAAATGACAAGGCTGTCCAGCAAAGGTAATAGTTACAGGGGTTGAGACAAATCATATTGCACTGCTGGAGTGCTTTCAACATTTATTATGTAAATATGCAAAATAAACATGGATAGTTACATACCTGAATTTTGGATTTTTTCAAATATCATATTCATTTTTATTTTATCTTAAATTTCTCTGCTGAATGTGTGGCTAGATTAGAAAACAGACAAGAACACTATCTTGCTTTTTCTAGAAAAGGTTGCAATGAGCAATGCAGGCATTTTTCATTCCTATATTGTTTTTAAACTGCCTTGCTAAGCACAGGTTTCCAGATCTAGCCCCAGAATGAGAAGAAACTAAAATACCATATTGTAATATATGTATTGTTTCCTGATGGCTATAGCTGAAAAATCTATATAAGACAAACATATTTGGAATTGCTCTGCAGAAAAAATGACACATTCAAAACTGATATTTCACGGCGGCGCGAAACTGGACGGTCGCATGTAACAGACGCTCCGAGCTCGGCTGAGCCTTCTCATCACTCCCCGGGGCTTTTAGACGTGGAATTTTTTTCTCCTGTTTGCCTGATCACCCCCGCGGGACCTTACAGTGTATGCCTACCCCCAAGAGCCGCAAGAAAAAGCCTGTACAGCGGTCCCTGATGACTTACCTTCTCCGTGTCAGGGAGCAGACAATGGCCCAAAATGGCGCCCGCAGGCCTCGGCTGAAGCTGCGGAGAAAACTGCCTCCTCTCCTGTCTCCTCGGATCGCAGTGAGTACACACCGCAATTGACTAAGGCAGACCTGGAGGACAGCCTCTCCATGATGTACGATGAGATCGCCAGGAAATTCCAGGCTGAACTCCATAAATCGACTAACATGCTCACTGCTGAAATTGCTGCATTGGGAGGCAGGACCGACATGTTAGAGACCAAACATGACAAACTGGTTCTGGCTCATGCGGATCTCCGTAAGGAGCACAAGACTCTATCTGACACGGTTGTCCAGCTCCAATCCCACCTGGAAGACCTGGACAACTGCAACAGGCGTAATAACCTTTGGGTTCGGGGGGTACCAGAGACCACCTTGGATCTGGCTGCGGCGATGCAGAAGATATTTTGGCTCCCTCCTCCCTGATCATCCTGCCTCGTCCTTTGCGTGCGTCACGCCTGATAAGCCCCCACGGGATATTGTGATGTGCCTTAAGGACTATGTGGTGAAGGAGGACATATTTAGGGCTGCACGCAACTCGCCTCATATCCAACTAGAGGGGGATACTATCCAAATCTATCCTAACATCTCCCCGACGACATTGGATAAAAGGAGGAAAATGAAAGAGGCCCCCTCGGTGCTCCAGTCTGCCAGGATCCGGTATAGATGGGGATTTACATTCAAACTTACAGTACCCCACAATGACTCCACTTATACGATGTTCAACGTTATGGAAGGAAAAGATCTCCTGGTGAAGCTAGGACTGATGGAACCCCAGAATAACCCTGGCCTCCCGTCCACCCCTCGCCCTTCTGCAATTTGGGCGACGCCATCGCCGCCGAGAGACTGCAGGAACAGGCCCCGGTCCAGGGATCGTGCCGTCTAGTCGCTCTCACTGCAGTTGTCTACAGGGACTGAACTCACCCTAGTTGGCACCCCCTTTGATCGCTTTCCTTTTACTTTTTAATTTTGCTGCACCGAACAGAGGGGGGGGGGGGTGGGAGGGGCCCCACGGTCCCCTTTGTGTTTTCTTTTCTATATCTGTATTTTGTGGCCATTTTTTTTTCTTTTTTTGGGTTTTATTCTTGTTGATTTTTTTTTTTTTCGGGGGGCTATACAGAAGGCTCTCTGTGCCGTCTGTTTGTTTCCACCACTCTACAGCACTTGTTGTGGTTTTCGCAATTTCCCTGCATGATATTTGCAGCAGGGAAGGCTGTGGAACACTGCTTGATGCTGCAGGATCGGTACATCTCCCAAAGAGTGTAGGACCGTTTAGTCCTTAGTTGACTTTCTTTTGGAACCGGGGGCCTTTCCCTGAAGTTCCCCAGTGGCTACATCTTGCAGGAAATTTGGTTTCTCTTGCCCTTTTTGGGGGCTGGACTTTCAGGTCTCCTGTTTCTTTGTTGTTCTTTTTTGTTTTTATTTTAAGTCTTTCTTTTTTTTTGTGTTTCTCCTTGTTTATAGACCACCGAGTGCTGATTGGGCTCCAGAATTGGGACCCCCGGGTTACTCCCAGCCTGTTTGTATACATTACCGTTTTTCATCTCCCTTTGTGTGGACAGTTCTCTCTAGACACCTGTGTGACATTCTCCTGCTCTACGTCTAGGTATGGGGTTACGTATACTCTCGCATAATGTGAGGGGTTTTAACTCCCCTCAGAAGAGGCGGAAAGCGTTCCGCTCCTATAAACACCTAGGTGCGGACGTTATTATGCTCAACCTGGTGGCACATTCCACTCTGGACAGGAGTCGAACGGTGAGCATGGCCAATGCCTTTCCTAGATCGTTAAATAAATCACTGACAGACTTTCAACTGCTGGATACGTGGCGGGCCCTGAATGTGGGGGTGAGGGAGTATACCCACTACTCACACCCACATGACAGCTATGCCAGGTTGGATTATGTATTCAGCACTCTGATTCTTTTGGCTAATTCCTCCTCGGCCAGTATTCATATCTGCCCATGGTCTGACCATCATATTGTGTCATTTACTACAGATCACGTTGGTCTCCCATTCTCTGCATCCAACTGGAGAATGAATGACTCCATCTTTTCTGATCTGGAGACATTCACCGCAGTTGCTGGACACCTTCGTGAATATTTTGCCTTCAACGATAATGACGAAGTGTCTCCGCCTATGGTGTGGGCCGCCCATAAGGCAGTCATGTGGGGTAAGTTGATTGATTTGGCCACCTAGGCCAAGCGTAGGAGGATGGCGGATGTCCACTCTTTGACCGCTGACTTACATAAGCTGTACCACTTACATGGCCAATCGCATTCCCCTGATGTTCTTCATCAGATTTCTCAAAAGAAAGTAGCCCTTGACTCTATTCTGTCAACAGCCACTGAAAAATCACTAAAATGGGCCAAGGCCAGGTTCCTCCTGCATGGTAACTCTGCCTCGGCCATGTTCACCAGGAAGCTTCACCAATCCCTCCAGCCAGCGCATGTGTACAAGGTAAGAGACAAAGGGGGCAGATTGGTTTCACACCCCAAGGAGGTGTTAGATGTTTTTTCCCGTTTTTATCAGAAATTGCTTTCCCCACCGGAAACTGATACCTCCGACGTATCCTATTCCTGGTTGAATGGTATGGGGATACCTGTCTTGCCTGAGGAGCAGCTCGGTAGTCTGAATGCCCCATGCACGGATGAGGAAGTGGCGGCGGTAGTTAAGTCCCTTAAGCCGTCAAAGGCCCCAGGCCCGGACGGCTTCACGTCCACTTTTTATAAGAAATTTTCTGACTTTTTATCCCCCAAATTGGCACGGGTTTTTAATTTTATTTTACAGGGTAATTCGCTTCCCCCAGACATGCTTTATGCCAACATGACCTTAATCCCTAAACCCAATAAGGATCACTCCCTTCCCCAAAATTATCGGCCTATTTCTGTCCTTAATAATGACCTTAAGATCTTTGGCCGCCTGTTGGCAGCCCGTTTAGCACCCATCATCTCCTCCCTAGTGGCCCCGGAGCAGACGGGTTTTATCCCTTCCAGACAAATCACAGATAACATTCGCCTGGCCTTTGATATCATTCAGGACGCTGATCTTTTTCGCCGCAAGGTATTGATATTAGGGCTCGACATTCATAAGGCGTTCGATAATGTGCTCTGGCCTTATCTGGATGTAATTTTAGCCAAATTCGGTTTCCAGGGGACTTTTGTGCATGGCTTTAAGGCCCTGTATCGGGATACCCAGACTAAAATAAAGCTGCCGGGCTGCTCCTCTGACTTTTTTCCTTTGGGTAGGGGCACCAGACTGGGGTGCCCCCTTTTACCATTAATTTTTGCTTTGGAAATTGAGCCCCTAGCTCGGGCTATCTGCAGTAGCTCGGAGATCAGGGGTATCTGAAGGGTTCGGAGGAGTACAGGATCAGCCTCTATGCTTATGATGTGTTGGTGTTCCTCCCGGACCCTTTGGTGTCTCTTCCCAACCTAGTGCAGATCTTACGGGACTTTGAGAGGGTCTCGGGCTTAAGTATTAACCTATCCAAATGCTCAGCCCTTTCTGTTAACATACCACAGGAGTCTATGAATCATATCACGACCTCCTTTGGCTTTAAAGTATCGTCACAGTCCTTGCAGTATTTAGGGGTACGTCTTGCTCCATCTTTGTTAGCCATGTATAACATTAACTACCCCCCCAGGCTTTTACTAAGGTGAGACAATGGTTATCCCTATGGCACTCCTTCTCGATCCCTTTTATGGGAAGGGTGGTAGCAGTTAAAATGTCTATATTACCTAAACTTTTATACTTCTTCCGGGCTCTGCCGGTTGCCCTCCCGAGGAGGGTTGTGGAGGACATTCCGAGGGAGGTGAACAGATTCATTTGGAGGGGTAAGCGGTCCAGGTGTGGGAAGCCCACTGTTTATAGGCCCCTTTCTCAGGGAAGTCTGGGTGTTCCTAACCTGTGGCATTATTACTTGGCTACCAGACTGGCTCAGACGGCACAGTGACATGCTGAAGCCCGCTGCCACCTTGGCAGCGTTTTGAGAGTGAGTCTGTTGGCCAACCTTCAGGGTCTGCTTTGGTCATCCATGACCTATCCTAGGGACCTCAAACAGCTTAATAGCATTGTGTGGCGCGCCTTGAAGCTCTGGTCCACCTACCGGGAAAGGTTTCAATTGCACTCCACTAGGCCTCCATTGTTGTCTTTTATGGGTAATAGGAGTTTTGAGCTGGCGTTCACGTCTTCTGACACCTACAGTTGGTGGGAACTACACTCCTTGACCACCCTCCATGCTTTGTTTCGAGGAACCTCCTTCTACTCATTTGAAGGTCTTAAGACTCGCTATCGTATCCCTGACTCTGAATTTTACAAATACCTTCAGATCAGACATTTCTACGGCTCCCTGGGTCCTCTGACGGGCCCTCTGGAAACCTCCCTTTTTGAGTCTATTTGCCGTAACTCTTCCAGAAACAGGGGGGTGATCTCGAGACTCTATAGTTACCTCAATGGCTTACACTTGCCAGACAAGTCTCGAGCCATGCTTGCGTGGGAGGCTGATCTCGGGGTGGAGCTGTCAGTTGAGACGTGGTCGTCTATGCTTCAGAATATGCACAAATGTTCTAAATCTATGTCAGTGAAGGATACAGTGGTGAAGCTCCACACCAGGTGGTACTTTACCCAGGACAGGGTCCATAGATTTTATCCGGGTGTCTCCGACCGCTGCTTTCGTGGCTGTGATGCGCCGGGTACTATACTTCATACCTTTTGGGAGTGTGGCCGTTTGTCTGCAGTATGGGACAGAGTTTCGGATATGATTTCTCAAATGCTAGACTCGAGAGTCTCTGTTACCCCTCAAATGTTCTTATTGTTTGCTAAAATCCCAGGTGCTCCTGCACCCACGCAGAGATTGGCGCACACACTCTGTTGCTCGGTGCTATGGACTATAGCCCTTAACTGGCGATCGGAGACGGTCCCTTGGACCCAGGTACTGTCAAGAAGGCGATCAGAAGTATGGAAAGGGTTTATCATACTTTGTATGATACTATGCATGTGTTTCATAAAAAATGGGAGAATTGGTTTACGGGCTGATTGGGTCTTTGGTTTTCTTGCCCTATCTCAGCACTCAGTGGTTTATCTGGTTGTTTTAACCTTATGGTTATACCTCATTTCTCAGGATTGTGTAGATTTTGCTGTTATTGTTTGTCTCTCGAAGTATGCCGTTATCCAATGTAGTTGTAATCTGCGCTGGATTCTTCTATACCATAACATAGTAGAAGCACTGCCACTTTACATGCCTTTTCTTTTTTTTGCAGTTAAGATTTTGCACTGATTTACCTATGTTCTCTGTGATCCTTTGGTTACATCTGCTTGTGATACTATCGTAACTGTACTTTTCTAATTTTTCATGTTTTGATTTTGTTCTTGGTTTTACTTGTTCTTAAAACCCAATAAAAATGTTTGTATTAAAACTGATATTTCACCTTCTTGACAGTATTGTACAGCTGAAGAACCTGTACCGATAAACAACATCCTATGATATATGCATCTGTTGTATGCAGAATGCTAACTAATTAGACAATAAAAGTTCAACTTCCTATTATATACTGTATATATTTCTGTTTTATGCAGAATGCAACTAAATTGCATGATGGCTAGCACAGTGGCTAAGTGGTTAGCACTTCCACCTAGCAGCACTAGGGCTGTTGGTTTGAATCCCAACCACAGCACTACCTGTACAGAGTTTGCATGTTCTGCTTGTGTTTGCTTTCTTTGGGAAATCTGGTTTACTCCCACACTCCAAAGACATACTGATAGGTTAATTGTTTCCTGTCTAAATTAGCCCTAGTACTGTATGTGTATGTATGAATGTGAGTTAGGGACTTTAGATTGCAAGCTCCTTCAGGGGACTTATGTAAATGTATAATATATTATATATCTATAGATATATATATCGATAGATATAGATACAGATATCTATATCTATGTCTATATATATATATATATATATATATATATATATATATATATATACATACATGCAGTATAGCACTGCATAGATTGATGGTGCTGTATAAGCACCTGTAATGAATAAATAGTACATGGAACAAAGGGCGCTTCTGTTTAGAAAATCAATCCTCAACAGGGGGGGAAAAGAGGTGGATGGACTTCCAAAATTGTGCGGGAATACCATGCTGAAACAGGGGGTAGCTATTCTGGATTGGTAGAAGTAACTCCAATTATTAATGCAGGGAACAAAAAAGGAAGGCACCTCTAAGTGCAGCTGATAATCCTTTTTTTTTTGCACAAAAAGATAAAACACTTACAGGATGAACAGACATAAGCGTTATTATTAGGCTTGTTTATAGCTTCCAAGCCTATAGGCATCCATAGTCAGTCTGTCATTTTTTAGTCATCAATTTTGTATTATTTAGTATACATTAATTTAGGTAAATACATATATAAATATATGACTTTCTTGGTCAATATATTACTACTTTATGTAACATTCAAACATCTTTTAGGAAACAGTGGACTTATGGAGATCCTGCACAGAAATCAAACTGTTTCCTTCCCTATCCCCCTTCTGCCTTCTCTCTTTTATTTATTACTATTTTTTGATATATACAATGCCTTGCGAAAGTATTCGCCCCCCTTGAACTTTGCGACCTTTTGCCACATTTCAGGCTTCAAATATAAAGATATAAAACTGTAATTTTTTGTGAAGAATCAACAACAAGTGGGACACAATCATGAAGTTGAATGAAATTTATTGGATATTTCAAAGTTTTTTAACAAATAAAAAACTGAAAAATTGGGCGTGCAAAATTATTCAGCCCCTTTACTTTCAGTGCAGCAAACTCTCTCCAGACGTTCAGTGAGGATCTCTCAATGATCCAATGTTGACCTAAATGACTAATAATGATAAATAGAATCCACCTGTGTGTAATCAAGTCTCCGTATAAATGCACCTGCACTGTGATAGTCCCAGAGGTCAGTTTAAAGCGCAGAGAGCATCATGAAGAACAAGGAACACACCAGGCAGGTCAGAGATACTGTTGTGGAGAAGTTTAAAGCCGGATTTGGATACAAAAAGATTTCCCAAGCTTTAAACATCCCAAGGAGCACTGTGCAAGCGATAATATTGAAATGGAAGGAGTATCAGACCACTGCAAATCTACGAAGACCTGGCCGTCCCTCTAAACTTTCAGCTCATACAAAGAGAAGACTGATCAGAGATGCAGCCAAGAGGCCCATGATCACTCTAAATGAACTGCAGAGATCTACAGCTGAGGTGGGAGACTCTGTCCATAGGACAACAATCAGTCGTATACTGCACAAATCTGGCCTTTATGGAAGAGTGGCAAGAAGAAAGCCATTTCTTAAAGATATCCATAAAAAGTGTAGTTTAAAGTTTGCTGCAAGCCACCTGGGAAACACACCAAACATGTGGAAGAAGGTGCTCTGGTCAGACGAAACCAAAATCAAACTTTTTGGCAACAATGCAAAACGTTATGTTTGGCGTAAAAGCAACACAGCTCATCACCCTGAACACACCATCCCCACTGTCAAACATGATGGTGGCAGCATCATGGTTTGGGCCTGCTTTTCTTCAGCAGGGACAGGGAAGATGGTTAAAATTGATGGGAAGATGGATGGAGCCAAATACAGGACAATTCTGGAAGAAAACCTGATGGAGTCTGCAAAAGACCTGAGACTGGGACGGAGATTTGTCTTCCAACAAGACAATGATCCAAAACATAAAGCAAAATCTACAATGGAATGGTTCACAAACAAGACTATGTCCCTACAAGAAGAAAAGGGGGTTTAAATGTGCCTCTACGAACAGTCAAAGTATGCACATGTTCTTGTAACATAGCAACAGTACACAAATGTTAATTTTTTTTTTTTTTTTAAAAATTCATAAATCTTTATTAATACATAGTAAAAACAAAAAGTATATCACTCTAATAGATAAAGCAGTCAATACATAGTGACAGGATTAGTACAAATACAGATAGAAAATGCTGGAGCTACGCGTTTCGCATTATGCGCTTCCTCAGGGTCCAGCAAAGGGGAGTATGTAAACAGAGATTCAGTCTTTAATAATCTAAAGGTACATAAAACAGTTATTAGATTTGTGAATTTACATATATGTCTTATAACATTTTTGTTATTCTCAGTTTGTTATTTGCAGCTATCAATTGTATGTTACTTACACTATTATCTTAACCTTGAACACATCAGTTTTACTCTAATTATTTAACAATTATATAAATAGATCAAAAGATAGATTTTCCATAAATATAGCTGGTTAGTATATTGGTTCCTATGTTTATAGATTCCTTTAGATAAAAGGGAGGGAGAGAAAAGCCATTTCTGTTTGACAAACTCTTTTATGCTTTGCTTGTCAGAAGGACAAGAAACTAAATCCCACACACTGAACAGAGAGAGTAGAAAGGGGTGGGGAAGAGGAGAAAGAGAAGAGGGATGAATATGAGAGAACAGTGATCAAAAAGGGGAGAGGGGGGGGGGAAAAACTGTAGAGTGTGAATTACCACGTAGCCCACAGGGGGGGCAGTGATAAGGATAGGCTAGTTCACCCGAGTATAATGGCTCAGGGGACAGTCCATCCATAGAAGAGGCATAGAGGAGACCAAAAAAGATAAATGGTATATATAAAGAGGTATATTCACTTTATTATAAACTAAAGAAATGACATACTAAGGTATTAAATTATCTTACCCCAATTTAGACGTCACAGTGAATAGAGTTGAATATACTTGTTTAATTTAAAATCATGTTGTATGAAAGGGGGAACCAGAGCCCCTAAAATCAGCAGGAAGAAAAAAATGAATTTATATATATGTATAGTTAATCCTTATTAGATTATTTTAATAAGGGGGATGGTGATTTGTAAGAATAGGTACTTACCAGGGACTCATTCTCTAAAATTTGTGTATTAGGTGGTGTAAACGTCAAACAAGACGTGCATATATTTAAGTAGAGAGGGGGTTAGACATTGGAATCCCCTACAAAGGTGTGCACCAATATTAAGTGAGAACGGGTTAAATAGAAAGTCCCCTTTGAAAGTTGGGGATCAGTGTGGTGCTGGAAGTATAAAAACTAAGTATGAAAGAGTCACTGGGTGCTTTAGACAGATTGGATCCAGCCCCGAATCTGAAAAGATATATAAAGATAATGGACCGTTGGTAAAGTGCTGAGCCTGATAGAGAGGAAAAGTGAGGAGCTGAGTCTATAATTAGAACACTTACCATCTGAAGCAATTCAGAAAACCCACGAGGAGTATGACACTCAGCCTAGGCAGCCTGTAAGTGTGCGCTCACTAAGCTGTCCGGTATATATACTAACCACTCTGTATCTGGTCTCCTCCTCCTCCCGGTCTCACGCCCCCCACATCCGCCCGCCATAGCGTCCACGTGTAGACGCCGCGGGAGGATGTTCCCGCATACCGGAAGTGAGCGTCACTTCCGGTTCCGGGACCGGAAGTGACGATCTGCCATAACGTAATACGCCATTCAGACAAATAAAAGCCAATAGAAGCTGATTAACACTGTCAAAGATGGCAAAAAAAAAAACAGGAAAACATCCTAACCTTCAATATAGCATGTATGAAAAGCATCTGAATATAACTATTTATTCCCTATTTGAATCAGTTCAAACCTGCATTTAAGCCATATAAGAGAAGAGATTATCCATAAACGTACCAGCAAACAGTTTTACTCAGAAATGAAATTAGCAAATCTGCTTATATGGTCTGGTCATGTGGAACAGTGAATAATTAAAATTTGTAAGAAAGAGAAGAAAAAGAATATATACTTTGGCAGCCGATATGTGGGACAATGGACCACGCGGTGAACAGACCTACAGCAATGGAATCAAGGGGGGGGGGGAGGGGGGGGGAAAGGATAAGGGGGGGAAAAGAAAAAAAGGGGAAAAAAAAAAAAAAATTATATATTTTCCCTTTTCTCTCCTTTTTTTTTTTTTTTTTTTTTTTTTTTTTTCTTTTAAAAAATTATTTTTGTTTAACTTGAAAATTATATAAAAAAGTAAATACAAATGAGTTAATCTCTTCAATATCATATTGGAGAGTCTAAGAGGATATTAGTCTGCCAAAAAGGGGGCAAAGCTTAGGTGTTCATTCAGTCCTGGGAGGGTGCAGGCATTTAAAGAGAAAATCCAACGCGCTTCCCTTTGTAGAATTAAGTTGTCAAAAGGTCCCCCTCTGGGTCCAGGATGGATCCTATCTAGGGCGAAAAATTTGAATTTTGGACATTTATATCTATGCGTTTGAGCTATGTGTCTTGCTATGGGACTTTCTAAATCTCCACCCCTTATGTATGATACATGATCCTTGATTCTCTCCCAGAAATGTCGTTTGGTTTTGCCCACATAAAAAGCGGGACATTCACATTTCCAAATATAGACAATACCTAT
Source organism: Pelophylax lessonae (assembly GCF_965119305.1). Classification (NCBI taxonomy): domain Eukaryota; kingdom Metazoa; phylum Chordata; class Amphibia; order Anura; family Ranidae; genus Pelophylax; species Pelophylax lessonae. The sequence goes on along the minus strand of NC_138768.1, from coordinate 405,706,575 downwards.
AGTTTGGCATGTCACAAAATGTTTGAGAACAAATGGGCGTCCATTTGGCAACGTTTGTTGAGGCTTGCTAGCAATGAATTTACAATAACCACAAAGTCCACAAGGGAAAGTGCCCTGGGGTAGTTTGATACAGGGGTCTGCCCTTTTGTCTCTCTGGTAGTGGCTGGCAGTCACCATATCTCGAATAGATTTATTTCTCCTAAAAATCACACTCGGTCTAGTATCCACAAAGTTACTGAGGATTTTATCCTCTGCTAAGAGATGCCAATGTTTGGCTATAATACTTTTTAGTTGGTTGGATTGAGAACAATATCTCGTGATCATTTTAGTTGAATTTTGAGAGTTTTGACATTCTCCTTGAAAAAGGAGAAGGTCTCTAGGGCTGTCTTTTGCTTTTTTGTAGGCTTTTTTAGTGCTTTTCCTACTATATCCCCTCTGTAGGAATCTTTTTTGTAATTCTAAAGCTTCTTTTTCAAATTCAGTCTCTTCCGAACAGTTTCTACGAATCCTATAATACTGTCCTATTGGTATTCCTTGAATTACATGTCTTGGGTGACTGCTATCTGCATGTAATAACGCATTTGTTGCAGTTGGTTTTCTATAGAGTGTGGTTGAAAGTGTATTATCCATGCTTCTATAGATCTCAAGATCTAAAAAAGGAATCCTAGATCTATCAAAAACATAGGTGAAATGCAAGTTGAAGTCATTTACATTTAGGATGTCTATGAATTCCTTTAAGGTGTCGAGAGGACCCGACCATAGGATGAATATGTCGTCGATATATCTTTTCCAGATCTCTATATATGCCAGATATACTGATATAGATTCTTGGGCAAAGAGCCATCGTTCCCACCCCCCCAGGTACAGGTTGGCATAAGATGGGGCACATTTAGTCCCCATCGCCACCCCCTGTACCTGGAGGTAGTGGGAACCATCAAACACAAACACGTTATGTGTCAAGATAAAAAATAACAAGTCAGAAACAAACTTGTTTAACCTTCTATGGTCAAGTCCTCTCTCATCCAAAAAGGATTCAATAACTTCCACACCTCGAGAGTGTGGAATATTTGAGTATAGGGACTCAACATCTATAGATACCAGATAGGTCTCCTCTTCGATCTGTATATTTTCAATCGTTAATAGCATATGCATAGTATCTTTTAGATACGAGGGTAACGACTCTACATGTGGGCGTAGGTATGCATCTACATACGAACTAGCATTCTGTGTAAGACTATTGATGCCCGAGACTATGGGACGGCCGGGGGGATTTGTATGATTTTTATGCATTTTTGGAAGTGCATAAAATGTGGGCGTTGTGGGTTCTTTAATAATCAAAAATTCCATCAAATCCTTGGTTATAATTCCCCACTGATAGTATTGATCTAGGAGTTTTAGAAATTCTCTTTGATTTTTAAGTAACTGTAAACTGCTTACTCTTGAATACCAGGCTCTATTATCAAGAATATTGTTGCACATTTCTGTGTATTGTACTTGATTTAAAATGACAACATTTCCGCCTTTGTCCGCAGACTTAATCACAATATCTTTGCGTTCTTGTAAGTTGCGTAGAGCCTGGTATTCAGTTTCGGACAGGTTATTAGAGTTTTTTCGTATGTTCATTTGTTTAATATCCTTTGTTACCATATGGATAAAAAGATCAACTTTAGGATTGGTTTGACTCGGGAAACGTTTAGACTTTTTTTTAAAAGTTTGTACTGATTGTTGTGTTGTTCCTACCGAGGTCGAGGGTGGGCTGGGTCCGGGTGTAGTCGGACCCGACTCATCCTCAAGCTCGGTCAGGATTTTAAGCATCTTATAATCCTTTTTGGACCAATCGCGCCAGGTTTGAAGAAGACCACCCATGGGGGCTTCTTTTTGCTTGATTTTAGGGCCCTCAATTAGGGACCTAAAATTAAGCTTTCGTGCAAAAAGATTAACATCTTTTATAAATTCAAAACGATCTATGTCTTTTGCCGGACAGAAATTAAGCCCTAGACCAAGTATTTTAATTTCCTCTTCATTTAATTGAACACCAGAGATGTTAATGACTTGTAGAGAATTTGTTTCTTGGTTTAGTTTTTCTCTTCTGTTGTGGATATTTTTAGAGGACCTAGAAGTCCTAGTGTCATTTGTTCTAAAAAAGCATTGTCCTGAGTATTGGGGGAATTTCTTTTTGGGATAGTTCCACAGTGTGTTCCTTGGGCATTTGCTGATGATGTGCTGGATCCACTTGCCAATGGGTTTGATGGTGATTGATTTTGAGTTTTGGGTCCAAGTTTTAAAGCCTTGGCTGTTTGTGTAGTCTGAAAATTATGCTGTGTTCCCATAGGGGTATCCCTTTCATCATCTTTCCTTTTTTCCTGTCTCATTCTATTAGATCTCTCTTGGCGAGCATTCCAAAAGTTGGAAGATGTGGAGGATGCAGCTGATGAGTCAGACCAGTTGCCATCCTCTCTATTTTGTTCATTTTGTGGTCTAGACCTGTATGTTTTATTAGTGTTCCTTTCCCATTTATAGGCTCTTCCTGTCCTAAATGCCATTTGATCACGATTCATTTTTTTGTCTTTTCTTTTAATAATTTCTCCACTAAATTTTTCCACTGCATGTTTAATTTCAAGATTTTTCTCCTTGAAAATGGGTTTATTTTGGAATGCCGCTAGTTGGTTTACAATTTCTACTATTTCTTTGTCTAAAATGAGTGCTTCTGCCTCATAATAGCTTTTTAGAATCTTCATCATTTCAATTGAGCATTGTGTGAGATTATCTTCCCATTTATTTTTTAATTCTGTTGAGACTGAATGAATTGTTGGAAATATTTGTATACGTAACCCAATGGGTATAATTTTGGTGTCTATATATTGTTGGAAATAAGTGGCATGCCAGAAGAAAGTTGTCTTACGTATTAGAAGTTGTCTTAAACGAGTTGTGATTTGCGAGATTTCGGAGTCCTCCTTATTTGAGCCGCGAATTTCAGTCTGTATTTGTAGCATATAATTGGACCAGAGATTTCCCAGATAGTCAGCCATTTCAGTCACTGTCAAAGAGACAAAAGGACAGACCCAGACACACAAATGATAAAAAAAAAAAAAAAAAAAAAAGGGGGGGGGGGGAGGTTAGGAAATGTGAAATAGAGGGAGGAGAAGAAGTGTTGTGGGATTCAAATTCAGTAGATATTCTTTAACAAACACTATTGTAATATCTAGTTCAGTATATCATACATATTACTTTTATGCGAATTATATTCTCAAAGGTATTACATTAAACATATGCATAGATTTGGCTTGTTAATGATTAGTTTAATATATTTAATTAAATAGAGCGACCCTTAAAAAGGTCCCCCTTCCAGAGGAGTTGGGGATTTGACTCCCCTCAAAGAACAACAGACAGTATGGATGGAAGGGGGGATTGGGGTCTTTTTAATCAGAGATTATAATGGCACCTGCCCCCATATGCAAACAATGGAAGGAATTCCAGCAAGGGCATAGGCCTGTCCCTATGGAAAGGGTCAAGACTATGTCCCTACAAGAAGAAAAGGGGGTTTAAATGTGCCTCTACGAACAGTCAAAGTATGCACATGTTCTTGTAACATAGCAACAGTACACAAATGTTAATTTTTTTTTTTTTTAAAAATTCATAAATCTTTATTAATACATAGTAAAAACAAAAAGTATATCACTCTAATAGATAAAGCAGTCAATACATAGTGACAGGATTAGTACAAATACAGATAGAAAATGCTGGAGCTACGCGTTTCGCATTATGCGCTTCCTCAGGGTCCAGCAAAGGGGAGTATGTAAACAGAGATTCAGTCTTTAATAATCTAAAGGTACATAAAACAGTTATTAGATTTGTGAATTTACATATATGTCTTATAACATTTTTGTTATTCTCAGTTTGTTATTTTCAGCTATCAATTGTATGTTACTTACACTATTATCTTAACCTTGAACACATCAGTTTTACTCTAATTATTTAACAATTATATAAATAGATCAAAAGATAGATTTTCCATAAATATAGCTGGTTAGTATATTGGTTCCTATGTTTATAGATTCCTTTAGATAAAAGGGAGGGAGAGAAAAGCCATTTCTGTTTGACAAACTCTTTTATGCTTTGCTTGTCAGAAGGACAAGAAACTAAATCCCACACACTGAACAGAGAGAGTAGAAAGGGGTGGGGAAGAGGAGAAAGAGAAGAGGGATGAATATGAGAGAACAGTGATCAAAAAGGGGAGAGGGGGGGGGGAAAAACTGTAGAGTGTGAATTACCACGTAGCCCACAGGGGGGGCAGTGATAAGGATAGGCTAGTTCACCCGAGTATAATGGCTCAGGGGACAGTCCATCCATAGAGGAGGCATAGAGGAGACCAAAAAAGATAAATGGTATATATAAAGAGGTATATTCACTTTATTATAAACTAAAGAAATGACATACTAAGGTATTAAATTATCTTACCCCAATTTAGACGTCACAGTGAATAGAGTTGAATATACTTGTTTAATTTAAAATCATGTTGTATGAAAGGGGGAACCAGAGCCCCTAAAATCAGCAGGAAGAAAAAAATGAATTTATATATATGTATAGTTAATCCTTATTAGATTATTTTAATAAGGGGGATGGTGATTTGTAAGAATAGGTACTTACCAGGGACTCATTCTCTAAAATTTGTGTATTAGGTGGTGTAAACGTCAAACAAGACGTGCATATATTTAAGTAGAGAGGGGGTTAGACATTGGAATCCCCTACAAAGGTGTGCACCAATATTAAGTGAGAACGGGTTAAATAGAAAGTCCCCTTTGAAAGTTGGGGATCAGTGTGGTGCTGGAAGTATAAAAACTAAGTATGAAAGAGTCACTGGGTGCTTTAGACAGATTGGATCCAGCCCCGAATCTGAAAAGATATATAAAGATAATGGACCGTTGGTAAAGTGCTGAGCCTGATAGAGAGGAAAAGTGAGGAGCTGAGTCTATAATTAGAACACTTACCATCTGAAGCAATTCAGAAAACCCACGAGGAGTATGACACTCAGCCTAGGCAGCCTGTAAGTGTGCGCTCACTAAGCTGTCCGGTATATATACTAACCACTCTGTATCTGGTCTCCTCCTCCTCCCGGTCTCACGCCCCCCACATCCGCCCGCCATAGCGTCCACGTGTAGACGCCGCGGGAGGATGTTCCCGCATACCGGAAGTGAGCGTCACTTCCGGTTCCGGGACCGGAAGTGACGATCTGCCATAACGTAATACGCCATTCAGACAAATAAAAGCCAATAGAAGCTGATTAACACTGTCAAAGATGGCAAAAAAAAAAAAACAGGAAAACATCCTAACCTTCAATATAGCATGTATGAAAAGCATCTGAATATAACTATTTATTCCCTATTTGAATCAGTTCAAACCTGCATTTAAGCCATATAAGAGAAGAGATTATCCATAAACGTACCAGCAAACAGTTTTACTCAGAAATGAAATTAGCAAATCTGCTTATATGGTCTGGTCATGTGGAACAGTGAATAATTAAAATTTGTAAGAAAGAGAAGAAAAAGAATATATACTTTGGCAGCCGATATGTGGGACAATGGACCACGCGGTGAACAGACCTACAGCAATGGAATCAAGGGGGGGGGAGGGGGGGGGAAAGGATAAGGGGGGGAAAAGAAAAAAAGGGGAAAAAAAAAAAAAAAAAAAAAAAAAAAAAAAAAATTATATATTTTCCCTTTTCTCTCCTTTTTTTTTTTTTTTTTTTTTTTTTTTTTCTTTTAAAAAATTATTTTTGTTTAACTTGAAAATTATATAAAAAAGTAAATACAAATGAGTTAATCTCTTCAATATCATATTGGAGAGTCTAAGAGGATATTAGTCTGCCAAAAAGGGGGCAAAGCTTAGGTGTTCATTCAGTCCTGGGAGGGTGCAGGCATTTAAAGAGAAAATCCAACGCGCTTCCCTTTGTAGAATTAAGTTGTCAAAAGGTCCCCCTCTGGGTCCAGGATGGATCCTATCTAGGGCGAAAAATTTGAATTTTGGACATTTATATCTATGCGTTTGAGCTATGTGTCTTGCTATGGAACTTTCTAAATCTCCACCCCTTATGTATGATACATGATCCTTGATTCTCTCCCAGAAATGTCGTTTGGTTTTGCCCACATAAAAAGCGGGACATTCACATTTCCAAATATAGACAATACCTATAGTTTGGCATGTCACAAAATGTTTGAGAACAAATGGGCGTCCATTTGGCAACGTTTGTTGAGGCTTGCTAGCAATGAATTTACAATAACCACAAAGTCCACAAGGGAAAGTGCCCTGGGGTAGTTTGATACAGGGGTCTGCCCTTTTGTCTCTCTGGTAGTGGCTGGCAGTCACCATATCTCGAATAGATTTATTTCTCCTAAAAATCACACTCGGTCTAGTATCCACAAAGTTACTGAGGATTTTATCCTCTGCTAAGAGATGCCAATGTTTGGCTATAATACTTTTTAGTTGGTTGGATTGAGAACAATATCTCGTGATCATTTTAGTTGAATTTTGAGAGTTTTGACATTCTCCTTGAAAAAGGAGAAGGTCTCTAGGGCTGTCTTTTGCTTTTTTGTAGGCTTTTTTAGTGCTTTTCCTACTATATCCCCTCTGTAGGGGACTTTCTATTTAACCCGTTCTCACTTAATATTGGTGCACACCTTTGTAGGGGATTCCAATGTCTAACCCCCTCTCTACTTAAATATATGCACGTCTTGTTTGACGTTTACACCACCTAATACACAAATTTTAGAGAATGAGTCCCTGGTAAGTACCTATTCTTACAAATCACCATCCCCCTTATTAAAATAATCTAATAAGGATTAACTATACATATATATAAATTCATTTTTTTCTTCCTGCTGATTTTAGGGGCTCTGGTTCCCCCTTTCATACAACATGATTTTAAATTAAACAAGTATATTCAACTCTATTCACTGTGACGTCTAAATTGGGGTAAGATAATTTAATACCTTAGTATGTCATTTCTTTAGTTTATAATAAAGTGAATATACCTCTTTATATATACCATTTATCTTTTTTGGTCTCCTCTATGCCTCCTCTATGGATGGACTGTCCCCTGAGCCATTATACTCGGGTGAACTAGCCTATCCTTATCACTGCCCCCCCTGTGGGCTACGTGGTAATTCACACTCTACAGTTTTTCCCCCCCCCCCCTCTCCCCTTTTTGATCACTGTTCTCTCATATTCATCCCTCTTCTCTTTCTCCTCTTCCCCACCCCTTTCTACTCTCTCTGTTCAGTGTGTGGGATTTAGTTTCTTGTCCTTCTGACAAGCAAAGCATAAAAGAGTTTGTCAAACAGAAATGGCTTTTCTCTCCCTCCCTTTTATCTAAAGGAATCTATAAACATAGGAACCAATATACTAACCAGCTATATTTATGGAAAATCTATCTTTTGATCTATTTATATAATTGTTAAATAATTAGAGTAAAACTGATGTGTTCAAGGTTAAGATAATAGTGTAAGTAACATACAATTGATAGCTGCAAATAACAAACTGAGAATAACAAAAATGTTATAAGACATATATGTAAATTCACAAATCTAATAACTGTTTTATGTACCTTTAGATTATTAAAGACTGAATCTCTGTTTACATACTCCCCTTTGCTGGACCCTGAGGAAGCGCATAATGCGAAACGCGTAGCTCCAGCATTTTCTATCTGTATTTGTACTAATCCTGTCACTATGTATTGACTGCTTTATCTATTAGAGTGATATACTTTTTGTTTTTACTATGTATTAATAAAGATTTATGAATTTTTAAAAAAAAAAAAAAAAAAAATTAACATTTGTGTACTGTTGCTATGTTACAAGAACATGTGCATACTTTGACTGTTCGTAGAGGCACATTTAAACCCCCTTTTCTTCTTGTAGGGACATAGTCTTGACCCTTTCCATAGGGACAGGCCTATGCCCTTGCTGGAATTCCTTCCATTGTTTGCATATGGGGGCAGGTGCCATTATAATCTCTGATTAAAAAGACCCCAATCCCCCCTTCCATCCATACTGTCTGTTGTTCTTTGAGGGGAGTCAAATCCCCAACTCCTCTGGAAGGGGGACCTTTTTAAGGGTCGCTCTATTTAATTAAATATATTAAACTAATCATTAACAAGCCAAATCTATGCATATGTTTAATGTAATACCTTTGAGAATATAATTCGCATAAAAGTAATATGTATGATATACTGAACTAGATATTACAATAGTGTTTGTTAAAGAATATCTACTGAATTTGAATCCCACAACACTTCTTCTCCTCCCTCTATTTCACATTTCCTAACCTCCCCCCCCCCCTTTTTTTTTTTTTTTTTTTTTTTTTTTTTTTTTTATCATTTGTGTGTCTGGGTCTGTCCTTTTGTCTCTTTGACAGTGACTGAAATGGCTGACTATCTGGGAAATCTCTGGTCCAATTATATGCTACAAATACAGACTGAAATTCGCGGCTCAAATAAGGAGGACTCCGAAATCTCGCAAATCACAACTCGTTTAAGACAACTTCTAATACGTAAGACAACTTTCTTCTGGCATGCCACTTATTTCCAACAATATATAGACACCAAAATTATACCCATTGGGTTACGTATACAAATATTTCCAACAATTCATTCAGTCTCAACAGAATTAAAAAATAAATGGGAAGATAATCTCACACAATGCTCAATTGAAATGATGAAGATTCTAAAAAGCTATTATGAGGCAGAAGCACTCATTTTAGACAAAGAAATAGTAGAAATTGTAAACCAACTAGCGGCATTCCAAAATAAACCCATTTTCAAGGAGAAAAATCTTGAAATTAAACATGCAGTGGAAAAATTTAGTGGAGAAATTATTAAAAGAAAAGTCAAAAAAATGAATCGTGATCAAATGGCATTTAGGACAGGAAGAGCCTATAAATGGGAAAGGAACACTAATAAAACATACAGGTCTAGACCACAAAATGAACAAAATAGAGAGGATGGCAACTGGTCTGACTCATCAGCTGCATCCTCCACATCTTCCAACTTTTGGAATGCTCGCCAAGAGAGATCTAATAGAATGAGACAGGAAAAAAGGAAAGATGATGAAAGGGATACCCCTATGGGAACACAGCATAATTTTCAGACTACACAAACAGCCAAGGCTTTAAAACTTGGACCCAAAACTCAAAATCAATCACCATCAAACCCATTGGCAAGTGGATCCAGCACATCATCAGCAAATGCCCAAGGAACACACTGTGGAACTATCCCAAAAAGAAATTCCCCCAATACTCAGGACAATGCTTTTTTAGAACAAATGACACTAGGACTTCTAGGTCCTCTAAAAATATCCACAACAGAAGAGAAAAACTAAACCAAGAAACAAATTCTCTACAAGTCATTAACATCTCTGGTGTTCAATTAAATGAAGAGGAAATTAAAATACTTGGTCTAGGGCTTAATTTCTGTCCGGCAAAAGACATAGATCGTTTTGAATTTATAAAAGATGTTAATCTTTTTGCACGAAAGCTTAATTTTAGGTCCCTAATTGAGGGCCCTAAAATCAAGCAAAAAGAAGCCCCCATGGGTGGTCTTCTTCAAACCTGGCGCGATTGGTCCAAAAAGGATTATAAGATGCTTAAAATCCTGACCGAGCTTGAGGATGAGTCGGGTCCGACTACACCCGGACCCAGCCCACCCTCGACCTCGGTAGGAACAACACAACAATCAGTACAAACTTTTAAAAAAAAGTCTAAACGTTTCCCGAGTCAAACCAATCCTAAAGTTGATCTTTTTATCCATATGGTAACAAAGGATATTAAACAAATGAACATACGAAAAAACTCTAATAACCTGTCCGAAACTGAATACCAGGCTCTACGCAACTTACAAGAACGCAAAGATATTGTGATTAAGTCTGCGGACAAAGGCGGAAATGTTGTCATTTTAAATCAAGTACAATACACAGAAATGTGCAACAATATTCTTGATAATAGAGCCTGGTATTCAAGAGTAAGCAGTTTACAGTTACTTAAAAATCAAAGAGAATTTCTAAAACTCCTAGATCAATACTATCAGTGGGGAATTATAACCAAGGATTTGATGGAATTTTTGATTATTAAAGAACCCACAACGCCCACATTTTATGCACTTCCAAAAATGCATAAAAATCATACAAATCCCCCCGGCCGTCCCATAGTCTCGGGCATCAATAGTCTTACACAGAATGCTAGTTCGTATGTAGATGCATACCTACGCCCACATGTAGAGTCGTTACCCTCGTATCTAAAAGATACTATGCATATGCTATTAACGATTGAAAATATACAGATCGAAGAGGAGACCTATCTGGTATCTATAGATGTTGAGTCCCTATACTCAAATATTCCACACTCTCGAGGTGTGGAAGTTATTGAATCCTTTTTGGATGAGAGAGGACTTGACCATAGAAGGTTAAACAAGTTTGTTTCTGACTTGTTATTTTTTATCTTGACACATAACGTGTTTGTGTTTGATGGTTCCCACTACCTCCAGGTACAGGGGGTGGCGATGGGGACTAAATGTGCCCCATCTTATGCCAACCTGTACCTGGGGGGGTGGGAACGATGGCTCTTTGCCCAAGAATCTATATCAGTATATCTGGCATATATAGAGATCTGGAAAAGATATATCGACGACATATTCATCCTATGGTCGGGTCCTCTCGACACCTTAAAGGAATTCATAGACATCCTAAATGTAAATGACTTCAACTTGCATTTCACCTATGTTTTTGATAGATCTAGGATTCCTTTTTTAGATCTTGAGATCTATAGAAGCATGGATAATACACTTTCAACCACACTCTATAGAAAACCAACTGCAACAAATGCGTTATTACATGCAGATAGCAGTCACCCAAGACATGTAATTCAAGGAATACCAATAGGACAGTATTATAGGATTCGTAGAAACTGTTCGGAAGAGACTGAATTTGAAAAAGAAGCTTTAGAATTACAAAAAAGATTCCTACAGAGGGGATATAGTAGGAAAAGCACTAAAAAAGCCTACAAAAAAGCAAAAGACAGCCCTAGAGACCTTCTCCTTTTTCAAGGAGAATGTCAAAACTCTCAAAATTCAACTAAAATGATCACGAGATATTGTTCTCAATCCAACCAACTAAAAAGTATTATAGCCAAACATTGGCATCTCTTAGCAGAGGATAAAATCCTCAGTAACTTTGTGGATACTAGACCGAGTGTGATTTTTAGGAGAAATAAATCTATTCGAGATATGGTGACTGCCAGCCACTACCAGAGAGACAAAAGGGCAGACCCCTGTATCAAACTACCCCAGGGCACTTTCCCTTGTGGACTTTGTGGTTATTGTAAATTCATTGCTAGCAAGCCTCAACAAACGTTGCCAAATGGACGCCCATTTGTTCTCAAACATTTTGTGACATGCCAAACTATAGGTATTGTCTATATTTGGAAATGTGAATGTCCCGCTTTTTATGTGGGCAAAACCAAACGACATTTCTGGGAGAGAATCAAGGATCATGTATCATACATAAGGGGTGGAGATTTAGAAAGTCCCATAGCAAGACACATAGCTCAAACGCATAGATATAAATGTCCAAAATTCAAATTTTTCGCCCTAGATAGGATCCATCCTGGACCCAGAGGGGGACCTTTTGACAACTTAATTCTACAAAGGGAAGCGCGTTGGATTTTCTCTTTAAATGCCTGCACCCTCCCAGGACTGAATGAACACCTAAGCTTTGCCCCCTTTTTGGCAGACTAATATCCTCTTAGACTCTCCAATATGATATTGAAGAGATTAACTCATTTGTATTTACTTTTTTATATAATTTTCAAGTTAAACAAAAATAATTTTTTAAAAGAAAAAAAAAAAAAAAAAAAAAAAAAAAAAAAGAAGAGAAAAGGGAAAATATATAATTTTTTTTTTTTTTTTTTTTTTCCCCTTTTTTTCTTTTCCCCCCCTTATCCTTTCCCCCCCCCTCCCCCCCCCCTTGATTCCATTGCTGTAGGTCTGTTCACCGCGTGGTCCATTGTCCCACATATCGGCTGCCAAAGTATATATTCTTTTTCTTCTCTTTCTTACAAATTTTAATTATTCACTGTTCCACATGACCAGACCATATAAGCAGATTTGCTAATTTCATTTCTGAGTAAAACTGTTTGCTGGTACGTTTATGGATAATCTCTTCTCTTATATGGCTTAAATGCAGGTTTGAACTGATTCAAATAGGGAATAAATAGTTATATTCAGATGCTTTTCATACATGCTATATTGAAGGTTAGGATGTTTTCCTGGTTTTTTTTTTTGCCATCTTTGACAGTGTTAATCAGCTTCTATTGGCTTTTATTTGTCTGAATGGCGTATTACGTTATGGCAGATCGTCACTTCCGGTCCCGGAACCGGAAGTGACGCTCACTTCCGGTATGCGGGAACATCCTCCCGCGGCGTCTACACGTGGACGCTATGGCGGGCGGATGTGGGGGGCGTGAGACCGGGAGGAGGAGGAGACCAGATACAGAGTGGTTAGTATATATACCGGACAGCTTAGTGAGCGCACACTTACAGGCTGCCTAGGCTGAGTGTCATACTCCTCGTGGGTTTTCTGAATTGCTTCAGATGGTAAGTGTTCTAATTATAGACTCAGCTCCTCACTTTTCCTCTCTATCAGGCTCAGCACTTTACCAACGGTCCATTATCTTTATATATCTTTTCAGATTCGGGGCTGGATCCAATCTGTCTAAAGCACCCAGTGACTCTTTCATACTTAGTTTTTATACTTCCAGCACCACACTGATCCCCAACTTTCAAAGGGGACTTTCTATTTAACCCGTTCTCACTTAATATTGGTGCACACCTTTGTAGGGGATTCCAATGTCTAACCCCCTCTCTACTTAAATATATGCACGTCTTGTTTGACGTTTACACCACCTAATACACAAATTTTAGAGAATGAGTCCCTGGTAAGTACCTATTCTTACAAATCACCATCCCCCTTATTAAAATAATCTAATAAGGATTAACTATACATATATATAAATTCATTTTTTTCTTCCTGCTGATTTTAGGGGCTCTGGTTCCCCCTTTCATACAACATGATTTTAAATTAAACAAGTATATTCAACTCTATTCACTGTGACGTCTAAATTGGGGTAAGATAATTTAATACCTTAGTATGTCATTTCTTTAGTTTATAATAAAGTGAATATACCTCTTTATATATACCATTTATCTTTTTTGGTCTCCTCTATGCCTCCTCTATGGATGGACTGTCCCCTGAGCCATTATACTCGGGTGAACTAGCCTATCCTTATCACTGCCCCCCCTGTGGGCTACGTGGTAATTCACACTCTACAGTTTTCCCCCCCCCCCTCTCCCCTTTTTGATCACTGTTCTCTCATATTCATCCCTCTTCTCTTTCTCCTCTTCCCCACCCCTTTCTACTCTCTCTGTTCAGTGTGTGGGATTTAGTTTCTTGTCCTTCTGACAAGCAAAGCATAAAAGAGTTTGTCAAACAGAAATGGCTTTTCTCTCCCTCCCTTTTATCTAAAGGAATCTATAAACATAGGAACCAATATACTAACCAGCTATATTTATGGAAAATCTATCTTTTGATCTATTTATATAATTGTTAAATAATTAGAGTAAAACTGATGTGTTCAAGGTTAAGATAATAGTGTAAGTAACATACAATTGATAGCTGCAAATAACAAACTGAGAATAACAAAAATGTTATAAGACATATATGTAAATTCACAAATCTAATAACTGTTTTATGTACCTTTAGATTATTAAAGACTGAATCTCTGTTTACATACTCCCCTTTGCTGGACCCTGAGGAAGCGCATAATGCGAAACGCGTAGCTCCAGCATTTTCTATCTGTATTTGTACTAATCCTGTCACTATGTATTGACTGCTTTATCTATTAGAGTGATATACTTTTTGTTTTTACTATGTATTAATAAAGATTTATGAATTTTTAAAAAAAAAAAAAAAAAAAATTAACATTTGTGTACTGTTGCTATGTTACAAGAACATGTGCATACTTTGACTGTTCGTAGAGGCACATTTAAACCCCCTTTTCTTCTTGTAGGGACATAGTCTTGACCCTTTCCATAGGGACAGGCCTATGCCCTTGCTGGAATTCCTTCCATTGTTTGCATATGGGGGCAGGTGCCATTATAATCTCTGATTAAAAAGACCCCAATCCCCCCTTCCATCCATACTGTCTGTGGTTCACAAACAACCATATCCAGGTGTTAGAATGGCCAAGTCAAAGTCCAGACCTGAATCTAAACGAGAATCTGTGGAGAGAACTGAAAACTGCTGTTCACAAACGCTCTCCATCCAACCTCACTGAGTTCGAGCTGTTTTGCAAGGAGGAATGGGCAAAAATTCCAATCTCTCGATGTGAAAAACTGATAGAGACATACCCCAAGCGACTTACAGCTGTAATCGCAGCAAAAGGTGGCGCGACAAAGTATTAACTTAAGGGGGCTGAATAATTTTGCACGCCCAATTTTTCAGTTTTTTATTTGTTAAAAAAGTTTGAAATATCCAATAAATTTCGTTCCACTTCATGATTGTGTTGATTCTTCACAACAAATCACAGTTTTATATCTTTATGTTTGAAGCCTGAAATGTGGCAAAAGGTTGAAAAGTTCAAGGGTGCTGAATACTTTCGGAAGGCACTGTATATATATATTTTTTGACGATTGTTTTTTATTAGTAAATAATTCATTTTGTGATTATACATGTGATTATGATAGACTTTTCATGAGGACGTATGATTTTACAATGTTTTTATAATGCTTTTACAATGTTTCATATAATGTGGTCAGCTGTTATATGTTATATGTTTTTAGTTCTAGATTTGGAGTTTCTCCTTTCCCTGTGTCTCGTCCTCCATTGGTCGTTCCATTCCTTGCCATTTCCCATTTCCAGTCCCAAGCCTCTTTTAAACTTTTGATATCCCTTTTCTTTGTCACTGGTCTGTTGAAGGAGCACTACTGCGCATGCTCCGAAAGGCGTTACCTCCCCCTGACGTCATCACGCTTGGTGCGGTCCACGGGCGAGGTGTGGGTTCCATCGCAGCCTCGGACTGAGTCACTGCCCCTGGTTGGGCTCCTCCATTTCATCATCATTCTGCTGCTGGACGACTTAGGAGGATCAAGCCGCACGATCAGGAAGGGACCCCGAGCAATGACGCTTATGTCTGTAAATCCTGTAGGTGTTTTATCTTCATGTGCTAAATAAAAGTATTATCAGCTTCACTTAGAGGCGCCTTCCTTTTTTGTTCCTTGTAAAAAAATAAATGATGGCATGTCCAGAAGTTCACAGCACTCAGAAGAACTGGCTGTTGGGAAGACAACACTGAATGGGCTGATAAGTAGCTCTTTATTAAAAATTATCAACGTCAGTATTTGTAGTTCCTGACTTTAATCTTTCTATAACAGAAGTTCCTCTTTATAGGATTAGTTCACCTTTCGTAACATGTTACATGTTACACCCATAATCAATGTGTAACATGTAACATGTTCTAAATGGACCAGCCCCTCCCCCACCTCCCCAATTCCCACTCGGGCAGCTACCGGGGTTCTTATCCCTCCCCGCTAGCTGTCACAATTTAAAAAAAACATGGCCGACCAGGGCTCTGCCCCGCCTGACCGCATCACTGATTGATAGGGCTAAGTGCATTGAAAACTACAAGGTCCAGCAGCCTTTGCAGCTGTCAATGTCAGGAAAGGGCTCCCCTGCTTGTGGCACTGTTGCTCCCAGATCTATAGGCTGCAGTTCTTGTGTCCACCAGTGTGAGTCTCTCAGCAGCCAGAACCTTGTGGAATCAGTCATCACCTGATGCTCATTGCAGGAAGTATATTTAAGCCCTGCCTGTGCTTCTCCTGTTGCCTTGGTGTTTTATCTTCATGTGCCCCTGACCTGTGTTCCTGCATCCTGTTCTTGGACCCTGACCCAGCAGCCTGATCCCTTACCTGCCTGCTCTCTCCATCTCCTGTTACCCTTTGACTGTCCTGTCTTTCTCTCAGCTCCCTCTGCTTCATCTCCCATGTATGACCCTGGCTCTGTTATGACTATGCTTCACATTCCCTGTTATCCCCTGAATATGGGTGTAACATGTAACATGTTACGAAATGTGCACCTACCCTTTAAATAGACCCTCCGACCATCTGTTTTCCACTGCTTGTCAGGTTATCTGTTTACCAGAAAATGTACACTACTGTCTCCCTTTAATTTGTCAAGTACTGCACAAACTGTTTGTGCCATATAAATCTGTATGATAGTAATAAAATAATTTAATAATACATTAAATAATACATGTATAATTGTAATAAATTAATTTTAATAATTAAATATATTAAATATATAAATTAATTTTAATAAATTAAAAAATACATTTACAATTATAAATACATTTTATAATTTAATTATTAAAATAATTTAATAATAACAATTAGTAAATTTGTCTCTGCCCTTGAAGATGATCTGTTGCAGGTTTTTGTTCACACTGTAAAACATGTAAATAATACAATTTTAAGCTGAAGTATTCACTAGGAAAATAATTTATAAGCTAATTCCTTTTTTAAGACCAAGCCTTAAGAATCCACAACAGATGCTCCATTACTTCTAACTGAACTAGTTTTAAATTCTATTAGCTGAGCATATTAGCATAAGTGGGAATGCTACCAATTGGACGTCAGGAGTGTAAGCAACTTCCTGTATACAGTATATCCAGACGCCGTGCCGTGAGGTTCACGCCCTTCGAAGAAGTCGGAAATAACGAAACGCACCAGGGCGTGAACCTTACGGCGACCGGAAGTACCCAGGTGACACGGACGGAGGCTTTGAAGGTCTTGGACACCAGCGTGGAGAGGGTGAACTTGACCGATATCGCCTACTAGTGCATCCGTGGTACTCTTACTACATATGACTTGGAAGGCTTGATGCTTCACTGCGTTTGTGAGTGTATTTTATTTGGGTTTTTTTGATGAATAAAGTGTGAAGTTGTGAAGGCAGTATTACACTAGTGCGACTCCTTTTGTTTTCCCTATACCTGCTGGATGGGTGAATTATCGTGAGGAAAAGGGATGCATGTTACAGCCTAAAGATCGCCAGGGATGAATGCCTAGATCTGCAGCTGCAGCTGACCCGAGAGGGAGACGTGTGTGTATATGCCTGTGAGCCTTTCCTATGAGAATAGGTGGGCCATAACTTCTGGTGAGTTGCCATCCCCCCTTTTTGTCACAACAGTGGAGGATTTGTTGTCTGGTGACCCCGATACACACTGGTGACCCTTACTTGGTGGAGAGGATTGTTGCAAGACCATCTACCCTTTATGCATAGTTATGGATGTTTATATGTGAATTTATATATATGCATATTTGAACGTTTAAAGGACTCTTTTTACATTTTGTGTGTCATAAAGGAATGATATGCGAGCTGTCTGCGCTACTAATACTATTTTCGCGATTCCATTTGGAATTTTGATTTGAGTATTTTTTTGATAGTTTTAAATTCTGTGGGACAGAAGGGACAAAGCTTTATTTAACAAACCCTGGTTAGCTATGACTTACCTTT
Organism: Pelophylax lessonae; assembly: GCF_965119305.1. Lineage (NCBI taxonomy): Eukaryota > Metazoa > Chordata > Amphibia > Anura > Ranidae > Pelophylax > Pelophylax lessonae. The sequence goes on along the minus strand of NC_138768.1, from coordinate 405,688,966 downwards.
CAACAGCCAGGCTGTCAAAACTTTACATTGGTGTGTTGATGATTGGGCTCTTAAAGAGGTTGTAAACCCATGAATGTTTTTTTTTTTTTTTTTCTGTAACCTGAAAGAGAAACACATAATGAGCTAGTATGCATCGCATACTAGCTCATTATGAAATACTTACCTTAGGACGAGCCCCCGCCGTGCCGCTCACTCACCTGTATGACGGGCGACATGTCCAGTCGCCCATCTTCCAGGATCGCGGCATCCGGCCATCTGATTGGCCGGAGCCGCGGTGACGTCACTCCCACGCACGCGGGAGCCGACGGTCACGGCACGGGGCTCTGAAGAAACGGCACCAGCGGCCGTTCCTTCAGAGCGCATGCGCCAGTGACGTCACTGGCTGCATGTAAGGTAAATATCTCCTAAACGGTACATGTTTAGGAGATATTTACACTACATATAGGTAAGCCTTAATATAGGCTTACCTATAGGTAAAAGTGTCAGAGGAAGGTTTACTTCCTCTTTAAAAAGCAAGACTGCTTTGAGAAGACTAAGGAACCTAAACTGACATATTTAAAGGAATGGGAAAACTGGGAGCTTTTCAGCCAATATGAAGTTAAAAGAAACACCTTTATTTTCTCCAGAATTTTCTTTTGGATACTGAGAATAAAATTCAGCGAAGGGAAAATTATATTTAAACAGGTAACTCAATCTTGGGGCAGGGTACCCACTGCCTAAAAAGGGTTTCTTGGTTTCAAAGAGAAAGCACATAGCTTCTCCTAGTAGCAAATAAGTAGACATCCCAAAGTTTGAATATTTTGATCAAAGGACAGAAAACTTGAATGTCCAACTACCACATCCTCAGAAAAAAGTTGTTGAAATTCAGAAAGTCTGCCAACTGATGTTCAAGGCTGTTAAAAGAACATTCTTTTGTAACCACAAAAAGGTCTTTTTTTTTTCAATAAAAATGTTTTCAAAGATGGGAAAATAACATAATATTGGTAAGACATGTGAACACATCAAGAAATACATAAGCTTCAGATTTTTACAAGGGTATAAAATAGGGAAGGAAGATAAAAATGAGAAACATGTGGAAAGTAGGAGATGAGTGGGCTTGGCATACGGCGCTGAAGATGACCGCATAGCTCCTCAGCTCCGTCTGGCCACCCGGGACAACAGCCTCCAACAGCATCTACAGTGGACCCAGACGCCTTTATCAGACCCCTAAAGCCTCCGGGAAACATGAGGGATAAGAAAGGAGCCTTGCAGACTTCCAGGCTGGACGGATTCCTCCTTTGCTCCGGTTCCCTCCATGTCGGCCTCAGAGTTGGAGATTGACAGGATCCACAGGATCCCCAAGTCGGGCTTCATAGCCCAAGATCTTCCTCAAGATGTTCTGCTCCGTGTGCACTTTTTTCAGACCAAGGACAGAGTGCTTCTGGCTTCCAGGCGACTCTAAGCCATGCCTGGTGAGTTCCCCCAAATCCAGATTCTCCCGGATTTATCCAAAAGCGTAGGAACCTTGCCACCATCATTAAAGCCCTCAGGAATCACCAAATCCCACATAAGTGGAAGCATCCGCACCTCCTGACGATTACACATCAGGATACAACGGTAACCATTTCCACGGTGGAAGAAAGCATGTCCCTGCTTCACAGATGGGGAATCATTCCGGACTGTCAATCCCCATCTTTGGACGCTACACCTCAGCAACATCTCTCTGGAGAATGGCAAGTTGTCTCCCGCAAGAGGTCTAACCCCAAAAAATCCTCTCCAAGAGGTGAGCACTTACCTTCGTCTGCTTCACACTGGTCCCCGGCCTAGGCAGTGTCTCTTAGCCATAGATGGCCCCTCACCTTTTGTTACAGGTTGTTCCTGTTTTTGAACTCTTTTTTACTCCTTGTCTGGCGCTTCGCGTCAGTTTTGACGTCAGTTTTGAACTCCCTTCCCCTCCTTCCCCTTGCTCCAGCATACCCCTTCGCTGTTTACTTTTACTTAGTGACTGCCGCATTTGTTCTCTGCCTACGATACCTGCACTGCACATCCAGTTGATACACCTTTACCCTCTCAGGACCCCATGACCATAAAATTTCTCTCCCTGAATGTAAATGGCCTGAACCATCCCGCTAAGCGGTTCTCTCTGGGGACTGACCTTTGTAACAGTAAAGCAGATGTCGTATCCATCCAAGAGACACACTTCAAACTTCAGTGTCAACCGAAATTTTCCCATAAGAACTTCCCCAACTTGTTCTTTGCCAATGCCAATGAGAAGAAGAGGGGCGTGATGATAGCAATCAGGGACACGATTGCATTCACTCTGCGTCATCTGACCCAAGATCCTGATGGACGGTTTCTCATCATTCAAGGTGACTTTAATTCTGTTCCTCTGACCCTGGTTGCAGTTTATGCTCCGAACTGTCACCAGAAGCGTTTCCTGCATAGACTTCTGCAGAGGGTCTCCTCCGATATGTATGGTAACTTGATTATGTGTGGGGATCTGAATATGGTGGTCAACCCGGGGCTTGACACTTCGGTGGCCGCTCAGGGCCAACAACCATCCCTTCACTCTCTCCTGCTCAGGGAAAAGCTTTTTGATGTCTGGCGGTGTCAAGGTTCAGAGAGGGACTATTCATACTACTTCCCCAGACATAGGTCTTACTCACGTATTGACTTGTTCCTGACGGACCTCCCTTTACTGGGTAAGGTCTACTCCTTGGCCATCAGAAGCATCACCTGTTCGGACCATGCTGCTGTGGAGATGATGCTGGAGGAGACCGGACCCAGGAAACGGACGTCGGTATGGAGGTGTGACGCCAGTGTATTACAAGACCCCACTTCTGGTAAAATCATCAGGGATCAGCTAATAGAGTACTTTAATTTTAACACATCCTAGGTCTCAGACCCCTTGACGCTTTGGGGTGCGCACAAAGCATTTATACGTGGTGTTTGTATTCAGCAATCTGCTAGAATATGTAAGGCCTACAACCAAAAGCTCACTTCTCTTCTATCGGAGATAAGTGACCTTGAAACCGTCCACAAGAACTCCCCAACGCTGGCAGTGGCTGCACATCTGTCCCAGAAAAGAAGATTCATTAGTTAACACACGCATTTCCCACCTCTCCCAGAGGCTGACTGGCACTAGACTTACCCATCCCCGTGACATTGCAAATGAGTTTGCAGACTTCTATAGCTCTCTGTACAATCTGGCCCAAGACCCCTCCACCCTCCACCCCACTCCTGGGCTTATCCATAAGTTCCTTGACCGTCTTTGTTTACCCGCTCTGACCGAAGCTCACCTTCACCCCCTGTCCTCCCCCTTTTTCTGTTACAGAAATTTCCAAGACTATCCGCTCACTCCCAACTGGGAAGTCCCCGGGGCCGGATGGCCTTTGTAATGAATACTACAAGCTCCACGTCGACACCCTGAGCCCAACGCTTGTGGCTGTGTTTAATCAAGCGGCCAGCAGGGCTGAATTCCCCCGAGAGATGTTAAATGCTTACATCACTACTATTCTCAAACCTGGGAAAGACCCTAGCCTTCCTGCAAATTAAAGACCTATTTACCTTTTGAACAGTGATGTCAAGATATATGCCAAAATGATAGCAGCCCGCCTTCAACCTATCCTCCCCCACCTGATCAAAAACGACCAGATGGGTTTTATGCCCGGGCGGCAAACGTCTGATGCCACCAAGAGGATCATTAACTTGGTACACCTGGCGGAGAGGACTCGAACGCCTTCTCTGCTCCTAATGCTGGATGCAGAGAAGGCGTTTGACAGGGTCAATTGGCTTTTCATGCGCCTGGCAATGGAGAGGTTTGGTTTTTCGGGGGGTATCCTTTCCTCGATCCTGGCCCTCTACTCCTGTCCCTCAGCCCAAGTGCTCACTTTAGGTACAACCTCCACACCGTTCTGTATCACCAATGGCACCCACCAGGGGTGTCCTCTCTCTCCTACAATCTTCAACTTGACGATTGAGCCCCTGGCAGAGGCCATTAGATCCGACACGAGTGTGGTGGGCTTTTCGGTTGGTGATGCGTCCCATAAAGTGAACCTTTTTGCGGATGATATCATAGTATTTCTCACAAAACCATTGCAATCCCTACCAGCGGTCCACAGAATCCTTTTGGAGTTCGGCACAATCTCCTATCACAAGGTTAATGCCACTAAGTCCCTTGTGCTGAATATGGGGATTGCTGAGCACGATGTAAGTCTCCTCCTCCGCACCTACCCTTACCCCTGGTTGGAGGATCATATTCCATACCTGGGTCTAAACATAACTCCCCGTGTATTGACTCTCCTCTCCGCGAACGCTGACTCCCTACTCAAAAAAATCACTACACAGATGACCTCCATGGCCAAGGTGGAACTCTCTTGGGGGGGCAAGATGGCCGCCTATAAAATGTTGATACTACCGCAGATTCTTTATCTCTTCAGAGTGCTTTCCCGAGAAGGTATCTGGATGCGAAGTATGCGAAAATTTATATGGTGTGGTTCTAGGGCGCGGGTAGCTTCCTCTACTTTGGCACTGCCCAAGCATTTGGGTGGTGCCAAACTGCCAGATATTTACTTATACTATTGGTCTACGAGGCTGGACCAGCTGAGAGAGTGGTTCCCCGGCTCTGCTGACCATCCTTGGACACGGATCGAGAACCACCTTTCGCCTACAAAGGACCTTCAGCTGCTACTCCTTGGCGACCTCTGGATCCCCTGGAAGCTTCCGGATTTTCCCCCCACAATACAGGCCTCCCTTCTGGCTTGGCACATGCTGGGGGCTGCACAGGGGGAGCGGACTCCAGGTTCCTCCCACAACTCCTCATCCCTACCCTTGACCATACTGGAGGCCCACCTTCCCTCTCTTAACCTGTCCCGACTAGCCCCTTGGGGTCTGTCCGAACTCTCCCACTTTTACTCGGATGCGGTCCTTCGTTCCCCTAGGACGTTGATGCAAACCTTTCACATTCCACCTGCCCTGACCTTCACTATCCTTTGCATCCATAGCTTCCTTTCCAAACATCCCTTGTCAACCGGACAAATACCACAGAGAGCTTGGTTGTACTATCATAGTGTTAACAAATTGGTTAAGGGCATATCTCTCTTCTACGAATGTCTCTTATGCAAGAATGATGCCTCTAAGTCCACGCCTATGCTAAGGTGGGAGAAAGATCTTGCCTGTACGTTCACCCCAGAGCAATGGTCCAGGGCCAACAAAGCTACCTACCAATACTCCCATTGCACTTCACAATGGGAACAAATGCTTAAGATCACTAACAGGGGGTATTATACCCCTTTCCGATTGTCGAAGTTCTTCCCTTTGGTCTCAGACCAATGTTGGAGAGAATGTGGTTTTATTGGTACGCTTGCCCATATCCTGTGGGACTGTCCATCCCTAACGAGCTACTGGTCCAGAGTCTTTTGTTGTATTGCGGAGTGTACGGGCATTCTCCGCCCCCCCAGGAAAGAGATGACCCTGTTAAACATAGGTGTAGATGAATACCCCCTTTGTTTTAGGCAGATGGTTACACACATACTTCTAGCCTCCAGAACGTTGATACACCGCAGATGGAGATCATTGGAAATCCCCAATTTCTCCGAGGTGGTCCAAACTGTAAACGACAATTATCATCTGGAGAAGTCCCTGGCGATCAACGCTCTCTTGCTTGATAATTTTGACAAAGCATGGCAATATTGGAAATATGACCCGCTGACGAAGTCTCTGACGTAACTCGTATGGGGGAGGAGCCTGCTCGGAGTACATCGATCCTTGGAGGTACACAGAGAGCTGTTCTGACGCTAGAAGCCCGCACTGCTCAAGTGCTTGTCAATGTAAGTGGATTTTCATTTGGTAGAAGGAATAAAAGCTTTTGTAAACAGAGAGCATTAGATCCTTTTTTCCTTTATTTGCACCAGGTTCCTGGCCTATGTGGAGCGGTAGCTGGAAGCGGTGAAGGAAGGGACACCAGGCTGTTATCCATACATCTATCTATTACATCCCAAAGCGTGTATGACTCTTATGAGTCTAGTCCTAAGGTGAGCTGCTTATCTTGCACTAGCCACTGGGAGCACAGGAGTGAAGCATGCAGCACTATATTGTTTGATCACAGATGACGATTGATTGCTTCATTGGATTTATTGTTCACTTTTATTTTTTTTCACGATTGGGACTGCAATTACCACTGATTATCACTGTTATTAGAGTTGATTTATTAGCATTGAGTTGCTTTCTGATTTAAGCTATTTAAGCACATTTATTTATATATGTTCTTTCACTTTTTCACAGCAATATTGTTTATAAATATTGGAAATATCCACCTTAGATCTGTTGAAATTTGGGCCTGATGGGGGTTGGGGAGTGGACGCTCCTCCCTCCGACGAAAATATGTTCCCATTTGGGTGTTGGAGGCAGGAGATGTCCCCCTTGCCAGCTTTTCCCACTAACCTGCCAGTTTGGACCATGTAAGCATCCTTTACTCCCTGACCGCTCTTGAGTAAAGCCACGAACACCACAAAGTTATCTCTCTTAAAATGTTTTGTTGTACCCACCATGCCTCTGTACTCTGAATAATGTATTTTTCTTATGGAGCAACCCCCCCTTTTTCCTCCTCCCTCTTCCCCCCTCCCTGCCCCCCTGCTTTTCCCGGTTCTCCCACTCTTGTTGTCTGCAACTGATGTTGAATTGGAATTTTCCGTTGTTAATCCTCTTACATTTGTCGCTTGTACTTGTTGAAATTTCAATAAAAATGATTTTGAAAAAAGAAAGTAGGAGATGAGTATGGCCGGTAGGGAACAGGCTGCAGCTAGAGTTGAATGGTATACAAAAACAAATAGCATGGTTGCAGAAAAAACATTATACTTACACTTTGTGATCATAAGAAATATCTAGAGCAAAAAGCAAGAATGTCTCTGATGTCTTGAAACGAGCCAAGGAAGGAAAACTAAAGAACTGTATGCTGATAACTCAGGGGGACCCGAAACGTGTGATTCTGGCAGTCTTTACGGGAGCAGTGCTACATTTGGGGGCATCATCCGGGATACACCCCTGGGTTACAGCAACGGTTGCTAACGGCAACAGGCAATTAGTCCTGCTAAATAATGCTATGATTTTCCCAAGTAATGTGCTGGAGTGTGAGTGAAGAAAGCAATATCTGCTCTACAGTGACCAGTGAAAGTGTGCTGACAAGTTGTGTTTGAAACGGTGGTTGCTATGGCCAACAAACGGACGTTTACCCAAGAAACAGTATGTTTTCTCAAGTAAAATGCTGTAGAGTTGGAGGAGAAATGCACTGTATTGTACAAAAGGACTGTGTCTGCTTTACAGTAATTGGTGCAAGTGTTGATCGAGAGAGTAATGATGCAGGGATCGGTGTGTCGGTGGTCATGTCTGTACATGTACTGTGAAGGAAAGTGTTGATCGTGCAGTTAATGACAGTGGGACAATTTTCACTAGCAGTATGGGAGGTCAGTTGGCTTGGGAAGAAAGAAGTGCAACTGAGGCCCAAGTACGGATGAAGAGGGCAGATGTGTGTGTGTCGGTGAACACAGTTTGCCACGCAGTACCATTTGAGCTGGCTGAGCAGAGTTATGGCAGCAGCGAAGGGGTTACTGCACCACGCGGGAAAGCACACGCTGAAGAGATCTGCCTTACAGGAGGAGCCACCACCAGAGAGTGAGCTAGTCTGGAATCGTGGGCAAAGTCGCAGATCACGGACATCCAATCCATGAGGAAAAGAGCAGAGACATCACTGCAGCTGAGGAGCAGACACGTGTGTGGAAGAGCAAGATGGCGAATGCCGGAGTGAGCTGAAGCGCAGGGGCCATCCCATGTGTTGCACCTGATTCGATCCTGTGTGATTAGTGCCAATTGGGAGACTGGCACTGTGCAGTGGAGGGGACAAGGAGCATCTCGGGCTGGTATGTGGCTGATGCTTGAATGTGCCCATGCGGCTGCGGGCATGGAGTCAGTGTGGGCACTGCGGTGATATGCTCATGCAGGCAGTGCAGAGTGAATGTCGGCCCAGGAAGCTGAGTGTAAGCTGGGAAACAGGATTCACCCAAGAGTTTCTGTTGCCTATGAGGATCCCTATGGCCAGAGGAAGAGGAGTGTTGAGAGCACTACTGGAGCCAGGACCAGTGGTGCAGTCCTACACTACGGTAGGCCAGGCCAGGGAGATTCATGTCTCTGAGGTGAGATGCGAACAGATTGTGCAGGCCGAGTCATGGCCAGGGCAAGCAATTCCTGCACAGGCAGAACCCGTCGCTCTCAGCAAGGCAGAGGGGAGTCAATGGGCTCCTGGGAGAGAGGCATCTAGTGTGCCCAGTGAGGAAGAGGCTGGAGGCATTGACACAGGGTCACCTCATTTCCAGCATCAATTTGGATCCCTGAAAGAGGGTATTGTTGTATGGAAATCAGAAGAGGAAACTAAGTGGGACTGGGGAACAGAGAAGAGGAGTAGCTCTGCGAGTCCCAGTTCACTCAAAGATGAGACCAAGGAGGCTGTGGTATGCATGTAGTGTGCTAGGAACTTGGGGTTCTGTGAGTCCTATGCTGCAAGGGTCACAGATTTGTCCCCATCACGCACCTACACCCGGTCTTGGGATCAAAATGAGGCCTACGCTCATCTTATTAAAAGAGAGGAGATCCTGTACACCCCACCTGGAAAAGGAGACAGACAGAAACTCCCCAGGTTCTCAAGATGTCAACGCCTAATACAGAGGAAGGTGGCCCTGGAGTATGGGTATGAATACCCCTATGCTTCTTGGGAAACTATGGAAGAGTTTGAGGTCATCCCCAAACCGTATCGGAACCAGAATTGGCCTGAATTTTGGGACACCTTCCTCTCTGTCAAGGCCAACTGGAAGCTAGAGTGGTCGATCTACATAGACCGTGTGGAGGTTCACCACCCAAATATAACAGGTCATGCTTAGGCTGTTCGTGTTCAAGACTCTACAGGAAAGACTGTCCGGATACCTCATCCCGACTACTACTGTTAAGGATTAGAGTTGAGCGGACACCTGGATGTCCGTGTTCGGCGGGTTCGGCCGAACTTTAAAAAAAAGTCCGGGTTCGTGTTCCGGACTTTTGCCGAACTTTTCCCAGACACCGAACCCCATTGAAGTCAATGGGGACCCGAACTTTCAGGCACTAAAATGGCTCTAAAACACCAATGGAAAGGGCTAGAGTGCTGCAAATGGCAGCAAAACGTAGTTAAGAGCATGGCAAGTGCTCTGCAAACATATGTGGATAGGGAAATAACTTAAAACAACAAAAAAAAACTGAAAAATAAAACAATGTTCTTCATCTCTGAAGGACGAGGCCCATATGGAGTAGGAAGGAGGTTGAGGTGGTGGTGGATGTGGCGGTGTCATAGGCGTGCGCACAGGGTGTGGCGGATGTGCCTGGGCACACCCTAATCACCTAGGGCACATAGCATTATCGCTCTGTTTGCCAGTGAGGAGATGGGAAAGATCTCCCTCGGACCTGCTCTGCTCTATTTCACTTTGCCAGCAGGGAGAGTAATGTATCGGGGCCATGTACATGTAGGCAAACACATGCATGTGTATTTAAACTTTGGGGTGCACACCATAATGCAATAGGCTGCACACACCTATGGGCGGTGTAGGTGGAAGCAGCAGTGGAGGAGGACCAGGGCCGGATTAAGAGCATCATGGGCTTGGTGCTGAGGATTTTGAAGGGCCTTAAGGGCCGTGCCTTGGCATGCACCCAGAGGAGGAAGGGTGCAGCCATGCATGCCTAATTCCACATGGGATGCTGTCTCTGAAGCCCATAAACACATCCATGCATCGGCAACTGTCCCTCCTTGTCCGGCCTTCGTGCTGTGTGGGGAGGTTCTGAGGGAGCTGCCTGGGGAAGCGAGCATAGAAGCCAGACTTCTGTGTTTACAAGTGACAGAAGAGCGGTAACAGTGAATATGGCCAACCTGGGGCCTATATAAAGGTAGGGGCCTGGAGCTGCAGCTCCAATAGCCCCTACGTTAATCTGGCCCTGAGGAGGACGAGGTAGCCAACACTGCTTCTTTTCACAAATTTTAAATGAGGGTACACCCCAAAAGAGTGAGAAAGAGCAAAAATGGAACAATGGCTGGGTAAGGTCGGTATCCATCGCTATTCTGCACAAGGTACGGAAAAGTGCCGTGGGATCCATGCCTGGTTCATTTTAATGAACGTGAGCTTGTCCACATTGTCTCTGGACAGGCAGCTGCGCTTGTCTGTGATAACGCCCCCAGGCGTGCTAAATACCCGTTCAGATAATACACTGGCTGCAGGGCACGCCAGCACCTCCAAGGCGTAAAGGGCAAGCTCAGGCCATGTGCCCAACTTGGAGACCCAGAAGTTGAAGGGGGCAGACCCCTCATTCAGTACGTCTAGGCGTGTGCACACATACTGCTCCACCATGTTGGTGAAATGCTGCCTCCTGCTAAGACGTACCATATGAGCTGCTGGTGCTGCTGTTTGTTGTGGCGTGCTGACAAAGCTTTTCCACATTTCGGCCATGCTAACCCTGCCTTCTGAGGTGCTGGCGGTGCCCTGGTTGCGTTGGCGACCTCTTCCTCCTCCTCCTCCTCCTCCTCTGCCTTGTGCTTCCACTGTGGCCCCGCTGTCAGATGGGAATGCCAGCAGCATGGCGTCTACCAGCGAGCGCTTGTACTCGCGCATCTTGCGATTGCGCTCCAGTGAGTGAATTAAGGACGGTACGTTGTCCTTGTAACGGGGAACCAGCAGCGTGGCCACCCAGTAATCAGCACAAGTTAGAATGTGGGCAACTCGGCGGTCGTTGTGGAGACACTGCAGCATGTAATCGCTCATGTGTGCCAGGCTGCCCAGAGGCAATGAAAGGCTGTCCTCTGTGGGAGGTGTATCGTCTGTGTCCTCTGTATCCCCCCAGCCACACACCAGTGATGGCCATGAGCTGGCCTGGGTGCCACCCTGCTGTGAACATGCTTCCATCTCCTCCTCCAGCTCCTCCTCCTCATCCTCCTCATCCTCCAGAACTGTGCCCCTGCTGGACAATTGTGTCCCTGGCGTTTGTGTGTGCAGGAACCCACCCTCGGAGCCCCTTGCGAATGACTGCCCTGAAAGCCTTGGAAATGTTACCTCTTCATCCTCCTCCTCCTTCTCCTCCTCCTCCTCATCCTGTGCCACATCCTCTTCCATCATTGCCCGAATTGTTTTTTCAAGGAGGCATAGAAGTGGGATAGTTAAGCTGAGAACGGCGTCATCGGCACTGGCCATGTTGGTGGAGTACTCAAAACAGCGCAACAAGGCACACAGGTCTCACATGGAGGCCCAGTTATTCGTGGTGAAGTGGTGCTGTTCCGCAGAGCGACTCACGCGTGCGTGCTGCAGCTGAAACTCCACTATGGCCTGCTGCTGCTCGCACAGTCTTTGCAGCATGTACAAGGTGGAGTTCCACCTTGTGGGCACGTCACATATGAGGCGGTGAGCGGGAAGGCCGAAGTTACGCTGCAGCGCTGACAGGCGAGCAGCAGCAGGGTGAGAATGCCGAAAGTGCGCACAGACGGCCCGCACTTTCTGCAGCAGCTCTGACATATCGGGGTAGTTTTTAAGGAACCTCTGCACCACCAAATTCAGCACATGCGCCAGGCAAGGGATGTGCGTCAAACCGGCTAGGCCCAGAGCTGCTATGAGATTTCGCCCATTATCGCACACCACCAGGCCGGGCTTGAGGCTCGCTGGCAGCAACCACTCATTTGTCTGCTGTTCCATGCTCCTCCACAACTCATGCAAGATGTGTGGTTTGTCCCCCAAACAGGCAAGTTTTAAAACTGCCTGCTGTCCTTTACCCCTGGCCGTGCTGAAGTTGGTGGTGAAGGTGTTACGCTGTCCGGATGAGGAGGCGGTAGAGGATGAGGAAGCGGAGTAGGAGGAGTTAGGAACAGGAGGCAAACTGAAGCGCCCTGCAATCCTCGGCGGTAGAAGGAGATGCGCCAAACAAATTTAAAAAGGTGTATCTCACATGTACCGATACAGACTATCCCGCAATTTAATTTTTTACACTCAAAGAGGGTGTATATTGAATGGCGGAATAGGACAAATTTTACAAAACGGTGTATCTCACACGTACAAACACCAACTAGGCCCCGATTACAATTTTTTGTACCCTAAAGGCAGGATGAGGAAGAGGAGTAGGAGGAGTTGGGAACAGGAGGCAAACTGAAGCGCCCTGCAATCCTCGGCGGTAGAAGGAGATGCGCCAAACAAATTTAAAAAGGTGTATCTCACATGTACCGATACAGACTATCCCGCAATTAAATTTTTTACACTCAAACAGGGTGTATATTGAATAGCGGAATATGACAAATTTTACAAAACGGTGTATCTCACACGTACAAACACAATCTAGGCCCCGATTACAATTTTTTGTACCCTAAAGGCAGGATGAGGAGTAGGAGGAGTTCGGAACAGGCAGGAGGCAGACTGAAGCACCCTCAAATCCTCGGCAGTATGAGATGCGCCCAAAAAATTGGAAAGGTGTATCTCACACGTACCGACACAGACTATCCCGCAATTTAATTGTTTATACCCAAAGGTTTTGATTAAATAGCGGAATAGAAAATATGATCAAAAAAAGTGTATGTATCTCACACGTACAGAAGCACACTAGGCCCCAATTACTATTGATTGTACCCCTAAAGGCAGGATGAGGAGTAGGAGGAGTTTGGAACAGGCAGCACCCTCAAATCTTCAGAAGTATGAGATGAACCCCAAAAACTTGGAAAGGTGGATCTCACACGTACCAACACAAACTATCCCACAATTTAATTGATCCCCAAAGGTTTTTATTGAATAGCGGAATAGGAAATATGATCAAAAAAAGTGTATGTATCTCACACGTACAGAAGCACACTAGGCCCCAATTACTATTGTTTGTACCCCTAAAAGGCTGGATGAGGAGTAGGAGGAGTTTGGAACAGGCAGCACCCTCAAATCTTCAGAAGTATGAGATGAACCCCAAAAACTTGGAAAGGTGGATCTCACACGTACCAACACAAACTATCCCGCAATTTAATTGATCCCCAAAGGTTTTTATTGAATAGCGGAATAGGAAATATGATCAAAAAAAGTGTATGTATCTCACACGTACAAAACCACACTAGGCCCCAATTACTATTGTTTGTACCCCTAAAAGGCTGAATGAGGAGTAGGAGAAGTATGGAATAGGCAGCACCCTCAAATCTTCAGAAGTATGAGATGAACCCCAAAAACTTGGAAAGGTGGATCTCACACGTACCAACACAATCTATCCCGCAATTTAATTGATCCCCAAAGGTTTTTATTGAATAGCGGAATAGGAAATATGATCAAAAAAAGTGTATGTATCTCACACGTACAGAAGCACACTAGGCCCCAATTACTATTGTTTGTACCCCTAAAAGGCTGAATGAGGAGTAGGCGGAGTATGGAACAGGCAGCACCCTCAAATCTTCAGAAGTATGAGATGAACCCCAAAAACTTGGAAAGGTGGATCTCACACGTACCAACACAAACTATCCCGCAATTTAATTGATCCCCAAAGGTTTTTATTGAATTGCGGAATAGGAAATATGATCAAAAAAGGTGTATGTATCTCACACGTACAGAAGCACACTAGGCCCCAATTACTATTGTTTGTACCCCTAAAAGGCTGAATGAGGAGTAGGAGGAGTATGGAACAGGCAGCACCCTCAAATCTTCAGAAGTATGAGATGAACCCCAAAAACTTGGAAAGGTGGATCTCACACGTACCAACACAAACTATCCCGCAATTTAATTGATCCCCAAAGGTTTTTATTGAATAGCGGAATAGGAAATATGATCAAAAAAAGTGTATGTATCTCACACGTACAGAAGCACACTAGGCCCCAATTACTATTGTTTGTACCCCTAAAAGGCTGGATGAGGAGTAGGAGGAGTTTGGAACAGGCAGCACCCTCAAATCTTCAGAAGTATGAGATGAACCCCAAAAACTTGGAAAGGTGGATCTCACACGTACCAACACAAACTATCCCGCAATTTAATTGATCCCCAAAGGTTTTTATTGAATAGCGGAATAGGAAATATGATCAAAAAAAGTGTATGTATCTCACACATACAAAACCACACTAGGCCCCAATTACTATTGTTTGTACCCCTAAAAGGCTGAATGAGGAGTAGGAGGAGTATGGAACAGGCAGCACCCTCAAATCTTCAGAAGTATGAGATGAACCCCAAAAACTTGTAAAGGTGGATCTCAAACGTACCAACACAAACTATCCCGCAATTTAATTGATCCCCAAAGGTTTTTATTGAATAGCGGAATAGGAAATATGATCAAAAAAAGTTTATGTATCTCACACGTACAGAAGCACACTAGGCCCCAATTACTATTGTTTGTACCCCTAAAAGGCTGAATGAGGAGTAGGAGGAGTATGGAACAGGCAGCACCCTCAAATCTTCAGAAGTATAAGATGAACCCCAAAAACTTGGAACGGTGGATCTCACACGTACCAACACAAACTATCCCGCAATTTAATTGATCCCCAATGGTTTTTATTGAATAGCGGAATAGGAAATATGATCAAAAAAAGTGTATGTATCTCACACGTACAGAAGCACACTAGGCCCCAATTACTATTGTTTGTACCCCTAAAAGGCTGAATGAGGAGTAGGAGGAGTATGGAACAGGCAGCACCCTCAAATCTTCAGAAGTATGAGATGAACCCCAAATATCATTCAGCTCTGCTGCAGGCCACAATTTAATTTTTTTTAACCCAAGGCTGTATATTGAATAGTGGAATAGAAAAAAAGTGTATGATTTCTGAAACCACTCAATATTAGCACATGTGAACTGAACACAGCAGTGTATGATCAGTCACTCAGCACAGCACAGCTGAAGGAAAAATGCTGCACACAGTGCCTGATAGAAAAATACTTTTCTCCCTCCTCCTCAGTGGGCAAAAAAGATTGTGTTCACTGCACCCCAAAAAGATTGTGTTCACTGCACCCCAAAAAGATCGTGTTCACTGTACCCCAAAAAGATTGTGTTCACTGTACCCCAAAAATATTGTGTTCACTGCACCCCAAAAAGATTGTGTTCACTGCAGCCCACACACAGCAAAATGGATGTGGACCACTGACACCTGCCTATCGCCTATCCCACACCACACAGCAATATCGATTGTAGTTTGTAGAACACACTGTCTGACCCTAAAAATCAGCAGACTCTGTCCCTAAAAGGATTGATAAGATCGTAGATCGGTCACTGCAAACCCCACCCCACACAGCAATATCGATTGTAGTTTGTAGAACACACTGACCCTAAAAATCAGCAGACTCTCTCCCTAAAATGCCTACAACTCGCCCTGCCTAACACACTCCGACCTGTCCATCAATTCTATCCGGACACAAATGTTTTTTTTTCCTGTCTGTCCCTAATCAGCAGCCAGCACCCCAAAAAGATTGTGTTCACTGTACCCCAAAAAGCTTGTGTTCACTGCACCCCAAAAAGATTGTGTTTACTGCAGCCCAAAAAGATTGTGTTCACTGTACCCCAAAAAGATTGTGTTCACTGCACCTCAAAAAGATTGTGTTTACTGCAGCCCAAAAAGATTGTGTTCACTGCAGCCCACACACAGCAAAATGGATGTGGACCACTGACACCTGCCTATCTCCTATCCCACACCACACAGCAATATCGATTGTAGTTTGTAGAACACACTGACCCTAAAAATCAGCAGACTCTCTCCCTAAAAGGATTGATAAGATCGTAGATCGGTCACTGCAAACCTCACCCCACACAGCAATATCGATTGTAGTTTGTAGAACACACTGACCCTAAAAATCAGCAGACTCTGTCCCTAAAAGGATTGCTAAGATCGTAGATCGGTCACTGCAAACCCCACCCCACACAGCAATATCGATTGTAGTTTGTAGAACACACTGTCTGACCCTAAAAATCAGCAGACTCTGTCCCTAAAAGGATTGCTAAGATCGTAGATCGGTCACTGCAAACCCCACCCCACACAGCAATATCGATTGTAGTTTGTAGAACGCACTGTCTGACCCTAAAAATCAGCAGACTCTGTCCCTAAAAGGATTGCTAAGATCGTAGATCGGTCACTGCAAACCCCACCCCACACAGCAATATCGATTGTAGTTTGTAGAACACACTGACCCTAAAAATCAGCAGACTCTCTCCCTAAAATGCCTACAACTCGCCCTGCCTAACACACTCCGACCTGTCCCTCAATTCTATCCGGACACAAATGTTTTTTTTTTCCTGTCTGTCCCTAATCAGCAGCCAGCACGTTGATGTGTGCTCTCTCCCTGAACTAAACAGCAGAATGACGCCGCAGCGGCGCTGCCTCGAACTTATAAAGACTTGGTCACATGCTTCAGACGGGCCAATCACAGCTACTGATACATTTGTAGGCATGGCTGGGATGGCTTAGGCACACCAGTTAAATGCTTGTTGATTGGCTGTTGAAAGCCCGCCATGAAAAGCGCGCCAAAGCATGCAAAACCCGGAAATAAAACGACCGAACACGGATTTTTACCCGAATATACAGTAAAGTTTTCGGGTCCGTGTTCGGGTAACAAAAATCCAATTATTCGGTACGAACACGAATAATACAGTCCGTGTTCGCTCAACCCTATTAAGGATGCAAAGCAACCACATCTGTACAGAAGATGTTGTGTTACAAGGCTGACTAGCCTGGAAGTTTGTTACAAAGGGGTTGAGAGCCCATAGAAGAGTTAAAGTTATTGTTGTTGGGGCTGGATGCCCTATTCCCACATTCCTTTATCCCTTCTATCCTTGCAAGAAGGATTGGGAATCAGCAGACCAACTACCACTGTGTAGTATCATCAAAAGAGTGCCGACCCTGTAACCCACAAAGACTTTAGTGGACACTAAATTCTATACTTTAGTTGCTACAAGAAGTCATCTTTACTGGATGTTCTATTAAGATCCTTTAGGTCAAAGGGCCAGGATCACTAATTATCACCAAAGACACTTGCAAAGAAATTGGGCCAATGGGTAAGGAGAATTGAAGTACAGAAGAAGACCCCTTTACAAAGATACTTTGTTCAAAAACACTTTGTGAGGATCCTGTTAGGCCAGTGGGCTGGTTGAGAGAACCTTGTGTGAGTTGCTGCCTTGAAAGAAGAGGTAGTGGCTCATTGTCTCTTCAGAGGAGAGGAGGTCAGAGTGAAGGACCCCTTGAAGAGATTTGCAAAAACTCACAAGTCGGACAAGTTTGCTCAGGCCCCAGCAAAATTGCTTGTCACAGAAGAAGATATGTTGCCTCGGTGTTACAGAAGGAGAGGACACTGTGAACACCAGTCGGGTGGACTCCGCATTTCTTTATTCTGATCTTGTGGGTCTGACTATGATAGGAGAGAGTCAGTGCCCTGGTATCTGAGAGGGACTGTGCCTATTATTTATTCAACAAAAAGATTCTCAGAAAGAACTATTAGTGAAGTGTTAGATAGTCAGCTTGATAGGGTTGTTTGTTATCTATTTCAGGAAAAACAATAGAACGTTGAGTCAAGCTTACCCTTAGGGGGCCTGGAGTAATGAAGACGTCTACAAGGATGTCGCTATTAGAGAAAAATATGGTGAGAAGGTCACCTCTGAGGAGAGGGCAGTCTCACCGTGAGTAGGTAACACTGTACTAATTTGTACTTATCTTCATTTTCTTTGCAGGCTTTCTTAGGATTTCCGGGTCTGGATAGGCCCTCCATTATTCAATGCAGATTTCTATGCAGTGTACATATTGTATCTAGTTAGCTAGACAGGGTAATGCCTTTTTACTTGTCAAGCAGATTTTTGTTTGACGGGGGTGCATTGATTTAAATGCCCCTGCTATGTGTACATAAATGTGTGAATATATTTCCATGTAATTTATTGTATCCCCTGGCCACATATGGAGTATGCTCCATGGCCCTGTACATTTGTTACTTCCCTTTTCCAAGTTTGTGGGATACTCCGTGAAATTTTTGTGAGAAAATAATTTTTGTAGGGGCGGCTGCCCAGAGCCAGTGAGGACAGGGCTCATTTTGGTGCGGGGTGAGTGTAGCACCCTCCTAGGGAGGTGCTAGTGAGAAGGTATCGTTTTGAGCCTTGTCTGCTTACCAGAGGGGCTGCAGGTAAATCTATATTGTTCTCTGCCTACCAGAGAGCAAGATCAGTTAGTAAGGTCTGCTCATTGTGCTTAATATGTGATTCATTGTGTCTAGAGAGAGTTTCACATTGGTCCAATAGGGAGGCATGTTGGACAGTAGGAGGAAATCTGACGAATGGGTGCATAGGCTTTGATACAGCCCTGGTGATTGGCAGAGGGCAGGTTGCCTCAGTGCATTCTGGGATACTGTATAAAAGCCAGGAGCACATGTGCTGCGGGGTCTTTGGCTGGAGAAGAGAGTCCTGGAGGGAGGGGGGCAGCTGCCTCCTTCTCTGTAGCAGTGGCATGCGGTTGCAAGAGGTCATCCTGAGGACTGAAGGAACGGATGAGAGGAGCTGAACCTAGAGGTCCAGGAGAGCTCACTGAGAGGGAGACAGTGCAGACCCTGGGATCGCAGTATCATGAGTACAGGGACTCGTGTTGAGGGGCCTGACCTGAGGGGGGCCACCCCAAGTGTAGGATAGTCAGTGGAGGAGTATCAACATTGGATGGAAAGAGGATGCTAGAGAGAGTATCCTGAAGATAATTACAAGCTCGCTAAGTCATCTTAGGAAAGAGACTTAATTCCCAAATTCACCTATAGTGGCAGAGTGAATCAACAGCCTGGCTGTACCTGTAGATAGGAGTCCTCAACCAATTGTGCATAGTTTATTTGGAGTATCCCACTATTCCCTTCTCCTATCCCTAATTTAAATAAACACAAAACAACCAAATACACCTGGACTGATTATTGAAATGAGCCAAGGAAGGAGAACTAAAGAACTGTATGCTGGTAACTCAGGGGGACCTGAAAAGTGTGATTCTGGTAGTCCTTACGGGGACAGTGCTACATTAAAATAATCTACTGAGCTGGACAGAACTAGTTCTTGAGGAGGTCTATACCATTTTCAAAGCTCCTAATTTGAAGAAGCATTTCTGTATGTCGAGGGTAAATCTTGTTTCTTCTCTTTCATGAGACAAATTCTATCCACTCTCCCAATTCATTCTCAGATATGGGGAGCTTGGGAGGATCTCCATTGATGGCGAATAAGGCACTTAGCAGCATTACGAAGGAAAGGAATCAGGAATGTGTCCATAAGTGTAAGGAGAAGATTAAGTGTTGTGAAAAAAGAAGAGTCCATGGGTCATCTGGAATGTTGCTGTTAGTTACCTGGAAGATTAAATCTAATACTGTAGACCAAAATCTATGTATTATTGAGCAGTGCCACCAGATGTGGGCAAACATAGCAAGTAATCTGCAATCTCTCCAACAACCTGTAGAAAGAAAATGACAATATGCATGAACTCTTGAGTGGATACCTATACAATCTGTCTATAAACATAAAATTGTCTTCCTCATATTTAAGTCTAGTGGGGAGGTTGGCGAAAACAGCAAAATCTTAAGATTTATTTTTCCTAGAGAAAGATTCATGAAGCTCCTTTTCCTATTAATCCAAGCATAGAGGATATAATAGACCCTTTGTTGTCAGCAAAGACTTATACTGTATGTACAGGATATGCAGTGTAATGGAGAATGCCCTTAGGACTCAACAAATACTAGATTGGAGTGAACTGTAGTAGAGAGAGTAGAGGTTTGGGGAGGATTAGTATAAACTGCAACAGAGGAAGATATATCTAAAAGTCCATGTTATGGTTCCCTATTTAGAACTTTTGAGGATGTCTTTAAATTTTTATTGTGGAGGAGTCAGTCCAAAAAAAAAAACATGAAGTGTTATTTTTTTTTTTTTTTTTAGTTTTGCTATGTGAATAAGAACATGTATCAAATATAAAGTGGGTGTAATCCCAATTTGGCTGCAAAAGTGGAAGTACACTTTAGGATCCGATTTATTGTTCTTTAGCACAGCTATTTAAATCTGTAAGTGTAGGTAGAGGTACATTAGCGTGGGTGTTAATGGGTTACTCATATAGCATAGAGCCCAGGGGTGTAACTAAAATTCATGGAACCCAGAGCAAAATTTTTATAGGGCCCCTGTGACCTCTTAAGTGGGGTACACACTAGTAGAAAATCTGCCGAAAATTCCCGTTCGAGGTAAAATTGTACAATTTTCGGCTAGTGTGTACACAACTTTCAGCAGCCGACATTTTCAATGAAAAAAAACGGAGGGACAAACAACAAAATTGTTATCGTCCGTCCCCAGCATGACCAATTTTTGTTTAATGTGTATGCAGTACGTCCACGAAAAATCGGATACGAAAGACCGCTCACGATCTGAAGTTGCTGATGACCCGTAAGTTTAGGTACAAATGTCCCAAAAAAAAAAAATTGGACGAGAAATTTCGTGAACATTATTTACTGTCAACTAAAAACGGTTATGACCGCTGAGCATGTGAGAGAAAAATCGGAGGATATTTCGTCCGATTTTCGTCAAGTGTGGAGGAGCCTTTATGTGCCACTGGGCGACATCAGTTAGGACAATTAATTGATCCTAACATAAAATATGTCTGAATGAAGGATAAGCAGCAGGAGGGACCAGTGCAGTGGATAGAAAGGAGCAGTAGTGTAGAGAATTCATTTTCAACCTTAACTCTCCAACCAGCTACTCTCTAAAATCTTAGAGTTTTGGTGTATATCCCAAGCCTAGCAACTCCTTATCACACGCCAGCCAGCAAGTGCAGAACATTGTGGATTAGTAATCAGTAAACAAATACAAGATATATAATTTTAGATTTATATTATTACATAATTGTCAGTTCTCAATTTCAAACTTACTCTATAAATTTAAAAAAAAAAACTTTTTTTTAAATGTGGCTTTTTTAAAGAATTGCAGGAGAGGGTGCTGACAACAGATTGAATGCCTGGGCGGTGAATTCACCTATAGGCTTACTTGGGGGTATCCATTATCAGCCTTTCCTCCTCTCCCCTGAAGGCAATCCCTGGGAGTCTGTCACATGACCGGACCGAACCGGACCGAAACGGTCTGAGAATAGGTAAGTATAAGCATCTTCCTTCTGCAGGGTAGTTATTATAGGAGTTAGAAGAGGGGGTGGGAGCATGTTTAAACTTAGTTAGTTCTATCTATCCAGGGCTGTTTTAAATATCTCATCTGTTTCAGAACTTGAAAACATTTTTTAAACCACTGGGATTTTTTAGCCTCAGAAAGCTGACCATACACTAGTAGAATTTTGATCAAAGTTTTTTGTTTGAGAACAATTGTTTGATTTTCTAATCAGTAATTAGTGGGGTCAAATCTAAATTTATTTTCAACCATAGAGAAGAGAACATTTGAAGTTACAGGGTGAAAAGTTTTGAGTGTGGGTAGTCTTCATTGGGGAAATTATATTTATTGCAAAATTAAATGTTAAAAGCAAACAAAACTTTTTTTAATGACATTTGTCAAGTCATTAAATGTACTGAGAATTTCCATACAAATGTTCATACGAATAAAATCTACTAGTGTATACCCAGCTTTAGGAATACAGGGTTAATATCAAGGTAGTAGCCAGAAAAATCAGAAGCTCAGAAGACTATAAATCTACTCACACATGGGAAGCTGCAAAAGTGATCTGTGGCTAGCAATGAAATGTTTCTAAAGCATGATCCTGTGCATTTTATATTAGGTTTTCTGGAACATTAGATAATCTCCCTACTGGGTCCTCTTCCCACCCTTGGGCTCCATAGCAGCAGCATGTGCTGCTATAGCTATAGTAACAACACTGGTAGACCCTTAGACTCACTTCACACAGGCTTGACTTTTCTGAGGGGATACTGTAATAGTATTTAGGATTTTGTTAAATTTATTTTAAGATTAGGTTCACCAATAGTCTAAGTCCTTGGAGAACGATTGGTTGAGACAGGAAAGGGTTCCACAGAACAGGATAGTATCCCCACACGTCTATGATTATGATATGATTGTAGGGATTCCTTGGATATTATAAGTAAATCTCTTTACAATATAGATATCTTTATTTAGGTGAATGGTAGCTAGAAGGACTCTAGTAAAAGGACAAACAGGAGTGGCGATAAAAGACATACCTGATGGGTGCCATTGTACAGTTGCACAACGATTGGGATAAGGTTTAATTTATGAGTACCTCAGCCAAGGGGATGAATATAAGGTCGAGAACCATGCCAATATTTTGGGTCCTAGGCAGAATTGAGAAAGGAAAAAGCCCCAGTCTACTCTGTTGAAGCCTTTTCCTGAACCTGATAAAAGGAGTATAACTTGTATTTTAGTGCTTTTGGTAACTGGATCAGGGATATAGTCTAGGAGGCAATGTCTCTTGCCTGTCTACCCAGGACAAAGTCCACCTGATCCTCATGGATTCATGAGGGAAGCAGGGACCGAATCCTAAACTATTTTTGCATATAGATTTACATCTACTGTATATTTAGGAGTAAGATTGGTCGGTAGTTTGCAGGATCCGTATCCTCTTTTGGTAGTGATATAAGCTAACAGGGATTTAGGGCACATCTGATTACCTAGACCAATAGAATTTACGTACTTACAGAAATGGGACTTAGGAACTCTTGGAATCTCCTATGACAGACAAGTGTGAATCCGTCAGGCCCAGAGTTTTTCCCAAAGCTGTGGTTTTATTTGCCTTGGCTACCTCTTCTGGGGTAATGTCTACATCAAGAGCCTATAGTGTTGCACACATTAGGTAGGGAACATGTGAGCAGTGTATAATGGCAGCAGAATGAAGAAATGTAACTGAAATGGGGATTCCATTCATATAAAACCTCAGTTCCTATGCCAAATAGCCAGTACTCAGGAACCAGTGGTAAATAGAAGAAAAGTTTTAGATCTGACCCAAAGGAGTCCTCAGGTACGTGAGGCCTGGTTTGAGCAGTGCCTGGTAAAGTGCTGGGGTTTAGGAATCAATCTCTGCCCATGTGGCTATGGAGTAGCTGACCATTGTCGGATTTGGTCCCACCAACCAGGTGGATTGATTAGAAGCTAGGAGCAAAAATCCTGAAGATCCTCAGGAAACCTTAGCACTGCACATTTTGGCTCCCAGGCTGGGATGAGAAAGGGTAGATAGCATAAAGTCCCAGGCCAGACTGTTGAATGCATTTTTGGCATCTATTGACAGGAGTAGAATTGTTTTTTAGGGCTTTTGGCCAAGTGGGTCAGGGATATAGTCCTAAGGGTATTGTGTCTTGCTTCTCTACCCAAGAAAAAGCCCACCTGATCAGTGTGTATCCATGAAGGATATAGGAACCGAAACCTAGTGGCCAGCATTTTTGCATAGAATTTTGTCCCTATATTCATTCACTATATACCTCTTTTGGTAGCATAATGATATCAGCTAACAGGGATTCAGGGCAAGGGAATCCATCAGCCCTGACTGTCCAGGGGTACTCCCTGTATCGGATGGATTGGATAGGCAGTAGAGGGGGAGGGATGTGCCTGTATGTCAAGAATAATTTAATAGTAAATATGATTGATTACATTACTAACAGGGCAAGTGAGGATGTGGAATCCTTCTGGCTGGAGCTTCAAAGGGAGGGAAGAAAAGGGAAAGTAATAATGGGTGTATGCTACAGGTCTCCTAACCTGAAGAATGAAGAGGAGACAGATCCCCTCTTACAGTTATAAAGAGCAACAGGGGCAGGGTAATGGTATTATCATGGGGGACTTCAAATTTTCAGGTATTGACTAAGCAGACAGAATTGATCAGTCATCCAAGGCTCATAATTTCTTAAAAGAGAAGTATAGGGTATATTTAAAAAAAAACAAAAAACTTATACACACCTTGGTGGATGCAGCATTGATCCAATGATGCATCTGTCCCCTGCTACCTCTGAACTGAAAACTGAGCGATCAATTACTGCTGATTGCTCAGTTCGTTCCTTCGCTCTGACCAGAGAGCCATGCCTGTTAGTCACCGACTCTCTTCTCTGCCCCTCCAGTGTTCACTGGAGTGCTGGTCTAGGAAGGGGAGGGAGCAGCTGGCTCAGTCTCCCAGTGGCGCAGTTGAGAGGTTGAGCCACTTGCCAGTCCAGGCATCTGGGTGGATTCTGACTGTAAAGTCAGGATGTTTCCCTGGCCGGACTGACCAAATGACGGTAAAATGGGTCACAGCGGTGCAGAAAGAGCTGCACTCCTGTGATCCATAGGAGATGTAGGGCCAAAAAAGCTATGGCCCTACTTTTTAAAATATCTTGCAGGACAATTTCATGTGTCAATTGGTGGTGCACTCTATACTGCTTAACAATAAATAGGATCATACTATCTATCTAACAAGGGTGCAGAACTCTCCTTTAATAAATCAAGTACATAAATCTTTCAATACATAAAGTAAATCAGCAATCAATAAAGAATAAAATCAAAGTGAGTCCATCTTTCAACAAAAGTCCATAAAAAATATATCCTATCTCCATGAATAGTGCAGTCCCAAACACCAGAACAATCTTGTATATGTTGACTCTAATCACCACGGTGCCCTTCACCCCACCCATGGGAGTCTTCTCATCTGCTTGGATAGATCTCACTATCTACAGGAGGTCAATGTGCACTTTTCCAGTGTTAGAGTGGTACTGCTTCCACTGGCTACTCAATCCCAGTCCGCAGCTGTCAGCGTGGTATCATATATATATAGCAGGCAAGAGGAAAGAACCATAGTGCAGATCGCTCGTAAAACTTTACTTTAGTATAATAAAAAAAATCCACTCACATTTCAGAAGTAAAATACAGGCATATCTCAGTGATCCTCTCAGCGTTCAGCTAAACCTTTGAGAAAGGCTCTTGGACGCAACGTGTAAGGTGGGCAGTGACATAATCATGCTGGCTGGAGCTAGGCAGAGCTATGAATGCTGAGAGTATATATTTGTTGCATTTGCACAATTGGATGGATGCAAATTGGTGTTAGCTGCATCCTGTATTATTTAGTCTATATCACATATTTATGATATTTATTTATTTACTTACTTAGTTATAGGGTTAGTGCAGAAGGTTTTTTACATATAAATAAATAGGATCAAATTCTGGACACAAAAAACACTGAGGAAAAATGGGAGCGCTTTAAGAATATATTAAATAATGGCATTAGGCGATGCATTGCAATGGGGAACAAATATAAACGTTAACTTAAATTAAACCTGAAAGGCTAAATTCCAACTGTCATTTAAAAAATACAAGGCCAAAAGTTCACCATTGGTATTCCAACATTACAAGGAATGCTGTAAAAATGTAAGAGCAGGATCAGGGCAGCTAAAAATGACCATGAGAGATACATTGCCGAGGAGGGTAAAATAAAAATCCCCTCATCTTTTTTCTGTCACCTTACACCCCCTGGCCACCTCCTCCCTACACTGGCAGTAGAAATTGCTGGTAGGGGGTGGGTAAGCAAACCTTGCAAAGTCCTGATCTGACAGTGCACCTGTATTTAGAAGCTGGCAGCACTGTCCCCAGTTCAGTCCAGATCTGACGGCAGCCTCTGAATGGCTTTGAATATCTTCACACACATTAATTATGTATGAATGGGTTTGAAGGTAACCAAAGCCATTTATATGAATGTATAACACATCTAGAAATGTCTATCAAGCACAAATCCAATTATAAATGTGAAAAAAGAAATAATAAAAAACAGAAACATATTAAAACTTTTAGGACCTTTAGGGTACATTCACAGCAGCGGCTGTGTTAGAATGCAGCAGCTGGTGTGCTGTGTGGTGACAGCAGTGCCAATGTGCCAATTGCAGTGCATCACACTGTTTTGCTTTTTTTTTAAAACAAACTTTATTGAAATGTCACACAACAACATTACTTTAACCATTTCACCTTTGGAAGATTTACCCCCCCCCCTTTTTTTTGCAATACAGCACTGCGTATGTATGTATGTACTTTTTTCCCAGAAATAGAGCTTTCTTGTGGTGTTATTTGATCACCTCTGCATTTTATAATTGTTTGCGTTATAAAGAAAAAACGACCAACAATTTTATATATATATATATATATATATATATATATATATATATATTTTTTTTTTTTTTTTTTTTACTTTCTGCTCAAACACATTAAAAAAATGTAAAAAATCGAATTTATTCATCAATTTAGGCCAGTTATTCTGTCTGTATATATGTATTCTGCTACATATGTTTGGTAAAAAAAATTCCAATAAACGTACATTAATTGGTTTGCGCAAATGTTGTAGCATCCACAAACTATGGGATATCTTTATGGAATTTTTATTTTTTTAATTTTTTTACTAGTAATGGCAGTGATCAGCGACTTATAGAATCACTATAGAATGTAGAATCACAGTGGGATTGAGCCGCCGACAGCACGCACTCGCACCCGATACCCAGAAGTGCAGGATCATGTATAGATTGTATATAGGTGATGCTACTCAGCGTGGCCATCTTGTAGCAGCAAATGTGCTATGAGGCAGTCAACAATTGGTTAAGTTCTATTGGCCACAGCTGGATGCAAGGCAGAAGATTCCCTTGTACTGCACCGAAAAAAGTAGTGCATGCAGTATTTTCTTAAAGACACACACAACATGGTGTGAACCATTCAGATAAGAGAAAAAGCACTTTACCTTGCTTTGTGGTGGGACTGCGTTGCAATAGCCATCCAACACAATCCTACAACACACTTGGACAAAGTCCAAATAGCAACTTTTAAAATTTAAAGAGACATCACAAGCATGTGCCAGTGTTAAATCGGCAAAAATACCCATTCAGATACTCGCCCAACACCTGAACTTTCACATGGTCAAGAGGTTGTTAAGGTTTCCCTGCTGAGAGCTGAATTTAAAAAAGTAATTGTAAAAAAAAATGTAAATTAACCACTTACCGCATACTGACATACCGTTACGTCGGGTAACTTTGCGGGGTTATACCGGGATGATGCCTCTAGCTAGAGGCATCATCCCAGTACCGTGGTTTGAAGCCGACGGTCGGCTTTCCGTCGGTAACGACCGATGCGGCTCGGGAGCCGCTCGATCGTTACCCGGGTGAGCAGGAGGGGACGACCCCCCCTCCCACCGCCTTCCGTGGCTTTGCTCGGGGCTCCCATCCCACCGGGAGCCCCGAGCACCCAGCCGGCACGTCCTCCGGTTGGATGGAGTCCCGATGAATTCCGGAAACGGCATCGATCGGGTCTCCGATGACGTAAAAGGCGGCAAATTTAAAAAACGGCTGTATGCAAGAACGCCGTTTTCGGCGTTTTGCATTCATGGAAGTGTAGTGGAGGGGTCTAGGGTCTTTTAGACCCTCAATCTCTCCATAAAGTGTACCTGTCACTACATATTGGTGTCACAAGGGATGTTTACATTGCTTGTGACAGCAATAAAAGTGATCAGATTTTTTATTTTTTTTTAAAAACTGTAATAAAGTTAAAAAAAAGAAAAAATAAATAGGAAAAAAAAAAAATTTAGCAGCCCCCATCATCGTTAGCTCGCGCACAAAAAAAATGCATACCCAAGTCGAGCCGCAAATGAAATCGCTGTTCAAACCACACATGTGAGGTATCACCGCGATCGCCAGAGCGTGGACAATAATTAAAAAAAAGAGCTACACTCTAACTCTAAACTGGTAACCGTTAAATAAATTTAAAGCGTCGCAGATTGAGATCTCTATTGACCGTAGTTTGTCACCATCCCACGGGGGGGGGGGCGCAATTTTAAACCGTAACATGTTGGGTATCTATTTACTCGGCGTGACATCATCTTTCACAATATACAAAAAAATGGGCTAACTTTACTGTTTAGTATTTTTTAAATGCAGTGAAATGTGATTTTTCAATTTTTTTCCAAAAAAATGGCGACATTTTATTCTCCAGGGTCTTTGCTAAAAAAATATATATAATGTTTGGGGGTTCTAAGTAGTTTTCTAGGAAAAAATACTGGTTTTAACTTGTAAACAAAAAGTGTCCGAAATAGGGCTGGGGCTTAAGTGGTTAAAAAAAATTAGGGTAAAAACAGCTTTGGGAACCCCATGACAGAATTAAGAAAAAAAAAACGTGTGGGGTCCCCCCCTAAAATCTTTACCTGGCCCTTTGTTGGGTCTGGTATAGATTTCAACATGGAACTCCACGCCAAAATGTTTTAAAAAAACTGCGTGCCCCCCCCCCAAAAAAAAATCCATACCAGGCACTGGGTCTGGTATAGATTTTAAGGGGAATTTAAGGGGAACTCCATGCCAAAATTGAAAAAAAAATGGTGTGGGGTCCCCCTCGAAATCCATTCCAGGCCCTTGTCCGAGCATGCCACCTGGCAGGCCAGGAAAGGGGGGGGACGAGCAAGTGCTCCCCCTCCTGAATTATACCAGACCACTTGCCCTCAACATGGGAAAGGGTGCTTTGGGGTGCCCCTCTTCCCAACAACCCTGGGCTTTAACAAGGGGGGCCCAGATACCCTCCCCCCCCATGTGAAAGGGTTTTGGGTACATGGTACCCCTGCCCATTCACCAAAAAAGTTTAAAAAGTAAAAACCACAGGAAACAGTTTTTGACAAGTCCTTTATTAAAAAATAAAAAAATTGTGTCTCTCTATGTAAATCCATCATCAATCACGATGCCCGCCAGACCCGAAAAATAGATAAAATAAAAAACGCTCCACCTCTTGGGAGGCCTCCTGTCATCTGCCTGATCTGCGCTTTGACAGTTCTTATATAGGCACGGGTGGGGCGACCTGGCTACGTCACCCGGTGGCACTGCCCCTTCTGATGTCGTGTGATGTAATATGACGTCAGAAGGGGTGGCCCCACCCCTTGCCTATATAAGAACAGTGGCCCCACCCCTTGCCTATATAAGAACTGTCACTAGATTGGCGCCAAGGGGGCTATTTAAACACCTTTACTGCACTAGGACCTTGCCTTATGGTCTACAACGTTCTTCTACCTGTAACCTGTTCCTGTGCTTGATCTGCTGTTGTCATTCTGCTATTTTGTCTGACAATGTTTGAACTCTGCCTGAACTGACCCCTGGCTTGTCCTTTGACCATGTCCCTGTCTGATCCTTCTACCTATCTATTTACCTGAATATTCTTCTGCCTGCTGCTCTGTTTCTGACGTGCCTGTTAGTTACTTACCTGGCTTGCCTGACTCTGCTCTGTGTCCAACCCCTTGAAGGCCATCCCTGCAGCCTGCAGGACCTACTGTCTGCCACCTGCCGGCCTGCCGAGTGCTTGCTGCCTGTAACCTGCCAGCCACCAAGTTCCTTCTAATTGCCTTCCAGCCTACTGCGCCTGCTGTCCTGTGTCACGTTCCAGTTTGCATCGAAGTGCACACAGGCCTCTCATCTGCAACCGCCTTGAACAGAACTGCCAGGCACTCATGCTACTCCAGGCTCTTGTACCTCCTGTTACCTTATCAGGGGTACCGAGTCGGAGGTGTAAGAGATTGCCTTCTTCTCCACGTCAGACTCCATTATCAGGTACGGGATTATATGACAGATGAGGTTTAATACTAAACAATGTAAAGCACTGAATTGGCGGGCAAAAGATCTGAAAGCGAGTTACCTACTAGGAGGAGAACCTCTGGGATCAGGTATGTAAGAGAATCTGGGTGTCCAGGTAGATGACAGCCTCTGCAGTAGCATGAAATGCCAAGCTGCAGATAAAGATGTGGAACTTCCTTTCACAGTTGTTGGTATCAGCGAGGAGTGTCAATATTTTCAAAAAAACGTTTAGATGTGCACCTTAGTGAATGCAACATACAGAGATATGGGAAATGATAGTGGCATAAACACATGCACATGTCCTGGATGGACTGGTACCTTTAATCAGCCTTACCAACCATGTACAGTATCTCACAAAAGTGAGTATACCCCTCACATTTTTGCAAATATTTTATTTTATCTGAAGAAATGACACTTTGCTACAATGTAAAGTAGTGAGTGTACAGCTTGTATATCAGTGTACATTTGCTGTCCCCTCATAATAACTCAACACACATCCATTAATGTCTAAACCGCTGGCAACAAAAGTGAGTACCCCCCTAAGTGAAAATGTCCAAATTAGGCCCAATTAGCCATTTTCCCTCCCCGGTGTCATGTGACTCGTTAGTGTTACAAGGTCTCAGGTGTGAATGGGGAGCATGTGTGGTAAATTTGGTGTTATCGATCTCACTCTCTCATGCTGGTCACTGGAGGTTCAACATGGCACCTCGTGGCAAAGAACTTTCTGAGAATCTGGAAAATAAGAATTGTTGCTCTACATAAAGATGGCTTAGGCTATAAGAAGATTGCCAGGACCCTGAAACTGAGCTGCAGCACAGTGGCCAAGACCATACAGTGGTTTAACAGAACAGGTTCCACTCAGAACAGGCCTCGCCATGGTCGACCAAAGAAGTTGAGTGCAGATGCCCAGCCTCATATCCAGGGCCTGTCTTTGAGAAATAGACATATGAGTGCTGCTAGCATTGCTGCAGGGGTTGAAGGGGTGGGGGGTCAGCCTGTCAGTGCTCAGACCATATGCTGCGCACTGCATCAAATTGGTCTGCATGGCTGTTGAGCCAGAAGGAAGCCTCTTCTAAAGATGATGCACAAGAAAGCCCACAAACAGTTTGCTGAAGATAAGCAGACTAAGGACATGGATTACTGGAACCATGTCCTGTGGTCTGATGAGACCAAGATAAACTTGGTTCAGATGGTGTCAAGCATGTGTGGTTCCAACCAGGTGAGGAGTACAAAGACAAGTTTGTCTTCCCTCCAGTCAAGCATGGTGCTGGGAGTGTCATGGTGTGGGGCTGCATGAGCGCTGCCGAAACTGGAAAGCTACAGTTAATTGAGGGAACCATGAATGCAAACGTACTGTGAAATACTGAAGCAGAGCATGATCCCCTCCATTTGGAGACTGG
The DNA here is from genome assembly GCF_965119305.1 of Pelophylax lessonae. Classification (NCBI taxonomy): domain Eukaryota; kingdom Metazoa; phylum Chordata; class Amphibia; order Anura; family Ranidae; genus Pelophylax; species Pelophylax lessonae. The sequence goes on along the minus strand of NC_138768.1, from coordinate 405,658,059 downwards.
CCCACAGGGCAGTATTCCAACATTATAACTTCCCCAAACACACCTCCAAGATGACCACTGCCTTGCTAAAGAAGCTGGGGGTAAAGGTGATGGACTGGCCAAGCATGTCTCAAGACCTGAGCCCTATTGAACATCTGTGGGGCATCCTCAAACAGAAGATGGAGAAGCGCAAAGTCTCTAACATCCACCAGCTCCATGATGTCGTCATGGAGGAGTGGAAGAGGACTCCAGTGGCAACCTGTGAAGCTCTGGTGAGCTCCATGCCCAAAATGGTTAAGGCAATGCTGGAAAATAATGGTGGCCACACAAAATATTGACACTTTGGATCCAGTTTGGACTTTTCACTTAGGGGTGTACTCACTTTTGTTGTCAGTGGTTTAGACATTAATGGCTGTGTGTTGAGTTATTTTGAGAGGACAGAAAATTTACACTGTTATACAAGCTGTACACTCACTACATTACATTGCAGCAAAGTGTCATTTCTTCAGTGTTGTCACATGAAAAGATATAATAAAATATTTACAAAAATGTGAGGGGTGTACTTACTTTTGTGAGATACTGTAAGTATGGAGACACACGTGCACTGTGGTCCAAGATGGACGCTTTCTGAGGTCTTAGAGCACAAACTGGGAATTTCTCCTGCTCCACTGTCAAGCCAATCATATCCTGCTGTTTTGGATAGCTCTTTGGACATACATCCACTGTTCCCCGATGGCCCTTGGTCCACATGACCATACCAGGGTCAAAACCTCCTAGATTTTTTTCAAAAATACTTTCCTACATTTGCTTTACAATAAGCCCTTCTTCAAGGCACCTGCAGCTTCTCTGCACACCCTCACTTGTTGAACTTGTTCTGCTGTCTGAGATAAGTCCTGTTTCGCTCATGTAATTTCCTTGTATATGCCTACACTGTCTAATCTGCTATCTGCGTGTGTGGTGTTCCGGGGTGCCTTGGTTACCTGCCATATTATTTTACCCTCTTTTTGGGAATTAGCAGGGCTTTCCTTTTCAGAAATCCAGCCACCTCCAAATATCTACTAGGTCTGTCCTGCCTTTTGTGGGTTGAGTTGTATTGTTTTTGCCCCCCTTCCAGACACACAACAAAGCCTTACCTGCTGGGTTTCACCTGTTAGTTTATTGTGTTGTTTTAAAGTCTTATGCCTTTGCCTGGGACACCGGTGTTTACTTATGCTCTGTGTTGGCTTGATTTCTGTTTCATACTACTTTAGGTTGTCTTAAAGCTTCGATGTTTCCGCATTGCAATGTGTCCCCTTATGGTTCCGATAGCCCACTTTTACATCAATTGCTGAGTTGCTGGTCACCAACCTGTGCTTTAACTCATTCCTCCGCGCTTAGTTACCCCTCCCCCTCACCATGCACATACTGGGTTTTGGCCTTTGCCTCTTTCCCATCCTGGCATTACTGCCCCTTCCCTTTTAGCTTTGCCCCACCTACAGTTTAAGCTTAGGGCAATCTGTCCCTTAACTTGTCTTATGCAGCTGTGAGTGCTGTGGCTAGGGGGGCATTCTTTCCTTGTGGCAGCTCTAACTCCAATCCCTATAATTTACTCCTCTTTTAGTGGGTCCGTGGGGCTCTCTTGCCCAGCAGATATGAAATTTCACAGCCTCAAGGGGTCACGCCCTTCCATTTATTGTGCAAGACCCTTTTTTCCTTAATTTCCCTCTGGGCAATCCACATAGTCTCGCTTCCTGGGTCAAACCCCTTGCACAATGTCTTGTTTAGTAGTGACTCCTCCTAGGGACTCAAGCATTTGCTCCTGCCCTGCAATAGCTCGACTATTGGTCTTCTATGCTTTACCTTCTATGTAGTTCTTGTTTTGCCACTGCCCAGTCTTAACCCTGTTGCTTTATTCATTCTTGTTACAACATTACCATGGGTTGAGCCTGGAGCAAATTGTCCTTTACATACATAAATGCTGGTAATTAAGGCCCCTTTAGGAGTTTTGCATTGTTGGCAGACAAAATGCATAATTTCCCTGTCCATCCTCCATGCTCCCTTTCCCTCCTCTTTACCCCTTCCACCTTTCACCCTTTCCCTCCCTCCTGTGCCCTTCCTATCCCTTCTCCTCATTCCCTTCCACCCCTTTGCCATCCACACCCACCTTCCTTCTCTTTAGCTGTGTCAAAGAACTGTTCGCAGAAGATTTGACACATCTGCTAATGCCCAAAGGAATCGCAGATTGTGGGCAACTGGGTGCCAATGCAAATTCATGTGCGGCCGCGAATGGCGATGAACATTGATGTGCAATCAGGCAAAAGTGACAGGTCTTGGCGCCCTGTGCCATATTTAAAGCAAACAGTCTGATCCACAAGTTGCTGGATTATCTTCAGCTCCACCATGTGCTCCTGTTTCTGCTATCACTGGATTTTCTATTGCCGACCTAGCTTGCCTTTGACCTGTCTTGTCTCCATTCCTGGCTTTTTTTAATTTTTACAATTTTCACAAAAAAGTATAAACAAAGCCCGAATTATATGGGTGAACGTGGTTGTAAGCATGTCATATCATATACTGTTGTACAATTTATATACCATCTAGTAAAATCAAGTAAAATCAATACTTTTCTATATACGCTACATAGTAGTTGACACCTTGGTTGAAAGCCGGATGATTGGTGTAAGTTGGTAAGGCTATTTTGACCCCGCGCTCAGACACCCCTAAAGGGATTACTCTGTGTCTCAGCATGGGGTCGTTTCGCCCATGATTTAGCTTTGGTTCAAGTGTATTTGTAGGCAGTCATGGATTTATTTTGTTTTCCATATCATCCAAGTGTTCCAAAGTTTACTAGTATATTCCCTTCTTTTATTTTTAAGTGCTAGGATATATTCATAGGTGTAATGTGTGTGTGTCAAGTCTATTACCTCCCTTAGTGTTGGTGAATTTGCTTGCCTCCATTTCCTGGTAATGTTGAGTCTAGCAGCCATTAGGATATGTGTCATAGTGTGTCTTAGTTGTTTTAAGCATTTTTCTACCTCGAGATTTAATATAGCAAGGCTGGGATTCTGAGTGATTTGTGTCTGTAGGACCTCTGAGATTGGGTGAAAGATTGATTTCTAATATGTGGTTAGTTAGGGGCAGCTCCAGAATGTGTGCAGTATATCTCCTTTATGTCCACATTGTCTCCAACATTTATCATCTATATCCCTATTGAATCTATGCATTCAGTCAGGGGTGAGGTACCATCGCAGAGATATTTTAATGGCTAAATCCCTCAGTGAAGAGCAGCTGGTGGATGGGTACATGGATCTGTATGCTCTTATCCACTGTTCCTTTGTAAAGGTACGCCTTAGATCTAGTTCCCATTGGAGAATGGGGGTTGATTTGGTAAATGTGGATTTTTGTTGGAGAATAATGTAGAATAATGTTATACCTTTTTGTGGGGCATTGGGGGAGTTTAGGAAGATCCATGCAGGTTGTTGGAGCTTACAGGACCACAAATGTAAGGAGGCTAAGAAATGTTTGCTTCGCAAGTATTGGAATAGTTCACAGTTGGGCAGAGGGAAGACTGTTTGTAGGGTATTGAAAGATTTCAATGTGTTGTAAAATAGGTCATTGATGTAATTTATCCCTCTTTTTTGCCATTTTAAGAAGAAAGAAGAGTCCATTAAGTGGTGTAGGGCTGAAATAGGTGTTCCTATGACAGTTTTGTTAGGGAATGACGAGCTTTGGTTTGTTAGTGCTATCCAGGCCTTAGCTGACACTTGGATTGTTGGAGGTAGGTGAGAAGGGAATGTAGTGGCTAGTAGCCACGTGGAGAGGGAACTCCTTTGGAAAGAGGAAGCTTCTATACTTCCCCAGGGTGTGGTTGGAGTCGGTCTAAACCATTCTCTTGTGAGAGTATGGAAGCCAGGTTGCAGTCATAGTGGTCTACATACCCAGTTCCTCCCGCTGTGCGTTGCTTGATTAATTTTGCGTGTGCGCATCTTGATTTTTTGCCTTGCCATATGTAGTTTGATAGTATTTTCTGTGTTGATTTGGAGAATTTAGTCGGGACGGGGATTGGTAGTGTTCTAAAGACGTACAGAAGTTGAGGGAGGAGCATCATTTTCAACGCTGCCAATCTCCCCATACAAGAAAATTCAAAGGACGCCAGTTTTTTGAGCTCAGCTTGAAATTTGGTTTGAATGGGGAGATAATTGTGCTTTGGTCTGCCTATACAGTATATATGGGAGTTGTTGCTGGATTAAGTTTCTGGTTGTGGCATCTATGCCTAAGTATAATATGTGTGATTTAGTGTCGTTAATTTGTAGTAGGATACTTTACCGAACCACTCTAGCGTCTTTTGGATTTCCGGGAGGGAATTGAGCAGGTCTGTGATCGTGAGTATTACGTCGTCTGCAAATAGACTAATTTTGTGGTGTTGGGTTGTAATTTTCAGAAATCGTATTGTTAGAGCGTATATGTTCAGCTAAGAGTTCCATTATCATGTTAAATATTAGGGGCGAAAGGGGGCACCCCTGCCTTGTTCCATTTGAGATTTGGAATGGAGAGGAGAATGAGTCTGTGGTGAGGACTTGGACTGAGGGAGTTGAATATAGTGCCATTATGGCATTGTAGATTAGGCCCTGGAGCCCAAACTTGTGTAGAACAGAGGAGAGAAACATCCAGTGTACTCTATCGAATGCCTTCTCTGCATCCAGGGACAGGAGCAGAGAAGACGTTACAGTTTCCTCTACTTGGTGTATGATGTCTATTACCCTTCTGGTGGCATCCGATGCCTGACGGCCTTTCGTGAAACCCGATTGCTCTTTGTGAATCAGATTCGGTAGAGTATTAATTAGTTTAATTGCTATAAACTTAGCATAGATTTTTACATCAATGCTGAGTAGGGAGATGGGTCTAAAGTTTTTGGGCGATGTAGGTTCCTTCCCTGGTTTTGTGAGCATTACAATTAAGGCTCTTAGAATTTCGGGGGGGGGGGAGAGATGAGGAGGAGGCAGCAGAATTATAGATCTGACATAGTTCAGGAGTAAGGATTTGTTGAAACTTCTTATAGTATTCCCCAGTGAATCCATCGGGACCTGATGACTTAGAGTTTAGTAAATTATTAATAACTTGCGTGACCTCTTTAGTAGTGAAAGGAGAGTTCAGGTCCGATAATTGTTGTGGGGTTATGGATGGGAGATTTACTTATGCTAGAATTTTTTGGATTTCGTTTGGTGCGGGTTGATAAGACATTTCATCATTTTTAATATTATAGAGGACTTCATAGTAGGTACCAAATGCTTCAGCTATGAGTTTGGGTTAGAGTAATTTTTCTTGTGTTTGGGGTTTAAGTCGATGGCCCTTAATGCATTGGGCCATTGCTTTGCTCGCTTTATTTTAATTTTGTAGTTTTTTTCATATCTCTCTAGGAGTATTGGCCTAAGTTCTTGGCGGAGAGAGAAGATCTTGGACTGAAGGTAATAGGAGGGGTTTCATTTGTTTTGGAACTCCGTGATTCCTATGTCTGCCGTGGTTTTGTCTATCCGCCGCGTCCTCTCTTTTCTCTCCATAGCTCTCATTTGAATAAAAGTACCTCTTAAAACGGCTTTGTTGTTATTCCACAGGACCACTGGATCAGACCCTAGGGATGCATTAATGGAAAAAAATTTTTCCAATTGTTGTTTGATGGGCTCTACATAATTTGGGTGTTGGAGGAGATAGTTGTTTATTCTCCATATATAGGAGTTGGGTTGGGGTGATTTGGAGGTTATGAAGATGCTGATCGGAGCATGGTCCGACCATGTGGCCGTGTGAATTGTTGAGTCTACCACTTTCTGAAGAAGCCATTTGTCAGTTAAACATAAATCTATGCGCGAGTAGGTGCTGTGGCGTGGGGAGAGAAAGGTATAGTCTCTCTCCGATGCGTGACAACAACTCCATATGTCGTACAATTCATTAGATACTAGAAATTTGCTTTGCGGTGATACATGTCGCTTTGAGGCCCGCAGAGGAATCTAGTTCATTGTCTGGGACTAGGTTGAAGTCTCCGAAGATCAAAAGATGATCTTGCTGTAGACTTCTTGTTTTTTGATGGTCTTTTTGAGGAATGTCATCTGGTGTTGATTTGGTGAGTACAGGCATACAATGGTGTATTGGACATTATTAATAGAGCACAGTAGTATGATGAAGCGCCCTTCAGGGTCTGTGATATTGTTATGAAGTTGAAACAAAATAGTGTCTCGTATAGCTATTAGGACTCTCCTTTGCTTACGTTCAAAGCAGGCTTGAAAAATGTGAGGGAATTTCTTGTGACTACATGCAGGGGCTGCTCCTTGGGCAAAATGTGTTTCTTGAACGCATAAAATGTCACAGTTTAGTGATAATGCCGTTTTCCACATGGAAGCTCTCTTGGGTTCAGTCCCTTGGCATTTTGAGATAGAATCTTGAAGGACATATTTGTGATTGGGTGTGTTTGGTATGTCAGTTAGTTACGTCCAGTTAGTTGGTTGCCTCTGAAGAATAGATGTAGCTGCGGGAGGATTTCAGTAGAGACTGCGTTGAATCAGTGATGCGTTGTTGATTCTTCTGTGGAGTTGAAACTGTATTAGACAAGTGTTACCTTATGGAAATAAAACTAAAACAAACAATAATTGAGAAAAGCTTTAGTAGAACTTAACTGTTAATCAACTTGGTCAGCAGAAATCTTCTTGTGCAGAATTGCTGACTTAAACTTCGGGGAAAGTTCAAGAGTTGTTAACACGTAAGCTAGTTTGTAGAAGTAGTAGTCCGGCCGGACTACGTGGTCATCTGTGAGTTTATGGGCAATACTAATTACTTATGTTTAGATTTGTTCTGCCCATGGTTTTGCCCTTGGTGGTAGGAGGAGGGTTTCCTAGATTGGTCATGGTATCCCTTTGGGGATTCTAGGATTATACCCCATGTCTGGAGGAGCTTCATGTCGCCCTCAATAGTGGAAATCATGTGGGGTATGCTGTTGTGCGTGACTAATATTGTGGCTGGGTGGTGCTATTTATAAATTATCTTGTGGTTGGATAAGGCTTTAGTCACTGTTTTTAGGTGCCTCCTCTGTTGCAGATGGTATTGGGATAGGTCAGCGAAGAGTTGGATGTTTGCGTACCGTGCTCATAGGGTGCCTAGAGCTCTGGATTTAGATTTAGATTTTTTCCTTCGCTTGGTAGAAATGTATACACAGGAGCACATCTCTGTGGACGGAGTCCTCCAGATGGCATGGCTTGGAAATCCTGTGTATTCTGCCAATAATTAGCTCTATCAGTGTTAATTCAGATATCAGTGAGGAGAGCAACTTGTTTGAAAGGCTGAGTAAGTCTGAGGGCAGGATAGATTCAGGTATGCTGCGGATCTTAATGTTATTGCGACGAGATCTATCTTCAAGGTCCGCTAGCTTAGCCTTGATCCAAGTATTATCCTCTTTTTTGCTCTGTGTAGGCATCCACAAGATCATTTATAGTGTCAGTGTATTCCTCCATTTTGTTTTCCATGTATATGACTTTATCCCCTATCTGTTTCATGTCGCATGAAAATGTATGTATTAGGGAGGATAGGTTGGTGATAAGAGAGGATTGTAGTGATAAAAGCAGCTCTTTCATCGTGGTGTCCAGGACAGGCTGTCCTGTAGTGGGAAATGCAGCTATAGATGATTGTAAGGATGAGATAGATTGCATGTGTTGCTGGTCTGTACTCACTGTGGCCTCGGCCTGGTCGGGAGAATCCGTCCGCATCCTCGCCTTGGTTGGGCTATGGGATATTGGTGTTGAAGGAGGTGAGTTGAGGGGGGATTATGATGTTAATCCCCCTATCATTTCTTTTGGATCGGCATCCGGAAGATCCATGTAGGCCGTGGATTCCCGCTGTGTTGTTGCTCTGGTGTGCCATCTTGGCCTCTGCAGTTTTGTTAGGCAGGCCTGTGGAAAAAAGCTGTGAGTTTTTGCGGCACCTCTGCTTCTTTCTTTTGTGGGATGACATCTCCTACTGCTCTGGAGGGTTAGTTGTGCTGGATGGTAGCTTCGCTGAGGACTTAGCTTGCCTGATGCTGGTAGATTGTTTGGCTGGCTACAGAGAGCTGTAAAACGAAAAACAAACACAAGGGCGCACTGGCCTAGTGCATTATACTTTAAGCAGGTTTATTAAAATAATGAATAAAAAATACTCACAAACGAGTTCTTGATAAAAGGCACATCAAACAAAGTATAAAATCCTCAGCATCGAGATCAGAAGAGAATCGTCCCCCGAAGCTGTACAGGCTAACGCGTTTCGAGGCAGCACCTCTTCTTCAAAGCCTGAAGAGCATGTCTAAACCCATGCTTTATATAATGGACAATGAACAATGACTCAGTGGATCAGATACAATTAGGAAAGATCCCTCCCACTCCAGGGCGTGTGCATGGAGTGCCCACCCATAAGCTCTCATCTATTGTGAGTATAATCATAGCCACAGAAGCAGGAGAGGGCACAATCAAAGGTAATCAAAGGTTGCCAAGATATCTGTTCTCATCTACAAGTTGAGCTGGATAGAGGATTGCACCACTCAGAGCGCAGGGAATAGGTGCCGAGCACCGACAGTGTACCTACTTGCTTGTTGGCTACAGAGAGATCTTACTTCTGACTCTGCTTACTGCCTTACCCCTGGATGATATTCCATCAATGACTACTGGCCTGGCTCCTGACCCTGCTCCTGGCTCTCCCTTCTGCCAAGTTTCATTTACATCTGAGGGAATCCTGCCAAGCAGTGCATCCTGCTTGTCCAGCTGCCATTCAGCAGACATCTCCTCATCACTTCAGCCTGTCACAGCTGGCAACCCCTGCTTTTTTGGACATAGCACTTCCTGTCACCATCTTCAGGGGTGCCCTTCACTCAGCCACAAGGGAATCCATCTTAGAACTTCAGGCCTCCAACCAGTTACCTGACAGGATCATCAAGACAATATGTCAGCTGACAGAGGTGCTTCCCTGCTCAAGGCTTTGTGCCAACAAGTCACAGCCCTTACTCAAGCAGTGAATAGTCTGCAAGACGGATACTTCAGGTTGAAGGGTCGCTTACAGAACTTGGCTTCCTCTGCTACACTAAATCCTAATCCACCTGCTGCAGCTCCTCCATCTATTTTACCATCTCAAGAACATTCAGTTTCTGCTCCTACTGTGATGGTCCCACCTCCTAAAACAAGGGTATCGACACCAGAACATTTCTCAGGGGAACAAAGAAAGTTCCAAGCATTCAAGAATGCCTGTCTGCTATACCTAGCCCTTCAGCCAAGGACTTTTTCTATAGAGACTGTGAAGGTGGGGTTTATTATCTCTCCGCTGTCCAATGAACCCCAGTCTTGGTCTCATCATCTACTGGAACAAAAAAGTCCTGCCCTCAACTCGGTGGATGCATTCTTTGAGGCCATGTCCTTATTAGATGATATTCTGCAAGGCATCACCACTGCTGAATCTGCCCTTTATACCTTGTCGCAAGGGCGGCGCCCTGCCAAGGACTATACAGTGGACTTTCTTATACCAATACTGGCTTGGACTGTCTGAAGCTCTCAAAAATAAGCTGGCTCGAGTGGAGACCCCCGCCTCACTAAAGGGGCTCATTCAGCTAGCGATTCAACACGACAGATGCCTGCGGGAGCGGAGGTCAGAAGGTTCACATACCTTCCAACCATCATGGATGCTACCTAAGGTTCCACCTGCTCCTGCATCTGTGCCTGCATCCTCTATTTCTGCTGTCTCAGAAGAATAGCCTATGCAGCTCAGCTTGGTCCTCTCCACTTTAACCCCAGATGGAAGACTTCAACAGGTCAACTTTTGTATATACTGTTGAGACATATCCTTCTCAACTGTCCCCTGAGACCCAGTAAGTCTTCTCCCCGCAGCCCTACTTAATTCCAAGTCTCTGGACCTTTACCGGCTTACCTCATTCTCCATGTCTCGTTACAGGTGGTGGAAGGGGAGGTTCGACATCTAGCAATAGTTGATTCCAGAGCATGCAGTTGCTTCATGGACATTTCTCTAGCAAGAAAACTTTGGGTTCCCCTCCAAACCAAAAAACAAAGACTTGAAGTCCACCTGGCTGATGGCATCATCCCTAGTTCTGGGCCCATTACACACGAGACTCTACCCATACTTACCTTGACTGACTCTGGCCATCAGGAGTTTCTCTGCTTCGATGTTCTTTGTTCACCAATGTTCCACCCTTGGAAGGTGTTATCCATGGACTTTATAGTGGATTTACCCCTCTCCAAAGAATTCTTCACTATCTTGGTAGTAGTAGACTGCCAGTCAAAGATGGCCCACTTTACCCACTTTATGCCCCTGGTAGGTACTCCTTCTGCCATGGATACAGCAAACATCTTTATCAAAGAGATTGTAAGATTATACAGCCTGCCAAACAGCATTGTCTCTGACAGAGAAGTGCAATTCACCTCCAGGTTCTGAAGGGCTCTCTGCAAAGCCTTGAATAGAGAGAACAAATCAAACTCTGGAGAAATATCTCCTTTGTTTTAGTAAATTCTCTGTTGTTTTTCTACATTCTTGCAAGAAAACTGGGAAAATTTGATTCCTTCTGCCAAGTTTGCATACAAATAATTATGTATATGATTCCACCAATCAATCTCCATTCTGGGTATGGATTCCAGCCTTCAATTCTGCCCAATACTGTGACAGAAGCATCGGTACCTGCAGTCGAGAACAGGTTAACTTTCATCCAGTAGAATTACAAGGCTTTTCAGGAAGCCATGCAAAGAGTCTAGGAAAATTACAAAAAATATTATTATAAAAAGAAGAAAAATAATCCAAGATTGGCGACAAAGTGTGGCTCTCCACAGCAAACCCTGAACTATCCTGCCCTTCAGAGAAGTTGGGTCCAAGAATCATTGGTCCCTTTGTAATAAATAAGGAAGTTAGCCCTGTGGCCTTCGAACTGTGCTTGCCAAGCTCGTAAAAGATTTAACCGGTCTTTAATGTTTCTTTGCTCAAGCCAGCCACTTCTGATTCCTTTTCTGAAAGAGAGAATCCACCTCTATCTTCAATCTCAGTGGGTGAAGAAACGGAGTTGGAGGAAGAGGTCACCCTGGACTGCTGAAAAAAATGGGAAGAAAGGTCCAAAATTGGAAAGGGTACTCACCTGAGGAAAGTTCATGGGAGCCTACAGGTAATGTACATGCCCCTAAACTTCTGCAGGTACCCAGAGAAGCAAGCACGCCTGGGCATCCAGAGGCTGCTCCTTGGGGGAGGCACTGTCAAAGATTGGTTCGCAGAAGAGTTGGCACATCTGCTAATGCCCAACGGAATCGCAGATTGTGGGCATCTAGGCGTTAGCTAATGCAAAAGCACATGCGCGCAACCAAGAACGCCAACGAACATTGATGTGCAATCGCACACGCTTGACAGATCTTTGTGCTCATTGCCCTATTTTAAGCCAGCAGTCTGATCCACAAGTTGCTGGATAGTCTTCAGCTTCTCTGTGTGCTCGTGTTTCTGTTTCTGCTATCATTGGATTGCCTTTGACCTCTCTCCTGACGCTGCTTGCTGCCTTATCCCTGGCTGATATCCATTGAATGACTACTGGCCTGGCTTCTGACCCTGCTTCTGGCTCTCCCTTCTCCCAAGTCTCATCTGGTATATCCGAGGGACTCTTGCCCAGCAGTGCATCCTGCTCATCCAGCTGCCATCCAGCAGATGTCTCCTCATCACTTCAGCCTGTCGCAGTTGGCAACCTCTTCTTCTTTGGGCATAGCACCTCCTCTCACCACCTTCAGGTGTGACCTGTGCTTAGTCACAAGGGAAACCCTCTCAGCACTTTGACCTCTGCACATGACAAGCTGCTTCTCTCAGGAGACCTGTTCGCCCAATGCCTACATGGTACCATTTCCTGACCTTTAGGAGCCTGCTGTCTTATGCTGTTTTAGCCGTCCCCCTGAAATATTTCATGTGGTGTTACTACTGTTATTGTATATAATATGCTTAGCTTGTTTGCTACTTACACTTCCCCGTCCCCTAGCCCATCCAATGATACTTGTCATCTCCCTACCTAGATCATGGACATCTAAACGTGCTCAGAACGGTTGTGTTTCTACAGTGCCTCCCGGCATATTTACTCCTTCTCTTCACTCACTTGCCTGGAACCCTGTCTTCCTCTCCTCTGCCTTTCCTTTCTCCCCTGTCGTGTTTTCCATGGCTCTCAAGATACTAGGCAAGGGCCTTAACTCGCCCATTAAGAGGCATATGGTCTTTTTCTATTTATGAGCCCAAGGCATTGATGGAAAAATGTTTTTCCACCAGCTCTGCCCCTTGTTTTTTTACTCATCCTTTCTATCGGTTTATTTAGCCTCAACCCCAACCAAGCACAGGGGTGTACTAGTGGCCTTCCACAAAGGTATATAGTTTGTCTGCCAAAAACAGTTGTCGGACCCACAAGGCAGGTACCTCCCTCCAAGGCATGGAGGTGATGATCCTCATTTAATATGCTCCCAACGTCTCCAATCTTCCCTTTTTTTCTCATCTCTTAGAGCTGCTGACATCTCACACCGTATTTGTATGGAGATTCCAACCTCATGATGACTCATCCATCTCTTGTCTTGACAAATCTTCCAACACATAGTGCCAACCTTTGCCCGATTTAGCTCAATTTCCTAATCTTTTTACCCAACCTGACCTGGTTGACGCCTGGCAAGAAAGGCATCCGACCTCAAGTGATTATACTCATTTCTTTTTAACTTATAAACTTTATTCTTATATAGACCATGTATGGATCTGCAGGACTTTTCTCTCAGAATTGCTTACTGTGTCTATCTCCACTGTGTCCTGGTCAGATCACAACCCAGTTATCAAATACTTGTCAGTCCTTTTTTCAAAAATCCAAGCCTTCGGCCTGGATTCTTTCCAGTTACACCCGAGGTGCTCAACAGATTGCGCGTGGTCGCTGTGGAATGCTTCCAAAATAATGCTCAATCAGTCACCTCTGCTGGTTAAACTAGATGAACTTGTGTCTTTTTTTAGCCAGACTAACTATGTAACCTACCCTGCCACAGTCTGGAAAGCCTACAGAGCTTCCCAGACTGTGGCACAGAGCTATTCAACTGTTCGACTATAGGCCTTTAATGATGCATTGCTTTCTTTACTCTAGCCCTTCTGCCTTTCTTAAATACATGTGATACAGGGATGTAGCTGTCTTTTATCCTATTTGTTTTGGCATTAGAGCCCCTGGCAGTGGCCATCCATGCCCACCCAGACATCTGAAGCCTTTAAGTTGTGAGACAGCATCACAAAATAGTGTTGTTTGCTGACAGCATTATGTTTCCTCACCCCATACCTCCTACCGAGCCTATTTGCGCTCCTTTTGGGATTCGGGTCCATCTCTTAACTTCATGTTAACAAAAGTAAATCTAAAGCCTTTAACTTATTGCTTTCTCTGGACCAGCTGCAGGGAATCCAGACTACCTACAATTACTCTTGGCCTACTTCCCTGCCGTACCTCAGGGTCCACCATACCTCCTCTTACAATGCTCTATACCGGGCAAATTTTCCCTCCTTGTTCAGATATTTTTCTGGCCTCCTCTCTTCATGAGCCACCCTTAAGTTTCTTGGTTTGGCAGAATTCATACTCTCCTCATGACATACTTGCCCAAACTCCTTTAAAACTTTTGAGTACTGGCAGTCCCCGTCCCAAGTCACATATTAATCATACAACAACGCAAGATCCTTCACCTAATTTGGCTGCGCCACAGACCGAAATTGCCTGCTTCTGTACTGTACTGGCTGTACCCCATCTCAAATCCTACTATGTCACCATGGTAATTGCCCCCCTGGTCTCTCTACATGCTACCTTCGAGATGCCAATTCGGAACAATCTGGCGATCATCATCCTGCCCTGTTGACAATCTCTTTGGACCCTGCCTCATTATAGGCCTGCAGTTTCAGACCTGACCTTGACACTTTTGCTGTACTTATGGGACCCATCTGATCTCGTCCCATTTACTTCTTTCAGGAATCTTAAACACACCTTCCTGCTTCTGACAACCTGGCAGATTCCCGATGGTGGTGGGACAGAGGGACGAAATATGTATATGAACTTTTGATGCTTAATGATATTAAGTCTTTTAAATATCTATGGGAGCACTGGCAGCTTCCAGCTTCCAAGATCTTCAGATACACCCAAATTCGCCATCAAGCCCAGTCTCTTTTTCAAAACCAACCTTAAACCTTGACCCCATTTGAAATTAAGATTTGATTTCTATTTCGGACAATGGCCCAAGGGAAGCTGGTAGGGTTTGTGTTTGTGGCAGCCCGGCAGACTTTTGCAAAGCCCCAACGCCAATTAATTCTTAACTTTGTATCAGGTGAGACAGCAGCTCATGGAAATGATGATCCACTAAAAGCTCACCTTCATAGTGACCAATTCACATGCAAAAGTGTTGAAAATTTGGGACCTAAATATCTATCAGGAAACTAATACAGCCACTGCTCATTCTCATGCAGCTAATGCTCATTTTTTCGCATAGCTAATGCTCATTCCTGTGCAGCTACTGGTCATTCCTGTGCAGCTAATGTTGGTACATATGTACCAGCACACAGATGAGCTTGGGCTAGTATCCAGCATACACTGGCAAGTAGGCACATTTGTATGCATCAGCATGCATCGGCGTGCACGTCCACAGACATTGGTGTCAAGTTGCCTATTTAAAGGAGATCCTGGTGTGTGCCAATTGCTGGATGTTCTTCAGCGTTCCCATGACCCATGTTCCTGATTTTGCTGACAGATCTTCCATTGCTGACCTGCCTTGTTCCTGACCTTGCTCTGTAGATTCTGGATACTGACCTCAGCCTGTTACTGGACCATGCTCTGCTTGCTTAATTTCAATGCTAGTGCCTCACCATGTATGACCCTGGCTCACCTTGGCTACGTCGCTGTCTGTGCAAATCAACTGCTGCCAAGCTACCGGCACCTATGCTTCTTTGAGTCTTATACCTCTGTCACCACATTCAGGATTGCTCAGACTAGAGCCACAAAGAAAGCCCTTTCGTCAACCCAGCCTCCAACCAAGGTACATGACAATATCCCAAAATGATCATCTTAACTTGGACCACTCCTTACTCTCCATTTAATTGATTGGACAGCCTGTCTCTGTGTTGTGCTATGGTCCACACTACGCGAAAAACCTCTCCCTGTCTCTCTCGTTCTTTCCCAAGCAAAACCCTTCCTCTTACCCCCTCCCCTTTCTTTACTGCCCTCCGAGGCCTTCAGGTGGTCGCTTTCTATTCTTTCCCTTCTTTCCTTTTACCCAGGGTTCTCCCTTGGGCTCTAACCGCTTTCTTTTTAGTCCACCTAGTCAAGGCCAGTATCTCCGCCAACTGCCTATGTCTACTAGCCCACCTTCTGTGTTGCTGGCCCTGGGGCCTATTTGTAATCCTGTGCAGCTGGTGACGCTACTGTATATACCATTCTCTTGACCCAATGGAAATGTTACTATGCATCCTCCTCAGATATTTTTCTCCTTTTGCTCCAGTTGTGTTTTTTTGTATATGATGATTTGTATATCTCTGTTGCAATACTTGCATTTCAATAAAAAATCTTTGTACAACTATGTAACTATGATCCAGAAGTATTAGGTCAATCATTGAATAGAAACCATGAAAATATGAATTTTGGAGTATAATCCCTCTTGTCACAGTGCTGCAAAATAGAGTCTTATGCACCCTTGGGGGAACTCAAGAGAAGCCTCGCCTATTGGGGGATCATTGCAGCACATGTAAGAATCAATTGGTGTGTCTTCAGAGGTAGAAGGCAATATTCCTAGGCATGCCACCCGTGCATAGTTTGTGCAATCCTGAGAATATAGAAAGTGAACTAAAATAATAAAGAACCTTCCTGTATGATAGAGTTTGTTAATACAATTCTTATGCTAAATACCTAATACTATTAAAGTTCTTGTACTTATGGTAAGAAGAAGAAAAATTTTAGATCTTACCCAGTTGAAGATGTCCTCAAGATGGAGATGTTTCAAAATAATGGGGTTTAGGGCTCAGTCTCAGAGGCTGGGAAAGAATTGATCACTGGGGAACCTGGTCTGACCAACCAGGTAATGCAGGTGGGTCGATGTCAAGCTTTGAATGAAAAATCCTTATGATTCTCAAGAAATCTCAGCACAGCAGAGCCACTGTTTTCGCTCCTAACAACACAAGCTGGGATGCCTAATCTATACTGGATACAATTTGCCAGGTCAGGGAATATTTGTAATTTTGTTCTGTCAAACTCCGTTACCAATTAGGAATCGGAGTCTGTTCATGAAGAGGGCTTTTTCTTCGTAGTAAGGAGAACGATAACATCCATGACGTTATCCCCTGTTGCTCCGCAAGCATGCAAGACATAATGTACTCTGTCTAATCATAAAGGAGAAGTGGGAGACTATTCAACAAGTGTA
Source organism: Pelophylax lessonae (assembly GCF_965119305.1). Lineage (NCBI taxonomy): Eukaryota > Metazoa > Chordata > Amphibia > Anura > Ranidae > Pelophylax > Pelophylax lessonae. The sequence goes on along the minus strand of NC_138768.1, from coordinate 405,641,671 downwards.
TTAAAGACTCCCTGGACCATATCCACCAGGTCAGGCCTGGGTGGCCTCAGGCAAGCCACATATGGTTGTTTACCTATTTCTGTTCTCCTGATGCTAAATCTTAGAGAGCCAATCTGATAGATATTCAGTTAGAGTGTTCCCATTTCTAAAGTTCAGCAATAGTTTTAGATTGGAATTCGAGACTATTCTCTATGTTCTCCACTCATCTCAATGTGTGTGAGAGCTCGGTCTTCGTATTAGTGCTTTTCAATGCTTGTTCTGACTTATTAGGCAGAGACTTCTCAAAGGATAGATATATATACAGTATATCCAACACCTTGTCTGAGTCTGCAGACCAAGCCACTGTGTGCATTATGTCAGATCCCAAGGTGCCTTGCGGCTAGGTAGGCCATGGTTGCTGGAGACCTTATGGCTCTGTGAAGGCAACTCTGAGGCCAGGTATTTCTGGATGGAACAGGAGTTTGGAATCTTGGACTGCTCTGGTTTAGGGGTTTTATTTTCCATGTCTGTGGGTGAATGTGAGGTTGCAGGTGTTACCAGGGTAGATGTAAGCTCAGGAGTGAAGAAAAGGCATAAGGTTAAATATATACTGTTCCTGCCATGGCCAGGCCTCACAGATTCGTATGTTCTTGCCCTTCAAGGGTCTCCTATCTACCTGAGAGTCTGCAGACAGTTGGTAGCTAGGTCTCTCAGGATAAATGATCCCTTGCTGCAGGGTCATCTGCCTCTTCCATCAATATAGAGATTTTAAGACACGATTAATACAAAAACAAAAAAAGATGTGTGATCTAGAGGAAACGGTCATCCCACTGAAGCAGGATTTCTAGCTGAAGAGTACATGTTATTGAGCTCACTTTACTGCAAGAATACAGGAGGAAAAAAAGGTCAAAGCCATCACTTCTCTGTTCAAGAAAAATCTCTTGCCATCTGGAACTTGTTTATCCTATGCCTGACCTTCTCCTGTTTCTCTGCTGGCAGTCACAGCAGTAGCTGATTGTAATAATCCAGAGTTACAACCAAAAACACTTTCTTTTGGAAAGATTTGTGCAAGTTAATTAGTCTTTAAAATTTTGTAGAGCATGGATTTATATAGATGTGGGACAAAAAGACCAACCCATATTCTTCAATAAGCTGGATGTTGTTTATATAGGTATAAATATTACTATCAATTTCCTTACCACTGCCACTTCCGCCATCACCACCATGGTGAAAACTTTTGGGGGTGTTGATAATCAGAAAGAAAGACCTCACAACTGAAAGTGGCAGAGTCTCTGTTCTCACTGAAAATTCCTTTTGGGCCAAAAGTCTTTATTTTTTTTTCAGCGGCTTTGTCTGGATTTAATCTAGGTTGAATGCTTCACAATCTAACAGTATGACACAAAATCTTTATAGAATCTAATTCTACCGCTGATGAAAACAAGCTGGTTAATCATAGAGGATGAACTCTGAAGGGGAAAGCTGCATAGTTGGGGCCTGCTGACACTGCAAGAAGAGTGAATCATGTAAATCTTTAAAAAGGATCCTTGAAAAGTAGCATTTACATCTGAAACAGCAGAGATATTTTCCTTAAATACCTCACTGCCAGTAAAGGAGGGACACAAAGTCTTTCTGTATAAAGGAGAGATCCTTCATACAAAAAAGGTTTTGTAACCAAAAAGACTTTGTAAGTTGTTATAAACATACATTTTTTTTAAATTAGAATCATCCTGTAATAAAACAAGAGTACAACGCTAAAGCCATAAACAACATCAGACAAGTAGAAGTCAACTATAACCCAGTGGCATTTTTTAACTGCTTACCTGACTCTGGTCAGAGGTAACAATCTCCTGACCATTAACAGACACCAGATTCATTTCTGGAATAGCTCAGGGAAATGAGGAGTAAGGTCCTATTTGTACTTACCCAAACCTTAAATCAGACACACTGTATATTGCACTCCAAGCTGGGCGAATAAATGTCATATCCGCCACTATTTCTGCCAGTCACCATCACAACAATGAAAAGAAAGAGTTAGGAGGGGAAGTTGGGTAGTATCTCAAATGAGGGGTGGAGGTCAGAAAGTGAAATTTAAATTCATGCATATCTGGCATCCAGAGTACCCAAACAAGTTCCTATACACCCAGCCTGGGAACAACATGGGTAAAAGGGGATACCTGAGGTTTCTCCAATTGCATTTAAACCCAATCTAGGCCACGAATGAACACTGAATAACTATACTGAAACTTGTGCCTACCTGTAAACAGGGCTTAGGCCCTCTTTGGGGACAAGTGGGACTGCATTTACTAATGCTTAGAGCCAAGGCAGGGAGCTGCAGTCATGTGACAGTCAACGATAAGGCAGTTCTCCCGAGTTTAGAAGTAAGCTGCAACTGCAATGTTAACTCCTTGTAATCTGTGGTTGAAATCTGGGGCTTACTGCATTACACTAATGACATTTGCACGCTTCAGACACTCTCTTTCTCTCAGAGGACATCACTTCCCACTAGTACCACTGAGCCTGTACCAGTCTCCACCAATCCAGCATTAGCGTCACCTCTCTACTAATGACCTTTCCAATGGTTGCTACAGTAGACAGGAATTGCTTTCTTTCCTTCTCCAACTACCATGCTTGCTCTTATTCTCTTGAGGTACCTCATTCATCTCTCCTGTGACCCTAGTCTGGGTCCCTAGGTACTCCGTACTGTAGGTTCTGTCCCAAAAAGGGGGGAACTGCTTGCTAGTGGAGGTACCAAGCACTTAACCCCACCCACTACCAGAGTAACCATTACCTCTGCCATGCCATCTATCTGCTGGCTGCTTGCCTACAGTACCTTGCATATAATACAGACACTGTAGTCATTAGCAATAACACATTACCTTCCTCTAAATAGTACTCTGTGTGTTTGACCATGCAAAGCAAGTAAACAAACTATATCCTTTACTAAGGTAGTTGCTGATTATTGTACAATTTTCAAGAAATATTCTCAACACAGTTTCTATACACAGCTCTTCTAATGTCCCATAAAGTGTGCATACCTTTTACAGAAGGAAAGACCATAAAGCAATCCCTTTTAGGGCAAGAGTCAATAACCCACAAAAGGTACTGTGAGTCCACGTTTAGCAGTAATCCATAAAGGCAGTAAGTCCATGATCAACAGCTACATGTCCATAGAGTCCTCAGGCTTGGGATCCCCTCCAAGAACCCTATTAGGTTCCCACTCCCCCCCAAAGAGGATGATCACTCCAGCAGAGTACCCATCTACCTCTTAGCAGGATTTTGACAGGGCTCACTACTAGTGGCTTGGAGTCGGCATCTTTTTTGTTGACTGACCTGTAGGAGGTGGCAACCTGGCTGAAAATGGCAGAAAAAACATTAACCCTTACAGCTTGGTTAACCCAGCTCTCAGGTCTGAAGCTGAACTAACACGGAGAAATGAGCACAGCTAGAAAAAATAAGTGCTTACCTAGACAGGCATATTAACCACTTGTAGGCACCTGTCCATATGCTCCTAAAGCAGAAGTCTAGGTCTAAAACTCCAGAACTTGAAGTTTTCTTCACAGCCCTATTGTGGCCAAACCACAACTTACAAAAATGAATACCAACACATTTAGAAAACACAACAATGTAATGTTTAAATGAGCATCAAGCTCAAAGCAGGGGAGTTCTATTTATTCCCAAGAATAAAGGAGGAGGAGAGCCTGTTCCCATGACCTATTAAAATCTCTCCTCCAATCACAAAAATCTTTCTAAAGTGTAATTCAGAGGGAGCTTTGAAGGGCACTGAAGGCTTCACGTGAATACAGACATAGTGTAGAGCAAACACTGAGGTGTCAAGTAGATAGAATTATCTGCTCTTCATTTTAAATAGTCCCCTTAGATAATCCCCAGCATTATGTATATGCTAAGAGCTTATGTTTCCATTTAGCTGCTGCTGATAATAATCTTTTGTTATTACCCGGTGTATGTAAGGGGGCATATTGCACATAAATATCAGGTTATGTATCACTGACCTTACAATAATATTTACATTTATGGGTAGTGCATGATTACACAAGTTTGCTTAAGGCCCCTTTCACACTTGTGCCACTTGTCATGCGATTTGGGACTGCAAAATCGCATGACAAGTCGTTCTCCATTATTTCCAATGAGCCCCATTCATTTCTGTGCAACTTGAAGTTGCACCCACTTCAAAGTAGCCCCTGCACTACTTTTGGCATGATTTTGGTGCGTTTTGAGGAAAAGACTTTATAAGCCCAGTCAAACTCCCATTAAAATCGCGGCAAAAGTAGCAGCAAAAAGTCACGGTAAAATCATGCGACTTTGAAGTCACACAAGTGTGAAAGGGGCCTTAAATGGATCAATAGAGTCACAAAAGTCTGCAGTCTCACAAAGTCAGCTTCTTAATACGACTATGTATGCAAAATCAGCTATCTACACATCTTCCCTGATGTCAGACCTCATTAAAGTGTACAATTACTAAAGCAACAAGTCTGAAGTTGCTGCAAAAAAAGGTGACAGAAGACAGTCTCTACCTTCTGCAGTCTTTGCCTTCCCTTCTTCCCAATCGTCCCACAGACATCTCAGCTTAAGGACCCTGGATCTCTCTAGACTCAACTGTCTGGCCTCCATTTTCTCTTCCCTCCCTCCTTCCATTTTTTCAACCTGTGATAAGTTTTTGTCCATCTCAGGTACACCGACTACAAAGCATTTAGAACTTTCCTGACATCATTCCTCAGTAAGGAGGCAGAGGATAATGCAGTAGAGTCCTGCCATGCCTGGATAGGAAATAAGGGCTTCCTGAATCCTAGAGCAAAGGTCCTCGTTGCTGCAGGGTTCTACACTCTATGTCTGAAGCTTTATGGGGTCCAGAGAAGAATAATGGGATGGCAGCTTAGGGAAAAGTGGCAGTGTCATTTTTAGTCAGGTGGGCTTTGATGCCCCCTACCACCAGGACTGAGACTAATGCCTAGATTATCATGTGTGTAATCCAGCTGGAAATAAGATATGTGGAATTTTAAAATATGTGCAGGAGAATTCAGGTGTGAGGACAGGGGGCTGAAGGTCTGGTTTAGAAGGGACAGAAAAGCACTGAGGAACACAGAGTTAGATGGCCTGTTTAACTTTTTTAGCTTCCAATATCAAAGGCAGGCAGTGTCTCTGTCTGGGGTAATAAAATGAAAGTATTGCATTTTTTTCCCAATTGTCTCTAGATAGAATTTTGATGAGTTCCAGCTACCAAATTTACAAATACTTTTGCAGAATTTCTAAAGCCTGCCCTTAAAACTCATCATCAACAATACCTACTAATGAAAAATTAGTGATTTAATCCTATGATGTTCAAAACTGGATGTCCACAAAACATACATTGTTGCTGAGGTCTAAATACAGGTTTGAGAACCTATTTAGCCCCGGTTCACACTAGGGCGACCTGTGAGGCGACCTGGTCGCCTCACAGGTCGCCGCAGGTCGCCTCCCATAGGAAAGCTGCGGACCCGTTCTAATAGGAGCGACACAAGTCGCTCCGACCTAGAAAAAGGGTCCGGAGCTTCTTTGGGGCGACCAGGAGGCGACCGCCATAGACTTCTATGTGAACCGGCGCTTACAGAGGTATATTTTACAACACCGAAATGAATTTAAAATATTAAGGAAAAGTGTGCTGCTGGTGTCAAATATAAAGGATAAAATAACTAAAATTAAAATCATACAAGCACAACCTACATGTAGAGGATTTCATTTTATATTTTTCATCCAGGCATTGTGGTAGTGCACAAGTCTGCTCACTCCTATGTGGTGATGTTCTAATACATGTTGTGATGAGTAGATCTGTTTCCAATCACAAGGGTCCTATTTTCCTCCCCTGTACTGCACAGTGCCATCTTGCACCTGACTTTATAGTATCTTGTATTCGCCTTTGTGAGTAACATTATGTTTTTATGTTTAGTATTATGTTTCCGGTGTAGTATGTATGTTATATTACTCAATGTTAGCATGCAATGTGCTATAAATGAATGTGATTTTATCTATATCAAATCTTCTTTTTCTTCTTCCTGTAAGTCTAAGCACCTTTAAAGTATCATATATTTTCTTCAGTTTGGATTTTCACACGTTTTTATGGATGTGGTGCTGTACATACCCACAAACACTATTGTTAATGTGATATGTTCCTAAAAGTAAATGTAAGGTAAAGTAAAACAACATGTCAACCCCATCATACTCAAACCTCTTTTTAATGTAATAGGTGATGCAAGAAACAGAAAGGGAGGGCAATACACAGGATAGGATTCCACCAGCATTTACTCTAAGTAATCGGATTGTAATCTATTGATTCCAGCTGCAGTGGTTTAGGCAAAACTAAAATTAAAGTAAATAGGGTGATCTTATTTCAGCACAATTGCAGTGTTAGCTGAATAGAATTAATAGGTCAAGGAGCAGTTAACCGTTGCTTGCAATTGCCCTTAAAGTGATACTAAACAATATATTTATTCTCCAAAAATATTCCATACACATCTACTACTTAACAGCCCTGTAATCTTTTTATGAAATTATTTCTTTCTGTGGTTTTCTCCTTGTAACATCTTGCACGAGCTGTTTAACCTCTCCTTTTTTCCCCTGACTTCCGTTTGTTTGGAATGAGCAGTGCATGTTAATTGCAGTCATGTATACTGCTGCACACTACCAATCCCATAGTCCACAGCCAATGTCACAAGTGAGCAAAAGAAGATGACTATATACCTACATACAGTATCTAGAGATCGATACATATACAATGCCTTGCGAAAGTATTCGGCCCCCTTGAACTTTGCAAACTTTTGCCACATTTCAGGCTTCAAACATAAAGATATAAAACTGTAATTTTTTTGTGAAGAATCAACAACAAGTGGGACACAATCATGAAGTGGAACGAAATTTATTGGATATTTCAAACTTTGTTAACAAATAAAAAACTGAAAAATTGGGCTTGCAAAATTTTTCAGCCCCTTTACTTTCAGTGCAGCAAACTCTCTTCAGAAGTTCAGTGAGGATCTCTGATTGATCCAATGTTGACCTAAATGACTAATGATGATAAATAGAATCATCATAAGACTGTGTGTAATCAAGTCTCCGTATAAATGCACCTGCACTGTGATAGTCTCAGAGGTCCGTTTAAAGCGCAGAGAGCATCATGAAGAACAAGGAACACACCAGGCAGGTCCGAGATACTGTTGTGGAGAAGTTTAAAGCTGGATTCAGATACAAAAAGATTTCCCAAGCTTTAAACATCGCAAGGAGCACTGTGCAAGCGATAATATTGAAATGGAAGGAGTATCAGACCACTGCAAATTTACGAAGACCTGGCCGTCCCTCTAAACTTTCAGCTCATACAAGGAGAATACTGATCAGAGATGCAGCCAAGAGGCCCATGATCACTCTGGATGAACTGCAGAGATCTACAGCTGCGGTGGGAGACTCTGTCCATAGGACGACAATCAGTCGTATACTGCACAAATCTGGCCTTTATGGAAGAGTGGCAAGAAGAAAACCATTTCTTAAAGATATCCATAAAAAGTGTTGTTTAAAGTTTGCCACAAGCCACCTGGGGGACACACCAAACATGTGGAAGAAGGTGCTCTGGTCAGATGAAACCAAAATCAAACTTTTTGGCAACAATGCAAAACTTTATGTTTGGCGTAAAAGCAACACAGCTCATCACCCTGAACACACCATCCCCACTGTCAAACATGGTGGTGGCAGCATCATGGTTTGGGCCTGCTTTTCTTCAGTAGGGACAGGGAAAATGGTTAAAATTGATGGGAAGATGGATGGAGCCAAATACAGGACCATTCTGGAAGAAAAACTGATGGAGTCTGCAAAAGACCTGAGACTGGGACGGAGATTTGTCTTCCAACAAGACAAATATCCAAAACATAAAGCAAAATCTACAACGGAATGGTTCACAAATAAACATATCCAGGTGTTAGAATGGCCAAGTCAAAGTCCAGACCTGAATCCAATCGAGAATCTGTGGAAAGAACTGAAAACTGCTGTTCACAGAGGCTCTCCATCCAACCTCACTGAGCTCGAGCTGTTTTGCAAGGAGGAACAGGCAAAAATTTCAGTCTCTCGATGTGCAAAACTGATAGAGACATACCCCAAGCGACTTACAGCTGTAATCGCAGCAAAAGGTGACGCTACAAAGTATTAACTTAAGGGGGCTGAATAATTTTTCACGCCCAATTTTTCAGTTTTTTATTTGTTAAAAATGTTTGAAATATCCAATAAATTTTGTTCTACTTCATGATTGTGTCCCACTTGTTGTTGATTCTTCACAAAAAATTACAACAGTTTTAAATCTTTATGTTTGAAGCCTGAAATGTGGCAAAAGGTCGCAAAGTTCAAGGGGGCCGAATAGTTTCGCAAGGCACTGTAACATCTACAGATTTTGAGCAGGCTGAGTACAATTAAAGGTACTTTGTTGAGTTAAGATTAAGAATACATAGTTGAAGAAAAAAAAAATGTTTTTTTTTTAACCAGAGTTTAGTGTCACTTTAAAGCAGTATTAAACCCAAAACCAAAAATGTAATTTATTGTGACTTACCAATCATAAGTTGTGATGGTTGCATTAGTTTTCTTTTTAAGACCTTTTCTCTCTGTTTTCACCAGGTGATCTGGCCAGTAACACTCCTCTTGTATTAGAGTGCCTCCACTCTGGATGAAGGAGCACATGGGGGGTACATCAGACAGCAGCATTGTCAGTCTGGGGGAGAGGGCAGTTTTAAATGTGCTAGCAGATTTAAATACGCTAACAAATCGAAGCCAATTTTAAGCTAAAACGATATAATCAGTTACAGCAGTTTTTTTTTTTTTACCTTTAGAGCCCATTCAGACTAGCGCGACTTGTCAGGCGACTTGTCAGCCTGTCAAGTCGCGGTCGGTCGCGGCCCATTGAGTAGTACAGGACCCGTTCTAATAGGAGTGACACAAGTCGCTCTGACTTAGAAAAAGGGTCCTGTACTACTTTGGGGCGACCTGGGAGCGGCTTGCATAGACTTCCATTATGTGAAGTCCCTGCAAGTCGCGCCGAAGTCACGGTGCACACGACTTCACAGGTCGCCCCCCGAAGTCAGATCGCCTCAGTGTGAACCGGCTCTTAGAGCCCATTCAGACTAGCGCGACTTGTCAGGCGACTTGTCAGCCTGACAAGTCGCGGTAGGTCGCGGTCCATTGAGTAGTGCAGGACCCATTCTAATAGGAGCGACACAAGTCGCTCCGACTTAGAAAAAGGGTCCTGTACTTTAAGGATAAAGGTTTTTTTTCCCATAAAGATTTTTATTTAGGAAAAAGTAGTATCATACAAAGAGTTTGAACATGAATTGTATAATAACATAAAATGATACAAAGTTAAGTTGTAGGTAAGAGTCAAGTGTGGTTCAGGTCTATCGCTGGTGTCGGTCTTATATGGGGGGGGGGGGGGTGAGATGAGTTTATAAGGTGTATGCATAGTGGGCTTTTGCAGATGGCTTAGTCGAAAGAGTAGGGGAGTGGGAAAAATAAGATAAATGGGGCAAAAAAAGGTGTGGGAAGGGGGTGGTCATCTTTTACTTCCCTTCTAAGCGGCGAAGAGGGTCCAGCCTCCGCCGAAGAGGGTCCAGTCGCCGGCAAGAGCCCAGATGCCGGCGAGGGTCCTGCCGCCGGCGAGGGTCCAGATGCCGGCGAGGGTCCTGCCGCCGCCGGAGGTCCGGTCGCCGCGTCAAGCCAGCGTCGGTCAGATGGAAGAGGATGCCGCAGGTGCGCGGCCAGCGGAGTTGACCAATAGAACGCGGCAGAACGAAGATGGCGGCAAGGCCCGAAGCAGAGGATCGGGTGGAAGCGGACCGTCAGCTCCCGGAGGAGAAAGAGCAGGACGCTACAGGACCCAGGTAAAGCCGCGGAGCGCCGGGTGCAAGACAGGCCAGAAGGAGGCTTCGGAAGCGCCGGCAGGAGTTCTGCCCATCGCCCATTCAGGGCAGCGAGGGGCGGGGGGCCTCGGCGCCCCTCCCCCTCCGGTCGGTCTGGTGTTCTTCCCTCCACAGATGTGGACAGAAGGGCTATGCCCTCAGCGGCGGCAGCAGCACAGGGGTTCAGGCCATCCAGGCTAACCCCTGGGAGCACGCCTCCTCATCCAGGATTCACAGTAGGAAGTACAGTGGCAGAGGACCTCACTTGTGACAGGCAGTTACCACAGGCTACAGCAGTGGATAGGCAGGCAGGTGAGTTAGCCACAGGTAATATGTTGGAGCAGATATTGCAGTCTTTATCAAACATCTCTGAATCTCTTAGTCATGGCTTTCTATCTCCTGTTTCAGTCTGGTCTGATAATAGGTCTGGAGTTCCTAGTATAAACTTGAGTCAGATGCAGCCTTCCACTCCTGTGCCTATTCCTTCTGTGCCTATTTCTTCTGTCCCTGAGGTTTGTTACAAAGAGGTCTTGCCCTGTGAAATCTCCCCACTTGGGTTTCACCTTTCTAATTAAATAAATATTAAATTTTAATTAAATAAATACTAAATATTAAAGAAAAGATTTGGAAAGGTGAATATTTAGATTTATTATCTTTACTTCCTAATAACAGTAAGGATTTTTTAATTAAGGAGAAGAAAAAAGGTGAGGATGTTGATAGGAGACGCTCTGTAACCAGATCCTTTTTTAACTGGTTGCAGGCGTTTTGTATTTTTTCTTCAGTGATGGGTGAAAAATATCCCAATAAGTGTTCAGGTTTATTTCAACACTTAGAAAATATCCTGGAGGCTTATAGAAATTTTGGCGGTTTAGGTTGGTTCCATTATGACTAATCTTTCCGCCAAAAAATTGCAGTGTACCCAAATTTAAAGTGCGGCATGAAAGATGTGGGTCTATGGCTCAATCTTATTGTTCCTTCTAGACCTACTTTCTCTAAGCAACCCCCCAGCTCCACCATCGCCAACCCAGTGTATAAAAAAGGAGTGTGCTTTGCATACAATGAGTCGCAGTGTAAATGGCTCCATGCCTGTAGATACAAACATGAATGTTCCTTTTGCGCTGGGTCTCAACCGGTGGCAAAATGTTTTAAAAGAACATCCGGTATGCAGACAGGGAGAGAGTTTCCCAAAAGCGTGCACTCCAGTGAGACTGGAAAACATGCTGCATTGCCTAACCCATTATCCAGACCGGGAGAAAGCTCAAATGCTAATTAAAGGTTTTGGTTATGGTTTTGAGCTGCCTGCCTTTTCTGGTTCTGAGTGCGCCATGGTCAATAATCTAAAGTCAGTGCTGCAGTTCCCTGAGGTTGCTAGAGAGAAGATCTTGAGAGAAATTTCTGCTGGCAGGGTTGCGGGCCCTTTCACGTCTCCTCCTTTCAAAGATTTTAGGATCTCACCATTAGTTTTAGTACCAAAGAAAGAACCTAACTCTTTTAGACTCATTCACCATCTATCATTCCCTTCTGGGAGCTCTCTGAATGACGATATTGACCTTTCGGTGGTGTCGGTGCAGTACGCCACTCTGGATGATGCTGTAAGGATTGTCAGAGGTTTTGGCCATGGTGCATTGATGGCTAGGGCAGACATTCAGTCGGCATTCAGATTGCTTCCCATTTCTCCAAAGTCGTTCAGTTCCTTGGGTTTTTGTTTTGATGCTTTTTTCTTTTTTTATATGTGCCTTCCTATGGGCTGTTCTTTGTCATGTTTTTATTTTGAAATTTTTTCCACTTTTATCCATTGTGTGGTCAGCAGGGAGGCTGGTTTTGAGGGCATCATCCATTATTTGGACGATTTTCTTTTCATCGGTCCTCTCGGGCTCTCTGTTTGCACAAATCTTATGAAAATATTTTTTTCCCTCACTTCCTTCTTTGGTATTCCTCTGGCAGAAGAGAAAACAGTACACCCTACACAGATTATAGAGTTTTTGGGTGTCACCATTGATTCTGGGATTTTTCAGTGTAGACTTCCAGTGAGTAACATTGACAGATTGCAATCATCTATTGCTGTCTTTTTGCGTAGGAAAAATATTCTCTTGAAGGAGCTGCAGTCTTTTCTAGGCTTGCTAGCTTTTGCAACAAGAATCAGGCCTATGGGTAGGATTTTTTCCAGGAGGTTGGCTATGGCCACGTCTGGTTTTAAATCTCCATATTCGCATATCCGTTTAACTACAGATTTGGAGGATGATTTCCTGGTTTGGTCCGTCTTTTTGGAAGACTACAATGGGAAATCTTTCTTTCAGGAAGATTTTAAATCCTTCACGGATTTAAATTTACACACGGATGCAGCTGGGTCGCTAGGCTTTGCAGCCATTTTTAAAACGCATTGGTGCTGCGGGGCGTGGCCTCAGGCTTGGATAGACAGGAAAGCAACAAAAAATATTGTTTTATTAGAACTGTTTCCTGTGGTGGTGGCATTGGAGCTTTGGGGAGAGCATTTTGCAAATAAAAGAATTATTATACATACGGATAATAAAGGGGTGATATTTGCGGTGAATTGCCTCTCCTCTAAGTCCCTTTTCGTTATTAAATTGCTACGCCACCTGGTGCTGGTATGCCAGAGATTGAACATCTGGGCCAAGGCGAAATTTGTTCCAGGGAAACAAAACACCATTGCTGACGCATTATCTCGCTTCCAGATGGAACGTTTCAGAATGCTGTTACCAGAAGCCGACAGGATTGGTTTCCAGTGTCCAGGGCATCTATGGGAACTAATTTAGGTTTAATTTCATCGGCTGTTAAGAACTCATTGGCTCCCAAAACATGGGCCGATTACATGGCCGCATGGCAAGGGTGGCTGGAATTTAATACAGATGCAGGTTTTCTACCATATTCGCCATGCGAACAATCTGTGTTGGCTTTTTTATGCTCCCTTATGCAAAAATGTTTTTCTTTTAGCCATATTAATAAAACGTTGGCTGGGGTTTCCTTCTTTTTGAAGTTGCGTGATTTGCCGGCTTGCAACAGCTATTTTTCAGTTCGTCAGGCACTTAAGGGGTTTAAGAAAGGTAATTTCAAACCAGATGAGAGAAGGCCAATTTCGCCAGATGTTCTGTCTAAGCTATGCACAGCTGCACATGTAATTTGTTATTCAGATTATGAGGCGCTGCTATTCCATGCAGCTTTTGTGATAAGTTTCTTTGCGGCGCTTCGTATATCTGAATTGTTACCTCCAAATAAGCTAAGTGTGTCAGGTTTAAAATTTAATGAAGTAATAGTTTGCAATGGTAAGGTTTTATTTTTTATTAGTAGATCTATTAGTAGCTTTAGGCCACTGGCTCACTTTAAATGTTTGTGGCGACTCCGTAATTTGCCCGGTTTTATCTATTACTAGGTTTTTAGCTGTCAAACCAGCAATTTATTAATTCAGATTGATGGTGCCCCCCTAACAAAATTTCAGTTTTCCGCTGTATTTAAGAGATGCATCTCCTTCTTAGGCTTAGCTTCCTTTAAATTTTCCCATCATTCTTTTCGGATTGGAGCCGCCACAGAAGCTGCTAAATTGGGTCTGGATGTTGAGACCATAAAAAAATTGGGTAGATGGGATTCTAATAGGTTTCAGTTATATGTTCACCCTAACTTATCTCTCTGATTAGATTGCAGGTCATACATTTGGATAATTGGACACTCTTTTATTTACTGGGCTCACAAACGAGCAGCACACAGAGTTTATTCAACCAATTTATCTTTCCCTACAGATGAGTTTCAGGTCTTATGGAGAGGCATTAGAGGTCTTCAATGGTCAAACTTATTTATTTATATTGTCAACTTGTTACAAATTTGGCCAACTCCATCTGTTTTGATAATTCATCTGGGTGGCAATGATGTTGGCGGGCGGAAAACCTTGGATTTGCTTTTAAATATGAAATTTAATTTGCAATGGTTGAGTTCTATTCTCCTGGGTACTCAGATTGTTTTTTCAGAAATAGTGTCGCGTTTCATTTGGACATCCTCGAGGGAAGATAAGCCTCTGGAAAGGATTAAAAGGAGACTGAATAGGTCCATGGAGAAATTTATGCCACTCAACGGGGGGTTTTCTTTCGTCACGTTGAATTGGAAGGGGGACTCCCTGGTCTATATAGACAGGATGGTGTACATCTGTCAGATGTGGGCCTAGATATTTTTATTCTGGGTTTACAAAACATGATAGAGATGTCCACGGCTGTGGGGCAGGCCAGTTGCTTTCAGCAACAGGCTGTTGGGGAACTTATTTGAAATAAAAAAATAATTTATTGGTCATCACTCGAGTTCTATGACTGAGTGATAGCTTGGTTTGCTGGAATTTAATTATTTATTTAGTGTTATTTATTTATTATTTATTTATTTATTTACATTCAGACTTATTTATTGCTTTGATGATTAATAAAGTTGTTTACAAAATTTTAAAACCAATAAAGGTGCCACGGCCAATTTTTATCTATCCACGAGTGGTGTATTTTGTTATTTATTTATAATATTTGTTTGAATCATAAGGTAGTATTTAAATTTTCAGATTGGTAAATAATAAACAATGCAGTCTACAGTCCCATGTTAGTTGGGCATTATAAATGCCTGAAGCCATGGGAATGTGGCTGCTCAGGGGTTAAAACACGGTGTGTGGATTCGTGCCATGTTAAATCATTAGCTGCTGGCTTCTTTAAGCGGCAGCACATTTGAAAGGGTTTTTAGGCGGGAAAATGTAGGCAGCAGTCTGATTGGCCAGTTTATTTATAGGTTAGGCGGGAAAGTCACTCGGCAGCCGGGCGGGAAACACGTGAGGCTTGTGCGGCTACGTCACGGACTGAGCCCTATATACAGTGCCTTGCGAAAGTATTCGGCCCCCTTGAACTTTTTGACCTTTTGCCACATTTCAGGCTTCAAACATAAGGATATAAAACTGTAATTTTTTGTGAAGAATCAACAACAAGTGGGACACAATCATGAAGTGGAACGAAATTTATTGGATATTTCAAACTTCTTAAACAAATAAAAAACTGAAAAATTGGGCATGCAAAATTATTCAGCAAGAGGATCAGCAAGAGGATCAGGGAAAGCTTTGATGGTCTCAGTGACCAGGATGTAGTCTCCAGACAGTCCTCCAGTTCACCTTCCTCACAGTGATGAAAAACTCCAAGATGAATGCAGGAGAGAGGAAACAAAAATAGAAAGCAAACGCCTCATAGCGTAAAAATGTATGGTATCCTTTATTTAAAGCCCCTGAATATGGGCTAAGCATAAAAAGTTTAAAAAAACTCTCCCGTGTGGACTCCCGCCCTGTACAGTGGGAGCAATGAAAGCTGGACCTGCCAAGTAACGGCATGCAGTCCACCTACAATTAAGTGTGTCGCAATGTGTGTCCCAGCTTGACGCGTTTTGTCATCAACGTGATGTCTTCAGAAGCTGAAGGTCACGCTGCACCCCTCTCTGATTAAACAAAGAAGGAAAGACCGAGCAGATCTCATGGCACTATTGATCTAATGCATTTATATTTTATTTATTTTCTCACGCATGATTTAATTGTCATACTGTTTATTTGCATAATTTGGGTGGGTTAATGGTTTTTGTACATCTTTCAGAGCAAGCGCTGTTGATTGCATAGAGCATACCACTCTTGCAGATTTTATAATATAGTTCTCTAGCTATGCTGGCAAAATCAGTTTTCTCTCCTCCAATGACCAGTCTTGTCCTGACATGCCCCCGCTGCACAACCATTCACTGGGAAGCTCTGTGTGCTACTGCTTCTCCTCCCCCCAGCTCTTATGCAGCTGAGAACAGAGGGAATGTAATCACTTATAAAAAAGGAAAAAAGGTGTTTATAACGTATTTTTATATCTATGCAAAAATGTTTTGCCTTTCAAATTTATTTTAAACTGAATGAGTTGTTTTACAAGGTGATTGTTTACAATCACTTTAAGAATAAATATATCATAATTTCATCATTTGCAAAAATTGCTTTGAACTGTTTTTAAAATATAACATGTTAATCACCAGCAAGTTAACTATTACTTTACATTTTATCAAAACAACATGTTAATCACTTACATAAATCTACAATAAACATGGTTAATTAGGAAGAGTGTGTGATCACAAGAAGTCCGCAGGATCTGTAGCTGGAAGCTACAAGAGGCTCTAAGACAGACTTCCCCCGTAGAATATAAACATGTATATACAAAGAAGACCTGGACAAAGTTCAGCAAAGTCAAAAATATTAGCAAGGAAATGTCCTGTGGAAATGTAGACAGTAACTGCAAGAGGTTACGTATATGGTATACCTACAGTAGGGTCTTTTTTAGTAAATCATTGTAAAGACAAGTGTTTGGGTGACTCCTGATTCTAATATCATAGAAAACAAATTATGTACAAGGAATTTTTAAAAAATGAGCCATTTTTACAGTTTGCTTTAGGAAAGGTTGTTGCTTATTATATGTGCTGCTGAATACAAGAGCTCTTTGATTTGTTTTTCCATTGTTTTGTCAATTTTTGGGGAGTTTTCTCTAACTGCATAAATGAAAATGATGAAATCTACACTTCAAAATAAAAAAAAAAAAAAAACTAAATATTTTGTCTTTTGCATTTAGTTCTGCAAAACAACTTTTCCATTACATGAAATAGACAAAAAAACATGCATAGAATTTGTACTGTTGGAAGGACTACTGAATACCATAGGTTATGTTTCCAAAAAAGGACCATTTTTTAATGGATGCATAAATTGATCATCTGAAAATAAGAAGAAATACTTAATTTTTGCAGACTGCGTACACCAATACGTTTTAAAAAACTGACACCACAGTGCAATTGTCCCTCAGAAAAGGCAACATAAATACAGGTATTTCCAAGCTCCATTGCTTTTCTTTTATTCTCCAGCTTCAGAACACTCTATAGCAGTAGAAGGACCATCACACAAGGAGTCACATACTAGAAATAAATTGAACTACCCGTATCACTAAAATCTGTCACATTGCAGGATAAAAAGGAGCATAATTTGACACATTTTAGACCTTTCTTCTGTTGTGGTTAAAAACTAAGGACCCCTCATATGTAAAATGTACAGATCAAGATTTATTCTGCAGAGTGTGTGGCAGCCCCCTGAATAGTTCTCGTAACCAGGGCAACCAACGGTTATTTGGCAAGATCTAAAAAGGATCTTGCCCCATTAGCATATTCTCCTCCCCCCCCCCCCCCAAAAATGTATACAGTACTGTATATTTCTCATTCTTTATAAGTGGAAGCTACATTCATTTTATTTTTCCAGGCTAGTTTTCTTTTTTTTTTTTCACTTCCTGTGAAAAACTCATAAAGAGTATCTACATAGTTAGTGAGGCTGAAAAAAGACATCAGTCCATCCAGTTCTAACCTATCGACGCTCCCTGCTAATA
Source organism: Pelophylax lessonae (assembly GCF_965119305.1). Classification (NCBI taxonomy): domain Eukaryota; kingdom Metazoa; phylum Chordata; class Amphibia; order Anura; family Ranidae; genus Pelophylax; species Pelophylax lessonae. The sequence goes on along the minus strand of NC_138768.1, from coordinate 405,624,369 downwards.
CCACTGCTTCTGAATGAGAATTCCACATCCTTACCGCTCTGACAGTAAAGAACCCTTTTCTTCTACTTTTAGTAAGTGGCCCCGTGTCTTATTGAATTCCCTTTCTCTGAAAAGTTTGTTCCCGATGCTAGGGTTACCAGTTTGGTATTTGTACATTGATATCATATCCCCTATCAAGCGTCTCTTCTTCAGAGAGAATAAGTTTAATGCTTGTAGTCTTTTCTCATAGCTGATGTCCTCCATTCCCCTAATTATCTTTGTTGCCCTTCTCTGGACCAAAACGGCATACTCCAGATGTGGCCGGACCAGAGTCTTGTAGAGTGGGAGAATAATCATTTTATCTCTGGAGTGAATCCCCTTTTTTATACATGCCAGTATTCTGCTTTGCTTGCAGCAGCTTGGCATTGCATGCCATTGCTAAGCCAGATGTCTACTAGGACCCCCCAGGTCCTTTTCTATCTTAGATTAACCGAGAGGTTCAGCCCCTAGCGAGTAACTTGTATTCGTATTTCTGACACCCAAGTGCATTACCTTACATTTTTCAACATTAAACTTCATCTACCATGTAGTTGCACACCCCATTATTTTGTTCAGGTCTGCTTGTAAGGTTACCACGTCCTGTAAAGAAGATGTTGGCCTGCTTAGCTTAGTATCATCCTCTAGGTCGTTTATGAATGAATTAAACAGGATAGGACAGATCCTCAGGGGACCCCACTTTCCACACCTGACCAATCTGAGTACTCGCCATTTATTACCACCCTCTGGACTCGCCCCTGGAGCCAGTTTTCAATCCAGGTACTCACCCTATGGCCAAACCTACGTACCTAAGTTTGTACAGTAAACGTTTGTGGGGAACTGTATCAAATGCCTTTGCAAAGTCCAGATACACCACATCCACAAGCCTTCCTTTATCTAGATGGCAGCTTACTTCTTCATCGAAGGTTAATAGATTTGTCTGGCAAGAATGATTCTTCATGAATCCATGTTGATTACTACTAATGATACCATTTTCATTACTAAAGTCTTGTATATAGTCCCTTAACATGACCTCCAATATCCTGCAGACCACTGATGTTAGGCTAACCAGCCTAAAGTTCCCCAGAATATATCTCGTCCCTTTTTTAAATAATACCACGTTTTTCCAATCAGCTGGCACCATTCCCATTAGTAGACTATCCATGAAAATTAGGAACAATAGTCTGGCTATCACCTGGCTGAATTCTTTAAGGACCCTCGGGTGTAAGCCATCTGGTCCTGGTAACTTATTTATATTACGTTTTTCAAGTCTAGTTCTGAGTCTGTCTTCTGTTAACCATGAGGGTGCTTCCTGTGATGTACTATTCATTTTAACATTACAAGCTGGGTTAGCGTAGCCACCCAATTCTTTTGTGAAGACTGAGGAGAAGAATTTTATTAGCACATTCACCTTCTCTCTGTCCTTTGAAGCCAGATTCCCTCTGTCGTCTTTTATGGGGCAAATATGTTCTGGCCTCACTTTCTGACTATTTATATACTTAAAGAATTTCTTTGGTTTATTTATTTTCACTCTCTTCCGCTATGTGCCTTTTGTGTTCTATTTTAGGTCCACCTTGATTGCGCCTTTACTATTCTTTTTGCACTCTTTGTAATCGTGGCCAATGCCCCCTCAGCCTTGTATTTTTTTGAAGGTCTTTTATTTAGTTTTAATATGCATTTTTATTTTGGAGTTTAGCCACCCAGGGTTTATTTTAGCTCTTTTAAATGTAATCCCCTTTGGAATGCACTGGCCAATCCCCTTATTTAGTATGTTCTTGAAGCACACACATTTTTCCTCCGTGTTCTTTGTTCCTAGGGTTCTATCCCATTTTATATTGTCTAGCAAAGAGCTCAGTTTAGGGAAGTTGGCTCTTTTTAAATTTAGTGTCCTTGTATTACCCTTGTGTTTCCTATTTCGATGATTTATACTGAAACTAATTGACCTATGGTCACTGTTTCCTAAGTTGCCCCGTATTTCTACATCCGTGATCAGGTTAGTATTGTTATCTAACACGCTCTTTAGAATCCCAATGTGTCTCCACACAACAAATGTCGGTGTGTGTGACAAATCCATGTACCTGTTGTACACAAGTACATGAACCAGGGGCAAGCACCAAGTGTAAAGGCACACTGGGAGTGGAATGTCCATATATACCTGGAGGGATGGAGCATTAAGGGGAATTTATAGACACCAGTTCCCCATCAGATCCGCTCCCCTTGTGATTGACAGCCTGTTATTGGTAAAGAATCTACCCACTGCCTGCTGTCAATTACAAGGCGAGCGGATCTGATGGGAAACTGGCATCTCAGCTTCCCCATCAGGCTTCACCCACTGGAATATCAGTAATCACCAAAAGTGGCCCATTTAGGAACTACCTGAATCTGCCACGTGTTCGTAAAGTTCCCAAAACAAGCGGTAGAGGTTTTTGAATTTGATGCAGGCCATTTTAAAGGGCCATGTCCTTATTTCTTTATTGAATCCCCCCCCCCCCTTTTCCTGTCCTAGAGTGGCTATATTCAATAACTCTACTGTATCTGTGGTGGGAGCCATGGTTGTCACCCAGGTATTCTCATGATTTGGACTACAAGCACGTCTATTTTTCTGTATCTCTATTACATTGGTGGACAAGGGGTCATGTAGTTTATAGCGGATAGCTTGGAAGGAAGATAAAACTGTTTCTGCCTTTAGTTCAACTCACAGGAGTTTGGGAGGATGCTGCATTTCTGGCAAATTCAGAGGTGTTTTCTCTACTTGTTCAGGGTGTTCTAATTATAAAAATAAAAATGAATGCAGTCAACACATTTAAGGCCTAGTAAGCAACCACATATTACATTTTTGTTTTTGGAGTTAGGTATCCTTTAAGGCTGCAGAGGAATATAGAATTTTTCATATGATGTCAGTGACCTGATAAGGAAGTATAATGAATGTTTAGATGCCACCCTAAAAATGAAGTATAGCACTCTCTTATTAGGACAGTACTATCACACTAAGGATGCCCTGTCAAAGCCTTAAAAAGGAAGTATTATACTTCCCATTAAGGCACCAAACAAAAAAAAGGACAGCTTCCACATATATGGTCTCTGTTGTCATGGTGGAGGGATTTTTCCACAATTAAATTGATTATAAAGTCTCTATTTTTTCTTTAAATAACAAACATATCATACTTAGATGCTCTGTGTAACGGTTTTGCACAGAGTAGCCCCGATCCTCCTCTTCTTTAGTCCACCACCAGTGCTCCTGGCCCTCTAACACTCCCAAGTGCCCCCATGGCAAGCCACGTGCTCTGGGGCCATTCATGCGGGCTTGCTCCCGAGCCAGTTTTGTATGTCTATAGCCACACAAAGCAGGACTCTGCCCGTCTCACTCCCATCTCTTTGACTTTGAGCCTATAAGGAGGGACAGAGCTGAGAGAGATGCTGCTCTTGTGCACATCACTGGATTGTAATCAGGCTCAGGTGGATACAGTAAAACCTTGGTTTGCGAGTAACTTGGTCTGCAAGTGTTTTACAAGACGAGCAAAATTTTTTTATACATTTTAATTTGATAAACGAGCGATGTCTTCCATTACGAGTAGCAACTAAGTAGAAGCATGGTACAATTTAAAGTAGTGCGATTTAAAGCCCCACTTCAAACACTACTTAAACCACTGCATAAGCACTACTTCAGCATTACTTCTGTGAGATTTGTAATGATTTGATATGACTTCAGTGCTCCTTCAGTGAGAGGGGCTGTCCATGTCACAGGGAGGAACAGTGATGTTAAGAACAAAAGTTAAACTAGCAAAGGGTTAATATTTAACTTTTTCAGGCTCAAGTAAGAGAGGCCCTCTAAGTGAAGCAATATGGTTACATATAATGAAGGTACAACATTTAGCAACTCACATGGGTAATGATTAAAACAGGCACATCTAAGTATGCAAGCATCCAGGATAAAGCTGTCCACATAGACCACCGGTTCTCACCGCTGTCAGTCTGCAAGCATGACTGATAAGACTACCCTCTAGTTGATGATCTGAAAGCAAGGCTTGAAGCATTCGTGGAGCACAGCGTGGAAGGGATGACATTGGTGGTGGTGCAGAGGCCAGTCTATGTGGACAGCTTTACCCCAGATGCCTGCATACTTAGATGTGCCTGTTTTAATCATCAACCACTTTAGGGCTTCCAGCTGGGGGGAGGGGGTGTGCACTCAGCTGCTGTGTATTTCCACTCAAAAGTGAACTGGCAACTGGTCAGCTGGAATAACCTTTACAAGTTCATGATTATAATAATAAAAGCAAATATTTAGATTCTCCAATTATATTTGCTCAATTTTTAAATATACAGTAACTTTTTTTCCAATTTTTTTTTGCAATAGCTCAATTTCTTTAGAAATTACTGTCAGCAGAACATACTATTTTATGATGATTTACAGTTTATGAAAAACAATTTTCTATTCCTGGAAGGTCTGCTATACGTACATTCTCTTTTCCAGCTTTTTTTTTTTTTTAACAGGAACCCTTGCAATAAGTTTCCGGTCTGAGGGAACCCCTGCTAAAAATTACTATCTCAACAACTCATAATACATTAGTGTGATGATCAGTGGGAAGAATGTCCCTTACACTTGTGGCCATTATTTGAGAGGAAGATACTGCTAATTGCTCAAGGAATCCCTAGCAACCTCTGGAGGAACCCTGGTTAAGAAACCCTGCTGAATTTAGTCTTGTGAATGTAAAAATGTTAATTTCATTCATAACAAACCCTTAATTGGTTATATTATGTAGGGTTGTAGCATTTTTACTAAATATATATTTTTTTAATTTTATGACTTCTGTAGTCAGCAGTGGGCTGCAGTCAGCCAAATGGGCCATACACACTATAAGATTTTCTGAAGACTTTTTCCTTCAGACTTACCAAAAACATATAATATGAGGTCAAACCTAAACACTTTCAATTTGTATGCAATCTGGCAGGCCCTTGCACTACATAGAAAAGGTAAATCTGAAGAAAAAAGTCTTCAGAAAATCTTATAGTGTGTATGGCCCTTAACTGTATCTCAACAGGAGTGTTTTTCTGCCACATGTTGTCTGAGCTTGCTTTAGCAGGAAGGGACTGGCCAATCAGTGGGCCTGGACAACCTGCTGAAGCAATATCTGAGACACGTCTTGTTCTGTCCCCTCACACTTGGGCTTTTGCCCTGTGAAGATGTCAGCTTAGAGGTCAGCCTCTCCTAGGCCTTAGGCCAGGGGTGCTCTACCTGTTGCGAAACTACAAGTCCCATGATTAGGGTTGAGCGGACACCTAGATGTCCGTGTTCGACGGGTTCGGCCGAACTTTAAAAAAAAGTCCGGGTCCGTGTCCCGGACTTTTACCGAACTTTTCCCGGACACCGAACCCCATTGAAGTCAATGGGGACCCGAACTTTAAGGCACTAAAATGGCTCTAAAACACCAATGGAAAGGGCTAGAGTGCTGCAAATGGCAGCAAAACGTAGTTAAGAGCATGGCAAGTGCTCTGCAAACAAATGTGGACAGGGAAATAACTTAAAACAACAAAAAAAAAACAGAAAAATAAAACAATGTTCTTCATCTCTGAAGGACGAGGCCCATATGGAGTAGGAGGGAGGTTGAGGTGGTGGTGGATGTGGCGGTGTCATAGGCGTGCGCACAGGGTGTGCCTGGTGTACCTGGGCACACCCTAATCACCTAGGGCACATAGCATTATCGCTCTGTTTGCCAGTAAGGAGATGGGAAAGATCTCCCTCGCACCTGCTCTGCTCTATTTCTCTTTGCCAGCAGGGAGAGTAATGTATCGGGGCCATGTACATGTAGGCAAACACATGCATGTGTATTTCAACTTTGGGGTGCACACCCTAATGCAATAGGCTGCGCACACCTATGGGCGGTGTAGGTGGAAGCGGCGGTGGAGGAGGACCAGGGCCGGATTAAGAGCATCATGGTCTTGGTGCTGAGGATTTTGAAGGGCCTTAAGGGCCGTGCCTTGGCATGCACCCAGAGGAGGAAGGGTGCAGCCATGCATGCCTAATTCAACATGGGATGCTGTCTCTGAAGCCCATAAACACATCCATGCATCGGCAACTGTCCCTCCTTGTCCGGCCTTCGCGCTGTGTGGGGAGGTTCTGAGGGTGCTGCCTGGGGAAGCGAGCATAGAAGCCAGACTTCTGTGTTTACAAGTGACAGAAGAGCGGTCACAGTGAATATGGCCAACCCGGGGCCTATATAAAAGGTAGGGGCCTGCATGGAGCTGCAGCTCCAATAGCCCCTACGTTAATCTGGCCCTGAGGAGGAGGACGAGGTAGCCAACACTGCTTCTTTTCACAAATTTTAAATGAGGGTACACCCCAAAAGAGTGAGAAAGAGCAAAAATGGAACAATGGCTGGGTAAGGTCGGTATCCATTGCTATTCTGCACAAGGTACGGAAAAGTCCCGTGGGATCCATGCCTGGTTCATTTTAATGAACGTGAGCTTGTCCACATTGTCTCTGGACAGGCGGCTGCGCTTGTCTGTTATAACACCCCCAGCCGTGCTAAATACCCGTTCAGATAATACACTGGCTGCAGGGCACGCCAGCACCTCCAAGGCGTAAAGGGCAAGCTCAGGCCATGTGCCCAATTTGGAGACCCAGAAGTTGAAGGGGGCAGACCCCTCATTCACTACATGTAGGCGTGTGCACACATACTGCTCCACCATGTTGGTAAAATGCTGCCTCCTGCTAAGACGTTCCATCTGAGCTGCTGGTGCTGCTGTTTGTTGTGGCGTGCTGACAAAGCTTTTCCACATTTCGGCCATGCTAACCCTGCCTTCTGAGGTGCTGGCGGTGCCCTGGTTGAGTTGGCAACCTCCTCCTCCTCCTCCTCTGCCTTGTGCTTCCACTGTGGCCCCGCTGTCAGATGGGAATGCCAGCAGCATCGCGTCTACCAGCGTGCGCTTGTACTCGCGCATCTTGCGATCGCGCTCCAGTGAGTGAATTAAGGACGGTACGTTGTCCTTGTAACGGGGATCCAGCAGCGTGGCCACCCAGTAATCAGCACAAGTTAGAATGTGGGCAACTCGGCGGTCGTTGTGGAGACACTGCAGCATGTAATCGCTCATGTGTGCCAGGCTGCCCAGAGGCAACGAAAGGCTGTCCTCTGTGGGAGGTGTATCGTCCGTGTCCTCTGTATCCCCCCAGCCACGCACCAGTGATGGCCATGAGCTGGCCTGGGTGCCACCCTGCTGTGAACATGGTTCCATCTCCTCCTCCAGCTCCTCCTCCTCCTCATCCTCCTCATCCTCCAGAACTGTGCCCCTGCTGGACAATTGTGTCCCTGGCGTTTGTGTGTGCAGGAACCCACCCTCGGAGCCCCTTGCGAATGACTGCCCTGAAAGCCTTTGAAATGTTACCTCTTCATCCTCCTCCTCCTCCTCCTCATCCTGTGCCACATCCTCTTCCATCATCGCCCGAATTGTTTTTTCAAGGAGGCATAGAAGTGGGATAGTTAAGCTGAGAACGGCGTCATTGCCACTGGCCATGTTGGTGGAGTACTCAAAACAGCGCAACAAGGCACACAGGTCTCGCATGGAGGCCCAGTTATTGGTGGTGAAGTGGTGCTGTTCCGCAGAGCGACTCACGCGTGCGTGCTGCAGCTGAAACTCCACTATGGCCTGCTGCTGCTCGCACAGTCTTTGCAGCATGTGCAAGGTGGAGTTCCACCTTGTGGGCACGTCACATATGAGGCGGTGAGCGGGAAGGCCGAAGTTATGCTGCAGCCCTGCCAGGCGAGCAGCAGCAGGGTGAGAACGCCGAAAGTGCGCACAGACGGCCCGCACTTTCTGCAGCAGCTCTGACATATCGGGGTAGTTTTTAAGGAACCTCTGCACCACCAAATTCAGCACATGCGCCAGGCAAGGGATGTGCGTCAAACCGGCTAGGCCCAGAGCTGCTATGAGATTTCGCCCGTTATCGCACACCACCAGGCCGGGCTTGAGGCTCGCTGGCAGCAACCACTCATTTGTCTGCTGTTCCATGCTCCTCCACAACTCCTGCGCGGTGTGTGGTTTGTCCCCCAAACAGGCAAGTTGTAAAACTGCCTGCTGTCGTTTAGCCCTGGCCGTGCTGAAGTTGGTGGTGAAGGTATTACGCTGTCCGGATGAGGAGGCGGTAGAGGATGAGGTAGCGGAGTAGGATGAGTTAGGAACAGGAGGCAAACTGAAGCGCCCTGCAATCCTCGGTGGTGGAAGGACATGTGCCAAATTGCTATCCGCCTCAGGCCCATCCGCCACTACATTTACCCAGTGTGCCGTTAGGGAGATATAACGCCCCTGACCGTGCTTACTGGTCCACGTATCGGTAGTTAGGTGGACCTTGGCACAGATGGCGTTGCGCAGTGCACACCTGATTTTTTCCCCCACTTGGTTGTGCAGGGAAGGGATGGCTTGCCTGGAAAAGTAGTGGCGGCTGGGCACGACGTACTGTGGGACAGCCACCGACATAAGCTTTTTAAAACTGGGCGTCTCCACCAGACGGAATGACAGCATTTCAAAGGCCAATAATTGTGAAATGCTGGCATTCAGGGCCAGGGATCGCGGGTGGGTAGGGGGGTACTTCCTCTTCCTCTCAAGTGTTTGGGAGATGGAAAGCTGAACGCTTCCACGGGACATTGTGGAGATGGTTGTTGGTGACCCAGGTGGTGGTGTTGCTGACAGATCGTCTGTTTGCGGGGTGGCAGGTGCTGGTATGACTACAGAGGTGGCTGGAGCGGCCGAGACTGCAGCAGAAGAGGAAGCAGGATGAGCCAGAGACGTTTCTTGGTTTTGAAGGTGTGTACTCCACTGCAGCTCGTGCTTTGCACTTAGATGCCTGATCATGCAGGTTGTGCTCAGGTTGAGAAGGTTTATGCCTCGCTTCAGGCTCTGATTGCACAGGGTGCAAACCACTCGTGTCCTGTCATCAGCACATTTTCTAAAGAACTTCCACGCTAGAGAACTCTTTTGAGCTGACTTTGGTGCGCTCGTTCCCTTGCTGCGTTGGGCAGTAGCAGGCGTAGTGTCTAGGGCACGGCCGCTCCGCTTCTGCACCCTGCTCCCTCTTCTGCTGTGCTGGTGGCTCTGTGCGACCACCGCCTCTTCCTCCAAACTACTCAGGTCACCTGCATGACCTTCATTCCATGTGGGGTCGAGGACCTCATCGTCCTCCACATCATCTTCCACCCAGTCTTCACCCCTGCCCTCCCTGTCGGTCTCCACAATGCTGAACGCCGCAGCAGTTGGCACCTGCGTTTCGTCATCATCGGAGACGTGCTGTGATGGTCCTTCCATGTACTCATCTTGAGAAATAAGTGGTTGGGCATCGCTGCACTCAATCTCTTCCACTTCTGGGGCAGGGCTAGGTGGATGGCCCTGGGAAATCCTGCTGACAGAGTCCTCAAAAAGAATAAGAGACTGCTCTATGGCTTGGGGCTCAGACTGCTTGCCTGATTTGCAAGGGGGTGAGGTGAAAGACGGTTGGACATTGGCTGCAGGTGCCAACTCTGACCTTTCTGCAGTAGACTGGGTGGGAGACAATGTGAAGGAACTGGAGGCACTGTCAGCAGCAAACCAATCTACTATCGCCTCTCTGTGTTCTGGCCTCATCACTTCTAGAGGCGTATGATGCCCTACCAAATACTGATGCAGGTTCTGTCGCCTACTCACACTTGAGGAAGGTGTTTCACTTGTGCGTGTAGCTGGCACAGATCGACCACGTCCTCTCCTTGCAACAGGAGCTCTAGCAGCAGCACCACCATGACCCAGGCCACGGCCCCTATTTGACGCTCTCCTCATATTTCTGAAATTTAAGATCTTGCCCTAGAAAGGTCTTTATTGAATAGCGGAACAAAAGAACAACAGTATCGCACGGGTGTATCTCACAGTCAAATATGCAAACTATGCCGCAATTTAATGTTTTTTACACCAAAAGGGTGTGTATTGAATAGCGGAATAGGATAAAAAACTGTGTATCTCACACGTACAAACACAGACTAGGCCCGATTAAATTTTTTCCTACCCTAAAGGGAGGATGAGGAAGAGGAGTATGGAACAGGCAGCACCCTCAAATCTTCAGAAGTATAAGATGAACCCCAAAAACTTGGAAAGGTGGATCTCACACATACCGACACAGACTATTCCGCAATTTAATTGAGCCACAAAGGTTTTTATTGAATAGCGGAATAGGAAATATGATCAAAAAAAGTGTATGTTTTTCACACGTACAGAAGCACACTAGGCCCCAATTACTATTGTTTGTACACCTAAAAGGATGGATGAGGAGGAGGAGGAGTATAGAACAGGCAGCACCCTCAAAGCTTCAGAAGTATGAGATGAACCCCAAAAACTTGGAAAGGTGGATCTCACACGTACCGACACAGACTATTCCGCAATTTAATTGAGCCCCAAAGGTTTTTATTGAATAGCGGAATAGGACATATGATCAAAAAAAAGTGTATGTTTTTCACACGTACAGAAGCACACTAGGCCCCAATTACTATTGTTTGTACACCTAAAAGGATGGATGAGGAAGAGGAGGAGGAGGAGTATAGAACAGGCAGCACCCTCAAAGCTTCAGAAGTATGAGATGAACCCCAAAAACTTGGAAAGGTGGATCTCACACGTACCGACACAGACTATTCCGCAATTTAATTGAGCCCCAAAGGTTTTTACTGAATAGCAGAATAGGAAATATGATCAAAAAAAAGTGTATGTTTTTCACACGTACAGAAGCACACTAGGCCCCAATTACTATTGTTTGTACACCTAAAAGGATGGATGAGGAGGAGGAGGAGTATAGAACAGGCAGCACCCTCAAAGCTTCAGAAGTATGAGATGAACCCCAAAAACTTGGAAAGGTGGATCTCACACGTACAGACACAGACTATTCCGCAATTTAATTGAGCCCCAAAGGTTTTTATTGAATAGCGGAATAGGACATATGATCAAAAAAAAGTGTATGTTTTTCACACGTACAGAAGCACACTAGGCCCCAATTACTATTGTTTGTACACCTAAAAGGATGGATGAGGAAGAGGAGGAGGAGGAGTATAGAACAGGCAGCACCCTCAAAGCTTCAGAAGTATGAGATGAACCCCAAAAACTTGGAAAGGTGGATCTCACATGTACCGACACAGACTATTCCGCAATTTAATTGAGCCCCAAAGGTTTTTATTGAATAGCGGAATAGGAAATATGATCAAAAAAAAGTGTATGTTTTTCACACGTACAGAAGCACACTAGGCCCCAATTACTATTGTTTGTACACCTAAAAGGATGGATGAGGAGGAGGAGGAGGAGGAGTATAGAACAGGCAGCACCCTCAAAGGTTCAGAAGTATGAGATGAACCCCAAAAACTTGGAAAGGTGGATCTCACACGTACCGACACAGACTATTCCGCAATTTAATTGAGCCCCAAAGGTTTTTATTGAATAGCGGAATAGGAAATATGATCAAAAAAAAGTGTATGTTTTTCACACGTACAGAAGCACACTAGGCCCCAATTACTATTGTTTGTACACCTAAAAGGATGGATGAGGAAGAGGAGGAAGAGGAGTATAGAACAGGCAGCACCCTCAAAGCTTCAGAAGTACGAGATGAACCCCAAAAACTTGGAAAGGTGGATCTCACACGTACCGACACAGACTATTCCGCAATTTAATTGAGCCCCAAAGGTTTTTATTGAATAACGGAATAGGAAATATGATCAAAAAAAGTGTATGTTTTTCACACGTACAGAAGCACACTAGGCCCCAATTACTATTGTTTGTACACCTAAAAGGATGGATGAGGAGGAGGAGTATAGAACAGGCAGCACCCTCAAAGCTTCAGAAGTATGAGATTGTGTTCACTGTACCCCACAAAGATTGTGTTCACTGTACCCCACAAAGATTGTGTTCACTGTACCCCACAAAGGTTTTGTTCACTGCACCCCACAAAGATTGTGTTCACTGTACCCCACAAAGGTTTTGTTCACTGCACCCCACAAAGATTGTGTTCACTGTACCCCACAAAGATTGTGTTCACTGCACCCCAAAAGGATTGTCTTCTCTGCACCCCACAAAGATTGTGTTCACTGTACCCCACAAAGGTTTTGTTCACTGTACCCCACAAAAGATTGTGTTCACTGCACTCCAAAAGGATTGTCTTCACTGCACCCCACAAAGATTGTGTTCACTGTACCCCACAAAGGTTTTGTTCACTGCACTCCACAAAGATTGTGTTCACTGTACCCCACAAAGGTTTTGTTCACTGCACCCCACAAAGATTGTGTTCACTGTACCCCCCAAAGATTTTGTTCACTGCACCCCACAAGGATTGTTTGTCTTCACTGCACCCCACAAGGATTGTCTTCACTGCACCCCACAAGGATTGTCTTCACTGCACCCCACAAGGATTGTCTTCACTGCACCCCACAAAGGTTTTGTTCACTGCACCCCACAAAGATTGTGTTCACTGCACCCCACAAAGATTGTGTTCACTGTACCCCACAAAGGTTTTGTTCACTGCACCCCACAAAGATTGTGTTCACTGTACCCCACAAAGATTGTGTTCACTGCACTCCAAAAGGATTGTCTTCACTGCACCCCACAAAGATTGTGTTCACTGTACCCCACAAAGGTTTTGTTCACTGCACCCCACAAAGATTGTGTTCACTGTACCCCCCAAAGATTTTGTTCACTGCACCCCACAATTATTGTCTTCACTGCACCCCACAAGGATTGTCTTCACTGCATCCCACAAAGATTGTGTTCACTGTACCCCACAAAGATTTTGTTCACTGCACCCCACAAAGATTGTGTTCACTGTACCCCACAAAGATTTTGTTCACTGCACTCCAAAAGGATTGTCTTCACTGCACCCCACAAAGATTGTGTTCACTGTACCCCACAAAGGTTTTGTTCACTGCACCCCACAAAGATTGTGTTCACTGTACCCCACAAAGGTTTTGTTCACTGCACCCCACAAAGATTGTGTTCACTGTACCCCACAAAGATTGTGTTCACTGTACCCCACAAAGGTTTTGTTCACTGCACCCCACAAAGATTGTGTTCACTGTACCCCACAAAGGTTGTGTTCACTGCACCCCACAAAGGTTGTGTTCACTGCACCCCACAAAGGTTTTGTTCACTGCACCCCACAAAGATTGTGTTCACTGCACCCCACAAAGATTGTGTTCACTGTACCCCACAAAGGTTTTGTTCACTGCACCCCACAAAGATTGTGTTCACTGTACCCCACAAAGATTGTGTTCACTGCACTCCAAAAGGATTGTCTTCACTGCACCCCACAAAGATTGTGTTCACTGTACCCCACAAAGGTTTTGTTCACTTTACCCCACAAAGATTGTGTTCACTGTACCCCACAAAGGTTTTGTTCACTGCACCCCACAAAGATTGTGTTCACTGTACCCCCCAAAGATTTTGTTCACTGCACCCCACAAGGATTGTCTTCACTGCACCCCACAAGGATTGTCTTCACTGAACCCCACAAGGATTGTCTTCACTGCACCCCACAAAGATTGTGTTCACTGTACCCCACAAAGATTTTGTTCACTGCACCCCACAAAGATTGTGTTCACTGTACCCCACAAAGATTTTGTTCACTGCACTCCAAAAGGATTGTCTTCACTGCACCCCACAAAGATTGTGTTCACTGTACCCCACAAAGGTTTTGTTCACTGCACCCCACAAAGATTGTGTTCACTGTACCCCACAAAGGTTTTGTTCACTGCACCCCACAAAGATTGTGTTCACTGTACCCCACAAAGATTGTGTTCACTGTACCCCACAAAGGTTTTGTTCACTGCACCCCACAAAGATTGTGTTCACTGTACCCCACAAAGGTTGTGTTCACTGCACCCCACAAAGGTTTTGTTCACTGCACCCCACAAAGATTGTGTTCACTGCACCCCACAAAGATTGTGTTCACTGTACCCCACAAAGGTTTTGTTCACTGCACCCCACAAAGATTGTGTTCACTGTACCCCACAAAGATTGTGTTCACTGCACCCCACAAGGATTGTCTTCACTGCACCCCACAAAGATTGTGTTCACTGTACCCCCCAAAGATTGTGTTCACTGCACTCCAAAAGGATTGTCTTCACTGCACCCCACAAAGATTGTGTTCACTGCACCCCAGAAAGATTGTGTTCACTGCACCCCACAAAGATTGTGTTCACTGTACCCCCCAAAGATTTTGTTCACTGCACCCCACAAGGATTGTCTTCACTGCACCCCACAAGGATTGTCTTCACTGTACCCCACAAAGATTTTGTTCACTGCACCCCACAAAGATTGTGTTCACTGTACCCCACAAAGATTTTGTTCACTGCACTCCAAAAGGATTGTCTTCACTGCACCCCACAAAGATTGTGTTCACTGTACCCCACAAAGGTTTTGTTCACTGCACCCCACAAAGATTGTGTTCACTGTACCCCACAAAGGTTTTGTTCACTGCACCCCACAAAGATTGTGTTCACTGTACCCCACAAAGATTGTGTTCACTGTACCCCACAAAGGTTTTGTTCACTGCACCCCACAAAGATTGTGTTCACTGTACCCCACAAAGGTTGTGTTCACTGCACCCCACAAAGGTTTTGTTCACTGCACCCCACAAAGATTGTGTTCACTGCACCCCACAAAGATTGTGTTCACTGTACCCCACAAAGGTTTTGTTCACTGCACCCCACAAAGATTGTGTTCACTGTACCCCACAAAGATTGTGTTCACTGCACTCCAAAAGGATTGTCTTCACTGCACCCCACAAATATTGTGTTCACTGTACCCCACAAAGGTTTTGTTCACTGCACCCCACAGAGATTGTGTTCACTGTACCCCACAAAGGTTTTGTTCACTGCAACCCACAAAGATTGTGTTCACTGTACCCCCCAAAGATTTTGTTCACTGCACCCCACAAGGATTGTCTTCACTGCACCCCACAAGGATTGTCTTCACTGCACCCCACAAAGATTGTGTTCACTGTACCCCACAAAGATTTTGTTCACTGCACCCCACAAAGATTGTGTTCACTGTACCCCACAAATATTTTGTTCACTGCACTCCAAAAGGATTGTCTTCACTGCACCCCACAAAGATTGTGTTCACTGTACCCCACAAAGGTTTTGTTCACTGCACCCCACAAAGATTGTGTTCACTGTACCCCACAAAGATTGTGTTCACTGTACCCCACAAAGGTTTTGTTCACTGCACCCCACAAAGATTGTGTTCACTGTACCCCACAAAGGTTGTGTTCACTGCACCCCACAAAGGTTTTGTTCACTGCACCCCACAAAGATTGTGTTCACTGCACCCCACAAAGATTGTGTTCACTGTACCCCACAAAGGTTTTGTTCACTGCACCCCACAAAGATTGTGTTCACTGTACCCCACAAAGATTGTGTTCACTGCACTCCAAAAGGATTGTCTTCACTGCACCCCACAAATATTGTGTTCACTGTACCCCACAAAGGTTTTGTTCACTGCACCCCACAAAGATTGTGTGCACTGTACCCCACAAAGGTTTTGTTCACTGCACCCCACAAAGATTGTGTTCACTGTACCCCCCAAAGATTTTGTTCACTGCACCCCACAAGGATTGTCTTCACTCCACCCCACAAGGATTGTCTTCACTGCACCCCACAAGGATTGTCTTCACTGCACCCCACAAAGATTGTGTTCACTGCACCCCACAAAGGTTTTGTTCACTGCACCCCACAAAGATTGTGTTCACTGTACCCCCCAAAGATTTTGTTCACTGCACCCCACAAGGATTGTCTTCTCTGCACCCCACAAAGATTGTGTTCACTGTACCCCCCAAAGATTTTGTTCACTGCACCCCACAAAGATTGTCTTCACTGCACCCCACAAGGATTGTGTTCACTGCACCCCAAAAAGATTGTGTTCACTGCAGCCCACACACAGAAAAATGGATGTGGATCACTGACACCTGCCTATCTCCTATCCCACACCACACAGCAATATCGATTGTAGTTTGTAGAACACACTTTCCCTAAAATTCAGCAGACTCTGTCCCTAACAGGATTGAGAAGAGATCGTAGATCAGGAGAACTAAGTGCAGACCCCACCCCACACAGCAATATCAAATGTAGTTTGTAGAACACACTGACCCTATAATTCAGCAGACTCTATCCCTAAAATGCCTACAACTCACCCTGCCTAAACACTCCGACCTGTCCCTCAATTCTATCCGGACACAAATGTTTTTTTCCTGCCTATCTTTCCCTAATCAGCAGCCAGCACGTTGATGTGTGCTCTGTCCCTGATCTAAGCAGCATAATGACGCCGCTGCGGCTGCCTCGAACTTATAAAGACTTGGTCACATGCTTCAGACGGCCAATCACAGCTACTGAGACATTTGCAGGCATGGCTGGGATGGCTTAAGGCACACCAGTTAAACGATTGTTGATTGGCTGTTGAAAGCCCGCCATGAAAAGAGCGCCAAAGCATGCAAAACCCGGAAATAAAACGACCGAACACTGATTTTTACCCGAATATACAGTAAAGTGTCCGTGTTCGTGTTCGGGTAACAAAAATCCAATTATTCGGTACGAACACGAATAATACAGTGCGTGTTCGCTCAACACTACCCATGATGCATTGCAAGCCACTGACAGTTACAAACATGACTTCCAAAGGCAGATGCATGATGGGACTTCCGCAGCAACTGGAGGGTCACTGGTTCAGCACTCATGCCTTAAGGCACAAAGTATAAGGGCCGCTTCAAATCATGAATCACACAGTAATGTACTGTGCAGTGCGATTTCAGACTATTAATTTAATTGGTGCACTATGCACTACTTTTTAAAACCCACAGGAACCGGATTGCATGTTACTACTGTAAAATGCAATCTGGTGCAGGCAAACAGACTGCATTTTCAACCTGCATTTGGGGTAACATTAGGTTGACATTGACACAACTGCAGATTGCAACTGCAGTGCAGTTTGAATATGGTGCAATAAATGAGCACAGAATGCAGGTTTCCCACACTACATTCTGGTGTGAACTGGCCCTAATGGAGGGATCCCTAAAGGTGTTGACTGCTGGAAGAAGAGAACCTAAGGCCTAGGAAAAGCAAGCTGTAACTGTTCCCCACATATGGAAATGTAGAGAGGTATGTTTGAGTGGGAAGCTATATATAGAAATCTTTCCATGCTCTCCTTCCCTGGAAGTGATAACCCAGACAGCACTTCAACTTGTATCACCAGGCATTCCAAGCTCTGCAGGAGTCCTGCAAGCACAGTCTGTGATTTTGAAGATAACCATCTGAGAGTTTGAGGCTTTTTAGGCCTAGCTTGATGCTAAAATCCAGTGTATTCGTCGGACATATCCTGAGCTTTACTTTATGCTCCTTCCTTGGAGATATCCTGAGCTATACTTCATGCTCCTTCCCATATGGCTTCTTCAATAAATAATTTTCTATTTTAAAATCTACTAAAGTGACTGTTGATGATTTCTCAACATCAAGAGAGAAGAACTATATATGAGATTATTGTTAATAGAACTCTACTGTATGTAATAGACTTACAGAATTATTATGCAGCTTTTTGATAGCTGAAGATAAATATTCATGTGTAACTATTGAAGTACAAATAGTGTCACCATTACTTGGTATTTTTTCAGCTCCACTTCTAGCATGCAGCCATAATCACAAGACCTTCTTGTATGTCAACATTGCCAAAGGCATTTATTATGAGGAGGTGTGGTAAGAGCTTAACTTTTCAGGAAGGATTTTTACAATATTTCCCCTAAATTATTCATTACTACACTGATAGCAATCATGATTTTGATAAATCAAATCAATGAAATTGCTTCTTTATGGAAAGATCACTGCCTGCTCAGAGAAAAGGCGATAATTGTTCACTGTGTTTACCACACATTCCATAAATAGTAATTGCACCTGGACTATACACCGAGCCTTGGTTATTAAAATTTATTTTACATAGTAGGTTACATAGTTACATAGTAGGTGAGGTTGAATAAAGGCAATAGTCCACCCAGTTCAACCTGTGTAGGTGTGTGTGGCTGTAATCATCTCACATAGCCCTGAATGTTATGATCCTTGAGATGTACGTCTAAGAGTCTTTTGAAAGCCACCATACTTCCCGCAGACACCACCTCTTGTGGTAGAGAATTCCACAATCTTGTAGCCCTAACAGTAAAGAACCCCCCACGTTGCATGCGGTTAAAACGCTTCTCCTCTAATCGCATTGTATACCCTCGAGTCCTCATGCAATCCCTTCGACTGAATAGCTTTTTTTCTAAGCTGAGATCCCCATTGAGATATTTATAAAATTTGCTATCATGTCCCCCCTCAGTCTCTTGTCCCTTAGGTTTATTTGTATTGTCTTAAAACAGCCAGCCAGCTGAATTTAAACTATTTTCCACCAGGGTAAGTCTTTAAATGGCAGATCGGTGGCCCTATATTTAGTAACATTTACAATGGCCCTAGTTGGTGTAGAGGTGGGCCACCGTACATATTGTAGGGGTTATTGGCCTGTGCACAATCCATGAAAAAAGTATGTAGAATATGAAACAGGCAGTAGGTGCACTCAACAGGACTTACAGCAGGAGGAATTTTCCAATATAGTTTATTCAATATCAACGTTTCGGTGGAGGACAGCCCATCTTTCTCAATCTCAATCTTGAGAAAGACGGGCTGTGCCCCTCCGAAACGTTGACATTGAATGAAATAAGTTGGAAAATTCCTCCCACTATAAGTCCTGTTGATTGCACCTGCTGCCTGTTTCATCTACTGCCCTGATGGCACTGGATAAAAAGCAGTCAGGCAGCCAATCTGCCAGGTAATTGTTGTGTATCAAGCTATCATTAGAGGCGTCGTACTAAGCTGATCCAAGTGGCTTGGTACCACGTGATCTGGGACAGTGTTTCTCAAATCCGGTCCTCAGGGCACACTAACAGGCCAGGTTTGCAAGAAAACTGAAATACATCACAGGTGATATCATATGCTGCTCAGTGATTGCAGTATTCTAGTCTGCATCTCCCCGAGGTAATACCTAAAATCTGGCCTGTTAGTGGGCCCTAAAGACCGGAGTTGAGAAACACTGATCTGGGAGATTGGTCATCACAGTAATCACATAGCTTTGTTTATATGGTTGATCCCTCCCCTTCCCCTTACAACGGGGAAAAAAAGAGATATCAAGTACAACATATACAGTATCTCAAAAAAGTGAGTACACCCCACACATTTTGTATAAATGTTATTATATCTTTTTATGTGACAACACTGAAGAAATAACACTTTGCTACAATGTGAAGTAGTGAGTGTACAGCTTGTATAACAGTGTACATTTGCTGTCCCCTCAAAATAACTCAACACACAGCCATTAATGTCTAAACCACTGGCAACAAAGGTGATTACACCCCTAAGTGAAAATTTGGAAATTGGGCCCAAAAAGTCAATATTTTGTGTGGCCATCATTATTTTCCAGCACTGCTTTAACCCTCTTGGGCATGGAGTTAACTAGAGCTTCACAGGTTGCCACTGGAGTCCTCTTGCACTCCTCCATGACGACATCACAAAGCTAGTGGAGATTAGAGACCTTGTGCTCTTCCACCTCCCATTTGAGGATGCCACACAGATGCTCAATAGGGGTTAGGTCTGGAGACAAGCTTGGCTAGTCCATCACCTTTATCTTTAGCTTCTTTAGCAAGGCAGTGGTCATCTTGGAAGTGTGTTTGGGGTCGTTATCATGTTGGAATACTGCACTGCGGCCCAGTCTCCAAAGGGAGTGGATCATGCTCGTCTTCAGTATGTCACAGTACATGTTGGCATTCATGGTTCCCTCAATGAACTGTAGCTCCCTAGTACCAGCAGCACTGAGTCATGCAGCCCCAGACCATGACACTCCCATAACCATGCTTGACTGTAGGCAAGACACACTTGTCTTTGTACTCCTCACCTGGTTGCCGCCACACACCCTTAACACCATCTGAACCAAATAAGTTTATCTTGGTCTCATCAGACTACAGGACATGGTTCCAGTAATCCATGTCTTTAGTCTGCTTGTATTCAGAAAACTGTTTGAAGGCTTTCTTGTGCATCATCTTTAGAAGAGGCTTCCTTCTGGGATGACAGCCATGCAGACCAATTTAATGCAGTGTGGGGTGTATGGTCTGAGCACTGACAGGCTGCCCCCCCCCCCACCCCTTCAACCAACCTCTGCAGCAATGCTGGCAGCACTCATATGTCTATTTCCTAAAGATAACCTTTGGATATGACACTGAGCATGTGCACTCAACTTCTTTTGTTGACCATGGCGAGGCCTCTTTCTGAGTGGAACCTGTCCTGTTAAACTGCTGTATGGTCTTGGCCACCATGCTGCAGCTCAGTTTCAGGGTCTTGTCAATCTTCTTTTAGCCTAGGTCATCTTTATGTAGAGCAACAATTCTTTTTTTCATATCCTCAGAGAGTTCTTTGCCATGAGGTGCCATGTTGAACTTCCAGTGACCAGTATGAGAAAGTGAGAGTAATAACACCAAATTTAACATAGCTGCTCCCCATTCACACTTGAGACCTTGTAACACTAACGAGTCACATAACACCGAGGAGTGTAACACTAACGAGTCACATAACACTGAGGAGGGAAAATGGCTAATTGGGCCCAATTTGGACATTTTCCCTGAGGGGTGTAATCACTTTTGTTGCCAGCGGTTTAGACATGGATGGCTGTGTGTTGAGTTTATTTGAGGGGACAGCAAATGTACACTGTTATACAAGTTGTACACTCACTATTTTACATTGTAGCAAAGTGTCATTTCTTCAGTGTTGTCACATAAAAAGATATAATAAAATTTCTACAAAAATGTGAGGGGTGTACTCACTTTTGTGAGATACTGTATGTGAATGGAGAAAGAATGAATGAAACACCAAATGCAGATTTATTCAAACTATTTGAATGGCACAGGGACCAGGTTCGTCTAGCCCTTTCATGCTCCCCTCTGCTCCTACACATAATATCTACATACTGTCTTTATGGGGGGTAATTACTGAAACTGGAGAGTGCAAAATCTGGTCCAGCTCTGCATAGAAACCAATCAGCTTCCAGGTTTTATTGCCAAACTTAACTGAACAAGCTGAAGTTAGAAGCTGGGATGAGGAGATGGAGGGCACTCTGGATAACAGATTCTGGCCAGAGGAGATTTCCGCAATGAAATGGATTTAGATTAGACAAACATGTGTCTCAGCAGCACTTGGGCAACAACTCCAAGAAGCTCTGGTACAAAGAAAGCAAAAAGAAGGCGCCTCTAAGTGCAGAAACAAGACTTTAATTGCCAAAAGATAAAAATGCACTTAACTAGCATTAAATAAAACAGGGCTCATCGTAGAGTGTGGCAGGGAATCCAATGGCAGGTAGTCCCAGGGATGGTCCAGTGTACAGCTCAATGGTGAAAGACCCAGCCAACTAGCAGAGAGGGGCCGCAGGAGAGAGGACCAGGAAGGATGGCCGCACTGCTGGGGCCAGCATGAATTGCAGGACCCGGATGTGGCGTCAACAGGAGGTGTCAAGGCCCAGCGTGGAACGCAAGTGCCAGGAAGTGACATCAGACGTCTGACGTCACTTCTTGGCACTTGCGTTCCACGCTGGCCCTGGACGCCTCCCACTGACCTCATATCCGAGTCCTGCATTCCACTCTGGCCCGGGCAGCTTGGCTGTCCTTCCTGGACCTCTCTCCTGCGTTAGAAGCTGATTGGTTACCGTACACAGCTGCACCAGATTCTGAGTGCTTCAGTTTTAGTAAATGTATCCCTATGTGACATTGACCTCTTTTATTGTGCAGATCTGAACATTAGACCCTTCACTTCACCTCCATTCTGCCACTGTATGTGATCAGTGCATTAACCTCTTCAATTCCACTTAACCCTCACAATACCAACATGTTTTTTCCTTTCCAAAGGACTGGCAAAAGATCCTTGGGGTGTTCACTTTCCAAAAAGGGGTAATTTGGGGGGGGGGGGGGGTTGCATACTATCCTAGCATTTTGTTTAACAGAAAGTAAGGGTAACAGGTTTTGTTTTCAAAATGAATGGTGGAGGTGGACCTTTCATTCATCCATTGTCCTCCATTCATAGATCCCTTTTTATTGATAGAAGCTATAGTGCAGCCTCTAGAATTGGAGGAGGGGAGTAGAAAGGAAAGGTATAATAGACACTCTTGATGAGGGTCTCTGAGAGCTCCCTAGGCTTGTACTAATCCCAGCAGCACCAAAAGATGGTAGCCATGGGCTGGTGGGAGGATCAGAGGACTTTAGACTCAACTTAAAACCACAGCCACCAGCAAAAGGAACAATTTACATTGACTGTAACTACTCTTTCTTGTGCTGTTTTCAGGCTTCAAACCTGCTATGCGACATTACTGTTAGATCTTAAATACACTAAAAAAAAGCTCAATATTAGGAAGAATAACAAGATTTTGTTTAAATCTAATAAATAAAATTTACTGACTATTAGCAGCTATGAACTTTGCATCGTTAGAGCCAACCCAATACCACCCCAATCCAACAATCTAATGGGACACCTTGGCAAAAAATGGCTAATTAGTGGTATGCCTAGAAGGTGATTGTGAGTGCACTCACTGTCGTAAGCATTTGTTGTCACTCGCAGAGATTTTATAATTTATATTCCACGTGCAACCTTGCTGATTCTTTTTTTATCTCAGGAACAAGTGGAAAGAAAGCAGCTAACTGCCAATGCATTGAGAGGACACATAAGAATCAATGGTGGTAACAGCAATACAGGAATTCTTCTTCCATGTTTCTGGCTAGTCCAAAGCTTGTATCAACTATCCTCAGGGCAGCAAATCTCAAGAGGACTGTACTTTATACACTTCATACAAATGGAAGAAAATCTCTGCTGACCTTGTGTAAGGATCTGTTTTTGCCTGAATGTGCTTTTGTAATCTTGCTCTCTGTTTACTATCCTTTCAGTACACACTCTTCCTGAATATACATTTTGCTGGCTATGTCTCACATTTCCCAATCTGTCTTTCTTCTTGCCCTTTATTGTCCTGTATCTTCACCCTGCTCCTCCCATTTACACCTGTGCATGGTTTTTCAATCTGTCCTTCCTATATTGGTCTGTCATTTCCCATGAGTTAGGCTGGAATATTGACGTACAAACCTTGCTGTTTATTAGAAGCCTGCATCCCAGTTTTGCTAATGTGTGATCCCTTGTTTGTTGTAATCCTTCTCCTGAACTGTAGCCTTGTGTTCACTAATGTCTTCTGTTTAGTCCTCTCTTGTGGTTTATTTTTTTGTGCAGCCTCTAATCGTGTCAGTTGCTTGGTTTCCTGTTGCAGTTCCTCAGTCCTGTCTTAGTTCTTCCTCATTAACCCCTTGCTTCTTCTTCTCCCAAGCCCATTCTTTGTTGCCTAGGCCACTGTTTCTCAACTCCAATCCTCAAGTACCCCCAACAGGTCATGTTTTCAGGATTTCCCTCAGATGAAACAGCAATGGTAATTACTAAGGCAGTGAAACTGATCAAATCACCTTTGCAAAATAATGGAAAGCCTAAACATATGACCTGTTGGGGATATTATTATTATTATTATGGATGTTTTTCCCATCCCATCCACCCGCTAAACCCCGCCGACCCTTGCATTAGACTGCCGCTGAGTCTCCCCTACCAGGTGATGTGAAGCCGCGGCGGAACCTGCCGCTCGCTGAGAGGAGACGCCGGAGATGTGCTGAAGCAGCCTGGAGGGAGAGGAAAGAGGACTCCACATGTCCGGGAGGTGAACCCGACGCGCACTGCACAGAGGATCAGTGTGGACCAGCGTGGATGGTCCTCTTCGGAGGTATCTGGAGCGGTGGTCACCCGAGAGAATGGCAGCCAGTGTCGGCGAGAGACTTGTGGCGAGCCCTAGAGGCTAGGAAGGTGAGAGGGGAAACGCCCCCCCGATAAGAATAGAATCCACCACACTTTTCCAAACTAACTCCTGATTGATTAAAATATACAAACTCTGTCCGTCTGAGACTAGAAAGGTCTGAAGAAAGGCTACATACTATATATCCATTTAGTGACATGATTGTTGCAAAATATCTTTGAAACGGATATTGATGCATATGACTTTATGGTTTAAAGTATAAATAAGAACGGTTGATACTTTGATGGAGCTGTGCTTGGCAGTATGAAGAAAACTGAGGCTATTTTAAAAGGTTATACTAACAGTGTGTCAGAAACCAGTGAAACCAGTAAATAAGCAGGATAAGCGGTGGTGAAGATACTGCTTTTAAGAAGCCTGGGTTTAATTTAAAACCACAAACAAAGTGAAAACTGACATCAATACAAATTGACTTGAGACCTGCTCATTTAAGACACTTGGTTTAATATTGGTAACATCTGAGTAAAACCTCTAGGCGGAAAACTACAGTTAGAGCTGAGGGGGGTATATAGAATTTAATTCCCCTCCAGGAAAGCTTGCAAGAGTGAAAACTCTCAGGAGGGTCGGCGGGCATAAATAGCGGTAAAAGCAGGGAGGACAAAGTATTGAACCCACAGTATTAAAACAGACACATAAAATACTGTTCTACCCCAAACTCAACGGAAGCAGAAAGAACAAACAGAAAAATGAAAAATAAATCTGTTAAAGACACTGGAGGAAAATTACCAAAACTAAGCACAAGCCCAGCATCCATCAAAAAATATATGACCGCTGAGAGTACGGCAGAAAATAGCGAGAAACAGACATCAACAAAACCAAAACATACTGTACTAATGAAAGCAATATAAAAACCCGTAACCAGAAAACAACAGAGACAAGCGATGAAAGTAGCCTTGACCAGTTAAAAGAAAGTGTACAGATGGACAAGAGACAGACGGATAAAAATCCTGATCCAGGAAGAGAGAAGGAGCGAAAGGAAAAAAATCTTCAGCCCACTAAAGAAGAAATGAAAGAAATGTTTTCAAATCTGGAACTGTCCATTAAAAAGGAAATGGCAATATTACACGGTGACTTTGGTCAGATGCTAAAAAGAGTGGAAGAAGTAGAGGAAAAATCGGAACAGCATGAAAAAGATCTGATAACACTTAAAGAGGAAATGAAGAAAGCACAAATGGTGCAAAGGAACCTACTCTATAAATTAGAAGATCAAGAGAATAGGTACAGACGGATATTTTTTGCACTATAAACAAAAAAAGACCGACAATTTTGAAAAAAAATAGCAAACTGTATTTTTTACTTTCTGCTATAAAACACATCCAATAAAAAAATATAAATATAGCGCTGTTCCCGTAGGACTTGCTTTGTGATGACTTCTTGTGTCTCCCTCTGATTACCTGCAGACAGCCACTAGGGGATTTTTCACACATCCATCCTTACTGCCATTTGCTCGTTATTCAATAAACAGTCCAGGGGTTTTGGTTTTATATTTATTGTGGAACTTGGATGGGAGAAGGGAATGTGGGCTCCTCCAACTTGAACTATTCACAGTAGATAAGGAGAACTCTCACTCGGCCTCTTTGCATTATTTGTGGAAGCAGACACACTGCTTTAACCATACTGCCACTTGTATAGAAGAATTAAGTCCTCTTACTTTCTCTAGCAGCAGACTTGAAGCAACTACATTATCTTAAGCACACTTTCTAACATCCCCTTACAGTAACTGACACCCATCCACTGCAGGGCTGGCCCAAGACATTGTGCTGCCTGGGTCCAAGAATGAAATGCTGCCCCCCCCCCAAAAAAAAAAAATTCACGCAGGGGTGTGAGTGTGTGTGGAGTGACAGCAGGAGCAGGACAGAGCAGTAGACACTGGGCAGATGTGTGCACCAGGCTTTCTACTGTCTATAGTGCCACAGTGCCCTGCAGGGCTGCGAGCATGGTACAGGAGAATCCAGTGCTGCGGGCATGGTACAGGAGAATGCAGTGCTGGGGACATGGTACAGGAGAATGTAGGGCTGCGGGCATGGTACAGGAGAATGTAGGGCTGTGGGCATGTTACAGGAGAATGCAGGGCTGTAGGCATGGTACAGAAAAATGTGGGGCTGTAGGCATGGTACAGGAGAATGCAGGGCTGTGGGCATTGTACAGGAGAATGCAGGGCTGTGGGCATGGTGCAGGAGAATTCAGGGCTGTGGGCATGGTGCAGGAGAATGCAGGGCTGTGGGCATTGTGCATGAGAATGCGGGGCTGCGGGCATGGTACAGGAGAATGCGGGGCTGTGGGCATGGAACAGGAGAATGCAGGGCTGCGGGCATGGTGCATGAGAATGCAGGGCTGTGGGCATGGTGCAGGAGAATGCAGGGCTGTGGGCATGGTGCATGAGAATGCGGGGCTGTGGGCATGGTGCATGAGAATGCGGGGCTGTGGGCATGGTGCAGGAGAATGCGGGGCTGTGGGCATGGTGCAAGAGAATGCAGTGCTGCGGGCATGGTAGAGGAGAATGCGGGTCTGCGGCCATGGTAGAGGAGAATGAGGGGCTGCAGGCATACTACAGGAGATGCAGTGCTGTTGGCATGTACCATGCCCGCAGCACTGCATCTTCTGTAGTATGCCTGCTGCCCCACATAATGGCAGGTAGTGTGGCTGTGGAGCAGTCTCACTTACCTGTTCCTAAAGGCGCCTTAGGATTTAAAAATGGCGCTGCCCAGCGGCAACACGTCACCGCGCATGCGCCGCCGCTACTCGGTAAAGCCCGCACATGTTCGGCTATTTCCGGAAATAGCCGAACGTTTATGGGCTCTCCCGAGCGGCGGCGCACATGCGCAGTGTTGTGCCGACGTTGGTTTCCCGAGATTTCCAGTTTCCCCAGGCACTCGGCTCTGATCGGAACTCCGCCTCTCGCCTCCCCAGCACACATGCATTCCTCCCCTCCAGCCTTCTGCACTCCAGCTCCGCCTCCACAGCACATATGAATTCCGCCCCTCCAGACATAAAAGACTACACTATTTAATGTAACTCCCCATGGGCGCTCCCGATGCTGACATTGCCGAGTGCCTGGGGAAACTGGGAAATCTCTGGGAAACCAACGTCGGCACAACAGGACCTTTTTTTTTTTTTTTGTAACTCCAGCAATAGCCGTAGAAGAGAAGAGGCGGCCGGGGGCCGCCCCTCTCTAAGTGCCGCTTGGGTCTCATGGTCCCACCGGGACCCATGGTAGGGCCGGCCCTGATCCACTGACTCTTCCTCTGAAGGGATAGCCCTCACATTGGAGGCCCCATGATACAGATCTGTACTCACTGTAAGCAGAATCAGATCCTCTCCAGTGTTTCCCTTCCAGTCAGCTCTGCAGGACATCTGAGTTCAGCTCCTCTCTAACATTCAGGCCCTCAGGTCGACTACCCAAGGCTGCATGGCAGCTTCCACAGAGGAGGGGCAGCCGCCCCCTCCCTCTGGGATCCAGCCAAAGACCCTGAGCACATGTGCCCTTGGCATTTATACAGTCACCCAGCATGCACTGAGGCTCTTTCCTCTGCCAATCACCAGGGCTGTAACAATGCTGTCAGTTCCTCACTTGCCCTCACTTGTCAGGTTTCCTCCCACTGTCCATTATGCCTCCCTATTGGACCAATGTGAAACATTTCAGACAAACTGAGCTGCACCTGAGCACCATGAGCAGACCCTACCAATGGATCCTGCTCTCTGGTAGGCAAAGAGCAACATAAATTTACCTGGCGATCTAGCAGAAAGCAGAAAGACCCAAAGACTATACTTTCTCTTCTAGCACCTACCTAGGAGGGTGCTACGTAAAAAATCAAATGTCTTCATCAATTTAGGTCAAAATGTATTCTGCTAAATATTTTTGGTAAAAAAAAAAAAAAACCCAGTAAGCATATGTTGATTGGTTTGTGCAAATGTTTTAGTGTAAAAAAAAAAACTATGTAATATATTTATGGATTATTTTTTTTATCTATTTTTTACTAGTAATGGCGGCAATCATGGACTTATAGCAGGACTATGATATTGCGATGGACATATTGGACACCTAACTGACACTTTTGACACTTTTTGGGAACCAGTGGCACCAATACAGTGATCAGTGCTAAAAATATCCACTGTCACTGTATAATGACACCGGCAGGGAAAGGGTTCACATCTAGGGCGGTCAAGGGGTTCAATGTGTGGCCAGCATATTTTACTGTATACTGTGTGAGGTGTTTTTACTAAGCAACATTTTTTTAACTTCCTGCTTTGCAGGAAAAGGAAAACAGCACATTGCTGCTGTCAGAAGAGAGCCCTGTTTTTGTTTACCTACATAGGGCTCTCTTCGGTAATCCCCAGAGCCAATCGATTATTGGGTGTCGGCAACCAATGAGCGCCCAGCACCCACTGATTGGTTCGTGCTGCCCCAATTGCAGCACAGCCAGGGCAGCAGGAGCGCGCTCACTAGTACAGGACACTGATTAGGTACTAGGTACATGATCCAGCGCAGGAGAGCTGCTTTGCTGCCGTATATATGTACTGTATACAGTCGGCAAGCAGTTAAAAAAACTTTGTTGCAGATTCTTACCTTTTGTTATTCTAAAGAAATAGCTGTTTGTTTGTCTGTGTCCATGTGTATATGAATGGGAGTGACTTTCTAATTATCAATCAGCTGCTGCACTTGCAGGGTTCTAATGAGGAAAGTCGAAGGGTCTGCATCCCTTTAGGATGTGAATTCCCTTTGGGAGGGTCTCAACAAAAATTACATTTTTGTTGCAGGGGATGCCCAAAATCTGATTTGTATCTTAGTGTAGACTTCTGGGAAAATCAGTAATACAATCACACAAGCAGGAAATGGCATCTTTGCAGGGCATTCTATACATTATCTGTGCAGGAGCATTAATAGGGGGAGGCAGGAGTCATTGGGGTCTGCCCCCCCCCCCCCCAGAACAGTTACTGACTAAGTGGTATAGGGAGAGACTTTAAAAAAAAAAACATTGCGTTTGGCTTCTTTCTTTCTTTAATTGCACAGAAAAAACGCCTCAGTTTCCTCCTCCTCATCCCTCCAAGCTGCTCTTCAGTGGAACATATCTCTTCCAAGTGCAGTGAATCCTGTCTGCTACTGTGTGGCATGGCCGGATCTAGGGTGGTGCTGGGGAGTGTAGAGCGGGACCTAGAGGGGTGCAGGGGAGTGCCCCCTTATGGTACTCATGGTTGTGTAGCACTACTCCCTTGGGAGCTGCTGGTTACGGATTCCCCTTGGTTATCTATAGCAACAACTTAACAAAATAAAGCATATTAGAAGTTCTCGGCTCAGTCAGAAAACAGTGCAGGGGTTTTGCTTTTGTTGATTTATTTGAGAACTGGGATAGGAGAACGGATGAGTGGGATACTTCAACTGAACAAACTATGCACAATTGCTGGGACTTCTATGTAATGCTGCTTCACCTTGCCACTTTAGTAAAGAAAAATTAACTGAACTGTACTGCACTGTGAATCACTCTTCAGGGTCCTACTCTGCACCCCCTCTGTCCCTACTCTTCAGGGTTATAAACAGCACCCCCTTTTACTCTAACACTCTGTGTGAGCTGGCCCCTTGATCCTCTGACTTCACTTGAGTGTTTCCCCCTTCCTGAGCAGACCCTTTGGCAAGTCCATTGGTACTCACGGACACTGTTTTTCCCGGAAGACTCTGCCAGCAGCTCCACTGGATCCTCTGCAGCTCAGCTCCACACCTGGTTCACTAGGCCAACTGCCTAAGACCACTTTCCTCATACAGCAGGAGGAGAGACCAGCTGTCAGCCTCCTCCTGGGACTCTGCTTCCCACCAAAGACACCCTGTCACATGCCCCCTGGCTTTCATGGGCAATCCCAGGATGCACTGCAAGAGTGCCCACCCACTGAGACTCCCACAAAAGCCAATGTGTCACTGGCTGGGTTTCCTCCACTGTCCAACAAGCTCCCTTATTGGATACAGTGGGGACACTCCCTCAGACCTAGTGAATCACACCTGGAAACATGCAATAGGCAACCTAATAGATCAGGCTCCCCTGATAAGCAGAAGAAGCATAAGATGCTTTTTACCTAGCACCTACTTAGGAGGGTGATACAGTTGCAAGACTGTTTCCTGTGCCAGAGCCTACAGATATCAGCCTGGGGCGAATGAGCAGTTGTCTTAACTCCCCCCATCTCTCCCCCCTCTTCTTCCAGCTGCTTCACACACTTGCCTACCTGTCCAGTTAGGAACTTAGGGACAACTGAACTCTGATCTAAGGGGGCACTCTGGTGGATTGTGATCCAAGGGGGCACTCGCTAGATTGTGATCTAAGGGGGCATGCTGCTGGATTATGATAACTCTGCTGGATTGTGATCTAAGGGGGGCACAATGTTCGATTGTGATCTAAGGGGGCATGCTGCTGGGTAATGATAACTCTGCTGGATTGTGATCTAAGGAAGGGGGCATGATGCTGGATTGTGATATAAGGGGCACACTGCTGGATTATGATAACTCTGCTGGATTGTGATCCAAGGGGGGCACGATGCTCGATTGTGATCTAAGGGGGCATGCTGCTGGATTATAATAACTCTGCTGGATTGTGATCTAAGGAAGGGGCATTATGCTGGATTGGGATATAAGGGGAACACTGCTGGATTGAGATCTAAGGGGGCACTCTGCTGGATTGTGATCTAAGGGGGCATGCTGCTGAATTGTAATAACTCTGCTGGGTTGTGATCTAAGGGGGCATGCTGCTGGACTGTGATATAAGGGGTAACTCTGCTGGATTGTGATCTAAGGGGGCATGCTGCTGGATTGTGATATAAGGAGGCACGCTGGTGGATTGTGATATAAGGTGAAACTCTGCTAAATTATGATCTAGGGGGGAACTCTGCTGGATTCTGATGCAAGGGGGCACTCTGCCAGATTTTGATGTAAGGGGGGGACTCTGCAGACTGATGTAAGGTGGTGGAACTCTGGGGACTCTGATGTATAGGAGCCCCCCCCCCCCCCCCTAGGAGGAATGGGAGGATTTCTCCATCCACCTTGCTTTTGTGGATGGGGAAATCTGTTTGTTTATTTTTTTATCAGCCCACTGGCTAATCGAACAAAAAAAAAGATATTTGTATGACCAACCTTACACTTGCACTCCATATACTGTAGGTTATGTATTCCATAAGTCTGATTAAAGTTATTTTTTTAATTTTCTCAACAGTTGCCCATTGCTATGTAGTTTACAACTCTTTTAAAGAAGTTCATCTTTACTGTAGGCTCCAACAAAGTGTTAGCTCTCTGTCTTTATTCTGTTTACATTTATGTATCTGTGAGGAAGCCATATTTAACACCTAAAAACCTGCACCAGCGCACCACAACTGCATGGCAAATGGGTCACATTTGATAAGCCCTACTACCTGCCGAGTCCAACAGCCTGTGTAACTTTTGTCCCATCTGCCACCTTTGCAACTTAACCACTTTACAACCGGAGGATTTTGCTGTCTTCCGTCCAGGCCACTTTTTGCGATTCGGCGCTGTGCGACTTCAACTGACAATTGCGCGGTCGTGCGACGCCGTACCCAAACGAAATTTACGTCCTTTTTTTCCCACAAACAGAGCTTTCTTTTGGTGGTATTTGATCACCTGTGCGATTTTTACTTTTTGCGCTATAAACAAAAAAAGAGCGTTTATTTTGAAAAAATAACAATATTTTTCACATTTTTTTATATGAAATTCCCCCCAAAAAAGATGTAAAAACCAATTTTTTTAAAAGTTTTTGGCCAATTTGTTTTATGCTACATATGTTTGGTAAAAAAAATCGCAATAAGCGTATTTTGATTGGTTTGCGCAAAAGTTATTGCGTTTACTAACAAAGGGAAAGATTTCTGTCATTTTTGGTGTTTTTTTTTTAACGCGTAATGGCGGCGATCTGCGATTTTTTTTGCGGGACTGCGACATTGCGGCGGACAGACCGGACCCCTGACTGACATTTTTGACACTTTTGGGGGTACCAGTGACATTACTGCAGTAATCAGTGCTATATATATGCACTGTTACTGTAAAAATGACACTGGCAGGGAAGGGGTTAATTTTATTGGAGAGGGAGGGGTTAATGTATGCCTGGTGCTTACTGACGTGTAGGGGGGGAGGTGACTATGTGATTCATGGACAGATCGGATGTCCAGCTATGCTGAACAGTCCGATCTGTCACTCCCTGTCACTATGGAGATCCGCCCGCTGTGTTTACACACAGCGGGCGGATCTCCAGACTCGATCCCCGACGATCGGGTAAGAGCAGCGGCGATCGCCGCTGCTCCTCCCCTGGCCCGACTCCCGCTGTGAATGAAAACAGCGGGAGCGAGCCTCCGGCGGCGCGCAAGCGCCGCCCAGAAGGGGAGGAGTCCAGTCACGTTAATACTACGTGACTGGACGGGAACGAGCCACTCTGCCGCAGTAGTATTACTGTGAGCGGTAGTAGAGTGGTTAAGGGGCAGAGCTTAAAAATGCAACTCTGCTGTTAGCTGAACTCCCCCCCCCCCCCAGAAAATCTGTGTACAGAACACCTTCAGGTTGCCATATTGTATTGCATTTTAACAGAAAATTACAGCGTTGTAGATTGAAAAGTAAAGGTCATTTTGAATAACATTCAATTACAATATGACTAGGGTTGAGCGGACACCTAGATGTCCGTGTTCGACGGGTTCGGCCGAACTTTAAAAAAAAGTCCGGGTCCGTGTCCCGGACTTTTACCGAACTTTTCCCGGACACCGAACCCCATTGAAGTCAATGGGGACCCGAACTTTAAGGCACTAAAATGGCTCTAAAACACCAAAGGAAAGGGCTAGAGTGCTGCAAATGGCAGCAAAACGTAATTAAGAGCATGGCAAGTGCTCTGCAAACAAATGTGGATAGGGAAATAACTTAAAACAACAAAAAAAAACAGAAAAATAAAACAATGTTCTTCTTCATCTCTGAAGGACGAGGCCCATATGGAGTAGGAGGGAGGTTGAGGTGGTGGTGGATGTGGCGGTGACATAGGCGTGCGCACAGGGTGTGCTGGGTGTGCCTGGGCACACCCTAATCACCTAGGGCACATAGCATTGCCAGTGAGGAGATGGGAAAGATCTCCCTGGGACCTGCTCTGCTCTATTTCTCCTTGCCTACAGGTACATGGCCCCGATACATTACTCTCCCTGCTGGCAAACACATGCATGTGTATTTCAACTTTGGGGTGCACACCTTAATGCAATAGGCTGCGCACACCTATGGGCGGTGTAGGTGGAAGCGGCGGTGGAGGAGGACCAGGGCCGGATTAACAGCATCATGGGCTTGGTGCTGAGGATTTTGAAGGGCCTTAGGGCCGTGCCTTGCCATGCACCCAGAGGAGGAAGGGTGCAGCCATGCATGCCTAATTCAACATGGGATGCTGTCTCTGAAGCCCATAAACACATCCATGCATCGCCAACTGTCCCTCCTTGTCCGGCCTTCACGCTGTGTGGGGAGGTTCTGAGGGTGCTGCCTGGGGAAGCGAGCATAGAAGCCAGACTTCTGTGTTTACAAGTGACAGAAGAGCGGTAACAGTGAATATGGCCAACCCGGGGCCTATATAAAAGGTAGGGGCCTGGAGCTGCAGCTCCAATAGCCCCTACATTAATCTGGCCCTGAGGAGGAGGACGAGGTAGCCAACACTGCTTCTTTTCACAAATTTTAAATGAGGGTACACCCCAAAAGAGTGAGAAAGAGCAAAAATGGAACAATGGGTAGGTAAGGTCGGTATCCATTGCTATTCTGCACAAGGTACGGAAAAGTCCCGTGGGATCCATGCCTGGTTCATTTTAATGAACGTGAGCTTGTCCACATTGTCTCTGGACAGGCGGCTGCGCTTGTCTGTTATAACGCCCCCAGCCGTGCTAAATACCCGTTCAGATAATACACTGGCTGCAGGGCACGCCAGCACCTCCAAGGCGTAAAGGGCAAGCTCAGGCCATGTGCCCAATTTGGAGACCCAGAAGTTGAAGGGGGCAGACCCGTCATTCACTACATGTAGGCGTGTGCACACATACTGCTCCACCATGTTGGTAAAATGCTGCCTCCTGCTAAGACGTTCCATCTGAGCTGCTGGTGCTGCTGTTTGTTGTGGCGTGCTGACAAAGCTTTTCCACATTTCGGCCATGCTAACCCTGCCTTCTGAGGTGCTGGCGGTGCCCTGGTTGCGTTGGCGACCTCCTCCTCCTCCTCCTCTGCCTTGTGCTTCCACTGTGGCCCCGCTGTCAGATGGGAATGCCAGCAGCATGGCGTCTACCAGCGTGCGCTTGTACTCGCGCATCTTGCGATCGCGCTCCAGTGAGTGAATTAAGGACGGTACGTTGTCCTTGTAACGGGGATCCAGCAGCGTGGCCACCCAGTAATCAGCACAAGTTAGAATGTGGGCAACTCGGCGGTCGTTGTGGAGACACTGCAGCATGTAATCGCTCATGTGTGCCAGGCTGCCCAGAGGCAACGAAAGGCTGTCCTCTGTGGGAGGTGTATGGTCCGTGTCCTCTGTATCCCCCCAGCCACGCACCAGTGATGGCCATGAGCTGGCCTGGGTGCCACCCTGCTGTGAACATGGTTCCATCTCCTCCTCCAGCTCCTCCTCCTCATCCTCCTCATCCTCCAGAACTGTGCCCCTGCTGGACAATTGCGTCCCTGGCGTTTGCGTGTGCAGGAACCCACCCTCGGAGCCCCTTGCGAATGACTGCCCTGAAAGCCTTGGAAATGTTACCTCTTCATCCTCCTCCTCCTCCTCATCCTGTGCCACATCCTCTTCCATCATCGCCCGAATTGTTTTTTCAAGGAGGCATAGAAGTGGGATAGTTAAGCTGAGAACGGCGTCATTGCCACTGGCCATGTTGGTGGAGTACTCAAAACAGCGCAACAAGGCACACAGGTCTCGCATGGAGGCCCAGTTATTGGTGGTGAAGTGGTGCTGTTCCGCAGAGCGACTCACGCGTGCGTGCTGCAGCTGAAACTCCACTATGGCCTGCTGCTGCTCGCACAGTCTTTCCAGCATGTGCAAGGTGGAGTTCCACCTTGTGGGCACGTCACATATGAGGCGGTGAGCGGGAAGGCCGAAGTTACGCTGCAGCGCTGCCAGGCGAGCAGCAGCAGGGTGAGAACGCCGAAAGTGCGCACAAACGGCCCGCACTTTCTGCAGCAGCTCTGACATATCGGGGTAGTTTTTAAGGAACCTCTGCACCACCAAATTCAGCACATGCGCCAGGCAAGGGATGTGCGTCAAACCGGCTAGGCCCAGAGCTGCTATGAGATTTCGCCCGTTATCGCACACCACCAGGCCGGGCTTGAGGCTCGCTGGCAGCAACCACTCATTTGTCTGCTGTTCCATGCTCCTCCACAACTCCTGCGCGGTGTGTGGTTTGTCCCCCAAACAGGCAAGTTGTAAAACTGCCTGCTGTCGTTTACCCCTGGCCGTGCTGAAGTTGGTGGTGAAGGTGTTACGCTGTCCGGATGAGGAGGCGGTAGAGGATGAGGAAGCGGAGTAGGAGGAGTTAGGAACAGGAGGCAAACTGAAGCGCCCTGCAATCCTCGGTGGTGGAAGGACATGCGCCAAATTGCTATCCGCCTCAGGCCCATCCGCCACTGCATTTACCCAGTGTGCCGTTAGGGAGATATAACGCCCCTGACCGTGCTTACTGGTCCACGTATCCGTAGTTAGGTGGACCTTGGCACAGATGGCGTTGCGCAGTGCACACCTGATTTTTTCCCCCACTTGGTTGTGCAGGGAAGGGATGGCTTGCCTGGAAAAGTAGTGGCGGCTGGGCACGACGTACTGTGGGACAGCCACCGACATAAGGTTTTTAAAACTGTGCGTCTCCACCAGACGGAATGACAGCATTTCAAAGGCCAATAATTTTGAAATGCTGGCATTCAGGGCCAGGGATCGCGGGTGGGTAGGGGGGTACTTCCTCTTCCTCTCAAGTGTTTGGGAGATGGAAAGCTGAACGCTTCCACGGGACATTGTGGAGATGGTTGTTGGTGACCCAGGTGGTGGTGTTGCTGACAGATCGTCTGTTTGCGGGGTGGCAGGTGCCGGTATCACTACAGATGTGGCTGGAGCGGCCGAGACTGCAGCAGAAGAGGAAGCAGGATGAGCCAGAGACGTTTCTTGGTTTTGAAGGTGTGTACTCCACTGCAGCTCGTGCTTTGCACTTAGATGCCTGATCATGCAGGTTGTGCTCAGGTTGAGAAGGTTCATGCCTCGCTTCAAGCTCTGATTGCACAGGGTGCAAACCACTCGTGTCCTGTCATCAGCACATTTTCTAAAGAACTTCCACGCTAGAGAACTCCTTTGAGCTGACTTTGGTGCGCTCGTTCCCTTGCTGCGTTGGGCAGTAGCGGGCGTAGTGTCTAGGGCACGGCCGCTCCGCTTCTGCACCCTGCTCCCTCTTCTGCTGTGCTGGTGGCTCTGTGCGACCACCGCCTCTTCCTCCAAACTACTCAGTTCACCTGCATGACGTTCATTCCATGTGGGGTCGAGGACCTCATCGTCCTCCACATCATCTTCCACCCAGTCTTCACCCCTGCCCTCCTTGTCGGTCTCCACAATGCTGAACGCCGCAGCAGTTGGCACCTGCGTTTCGTCATCATCGGAGACGTGCTGCGATGATCCTTGCATGTACTCATCTTGAGAAATAAGTGGTTGGGCATCGCTGCACTCAATCTCTTCCACTTCTGGGGCAGGGCTAGGTGGATGGCCCTGGGAAACCCTGCTGACAGAGTCCTCAAAAAGAATAAGAGACTGCTGTATGGCTTGGGGCTCAGACTGCTGGCCTGATTTGCAAGGGGGTGAGGTGAAAGACGGTTGGACATTGGCTGCAGGTGCCAACTCTGACCTTTCTGCAGTAGACTGGGTGGGAGACAATGTGAAGGAACTGGAGGCACTGTCAGCAGCAAACCAATCTACTATCGCCTCAACTTGTTCTGGCCTCATCACTTCTAGGGGCGTTTGATGCCCTACCAAATACTGATGCAGGTTCTGTCGCCTACTCACACTTGAGGAAGGTGTTTCACTTGTGCGTGTAGCTGGCACAGATCGACCATGTCCTCTCCTTGCAACAGGAGCTCTACCAGCAGCACCACGACCCAGGCCACGGCCCTTATTTGACGGTCTCCTCATATTTCTGTAATTTAAGATCTTGCCCTAGAAAGGTTTTTATTGAATAGCGGAATAGAAAATATGATCCAAAAAAAGTGTATGTATATCACACGTACACAACCACACTAGGCCCCAATTACTATTGTTTGTACCCCTAAAAGGCTAGATGAGGAGTAGGGGGGAGTATGGAACAGGCAGCACCCTCAAACCTTCAGAAGTATGAGATGAACCCCAACAACTTGGAAAGGTGGATCTCTCTCACACGTACCGACACAGACTATCCCGCAATTCAATTGATCCTCAAAGGTTTTTATTGAATAGCGGAATAGGAAATATGATCAAAAAAAGTGTATGTATCTCGCACGTACACAACCACACTAGGCCCCAATTACTATTGTTTGTACCCCTAAAAGGCTAGATGAGGAGTAGGGGGGGTATGGAACAGGCAGCACCCTCAAACCTTCAGAAGTATGAGATGAACCCCAACAACTTGGAAAGGTGGATCTCTCTCACACGTACCGACACAGACTATCCCGCAATTCAATTGATCCTCAAAGGTTTTTATTGAATAGCGGAATAGGAAATATGATCAAAAAAAGTGTATGTATCTCGCACGTACACAACCACACTAGGCCCCAATTACTATTGTTTGTACCCCTAAAAGGCTAGATGAGGAGTAGGGGGGGTATGGAACAGGCAGCACCCTCAAACCTTCAGAAGTATGAGATGAACCCCAACAACTTGGAAAGGTGGATCTCTCTCACACGTACCGACACAGACTATCCCGCAATTCAATTGATCCTCAAAGGTTTTTATTGAATAGCGGAATAGGAAATATGATCAAAAAAAGTGTATGTATCTCGCACGTACACAACCACACTAGGCCCCAATTACTATTGTTTGTACCCCTAAAAGGCTAGATGAGGAGTAGGGGGGGTATGGAACAGGCAGCACCCTCAAACCTTCAGAAGTATGAGATGAACCCCAACAACTTGGAAAGGTGGATCTCTCTCACACGTACCGACACAGACTATCCCGCAATTCAATTGATCCTCAAAGGTTTTTATTGAATAGCGGAATAGGAAATATGATCAAAAAAAGTGTATGTATCTCGCACGTACACAACCACACTAGGCCCCAATTACTATTGTTTGTACCCCTAAAAGGCTAGATGAGGAGTAGGGGGGGTATGGAACAGGCAGCACCCTCAAACCTTCAGAAGTATGAGATGAACCCCAACAACTTGGAAAGGTGGATCTCTCTCACACGTACCGACACAGACTATCCCGCAATTCAATTGATCCTCAAAGGTTTTTATTGAATAGCGGAATAGGAAATATGATCAAAAAAAGTGTATGTATCTCGCACGTACACAACCACACTAGGCCCCAATTACTATTGTTTGTACCCCTAAAAGGCTAGATGAGTAGTAGGGGGGGTATGGAACAGGCAGCACCCTCAAACCTTCAGAAGTATGAGATGAACCCCAACAACTTGGAAAGGTGGATCTCTCTCACACGTACCGACACAGACTATCCCGCAATTCAATTGATCCTCAAAGGTTTTTATTGAATAGCGGAATAGGAAATATGATCAAAAAAAGTGTATGTATCTCGCACGTACACAACCACACTAGGCCCCAATTACTATTGTTTGTACCCCTAAAAGGCTAGATGAGGAGTAGGGGGGGTATGGAACAGGCAGCACCCTCAAACCTTCAGAAGTATGAGATGAACCCCAACAACTTGGAAAGGTGGATCTCTCTCACACGTACCGACACAGACTATCCCGCAATTCAATTGATCCTCAAAGGTTTTTATTGAATAGCGGAATAGGAAATATGATCAAAAAAAGTGTATGTATCTCGCACGTACACAACCACACTAGGCCCCAATTACTATTGTTTGTACCCCTAAAAGGCTAGATGAGGAGTAGGGGGGGTATGGAACAGGCAGCACCCTCAAACCTTCAGAAGTATGAGATGAACCCCAACAACTTGGAAAGGTGGATCTCTCTCACACGTACCGACACAGACTATCCCGCAATTCAATTGATCCTCAAAGGTTTTTATTGAATAGCGGAATAGGAAATATGATCAAAAAAAGTGTATGTATCTCGCACGTACACAACCACACTAGGCCCCAATTACTATTGTTTGTACCCCTAAAAGGCTAGATGAGGAGTAGGGGGGGTATGGAACAGGCAGCACCCTCAAACCTTCAGAAGTATGAGATGAACCCCAACAACTTGGAAAGGTGGATCTCTCTCACACGTACCGACACAGACTATCCCGCAATTCAATTGATCCTCAAAGGATTTTATTGAATAGCGGAATAGGAAATATGATCAAAAAAAGTGTATGTATCTCGCACGTACACAACCACACTAGGCCCCAATTACTATTGTTTGTACCCCTAAAAGGCTAGATGAGGAGTAGGGGGGGTATGGAACAGGCAGCACCCTCAAACCTTCAGAAGTATGAGATGAACCCCAACAACTTGGAAAGGTGGATCTCTCTCACACGTACCAACACAGACTATCCCCCAATTTAACTGATCCCCAAAGGTTTTTGATTAAATAGCGGAATAGAAAATATGATCCCAAAAAAGTGTATGTATATCACAC
Source organism: Pelophylax lessonae (assembly GCF_965119305.1). NCBI lineage: Eukaryota > Metazoa > Chordata > Amphibia > Anura > Ranidae > Pelophylax > Pelophylax lessonae. The sequence goes on along the minus strand of NC_138768.1, from coordinate 405,584,680 downwards.
GTACACAACCACACTAGGCCCCAATTACTATTGTTTGTACCCCTAAAAGGCTAGGAGTAGGGGGAGTATGGAACAGGCAGCACCCTCAAACCTTCAGAAGTATGAGATGAACCCCAACAACTTGGAAAGGTGGATCTCTCTCACACGTACCAACACAGACTATCCCCCAATTTAACTGATCCCCAAAGGTTTTTGATTAAATAGCGGAATAGAAAATATGATCCCAAAAAAGTGTATGTATATCACACGTACACAACCACACTAGGCCCCAATTACTATTGTTTGTACCCCTAAAAGGCTAGGAGTAGGGGGAGTATGGAACAGGCAGCACCCTCAAACCTTCAGAAGTATGAGATGAACCCCAACAACTTGGAAAGGTGGATCTCTCTCACACGTACCAACACAGACTATCCCCCAATTTAACTGATCCCCAAAGGTTTTTGATTAAATAGCGGAATAGAAAATATGATCCCAAAAAAGTGTATGTATATCACACGTACACAACCACACTAGGCCCCAATTACTATTGTTTGTACCCCTAAAAGGCTAGGAGTAGGGGGAGTATGGAACAGGCAGCACCCTCAAACCTTCAGAAGTATGAGATGAACCCCAACAACTTGGAAAGGTGGATCTCTCTCACACGTACCAACACAGACTATCCCCCAATTTAACTGATCCCCAAAGGTTTTTGATTAAATAGCGGAATAGAAAATATGATCCCAAAAAAGTGTATGTATATCACACGTACACAACCACACTAGGCCCCAATTACTATTGTTTGTACCCCTAAAAGGCTAGGAGTAGGGGGAGTATGGAACAGGCAGCACCCTCAAACCTTCAGAAGTATGAGATGAACCCCAACAACTTGGAAAGGTGGATCTCTCTCACACGTACCAACACAGACTATCCCCCAATTTAACTGATCCCCAAAGGTTTTTGATTAAATAGCGGAATAGAAAATATGATCCCAAAAAAGTGTATGTATATCACACGTACACAACCACACTAGGCCCCAATTACTATTGTTTGTACCCCTAAAAGGCTAGGAGTAGGGGGAGTATGGAACAGGCAGCACCCTCAAACCTTCAGAAGTATGAGATGAACCCCAACAACTTGGAAAGGTGGATCTCTCTCACACGTACCAACACAGACTATCCCCCAATTTAACTGATCCCCAAAGGTTTTTGATTAAATAGCGGAATAGAAAATATGATCCCAAAAAAGTGTATGTATATCACACGTACACAACCACACTAGGCCCCAATTACTATTGTTTGTACCCCTAAAAGGCTAGGAGTAGGGGGAGTATGGAACAGGCAGCACCCTCAAACCTTCAGAAGTATGAGATGAACCCCAACAACTTGGAAAGGTGGATCTCTCTCACACGTACCAACACAGACTATCCCCCAATTTAACTGATCCCCAAAGGTTTTTGATTAAATAGCGGAATAGAAAATATGATCCCAAAAAAGTGTATGTATATCACACGTACACAACCACACTAGGCCCCAATTACTATTGTTTGTACCCCTAAAAGGCTAGGAGTAGGGGGAGTATGGAACAGGCAGCACCCTCAAACCTTCAGAAGTATGAGATGAACCCCAACAACTTGGAAAGGTGGATCTCTCTCACACGTACCAACACAGACTATCCCCCAATTTAACTGATCCCCAAAGGTTTTTGATTAAATAGCGGAATAGAAAATATGATCCCAAAAAAGTGTATGTATATCACACGTACACAACCACACTAGGCCCCAATTACTATTGTTTGTACCCCTAAAAGGCTAGGAGTAGGGGGAGTATGGAACAGGCAGCACCCTCAAACCTTCAGAAGTATGAGATGAACCCCAACAACTTGGAAAGGTGGATCTCTCTCACACGTACCAACACAGACTATCCCCCAATTTAACTGATCCCCAAAGGTTTTTGATTAAATAGCGGAATAGAAAATATGATCCCAAAAAAGTGTATGTATATCACACGTACACAACCACACTAGGCCCCAATTACTATTGTTTGTACCCCTAAAAGGCTAGGAGTAGGGGGAGTATGGAACAGGCAGCACCCTCAAACCTTCAGAAGTATGAGATGAACCCCAACAACTTGGAAAGGTGGATCTCTCTCACACGTACCAACACAGACTATCCCCCAATTTAACTGATCCCCAAAGGTTTTTGATTAAATAGCGGAATAGAAAATATGATCCCAAAAAAGTGTATGTATATCACACGTACACAACCACACTAGGCCCCAATTACTATTGTTTGTACCCCTAAAAGGCTAGGAGTAGGGGGAGTATGGAACAGGCAGCACCCTCAAACCTTCAGAAGTATGAGATGAACCCCAACAACTTGGAAAGGTGGATCTCTCTCACACGTACCAACACAGACTATCCCCCAATTTAACTGATCCCCAAAGGTTTTTGATTAAATAGCGGAATAGAAAATATGATCCCAAAAAAGTGTATGTATATCACACGTACACAACCACACTAGGCCCCAATTACTATTGTTTGTACCCCTAAAAGGCTAGGAGTAGGGGGAGTATGGAACAGGCAGCACCCTCAAACCTTCAGAAGTATGAGATGAACCCCAACAACTTGGAAAGGTGGATCTCTCTCACACGTACCAACACAGACTATCCCCCAATTTAACTGATCCCCAAAGGTTTTTGATTAAATAGCGGAATAGAAAATATGATCCCAAAAAAGTGTATGTATATCACACGTACACAACCACACTAGGCCCCAATTACTATTGTTTGTACCCCTAAAAGGCTAGGAGTAGGGGGAGTATGGAACAGGCAGCACCCTCAAACCTTCAGAAGTATGAGATGAACCCCAACAACTTGGAAAGGTGGATCTCTCTCACACGTACCAACACAGACTATCCCCCAATTTAACTGATCCCCAAAGGTTTTTGATTAAATAGCGGAATAGAAAATATGATCCCAAAAAAGTGTATGTATATCACACGTACACAACCACACTAGGCCCCAATTACTATTGTTTGTACCCCTAAAAGGCTAGGAGTAGGGGGAGTATGGAACAGGCAGCACCCTCAAACCTTCAGAAGTATGAGATGAACCCCAACAACTTGGAAAGGTGGATCTCTCTCACACGTACCAACACAGACTATCCCCCAATTTAACTGATCCCCAAAGGTTTTTGATTAAATAGCGGAATAGAAAATATGATCCCAAAAAAGTGTATGTATATCACACGTACACAACCACACTAGGCCCCAATTACTATTGTTTGTACCCCTAAAAGGCTAGGAGTAGGGGGAGTATGGAACAGGCAGCACCCTCAAACCTTCAGAAGTATGAGATGAACCCCAACAACTTGGAAAGGTGGATCTCTCTCACACGTACCAACACAGACTATCCCCCAATTTAACTGATCCCCAAAGGTTTTTGATTAAATAGCGGAATAGAAAATATGATCCCAAAAAAGTGTATGTATATCACACGTACACAACCACACTAGGCCCCAATTACTATTGTTTGTACCCCTAAAAGGCTAGGAGTAGGGGGAGTATGGAACAGGCAGCACCCTCAAACCTTCAGAAGTATGAGATGAACCCCAACAACTTGGAAAGGTGGATCTCTCTCACACGTACCAACACAGACTATCCCCCAATTTAACTGATCCCCAAAGGTTTTTGATTAAATAGCGGAATAGAAAATATGATCCCAAAAAAGTGTATGTATATCACACGTACACAACCACACTAGGCCCCAATTACTATTGTTTGTACCCCTAAAAGGCTAGATGAGGAGTAGGGGGAGTATGGAACAGGCAGCACCCTCAAACCTTCAGTATGAGATTGTGTTCACTGTACCCCACAAAGATTGAGTTCACTGCACCCCACAATGATTGTGTTCACTGCACCCCACAAAGATTGTGTTCACTGCACCTCACAAAGATTGTGTTCACTGTACCCCCCAAAGATTGTGTTCACTGCACCCCACAAAGATTCTGTTCACTGTACCCCACAAAGATTGTGTTCACTGCACCCCAAAAAGATTGTGTTCACTGCACCCCAAAAAGGATGTTGTTCACTGCACCCCAAAAAGGATGTTGTTCACTCCACCCCAAAAAGATTGTGTTCACTGCACCCCACAAAGATTGTGTTCACTGCACCCCAAAAAGATTGTGTTCACTGCACCCCAAAAATGATTTTGTTCACTGCACCCCAAAAAGGATTTTGTTCACTGCACCCCAAAAAGGATGTTGTTCACTCCACCCCAAAAAGATTGTGTTCACTGCACCCCAAAAAGATTGTGTTCACTGCACCCCACAAAGGATTTTGTTCACTGCACCCCAAAAAGATTGTGTTCACTGCACCCCAAAAAGGATGTTGTTCACTGCACCCCAAAAAGGATTTTGTTCACTGCACCCCAAAAAGATTGTGTTCACTGCACCCCACAAAGGATTTTGTTCACTGCACCCCACAAAGATTGTGTTCACTGCACACCAAAAAGGATTGTGTTCACTGCACCCCAAAAAGATTTTGTTCACTGCACCCCAAAAAGATTGTGTTCACTGCAGCCCAAAAAGATTGTGTTCACTGCAGCCCAAAAAGATTGTGTTCACTGCAGCCCAAAAAGATTGTGTTCACTGCAGCTCACACACAGAAAAATGGATGTGGATCACTGACACCTGCCTATCTCCAATCCCACACCACACAGCAATATCGATTGTAGTTTGTAGAACACAGTTTCCCTAAAATTCAGCAGACTCTGTCCCTAACAGGATTGAGAAGAGATCGTAGATCAGGATTGAGTGCAGACCCCACCCCCCACACAGCAATATCGATTGTAGTTTGTAGAAGACACTGACCCTATATAATTCAGCAGACTCTATCCCTAAAATGCCTACAACTCGCCCTGCCTAAACACTCCGACCTGTCCCTCAATTCTATCCGGACACAAATGGTTTTTTCCTGCCTATCTTTCCCTAATCAGCAGCCAGCACGTTGATGTGTGCTCTGTCCCTGAATCTAAGCAGCATAATGACGCCGCTGCGGCTGCCTCGAACTTATAAAGACTTGGTCACATGCTTCAGACGGCCAATCACAGCTACTGAGACATTTGCAGGCATGGCTGGGATGGCTTAAGGCACACCAGTTAAACGATTGTTGATTGGCTGTTGAAAGCCCGCCATGAAAAGAGCGCCAAAGCATGCAAAACCCGGAAATAAAACGACCGAACACGGATTTTTACCCGAACATACAGTAAAGTGTCCGTGTCCGTGTTCGGGTACAAAAAATCCAATTATTCGGTACGAACACGAATAATACAGTCCGTGTTCGCTCAACACTAAATATGACTTGTGTAGCAATTGTATATGCTATATATTTTTTTTTTGCAATTTTTTTTCCCATGAAAATTAAGTTACCCTTTAACCACTTTCTCTCCACCGTAATTATATATATGTCCTGCATCAATGATCAGTATATAGCTTTTAGGGTCAGCAATGTCCTACAAAGGATCTCAGTTTGATCTCAGTTTGATCAGATGCTTTGGAGGCCAGAAGAGAGATCTGGGGTCTAATAGATTCCACATCTTTCCATAAAGAGAACTTGTCATGGCCAATGCTATCACAAGGGATGTTAATCATCCCTTGTGATAGCAATAAAGTTAAAAAAAAATACAAAAAAGGTTGAAAATAAATTAAATATTGTAATTAACAAAAAAACTTTAAAGCACCCCAATTATCCCCCCCCCACCCCCCCCCCCCCATGCTCATGCAAAAATGTGACTGAGCATGTAGGTCCCACACAGATATGTAAAGAGTGATTGTAACACACAGATGAGGTATTGTCGCATACGTCAGAGTGAGAACTATTATTCTAGTCTCAGACCTCCTGTGTATCTCTAAACTGGTGACCTGTAAAGGCTTTTAAAGTGTCGCTTTTGGAGATTTTTAGGTACCATTGTTTGGCACTGTTTCACGAACCTACGTAATTTTAAAGCGTGACATGTTAGGTATCTATTTACTCATTGTACCATCATCTTTTAGATTTTACCCAAAAAATTGGGTATGATATTGTGTTTGTGTGAGCAAAAATAATTAAACTGTACTTTTTCCTGAAATTTGTGTTTGATAAACTGCTGCACAAATATCATGCAACATAATAAAAAATGCAACAACAACCATTTTATTCTCCAGGGCCTCAGGTTAAAAAATATATGCATTTGTGAGGTTATAGGTAATTTTCTAGCAAAAAAAAATGCTGAACTTTACATGTATGGGAGAAATGTCAGAATTAGCCTGGACTAGAAGTGGTCAATAGTCACCATAGCCCTCTATCTAGAATATACTTCTTTTAAAAAAACAAATGGGTGTGACAATCTCATGGGGACAATTTTTATTTTTTCGGCTCTAACATTCTCTGCCTGGAAGGGTCATATTCTTAGGAAGAGCAGCACATGTAACCTCTGTATGACCATGTACTGCAGAAGGGTGTACAGAACACGTTTATGTATCACAGTCCTGACTCTTTTAGACCCAACAGATGTCCACATTGTCTTTCTTTTGTGAATCTTTTTGGAAAAGGTTGCTCTTTGTAGGGCGACACAAAAGAACACATTGGCTTAGTTAGCCTTCTTATCTCAGACTAAAGAGCACAAACAAAGTAATAAAGACAACCTGTACCACAACAAGCCCAACAAGCCTGGCCATCTACATACTAATAGAACCACAACACAATTTTCAAAGAGTACCATGGAAAACAACTGCTAAATAAGTATTGCACTGAACTAAACCAGACATCTTGAAAAACTATTAGTAAAATTGAAAACAAGTGTTTATTAAGGAGAAACAGCTGTTTCTAAAATAACTGTTTTAAAACAACTGATATTTTTAAAACTGTGCACTTCCTTCCTGATAAATTCACAATGAGTAAATTCTACAGAGTAAAAAACATCTCTCTGACCAGTAAGGCTATCTAGGTTGATCAAACTGGATGTAGAACAGGATACACTCACCGGCCACATTATTAGGTACATCTGTTCAATTGCTAATCAGCCAATCACATGGCAGCAAGTCAATGCATTTAGGCATCTAGACATGGTAAAAACAACTTGCTGAAGTTCAAAACAAACATCAGAATAGGGAAGAAAGGGGATTTAAGTGACATGGCAAGGTTTTTGTATTTCAAAAACTGCTGATCTACTGCGATTTTCATGCACAACCATCATAGGGATTACAGAGAATTGTCTGAAAAAGAGAAAATATACAGTGAGCAGGAGTTGTGTGGACGAAAATGCCTTGTTGATGTCAGAGGTCAGAGGAAAATGGACAGACTGGTTTGAGATGATAAAAAGGCAACAGTAACGCAAATAACCACTCGTTACAACCAAGGTATGCAGAATACCTTCTCTGAATGCACAACGCATCGACCCTTGAAGAAGATGGGCCACAGCAGCAAAAGACTACACCAGGTGCCACTCCTGTCAGCTAGGAACAAGAAACTGAGGCTACTATTGGCACAGGCTCACCAAAATTGGTCAAAAGAAGATTGGAAAAATGTTGCCTGATGTCTGATGAGTCTCAATTTCAACTGTGACATTCAGATGGTAGGGTCAGAGTTTGGTGTAAACAATATGAAAAGCATGGATCCATCCTGCCTTGTATCAATGGTTCAGGCTGGTGGTGGTGGTGTAATGGTGCGGGGATATTTTCTTGGCATACTTTTGGCCCCTTAGTACCAATTGAGCATTGTTTAAACGCCGCAACCTACCTAAGTATTGTTGCTGATCATGTCCACCCCTTTATGCCTACCGTGTACTCATCTTCTGATGGCTCCTTCCAGCAAGATAATTCACCATGTCCCAAAGCTCAAATCATCTCACCACTGGTTTCTTGGACATGATAATGAGATCACTGTACTCCAATGGCCTCCACAGTCACCAGATATCATTCAATAGAGCACACCTTTGGTATGCAGTGGAACGGGAGATTTGCATCATGGATGTATAGCCCACAAATCTGCAGCAACTGTGTGAGGCTATCATGTCAATATGGACCAAAATCTCTGAGGAATGTTTCCAACATCTTGTTGAATCAATGCCACTAAAAATTAGGGCAGTTCTGAAGGCAAAAGGGGGGTCCAACCCGGTACTAGCAAGGTGTACCTAATAAAGTGGGCGGTAACTGTATATGGCCTTGGCTAAATGTGTAATTCCACCTTTAAAGTAAACACTGGTGAGGCAAATACATTGATGTATCTAAAGGCAATTTTTTTCCTATGCCTTGTACACATGATGAGAATATCGGATGAATGATCATCTGTTTTGTTTTTTTGCATGCTAGTCTCATATCGCAAATGAAGGACTAACGAAGAACTAAACTTATGAACACAGAATACAACTTTGGAAGTGATGTTATGCGTTGTATTGTATTGTAATGTATTCTTTTGTTTCGGAGCATGCGTGGTCTTGCTCTTCTGATTTTTTCGGACAAGTACTACACTGATTAAAACAAAAAACGTACAATCTGGTATTGTACAAGAAAAATGTGTGCATTTGTCCTTTCAGATAATTTTGGATGAACTGTTGTAATTGGCTCTCGAAAGATGGAACTAATGATCAGATTATCAGACAATTGCTTTGAAAGCAGTATTTTCCAACCAATTTTCTGATCGTGTGTACTAGGCTTTAGTTTTACAAAGAATAGGGAAAGGTTAAAATCTCTGTCAGTTTGTGTTCTGCCGTCTGTGTCCCATTGAAGAGATTTCCTTATTTCATCCTGTCCAAGAGATGTAACAGTGAGAGGAAACCACTATAAAATGAGATACATTAAATTACTTTCTGGCTAAATTACCAGGTGAAAATAAAGGAAAGAAAGCTAAAAAGAAAAAAGTTATTCAGCCATCACATCTTAGAAATGGTAAGCTGTACTATCATAAATGTTTGCTTTTGGGTTTAACACCACTTTAAAACAGCTATATTAAACACAAGTATAAAATGTAGCCCTACTGTACCCTAAAACTGCACATTGACCTTTACACTTACATATGATGGCACCATCTTAGGTCTAAGGTTACCTGGTTCCCTTACCTAAAGGCAAGCCCACACATTTGCATATTGCATGGCTTATTCCCTTATCCTTTACGATTTCTTCATCGGCCCAAGCAAATCTTGAGTACCAAATAAAGACACGTGATTGGGAGCCATGGCCCAACCTATCGTAGGCTTCTATAATACTTTATATTATCAAACAATATGTTAAATGCATTAGTCCTTAGTGGTTGTAACATCACTTCCTCCAACCAGTTACAGTCTTGCTGGCCCTTGTAGGTATGGCTTATGATTAAGTTCAGCACAATATCTTCCACAATATGTTATTCATGACCATAGGTGTGTGCAGCCTATTGCAAAGATCAAACACATATGCCTGTGTGCATGTGTATCTATACTGATAGTGTTAGAGCAAAATATGGTGTAAGTAGGTCAGAGATTGGTGTCAGTAGGGCAATGACAGTGTCAGTAGTTTTTATTTTTATTATTTATTTATTTATTTTTTTACCATTTTATTTATTTATTTTTACAATTTTTTAGAACCACATTAGGGGGCTTTGGTGAAATATCAGGGGTCTAAACAGGGGGAATCTGCACCACATGGGGAGATTAGGGTGTGCCCATGCACAGCTGGCACACCCTGTACGCACGCTTCTTTTCTGCCTTTGAAATAACATGACAAGTTTTAAAGACACTGAGCTGCATGCATCCATTTAGTACAAATTAAGAGCATGTAATGCATGTTATGATATACACAAAATTCTTCTTCTAAATTTACAAAATTCTTCTTCTGATTTACAAAAGTATAGTGTGCAAGCTATTTACGCATAGGTCACAGAATATGTTTATTTGCCTAGATGATGGGATCTTCATGCAGATCTATATACTGTAGCACCTCAGCAGTCGCCAACCAGTGGTCCTTGGATCACTGATGGTCCACAAGAAAATGTTGGTGGTCCCTAGGGGTTCTGCCGCATATCAACATTGTGGCGGATGTACAGTGCATGTGGAAAGTATTCACAGCGCTTAACTTTTTCCACAATTTGTTTGTTACAGCCTTATTCCAAAATGGATTAGTTGCATTATTTTCTTCAAAATTCTACAATTACCCATAATGACAATGTGAAAGAAGTTTGTTTGAAATCTTTGCAAATTTATTAAATAAAAAACAATAAAAATCCCATGTACATAAGTATTCACAGCCTTTGCTCAATACTTTGTTGAAGCACCTTTTGGCACCAATTACTACCTCAAGTCTTTTTGAGTATGATGCTACAAGCTTGGCACACCTATTTTTGGGCAGTTTCTCCCATTCTTCTTTGCAGGACCTCTCAAACTCCATCAGGTTGAATGGGGAGCGTTGGTGCACACCCATTTTCAGATCCCTCCAGAGATGTTCAATCGGGCTCAAGTCTTGGCTCTGGCTGGGCCACTCAAGGACATTCACAGAATTGTCATTCCTTTGTTATCTTGGCTGTGCGCTTAGGGTCGTTGTCCTGTTGGGAAATGAACCTTCCCCCCAGTTTGAGGTCCAGAGCGCTCTGGAGCAGGTTTTCATCAAGGATGTCTCTGTACATTGTGGCATTCATCTTTCCTTTGATCCTGACTAGTCTCCCAGTTCCTGCCACTGAAAAACATCCCCACAGCATGATGCTGCCACCACTATGTTTCACTGTAGGGATGGTATTGGCCAGGTGATTAGCGGTTGCTGGTTTCCTTCAGAGTTACTGCTTGCCATTCAGGCCAAAGAGTTCAATCTTTGTTTCACCAGACCAGAGAATTTAGTTTCTCATGGTCCAAGAGTCCTTCAGGTGCCTTTTGGCAAACGCCAGGTGGGCTGTCATGTGCCTTTTACTGAGGAATGGCTTCAGTCTGGTCACTCTACCATACAGGCCTGATTGGTGAAGTGCTGCCGAGATGGTTGTTCTTCTGAAAGGTTCTCCTCTCTCCACAGAGATTCGCTGGAGCTCTGTCAAATTGACCATAGGTTTCTTGGTCACCTCCCTGATTAAGGCCCTTCTCCCCTGATCGCTCAGTTTGGCCGGGCGGCCCGGTCTAGGAAGAGTCCTGGTGAATCTAAACTTCTTCCATTTATGGATGATGGAGACCACTGTGATCATTGGTACCTTCAAAGCCTCAGAAATTTTTTTGTACACTTCCCCAGATCTGTGCTTCGATACAATCCTGCCTCAGAGGTCTACAGACAGTTCCTTGGACTTTATGACTTGGTTTTTGCTCTGACATGCACTGTTAACTGTGGGACCTTACAGCTGCAAGAAAAAGTATGTGAACCCTTTGAAATCATATGGATTTCTGCACAAATTGGTCATAAAATGTGATCTGATCATCATCTAAGTCACAACAATAGGCAATCACAGTCTGCTTAAACTAATAACACACAACGAATGAAATGTTGCCATGTTTTTATTGAACACACCATGTAAACATTCACTGTACAGGTGGAAAAAATATGTGAAGCCCTAGACTAATGACATCTCCAAGAGCTAATTGGAGTGAGATGTCAGCTAACTGGAGTCCAATCAATGAGATAAGATTGTAGGTGTTGGTTACAGCTGTCCTGCCCTATAAAAAACACACACCAGTTCTGGGTTTGCTTTTCACAAGAAGCATTGCCTGATGTGAATGATGCCTCGCACAAAAGAGCTCTCAGAAGACCTACGAATAAGAATCGTTGACTTGCATAAAGCTGGAAAGGGTTATAAAAGTATCTCCAAAAGCCTTGCTGTTCATCAGTCCACGGTAAGACAAATTGTCTATAAATGGAGAAAGTTCAGCACTGCTGCTACTCTCCCTAGGAGTGGCCGTCCTGTAAAGATGACTGCAAGAGCACAGCGCAGACTGCTCAATGAGGTGAAGAAGAATCCTAGAGTGTCAGCTAAAGACTTACAAAAGTCAATGGCAAATGCTAACATCCCTGTTAGCGAATCTACAATACGTAAAACACTAAACAAGAATGGAAGGATACCACAGAGGAAGCCACTGCTGTCCAAACAAAACATTGCTGCACGTTTACAGTTTGCACAAGAGCACCTGGATGTTCCACAGCAGTACTGGCAAAATATTCTGTGGACAGATGAAACCAAAGTTGAGTTGTTTGGAAGAAACACACAACACTATATGTGGCGAAAAAGAGGCACAGCACACCAACATCAAAACCTCATCCCAACTGTGAAGTATGGTGGTGGGGGCATCATGGTTTGGGGCTGCTTTGCTGCGTCAGGGCCTGGACGGATTGCTATCATCGAAGGAAAAACGAATTCCCAAGTTTATCAATACATTTTGCAGGAGAACTTAAGGCCATCTGTCTACCAGCTGAAGTGCAACAGAAGATGGTTGTTGCAACAGGACAATGGTCCAAAGCATAGAAGTAAATCAACAACAGAATGGCTTAAACAGAAGAAAATACGCCTTCTGAAGTGGCCCAGTCAGAGTCCTGACCTCAACCGATTGAGATGCTGTGGCATGACCTCAAGAAAGCGATTTACACCAGACATCCCAAGAATATTGCTGAACTGAAACAGTTCTGTAAAGAGGAATGGTCAAGAATTACTCCTGACTGTTGTGCACAACTACAGGAAACGCTTGGTTGAAGTAATTGCTGCCAAAGGAGGTTCAATCAGTTATTAAATCCAAGGGTTCAGATACTTTTTCCACCTGCACTGTGAATGTTTACATGGTGTGTTCAATAAAAACATGGCAACATTTCATTCTTTGTGTGTTATTAGTTTAAAGTGGAGTTCCGGCCTATTTTGCAACTTTAGTGATTCCTGGAGTGCTCGCTATGCTGATCAACAATTGGGCATTTTTAATTTTTTTCGGGGATCCCTTAATTTATTTTCAGGGCATTTTTGATTGTACTTCCTCCTTCTCCCCCCTCTGTGGCCATGGCCACCGACATCACTTCCGCCTTTGCATTGCATCCTGGGAGCTGTTTGTCATCACTCCCAGGAGGCTGGATCCAGGAAGAACTCCCAGAACACTCCCTGGAATTAGTAAGAAGGACACAGCAGATTTCACTGCGGCTTCAGATGCCCACATCCAAGATGGCCACACCCAGACAGCTTTTTTAAAAGTAAGATTTTGACTAAAATCCAATACTGTACATCTTGTAAGTATGAGAATAGCGGTTCTGTAAAGGGCGATGGATTAGTATTATAGGGGTATTTTTAGTTAAAAAAGGTATTTGAGTCCGGAACTCCACTTTAAGCAGACTGTGATTGTCTATTGTTGTTACTTAGATGATGATCAGATCACATTTTATGACCAATTTGTGCAGAAATCCATATCATTCCAAAGGGTTCACACACTTTTTCTTGCAGCTGTATACAGACAGGTGTGTGCCTTTCCTAATCATGTCCAATCAACTGAATTTACAACAGGTGGACTCCAATCAAGTTATAGGAACATCGTAAGGATGATCAGTGGAAACAGAATGCACCTGAGCTCAATTTTGAGTGTCATGGCAAAGGCTGTGAATATTTATGTACATGTGATTTTTTTTTTTGTAAAATAAATTTGCAAAGATTTCAAACAAACTTCTTTCACGTTGTCGTTATGGGGTATTATTTGTAGACTTTTGAGGAAAATAATGAATTTAATACATTTTGGAATAAGGCTGTAACATAATAAAATGTGTAAAAAGTTAAGCGCTGTGAATACTTTCCGGATGCACTGTACACTGCTCAAAGTTGTTTCCAATGTTGTTCTTAATGCGCGCTGCCAATACTGTCAGCGTGCATTGATACCAGATGCCTCCTTTGTAGTTCTAACTCCTGTGTACCCAGAGGGAGGCGCTTGGAGTAGTGCAGAGAGCGGGAGGTGAAGAAGGAGGGGACTTTCGATGGCAGCGCTGTTTAGACTATGGGAGGGAGCATGGAGCTTGAGCACATATCTGGATAAGTAGGTGAAATCTAATGATGAGTCTGTGTAAGGCAGCAGTGTGATGCTGAGTGGGGGGGGGGGGGTCAGAGAGACGGAGCATTGTGTGTTTAAGGCAGCAATGTGATCCAGGGGGAGGGGGGGCAGAGAATTGGAGAATTGTGTGTATAAGGCATGTAAAATTCATGTTAGTGGTCTACAGGATTCAAAATTGTGAGTTTAGTTGGGTATGAGGCCTAAACGGTTGGCGACCCAAAAGTCGGGCAGAGCCTATGGTGCACCTCGGTGCATGCGCCATTATGGTATCACACAAGGAGGGGCCACCATACTAGGCAGACTGATTTTCTAGATGCACAGAAGAATTGCACCCTTAGAAACTCAGAATGCATTTTTGCACTATGTGTTTTTTATGTGTTCCTTTTTTTACACAGACAACCTGAGAAAAATTAAAAAAATATTTCTTACCTTTTAAACAGTTCTCATCTTCATGACCTTATGGCTGACTGCAAGCATTCTTGAACAATGTCAGAGTCAGTTTGTCCCCATAGAAAGCCTTAGGACAGGCTGAGTCTTCTTTTTTTAACATACCATGCAAGAAGCCCACCTTCTAAACCTTAAACTTAACAACAACAGAGACACACTTAGAAATAGTTAGTAATGGAAATCTACAAACAGATTCTTATAAATAATTGCAAGCTTTTGATTTCGTTTATCTACTTCATTTTTCTTTCCATCCCATTATTCTCATAGTGGCCATTTTACTTTCTGGAACTCTGCCTTGACCTCTAGCTCTTCCTCCTCGAATATATGACAGGGATTTCCAATGATGCAGCTGTAAGGCCATGTTGACATCACCAGTGACTTAAGGAAACCATAAAGAGGAAAAACAGTAAGCAAAAAATGTCTGTTTAATAACTGTAAGATGATTTGATATCAGCATGCATCACTTTGTTCTGCTGTGATTTTTAGTGAAAGGGTGAAAAGGTCCACTTTAACCTTTTTCTTACGACAATTTTCAAATCTTGTTTACAACTGATAATAACATCTGCATGCAGAGTAGAGACAGGGTTATTTTTGGCAAACACAGCTCTCTAGCCCTCTCTAAACAAAGATAACTAAGTAAGATTTTTCACTGCTGGAGTGATTAGTACAAATAATTTAAAATGGTAAGCAGAAATGTGTAAATAGGTCTTTACGTTATATGTTATGTGAATGAGAACATGTAACAAATATAAAGTAGTTGTTATCTCAATCTGGCTGCATAAGTGTGGGGAAGAAGAAAGGAAAAGAGAAGGACAGTAGCCATTTTCTGGAGACGCAGGTGTGCTATGCCCAGAAAGAGCCAAGCTGTTGATTATCTGTCTATGACAGGGTGTGTGCCCCTCTCATACTGGGGAAGTGCTGTTTTTTCTCTTTTCTGCATATAGGCAGGATGCCTACTCTTGTTTAGTCAGCCCATCCAGCTGCCCACGTTGGGAGGGAAGGGGTAATGCTTGTGCCACCTTTTCTTGTGTGCTCATGGGTTTTCCTATGGGGTCCAGCCTTCCTCCTGTGTGATATAAAGGGAAGAGGCCCAGATCCTGGGGGAGGGGGGCCGAGAACAATTGGGGGAAAACTAATAAAAAGGGAGGGGACCTAGAATGGGCCAAGGGTGCACGCACGGAAGCTCAGAACTATGCCTTAAGAAGCTGTATGGTCAGCTTGTAACACTGATCTATCAGAATAATCAATTCAGCCAAGCGCTCACTCCAAAGGGGAAGACTGGCGTGCTGCTCTCCTCAGGTGGGGAACTCCAACTGAGATACATAAGAGAAAGAAAAGGAGGCGCAACACCTAGTGCATTACCCGTGGTTACCGTATAAAATGTTTTATCAAAATGCCAAATGCATACTCACAGACAAGAAGAATATAAAATCGCATTAAAAGATTCCTCCACAGATGAAATGGAACATGTCCTTGTAGATGAGACCGCTAACGTGTTTTGGGAGTCAAGCTCCCTTCATCAGAGCTCGAGCTTGGTATGATCTATCAGAATGCCCAAGGACATGAACTCCTTGCTAAATCTCCAGTTTGGACTCTTCCCAGAGATGCTACACCTCTACAGGTAGCCTGAGGCAATCATAGTTAGGTTTAGTTGGGGAAAGGATGTTGCCGCATGCTGTACATGTTGTGCCATAAGTTCGGTAAAGTTTTTTTCTACTGCTCAAAGCCTGGCCTGAAGTTACTCAAGGGGTGCATGTGGTGTCCTGGCGTCTCTCTAAGGAACTAGGGTCTGAAATAGCACACTGGGGTCTGTGAAACATCATAGCAACCAGTCAATGGCGTGGTACCTAAATAGGTGGCATGTCCTCCAGTAGTAAGGGGGTTCGGTGTTTGGCTCCCTCCCTAACTATCTGTCTCGGTCAGTTACCGGGAGTAGATTATGGAGATCTAGTACCTGGTCACTTTCGGAATGAGAAGGGTTAAGTGGAGCATGCATGAGGTCCGCTTGGTGGGACCTCATTCTGTTACTGAGAGTAAGGTAACAGGTACGTTGACTGTTGGAGTGGGAATAGGCTCTGCATGTCCCTCCTAATGCGACACATACAACTGTACAAGTGTGTCGGACAAGGGACAACATCTTCTGGAGAAATTCTGCATATAACACTACTGTATACACAAGTGCCTTATCTCTGAGTTGTGGAACTGCCTTAATGTTTAACTTTCCCATGACTTTGGCCCCTGCCTAGTCCCAGGCATTGGTGAGCTGTTAGAAATCCTGTATGTATCCCTACAGAATTTTTAACAGGTTATGGCCCAAGGCATATCCCAGAGAAAAAGCTGAGAACCCAGACACCCACTCAGCCAGCTACAGAAGAAAAGTGCAAGATACAGCAACAGAAAAAAGATTGTAAAAGAATAAAAGAAAGATGGTCAGTAACACAGCTGCAACAAAGCTTTCATTTGCAAATCTGATAAACCAGAACTACCAGTCTTGGAAATGCAAGATGAAAATGCTGCTAATAGGAGAAGGTATGTGGAAATGTACAAACCCAATTCCAAAAAAGTTGGGACACTGTATAAATTGTGAGTAAAAAAGGAATGGACTAATTTACAAATCTTATAAACTTATATTTTAGTCTCAATATAATATAGATAACATATCAAATGTTGAAAGTGATACATTTTGAAATGTCATGCCGAATATTGGCACATTTTGGATTTCATGAGAGCTACACATTCCAAAAAAGTTGGGACGGGTAGCAATAAGAGGCCGGAAAAGTTACATGTACATATAAGTAAAAGCTGGAGGACCAATTTTCAACTTATTAGGTCAATTGGCAACATGATTGGGTATAAAAAGAGCCTCTCAGAGTGGCAGTGTCCCTCGGAAGTCAAGATGGGCAGAGGAGGAACACCAATTCCCCCAATGCAAAAAATAGTGGAGCAATATCAGAAAGGAGTTTCTCAGAGAAAAATTGCAAAGAGTTTGAAGTTATCATCATCTACAGTGCATAATATCATCCAAAGATTCAGAGAATCTGGAACAATCTCTGTGCGTAAGGGTCAAGGCCGGAAAACCATACTGGATGCCCGTGATCTTTGGGCCCTTAGACGGCACTGCATCACATACAGGAACGGTACTGTAATGGAAATCACAACATGGGCTCAGGAATACTTCCAGAAAACATTTTCAGTGAACACAATCCACCGTGCCATTCGCCATTTGGCCAAAAAAGAAGCCATATCTAAACATGATCCAGAAGTGCAGGCGTTTTCTCTGGGCAAAGGCTCATTTAAAATGGACTGTGGCAAAGTGGAAAACTGTTCTGTGGTCAGACTAATCAAAATTTTAAGTTCTTTTTGGAAAACTGGGATGCCATGTCATCCGGACTAAAGAGGACAAGGACAACCCAAGTTGTTATCAGCGCTCAGTTCAGAAGCCTGCATCTCTGATGGTATGGGGTTGCATGAGTGCGTGTGGCATGGGCAGCTTACACATCTGGAAAGGCACCATCAATGCTGAAAGGTATATCCAAGTTCTAGAACAACATATGCTCCCATCCAGACGTCATCTCTTTCAGGGAAGACCTTGCATTTTTCAACATGACAATGACAGACCACATACTGCATCAATTACAACATCATGGCTGCGTAGAAGAAGGATCCGGGTACTGAAATGGCCAGCCTGCAGTCCAGATCTTTCAGCCATAGAAAACATTTGGCGCATCATAAAGAGGAAGATGCGACAAAGAAGACTTACAGTAAGTCAGTTGAGCAACTAGAAGCCTGTATTAGACAAGAATGGGACAACATTCCTATTCCTAAACTTGAACAACTTGTCTCCGCAGTCCCCAGATGTTTGCAGACTGTTATAAAAAGAAGTGGGGATGCCACACAGTGGTAAACATGGCCTTGTCCCAACTTTTATGAGATGTGTTGATGCCATGAAATTTAAAATCAACTTATTTTTCCCTTAAAATTATACATGTTCTCAGTTTAAACATTTGATATGTCTTCTATGTTGTATTCTGAATAAAATATTGAAATTTGAATCTGTTTTTATTCACAATTTGTACAGTGTCCCAACTTTTTTGGAATCGGGTTTGTATAAATTAAGTCAGGGCAAAACACCCTTCGGACGAGTGAATAGTGAAAGATCAAAAAGCTCAGAGCACAATCTCTCTTAGCATAGAAGATGATCAAATCATACAATATACTGTATATGCAAGTGCAAATTTCTAACATGAGTACGCCTTCAGGCAAATTGTTACCCCTGTGCTTATTCATCGCCTGGCGTAGCCCAAAGAACTTACCCTGGAGTAGACCTCCTGTGTGACCCACACTTTAAGCTTAACGACTTAATGGGGAACATGGTGGAAGGGTCACCCTCCTGCCATACATGCACTCAAGCTAGTCAGACCTGTGAAAGTACAGCATTTGAGCCCTCTTTTCAAGATAAAGCAACTGTGTGAGAGACTATGCAGGAGACAGAAGGGAGTTGGGGACTGAACACTATTTTTTTAAGTCGTAGTCTCGTAGATGAGAAAGGCAGATTTTCACTAAGAATGTTAAAAGTCAACCACCTACAGTATAAAGTTTCCAGCATAATATAGTGCTGCATCTGAAGCTGCTTCTACGGTGAGTGATCAGCTCTTTAATTCCATTTGTTCTCAGTCTCTGACCATATAGGAAAAGGGCACAGTGATGTATTGCTTAATGGAGATTCTGATAGACACTGCTTCTTAAAACCTGCATTGTATTTATATGTGATTGTGCCAGAAAGAAACAGGGCTGTTTATGTGAATCTGTTGTGGATCTAAGCCTAGGTTCACACACATTGAGGCCGTTTTGAAATTGTGCAAGTTCAGCTGAACTCGCTCAATTTCAAGCCAGCATTTCAGTCTGACTTCTGGGGGCAATTTCCTAGACATATGTATGGGTTCCTGTACAGATGTCTATTGAAATTCCCCCCGAAGTTGCCAATAGTACAGAAACACTTTTAAAGAGTACAGCACTACAAAGTTGGCGTCTCACCTATTTGGACGGTGCAATTGCCGGCAATATCAAATCGACATGTCAAATCGCATTTTAAATAGGACCAATGCCAACGTGGGCTAAGTCTATGCTCAGTTGCTAACTTGTTTTGGGTCTATGTTAAGAGATAGTGACTGATATTGCTAAAGTGTCTTTGCAAGTACATGTGACTGCATAAATAAACACATTTCTAGCCAAGTCCTGAAATGGCCAGGGGGTGTAAACAGTCACATTACAGTAAACATTGCCAAGTACCTGTTCCTAATTTCTGTGGAATATCATCCTTTGCTCCTAGATTGCTTCTCCTCAGACATTTCAACACTTGTGACCCTAAAGTGCACCAGTTGATCTCCAGTATTCCAGGTTCTTTTGGCAACTTGACAGAGTGGTAAGCCTTTTCAGCCAACTTCATATATACAGAATTAACAGAGTGAATTACATCCCAGGCACTGTTTTATCTGATTACTGGGACAGTGTTTCAAAATTTCTTTTAAGGATAGAAACATTTAGAGAAAACCATATGAATTTATTATATGGTATGTGATATAAAATTCTCTGCAGCCAGTTCAACAATAATCTCCAATAAAGTGCAAAATCCACCACTGCATGGCACTACACAGTGGAGTTTTTTAGACTTCATTGGGCTTTAATGTTGGACATTTTTTTCACCCAAAGTTTGATGAGTTTTAGTCTTTAAGAGAAAGCTGTTTCGTTGTGCTGTATGTTTTTACTACTGTTAATATATGTCTGAATTGGGTTGTCCTGTTACTCTTTATATATGTGTTAATTGAGTTGTCTAGTCACTAGCCGGTTCTCTGCTATAGTGGCAGCCCAATAAAAAGAAAATATTTTATTTAGGCTGGTGTGCCAATATGTTCTATGTACTATACCTTCTTTTTTATCTGTGCTTGCTTTTTAAAGCTAGAAACAAATGTCAAATGTGTCCCAGTTTTGGGATGGATAATGCATTTTTGGCAGATTACTGGCTGTTTAGTTTACTTTAGACTCTAAAGTAACCCTTACTTGTAAAACAACCCATTCCGTTTAAAATAGAAATGCAAGGCAAATTATTTGTGTATAGATAAAAAAAAAACATTATGAATAAAATATTTTTCCCTTTTTTTTTTATAAGTGATCACATGATTTCTGTTCTCAGCTGCAATAGGTGCTTATAGAGGTGGGGGTGAAGACTATATTGGGGATGTGTCAGCAGGAGGAAAAGAAATACCAGGGCACTGATCTATATAGTCATTAGCTATGTGGGGGGATTAGTCAGCACAAGTCTGACCATTGTATTACAGGCAGGCTTTGCTCTCAGGTAGAACGCAGAGAAGAAAACTGACCATGCTGTAATGGATGTGCTATTATGTCTGGTGTGGTCATTTTAAAATAGGAAATCAGGGGACTGACAGGATCACCAGTTATTTAACAGAAAGGAGGACATACAAAGGGAACAGGATGCTTTTTCATACAAGTACATGGTAACACAGACGAATGTCAAAAATATAAAACGCTGGGGTAATATACACTTTAAAGACAGCTGGCCTAAGTTTAGGCTCAATCCCATGAGTTTTATGAATTCAGATATCCAATGTACTTCATAGCATACACTAAAATACCACTTCACTCTTCATATTTCATCAATTACAAATGCTAACCTGGCAAAAAACAATTCCCATAAATATTAGCCATCATTCCTTACAGCCTCAGGCTTACAAATCAATTTTTGCACCAATCTGAATGCCAGTCAAGGAAATATTCCTTTATTGCAGTATGACTTCACAAGAAGTTATTTTTAATTGCACCCCCTTTGCCCCCTATTCACTAACCAATCTAAGCAAATTAAACTGCTTATATGCTGGAGAGAAAGAGATGTGCATGTATGCAAGGAGCACCAGACTAAACAATAAAAAGAGTCTGATGAATAAGAGCAGAAACTATGAGCCAGGCCTTCTTGCCCACATCAGTGCCTGACCTCACAAATGTGCTTCTGAAGAATGGTCAAACATTCCCATAGACACACTTCTAAACCTTGTGAATAGCCTTCCCAGAAGAGTTTAAGCTGTTATAGCTGCAAAGGGTGGGCCAACTCAAAATTGAACCCTATGGACTAAGACTGGGATGCCATTAAAGTTCATGTGTGTGTAAAGGCAGGTATCCCAATACTTTTTGACACTATAGAGTATGTAGCTGCAGGCACTGTGGAGAAATGTATTCTCATATTTCATAGAAGAAGCACCAAAGTCATTCAAATCAGCATTTTTTAGACAGCTCGGCTCACTCAGCTTCTCTTTGCCATAGCAACTGGTCAGTGTTTACATAGAGTTTACAAGGCTGGAAGGCTGCTGTGTCACTGCTGGAAGGGGAGAGCTCAAGAACTGCTTGATTAAATGTTTTCATTGCATCTGCTGTAAACTTTGAGGATGAATTGCTTTACAGTGACTGCAGCTACAGTGTTCAGTGACTGCTTGAATTAAAGCGCATTCACTGCTTGTAAAGAATATGTGGCCTACTTTATAATATAGCCATGTCTCACTTCTGGGTTACAGGAGTGCGCTTATTTTTGGACTTCTGTGCCCCAGATTCAGCTGACAATGGGCTTAAGCCTGCTGTCAGCTGAAGTCACAGAGCTGATCCCGGCGTGCCACTGAGAGCCTGAGCCAGCTGCTGCTACCCACTGCACAGCTTGGCGCTCCAGTGAGCACCGGAAGGGCAGAGCAAAGAGCGGTAACTGACAGTCATTGCTCTCTGCACAGAGAAGACCTAGAAATTAGTGATCAGCGGATATATTGTAGCCATATAGGTGAGTGTGTATGCTTATTTTTTTGATTATGCTAACTTCTCCTTCAAGTTCACACTTGCTGCTTATTCACAATCTTCCATAATCTTCCAGTGCAGACAAAATGCAAAAAAATAGTCCTATATGCTGTATTTTCTGAATTTTGCCCCAAATTGGTTTCCTTAAAAAATGCATTGCAATGTGTGTCAAAATCATGGCAGCCAATAATGCTACAACATACATTGGGGGATGCATTATGGTGTGAACCAGCCCTAACCTAACACCATTTGTGTCTTACAATATCTCGATATTGCTCCCTTCACAGCGCAGGATAACACAGAGTGTCACTTAATGTGAAAAGAAAATCTCTACTGCCCTTCTACATGCATGTAACCTTGACAAACAAAAGCCTATTAAGAAGCCCAGCACAAAACAAAAGGGAAATGTGTTAAAAACCCTAGGTAACTACAGTGCCTTGTGAAAGAATTCGGCCCCCTTGAACTTTGCGACCTTTTGCCACCTTTCAGGCTTCAAACATAAAGATATAAAACTGTAATTTTTTGTGAAGAATCAACAACAAGTGGGACACAATCATGAAGTGGAACAAAATATATTGGATATTTCAAACTTTTTTAAAAAATAAAAAAACGGAAAAATTGGGTGTGCAAAATTAAAAGCCCCCTTAAGTTAATACTTTGTAGTGCCACCTTTTGCTGCAATTACAGCCATAAGTCGCTTGGGGTATGTCTCTATCAGTTTTGCACATCGAGAGACTGAAATTTTTGCCCATTCCTCCTTGCAAAACAGCTCGAGCTCAGTGAGGTTGGATGGAGAGCGTTTGTGAACAGCAGTTTTCTGTTCTTTCCACAGATTCTCGATTGGATTCAGGTCTGGACTTTGACTTGGCCATTCTAACACCTGGATATGTTTATTTGTGAACCGTTCCATTGTAGATTTTGCTTTATGTTTTGGATCATTGTCTTGTTGGAAGACAAATCTCCGTCCCAGTCTCAGGTCTTTTGCAGACTCCATCAGGTTTTCTTCCAGAATGGTCCTGTATTTGGCTCCATCCATCTTCCCATGAATTTTAACCATCTTCCCTGTCCCTGCTGAAGAAAAGCAGGCCCAAACCATGATGCTGCCACCACCATGTTTGACAGTGGGGATGTGTGTTCAGGGTGATGAGCTGTGTTGCTTTTACGCCAAACATAACGTTTTGCATTGTTGCCAAAAAGTTCGATTTTGGTTTCATCTGACCAGAGCACCTTCTTCCACATGTTTGGTGTGTCTCCCAGGTGGCTTGTGGCAAACTTTAAATTACACTTTTTATGGATATCTTTAAGAAATGGCTTTCTTCTTGCCACTCTTCCATAAAGGCCAGATTTGTGCAGTATACGACTGATTGTTGTCCTATAGACAGAGTCTCCCACCTCAGCTGTAGATCTCTGCAGTTCATCCAGAGTGATCATGGGCCTCTTGGCTGCATCTCTGATCAGTCTTCTCCTTGTATGAGCTGAAAGTTTAGAGGGACGGCCAGGTCTTCGTAGATTTGCAGTGGTCTGATACTCCTTCCATTTCAATATTATCGCTTGCACAGTGCTCCCTGGGCTGTTTAAAGCTTGGGAAAT
Organism: Pelophylax lessonae; assembly: GCF_965119305.1. Taxonomy (NCBI): domain Eukaryota; kingdom Metazoa; phylum Chordata; class Amphibia; order Anura; family Ranidae; genus Pelophylax; species Pelophylax lessonae. The sequence goes on along the minus strand of NC_138768.1, from coordinate 405,560,828 downwards.
CTTTTTGTATCCAAATCCGGCTTTAAACTTCTCCACAACAGTATCTCGGACCTGCCTGGTGTGTTCCTTGTTCTTTATGAGGCTCTCTGCGCTTTAAACGGACCTCTGAGACTTTTTCAGTGCAGGTACATTTATACGGAGACTTGATTACACACAGGTGGATTCTATTTATCATCATTAGTCATTTAGGTCAACATTGGATCATTCAGAGATCCTCACTGAACGTCTGGAGAGAGTTTGCTGCACTGAAAGTAAAGGGGCTGAATAATTTTGCACGCCCAATTTTTCAGTTTTTTATTTGTTAACAAAGTTTGAAATATCAAATAATTTTTGTTCCACTTCATGATTGTGTCCCACTTGTTGTTGATTCTTCACAAAAATTTAGTTTTATATTTTATGTTTGAAGCCTGAATTGTGGCAAAAGGTTGCAAAGTTCAAGGGGGCCGAATACTTTCGCAAGGCACTGTAAGTACCGTATGTATAACAACTTCATAAGCCAACAAACAGAATCATTAAAAATACACAAAACTATTTCTATTAAAACAAATATTATCTAAACACATTTAAACTGGATTGCTTGTATTGCTCAATCCATTTTTTTTATTGGGAACCATTATTTGAATAATAGGCATTACCATATGGACAGGGCCGGATTAAGAGCATCATGAGCTTGGTGCTGAGGATTTTGAAGGGCCTTAAGGGCCGTGCCTTGGCATGCACCCAGAGGAGGAAGGGTGCAGCCATGCATGCCTAATTCAACATGGGATGCTGTCTCTGAAGCCCATAAACACATCCATGCATCGGCAACTGTCCCTCCTTGTCCGGCCTTCGTGCTGTGTGGGGAGGTTCTGAGGGAGCTGCCTGGGGAAGCGAGCATAGAAGCCAGACTTCTGTGTTTACAAGTGACAGAAGAGCAGTAACAGTGAATATGGCCAACCCGGGGCCTATATTAAGGTAGGGGCCTGGAGCTGCAGCTCCAATAGCCCCTATGTTAATCTGGCCCTGCATATGGAAAACCATTAAAGCGGTAGTAAACTCTACTGTTTTTTTTTTTTAACATATGCTCCTGCAATTTTATGCTATAGTGTGCTAGCTTGCAACGCCTACTAGCACATTACGGCAGACTTACCTCCTAAAAAGAGCCCTACTGAACTGCTGAACTGTCACTGCTCCGAGCATTTCAATTTTAACCTTCCCTCAGGGTTCGAGCTCTCCGACCATTTCAATAGCTGGGCCGCAATGATGTCACTCCCGCACATGGGAGTCACAATCACGCACAGTGACTGTGCCCTGAATACAAAGCTCACTGCACTTGCCCAAGGACCCCATCTGCTGAGGGTGATGTGAATATATCCTAAATGGCACAAATTTAGGAGATACAGTATGCACCATACTGCATCTACCGGAAGTCTGCCTGTGTGTACACAGAGTTTGTGTATAGAGTTTACTACCTCCCTAATTATACATTTCTTTAACCACTTAAGGACCAGACCTATTTCTTACACTTGTTGTTTACAAATTAAATTCAGTATTTTTTGCTAGAAAATTACTTAGAACCCCAAACATTCTATATATTTTTTCTTTTATCAGAAACCCTAGAGAATAAAATAGAGATCGTTACAATACTTTGTCACACCGTTGTTGCGCAACGGTCTTACAAAAGCAATTTCTCTATCGTCAGTTGACAGACGCAGCCTCATCTCTATGACCTGAGTGGGTTTATGCTCCTTCTATCAGGAGTAGTCTAGGCAGTTAAAATTTTAATACACATGCCCAGGGGGCAGTCCCTCTAGGCATAAACCCCCACTGCATTGTTCAGCACATCAGTTTGTTTCTGCCTAGAGAAGGAGTAGGACCTAGGTTTCCTGCTGGGACTCCGGTCTCAGTTTTTTCATTCTTTTCAGAATATTTTCTTTTATTAATCTTTACTCACTTGCTAGCTAGTGTTCAGGGAAGAATTTCCTGGTGATCTACAAGCAACGATGCTGGCTGGGGCTTCGTACTGGATAATCTAGATCCTTATGGTCCCCCCAGTCTGGCCTACGAGCGTGAGCAGGTTATAGTTCTGACCTATCAGGTGCCCCCTGGTCCGGAGGGGGACGAGCCTGTGAGCATCGCCAGGAGGCATCGACCTGGAATGCCCTGAGTCGCAGCATGCCCATCGGCTGGCAGCACCCCCACTTCGGGTGGGAGGCAGTCTGCCTGGAGCGGAGCCTGGTATGGTGAGCAAATGTTCCCCCCTTTGCCCCTGGTGGCCTTGGGGGATGTGGGCCCTCCCCTGGGGATAATGAGATTTCTGCCATCCAAGAGATCCCCCTGGCCTGCCCGGTACCCGATCTGTGTGTCCTTCCCTCTCCCTGTCCTTGCGGGTGTGCTCTGGCGCTATGGGGGGGTGACATGGTACCTTGGGCTTGCTGGTCCCTGTTGTGGTTCCTGAGGCCTTCATGTGTCGGTCCCTAGCCGCATGGTGTGCTGTGGGCGCCGCCATCTTAGACGTGGGCAATGAGATTTTTTCCCCATAGACTTGTATAGGGGAGCCATTTTCCCTGCATATTCCTATTGTTTTCTATGGGCATCTATCTTTGTGTTGCCCTGGTGTTATACTTCGGCGGTGTTTCTCTAGCAAGCGACATCACTTCCTGTGTGGTCATTTCCTGCTGCTGTGCAGAGGTCACTTGCTTCTTTTCTCCATGCTGTGATAGATACAGGAGGAAGTGTGTCTGAGGTGGTAATGAATTGGGTGTCTCTGCAGGCATATCCTTGCACTTTCTGCTGTCAGTTTGTCTTAAAGGGGCTCCCTACAGATCGCTGAGATCGGTGGTAGATACCGCGATCAACGCTGTTAAAGCGACAGTACTCCATTTTTTGCGATTTGCACTATGGAGTCCCAAACTGGAAAAATCACCCTCAGACCCACTCTGTGCAACTCCTGGACAGTCCGGACCACAGTCGCTGGCCACGATTTCAGCTGTCCTGGAAAGCCTGGCGACTAAAGGTGATTTAGTCATGAAAAAGGTTGCTAGCCGAAAAAGGCCGCTACCTTCTCCTTCTATGTAGGTGTCCTCTGATTCAGAGGCTGATGGGGTTGCCCCGGTTGCCCCCCTGCCTGAGGGGTCACTGTCCTTGCAGTCAGAAGGTGAAGAGGACCTGTCTTCTTCAGCTGCAGCATGGGAACGCGCATTAGTGGAAGCCCTGATTATTTCAGTGCGGGATACTTTAAAATTGGTTGATGAGCCCACGCCGGCAGGGACACGGTTGGCTTTTGGCTCCCAAAAGTCTCAGGAATCTGGCAGGGTTTTCCCTTGTCCAGACACCTTTCAGGATATTGTGAATGACCAGTGGCGGCGCGTTAAGCACGTGTTAGTGGTGCCTAAACGCTTTAAACGCCGGTATCCTTTTGCTGAAAAGGTCTCCAACCTTTGGCCGGTGCCACCTAGGGTGGACCACCCAGTTTCCAGATTAAACATATCTCATATTTGGTGCCTGTGGAAGATTCCCCAGTTTTTATGGATCCAGTGGACAGACGGGTGGAATGCCTTTCCCGCCATCTTCATGTACTGGCGGGTTCCATTGTAAAACCAGTTTTTGTGTCTGTGTTGGTTTCATAGACTGTGATGGAATGGATTAGGGGGTTCCGGGAGTCTTTGGGCCCCGAGACTGTTCCTCCGGAATGGCTGGAACTGTTGGACCAGGTGATCCAGGCTCTTGTGTTCCTGTGTGATGCGTCTTTGGATGCATCCCCCTGGTGGCCAGGGTCTCGGACGTGGGCATTGTTTTAAGACGCATGATCTTGTTGAAGAACTGGTCGGATGACCAAGCTTTTAAAAAAGCCTTAGCTGATTTCCCCTTTCTGGGAGACAGGTTGTTTGGTGACTCATTGGATGAGTTGATCAAGGGAATGACTGGCGGGAAGAGTACTCTTCTTCCTCAAGCTCCCAAGGGTAAGACACCCATAAGCGGAGCCCTTCCTTTTCTGCTCACAAACGTTTTTTTCATGCCTCTGGGGCACAAGAAAAAGGTAAGCCGTTCAGAACTTCTGGAGACCAAGGCCGGTCAGTCCATTGCGGCAGTAAAGTCCTCTTCAGTATTAAGGGGCACCCTCCCCCGGCTCAGGGGTGGGGGGACGTCTGCGCTTCTTTCAGGAACGCTGGACTTCCTTCATTCAGTACGATTGGGTTTGCGAACTGGTTTGTTCTGGGTACAAGATCGAACTCTGGTCCCAGCCAGGGGACAGTTTTTTTCAGTCAAATCTTCACCTGTCTCCGGAGCGTTTGAAGGATCTGTGGAAGGCTGTGCGAGATCTCCTGGCTCAAGGAGTGATTGTGCCAGTCCCCCAACAGGTTGCTATTTAAACCTGTTCCTTGTGCCCAGAAAGGAGGGCAAAGTGTGTCCAATCCTGGACCTCAAGGCTCTCAACCGCTTTGTGCAGGTGCAGAAGTTTTGAATGGAGTCCATTTGGGCGGTGGTTGCATCTTTGAATCAGGGGGATTTTATGGCTTCCATCGATCTCAAAGATGCATATCCCCACGTCCCCATATTCGAGGGACATCAGCGATTCCTCCACTTTGTGGTGGCAGAGGATCACTTTCAATTTGTGGTGTTACTCTTTGGTTTCCCCTCGTCCTAGCCCCTGTGCTGGCCTTGTTGGGTAGACGAAGTAGCTCCATTGTGGGGTATCTGGACGATCTCCTGTTGCGAGCAGTTTCTCATTCAGATCTGCTGGACGTCTTCATCACCATTCGGATCCTTCAGGTATTCGGGTGGACGATCAATGTCACCAAATCGGCCCTGACTTTGTCTGTGCAGGTTACCTATCTGGGGCTGATCCCCGACTCTGCTCTGGTTAGGTCTTCCTTCCCTTGGACAAGTTTCAGAAGTTGCAAAGGGAGGTCAGGTTGCTGATGGAGGCCAATTAGTCCTCCTTGCAGGCTTGCATAAGGGCCCTGGGTCTGATGGTCTCGAACTTCGAAGCGGTCCCGTTGGCTCAGTCTCACACGAGACAGCTGCAGAAAGAGATTCTGTCAAAAATAGAACACATATCCTCGGTCTTTGGACCAGAAGATTCGGTTGAGCCATATCACAAAGTCGGCTCTCTCGTGGTGGCTCCGGTCACCTGTACTATGCCAAGGCAAGTCCTTTCTGCTGGTGTTTTGGGCGGTGGTTACCACGGACGCCAGCCGGCCAGGCTGGGGTGGAGTGTTGGGGAAGCTCTGTGCCCAGGGAACTTGGACGACAGAAGGGTCTTCCTTGCCGATCCTTATCCTGGAGCGGAGAGCGATCAAGCTCAGCTTGCTTCACTGGACCAGTCGGCTACACGGCTCTCCGGTTCGGGTCCAGATGGACAATGCCACAGCCGTGGCTTACATCAATCATCAGAGTGCCCTGGTGGCCAAGGAGGTGGCCAAGATTCTGGTTTGGACGGAACACAATGTTCCGGCTCTTTCCGCGGTCCACATCCCCGGTGTGGAGAATTGGCAAGCTGATTACCTGAGTCGTCAGGTGTTGGATCAGGGGGAGTGGTCCCTGCATCCGGAGGTGTTTCATCTCTTGTGTGCCCGGTGGGGGACTCCGGAGGTGGATCTGTTTGCATCTCGCCTCAACAGGAAAGTTCAGAAGTTTGTGGCCAGGTCTCATGATCCTCTGGCCGATGCCACAGACACTCTAGTGGCTCCTTGGAGTCAGTATCGCCTAATATATGCCTTCCCTCCACTAGTTCTCCTGCCGAGGTTACTTCGCAAGGTGGCGATGGAAGGCATTCTGGTTGTTCTTGTGGCAACAGACTGGCCTCGGTGGTCTTGGTACACAGAACTGGTAAAAATGGTTGTGGATTCTCCATGGCGTCTTCCTCTGCTGGAAGATCTTCTATCTCAAGGACTGATCTTCAATCCTGCTTTACGGTCGCTGGCTTCAAGGGCTTGGCTGATGAAAGCAAAGTGTTGTGGGATAGAGGTCTCTCTGCTTCAGTGAATTCTACCCTTTTGAAGGCCAGGAAATCAACCTCTAGGAAGATCTATCATCGTACGTGGAAATTGTACATTTCATGGTGTGCATCGCTGCAGCTGCATCCTCGCTCTTTTTCGATAGCTAGGGTTCTGGCCTTTGCAGAAAGGGGTTGAGAAGCGTTTGGCATTGGGGACTATCAAGGGCCAGGTGTCGGCCTTTGCTATTTACTTCCAACGTCCGTTGGCTACTCATAGTTTGATTCGCACTTTTATTCAGGCGGTGTGTCATCTGTCCCCTCCGAAGAGATCCTCGTTGCCTCCATGGTATCTTAATATGGTTTTGTCTGTTCTTCAAAAGCCTCCTTTTTGAGAATATTAGGGAGATTTCTCTGCTTTCTTTGTCGCAGAAGGTTGCCTTCCTAGTGGCTATCACTGTTGGCCACAGAGTCTCTAAGTTGGCGGTGTTGTCCTGTCGTTCGCCTTATTTGGTGGTCCACAGGGATAAAATGGTCCTCCGTCCTAATCCGCCTTTTCTTCCTGGTGTCAGATTTTCACCTGAATGAAGACATTGTGTTGCCTTCTTTATGTCCAAGCCTAATCATCACAAAGAAGTTGCCTTGTGCTCTCTGGATGTGGTTCGGGTGATAACAGTTTATCTGACGGTTACTGAGTCCTTCAGGAAGTCGGACTCTCTTTTTGTCGTTCTGGGCTGTCCTCGCAAAGGTTTGGCTGTGTCCGCTGCGATAATTTCAAGATGGATCAGGCAGGCAGGGGTTCAGGCTTATTCAATCAAGGGTCAGGTTCCTCCTTTCCCTGTGAAGGTGCATTCTACTAGAGCGCTGAGTGCCTCTTGGGCTTTTCGCCATCAGGCCTCTGTTTTTCAAGTTTGTAAGGCAGCTACTTGGTCGTCTGTAGAAACCTTTACAAAGTTTTACAAGGTGTATTTGTTGCATCTTCGGATGCCCCTTTTGGCCGCAAGGTTTTGCAGGCTGTTGTTTCATAAGAGAATGTTGATTTGTACTTCTCTTCTGGGTCTTTTCTGGATGAGCTCCTGTTGTTTGGTTAACCTCCATGATGCCGGTTGACTAAGTTTAGCATGTTGGAGTTGACGTTACTATCTGGTTGCGTTTTTCCCACCCCTCATACCTACACTGCTTTGGGACATCCCACTCAGCTCATTGAGATGACGCTGCATCTGTCGATGGACAATGGAGAAAATACGATTTTTGTAAGATCTTACCATAAATCTTTTTCTCTGATGTCCGTCGAAAGACTCAGCACCCACCCCTCTGTTTGGGGTTGGCTCTTTTGTCTTCACTGCTTTTAAACTAAACTGATGTGCTGAACAATTCAGCCGGGGTTTATGCCTAGAGGGACAGCCCCCTGGGCATGTGTATTCAAATTTTAACTGCCTGGACTACTCCCACCCTGTTGGGAAATACCAGGGTTATGGCAGCTATCTGCTGCCATAACACCGGTATTTAGCGTCAAAATATCGACGTAAAACTGCGGCGGGCGGTCTGGAAGTGGTTAACATGACAGATTTTAAACCATGATTGAATACATCACAAAAAAAAATCCCTTGTGCCTAAATTATTGTATAAACCATCCCAGCTAATTAGAGAATGAAAAGAAAATGTGCAATCAGATAGCAGCATTCTGAGCACATAAAGGGGAAGGTAACAAGTGCCACATTCCTAATGGACTGAATATGGAGTAGTTGGGAAGGCAATGACTTTAATGGCACAAAAGTGTTAAAAAAATCAATTTTTATTGATAAATTCTTAAAAAGAAAAGGGTTTTTTTTGTGTACAGTAAAATGTAAACATTCAGCCTTAATAAAGGCACAGATAAATCACTATAGCAGTAGAATTGATTATTGTTGGTACAGAATAACAGACTATACAAAACAACTCCTAGTAACAGAGTATATGTAGATACATCACATCAAGAAGATCTGGTGAAGGGTGACAGAAGATGAGACTGCCGTCCATCAAGATCGGTTGATGCTCTGTTCAAGTATTCACATTGTTTATATTCACATTGCGCGACAAGTTTCGCTATAATTAGCTTCGTCTGGAGCTTATAATAAGGTATTCTGTATGAAACTGTAGGAAAAAATGGCGCAGTAGTGCAAGGTAGAGCTAACGAGGAGGGTGACGCGGACCAGAACCGGTTGCGGGTAGACTATGAACCAATATAAGACCTTCTCCACATGGAAGATCGCATCTAAGAGTTACTAGATGCTTAGCTGGCATCAGCCAGCAACAACAGGGTAAGTAAAGGAAGCAATTGCAAGCTAGAGATCCAATTTGGATGATAGGCACGTGCATGTGCTCCTGTGAGGCAAACGAACACCCTCCCGGGATGGGGAACCACCACCATCATTGGTTACATTACCCAGTGGCACCGCCCCTTCTGACTCATTTATTAAATCAAACTAAACTTCATGAACTCCCAACCAGAATATAGAAGAGGACTCTTGGCTTCTATCCCCCCCCACCCCCATCGTTGTGTGCTTCCATAGGAAACCGCTCGCCATGCTATTCAGACACACATCCCAACTTGGCGCCACCCCCCCCCGCTGTTTGCTCATGACCAATGGCTCCCGCTGTTCTCGGCCAAGCCTGTGAGAGCCGGGAGAGGAGCTGCTGCAGACGTGCACAGCGCTGGATGGAGATCATGCTCAGGTGAGCCTGGGGGGATGCGATGGGAGCTACATATAAAAGGTTTTTTTCTTTAATACAGAGAATGCATTAGGGTTAAAAAAAAACTTTTACCTTTACAACCATTTAAAGGATTTAAGTGCATCTGAATTCAAAATTACAAAATATAACAATTTAAATAAATATTGCTTCTGAAATTATGTAGGTACTTATTCTTCTTCTCACCAAAGAAAGTAGATGTGGAGAGACCTGTGTTATGACCACATTGCAATCAGTAAAAAAAATACAGATGTGAAGACTATCCAATGGATTAACATCAAATTAATATTGCAAGTCCCATGAGCCAGTAATTTTTTCAAGTGAACAGGAAAAGAGTTTGTGAAAGCAACAATTGGATGACATGAAAAGGATTTATTTCAATTCTCAAATAACACTCTATAGACCATCATTACTAAAGAATTAACCACTTGCCGCCAAATCACGTACCTGGTACGTCATTTGACTTCAAGTGGTTGTACCGGAGTAATGCCTGCAGCTGCAGGCATCACCCTGGTACCATTTTTTTTTTTAGAGCCAACAGTCAGCTCTTTTGTAATAACAACTGGAGTGGCTAATCAGCCCGTCCCCTCCTGCTGCCTTCCGTGGCTCGCCCAGGCTCTTTCGTCCCACTGGGAAACCCGAGCAACCAGTAGGCACTTCCGCCAGCTGGCCGGAGACCCGAAGAAAGCCGGGATTGGCTTTGGATCGGGTCTTACTGGAGTCTTAAAGGCGCCAATGTTTGAAAATTGAAAGTATTCAAAAACACACATCTTGGCATTTTTAATGCTTTCAAGTGCAAAGGAAGAATTTGGGGTCTTATAGACCCCAGATCCCTCCATAATGAGTACCTGTCAAATGCCTGTCGCTGTCAGATGGATGTTTACATTCTTTGTGACAGCAAAAAAAGTGATTCAAAAAATAAAACAATTAAAGCAACAGTGTATAAATAATATATGAATTTTTATTTAAAAAAAAATAAATAAATTAAAAGTGCCCCTATCCCACCGTGCTAGTGCGCAAAGACAAACGCGTGCATTGGTCCTGAAGACATGCAAACTGTGATCGTCCCATACATGTGAGGTATTACCGCGAATGTCGGATCATGGGCAGTAAATCTAGCACTGGACCTCTTACATACATGTAGCACTGCCCCCTTGAGGACTGCTGGATATTACATATTCGGGCCCCCCTGGGTTACCGTTAGCAATACTGGCATTCACAATTTAACACTTTACTTCTTGGCTTAGTTAATGATCAGTCCATGTAGTTGTTTTTGGAGTTTTATTTTAAATAGGGATTGGAGAAGTTAATAGTGGGATACTCCCAATTAACTATTCACAAGATGGAGGACTTCTAATTCTCGATCCAGCCAGACTGTTGATTCACCCTGCCACTTAGGTGAATTTGGGGTTAAGTCTCTATCCAGATGACTTGATGAACTAAATTCTCTTCAGGATACTCTCCTAGCATCCTCTTTCTCGACCACTGACACCCGTCCTCTGACTAGCCTACTCCAGGGTGCCCCCCCTCAGGTCAGGCCCCTTGACACGATCCCCTGTACTCACGATACTGTTTTTCTAGGGTCTCCAGCATCTCCCCCTCAGTCAGCTTTCCTGGACCTCTGGGTTCAGCTCCGCTCCTCTGGCCCTCAGGACGACCTCCTGATGCCACGCGTCACTGCTACAGAGTAGGAGGCCGCCGCCACCCTCCCTTCGGGACTCTGCTCACCAGCCAAAGACTCCACAGCACATGTGCTCCTGACTTTTATACATTATCCCAGAATGCACCAAGACAGCCAGTCTTTGCCAATCACCAGGACTGTATCAAAACCTAGGTACCCATTGGTCAGGTTTCCTCCCACTGTCCCTCATGCCTCCCTATTGGACCAGTGTGAAACACTCTCTAGACCCAATGAATCACACACTGAGCACACTGAGCAGACCTAACTCACAGATCCTGCTCTCTGGTAGACAGAAAGTAATATAGATTTGCCTGCTGCTCCTCTGATAGGCAGACAGAGCCAAAAACTATACTCTCTCACTAGCAGCTACCTAGGAGGGTGCTGCATACATCTAAAGTGGTAGTCTGTAAAGGCTTTTAAAGCGTTGTCTATGGATAGTAAAGTTTATGTAGTTTGATGTTGTTGCCCAATTTTAAAGCGTGACATGTTTGGTCTATTTACTCGGCGTGACATCATGTTTTATATTTTTTCAGAATATATATGTAGGAAGTTGATAAAATAACAGAAATGCCAAACAAAAATGCTAAATGCATGGTAAAGTCAGGAGACTAATAACCAGTAGGGCTACTGTATATTTTATATACAATTAAAAAATCACTATTCACCACCACTGATTCCAGAAATGCTTGAGAGACTCCACTCCGCCAAGCTCTTTAGCAAGTTAAATTTACGGGGACATACAACCTTGTCCGCATTCATCCCGAAGACAAATGGAAAACTGCTTTCAGATCCAGATATGGACATTTTGAGTCTTTGGTCATGCCCTTTGGACTTTGCAATGCTCCCCCAATTTTTCAACATTTCATCAATGATGTTTTTTGAGATTTGCTGGGCCAGTTTGTAATAGCATATTTGGATGATATTCTCACTTTTTCTGATAATTTGGAGGAACACATGCATGTCTGTACTGTCTTAGAGACTAATGCAGAAGCAGCTTTACATCAAACTAGAGAAATGCGAGTTTGAACAAATTTACATCCAGTTTTTGGGATACATCATTTCTCCTGAAGGAGTGAGCATGGATCCTAATAAGATCAAAGCAGTGGTGGATTGGCCTGTCCTTAGAAATGTTAAGGAAATACAACGATTTGTTGGATTTTCCAACTTTTACAGAAGAGTTTAAAGGAATTTCTAACAGTGAAGGGGGTACCCTCTGCTGAACAAACTGCAAATGTAATGGTTTGAGAAGTTTTTAAACTGCATTGAATTCCTGATGATGTGGTGTCTGGACAGAGGAGTACAGCTTACCTCAAAATTTTGGAGAAGTTTTTGCTCAGCTTTGTGTTTGACAATTATTCTGTCCTCTGCTTTTCCTCCTCAGTTTAATGGTCAGACAGAGAGGACCAACCAAACTTTGGAGCAATACCTTTGATGTTATCTTCAGGATGATTGGGTGGACTATCTTCATACGGCAGAGTTTGCTTATAATATGTCTAAACATAGCTCCACTTCCCAAAGCCCCCCTTTTTTTTAACACCATGTATCATCCAGTTTTTATTCCTGATCTCAACTCCAATTACTGCTGTTACCAACAGATTAATCACACTACAAGAGATTCAGGAGAAACTGATTGATACACTGAAGGAGGCTCAGGAATATTACAAGAAGGCCACTGACAGACATCGGAGATCAATTCCTACCTTGAATTTTGTTTGTCTTGAACCTTAAACTCTTTGCTCCTGGCATGAACTTCCTGATTCAAGCCATGTCTCTGAACTTACTGTTTGCCAAATTTTTGTGCTCTCTTCAGACAAAATCTTGCTTTTGTCTCTCCTGCTGTCATCCGTATCTTCGCTACCATTCCTTACTGACCTTTGGCTTATTCCTCAACTATGCTTATGCTTAATCCCAACCTGCAACTATTCATTTCCAACCTTTGGCTTGTTCCTTGACTATGCTTCTGCTTGATCCCTACCTGCTTAATCTGCTACTGGACCCGGCTTGCTCACCTCCTGGTGGGACAATCTGAGGACCACTACCTGGTACTAACATGCAGCAAAGCCCATCTCCACCAACAGGTGCTCTGGTGAATACCATTTAGTACTTAGATCCTGCACTTCAGGTGAACCCGTGTCATCAGACAGGGTGACCTGCGTGTATATCTGCCACGCTTGTCGGTGGGTGCTGCTCCACTGCTATAGCTACTTGTCTCCGAACCATTAATCCAGACTGACACACTTTAGATACACTTTAAAATTAACCTTTACTTTACCCTTTTATGGCCCTCACAGACATTTTGACTTTAGTCAGGCAGGCAACCAAATGGTGGGCAATGAAATTGAGGGTAAGTATAGTCAGTGGAAAATAAGTAAACCTGTTACAGTGCCCAGACTGAGTACAGTACAGGTTTTAAATGGATTTCAATCATTCTGTTACTCTTCGTTTCTAATACTCATCCCAGCAAATCTTTTAGCATAATAAAATGTTAATGTTTGAGCATAAATCTATTTAGAATTCCTTTTTTATGCAAACTCATCTCAACTCCCCCTTTAAGATGACAACAACGGCCCTTTTGCATGGGCTTTCCTATCAGGTCCATCTGTCAGTTTTTCAGCTGGACCTGATTGGAAGCTCCATGCAGCACTATGGACAGGCAGATGAAAACTTGTGTCCGTTTACACACAACCTCAGAGTACCTCAGAATCCATCCAGGTCCAGAAAATTAAAAAAAAAAATTGAAAAGGACTACATCCTTTTTCCGGACATAAAAATGAGGGATTGGAGGTAGCTTGATGTAAACAAACAGCAGTGCATTTACATACAGCCATCCATAGAACTATCACGGGTCTGCCTATGGCCACCGGGCACAAACTGAATGAATATGGATGATACAAAACCGACATCCCTCTCATTTGGATACGATTCAGCAGTTGATCTAAGGGCACAGCTCCATGTTAAAGAGCAACAAGGTTGATATATGTCTGCCTCTGACAGGTAATTCACTAAAATCAGCAGTAAAAACTTTTAAAGCCATGTCATGCCAGCCATTTTGTACTAGAGATCCTTTTCAGCTTTTGTTTGCCTGATTATTTTCCAGGGTAACTAGCAACATTTTTTCTATGCAGCTAAAATTTGCTGGTGTGCCATGATCTTCAGCAGCTACATTAGATAACATTAGTAAAAGCTGCTGAAGCTGACAGTTCTGTAGCTAGCTCCAGACACTGCAAACGGTCAATCACTCAGTGACTAAAGAACAAATCGCTGGAATTGCTGCAAGACAGACCTTTCATTAACTAGAATTCAGTTTTTCCTAGCAACTGAAATGCTAAAGCTAACAAATTTGTAGCTGCTACATGGCTACAAAATCACCAGTGTACTATACTTTTTAGTTTCAAATATTGTCTCACAATCAAGTTGTTATATTTAAGGCTTTTTATAAAAAATATTATCCTCAAACTTTCCCAAAAAAACTACTCCTGCTGGTACCAAACCCAACAAAAAAGGGAAATAAAGAGTAATGTACTAAATTCAGCAAAGTCTAGCACGCCAGCCCTCATTGTTACCAGACAGTTTTTATAAAACAGCAGTTAGAGATTATTAAACTGGTTTGCACAAAAACAAGGTGTGACCATTATTTAACCACTTAAGCCCCGGAAGATTTTACCCCCTTCCTGACCAGGGGGTATTTTACGACTCGGCACTGCGTGACTTTAACTGACAATTGCGCGGTCATGCAATGTGGTACCCAAACGAAATTTACGTCCTTTTTTTCCCACAAACAGAGCTTTCTTTTGGTGGTATTTGATCACCTCTGCGCTTTTTATTTTTTGCGATATTAATAAAAAAAGAGCGAAAATTTCAACTTTGTCTTTTAAAAAATATCCAATATACTCAATTTATGTATTTTTTTTTGGCCAAAATATATTTAACTACATGTCTTTGACAAAAAAAAATTCAATGAGCGTATTTTTATTGGTTTGCGCAAAAGTTAGAGCGTCTACAAACTATGGTGTAAATACTGAAATTTACGCAGCTTTAATTTCTGACTGCCTATCTCATTTCATGAAGTGCTAAAATGGCGGGGCAGTACAAAACCCCCCCAAACTACCACTTTTTGGAAAGTAGACATCCTAAGGAATGTTCTGAGAGGCATGTTGAGCTCATTGAATATTTCATTTTTTTGTCACAGGTGTTTGAAAAATGACTAAAAATTTTTTTTTTTTTTTTTTTTACACAAAGTCGTCATTGAAATGATATATTGCTCACACATGCCATGGGTATATGTGTAATTACACCCCAAAATATATTCTGCTGCTTCTCCTGAGTACAGGGATACCACATATGTGGGACTTTTTGGGAGTCTAGCTGTGTACGGGTCCCCAAAATCAAATCACCACCATCAGAATTTCAAAGGGCGTACATTTTTCATTGCATTTTCTCACTACCTCTAACGGTTTAGGAGGCCCTGAAATGTCAAGATACCACAAACCCCCCCCAAATGACCCCATTTTGGAAAGTAGACACCCCAAGCTGTTTGCTGAGAGGCATGGTGAGTCCATGGAATATTTTATATTTTACCACAAGTTTTGGGAAAATTACTATTTTTTTTTTTTATTTATTTTTTTTACACAACGTTGTCACTAAAAGATAAAATTCTCACACATGACATGGGTATAAGTGGAATGACACCCCAAAATACATTCTGCCACTTCTCCTGAGTATGGGGATGCCCCATGTGTGAGACTTTTTGGGAGCCTAGCTGTGTACAGGACCGCGAAAACCAATCAACACTCTCAGGTTTTCTAATGGCGTAAATTGTGCATGTCACCTCTGCACTACCTGTCACAGTTTCGGAGGCCCTAAAATTCCAAGATAGCACAAACCCCCCCCAAATGACCCCATTTTGGAAAGTAGACACCCCAAGCTATTTGCTGAGAGGCATGGTGAGTCCATGGAATATTTTATATTTTGCCACAAGTTCCGGGAAATATATATATATATATATATATTTTTTTTTTTTTCACAAAGTTGTCAGTAAATGAAATATTGCTCACACATGCCATGGGTATATGTGAAATGACACCCCAAAATACATTCTGCTGCTTCTCCTGAGTACAGGGATACCCCATGTGTGAGACTTTTTTGCAGTCTAGCCGAGTACAGGTCCCCGAAAACCAGTCCCCGCTTTCAGGCTTTCCAAGGGCGTAAATTGTTGATTTCACTCCTGACTACCTATCACAGTTTCGGAGGCCCTAAAATTCCAAGATAGCACAAAACCCCCCCAAATGACCCCATTTTGGAAAGTAGACACCCCAAGCTATTTGCTGAGAGGCATGGTGAGTCCATGGAATATTTTATATTTTGCCACAAGTTCCGGGAAATATATATATATATATATATTTTTTTTTTTTTTTTTTACACAAAGTTGTCAGTAAATGATATATTGCTCACACATGCCATGGGTATATGTGAACTGACACCCCAAAATACATTCTGCTGCTTCTCCTGAGTACAGGGATACCCCATGTGTGAGACTTTTTTGCAGTCTACCCGAATACAGGACCCCGAAAACCAATCATCGCCTTCAGGCTTTCCAAGGGCGTAAATTGTTGATTTCACTCCTGACTACCTATCACAGTTTTGGAGGCCATGAAATGCCAAGACAGCACAACCCCCCCCCCCCCCCAATGACCCCTTTTCGGAAAGTAGACACCCTGAGCTATTTGCAGAGAGGCATGTTGAGTGTTTTGCAGATCTCACTTTTTGTCACACAGTTTTGGAAATTGAAAAAAGAGGGAAAAAAATGCATTTTCCTGTTTTTTCTTCATTTTCCAAAAAAAATGAGAGCTGCAAAATACTCACCATGCCTCTTAGCAAATAGATTGGAGTGTCTACTTTGCAAAATGGGGTCATTTGGGGGGGTTTTGTGCCATCTTGGCTTTTTATGGACTTCAAAAGTGTGATAGGTAGTAAGGAGTGAGATCAACAATTTACGCCCTTAGAAAGCCAAAAGGTGCGCATTGGTTTTCCGGGTCCTGTACGCGGCTAGACTGGCAAAAAGTCTCGCACATGGGGTATCATTGTACTCAGGAGAAGCAGCAGAATGTATTTTGGGGTGTCATTTCACATATACCCATGGCCTGTGTGAGCAATATATCATTTACTGACAACTTTGTGTAAAAAAATTTAAAAAAATAAAAAAAATGTTTTTCCCCGAAACTTTTGGCAAAATATAAACTATTCCATGGACTCACCATGCTTCTCAGCCAGTAGCTTGGAGTGTCTACTTTGCAAAATGGGGTCATTTGGGGGGGGGTTTGTGCTATCTTGAAATTTCAGGGCCTCTGAAACCGTGACAGGTAGTCAGGGATAAAATCAGCAATTTACGCCATTAGAAAACCTGAAGATGTGGACTGGTTGTCGGGGTTGCGTACACAGCTAGGCTCCCAAAAAGTCTCACACATGTGGTATCCCTGTACTCAGGAGAAGCAAAAGAATGTATTTTGGGGTGTCATTTCACATATTCCCATGGCATGCAGGAGCAATATATCATTTAGTGACAACTTTCTGTAAAAAAACAAAAAATAAAAAAATAATAATAATTTTCCCGAAACTTGTGGCAAAATATAAAATACTCCATAGACTCACCATGCCTCTCAGAAAAAAGCTTTGGGTGTCTACTTTTCAAAAAGGGGTCATTTGGGGGGTGTTTGAACAGTCCCAGCATTTTATGCTCAATCTTAGCCACACATCACCCACTCTTCTAACCACTTGAAAACCAAGCCTTTTCTGTGCCTTTTTGTTTACATGAAAAAATATTTTTTTTTTACTAGAAAATTACTTTGAACCCCCAAACATTATATATTTTTTTAAAGCAGAGGCCCTATAGAATAAAATGGTGGATGTTGCAAATTTTTTTGTCACACGGTATTTGCGCACTGATTTTCCAAACGCAATTTTTGCGAAAAAAATACATTTTTTTTAAATTTATTGCACAAATACACTATATAATTTCAATTTTTTTGATAAAATTTAAAAGATGATCTTATGCCGAGTTCATAGACACCTAACATGACATGCTTTAAAAATTGCGCATGCCTGCGCAGCGGCAAAAACATACGTACATTTTTAAAAACCTTTAAAAGTCTCTACAGGTTACCACTTTAGACTTACAGAGGAGGTCTACTGCAAGAATTACTGCACTCGATCTGGCGATCGCGGCGATACCTCACATGCATGCTGCAATTGCGGTTTACATATGACACTAGACCACCGCTTGCGTGCGCCATTGCGCGCAAGCACCGGGGGAAAGGGGGGGGCTCAATTTTTTTTTTTTTTTTTCTTTTTTCTTTTGCTTTTTTATGTTATTTTGACACCTTTCCTTTAATTTTTTTTTTTTAAATCATTTTTATTGTTATCATAGTGAATTTAAATATCCCCTATGATAGCAATCTGTGGTGACAGGTACTCTTTTTTAAAAAAATTGGGGTCTTTTAGACTCTAGATCTCTCCTCTGACCTTAACGCATCTGACCACACCAAAATTGGTGTGATAAAATACTTTCCCAATTTCCCAATGGCCCTGTTTATTTCTGGCGAAACAGAAGTCATAAAATGCTCGTAGCCTCCGGCATCTTAGGCCATAGAGATGATTGGAGCCATTCTCATCTCCAATTAGCTCTATGGTTAGATAACTGAACCACCGGCTGCACTCTCGGGTTAACCGGTGGGACAGGAGAGCCCGAGAAAAACCACGGAAGGCTGCGGAAGGCGGCGGTGGGGGGGGGGGAGGCCCCTCCCACTGCATGTAAAAGCAGTCTAGCGGCCAATTACCTGCTAGGATTGCTTTTACATGTAAGCCGACCGCTGGCTGTAAAAAACGATACCAAGATGATGCCTAAATCTGCAGGCATCATCCTGGTATAACCACTCAACGTCCAGCAATGCACCAGTACATTGCTGGTCCTTGTTTGGCATATAGGTTTTTTTTTTTTTCATGCAGCCTGTGGGCTGAACGAAAAAAAAGAGAACCTATCAGAAATCAGCACAGGAATAATGCGTAGTATTACTCATCATTAACCGCCCAAACAACCACCCACTGAATTTAATGATGGGTATACACGGCACTATCCACGTATACCAAAATAGGATTTTAACTGCAGTGCTGAAATCAGAAAATCACCACAGCTGCTATCAGCAAAGGTATCCATATATGCTGAGCGCAAACACTGTTTGTGTCAGAATATATAAAATCAATGCGTGGTAGCCGACAAGTACCTGCAAGAGAAACAGGTCACAAAAGAATGAAAAAACAAAGTACATTAAAAAAAGTACATTAGGAAGAGTAGAAGGACATATAAAATGACTGACAACAACAGTTTTTGGATTCTCATCATTAACCGCCCAAACAACCACCCACTGAATTTAATGATGGGTATACACGGCGCTATCCACGTATACCAAAATAGGATTTTAACTGCAGTGCTGAAATCAGAAAATCACCACAGCTGCTATCAGCAAAGGTATCCATATATGCTGAGCGCAAACACTGTTTGTGTCAGAATATATAAAATCAATGCGTGGTAGCGGACGAGTACCTGCAAGAGAAACAGGTCACAAAAGAATGAAAAAAACAAACAAAGGACAATAAAAAAAAAGTACAGTAGGAAGAGTAGAAGGACATATAAAATTACTGACACAACAACAGTTTTTGGATCCTTTTATTTTTCTTTCTAACTGTTTCTTGATTTGGGAGGGACTGCGATCTTCTGCGATCTTCTCTTCCAGCTTGGGTCTCTCAAAATGTCGATGGACATCCAACATCCTTCGAGACCCTGTGTTTGTGTGCCCTACACTGTGTCGTGCTGTACCCTACGCTAATACTCCACTAGTGTATGGTAGCGCTCGAAACATTCCCCGATGCAGAGACCAGGTTGATCAGGACATTTGGGACAATAATAGCGGGTGTCACGCCTAAATCCGCGCCTGCTACAGACACGACATCTTCTTTGGGGCCATCTTTGGGTAGGGGTACTCGGGAGGACATGTGAAAAATGCCTCTCATGCAGCCGGCTCACTGCATCTGGAAGGGGAAGTTGGGCAGGCATGCCTCCTGGGTACAGGTAGGCAAGGATGATCTCTTCCTGGAATTCCCGGAAAGATCCAGTTCGTCCTGACGCCCTGTATAGGACAAAGGCGTTCAGCATCGCCAATTGAAATAAATAAACAGACACTTTTTTGTACCAGCGTCTGGCTTTACGGGCAACTAAATACGGCGCCAAAAGCTGGTCGTTAAGGTCCACCCCTCCCATATTAAGGTTATATTCGTGGACACAGAGGGGTTTCTCCATAACGCCAGTTGCCGTAGGGATTTGGACTGTCGTGTCTGGGTGAAGGGAGGACAGAACATAAACATCCCGTGTATCCTTCCACTTCACCGCAAGCAATTTGTCCGTTTTCAAGCAGGCTCTCGCCCCCCGACTAAGATGGGAATCTACAAGCCGTTGGGGGAAGCCCCGGCGATTAGGTCGCACGGTGCCACATGCGCCAATTTGTAATTCGAGCAGGTGACTAAATAGTGGCACGCTTGTGTAAAAGTTGTCCACGTACAAATGGTACCCCTTTCCGGATAAGGGTGACACCAAGTCCCAAACAATCTTACCGCTGCTCCCTATGTAGTCTGGGCAGTTGGGGGGCTCCACACAGCTATCTTTTCCCTCATAGACCCGGAAACTAACTGTATAGCCTGTGGCCCTGTCACAGAGCTTGTACAGTTTGACCCCGTACTTGGCACGCTTGCTGGGGAGGTACTGTTTCATAGCAAGGCGGCCAGTAAATTTAATCAGGGACTCGTCAACGCAGACAACTTGTTCAGGGGTAAACAAGGCTGCAAACCGCTGATTGAAGTGGTCTATGAGGGGCCGAATTTTGTGGAGCCGATCGTATGCAGGGTCTCCCCGAGGACGACAGATTTCATTGTCGCTGAAATGCATAAATCGCAGAATTTGCTCATATCTCGCCCTGGACATGGAGGCAGAGTACATGCGCATATGGTGAAGGGGGCTAGTGGACCAATATAGCCGCACTTCACTCTGTTTAGTTATGCCCATGTTGAGGGAAAGGCCCAGAAAGATCTTAAATTCGGAAACCGTTATAGGATTCCAGCCGAATCGTCTGGCAAGGTGCGAATTTGGGTTGGCGGCGATAAATTGTTGAGCATATAAATTTGATTGATCCACAATAGATCTGAAAAGATCTTCCGTGAAGAACAGCTCAAAAAAGTTCAGGGGCGTAAAACCAGCTGTCTCCACGTGGATTCCAGGTTGGGCGGTGAATGGGGGAAGTACTGGCGCTGTAGAATCAGTGGGTTGCCAATTAGGAAATGCCAGCGCATCAGGGAGGGCACTATGGGCTCTACGGGCCTGTCTTCGAATACGCGGTGGCTGCGGGCCACTACTCGTGCTAGCCACCGCACCAGCTTCAACTGCACTTAGGGGACTCGCCACGTCACCAGGTCTTACTGCAGTGCTGGTTGTACTAGGTCCAGGGTGTACTAGGCCGCTGGCGCTTGCCAGGTCGCCAGAAAAATGAGCGGCACTAGTAACCACACTCTGCTCCATACGAGCACCCTGCGATTCCTGCATCTCAACAACTTCAGAATGGGGTCGGGTACGCCTGGGTCTAACAGGGACCCATCTGTCGTCGGAGCTATCTGTCAGGG
Source organism: Pelophylax lessonae (assembly GCF_965119305.1). Lineage (NCBI taxonomy): Eukaryota > Metazoa > Chordata > Amphibia > Anura > Ranidae > Pelophylax > Pelophylax lessonae. The sequence continues at coordinate 405,539,781 of NC_138768.1, read as the reverse complement.
AGCCGCTGCCGTCATCTGGTTCGTATACTGACCCTGATTCTGCCGGTGAGGCTTCCCCATCGCTCTCACCTGACATGGTCATTATACTGTAAATAGCTTCATCACTGTACGAACGTTTAGACATTTTGGTAACTAAATTTACCCGTACAGTGATGCGACTCACAGGTAATAAAAGCACCTGGTTGTCGAAGACTATTTCAAGCGCTACCAAAAAAAACTGCTAATGCTAGCAGGGATCAGGCCTGACTCTGCTAACACAGCGGTTTTGTGTCTTGTGTTTTTTTGCAAGTGACAGTAATCTATTGATTACTACACTTGCCTGGGTGAAAGGGTTAAACGCAGGTGCTGGCAGGAATCAGTACTGATCGTGCAAACACCGCGTTTTGGGAACCCTAAACTATGGGGGCGCTAGTATAGCTCTGATCAGATCAGATATTGATCTGTTCAAACACTATACTAGAAATGGAAGTGTAGGTGCGTGCGTGCGTGTGTGGCAATCAAAGGGTTATTTCTAAACTATGCGCCGGGGATCTGGGGGGGTGGCGGGGACCCTAAACCTCCTTTGGGAAAGAAACTAGCTAGCTAGAGCAACCTCAAGTCACAATGACACTAATACAAAATACAGTAAAAACAGTATATTATGTGTGTATTAGTGCTAATGTGACAGAGGGTGTAGGGGTTAACGGGATGTGATCAGGGGGGATCAGGGGTTTAAATCTTTATTGGAAGGGGCTGGCGGGTATCCTACGGATAAAAGAAACGGTGGCAAGCGCTAAACCTGGTCACAAGTCACACTTATACGGGTATATAGAAAATGCTATATACTGTATACAGTGTGTTGTGGCAGGGGGGTGTAGGGGTGATCAGGGGGGGATCAGGGGATTAAATCTTTATTGGGCAGGTGGGGGGGACCCTAAACCTCCTTGGGACACAAACTTAGTCGCCTGCGCTAATTCTGATCACAATCACACTAATACAAAAATACAAAAACACAGTATATTACGTTTGTATTAGTGCTGATGTGACAGAGGGTGTAGGGGTTAACTAGCGGTGATCAGGGGGGGATCAGGTGGGATCAGGGGCTTAAATCTTTATTAGGGGGGGGGGTGGCGGGTAATTCAAGTGGAAAAAGGGGGGTCGCAAGCGCTAGACCTGACCACAAATGACACTTATACGGGTATATAGCAAAATGCTATATACTGTATAAGGTGTGTGTTATGGCAGGGGGTGTAGGGGTGATCAGGGGGGGGTCAGGGGCTTAAATCTTTATTGGGCGGGTGGCGGGGACCCTAAAACTTCTTGGGACAGAAACTTAGTCGCCTGCGCTAATTCTGATCACAATGACACTAATACAAAAATACAAAAATACTGTATATTGCGTTTGTATTAGTGCTGATGTGACAGAGGGTGTAGGGGTTAACGGCGGTGATCAGGGGGGGTTCAGGGGGGATCAGTGGGTTAAATCTTTATTAGGGGGGGGTAATTTGAGTGGAAAAGGGGGGGTCGCAAGTGCTACACCTGTTCACAAATCACACTTATACAGGTATATAGGTAACTGCTATATGCTGTATATAGTGTGTGTTGTGTCAGGTGCTGTAGGGGTTAATTGGGGGGGCGATCGGGGGTGAAATGTGCCTATCTAACTGTGTGTGGGTGTGCTTGGTGCAATACTCACAGTAAGATGTGCTCTCCTCTCACGCTGGATCCAAAAAGACCGTTGGGAGGGGAGGGCACATCTCCTCTAAGCCTGTGTTTACATTTCACAGGCTTAGAGTGACATTTGATTGGGTAGGACCGATCAACAGGTCCAGACCAAAAATGATTGGCCTGGACCTGATGACTGATCGGTTCTGAACCCAATCGAGTCATCGGCGGCAGCGGCGGGGCGCGGGAGCGCGCACAGGGCCGGCAAAAAGTGCTGACGTAGGCCTACGTCAGTTTGCCTGGCCGGGGCTGAGCGCCGACGTAGATCGTCGTGCGCCGGTCGGGAAGTGGTTAATAGTATAGGAGACTCCAAGGTTTTAGAAAGTGAAATGAATATACAGGCTGTGAGCCACCGGAACTCAATCATAATATTCATTTTGGGCCAACCACAATCACCTGACCGTCCAACACAAGCCAGGCGTTCAATTATCAACAGGTGTGAATGAATGCTTGGGAGACTTATTCTTATTTAAGGGGCATCTGCCAAATGAATTTGAGTCAATGCACATACCAAGACACCAGTATCTGCCATGCACTCACTTTTTTGTCTGATTGGAAGCCTCTGTGCTTATTTGGTGCCATCACAAAATTTACATTCAGGATCATATACCATTGGCATGCTAATGTGTGACTATTTGACAAAATATGTGTGTTGTGTAATGCAGGCGTCATATGTGACTCTTGAGTGCTGTGATATGATCGACATGCTGAACATATCAGCATTTATAAAAAAAACAGCTATATAAACCTGTTGTTCCACCAATTATTCAGTTGAAAAATTCTGTATTATGTTATGAATATCTGCTGGGGCTTGTTCCATCAGTTAACTTGCCAGTCACTCACACAGTATATTGAGAACACTCTTGCTCGGAGCATAGGATTCAAATATACAGAGTTATCTAGGTGTTTTTTTATTACTTCCGGACCCCCCTATTCCTGATTTACTGATATAGGGCAGCCCTCCCGTGCATAATTACATATATATTGTAATGTTTGGGGGATTGTGGCTCCACAGGACCGAGTGCAAAAACCGTTAAAGTTTAAACAAAAAGGCTTTTATTCAGCAGGTCAAACAAAATAAGGCTTCCAGCAGCACACAAGCACAAAAATACAAAATAAAGTCTGCTTATCTTCAGCACAAAGTAAAAGCAAAAACACATACAGTTTGTAGGTGGATCTTCGCCCCCAAGGTTTAACAGTCCTTGTTAAATCCTACTTTTGCAGCCTCCAGCAGACTCACAGCTCTCCAAGACAGGTGTATTCACCAACTCATCCTCACCACCATACCCATCACTACTTCCTGTCTTTTAAGAGCCACTTCTTGGAAGTTCTTAACCCTGTGTGTGTTGGAATCCTTGTAGTCAGAGGTGGAGACCCTTTCCCACCCGAATATCACTTCAGGGTCTCCAAAATCCCGGGTCCCAAATATCTCTCTATTAAACACAGAGAGAACCTGAAAGTCAGTCCTGATTCAGGCTATTCCTGGGAATTCCTCACCCATTCTGAGTGACCCCCTGAATACTGCCACACTTCCCTTAAAGTGACCATAACCCAAATATTGGTGCTATAAAGCACCTGTCTAGGACCTAACCTTGGCGTGCTATACATATCCCCCCCCCCTCTGCCTCAATGTGGAGGCGTTGGAGGCACCATTTGACACCATACAATGGACTCGGGAGAGGGCATTGGCATTCTGATGTTGTCTCCCGGGTCTGTGCTCTACCACAGAATTGAACTCCTGGAGAGAAAGGAACGATCTTGTCACCCTGGCATTGGTGTGCTTGTTCTGTCTCATCTAGGTTAGGGAAGCATGGTCTGACACCAGGCAAAACCCCCTACCCACAAGAAAATACCGTAGAGAGTCCAAAGCCCACTTCATGGCAAGACACTCCCGCTCCACCACAGCGTAGTTTCTCTCCGCTGTCGTCAGCTTCATACTCAGGAAAACTATAGGGTGCTCTTCCCCATTGATCTCTTGAGACAGGACTGCCCCCAACTCTTCACTTGAAGCATCTGTCTGCACTATAAAATCTTAAGCAAAATCTGGATCTACGTGCACCGGATGTTAGCACAATGCCGTCTTAAGCTTCTGAAAAGCTTCTTCGGCATCGGCATTCCACTTTATCATCACTGACTTTCTGCCTTTGGTCAAGTCAGTCAACGGTGCAGCTACAGTGGCAAAGTTGGGGACAAACCTCCGGTAGTAGCCAACTATGCCCAAAAATGCTCTGACCTGTTTTTTGGTTAGGGGATGGGGCCAGTCCTGTATGGCTTCTACCTTACTCCTTTGAGGCTTCACCAGCCCTCTACCCACAATGTACCCTAGGTACGTGGCTTCCTCCATCCCCATTGCACACTTCTGGATTGATGGTGAACCCTGCTCTTCTCAAGGAAGTCTACGATTGCCTGAACTCGGGGGAAGATGAGACTTCCAATCAGTGCTGACTATGTCATCTAGATAGACGGAAGCAAATCGTAGATATGGACGCAAAGTTTTATCCATGGCCCGTTGGAATGTAGCGGGGGCAGAGTGTAGACCAAATGGCATCCTCTTGTATTGAAAGTAGCCTTCTGGAGTGGAAGAGGCTGTTTACTCTCTGGTTAGGGAAATTTGCCAGTACCCTTTTGTAAGGTCCAGCGTGGTGATATACCTGGCTGGACCCAACCTCTCAATTAGCTCGTCTACCCGGGCCATGGGATATGCATCGAACTTGGAGACTTCATTAAGCAAGGTCCCCTAACTGGACACCTACCACGGAAGATACCTGTTCTCTGTCTTTCCAGGGTTTTAACAAATTTATATGATAGATCTGGTATGGTTTTCTTTTCCCGGGCTTGTGTACCTTGTAGTTCACCTCCCTTACTTTTTCTACTACCTCAAACGGACCCTGCCACTTGGCCAAGAACTTGCTCTCCACCGTGGGTATTAGAACAGCCACCTGGTCCCCTATTTGAAACTGTCTGACTTTAGCCGACCGGTTGTACACCCTTTTTTGGGCATCCTGAGCCTTCTGCAGATGCTCCCTCACTAATGGCATCACCTTAGCCACCCTCTCCCTCATTTGGGAGATATGCTCTACCATGGTTTTGTGCGGTGAGGACTCACTTTACCATGTTTCCTTTACCAGATCGAGCAACCCCCGGGGCCTTCGCCCATACACTAGCTCAAACGGTGAGAAGCCCGTGGATGCTTGTGGAACCTCCCGGATGGCAAACAACAGCGCAGGGAGTAACATATGCCAATCCCTCCCATTTTTATGGACCACTCTTTTTAACATGGACTTAAGAGTTTTATTAAACCTCTCAACTAGGCCATCGGTCTGTGGGTGATAGACGGATGTCCACAACTGCTTAATCTGAAATAGTTTGCACAAGTCCACCATCACCTTTGACATGAAAGGAGTGCCCTGGTCCGTATCTCTTTAAGGAACCCAGTTCGTGAAACCATCTGAAACAATTCCTGGGAAATGGCCTTAAAGGGACTGCTTCTGGATAACTAGTTGCATAATCTAGGATGACTAATATATATTGGTGCCCCCTTGCTGACTTCACCAGGGGTCCTACGAGATCCATAGCAATCCGTTCAAATGGTACCTAAATGATTGGTAGGGTTATCAGGGGATTTCTGTAGTGGGACACTGGGGCAGTTAACTGGCATGTAGGACAAGATGCACAATACCTTCTAACCTCAGCCTTCACCACTGGCCAGAAAAACCTGTCGGTTATCCTGGCCTCTGTTTTTTTCAACCCCAGGTGTCCTCCCAGTGCATCGTTGTGGGCTAGATTGAGGAGTATCCGCCTATATGGCTGGGGAACCAGCAACTGCTCTACAGTTTTCCCTCGGCTTTCAGCCACTCGATAAACCAAGTCTCCCTTCAATGCAAAATGAGGAAACCTCTGGTCTGCACCTGGCAGTTGTGGAACCCCATCAATAACAGAAACTTGCTCTTGAGCATTGACCAAGGTAGGATCCTGTAATTGGGCAGTGCCGAACGCACCCCTGGATACATCCAGGTCTGGGTGCACTGGCCTTGAGGATGTTTCCCCTTCAACCTCCTCAACCGGGAACTGCAATGGGGAGAGTTCCTTGTCATCCTTCCCCAACATAACCTGTAATGGGGAGAATCTCCCCCCCTCAGAGGTCAACTTGGCTTTGAGACCCGGAGAATTATCACCATTCTCTGTGATGTCACTATCAAGGACAGGCATCTCCATGTTAGGGGGGGTGTGTTGTGGGGAATTAGAGGCCTGGACCCCTTAGACTCTGTCCCTTCGAGGCCCCGTGTCCTCAGTCCTCTTAGCTGCCCAGGCAGCTTACATTGTACCTGGTTCCACAGTTCAAAAAACAGTGGACAGTCCCGCCCCACTATGATGTCATGTATCAGGTTTCTTACCACCCCAACTTCTTGTGTCACTGAGGTACTGCCATAGGCAACAGTCCCGGCACCAAGGGGTACTCCCTGGTGTCCTCATGGATACAGATTATCTGTAAAGTTTTACTTACTGGCCCGAGTCTTCCGATCACCCTGGCATGTACCAGTCCATTAGAGCCTTGGCAGAAAGGTGGTTCACCCACACTTCGCACTCAAACTGTCTTGCAGCCAGATCAAGATGAGTGACACATGCTCTTTGCTTCTCCGACCAGTCCCGCAATCCATTAACTCTTCCTGAAGTGGGCAGTGGGCCTGGGTATGACCCCAGGACTAACATCGCCAACACTGTATGGCCCCCATCCTTGGGACAGGAACCGAGTTTTGTGGTTCTGTGGAAGCTGATGCATGTTTGTGGGTTCCAACATCTGGCAGGGCTTCTCTCCTAGGTGCTGTGGCTGGCCTGGTTGCCCTTGGTGTGGGTTCCCGAAGCTTGGCAGGTCCTCCACTACGGTGTACCTTTTGACCAACTCTACCAACTGGTCAGCAGTTGCAGGGTCTCCATAGCTTACCCAGCGCTGTAGGTCATCTGGCAGGGACCACAGATACCAGTCCATCACCACCTGTTCTACCATTTGTGGGCCTGATAACTTTTCTGGTTGCAGCCATTTTTTGACTAGCTTTACCAGTTTGTGCATTTGGGACCTGGGTGGTTGGTTTGGTTTGTACCTCGAGCGGTGCACCCTTTGAGGCCGGACCCCTGTGGTCCCAGATGGGCCAGGATCTCTGCCTTCAGACGCTCATAGTCTCTGATGTGCTCCGATGGGAGGTCAAAGTAGGCCTTTTTCGGGTCACCAGAGAGGAAGGGGGAGATAATGCCAGCCCATTGGTCACAAGGCCACCCCTCTCTCTATGCTATTCTCTCAAAGGTGGTGAGAAAGGCCTCCACATTATCGCTGGGTGTCAGTTTTTGCAAAAAAACTCTCACGGATACCAGTTTGTGCATTTGGGACCTGGGTGGTTGGTTTGGTTTGTACCTCGAGCAGTGCACCCTCTGAGGCTGGACCCCTGTGGTCCCAGATGGGCCAGGATCTCTGCCTTCAGACGCTCATAGTCTCTGATGTGCTCCGATGGGAGGTCAAAGTAGGCCTTTTTCGGGTCACCAGTGAGGAAGGGGGAGATAATGCCAGCCCATTGGTCACAAGGCCACCCCTCTCTCTATGCTATTCTCTCAAAGGTGGTGAGAAAAGCCTCCACATTATCGCTGGGTGTCAGTTTTTGCAAAAAAACTCTAACGGATACCTGGTTGTCAGCAGCGAAATTCCTGCTGGGCAGTAAACTGGGTGGCTAGCAATCGTGTGCTTTCCTGTTGTGCAGCTACAGCCTGTGCCAGGGCCTGCTGCTGCTGGGCCATCGCTTCCTCATGCGACGGTTTGTCTCTGCCGAGGCTTGCTGCTGGGTCACGATGGCCAATGCTTTGATGACCTCCTCCATGCTTTTTCCTGTTATTTGCTGTGTCTGGGCTGATTTCACCCAAGACATCCCATAGGTACACTGTCTCTTTAAATGTCAGTTTTTTAGTTTTAAATGGCTTTTGCGACTGCAAGTGCACTCTGCCCACATCCAAAACACCAATTGTAATGTTTGGGGGATTGTGGCTCCACAGGGCCGAGTGCAAAAACCGTTAAAGTTTAAACAAAAAGGCTTTTATTCAGCAGGTCAAACAAAATAAGGCTTCCAGCAGCACCCAAGCACAAAAATACAAAATAAAGTCTGCTTATCTTCAGCACAAAGTAAAAGCAAAAACACATACAGTTTGTAGGTGGATCTTCACCCCCAAGGTTTAACAGTCCTTGTTAAATCCTAATTTTGCAGCCTCCAGCAGATTCACAGCTCTCCAAGACAGGTGTATTCACCAACTCCTCCTCACCACCATACCTATCACTACTTCCTGTCTTTTCAGAGCTGCTTCCTGGAGGTTCTTAACCCTGTTTGTGCTGGAATCCTTGTAGTCAGAGGTGGAGACCCTTTCCCACCCGAATATCATTTCAGGGTCTCCGAAATCCTGGGTCCCAAATATCTCTCTATTAATCACAGAGAGAACCGTGAGTCAGTCCTCTCCTGATTCAGGCTATTCCTGGGAATTCCTCACCCGTCCTGGGTGACCCCCTGAATACTGCCACACTTCCCTTAAAGGGACCATAACCCAAATATTGGTACTATATAGCAGTGGTCCTCAACTCCGGTCCTCAGGGCCCACTAACAGGCCAGATTTTAAGTATTAACTTGGGGAGATGCAGACTAGAGTACTGCAATCACTGAGCAGCAAATTATATCACCTGGGATGTATTTCAGTTATCTTGCAAACCTGGCCTGTTAGTGGGCCCTGAGGACCAGGGTTGAGGACCCATGCTATGTAGCACCCGTCCAGGACCCAACCTTGGCGTCCTGTACAATATATATGCAGTATGTATAGGAAATCCCAAACTAGATGAGATAATATAGCGCTTGCTGGTGTGTGCAGGGAACTATAGGAGTGGGTGTGCAATATAGTATATTCTAAAAACTCTAAAACTCTAAAAAGGCTCTACCCTTAAAACATAAATATCATAAAAGTAAATATCATCAAATAATTAATGTGCCAAAATCAAGTCCAACAAATCACAGTAAAAATAAAGTGCTGAGTCAAATTCAAAATAGTTCATAAGTGACTCAGTGATGGGTATTCCAAAAAAGTGCCAAAAAGGAAAAAAGTGCAGGTGCTTAGCGCTGGATCCTCCAATGAACCAGGAAATTCAATCATGCAGATGTTAAAGGGTAAGATGTAAACTCACCAGATAAGGTGGGTCTCAACTGCCTTACGCCAAAGAGACCAGTAATGCTTTAGTGACCATCCAGGTCAGAGCAATGGTAACTGCTGGGCTCCTATCCCTCTCAGCCGGAATCCCCCAGGTGGGGTAAACGGGTTCCTTACGGTTCTCCAGATGCAATTCAGGGAACAAAAAGGACAGGCTCCGGATGGTGAAGTACCATTAAAATAGGTTTATTGAGTTAAAAAGCTGACAAAGCTGACAGAAGATAAAAAACGCTGTGCAGAGCCCGCTAGTGAATGTCTGTAGCGTGGAGAGCGGTTTGCGTTCCAGGCTGACTTCCAGGTTGACGGCGTGCTTTCCACCTGACGCGCGTTTCGTCAGAGCGTAGTGACGTCTTCAGTATACTTCTCACATTTTTGTAAATATTTTATTATATCTTTTCATGTGACAATACTGAAGAAATAACATTTTTGCTACAATGTAAAGTAGTGAGTGTACAGCTTAAATAACATTGTAAATTTGCTGTCCCCTCAAAATAACTCAACACACCGCCCTTAATGTCCAAACCGTTGACAACAAAAGTGAGTACACCCCTATGTGAAAATGTCCAAATTGAGCCCAAAGTGTCAATATTTTGTGTGGCCACCATTATTTTCCAGCACTGCCTTAACCCTCTTGGGCATGGAGTTCACCAGAGCTTCAAAGGTTGCCACTGGAGTCCTCTTCCACTCCTCCATGACGACATCACATTTCTGGTGAATGTTAGAGACCTTGTGCTCCTCCACCTTCCATTTGAGGATGCCCCACAGATGCTCAATAGGGTTTAGGTCTGGAGACATGCTTGGCCAGTCCATTACCTTTACCTTCAGCTTTCTTTAGCAAGGCAGTGGTCGTCTTGAAGGTGTGTTTCGGGTTGTTATCATGTTGGAATACTGCCCTGCGGCCCAGTCTCCGAAGAGAGGGGATCATGCTCTGCTTCAGTATGTCACAGTACATGTTGGCATTCATGGTTCCCTCAATGAACTGTAGCTCCCCAGTGCCGGCAGCATTTATGCAACCCCAGACCATGACACTCCCACCACCGTGCTTGACTGTAGGCAAGACAAACTTGTCATTGTACTCCTCACCTGGTTGCCACCACACATGCTTGACAACATCTGAACCAAATAAGTTTATCTGGGTCTCATCAGACTACATGACAGGGTTCCAGTAATCCCTGTCCTTAGTCTGCTTGTCTTCAGCAAACTGTTTGAGGGCTTTCTTGTGCATCATCTTTAGAAGAGGCTTCCTTCTGGGACGACAGCCATGCAGACCAATTTGATGCAGTGTGCGGCGTATGGTCAGAGCACTGACAGGCTAACCCCACACCCCTTCAACCTCTGCAGCAATGCTGGCAGCACTCATAGGTCTATTTCCCAAAGACAACCTCTGGATATGATGCTGAGCAGGTGCACTCAACTTCTTGTGATCATAGAACAACAATTCTTTTTTTCAGATCCTCAGAGTTCTTTGCCATGAAGTGCCATGTTGAACTTCCAGTGACTAGCATGAGAGAGTGAGAGTGATAACACCAAATTTAACACACCTGCTCCCCATTCACACCTGAGGCCTTGTAACACTAAGGAGTCACATGACATTGGGAGGGAAAATGGCTAACTGGGCCCAATTTGGACATTTTAACTTAGGGGTGTATTCACTTTTGTTGCTAGCGGTTTATACATTAATGGCTGTGTGTTGAGTTATTTTGAGAGGATAGCAAATTTACACTCTTATACAAGCTGTACACTCACTACTTTACATTGTAGCAAAGTGTCATTTCTTCAGTGTTGCCACATGAAAAGATATAATAAAATAGTTACAAAAATGTGAGGGGTGTACTCACTTTTATGAGATACTGTATATAAAATAGTCCATATGACTAAATATAATGAAAAATTGTTGACATAAAATGCAGGAAAAAGGGAGAAAAAACTTAGATCCATCCATCGACTTGGGTACAACCAGCCTGTTGGATTCTTGGCATGAGATAATTACTAGTGGCTATAGCAATAATTATTGTGTTTTCCTGGCAGGGATGGCTCCCAGTGACCCGCAACCCCCCCACCCCGCCAGGAGAACCCCATAGCTCTGCGGGAGGGATTTCCCTATCAGCACTGTCTGTGTTGATGGAAGAATTGAGAGATAGCCACAAAATCTATGGCCTGCCTTACAAGTAGCTAAAAACTTTATTGGTGTCAGTGGTTACTGAGATATGAGAGGAGAGGCTTGCCTGACCCCACACTGCCGCTGACTCTGTTGAGTGACCTTGGTGCCAGGGCTATGCAGGCTGTGAGTGTTAAAACTGGAAATTCAAAGCCAACAGGAGGTTCTACTTCTATTTCATTCTTATAAACATCTAAAAAGATTTAGGCCTCATGCACACTGGGCGTTTTTTATAGCTTCTTTTTTGGCTTCAGATGTTTTTTTCTGCAGCCTGTAAACTTCCCAGCATGTTGTCCTACGTGTCCATGCACACACAGGCTGTTATCAGCAGTTTCAGGTAGGGGTGTTTTCTGGCTGGAAAATTGCCCAGAATTTGTGTGCTTTGAGAGGAGTTATTCAGCTTTAAAAACGCTCTAACTCTGATAAAAACGTAGCTATTTGGCATTTATCAGCATTTTTGAGCCATACGCATTTATGGGAGTATAGTTTTGCTAAAAAAAGCTAAAAAAACACCATAATATGCTCAAAAACTGTGAAAAACTCACTCTACAGCTACAGCTTTCTACAGCTAACGCTACTGGCTTTTTTAGAACATCCAGTGTGCATGAGGCCTAAAGGTGTCAGCAGTTAATGAGACATGAGAAAGGAGGCTTCAAAGGCCACACAGTACTAGTACTGGCTCTACTGAGTGTAGTTGGTGACAGGACTATGCAGGCAGTCTCAGGTGAGATAATAATCTGCCGCTACTCAAGGTACCCCTAGAGTGATCTGGAGGACCCCTAGAGTGCCATGGATTTCTGGTAAAGAAAGTCTGGTCTAAAGCTGGCCATAGATGGATCAAAATGCGGCCTGTTCAGAAAGGACCAATTGAAATTCGTTTCATTTATTGTCGTTCCTGTTCCTGAGAATTCAATCCAACGATTGTCTTCTCACGAACAGGCTAACTGGAAACATTCTGTTAGATCGGTGCTGCAGCCAATTGGCTGCAGCGCTGTTTGGTGTATTCTGACAGTGGAGGAGTCCCTGCTGTCAGAATACAATAACACAGCACAGAGGACTCCTCTATCCACCTCGCTTATGTGGATAGGGGAATTCGTTAATTTTTTTTATAAAACTGACCCATGAATGCCTAGCCTACAGAGCGTAAACAAGCCTGCAAGAACTACTTATATTTAATCTAGGACATTTTTAGCCGGAATGGACAAAATCAGCTTGATTGTTTAACATTTAAAACCAGCATTACTAATAAGCTAAAAGCGATATCACTAACATTTGTGAGAACAGTATACACATAGATGACATAACTGGGGGGGGGGGGGAAGGTGGCAAGGCTCAGATGAAGGATATGATTCTGTTCTTGAGGGTTCAAAATGGGTTCAAATTTGGAGAACATCAAACAACAAAGGTTGGAACTAGCTAAGTATCAACTCAAGATTGTTAAATGTTTAACGAGAAACTGAAGTTTTTTTTCACTGTTTCAAAGTTTTTGGGACTCTTGATCTAGCTTGATTTCAGGTTTCTTCAGTAGCATTTATATCAAACAGTGATAAACAATAAAACCACCCATCTCAGAAAGTTCCATATTTAATAATAAAAGATACATTTTTTTAAAAATATAAAATATTTTAAAAAAATTACAGGCCAACCATTTTACTTTTAATCCACTGAATCAACTTAAATAATTAGCAATAATTTATCTTTAAATAAACATGAGCCTTACACTGAAACAGTCCCTCTGAGCATTTTAACCTTTGAATTGTAATTACTATTTAGTTGAAGATAACATTTGCACATGAAAGATAACATTTGCATACTAAGACACCAGCTTCAAAAGATACGATAATTGATCAACTATGATAACAGTCAAGTAGATTATAATGCTTACTGTATCCTTGATGTGACATCATTATTGTTATTTAGACATGGGGTATTGGTGACCTGCAACTTTAGTTTAAGCCTGGTATAAACTTTAAGTTATTTTTTCATTCAACCCAGCAGGCTGAACGAAAAAAAAACTGAGGAGCTTGCTGAACTTACTATGCAATGTTAGTACAGTGACCTCTCCACTAAGACTGTCTGCCCCCACCAGAACACGCCGGTCAGTGCTTGCAACCATTGGCTGCGAGCGCTGATCAGATGTTGATCAGCTGCTGTTTTTCCATCATGCCCATTCAACAGAAGCCAGATGTTAGGCCTGCCTTGTCAGACAGGCGCTATACACACAGGTCGAATGTCAGACGGTTTCTGTTGAACCGTTTGATACCAGCCGAAATTTAGCCCGTGAGTAACAGGCTTCATCTAAAGCCGAACTGTTTTTTATTTTAGTTTTAAATTGGATGGGGAATGGTTAGAACCCGTGCAAGGTTTTATTCCTATCTTTTCTCTGCCAGAAAAGGAATACATGGGAAATGTTTCAATGGGAACACTTGGTCTACTGAAAACTGTCTAAAGCTAGCCATACACCTTTAGATTTCTATTTTTGTCAAACAAAAGAGAGTAACTGATTCCTCAATCAATGCTAAACAGCACGGATTAAGGAATCTCACTTGCCAGCTATTACATTTAGCAGCCAGGTGGACCTGCAAAGGTCGGCTTCTATCAGACCGGCTGCAGAACACACGGGCCGAATGTCGTCCAGTTTCTATTCAGCCTGTGTGTACTAGGCTTTAGGCAGCCCATACATAAGTCAGTTGAATGAAAAGTTGAGCAAAAATAAGTGACTCGATTTCTCCTTCCACACTTTAGGTCGATGGGGGAAGCTATTGTATTCTGACAGCAGGGATACTTCCTGCCATCAGAGTACACTGATAAGTTCTGCCAGCTACAGCCAGCAATGCTGATTGAGTGGAAACAATTTAATAGGGCAGTTGTACAGAAGTCAATTGGTAGATGACTTCTGTACAACTTCCCTGCCCATACATGGATTGAAATCCAGCCAATCCATGCTGAACCCGATGCATTTTGATCCATGTATGGCCTGGCTCATTTGACAAAAGTTGAAAAGTCAACTTTTTTGAGCCGGGTGATGCTGACAAGGCAATTCCCAGGTCAAATTTTGACACGTCAAACTTTGACATGTCAAAGGTCTCAAGAGGTTGCAGAACCATTCACAAAGCACAGCCTGACTCCTGCATGCGCAGTGGGAAGTCGGCTGTAAAGCTGCAAGGAGTCACAGCTGGCTTCTCACACTAAACATGCTGGTACCTTGGACCTGAAGATCGGTGAAAACCAGCTCGGGTGAGGACAGTGCTGGATCCCTAGACAGGTAAGTGTCTTTATTTTAAAAGTCAGCAGCTACAGTATTTGTAGCTGCTGACTTTTTTTTTCTAGAGGCTGAAGTAGCTCATTATTATGTTTGATGTCTTGAAAATCCAGCATAATGGAAAAGTAATGGCGGGAAAAAACAATTGTGGGTATAATCAATTATTTTTTGCATATACGGTGCATTCTCAATGGTCTTCATGTCTAAATGTGTGGCAGGTGCGTATCCATTGGCTAAATACATTGTGCTAGAAGATGTCTCAGAAAGTTGGAAGGTATAGGTGATAACTGGATAGATAGGGATAGGGAGTTCCAAAGAATGGGGGAAATCCCAGCATTGAAGCAAGTGACGAGGAGCTAGTAAGCAGGAGATCTCGGGAGGAGCAGAGGAGACAGTTTGAGTGATATATATCTGTAATATGAATATATGTTCAGGTTATCCATAAGTGCACATTTTTCTCCAGTTTGATGTATTCAAGCTTCTGTATGGAATAAACATTTATCATAAAAAGAAATTATGCAAAAAAATATGTAAGAGGGTAGAGAACTGGGACTTCTCTACCCTCTTACATATTTTTTTGCATAATTTCTTTTTATGATAAATGTTTATGGAAGGAGTCGATGAGGGAACTAGAGAGCAGGAGGTCTTTGGAGGAGCAGATTGGGCAGTTTGGGTGATAAGTATCTAGGATATGAATATATGTTCACGTTATCATTGAGTGCGTATTTTCTTCCAGTCCCAACATGGTAGGAGGAGATGAGGGAACTAGAGAGCAAGAGGTTTGGGAGGATCAGAGTGGACAGTTTGGGTGATCAGTATCTAGGTGAATATATATGCTATGTGCACATTATTCTACAGATTAAACTATTTAAGCTTCTGTATGGAATAAACATATATACAGTATCTAACAAAAGTGAGTACACCCCTCACATTTTTGTAAATATGTTATTATATCTTTTCATGTGACAACACAGAAGAAGTGTCACTTTGCTACAAAGTAAAATAGTGAGTGTACAGCTTGTATAACAGTGTAAATTTGATGTCCCCTCAAAATAACTCAACACACAGCAATTAATGTTTAAACCACTGGCAACAAAAGTGAGTACAACCCTAAGTGATAATGTCCAAATTGGGTCCAAAGTGTCAATATTTAGTGTGGCCACCATTATTTTCCAGCACTGCCTTAACCCTCTTGGGCATGGAGTTCACCAGGGCTTCACAGGTTGCCATTGGAGTTCTCTTCCACTCCTCCATGATGACATCACGTTTCTGGTGGATGTTAGAGACCTTGCGCTCCTCCCCCTTCCATTTGAGGATGCCCCACAGATGCTCAATAGGGTTTAGGTCTTGAGACATGCTTGGCCAGTCCATTACCTTTACCTTCAGCTTTCTATAGCAAGGCAGTGGTCGTCTTGGAGGTGTGTTTGGGGTTGTTATCATGTTGGAATACTGCACTGGGGCCCAGTCTCTGAAGAGAGGGGATCATGCTCTGCTTCATTATGTCACAGTACATGCTGACATTCATGGTTCACTCAATGAACTGTAGCTCCCCAGTGCCGGCAGCATTCATGCAACCCAAGACGATGACACTCCCACCACCATGCTTGACTGTAGGCAAGACAAACTTGTCATTGTACTCCTCACCTGGTTGCCACCACACACGCTTGACAACATCTGAACCAAATACGTTTATCTTGGTCTCATCAGACCACAGGACATGGTTCCAGTAATCCATGTCCTTAGTCTGCTTGTTTTCAAAAAACTGTTTGTGGGCTTTCTTGCGCATCATCTATAGAAGAGGCTTCCTTATGGGATGACAGCCATGCAGACCAATTTGATACAGTGTGCGGCGTATGGTCTGAGCACTGCCAGGCTGACCCCCACCCCTTCAACCTCTGCAGCAATGCTGGCAGCACTCATATGTCTATTCCCCAAAGACAACCTCTGGATATGATGCTGAGCATGTGTACTCTTTGGTCGACTATGGCCAAACCTGTTCAGAGTGGAACCTGTCCTGTTAAACCACTGTATGATCTTGGCCACCGTGCTGCAGCTCAGTTTCAGGGTCTTGGAAATCTTCTTATAGCCTAGGCCCTCTTTATGTAGAGAAACAATTCTTTTTTTCAGATCCTCAGAGAGTTCTTTGTCATGAGGTGCCATGTTGAACTTCCAGTGACCAGTATGAATGAGAATGAGAGCGATAACACCAAATTTAACACACCTGCTCCCTATTCCCACCTGAGACCTTGTAACACTGAGTCACATGACACTGGGGAGGGAAAATGGCTAATTGGGCCCAATTTGGACATTTTCACTTAGGGGTGTACTCACTTTTGTTGCCAGCGGTTTCAAAACTAATGGCTGTGGTGTGTTGAGTTATTTTTAGGAGACAGCAAATTTACACTGTTATACAAGCTTTACACTCACTACTTTACATTGCAGCAAAGTGTTATTCCTTCAGTGTTGTCACATGAAAAGATATAATAAAATATTTACAAAAAAAGTTAGGGGTGTACTCACTTTTGTGAGATACTGTATAAGAAAAAGAAATGAAACAAAAATATGAGAGGCTCTAGAGATGCACCAGCATGAGAGGAAGTGATGAGGGAACTAAAGAGCAGGAGGTCTTTTGAGGAACAGAGTGGACAGTTGGGGTTATAGATATCTAGGATATGCATATATGCCTAGATTTTCCATAAGTGCACATTATTCTATAGCTTGGTCTATACAAGCTTCCTCTTGAAATAAACATTTATCATAAAAAGAAAAAACACAAAAAAATATGAGAGGTTCTAGAGAAGTCCCAGCATGGAAGGAGGGGAGAAAGGAAACAGAGAGCAGGAGGTCTTGGGAGGAGCAGAGTGGACAGTTTGGGTGATAGGTATCTAGGATACGAATATATGCTTAGGTTATCCTTAAGTGCACATTATTCTAAAGCTTGCTCTACACAAGCATTTGTTATAAAAAGAAATGACACAATATGAGAGGTTCTAGAGAGGTCCCAGCATGGGAGGAGAGGATAAGAGAACTAGAGAGCTTGAGCTATAGATATGTAGGATATGAATATATGCGTAGGTTACTCAAAAGTGCACATGATTCTACAGATTAAATTATTTAAGCTTCTGTATAGAATAAACATACATAAGAAAAAGAAAATAAACAAAAATATGAGAGGCCCTAGAGAAGCCCCAGCATGGAAGGAGGCAATGGGGGAACTAGAGAGCAGGAGGACTTTTGAGGAACAGAGTGGACAGTTTGAGTTATAGATATCTAGGATATGAACATATGCTTAGGTTATCCATAAGTGCACATTATTCTACAGCTTGCTCTAAACAAGGTTCTTTATGGGATAAGCATTTGTTATAAAAAGAAATGACACAATATGAGAGGTACTAGAGAAGTCCCAGCATGGGAGGAGAGGATAAGAGAACTAGAGAGCTTGGGCTATAGATATGTAGGATATGAATATATGCGTAGGTTACTCAAAAGTGTACATGATTCTACAGCTTAAACTAAGCTTCTGTATGGAATAAACATACATAAAAAAAAGAAAATAAACAAAAATATGTATAAAAGGAGCAAGAAAGAAACAAAGTTCCTTATCCCACCCACTCAGCGCTCATGTATATGCAATACTCCTAGGATCTATACATATATATCCAGCAATGCAGCAAGATATACCGGTATGCCTATATACCCAATAAAGCAGCTGCTATACTAAAGACATAACATAAAAAAGGGGGTGTGTATAAGAGCCTAAGCCCACATAGACACTAGCAGCGCTAGAAACAGCCCCTGACGAGGTTGATGGTATATAGCAAAAACTACCAGCCTAACTAGGTAGGGAATTGTTATAAAGCCTGATAGTTCATAAGTCCATAATATTCTCAGGGTGAAGTCCCACGATAAAATGGGTGCATAGAAACTCCTAGTGTAGTGAAACACCAGACTTCTTTATCGATCACTCAGCAACCGTCATATCCTTCACCTCACCGCTGTGCTCCCCCCCTTGAGAGTGGACACGTACCCTTAACGCTAGGGTTTAGCGCTTTATTAAATCAATAATCCTCCACATCCGGATGGTAATCTCCTCAGGATTCAACTCCAAAGAGTAGGGATATAGGCAGCACCCCCTCCTCTCCTCTCACATAAAGGTGGAACAGATACCTCCTCCTCTCGTATCACATAAAAGGGGAACAGATACCCATAGCGTAATATGTACAAACAAGGCTTTATTAAAAGGTTAAAATCACACTCACATGGAATCGGATGAATTTATGCGAAAAACATATCCAAGGTGCAAAACCCGGTCCTCCCGCTACTGACGTTGTCCCCACTGAGCCACACGGTACGGGTGATCCAGCCACCCTATCGCGATGTTACCCGGACTCACTGGCGTTTAATGCTGGGGATCCTCTGGGATGTCCTTGGTATGGAATAGAATGACCGCGTGCTCACGCCCTGACGCGTTTCGTCGGCACTGGACTTCTACTGAGGGCGTGAGCACGCGGCCACATCACCTCCTCTTTATACCCTTATGGGGGAAGGGTGGGGGTATGCGTTGTGGCAAAAAAGAGGGCGGGGGCCTCCACCACGTGGGCGGCCGGAAGTCAGTCCGCCGCCAATACGCATACAATCAGCGCTGGCGGCAGGAAAACACTCCGCCGCTGATCTCCAGGTCCGTACATCGGGACTCTGGAGACACCGGAAATGGCGCTTTTGGACTCCGCCCCTCACTATGTCCGCCTATCCGGACATCGGAGGGACCGGAAATGACGCTCCTTGCTCGTCCCGCCCTGCTCTCAAGGCAGGGAATAGGAGAGGAATCAGAGGTGACGTTTACCAGCCCCGCCTCCCACTGAGTCCGCCTATCGGAACACAGAGAGGACCGGAAGTGATGTACCTCCATCGTCCTGCCCTGCCCACACGGCAGGAAACAGGAAGTGGAGCTAGCTGTCATCCACCTATCCAGACAGGAAGCCGGAAATGGAGCTCATAGTCAGCCTATCCCTCTTTCTAATACCCCGGAACGGCGTCACACCCCCCTATATGCATATGATGCGAATTCTTGGATAAAACAAGCCATATCCTGGTCCCACCCCCCTCCGCAATTATGCTAATCACTAGGGCCGGCTTCATGACCGTCCCTGCGGACAGTGGGGACATCGCCCATATGCATTCCCTCATATATTCCTATACAATAATACAGTGGGTACGGAAAGTATTCAGACCCCCTTAAATTTTTCACTCTTTGTTATATTGCAGCCATTTGCTAAAATCATTTAGGTTCATTCTTCTTCCTCATGAATGTACACATAGCACTCCATACTGACTGAAAAACACAGAATTGTTGACATTGTTGCAGATTTATTAAAAAAGAAAAACTGAAATATCACATGGTCCTAAGTATTCAGACCCTTTGCTCAGTATTTAGTAGAAGCCCCCTTTTGATCTAATACAGCCAGGAGTCTTTTTGGGAAAGATGCAACAAGTCTTTCGCACCTGGATTTGGGGATCCTCTGCCATTCCTCCTTGCAGATCCTCTCCAGTTCTGTCAGGTTGGATGGTAAACGTTGGTGGACAGCCATTTTTAGGTCTCTCCAGAGATGCTCAATTGGGTTTAAGTCAGGGCTCTGGCTGGGCCATTCAAGAACAGTCACGGAGTTGTTGTGAAGCCACTCCTTCGTTATTTTAGCTGTGTGCTTAGGGTCATTGTCTTGTTGGAAGGTCTTGGGAGGAGCAGAGTGAACAGTTTGGGTGGTAAGTATCTAGGATATGAATATGTGCTTAGGTTATCCATAAGTGCACAATATTCCAAAGAGGAGGTGATGACGAAACTAAAGAGAACGTCTTGGGAGGAGCAGAGTGAACAGTTTGGGTGGTAAGTATCTAGGATATGAATATGTGCTTAGGTTATCCATAAGTGCACAATATTCTAAAGAAGAGGTGATGACGAAAGTAGAGAGAACGTCTTGGGAGGAGCAGAGTGAACAGTTTGGGTGGTAAGTATCTAGGATATGAATATGTGCTTAGGTTATCCATAAGTGCACAATATTCTAAAGAGGAGGTGATGACGAAACTAGAGAGAACGTCTTGGGAGGAGCAGAGTGAACAGTTTGGGTGGTAAGTATCTAGGATATGAATATGTGCTTAGGTTATCCATAAGTGCACAATATTCTAAAGAGGAGGTGATGACGAAACTAGAGAGAACGTCTTGGGAGGAGCAGAGTGAACAGTTTGGGTGGTAAGTATCTAGGATATGAATATGTGCTTAGGTTATCCATACGTGCACAATATTCTAAAGAGGAGGTGATGACGAAACTATAGAGAACGTCTTGGGAGGAGCAGAGTGAACAGTTTGGGTGGTAAGTATCTAGGATATGAATATGTGCTTAGGTTATCCATACGTGCACAATATTCTAAAGAGGAGGTGATGACGAAACTATAGAGAACGTCTTGGGAGGAGCAGGTTGGGAGAACAGTTTGGGTGGTAAGTATCTAGGATATAAATATATGTGCTTAGGTTATCCATAAGTGCACAATATTCTAAAGAGGAGGTGATGACGAAACTAGAGAGAACGTCTTGGGAGAAGCAGAGTGAACAGTTTGGGTGGTAAGTATCTAGGATATGAATATGTGCTTAGGTTATCCATAAGTGCACATTATTCTAAAGAGGAGGTGATGACGAAACATAGAGAAAACGTCTTGGGATTAGCAGAGTGAACAGTTTGGGTGGTAAGTATCTAGGATATGAATATGTGCTTAGGTTATCCATAAGTGCACAATATTCTAAAGAGGAGGTGATGACGAAACTAGAGAGAACGTCTTGGGAGGAGCAGAGTGAACAGTTTGGGTGGTAAGTATCTAGGATATGAATATGTGCTTAGGTTATCCATACGTGCACAATATTCTAAAGAGGAGGTGATGACGAAACTATAGAGAACGTCTTGGGAGGAGCAGGTTGGGAGAACAGTTTGGGTGGTAAGTATCTAGGATATGAATATGTGCTTAGGTTATCCATAAGTGCACAATATTCTAAAGAGTAGGCGATGACGAAACTAGAGAGAACGTCTTGGGAGGAGCAGGGTGAACAGTTTGGGTGGTAAGTATCTAGGATATGAATATGTGCTTAGGTTATCCATAAGTGTACAATATTCTAAAGAGGAGGTGATGACGAAACTAGAGAGAACGTCTTGGGAGGAGCAGAGTGAACAGTTTGGGTGGTAAGTATATAGGATATGAATATGTGCTTAGGTTATCCATAAGTGCACATTATTCTAAAGAGGAGGTGATGACGAAACTAGAGAGAACGTCTTGGGAGGAGCAGAGTGAACAGTTTGGGTGGTAAGTATCTAGGATATGAATATGTGCTTAGGTTATCCATAAGTGCACAATATTCTAAAGAGGAGGTGATGACGAAACTAGAGAGAACGTCTTGGGAGGAGCAGGTTGGGAGAACAGTTTGGGTGGTAAGTATCTAGGATATAAATATATGTGCTTAGGTTATCCATAAGTGCACAATATTCTAAAGAGAAGGTGATGACGAAACTAGAGAGAACGTCTTGGGAGAAGCAGAGTGAACAGTTTGGGTGGTAAGTATCTAGGATATGAATATGTGCTTAGGTTATCCAAAAGTGCACATTATTCTAAAGAGGAGGTGATGACGAAACTAGAGAGAACGTCTTGGGAGGAGCAGAGTGAACAGTTTGGGTGGTAAGTATCTAGGATATGAATATGTGCTTAGGTTATCCATAAATGCACATTATTCTAAAGAGGAGGTGATGACGAAACTAGAGAGAACATCTTGGGAGGAGCAGAGTGAACAGTTTGGGTGGTAAGTATCTAGGATATGAATATGTGCTTAGGTTATCCATAAGTACACAATATTCTAAAGAGGAGGTGATGACAAAACTAGAGAGAACATCTTGGGAGGAGCAGAGTGAACAGTTTGGGTGGTAAGTATCTAGGATATGAATATGTTTTTAGGTTATCCATAAGTGTACAATATTCTAAAGAGGTGGTGATGACGAAACTAGAGAGAACGTCTTGGGAGAAGCAGAGTGAACAGTTTGGGTTGGGTGGTAAGTATCTAGGATATGAATATGTGCTTAGGTTATCCATAAGTGTACAATATTCTAAAGAGGAGGTGATGACAAAACTAGAGAGAACGTCTTTGGAGGAGCAGAGTGAACAGTTTGGGTGGTAAGTATATAGGATATGAATATGTGCTTAGGTTATCCATAAATGCACATTATTCTAAAGAGGAGGTGATGACGAAACTAGAGAGAACATCTTGGGAGGAGCAGAGTGAACAGTTTGGGTGGTAAGTATCTAGGATATGAATATGTGCTTAGGTTATCCATACGTGCACAATATTCTAAAGAGGAGGTGATGACGAAACTATAGAGAACGTCTTGGGAGGAGCAGGTTGGGAGAACAGTTTGGGTGGTAAGTATCTAGGATATGAATATGTGCTTAGGTTATCCATAAGTGCACAATATTCTAAAGAGTAGGCGATGACGAAACTAGAGAGAACGTCTTGGGAGGAGCAGAGTGAACAGTTTGGGTGGTAAGTATCTAGGATATGAATATGTGCTTAGGTTATCCATAAGTGCACATTTTTCTACAGCTTGATCTATTCAAGCTTCTGTATGGAATAAACATTTACCATGAAAAGAAATAGCAAAAAATGAATGTGAGATATACCTAAATGCAATGTTCTACACAAAAAGATAGGTAGGTACCAGCTTTGATATACTAGGTGACTCTGTCTGGTTCACAAGTTATGGTACACTGAAAGCTCAAACATATGCTAAACCTTCCCTGAAGTCCAGCAATGTTATGACCTTGCATGCTTGTAAATGTTTCAGTATTATCTGGAGGAATATTCATGTTCACAAGCCGAGGAACATTCCAAGCACCTTACAACAATGCCACCAGACTTCTGATGAGAAAAGTAAACAGGAAGAACATTGCATCAGAACTTAGCTAGCTTTCTGCCTGCAGCTCTAGTCAGGCTGAACATCTTCTCTCACACACTTTCTTTCTTTTTTTCCCCCTTCCTCATCAATATAAGCCTTTGCATTAGATCCTTTCATTAAAAAAGTAGCAAGTTGCAGTCACCAAGATCCTCCAAAGCTGTAATTTCAGAAGCACAAGCCTGGATTGTGTGGAAGAAGGTTGCTATCTGCTGTAGGTCATATTACAGCAGCACATAAAGCCCCACCCCATGTCTCTTCAGCACAGTCCATTACATCTCAAAGCTTTTTTTTTTTTTTTTCATGGTGTAGATGACTCTTGCATTCAAAGCACTTCACAGGAAAAAATAGCAGCAGAAAGAAAAGTTTTTTTCTCCCCATTCCTCCCCCAAAGCTTAGTCCTTTTATGTCAGTTAAAGGAAGCACTTTGCTGTGTGCTTGAATATGTTGCAGCTGACGTTCCACAGATAGGAGACATGTCTACGTGCTCCTTGCTGTTAGATAGACTTTGTGCACCCCCTGGTGCTCTAGCGTTTTGTGTGGTTGAGATTGTCTTCTCTCGCTCTCCCTCTCCCTTCTGGTTGCTCATTATTCAGAAAGAGGCAGAGACACACACACACACACACTGACTGAGTGAGAGAGACGGATCTTTCAGGTCATCTGCAGCTGCAGAGCAGCAGCAGCAGCCAGAGAAGAAGACAGAGAGAGAGAGAGGAGAAGATAAAATAAAGCAGGGAAGATGGCAATTCTCCATTGCTGAAGCTGGCAGCATGAGAGTCAAGGAAGAAGTTGAAGCAGAGAGCCACCATCTCTTCCTGTAGATACAACGCCACATTGTGAAGGAGCAGGACAACAGAGGCTGGTGCAGCCAACGTCCACAGAGCTCTGTAAGTTCTTCCATTCAAGTCCCTCTCCTTGTTTATTGTTATTGTGTCCTTGATTGTAAATAATGTTGACTAGTACAAGCGATGGGAGATTGAGGAAGCTTCTGGGGGGTGGGGGCTGTCTACAGAAGAAAGGAGAGGAGGTGGAGAAGCAAAAAATTAATGAATTCATTAATTGACCTCCTCTGCTGTCTCCAAATACCCCCCATGTGGTGGAGATTAAGAAAATAATAATAATGATAAGCAAAAGACTCCTGAGGTTTGCATGTCTGGAGGAAAGCAGTGACAGACACAGAGGGGGGTAGGAAATATGACTGAATGCTGGGTGGCTGCATGACCAAAGCCATAGGATGACCTCTTCTATTAGCTGCTTGCTTTGGATTTTCCCCCCACCCCCTCCCTTCGCCTATTAAGAGGTCTTCTGGGCACCCCCTCCCTCCTAAGCTGCCTTGACATGGAAGGTTGGATTCTCCAGCCTAGGAGGGAGGGAATGGGGTTTGTTGTGCAGCTTTAGGCTGGTGTTTCTTGAGGGTGAGAAGAAAAGAAACCACTGTGCTTTCATGAAATATCATATGGAAAGTCCTCATGTCACCTCCTCTACAACTCCTATGTATATGATTAGCTTAGAGCACTTTAGAACCATAGGGTTGGTTCCTGTCCATGATTTTCTATCTCTATGAGAAGCCTGTCTGGTTTGGTTTCTATCCAGACCTCACAGTACAAAGCTCCTCCACCATACTCAATACTAAGCTCCTCCTGGTTACCCTGCTTTATTCATAGCTCTTTGCTTTTCTAAGCTCAACCTGGCAATCCAGAACTATGATCAAATCATTAAGTAGCATTTTTTTTAGAAGAACTTTCAAGACTGGAGCATCATTGTATTTTTTTTTTTTCCATGTGGCTGAAACAAGCTGATGGTATGTTCTGAGAGGAAGTGACTAGGCAAGTTGCTGCAGAAAGCCATGATGTATGCCAGATAACTCATGTCATGCTGTAGCTCCACCAGAAGATGGAGAACAGAGGGCTTCAAAGTACACAAAGCTGACATGGAGGTTTTTTTTCTCGATTAACATGGCTCTTGATCATCCTGTTGGTGTACCATTTGGCAACCATGCTCAACAGCCTCAACCATTCAAAAGTATTCATTTGGTTTTTCAAGTTGTATCATCTACAAAAAAAAAAAAAAAAAGGTTACAGAATTCTTTCATATTAAGCAGTGTTTTTCAGAAATGTGCATGGATATCCCAAGGTTGGATACCAACCTTAATACCAAATTAACCGTAATACCAAAGAGTGTCAACTCATTTGTATGTGCTGTTAAAAACCATATTCTGTAGGCATCTCACAAGAAAAGGGCCTCCTAATGATGTCCTTGGAAACTTTCAATGACTGCTCTTATAAAAATTGTTTTTTTTTCAAATATTACCATTTGCATACGTTTATTACAACTAAAATATTGGTTTGAAGCATTCAGTTTGTAATACAGATAAGCCTTATGGGCCATACACACTATAAGATTTTCTGAAGACTTTTTTTCCTTTAGACTTACCAAAACCATACAATATGAGGTCAAACCTAAACACTATCAATTTGTATGCAATCTGGCAGACCCTTGCACTACATAGAAAAGGTAAATCTGAAGGAAAAAGTCTTCAGAAAATCTTATAGTGTGTATGGCCCTTTACTGATCAATGTTGATTATGCGCAACAGTTCTTCACCATGTATGTTGTAGTTTGTCTCCTACATTTGGGTTTTACATCTCTATGAGAACCAGGAAACAAATAACTTCTAATGAAACCAGGTAAGATTTATAACTGAAGACTGACACATTATTTTAGCTGAGAACATAGTGTGCCTACAGCAGGTTTGATTTTTGATATGATGCCATTGGTGACCCAAAGCCAATAACTTGATGGTTGTCACAGACAAGTTAAATCACCAATGGGCTTTCATATTTTTGGTGACTTTGGTGGAGGTATCTCCAGATTTCCATATCTGTCCCTCTACTTCCATCAATATTGCCATCTTTTTTTTTTTTAATTATTTTTATTCAGTTTTTAGGAGAAAAAAAAAACTGAGAAAAACCATCCAACAGTAACAAACGGATACAGAAAAACAAAGCAGACATAAAAAAAAGAAAAACAGAACAGTCCGCCCAACCCATCCAAACCCACCCCCCCTCCCCCCCAAACAGACACCAGCACCCTACATAATAGACCGGATAACCGAGGTCAAATATTGCCATCTTAATACCGCTGTTGAATGGTTTATCTATTTTACATAAATTACAGTACAGTAGTGAGGCAACTGTGGAAGGTCAAAGCTGGTGTGGACCTAATACCAAAGGAACTCCCCAAGAGACATAAGAAACCATTTTATGACACAACCTATCAGCAGCAACATGTAGCTAAATATCAGTTTTTTGGCAGGGTTAGCCTTCAGATTTTAAAGTCGAACTATAGGCAAAACTTTTTTTTTTTTTCCATTTTGGAAAGCGTGAGGGAGGGTTATACCCCTGTTGTCTTGTTTTTTTACATATGTGCTGCATTGTGGAGATTTCCTTTCACTTCCTGTTCCATGGCCAAAACAGGAAGTGAGAGGAAATCCATGCAAATTAAGGGAATCCCTCAGGGACTCCCAGGCCATCAGAACTAGTGTCCCTATTGAAATATTTCCTCACTATTACTTTGCTAGGGACAACCCAACATTTTGGATTTTCTTATACTTAAACTTTAAATGCTAATGGTAAACAAGACAAATAGAGAGGTTAAATCTCCCTAATGGGTCACAGATAGCTAAAAAATTGACAGCTGTTCTAACCCCTCTCGACTCTATCCAAAACGAAAGAAGAAGTTTTGCCTTTAGTTATACTTTCAAATTTCTTTATTGAACAAAAACCAGCATACAAAGTATATATTAGAACACGAGTCCAGAATATAGTACATGAAACATCCGAACTAAATGCCTGCACAAAAATCAACATTACAGAAGAGGACAATTCAAACAGCATACCAGTGGCACTGTAGCAAAGAGTGGAATAACAAACCCCAGTAAGACTTAACATGGGGCGTGAGTTGTGTCAGAAACAATGCTCATGTGGATAACTGGAACAGCAACCTTATGAGAACCAGAAGGAGGATGTTCAGAAAAAACTGGACCTCGGAGGTCTAATGCGGAGAACAGATGTGGGGAAAGACAGGTGGGGGGGAGCAAGAGCAAGGAAGAGAAGGACAGGAGAGGTCAGGGGAGAGAAAAAGAAGGAGGAACAGTGGAGTGGAGCAGCAGGTGGGACCTGTGGTTAACAAAGGGTACATGCTTGGCTGATGGTGGGAGAGCAAGTAATATTCATCCCGTGCGGGCGACCCCATCTCCAGTCAGACAGTAGGTGAACCAGGGACCCCGTCCAGAGCCAGGCCTTCAGGAGACAGGATAAACGTGTTCCAGCACGCCCAGGTTTTGGTATATTGCTCCTTCCTACCCTGCGCAGTGAGCACCAAGTTTTAGTTATACTTTCAATCCTAGTAGAATCCATAATATATGTAAGAGATGACATACCGTAACTCTCAGTCATGTATATAGGTTGCTTGCATTAACAATATATATTGATATTCAACCCTCAGAATAAATATAGTCCACATGTACTTCCTGTTACTACTGGTCAATAGTCAGACCTCATTAGATATAACCATACAGAACAGTGCCTCCTAAATGGCAGCTGCTTTAATTGGGTTGCGGTTGTTGGCATTCATCACATTAAGAGAAATCTGCCATGACACCTAAGTGCTGACACCAAAGAGTAGACGGCATGTTATCCAGTATAGTATTGCTATTCATGGTCGGAAAAAGTCTAACTTTGCTTTTGCTGAGAAAAAAACACCAACCCTCTCATGGAAAGTTATATACATTCTAAGAATTCTAGCAAATTTTCCAAAGTCCAACCTTGAAGCTCACACATAGCTATCTCTCACTTCCTATTTCCTGCAGCCTTGCCCTACTTCCTGAGTGCTAGGAAGGCTGGTCTTCCTGTCAAAGCCCTATGATTCAACTCAGCGTTGTAATAAGATAAATACTGCTGGTAATAACAGTTAAACAATATGTACATTAGCAATGTACAGAACCAGAACTTTTTTTTCCCAGTTTTGGAAACTTATCTGGATTCCGATTGAACTAGAAAGGTCATTTGTATTAAAGTGTATCTATGGTCAAAATGTAAAATCATATATTAGTTTTCACATTTGTTTTTAAATGATTTATAGCCTACTCCCATCAATCTGAATAATCTTGAGGTTTGTAAACTTACTTTGTGACGATCCCCACACATTTACTTTCTTGAATTCTGTGACACATTTACTCATTCATGCTTTGTGAGCAGTCACTGCTGTGTCATACTTTTCAAAGAGCTTGACTTCTGAACTATAAAGAAGCTGAGAGGTGGAGTCAGTACAGAAATCACTGCTTGCAGGCAGCAAGGTACCATGGGATATGTAGTTTCTTTAAATTGAAAGTAGTTTTATACAGGATTTTAGCGCCGACAGTTTAAGAAGTGCTTTACAACATAAGGGCAGACAGTACAATTACAATACAAATGAATACAGCAGGAATCAGAAAGCCCTGATCGTTAGAGCTTACAATCTGAAAGGGAGCATCAAGAGATGCAAAAAGGTAATAACTGTGGGGGATGGGCTGATGGAGAAAATAAATGTACAGTTGTTAGGTGGAAGCGAGATAGGTTTCTCATAAGAGATGAGTTTTCAGGGATCGTCTGAAAGTGGACAGAGTAAGAGATAGTTGGACAGATAGGGGTAGGGCGTTCCAGAGTATGGGAGAGGCTCTGGAGAAGTCCTGGAGGCGAGCATGGGATGAAGTGCTAGTGGAGCTAGAGAACAGGAGGTCTTGGGAGTAACAAAGAGAATGATTTGGTTGGTATTTTGAGACTAGGTTAGTGATGTAGCAGAGTTGGAGATGGCTTTGTAAGTTGTGGTTAGTATCTTGAATTTAATTTGTTGGGTGAGCAGAAGTCAGTGGAGGGATTGACAGAGAGGGGTAGCTGACATTAAGCGGTTTGTAAGGTGGATGAGCCTGGCAGTGGCATTCATGGTGGACTGATGGGAGAATAGCCTATGTAAGTGTAAGCCACTGAGGATGGAGTTACAGTAGTTGAGGTGAGAGATGACAAGGAAGTAGATTAGAAGCTTTGTGGTGTAATTGGTTAGGAAGGGGCATATCTTGGAGATGTTCAGGTTACAAGTTTTGGACAGTGATTGGATGTAGGGGCGAAAGGATAGTTCAGAGTCCAGGATTACAGCTAGGACCTTGGCATGGAGGAGTTAGTTGATTTTGGCAGAGAAATCAGGGGAAGAAGCACGTGGGGTTGAAAAATGATGAGCTCAGTTTTGGATAGATTGAGTTTGAGGAAGTAGTGTGACATTGAGATTGAGTAAACCAAAGAAATAAGTAGAGGAGAAGCTACAATGCATGCAAGGAATCCAGGAAGTTGTGAATAGAGATTACCAGCAGGCAAGCAGAACTTACAACATGAAAGGAGATTCTTCATGTAAACTTATGTTGGATTTCCAAAAATAATAGTTTGTATTCCTATTACAATTTGATGTTTTAAAATGAAAGTGTATGCAGTGACCATATATCTCCTTTAACACTAAAATAAAAAATAGCTTGTGTACCTATTTTTTTAAAACCAAAGGGGAGTTTCCCACTTAAATGAAAAGGATTCGACACTTATAGTATACTGTATATCATTTAAAGTTATGTGTGTGTTAGGGTTTACAAATAGATATATCTGATATACCAATAATAACTGTTAATTATATTCTTTTACTGTGATTTGTAAGATGATCTTCTCCAAATATGGTGGATATATTGATTGCTAGTTCCGGGTATACCTGATTGGACTAAATATAGGGATTTTCTTTCTGTTCCAGAAGTTCAGTAAGAACTGCTCCTCTGCCATTGGGTTACTGCTTCTGACTTTGGGAAACTTGTGAAAATTGTGAGAAAATGTACATGCATGTTTTTTAGATATAGTGGGGAGAGCAATACATTGGCTCGCCTGATGTTGTGGCTGGTTGAAAGGCTCCAACCTGCAGGCTGGCAGAAACCAAAAGAAACCCAAAAATGCATTGTGTTAATAGTCCAACATATGAATGTGTGAAAGAGATCACACTCAATTCATAAACAGTATAATGGATACTGGATATACATACAGTATCTAAAAGTGAGTACACCCCTAACATTTTTGTAAATATTTTATTATATCTTTTCACGTGACAACACTGAAGAAATGACACTTTGCTACAATGCAAAGTAGTGAGTATAACCGTGTAAATTTGCTGTCCCTTCAAAATAACTCAACACACAGCCATTAATGTTTAAACCACTGGCAACAAAAGTGAGTACACCCCTAGGTGAACATGTCCAAATTGGGCCTAAAGTGTCTATATTTTGTGTGGCCAACATTATTTTCCAGCAC
This sequence comes from Pelophylax lessonae, assembly GCF_965119305.1. Classification (NCBI taxonomy): domain Eukaryota; kingdom Metazoa; phylum Chordata; class Amphibia; order Anura; family Ranidae; genus Pelophylax; species Pelophylax lessonae. The sequence goes on along the minus strand of NC_138768.1, from coordinate 405,509,080 downwards.
TGCCTTAACCCTCTTGGGCATGGAGTTCACCAGAGCTTCGTTGCCACTGGAGTTCTCCTTTTATTATTATTATTATACAGGATTTATATAGTGCCAACAGTTTGCGCAGCACTTAACAAAATAAAGGCAGACATTGCAGTTACAATACAATTTGGAACAAGAGGAATCAGAGGGCCCTGCTTGTTAGCTAAAAGGGATGGTCAATTGATACCAAAGGTAATAGCTGTGGGGGATGAGCTGATGGAGAAAGTGAAACAGTGTATTAGTTGCCGGATAGTCTTCTTTAAAGAGAAGGGTTTTCAGGAATCTAAAGATGGATAGATTAGGGGACAGTCGGACAGATTGGGGTAGAGAGTTCCAAAGAATGGCAGAAGCTCTGGAGAAATCCTGGAGGCGAGCATGGGAAGAGGTTACAAGGGAGCAAGAGAGCAGGAGGTCTTGGGAGGAGCGAAGAGAGCGGCTTAGTTAATATTTTGAGATCAGGTTAGTGATGTAGCTGGGGGCAGAGTTGTGGATGGCATTGTAAACCATTGTTAGCACCTTGAATTTTATTCGTTGGGTGAGTGGAAGCCAGTGAAGGGATTGGCAGAGAGGGGTGGAGGACACCGAACAGTTGGGAAGGTGAATAATTCATGCAGCAGCTTTCATTATGGATTAAAGGGGGGGGATAATCTTTGTAAAGGTAATCCAATGAGGAGGGAGTTGCAGTAGTCGGCGAGAGATAACCAGGGCGTGAATTAAAAGCTTGGTGGTGTCGTTGGTTAAAAGGGCCGTATTCTAGCGATGTTGCGGAGGTTAAGGCGGCATGATTTTGACAGGGATTGGATGTGAGCCTGAAAGGACAGTGCAGAGTCCAGGGTTACCCCTAGCACCCTGGCATGTGCGGAAGGACTGATGGTTGTTCCATTGATCTTGACAGAGAATTCAGGGGAAGGGGCACGTGGAGGAGGAAATATTATGTGCTCGGTTTTAGATAGATTCAGTTTGAGGAAGTGGTGTGACATCCAGGCTGATATGTCTGTTAGATCAGTGATGTGGGAGGAGACTGATGGGGTGAGCTGAGGGGTAAAGAGGTAGATTTGGCTGTCATCAGCATAGAAATGGTAGTGGAAGCCATGGGAGGCTATTAGCTGACCCAGGGAGGAGGTATAGATTGAGAATAGTAGCGGTCCAAGGACAGAACCTTGGGGGACCTCAACGGTAAGAGGAGTTGCAGGGGTGTAAGTGGAATTGTAAGTGACACCGAAGGTGCGGTGAGATAGGTAAGATTCGAACCAATGGAGAGCACAGTCACGGAGACCGAGCAAACTGAGTTTTTTAAGAAGGAGGGGGTGGTCAACAGTATCAAAGGCAGCAGAGAGGTCCAAGAGTAAGAGTACTGAGTAGTGACCATTGGTTTTAGCTGTTAGTAAGTCATTTGTAAGTTTTAGGAGAGAAGTTTCTGTGGAGTGCTGCCGGCGAAATCCAGACTGAAGGGGATCAAGAAGGTTATTCTCAATGAGGTGCTTGCTCAGGCGGTTGTAGACTAAACGTTCAAGGAGTTTGGAAGCAAAAGGGAGTAAGGAGATGGGTCTTAAGTTGTTAAGATTGGTGGGGTCTAGTGAGGCTTTCTTTGGTATGGGAGTGACTAGTGTATGTTTTAGAGAGTTGGGGAAGATGCCAGTGGAGAGGGAGAGGTTGAAGATATGAGTTAAAGAGTGTAGGCTAGAGCCAGAGGGTGACCGTAGTATTTGAGAAGGAACAGGGTCCAGGGGGCAGGAAGTTTGGTGGGCATTAGAAAACATTTTAGTGACTTCCTCTACAGTAGTTGGGTTAAACAAGGGAAGTATTGATTGTGCAGGAGGACAAGGTGTGTAAGGTGAGGGATATATCTGTAGTGTAAAGATATCTTTACGAATTGTATCAATCTTATTTTTGAAGTGATTGGCAATCTCTTGGGCAGTGAGTAAGTAATGGAGGACGAAGTAGAGTGTTAAAGGAAGAAAAGAGTTGACGGGGACTGTGTGAGAGGGTGTTAATAAGAGTGATAAAATAAGTCTGTTTGGCAGTGTGGAGGCAGGAACTGTATTTTTGGAGGGCAGATTTATATTGGCTGAAATCTTGCTGTGACTTTGTCTTACACCACAGACGCTCAAGAGCGCGACTACGTTTTTTGAGGCTTCTGGTATTATCTGTCTGCCAGGGTTGTATTGGTCGGGGCCTGATTCTGTGTGTAGTGAGGGGGGCCAAGGCATCCAGGGTAGATGACAGTGAACTGTTGTAGACAGAAGTGGCCATGTTGGGGCAGGAAAGGGATGAGATTGTGTTGTGTTGAAGAGACAATCTGTAGCAGAAAAAAGAAGTGAAGGGTTAAGGTGGCGAAGGTTTCTATGGGTAATTGTTCGGTAGTTGGAAGGTAAGGAGGAGGACAAGGAGAGACTGAAACTAATGAGGTGGTGATCAGAGAGAGGGAAAAGAATGTTGGAGAGGTTGCGAGGAGTGCATAGGTAGGAGAACATGAGGTCAAGGCTGTTGCCATTAGAGTGAGTAGAAGCTTGTGTCCATTGTTTTAGGTCAAAAGAGGAGGTTAAGCTCAAAAGTTTAGAAGTAGCAGGAGTGTTAAGATTAACTGGAATGTTAAAGGCCTTTACTTCTCCACGACGACATCACTGAGCTGGTGGTTGTTAGAGACCTTGCGCTCCTCCACCTTCTGTTTGAGGATGCCCCACAGATGCTCAATAGGGTTTAGGTCTGGAGACATGCTTGACCAGTCCATCACCTTTACCCTCAGCACCTTTAGCAAGGCAGTGGTCGTCTTGGAGGTGTGTTTGGGGTCGTTATCATGTTGGAATACTGCCCTGCGACCCAGTCTTCGAAGGGAGGGGATTATGCTCTGCTTCAGTATGTCACAGTACATGTTGGCATTTATGGTTCCCTCAATAAACTGTAGCTCCCCAGTGCCGGCAGCATTCATGCAGCCCCAGACCATGACACTCCCACCACTATGTTTGACTGTAGGCAAGACACACTTGTCTTTGTACTCCTCACCTGGTTGCCGTCACACACGCTTGACACCTTCTGAACCAAATAAGTTTATCTTGGTCTCATCAGACCACAGGACATGGTTCCAGTAATCCACGTCTTTAGTCTTATTGTCTTCAGCAAACTGTTTGGGGGCTTTCTTGTGCATCATCTTCAGAAGAGACTTCCTTCTGGGACGACAGCCATGCAGACCAATTTGAGGCAGTGTGCGGCGTATGGTCTGAGCACTGACAGGCTGATCCCCCCCACCCCTTCAACCTCTGCAGCAATGCTAACAGCGATCATACATTTATTTCCAAAAGACAACCTCTGAATATGACGCTGAGCACATGCACTCAACTTCTTTGGTCGACCACGGTGAGGTCTGTTCTTAGTGGAACCTGTCCTGGTAAACTGCTGTATGGTCTTGGCCGCCATGCTGTAGCTCAGTTTCAGGGTCTTGGCAATCTTCTTATAGCCTAGGCCAGTGATGGTGAACCTTGGCACCCCAGATGTTTTTGAACTACATTTCCCATGATGCTCAACTACACTGCAGAGTGCATGAGCATCATGGGAAATGTAGTTCCAAAACATCTGGGGTGCCAAGGTTCGCCATCAGTGGCCTAGGCCATCTTCATGTAGAGCAAAAATTATTTTTTTTTAGATCCTCAGAGAGTTCTTCACCATGAGGTGCAATGTTGAACTTCCAGTGACCAGTATGAGTGAGAGCGATAACACCAAATTTAACACACCTGCTACCCATTCACACCTAAAACCTTGTAACACTAATTGGGCCCAATTTGGACATTTTCACTTAGGGGTGTACTCACTTTTGTTGCCAACAGTTTAGACATTATTGGCTGTGTGTTGAGCTATTTTGAGGGGACAGCAAATGTACACTGTTATACAAGCTGTACACTCATTTACACACACATATATATGTATATGGCTAGACCAGTGTTTTTCAACTCCGGTCCTCAGGGCACACTAACAGGCCAGGTTTGCAAGAAAACTGAAATACATCACAGGTGATATCATTTGCTGCTCAGTGATTGCAGTATACTAGTCTGCATCTCCCCAAGGTAATACTTAAAATCTGGCCTGTTGGTGTGCCCTGAGGACCGGAGTTGGAAAACACTGGGCTAGACAATGGAAAAAAAGAACAGTCAATTTCTTGATTGTTGTACATTAAGCAACGTTTACTTGTTACAAGATTTAAAATGATAGTTTTTGGGTAACTATGGCTTTATCTAAAGATGTTTTATAGACAATAGAAGCTTTAAAACACCAGGCAGATCATTAATTGCTTCCATGGTCTGTTTTGTGCATGGTTGTTTGTATTAAAATAAGTGTGGAGGTTGTACTAGTATTAAACCCTATTGCTTTGACTGTGGTATTACCTGATTTTTGACTGTAGTGTTGCCTGGATTCTGTAGTAAATGTTTAGAACTATCAACGGGGTTCAGTGGTTTTGAAAAAGCTTTAAACTTTTAAAATAATTGTGTATAGAACTGTACCATACATAAAGATTCTGTTAAAGCATGGGTATGAATATGATATGGAGATTGGTCCCTACTATTCTCAATCCATTCCATAATGTCTTTTTCCATGACCAAAATCACTTCATTGTTGTAATTTCATATAGAAGATAAAAATGTATTACGGTAGTCCGTTATGGTGTTTTTGAAAACACTTGTCTGGGGAGTGGTTTGCTCTTAACAATGGTTAATGTGAAAGGAAAGTTAAAAACTTGCATCAGTACACTTTATTATAAACCTCTTGATAAGGACTTATGCTGTGGTCATGAACATGTCATTTTGAAGTTTATTCACTGAGACGTTTTAGGTTTTTAGGTGTATTACTTGTGGGTGCCAACCATGCTCCAGGCAAGCGTAACAAAAACATAACAGTCTACTGATATCCTACCTCAATTTTAAACTGAGCCAAGATTTTTTATAAAGAACAGTCTAAAATGATGAAAAGATGATGATGTAGTCTTGAAAATAATTCTTCTGTGTACAATCTGCTTCATTGAAGTACACCTTCCATGTGTACATGGGAGGTCTTCAGTCCTCAAAACTTCACTATGACAGAAACAGTGTTTACTAGGTTCATAAACAAAGTGCATATTAGCATGTCTGCTTTAGAACAAAATAAAGATGTAACCCAAGGCTGATAAAAAAAGACATGGATGTAAAAGAGTAGAGGAACAATGTATATTAGCAAAACGTAGGTTATTGAGCCTACTCTAGTTACTGATTACCTACTATATGATTAGAAGACCTTGCAACCCTGCCTACCTAAAAAGAAAAAACCTGCTGCAGGTATTTTTTCATTAATGCATATCAAAGAGCTGTGCATTGTGACCTGAGCTTCCAAAGCTTGGAGAGTGATACAATGTTAAAAGTTGCTCTTTATTGTTACCCAGTCTAGATGCTTTCTTATTAAAAATCTACGTTCTTCTGAATTCCTATGTAATTTGCCTAAGAAACTGTTGTGATGATCTGTCCTTGCATCTTTAAGTCAACTTACTGTAGATCTGAATAGTTATGTCACCCACTGGAGATGTTTTAGCAGTAAAAGATTACTATTCCACAAATCTACGAACATTTCATTTTTGAATAGCATAGTATTAATTGTTTTTTTTCTGAAGACAATTTTATATCATCCAGAAATGCATGATGAAGTTTTCAGAAAACCATTACAAAGTGATAGCTATAGTTGAGAGGAATATCTGTTCTCAAGGTTACGCAAGCAAAATGATTTTTTTAAACAAAGTTACAAAGCTATTTATCCCTCAAATAGTAATTTTTCAAATCCTGAGAGAAAACAAATCCAATGTGAGCACTAGAGTTTTGAGCTGTAGTTTTCTTTTAATTTTAGGTCACCTTGTATTTTTATTCACGACGTTAAGATCTGAAGTTTTGTGTTTGATAATGAGAAGAATGTCAACATGTATAGGTTAACATATTTGGGCTTACAAAGTAGACCCAATCAAGCACTGGTTAGCTTAGTTGATTTTGCATCATAAATGTGCAGCATATACAGCTTTATTTACTTTGTACTGCTTAGTAATCTGCATTAGTAGCTTTCTGTGTCCAGATGACACTGGGATAAGAAACCATGTTGTGCTTCAGGCTTCCAGAGCTTGCTTTAAAATGGCTTCTTGACAGGAGTTGTTTCTCCTGTTTCAGGAACATGAGCTAGAAATATTCAGCTGAACTGTGTCTGCTCAGAGAAGAAAGGACTCAGCCTGGGGGATGGTTATTAGAGAAGAAAACTGGATGATCTGCTTTTCTGCCAAGTGTTCAGAATGCAGAAGTCATCTGCACCTTGGAAAAAAAACATGCTGTGCTGAGAAGACATTGGGTGGGGCCTCATGCTGCTGTAGTTTGATCTACAGCAGATAGAAATCTCTTCCTCATAATCTGGTGTTTTAAGCAAGCACTTTTAAGTATTTTGATGATTGTAGCCTGGTTTAAAAATAACAGCTCTCCCTTACCTTTTATGAGAATGTTCCCCCAGCTTTAAGACTTAAAGCTTGTTTTTAGGTAGAGCATTCTCCTGTGTCATATTTTTTTTCTTGTCTCAAATTTGTAATTGGAACATCTGCCTTATTTAATGTGCATCACAAAATACATTGGTTTTATCATAACTTCTAAAGCTGACTAATAGCTAGAAAGGAAAGCTCTTGAATATGTAAAAATTAGTAAACAATTTCAATATAAGAGTATGCTGGTTTAGACTCTTGGCTTGCAACTCTAAGAGCCGGTTCACACTGGGGCGACTCAAAGTCTCCCCGACTTTGAGCCGCCCCGTGCAGCACGACTTCATCGCGGCTTGCAAACGAATTCTATAATAGAAGTCAATGCAAGCTTCTCCGATGTTGCCCCGAAGTAGTGCAGGAGCCTTTTTCTAAGTCGGAGCGACTTGAGTCGCTCTGATTAGAACGGTTCCATTGCACAGAATGGAGCACGGCTTGTCAGCCGACCAAGTCACCTGACAAGTCGTGGCAGTGTGAACCGGGTCTAATTCTTTGGTTTGGTTGTGTTAGATTTACAAAAAATTGCTCTAATTTTACTTCTGAAATGTAACACCATACTGATTTAATTGGAGCTCACCAAATAGGACTTAAGGGTTCCTAGAAACATTAGGCCACGAGCTGGCTTGGTGGCTGGGACTATGATGTGAACACCTCTATGAACTGTATTGTTTTGTGCTATATATAGATTTTAAAATACATAAAATATGTTTATTACAGCTATCTGAAATGGGAAGTAATACATAATTTTACTAGCCATTGTTAAATGGTGCTAAAAGTTGCTCCTGGTGACTTTGAAAAAATAATATCACAGAGAGTTGCTGGCAAGTATATTTTTATCTGGATCACTCTACATATGTTACTAGGTTGTGTTGAATATAGAAGTACAGTTTTGCATTATAGTGTTGTTGTTTAAGGAAAAACACAGGCCCCTCCACCATAAAATGATGTCAGTCCCCCATGATGGAGAAACATAAGCTGAATTTTGGATGGGACTGGCAGTTTTCTATTCCATCGTCATGTCTTTACTCACCTATGGATCAAGGTCATAGGTGCAAGTGAGGCATATGAGGTTTTTTTTTTTTTCTCAAGATTGTTGGACCTGCCCTGCATGATATAGTGAGAAGTGGAGCTTTGAAAAAAAGCCACTCTTCCTTAAAATTAGGAAGTAACAGATAAGGCAGTTTTAAGAATTAACTATACATTAAATAAAGTTGAAACTCCCATTACACCTGCTTGGGCAGTTCCTCAGTACCCTTTAGTGAGTGAATGGGCCACAAAAAAACCTGCCCCAGCTTTCCTATTTCTCTAGATACCCTATGGAAGAAGTAGTCTGCTTACAAACCTTTGAAAGAGATGGCTTCACCTTCACGTGCTTGCAAAATTGGCTAAAAATTACCAGTACGTCATGACCTGCTAGCTCAGTGGAGAATGCTGAAAAGCTTGAGAAGGTCACCAGCTGATGTGAAGTAGGTAGTAGGGGAGATATATATATATATATATATATATATATATATATATATAGGATGGGAAGGGTAAAGGGGGCAGTATAGTTATGTTTTTACATCTTACATATATTCTTTATGTAAGACTCCATTAGAAGCTGCATCTAACTGGAAGCAGTGTTTTGGAACAGTTCAGGAAGAGCTAAAGTCTCTGTCCAGGAAAAAGGAAGTCACAATTAACCTGCTCATTTGGCTTCTTTTGCGACCCCCTTGAAGAATATTCAGCTGGGAGCTACATACATTTTCCTTAATCAAACATTTTAGGACACAGGAGTGTTCAGGTAGACAGGGTGAAGGCTAAACAAAACTACACAGATAATCTAGAAAAGCCTCTCCTACTCTCAGCATGCCTCAAGTGTTTTTAGAAGAAGAGATGTTTTCTCTACTTTGAAAAAAGGAAATGCTTTCCTTGTTTTTATGTTTTTTCTCAAAATTCCATTTTTTGCTTCTGGAAAGATTCTTCAGTTAGCTACAGAGCCATTGGGTTGGATGATCCTTGGCACAGCTTTAGGGGGGCTGTATCTGGATTCCGCTGTGCCTTCTAAGTCTGTGTGCTTTCCTTGTGATTACCTGTTCTGCACATACGTGTACCATTTTCAAGGAGCGCCCATGGACCTAGCATCTTCTCCATTATATCTTCAGGCTCACCCACACCAGTGATCCTTTGGACACTTAGCTACATTCCATTGACACAATCATTCCTGGCAATAGCTGCTTCCACAGGACCTTGTGAATACCCATTGTAGGAAAAGTCATCACTTGTGGGCTCTTACAGAGCATGGCAGATAATAAGTGCAAGGGTAGGTCCTGTGGGCCTTGCTGGCTTACAATCCAATAACAGAACTTGTATTGCTTCTTCTAAAAGGCCTAATATTGTTAGCCTGAACCCATGCCCCCTGCCTCAGTTGCAACACTCAGCAGAGGCCTTCCTAACCCCTTCTGGTGTGGCCCCCCCCCTTTGTTTTGTCTAGAGAGGAATTCACTGCTACCCTGTCTTTGTTTATGGGACACATCCCAGCCCTGTTAGCTGACTTACAGAGGCCTGAAGCATGCATCCAGGTCCTCTCAATCTGATTCCCTGTGGTTGCAGCTGGTTCTGCACAGTCAGCTGAGGATAAATCTATGTTTGATATGGTACATTAGGAGTCTCAGCCTGCTTCTAAATAAAAAGATACTGTTTTTATTCATGCAGTGTGCATGTGGATGGACCTGGGATAGCCTATGTTAGCCTTACCTAAGGTTACTGGCTTGGGTTCTCCTAAAAACTGCCGACTTGTTAAAAGTCTGAGACTAAGAAGATTACCTCTGGTTTTATCCAGTTTTTTCTAACTTCTGGACCACCTAAAACCCATGAGCAAGCCTTCCCCCACTGTGAGGGAAGGCTCCTACTTGTCAGAATAGGGGAAAATCTATAGGTTCTGTGATATCTCAGATGTTTGAGTTCAGAATATGTCATTCAGGGGCTGCAAGCTAGAATTTTAATCTCTGCCCTACTTAATGTTGTAAAACCTGCCAACATTCCCACAAACACTAGAGGCCCTTAATGCTGTTCTGGTGCACCTTCTCTCTCAAGGGGTCATAGTTCTTGATCCCATGGTTTTTACTCAAACGTGTTTACATGTACCAAAGCAAAAGGCACATATTCGAATTTTGGACCTAAGGTCCTCAACACCTTCCCTCAGATTACAAGATTCTGCATGGACTCTCCAAGGTCAGCCATTGTTTCCTTCTGTCCAGAAGATTTTGTGACCCCTGTGGACATCTGGAATGCCCACTTACATGTCCTCATCTTTCCAGCACATCAATGTCTCCTGTGTTTTTCAGTGGGCTCATAACATTACCAGTTTTCACCAAGATGACAGCTTCTGTACTTGCTGTGCACCATTCTCATAACCTCTCCATTTTGGAATACTTGGATGATCTTTTTTATGAGGAAACAAAACAGACTGTCAGTGTTCTATGGACTATTCAAGCTCTTCAGAAGTTTGAATGGATCTTGAACCTTCAGAAGTCAGCGCTGGAACTGACTCTTTGCTTGGAGTATTTAGGCCTTCTATTGGATATTGCAATCTCCAGGATCTTCCTTCCACAGGAAAAACTCCAAACCCTCCTGCCCTTCTGCCGCTTTTGCATGAGGGTTCTGGACTTGATGGTAACCTCTTTCAAAGAGCACCATATGCCTAATTTCACTCCACATTCTGGCTTCATAGGACAAGAAGGCCCAGTCTCTCTGTTGTCTCAAAATCCTGACCTTCAAAACCAGGATTTCCCTAGCATTGTGGTTCTCTAGTCCTGCCTTGGAATCAAGGACATCTCTCTTTCTGTTGGTCTAGAACAGGGGTCTCCAAACTATGGCCCTCCAGTTGTTCTGGAACTACAATTCCCATCATTCCTAGTCATGTCTGTGAATGTCAGAGTTTTACAATGCCTCATGGAATGTGTAGATCTGCAACAGCTGGAGAGCCGTAGTTTGGAGATCCCTGGTCTAGAAAGTACTCATAATGGATGCAGCCTGTCAGGCTGGATGCTGAATGAAGCTTGTCTTCCCAAGCAACATGCTGGAACTCAGAACAATTTAGCTATCTGATCAACGTTGGACCTCTCATTTACAAGATCATCCAGTGAGGATACAGCCAGAAAATGCCTTGGCAGTGCCTTACATCAACCATCAGTAAATTTAGTACATGAGAAGTGGATCTGCTTCTGGATTGAGCAGAACTTCATGTTCCAGCCCTGACCACCATGCGCATCCAAGGAGTAGGAAAATGGCAGCTAGACTTCCTCAGTCATCATCTGGACTCTGGAGAATTGTCTTTTCACCCAGAGACCTCTGTTGCTGTTGCAGGTGGGGAACACCAGACATCGACCTAATTGCTTCCTCTAGACTTTGCAGTGGATACTCTGGCAACACTGTGGGAACATGTCAATCTTTTCCTCCTTTGAAGTTCCTTCCTCTTCAACTCCACAGGACTGAAATGGAGGGTGTTCCAGTGATTCTCATTGCACTGAACTGGCCAAGGAGGGCATGGTACTTGGACCTTGTCAGGCTCCTGTCAGACTCTCCAAGGGTTCAACCCATATTGCCTGGATCCTGTGTCACAAGTGCTACTTTGCTACCCTGCTTCTTGGTTGCTGACTTTACCAGCTTGGCTGATGAAGTCCTGGTCCTAGGAAAAATAATTCAGTCATCCTTATGCTCTTCAAAACTAGTAAGTAGACTCCTCGCAAAGTCTACTAACATACTTGTAAAGTATTTCTCTTGATGTGAGACAAGGAAATTTAATGCTAGGAAGTACTCTATGGGTTGAATCCCGTGTTTTCTCTAATCTCGTATGGATCAGTGTTTAACCTTGATTTCCATCAAGTATTAAATCAGCCTTTGAGGTTCTTGTTCAGAATTTTCTTTCACTCCTTAGTAAAAGCCTTCATACAGGGTATCACTTACATTGTTACTCCTGTACATTCCCCAGTGGCTCTGGGGGATCTCATCCTGGTTTTGTCAGCTTTTCAAACCCTGCCCTTTGAACCTATTAGGGATCTTCCTCTGTCTACCCTCATTCACAAGGTTGTATTGAAGAGAAGCACATCGTTATCCAATGTGTTCAAACCAAAATAACCAAAAGCTATGAAAATGGAGATTTTCCTTCCATTATCTATACAAGATAAATGCTGTTCAATTTTTATCTCTCAGATATTACTCATTTTCCTCAGTCTGACTCTGTTTTTCATTTCTGAAGGGCCTCTTAAGGGACAACCGGCTTCTCATATCACTATCGCTAGGTGGATTCCACAGTTCATCATCCAAGATTAAGATGGCAAAGTTCCCCTTAACCTGTTAAAGCTGACTGCAGTAGATCAGTTATTGTTTCAGGGGCTTTTGAGCATTAAGCATCTGTTTCTCAGATATGCAAGGCTGTAGCTGGTCTTAACAGGCTGATGTCCAGGCCTTCTCTAATGACAGCTTAAATCGTAAAAGGTTCTGCTAGTGGCTCTGTAAGCTCTGCTGAGCCTCATCTGTTAACCTGTTGCTACTTGTGGATTTTCTTGGTGGACTGTAGTCCTTTATGCTAGTTTCGATCACGTGGACTGCACCAGTTTACTAACAGATGTCTCTGCTCTGTTTCTGGTGAGAGGTTGACACAGCTGTGACAGTTTCCAGTAATTAGGCTGTCGCTACTTTAATTACGTGGTTGATCCGAGATTGTATGTTATATTATTACTACTGTTACTTGTGGGCCTGTTTGTTTTCTGTGTTACCTTCTGGTCAGTTGATCTTCTGGTCACAGGCTCATTAAGGTTTACCAGGTTGATTAAGCCTCAGCCGATGCCAAATTTAGTTGCAAGGTTCTTCAGGATCAGTAGGCTCTTTTTTGTCAAGTCTTAACCTGTTGGTCTTTGTGGACCCGTTAGCCTTTGTTTGCTTTGCTGCTCATCCTTCATTTGAACTGCTTTTGGACATCCCTAGGTTCCTAAATACTTATCCTATTCCCTTCAATGTGCAATTAGGAATGTAAGATTTTTGACTTACCATAAAATCCTTTTTTTTGGAGTCCAATACAGGACACGGTTCCCTTTTGTGTTGTACTTATGATTCATTCCTGGAATCAAAATGGGGTTTCCTTAACTGTCCTTGCAGCTTTAATTTGTCAGCTTCCAATCTCCCGAAGGCAGCAGTATAACCCTGTGTACTTGAATACTCATCCTGTGTCACGTAATGTACTCCAAGAAAAGGGTTTTACTGTAAGTCAACCAGCAACAAATGCTGTGCACCAATTGTAAAGATGCAATTGACCCTCCAAAAAAGTGGGTGCTGTTTGAAAAGAACATTGGGATAATATTTTTTCATGCTGCAGGTGCTGTTCTTTTGGAAGTGCACAGAAGTGAATGCTATGATAAACATTTATATAGTCTGGTACATGAGTGGTTGAACCCTTTTGATGTCCTTGTGTATGGACTTTAATGTAAAGATGAGAATAAAGCCCTAGTCATGCAACTAGCATGTTCCAGCTTGGGTTTTCTTTGGAAATACTGCAGCAAGCATCCTAATAAGGTGAGGTGCTACCCCAAAAAACAATTTGCATTGCAGTTGTTGATTACCTTGTAGAACTGATGATCACCTTTTTAGATATTGAGTAGCTCTTTAAAACTTTTTGTTATGCGTGGCAGTTCTAAATGGCATCTAGCAGGAGACATTATGTTTCTTTAATGGTTGCACAATGAAACCTTCAGAGAAGCCTTTTAATATGCTGGCTGTAGTCTTTGTGTTGAAGGGTGTGTCTGTTGGCAGGGTTTGCTGATGCAGACAGACCGGCTAGAGATTAACAAAGGTTATTTAGACTTTGGAATCCAGCAAACAGTCAGGCTGTGTCCTCTCTTTGCAGAGCAGAAGGACAACTCCTATAAGAACAGATGGAATTTGGACATGACCTATGATTTAGCTTCAGTGTATTTTGTTGCTGTTTTATCTCATTTTGTAATCACCAATGGTCCTTTGTTGGGTTTCTTATTTTGTACAAATTAAAATTCCCACCTAATTCTCAATTTCTTCAGTCATACCAGCTGAAAACATATTATGGAAATAGTTAACTTCATTTTGTCTTAATCCAAAAAAAAAAAAAAAAAAATGTAGCTTCTATCAGTATCTATGCATAATTTTATTTACAACAAGCACCAGAACCTACTGCAAGAGCAGTGTGTTTTGCTCAGATAAGACTGGGATGGTCAGGAGCCATGTTGTGTTTAGTCTACAGACTTCAGTCTGCATTTACTGAGTTAAAATGGCTGCTTCTAAAGCTCTGAGGACTTAACATCACTGCAGCTTCTGTGAAGCCGTGTCTATAGTCTCTGTGCTGGAAAAATTCAGCAGAGCAGTTCCTCCTTTATCTGAGAAGAAAGCTATACGCTTGGGGGATGGGTAGAGGAAAAAACTGTGTGATCTGCTTTTTCTGAGAAGTGCTTAGAATGCAGAAGTCCATCTACACCTTGGAAAATAAATGTTCTGAGTTATAATGGACTGTGCTGAAGAGACATAGGGTGGGAATTCATTTGCTGAGTAATTTGATCAACATTAGACAGAAAGATCTCATCCACAATCCTGTTTTATGCCGTGAAATAAGAGCCTGACATATCTTCATTTCTTCTTGTTAAAATTATCCTGGGCAAAGGCTGACATTGATTAGAAAGAAAAGGCTGTGGCTGAACTGAAAGTATACTGGAGAAATTCTTCAGGCTTTTTTCTTGGAGATATATTTGAGTGCTGTCCAAATAAGTGTGATAAACCTTGGGGAATTTAGAGTGCCTCCCTAATTCTGAAACAGAGGTTCAAATTAGCTAAAATAAAGCACTGGCTTTCTCTAATCATATTCATACCTTAGAGGAGAAAGCAAGGAAATGGTGTCAGCTATCTACTCTAATATGTTTAGATTGCTGCTACTATACACAAAGATGCTGAAGCACATAGAATCATCACTACAATTTTCTATTTTGACAGTTTTTTCACTCACAAATTTCATTTTGACTATTGCTCAATAAATTGCAGGGTTTATTTATGGGTAAAGGAACATAAAGAAAACATACCTTTTTGACTTGGACATTTTAAAATCTTGATGGTACCACAAGTGAAAAATGGACAAATTTCACCCAAATTATCCAAGGACGCTTATTTTTGTGGTCATGTGAGGTTATGTCTGTAGTACTTTGTTTTTAAAAGGACCCTCTTGGGACAGAAATGTGGGAGGTGACAGAAATCCTTCACTACATGGCGAGTCTCTGCCTTGGTACAAGCATGTGCATATACGGTACTGGGATACCCAAGAAGTACATGCCTGTTTTGTGGTAATGCTTGTTCACACCTATTGCATTGGGCTGCATTGATCAACACAGGCACAACGCAAAGATAAAGCAAATACCATTGCTGTCTCAGTGCCCAATTCACACTAAGGCACTGAGTTTGTATGTGCTAAGTTTAAATGTAGAAATGCTCCATTTTTTTGCAGGGCAACACATTTAAATGAAGTGCAACGCCCATCAACTTGGTAGGAAGTGATGTAAAAGGAAGTAGTGAAAAAAAAGCAATACTAAGCATCTGGAAAAAACAATTTAATGCACAGTAAAGCACAACACATAACATATTTAAAAAATGGCATAAATGCATATGTATCTCCTGTGCATTTTATATGCACCGTGGTGTAAATAAATGAACCTCAAATTGACTCAGTTACTAGTGAAGACCAAATCAGTATGTCAGCTTCCAAACCTGCGCCTTCAAAACATGCCAGGAATGGCAGCTCCTACATTTTTCCCTGACAGGTTCCCTGACAGAAACTGTGATCAATACTTGAAGGCCACTAGCTACAGTAGTGGGAACCGTAAATGCATAAGTGCTAATTGCTTTTCATTCTCCAAAATGATTGCAGAATTGAATCCGCATCTCTGTGACTGAACAAAAACTAGGTAAAATTAGCTACTTTTTCAGAAATTGCTTATACCACATATACAGTGGTATAAAGAACAAAGGGTCTGGTACCAAAGCAGAAGAAAAAAATATGACCTGATGACTTAATTGATTTTCTACAACCAGACAAGAATATGTCTGGAAAAAGTCAAAGGATTTTTTTAACCCACTGTTATGTTATCAAATATTATACATGGTGGGGATTTGGGTACTGGAAGCCATCTTTTGGGCTTATTAGGTCTAAAGTTTATGCATGGTTGTGCATCTAGACCAAATCTAGAACTTAGAGCAGAGAAGTTGTTGAACATGTAATGCTCAATGGCAAAAGAGAGTAGTAGGGTGCATGGCAAGTTGTGCCACCAAAAACAAGCAGGATACAAGAAGTCGGCACTCCAGTCACTGTCTTTGCATCTTGATAAATGGGGCCAGTTCATCCCCAAATTGTTGGTCCTAATTTTGTTTGACATGCTCCATTTGAAGTAAGTACCTTCACCAATTTTTGAGTGTTTGCTTCTGGAGCAAGCCTGCAAATGCATTTCCATCTCTTTCATCTTTCCAAATATAATATATATTGGTACAAGATACCTTTTATACACAGTTATAGGATTAAATAAACACATACACCCCAACGCTCAAGAGGCATAGACATCTGGATGGTTTGCTATATAATGATCTCCAAAGAAATCTTCAACTGAAATGCTCCACTGATGCAGGTCTCCTCCGACAGGGAAATCTTGACAGAAAACTGTAAAAACAAACAGGAAGGCACAAACCGCTAGCACATTACTGAAAATCTTTAATAAAAAAAAAACACCAAAGACATACCCACAAGTGTACTGATATACAGGTGATGTATGACACTATAATCTGATCCAGCAGTGGGGCGGTGTCACCTGGCTTAAATAGTCATTCGAATTGGCAGGCTTACGCGTATCAGGGGACACACCCCCCTTCCTCAGAGCTAAACCAATCTAGGGCCCACATTTTCCTTATCTACACATATACAAACACTCTCCGCCAACCTCCATTTCAACTGGATGGTACCGTTGCAACAGATAGGGTTATATGCTTCTAAATGCCTATAAAATGAAATGTAGCTGTACAATCAAGTGCAAATGCACTAAACGCAATATAAAACAACCCAAAGTTTGTATAACTGTAAATTTGCTGTCCCCTCAAAATAACTCCTCAGACGTAAATGTCTAAACTGCTGACAACAAAAGTGAGTACACCCCTAAGTGAACCCAATTGGGCCCAATTAGCCTTTTTCCCTTCCCAGTGTCATGCGACTCATTAGTGTTACAAGGTCTCAGGTGTGAATGGGGAGCAGGTGTGTTAAATTTGGTGTTATCACTCTCACTCACTCATACTGGTCACTGGAAGTTCAACATAGCACCTCATGGCAAAGAACTCTCTGAGAATCTGAAAAAAAGAATTGTTGCTCTACATAAAGATGGTCTAGGCTATAAGAAGATTGCCAAGACCTTGAAACTGAGCTGCAGCACGGTGGCCAAGACCATACAGTGGTTTAACAGGAAAGGTTCCACGCAGAACAGGCCTCGCCATGGTCGACCAAAGAAGTTGAGTGCACGTGCTCAGCATCATATCCAGAGGTTTTCTTTGGGAAATAGACGTATGAGTGCTGCCAGCATTGCTCCAGAGGTTGAAGGGGTGGGGGATCAGCCTGTCAGTGCTCAGACCATACTCTGCACACTGCATTAAACTGGTCTGCATAGCTGTCATCCCAGAAGGAAGCCTCTTCTAAAGATGATGCACAAGAAAGCCCGCAAACAGTTTACTGAAGACAAATAGACAGAGAACATGGATTACTGGAACCTGTCCTGTGATCTGATGAGACCAAGATAAACTTATTTGACTCAGATGGTGTCAAGCGTGTGTGGTGACAACCAGCTGAGAAGTACAAAGACAAGTGTGTCTTGCCTACAGTCAAGCATGGTGGTGGGAGCGTCATGGTCTGGGACTGCATGAGTGCTGCCGGCACTGGCAAGCTACAGTTCATTGAGGGAACCATGAATGCCAACATGTACTGTAACATACTGAAGCAGAGCATGATCCCCTCCCTTCAAAAACTGGGCCGCAGGTCAGTATTCCAACATAACGACCCCAAACACACCTCCAAGACAACCACTTGCTTTCTAAAGAAGCTGAGGGTAAAGGTGATGGACTGTCCAAGCATATCTCCAGACCTAAACCCTATTGAGCATCTGTGGGGCATCCTCAAATGGAAGGTGGAGGAGCACAAGGTCTCTTACATCCACCAGCTTTGTGATGTCGTCATGGAGAAATGGAAGAGGACTCCAGTGCCAACCTGTGAAGCTCTGATGAACTCCATGCCCAAGAGGGTTAAGGCAGTGCTGGAAAATAACTGTAGCCACACAAATAATTGACGCCTTGGACACAATTTGGACATTTTTACTTAGGGGTGTACTCATTCCACAGCCAAATGTCGTACCCAAAGTAAAAAAGAGCAGTGGTAGATTAACGCCTTGGCGGGTGATTCGGACACCATACACCATACTTTGAAATGCATGCTCAGTATCTTGTAGCACATATATGGTGCCGGAAATACATATTCTCCCAGCAGTAGACCATGCACTGGAAGTGTACTGCATTTAACTCGCCCTGGGTCTGTCACGCTCCTTCCGGACAGTTTCCTACCTTAGCTGCAATGCAAACAGCTTAAAATCACTCCTCCCACTGGTCTGTACTCTACAATTCTTAAAGAGATTTAATGAGCCTAACAAATAGCCTGATCTGTTGCGTTGGTACAAAATAAATACAAGGAAGATGACACATAATTAGTCAACTACAAATTCATATAATGCATGACAAAATTTGAACTATACCAAAAAGTAATAAACCCCTTCCCACTGCCACCTCCCGACCCTTTAACATGATCTAAATGCCAGGAGGCAGAGGCAGGCATTACGATCATGTGACCGTTGAAAGGCAGTCACAGCAGCCACACGATCGGAAAGCTCCCAAACGCTAGTATGCATCTGGAGCTTTCGGGTACCCGCTCGTTCTTGTAGTGTTAGTGTCCAGGGAGCATGCTTTCTGCACAAGAAAGTGTATACCTAAGGATGCATACGGTATATGCGGCCGGCCGCTCAGCGTTAAAGCCCATTATATTTCTTTTATGTTCCCAAAAACCCACTCTCCATGTGTGTGTGTGTGTTGGGTTAGGCCAGCCTAAAGGAGGCTACAGGAGCAGATGAAGCAATAAACCACATACTGCAATCCACAGTTTATAAACTATTTGATTGAAAAAGTCTTGCCATCCAAACCCATAGCCCTTTTTTTTTTATGCCACAAAAAATACATGGTCCGCAATTAGGAACACCACATTTATAACTCCTTTTTTGATCAAACACACTACTCCAACCTGAGTAGGTTTCTTTTAAGAGGTCTGACCCTACTGGAGCCAATGTTTCTCTCTAGATCTCCTGGTTGGTTGGAAGTGATGTGAGAAGAAGTGGTGAAACATCCTACAAAAAAAACACAATACTTAGCATGAGAAAAACACAATTGAAAGCACAGTAAAGGGCAAAACATTAAAAAAGGGTATCAATGCACACGCATATTCTATTTGTTTTATATGCACCGTGATGTGAACAAATCCTATGTTGACTCAGTTAGTATTAAAAGAAAAATCCGTATGCCAGCTCCAGAACAACCACCTTCAAAACACGTCAGGAATGGCAGCTCCTACAATTTTCCTTGACAGGTTTTTAAGTAAGCAAACTGTCGTGCACTGGTATGTGCCTTCTTGAAGATGTTTCTGTACCATACAATACATGATAGTGTATGCCAAATTTGGACCAACAACATTGGCAAAAAGAAACTGTGACAACTTCTTGAAAGTTTCTAGCTACTAAAGATGGACCCATAAATGTGTAAGTGCTGATTGCCAGAAAAGTACACTCTCCAAAATGATTGCAGAATTGTATCAGCACCACTGTGACTGAACAAAAACTGTGTATAATGAGTTACTTTTTCAGAAACTGTGTATACCACATATTCAGTGGTGTAAGGAACAATAAGCCTGGTCCCCAAGCAACAGAAACAATAATATGGCCTAATGACTTGTTTCACACTACGAAATTTTTTTAGAACAGGTTCATGAACACTATTATATACAGTATAGTTTATTTGGCTTTTATAATCTTCCTGGTGACAAAATCTAGAACTTAGAGGAGGTCATCCTGTACATGTACGTTAAATAGCAAGATAGTAGCAAGATGCATGGCAAGTAGGGCCACCAAAAACAAGCATGATACAAGAAGTCAGCACACCACTGTCTGCATCTTGATAAATGGGACCTGTGAGTCTCCAAAATGTTGGTATTTTTGTTTGACATGCTCCGTTTGAAGTAAGTACCTTCAAGGATTTTTAAATGCTGGCTTCTGAAGCAAGACTGCAAGTACATTTCTATCCCTTTCATGCTTCTAAATATTAGAATGTTTTTTAATATTTGTACAGAATACCCTTTTACATGGTTCTAGGATTGTCCAACAACATTGCAAGAAGAACAGGAAGCTATCTGAATTGCCTATGATAGCCCTAATGGCTATTAGGCTCCTGACTTTAGCATCTATTTAGGCATTTCTGTTATTTTATCAGTTTCCTACATATATATTCTGAAAAATGTTCTCCTTCCTACATCTCTATAGATTTCTGATGGGCATTTCCCTAATTTAATGTACACTGCATCATGTCTACCATATTACTGTCCTCCATGAAAATCAGGCTTCAAATGAAATTCAAATTGCATATGTCAATTACACAGTAACATAGAAATATATTTAAAAAATTAAATAAGCTTTGTGACGCACACTAGAAAAGTTATTGGAGAGATTTGTAAAACTGCAGGAATAAAACGAGCGTATGTTGCCTATAGCAACCTGAATCTATCTGTCATTGTTCTAGAGTAGTGCAGCAAATGAACACAGACAGTGATTGTTATAGACAATACAGACATTAAATTTCTTCTGGTTTCATTACTGCCCTGTTTTCTTTTAGCATTGATTTATTAGTTCATTTGAACTGGCAATCCGCATCACACATCTGAACATCTCTCAGCTTCAGCCTAGCAAATAATATCTTTAGGACTAAGCTGATTTAGCATGAGTGTGAGCAGTGCTCATGTCACTGTACTGTCATCTTCTAATAATAACCTTGAGTACTACGCTCAAAAGACCAATGTACACCACAGAAGCTGATCTGTAGTGTGTTCTGTGGGCAAAGTCCTTTCTGTTACTCACATATTGTTTGCCTATATGTATTCTGTAATTGATACATGCTTAAAAAAAGATATGCATACATGAACCATGCATGTGTACAGTTCTGTGCATTTGCTGCAGTTAGTTTCCCTTCTCTAACATGCCCTGAAAAAATTGCGGTTTCTGAAAGATATCCATAGAAATGAAAAGGCGTGATCCAAAGCTAAAACCTCAATGCTATCCTGTCCTCATCCACAAATTCTCTATAGCTCAGACCAACTCATTGTGTTACTCAGCCAACCTGGGAATATGTATTCTCCACTTTTGTTATTTCATGTGGAAAAAGAAATTGGAGTCATTTTACTATCAATCACCTTAAAAATATTTAATGGAAAACCAAGAAATGCTTGGTGAATCTGTTTGAAATAGCCACCTTTTGAAAGTCAAAGACAAAGGGCATTCCAGATAGTTTACAAAACCCTTTCATTTGGATGTCTGACGTAGTCATACCAGCCCAAAGAAAAGCTATATAGGATCATGATATCTGATCTCAAATGTTGCGCCTACGTAAACATTTAAATTGCAAATCACCAAATTGAGAAGTGTATGTAAACGTCTTACTACTTTCATCAACTGATCCCAGCTTGGAGGAGTTTTGCTTTAAATAATTCATTTAGACCAAAATTTTATAGTACCCTATCTTCCTTAACTACTCCTAATGATGTGACCAACTTCCATCACAATTATTATCATCTAGTTTTCCTAACATCTTTTAGACCGAGACTGTAACCTTTTTATGTTTCCTATTGTCCATATGTGGCCTTTACTATACCTATAACTCTAATATACTGTGTTGGGTGATCTAAAACAATTGCACACCCTTGTGATAATTTGACTGTGCATTTTGTTATTAAAATATAAAGGCTTATTCAAAAACAGGGCATGAAACAATGTAAAAAAATGCAGTAATGTATACCAACTATCAAAATTAGTGAAGCAAGATAGACTATAATTGCTTGTTTTTGGTACCACAATTTGCTCACTGCTTTGCATTGTTTGTTTAATATACCTGAAAGTGTCAGTTACATAGTGAGGTTGAAAAAAGACATCCGTCCATCCAGTTCAACCTATGATGTGTGTGTGTGTGTTTGCTGTTAACCGTACATTGTATACCCCTGTATGTTGTGGTCTTTAAGGTGCCCATCTAATAGTTTTTTGAAACTATCGATGCTCCCTGCTGATACGACTGCTTGTGGAAGAGAATTCCACATCCTTACTGCTCTTACAGTGAAGAACCCCCTACGAACTTTAAGGTTAAACCACCTTTCCTCTAGTTTTAGTGAGTGGCCATGTGTCTTATTGTATTCCCTTTCTCTGAATAGTTTGTTTCTTATGCTAGGGTCGCCAGTACAGTATTTGTACATTGATATCATATCCCCCCTCAATCGTCTCTTCTCAAGAGAGAATAAGTCCAGTGCTTGTAGTCTTTCCTCATAGCTGATGTCCTCCATTCCCCTAATTATTTTTGTTGCCCTTCTCTGGACTCTTTCCAGTTCCAGCACATCCTTTCTGAGGACCGGTGCTCAGAACTGGACAGCATACTCCAGATGTGGCCGGACCAGAGTCTTGTAGAGAGGGAGAATAATCTCTTTATTTCTGGAGTGAATCCCCTTTTTTATGCATCCCAGTATTCTGTTGGCTTTGCTTGCAGCGGCTTGGCATTGCATGCCACTGCCAAGCCTGTTGTCTACCAGTACCCCCAGGTCCTTTTCCATCCTAGACTCACCCAGAGGTTCCCCCCGTAGTGAGTAGCTTGCTTTCTGGTTTCTGGCACCCAAGTGCATTACTTTACATTTTTCAACATTAAACCTCATCTGCCATGTAGTTGCCCACCCCATTATTTTGTTCAGGTCCGCTTGTAAGGTTTCCACATCCTGCATAGAAGATATTGGCATGCTTAGTTTAGTATCATCTGCAAATTCTGAGATTGTACTAGATATTCCCTCCTCTATATCATTTATGAATAAATTAAACAGGATTGGTGCCAGGACAGAACCCTGGGGGACCCCACTTTCCACACCCGCCCAATCCAAGTACTCCCCATTAATCACCACCCTTTGCACTCTCCCCTGGAGCTAGTTCTCTATCCAGGTACTCACCTTATGGTCCATACCTACCTTCCTTAGTTTGAACAGTAAGCGTTTGTGGGGAACGGTGTCAAAGGCCTTTGCAAAGTCCAGATACACCACATCCACAGGCTTTCCTTTATCTAGGTGGCAGCTCACTTCATCGTAGAAGGTAAATAGATTGATTTGGCAAGAACGATTTTTCATGAATCCATGCTGATTACTACTAAAAATACCATTTTCTTTACTAAAGTCTTGTATGTGGTCCCTTAACATCCCCTCCAAAATCTTGCAGACTACTGATGTTAGGCTGACCGGCCTATAGTTACCCAGGATATATCTCGGCCCTTTTTTAAATATTGGTACTACGCTGGCTTTTTTCCAATCAGCTGGCACCATACCCGTCTGTAAACTATCCTTAAAGATCAAGAATAATGGTCTGGCAATCACCTGGCTGAGCTCTTTAAGAACCCTCGGGTGCAAGCCATCGGGTCCCGGGGATTTATTTATGTTAAGTTTCTCTAGTTTGGTTCTAAGTTTATCTTCTGTTAGCCATGGCGGTACTTCCTGAGGTGTATTATTTAGTTAGGCCTTACAAGCTGGGTTAGTGTAACCCCCGATTCTTTTGTGAAGACTGAAGAGAAGAAATTATTTAACACTTCCGCCTTTTCTCTGTCCTCTGTGGCCATATTTCCTTTGTCGTCTTTTATGGGGCCAATGTATTCTGGCCTCGTTTTCTTACTGTTTATATACTTAAAAAAATTTCTTGGGGTTCTTTTTACTCTCTTCCGCTATATGTCTCTCGTGTTCTATTTTAGCCGCCCTGATTTCGTCTTTACATTTCTTATTGCACTCTTTGTAATGCTTGAATGCTGCCAATGACCCCTTAGTCTTGTATTTTTTGAAGGCCTTTTCTTTAGCACTAATATGCATTTTTATGTTGGAGTTTAGCCACCCAGGGTTTAGTTTAGCTCTTTTAAATGTATTTCCCTTTGGAATGCACTGGCCAATCCCCTTGTTAAGTATGCTCTTGAAGCACTCCCATTTTTCCTCCGTGTTCTTTGTTCCCAGGGTTCTATCCCATTTGATATTTTCTAGCAGCGAGCGCAGTTTTGGGAAATTGGCTCTTTTGAAATTCAGTGTTCTTATATTTCCCTAATGTTTCCTATTACTATGATTAATACTGAAACTAATTGACCTATGGTCACTGTTTCCTAAGTTGCCCCGTATTTCTATATCCGTAAGCAGGTCTGTATTGTTGGTAATCAGTAGGTCAAGTACTGCATTGTTTCTTGTCGGTGCATTCACCATCTGACCCATGAAATTGTCCTGCAAAACATTTAGGAACTGCCGAGCCTTGGCTGAATGCGCGGTTCCTTCTGCCCAGTCTATATATGGATAATTAAAGTCCCCCGTTATAATGACATTTCCCATCCTTGCTGCCAATCCTATCTGTAAAAGGAGGTCCGCCTCCCCCCTCCTCCCTCTGGTTGGGGGGCCTTTAGCATACGCCCAATATTACCTTCCGATGTGCCTTCTCTTTGAAGTTCTACCCATAGGGATTCTACCTCGTCCATAGCTCCATTATTATCATCCCTCATATTTACCTGTACACTGTTCTTAATATACAGACATACCCCTCCCCCTTTTTTACCTTCTCTATAAAGGGAGTACCTCTGAATGGTCACCATCCAGTCATGAGAGCTGTCAAACCAAGTCTCTGTTATCCCCACAAAATCGAAGTCCTCCTCAAACATCCGCAGCTCCAGCTCTCCCATCTTGTTGGCCAGGCTTCTGGCATTGGTATATAAACCTCTTAATTTCGGCCGTTTACATACAGGGAATGCAGAATTATTAGGCAAATGAGTATTTTGACCACATCATCCTCTTTATGCATGTTGTCTTACTCCAAGCTGTATAGGCTCGAAAGCCTACTACCAATTAAGCATATTAGGTGATGTGCATCTCTGTAATGAGAAGGGGTGTGGTCTAATGACATCAACACCCTATATCAGGTGTGCATAATTATTAGGCAACTTCCTTTCCTTGGGCAAAATGGGTCAAAAGAAGGACTTGACAGGCTCAGAAAAGTCAAAAATAGTGAGATAGTTTGCAGAGGGATGCAGCACTCTTAAAATTGCAAAGCTTCTGAAGCGTGATCATCGAACAATCAAGCATTTCATTCAAAATAGTCAACAGGGTCGCAAGAAGCGTGTGGAAAAACCAAGGCGCAAAATAACAGCCCATGAACTGAGAAAAGTCAAGCGTGCAGCTGCCAAGATGCCACTTGCCACCAGTTTGGCCATATTTCAGAGCTGCAACATCACTGGAGTGCCCAAAAGCACAAGGTGTGCAATACTCAGAGACATGGCCAAAGTAAGAAAGGCTGAAAGACGACCACCACTGAACAAGACACACAAGCTGAAACGTCAAGACTGGGCCAAGAAATATCTCAAGACTGATTTTTCAAAGGTTTTATGGACTGATGAAATGAGAGTGAGTCTTGATGGGCCAGATGAGTGGGCCCGTGGCTGGATTGGTAAAGGGCAGAGAGCTCCAGTCCGACTCAGACGCCAGCAAGGTGGAGGTGGAGTACTGGTTTGGGCTGGTATCATCAAAGATGAGCTTGTGGGGCCTTTTCGGGTTGAGGATGGAGTCAAGTTTAACTCCCAGTCCTACTGCCAGTTTCTGGAAGACACCTTCTTCATGCAGTGGTACAGGAAGAAGTCTGCATCCTTCAAGAAAAACATGATTTTCATGCAGGACAATGCTCCATCACACGCGTCCAAGTACTCCACAGCGTGGCTGGAAAGAAAGGGTATAAAAGAAGAAAAGCTAATGACATGGCCTCCTTGTTCACCTGATCTGAACCCCATTGAGAACCTGTGGTCCATCATCAAATGTGAGATTTACAAGGAGGGAAAACAGTACACCTCTCTGAACAGTATCTGGGAGGCTGTGGTTGCTGCTGCACGCAATGTTGATGGTGAACAGATCAAAACACTGACAGAATCCATAGATGGCAGGCTTTTGAGTGTCCTTGCAAAGAATGGTGGCTATATTGGTCACTGATTTGTTTTTGTTTTGTTTTTGAATGTCAGAAATGTATATTTGTGAATGTTGAGATGTTATATTGGTTTCACTGGTAAAAAAAAATAATTGAAATGGGTATACTGTATATTTGATTTTTGTTAAGTTGCCTAATAATTATGCACAGTAATAGTCAC
This sequence comes from Pelophylax lessonae, assembly GCF_965119305.1. Classification (NCBI taxonomy): domain Eukaryota; kingdom Metazoa; phylum Chordata; class Amphibia; order Anura; family Ranidae; genus Pelophylax; species Pelophylax lessonae. The sequence goes on along the minus strand of NC_138768.1, from coordinate 405,482,985 downwards.
CTGCACACACAGATATCCCCCTAAAATAGCTAAAACTAAAGACAAACTAAAAACTACTTCCAAAAATAGTCAGCTTTGATATTAATGGGTTTTTTGGGTTCATTGAGAACATGGTTGTTGTTCAATAATAAAATTAATCCTCAAAAATACTAATTTGCCTAATAATTCTGCACTCCCTGTATATCCTCATTTGATGTTTTTAGGCTGCTCTTGAGATATTTCCCCATACCCACCCTGGGTTTAGGAGCTCTGAACACCCTACCGCTAATGTCCCCATTTGTGCCCTCTGAATCTTGCTTTCCACTGGCTAATTCTACATCTGTACCCTCCCCCCCATCACCTAGTTTAAAAGCCCCTCTAACTCTATGGCCATCCTCTCACCCAGTACGGCTGCACCCTCCCCATTTAGGTGCAATCCGTCCCTACCAAAGAGCCGGTGGCCGACTTAGAAGTCGTCCCAGTTCTCCAGGAACCCGAAACCCTCCTTACTACACCAGCTCCTCAGCCACTTGTTACCCAATCTCCTGCTGCCTCTCTGGTGTGGCTCGAGGTACAGGTAGTATTTCTGAAAATACTACCTTGAAGGTCCTACTCCTCAACTTAGCTCCTAAGTCCCTGAAATCGTTTAGGACTCTCCATCTTCCTCTGCCTATGTCATTGGTAGCCACGTGTACCATGACAGCTGGGTCTTCCCCAGCCCCACCCAGTAATCTGTCCACCCGATCCGCGATGTGCCGAACCCGAGCGCCCGGTAAACAGACTGTTCGGCGCTCACGGTCTTTGTGACAGATTGCACTGTCTGTCCTTCTAATGATTGAGTCCCCTACCAGCTGCACCTGTCTTTCCTTTCCCTTTCTCCCAGCCTCACTGGAGGAGTTCTTCCCCTGGCAGTTAGGGGCATCACTCTGCTCCAGCAACGCTGGTCCCTGACTGGTTTCCCCAACATCACGCAACAGGGAGTATTTATTGGGGTGTTCCAGCCCAGGAACGCCCTCCTTGCCTTGTCCCCTTCTACCCTTCCTGTCACCCCTCTACTCAGCGAACTATAGTTATAGGTTGTCATTGATTTAGAAACCTTAGCCCACACTTCAGCATGTGAAGTTGCTAAATGTGCACTGCATTGTCATTAACATGAACTTGATTTTAAGTTATGTATCTAACTTATGTCAATGCTGTTCATAACTGAAGATATGCAAAGTTTTGGGCTCCATTCACAGTTGTGCGACTTGCCATGCAACTTTGGATATTAAACTTACATGATAAGTCACTCCCCATGTTTTCCAAAGATAACTATTCATATGCACTATATTACCAAAAGTATTGGGACTCCTGCCTTTACACGCACATGAACTTTACTGGCTTCCCAGTCTTAGTCCATATGGTTCAATATTGAGTTGGCCCACTCTTTGCAGCTATAACAGCTTCAACTCTTCTGGGAAGGCTGCCCACAAGGTTTAGGAATGTGTCTATGGGAATGTTTGACCATTCTTCCAGAATGGCATTTGTGAGGTCAGGCATTGAGGTGGACGAGAAGGCCTGGTTCACAGTCTCTGCTTTAATTCATCCCAAAAGTGTTCTATCGGGTTGAGGTCAGGACTGTGCAGGCCAGTCAAGTTCCTCCACCCCAAACTCGGTAATCCATGTCTTTATGAACCTTGCTTCGTGCACTGGTGCAAAGTCATGTTTGAACATGAAGGGGCCATCCCCAAGCTGTTCCCACAAACTTGGGAGTATGAAATTGTCCAAAATGTCTTGGTATGCTGATGCCTTAAGCATTCCCTTCACTGGAACTAAGGAGTCAAGCCCAACCCCTGAAAAACAACCCCACACCATAATCCCCCTCCACCAAATAATTTGGACCAGTGCATAAAGCAAGGTTCATAAAGACATGGATGAGTGAGTTCAGGTTTGAGGAACTTGACTGGTCTGCACCAGTCCTGTCCTCAGTACACAAAGCCAGAAAGGTGATGGCTGACCCACCCCCTCCCACGACTCAACTTTGATTTATTAAAAGACCAATTGTGAGAAAGAAGGATGGGTAATACTTGACTTTCTGGCAAAAGGTAAGATTTGAATGTTTGGGCATTGGGTACTCATGAAATAAATCTGCCAGGATAGAGCAATGGAGTTGCCATTGCTGACTTGTTTTTTTAAGGTGTAAATATTTGTTCTGGACCTGTGACTCCCTTAGGCCTCTTGCACACTGCAGCTTAAAAATGCTCAGTACAGCGTTTTTTTTTTCTGAGCTAAAATATAGCCCAGTCATTCTTAATGTGCCTATTCACACAGCCGCGTAAATGAGCACCGCGTTTTCTTCAGTAAGAACAAAATAGAAAAATCTGCATTTTTGGTCAGTAATGTGCGCCTGATGCGCGCAAAAACGCGCGAATGCGCTCAAATGACCCAAAATGTCAATTGAATATCCAGAACGCTAGAATAAATTTACACGCAATTACGTGTATTTGAGCGAGCGCATAAGCGTGAAAATGCGCGCATTACAATTACTCCAGAAAACGTAGATGCTCTAACAGGAGTATCGTGTGTAAGCTGCCTAAGCAGTGAGACATGTATGAGCATGACCGCCATGGATCCAGCACCTGGAAAGACAAGTAATCAGTGGCAGCTCATATTTCTTGTCAAATAGATTCCTTTGAAGGGTCCATGCACACTATAAGCAGAAAAGAATGCCAGAACCTCTGGCAGAAAAAGCAGCATTACAATGCTCATACTAGCACAAGAGTTTAGGAGAGTTAATGGGCATTTCTATTATAAGGGTTTTTTTCTCAAAACATTACCCTCTGTTCATCTTTCACTTGACTTTACACTTGAAAATTCTGCACGCTCTTTAACACCACATTTTTAAAATGTTTTTCTGCCTAGAAACTCTCAAAACGCACTTGTGATGGGTGTTTTTTTTTTTTTGCCTCTAAACTTTCCTCTTGAAATATGCCTCTAAACTCTGTAATGTGCATTGACATATAGTGGGTTATTTGTTAAAATTGGAGAGTGCAAAATCTGGTACAATTCTGCATAGAAACCAATCAGCTTCCAGGTTTTATGGCCAAAGCTTAATTGAAGAAGCTGAAGTTAGAAGCTGATTGGCTACCATGCACAGCTGCACCAGATTCTGAGTGCTACAACTGTAGTAAACCTCCCCTACAGGATAACATTGAGATGCTTGCCTTCTACAAGCTGGAGAAAAAACAAAACTCCTGTAGAAGCTGCATTTTTTTTAAGGCCAGTGTGCATGGACCTTTGGAATGTGGGGAGTGGGGCTTTTGTGTAGACCCCTGGACTGGAGATGGACAGTTGTTCTTTAGGACAGTGGTCTTCAACCCTGGCCTACTAACAGGCCAGATTTCCAAGATAACTGAAATACATCCCAGGTGATATCATTTGCTGCTCAGTGATTGCAGTACTCTAGTCTGCATCTCACCAAGGTAATACTTAAAATCTGGCCTGTTAGTGGGCCCTGAAGACCGGAGTTGAGGACCACTGCTCTAGGATGTCCACAACTATATCTTGTCTGCTGTGTCCGTAACCCACTAATTGAGTCTTGTCCACCTGGGGTTTGACCTGCTCTTTGACCCAAATTGTCCATGAAAACTTAGTCCAGATTTTGGTAGTTCTTGTATAGAGAAATCCATATCCACTTGCAAAGGTAGAGCGAAAAAGAAAATCCAAGCTTTGCTTATTTATAGCAAGTTTCAATTTTTCTTGACTTGAATTTAAAAGCAAATGAGCAATCAGTCAAAATCTAAGGAACATCTGAAATGCTGTTTGGTTTTAAGATGCTTCATCCACTTTTGGTAGAACATTGTGGCTCTCAAGCTGTTGTAGAACTAAATGTGTCAGCATGCCCTGGTTAATAGGAGCTCAGAAGCCATTCTGCAGCAGTTGGAAAGACACATGCTGCTTGTGTTTGAGAAGATCCTCATTGTCTTTCAGATCATTCTCTGTTGCTTCAGGTTTTCTGTAGCACATGTCCTCTCTCATCTTCACAAGCTGGCTATTTTCTTCCTGATCTGGGTTGTTATCATTGAATAGTGGGTGGGCACTTGGACAGTGAGTCACTCCATATCACTTCCTGCCTGGCTCATGAAGAGAAATGTGAGTCAGTTGAAATGTGGACACAATGGAGAGAAGCTGAAGGAGAAAAAAAAAGCATTCAGCTCTAAAACATGAAGGTATTTTTAGCAGTTTTACTTACAGTACTCATTTCTTCTTTCTGTCTTCTGGTGCTTATTCAAAGTAGGTGTACTTTATTTCTGTGTGCTTTGTGTTGTGTATCACTGACTGCCTGGAGCATACAAGAGTGTTTGTATCTGCATATTGGGTTGCTTTGAGAGATCATAGCAGAGGGGGTGGGAAGCTTCTCTGGTGTGTTTGAGGAAGCCAGAGCATGATGGTAGGAACAGCAGAAGGAAAGCTAATTAATCTAATGCACCTTCTTGGATGAAAGCAACAGAAGTTACTAATGCCAAATTCCATGAAGATAAATATTTAGTATAGATGTTTAAAAACTGTTTTTTATTTGTGTTTATGAAAAATGTTACTGTGACAAAGGAAAGAATAAACATAACAGGATGACTGAATGTCCTCAAGTCTTTAATCAGCTCTTCATTTTGACACTCAATCATTATTGCATTTCTTCCCATTCTGTAAGGGGCATGACATTTGCACTAGATGAACGAGTATTTTAATTACAGGAATTTATTTTTTATGAATATGCAACTTATTGTAGCCATTATGCTTTTTCATATTTTGCTGCATTTGCTAATAATATAATGCATTTTATTATGGTTTAACTTCATTATTATTATTTATTTATTTTTTTTTGCAAGATAATGTTAATAGAAACCAAACATATTTAAGCAGGTATTCCGGTATTTTTTTTCATACACATATATATATATATATATATATATATGATTTTTTTTTCTTTTTACAACTTTTTTTAAATGCTATTAAGTAGGGTATAAAAAGGAATTTTTGATTTTGTGGTACATATTCTGTGAATGAGGCATGAATGTAAGCATCATGATGCGCTGTCTTGGACTATACTGTACAATGCGTTTGAGGTGCCATTCACAATGACCCCACAATCCACCCAGATAGAGCAGGTGCATCATGCAACACACAAGTGCATACAGGCCTTGAAAGAGAGAGACAGGCTGCCAATGTGGTTTTTTACAATATTAGGTTCCTGGCTGTGTCTGGCTTTAGTACTTTCATTGACCTGGAACAATCATTTAAGTCAGAACTCTTGATCTACATATTTCTGGAAAAGGACTCTTCTTGTCTTCTTATACCAGGAGGCAACACATTTTTAAGGAATCACAGCCTACAGGAAGAGAAGCTGATGACACTAGGATCCCTGTTGCACTGTTTTCATTTGCCTTGTGGATTACAGCGGTCCATAGGTACCAGAGAACAGCTGGATGTGCCAGCATGATCCTTTCACAATATTTCTTGGCTCAACTGCAATCTTAAACTGAAAGGCATGGTCACATGAGTGTTCCTGTTTGGCCTTTGTAGGAAGGAAAGGTTTCTTAGGAGATGGGATAAAGCCCTATAATATTGTAACCTCGCTTCAGGAAAAGACACATAGGGGTTGATCTACTAACACTGGACAGTGCAAAATCTTGTGTAACTCTGCATAGGAACCAATCCGCTTCTAACTTCAGCTTGTTCAATTAAGCTTTGACAAAAAACCTGGAAGCTGATTTTTGTGCAGAGCTGCACCAGATTTTGCACTCACCAGTTCAGTAAATCAACCCGAAGCGTATTGTCCATATTTGAAATCATACAATAACTTCTGCATTATATTTCAATTATTTCTAGCCTAATTCCCATTAATCTGAATAATCGTGAAGTTTATAAGCTTTATGAAGATCCCCCACATATTTACTTCCTTGAATTCTATTACCTGTATTCACTATGCCCTGTAAGTATGCACTGCTGTGTCACACATTTCGCAGAGCCTGCCTTCCATACTACATAGGTGCTTGGAGGAGGAGTTTAAGGAGTCAGTACAGGAACCACATCTTACAGGCAGTATGGTACCATGGGATATGTAGTCCTTAGAAATTAAAAGTAAACAGCAGAGGAGAAGCTGCAAAGCACATAGGTAATCCAGGAAACTGGAAAGAGATGAGCAGCAGAGGGGCAGTAATCAGAACATGAAAGCAAATTTTTCAAGCTTATATTGTATTGTCATATACAGTATCTCACAAAAGTGAGTACATCCTTCACATTTTTATAAATATTTTATTATATCTTGTCATGTGACAACACTGAAGAAATGACACTTTGCTGCAATGTAAAGTAGTAAGTGTAAATTTGCTGTCCCCTCAAAATAACTCAACAAACAGCCATTAATGTCTAAACTGCTGGCAACAAAAGTGAGTACACCCCTAAGTGAAAATGTCCAAATTCAGCCCAAAGTGTCAACATTTTGTGTGGCCACCATTATTTTCCATTATTTTAACCCTCTTGGGCATGGAGTTCACCAGAGCTTCACAGGTTGCCACTGGAGTCCTCCTTTACTTCTCCATGACGACATCACTGAGCTGGTGGATGTTAGAGACCTTGCGCTCCTCCACCTGCCGTTTTGAGGATTCCCCGCAGATGCTCAGTAGGGTTTAGGTCTGGAGACATGCTTGGCCAGTTCATCACCTTTACCCTCAGCTTCTTAAGCAAGGCAGTGGTCGTCTCATATTGGAATACAGCCCTGCAGCCCAGTCTCCGAAGGAGACTCCGAAGGATCATGCTCTACTTCAGTATGTCACAGTACATGTTGGCATTCATGGTTTCCTTAATGAACTGTAGCTCCCCGTGCCAGGAGCACTCATGCAGCCCCAGACCATGACACTCCCACCACCATGCTTGACTGTAGGCAAGACACACTTTTTTTTGTACTCCTCACCTGGTTGGCGCCACACACGCTTGACACCATCTGAACTAAATATGTTTATCTTGGTCTCATCAGACCACAGTACATGGTTCCAGTAATCCAGGTCCTTAGTCTGCTTGTCTTCAGCAAACAGTTTGCAGGCTTTCTTGTGCATCATCTTTAGAAGAGGCTTCCTTCTGGGAAGACAGCCATGCAGACCAATTTGATGCAGTGTGCAGCGTATGGTCTAAACACTGATAGGCTAACCTCCCACCCCTTCAACCTCTGCAGCAATGCTGGCAGCACTCATATGTTTATTTCCTAAAGATAACCTCTGGATATGATGCTGAGCACGTGCACTCAACTTCTTTGGTCAACCATGGTGAGGCCTGTTCTGAGTAGAACCTGTCCTGTTAAACCGCTGTATGGTCTTGGCCAAAATGCTGTAGCTCAGTTTTAGGGCAAGCTTCTTATAGCCTATGTCATCTTTATGTAGAGCAACAATTCTTTTTTTCAGATCCTCAGAGAGTTCTTTGTCATGAGGAGCCATGTTGAACTTCCAATGACCAGTATGAGTGAGTGACAGCAATAACACCAAATTTAACCCACCTGCTCCCCATTCATACCTGAGACCTTGTAACGCTAACGAGTCACATCACACCGGTGAGAGAAAAGGGCTAATTGGGCCCAATTTGGACATTTATACTTAGGAGTGTACTCACTTTTGTTGCCAGTGGTTTAGACATTAATGGCTGTGTGTTCAGTTATTTTGAGGGGACAGCAAATTTACACTGTTATACAAGTTGTACACTCACTGTTTTACATTGTAGCAAAGTGTCATTTCTTCAGTGTTGTCACATGAAAAGATAATAAAAAATATTTACAAAAATGTGAGGGGTGTACTCACTTTTTTGTGACCTACTGAATTACTATTGTGTGTATTGTTATTACAATTCTGATGTTATAAAATGAAAGTGTATGCTGTGACTATAGAACTCCTTTAAGGCTAAGGCATGCCATAGATGATGTGATTTACTTTCCTGTAGCCATGGGTTGCTGGGGAGCTGTCCTTGCCGAGAGAACACAGTGATTGTTGCTAGTGGCTATAGCTGCTGGCAAAAATTGCATGTACAAATCCAACATGCTGGTTGTACCCAAGTCGATCCATTAAATCTGCCCATAGATGGATCTAAATTTGTCCAGACCCTGCAGAACCGGCCAAGATTCGGACCATTTATGGCCAGCTTAATTCTTTTCTACAGGTAACTGGGAAGACTAACCCTTGCCTCTACTGAAAACAGTAGGGTTGGTGTATTTGTTATTTTGTGTTTCCCCATTGGGTAGACTTCCACTATCTTTCTGTTGCACTGAAAGGGTTTGGCCAATAAGACACAGAAAGCAATAAAAGCCTGACAGATGATCCATCAGTGCCTTGCTTTATCCATAACAAAGAAGTTGGCAAGAATTTAACTTTAAATACCAACCCTCATGAGAATGCAGAATTAAGCTATTTTCTTGTGACTGTGACTAGATCTAATAAGCACTTTGAGGAGTGCAGCTGAATACTATGGAGGGTAAAATATCATTACATGGAATAAAACATAATAATAATAACAGTCTTAGGGCAATAAATCCTTGACTTGATATTGCTTGAAAATATTTTTCATGTGTTGAGAAAGACTTGTTTGGAGGATTCCAGATGGTTTTCTGGTGTTGTGAGGGTTGACTTGCAACCCATGTTTCAGGCTTTAGGATAACTTTTAACATTCTATGTATTGTGTATGTGCTTGTTGAGTAAAGTACAGATAATATCATTTAGCTCAGAAGCTCTTTTGTTCCATGACAAAAAAGGTTTGTAGCTCCTGGTCGAAACTGTGTAAAAAATCTCATCTGGCTGTGTATGGGTCATAATGGCCCAGAAAATACTTTTATGAAAACCATGGTTGTCTTCTGACTTTTTATACCACTAAATGCTATACTGATGGAACCTAAGAGGGAGATTTGCCAGTATTATACAATAATAATGTACCCCATTTGTATGTTAATAGTCATACTTTTACTGCATAGAGTAAAGGAAAAATACTTGGGGAATAACATTCTGTGGAAAGTGTCATGTTTAGACATCTGGTAAATGTAATTCTAAACTTCTGCTCATAGTCCTCTTTTTTTAATTTTAGACCTGAGCAGGAAATAGGAAATGCTGATCTTCAGTGCTTACTAAAGTGAAAAATTTGTAACGCTCAAATAGAAATGCTGAAGTGGCTACAAGAAATGATGTAAATTAATAAAGAATTGCAGGTTTTCGTAAAAAACAATGAAAATTATGATTACATATAGATACCCCAAGTCATAATCTTATTCTATTTCTCAACGCTTTTCTAGTCATATACTAGGCAATCAATCATAATGAAACTATGTATAGGTGTTTTAAAATAATCATATATGGACGTAAACCTAATGGTATTTTTGATAAATTGGTGACCCCCTTTATTTCAGGTAATTCTTTATTTGAAGGATTTATAGGGAACCCTCTTAAGAGGTAATTATTTTTTTTTTGCAGAATTACAGTCAATGGAAAGGCAGATGTTCTACTGGCTGTGATTTGAGATCTGCCTATTTTCAAGGAGTATCGGTGATATCTCGTAGCAGTCACCCTTCAGCTCCCTTGCTCAAATCATTTTCCTCTCCCTTCAAATGCAACATATTACTACAACACCTTTACTTTTTCAACAAACTTTTTCTATCAAGCTGGGAGATATTTGATTGATGCTAATTGTCTGCACTTGTTGCTATTTCATTAATTATTTTGGTTCTCAAAATATGTTATGCCACACTGCACATGAATGACAAAGTTCTGAAAAAAAGACGACAAATGGGCCCAGGTTGCACTAAATGTTTATGCTTTGTGATCTTGTGTCTTACACCAGATTGTTATCTGTACTGTGTACCCAGACTTTCTGTCACTATCTTATAACTAATTTGTATTGTTGTTGTCACTTATTTTTTCATGGCATACCTTAAAACAAAGAATTAAAAAAAAAAAAAAATATATATATATATATATATATATATGTTATGCCCATGCTTTTCCTATCTTCATTTACAAGCAGAAGCTATACAATCTGGAGTATCAATGTTTTCAGTTATTCTTGATCTTCTGTGAAGGCCTTAAAGCTTTTTGATTTTTCAGTAAGACATTTGGGGGTTATTTACTAAAACTGGAGGGTGCATAATCCTGTTGCAACTCTGCATAGAAACCAATCCGCTTCCAGGTTTTATTGCCAAAGCTTATTTGAACAAGCTGGAAGCTGATCGGCTACCATGCACAGCTGTACCAGATTCTGAGTGCACGAGATTTGATAAATCCCCCCATTGTTTACACAGAAGGTAAAACCAGGCAGTTCGGCAAAAAAATACAGGCATCCTGAAGGTGGCAGTATTGCCTCTACTGCCCCCCGAAAATGAATCCACTGTGGATCACTTTTTAGAAACCGGCCTTGAAGTATAGTTAAGTCTAGTTAGTTCAAAGTGAGAGTCAGCACTGACCTTCCAAGAACTGTGTTCAACATTTTAAAACTGGAGCTGAATGTTTTTTTAAAGGCTTTAGTAAAGCTTTTTAAGGCCTCTTGCACACTGCAGCTTAAAAATGCTCAGTACAGCGTTTTTTTTTTTCTGAGCTAAAATAGAGCCCATTCATTCTTAATGTGCCTATGCACACAGCCGCGTAAATGAGCGCCGCGTTTTCTTCAGTAAGAACAAAATAGAAAAATCTGCATTTTTGGTCAGTAATTTGCGCCTGATGCGCGCAAAAACGCGCACAAACGCGCAAAAACGCGCGAATGCGCTCAAATGACCCAAAATGTCAATTGAATATCCAGAACGCTAGAATAAATTTGCGCGCAATTACGCGCATTTGCGCGAATTCGCGAAAATGCGCGCAAATGCGCGAAAATGCGCGCATTACAATTACGCCAGAAAACGTAGATGCTCTAACAGGAGTATCGTGTGTAAGGTGCCTAAATGTATGTAAAAGCTTGCTATACACACAGCTGTTATACAAGCTGAAGCCCTTATGAACAAGGTCTACTGAAGCTGAATTCAGAAAACCACTGCCAAGTTCAGCTGCAGGTCATATGCACCTGTCAATGATCCCAGAATCCTCTTAAAATTAGGTGGGTGCACCTGAAAGCAAGCTGTATTTGTTCATTATTGCAAGACTTTAAGATCACAAGTCTTTATGTTATATCAGTGTCAGCAGGATGCACTGCAGTTACTTCCCCACAGCCATCAATCATATTTAGAGTTTCTGAGCAGCATTGAAATTGGTAAGTGGCTGGAAGTAACTCAGTTTGTAGTGCCTGTTATTCACAGTTTTAAGATAATGTAGTCTGAAAATATGAAAAGTGAATTGCTCCAAAAACAATCGAACATTTTCAGTTTTTATAGTTTCTGCTTGTGAAGTGAAATGAAGGCACAAGAGTGTGGACACCACCATTAAGCGGTCAAAAGCTCAAGAAGAAAGATTGTTCGGTGTGAACCATTCTGAAAGTTTATAGCAAACAATTCCTAAAAGACTTATCAGTCAGACTGAATGGGAAGGTTTGCCCCTCAATAGAGAAGCACAGTATATGGAAATGTCAGTTAAGGGTATCTATTTGTTCATTGGAATTGCTACACCCAGCAAGATGGAGGGTTAGGCCATTTCTTAATGTGTAGCTGTAAAAAGCTGTCAGCTATGGCATTACATTTTGTGGATATTTGTACACAAGTCCTTGCTTGCCATGTAATTAACAAACCTTTCCCCCTTCCAGTATGAACCCAGATAGCAAGGATTACTTGTCACAAATTTGTGGCAGTGTTGAATTGAAGTCTTGATAACTTGCAGCAGGTTTTTACTGGCAAATATGCACTTGAAGCACAAGTTCCAGTTGACACTTTTCTAATTTGAATCAAATTTGTGTGGCAAGTCTCTAGTAAGAGCTAAGTTTCAGTGGTGAGTCTAGGACAAGAGCTCTGCAAGTCACAGTGACCCTGTGGTGGGATGACTATTGCACAACATAACTGATCCAGAACTTGCAGCAGACATACAGAATGCTTGCAAAGAAAGTTGATCTGAAGGCATGCAATGTGGACTTGCTGCAATTGTGCAACAAACTTGTGCAGCCAAGCAAGTCTAGCAATAGCTTTGCAAGTCATTTTCAAACTTGTAGCTCAATTGCTTGCTATCTGGGAAAGGCTTAGAATTGAGTAATTGGATTGATAAACAGAAATCTGTATGTTGCTAGATGCCATAGTACCCGAAGAACCATATATTTAGTGAAAATCTCAAACTCTAATGTTTAAGCATTTGATGAATGAAGCAAGTCAATGTTTTTGCCCTTCTACCTTAAAAACAGGTCGTGTATCTTTTGAGAAGATAACCTATTCCGTACTTCTGCACTATTTCTCTCGTTCTCCCTAGCGATGGGTTAGCCGAGCAAGTAATATTAGTTTTGTAATCAAACCTTGCTTCATCTTAAAGGTCAAGTGGACATAATACTGAAATTGGAGTACTGACTGAATGCCAGCATGTTTATGCACACTGACTGCTTGCGTACCTGTGGGAGTTTGAGTGGTTCAATCTGCTTGGCTTTTTGGAACCCCTGCCTCCAGCACCTTTATTACAACCATTCCTTCAGAATTCTGAGATTTGTAAGAAGACACTATAAACATTTGAAGGCATGAGAGTCATTTAATATTTTTAAAAACAGGTCTACCAGTTTTAATGAAACCTTCGCAATCAAATGGGATTTCTTAATCACCAGCTCAGTTACTGATACTTATGCACTTTGAAGCAAGCTCTCGGTACAGATATGGTCTGAAGCAGCAGATCATGTTCAAGAGTGGAAAATTCCACTAACTTCTCTTCAGTACTTGGAAGGATTTTACTCAGTGACAAAAAAGAATAAGCTGCCCTTTGTAATCCATGTGCAAATCTTAGTTGCTGCCTGAATTTTCTAGGGATAATTAACTACCATACCTTCAGCATAGTTAATAACTACAAAGCGAATCTGTTTAAATGTTAGGAGCAGTATTCCAAAAACAAAAATATATTTAAAGGCAAAACTTTTATCCCAATTGTACAGTATATGACACAGGACAGGAGATCATAGGCATGGTTTATATGCTCCTACTTTTAGGTGATTAGACACTAGAAAATTCTTTATTTGGGAATGCCCCCCCCCCCCAACCCAGTGCACCCTCATATACATCATAAGTTTTTTGCTTGTGGTGTCCTTAGATAATGGACATCTTCTCCTGTGCAAACCTTTAATTTTTCTTCACTACTGCAGCTGACACTTCTATGAAGATTTATCTGCTTATTGCCCAGGACTCCCTTTCCAGATCAAATACCCTTGATGTACATCAGGAGAACCATACCCAGACCCCCATCGCAGTAGAGCTGGCCTGTAATGTTTGCTTTAAGCACTGGATCTTGCATTTAGTGCTCAACTTGGCCCATAGTAGAATGAGTATAGTTGACCAAAGGGTTATAGGGGTTCAGGGCCATGGTCCATTTCTATTGCACCCAGACCCTGAAGAACCCTTTGGGAGTATGCCCACTGTGATGGGTGAAGTTTGGTTCCCTCTGGAAACCTACAATGTGGATAAGGTAAAACAGGGTTTCTCTTTCGTTCATTGATGGACACAGCTTCTGATCTCCATAACCATTGGATATACTGTCCCCAACAGGAGTAAGACACTAGGCAGAAAAAGAACTTGACTATGCCTATGGGCAGTCCAAGGAAATATACTCCCCTTTCCTGCTACAGGTACTCAGGTTTTTTCTACCTAGTCAGAAGTAAGGACCTAGTTCCTTGCTGGGATCTCTGGTCCTGGCAATTTTTTCTTATTAGATAGATTATTTTTTCCCTTATCGTCTTTCAGGACCGGCATCTTTTGAGAGAACCTGGCTCCTCCCTTCTCAGGAAACATCTCATTAAGATTTAAGCCTCCTGCCAGCAGGCTGCCTCAGTTCTGGTGTTTCCTCCAGTGAGGAGACCCTGTCCAGGAACCTTAGCTGAGCAGCCAGGAGGCTGGGGCTATGCAGAAGGAGCCAGGTTGTCTCAAAGGCGGCTGAACCTTCAGGGACCGCGGGCAGAGAGAGGACCCACTTACCTGTTCGCTGTAAAATTGTCACTCCCCTGCCCTGCTCAGGGGAGCCTCCAGGCTGGGGGGCCCGCTCTCCACACTCCGCCTCCCACTCTGCGGCTGGCTTGGAACGGCCGGGCCAAATGACGGGGGACATCCATTTCGGTAGAGGCGGGCACTTCCGCCGTCACTTCTGTTTCCGGGGCACGTAAGGAGAGTGGGCTGGATGAGAAAATTGCTGGTGCCAAGTCGAATGCAGGGGGACAGCAGGAAAGACTTGTCGATAAGCCACTCCAGGAAGATGTCTCCTTGGGGACTGCTCCTGGGGAAGCCAGCACCAGCCATCAAAAGGTAAGTAACCCTGGGATGGTGTTTCCTTATCCCTCCCACCAGCTCCACAGTGCATCTTTTCCCTTTATGGCTTAAGGGAAGTAAGGGAGGTTTAGGGGGTACACTTGGGATCTTGGTGGTGTTCATCCCTAGTAACACTCCTTTGGTGGCATGCTATGCAGTGGCTGGGGGGCCTTCGATTTTAATGAGGGGACGGGGCTCTCAAAGTAGATGCCCCCTCACAAACTTGGCCCTTCCCCCAATGTTATGCTTTCCTTCTGCCAGTACTAATACCGGCTGTCCTGAGAAAATTTCAGGAAGAAGCTACTACCTTGATCTTTATAGCTCCACACTAGCCCAGGAGACTGTGGTTCTCGGTGCTGCAAGGACTGGCATTGGAACCCCCCTGGATTCTACCAGTTCTGGAGGAAATTCTCTATCAGGGCCCAGTTTTCTGTCTGCGGGTGAAACGTTGAAACCTCACAGCCTTGCTTCTGAGGAAGAGCTGTTGAGAAACAAAGGATTTTTGGATAAGCAGGAAAAAGGAAACGCAGGTCATTTATCTTAAAACATGGAAGCGTTTCAAACGCTTGTGCGCAAAAAGCTCCTTAGATGTAGGTAGCCCAGTGACAGTACTGGAATTTCTTCAAGAAGGTGCAAATAAAGGGCTAGCCGTTAGCACCATGAAGAGCCAGGTTTCCGCTATAAGTGTCTTCTTAGAAACGTTGTTAGTCAAAGATCACTGGGTGATTTGGTTCTAAGGCCTTAAGCAGCCAATGTACAATCTCCCTTTTCCTATGTGGGATCTATCCGTGGTCCAACAGGCTCTCGTAGGAGAGCCATTTCAAACCTATTTTGTCTTGCTCAGTTTAGTTTTTAACCCTCAAGACTGTGGCAATTACTACCGCCAGAAGGGTTAGTGAACTCAAAGCTCTTTAGAGCTCCGTTTCTGCAAATTTTTTTAGATCTCATTATTTTTAAATCAGATCTGTCTTTCTTATCTAAGGTGGTCTCAAAGAGACCAGGAAATCATTCTACCAACTTTCTGTTCAAATCCAGTGAAAGAACAGGAAGTAAATGTCCATAAGTTGGATTTTAGAAGATATGTCCTCCAATACATAGCTTGTACAAAGGAATTCAAGAAATCAAATTCCCTTTTTGCTTTGTTTGCTGACGCTAGTAGAGGTGCTAAAGCATCTAGATGCTCTTTAGCCAAATGGCTTAGGTTAGCCATTAGCCAGGCCTATACGTCTTCTGGGAGGGAGGCCCCTAAAGGTATCAAAGCACATTCCACTAGAGCTATGGCAGCTTCCCAGGCGGAAAGAGCCGGTGCTACCCCGGAGCAGATCTGTCGGGCAGCAACCTGGTCCAGGTATACAACCTTTACCAAGCACTACAGACTGGACCTACTGTCCGATAAAGATCAGGCCTTTGGTTGTAAGGTCCTTCAAGCGGTAGTCCCACCCTAAGGGTAAGTACTCGCTTATCCTCTCAAAGGTGCCTGTCCTGAAAGACGATAAGGGAAAAATAAAGTTACTTACTGGTAACGTCTTTTCCGGTAGTCTTTCAGGACAGCACCGTTATCCACCTGAAGAAGGTTTGAACATCAGACGATCAGAGGATGGAGGTTGGTATGATTTATCTGTGTCTCCCCAGTGGCCGGAGGTACTCTTAAACAACTGAGGCAGCCAGCTGGCAGGAGGCTTAAATCTTGATGATTGGGACGGTGTTTCTTGAGAAGGGAGGAGCCAGGTTCCCTCAAAGATGCCTGTCCTGAAAAACTACTGGAAAAGACATTACCAGTAAGAAACTTTAATTTTTCTCCTGGTGTTTTTCTTTGAGATCTACAATTAACTGGCCGATTGGGCGACGGGCTGGATAATCTAGTTTCAGTGGTCACCCCAGCCTGGCCAGCGAGTGTGCACAGACCTCAGCTCTGCCCTAGGTTGGCCACGACATAGCCCCACTGGATGGGGGCTGGCCTGCGAGTTAAATGCCTCGCGGGGTCACATAAGACTAGATCTTAGCCTGTGTTGCAACGTTCCTCCTGGCCGACAGCCCCCCATTTAGATGGCGAGGAGGTTCTGTCTAGAGCGGTGCTCACCTGGTTCCTGGTATGGTAAGTAGCTATCCCCCCTCCTCTCCCTGGAGGGTTTTGGGGTGGTCGCAGGGCCCCTCCCTGGGACGGTCGGACCCCCAGGTTCCCATCCTTCCCGTTTGGCCCTCCCCTTGAGCCTAATGGTCCTGTGGGTCATCTGTCCCTCCTCCACCTATGCTGGGGTCATATGGTGGTCTGGCTATCTCCTTGGGCTGGGGCAAGGTGCTGTACTGGCGATGGGGCCAGGGGGGGTGCGCCGCGGGCGATCAGCTGTGGGGGGGGGCTCCTGCCATGACCCCCCCCCCCCCCTCTTCTTGCCTTGTGTCTTGCCTGGGCCCAGGGATCCCTCCTGGATCCCTAGGAGCCTCGTGGAACCGCCATTTTGTTGTAGTCTATTTTGCGTTAGTCCACAACTTGGTGACTTCAGTTCTACAGAAGCCTCTCTTTGAAAATATTTGGGAGATTCTCCTGCTTACGCTATCCCAGAAGGTGGCCCTTTTGGCGGCTATCACCTCTGCGCGCAGGGTGTCAGAATTAGCAGCGTCTTGTCCCCCCCCCCCTTTATTTGGTGGTTTACAAATACAGAGTGGTTCTTCGCCCCTGTCCATCGTTTCTACCAAAGGTGGTCTCTGATTTCCATCTGAATGAGGACATTGTGTTGCTTTCCCTTTCCCTATGTCCCAGACAAAAACATCCTAAGGAAATTGTGTTGCATTCTTTGGATATGGTTCTGGCTATTCTGGTGTACCTGCCAGCTATGGAGTCTTTTAGAAAGTCAGACTCACTATTTGTGCTTATGGATGGGCCTCGACAAAGACTATCCGCTTCTTCTGTGACCATTTCTAGCTGGATCAGACAGATGATGACTCAGGCCTATTCGATTAAGGGTCAGGTTCCTCCTTTCCCTGTGAAGGCATACTCTATGCAGGCGCTTAGTGCTTCTTGGGCCTTCCGTCATCAGGCGTGAGTAATGCAGGTGTGCAAGGATGCCAATTTGTTGTCGGTGCACACTTTCACACAATTTTATAAAGTGAATGTGTTGGCATCTGCGGATTCCTCTTTTGGCCGCAAGCTTTTGCAGGCTGCTGTTTAGGGGGCCTGTTCCCTTTTTGGGGTTGTAATGTTTTTCAAGTGGGCTCCAGTTGTTTTGGTTGAGCTCCTGTTACCTGGTTAGCTACAGTTTAGCCTTGGGAATTTTTTCTTGCTGTTCCCACCCCCCCATGTTTGACACTGCTTTTGGACATCCCAATGGTTAAGAAGATCAGGAGCTGTGTCTGTCAATGAACGAACAAGAAAATTGGATTTTTGACTTACCCTAAAATCCATTTCTCTGATAATTGACAGACACAGCACCCACCCATCTATAGTTGTATTACTTGTGACACTGCTTGTATCAAAACTGAGTACCTGTAGCAGAGAAAAGGAGTATACCTCCTTGGATTGCCCATAGGCATAGTCAAGTTCTTTTTCTTCCTAGTGTCCTACTCCTGTAAGGGGCAGTATAACCTAATGGTTAAGATGATCAGGAGCTGTGTCCGTCAATGAAAATCAGAGAAATGGATTTTACGGTAAGTCAAAATCCCATTTTTATTTTTCTCCTGTATTTGTGATTGGGTTCTGTTTTACACATGGGGTATTATTCACCTTGTGTTATTTTGTGCTTGGATTAGCGTGGCACGTTTCCCAGATACACTAATACCCTCTCATTCCATTTCGTAAGTACTCCATTGAGGTTCCCCCTGCTTAGCCATAGCAGAGACAAGGCGCAGAGGAGATGAGAAAAAAGGGCTTAACCACTTCTGGACCGGAAGGTTTTACCCCCTTAATGACAGGCCATTTTTTGCGATACGGCACTGTGTTACTTTAACTGACAATTGCTCTGTCGTGCGACGCTGTACCCAAATAAAATTGAGTTCCTTTTTTTCTTTTAGTGATGTTTGATCACCTGGGGTTTTTTTTCTGAAAAAAAAAACAATATTTTTTACTTTCTGCAATAACACATTCACAGTAAAAAAAAATGTAAAAATAATTTTTTTTTTTTTCATCATTTCAGGCCAATATGTAGTCTGGTATATATTTTTGGTAAAGAAATCCCAGCGGGACTTTGACATTGCGGCGGACAGATGGGACACCTAACTGACATTTTTTACACTTTTGGGGGGACCAGTGACATTACTACAGTAATCACTGCTAAAAATATGCACTGTTGCTGTACTAATGACACTGGCAAGGAAAGGTTTAACACCAGGGGCAATCAAAGGGTTAAATGTGTCCCTAGGAGATGCTTTTTTAACTGTGTGGGGGATGGACTTCCTGGATGAACACAGAGACCTGTGTTCCTATGTGTTCCTATGTGTTCATCACTGACAGAACAGCGGTCTGCCATGTTTACATTGGCAGACCACCGTTCTGTCTCCACGGAGAGCGATCGTGGGTGCCTTGCGGACATCCACTCTGCTGGACGCGCTGATTGGCTCTCCCTGTGGCCAATCGGCACACGCGCCCCCACAAGCTGTCTCACAAAGCGACGTACAGGTATGCCGTTTCGCTGGACAGAGCCAACCTGCCGCAGTAAAAGTACGGCGGCTGGTCGGCAAGTGGTTAATTGCACCCCTGTTGACCGCAAAAGGCTCAGGGTGATAACTGTTTCCCTGCATTGGAGCAAAGTCTTGTATTGACACTGTTCGCTTCATTCTAGCTCCTTCTTAGGTGCACAACAGATGGCCTATCTGGCAGATTTAATTGCAGCTATGTGTGATTTCTTTGGAAAACTCCTGTCCTAGAACCCCTATTTGCCTTTTCACCACTTAACTCTATTCTGGGGTAAGTCCTTAAACGTCCTAACCTTTTCAAGGAAGATGAGGTGGACGCAAAAGGGGATTCCACAGAGGAAATTTCACCTCCTTCATTTTATGAGCTACAAGCTATGGCTTCACGCCATAGCCTTTTAAATGAGAGCTCACTTGTTGATGCAGTGCACACTAACCTTTGCCTAGTTGCACTGGAATCTTCTCAGCCAAAACAAGTACCTATGAACACTAAATACTTTTCCTTTTGCACATGGAAATTCACTGTGCTTTGCATGAGGATTGACCAAATCCTAAAAAGTTATTTATATAACCTTTGCTGAGTTATATCTTATGGAAAAGGAGTTTATGAAACATTGGTTTTGTCTCAATAGTGAAGCCTAAAATTTCTGTCAACAAACATCTCACTTTTCTTGTTGTGGATATTTTCCCCTTTTAGGGATTCTGTTGATAGATGCTTTGAAACATCTTCTTTCAGAAAAATATCCTTTTTGTTACACTTAAAGGTCCCAAGAAGGGACATCCCTGGTTCCTCTTCCACCATTGCTGGGTGGCTCAGGCTGCTCATTTCCAGGGCCTACGACCTTAAGGAACTTGTTTTGCAAGTTTACAATGATGCTACCTGGTCTTCAGTTCATGTATGTTCAGGCCTCTGTTGATACAAGCTTCGCCCTCAGGGTGCTTCAACCTGTTATCTGAGTGTTCGGGTCCATTGATCTTTCTTTTTGAGGGCTGGTTTGCTATGTTCCCCACCACTCAGTTTGTTGCTTGGAAACATCCTATGGTCTGACTTTCTGTCTGGTGACCTGTATATATGTCCAGTACAGTTTACAGTTTGTGCTGAGATCAGTTGCCACCACTCAGGGGCTGGTGACATCACTTTGCTTCCCCAGTAATTTGACAGTGCTTAGGCCTAGCAATTGGCTGCTAGGCCTGGTCACCATCCCAAAACAGCAGGCCACATGCTCCCCCTTACCCAGAAACCTCAGAAATTCTCACCTATTGGGCACTACAAGGAGCTCTGACAGTGTGTCGATAAGGTGAGTAAAAATGGGGAACCTTTCAAGAGATGGTGACAAGTGATGGTGTCCTTTAAGTACATCTTGGGGTCATTTGTGACCGTCTATACAGGTCCAATATCTAGTTACTATGTGATGCACATTGGAGTTTACAGTCTGAAAAGCCTGTTGGAATAAGGTAAATGACCAAGAGTGGCTATGCATGGTTTTTAACATTTCTCACAAAGAACAACAGAAGGAGAGATATGTATCCATTCAGATAATCATTTCTTCTTAATACAATTGAAACTATGCATGGTGCACAGAATTGCTTCCAGCAGACTGTATATGGTGACAAGTTCTGCATGTTGTCAGAATCTTTCCCTGGGAAAGTTTTTTTTTTTTTTTTACAGAGCTCAGGGCTTGGCTCATCATTGCACTTAGTGGTGGAATAGGGCTACAGGGCCTGCATTTTGTTCAGTTTAGTTTTACATATTTTTAAAAGGTTTACTTTTAGTGGAATGGAACTCAAAAAGTGTCCTGAAAAATGTGCCTAGGCAATCTTTTGCATATAGCCTCATAGCTTTATATCTACAGTGTAAATCTAAAGCTGGTCATACACTGTTTAATTTAGGCTCATCAAAAGAAACCTAATGGGTTACTCAATGCACACTAAATAGTGCAGATGGACAAATCTATTTGCTGACAGGATGCAGTTACTGTTCCTCCAAAAAATTTCCAGCAGTCTCCTTCGACATAGGTAGTGTGAACGATTAGACTTTTGTTGAGTGAGGCCTGTATGACCACCTACTGAGCCAATTCCGGCTGGTTCATCGGTAAATGGCCAAAATTAGTTCAATATATATAGCCAGTTTAAGGCACTGTTACCTGGATGCTAATCTTAGGAGATTTGGAAAGAGATTTGTTAGTGTCACTGTTCTTCTCACTGTTGTTTTTGCTGAAAGCTGTTACATGAAGAAGCAAAAGCACCCTGACTTTTCCAAGATGACCACTTCCACAAAGATGTACAGTGCAGAATAAGCAGCATAGCGAGTCAAAATTGGCAAAGAACAGTTCCAAGTAGACAAATGGCAAAACTGATGACGAACTCTTTAGCTTCTGCCTGCCTTTTTTAGTGGGCACAACTTTCAGAGTTCAGTTTTTTAAGCTCTGGTTTATCTATTGTAAAATATGGTGAGTATCTTCAACAGGTGAGTTAGTTGGCGTTCATCGGCTTTTGTTCAATATTTAACTGCTGAAATGTGTGCTTGCATCCATATGTAGATATACAGTAATACAATACATATTTGCATCCATGTGCTCATGTTCTGTAAACGATAGAGAACTGTGTTGGCGCCACTGCTGTACAGAGTAGCTGGGTATTTGTAGCTGAATATTCGTATTACCCATGATAGAAGTCTAAGACAATTTGATTAGGGGAAAACTAAAGCAAAGTGAAAGGGGGAAGTGCATCCTGAGCTGCACTTTCTTCGATGGATAAGAGCAAGTCCTGATAATGGGAAAAGTCTTTTAGTGTGTGTTTCACATGCTTTGGCAATGCAAAAAATCATTGGATCATTGCACTTTCTACCTGTTCATTACCTAATTGTGTAATTTATTTGCATAACTAGTCAGTTTGCAGGTTTCCGTACAGTTTTTGAAGAGCGAAAACAATGGCTGTGTTATAGCAGACTAACAGTACTGAACAATCATTGCGGTTACCTGTTTAATTCAGTGGTCACATTTTAACTGTAACATAGGCCTACTATTTGCACTTAGAGATGGGCTTGGACGTGTTCAAGTTCGCCCGATCCCACCAGGATGCCGAAACTGCACTCAGCTAATCACAGGCACTGAGACATTTCCCAATCTGTGCATCTGCAGATCAGAAAATGTCTGACTGTCTGTGATTAGTGGACTGTAGTGTCGGCTTCCTGGCGGGATCGGGCATGTGCAAACTCGAACACGCCTGAGCCCATCTCTGTTTGCACTGTTATGGTAGACGTGTGGTGCTAATGCATCCAAACCTGCTGGGGCTTTATGTTGGCTACAATAAGTTAATACATACAGTAGTTGTATAACTTGCAGAGATGTCTATAATGGTAGAGCTTAACTTGATAAGAGATCAGTTATCCTACTTATTTACAGAGCCCTTTCCTCTTCTTCCATTCGAGTCCCATTTTTATTTTTTTTTTTATTGTATGTTTTTCATTTGTTTTTGATCCTTTTCTGCTTTTAAGAAATGCCGTAGATTTCACCAAGGTAATTTTTGGCTATTTTTGCTGGTACAAAAATGTATTGTTACAACACGTTAAGTGATCTTTGAGATGTCCTGTTCTTCACAAAACATTTAGTTGGTCAAGAATATGGGTGGATCTGCAACAAAAGTTGTAAATTACACACAAATAATATTGGATCTTGAAGAAAGACACAAATGTGCTGCTAAGATAAAGCTTTGTCAAATTAATTATGAGGTATTATAAATGTGTGCAAAATGATAATTGTACCATTTAACAAGATTTTGAAATGAAAATGGATATTTAATGTTTGAAAGCTGAAAGCTGAAAAAGTAAACCACTAAGAATAGCCATACACCTCTTCAAACTTTGCAGGGTTTTATATTTAATATTGTTTTAGTAATACATTTCATGCTTTAGCTTTCATTATTCTCAGCTCCTTTTTGCAACACTGTGGTGGTAAATATTATCTTATTGGTTATGTGAGTTTGTGAATACATTTTTAGAAATGACCATTCCGATGAGCCAGACTAAAACTTAGAGAGAACACAATCTGGTGCAGCTGTGCATTGTAGCCAATCTGCTTCAAACTTCAGCTTGTTCGATTAGGCTTTGACAATAAAAACCTGAAAGCTAATTGGTTTCTATGCACAGCTTTACCCGATTTTTGCACTTTTCAGTTTTAGTAAATCAACCTCACAGTTGTCTATTTTAGCTTTCCACGCATGTTAAAGGCTGATTGTATAAACTTTGTACAAGTGCCTTTTCTGTTTATCAAGAGCTATGTAGGGCTAAGGTTTTTCTGAGCAGTCCACTTAGTTTATATCCTGTGGGGTTGGCCCTTGCACTACACCTTTGTTGTGAAAGCTGAATGAGGTTTTGCAAACAAATTGAAGCTTGTGTGGGCAACTTTAAACTGACAGTGTGGGTGGTCACACATTGCATGGATCTCTGGTAACCTAACAGCAAGAGAAGTTGGGGCCAACAACCATTTAGTTGCATTAAAGTGAACATTTCTAGTAGATGCACTTTCATGTTTGTCTTCCTTCCAGGAATAGAGGGACGTTGACCGGCAGGGAAAAAAGGTGAAAGGTTATATTTGGTGTGTGTGTTTGTGTAACAGCCATACCAAAACAGAGGATCGCAGAGCTGTTCTAAATGTCTATTTTTATATGCATCCTAAGTACTTTAGATATTAGACTTTTCTCTGTAGCACCTCTGTAGGTCTGAACGCATTTTCTACAAGCATTTTTGTTAATTATTTTTTTTATTTTTTACGAATAATAGCAGAATAAATATGTAAAGTGAAAAGCTGTTCACCATTGTGGGCTTTTTGATTTTGTATGTACCATTAAAAAAGAAAATGTATGCTCTTTGACACATTTCTCTGTATTTTTCCTTAAATAGATGTTTGCTCCCATTTTACATAAATGGGTTTGCAGTGTTCTTTGCAGGTGTTGTCAAGACACCTAATTAATAAAGAATTTCACACAACAGGCTCCATGTTAGTATGCTAGTGGTTTTGTGTTTTTGACTGGAGATCTCATTTCAGTTTTATATTTCCTTGGTGTATTATAACTTCACTTGTGTTTTTCTTCTATGTGTACTAATCTGGGTGGATAGATTTAAAATAACTGTGTGAGTTTGATCTTCAAGTGTTGCTTGAAGGACATTTTAAGGGGTGGAGGCTCAGTAAGCAAGCTTTGGAGGAATTCTTCTGCTGAACAACATCCTGCTATATGGTTAATGGTTGCAATCCTGGTTTTTGCCATGGGCTTCCTTGAACATAACTAGAACAAATCTGAATCTTTTCAACAGAAAATGTGTGAAGCTTTTTTCTTTTTTTCTTTAAAATCACTAATGAGAATAATATTTTAAGAACTTTACTTTGATCTTTGAGTATGATCTTTTGTTGGTTGTTTATGATTTACCGGTGTTGTAAATAGGCATAGCTCTTAGAATTCTCTTAAGTGCGGTGTGCACCGTATGTGTCTCACTGACAGCTATAATTCTTTTAATAAAGCTTTAGTTGAATATAAAATGGAGATGGCTGCCTCTAGCTGTCAGCTTCCATTTTTTACAGAGTGGGTTGAAAATGTTAGGAGACATCTAGTTGCTGAGATTTTTCCATTTACAGACCACCTTTAGAAAAAGGAGCACTTTATTCTGCTTAGTTGCAATGAGTTTCTATCTTCATTTTTTCTTTTATCTTTCCAAATAACCTCTCGTGCCTGCTTTTCTGTTTTCAACATGCCCCACAGTTCTTAATAAAAAAAAAAAAAAGAAGAAATCCAGATTACTCTTGAATTCTACAGTAAAGGACAATGAAGGACAACTGCACTAGTCCACCTTCCCAAGTCTTTTAATGTAACCCAACCCAGAAATCCACACTTACCTCTGCTGTTAACTTTCTCTGTGTGGAAATCTTCTTCAGCCCTTGCTGCTCTGAGTACGGTACCATGTAAATTTATAATGTATTATTGTGCAGGCATGGCTAGTGCTAAAGAAGATTTCCACCCGGAGGGTGTTGACATCTGAGGAAGCCGCAGTTACCATGCTGAGGTAAGGGATGGGACCCAGGGGTTTTTAGTTTAGGCTAGGTTAGATTAAGTCAGGGTTGGACAAGTTAATAAAGATATATTAAGAGCCAGTCTGTCCAATCCAGGAGTTGGAAGGACATTCTTTGTGGGAAGCCTGCTAAGCTAAAACCTCAGATGTTGGGTTCAAGCTATAATTTTTGAGGAGTATTGGTTACCTAGTTTTTGGGATCTGTCCAGTCCTGGTTTGGGTTGTGGAGCTAAGCAGTTAGCCTAGTACACTTTTTTACTGCTCTATGACTTCTACTACACTATAGGGTCACTAAAGACCAGTGTTTATTAATAATCTGCAGATTAGTCTTTTTGAAATGTGGCAGTGTTCTTTGAACGTTCCAGATGGAAAAATGCCAGTGACCCACCAGTCAGTGGAAAAAGTACGTTGTTAGTGTTTTACATAAGGAAATGTTGTTTTACTGTAAATGTCAGTCTGTGCGCAATATATAGATACATGAGATACTTTCCTGATTTTCCACATTTCTCGTACTACACATAAAACTCTGTGTATATTTTGTGTCTTCATTTCCATGAAGAATGTTGAGTTCTGTTTAACTGGAACAGCCTTCCCTGTCGTGTCATTCTGGTATCCCATTGCTTATCTGAAATATTGCCTCTGTTTAGCTATAGCATTGGTGTCTCCAATTTAAAAACGTCAAAACTTTGTCAGCTTTTTTTGTTGTGACTAGGGGGATTTGCCCTCTTTGTTTTTCCTTATGTCCACTGCCACTGGAAAAGAAAGTGTGGGAAAAGTCAAAATTTTGAGTTGTTACCAGAACAGGATTAGAAGAAGTAGGGACTCTTGTTCTGGTGACAACGGTCTAAGGCCTTATTCACACTGACATCCCTGTGTTTAGCTTTTCTAAATGCAGGTTTGACAGTGCCACTGTCCTTAGAGAGGATTTATATAATTTTGGAGATGTTTGCTCTTACTCCCTGTCAGAACAGGAAATGAAGGGAAAATTCTTGAATGGGATACAGATGGTAAAAGTACAAGTTTTCTCCATTTCGTACTCCAAATAGGAAAAAGAAATGTTGGCTTTACACCTCATTCCCATAGATAACTATGGTTATACACTGCCACAAATCAGCCTTCTGCAAGTCATTGACAGGCTGACTGCATCCAGGGTGGCTCATCTACCTTTAACAGCATGTAACCACTCGATGTGAGCTTACATGTGAACATCCGCAACACCTGTCATTGATTTTTACAGGCTTCCTGGTCATGTCTGATTGAAAACCCTTGTGATACCTGCTGCAAAAATATGTTGATGCTTGGTGGTTCACAGTCCTAATTGGCCTTGTGAATAAACTCTTCGATATACTTTATAGTTTTACTTGGTTAGGTTTTCAGATATCCACTAGACCTTGCTTCCATACTGAATAGTGATCTTCAGAGATTGACAAACCCTTCAGAAAAGCAGGCAGTGGCAAGGCAATATGTCTCCTACTCGCCACCTGTTTTACCCCTGTAAATGCTGCACTACCATGCCTGTTCATTACACGTAGTTGCAGTGCAGTTACACTCCAGCCTCACTCACTTGAATTGGTTCGCCAAATGAGACAGGAGGTATAATTTTTGCCACTGTCGTGAAGCTTTGCATTGCGGCCAAGGCACATGTACACCCCTGTCCGGCTGCCTTTGCAGCTTTAGGAGGGTGTTTGGGAGAGGGGGGAAAAAGGCAGTAAAAATGTGGCTCCATCGCCTGTTTTTATTGATTCCCCTAAACACAAGTGTAAACAAGCCCTTATGGTGAATACATTTACTAATCCACACCTTGATCTATTAGTTGTTCTATGCTGCTTATTTTTTACATCTTTGTAAGGAAGACAAATTCAATGAAACTTTTGAAGTTATTTTTATGTTATTTTGATTACCCTGACAATATGGGCACTGGTAATATTTTACATGTTATTTTGTGCTTGTATCTTAGTCAGTTTCACTGAAATTTTTATGCAGCCTTCATCGGACTACTATTGGTATAAAATTAATGGCATACTTTGGCATCCACATTTGCTTTTGTGTCCCTGTTCTAGAAATCTTACCAATTGTTGGTTAGCTGTTTGTTATTTTATAGGAACACTTTGAAAACACATCAGATCTCAATGGGGAAAAATATCATTGTGGATATCTATACTGATATGGACTGGGTACTGTGTTAGGAACGGAAGGATGTCACATCGTTTGATGGAAATTAAAATTATCAACCTACAGAGGGCTGAATTCAAAGACACCCCAAAAATCAAAGTGAAAAAATGATGCAGCAGGCTAGTCCATTTTGCTGAAATTTCATTGCAGCAGCTTAAAATGGTACTCAGTATTTTGTATGGCCTCCACGTGCTTGTATGCATGCCTGACAACATCAGGGCATGCTCCTAATGAGACGACGGATGGTGTCCTGGGGTATTTCCTCCCAGATCTGGACCAGGGCATTACTTAGCTCCTGAACAGACTGGGGTGCAACCTGGCAGCGTCGGATGGGCCAAAACATAATGCCCCAGAGGTGTTCTATTGGATTCAGGTCAGGTGAGTGTGGGGGCCTTTCAATGGTATCAATTCCTTCATCCTCAGGAACTGGCTGCATACTCACCACATGAAGCCCAGGCATTGTCGTGAACCAGGAGAAACCCAGGACCCACTGTACCAGCGTAGGGTCTGACAATGGGTCCAAGATTTTCATCCCGATACTGAATGGCAGTCAGGGTGCCATCGTCTAGCCTGTAGAGGTCTGTACATCCCTCCATGGATATGCCTCCTCAGACCCACCACCAAACCAGTCATGCTGAACGATGTTACAGGCAGTATAATGTTCTCCACAGCTTCTCCAGACCCTTTTACGTTTGTCACATGTGCTCAGAGTGAACCTGCTCTCATCTATGAAAAGCACAGGGCGCCAGTGGCAGACCTGCCAATTCTGGTGTTCAATGGCAAATGCTAATCTAGCTCCAAGGTGATGTCGGGCAGCGAGCACATGGCCCACTAGAGGGCGTCAGGCCCTCAGGTCACCCTCATAAAGTCTGTTTCTGATTGTTTGGTCAGAGACATTCACACCAGTGGCCTGCTGGAGGTCATTTTGTAGGGCTCTGGCAGTGCTCATCCTGTTCCTCCTTGCACAAAGGAGCAGATACCGGTCCTGTTGATTGGGTTAAGGACCTTCTACGGCCCTGTCCAGCTCTTTTAGAGTAACTGCCTGACTCCAGGAATCTCCTCCATGCTCTTGATACTGTGCTGGGAGACGCAGCATACCTACTGGCAATTGCAAGTATTGATGTGCCATCCTGGAGGATTTGGACTGCCTGTGCATCCTCTATAGGGTCCAGGTATTGCCTCATGCTACCAGTAGTAACACTTACCCTAGCCGAATGCAAAACTAGTAAAAAACAGTAGAAAAAATGAGGAAGGAAAAAAATCCCAGTGCCTCCACCTGTAAAACCATTCCTGTTTTGGAGGTTGTCTCATTGTTGCCCATCTAGTGCACCTGTTTATGTTCATTAACACCAAAGCAGCTGAAACTGAATAACAACCCCCTCTGCTACTTAACTGACCAGATCAATATCCCAGGAGTTTAATTGATGTGATGCTATACTCTAAATAAAAAGTGTTCCTTACATTTTTTATTGAGCAGTGTGTGTATAATGTATATATATTACAAAGAAGATCCATGGTTATTCTAGTATTTTATCAGGATGGAGCTGCAGAGTGCCACAAAAGGGTTTACTGTTTGTCCACTGAGGACAGGAAACCAGCTTTCAGAAAACTGTTTGCAAAATACAAGCCACATCCTTTATTTGTAACACTTGCTGCTCTACTTGGACTTTAAATTTTGTCAGTTATTTCTTTGCTAGAACCGTCATGCATATGTAAGTTGAAATTGAAGTTCCTTTTTAAAAAAACAATATCCAAATTCTATGGTTGTTATAAGGTTGAGGAAACAATATGCATACTTTTTTTCCCTAAATGATCAATGCCTCAATTGGTAGGTGTTCTATTTACCAATAGATAATTAGTTCACACATAGATTTTACCAGCCATAGCATTTTTGAAACAACCCTTTATTTTGTCTTACTCATAGACTTCTATTAGATCAGGGGTTTTGGTGCATTTTTCAAAGCACACCAAAGATGCAGCTAGCTGTACTTTTGGTGCACGTTCAGAAAATGCACCAAAAACAGTCTACTAGAAGTCTATGTGAAAGTTTGGGTAACCCACATGAAAACTGTGGGTACACTGTGCTGCAGGGAAACTGCATCACAGCAGTGTAAAAGCGCGATCAGGTCCCTGACACATAGTAGACCACTGTACACTGCAGAAACTGTTTTCTAGGTAGTACACATCCAAATTTTAGTGATACCTGACTGAAGGTAAAATACTAGAAAAGCACCCAGGGTTCACCTAGTGTCTATGATGGACACTTTTTTAAACATTCAGGAATTTCTGCATGCAGGAGATATCAAATGAGGAAAGGTACAGTAAAGAAGTCCATAAACATCTACAATGCTTTGCAGAAGTATGCAGTACCTTGGACTTTTTCCACATTTTTATAACATTACAACCGGAATAAAGATGAATGTTTATCATTTGATCTATGCAACATACTTAACACTTTGAAGGTGCAAAAATACTTTCAAGTGACCTAAAATCAAACAAAGACAGCAGATTTTGTTGGCTGCATAAATCTTAACCTCCAAGTCAATACTTGGTGGAACCAGTTTTGGCTGCCAATACAACTGTGAGACATTTAGGTGGTATGTCTTCACCAGCTTTAGAGCCAGTTCACATAGAGGCGACACGACTCCTTACTACTTCGGGGGCGACTTGTGCATTACAGTGCACCACGACTTCGGAGCGACTTGCAGGGACTTCACATAATGGAAGTCTATGCAAGGTGCTCCGAGGTCCCCCCGAAATAGTACAGGACCCTTTTTCTAAGTGGGAGCGACTTGTGTCGCTCCTATTAGAACGGGTCCTGTAGCGGTCAATGGACCGGGAGGGAGTGCGACTTGTCAGGCTGAGTGTGAATGGGCTCTTACATGTTTGGATTCTGCCATTTATTTAATTATTTTTTTGCTCTTTCTGCTGCGCAAAATGTGTTCTCTTTCAGTGACTTTAAGTGGACACCAACAATTTTTAGGGCTTATTACAAATGTTTGTTTGGATTGAGCTTTGGAACTCTAGGCTGTTTAGAGGGATACGGACTCTTGCACTGGAACCTCTTCCCCAGTCTCGGGTTGCAGATTGAAACAGTTTATTCTCTAGAACTGACCCATATTTGGTACCACTCCTGATAAGTTTCCAAGCCCCTGCCAATAAAAAGCCATAGCATTTTGGTTGGTTTTCTAACTAATGCCCCATTTAACCAGTGAGGTTTCAAATGCATTGTTTTGCAATTTTTTTTTTCCAACATTGCAGCAATAAAGCTGCTTTTAGCCATAGTTGCCAAAGGTTGCTCCCAGGAATCATTGGCAATTCTTTTATCCACCAGCTCATATAATGGAAAAAATTAAAATCTTTGGCACACTCCATTCTCTGAAAAACCTATGATGAGGAACAATTCCTTTTTAACCTGAACATTTCTCTCACTGAAACATTCTTAATTAAAAACAAATTGTCAACAAGACAGACAAAGCACGTAGGAGTCTGTAATTTTAAAGGCTTCAGATGTTAGGACCTGGATTTCAATACTAGACACTGCCTATGTATACAAACTGGTTTTAGAGGTAGATATAATGTACTTTGCATCGAAAGTACACTAACTCTTTATAGCTGTGTGTAATGTGAATGCAAAATTGGGAATTGGTCGACTATTGGAGTCGTTTTACTAAAACTGGGGAGTGCAAAATCTGGTGATGCTCTGCATAGGAACCAATTAGTTTCCATGTTTTATTGTCAAAGCCTAATTGAACAAGCTGAAGTTAGAAGGGGATTGGGTGCTATGCACAGCTGCACCATATTTATTTTCCTTTTAGGCTAGGTTCACATGTTTGAGATGCCAAAAGCTGGTGTTTGATGTGCGTTTTTCTGCATGCTGTTAAGGCATCATCAATAAAATGAAGGTGCCATCAATAAAACAGAGCCTTAAACTGGCAACACAGAATTTAAATAGATTTTTTTTGTTTTAGGAACATTTGTTTGATTTTCTAATCATTAGTGGGGTAAATCGATGTTTGCTTTTGACCTCAATGATGAGAAAATTTAAAGTAGTAGGATGGAAAATTATTTTTGGAATGCATTTCTAAAGCTGGCCATAGATGGTTTGAACCATGTAAAATATATGTTAGGGTGATTATATATACACATCCTAATGTATCTTCTATATTGATTAGTGACGCTAAAATGGTGCTTGTGAGTTTGGCGGCTTTATATGGGTGAGCTCTCACGTAGCTACACCTGGTAATTATCCTTTAACTCCAAACTCTCTAAGTCTGAAGGTTAATTTCTTTCAGGTATCTGAAGGTTTGCGGAACTTGAGTTAAATTCTCTATTCAAGGCCAAATGTACCCAAGTTGATCGATCAGTCAGCTTGGGTACAACAAGCCTGCGGGATTTTATATGTGATCATTGCTAGTGACTGTTATAGCTGCTAGCAATAACTATGTACTCCCGGCGGGACAAACACAATGGCTCCACTGGAGGGATTCCCCCATCAACACTGACTGTTGGTTACAGGAAAGAAAATAGGACCTTTTATGGCTGGCTTAACAGTGCATGGGGTTTTTGTTTGGGAAAGTCCATTCATTCTGAAATAAATGTTAAAGACAAATTCAATTTTGAAGTACTTTTAACTACTTGCCTACTGGTCACTTTCATCCCCTTCCCAGGCCAATTTTCAGCTTTCAGCGCTATCGCACTTTGAATGACGATTGTGCGGTCATTCAAGGCTGTATCCAAATTTAATTGTTTTATCTTTTTTTTTTTTTTTATTTGAGACAGATAGACCTTTCTTTTGGTGGTGTTTATACACCACTGTATATTTTATTTTTTTCTAAAAAAGAAAATTGAAAAAAGTTTTTAGTTTGTTATAACATTTTGTAAAGAAGTCGTTTTTCTCCTTCACTGTTTTGTGTGCTGATGAGGCTGCACTGATGGGCACTGCTGAGTCGGCATTGTTAGGCAATGAGTCTGCACTGAAGGCCACTGATGAGGTGGCACTGATGAAGCACTAATATGCAACACTAATGGGCACTGGTGGGTGGCACTGATGAGCAGGCACTGATGGGTACTTAAAGCAGCATGGACTGGCATCACTTTTGGGCACTGTTGGGGCTGCAGTGATCATCAGGGCACTGATAATCAGGACAATAAATATCTGTGCAGATCCCCCTTGTGAGGATATGCTGCTGAATCGGCTCTCCTCACATGCTGCCAGTGTGAGGAGAGGAACGCTGATAACTGGCATTTCCTTGTTTACATGTGATTAGCTGTGGATACAGCTGATCACATGGGTAAAGAGCCTTGCCACCTACTCTTTACTGGGATCGGGGATGCACGGTGCCCTAGGGACAGAGTGCACCACCGATCACCGCGTGGTGAGACTGGGAAGATGTCGTATTACATCGTCCCAAAACGAGAATGCCACCGCCCGCCCATCATTTGAAAATATGGCAGGAGGGAGGTGGTTAAACAATGTTTGTCAAGTAGTGTATGCCAAGTTTTAGAGCTGTATATTAAGACTGGGTTCACACTAGTGCGAATTGGATGCAGGTTTTCCTGTATCCAATTTGCATGACAGGAGAGTGTGCCCGGCTCTCAATTGAGCTGGTTCACACTTCTACATGGCGGCTGCGGAGCAAATTGCACAGGTGTCCTATGCATTTTTGGTTCCGTCTCAGGTCCGAATTCGGGCAAAAATATCAGGCCGGATTCATCCCTGAAAGGGAGAACAGGGACAAACCAGACCCCTGCTGTGAGCCGGATCCATATTAAGTGTGAACCCAGCCTACTGCTTTAGAAGAACCTTGTTTAGAGAGGGCAGGCAACAACCTTTGTGTTAAAGGGCAAGTCCTTTACCAGGTTTGGCTAGTAATAAAAAGGCTTAGGCTTCATGTACACTTGGCCGTTATTTACTGTGGCAGCAGGAAAATGCAAAATTGCGCTGCGGTTTTGTTGGGTTTTGCATTTTCCCAC
Source organism: Pelophylax lessonae (assembly GCF_965119305.1). Lineage (NCBI taxonomy): Eukaryota > Metazoa > Chordata > Amphibia > Anura > Ranidae > Pelophylax > Pelophylax lessonae. The sequence continues at coordinate 405,449,773 of NC_138768.1, read as the reverse complement.
GGCTGGTGTTCAAAACGTTCCTATCCGGAGCACGATTCTTCCGTGCTTAGGAGAGGGAGGTTGAACCTCACCCAACTGCAGCAGCTCCTAAACTCTGCTAAAAGCCTTAAGGTTGAGCCTCAAAAAAATGCCAAAATCTCCTAAACTCAAGTTTAGGAGCTGCTGTACATGAAGCCCTAGACTTTGGAATCTAGCAAACAGTTAGATGTCCTTCTGCAGAAAGAAGAGCACTCCCATGAGAATGGGAGTACTTTACATATGACCTATTTTTATGTTCCTTTGATCTGGTGGTTTTTCTTTCTTAGTGTACCTACTTATAAAGGATGCAGAGAAGACTAGTTTCAGTCTGACCTAAAATCTCTGTTGCAGGCTCATGCAAGGTTTTCTTTTAATGCTTGATTTTTGTTCTGTAGCAAAATGGGCACATGTTCCTTTTTTTATAACCAGGATTATGTTATATTGCTAGATATTTTTTTTGTATGGGTAGTGTTTTTTGAGCAGAGGAAGCTGTCTTGTGTGCCATGTTATGTTTTAGGCTACATGTTTTTTATTTCTGTATTTACTGTGTTAAAATGGCTGCTTCTAAAGCAGGTGAGCTTTCCAGCTTCTGTAAAGCCTTGTCTTCTCTCTAGAAAATGTGCTGGAACTATATAACAGTGCAGTGCCTTCTTTATCTGGGAAGAAAGGTCTAAGCTGGGGGAAGGGTAGAGGCGGAAAAAAAAAAAAAACTGGACGAACTGCTTCTTTTGCATGGAGCTTTGAAAGCAGAAGTCATCTGCTCTTTGGGTAGAGAAAGGCTCTGCAATGTAATGGACTGTGCTGAAGAGACATGGGGTGGGGTTTCATGTTTTGTAATTTGATCTACAGCAGATATCAACCTTTTTCACACAATCCAGCGCTGTGTTCAGAAAACTCCGAGCCTAACATATTTGACAATTTCAAAGTATCCACAGCAAAGATCTACTGGAGTTAATATAAAGGCAAGCTGTGAGTTTAGATGAAACAATGCAAATGTCAGCCAAACCTACCAGAGGATCAGTGCTACAGGCTGAAGAACGGTGTAGTTTGCTTGCTTGTGCCTTTTTTATTTATTTTTGAGGCTAGGTGAACATTTTATGTGGACTTTATAATGCTTTTCTTTGCATTCAAGTGGGGGAAGTATTACTTCACATTTAACTCTACCTTAACTAGTTTTATAGCAATCATTGCAGCTCACATTTTTAATAACAGATCAAAGAATGTTCTAGGTGAAAAGTGTAATTACAATTATGTTTTTTAATTCTGTGTTTTATTATATCCTTTGAAAATTGTTTGTTCTCTCCTGTCGCCTATGATAGAGTGCACCTGGAAAGTATTTACAGTGCTTCACCTTTTCCACATTTACTAGCCTTATTCCAAAATGGATTAAAAAAATTATTTTCCTCAAAATTCTACAAACCATACCCCATAATTACAACGTGAAAGACGTTTGTTTGAAATCTTTGCAACTTTTTTTTAAAATAAAAAAGCGAAAAAAAAAAAAAAATCCCATGTACATCGGTATTCACAGCCTTTGCTCAATACTTTGTTGAAGTGCCTTTGGCACCAATTACAGCCTCAAGTCTTTTTGAGTATGATGCTACAAGCTTTGCACACCAATTTTTGGGCAGTTTCTCCCATTCTTCTTTGCAGGACCTCTCAAGCTTCATCAGATTGGATGGGGAGCATCCATGCACCACCATTTTATTTTGATTTCTCCAGAGATGTTCAGTCGGGTTCATGGCTGGGCTACTCAAGGACAATTACAGAATTGTCCCATAGCCACTCCTTTTTTTATCTTGGCTGTGTGCTTAGGGTCCTTGTCCTGTTGGAAGAGGAATCTTTGCCCCAGTCTGAGGTTCAGAGCGCTCTGGAGCAGGTTTTCATCAAGGATGCCTCTGTGTATTGCTGCATACATCTTTCTCTATTGATCCTGACTATTCTCCATGTTCCTGTCCCTGAAACACATCCCCATAGCATGATGCTGCCACCACCATTCTTCATTGTAGGGATGGTATTGGCTAGGTGATGAGCAGTGCCTGGTTTCCTCCAGACCTGAAGCTAACCTTTCAGGCCAAAGCATTCAATATTTGTTTAATCGGACCAGAGAATTTTATTTCTCGTGGTCTGAGAGACCTTCAGGTGCCTTTTGGCAAACTCCAGGCAGGCTGTCATGTGCCTTCTACTGAGGAGTGGCTTCAATCTGGCCACTCTACCATACAGGCCTGATTGGTGGAGTGCAGCAGAGATTTTTGTTCTTTTGGAAGGTTCTGCTCTCTCCACAGAGAAATGCTGGAGCTCTGTCAGAGTGACTATCAGTCACATCCCTGACTAAGGCCTTTTTCCCCTGACCCACTCTAGGAAGAGTCCAGGTGGTTCCAAACCTCTTCCCTTTATGAATGATGGAGGCCACTGTGCTCATTGGGACCTTCAATGCTGCAGAAATGTTTCTGTAGCCTTCCCCAGATCTGTGCCTTGATACAATCCTGTCTTGGAGGTCTACAGACAATTCCTTGGAACTCATGGCTTGGTTTGTGCTCTGACATGCACTGTTAACCGTGGGACCTTATACAGACAGGTGTGTGCCTTTCCAAATCATGTCCTATCAACTGGATTTACCACAGGTGGACTTCAATCAAGTTGTAGAAACATCTCAAGGATGATCAGTGGAAACAGGATACACCTGAGATCAATTTTTGAGTGTCATGGCAAAGGCTGAGAATATTTTATGTACATGTGGTTTTTTTTTTGGTTTTTTTTTAAATAAATTTTGCAAAGATTTCAAACCATCTTCTTTCACATTGTCATTGTGAATTCAAAATGAATTGAATCCATTTTTGAATAAGGCTGTAACATAAAATGTGTAAAAAGCGCTGTGAATACTTTCCGGATGCACTGTAAGCTCAGCAGCTGCAACAGAAAAAGATACATCTTGCACATGTACAGACCAAAAGAATAGGATGGTGCTCTCTCCCGTGGTACTAGGGGGTGCTGGTCCTAATGGTTGCTTACACTGTTTAATCAGAGAACAGAAATAGAGCCCTGACTGGTAGATAAGGCTATAATAATTGGGGAACATACTCGCAACAAGGCAGGATGAGAGAATTCTAACTATTGGAGTTTTTCATCCAGGCTTCAGGGTTGGGAGCACACACAGCCTACAGGTATGGCAAACAAATTAAACATTTTTCAAAGCTGCATAGTTTTTTTTTTTTTTTGCCTACTGGGGTCCCTTGACTGCATAGGCAATTTTCTTGAAAAAGTGAACTTGGCTTTTGTTTCGATTTGATTTGTGGACTTTTATTTAAAATCTAGTTTGGCTAGCTAACAGGGATTCCTTAGCATAGTTGAATGTGGCAAAGCATTCTTAAAAAAAGATGTACATTTAGTATATAATTCCAAAGCACTTCTGCACTTGTGATGGTTCCTAGGATACCCCTGTTTTTTGGGGGGTTTTGTTTTTGCACTTTTCCTCTGATTACCGGATTACATGCATTGTATTCAGGGGACCTGGTTTAAGACCAGAAAGGGTTGGTGAGAGCTTGCACCTCTTCTGATATGATGGGTGGTCGCATCCACACAGCACTAGGAGAGCATAAATAAAACAATTGAACTGAAGCCTGGGTTGACCGAAAAACCTGACAGCTCACGAGGAGTCACTGTACTAATTATGTTAGTATAGCAATTCCCCTTCACCCCACCCCCTACCCTCACCAGAACACTGCGGTCAGCTTTCTCCGCCATTGGCTGAGAGTGCTGCTCAGAAGTCAATCGGTAGACCTTTTTCAGTCCTGCCTCTTTAACAGAAATTCCGAATGTCGGCCGGTTTCTATTGTACCGGTCGATGCTGCCCGCCATTCGGCTTGTGTGCACTAGGCTTTAGGCAGAAGAACATATGCAGAATGCTTGTAAGTGTTGTAGTTGTAGTGCTGTAGTTGCAGAGACACAAGGGAACTGAATTACTAAAAGACTTATTGTTCTAAAAGAAAAACAAAATATCTAATCATGTGAAAATAAATTTTTGATTTGCACACAACTAGATAATTGAAATGAATGTTCACATTTTTGTGTGTTTAAGTCCTTTAGTAAATCAGCCTTATGAGTTTTTTTTCTTTATTTTGATACATTTTTTTTTTTAACATGCACATACAATGTCTAGTGAGTGTTTAGGAAATCTCTCCTACTCGGTGGAAGATGATGTACAAAATTACTTGTGTTTTATCATCCAGTAGCAATTAAGACTGATATTTTCCAGTCTACCCTGTTGACGTTTCTAAAAATTCATAATCAAGTGTTTTTTTTTTTTTTTTGTCCATACTCTTGTCTGCCTGTTGAATGTCAAAGACTGAATACTTCATAGTCGTTTATGTTTTTGGAGTCTAATTTATGAAAAGTTATTCCTAATTCACCAAATATTGGGGGGTCTAGGATGAATTAAAATACATTAAATTAGGCAAATGATGCAATGATCATTTGGAAATACTTTTGGCCAATGTCACTACGTTCATATGTGTATACTCTAACAGGTTGATAGAACAATCTTGCTGTACTACTTACAATTCCCACCTATTTAGCACACAAGTAATACCATGTGTATCAATGGTGCCACGTTTTCTGTATTTTGCTGGATTAGGAGTATCAAATTTTTGTATTTGTCTTATTGGAATGTTGGTTTGCAGGATTTCTGTTGATATGTTAAAAAGAAAATTCTCTTAATGGAGACAAAGTTCAGTAGCACACAGGTCTTAGTTTAAATATGTGTTTGAATTATATTCCATATCCAATAATCTCACTTTCTTATGCTCTGTTGTCTTTTTGGTGTACTTCAACCAAGTAAGGGGATACACCACTTGACCAAACCATACTTCATAGCCCTGAAAATGTTTAATATCTTCAGTGAGATAACTTTGCAGGTTCTATTAAACAATATAATACAAGTTTGTATGTTCTTTCTGTTTCAGAATTTCCTAATGTAAAACAATACCATTAGACCATGGAAGTTCTTCAGTGTGATGGTTGTGACTTCAGAGCTCAATCCTATGAAGATCTAAAGACTCACATACAAGATGTTCATACAGCATTTTTGCAGCCCACAGATGTTACTGAGGAAAGCTCTAGTCAGGCTAGATCTGTGGGTACGAATTCCACCAACCAGTCAGAAGCTGTGTTTCCTTCTATGAAAGATGAATTTGTGCCTACAGAAGAAACTCATGGTGGGTTAAAACTATTTTGACATGGTTTGTTTACTACAGTGATCAGAGTCTCCATTTACTCATGTTGCCTAGTACACATCAGACCAATCATTTCTTATTCAGTACGAGAGTGGTGTCTGATCATAAATATAACAATTTGAAGGTTGTCTGTTTTCATGTTTGTTTTTAGATTGCGCTTTGTGTGGAGAATGTATTTTAGAACTAATTTTTCCTGTTCTTTTCTCCTTCTTTCAGATCAAACTACTCCACAAGCAACTACTGGATCATACTACAGTCAGGGCATTGGATTCTATAGTCAACCTTCTGCCAGCAGTTCTAAGCCAACCAATAAGTTTTTTCAGTGCAAATTCTGTATTCGTTATTTTAGATCTAAATACCTTCTTGTGGAGCATACTAAAAAAGTTCATGGACCTGGAGGAGGGAACCCTGGAAGTCCTGGAAATGTAAATTATAATATTATGCTACATGATGGTTTTGGCAAAGTCTTCTCTTGTCAGTTTTGCACATACAAGTCACCAAGAAGGGCAAGAATAATTAAGCATCAGAAAATGTACCACAAAAATAGCTTAAAAGAAATGCAAGCAACTTCAGTTCCTCAAACCCCCCCTGTATCAATGCCAGTGCAAGAAACATGTAAAGAACTACCAGCTGAAGTAGTAGAACGCAGCATTCTAGAATCTATGGTAAAACCTCTAACAAAGTCTAGAGGGAACTTCTGCTGTGAATGGTGCAGCTACCAGACACCACGACGGGAGCGTTGGTGTGATCACATGATGAAGAAACACAGGGGAATGGTCAAAATTCTATCAAGTTTAAGACAGGATGGACTAAATATATCAGATCTGCAAAATAGAAGTTCTCAAATACCCAATCCTGGATCTAGTTATATGCCTCTAAACATGGCAACACATGATACAGCAAATGCCAGTATGTCTGCCTATAGAAATCCTGTGAGTAATCTTCCAGGTGGTAACCCATCAAAATATCAGTCAATGCCATATGTTCCAGTAAAACAACCAAAACTGACCACAAATCCTGGCATTTTGAATATGTCAGAAAGGTCTCCTTATGAAATGTCAGAAAGATCTAGTTCCATGATGGATATGGATGAGAACGGTTTTTTAAACGATTCAAGCTCAGATGATGACTATATTGACATTGATGGGGAAAATGGTTTAGGTTCAATAGAACTTGGAATATCCGGAGAACCACTGTTGGGATCTGAGAACAACAAACTGTTGGAGACAAAGGGAATTCCCTTTAGAAGGTTTATGAACAGATTTCAATGTCCATTTTGCCCATTTCTTACAATGCATCGACGAAGTATCTCTCGTCATATTGAAAATATCCACTTGTCTGGAAAAACCCCTGTATACAAGTGTGATGAATGTCCCTTTTCTTGCAAAAGTCCTCTAAAGCTTGGTGTACACAAGCAGTGCCATGGTGGTACATCATCAGAGTGGGATCCAATGAATTCACTCAGTGAAAGCATGTCTTCATCATTAAATGAAGCATTTGAGAGTAACAATATAAATGGCAAAAAATCTGGAAGCATAGCAGACTCTTCTCAGCAGAACCCATACAAATGCACTATGTGCAATTATTCTACAACAACTCTAAAAGGTCTGCGTGTTCACCAACAACACAAACATTCATTCTGTGACAACTTGCCAAATAGTAGTGGTAATCTGGTACATCAAATGCAAGGTGATGAAACCGATTTGACTGACTCTAGCACAGTAAGAAAGAGTCAAACATCTATTTTAGGATTATCCTCCAAAAATAATTTTGTAGCCAAGACATCTCGGAAAGGATCAAGTGAGTTTCCTTTGGACTTGTCACCTGTGAAGAAAAGAACTAGAATTGATGAAATTGCAAGCAATCTTCAGAGCAAGATCAACCAAAGCAAACACAAGGAGGATGCAGTTATTAATGTGGAAGACGATGAAGATGATGAGGAGAATGAAGTGGAAATAGAAGTAGAATTGGACAAAGAGGAGGATCCATCAGAACAGATTGAGTCAGGAGATCCGTATCCTATGCAACAGATGTGGAATAGAGATATTGGAATGTCCCCAAAGAACACAAACTTTAGAAACATTCAGAACAGTTATTCTGGAGGCAACAGTGCAGAAATTGAGTTGACTTTATCAGATGATGATGAGGATTACTACTACCAGTCTGCTAGTATGAAAGACCAAGAACAAAATTCTTCTCTTGCTTTAAACCAGTCCAGTTTCTATGAGAGTGACCAACTAGGTGAAAATATGGATTTTAATGATGAATCTGGAAGGTTATATTACTGTAAACACTGTGATTTCAGCAACAAATCTGCCCGAAGTGTTAGTACTCATTATCAACGCATGCATCCCTACATAAAGTTCAGTTTTAGGTATATCTTGGATCCTAATGATCACAGTGCTGTATACAGATGTCTTGAATGCTATATTGACTATAACAATTTTGAGGATTTGCAACAGCACTATATAGAGCACCATCCTGAAGCAATGAATGTTCTCAATTTTGACCAGTCAGATCTGATTTATAAATGCCGGTTTTGTTCATACACAAGCCCTAATGTTCGGAGCTTGATGCCACACTACCAAAGAATGCACCCAACTGTAAAAATCAATAATGCTATGATATTTTCGAGTTATGTTGTTGACCAATCAGAAGACCTTAATTCTGAGTCACAAACTTTAAGAGAAATCTTAAATTCTGCTCCAAAAAACATGTTGACATCCACTCCATCAAGTCATGGAAATAGCTCTACAACATCCTTTGCTAAAAATACCCCAAAGCCATTTGCTACAGAGAATGACAACCAGAAGAGTCCTTCTGTTAACAATGTTGTAGTTTATGATTGTGACATTTGTGGATTTGCAAGTCCAAACATGCATTCTGTTTTAGTTCACTGTCAGAAAAAACATCCTGATGAGAAGGCATCTTATTTCCGGATTCAAAAAACCATGCGTGTCGTTCCTGTGGATAGTGGAACAGCCATTTCTCAGTTTGCATTTGATGGAGGTGCTTCTGTTACTCCCAGTATTACCAATGTGGCTTCCCCCCCAGAAGTAAATGTTGAGCTATATTACTGCAAGCATTGTTCATATAGTAACCGCTCAGTTGTTGGAGTATTGGTGCATTATCAAAAGAGGCATCCTGAAATTAAAGTAACTGCTAAGTATATTAGACAGGCACCACCAACATCCGAGTCACTAAGAAATGTAGACGGTCAACACAACACACCAGGAAAACATCAACCTGTTCCAGTGCAGAGCACAAAAAAAAGGAGTCAGCCCAAAGATAATGAAATGTTTTTCTGTCAGCATTGTGACTATGGAAATCAAACAGTCAAAGGAGTTCTTATACATTATCAAAAGAAGCACAAAGACTACAAGGTAAATGCAGATACTGTTAGGCAACATACAGCTGCAATAAGGAGTCTTTGTGAACCAGGCCAAAAGAAAGCTACTAGTACACAAAATTCACCTTCCATTACAGAGTCAGAAAAGACAAAACTTAGAAGTCTCAAATGTAGGCAGTGTTCATTTTCAACACCATATGTTTATGCACTGAGAAAACATATGAAGAAAGATCATCCTACTCTCAAGGCTACAGTGACTTCAATTTTGAAATGGGCTTTCTTAGATGGATTCATTCAAGCAGGTTATCACTGTGAATGGTGTATTTATTCTCATGCAGAGCCAAGCGGTCTTCTTGAACATTACCAAAGGAGGCATCCCGAGCACTATGTGGATTATACCTATATGGCAACAAAGCTGTGTGCAGGACCTGATCCTACACCTACACAAGTAACACCTGAAACCAAATCCTATAATTGCAGAGACTGTAACTTTGAAGCTTCTTCTATATGGGATATTACTAATCACTATCAATCTTTCCATCCTTGGGCATTGAAAGGAGATGAATCCGTACTTCTTGACATCATAAAGGACAAAGGAGCTCTACAAAAGTCACATTTTGAAGAAATGTCATTCCAGATTGAGTCTACCTATAAAGATTCAATAAACATAGAACCACTTTTGGATATTGGAGATGACTCCAGTGTACTGCAAGAAAAAACTGCACAGCTGTCCTCTTCCCAGTCTTCACCTTATCAGTGCACAGTCTGCCTATCTGAATACAACAATTTACATGGCCTTCTAACACACTATGGTAAGAAGCATCCTGGCATGAAGGTTAAAGCTGCTGATTTTGCCCAGGATGTAGACATTAACCCAGGAGCAGTGTATAAATGTAGACATTGCCCATACATTAACACACGTATCCATGGTGTTCTTACCCACTACCAAAAGCGTCATCCTTTGATAAAGGTCACAGCTGAAGATTTTGTGCATGATGTAGAACCACCGAATGAATCAACTCAAAATGAAAGTGAAGAAAATAATAAAATATTTAAACAGGGATATGGTGCCTACAGATGTAAATTATGCCCCTATACCCATGGTACACTTGAAAAACTAAAAATTCACTATGAAAAATATCACCATCAAGCAGAACCTAACATGCTCTCTAAAACATTAGAGAAAGAAGCTTCTAGTCCCAATCCAGATATTTACTCAGATCACATACCTCCACACACAGTAGTCACTCTGGAACCAGGAGAAGTTACTGGACTTACTGGTTTCAGACCACGCAAGAACATTAACCCACACACTGTCTTCAGATGTCAGCTGTGCAAATATTTCTGCTCCACCAGAAAAGGGATTGCAAGGCACTATCGTATCAAACACAATAATGTCCGAGCTCAACCAGAAGGCAAAAATAATCTGTTCACATGTGCACTTTGTTCTTATACAAATCCAATTCGAAAAGGTCTTGCTGCACATTACCAGAAACGGCATGATATAGATGCATACTATACACATTGTCTAGCAGCATCTAGAACTGTAAATGATGATCAAAACAAAGTTATAATTTCTACCCCTGAAAATGAAGATTCTTCTGAAATGAGTGATGATTTGAAAAAGGCCATTGAGAAGAAAAAATGTTCTCTTTGTGCATTTCAGTCTTATAGCAAAAAAGGGATTGTATCACATTATATAAAAAGGCATCCTGGAGTTTTTCCCAAAAAACAGCATGCTAGTAAGCTTGGTAGTTATTTTACACTTGTGTATGGGGAAGAAAATGAGAGCGAAAGCTTTCTGGAAGAAAAACCTGAATTGGATGAGCCATCGGAGGACTCAGAAACCCAAGAACCAGAATTGCTTCCATTTAGATGTATCAAATGCTTTAAATTGTCTTTTAGCACAGCTGATCTTCTCTGCATGCACTACACAGACCATCACTGCAAAGACATAAAGAGGGACTTCGCCATTGTGGGTACCACAGGTACCCGCTCCTATACAACCATTTATCAGTGCAAACACTGTAATGTCAAATTAAGCAATATCGCTGAGTTAACCTTCCATTTAAACATACACATTGAAGATTTCCAAAAACGTGCCAAGCGCCAAGAAAGGAGGAAGCAGCTGTTACAAAAGCAAAAAACTGCTGAAAGTTTAATTCCAGATGGCAAACAAGAAAAGGTAAGATACTGCTCAGTTTAATGCTTTTGGTTACATTATCTTATATATGTGTAGGTATTATACTCTGAGTCTTTCAGGGGCTAAAATACCAAAATATATGCTACCAGATTGCTAAAATAAAAAACAAAACATAATTGAATACCTTTGCTGCATATTTAGTGTTGCAGTAATGGTATATAGTTACTGAATTGATCCATTCTAAACTGTTTTGCACTGCTTTGCCTAAGCACTCTGAAATTGGCATAGGAAAGTGGACCTTGAGTTAAAATGCAAGGTCTGCTGAAAATACGAGAGCCTTTCCCATATAAGTTTAAAACATTTGGGGAAACCTTTTTTAAAAATGCAAATATAGTGGGGAAAAAATGTTAGTACATATGCTAACCTTACCCCCCCAGCCTCATACTGCAGGTGGTGATTAGTGATGTCACTATCCTTTTAGTGCGATGCAGAAGAATCCTGACCATTCCAAATATTGTAATACGATGCTCCAGCAAGATGCAGGGGCATCTTCAGGGCATTATGCCAGAAAGATGATTATCACCCTCGTAGGGAGCCATGAACGAAAACTGAAAGTAGGATGAGTATATCTGAAAAAAACTTTTTTTCCCTAAAGGGTTTTTTTTTTTTTTTTTTTTTACTTTAGGGCTGGCTGCTGCTTATGATGAGTGAGGTGGCTCTGATATATGAAAGGCACATTGCAGTTTTAATTTCAAGGTCCACTTTAAAATACAATCTTGACTATAATACAAATCCAGTTAACACAATGGGCCTCATTTATCCGTTTCTGAATGGAGGAGAAAAACAATTTTTCATTTTCTAACCAGCATCGCATAAATGAAAGGGATTATATGATCAGTTGTTATGGAAAATACAGTATGTTCTTGCAGATAAATGCTGCCACATATTTGTTACATTTGCTAAGTTAGTTCAGGATTTAGTAATCAATTAGTAATGTTAGGCCAGGCAGGTGCTTATGTATACCCTAAAGCAGAACTATATTAAGCATGACTGAAGTGCCTCTATATAAGTATATATAAAACACACTCTGAGGAGTAAAAAAGTGGAGTTTTATATATAGTCTCACAAAGATTAACCACATATGTTAATATGCATAACGCTAAAATATTTTGTTGTGTTATTCATTGTTCTTTATTGCTTGTAAACCTATGGTAATTGTAGGTTTACACTTAGGCACTGTTCACACTTATATCACTGTGTATCAAACACAGCAGAATAAGTGTTTGATTTGCACTTGTGCAGTATATGTGGTAGAGCACCCCATGCGGCAAGTATTTGCTTATAATAGCAGCTTTAAATATGACATCAATACTAGGGATTTTTTGCGGAAAAAGTTCGGAATTCGGCAACCAGAACCGACCAAAATGCAATGGGACAGGAACTGGGCTTTAAAAGCCCGTGATTGGACCAGAAACATCAGTAAAAGCCAATTGAGTGGGCAGGAGGATGCTAGGAATGTGATTGGAGTGACTAGGGGGTCCAGAGGCCAATCAGTAGTGAATACGCCCCCCAGTATATAACATAGCCCCGCCAAATCGCTAGCACTGTAATACAGGGGCTGTGGAAGAGAGTGGAAGCAGTTCTGTTACTCCTGCTGCAAAAGTGTGAGGAAAGGGATATCTAGTGTAGTTAGGGTACTATATACCACTATAGTTAGATTCAAAAATCTAGAATCTGTAGGGATAGTGTTAAGTGTCAGGGTGACCGTAATGTAGTTTAGGGTGAACTGACTCTGACTGCTATGCCAGGGTGACAGAACTCATCCATGTCAGGGTGACCGCCATAAGAAAAAGATCGTTTGTCTTAGAATTTTTAGTAGAGCAGGGTTGTGGCTCCGCTCCTGTCACACGTGGGCGGTTTTGTTTCAGGCGTTTATTGGGCTTTTTTGTGGACGTCTTTGGAGGCAGGCATGACATCTGAACTTCTGTGTAGGGGTATATATACACACACACATGTATGTATATATACACATACACACATAGGTGTGAAAGTAGCGGAACCCCATCCATGCGCTAATGAAATTATTTGCAGGGATGTGGCTCCGCTCCTTTCACACATATCTGTGTGTATGTGTATATATACATATATGTGTGTGTGTGTGTGTGTATATATATACCCCTATACAGAAGTTCAGATGTCATGCCTGCCTCCAAAGACGCCCAAAAAATGCCCAATAAACGCCTGCAACAACACACCTGGGAGTTTTTGTTGCAGGCGTTTATTGGGCATTTTTTGGGCGTCTTTGGAGGCAGGCATAACATCTGAACTTCTGTATAGGGGTATATATACACACACACACATATGTATATATACACATACACACATATAGGTGTAATAGGAGCGGAGCCACTTCCCTGCAAATAATTTAATTAGCGCATGGATGGGGTTCCGCTACTTTCACACCAATATGTGTGTATGTATACATATATATGTGTGTGTGTGTGTGTGTGTGTGTGTGTGTATATATACCCCTATACAGAAGTTCAGATGTTATGCCTGCCTCCAAAGACGCCCAAAAAATGCCCAATAAACGCCTGCAACAAAAACACCCAGGTGTGTTGTTGCAGGTGTTTATTGGGCTTTTTTGTGGACGTCTTTGGAGGCAGGCATAACATCTGAACTTCTGTATAGGGGTATATATATACACCCACACACATATATATATATATATATATTTATATACCTACACACATATAGGTGTGATAGGAGCGGAGCCAAATCCCTGCGCTAATAAAAATTCTAAGAAAAATTATATTTTTTTTCTGGTTCTGGACATGCTACAGAGCTGAAACTTCACAGGTACACTTTTTAGACCCCCCCCCCCCCCCCAGACACTAAATCCAAAGTAATCTTTTTTTTTCAATAATTGGCGCTCTATCAAAAACGACAATTTTTAAGAACTTTTTTTTGTGTGATTAATAGTCCCTGGGGCATGACCCAGAACCCTAGGCACTTTTTAGGGGCATTTATTGGGTTTTAGGGCTTCAAAATTGTGTTTTTTGATTACCAAACTTCGGGTCCCATTGATTTCAATGGGGTTCTGGAATCCGGACCCGAACTTTCGGGAAGTTCGGGTGTTCTGGTCGAACCGAACTTTTCAAAAGTTCGATCATCCCTAATCAATACCACTGTTCCCCAGGAAAGAAGAAATGTAAACTTACCTCTCCTGCTGTCCACATTACCAAATGTTTCTCTAATCCAAGAAAAATGTCTGCTGAAGTATCTTCAGAAATCTACACTTCTGGGAGTGTTGATTTTTTCAGTGTCCCCTGCTGTGCTCAGTGCTTCCTCCACAGCACACAGTTGTATTGTAGGGGTTGGCAGGAGGGACCACTTAGCACAGCTGGGGAGTCGATTTCTACAAATGGTTCAGCAGACAGTTTCTCTGGATTAGAGCCATTTTAGCAAGGTGGACATTAGGAGAGGTAGGTATTTACTACTTTGCAGAGATCTGTTATTGGAATTAATTATTGTTATAAAAAAGTCAAATTCCAGGCACCCCCTAACTAAGCTTAAAAATGCTCACTCCTCCCTGCTAACACCTATTCTGACTAACTGGTGTAAGAAAGATCTGTATACATAACTCTTTTTAGGCTGCTGCGGTCCATTTACATCATTCCCCCTGTGTCAGTTCATTTGTTAGTGGAACCCACTCCCCAGAGTAAGCTGAAAATAGGTAAGTATACAGATCTTTCTTAACCAGGTTTTAATTATAGTTGCTTTAAGCACAAGTTTATGGGTAAGCTGCAACAGTGTTTTTGGACTTTGCATGGTCAGTCTGTAAAAGGGCCTTGATAAAGAGACCCTACAGTGTTCTAAAATGTTACTGAAACCTTGATGTACTAATAAAATTGCAGTTGGCATTGATAGAAGTGATATGCTAGCATTGATTACATCTATTGACCACACATTAGAGAGTACCAATTTACGTTTTTAATGCACATTAAAGTGTTTATTTTGCAGGGGGTTTTTTTTTATCTTCTCTGTAGTTTATGTTAAAAAAATAAGTGCAGTTTCTATAGTTTATGTTCAAAAAATATATGAATAAATACATAATTCATACCTTTTAAGTTACCATCCATCAATTTGGACCTGAACATTAACTGTTAAGCCTTCAGAATGCAACATTTACAGCTGTTTAAAAAAAAAAAAAGAAGCACTACAATATGGCAGTGCTGTGAACTGACTATAGTAAGGTATGTATTAAATAAATGAAACGACACGTGTCTAAATGGGTCCTACATTTTATAACTCATGTCTAATTGGCAAAGAAAAACTTGTGGGTAGAAAATAGAGGAGAATTCCATAGGAATAATGTGTAAAAGCTGTTTATATTTTGTCTATTAATTAAAATAGTCATCATTAGTTTAGTAAGTATTAACACTAGTATTAGCATACATACACTATATTGCCAAAAATATTGGGAAGCCTGCCATTACATGCACATGAACTACATGAACTAATGGCATCAGTCTTAGTCTGTAGGGTTCAATATTGAGTTGGCCCACCCTTTGCAGCTATAACAGCTTCAACTCTTCTGGGAAGGCTGTTCACAAGGTTTAGGAGTATGTCTATGGGAATGTTTGACTGTTTGACCATTCTTCCAAAAGCCCATTTGAGAGGTCAGGCACTGACAAGAAGGCCTGGCTCACAGTCACCACTCTAATTCATCTCAAGGGTGTTCTATCAGGTTGGGGTCAGGACTCTGTGCAGAGCAGTCAAGTTCCTCCAACCAAAACTCGCTCATCCATGTCTTTAGGGACCTTTATGCACTGGTGCACAGTCATGTTGGAACAGGAATGGGTCATCTCCAAAGTTAGGAGCATGAAATTGTCCAAAATGTCTTGGTATGCTGATGCCTTAAGAGTTCCCTTCACTGGAACTAAGGGGTCAAGCCCAACCCCTAAACAACCCCACACCATAATTCCCCCTCCACCAAATGATTTGGACCAGTGACAAAGCAAGGTCCATAAAGACAAGGTTGAGCAAGTTTGGGCTGGAGGAACTTGACTGGTCTGCACAGAGTCATGACCTCAACCCGGTAGAACACCTTTGGGATGAATTAGAGCGGAGACTGCAAGCCAGACCTTCTTGCCCAACATCATTGTCTGACCTCACAAATGCACTTATGGAAGAATGGTCAAATATTCCCATAGACACACTCCTAAACCTTGTGGAAAGCCTTCCCAGAAGATTTGAAGCTGTTATAGCAGCATAGGATGAGCCAACTCAATATTGAACCCTACGGACTAAGACTGGGATGCTATTAAAGTTCATGTGCATGGAAAGGCAGGCATCCTAATACTTTTGGTAGTACAGTGTATTTATAAATGTCCCTCACTGAGTTTTCAGGTGTTAAATAGCATGACACATAATTTATTATTTTGGTGTGATAACATGACACTACTGTTTACTTTTCTATTTAAATTATATTTAAATTAGAAGTATTCAATTTCTCATCACATATGGGGAGAGAAGTTACAAATCACATTTTCATCCCAACATTTTTTTTTTTTCACACACCTCTTCATTTTAAAACAAAATGATAAAGCATCTAGATTTTGTGTTCAACTATGATCTACATACCTGTGGTTCTTTGTAGAGCTTGATACATCCCATTGTGTGACTGGGTCATTGTGCTGCCTTGTTTGTAGCCCTTTAATATTCTATTTTTCTCAGTAGAGCATACATAGCAGATAAGTATATGGTTTGATTAACCTTTATCTAACATCATGCTTTGCAGTCATTTTAGAAAAGTTTGACTGTGGGTTTGCAAGCCCAGTTAATATTTTGTCACTTAAGTAATAGAAATCCAGTTTTAGACTAAAATGGTTTTTGAGATGGATTAATGACAAAAAGAAAGCAAAGCGTATAAATGGCAGGAATACCATATTGAAGAACTGGTCTGTAAAAAGTTTGGTTGTCATCCAGTAAACATTGCTCTTTAACTGAAAATAAAGAACGGAGACCTCCACTAAGTTCTTTTTTATGTTTCTATTAGCATCTCCTTAAGTATAAAAATCTATTTTATAAATCTTTTAAAGTACCTATTGTTAACTAGTAGCACTAGGTTAAAGTTAGTCATCAAGGCAGAATTTTAGGAAATGATTATAAATAATTAAATAATAGTTATTTAAAAGGGCCAGCATTGTGCATTCTTACTATCACGATGTCATGTAATTTTCTGGCATAATATATTCATATTATGTTTGAGTAATTCTTACAGCGCTCAGTTGTAAAAAATTTAAATAATACATTTGTATTTGACCAATTCAAAAGAGAACTTGATGCTTTTTGTTGAATTATTTTAAAAAATGCATTCCTTTCCAGCAGTACGTTGTGATTTTTAGAGTAATATGTCTATAAATAATGGTAGTCTAGTCTAAAGTGGCCATTTCTCTATTATCGGAGTAGACCTGAGTTACTGCTTGTGAACAATGTTCCCTTTTATTTGGCTGTGATAATTGTGCATTTTTCTGGCTATAGTTACAGACAGGAAGTGGTCAAGAGACAGTGACAAAGACATTAAAGGAAAAGGTAGTTGTGGGCTACAAATGTAAATTCTGCGTGGAAGTCCATCCCACTCTTCGAGCCATCTGTAACCATCTCCGCAAACACATCCAGTATGGAAATGCTAACTCACTTCCACCTGAATTAAAGGTACAAACTGTGACTCCTGGCAAAATGACCCAACATGCTGGAGCAACTTTGTTTATAGCATAGACATTTGTGGAAACAACATTCTGCTTTGACATTCTACAATGCCAGCATCTGTACAGTTGAATCGTTGAATGAATGTTGACTATAGCTTATATGGAGCTTCTCAAACTGGTCCTTAGAACACCCAGCAGTACATATATTGCAAATACTGAATAGAAAAGCAGGTGCATTTACCTAGTCAACTATTCTGTCATTTTTACCCGTTCTTTTAGATATAGAGATATGCAATACATGCACTGGTGGTGGTTTGTTTAATAAACTGTACTATGCAGTAAATGTTAAGTTTATTCAGTGGTTCTTACGATTGGTAAAGGAAGCCTGACGTGGTAATATCACTCCTTTGAATGTTCCTAGTCCTTCCAGTCTAAAGGGCCATACACACGTGCAGATTTTCTGAAGACTTTTTCCTTCAGATTTACCTTTTCTATGTAGTGCAAGGGCCTGCCAGATTGCATACAAATTGATAGTGTTTAGGTTTGACCTCATATTATATGGTTTTGGTAAGTCTAAAGGAAAAAGTCTTCAGAAAATCTTATAGTGTGTATGGCCCATAAGTATTTGCAGTTGTAGTTTAGTTATTGGTCCTTCTCCAGCTGTCTGTAGAGAAACGTGGATCAGTGGAGAATAATTTGCATCAAGTCACTGCCCCCCAACTTGTGTTAAAAGTTTTGGTAAATGTTTTTATTAAATATGTTTTGATGTGCCAAATATATTTAAGAGAAATAACATTATTTTCCAGGCAGTTGTTTATAGTAAAAAAAAATTCCACTTGATGGTCCTCTGATCATGACAGAGCAACAATACATATCTAATAACTGGGCTTTCATTGTGACAAGGACTTTGACAATTAGATTTCAGGAACCTAGGGTGTTACACTACTACAAACTCCCTTTGGGTGCTGATATGGTAGCATGGATTGACTACAATCAACCAGCCATTTTTAAGGCTTTAGATCAGTACCTAATTTTTTTTCTTTAAATTAAAAATACTTAAAGGTAGTTTACTTCCTTTTATGCCTCAAATGACCTTAGCTCTAAAGTACTTTCCATATCCATTTCCAAATATTACTGAAGTTTAGTCGAAATTAAGTCCATTGAATAATTAAAGCACTTAGAGCAACTTTGAATAGTAAATGAAAAATTGTTGTGCTTTACCTTTCATACTAAACTATTTTGGAACCATCCAGCCTGTACAGCTTTCAGTGCTCTATTAATATGTTCAGGCTATGCATCTTGTAACAAACCCAGGCATTCTGGGTTTAATTAAATGTATAAACTTATCCATTTAACATACAGGATTTGTATCTATAGGTGTATGCTTAAAAATTCTGTTGAAGCTAATGTTGCTTTTTCTTTAAATATTGGTAAATGTAAAGTGTTCAGGTTCTCATTTTAAAAAATAAGTCTACCTTTAGAAATAATATAAAAGAAAACAAAGTTAAATTGGTAATAAACCAAAAAGCAAACAGTGAATATATTGCAGTTTACCAACTCTTAGATGAGATGTGGTAGCTGCATATCTTTTTTAGGCTATAATGATCGAGCCAGAAAGTCTGTTACCTTTTTCAATTTGCTTTATCAGACTAACCCGCCAGCAAAAAATGTCAGCCAGAGGGTTGAAGTCCTCAGCTTTTATTTATGTAAAACCTTTATTCCAAAAGGAAAAAAAGTTACTATAATTGTTTCAAAAGTGTTAGCTGGAGCTTTTTTTGCTAATCGAATCCATTTTCAAATTTTCTAGTGCATTTAACACTACCTTTCCACAGGTTGACTGTGCTGTTGTCCTAAGGTGACTCTTCATTGTTTCTCGATCGATTGGAGCCACCCTAAATCAGAAGTTTGTTATTGGTCAGATCACTAGGTGAAAATAAAGGGAATAAAATAATGTAGCCATCCCATTTAACCACTTGCCGACCGCCGCACGACTATCTACGTCGGCGGTCAGCCCCTCACAGGCAAACTAACGTAGTGCTACGTTGCTTGCTTGTGAGGGTCTAGGGAGCGAGCGCGCGCCCCCCGGGGCGCGCTCCCGCTCCCGTGTGGTCACGGACCCCCCCGCGCGTGTGACCAGCGGACCCGATGTCCGCCGGTCACTCGGCGATCGGCGGGGGAGAGGGAGAATGTCAGGCAGCTTGTGTAAACAAACTGCCTGTCATTCTCCTCGCTGCAAAGACACTGATAAAACGGATCTGGTATGTAGATCCGTTGATCAGTGTCCTTACAGCTAGAGCCACAGCCAATCACAGTAGAAACCACGCCCCTAGGGACACACACAGCCCCTCCCTTCCAAATAAAGTTAACCCCTTCACTACCAGTGTATTTTTACAGTAACAGTGCATATGTATAGCACTGATTACTGTAGAAATGTCACTGGTAACCCCAAAAGTGTCAAAAATGTCAGTCAAGGGTCCGATCTGTCCGCCGCAATGTCGCAGTACCGCAAAAAAAATCGCAGATCGCCGCCATTACGCGTTAAAAAAAAAAACAACAAAAATGACAAAAATCTTTCCCTTTGTTAGTAAACGCGATAACTTTTGCGCAAACCAATCAAAATACGCTTTTTGCGATTTTTTTTACCAAACATAGGTAGCATAAAATAAATTGGCCGAAAATTTTTAAAAATTTTGATTTTTACATTTTTTTTTGGGGGAATTTCATATAAAAAAATGTGAAAAATATTGCTATTTTTGCAAAATTGACGCTCTTTTTTTGTTTATAGCGCGTGATCAAAAAATCGCACAGGTGATCAAATACCACCAAAAGAAAGCTCTGTTTGTGGGAAAAAAAGGACGTCAAATTCGTTTAGGTACAGCGTCGCACGACCGCGCAATTGTGCGTTAAATTCACGCAGTGCCGAATCGCAAAATACCCCCTGGTCGGAATGGGGGTAAAATCTTCCGGGGCTTAAGTGGTTAAGAATTGATACGGTGTAATATGTATCGATTTTTTTTTTTTTTGTTTTTGGGTACTGCTTCAAAAAAAGCAAAGGTAAAATAATATGCTGACATTCTTCCAAACTATAAATATCTATGTATATATGTGTACTTGTATAACAAAGAAAGCCTACTCCCAATGCAGTATTTGCATCCTTAGGCTCTTTTAGCTTGTTGTTAGAGGCCTGTGCACGCTGCTAA
Organism: Pelophylax lessonae; assembly: GCF_965119305.1. Lineage (NCBI taxonomy): Eukaryota > Metazoa > Chordata > Amphibia > Anura > Ranidae > Pelophylax > Pelophylax lessonae. Next base: position 405,429,119 of record NC_138768.1, on the reverse strand, counting down.
GAGAGATGAAAAGTGAGGCCTATGCTTCTCTGGCCATTATTATCTATGATTAAGAGAGAGACCTCATCAATCTCCTTGAACCCTTTTATCAAAACCTTGAAACAAATATGTAATATATTGAAGCTTGCCAGTCTTTAGATAAGGTGGCTGCATTTTTTTTCTTTTTTAAGCTTTTTTCTCCTAATTTTTACCTAGTAACATTGTAAATAACCACTTGCTGTTCTAGGGTGACTATGCTTACTCACTCTCCATGGTTTTGCCCTAGACTGTAATTCAAACCTGTTTTCTTCTCTTCATATCCATTTCATAGTAGGTGGGGGATTTAGTAGTTTGTAGAAAAAATGTAACATTGTTTGTTTTTTCGGTTCAGCTCACAGGATTACGTACTTTCCGAAAATGTTTCTAGCTTCCTGTGAACTGAACTAAAATTTCAAACAATGATATGAGCCTTATATAAATGTGTAAAGGGTGCGCTGATAAATAAAAGTGAGCTGCAACCAAAGATCCAAATATTCTGGAATAAATAAAATTGTGAAAAAGCCTGGTGCGCTAAAACCATAAAGTGTCACTCTCAAGTGTAAAACAACTATGTGACAAATCAAATAACAAATGATGACAATATACTTAATTATCTATCAAACCATCCACCAAATGTGGAAAAATAAATATAAATGGCATAAGTGTCCCAAATAATATAAGAAGGTGCAAAATCTCCTAATAGGGGTGTGCCAAAATATCCGTGTATTGATTCCAATGCAAAGTCCAAAACATTGAGTGCAAAAAATATACGTGAAGAATCCTGACGATGGGTGAAATTAGGGTAAAGCAGTGCTCCCATGTTAACGTGACAGTCCTGTATCCCACCGCCTTTCAAGTTTGCTTCTTACCAGCAGATGTGTGTTAATAGGGCGAAAATACAGCCACCTCCAGAATATAGACCCCTGGTGACAAGAGAAATGTATGCTATCCTCCCATACCTCCCAAGGGGTGAATGGGCCTCTTACCAGATGGTGAAAAATCTTGGGCATATAATAATTCTCTTATAAGAATTCTCTCCTCCCGTCACTCTGGGTCACTTCTGAGGTCAGTATGCTCAGAATCTCCTGTGGTCTTACACTCCTTCTGGTCCCAAAATGTTCTCGCATGTATAGAACAGAGACGGTGGCCAATAGTGCATTATCCCAAAGCAACTTTATTGAATAAAAGTAAAGCACTTACATATTCCTGCAAGTAAACTGCCTGGTACAATGTAGATGTCCGCGGTTGCCTGCAGTGCAAACCGCGGAGATGTACAGTGGGTACGGAAAGTATTCAGACCCCCTTAAATTTTTCACTCTTTGTTATATTGCAGCCATTTGCTAAAATCATTTAGGTTCATTCTTCTTCCTCATGAATGTACACATAGCACCCCATACTGACAGAAAAACACAGAATTGTTGACATTGTTGCAGATTTATTAAAAAAGAAAAACTGAAATATCACATGGTCCTAAGTATTCAGACCCTTTGCTGTGACACTCATATATTTAACTCAGGTGCTTTCCATTTCTTCTGATCATCCTTGAGATGGTTTTACACCTTCATTTGAGTCCAGCTGTGTTTGATTATACTGATTGGACTTGATTAGGAAAGCCACACACCTGTCTATATAAGACCTTTTAGATCACAATGCATGTCAGAGCAAATGAGAATCATGAGGTCAAAGGAACTGCCTGAAGAGCTCAGAGACAGAATTGTGGCAAGGCACAGATCTGGCCAAGGTTACAAAAAGATTTCTGCTGCACTTAAGGTTCCTAAGAGCACAGTGGCCTCCATAATCCTCAAATGGAAGACGTTTGGGACGACTAGAACCCTTCCTAGAGCTGGCCGTCCGGCCAAACTGAGCTATCGGGGGAGAAGAGCCTTGGTGAGAGAGGTAAAGAAGAACCCAAAGATCACTGTGGCTGAGCTCCAGAGATACAGTCAGGAGATGGGAGAAAGTTGTAGAAAGTCAACCATCACTGCAGCCCTCCACCAGTCGGAGCTTTATGGCAGAGTGGCCCGACGGAAGCCTCTCCTTAGTGTAAGACACATGAAAGCCCGCATGGAGTTTGCTAAAAAACACCTGGAGGACTCCAAGATGGTGAGAAATAAGATTCTCTGGTCTGATGAGACCAAAATAGAACTTTTTGGCCTTAATTCTAAGCGGTATGTGTGGAGAAAACCAGGCACTGCTCATCACCTGTCCAATACAGTCCCAACAGTGAAGCATGGTGGTGGCAGCATCATGCTGTGGGGGTGTTTTTCAGCTGCAGGGACAGGATGACTGGTTGCAATCGAGGGAAAGATGAATGCGGCCAAGTACAGGGTTGTGCGTCTGACCGGGCTGTGCGACTCAGTGTTGTGCGTCTGACCGGGCTGTGCGACTCAGTGTTGTGCGTCTGACCGGGCTGTGCGACTCAGTGTTGTGCGTCTGACCGGGCTGTGCGACTCAGTGTTGTGCGTCTGACCGGGCTGTGCGACTCAGTGTTGTGCGTCTGACCGGGCTGTGCGACTCAGTGTTGTGCGTCTGACCGGGCTGTGCTACTTAGTGTTGTGCGTCTGACCGGGCTGTGCGACTTAGTGTTGTGCGTCTGACCGGGCTGTGCGACTTAGTGTTGTGCGTCTGACCGGGCTGTGCGACTCAGCGTTGTGCGTCTGACCGGGCTGTGAGATTGTGAGTGTTGTGTGACTGACCGGTGTCAAGTGAGTGGAGCGGAATACCAGAGGGTGAGAAGGTAGCGTTAGGAAGCTAGGAAATAGCCACATAGGATAGACTTAAATCGCTGAATCCCCATTAGATTAGATAGTAGGTACAATGCCCGGCGGGTGTGGAGATGCGATTCGGTGTACATCTTGTGATATGTATGCGTTCCTCAGACATGTGATCGAGGGCGAATACAAATGCGCAAAATGTAAGCACGTTGCTTCCCTGGAAGCTCAGGTCCTGAATCTAGGGAAGCAGCTGGCAACACTGAGACGAATGTCCATACCAGAGGAGAGCCAGGATCGTACCAGTCAGGTGCAGGCAGGGGTCTGCACAGAGGTGGGCGGAGTATCGGAGGTGCAGGTATCAGAGCAGAGTAGAGGGGTGACAGTTAGGAGGGGTAGAAGGGGTCAAGGCAAGGAGGCTGATCCTGGGCTGGAGCACCCCAATAGATACGCCCCGTTGTGTGATGTTGGGGAAACCAGTCAGGGACCAGCATTGCTGGAGCAGAGCGACGCCCCTAGCTGCCAGGGGAAGAACTCCTCCAGTGAGGCCGGGAGAAAGGGAAAGGAAAGACAGGTGCTGGTGGTAGGGGACTCCATCATTAGAAGGACAGACAGTGTAATCTGTGACAAAGACCGTGTGCGCCGAACAGTCTGTTGTTTGCCGGGCGCTCGGGTTCGGCACATCGCGGATCGGGTGAACAAATTATTGGGTGGGGCTGGGGAAGACCCAGCTGTCATGGTACACGTGGGTACCAATGACATAGGCAGAGGAAGACGGAGAGTCCTAAACGATTTCAGAGACTTAGGCGCTAAGTTGAGGACTAGGACCTCCAAGGTAGTATTTTCCGAAATACTACCTGTACATCGAGCCACACCAGAGAGGCAGCGGGAGATTAGGGAAGTTAACGAGTGGCTGAGGAGCTGGTGTAGTAAGGAGGGTTTTTCGGGTTCCTGGAGAACTGGGCCGACTTCTCAGTCGGTCACCGGCTCTTTGGTAGGGACGGATTGCACCTAAATGGGGTGGGTGCAGCCGTACTGGGTGCGAGGATGGCCAAAAAGTTAGAGGGGCTTTTAAACTAGGGAATGGGGGGGAGGGTACAGATGTAGAATTAGCCAGTGGAAAGCAAGTTTCAGAGGGCAGAAATGGGGGCATTAGCGGTAGGGTGTTCGGAGCTCCTATACCCAGGGTGGGTACGGGGAAAAATCAAGAGAGCAGCCTAAAAACATCAAATGAGGATAAATGTAACCGATCAAAATTACGAGGCTTGTATACTAATGCCAGAAGCCTGGCCAACAAGATGGGAGAGCTGGAGCTGCTGATGTTTGAGGAGGACTTAGATTTTGTGGGGATAACTGAGACTTGGTTTGACAGCTCTCATGACTGGATGGCGACCATTCAGGGGTATTCCCTTTATCGCAGAGATAGAGAGGGTAAAAAAGGGGGAGGGGTATGTTTGTATATTAAGAACAGTATACAGGTAAATATGAGGGATGATATTAATAATGGAGCTATGGACGAGGCAGAATCCCTATGGGTAGAGCTTCAAAGGAAAGGCACGGTGGGGAAGGTAATATTGGGCGTATGCTATAGGCCCCCCAACCAGAGGGAGGAGGGTGAGGCGGACCTCATGTTACAGATAGGATTGGCAGCAAGGATGGGAAATGTCATTATAATGGGGGACTTTAATTATCCTGATATAGACTGGGCAGAAGGAACCGCGCATTCAGCCAAGGCTCGGCAGTTCCTAAATGTTTTGCAGGACAATTTCATGGGTCAGATGGTGAATGCCCCGACAAGAAACAATGCGGTACTTGACCTACTGATTACCAACAATACAGACCTGCTCACGGATATAGAAATACGGGACAACTTAGGGAACAGTGACCATAGGTCAATTGGTTTCAGTATTAATTACAGTAATAGGAAACACAAGGGTAATATAAGGACACTGAATTTCAAAAGAGCCAATTTCCCTAAACTGCGCTCGCTGCTAGAAAATATCAAATGGGATAGAACCCTGGGAACAAAGAACACGGAGGAAAAATGGGAGTGCTTCAATAGCATACTTAACAAGGGGGTGGGCCAGTGCATTCCACAGGGAAATAAATTTAAAAGAGCAAAACTAAACCCTGGGTGGCTAAATTCCAACATAAAAATGTATATTAGAGCTAAAGAAAAGGCCTTCAAAAAATACAAGACTGAGGGGTCAGTGGCAGCATTTAAGCACTACAAAGAGTGTAATAAGAAATGTAAAGACGAAATCAGGGCGGCTAAAATAGAACACGAGAGACATATAGCGGAGGAGAGTAAAAAGAACCCCAAGAAGTTCTTTAAGTATATAAACAGTAGGAAAGCGAGGCCAGAGCACATTGGCCCCATAAAAGATGATAAAGGAAAAATGGCCACAGAGGACAGAGAAAAGGCGGAAGTGTTAAATAATTTCTTTTCTTCAGTCTTCACAAAGGAATCGGGGGGGCTACACGAACCCCGCTTGTAAGGCCGAACTAAATAATACACCTCAGGAAGTGCCACCATGGCTAACAGAGGATAGACTTAGAGCTAAACTAGAGAAACTTAACATAAATAAATCCCCGGGACCGGATGGCTTTACCCAAGGGTTCTTAATGAGCTCAGCCAGGTGATTGCCAGACCATTATTCTTGATCTTTAAGGATAGTTTACAGACGGGTATGGTGCCAGCTGATTGGAAAAAAGCCAACGTGGTACCAATATTTAAAAAGGGGCCGAGATATATCCCGGGTAACTATAGGCCGGTCAGCCTAACATCAGTAGTCTGCAAAATTTTGGAGGGGATGTTAAGGGACCACATACAAGACTTTAGTAATGAAAACGGTATTATAAGTAGTAATCAGCATGGATTCATGAAAAATCGTTCGTGCCAAACCAATCTATTAACCTTCTACGATGAAGTGAGCTGCCACTTAGATAAAGGTAAGCCTGTGGATGTGGTGTATCTGGACTTTGCAAAGGCCTTTGACACCGTTCCCCACAAACGCTTACTGTACAAACTAAGGAAGGTAGGTATGGACCATAAGCTGAGTACCTGGATAGAGAACTGGCTCCAGGGGAGAGTACAGAGGGTGGTGATTAATGGGGAGTACTCGGATTGGGCGGGTGTGGAAAGTGGGGTCCCCCAGGGTTCTGTCCTGGGACCAATCCTGTTTAATTTATTCATAAATGATCTAGAGGAGGGGATATCTTGTACAATCTCAGTATTTGCAGATGATACTAAATTAGGCATGCCAATATCTTCTATGCAGGATGTGGAAATCTTGCAAGCAGAACTGAACAAAATAACAGGGTGGGCAACTACATGGCAGATGAGATTTAATGTAGAAAAATGTAAAGTAATGCACTTGGGGGCCAGAAACCAGAAAGCAAGCTACTCACTAGGGGGGGAACCTCTGGGTGAGTCTAGGATGGAAAGGGACCTGGGGGTACTGGTAGACAACAGGCTTGGCAGTGGCATGCAATGCCAAGTCGCCGCAAGCAAAGCCAACAGAACACTGGGTTGTATAAAAAAGGGGATTCACTCCAGAAATAAAGAGATTATTCTTCCACTCTACAAGACTCTGGTCCGGTCACATCTGGAGTATGCTGTCCAGTTCTGGGCACCGGTCCTCAGGAAGGATGTGCTGGAACTGGAGAAAGTCCAGAGAAGGGCAACAAAAATAATTAGGGGAATGGAGGACATCAGCTATGAGAAAGGCTACAAGCACTGAACCTATTCTCTCTGGAGAAGAGACGATTGAGGGGGGATATGATATCAATGTACAAATACTGTACTGGCGACCCTAGCATATGGAACAAACTATTCAGAGAAAGGAGATACAATAAGACACGTGGCCACTCACTAAAACTTGAGGAAAGGCGGTTTAACCTTAAAGTGCGTAAGGGGTTCTTCACTGTAAGAGCGGTAAGGATGTGGAATTCTCTTCCACAAGCAGTCGTATCAGCTGGGAGCATTGATAGTTTCAAAAAACTATTGGATGGACACCTTAAAGACCACAACATACAGGGGTATACAATGTTCGGTTAAAAGCAAACACACACACACATCATAGGTTGAACTGGATGGACTTATGTCTTTTTTCAACCTCACTAACTATGTAACTATGTAACTGGATATCCTGGACAAAAACCTTCTCCAGAGTGCTCTGGACCTCAGACTGGGCCGAAGGTTTACCTTCCAACAAGACAATGACCCTAAGCACACAGCTAAAATAACGAAGGAGTGGCTTCACAACAACTCCGTGACTGTTCTTTAATGGCCCAGCCAGAGCCCTGACTTAAACCCAATTGAGCATCTCTGGAGACCTAAAAATGGCTGTCCACCAACGTTTACCATCCAACCTGACAGAACTGGAGAGGATCTGCAAGGAGGAATGGCAGAGGATCCCCAAATCCAGGTGTGAAAGACTTGTTGCATCTTTCCCAAAAAGACTCCTGGCTGTATTAGATCAAAAGGGGGCTTCTACTAAATACTGAGCAAAGGGTCTGAATACTTAGGACCATGTGATATTTCAGTTTTTCTTTTTTAATAAATCTGCAACAATGTCAACAATTCTGTGTTTTTCTGTCAGTATGGGGTGCTATGTGTACATTCATGAGGAAGAAGAATGAACCTAAATGATTTTAGCAAATGGCTGCAATATAACAAAGAGTGAAAAATTTAAGGGGGTCTGAATACTTTCCGTACCCACTGTATGTGACAGCGCAGCGCCTCCTCTCTGAGGCGTTTCCTCCCTACAAGGGCTTCCACAGAGATAGTAGGCTCTATATTCTGGAAGTGGCTGTCTTTTCGCCCTATTAACACACATCTGCTGGTAAGAAGCAAACTTGAAAGGCGGTGGGATACAGGACTATCACGTTAACACGGGAGCACTGCTTTATCCCTAATTTCACCCATCATCAGGATTCTTCACGTATATTTTTTGCACTCAATGTTTTGGACTTTGAATTGTAATCAATACACGGATATTTTGGCACACCCCTATTAGGGGATTTTGCACCTCCTTATATTATTTGGGACACTTATGCCATTTATATGTATATTTATTTTTCCACATTTGGTGGATGGATTGATAGATATTTAAGTATATTGTCATCATTTGTTGTTTGATTTGTCACATAGTTGTTTTACACTTGAGAGTGACACTTTATGGTTTTAGCGCACCAGACTTTTTCACAATGATATGAGCCTGTCCAGTTCTCTTCTATGAACTACAGAAAACTCACCCCCTCTATTTTGGAGTTAAGGGGAGGTCTTGTAGTTCAAGTAACAAGCCTAGGGTGACAATGCTTTTCCTCTATGAATGCAATGAAGTGATCAATGTCCTCCCAGAAGAGTAAGTGTGTTATTGACTGATAAAAAAAAGGAAAAAAGCCTGGAAAAAAAACAAAACAAATGCAGCCAATATGTCTGAGAACTGGTTTGCTGCAATATATTACATTTTTAATTCTTGTGTTTGGATATCAATTGATGACACCTCTTGGTGTGCTGAAATATGTAAATACTACTTCAGTCCTATGGTGGCACAGCAGGTTGCTACAATCATTCTGTTTTACAAATATATAGTTATCTGTGCTTTTTTTTTTTTTTTATCTTATGCTCCTCACCTTGGTGACCTTCTGCCAAGAGCCATACAGCCATTTAAGAAAGCACATGTTTTCAAGAAAACCCCTCCCTTAGCTGAGTTCATCCCATATTTTAAGAAATATTGGTTCTTAAAATCCAGAAATTCCTTAAATAAACTTTTTTTTTTTTTGCTTCTTTCTATGTAAGGATGATGCAGAGGTGGAGGTGGAGGTGAGTAACACAGAAGTTGAAAAAGAGCCTGAAGAATCAAAACCAGTAGCAGAAGAAGCTTCCATAGAAGTAAAATTACCAAAGAGATGTAGGATTGGTGGCTACCCCTGTAAACAGTGTGACCGCGTTCTAATGTCAATGCAAGGCTTGCGTTCCCATGAGAGGAGTCACTTGGCACTAGCCATGTTTACTCGAGAAGACAAATACAGCTGCCAGTTCTGCTCCTTTGTCTCTGCCTTCAGGCACAAGTAAGCATTCTGAGAACGAAAAAAAAAACACTTCCGTTTGATTTATGGGTTGATGTTATATTTATTTATGCACATAATGTTATGCTCATCTCTGCATTGGCGTAAAATGTTTGCATGTTCCAGTATGTGTGCCAGTCTGCATATTACCCTGGGTAATCCATGAGCAAGGTGTTAATAGTTCTGCAGAGTATCCAGATATAGTATAAGCTTAAAAAGGGAACTACAGTCTGCTCACATTATTTGTAATAAAACATATTTGCCATTCTGAAGCTTCCCTCCAACCACTTTGCATATTATTATATATATATATACTGGGATTCTGTACTTGTCAAAAATGCTGCAGAAATCTCCCTCCACTAAGTCTGGCTGCAGCCATTTTAAATGTGGGCAGCTGAAGCTGCTGCCTGTTCACTTCCTGGATTTACACAGACACATACATAAAGACGCACACATAAACAGACACAACCATATATATATATATACAGACAGACACACTCACACCACTACTTGCCTGCACATTTCTCCTCTCTTGATAAATACACATGGATCTCTGCAGTCTCCTGTTATCTCCGCCCTCGTCCAGCTCCCCCCCCAGCTCTGTAGCTCTCCAGCTCCCCTTGGTTCTCCTGTGATTTATGCATCCTCCACTCCCCCCCCCCCCCTTTGCTGGCAAACTACCAGACAAGAAAGGAAGTGGGCTGTGTAAGGTATTTAGTGCCAGAAAAAAATGTTTTACAATCCAAAGTTAAAACAACAAGGGCAGAGGATTTAAAGGATTGAAAGATGAAAAAATGACTGAAGAGCCGCTTAAAGTGGTACATGTAAAGAAAAGCAAAGGGTCTACCTTCTGATAGGCTGTGAATAGGGCTTACCATAGGTAAATAGATCCTCCATTTGTGACTATCCAAGACTGTGTCCACTGACACTTTGTAAAGCACCGTGAAAAAACAAATATGGAGCAACATATATCCTTACATATTTGCATGCCATGGAGAGCATTTTGAGGACCAATTACATTTGCCACATGCCATCAGACTACCGTAATAATAAGTAGAACCACCTCCTTCAAGGCTTTCCTTGTTTCCCAGATTTGACCAATGCAGTGGTTTGGTACTCCTGCAGAATTTAGGGATTGTGAAGAGCAGAATTACAGCAGTCAATTAAGAATCTTTTTTTCAATTGCTTAGGTCTCAATCAGTCCTACGTGATGTTCACATCTTTAGTTACAGCTATTCAGTATATAGAATGCTTTACATAGATTACCTGATTATGGGCATATCGGGTCTAAAACAACCTTATTTGCAAGTTGATAAGGAAATCTATAGGCAGCTAACTATGAAATCACATACACTGAATAAAAAAAATGGTTCAATGAAGGAAGGACCCATGCATAATGAAATACGAACCACTGAGATATCTAGATATTAGGAGTAAACCAGTATTTAAACCAGACACCTCTGCAATAAACTCACTTATTTAAGTGCATAAATATGTCTCTGGATAATCTTTGGTTGTCCTCTCCTTGACCCTTGGAGAAATGTTCAGGAACATATGCAGATAGCAAGGATCTTTCTGGAGGCAATCATGTATTTCTCGTAGAAATGTGACAACATGAATTAGACCAAGTGGATCTGAATTGTTCTTGTAAAAAACTGTAATTACTCAAAGCAGTGATTATGAACCGTTTTAATGTGTGAGGTGATCCTAATGGCTAGATGTCTTTTGCCACAGTGCAAAAATATATTAATATTTAAATATTTCTCCAAACCAACGTGCTAACCGTTGAGCAAAACAAACTAAAATGAAAAGAAAACCAACAGAATTTGAAGCAAACTATGCAGATATCTTTAGTCAGAACATGATGATACCTTGTACATTATATTAAATTGAGACACAAGACACACAATCCTTCAAAATTCATGAACGCACCAATGGAAATAGGGAGCTAAACGATGCCTCTTATTCAGTCAATTATGACAAATTCTATTACACATCCAACTGTAGAGCTAATACAGTATTGCATGTAAATGTAAACACAGTGCTAATTGGCAAAAACAAGAAAAAAAGCAATTTGCTTAACTTTTCCTTCTCTGTATTGGTAAGCAAACAATTAATTATTCAATGCATTGCTTAGGTTGGACCTGTTTTGTCAGAACCAAAAAGTGAGGTGCCTTAGGATTCCTAAATTAAGGCTACGTTCACATGTAGGCGTTTTGGGGGCGTTTTTCTGCTCTAGGATCAGCTCACAAAATGCCCAACAAGACAAATCCTATTCATTTTAATGGCCCCTGTTCACATCTGAGCACTTTGACGCCGTAAGCAAAACGCCCAACATGAGCTTCTTTTTGGGCAGATTACAGGCGTTTTCCATTGGTCTCTAGTCAATCTAAAAACGCCTGTAAAACGCCTGCAAAAATGCCCATAAAAACACCTGTAATAGCAACGCCAAGATGTGAACGTAGCCTAAAAAATTAAAAGTGCACTTATTTTAAAATGCCCCTTTTTTTTCCCCTCCCAGTCTAGATCGACACCTCCAGGAACACCATGGACATTACAAGCCATTTAGATGTAAACATTGCCCATTCAAATCTTCTTCAAATAGCCGTCTGAAAACACATATTGCAAAGACACATGGAGGTGAGATTTTGGAATGAAATAGGTGTGGTGTTCAGATAGTTTTGTTGTAAAATTGATTTACATAAATATTGCCACTTTATTAATTTTATTGTATAACATTTTCAGGTGAACATGCCTACAAGTGCTCATTATGTTCAGTATCAAAAATGACAATCAGTCAGTTAAAAGTTCACTGTATAAAGGCCCATGGAAAAACTCTTACACTACCAAAGGTTCGAACTATGGCTCCAGGTAGCCCACGTGCCAAACAAAGTACACGAATGGGGAAGGATGGTCCAGAGGGTAAGAAGACAATTCTATAGAATAAATGCAATGTTTCTTGTTAATACTAAAACATTTGAAACAATTTTTGCCTTTTTAATAAATTGCTGTATATCTAGACACTCACCTATGTATCAACACATGAAAGGAAGTGTTTTCTGTGCCATCTATGGAAAATGTCTTGTTCTACCTCCCCTGCACATACCCTCACTTTTTATATTCTAGATCAGAGATCTCGAAACTACGGCCCTGCAGCTGTTGCGGAACTACACGTCCCATGAGGCAATATAAAACTCTAACATTCACAGACATGACTAGGCATGATGGGAATTGTTTGTTCCTGAACAACTGGAGGGCCATAGTTTGGAGACTCCTGTTCTAGATGGATAGATAGCTAAGGTAATAAAAAATTAAGTTAATAAAAAATTTTACTGATGCTTAATATTTCTGTTTAGCTTCATACTTAAATTCCTTTGTACCCTGCATGTTGTATTGTGGGATACAATTTGTATTTAGACAATATTTGCTCATACTAAAGGTTTTCTCTGAGTCCAGCTTTAAATTTACACACACAAAATCTGCCTATTAGCTTGTTACCTAGTGACAGGTTTACATAACTTGAACAGGTAGATCCTATGTCTGACTGGAAGCTCCTTCTTTGTGTTTGTCAGAAACTGAAATTTTGACTACAGCAGATTGGACTGTCAACCTCTAAGTGTGACTGTATTTTTTCTTTTATAGAAGCCACATATTCTGAGCCACCAGATGTCCAGCAGCAGCTTAATCACTATCAGTCAGCTGCTTTAGCCAGAAATAACAGCAATAATAGTCCTGGACCTCTACCTGTGGTTACAATGGCGCTAGAACATAAAGAAGAGTTTATCCTCAAGTGTGAATTTTGTGACTTTTCTTCTGGGTACATTCAAAGCATTCGCCGTCACTACAGGGACAAACATGGAGGAAAGAAGCTGTTTAAGTGCAAAGACTGCAACTTTTATACATGCTACAAGTAAGAACAACCCACATGGGTTTAACTTTAACATTCCATCAGAATTGTAAAAATAACTATGCATGAAGGGTAACTGAGAAGAGACATGGGTGTATGGGGCACGTGTCTTTAGCTGATGCTTTTTTCCAAAGTTCAGTGGGTGTTGGGAGAAAATGTATCTTTAGATCAACCAAATCATTAGCTAGAATCTCAATCCCAGCTCAAAGTAATTTAGGTAGATTTTTCATTCAAACATGCGTAGAAAAATTTTGCATCAGAACATTGTTTCCTGCCATCATTGAGTCAACTAATTTCATTCAAAAGCCCTTGAATTTTCATCCATGCCTGCTGTTTGAATGAAATCCCAGATATATTAAACAGCTTTTATTACAACATGTACAATTCTTCCCAAACAAAAAACCCCATTCATAGTTTGAAATGCATTTGAGAAGTTTTTTGTATCCTGCTCCTTCGAATGTTCTCGCCACTACTGATTCAATGCCAATAGCCATTAGAAAATTGAACGAACATTCTGAAAACAAAAATTTTCTTATTAAATTCTACTGTTGTATGTCCAGCTTAAGAGTAAGACTGTGTAAGCTTGCCTTGGGTTACATTTTATGAATGAATACATGTGCATGCTCTGGTGATAAGGAATAGATGTGCATGGAATTTGCAAGTCTCCCTGGGTTTGCATGGTTTTCCTCCTGTGTTTCCTCATACAGTTCTAAAACAGATGTAGGTTACTCAACTTCGCTTGCATAGGTGCGTGTAAATATCCTTGGCACGATGTCATTCAAATAAATTTCAGGGTCAGGAATTGTGAATGCTGAAATATGTCTAATAGTTACAAAAAGTAACTATTGTAGGTTGTTGTCATAATTATTGTATTGGTGTCAGGTGGTATGTTAACTGTGTTTCACTATCAAAAACCAAGCAATTTAAGCCTCCTTCACGTGGATGAACAGGCATAAAGTGTCAAGAGACACTATGTTACTGTGGCTGGGCTGACTGGCCATAGCGGACAGCCGCTCAGCCGGTTTGCGGTAATGACGACAGCTGTTAGGAGACACAGTTGTTTGCCAATCTTTGCATGTATCCACACATCAAGCAATATCATTTTGTTTGGACCAGATGTCCCTCCCTAGACACATCTGTCTGTTTCCAGGGATGGACATCTGTCCCTAATGGCCGGTAACCACTATAACCATATTCAGATAATCTTTTTGACCTCATATTGTATGGTTTTGGTAAAGCTAAAGGAAAGTTGTACTTGAACAAGTAAATTGTATAATGTATGGCCAGCCTAATTGACAATGGTGAGAAATTATTGATTACATATCTTAATTTTATCATTTTCTTCAACAGATCTGCTTTTACCATGCATATTGAAGCAGGCCATTCAGCTGTTCCCCAAGAGGGGCCCAAAGATCTCAGATGTCCACTCTGCCTGTATCATACCAAATACAAACACAATATGATAGATCATATTGTGCTGCATAGAGGTAAAGGCTTTGTCATAGTGTGGTCTCATTTGTTTCATATTGTAAACTGCATTGGACAATCTGCAAACCAGGATGCATTCAAACATTCTATAATGTGGGCCCCATCCAGTTGAAACCGGTGACTTTCCTTGGTTGACTACCTACTTACTCACTGATGTGCAGCAAACATGCATCATGTAAATGTCATCTTTCATGTTTATATCTGATCAATGGTTCACTAGGTTGTAAAGCCAGCATAGGGGTGACAGCCACAGAGTTGATATCTGCTCCTGTATTTCTGTCCTCACAGATTTAATTTAAGCAGGCTGCTAAAGTGGTTCTAAAGGCTTCCTGGTTCAAACCCTTGTTCAGGGGGTCCACCACCTGGCTTCCCCCTGTGAGGTCTCTGCTGCCTCCGTGGGATCTCAATTTAGTGCTGTCGGTTCTTCAGAGACGGCCCTTTGAAAATATTTGTGAGATTCCTCTGCTCACTTTGACACAGAAGGTAGCTTTCTTGGTGGGTATTATTTCTGCGCGCAGGGTGTCGGAGCTGGCTGCGTTGTCCTATTGTTCACCTTACCTGGTGGTTCACAGAGACAAGGTGGTGCTTTGTACCCGTCAGTCGTTCCTTCCTAAAGTCGTCTCTGGTTTCCATTTAAATGAAGACATTTATGTGTTGCCTTCTCTGTGTCCTAAGCATCCTAAAGAGATTGCCTTACATTCTTTGTATGTGGTTCAGGCAGTCGGTGTACCTGACAGCGACAAAGTCATTCCAGAAATCGGATTCTTTGTCCTTACAGATGGACCCTGTAAGGGGATGGTCGCATCTGCTGCGATCATTTCCAGATGGATCAGACAGACGGTGGTGCAGGCATATTCCAAAAAGGGTCAGGATCCTCCTTTCCCTATTAAGGCGCATTCTACGAGGGTGCTTAGTGTCTCCTGGGCCTTCTGTCATCAGGCGAGAGTGATGCAGATATGCAAGGCGGCCACATGGTCGTCTGTGCACACTTTCACAAAATTTTATAAGGGGGATGTGTTGGCATCTGCAGATGCTTCTTTTGGCCGCAAGGTTTTGCAGGCCGCTGTTAGAGAGGTTTAGGCCTCTTTGAAGGTGTATTTATTTTTGTCAGGTGAGCTCCAGTTGTTCCTGGTTGAGCTCCTGTTTTGCCTGGTTGGCTATGTTTAGCCTTTAGGAAGTGTGTTTTTTCTTGCTGTGTTATTCCCACCCCTCATATTGACACTGCTTTGGGACATCCCATCAGTCAAGAAGATATTGGGCTGTGTCCGTCAATGAACGAAAGAGAAAATTGGATTTTTCTCTTACCGTAAAATCCTTTTCTCTGATGATCATTAACGGACACAGCACCCGCCCCTCTATTGAGTTGGGTTTTATGTACTTCTGACACTGCTTGTTACAAAACTGAAGTCCTATAGCAGGAAGTGGGAGTATACCTCCTGGGACTGCCCAAAAGGTGTGGTCAGATTTTTTTTCCGCCTAGTGTCCTACTCCTATGGAGAGCAGCATAAACCATCAGTCAAGAAGATATGGAGCTGTGTCCGTCAATGAACATCAGAGAAAAGGATTTTACGCTAAGACAAAAGTCCAGTTTTTCCATCTATGGCCAACCATACATTGTATTTTCAGTTGGATTAACCCTTTAGTCACCACAGTATTCATTATTTAGAAACGCAATCTTCAAAGTAATTGAATTATATTTTTTTATTGTTCTATGTAACTGTAGTATATGACATTAAAACTGCTTGACTTCAGTGGGTGACCATCGTTTTGCGGTCCTGCTTGGCACTATTTTTAATTCTTACATGTCACTGTTCCTTACAATCTCAAACAAGATTGAGAATGATGTTAAAGAAACAGCTTTCAGGGTTATGCATAAATCAAAAGCATGACCCTGTTGTCAGCTGCAGATCTTTGCCAGACCTGTGTCCAGGGTGGGGACCATTTTGCACCTTGCTGGTGAAAATATTTGGTTACTGAACTAATCCGGTCATATAAATGTATTCTCAATAACGGGTATATTGAGAACTAGATACAGACAAATTTAGTACATAAGAAAACACATAGATACCCATGTTAAAGTAGTTGTACTTGGTTATGTTATCAATAGAAAAATAGGAAATACCTTGGACTTCCTGAAACAGTCTTTTATGTAGTAACAAACATGTCTGTCAGTACAGTTAATTACATTAGACTTGCTCCCATTTTACCATATTTATTTGAATTAGGGCAAAACAAGCTTGCAGGTTATTGAACACTTCTAAATCAATGCAAACATTGGATAAAACAGTTTGTGTGTCCCTGAAACACACCACAACACACACACAACAACCGACCACTATAAGCTTTCACGTTTTATGTTGGCCCTATTAGATTGATTCTATGGTTGCAGCTTACATGATCCCCAATTTAGACTAAAGTCAGTATGCTACCAATCTGAGCAGTTGAAACTGATCATATGAAAAGAAAACCCACAAGTTGCCTTTGTTGAAATTCCATGTCAAATCAATCTGAAGCTAAAATGACATGCAAATGTCCCCCCCCCCCAAAAAAAAATTGTTTACCCCTTCCCCATTATACCTTTTTTAAGCCTCCTTATTAGCTAAAGAGGCTGTCCATCATATTAAAGTAACAATAAGGAAGGCTTGAGGTAACCTTTTCACTGGAATAGTCCAAACATGCATATAAATCATCTTACTTAAAGCTCTGGTTCTGTTAATTGTTTTGACGTGTTTTTTTGACTGAAGATAATGCCTGCTTATGCAGTTTTTAATGACAAATCCGTATACATTTCCTGGATTGGTGAACGGTAAACATTTACAGTCCTTCATATTCACAAATGTGTTTAAGGGAAACAAATGGTTTGGGGTTAATTCTCCTTAAATATTTTACATTTTTAAACTTTTTTTTTTTTATAGACAAATATTTACATGCACTACTTCATGTTTACCCATCTAAAAAGGAAAAGAGTATTTATTTTTTAGTCCTGACCATAATAAGGAAAGCAAAATATGCAAAACCACTTTACACTTACTTTACGTTTAGTGTGACATGTAATGGAAACTAGAAAGTCATCATGTAAGCACTTGGAGATTGTATTCTGCAGCTAAAAGTGTACACAGACTTATGCAGGGCTTGAAAATAATTTTAAACCATCTCTCAAGATAGAACACTAATTCACCATGTAAAGGAACTAGTTCTTTCTGTGTTGCATTTTTTTGGCTAATAGGCTGTTGTTTTCCTGTCATTTAGAAGATGAGCACGAGCAGTGTATTTTGTCTCTCATGTGCTATCTTGCAGGATACCATTCTATCTGCATACATGAAAATTTGATTGAGGGTTTAATCAGTGCATTTACTTGGCCTTCACTTTGGATCACTATCTGGGTGTCCAGGAAGGCATTTGGGGGCATCAATGGCCAGCAGCTGGGTGTCCTCACCTTAATGAGGTCAGCTATTTCCTGTCTGGGTATTGACTGTCAACTATGAGTAGGCATACTATGAAACTCTGTGAAAGAAAAAATGCGATAACAGTGCTAAAAATCATATTCAGAGAGTGAAAACAGCCTTCCCTCTCTGTGTTAGTCTAAAATTTCTGTGCCTCTGAAAAGTAGCAGGCTAGAGGGTTGATTTACTAAAACCGGAGAGTGCACCTCTGTATAAAAAAGAATCCGCTTCTTGTTTTTTTTCTCAATGCTTAATTGAACAAGCTAAATTTAGTAGCTGATTGGCTACCATGCACAGCTGCACCAGATTTTGCACTCTCCATTTTTAGTAAATCAACCCCTTTTTGTATATGTTTTTAATATTGCCTTCTTTTTCTTTTATTGCTACGATATTATCTCATGTTGGCCATTCTTCTTTGTATTCCAAGCATACATGACAAGTATGTTATAACCCTAAAATTGACAGCTGCTTAAGGATTGTAGGTAATAATTAGTTAAGAAAAAATGTCTTGGTGTTAGTTATAAAATTGCTAAATTAGTCCGTACATTATTTGGATCATTTTATTACTTGAATTGTTATAGCAAGAGATGCAGCAGCAGAACAGCTGACACCATTATTTTGATTCCCATGTTAATATGGGTAAATTCTCTCAGGTGCAGTGTTGTCAGGGTGGATACATGGTGCTCTCTAAACTAATCTGTTGGTGTACAGAATAAACCTTGCAAGATCATAATTGTTTGGGTAGCCACTCTTAAATGACTTCAAGAGAAATTCCAGTAAGCTGTGAGGGCTATCTAGCAAAAGTTTAGCATGGACAGTTTAGAAGGTCTACTCGTTTTTCCATAACCTTTGTAACATTCTTTGTAGTCCATTGTGTCCAGAACACAGCTACTCTTGTTCACTGGAAGCATCTGCTGCCTGAAGCATATGACATGCATATACAGTAGAGCGGCGTAATTAATCGTTAAAAAATCGCGATCTCGATTCACCCCCCTTACGATCTTAAAACAGCATGTCCTCGATTCATACAGAGCTTTTCTCTGCTCACTCACAGCTGTCAAAAATGTTCATCAACATTGTAAAGGCTGCTAGATAACTATATATATATATATATATATATATATATATATATATATATATATATATATATATATATATATATAATGTTTTAGATCAAAGGAATGAACTTCCGTCTGTAAAGGAGGGAAGTTAACCTCTTAAAGACTAAGCCTTTTTCTGACATTCGTTGCTTACAAGTTAAAACCAGTATTTCTCTTTCATTCATTGACGGACACAGCTCTTCATCTTCATGACCGTAGGGTTATTATGCCCCCTACAGGAGTAGGACACTAGGCAGAGAAAAGCTTGAGCACGCCTATGGGGCAATCCCTGGGGGGATATTCCCACTTCCTGCTAAAGGTATTCAGTTCTAGCATTACTGCGTCAGCGGGGAATCGCGATACTGGGGTACCTGGACAATCTACGCTTGCGAGCAGAGTTTTCGACTGCCCTGTTGGCCAACTTGGAGATCATTCTTCAAACGCTGAGTGAGTTTGGTTGGATTCTGAATCTTCAGAAGTCTGCTCTGGTCCTGTCCATGAGCCTAGAATATTTGGGACACTCTACTAGGGCACTTAGTCATCAGGCGTCAGTGGTGCAAGTTTGCAAAGCGGCCACTTGGTCGTCTGTGCGCACATTCACAAAGTTTTAGAAAGTGGATGTGTTGGCATCTGCGGATGCTTCTTTTGGCTGCAAAGTTTTGCAGGCTGCTGTTTAGAGGATTTGTCCTCTTTGAGGGTGTTTTTTTCAGGTGAGCTCCAGCTGTCAGTTGAGCTCCATGTTACCTGGTTGGCTACATTTAGCCTTTGGAAAATTTGTTATCTGCTGTTCCCACCCCTAATGTTTGACACTGCTTTGGGGCGTCCCTACGGTTATGAAGATAAAGAGCTGTGTCCGTCAATGAACGAAAGGGAAAATGGGATTTTTGACTTATCGTAAAAATCCATTTCTCTGATGTTCATTGACGGACACAGCACCCGCCCCTCTGGAGTTGGATATTTTCTTCTGACACTGCTTGTTACAAAACTGAATACCTATAGCAGGAAGTGGGAGTATACCCCCAGGGACTGCACATTTAGGTGTGCTCAAGCTTTTCTCTGCCTACTGTCCTACTCTTGTAGGGGGCAGCATAACCCTAACACACATATATATATATATATATATATATATATATATATATAATATATATTTTTATTTTTTTTTTTTTTAGCAGAGACCCTAGAGAATAAAATGGAGATCATTACAATCTTTTATGTCGCACTGTATTTGCACTGAAGTCTTTTAAACGCATTTTTTTGCAAAAAAATACATTTTTTAATGAATTTAAGAAAACTAAACTGTAAAGTTAGCCCAATTTTTTTTTGTATAATGGAAAAGAGTATGTTACGCAGAGAATCGTGAGAGAATCATAATCTTTATTCTAAGCAAAAAAATCATGATTCTCATTTTATCCAGAATCGTGCAGTTCTTTATACAGTAACTTTTTTATTCTCTTTGCTTGTTGTATCATCAATCAGAATCCCAACACATTACTTTTTTTTTTTTTCCCAAAAAGCTTTATTTGACAAATGTGCATAACAGAAAAATGAGCATATTACTAACACACTGTTGCATCATACCATATATTCTGCATGGGAAATACAGCAAAAAATCTTCACCTGCATTAAAATAGATGAACAATATGTTCCCACATCATGAAATTAAAGGCAAAAGAGACTTGGAAGGATGGATATGCGTTCTAAATTTTTGCCTGTTAAAATAAATAGAAATCCAGGCTGTATGCTGTACCCACTGTATTCATTTTAGGGCTTACTTTTTCAACTCGGGTATAATGTAGATCTGAGTTAAAGTGCACCTGTGTCCAGACTGTGAATATTCAAATATTTGCCTACTCTTAACAAGCAGTAAAAAATGCAAAACATGATCACACTTACCTCTGTAGCTGAAGGCACTGCCAGAAACTCACCATCAAATCAGGGGCTTAGCAGTCTTCTAATGTAAGCACACAGTAAGGGCTGTAACCTTTTAGAAACTAACCAAAACCTAACTTTCAGATTCTATTGTGCTTTATAACATTACCTTCTAACCAGAGTACCTGCAGCTACAAGGTCAGTGAAGGTTTTTTTTTAAAGTCTTTTACTGTTAACATACACATTTAATATCAATAAACTGGGGACAGGTACACTTTACATTGAAAAATACTTAGACATAATTAAAATAAATTACCAATCGAAAATGAGCCTTTTATATTTGGGGAAAAAAAAGGCAGAAAAGGTATATATTAGGAAAAGAACGGTTAGAATTTTATTGGTGGTTTTGTGTAAAACACTTTTCTTTTAGACCATTTAAACCCCAGAGACTTCAGAAGTATAAAGACACACATAAGCATCAAGTATTTGTTATCAAGTCTTGCAGTGATTGAGCTATCACCGTCCACAGCAGACAGTTGTAAGAATGCAAAGTGCTGAGTTAAAAAATAAAAATAAAAAAGCGGGAAATTGTTCATTAATGGAAAAAATATTTTTTCCTATTCAAACATAGTGCAGAAAAGAAATGCATATTGCTTATATTTTTAATTGTTGGAAAGTTTAATTTGATTGGGGTCCATTATAGTTACTGCTGTCGAGTAGAGTGACAGGTTTCCTGCTTACACCTAACTGTTGGTCTTCAATCTGGGTTCTCAACCTTTTATGACTACTCAAGGCAAGCCTACATTAAGGATGGGTCAGTTTGCCAGGATAAGGAGAGTTTGAGGCACTCCTAAACAAGGCAAACAATGTCTGCAGTTGAGTAAAGGAAATGTGAAACATCTAAAAAGAGAGATAGTGAAGGGTCCAAATAAAACACCGGAGGCAAAAATTACTGGAAAACACCAGGAGTCATTCTGACAGTAAAGTGGAACAGAGTGTAAAGAAAACTTTTAAAAAAATGGCTGTAACATATTGGGGGAGATTAACGAAAACTGGAGCACTCAGAATCTGGTGCAGCTATGCATGGTAGCCAATCAGCATCTAACTTCAGCTTGCTCAGTTAAGATTTGACAATAAAACTTGGAAGCTGATTGGTTTCTGTGTAGAGCTGCACCAGATTTTGCACAGGAAGTTTATTTCGATCAGGAAATGCAAAGATATTTTTAGGAGAAATTCAAGATAAGATCCATTTTCAGAGTACTGCTGATGCACAAGGAATACTGCTTTAGGCACAAAGGGCACTCACAGGTTCCCCTTATAACAGCAGATCTTAACTCTGAATTCAGTTCTACTTTAACAACTGACAGTAGTGAGAAAAAGCTGCATTCCACAGGGGATTGCATCAATCAAACAAGTTTTGAAAACATTATCCTATTGCTATTGTTCCCAATACATAAACATCACCAGGCTGTCATCCCATGTCTACCTCATCCTCTCATAGATCAAGCTGAGTGTTCATTTGTGGAGCAATCGCTTTTGTCTGAACATCTGACTGTCCCCTAAAGTCTCTGGTGATTTCACTGGACCAGACTTAGCACAGACCCACTAACCTGAAGTTTGGGATGCTGTAGTCGATGTTCGGAAGCCTATTTTGCCTCCTAAAAAAAAAGGGGGGGGGAGTGTTGCTTATGCATGTGTGACTATAGTTTAGCTAGATACAGTATACAGTTCATACACAATGTATTCGTTAGAATGTGTG
Organism: Pelophylax lessonae; assembly: GCF_965119305.1. Taxonomy (NCBI): domain Eukaryota; kingdom Metazoa; phylum Chordata; class Amphibia; order Anura; family Ranidae; genus Pelophylax; species Pelophylax lessonae. The sequence goes on along the minus strand of NC_138768.1, from coordinate 405,406,749 downwards.
CTGCCTAATAAATACATAGTTTAATGTGTATATGCAGTAAAGTGACTGGCCCAGGTAACAGAGATAAAACAAATCCTCCTACATAAGTTGTATTTGTATTTGTCTATCTCCAGCCCTTTCATCTGAGAGCTGAAGTTACTCTGCAGAGTTCAGTGAGGAGAGCTCTGAAAGCTGATTGGAGGGAAAGGACACACACCCCTCCACACAGCACACAGGGACAGATCTGAGGCTGCCAATCTGCTGGAGGTCCCTCCCCTGTCAACATTTTTGTTTTGGTGTCAGGAAAACTTGACAGAAGTGATTCATTTTGATAGCAAAAGAATTAAGCAGCAGACAAAAGTGACTCTTGGACCTTTTAATTGAGACAAGTACACACTATAGATGGATGAGCTTTCATATTTCATGTTTGTTTGAGGTTTACAACCACTTTAATAGCTTCAGTTTCAAGTACACATCATGTTTTTAAATTGACACCTGCACATGGGTCCAAAAGTGAAATAATTAGTGATCACCCAGATGTTTTTCTGGTTTTAGTTCATGTTTTATGTTCATGAAAAGCTTTTTCTTGGCTGTTTTTCAGCAAACAGTCAACATGTTTGCAATGTATTGTGTAGAAAGTATTTAAAATACATTTTCCCATTAAAGAATTAAGCCTAACATTTGCAAATATACAATTTTTTGATTGTTGCTTTCTCAAATACTTTTTTCTAAATGTTACACAGTATGTTCTCATGGTTCTGTGAAACTAAGTATATATAATTGTTTCTTTGAATTGAAAAATTGAGGATCAGTTGAAGGAGTGGAAGAACTGTCTTACAAGGCATTCTGTGAATGCCAACAGTGCCAAGCAAGTGACCCCCCTGTGTTCTGGGTGCAGTAGGGAAGCCACTTGAGCAGGACTAATAGCCTAGGCTACTACAGTGATTTTTAGCCTCCCCAGTGGCCCATGAGGGCTATGAGATATGCATACTTTTTTACTTCGGGTGAATAGACACTGACCAAAAAAAAAAAAGGAAGGAATTCATTGCCCAGGTAAAAATTCTCCCAGCTCAGCTAAGCCTCAGTTTTTAGTTTGTGTCCTTAAGTGATGGATGTGTCTACACATGTCTGTCTGTAGAATTCCTTTCCTGGGATTTAGTTTCCTATTTATGGCTTATTCTGTACACCATTGCTGGGGTAGAGAGGGGCTACATCTGGATCGGTTGCCTATGACCCTGAGGCCAATAGGTACTGTACCAAAACCCCCATGCAAGAGCAGTTCTGATCTGTAATGTTGCCGGCAAGTTGGGATTCCTGCGGGCAGCAATTCCCGGGGTACTCTGTATGCTATGACCTTGCTGGCAGGATACTGTACAGGTACACGGCAGTGATCCCTGGAGACCCTGCGAGGCATGCCCACCATGAGGAATGAATAATGGGCTTTCTAGTCCCGAAGCAAAAAACTAGAAGTGCCTCTGTGGTGGGATAGTGGCAGTTTCCCTCCTGTTCTCTGGTGTATTTGGGGCAGTGCAAGTTGGTATCTGTGCGTGCAGAGACACACCACAATAGGGGTGCTGATCCAGAGAGCTATTTTCCAACTCAATTGCACAGTCTTTTCAGTGTTCCTAGCCAGGTCATTGCATGCATTCTGCACTTCCATTCCTTCCTATGGAGCTTTCAACTACAAATGAAAAGGTGCAGTTACATTTTAAAGCAATATTAAACCCCAAATCAAAAATGTATTATATTGTATCTTACCAGATGTGACATCTGCATCTTTGGCTTTTTTCCCACCTGGTGATCTGGTCAAACTTCAGCTCACACATTATAATCTGTTACAGCAAACTATTTTTTTTTTTCCTTCTTGATAAAGGTTTATATGAATAAATAAAAGCTGATCATTTTAATCACTCTTGTCAGTGTTAAGTGGTTTGTCTCATCCATGTAAACTGATCCATTTTGCTGAAGAGTTTGTGCTGTGAAAAACAGATTTGCTGGCTTGATTACCAGAGGAAAATAGAGTAAAGGCTAAAAAAGGAAACCCATTCAGCCACCCTGGGCCATAGTCAGGTCAGCTGTTTGTGTTTTTCTGTGCAGTTCTCAAAACCACTGTTTCTTCTGAATAAAACATGTTAGAAAATAAGTTAAAGTGGAAAAAAAACAACCAATTTAACAGTTTCCCAAAAAAGTTGAATGAAGTTGAATGCCTTGACTAACTCCTATAGTTATTCTATTTCACACAAGTCTATGTAGTTCAACCAATAGAAAAAACACACAAATAGAAAACCTCTATATACACAGATACCCACAATTGATCCAGAGTAAGACAGCTTAGTCCCTGTGTTGGGTGTGTGCACTATCAGCACAGAAATGCTTTTTCTTATGGATGCATACGTGTGGTGTCTTGATGTTAAAGCCCACTCACCCAGCCATTGCATATATGCATACGGCTGACTGGAACAGGTTAAGGACACTTCACTAGCTGCAAGTGAGTCCGTCATTAATGACAACTCACCTATCTCTATCCTGACCGAAAGTAGACATTTCTGTTTTAGAACATCCTATTAATCTATTTAGAGTGGAACTAAACCCCCCTATCATCGATAGCTCCCAATCATGGTTTATGATCCAGAGCTTTTGATCATGTGACAGCTAATCACAGTGGTCACATGATCCGGAAGCCCACCTCCTGGCATCTAGATCCTCCTAAAGCAGGAATCCTCAAACTATGGCCCTCCAGCTGTTTTACGGAAATACACATCCCATCAGGCATTGTTAAACTTTGACATTCACAGACATGACTAGGCATGATGGGAATTATAGTTCCTGAACAACTGGAGGGCCATAGTTTGAAGACCTCTGTCCTAAAGGATTGAGGGATGGCAGCATCAAGGGGTAAATCTAAATTTGCACATGCTTGTTCCAGATTAGTGAAAGAATAAAATGGACAATGGGCCTAAAAGCTGCTCCTTCAGAACTCAAGTAGATAATTCTGTATTTAGGTCCTGGAAAATGGCTATTTAATGTTGTTTGATAACTTAAGCACTGTTTTTTTCTGTATCCCATATAAATCTGCAAATCTTGTTTTATTCTTGTTATGTTAACAATGTTAGTTTTAGAATTTTTTTTTTTTTTACCTTTTTTTTATTATTTTGGATTTGCCTATTTTTAGGTTCGTCTTCTACACTTATTTCATTCTCAGTGCCGGCTTAGTTGATTTTTCACAAGTGTATGTGTTGTAGTGCTGGAAATGTCTTTTCAGGGCCTTGCAGAATGCAGTCCTCAAAGGTCATTGTGGAACATGTTACTGTTCACATTGCAGAATTGCCTTGCTGACTGTGGTTTAAAGTTCTTTGTTCAAAATCTATTCAAAATCTGCTGGAACAATGTGCCATAGAAACCTGTTTCTCAATAATTTTAGCAGCAATTAAATTATACCACTGCAAAAAAGACAAATGGCAAAAAAAAGCTGAAAGAAGGCGGTGCATTCCTTTCTGAAGATACTTCTTTATTTACAGGGCCAATAAATGAGATATGGTGTGATGTCCTATTTAGTAGCAATATAATCACTGAAATATCTTTTTATTGAATGTTCGTTGCCATGTGCACATTTGTACATGACCAGTGTATGTGACGTTCATACAGCCATGGTGCTGCTTACAGTCGCAAAACAAAAAGCTGTATGACAAACATTTCCTACTATACCTGTCATGTTTTGGGAAGCAACTCAGGGAGGTGGTTTTTGTGCTATAGACTGCTTGATCATCATACAGCAGTGCAAAAATCTTGGGTATCTGATGACAATCAACATATGTTCATGGACACCTTGAAGTATTTGTTTAACTGACATATTCTGTTTTGTATAAAAGTTTAAAAAAAAATGTCATCATTGCCTTTTTTTTTCTTTCTTTTAGAAGAGAGAGTTGTCCCTATCGAAGTTTGTCGCTCCAAGTTATCAAAACAACTGCAAGGAGTTGTGTTCCGCTGTGACAAATGTACCTTTACCTGCTCCAGTGATGAAAATCTTCAGCAGCACATTGAGAAGCACAATGAATTAAGGCCCTACAAATGCCAGTTATGTTATTATGAAGCCAAGCAAAACGAGGAACTAGATAGTCACCTTAGGGAGGAACATAAGGTATAGCTTTACTTTTAAGAATTTGATTAAAAATAAGAAGTGTGTGTAAACTATGTTGTACTTTCAGTAAGTAGGCACTTTTTAGTTGATGTTCTGCCATTACCCAAAAGTTATTTTGCATACATTTCTGTATAAATTCTCACTCTTTGTCTCTGTGTTAATTGTCATTGAGACAGTGAGCAATGAGATGCCTTTTAGAGTTGCCACTAGAACAAGATTTTGGGGGGAAATTTTCCAGTGAGGGCACTTGTTCCAGTGACAATAAGTTGATGGCAGTTCCCCTCACTACCTACACTTAAAATGAATAAATATATAGGTATATATTAACCTGGAGGTTGAACAAAAATGACAAACTCTCCCCTTAATTAAAAAAATAAAATCACTTCGAGAGCATCTGGGGTGCGTTTTTTCCTAACTCCTCATGCGTTAAACGCATCAAAAAACACATGGTAACAATATAGATGCATTGTTCGAATTAGTCTCAGCGTTAGAATTTTTTGCAAGTGTAAACTTAGCCTGTGGGCTTGAGAGGTGACATACGCACACTGTCAACTGTGACAGTTATTGCGAAATGCATGCCCTAATGTAACTGTTTTGGAAAATGTGAAATCAGAAGATTCCGTTCCCCTTTTTAAATAGGTATGTAAATATGTGAATGTTTCAGATTATCAGAAGAGAACACGAAAGTCATGTAGCTGGAAATTATATTTTCCAATGCACTGCTGACTTCCAGTGTAGTAATGCCATATCTACCAAACCACCAACTGTCTTTCTGGTTCCACTTCGTATCTAATAATGCACTTGGCATAGAACAATAGGTTTTAAAGCAAAGTTTACATTTTATTCTGGCAAAAAAAATCAATAAGAGATGTGCAAATTTCCTGGATCTGCTGTAGACGATAGTGGGCTTAAAGCCACGGACTTTATAGCACACCCCTCTCCATGGTGATGCTTGTATTACCATTTAGCATGATCTTGGGATGCTGAGGAGAAGTTTCTGCTACCTTCAGGTGCTTACCTGAAATTAAACAGCAGCTTGACCCAGAAATTGATGGTGCAAGCTGCCAAGAAGCTTTCAGTCAGCCAGCGTGGGTGCTGTGCAGGGACCCTTCATCGCTTGACTGCTAGTGCATCGATCACTATAGTAAAGCAAAGGGAAGGTTAGGTGCATTTTTTTAAATGTCAGTTTTTTACGCTGGTGTGCATCCTTTTACATACATGACTGGGAATGTCTTTGTCTTTGGTAGCATAGTCACATAATCACACGTCTTTTCTACGTTCTTCAATTTTTTGATCCTTTAACTACTTGCCTACTGTGCACTTAAACCCCCTTCCCATCCAGACCAATTTTCAGCTTTCAGCGCTCTCACACTTTGACTGACAATTGCGCGGTCATGCTACACTGTACCCATATGAAATTTTTATCATTTTGTTCACACAAATAGAGCTTTCTTTTGGTGGTATGTAATCACCTCTGGGTTTTTTATTTTTTACAAAAAAAAAGAAAAAAGACAGAAAATTTTGAAAAAAAATTTTTTTTTTATTTTCTGTGAGTAAATTTTGAAAATACATTTTTCTTCTTCACTGATGTGCGCTGATGAGGCGGCACTGATGGGCACTGATAGGCTGCACTGATGGGCACTGATGAGGTGGCACTTATGGGCACTGATGAGGTGGCACTTATGGGCACTGATGAGAAGGTACTAATATGCCGCACTGATGAGCACTGATAGGCGGCACTGATAGGCGGCACTGATGAGCACTGATAGGCGGCACTGATGAGCACTGATAGGCGGCACTGCTGGGCACTAAGAGGTGGCACTGAGGTGGCACTGCTGGGCACTGAGAGGCGGCACTGACGGGTGGCACTGATGGGCACTGATAGGCGGCACTGATGGGCACTGGCGGATGGCACTGATGGACACTGACGGGTGGCACTGATGAGCACTGATGGGCGGCACTGATGAGCACTGATGGGCATCACCATCAGTGCCCACACTCAGTGCCCATAGTGCTGCCAGTCAGTGCTCATCAGTGCCTAGATGAGCAGGCACTGATGGGCACTGACTGACAGCACTATGGGCACTGATTGTGGGCATTGATGGGGGGCACTGTGTGTATGTTTTTTTACCTCTAGTAATCAGGGCACTGGTGATTGGTGCCCTGATTACATTTGTTCTGTGTCCCTGGCGCTGTGCAGCTCTCCCTCCTTCCTCACACTGCAGGCTCCGTGTGAGGAAGGCGCGCTGGCGCCTTGGACGGTCCGATCACGTGGTGAATGGCCGCTGTGATTGGCCATTCACCACGATCTGTGATCGGCTGTGTCCAAGGGACACGGCTGACACAGATTTTCCCCGATGCGCGCTCTCGGGAGTGCGCGGGGAGACTGTTTCTGGGAGGCCGTATAAAGACGGCCTCCCGAAAATTCAAGTCCGCGCTGCAGCCGTATATAGGCTGTAGCGCGGATGGGAAGTAGTTAAGACATGATTTGAAAATTTTCCAATTAATCATACATACATTATTATGCAATGAAAATAGTTTCATAGTTCCTCCACATTTTGCAGAATATACTGTGTGGTAGTACTTGATTGGATCCCCAAGCTGTTTTTGCATCAGTCAATCTTATTAGTTGAAGGTGTGCAATTGTTTTTGGCGCAACTGAAACGTAGATATAAATAACCGTTCACTCTAGTGTTATGCAGAGATGGGTGTCAGCACCAGCTGTCATATCTGATTTTGTTTCCTTAGGTGTGCCGCAATTTTGAGCTTGTTGGGCTAGTTAATTTGGATCAGTTGGAACAAATGAGAGAACAAATGAGAGATAAAACAGAGGCGTCAAGCAGTGATGAAGAAGAATCTGCTGCTAAGCCAGAAGAAGGTTGGTAACTGTTTCAACTTGAATTTGAAAATTACTGTTCTATGTAAATAAGCGGGTTCTTTTTTAATGCCCAAAATTTTTACAGATCAGATGTAATTTAGCTTTCTCATGGCTTAAATTATATTTATAGGTTGACTGAAAAGTGTAATGTCATCAGTGGGGTTACACAAGTTTTCCAACCTGGATCATCGCTAGCTCCATCTGAACCAGCCATAAGGCTCAGAAGCCAGTTACAGACATGAGTTTCGATGTTATAAATAGCTGTACATTTTTCTTTGTGAATTCACTGACATTCATTTGATTAGAAGATGGAAGTGTTAGAGAATAGTAACAGCTGTCCATCTATTAGAACAACTGCTATTTTTTTTTTAGGTACCATGCAGGTTCCTGATGTCGAGATTGCTGCTGAAGAAAAGCGTTTCCCTTGTGAATTCTGTGGAAGAACCTTTGCACTTAGAACAGAATGGGAAAAACATGTTTTAAGGCATGGCATGTAAGTTAGATTTTCAGAAAGCTATTGACCATACAGGACTGATAAAAATGAATGAATGTAACCTTTCTAGCAATCTCTAAACCCCAAAAAATGTAAAATCCTGACTTGGGTGTTCAGGTTCCTTGTAAAATGTCACAGAAGAGCTAGTCAAATCCTTGTTTTAAATTATATATAAGCCAAGATTTAACCCTAGAAAAATGTGTATTCTCCAACTTTTTTTTTTTTTTTTTTTTGTAAATGTAATTTTATGGCCATTATAACAGCATTGATATAATATAATTTATTACTTTTTTCTTTTTAATAAATACATGGCAAAGGATTCCCAGAGCATCAGGTTATCTAAAGAGACAGCATAGCAGTAGCTGACCTCTTCCTGTCTGACTGAATGCTTATACTGAGCTGCTTGATAAAGAATGAGTCCCTAATGAGTTTTCTAATCAGGCTTTACAGGTGTGAAAGCCTTGAAAACAATACAAATGAAAATATAATTGTTTTTAGTCCCGAGCATAATTTAGAAGTTAAAGCAAAAAATGATTATACAGTCCATTTATGAATAATGCCATTTATTTAAAATGGAACAGTGAAGTCACAGTACCTGTATCTGCAGCCCTTTATAGTGGCTTCCCTAAAGAAATGAGTTTTCAGGGACTACCTGAAAGTGGCCAGAGTAGGAGATAGACAGACAGATTGAGGTATAGAGTTCCAGAGGTTGGGAGAGGCTCTGGATAAGTCCTGGAAACAAGCACAAAAGGAGGAGACTAGGGAGCAGGAGGTCTTTGCAGAAGCGGAGAGGAAGGTTTGGTTGATATTTTGAGACGAGACTAGGGATGTAGCTTGGGACAGAGTTGGGAATTACTTTTTATGTTAATATTTTCTATTTAATTCGCTGGGCAGTAGAAAGCCAGTGGAAGGATTGGCATAAAGGAGTGGAACACCCTGAGAGGTTAGTAAGAGGGATTAGTCTGGCAGTGGCATTTGTGATTGACTAAAGGGAATAGCCTGTGTAGAGGAAGGTCTTTGAGAAGGGAGTTGCAATATTCAAGGTAAAAAATAAAAAAGGGAGTGAATAAGTAGCTTTGTAGTTTCATTAGTTAAAAAGAGGCTAATTTTAGAGATGTTACGGTAGTGAAGTCTACAGCTTTTGACAGTAATTGGATTTGGGGCTAAAAGGACAAGTCAGTAGTGATAGTTGTAATATTGATGGAAAAGTCAGGGAGGAGGGCACGGATAGAGGGGAATATCACAAGCTTGGTTTTGGAAAGATTTAGATTGAGGAAGTGGCCTGACATTTATGTTCTTATATCAGTAAATAAGTTAGTAATGCGAGAGGAGACTGAAGGGCTGAGGTGAGGAATAGAGAGATTTGAGTGTCATCAGCGTAGAGATGGTATTGGGAGCCATGGAAGGTTATTAAGGGACCAAGAGAGGAGGTGTTGATAATGCAAAGAAGGGGTACAAGAACAGAGCCTTGGGGGGACTCCTACAGAAGGAGGAAAGTAGAAGAGTTGATAGCGTTGTAGGTAACACTAAAGGAATGCTGCGATAGGAAGAGAACCAGGAAAGAGCATAATCTTGGAGGCCAGGAAAGTGGATTTTCTTGAGGAGCGGCTGGTCAGCAGTATCAAAGGCAGCAGAAAGGTCTAGTAGTGGGAGTATGGAGTAGTGGCTGTTGGTTTTAGCAGTTAGTAGCTTGTTAGTGAGTTTTATTAGGGCATTTTTGTGGAGTACTGTGAGCAAACACCAGACTGGAAGGAGTCAAGATGTTTTTTTTTTTTTAGTGAGGTAGCTCATGTGATTATAGACTAAGCGTTCTAAAAGTTTAGAGGTAAATGGGAGCAAGGAGAGGAGATAAGTCTTAATTTTTGCAGGTTGGTGGGGTCCAGTGAGGGCTTTTAAGTATGGTAGTGGTCTGTGGATGCTTTAGGGGGGTGGGAAGGTGCCAGTGGAGAGGGATTGAAGATGAGTGTGACCATAGTAGTTGCGAGGGAACAGGATCCAGGGGTCAATTGGTTAGGTGGGCATCTGACAAAAGTTTGGTGACCTCTTTAGCAGTAGCTGGGTCAAAAGAGGAAAGTATTTAATGTGCTGTTAGACAGGGTATGCTAAGTAGGGAGGATACCTGTTCATTGGAGATGTCCTCACGAAGTGCATCAATCTTGTTTTTGAAGTGTTTGGCAATCATTTGGGTAGTGAGTGTTTTAATGGGTGGAGGTGGTGGGGGACAAAGTAGAGCGTTTAAGGTAGAAGAGAGCCAACGAGGAGTGAATGGCATGCTATTAATAGGATTGACAAAGTATGTTTGTTTGGCAGCATGAAGGCAGAATTGTATAGGGGGAAGTCTTGCAGAGATTCTGCTGGTCATGTACAGATGTCCTCTGCCTCACCACCATAACCCTTTCCCCTGATCTTAAAGAAAACAGAAATGTTATTTTGGAATTCTGATGACTTTGTTTATTCTACAGGACTGTAGTTGCAGTTGAAAATAAGAAGGAGAATGAAGAAAACCGAAAGCCAAAAGAAAATGTTGGGGACACTTATAATGAAGCAAAGCAAGCAGAAGAAAGTATTGACACTTCACAGCAAACACAAACCTCATGTCTGAAGAACTTTGTAGTGACCAAAATGGAATAATTCTTTTAGGAAACACAATGTTGCTTGAACACTGACACAGTTGAGGAAGGGATAGAAAGCTGCTTTTTTTGGACTTGTAGCATCTTCTATTTTTCAAGCACTGATACTCAAATGAGTTTGTATAAAGTTCATTTATTTAAATGAGGAACTGAGTCAAGGAATGACTTAACTACATCCTTTCTTCTTCGTTAATATGAATTTTGGTTGAACAAGGACTAATGGAACTTTTGCTTCACAGCACAGACTTTCTGGTGCACTCTTTTCTGCTAAGAATGACTAATACTGGATGGCAGTACTTTTAAAAGCACCACTTTTGGGACAATTTTTTAACACGTACTTTCCATTCTGTTGCATTTACTCTAGAGATGAGAAGTAAAATGTAATTTTTTTTCTCTTTATTTGCATTGGTCACTATACTCCTAGTACCTCAAGAAAAAAAGTTCCAAGGGAGTTCTCTGCATTTACCCAAGCTGCTTTTCCAAGCGGATGAATGTCAGGAAAGCTTGCTAAAATAATGAACAAAAAAGAACTAAGTGTGTGGAAAATACACACCATATTCTTGAAAATCCTTTTGTGGGCTTTGTCTTAAAAATACTGTGATTTTTTTTTTCTAAGTTTTAATAAACTAAAATATTGAAAACCTATTAGAATACAAGGTATCTATTTGTAAACAGTTGTACAAACTTTTTTTTTTTTTTTCTTAAAGGTTAATTTAGGAATCTGATTTTTCAAAGTACTGCATTAGACCAATGCAGCACAGTTCTGAGTTTGACAAGAGGAGGCTGTGGTTAATGTAATATTAATGTTTACCATTTGTTTTGTATCCCTACTCAACCAATAAAATGCATCTGTTTTTTTTTTTTTTAAGTATACTAATCTGCATTTGAGGCACCTCTCATAAATGTTTGGTAGGATATGATGCAAAGTAAAAGGACGTCTGGTATTTAGGATATTTTCTTGTTACAGAAAGATTCTCCATCTTATGATTGTATGTTTGCCTGAATCCTAGGAGTGAATGTGTACCACCCTTGCCCCAGTTATATAGTTGGCCTTTTCTCCCTTTTGAGTCTATACTTTGCCTAGCTAAAACAATTCTGGAAAAATCATAGGGTTTCCACTTATTAGATACTGATCCTCTAGTACCTAAGTGTATGTGTACACAGGGGTTAACATAACTAAAGATTACTGCTACTAGATGCACAAACTGAGCGATAAACAATTGAATGCAATTTTAGGCAGAATACTTATTCAAATCACAGTATGTTCCTCCAGTCATTCAAAATACCCATGTATTAAAAAAAAACATGCCACAAAGAGTCTTCAATCCCAGCGAACAGTGATTTTGGCATTCAGTTCCCTCTGTGATTAACCTATATTGACAAAATTTAACCTTTTTTATGGAACCTTTACAAGGCTATCATATTTCTTGAAAGGACTATTCTTTTACATTTAGAAGGTTTTTCTTTACTTTAAGCTGTAGATAGGAAGAACTGATCTTCAGATATATATATATATATATATATATATATATATATATATATATATATATATATAGTATTTTTTTTTTAATTTTTTAGGTTTTTAACTGTAATTTTTGTCCCATTCGGAAATGTATTTACATCTTAAAAGATTAACCCTGGTAAATGTGTGGTTAGTATGCATACGTTTTTGTTTTCAATTACCATGTTGCACTTTTTTTTTTTTTTTTTTTTTTTTATGTAACATTTTAAGTGCGATCAGTCAACATGCAGTTAAAGTGGTCATTCAAATTTAGCATGGGACTCTTTCAAATACTGTACAAATTTACCTCATTCCTTTTTGCATTTGAGCAGAAATTGTTTCAGGTTTACCTTGCTGGAAACTGCTAGACAGGCATCTTTAGAGATTGCTTTTGCAAACATATGTGCTTTGTACATACATTTACATCCAAGCCTCCAATAACTAATTTATATGTAAGAAAGACACTAAGTTTGTACTAATTGTGAAAATGGAGACTTAATGAGGCTTCGGCTCAAAGCTGTGGCTTAAAAAAACAATTTGTAAACTTTTTTTTTTTGTTAGGGCGGAAAGTAGACAATAGACTTTGAAAACTGCAAGATACTGATTGGCCTTTTCTTGAAGCTCCTTGTACATGTTGAAACAATGGAGTAGCTACCAAAAACTGTACGACGTGTGAAGTGTGATGCTTTATCACTACTTTATTTTTTAAATAACATGTAAATATTGTAATCCATTGGAATTTGCTTTGCTAACCAGTTAATTAAACTATGGGACCATTATTGTTTTAAATTACTGTTTGTAGTTCTTTACTGCTTTGTTGTTGTTGACTGCTTTGCTAAAATATAACTGTACATTCAAGCCATGATCTTACCTTTTTCAGTAGGTGTACATTATGCACCACAATTAAAGTGTCATTAAACCTTAATGCACAATGTATATCCTGCGGTCACGTGATAGATCTATATTGCTCCCTGCCACACTGTATAATACGCCCCTGCTAGATGACACGGGGAAGAGGGGAGGGAGACAGTGTGGAGTCTCGGGGCTGAAAACCACCCCTAAAGTAAAAACAAGAGTTGCATGGGGTGACTTGGAAAGAAAAAAAGAAAGTGAATGGATTTCTCAGGCTTTACTTGCGGCACATGCACAGTGAGGGTGGCAATGCTACAGCCAGAGAATTGGCTGTGATTAGGTTGGCACCTGCATCTAGGAAGTGAAAAAAAAAAACGGATCAACCAGGTATTTACAAATATATCAGAAATGCACAAATGAAAGTTGCTGTTATAAGATAAAATTCCTAGTTTTACATATAAATACACAAAAGTTTGTTGAGTTTAATGGGAATTTCAACTAAAAAAAACGACAGCGAGTGTGTGGTATTGCTTTAAGTACTCTTATACTCAATATCTCCTCTATCTCATGTATTTGACCATAAATATATTATATATATATATATGTGTGTGTGTATATATGTATATATATATATATATATATAATATACTGCATCAATTCATAAATGCTTTTCTACAAAAACATTCATAACAATTTCATAAAAAAACATAACATAAGTGGAAAAATAGGTGAAAAATAAATTAACATAAATAAATCAATCAGTCTTAAATATATCAGTGCCGATCATCGTTCGTATAGTCCACACACATCTATAGTGTTAGAAAAAAAAAATATAAGTGCTTCTTGTAGTGTTCCAAAAAAGATTATTTCAAATCAGGTGAGATTCCACAGTGGCGTGCTCCCTTCTGTGTTCCCCCACTCATCAACAGTAATTGACTCACAGAGTCAAGCAGGCACAAAGAAATATGCAGATGATGGCTTCTCCTTTACTCTTCCTCCACTCCTTCACTGCAGTAATCAGGCTCAATGCCACATGTTCATACTATAGGAAAGGAATATAGAAATCTCCATAAGGTAATATTGTTAGGCTTTATTACAAGGTTAAAAAGCAATTGCACTTGCATTCACAAACATAAAATCATGTGTATACATCCAGTGGCCGCCTTGGCGTGTGTGTCAGCTGTAGGATACTCGTCACTGACTGCCCTTGCTTGATGAGCTCTGCCCCTCCCACTGGGCATCTTCAGAAGTCTTTAATAGGAATGTGCTGCAAACACCCACGCTACACTGCCAGTTTTGTAGTGGTGTGGAAGGTGCTTAATTCTTTTGGTGTCTTGTAAAATGTATTGGTCGAGGCAGTGTACTTCTGAAGGAAGATGGGGATCATGGACTGTGTCAGTCCAGCTCAACAATGGCAATCTCTGCCTTTTTCCCACAGGACACTTCTCCCCTCCATTAAAAAAAAAATAAGAATATGAGCATCTGGAAGAGAGGAATATTCATTTGAAAAGATTATTTAAGAAGACTTCTATAGTTCAAAATAGAGCAGAGTGCACATCAATTTGACTTAACTGACATTTTCAAAGACCCCCCAGACCACTGGCATGTATGAAACTATTTGTTTTCCTTTCACAAGCAAGTCCACCTAAAGTTAATCGGCAGCAAAATGTTAAAAACAACCACCCTCTAGAAACCATTGCAAAGTTTCAAGCCATAGTAGGCTCTTTCTTAAGCAATGAGCCGAGTTTAAAGAGTTTTATTAATTTTAAGTCTACCATAAATCAGAAATGTAATGTCTTTATCGTCCCTTGAGGGACTTAGGAAGGTAGTAATTCTTAGACAATTTGGTTACATGCAGTTGCCTTCAAGAGGTAGACACTGGCAAACAGGAATTAAACTGCTGAAGGTCAGCCGTTATATAATTCTGCCCCTGTTATAATTTTATATTTTAATTTTACTTTTTATTCAAATGTTATTTTCTCTACATCGTAGATGATTTTTTCTGTTTAATCAAGACAATGGGATTGATTTAATAAAACTGGAGAGTGCAAAATCTGGTGCAGCTGTGCATGGTAGCCGTTCAGCTTCTAACTTCAGCTTGTTCATTTAGCTTTGACAAAAAAAAAAAAATCTGGAAGCTAATTGGTTTCTATGTAGAGCTGCACCAGATTTTGCACTCTCCAGTTTAAGTAAATCAACCCCAATGTTTTGCGATTAACAGATCTTGATATGTAACCCGTGTTCACTGGATTCTACACACTGCACTAGTTTAGTGTGTTGCAAAGTAATATACAGTTTGAGTTGTGGCACAGTCTGTAGGTATGACCCAGCCTCATTTTAATACATTATCAAGGCCAACCAGGCTGCAACAAGGTACTGTAATTGTCACCATTTTAACAAATGAGTTTTAACAATCTTTTTTACATGGTACTGCAAACTGCAGCCCTTGGGACAAATCTGGCCTTCGGCAAGATTTTATATGGTCCTCCTATTCAAGAGGGGACTTTGATAAAGGAGGGGTTCTGCTAAGGACTCAAGTAAGAGAGGCGTTTACGGGTACTCTGATATAAGGTGGCTCTGAGGAGGACTCCGTTTCCAGTTAGGACTGTGATGGGTTCATGTTTATCTGAAATTTCTGAATACAAAAGAAAAAAATTGTAAAACAAACTCAGTCCTTTAAATATAATTTTCTCATTCACAAAACTGACTTTTTTGACCTGTGAATATTTGTAAAATATACAATGTGGCCCTTGTACTGAAGAGTTTGAAAACCCCTGCTCTAGATTAGAGGCCTTAAAGCTTCTATATTCAGTACATAGTATAATTTAAATATAATTGCCAAAAAAAATCAGTTTTATAAATCATTGAACAAAAAATGAATGAACAAAGTTTTACTTGAATCTTTATTTGAAATCCACATGATAGGTTTCACAACAAAAGAGAAAGAAAAGACATTCGGGTGCCTATAAGAAGTCACTTGCTTCAAAGGAAGACAGTTGCAGAAGGACAGTCTACACAGTGTCTTAATGGATATGTTGTGCTAAATAGTGGTAAGCCCTACTTGTTCACATACCAAGTCCGTTAAAGCTGGTAAGAGTTGTAGGCAGCGGAAGTGAACAATTCACTATATGCAGACAGTGGTGGGGGGGGGGGGAGCAGACTGGATGATCCACAATTGGTTTCAAACAGTAATAGCAGGGGAAAAATGCTTCCTTATGAGTTGAAGAGGGTGAAAAGAAATGGGAGTGTTTATGCACAACACGGTTTCTAGTGCATGACTTTAGCAGTAATTTCCCTCAGGCTGAACGGTTACCACAGGAATTTTCAAAAGAAAAAAAAGTGTTTTTTGGAGCTTGTCTAATACAAAGATCTTCCCTATATCTTCTGTTCTAGATCAATTTCTCTTTGAGGACTCAGACCTTCCATTGCAGTTATGACTTTCTCTTGATGATGTGAGGAAGCATTTTCCCTCTGAATCAGAATTCCTTGACAAATGGTCCCTACCCTTTTTGGACTTTTCAATTCATAAAGGACATCTCATTGCTCTGGTTGATGGTACCTTTACCTTCAGGGACTTCACTAATAGCCAGTTGGACTCTATATATAAACCTCAGTTTTAAATTAAACGACTTTCAGTCCTCTGTTCGTGGTGACTTTAATTTGTTTAACCATGTCTCAATGAATCACATACTTCAGGGCAAACTCCTTTAACACTGAACAACAACTTCCAGTTTTGCTACTTGTTAGGCAACAATCTGAATGTCTTTCCATGTGGGTAGGGCACTTGGGCTACATGCCCGGGACATAGATGATACAGTTAAACAGCACATTATTTACTTATTGTTTGAGGGAAGGCATCTCTTTGGTCATACACTTAACAGTGGCTTGCCCACACGTCCTGTTTGTTTCTGTGCATGCCAACTTTAACGTTGGAGAACTGTTGATGAGACAGAAGTAGACCTGCAGCTGTAATTGCAGAGAAAGGCGGTTCTACAAAGAACTGACTTCATACTTTCAAGGGGTCTGAATACTTTTTCAAGGCACAGTACATTGTAAAAGTCTCAGTTAATGTTAGTTGGCCTAAATCAGTTACAAATATATTTGGACACAACATGTATACTTGGTGTTATGTTCCTGTTCGTATTTTTTTTAACTTAAAAGTTGACAGACAACTTTATTACCAATAATATGTAATGTACTTTACAATGTTCCTGACATATATTTCAGCTTCCTTTTTTTTTCATCTGGCCTTCAGATATGAAAGGCAGAGTGATTTAACACCTGTTTAGATTTGTCATCCATGTGATGAAATTAAAAGTATGCCGTTTGCAATAAACTTTGCATAAAATAGTTAATTTGCATTTAATTTTAATGGTCCAAAGAATGTCAGGCCAAATGGTCGGCCATCACGCATGGTTCACTTCATCAAATATTCATAATAAATTATTTACTCTTCCCATACTCTAGGGTTTATGTCCTCCTAAGTCATGTACAGTACAGGATACTGAGTATTCACAGACCCGGAGCTAAAGATTCGTACGTTCAGTTGATTGAACATTGGCAAAGTTCAGGAGATGCTATTAGGCATGTTCTACAGGCGAATAACTTAGCCCAACGACGCTTCCTGGAAACCATGCTTCTGTCCCTTAACATCAACAAGGGGTTAGATACCCTGTTCTCTCATTATCTTACTATGATTCTACATCATTATGGCTTCGGCCCCTCCTTTTTGCGATTGCTAGCAGCCTTGTATGATTCCCCTCAACCGAAGCTCATGTATTATATAGATTTGAATCCTCCACTTTTCAAATTTGCAAGGGCACTGGTCAAGGCTGCCCCCTTTCACCTCATTATTCATTTTAGCATTTTAACCGTTAGCAGAACAATTTGGAGCTATGTGGATATCAGGGGTATTAAAGTAGTGGGATCTTCCCATAAAATATCATTATTTGCAGATGACCTACTCCTAACCCTGACCTCTCCTAGAGACTCTCTTTCTAACCTGCGGTCTGTTTTAGATAATTTTGCCTCATTTATGTTACTTTCCGTTGTCTTGGTTTGGCAGGAACAATGCTATACGTATGACTTACCTTCTCAAACTGTTCTATGCTTTTCAGGTCCTGCCAGTTTCGGTCTCCCCCCCCCCCCCATATCCTCCGCATTCACCAATGCAGGATTTTACAGTTCATTTGAGGGTCCTCAAAGCCCAGAATCCTAAAATGAATTTTATTTACCCACAAGATCAATGGCGGCCTCTCAGTCCCCAATATTCAAGCATATTATTTGGCGGCCAACATTGCTCCTCTGTCCCACCTCCACGAGTCACACCATCTGCCGCTTTGGGCCACTAGGAATTTTGTTGACTATTCCTATCCTACACCTTTACCTACTTTGCCATGCCCCCCCCCCCCCCCCACATCTCGTCCATTTGACTCTGGGCCCGATTCTGCTTCACACTCTTTGACTGCGGAACTCAACTGTGTGCTTGGGCTTAAGAGCCCTGGAAAGTTTGCCTGGTGGACTGAACATGGATTCACTGATATCCATTATCTTCTTACCCCCACTAGGATACTGATGTTTGACACACTCAGGACGTCCCATGAGATTCCATTGTGGGAACACTATCGTTATATGCAAAATTATCATTTTGACTCGCAGTTCCTTAAATCCCAGCCCCCCCCCCCCCCCTTATGTGCTAAGGTCATTTTGAAAGTATCTGTAGAGCCTGCCTACACACCATAGGCCTTATTTCCTTGATATAATCCTCTATTGTATCTTCTAAAAACCTCCAGTGCGGTCTTTCCATCACCAATGGAAGAATGAATTGGGAATGGGGTTGGATTCAGCAGATTGGCAGATCATGACCATGGAGATATCCAAGAGCTCTAAGAATGTACTCATTCAAGAAAATGCATATAAAATTCTGTAAAGGTGGTATTTTACGCTTGCTCGTTTGGCTCATTTTATTCCATCCATTAACCTGCTTCCATGGTGGTTCTCAACTGGGCACAATGGCACACATATGGTGGTCATGTTCTAAGGTGTGCAGATTATGGGTCAAGGTGTATGCGCTCCTATGCACACTCTTCCATTCAGAAGAAATCCATACAAAGTTCTCCTTTGCAAGCCTGTTGAGGAGTTTCTCCGACCAGAGCGGCACATAGCGTTGCGACTCTTTGCAGCAACCAAACCTACCATAGCGAGAGCCTGGAAAACCTAAATTCTCAGTTTCGAGGCAGTCAAGCATCGAATGACCGACATTATGGTCAACAAGAAATAAACAGCCACTCTACTTGACACCCACCCTACTTGATACCCAGAATCCGGTAGCCCTGGATATCCCATGCTCAACCATAAGGATTTTAAAACCTCCTTATGTCAATCTGAG
The DNA here is from genome assembly GCF_965119305.1 of Pelophylax lessonae. Classification (NCBI taxonomy): domain Eukaryota; kingdom Metazoa; phylum Chordata; class Amphibia; order Anura; family Ranidae; genus Pelophylax; species Pelophylax lessonae. Next base: position 405,387,890 of record NC_138768.1, on the reverse strand, counting down.
GAATCCAAGCCTCTGTTCCCTAAGACCTCTTTATCTCTTCTTTGTTCTCTTTCTCTACCCTTCCTGGGATCTTCCCTTTCTTTCCGACTAACCTGTTCTTCATTTCCTTTAATTCTGTATTCCTTTTAATCAATGTGTAAAGATCTTTGGATTGTGGCCTGGTTATGACGTTATAGAGCTTACAGCTCTTCTCTGATTATCTTTTATTCTGTGTTCTGACTGTGGAATTGCAAAAGTTTTTATTTTGGCTCGATATTTCAGCTCCCCTTAATATCACCACTCCATGTAAATGGAGTGTAATTGTGCTTATTGTAACGATGTGCAATTGTGTTTTAACCATTTTCTTTGGTATACAAATCCACATCAATGTTATGTTTACAATCCCCATATATGCATACAAACTGTATGTTTTGCATTGTCATCCCATGGGCTCTGTTGTGTATGATTTAAAGACAATGAAGGCTTTTGTAAAAGAACATTGGCAAAGTTATTGAGTGCATACCCCATCTGTTTCTTCTGTGTAACCCTACCCCACTCCATGAGTCCTCAGTTCATCTTCGTGTCCTAAGATGATGATGAACCTCTTTTCTCTTAAGAAGAAATCACTCTTAGTTTAACTAGTCTGTTATTTTATCTTTGAATTCTCAATTGACTCCTCAGTGTCTTCTAATATAGCAATAGAAACAGCAGTGCTGTATCTTGGCCTAGGCCGACAAGGCCCAGGCCTAGGGGGACACTTTTCAGAGGGCAGCAAAAAAGCTGTAACCCACAGGAAAAAAAAACAGCCTCCTCCTGGCTCCCGCACGAAAAGGGTCCCCGCCGGCTTGCACTACACTTTTAGTATAGTGCCAGCCTTATGGGGCGAATTGGGCCAGATTCAAAAAATGTGAAAAATATCGTAATTTTTTCAAAATTTACGCTCTTTTTTTGTTTATAGCGAAAAAAGTAAAAATCGCACAGGTGATCAAATACCACCAAAAGAAAGCTCTGTTTGTGGGAAAAAAAGGACGTAAATTACGTTTGGGTACGGCTTCGCACGACCGCACAATTGACCGTTAAATTAGCACAGTGCCGAATTGCAAAAAGGGCCTGGACGTAAGACAGCAAAATCCTCCGGTGGTAAAGTGGTTAAATTAGGGGGTGCCAAAGTTTATTCAGGCCTAGGGCAGCACAAAACCTAAATACACCACTGAGAAACAGTGCATCTGGAATGGTTCAACCTCGATAGAAAGTTTGGGAGCTGTACCCAGACCTCAGACTTTGGGAGCAGCCTTTATTGTTGCTTAGGCAACTGGACCCTGAGTGGGCACTCACGCTGGCACTTTCTGCAATGTGTACAGTTATCGCCGGGGTTCTATATAAGTCCATGGCTGTGGTCAATCCCTATTGAACTTTGGGCGGTATGCCCATCATGACGTGCAAAGCCTGAGCCCTGTATCTATGTTGCTGTAAAAACCAGGGCTATGTATGGAATGTATTCACTTTACAAAGTGAACTTTTCAAATTTGGTGCTAAAACTCAACCACTCAGTCTCAGGCAGATGACCAGGTGTTACATCACACCACTGGTTGCACACTTTATCGCCACTTCTGTCTAGAGCCCTTATAAGGTACTCAGGTGCTTCCCCCTACCCTTTCGCCATGAAGAGTTCGCTAGCACAGTGTACCCTGGGGTTGCTGCAGTTTCCTTCCGGACACACTTGCCCTATATTCCACACTCTACTCTGTGAGTACCCCACAGGGGAATACTCTCATCCATAGCTATGGTGGAAACTGCGCAAAAGGGAGTCATGGCAGAAACTCAGGTGAACATTGCTCTGAACTTTACTATCAGGACCTTGATCTGAACCTGCAGCCTCGTGACTTCTTCCAGGGATTTCCCCCAGGAGACAGTGACCCACACTTGCAGGCTGGTTTACAAGAAAGTGAGAGGTGAACAGCCAGGCACACTAGCTGGTGGCCCCGTGTAGAAGAGCACCATCACTTATGTCAAAGCACCTACAATTGAAGGATCCACCTTATTAGCATTTGTCTTGCACTCCTAAAGGATAAGCAGTTACTCATCAAGATCACATCACTGAAAATTTACCTGCGTATTTGTTTAGACACTATAGCGGACTCTGTTGGTGACACTCAACAAGAAGCACTTTATATTTATTGTTTTTTTTCCATGGACTTTTATTAATTATATGGATACTTGTGGACAAATATTTATTGCTTTTTTATAAATTCATTATATATACCACATCACTGTAATTGCATGGCTTTTCAGCACTTAGCACTTTGTTATATACCCCTCAAGACACCTGGTTATTCATACATAATTTTTCTACCTCCTATACCAATATCACAAGTTTGCACATACACTTTTCACTTTATTTATTTATTCATGTATTGTCTATCTTTTTATTTATATATTTTACATCACTTTATTTAAATATTGATCTATTTAATAGCACATTTTGATGCCATTTATATTTATAGTGTTTTTGGAATCACATTTCACCTATTTAGAGGCAGCACAGCACTATAACATCTACTCTATATCATTCAAGAGCTAAGGTTAAGCTTCTAAGTGTTAGCAGCAGCCTTGTACTTCACGCATATATATTTAATATAAGCCTCATCTAAGACAGCGCGGAAGATACTCTTTCTAATCACTAAACCATGAAAGGAAATGTACAAATGGCAATAAAGTTGTAAATAATGGGGGGGCGTGGCTAGCGATCGGCATGTAAGCAGCGCGGTCTCGGAGCTCCGGCGGCACCTGGTGATCCTTCATTGATCCTGGCACTAATCCTTTCGATCGACCCCTCAATTTTCGCTGACACACCTATCATGGCACCTCCGGAGCCGGCCACCATGGTCAAAATCGGCCCCCAGGGCGCCAAGGCGGGTGCGGCCTTCCGAAACAGCCCGGGCCGCGAGGCCTCCCAAGAAGGCGCCGGACCCTCTTCCCAGCCGCCGCGTCCGCCCAAGGAGAAGTCGGGCCGGGCCGGACAGCCTCCTTCACGGATCCCTGCATCCTCGGGTAAGCCTGATGGTGTGCCCCAGAAGGCCCGACCCCCGACCACTATTCGGGACCATTTCGCTGATTCCCCCGTGCTGTCTAAGGGACCCCCAGCTCTATCCCCGGGGCTGCAGGAGGGTTCAGATCCCTGGGCGGCGGATGGGACATGGGATGCGGGGGACTCCCAAGCAGGGGGGGATCCGGAGGGGGCTACTGAGGCGGGAGATTCAGCTTCTGGGAGCCTCACTTTACAGCACATCATGGAGGCTATTCACACTTGCCAATCCACTCTGACCACTCAAATTGAGACTGTCCGGCTGGACTTATCTATAGTTAAACATGAAGTGCAGAAGATTCGCACTCGGATCGCTGCTGCTGAACAGCGTATCAGTGATGTTGAGGACACAGTTCACCCCTTGCAGGCAGAGGTCCGCACACAACGGCAGGATCTACAGGACCATTCTGATAAACTTGGGGACTTGGAGGACAGGATGCGCAGAAATAATCTCCGCTTTGTTGGCTTTCCTGAGAAATCTGAGGGGAGACATGCTGAGGATTTTCTGGAAACCTGGATTAAGGATACTGTAGGTGTGGAACATCTCTCCCCCCTGTTTGCCATTGAACGGGCACACCGGGTTCCTATGCGCCCTCTCCCTCCTGGGGCCCCTCCAAGATCTTTACTGGCTAAATTCCTTCATTTTCGGGACAAGGAAAATATCCTGCGAGCTGCACGCAATCTTCCTGACCTTCAATACAATGGAGTTAAAATCTCTATCTATCCTGACTACTCTGCTGCCACACAGAAGTTACGCATGGCCTTCAATGTGGTCAAACGCAGGCTTAGGGAAGGGCAGTTTGGCTACAGCATGCTTTACCCAGCTAAATTGAGGGTGATCCATGAGGGAAAGGCTCACTTCTTCCTTTCCCCGCAGGATGCATCGGCCTGGCTTGATGGTTTGGGAAGACGGGGCTGAACATGCTTTGATTATTGCAGCTGTTGTTTGCCGGGGGTCTGGGCCTACCTGGGCCCCTCCATACTGATGCTCGGACTCTGTTGCTGATATCCCCTGTCTGGGGGTGCTGTTATCCTGATGGCTGGACGACTCCATACTGGACCCTCATGTGTTCTCTGAGGAGGTTTTCATCCCCTGAACTTGCACCTTTATCCTCTGAGGCGGTGCCGCCACCTCCGCAGCTTTTTGTCTTTTTCCCTTTTTTTCTGGGGGGAAATTTTTTTTTTTCCCCCCCATTTTCCATTTTTCATTTTTCTTGTTTTTATTTTTATTTTTTCTGGTGTGTTCCTGCTCCTTTAGGGACACTGAACTAAAGACATTCTGGCATAGTTATGCCTTCTGGGGTTGTTAGTGTTTCTGGGCTAAAGCTCTCTGCCCGTTTTTATGACAGGGAGCCGGGTGGGGGGTGGGGGGGTGGGTTCATGGGTTTGTGGATTTCAGTTTTCTGTTTTATTTTTACTCCGTATGCTTTTTCTCTCAGCAGTGGTGGTCAGCTCTTTATTAGGTGGTATTTCGGCGGAGGTGTGGTCCGGACGGGCCCCCCGGGGGCTTTCCCTGCCCGTGCGCCCGCTAGGTACTGGTATGTATGTTTTTTCAGGTGGGGGCGGGGCGCTCTCGGAGGGGGTTCTCCTCTGGGTGGGCCGCGTTTCTTCATGCTACTTTCTGTTAATAAATGTCTTTGAGGCTTTTGACATGGAATGTGCGGGGTATGAACTCCAAGATTAAGAGGTCTCTAGTGTTTGATTATTTCAAGCGCTCTAAGGCGGACATCCTCCTTTTGCAGGAGACGCACTTAATGGACCCCAAAACAAGGGCGTTAAAGCGACCACGTATGGCTCACGCATTCCATGCTACTTACTCCACCTATTCAAGGGGGGTCTCGACCTTGATCTCCAGGGCGTGCCCGGTGCGGGTGCTGGAGGTGAAGACCGACCGGGATGGGTGTTATGTTATAGTGGTATTGAATTTTATGGAACGTTTATTTACAATAGTTAACTTATACCTCCCTCCGCCAGTGGAGGTTGGACGTCTTGATGACTGTATGCGGACGGTCCTCTCCATGGCTCAGGGGTCTTTAATTATAGGAGGGGATTTTAATGCAGTTTTGGAACCTCAAATGGATTGTCTCCACGGCTCGGGGCGACAGTCGCTGGCATTAGCTGACTGGGCTGCGGCGTACGGTCTGACCGAGACGTGGCGATGGAAATATCCGCAGAGAAGGGAATACTCCTGTTATTCCAGCTCTTATGGTACCTTCTCTAGATTGGATATGTGGTTTGTCTCCTCGGAGGTGCTTCCAATGATCTCCGACGTGGCGTACCTTCCGAGGGCAATCTCAGACCATTCACCCCTGGTGATGATGCTGACGGTGGCCAGGCGTCCGGCTGGATCGGTGTGGCGTATAAGCCCTTACTGGCTCGCGGAACCGATGGTGTCGGCTGAATGTGCTACTGCCATGACTCATTTCTGGGCGGAGAATGCGGAAGGGGTGCAGGACCTCACCTGTTGGGACGCCTCTAAGGCTGTCCTGCGCGGAGCATACATGCAGGGGGTTTCTAAGTTCAAAAAGGCAGTGGCAGCAGAAATCGAGGAATTGGCAGATGCTCTGAGTGCCTCCGAACGGGTTTACACTTTGGATCCCACCCCTGAGAATAATAGAACGTGGAAAGCGGCGCAGCGGGCTTACGAGCTGGCCTTGGTGCAGAGGACCCAGAAGCGTCTCCTGTACCAGTCCCAACGTATTTTTGAGACCGGGGACAGGAACGGTCGTTTGCTGGCCTTTTTGGCTAGCCCTGTTCCAGAACCGGTTGCTATCCCTGTTATTTTGGATCATGCGGGGCACTCTCTCTAGGCTACGGAGGACATACTTGGCGCCTTCCACAAATTTTATTCGGACCTGTACACCTCTCGGGCCCATTATACCCCCCCAGAGCTTTATGCTTACGTGGACTCTATTCCTTTCCGCACACTTAGTGTTGAGCAGAGCGCTAGTATGGAGGCCCCTTTGTCGCTGGAGGAGGTGGGGGTAGCCATTAAATCATTCCCAAAACATAAAACTCCGGGCCCTGACGGTTTTCCGGTAGAATGGTATGTACAGCACGGGGAACTGTTGCTGCCGCGACTCCTGGTGCTCTTCAAGTCGATATTTGATGGTGGCTCCCTCCCTCCTTCGCTCCAGGAGGCCCTCATAGTGTTGATCCCTAAGCCTAATAAGGACCCGCGATACTGTGACTCTTACAGACCCATATCGCTTATTAATGTAGAGCTTAAAATCCTTACTAAAATTCTCGCATTGCGTCTTAATGAGATAATTGGCTCTATCGTGGGGATAGATCAGACTGGCTTCATTCCGGGGCGCTCGGCTTATGCGAATATTCGTCGGTTGTTCACCAATCTGCAGGCCCCGAATCCCTCCCGTTTACCGAGGGTGGTCCTCTCACTTGATACACAGAAGGCTTTTGACTCTGTGGAGTGGCCGTACCTGTTCTATGTACTTGAGAGATTTGGGTTTGGAAATAATTTTTTGATTTGGCTTCGGATCCTATATGCTCAACCTCTTGCCCGTATTAGGGTAAATGGGATGGTTTCTGGTCCACTGCAGATACGACGGGGTACGCGGCAGGGTTGCCCTTTATCCCCCTTGCTTTTTGCGCTCGCAATAGAACCTTTGGCTCAGCTGCTGCGAACTTCCCCCGCTGTCCAAGGGATGTCAGTGGGGTCTCTGGAGGAGAGGGTCTCTCTTTATGCCGACGACATGTTGTTGTATTTAACTGATCCACACACATCGCTTATGCCCGCTCTCCGACTTATTCGACATTTCGGTTCTTTTTCTGGTTTTCGGGTTAACTGGGCTAAGTCTAGCCTGTTTCCTGTCGATATGGACATCCCGCTCTCGCTGCCGACTGACTGCCCCTTGAAATTTACGTTCTCATTTAAATATCTAGGTGTTCAAGTTCAGCAACCTATATCCTTGTATTTCCAAAACAATCTTGTTCCCTGCCTAAATCTGTTCAAATCTAGACTGGAGCACTGGAAGCATCTGCCTTTAACTCTGACTGGTAGGGTCAACTTATTTAAAATGGTTATGCTGCCGAAATTTCTGTATCTCCTTGCCAACTCTCCACTGTTTGTGCCGAATAAGTTTTTCAGGGATCTTGATTCTCTTATTTCCGGTTTCCTATGGTACCCGAAGGCGCCTAGGCTTTCTGTTGCCACCTTACAGCAGCCGGTGGCGATGGGGGGCCTTGCCCTTCCAAACTTGCGCTTGTATTACTATGCAGCACAAATGGGACATGTCCACGGTTGGCTCTTCCCTCGGAGGAGCAGTGCGGCTACGGCTGTCGAGGCAGCGGTGGTTTCCTCCTATGAAACGCTTGCTAATCTTATTTGCCGGCGCTGCGTTGCGTCCTCCGAGGGTACGGCACTCTTGAAATCCTCTCTGCAGATATATGTCAGATGTGAGTCTCTGTTAGCGGCGACTCCGGGCCTCTGTTCCCCGAATCAACCCTTGTGGTGCAATCCTAGTCTGCCTCACTTCGCTGGGTCTCAGGATGCGGCGCGGTGGGCAGAACAGGGCCTGAAGTATGCCCATCAATTGTTTGAGGGGGGAATTTTAAGACGTTCTCCCAGTTCCGGGCGGACTTTCGGGTGCCCGGCTCTTGGCAATATCGTTATCTCCAGCTGCGACACGCTGCCTTGGCCCAATTTGGGCCGGGCAGTGTCACGCTAGACAATTCTCCTATGGAAAAGGAATTGTTGCGGGATGAGCACACTAAGCTGACTAGCTCCTACTATGGAATCCTTCTTACTAGTGTGCCATCGCTCCTGGAGGCTGTTAGGGCCGGGTGGACGAGAGACATCCCGGATATCTCGGACGATGATTGGGAAGAAGTGCTTGAGGTATATTTTAGGACACCCATCTCAGCCAGGGACCGTCTGATACAGTTACGTATATTTCATAGGACTTATTATACTCCTTATCGGTTGTTTCTGATGAAGCAGAGACCCGCGCCAGACTGTCATAAATGTGGGGGGGACCAGGGAAAATTGCTTCATATGCTGTGGAGTTGTCCGAAAGTTAGACCTTTTTGGTCCCAAGTTACGCACTTTCTCTCGACCTCCTTGGATTTCCCTAATGTCTGCAGCCCTAAGTGGTGCTTACTGGGGATTTTCGGGGAGATTGATCTCAGCACCCATCGGAAACAGCTTCTCCGACTCTTGTTGTTTTATGCCAGGAAAACTGTAGTGATGCAATGGACACAGGTGGACAGGATCCCACTTGATCTTTGGAAAAATTTGGTCAACCATGTTCTACCCCTGTATAGGCTGACTTATGAGGCCAGGGGCTGTCCAAAAAAGTTCCTAAAAGTATGGGGTCCTTGGGTTGCTTTATCTGACACGTGCAGCTCCACGCCGCCCTGAGGGTGAGGGCGGTCCGGGTACGGGGGGGGGGCTGTTCTGGGCCCACGCTCCGCTGACGAATGAGGCTGTGACTCTGACCACCACCTGTATTTTTCTGCTGAGTTGTTCCTTTTTCTTTGGGTTTTTTTTTGTTTCTGCATATAACGAGCATGTGTTGCATGTGTTATAACTGAGGATATCTGCTTTATTCTGACAAATTTGTAAATCTCTGTATCTACGTATCTATGGGATATCCTTTACCTATATTGAACCTTTGTGTTATTTCATTGATGACCGGTACTATTCCATGACTCTCTGTATTTCCAATGTTTTGTAGTATTCTTGTACTGTTCAGGTGATAAATTTAATAAAACGCAGTTTAAAAAAAAAAAAAGTTGTAAATAATGGGGCAATAACAACAATTTTTAGCAAAGATACACATTGGATTATTACACATGGATCAACTGTACTGAGGGATAACAGGAAGCATACAGTACACATTAGATTCAGTATCGGCAGGTCTATGAAAGTGCTTGTATGGCTCATGTAAGTAAGAATAGCAAAGAGTAATGGTAAGTGGTGAAAGAAGAAGAGAGCAGTAGAGGCCAGGAGAAGTAATAAAGATACTTAGGTTTATCGGAAATTAAAGGTGGGAAGGGTGGAAGAGTTCGTCCAAGAGGGTGTTCAGCGGCAGAAAATGTTGGATGGCCTATGTGACCTCTATAGGTCCAGTAAGTGATGATCAAGGGAGCTTGGGAGGAAATCCACGAACCAAGGGTCCCAGATTTTGCACAATTTGGTCATTGTCAGTTAATCATGGTCCAATGCATATGCGACATGTAACTTCTGTAAAGGGTATGTTTTGTGTAGATCTTGAGGTTTTCATCCTATTATGTATCCAAATTGATTAAAGAAAGGAGGAGGAGAGACTGGTAATGTTTGGAAGTAATAGTGGCATGTGTTTTTCCGTTAGTCAGTTTGTTCAGAAGGATCCAAAAGCTTCTCTGAATTCTAACACTCCTGAACCTATGAAGGTTGGAGATCCATTTCTGCTCAGGAGAAAGAGAGAAGTTTTAAGAACTTATGTCTGTATTGTGAGGACTCTGGGCATTACACAGTTAATTGTCCAACTAAGTAAAAAAATAAATTGCTGCAAATTATGTTATAGTGCCTGAACAAGTAAACTCCATTACCCAGGCTATCTTCCCATTGATTCATGAAGAAAATAAAGTTATGTCTCTACTATCTCATTTTGCCATCCCTATCAAGCGTATCACTGAGGGCTGTGGAATTCCTTTCTTTGCTATGCTGGACTTCAAGGAACTTTATGAACATAATTCACCTACAGCAGTTATATTCAACAATAAATGAATCTGCACAGATTGACATGGAGATAGTTGGTGGTTCACCTTTAGTCGTCAGGACCTCTAACCCTTGAAACAGTTCCTCTTGGTACTCCAATTTGAGGTTGACCATTGTGAGATGAACAGCTATCAGCTGATTTTGTCACCCAAATTTCCTATCATCCTGCCTAATGGCACCAATTACTCAAACTGCCTAAAGTAAGTTAAAGACTCTTTACACTTCTGCACTAATAAGGGTACATACTGATCCTGAACTTTCTTTTAACATTGAAGTTGATGCTTTAGACTATGCCATTGGAGCTATCCTTTCTCAGCAAGAAAAAATGCAGCTTCATCCTTGCGCTAATTTCTCTCACTTAATGTCTGTGGCTGAAAGGAATTATGACATTGGGAATAAAGAGTTCCTGGCACTTAAGAAAGTCTTTTCAGAATGAAGTCATCTGCTTAAAGGGGCTACTCATCCTGAAACTGTTCTCACTGATCATACAAATTTGGAATTCATTTGTTCTGCTAAGAGGTTGTCTTCTAGACAATCAAGTTGGTCTCTTTCTTTTACAGGTTCAATGTTATCATCTTGTGTCAACCTAGGTCAAGTAATAGTAAGAGTGAAACCTTATCAAGGATGTTTTCTGACCCTCTCCAGGAGGGCAACTCTGAATGTACATTCCTGTCTCAGAACTTCCTAAGGGCCCCAAGAAATTCTTAAGTCCCCTCAAAGGGGGGTATTAGAACAACCCACTTCCCAATCATCCTCCTAAGGACATTAACCTTGAGTACCAAAATGGCTCAAGCTCATCACTTCTATGTAACTGAACCAGTTTGAGTAGAAGTCCTCAGGTTGGTGCATCTAAACTTGCTCAACATTTTTGGGTTTCGAAGATGGAAGACGTTTTATCATGTTCCTTTTGATGGCCTGATTGCAAAAAAGATGTCAAGAACTATGTGATCTCGTGTCTGACCTGGCATGCAGTAAGATACCCAATCTGCTCCTTTGGGGTTGCTCCAACCACTTCCTGTTCCATCAAGACCATAAGAGTCAATTTCTATGGACCACATGGTCAATCCTCTTTCTGCATACGAGATGACTACTATCTTGGTAGTGATTGCTTGTCTCTCTAAAATTGATCATTTTATACATGTTAAGGGTGTACCTTATGCTTAACAATCTGGGGAGGTGATGGTTTGAGAAGTGTCTAAACTATATGAAAATCCTAATGATGTGGTGTCTAACAGTGGAGTATAGTTTACTTTGATATTTTGGAAAAGCTTTTGCTTAGCTTTAGATGTAACAATTAATGTGTTTTCTCCTTTTCATTCTCAATCTAATGGTCAGATCGAGAGGACCAATCAAACTTTAGAGCAATACCTTCAATGTTTTGTTAGTTATCTTCAGGATGAATGGGTATTTTCCTTCGGCAGAGTTTGCTTGTAACAATTGTAAACAAAGCTCCACTTCTCAAAGACTTTTATTTTTCTTAAATACCGGGTATCATCCAGTTTTTTTTCCTGATCTCTCTATCTCCACTCCAATTCCTGCTCTTACCAACAGATTAACTACATTACAGGGGGTTCAGGAGAAAGTGATTTGAAAAGGGTGCAGGAATATTACAAGAAGGCCACTGACAGACATCGCAGACCACTTCCTACATTTTATGTGGGTGACAAAGCTTGGTTATCTACCAAAAATTTGAAGGTTCATGTTCTATCTGCTAAGTTGGGTCAAATGTTTTGGGACCTTTTCAGATCTCTGTGTAACGCTCCTGCGTTTTTGTAGTAGGCTGGATTTGCAGCTGCAGAATCTCCACTCAGTAGTCATGTAGAGATGTGTTGAATAACCAGATCCAACTCTCCAGACTCATCACTGTGGGCCCGTCAGCTTCAGCATACAGATATACACACACTCAATAAGATGTTCCTGGAGTGATAGGATGTATATGATAGTATGAAGGTGATGTGCTGAAGGGACAGGTGTGAACAGTGACAGAGATGGTAAGCACTTGATAGAAATGTTCAGGAGAGTATTAGATGGTATTTAGGTAGAATGCAGATAGGTTAGTAATCGAGTATGGTAACAGGTGGTAAGGACAGCAGATGACAAATACAGGATAGGCTAACCCAGTGCAAGGATAGATGGTAATAGACTCAAGAGCTAGCAATCTATGTAACAGTGCAGATGATAGAATTAGTATGCATAGATAGTAACAGTCCTTAATGTGCAGAGGTAGGTAGTGTAAGTTAGGTTATGGAGGATTCCCCTGTGGGGTACTTATCACTAGTAAGGTTAGTAGTAGAGGGATCCAGTAGTGAGGGAGTGATCCGGTAGAGAGATACAGGGATCAGTAGCGAGGTTCCGGTCTGTTCCAGGTAAAAGTAAATAGCCGGCAGCGAGACAAGCTTGTAAGCATGTAGACACACAGGCACATAAGCACAGGCACAGGCACAGGGATAGAGAGTAAAAGCAGTAAGCCAAGAGTGATCCGGTAGCGAGATACGGGATCAGTAATGAAACTAGTTCAGGTAGCGAGATACAGGAGCGAGTGACATCAAGTATGGCTGCTTCCAGACAGCTTGAACGAACTAACCAGGCGGTTAGAACGAACAACGTGAGAGAGAACGCCGGCGGTTGAAATAGCCGCTCAGAGCGGCGCTCGGCGATGACGTCATCCGTCTTAAAGGTGTATGCGTACCACCTAATTAGAAAGGTGGGACGCATATTGAAAGGAAATGGAAATTAAGGGTACCAGAGGTACCAGAATCTTACACTCTGCTCAAATCAACCCAATTACCTTTCACTTAAAACTTTCTGCCGGTATGAATATTTGCTCTGTATTTCACATGTCTCTACTCAAACCATTTCATGAAAATCCTTTTTTTCTGAAATAATTATTCCACCTCCTCCATCTGTTGAGCTACAGGGTGAAGAAGAAATTGTTGTTGAGAAAATTCTTGATACCAGGATCTTTAAGAACAAATTACAATATCTGGTACAATGGGAAGGATATGGGCCAGAAGATAATTCTTGGGAACCTGAAGAGAACATTCATACTCCTCCCATCCTGGACCTGAACCCGCAACCTCTTCTTTAACTGGCATTATCTCTTCCTGCTGAGCCTCCTGAGATGCTGGGCAGCTCCTGGACAATTCCTTAGACAATCTTGCCTTGAACCTTATTTCTGGTGAACCTTGAACTTTTTACTTCTCCCATGAACTTCTTATTTAAGCTATGCCCTTGCACTTCCTGATTGTCAGGATATTGGGCTTAATATCTCGCTCTTGTGACTCCTGCTGCCATCCATATCTTCGCTAGCAATTGTTATTGACCTTTGGATTGTTCCTTGACTGCGCTTCCACTTGATCCCAACCTGTAACTACTTGTTAGCGACCTTTGTCTTGTTCCTTGACTATTCTTCTGCTTGATCCCAACCTGCAACCACTTAATACTGAACTTTGGCTTATTTGCTGACTATCCTTCTGCTGGACTCTACCTGCTATATCTGCTACTGGACACCAGATTGCTCACATTCTGGTGGGGTTATCCTGAGAACCACGACCTAGTATTAACACACAGCAAAACCCATCTCTACCATCAGAAGCCCTGGCGAATACCAGTTAGTGCTTAGAGCCTGCTAACTCAGGTGAGCCCACGTCATCCACCAGGGTGACCTGCTTGTATACTTTTGCTGCTGGTTGGTGGGAGCCTCTCTACTGCTATAGCTACTGGTCCCCAAGCCTAACCCCTGACCTTCAGAGTGATGATGCTTCCCTTGCACCAGAGTACAACCCAATTTTAAGTTGTGCCAGTACCCCCACAAGACACGTGCAAAGGATTCTATTCAAGCCTGTGCTCAGAACCAAAGCCCAGCGGGGGTATTGTTCCTATTCTGGACCTAAAATAGCTCAAAAAATACCTTCAAAATGCACAAATTTTTAATGGAATCTGCAGTTTCAGTTATTACCTCTCTGAGACAAGGGAAGTACTTGTCATCAGTAAGCATCCAAGATGCTTATCTGCATGTTCCGATTCATCTACCTCATGAGCACTTTTTACAGTTTGCACTGGAAGACAATCACTTCCAGTTTTACACCCTTGGCTTTCTGCTCCCAGAGTATTCACAAAGGTCCTAGCACCTCTTCTTTCTAATAACTCAGGCATTCCAAGTCAAAGCTTATCTGCTCTCCAACCTTCTCTTCACCTGAAACACTTGAGTTTGGCCCTCAACACATCCCAAGCAAAGTTTTTTGTTTCAGAGAAGAGAAGACTCTCTCTCAGAGCTCAAGCTTTAGAATTTAGATCAAATAGACATCCCACAATAATATTCTTCATGAGAGTTCAAGGACTCATTGTAGCTTCCTTCGAATCTGTGCCATCTGCACAGTTGCATTTAGGGCCTCCCCAGAACAACATCTTATTGACCTAGAACAAGCATGCAACTTCTCGACATACTAATGCTCCTGTTCAGCCAAGCAAGAAACTGTGTCTTGGTGGATCTCCAGTATAGTCTCGGCAATAGGGAAGTCTTTCGTTCCTTATCACTAGAAAGTGTTAACAACAGATTCCAGCCTTTAAGGCTGAGGAGGAGTGCTCCACTTCACAATCCAGGGAACATGGTCAATGGTGGAAGGCAAGCCCTCCATCAACATCCCGGAGCACAGGGCAATCAGAATGGCTCTGCAATACTGGAACCCCCTTCGGCAAGGATGCCATATCAGGGTGCAGAATGAGAAATGTCTCCAGCACACCAAGAATCTGTAGAACAGGTATAAAGCATTCTGCGATCACATCATAGTTAAAGAAGCGAGATTCCCAAGTCTCACAGGCATGTGTCAAGTGCAAACATCATAACTGTGAAATACATCAAAACAGACATTCATGTAACCCAAAGATACAGTGATGTAATAGAGATAAGTGTTGGTTAAAAAATAGCTAAATTGTTTTTGAGGTGTGATTAAAGTGGCTCTAAAGCCTTAAGAGTTTTTTTTACTTAATGTATTCTCAGCATTAGGGTAAAAAACCTTCTGTGTCCATGATCAACCCAGCCCCCCATATAAATACAATTTCAGCGCTATGCATGAGAACAGTGGTTCTCTTCATTCTGTCACTCTGCACAGGTCAGACTCACAGCCTCCTGGCTCCTGCTGCTGGCAATCAAATCCTATGGCTAGGGAGCAGGGACGCAGGAAGCAGGGATCAGGATCAAGCCCGTATGAGTTCCCCCATAGAAAGCGACTTCCTATGGTGGGCACTCGCAGAAGAGGAGGAGCCTAGAGCACCATTGGGGGACCCAAGAAAAGGAGGTTTGGGGCTGCTCAGTGCAAAACCATTGCTCAGAGCAGGTGAGTATAAAATGTTTATTATTTTACAAATAGTTTAAGGTTAATGGCTGGAATACACGATAAGAAAATCGGCCGAAAATTTCCGTTCAGCGAGCGATCGGCCGATATTCTACTCGCTAATGTCCAGCCATCAATGAACGATATCGATATTGTGAACGGAAAATACCATTTGAAAAGCCCAAAAAAATCTGTTGTCTCGTTTGCGAAAGAACGATATGTTTAACCTCATCATACGTATGTAATCGATTGGTCTGTAACATTTTTTTTTTTTTGGATCGTTAATGTTGGCAACGTTTTCGACCGACGAACAGTGTTTCGTTGGTCGGCGGGCAACGGTCGAGCGATATTCAGGCCGTGTATGTTGGCAACATTTTCGACCGACAAATACTTTTTCAAAAGTCGGTGGTCGAATGATCGGGCGATATTCTAATCGTGTATTCACACCATTAGAATCACTTCAACGTGTTTGCACAATCCCAATGGGTAAACACAATCCTGCAGTTTGTTTACACATGGCTAGCACTGGTGGAGGTGTACAAATTATCCATCAATGGCGATAGTCATTGCGCCCATGCACACTACAGTGAATGGGCTGGCAACCTAGAAGCCAGGATGCCAGTGTAATGCCAGACTCTGGGTGATATTGTAATACATGGAATAATATACTTAAAGTGTATATCCCTCGCGCCTAGGATGATTCTACTTAAGGCGGAGTTCCGGGCACAAAAACAAACTTTTTTTTTTTGTGCCCATCCGCTTGGTCTCCCTCACCTGAAAAGGAATTGGATAGTTAGACATTTTTTTTTTTTTTTTTTTTTTTCACTCACCTTGTAATTGGAGATTGAATATACTCACCTATTCTCTACTTCCTCCCTCGGTGCCGCGGCTCCGACGTCACTTCCTGTCTTGCGATGATTCCTGGGAGCTGAACGTCATCGCTCCCAGGAATCAATGCGACGGCACCGGCCCCGCTCGTCACTTCCGGGGCGACGCCGCATTCCCCGCTAAACAGCATCTGGGCATGCCCAGAAGCTGTGGAGGAATGCGGCGCCGCACCGGAAGTGACGAGAGGGGCCGGTGCAGGCGCATTCTGGGACAAGAAGACGCGGAAGAGGACGCCGAAGAGGATCGCGCTGGCTTCAGCTGCCCACAACAGAGATGGCAACTCTGGAGAAGAAGTTTTAAAAGTGAGTATTTCTTCTAAAAGGTAAGCGCGAACCGGGACAGATCAGAGGCTAGCCATTGTGGAATGTACTAGCCCTGACTGTCCCGGGGGTATGTTTGTTGAAAAATGGTTTCTGTGCCCGGAACTCCGCTTTAAGTTAAATAAGGTCAGAGTATATATTAAATGGGAAAGCAGCTGCTATAGAAAAATATATAGGATGGAGAGGAAAATGGCCTCAATATATGGGGCCAACTATAGCGCTTGCTAGGAATAAATGTTGCCAGATAGTTGCTTAGCCTATGCGACCAGTATTAATGCAATCAATGGTATGTTTTATATCATAGATGGTGCAATATCTAGATAAAGTGCTGAGTGCTGTTTCAATTATTTATGTGATAGGATAAACAGTCAAAGAATAAATAACAATAACATAGGATGCGACATAAATAATTGAAACAGCACTCAGCACTTTATCTAGATATTGCACCATCTATGATATAAAACATACCATTGATTGAATTAATACTGGTTGCATAGGCTAAGCAACTATCTAGCAACATTTATTCCTAGAAAGCGCTATAGTTGGTCCCATATATTGAGGCCATTTTCCTCTCCATATTGTAATACATACCATCTAGGTATCATTAGAATCTTAAAAGGGGAGGTGAAAAATGGGTCAAATAAATGTAGCGCATGGTGTAGGAGGTGAGCTGAGTGTTGAAAAAAGGAGGGGAGGCAATTTTATATTTGCAAAAAATAAAATGGAAATAGAAGAATGTAACTGGAGACAAAAGAAAAGGTATGACAAAAAATAAAAGGGGGGGGGGGAGAAAATGTAAACATAAAATAAAAAGTGAAAAATAAAAGAATCAAAAAAAGGAAGAAGAAAAAAACTGAAAATAAAAAAGGAAAAAGGATGAAAAATTTAAATAAAAATAACAAATAAAAAAGGCAAATTAAAAAAATAAAGAAACAAAAAAATGGAGGCAAAGAAAAAAAAAAAAAAAAAGATAACAAAACAAGAGAAGGGTATAAGAAAAGAATAAAAAAAAGAAGGAAAAAAGAAAGCCATCAGGGTGCACAGCTATGGCCTACATCAGCCAGTAAGAGAGCACCAGGGTCATGCAGCCTTAAAGGAAGTAAGACAAATAATCACATGGACAGAGACTCAGTGTCCAGCAATCTCTTTGGTCCACATCCCAGGATTGATTAACTGGAATGCCCACGTTTTAAGAGTCAGAATCTTAAGAGTCAGAGGGGTCATTAAATCTGCTATTACTACCTTGCTAAAAGCAAGAAAAGCCACTTCCAGAAAGATCTATTCTCATACCTGGAAATTCTTCTTTGACATGTGTGAACTACCAGAGAATTCTCTGTGGCTAACATTCTGACCTTTATACAATCAAGACTTTACGAAAACTTGACCTTAAGCACTCTGAAAGTAGAGGTTTTGGCCTATAAGAGTCAGAGCCTTTCTAAAGGTGACTGTAGGCCTATTGTCAATAACAGTTTGAAAATGAGGGTCTTGAGATAAGTTACCCCAGTGTTTCGTAAGAATAGATTCTATTTTGCGGTGCTGACTATGAAATATAGAGATGAACCTAAGGGGCTGCGTGCTCTGATCTTTGGGGCCTGTAGGCGGCATGCCTGGAAGATAGCTGTTATAGGCCTAAACCACCAGATGCTTTGGGTATCCTTTTTCTAGGAATTTTTGTTTTCAATACCGTACTCTGGGAGGTTTAATCAGTCTCTCTGGTACAGTTCTGTCTCAAATGACAGAACTGTCCCCTGGGAATGTTTCTGACCCACAAAGGGTGATGGCAACTGGCGTAGTGCAGATATGAGTTACCCGCACTGGGCTTAGTATAATTCCTAGCAAAGATATTACTGGCATCATGTCCCAATTCTAAAACCAGAAAAGCTAAGGTGTCGCTGTTTTGGACATAGGTAAATGATAAACCAAGAGGATTATTGTTATAGTGTGTGACAAATTTGTGTACGTTGGTCGCACCATTCGAACATCATTGATTTATTGAAGAGGGTAGCGATATACATAGTTTACTCCGTCATTTTCTAGAGGCACACAAAAAGTCCACCTCAGGTCTACAAGTGTGGATCATTGAGGCCATGTTTGAGATCTCCCTGAGGCCGAGCGTTTTTCTAAGTTGTGCAAAAGGGAGACCTTCTGGATATGCACTTCATATACTTTGTCACCTGGAGGCTTAAATTAAGGGATTGATTGATCAACATCATTCTTTGGACCTAAATGCATTAGTATCCACTGAATTTCTTCATTAGTTTATTCTTTTTATTTATTATTTGTTAGCTATATCTATTATATGCACTGTTGCTGGATAGTAATATGAATCAGGCACTAATTATTTTCATATTACCTCTAGGCATTTATATTATATAAACCTTTTTTGAGGGGTGTGGTTTCTTCCTGAAATCTACTGTAAGTACAGCCATATTAGATAAAAGTAAAGAAAGAAATATGTTTTCCCTTTTTTTTTTTTTCTCTCTTTCTCATGTTATTCCACTTTACTGGTATTTGTTTTTAATTATTGTATACGTATTTAAACCTGGGTCTTTTTATATGTGTTTTATATACTGCCGAGCATCAATCATATTTATAAAGCTGACCATCATCTTATAATGTTTTTTATAAATGTTATTTATAAATTTTATTTTAATTATGTTGTAACCATGTTTTATAATCATCTCAAACTTATGTCATTTTTATTTGTGAATATTGGAGGGAGACATTTTTATGTTTATAGGGAGCAAGAAATCAAACACTGATATGTGAAAAACAACTCACTCACCCAGCGCTAAAAACTCACTCTAAGAACAAGCAAATGCTAAATGAAAAACTGTAAAGGTTAAAGCTGCTGCTATGTTGAAAAGATATCTAAAATATCAGTTTTGCTGGTGGAGGCACACGGACATTATTATTAGTTGCACTCGATTCCATGTTACTATTTGCACTGGTACTTGGGACTGTCTTTTGGCTGAATGCTTATCTATACATTAGCGAGTTCATATTATTTCTGACGGACATTCAGTGTTTGTGATATTTCAACCATTCCACGCAATGAAGTTTTAACTATTCATGATATTTAATATCTTTTAGCGCTGCTTGTGTCACAGATTGGTTTGCTTAAGCTTTATTTGTTGCACCTCGTTTTAGACATTTTTATGTGTTTTCCACCCCACGTAACAAGGCAGTCTCCTGGAGACCTTGCAAAGTGCTCACACACAACCTCGGATGCTTAATTGTTTTATCAGAGATTTGCATCTTCCATTCTCTATGACCCAAACCACCACTACTACAAAGACAGAAAGAGAAGGGCAAGAGCCTGTGAAACCATTGGTGACAACTTTCATCCACAGCAGTCAGCATCAAGTTCTTCTATTCGGAAGAGGGAAAGTGAGTAGAAAATTTGCCTTTAACCGCTAACCGGCGAATGCCTATGCGCATGCGCATGCGCTGAGGCTACCTTGGGTAGTTTGCGGCTATCTTGCGTTGGCGCGAACGCGCATGCGCATGCAATCTGCCTTTATTGCCAAACGGCCTATTTAAAGCCAGTGATCACTCTGAGTCATTGCTGTGTGATCATCAGCTCTCCTGTATCCTGTGCCTGTTATATCTGCTGTTCCTGTTAACCTGACCCGGCTTGTCTTTGGATTCTGATTGTTCCTGTTTACCTGACCCGGCTTGTCTTTGGATTCTGATTACCTGCTTCCCGCCCTGACCTTGGCTTGTCCTGACTATCCTCCTGTCTCGTCCTGATCTGTTTACCTGCTACCAGCTATTGGTCCTGGATCTGTTCCTGCTCACCCAGGGAATCCGAGGGGTCGTGACCTGGTGTTAGCAAGCAGCCAAGTCCATCCCCACCATCTGGGGCCCTGGTGAAAACCAGCTAACACTTAGACTCCGTGCCTCTGGTGAACCTATGCCACGCCAGTTACCCGGTAAGCCACACCTCTTACATCAGGCTCTGCCACGTTACCCTGTGACATTTAATTTGACTTTTCAGAGCTTGCCTGTGACTAGATTCAATGAGGTTCAAACATGCATGTAAAAAGATTATTTTCTGACTCAGCGATTAGCCAATCATTTTTATTTTTGATATAATATGTGTACTTTATCCCAAAGACTCATTCTAAGAAATATGTGAGCAAGAGCTTCCCAAGCTCAACCACCAGAGTAGTAGAAGTGCTTGCTGAGATTTGTTGCTTGGGCAAGGGTTCCAACTCTCCTAGTAGACATACAAAGCAAAGATTAAAGCCATAGCAATTGCTATGAGGAAGGCTGAAACAGTGGAAATGCGTTAGCATTGATCCCATTTTACATGATGTAGCCAATAAAGGACATTAAAAGGAGTTATCAAGGGGCCAGCTTTAACCTTGCTTTGGCATTCTAAGAAATATATAGAAGAAATTGATGTGCAGTTGTCAGGTGGAGTTGTCCTTATGTTTATTGCCTTTTTTCCTACATTCCATATTACAGCATTATAAACCTTTAGTATTATTTGTTATGTTTATATTGACAAGATGTACTGCATAGATTTATTGTGGTTTGCCAACTATATTTGCATGACAATCTAGTTTTGTGATTTGACTTTTGCAGGGCTTGCCTCTGATTAGCTTGAAGGTAGTACAAACATGCGTGCAAAAACATGACACGTGATTTAAAAATTAACCAAATATTTGTAGTTCTGTTTTATTTACAATATAATATGTGCACCTTGTTCCAAAAGATAATTCAAAGAAAACTACTGAATATAATGTGCTTTGCAGTTGCCAGAGGAGTTGTACTTTGATCACATTAATTATGCACATTTGCCATGGTTTTTGACCCCATTTTGCCTCACAGGCAGGGTTTACTACATAATTCTTTCCATAGAATGGGCATGAGTGTTTTCAAAAGTGTTAAGACATAATTCTGCTATTTGCAAGTAAATAGGCTAGCTTTGACAGGGTAGTTTTCCTTTTGGTGAAAGAAAGTACATTTATCGTGTTATTGAGCTTTTCCATCCCCTTCTGATGGATACCACTGTACTCCATAGATTGTGCCTGAGAGTCTTTAAAGACCGTATTCATAAAATAATCTTGTAATTTTGCGTTTGATATTTTGAATACAAATTGGGCCACCAGTCGAGTACATACATGCAAAAGAATTGGAGTTTCTTGTTCCAGTCAAGGAAATGCATAAGTAAGGGTCAACTGACGCATATAGATTTTGCCATTTATTTTTAACCTTTTGGAGCATTTGTACTTAATATGAAAGTTATCTGACAATGTCTTACAAGACTTCTTATGGGTATAAGATCCTTTCTTCGCCATAACAGTCTAACTTTTAAGTTATCACATTACATATGTTTAATTCAATTATTTTGCATGATATTCTATTCTTTCTTTTTTTTTTTAATATTGCTGAATACAACTGGGAGCACCAAAAGTAAGAAGCTCAGACTGAACAACCTTTAGCTCCTAACCTTGTAGCACAGGAAGAAGAAGGGGGACAGGCTGTCTTAACACCTAAAAGTAGGCCATCTCCTTCAACTGAAAGACATCAGAGCAGATTTCTGTCACCCTCCATACACCTCCAAGGCTATAGATGAGGTTGCTGGCATCCTAAGAAAATAACACAAAAATATGAAGGTAGTGTCAGCACAGCTAAAGTACCACCACATTTACAAATGCAAATGAGAAGGGCTATGTGCAACAAATCCACTTATTGGTATGGATACCAAAATCACACTCTACCATTCTTCATGCCCCAAGTAGATGATAGATAAGTACACATCTCTCTGCATCCAAAGAGCATCTGGAATAGGGCCAAAAGAGGTGCTCACTGAGGAGAAAGGCCTCACTCCCAACAAATACACAAGGCAGAGCCAGTGCAGTAGTTCCTGGCAGTGGTCAGTTCTCAGGAAGATTCAGTCTATTGCCATGCATCATTTATCAAAATATTGAATGATCAAATATGCTGGAGTCAGAGCAGCTTGTATTGGACCCAATATCTATTCAGGTGGAGCAGTAATTCACATCAGCAATGGCTAATAAAATAAAATATACAAAAAATGCTTTTTGTAATTGAATCTACTGCTTGCTACTGGCTTTATTATGCGTATATGTGTCCCATTAATTCCTCCCACACAATTGGGGCAATTGCATTTCTCCCAGAAGAGACAAGCAAAGTTGGACTATTCTCCCTATGCTGGATTCTTCTGCATATCTCAAATCACGGTGCATGTGTCATGATCTATACCGCTTGCTCTTGACTTCCTAAACATGAAATAATAATGCAAATTAGCAAAAGACTTGCCGGTTGCAATGTGCCTGAAAAGAAAACTGAAATTATTAAATGATTTTTGTTTATTAGTATGTTCTGCAGTTCACATCAAAATAGTCTAACCACAGATTACACCCTATTTTCTTTTTACTTCACCATCTCACAAGAGATGTGCAGAAAATAATGAGCCACTAATTTCTAAGTAGTGGCTAAAGGCCCGTACACACGATAAGAAAATCTGAAGGGAAATTTCGTCCAACGACCGATCTGCCGATTTTCGGATTGTTAGTATGGTGCTTTCGACAGCCGACTCAGACTTTTCGGCCGAAAAAATCCCTGATGTGCAGGCTATAAAATTTTTATCGTCCGTCATACAACGTCCGATTTTCGTCTCATTAGTACAGTTTTCGACGGAAAAAAATCTTAAGAGCAAGACTAGGCATGCTCAGAGACGAAAGAACACATACAAAGCAATCCAACACATGACATCACTTCTAAAGTAGAATCCTCTTCACTTTCCACATCAGACTAGCATGCCACAAAAAAAGGATGACAGATCGTTCGATAACCTGATCGTGTGTACGGGGCTTTAGTTATGTCTTTTTTTTGTTTTAACGATATGGAAACTCGTGTACTATACCTTTGTGTAATGAAAACCAAGGTACTAAAACACTTTACTGCTAATATAGTAAAAGAGACCAAATGACTGCAAAGTGATAATTAACCTTTCAACATGTCTGAACACTATTTCTGAAAAAATGTGTCTTGACACTCCAGATGGCTACATAGAATGACCAGCAACTCATCGAAACTGTGAAGAAAGAAAAATGTATGTTAAAGATCAATTAATGACAGGACACACTTTCAACTTGCACATGCACCATTTACTTAGATATTGTCACTTTGCAGTGCATGTTCAAGGTCATATTTTCCATTTAGTTGTGATGGAGATATGATTTGATGGAGCCTAATAACTCACCTTTTAAAGACTGTAATTGAAAAATATATATTTAAGTTCTTGGAGGTCATTGTAGATAACCCAAATCTGCCCTCTTTGTTTGAGATTGGCAGTCACTGGCTCGATCCAATATTTTCACCTCTTCTCCTCCACCTCCTCCTCTTCTAGAAAAACTGCTGGAATTTCTGCCACTGCTGAAAGAATTTCAGAAAAAGCAGACATCTCTTTGATTGCTGCACCAATACACACCACAAAGAATCCAGAAAGCAATATCACAAAGTCAAAAAGTAATGATGTCATAGTGTAAATAGTTCTTTATTGATAAACAGGAAAAACACATAACTTATAAAAGCACATGAAAACCACAGTTTAATGCATGTGCTAAACACACATCAACATGCATCAAAAAAACGTGTTAAAAACTGCATTAAAATGAAAGGGTGTGAACCTAGCCTAACCCTGATGATACCTGGCAACATTTGACTTGTTGTGTCAAGGACAATCAGTTGACCTATTTAGCTGCAGCAAGAAGATCGTATAAAAAGGCTGCTATCAAGTCTGCTGAGAATTCACCCTTGTTTGCATGTTACAAATCTTTATGCTTCCCAGTGGTCAGAAGGAGGTAATAGACTGTTCAAGACACGTCCTGATGCATTATGACTAGAAGGCAAAGATCTTCTAGGGATGTAGGAAGCAGCTAATAACATATGCTTGATGTTTCCTAGAATGGAAAATGAAAACCCATTATTATATTTAGGATAATCTATCTTTTTGACTGATATTTTTCCCTCCATGTTTTATCATTGCATATTTTTATTTCTTACTCATGATGTTCTATGTCGCAGTTTTCAAGCTTGAAAAAGCAAACTGCAAGCTGAATGAGAGAAAGCTTGTTTCCTGCAGTAGAACTGGTATGTCTTCTTGTCCCAATCAAGCCCATCTGACCTCTAGTGTTGGAAAAGAAACACTGCCCTCAGTCTAAGCTGTTTTTATTTTAACACATGCAATGAATTGTGGGGCAAACAAGTAAGGGATTATTTTTTGTGTTTGGATTTTGCTGGTTGATCACTCAAATCAAATCATTCAGATACAGTCTTATCAAAGTCTGATTTTATAATAGATCCTTTTGTGGTTTGCTTCTAGCAGGTCCTTTTCGTGTCTTTTTATGGGTATATAATATACGAGGCGTGCAATCTGTTAATTGAGACCACTCTGACCCCAAACTGTTTTTTTCAGAATTTGAGTTCATTGTGTTTAAAATGAATGTTTGTGGACCTAGAGAGGTAAAAATAAAACGCTTGCAATTCCAATTTTAGAAAGAATGAGCACCACTGATGTAAAGAAGGTTACAAACACTTAGGGGGTCCCTTTAGTCCTCTGCGGTCTGTTTCAATGCTGTAGATTCTGTTATTTGACTTAATAATGGCTGCCAATGCATGCCAATGGCCCATAAATCAGACCTGTACTTTTTTAGTGCAGCGAAACACAACATAACTGCAGTTATGAAGCATAAGTATTGGGGCATTAGGGGTCCAAACTAACTTAATTGGACTGCAGCGCACAAAGTTAAAGGACTAATGTGTGTTGTTGTAGAGAGTGGTACAACAAGTACATTGCAGTAATGCATGTCTTACCGTACATTACTGCACTGTAATAGTGTGAAGCAACACCTAGAGAGAAACAGTCCTGAAAGAAATATGTAGGTTGTCATTGTAGTGTATAGACCTCTCGTGAAGATGCTGGTTGCCTGGCTGGTTCTGATTTGAGCACTTTCCTGATCAGTGGTTCAGAAAGTACAGTTGTAGTAAAGTCACAGACAAACAGGCAGGGCAGCTTTGATCAGCATTGGTGGGCCCATTTATTTATTTTTTTAATATTAGGTGTACTTTAACCTCTTGCCGGCCGCCCACCATAGAATTACTGTGGCAGGGCGGCTCGGCTGCGCAAAATCACATAGTACTACGTGATTTTGTGCACGAGGTCTCAACGGCGCGCGCACGCGCCGCTGTACCCGTGCTCCCGCTGTAATTAGACACAGCGGGAGGCGGGCCGTGGGAGGAGCGGCGGTGATTGCCGCCGGCCTCCTGCGATCGTCAGAGAAACTGACAGAAGACCCGCCTGCTTATGTAAACAAAGCAGGCGAGTCTTCTGTGAGACAGGCAGGGAGAGATCTGGAGTTTCAGCTAAGCTGGACCCTTGATCTCTCTGTGCCTGTCACAGAACCCCCCAGACAGTCAGTAATCAGTAATCAAAATTTAGGCATACATTAACCCCTTTGATCACCCCAAGTGTTAACCCCTTCCCCGCCAGTGTCATTTATACAGTAACAGTGCATAATATTTAGCACTGGTCACTGGAAATGTCACTGGTCCCCAAAAAAGTGTCAAAAATGTCAGTTAGGGGCCCGATCTGTCGCCGCAATGTCGCAGTCCCACTAAAAAACGCTGATCGTCACCATTACTAATAAAAAAATAAATAAAAATTCCAAAAATCTATCCCGTAGTTTGTAAACACTATAACTTTTGCGCAAACCAATTAAAATACGCTTTTTGGGATTTTTTTTTACCAAAAATATGTAGCAGAATACAATTTTATTTTTACTGGGAATGTTTTATAGCAGAAAGTAAAAAATATGGCGTTTTTTTTCCAAAATTGTCGCTATTTTTTTGTTTATAGCGCAAAAATCTAAAAACCGCAGAGGTGATCAAATACCACCAAAAGAAAGCTCTATTTGTGGGAAAAAAAGGACATCAATTGTATTTGGGTACAGTGTCACACAACCGCGCAATTTTCCTTTAAAGTAACGCAGTGCCGAATCGCAAAAAATGGCATGGTCATTAAGGGGGTAAAACCTTTCCGGAGCTGAAGTGGTTAAAGCAGCACTGTTGCTATACGAGATTCTTCAAACCAACCTATAACTTTGAAAGAAGACTGTGAATTCTAATCACTCTAATCCTTCATATGAGTCTTCAAGGTAGCAATTATATCCAGGAGTGTTTGTAGGCAGGTTCATATTTATGTGGGGTTATTGTTTTAGTCAGTTCTTGTCTGCCCAGGTGGGTAGAGGGTTAAACGAGGATCTACAGGGATCTCGCAGAGTCCGCTCAAATTCATCCTAAAGGTGTTCTGTCGGGTTGAAGTCAGGACTCTGTGCAGGCCTGTCAAGTTCCTCCACCTCAAACTGGCTCATCCATATCTTTGTGGACCTTGCTTCATGCACTGGTCCAAATCATTTAATGGAGGGAAGATTATGGTGTGGGGTTGTTTTTCAGGTGTTGGGCTTGGCCCCTTGGTTCCAGTGAAGGGAATTCTTAAGGCGGCAGCATACCAAGACATTTTAGACACTTTCATGCTCCATACTTTGTGGGAACAGTTTGGGGTTGGCCCTTCCTGTTCCAACATGACTGCACAGCAGTGCACAAAGCAAGGACCATAAAAGACATAGATGAGTGAGTTTGGGGTGGAGGAACCTAACTGGCCTGCAGAGAGTCCTAACCTCAACCCAATAGAACACCTTTGGAATGAATTAGAGCGCAGATTGCAAGCCAGGCCTTCTCTCCAACATCAGTGCCTGACCTTACAAATTTGCTTCTAGAAGAATGGTGAAACATTCCCATAGACACACTCCTAAACCTTTTGGACAGCCTTTCCAGAAGAGTTGAAGCTGTTATAGCTGCAACAGGTGGGCCAACTCAATATTAAACCCTACGGACTAAGACTGGTATGCCATTAAAGTTGTATTGTATTGTGCGTGTAAAGGCAGGTGTCCCAATACTTTTGGTAATATAGTGTATATATATATATATATATATATATTTATTTATCTATATATATTTATATATATATTTATATATATATATATATATACTACTGTATATAAATAGGGGAAAGGCCGGGCTCAGGGAGGGCACAGGACCACATAGGAAGCAAAGAGGTCCAGATCCTGGAAAAATGTAGACCAGAGCAATGTGCAACTTTTCACCCAAAGGAACTGCACCTGCAAGGCATCTTCGTGTTAATGTACAACTGGGCAACACATGATAGATAGTTAGGATTCTGTAAATGTTTGATGTAACTCTCTCATTTGCACTACAAGACTTGCAGTAAGGCACTTAAACCTGTTTCGAGTTATTCAAATGGGTGCAAGGGAGTACATAGTGTATCATAAGAACAGGACCAGTGAAACACACATACGGGGTACAGGAGGAAGGCCACTAAAAAGGGTTAACTCGGTAGAAGAGACAGAGTAAGAGAGTAGTTGCCACGGGTAACCAAGAACTGGTGGGAAGGTATAGCAGCCGGCCATAAAGCGTGCTACCTGGCGTAGGTGACAGGTCCTCCAGTAGGGACGGGGTTGGTATTCTGGCACCCTCCCTAGCGGTTAGTTAACTGCTAACTGGGACCGAACCCACGGTACAGAGACCCTATATACCAAGCCAAATTGTACAGAAGAGCTGAAGGAGTTAAGTAAGTGCATGCATTAGGTCGGCGCTAGGTGCATGGCTTGACCCTATTCTGTCACTGGGAATGAAGTACACTAATGCCTTTACACCCACGCAACAGACACCTTACAAATGAGGATAATACAAGTGTTAAAAAATGAAAATAAGGTAAGATAATTATAACTTCTTATTAACACAAAAAGAGGCATCAGCCAGACTTGTAGGTCCCCAATATATAAACCAAATATCCCCTAGGAGATATTTGATTGTGCTCCTTAAACCTTTAAATAATGTCCTTAATGTGCAATCAAATTCACATGCAATATAAAGTGCATAATACTGTAAAGAGTCCGACCATGTGATCATGTGAAGTGAAAACAAAACAGCAAGCACTCCTCTTCCACACTCACAGTGTACACACCAGAACTTCTTGACCTTTTGTTACAAGAAGTCAGGAAGCACTTAAACAATAAGTAGCCACTCCTCCTTGAATAGTGAATGGTCACAAGGAGGAACCCAGCAGACAACATGGAAAGGGCTTGATGACCATTTAAGGAGGAGAGGCTGCTAATTGTTTAAGCGCTTCTTGACTTAAGACGTCAACAGGTTCCTGTGAGCGAGGTGTGTACACTGTGGGTGTGGAAGAGGAGCACTTTCTGTTTTGTTGTCGCTTCACGTGATCACATGATCACATGGTTGGACTATTTACAGTATTACGCACTTTATATTGCACATTAGGGACATCAGTTAAAGGTTACATAACTAAGAATGAAGTGGCAGAGGTACGTTGGACTGGTGGAGAGGGCACGGGCTCAGCAGTGTCCCTCCTAAATGCAACATACATCCAGCAAGGGTGTGTAGTATCATGGGACAGTACGTTTTACAGAGGAACACTGCACATGGTGTATGGCTCAACTATAAGCCAGGGTTCCGCCTTAATGTTGACTTTCACATGACCGCAGCCCTGCCTTGTCCCAGGCATTGACCCTCCGGTCTAAAAGTGGTTAAGGTAAACTAGAGAGTGGTCAGACCAGAATATGTCCCGAATCGAGGATTTCTTGACTCTGGGAATATCCGAGGTTGGGAGAAAGATGTGATCAATTCTCGCGAAAGACCTTTGGGGAGGCGAATAATGTGTAAAGTCTCTGGCAGAGGGGTTTACTTCCCTCCAAACATCAACCAGGCCATGGTCGTAAATGAGACGGGCTATGCGGAGGCTCTGCTTGGTAGGCCATGAGAATTGCGACCCCATTGTGCTTAGAGTGAGCCATAGCAAGATAAAATGTGGGGAATTTGTTGTTGAGGAACCGGGGTCTGTAGGATGCTGGAAAGTGGGTCTCCTGAAGGAAAAGGACCTCCAGCTTTTGTGAGTGGTAGTGTTGAAACGCCTTGCGTCTTTTTAACCGGGGAGTTGAGCCCCTGAGTATTGTGTGATGCCACCTGCAGAGAGGGATTCCTACTCACCGAGTCAGCCATGAGGATGCGGAGGGCGGCCGCCTGAGGTAACGCAGCCAGCATGGGGGAAAGGAACGCTGTCCTTTGGCAATTCATCTAGAAAGGAGTCTTGGAAAGAAGACTGGACCGGTAAAGAGAACTTCAGGAAAAGAGATAAGAAAGAGAATAAATGAAGAGGAGGAAAAAGAGATAGAGAGAGGGGGAAGGACCCAGGAACAAGAGGGTCCCAAGGAAGGACAGAGCCAATGTGAACCGGATCTGTCAAGAACAACACTGAGCCTGTACCCCGTAAATTACGGGGTACAGTCCTGGGAGTGTTGGCGAGTAATATGGTCACCGAAGCTTGTCAGGAAGAGGTGCACTCAGGCCGCGCCGCTCCGGAGGCCCCAGCCCAGCACCAAAATAGTGCATAAACAAAGCAAAACACCTGAGGGGGAGAGGAGGGGAGGAAAAAAAAAGGGTCCCCACCCATCCCCCCCCCCCCCACCAAAATACTAAACATTTGAGGCTTTCAATAAAAAAGGTTTTAAAAAAAGAGAGACATGGGGCCGGATTTAAAGAAACTGCAGCTTCAAACATCTATGACGTGTTTCAGTTTCGCCGCGTTCAAATCAATTAACTGGCGCTGCGGCGAATTGGCGAGTAAAACAGCAATAATGAATTCCGCCGTCAGCGGGATTCACTTACGATCGCGGCTTCGCCAATTCGCAAACTTATGTCTTCCTGCTTATAGCAGTTTCACATAGCGATGTGGGCTAGTGGATTAGTGCACACATCACATGTCTGTAATTCATCTCCCTCTGCTGTAGGTTCGAGGCTTACCATCTCCACCTACTTTTTTTATTTTCTTTTTTTGTTTATATTGCTAAAATGGAACGGATTACATCATATATATTGCTAAATAATGTTACACTCAGAAGCGCTTGCAAGCTTACACCATTTTAAGTGTTTTTTTGATCTTGTCTGTGTGTCGAATCGATCTTATGAAGGAAAGTACCAAAGGCAAGTGACCAAACCCCTACCCTACTTCAGGGCAAGATGAAACCTCACAATTTTACCATGGTCTTCTTCCCACATTCCATACAATGTTTAGTTCTTTAGCTATATGTGCTTTTTAGCCTTAACACACTCCATTTTTTCCACCATACAGCTTTATTCTGCACAATAGCTAAGTGCTTTGCAACTTCACTGCAGTTCACAACGTCATGGGTTCAAATCACATCACTACACTTGGGATCTCTTTTCACTCTCATTTTTTTAAACAGTTTTTTTAAACTATCTTGAATTTGGGGGGGGAGGGGGGTGTCCTACCCAAATTTCAAGCACATCAATGGAAACAACACAATTTTGATTTTATGAGTGTGGTCCTAGTTTTATCGAGATGCAATTCTTTACATATTTACCATGGTTCTTACAATTTCTTGACCAATAAACATAGGTGTCTGATATTGGACTCTCTCCATATTTCAACAACACAGGCCCTCATAGTCCAACACTACATTTGCCTCACACCTCAACACAACACTGTCACATCCCTACTCTACATTACAACCCCTCACATCACCAGTACAAGCAGCATGCAAAGTGCAAAACTCCGGCCTTGGCAGCTTAATGGGCCATACACTAACAATTTGTCTAGACTTTTTCCTGTAGACTTAACCAAACCATATAATAGAAGCTCAAACCTCAACACTTTCAATTTGGATGCAATCAGGCAGGCCCTTGCACTACATAGAAAATGTCAATCGGAAGGATAAAGTCTTCTCTAAATCTTACAGTGTGGATGGCCCTTTTGTCTGTAGGCACCCACACAAAACAAAAAAACACATGTTCAATTCTAATGTATTTATTTATTTGAGAATGACAGCAGAAGGAGGGATGCAGCAAAAGAATATTGTCACTCTCCAGTCCGTGTGCCTTTACAGCGCCAGACCACGATCTTTGCTCCATGGCTACGGGATTCTGATGTCTTCCACAACTTCCGGCAGAGTTCAGAATCCATTCTGCACCTCTACCAGCTCATAGGGGACAGGCATGGCAAGGTTGCTGGGCAGCTTCCAAGCCACTTTCGAAGTTCCAGGGTGTTCATGTTGGTCATTGGCCATGTGCCTTACCAAATATCCACTGACCACAAAAGAAAATGAGTGGAGTCCATCAAGGTGGGTTTCTACCACCTACACCCGCAAGCAGTACCACTCCTGGAAAAATAAAACAAAGGATAAGACATTTCATTATGAAAATCACATCTTAATGCCTGTTTGCTTCATTCTGAACTTCATTTAATTTCGACATCACGAGTGAAATAACACATTTTATGCCAACTTACACAAACCAGAAATCATTAATGTAAACATTTGAATACACACCTGTGACGCCAGACAGCCCATCACCACAGGCTTCCCATGGTACGTGCCATGATTCCAAGATGTTGATGTTCTGGAAAATTACAACACCATAAGATACCAAGCAGCCGTTCATGTTATCAATAACTACACAGGTGGCATAGACACAAATAAACACCTGCCAGCTCTTCTCAGCCCTTTACACTATTCACAATACCAACATGTTTATGGTTAGAGGTGCATGTTTTTGCTCAAGTAACACAATTTTACCAATGTTGACTACACTTTATCTACAATGGCAAGTGTCATTGGCAGATGATAATCACCCTCTGTCTCCCTGTGAGTGGCACCTCTGCTAACTAGCTAATTAATACACATGCCCTATCTTGACCGGTTACAGTACTTACATGTAAAGTGGCTAGCAACCAGGGTATTCCGGGTGGCCATACCGGCAGCGGTGCTCCGCCGCCTGGGGGCCGCCGGCTGACGGACCTCTGGCTCCCTCTCCTCCGTCAGCTCCCAAGAATCATCCCGGGCAACGCACATGTTGTGCAACACGCAGCACGCCAGGATGATCTTGGAAGCCTTTGTAGGAGAGTACAGGAGTTCACCCCCAGGCCGGGCCAAGCAGAGAAACCGGGACTTGAGAAGACCTATGGTCAACTCAATGATACTCCGGCTTCTCCGCAAGGCCCTGTTGTAATTCCTCTCTGCTGGGCCCTGGGGGTACCTGATTGGAGCCATCAGCCACGTCAGCTGCGGGTAACCAGCATCCCCTGAAAAATAAGAAAAATATACATTAGTTCTTCATATCATGTGACTTTAGATGACTCCTCAAAATGGGAGACAATTAGGCATTTTACTAAACAACCTGCTCGTCTGTTTGCAAAAAATCATATGAAACATCTCAACTCTGTCTAACTGCCTAAATCACTAATACAAATGGGAAAAAGGACACACAAAGTGGTGGGTTTCTCTTGCAAGTTACAACTTGGCCCCTATTCTGTTCCTATTACATTAGCCTAGGTCTTACTTCTGGAATATATCTGCAACTAGAGTGAGGAAACCAATATTGACTCACTTATGCAAAGTACTTTGGGGATATGGCAATACCATTGGAATCATTTGTAGGTTTTCTTTGGGTGGCTAGAGGACACCATTTACACATTGGTTAACCACCTTCATTGGACTCAAAGACAACTTTGCAAATCTTTCTTTTGTGAGCTGCTAAGCTGCTGATCTGGTTGTGTGTGAACAGCCTGACAACTAATAACACATCCATTTTAGGTAGGCTTTGCTTAAATCAGGGTGTACACCGATGTAGCTTATTCCTATGTCTATGTAATCTTACAGTTTATGTTGTTAAGACAAAATACTTTACCAATAAGCCACCCTTCGGGCATTTGTCCACTTTCAAACACCTCGTACAGAGTACTTGTTCTTAACATACTGGAATCATGGCACGACCCTGGGTGACCAGTGTTGACACTCATGATGCGCTGTTTGGCGTCACACACTAATTGGACGTTCACAGAGTGGTACTGCTTGCGGTTCCGGTATTCACTTTCGTGGCTCCTTGGGGGCCTAATGGCTATGTGGGTGCCATCGATTGCCCCTAGGATTTGCGGCATGTGTGCCCGCCGGTAGAAACCCAACTTGACTTCATTCCACTCATTTTCATTCTGTGGCCAGTGGATAAAATTGGGCACTATATCCACTATGGCATTAATGACCAACATGAACACCCTTGAAACTGTGGGCTGGCTAATGCCCATGATACTTCCCGAAGTGGCTTGGAAGCTGCCACGCCCTAAAATATACAAAGTGGCCAGCAATCTGGCCATGCCGGGCACCGCATGGCCGCGCTGTGTGTCCGGGTCAATTTTCTCTGCTATGAGCTGGTAGAGGTGTAGAATAGTTCCTCGCTCGAGCCGGAACTTCCTCCTGACATCAGAATCCCGCAGCTTGTCCAAATAGATCCTTGGAGCAAAAATGCGTGGCTGGCGAGGTAAGGGCACACGGACTGGAGGTGCTGCTGCTGAAGGTGCTGCTGCTG
The DNA here is from genome assembly GCF_965119305.1 of Pelophylax lessonae. Lineage (NCBI taxonomy): Eukaryota > Metazoa > Chordata > Amphibia > Anura > Ranidae > Pelophylax > Pelophylax lessonae. The sequence goes on along the minus strand of NC_138768.1, from coordinate 405,354,050 downwards.
CTGCTGCTGCAGCTTCCCCACCTTCTGCTGCCTCCTGTGCCAGGGCCTCCTCAAACAAGGCACCAATAAATGCCAGCATTGCACCATCTAATGCGTCTGGGATATCGTCCTCCATTTTGAACGCGCAAATTCGCGAATGCGCAGATATATATAGAAACGGCCGCTAATTATCACACCTGTGAGCCAGCTATAAAAGGAGCACATGGCCAATATGGCTGCTGGATGTTATAGATCGATGTTTCTTATGTGCTAGCAAGACCCTGTGACCCACAACCTACATTATCTGGAGGTAAGACAATTGTATCTCTCTCTCCCAAAAAAAAGGAAGGAGACAATTTGTACTTATCTTGGGTGTGCTTAAGTTGTCTATGGTGAATCCCCTCCAACCCACAATAGCTTGGGAACCCCTCAAGTGTCTTTTAATCATTGGCAGTTGGCCCCATGTGCATGTGGTTTGGACATGTGTTTTCTCATGTTTGTTAAAGGTGTGCAGTCTAGATTTGGCATCTAAACCTGCCCCCTTACCTTCCCAGCTTCCAAAGACACCATTTTTGCTTTCCTGATAACTGTAATTTATTATGTGCACGTATGTAGGTCATGCGATTTCTCATGTATGTTTAATGTTTGCAGCCTCCTTTTGCCTATAAAGGATTACACCACCACCACCACCACCACCACTGTGTTTGTGACATTAGGTAAGTGTTTGGAGGGCCTCGTGTGATTTGTACCCCTATGCGTTTTCTTATGTGTTTTTTTTTTACATTTCTTTGCAGCCTCTTCTGCTCTTTAACACCACCACCACCACCACCACCACCACTGTGTTTGTGCCATTAGGTAAGTGTTTGGAGGGCCTCGTGTGATTTGTACCCCTATGAGTTTTCTTATGTGTTTTTTTTTTACATTTCTTTGCAGCCTCTTCTGCTCTTTGCCACCACCACCACCACCACCACCACCACCACTGTGTTTGTGCCATTAGGTAAGTGTTTGGAGGGCCTCGTGTGATTTGTACCCCTATGAGTTTTCTTATGTGTTTTTTTTTTACATTTCTTTGCAGCCTCTTCTGCTCTTTGCCACCACCACCACCACCACCACCACCACTGTGTTTGTGCCATTAGGTAAGTGTTTGGAGGGCCTCGTGTGATTTGTACCCCTATGAGTTTTCTTATGTGTTTTTTTTTTACATTTCTTTGCAGCCTCTTCTGCTCTTTGCCACCACCACCACCACCACCACCACTACTGTGTTTGTGCCATTAGGTAAGTGTTTGGAGGGCCTCGTGTGATTTGTACCCCTATGAGTTTTCTTATGTGTTTTTTCTTTACATTTCTTTGCAGCCTCTTCTGCTCTTTGCCACCACCACCACCACCACCACCACCACCACCACCACTGTGTTTGTGACATTAGGTAAGTGTTTGGAGGGCCTCGTGTGATTTGTACCCCTATGCGTTTTCTTATGTGTATTTTTTTTACATTTCTTTGCAGCCTCTTCTGCTCTTTAACACCACCACCACCACCACCACCACCACTGTGTTTGTGCCATTAGGTAAGTGTTTGGAGGGCCTCGTGTGATTTGTACCCCTATGAGTTTTCTTATGTGTATTTTTTGTACATTTCTTTGCAGCCTCTTCTGCTCTTTGCCACCACCACCACCACCACCACCACCACCACTGTGTTTGTGCCATTAGGTAAGTGTTTGGAGGGCCTCGTGTGATTTGTACCCCTATGAGTTTTCTTATGTGTTTTTTTTTTACATTTCTTTGCAGCCTCTTCTGCTCTTTGCCACCACCACCACCACCACCACCACCACTGTGTTTGTGCCATTAGGTAAGTGTTTGGAGGGCCTCGTGTGATTTGTACCCCTATGAGTTTTCTTATGTGTTTTTTTTTTACATTTCTTTGCAGCCTCTTCTGCTCTTTGCCACCACCACCACCACCACCACCACTACTGTGTTTGTGCCATTAGGTAAGTGTTTGGAGGGCCTCGTGTGATTTGTACCCCTATGAGTTTTCTTATGTGTTTTTTTTTTACATTTCTTTGCAGCCTCTTCTGCTCTTTGCCACCACCACCACCACCACCACCACCACTGTGTTTGTGACATTAGGTAAGTGTTTGGAGGGCCTCGTGTGATTTGTACCCCTATGCGTTTTCTTATGTGTATTTTTTTTACATTTCTTTGCAGCCTCTTCTGCTCTTTAACACCACCACCACCACCACCACCACCACTGTGTTTGTGCCATTAGGTAAGTGTTTGGAGGGCCTCGTGTGATTTGTACCCCTATGAGTTTTCTTATGTGTATTTTTTGTACATTTCTTTGCAGCCTCTTCTGCTCTTTGCCACCACCACCACCACCACCACCACCACCACTGTGTTTGTGCCATTAGGTAAGTGTTTGGAGGGCCTCGTGTGATTTGTACCCCTATGAGTTTTCTTATGTGTTTTTTTTTTACATTTCTTTGCAGCCTCTTCTGCTCTTTGCCACCACCACCACCACCACCACCACCACTGTGTTTGTGCCATTAGGTAAGTGTTTGGAGGGCCTCGTGTGATTTGTACCCCTATGCGTTTTCTTATGTGTTTTTTTTGTACATTTCTTTGCAACCTCTTCTGCTTTTTTTGCCACCACCACCACCACCACCGTGTTTGTGCCATTAGGTAAGTGTTTGGAGGGCCTCGTGTGATTTGTACCCATATGCGTTTTCTTATGTGTTTTTTTTTTTTCCTTTTCTTTGCAGCCTCTTCTGCTCTTTGCCCACTACTACCACCACCACCACGACCAAGTCTGTTTGTGCCATTAGGTAAGTGTGTTCTGTAACTGTTCACTAATTATACTGTATATGAAGAGCAATCTGCAAATCCTGTTTTTTCTGTTTTCTCTTTTGTCATTTCAGATTTAGGAGTTTGGGGCTCTTTGCTGCTGCTGGACAGCCAGATTCTCTGCCCACCTCGTGCTCCCATGGCCCCACCCACTGGAAGGATGAGAAGGGCCAGGGGGGCCAGGGGGGCCAGGGGGGCCAGGGGGGGCAGGGGGGGCAGGGTGGGCAGATCGTCTGGCTCTGGTGTGAGGGAGGCTCCAGCTGTATCCATGAGGGAGTCCACCATCCCCATCCCGGAGGAGGAAGCCGGGGGAGGTGTTAACACACCAAGTGGACAAGCTGGCTCTTCTGACAGTAGTCCTGGAGAGGGTCCGTCCACCAGAGTCAGCTTGTCCACATTAACCCGGCTTCCCCGTTTCACCCACAATCAGTGCTGTGCCCTGGTCCACGCCTATATGGCCAGATATCAGGCGATACATGGGACCAGGGCCGCGTCTTACTCAGTAACAGAGAAGAACAGATTGTGGGATGAAATCCGGGATGCTGTAAATGCACTGGGTGAAGCACCTCGCCACCGTGACAGTGTGCGGAAGAAGGTCAACGACATCTGTGGGTCCGTTCGGAAGAAGCTAATTGCATGGGCTGCGGAGGGTCTTTATGACCGTCAAGGTCGGCTGGATGAACGTGCACGAAGTTCTCTCTGGGATTATCAATTACCTTTCTTGAACATCATAGGACCCGATACCATCTTTCCCAGAGAGGACTTAGATTCGGATGCTTTGCACCGAGGTAGGATATTATCTTGGATGTCAATTGTGTGAGTTGTTTGGAAAAGATTAACTACTATCCTATGTGTGACATTAAGAGAATGTGATACTTGCCCTTCCAATTGTCCTTTTTTTGTTTTCCCCAACCTGCAATTTGTTCATCTGTAGCACGGATCTCAGCCCCTCCACAGCCCATGCAGCTTGGCGAACCAGACGGACTCACAGGTGTTGACATCAGTGCTGACCCTCCTCCTGGTAGGTCCAATATCATACTGTGCCAAACAATGTAGATGTTTTTTTTTGGCCAAGATAGCTCATATTGCTATGTCCTTTACAGAAGATCCGCAGCAGGGAACACACCCAGTGCAGCTAGGCCTGGAGGAAGGTGTTGGTATGTCTAGTCAAATAATGTTTTTTTGAATCTTATTAACCCCATTAACACACATGTTTTTTCTTAGGAAAGAGTGTTGCCTTTTAGATGTTTACCCTGCAAAACACAGTTGACAGCATTAATGGGTGCCGTCATTAGTAGGCAGACCAAGCCTTCTTAACCTTTGGGAGGGTTTAGCAAGTGTCCTATGAGCCCAGGAAAGCACTTTTGAATGTTTGGCCTCAATGCTTCATTCATGAAGCTAGGAGGGCAATCTGGCCATAATCATTACTGACTAAGGTTATGTACTAAACATGTTTTTTTTTTTTGTTTTTAAAAGAACATCAGGCCCCTCTTGACGTTGCAGCTGGAGTTGGATCAGGAGCTGGCGACGATTCTGCATCCAGTGCTGTGGTATGTGATATAAGGGAACAAGGTGCACATGTAACATTTCAATGGTAGCATTGATTTTGGACTAGATGTGGCTTACATTGTGTGTGTTAAATTAGTGCTATGACATTCTGACGATGCACCAGCACAACAAGAGTTCTATCTTGAACATCAGGGAATTATGTTATAATTTGGTGTGCCACTAATGTTCCAAAAACATCCAGGATCTTTAAAGTCCGGCCCATCTTTGATTTTCCAGGTCCAAATTCATGGGTATCGTTTGGTTGGGTTGTCCTCTAGCCGATTGATGGCAAGATTTTAGACAACATACGTAGATGTATAAAGTCATTGGTGTAGTAACAGATTTACCAAAAGCATAAACAACCTACCACACCAGGGTTAATTGGGAACACCTTCATGTTGAATCTTTTTTGCCTTTGTCATATTAGTCCTACCAATATAATATGTACCCATTATCAGAAGTGTTGCTAGCTTGGATAATCTTACAATGAACAAGTACTCATTAGAAGCACATCAAACTTTTCAACGTTCTGCTTGGGGTGTTAAGTTGTCAAACTAATCTGAAATATTTAGTCATGATGTTTGATAATGATTTGGTCTATTTCTTCTGCTTTCAGGTAGCCTTAGATGCAGAGGGATTGTCACCTACCCAACTTCGTCCATCTATGCTGGATGTAGCCGAGAGGCTGCTTGATGAGTATCAGGTCCAAAATGAGTTAAGGAGGCGTACTCAGCAATCTACTGAGGCAGTACGTCTGCTCGGGCTCATACAGGAATCTGTAGCAACAATGGTACAGGTTCACCAGGATATGTTACAGGTTCAACAGGATATGCGTAACAGCTTGGTAAGTTTAGCAGACCAGCATCAACGGGATCGGCAAAGTGTTGACACTCAGGTGCTGGCCACACGCCAATGCCTGTTTGGATCTGAAGATGCCCCATTGGCAGAGCCCTCCCAAACATCTCACTCACCTGCCACTGCAGGTTGTGGTAGTGGGAGGGTAATGCCAGTGTTGGCCACTTGTCAGGCAGCTGGGGATGGGACAATTCCTCCTGTAGCCACTCCTAGCACTTCACACTCCGTTCGGACTCCCACACCCCTCAATGAGCAATCCTCCTGCACAACCTCAATGCGCACTGGTTCCACAGTACCCCTTCCACCTGACTACATTCCCTCCACACCTTTATCACTTCACTCCTCCCCAGGCCGTTCTTCTTTTTTGTCACCAATGCGACATGTCGTTTGCCCCCGCACCGTGGACCACAACAACCAATCAACCACCACTCCCCACACATCTTCACAACCCTTGCACCACCAGCAGCATCAAATAGCCTTGGAGCAGCAACGATCCCATCTCATGGTAATGGCACACGTTACCCAAATTCTTAGGCTGAGCACAGAGCAGATGGGACTATTGGCACAAGATCTTCAGTCTGGGACATTTCCAGGGTTCAACACCCTGCATCAGCAGCAGCCTCAGACACAAGATCTGATTCTAATGGGCCACTTTACCAGAACTCTAAGGCTAACCCCAGAGCAGATGGGACTATTGGCCCACCATTTGATGGCAGGAACCTTTCCATTGCTCACCACACTGCTTCAGTCACCACCACCACCACCAACTTAATTTCTTTTTTTTTTTTTTTTTTGGTTTTGTTAATGATTGTTACATTGGCCAATTTGTGGGGCCATTTTTTTTTTAAATTTGAGGGTGGCACAATATGATTTCTTATAGTGCTTTTTTTGGGGATGAAATAAAATTTTATGCAAAATGATTAGTTTGTGTTTGCTCTTTGGTTTTTTAGGAGTGTTGGTGGCCAAGTAATGGCCCTGGTTAATGTAGGCATTTATACACACGTGCTTCTCGATCTCCAAACATATGATTTCATGTAAATTTAGATAACTCAATGTTCACATAACGACCCAAGAAAAGGTCTCCCTTCAAATGTAGCTTCAAAACAAGTCTCAAGGCTAACATAAACCAAAGCCAACATACTAACAATTACAGACCACACCACTCAAGTAAACAAATACAACACAAAAGACATTCGATGTGTACACCAAAAAGAAAACTTGGGTAATAAAATAAATGTTTTAATAACACATGTGGGTGTCTACCAACTGTAGCGTACAAAAAATATATTACAATATATAATAGAATGAACTAAATTGCCAATGTAACATTTGTGTTGCAAAGAGCAACATACTTAAATTTAATTTAGATAAACATTTTAAACATTTTTTATGTTTTGACATCATTTTTTGGAAGGTTTTCACAAAAACAATTCTTTTTTGTAAACATTTTTGGTTTTGTCGGTTGCCATAAAAACAACAAGGCTTTTTTGTAAACATTTTTGGTTTTGTCGGTTGCCATAAAAACAACAAGGCTTTTTTGTAAACATTTTTGGTTTAGTTTGTTACCAAAAACAACAAGGCTTTTTTGTAAACATTTTTGGTTTTGTCCGTTGCCATAAAAACAACAAGGCTTTTTTGTAAACATTTTTGGTTTTGTCGGTTGCCATAAAAACAACAAGGCTTTTTTGTAAACATTTTTGGTTTTGTCGGTTGCCATAAAAACAACAAGGCTTTTTTGTAAACATTTGTGGTTTTGTCCGTTGCCATAAAAACAACAAGGCTTTTTTGTAAACATTTGTGGTTTTGTCGGTTGCCATAAAAACAACAAGGCTTTTTTGTAAACATTTTTGGTTTAGTTTGTTACCAAAAACAACAAGGCTTTTTTGTAAACATTTGTGGTTTTGTCCGTTGCCATAAAAACAACAAGGCTTTTTTGTAAACATTTGTGGTTTTGTCGGTTGCCATAAAAACAACAAGGCTTTTTTGTAAACATTTTTGGTTTAGTTTGTTACCAAAAACAACAAGGCTTTTTTGTAAACATTTTTGGTTTTGTCCGTTGCCATAAAAACAACAAGGCTTTTTTGTAAACATTTTTGGTTTAGTTTGTTACCAAAAACAACAAGGCTTTTTTGTAAACATTTTTGGTTTTGTCGGTTGCCATAAAAACAACAAGGCTTTTTTGTAAACATTTTTGGTTTTGTCGGTTGCCATAAAAACAACAAGGCTTTTTTGTAAACATTTGTGGTTTTGTCGGTTGCCATAAAAACAACAAGGCTTTTTTGTAAACATTTTTGGTTTAGTTTGTTACCAAAAACAACAAGGCTTTTTTGTAAACATTTGTGGTTTTGTCCGTTGCCATAAAAACAACAAGGCTTTTTTGTAAACATTTGTGGTTTTGTCGGTTGCCATAAAAACAACAAGGCTTTTTTGTAAACATTTTTGGTTTAGTTTGTTACCAAAAACAACAAGGCTTTTTTGTAAACATTTTTGGTTTTGTCCGTTGCCATAAAAACAACAAGGCTTTTTTGTAAACATTTTTGGTTTAGTTTGTTACCAAAAACAACAAGGCTTTTTTGTAAACATTTTTGGTTTTGTCGGTTGCCATAAAAACAACAAGGCTTTTTTGTAAACATTTTTGGTTTTGTCGGTTGCCATAAAAACAACAAGGCTTTTTTGTAAACATTTGTGGTTTTGTCGGTTGCCATAAAAACAACAAGGCTTTTTTGTAAACATTTTTGGTTTAGTTTGTTACCAAAAACAACAAGGCTTTTTTGTAAACATTTGTGGTTTTGTCCGTTGCCATAAAAACAACAAGGCTTTTTTGTAAACATTTGTGGTTTTGTCGGTTGCCATAAAAACAACAAGGCTTTTTTGTAAACATTTTTGGTTTAGTTTGTTACCAAAAACAACAAGGCTTTTTTGTAAACATTTTTGGTTTTGTCCGTTGCCATAAAAACAACAAGGCTTTTTTGTAAACATTTTTTTTTTGGTTGCCAAAAACAAGGCTTTTTTTGTTTTTTTTTTTTTTTTGGGTCCCCAAAAAAAGGGTTTTTTATAAATTTTTATATTTTTTTTGGTTGCCAAAAACAAGGCTTTTTTTGTTTTTTTGTTTTTTTTTGGGTCCCCAAAAAAAGGGTTTTTTATAAATTTTTATATTTTTTTTGGTTGCCAAAAACAAGGCTTTTTTTTTTTTTTTTTTTTTTTGGGTCCCAAAAAAAGGGTTTTTTTTTAAACTGTTTTTGATTTTTTTGTTAGATTTTTGTTTATAATGGGCAACAATTACAAATGTGACATTTCTTTGTGTTGCAACGTGCAACATAAGTAAACAAACCACAAAAAAAAAATACTAGGATCTTTTTAAAGGTGTGACATTCCTAACGAATGGCTCCTTAGGGTCTGGATCCACGCCACAAAGGTGTTCCAAATATAGAATTCGGTCTCCGCACCACCTCATATAATCCAGGAGGACCTCGTAGGTGAGGTGGGTGTGCCCTGGGTAGAAAAAAACATGACAATTAGTTTTAGGCAAAATGATCCAAACAAGGATTGTAATTAATGTGCCTCAACAAATATGCTTAGGAGTCTATTGGTTGGCTTTTATCAACACTCTGAAGCAAATATGCTAAATTGCTGTTGTAAACCTTAAACTCAAACTTTCACAGCAAATTGTTCAAAAGGTTACATAAGATGGCTTGGAATGTTAGTAGCAGTTCCACCAAAGCTAAGTAAAATGCTTTTCTGCATGTAAACACAAGCAATCATTTTGAAGAATGTAAGGTGTTTTGGGTTCAATTGGTCAACACGATACATGTGCACACATTTATCTCTATCACCATTGGAATCTGTGGAGCGTTCTCTCTCACTCTTACTGTCTATAGATTGAACCTGACACATAGTAGAGACTCACCCTTAGGAATTTTGAGGGCCAGTTCTGGACGGAGCAGATGTGTCTGCTCCCCTGATCTCCTTTCCGCCATCCCAGCTGTGTTAAGAGAGAAGAAAAAGTTTATCAACAAATGGACTCACGCTAACTGTAGGTTACGCAGTCATGAAAACGCTCTAACACCCACTCATTACCCCTCCACATTTCCCTGAAAGTTTTATTTAGACATTGATATGGTGGTGATGCAGATTTGTACAGTGCAAGCGTCATTCTTCTGGGTGAAGCTTGTAGCGTTAAGGATACGTACTCCCTGCTTTTGTGCTGATTGTGTTTTTCTGATGTTTTTGGTGCCTCAGCCCTGCCTGTTCTAAGTGTTGGAAACATATCATTTTGGGAGGGCTGCGGAAAACTAATCAGGTTAGACTTACACTCTCTAGGTTTTTGGGGACAAGAGAAATAACAATCCTCCTTTTTACATGGCCCCTGTACACACCTCTAGGCACCTCCCTCCTGTTGTTTGACCCCACAGCAGGCAGCTTGCTATGGAGGCACATGAGATGAAGCCAAGCACCCTGTGCCTGTTCAGGCACTAGGCTGTGAGCCAGCCTTGCCCCCCTCCCTTCCAATGGTCTCAATGATTAGGAGTGACAGCATCAGGAGGCAATATTGGCATGCTGTCACCTCAGTTAAGGAGGAGGGGGAGTCTGTTCCAGACAAGTATTAGTGCAAACATTTGGACCGTAAAAAATGGTCCCAGTAAGTCTTAGGGGGAATATGCACACCTATCACTTGGAATACTAATGCATAGAATGCATTCACATAAAGAACCCGCTGCCTTTAGAACAACTTGAAGCCTGAGCGGGGACATACACAGTTAGCATTTCTCCACTTACTAAGTAGACACATTACTGGAAAAGCACACAACTTACCATCATCAGGTTTTTTTGGGGCCCCTGAAGTGGATGGCGTGGCTGGCTCTGGAGAAACTGCACAAAAAGAACACAAATTGTGAACTGGAATGTGGTACATTACCGAGGAAGAGTATTTATGAAAGATTGACAAACACACATTTTCAGTGTTGACTAAATCAGGACATGATTAAATTACAATGTCCCCTAAAAATTTACAAGTACAAAGCACACCATTTCCAATGTAGAGAAACTAACACCAATTTAGAATAGGGTGGCTTGAGATAACTTACAAAAGATAACATGTCCTGTAAAGCTCCCCAAAACCACCTTTCAAACATGAAGGTTAAGCAAGAGTGTTTCATGACCAACCTTCCTGTCACATATAGCAAAACTACACTTGCTTTGACTCCAACTTAGATTATCCTAGATACACATCATCCTAGCACACACAATTCATGTGAGAATCTAATTTTAGGTACTTACAGACTAGTTCAGGGGAGCCTGGAGTGGGGGAGGATGGGGGAGACCCTACATGGGGGGATGGTGTCCCTTCATGGGGGGATGGCGTTGTATCTCCTAGAAACACAAAGACACAAATACAATCCTTGAACAAAAGCTATTTGATAAAGGCACACAGAAAGTAGTCTGGAAACATTGAAGGTAGTAGTTACAGTGGACTGGGTAAGCAGTGGCCCCTCTTCCCCAGTCCTCCACAACAAACATCCTCAATGTCAGCTGCTACAAAACCCCAATGTCAAAATATATATATTACAGCCCTTATATTTACCAGGACACATTGAACACACAAACACATGTAGAATACTTACTTCCCCTTTGAGGAGAGCCCAGGTCCTCATCCGAGTCGGACCAATTGGCCTCTTCTTGGCCAACAGTTTGTTCCTGGCCCGGATCCAGGCGACTCGGCCCTGCCTGAGGCTCCTCTCTTGCTGAAGTTACATCAACCACAAAAGAAAACAAAACAAACAATCATTCCTCCAAGTTCGACCTAATACACAACACACCAGCACATCCACATTACTTACAGGGGGCCTGAGAAGGCTGAGCCGCAACATCCTGATCACTGGTTTCTAAAATAAAAGAAAAACATTATATATTATTTATGGACACAAATAGGCAGTAACCTCTCATCATGCTAGCACCATACTCAATGCCCCTACAATTCAGAACATAGAAGTGCACTTACACCAATGAGATGCATTGACCATGTTTTAAAACAGGAGGGCACCATGCAAATTAAGCGGGCGCCTAAGGCCTCGCACCTACAGGGGCCTTGCGGCCAGTGGCGGAGCACCAACATTTCGAAGGGCGCAGTCAGGGAAATCTCCCAAGTAAAAGATTGCTTTCAATCCTCGGATCAAAAAGTTGCAGCAGTGTGCTGCAGTCCCTTCACTGCGTCTGCCAGGTGTCTGTTGTCCGCTGACACTTACTCCTCCTTCTCTGCCTGGGGATTGGCCGTCTGATCATGTTATCCTAAGATGTGGAGGAATCGGTAGGTGTGTACCTGCACCAGTAGGAAGTGACTGGCCGGTCAACTCACTCTGCTATCATCAGTTGTTGCTCTGGGAGGAGAGCTCCGCCCTGGACCCGGAACATACAGGTAACCAGGCCCAGACTTGATATTTTGCAGGCTGGTCATAGATTTGTTGTGTCCACTATGCAAAGTGGTTGAGTAGCCCCAGGGAAGTTGGAAGAGTCTGAAAATGGTTGGTGGAGGAGGAGGAGAAGAAGGCCCTGGGTGGCTGGGGGACAAGGAGAGGGCCCCTGGGGGTTTTCTAGAGGAGGAAAGATCCACAATGACGCCAGAGTCAATTGCCAAGGAAGAGAGTGGAGCTGAGCAAGTCCTGCCTATCTGACATGAAAGCCAAACATGGTGTAGATGGAGCCCTTTGCCCTACACAATGACAGCACCAGAGGTGGAAGGTGAGTGGTAGCGGGTCTTTGACATTATAGAGCATATGGACTCTGTCCATTATTGGTAGTTTTGTTTGGAGTTGTCCTTTAGATGTTTAACTGTGTTGTTTTTGACCCGAGCTGTGAGGGACTGAGGTATGACAGCCCACTATGCTGAGACTTATAGTGCCCTAGAATGTTGAGGACTGAGGAATCCTTAGTCCCTAACAGAGGGCACTACAAGTCTTAGCATAGCAGGCAGTATTTCCTCATTCCCCTACAGAGAGGATTACAAGTCCAAGCAGGTAGCCTTCTGCAGTGGGACTTGTTGTGCCCTTGACTGTGGTGGACTGAGGAAGGGAAGTGTAAGAGGGTCTCTGTAAGCTCAGATGTATGGGGGAGCTTTGGGGAACACAGAGTTCCCTTTTACACCAGAGTCCCCAGCTTCCCCCCTCAAATAATGGTTCCCAAACTCTCCTTATATCAGAGTCTTCACACTTCCCTCTTACAGTGTAGTAAGTCTGGAGACTCCGATGTAAAGGGGGCTCTGTAAAATGTGATTAGAGATTAGAAATTTCTAACATTTTTATTTTCTACTTACGATCCACAATTTTCAGCTGCTCAAATGGCTCGCTGCCTCTGACTGCATATTGGAGTGTGGCCGTCCTCCTCCTCCCCTTCTTCACCAAAAGCACAAGAGGGTGCCGTCCGTCCGCTTTGGCTAGAAGCAGAAGAAAAAAAAAAACATAAAAAATACGAATGTACATAGTAGTATTAAAGGTTGTGAAGAGACACTTGATGGAGGTAGGAAAGGTAGGAGCGAGAGGGAGGGGGGGGGGGGGTGTTGGTATTAGTGTTGTTGCATAGCTAAACACATGTCCACCTACCCGAAAAATTGTAACCTATCTGGTCACATGTAATGTATATTTTTACTTACCGGAGATTTGCTCCACAGCCTTTAGCAGGAGCCTGGGTGAGCGCCTTTTGGCATCACTCCAGGCCCGCTGCAGATCCACTATATCAGCCTGGAACTGAAATCTCCGCTGCAGCCTCATCCGGAGACGACACATCATCTTGTGCTTTTGGTGAAGATGCGTATAAACTTTATCATACCCCCAGAGGAGGAGGAGCTGTGGAAAGAGCAGTGTATGTTTGAGTCCAAGTATGTCCAAAATAGTACAGTCTTCAAATAACATGCTAGGTCGTCTTTGAGATATTGTAGAACAAAGAATTCCATTTCTGGTGATACATATACATCGATGTCCAAATCTACCTCCATGACATAGGTTGCCCCACACTGGTGATTTCCTCTACATGATATAGCCATTTTCTCAATTGGCCTTTCATGACACACCCAGGGCCGCCATCAGGGGGGACAGGCAGTCACTGTATTTACAACCTTATTGCTGTCCATTTAGCAGGGTGCAAGTAACTTTACACACATGTAGCATAGGTATCAACTTTTGTCACCATGTTAAAAGGACAGCAGTATGGGTAGCATTACAGTGACTGTTATTAGTCCAGGCTCACTAAACTAGCCAATGCTTGGAAAAGCAAGCCATGCAGATTGCTTTTCAGGTCCCTTTTAACACGAGCTGTCTGATTGGGTGTGGCTGTTAATTTTTGACGCAGACCTGATAAGCCCCTCAATTCTCCTTTATGGAGTGTTATATGTAAATGGGATTGCTTCATTTGAGATGCAGATTTAAACTGTGTATGGCCAGGCTGAAGGTACCCAAGTTGATTGGTCGATCACCTGGAGGACAACGTACAACCAGTCTGTCAGATTTTACACACACTTATCGCTAGCATCTCTTGTAGCCACTAGCAATAATCACTGTGTTTTCCTGGCAGGGGCAGCACCAGGAGAACACAATGGCTCCGCAGGAGGGTTTCCCCTGTCTGTGTTGATGGTGGAATCAAGGCAAAATGTTTTTCCTGCAAGCCACGGGACAAACAAAGATATTTTTTTAATGAATCCATGATTTTGCCAAAATGGAAAAAAAAAGATGTTTGCTTTGTATATTCTTAAGTTTGCTACATAACTAGAACATGTAACAGTGTTATATCATTGCAGGAGATTTCCCTTCACTTCCTGTCTTGGTGTCACCAGGACAGGAAGTGAGGGAATCTCCCGTGGGGATACAGCCAGCAATTCTTTCCTTTTATATATACTATGGACATTATAAGGCAACAATTGCAAGCTATTTCCCCACAGTGATATTCCCCTCACTTCCTGTCTTGGTGACACTAAGACAGGAAGTGAGGGAAAATCTCATGCAATGATATCACCCTACTAGAAATTGTAGTTCCGTCTAAAAAGTATACATAAAGTAAGCACTTGGTTTCCAAAGTGGCAAAATTATGGAGGAGTTAAAACCCCATAGTGTGATCGGGTAATCTGACGGTGTGTTCCTACACTCCTCAATGTGTCTGTTCATTAAGCTGTGCTGAATTATCCTTGATTCACAATTCCTGCAAGAGTTGCACATGGTATGTGGGAGATGCAAATTTAAGGTGGCATAATTATCCACACAATCACACATAATCCTTTTTAAAGGTCACCAGCAGAATTTGATGGCATAGTGGTTCACAGCAGTGCCATCAGATTCCAGTTAGATCTGTCAATTAACAAAGCAATGGGATCTGGGGGTGTATTTAACTTGCAATGGACACCCCCATTCATTATCATATGGCAGTGTGAGATGGGTCTGTTGGGAATGTGATCCATTGAGACAAGTGATTATACACTCATGTGTTTCTTTTAGAGGTGATTTGTTCAAGGCAATCCTTTGAAGACATGACCATTCCAGATTTTTGTGATCACTGATTCCATCTCAGGTGAACCAATTAGCTGCTGTGTGCAGATCCAGCTTATGATGGTAAGAGTGTCAGACAAGACAAACGGGGCCGAGCTTGCAGTGTGTATGGATGTATGTAAGGCAATAATTTTTTGCATTATGCATTTAGGGAATATAATGTTTCTAATCTTGCATATATGAAAAGGGTCAATACATTTGTCTTTATCTAGATAGATTCCAAAGCGTCAGAGCAATCTGTCACAGATAATTGGGTTTCATTTTGTGTAAAAGTTGAAACGAATCAAATCTATCTATATACAGGCATAGCCCACTTTAAGTACACAATGGGACCAGGGCATGTATGGAAACTGAAAATGTACTTAAAGTGAAGCAATCCCTTTTTTCTTTTCTCGATGCATGAAAATACACCAGCTCCATTGTAAATTTTGGCCACATTGACATAGCCTTACTCCCAAACCATGTGGGAGCATGTTAAGGGGATCCAGGACTATGACATGATAGATTACCTAGGCAAGCTGGCCAGCCACAAAATGGATATGGTGTAGTCCTGGGTACCTGGGTACCCTGTCGTTGCTCCCTAAGTTTGTTATCCCTGTCACTTATGGTTTGTGAGCAGTGTCATGGCAAGCTGAACAAGCTGTGTCCTTACTCACGATTGTATATAAAGTGAGTGTACTTAAAGCAGGGTATGCCTATCTATATCTATATAGAAAGTTCAGAGATGTGAACCTGTTCCCTATTATATACACTAATATATGGTATATAACATATTCTATAATGTATCTAATGTATATATATTGTATATAATATATACATAGTATATATATTGTCTAATATATATATTTTTTAGATACACATACATACATCTATATATATACACATAATATATATATATACATATAATATATATACATATATATATATATATACATATAATATATATACATATAATACATATATATATATATATACATATAATATATATACATATAATATATATACATATATATACATATAATATATATATATATACATATAATATATATATATATATACATATAATATATATATATATACATATAATATATATATATATATACATATAATATATATATATACATATAATATATATATATAATATAATATATATATACATATAATATATATATATAATATAATATATATATACATATAATATATATATATAATATAATATATATATACATATAATATATATATATATATATATATATATATACATATAATATATATATATATATATATATATATATACATATAATATATATATATATATATATATATACATATAATATATATATATATATATATATACATATAATATATATATATATATATATATACATATAATATATATATATATATATATATATATACATATAATATATATATATATATATATATATATATATATACATATAATATATATATATATATATATACACATATAATATATATATATATATATATATACATATAATATATATATATATATATATACACATATAATATATATATATATATATATACACATATAATATATATATATATATATATACACATATAATATATATATATATATATACATATAATATATATATATATATATACATATAATATATATATATATATATACATATAATATATATATATATATATACATATAATATATATATATATATATATATATATATATATATATATACACATATATATATATATACACATATATATATATACACACATACATATATATATATATATATATATAGGGAACAGGTTCACATCTAGGAAGTTTCTATAACAGGAAGCTTCTAGATCACGTCTAATAGGCAGAAAGTGCATGCGCAGATCAGCAGACCAAAAGTTTCTTGCACACCCGCTAGATAAGCGACCCACCCTGCCACCATCCCCCATCCCCCATCCCCCATCCCGCACCCTGCACACTCACACCCCCTCCTTACCTTACACACAAATGCCACGATTTCGTCTGTAAACAGTGCAGGAGCCATGATGCACACTTACGACAGGGCCTGGACAATTTCCGGAAACGTGTGCACGCACCAAAAGTTTCGTTTCCGGTTTCATGTATAAATGTGAGAACGCGGTTTTGTATATTCGCGAATTCGCGAATAGTGAACATACACAACCATTAAGCAGATTTAACTTAGAAAAAGAAATACAAATACATACATTTGTGGACACCAGAAAACTTTATTTAGACACATGAAGACATTTTAAAAAAAAAATTGGAAACATGCTGTTTATTACATTTGTATTTTTCAAACCAAAACAACCTTTGTACAACATTTAGACCATATACATCGACAAAGAGCCCATAATCAACAGATGCATGTGCAGATTGACAGAATTATGTTAACAGCAATAAATACTTACAGAGAGTCAACACACAACACAGCCAAATCTCACCTCCATAAATAACAAAGGGCCAAAAATGTTACCCATAAAACATGTGACACACAAATATATTGGACCTCTTCGTAGGTCAAATCTTTCCTGATGTCTGAGTGAGCTATATATAATCCAAGCAAACACACCCAGAATGGTAACGCCCAGTCCAAAAATTAACTGTGTGTATCCTGTGTGTTTTGGAGCATGCTCAGTTGCCAAAACAAGGGAAATAGAAATGAGGAATAGAAATGTATGTAGGTGTGTATAGTATATGTGAATTGAAAAAATTCTCTCTTGAAGTTTGCTAGTCATTATTTAGAATGTTTAGATACAGGAATACATACATATATATACAATTACGTGAGAGAGAGAGAAATATATATTTAGGGAAACAATTGAAACACACCTTTTGGGATTTGAGAAGTGAGATTGTGACGATTGACCAGATATGTAAGCCAACAATCTGACTCATCACTCATGAACATCCCTAAATTTGGCGTGGCAATTATATCAGGCGTTCTTATGTGCATTTTGGCTGGCGTTTTCCCAGGCGTTTTGACATGCATTTTTTGGGCAGGCATTGTTATATGAAATCACCTACAAAAGCCCCAAAAACAGACCACAAACACGTACATGTGAACGTAGCCCGTTTGGGGGCGTTTGAGGGGGATTTGTCCAGCTCAAGGATCAGCTCCCAAAACAGGCAAAAAATCCAATCCTATTCAGTTCAATGGCCCCTGTTCCCATGTGAGCATTTTGACGGCATGAGGAAAACACCCAACGCTCACTGAGAAATAGCACAATGATTAGGGAGTCTGCCTTCCTGCTGTAGGTTTGTAAGTTCGAATCCGGAAGGTGCCCTCTGTATGGGCAACACTTGGATATCTCCAATCCTCCAAATGTTGACATCATTAATTTTGTTCATGTTTGAAAAAGGCATGTGTATCAGCAAACTTTTAATCCAAAGACATGAACAAAATACAAAAGATGCCCCATAAAGTCAATATGTAGCAATATTGTGAGCTAAAGCTCTATTTGTTTGTTGGGCATACTTTGCTAATTAGCCAAGTATAAGGGATATATATATATATACCTTCAGTTAAATGTGTAGTAAAATGGTAACACTTGGCCATACCCATATGGAAGAAAAGGTAGTATTTGCAATATATTTCTAAAAACATTCTTTGGAAACACATAAAATATTGTCAAAATTGTGACATTTCCTTGATATGTGTGAAATGCTAATAATCTTTCTTTGAAATATGTTTTACATCTATTTTTTTTCTATCTGACGACCAATTCCCCAATGTAATATTTTGTGGGTTTTTTCAGAGAATGTGGAGGTTCTATATAAACACTGTAGATTTGACTGCTATGATTTCGGAGTTAGCAGGAAAGGTGTATGGAATGTGATGGTGTTTACTAAAGGATCCCTTGTTGGAAGTGTGCATGTTTTTCCAATTCCGCCGGTTTTTGCCATTTTCTATGGGCGAGACAGCGGATTTGCAAGCGGTATTCAAAAAAAAATTGACCCAAAATCGCGCTGGCGAAATTTTTTGAGCCAATTTGACGTTGCGCATGCGCACATTCGCGAGTTCGCAGCTCGCGGCTGGAGGAGCTGTTTAACCTTTCCACACTTTCGCAGATATCTCTCTTTCTAAGTCAGTTTTTGAGATTTTTTAAACGCAAGTCATCTCCAAATTGACTTCCACACCTTCCACAGTGATTTGGGATTTTTGGGGGTACAGGGGAAAATTTGGCTAAACTTTAGTCGAGCTTTTAGCTGGCGTGGTTTTAAGTCGCGCTCTGACCATATTGCATCTTAATGAATCTCACACTAGGCGCTATTTTCCGCCCGCCGTTCTTTGAATGCCAATTTCAGACTTAAATAATCGCCGCTTCGCAAAATCACGCCGAAACGCCAATTCGCCGTACTATGAATCAGGCCCATAGTCTCCATTCCACCGTCCAAAGACTCTGACAGAGGAAGGGAGGGATACAAAAATAGAGGTGGAGCCATTAAAAGACCCCCCCCTGTCCCCTGAGTCCTAGGCAAAGTGGGCAAATTCCCCTTGCCAAAAAAGAAAAATGGAGTTGAAGATGTGACCGTCAGTTGAGATTCAAGGTGGATGAGTGTCCCGATGTCGTTTGGATTGCTGCTTGTTCCAAATTGATGTTAACGGACTGAGTGGAGGAGGTTGTTTGGTGGAATTTGTCCTGGAGGAGGAGGACGGAGCTTGTGGTTCCAGCGAGATGATTCCTAATTTGAGCAGGATGCATTCCCCATCCTGAAAGTTAGAAAAGCCGAAGGTCTTATTCTTGTGTATAAAATTCATACGGAAAGAGAAGGTCCACCAGTATTTCATGGATTTGCTGGTAAGTGCCAGCAGTAGCGGTTTGAGCACCCTCCTGCTTTGAATGGTGGTAGGGGAGATGTCTGCAAAGATTTGCACATTGTGACCTTGTATATTCAGATTCTCCGTGTTCCTGGCCTTTTATATAATTTATTCTTTGACTGAGAAGAAATGAGGTTTCACGATAATGTCCCTTGGGAGACCATCCTTGCGGGGTGGTTGGAGTGCCCTGTGGGCCCGGTCAAGCTCCAATTTGTGCTCAGGGATGTCTGGGATTAGATCTTTAATAAACAATTTAATAATGTCCAGTAATGGTGTATCAGTGAATGTTTCTGGGAGCTCCCTGAGATGGAAGTTTTGCCTTCTGCTCCTGTTCTCCAGGTCATCACATTTAGCCAGGGCAGATTCTAATTGATCCTGAAGAGATTGAATACAGGCCGTATTCTGATTGGCCCTAGCTATGGTTTGATCGACCCCCGATTCGACCGAGTCTATACGAGTGCCCAAGTGCTGTAAATCAGCTTAAATGGCTGATGTGATTTGTGATGCTGTCTGGGCCAGGCCGGAGGCTAGCATTTCAGAGAATTTGGCTATAAGCATTGCGAGGTCAGGGAAGGGTCCAGGAGTGGAGGGGGAGGCCTACTGGAGGATAAGGTGGTCTAATGGGCTACTAGGCCCGGGGGAGCCTTGTAAATGTTCCAGTGTTCTGCAGATAAGTTATTCTGTGGAGGCAGGCGATATAAAAGTAGGAATATTGGCACTTACTGGAGTGGATGGAGGAAGGCTATTAGCAGTGTCCAAGCTCTGGATGTCAGTTATGTTGTCTTCCTCCTCTGCAGCTGCTGTGTCTCCTCGTGGCAGAGATGCAGAGGCCATCTTGGGGAGAGAGCTGCGCCGGGTCTTCAAAGCTCTCCTGGTGCCCGCTGACATTCAAAAAGTGTCCTAGGTGTTGCCCAGGTCCAGGGGGGTCAGAAAGGTGCAGGATTGCTGATGGGAGCCAGCCCCGGGGGCCTCTAATAGAGCGGAGCTCTCATGCTAGGCGTCCATCGCCGGAGCCACCGCGCATGCGCCTTGGAGTTACGCTTTAAAGGATACGACAACCATAATAAGAAAGTGGTTAACATAATAGCTTTTTTTTTCCTCACCAAAATATACAAAATCTCCTCACTCACCTACAAGCGGGACTACGCCCAAAGCTCTCGAAGGATAACCCCCTTATTTAAGATATAGCAAAAGCCATTCTACGTTCTTTTTTATTGTTTATCCAAAAGTAGCACCAATGTTTGCAAGTGTTGTTTGTTTATGACTTTTCCTTTTTTATCTGCTTCATTACTGTCTGCTGAAATACCCGGATTGCTACATTATCTAAAGCTCCACCACCACTCAAAGAATTGCCTACAAGCTTAAGAAGATCTCCAGAAATGTAAGTTCATCCTTTTTGATTTGTACCTTTACGATACTTACCACATGCTCACCACTAGAAGGCCCCAACTTCCACCACAGGAAAAGAATACAAAAATGGGACTGAAAATCATATCTTTCAACGCACACGACAGTCAATAGTCCTTTTAAATTGCAACTCTTTTAGAATGACGCTACCAAACTGCAGGGTGATGTGATATGTGTGCAAGAGACTCACTTCCATGCTCATAAAGCTCCAAAGTTCTCTCATAATCTTTACCCTCATATTTTTACTGCCAACACAGAGATGAACGACGCGTACTGATTGCCATTAAAAACTCAGTCTCTTTCCACTTACATACATCCATCACTGACCCATAAGGAAGATATTTGATCCTTGCATGCGACCTCAATAACACCACTTATACTATAGTGAACTTATATGCACCCAATACTAGTCAGCTTTTGTTTATGAATTCCCTGTTCATGACCCATGGAGATGCATACACGCATCAGTGAGGGAATACACTTTTTTTTCTATGCTGCACCAGGCCTTTTCAAGAATAGACTTTTTCCTAATGGATATCCAACTACTCCACAAAACCACTCAGGCAGAAATATACAACACCACCTGGTCAGATCATGCACCAATATCGGTGACTTTATCTGAGAAATGCTTGACCACTCCGACGTATATTTGGCGAAACAAAACCTACTTTCCAAGCCTTCAATAAAACGGAAGTTGAAAGAACAGCTTAAGGAATTTTTCCAAAATAACTCCAACACGGAAGTGGATTTCTCTACCTCTTGGTGCTCTCCCAACACTTTCTGTATAGGATTATTGATACAAATGTCGGCGAGAGAGAGAGAGACAGGAGGCAGAGGTTGCAAACCTTGTCCAAACTACTCATTAAAATAAGGTTTTGGAAGCTCAGCACAAACAAACCCTATCCCAGCAAGCATTAAATAAATTGCAAAAATGTAGATTAGATCTCAGGCAGCTCCTATTATTACAGCAGGAGAAAACTATCAAACGATCCATAGCAACATTTTACTCCCAAGGTACTTAATGCGAGACGATCTAAAACTAAGCTGCCCTTACTAATTTAAACTACCACAGGAAAAAGAGTTTTCCACCCACAAGAGATTGCAAATGCCTTTAAAACATATTACTCCTGATTATATAATCTGGAAAATGACCCGGAGACTACTCAACCCTCCACAGACAATATTATAGATTTCCTAGCTGGAATTAACCTACCAACACTAACTCCCCAACAACTCACCTCCCTGAACAACCCGATATCAGATGAAGAAATCTTATTAGCTATTAAAACCATCCCGAAAAAGGCAAATCTCCAGGGGTTGATGGATTTTCAGCCAAATATTACCAGGAATATGCTGATATATTGCTTCCACACCTGAAATACATTTTTAATAGGGCAGCGACCTTAGCCTCCTTTCCTCCGGAGATGTTGAAAGCAATATTAGTCACACTCTCCAAACCAGGAAGGACTCCTAACTGTCCTAAAAACTTTCACCTGATTTCTCTATTCAATTCGGACCTAAAACTTTATGCAAAAATAATCGCCAATAGATTGCTAGACATTTCTCCTACCTTAATTCAAACTGTCCAAGTGGGCCTTGTAAAGGGCAGGCAAGCAACAGATGGCACAAGATGCATGTTTAACTTACTGAGGATAGCAGAAATACGCAAATCTCCAACAGTATTCCTCGCGTTAGACGCTGAGAAGGCATTTGATAGGGTCCATTGGGGATACTTTCAAGCTACATTAACCAAATTTGGTTTCCAGGGCCTTATCAAAGAAGCCATATCTGCACTTTACACTAGCCCATCTACCCAAGTTTTCACCTCCAATGCAATATCAGACCAACTCCATATCACAAATGGCACCAGACAGGGATCCCCCCTATCTCCACTAATTGTTTCCCTAGTTATAGAGCCTCTAGCAGCTCTCATTAGATTTCATACACAGATCCATGGCATTGAAATTAGCGGTTAAGACAGAGCATAAAACAGGGCTGTTCACAGATGATGGGATGCTTACCTTTCCGAAAAAAAGGCATCTCTTGAAATAATTAGCTCGGTGCTGGATAAACATAGTGCAATATCCTACCGCAAACTTAATGTATCTAAATCTTCTGCCTTGCCAATGGTAATCACTGGGAAATACCTGAATGATCAAAAAGATCATTTAATTACCAATGGGAGACTAACAACCTTTTTATACTTGGGAACCATTCTCACCCACCCATTATCTCAGACCTATGAGGCTAACTACGAAGCCTTATTGAAACTTATGAGAAAGGAACTCTCACATGTAGGTACATTTATGCTCTCCTGAATGGGGAGAGCAGCCGCATTTAAAATGCTAATTCTCCCTAAATTGCTATACTGCTTCCGCACAGTCCCTATACATTCCCTAAAAGTTTTTTTCTGCGCCATGGATTCAACTATTAGGTGTTTCCTATGGCAAGGTAGGAAACCTCATAAATCATACACCACCCTAGGTAAACATAAAACTAGGGGTGGTGTAGGGTTACCAATCCTCAGGAAATACTACTATGCTGCTCTTTTAGAACAAGTCAAAGCCTGGTTCATGCTAAATAAACAGTGGGTAATTATAGAAAGAACCACAATTCGGAAACCAAGATCTTCAATCATTACTAATAGCAGGAGCCACAGCTACTCCCACCTTGCATACCTATCTTCCTTCTATATCGGCCACTATGGAGGCATTGAAATTCACACTTAACCAAGGCAATATTAAACGCCAAAAAATTACTCTAGATACTCCCCTGAAAGCTTACTAGCACCTCTTGCCCTCACTAAATGTCTCACGTGCTTAAGAAATTGTCTTACTACATTCAAATACCTAATGTAAGAGATGTTCAGCTGGACCCATACAGGCATTGGCGCGCATGCCCAGGCACATTACTGTGTGCACATGGAGAAATGTGTGTGTGTGCATGCACCAAACACCGTATTTAAGCTGAGCAGTGACAGGAGCACATTGCTGAGTGGTCTTTCAGCTTGTTCCTGTTCATCTGTGCCCTGACCTGCTTCTGGTTTACCTGTGCTGACCCGACTTGCCCTTGACTCTCCGTTGGATTCCTGCCTGCCTACCTGTGACCCCGGCCTGTGATTGACCTTGCTCCTGTCTTATGCCTTTGTACCCCTAGATTGTGTACCAACTTCGGCTTGTATCTAGACACTGCTTCTGTCTCACGTTCCTGTACCCGCACTGCCCGGCTGTTGACGACTCCTTGGCTTGTGTTCCGGCTTTGCTCCTGCCTTCTCATCCAGCATCATGGAGTTCCAGTTCCAGGTGCTCATCCGTTGATCCACGGCCATCAGTCTCCTGTCAAGGCGCCACCTGCTATACCGGCCCTCGTGCCACTCTGTGCCCCACACCACCTGATATCTCTACCAGGGGTGTTGGACAGGAGGTGCAAGACAAGCCCCCACTACAGCTCGATCTCCACCAGGTACGTGATACCTAAAAAAACATGTGAAGAGCCATCGGGACTATTCTTATTTAAGACTGTATCATTTTCATCAAACACATCCTTCCACAAGCTTTACTATAAATGTCAAACTATGGCAATATTTAAATCAGAAACACCCTAGCAAGGGAGGTTGGCATGGTTTTACGATTATCCCCAAAAATCAGAACCCTTCACAAAGTCTCCTCAGATGCTTAGCTGGGAGAGGGACTTCTCCAGATTCTTCTCCACAAAAGAGTGGCAGCAAGCATTAGCAAAAAATATAAGTGTATCCCATTGTGTTGGGGGGAGTACCGCGCTTTAAAAGTGCTTTAAATAACATAAATAAAATATATATATATGTAAATAAGTGCCAAAGTACTTCTTAAATAATATTAAAATTGATGTGTCTTAATGTATACAATAATACAATCCGATATAATTTATACAGTAAATATAATAGGTGATGAAATATTCATAAAAAAATATATAAATCTTATTGAAACCAACTATATCAATCCATTATACAGTGAAAAATTTATATAAAATTAAGATCGGTGACTTATTTAAATATAAAAAGTGCTCTAAATAAGTGATAACCAATAAAGTGCTAAAGTGTCCTTTTAAAATTATTTTTATAAATATATAATGTGATGAACACAATCTTCTTAATCCAAATTTCACATGCAGGTGCTTCGTGCGGTGTCCACTAGGTGTCCTAAGCGCTCACCTCACTGCTCCTTTAAAAGAGCCTTATGTTGTATTCCCCAGTATGCTGTTCCTTCCTCCTTATTGGCATATATGTACCATTATAAATCCTTGATTATATCTCCCTTGTAAATGCAGCTATCTTCCAGGGGATATAAGCGGTTCTTTGTATCTCCAAAAAAATCAAATTGGGCCCAACATAGTGAAGTACGTCACTATGTTGGGCCCAATTTGATTTTTTTGGAGATACAAAGAACCGCTTATATCCCCTGGAAGATAGCTGCATTTACAAGGGAGATATAATCAAGGATTTATAATGGTACATATATGCCAATAAGGAGGAAGGAACAGCATACTGGGGAATACAACATAAGGCTCTTTTAAAGGAGCAGTGAGGTGAGCGCTTAGGACACCTAGTGGACACCGCACGAAGCACCTGCATGTGAAATTTGGATTAAGAAGATTGTGTTCATCACATTATATATTTATAAAAATAATTTTAAAAGGACACTTTAGCACTTTATTGGTTATCACTTATTTAGAGCACTTTTTATATTTAAATAAGTCACCGATCTTAATTTTATATAAATTTTTCACTGTATAATGGATTGATATAGTTGGTTTCAATAAGATTTATATATTTTTTTATGAATATTTCATCACCTATTATATTTACTGTATAAATTATATCGGATTGTATTATTGTATACATTAAGACACATCAATTTTAATATTATTTAAGAAGTACTTTGGCACTTATTTACATATATATATATTTTATTTATGTTATTTAAAGCACTTTTAAAGCGCGGTACTCCCCCCAACTTTATTTATCTTTATTGTGTAGGTTACCAATTTTAGTACCTGCAGCATTAAAGGTGCCTATTTTGTAGACAACAATTAGAGAAGACAGCGCGAGAATTTCACCAACCCTCTGTATCCCATTGTGTACTTCACTGGGATATTGCGTTAAAATTACTATACAGCAGCTACCGCATAAACTATCTAAATGGCACTTTGATGTGTCTTCTCTGCGTTGGCGTCAATGTAGCAGTGTGGGCAAATTAATGCACATACTGTGAGCCTATAAATCCCTCAAGAGTTTCAGGAATTCAGTCTTCTCCTTTATCTCACAAGTCACTGGTGTATTGACAACTCCGACACCACACCTAGCTTTATTAGGTCTAACGATAAACACTTTCCCCATACAATATAAAACTATATTGTCTCACAATCTTATTGCAGCTAGATTGACTATAACTTCCTCACGGAAATCATCCAACGCTTTAAATGTATCAGAGGTCATTAGAGGGGTCAATTCCCATTATTACTACGAGAAATTTCTAGCAATCAAATAACCAAGGTCTGAAGTTCTTTCAAACCAAGTGGAGATTTTGGGATGAAATATTCAAACTCTCAGATGCATAAAAACTGAGCATTTCTTTGGTGCTGAGTGTACTGAAATTACTGTATTACCAAACCCATCACATATTAAAGCAGATAGTCCTTTTTACCTTTCTTATTTACTTGCTTTAGCTATCTTCAGATTAAACTT
The DNA here is from genome assembly GCF_965119305.1 of Pelophylax lessonae. Lineage (NCBI taxonomy): Eukaryota > Metazoa > Chordata > Amphibia > Anura > Ranidae > Pelophylax > Pelophylax lessonae. Next base: position 405,327,330 of record NC_138768.1, on the reverse strand, counting down.
TTGTGTGCCTTTTATCAAGTTACCTTTCTTATCTTCTCACTGACATAAAAGGCATTAGTTGAATAGTAAGCTCTGTCCACTCAATGATCAAACAAACTCCGCAGACAAGGAAAGCCCAAAGCCTAGCAAGAGGTGGATAGGACACAGTAAACAGACAATCTGATGACAGTTTGTTATATTTTTCTTTATGTTCTATCCCTTCTCTTTTTACTTTTCTTTATGCATTTCTCTTTATGTCAATGTAGGGGTACCTGCGTGTATCTGGTATGAACATTTTGAATGAAAACTTTTGTTTGTACTTTATTAAAACCTCAATAAAAACTAATTGGAAAAAAATGATACAAATATTTAACAAAGATGGAACTGCAACCATCTCATACAGATGTCCAGGCCTTCCACGGATGTTAGCACCTCGACAGAAGCATCTTCCGATGAGGAGGATTGAAGAAAATCGCCATGCAAGTTTACTTAAGTTAGCTAAAGAAGTAGAAAGCCAAACTGGGGTAATTTTTCCCGTGACACAATACAGTGTACACTCCAGAGGAATGGCATGCATGGGTGTTGTTCACGAAGGAAGCCTCTCCTAAAGCCCATGCACAAAAAAGCCTGCTAAAATTTGCCAAAGCCCATGCTGAAAAAGAAGAAGACTTCTGGGACTCTGTACTCTGGAGTGATGAGACCAAAATAAATGTTTTTAGTACTGATGACTTCAAAATTGCATGGCGTCGCAAAAAAAAATGCATGGGGCCTACAGTGAATCATGGTGGTGGCAGTGTCCTTCTGTGGGGCTGCATGAGTGCTGCTGGTGTTGCGGAGCTGCATTTCATTGATAGTATCATGAATTCAAAAAGTTAACTGCTTTATATTGAAAGAGAAGATGCTACCATCACTCCGTGCCCTTGGCCATCGTGCACTTTTCCAACATGACAATCATCCAAAATACACATCTAAGGCCACTGTTGCATTTCTGAAGAAGAACAGGGTTAAATGATTCAGTGGCCAAGTATGTCTCCTGATCTGAACGCAGTCAAACACCTATGGGGAATTCTAGAGAGGCAAGTTGAGCATCACTCTCCATCCAGCATCCAGGCTCTAAAAGAGGTCATTCTTGAAGAATGGAAAAATATAGATGTTGCAATATGTCACCAACTTGTTCGTGCCATGCCTAGAATACTTGGTGCTGTCCTTACAAATCATGGAGGTCATACAAAATACTAGATGTGGTAGTTTTTGCTGTGGGGTGTAGTCAATTTTGCATCATCTAATTTGAGTAAAACTACAGATTTTGTAATCTAAGTTATATTATTAACCTTACTCCTATGTAATGAGCTAGAGCCAATGCTCTATAAAACTCAGTTTTGTCAAAATTTTGGAAATTGTTCTTGTATTCATTGTGATATTGATTAAAATCATACTTTTCAAATGGAGTGTACTCATTTATGCTGAGCACTATATATATGTGTGTGTGTGTATATATATACACAGTATCTCACAAAAGGGAGTACACCCCTCACATTTTTGTAAATATTTTATTATATCTTTTCATGTGACAACACTGAAGAAATTACGCTTTGCTACAAAGTAAAGTAGTGAGTATGCAGCTTGTATAACAGTGTAAATTTGCTGTCCCCTCAAAATAACTCAACACACAGCCATTAATGTCTAAAACACTGGCAACAAAAGTGAGTACACCCTTAAATGACAATGTCCAAATTGGGCCCAATTAGCCATTTTCCCTCCCCGGTGTCATGTGACTCGTTAGTGTTACAAGGTCTCAGGTGTGAATGGGGAGCAGGTGTGTTAAATTTGGTGTTATTGCTCTCACTCTCTCCTACTGGTCACTGGAAGTTCAACATGGCCCCTTATGACAAAGAACTCCTTGAGGATCTGAAAAAAAGAATTGTTGCTCTATATAAAGATGGCCTAGGCTATAAGAAGACTGCCAAGACCCTGAAACTGAGTTGCAGCACAGTGGTCTAGACCATACAGTGGTTAAACAGGACAGGTTCCACTCAGAACAGACCTCGCCATGGTAAACCAAAGAAGTTGAGTGCACGTGCTCAGTGTCATATACAAAGGTTGTCTTTAGGAAATAGACGTATGAGTGCTGCCAGCCTGTCAGTGCTCAGACCATACACCATACACTGCATCAAATTGGTCTCCATGGCTTTCGTCCCAGAAGAAAGCCTCTTCTAAAGATAAGCCTGCAAACAGTTTGCTGAAGACAAGCAGACTAAGGACATGGATTACTGGAACCATGCCTTGTGGTCTGATAAGACCAAGATACACTTATTTGGTTCAGATGGTGTCAAGCGTGTGTGGCGTCAACCAGGTGAGTAGTACAAAGACAAGTGTGTCTTGCCTATAGTCAAGCATGGTGGTGGGAGTGTCTTAGTCCGACACTGGGGAGCTACAGTTTTTTGAGGGAACCATGAATGCCAACATGTACTGTGACATACTGAAGCAGAGCATGATCCCCTCCCTTTGGGGACTGGGCCGCAGGGCAGTATTCCAACATGATATGGACCCCAAACACACCTCCAAGACCACTGCCTTGCTAAAGAAGCTAAAGGTAAAGGTGATGGACTGGCCAAGCATGTCTCCAGACCTAAACCCTATTGAGCATCTGTGGGGCATCCTCAAATGAAAGGTAGAGGAGCGCAAGGTCTCTAATATCCACCAGCTCCGTGATGTCGTCATGGAGGAGTGGAAGAGGACTCCAGTAGCAATCTGGGAAGCTCTGGTGAACTCCATGCCCAAGAGGGTTAAGGCAGTGCTGGAAAATAATAGTGGCCACACAAAATATTCCCTTTTGTGAGATACTGTATATATTATATAAATAACTTTTTTTTTTTATTACTGATCACATAATCTCTGATTTTTTTAGAGAGCTAGAGGTGGAGAAACAGCAGGCTACTGATCTTCCCAGGTGCACTAGGGATTTGTCAGCAGAAGTCTGACCATTGCAGGACAGGCAGCCTGTTCTCCCATCAAAGCCAGAAAACTGACATCTCTGGGAAGGATGTGCTCTCATGCCTAGCGTGGTCTGTTTGAAATATGAAAGCAGAGCAGAATCACCAGATATTTTACACAAAGGAAGCAATACAAAGAAAACAGGATAGTTTTTAAGTACATGGTACAACAGGTACATATCAGGAATATGAAATGCTGGAGTAATACAATTTAACTTTTTAAAGCCTATATGAGATTTCAGTGATTTTAAATGCATTGTGGGAAAATATTTTCTTTGCTTAGGTCTTCTTTCATTAATCCTGACTGTAGTGTATCAGTCATGTACTGTTATTAGTGCATCCGGCTGCTCTCTAAATCTCATGGGTGTCCATATTTATATTCCTGAGCTTTAAACCAATGCTTGCTACAAAGACAAAAGGTAAACCATCACAGAACATAATCAGGATTTAGGAAACTGTCTGCAAAAAGCATGCTAGAGATCCTGAATCTTGGATAAACAGATTATGTAAAACTAAGATTGATGTAAAGGAGTGGATTTTTAGAGTGTAACACCGCTACAACACATTCCACGTGCTTGCAGAGGTAGAATAATAATTTTAGGGCTTTCATTTTAGTATAACTCTGATTAATGGGCTGTAAAAGTATCTAATGCATTGCCTAGTTACAGTTGTGGGTATTTTATTTTTTCACTGTTTTGCAAGCCCACAGTTTTGAGCCTAGAAATATTTATTATTTATTAAGCTGACAAGTAACATCTAACCTGACTGTACATTAACATCCCCAAAGGTTGGAGAACAAAAGCCATTGCTGTCCAGAAATCCAAAATACAGTATACATACCAGTTTACCAACCATACAACCTTGACATATACACTCACCGGCCACTTTATTAGGTACACCTGTTTAATTGCTTAGTAACACAAATTACTAATCAGCCAATCACATAGCAGCAACTCAATGCATTTAGGCATCTAGACAAGGTAAGGACGACTAGCTGAAGTTCATACTGAGCATCACAATGGGGAACAAAGGGGATTTAGGTGACTTTGAACATGGCATGGTTGTTGGTGCCAGACAGGTTGGTCTGAGTATTTCAAAAACTGCTGAACTTACGGGGGTTTTAACGCACACACACACACATACGCATCTCTAGAGTTTACAGAAAATGGTCCAAAAAAGAGAAACTATCCAGTCAATGGCAGTTGTGTTGAATAAAATGCCTTGTTGAAGTCAGAGGAGAATGAGCAGACTGGTTTAAAATGATAGAAAGGCAACAGTAACTCAAATAACCCCTTGTTACAACCAAGGTATGCAAAATACCATCTCTGAATGTGCAACACATCGAACCTTGAATGAATGATGGGCTACAGAAGCAGAAGACAACATCGGGTGCCACTCCTGTCAGCTAAGAACAGGGAAACTGAGGCTACAATTTGCATAGGCTCAGCAAAATTGGACAATATAAGATTGGAAAAAGGTCTGGTTTGATGAGTCTTGATTTAAAGCGGAGTTCCGGGCACAGAAACCATTTTTCAATAAACATACCCCCGGGACAGTCAGGGCTAGCACATTCCACAATGGCTAGCCTCTGATCTGTCCCGGTTCGCACTTACCTGCAAGAAGAAATACTTACTTATAAAATTTCTTCCATAGCTTTTCCATCTCTCTTGTGGGCAGCTGAAGCCGGCGCGATCCTCTTCCGCGTCTTCTTCCGCGTCCTCTTCTCCCAGAATGCGCCTGCACCGGCCCCTCTCGTCACTTCCGGTGCGGTGCCGCATTCCTCCACAGCTTCTGGGCATGCCCAGAAGCTGTTTAGCAGGGAATGCGGCGTCGCCCCGGAAGTGACGACCGGGGCCGGTGCCGTCGCATTGATTCCTGGGAGCGATGACGCTCAGCTCCCAGGAATCATTGCAAGCCCGGAAGTGAGGTGAGTATCTTCGATCTACAATTACAAGGTGAGTACAAAAAAAAAAAAAAAACCTAACTATCCAATTCTGTTTCAGGTGAAGGTGAACAAGCGGACGGGCACAAAAAAAAAGATTGATTTTGTGCCCGGAACTCCGCTTTAAGCTGAGACATTGAGATTGTAGGGTCAGAATTTGGAGTAAACAACATGAAACCTTGGATCCATCCTGCCTTGTATCAACGGTTCAGGCTGGTGGTGGTGTAATGGTGTGGGGGATATTTTCTTGGCATACTTTGGGCCCCTTAGTACCAATTAAGGATTGTTTAAATGCCGCGGCCTACCTAAGTATTATTACTGACCAAGTCCATCCATTTATAATTACAGTGTACCCATCTTCTCATGGCTACTTCCAGCAGGATAATGCACCATGTGACAAAGCTTAAAACAGCTCACCACTGGTTTCTTGAACATTACAATGAGTTCACTGTACTCCAATGGCCTCCACAGTCACCAGATCTCAATCCAATAGAACACCTTTGGAATGTGGTGAAACTGGAGATTCATATCATGAATGTGCAGCCGACAAATCTGCAGCAACTGCGTGATGCTATCATGTCAATATGAAGAAACATATATAAATATATATATATAACAAAACATACAAATATCTGGGTCACTTTACTCAGGATAAGGATGGCAGAAATTAATTTAGTGAAAATATTTTAATAATTCATATAATTATACAAAATACATTACACACTAAATAAGATAAACCTGTGCAGGCTAAATAGGTAACATAAAGATTTTGATTACCCCTGGAGATTAATTTTATTATCATTATTACACAGCATTTATATAGTGCCAGCTAGGAATGAGTTTCCAGTTCGAGTTGAGGCTAAGTTCAACTCGAACATTGGTGGTTCGATTGTTCATCAAATGAGGAACAAATGTGCTTCTTCGTGGGAAATTTGAGATTCCCATAATGCACTGCGCACGTGCCACGCATGCAGCACGTTATGTGATTGGCCAATGCATGCACCCTGACCGCAGGCCAATCAAATCATCTTTGCCATGATTGGACTAAAGGCAGGCTGCCTTTAGCCTATCATGGCTCAGGGGCCAAGTACACGCCCCACACTACACAAAGGCTGCTCGCGCAGCCGCAGCGTGTAGTGTGATTGTGCGGGCGAGGAAACAAGGAGAGGAATGCGTTTGAGGGCAGGGCGAGAATAGCTTTTTTTGGAGTTTGTCAGATATTGCAGCCAGAGAGACATTCCTAGCAGTGTAGGGAGGGACAGGAACATGTTTCAGGCAGGGAGAGAATTGTTTCTATGTAGTTTGTCAGACAGTGCAGAGAGACATTCCTAGCAGTGTAGGGAGGGATAGGAATGTGTTTCAGGCAGGGAGAGAATTGTTTCTATGCAGTTTGTCAGACAGTGCAGTGCCAGTGATTCATTCCTAGCAGGGAGGGAGAGAGATTTCTCATCTATAGGGCTATAGATTACATCAGTGAGAGTATTCTTAATCGGTCACCTGCGTACATCTATAACCACCACAGCCCATCTATAGGGCTATCAATTACATCACATCAGTGAGAGTATTCTTAATCAGTCACTTGCGTACATCTATAACCACCACAGCTCATCTATAGGGCTATCGATTACATCACATCAGTGAGAGTATTCCTAATCGGTCACTTGCGTACATCCTATAACCACCACAGCTCATCTATAGGGCTATTGATTACATCATATCAGTGAGAGTATTGTTAATCGTCACTTGCGTACACCTATAAGCACCACAGCTCATCTATAGGGCTATTGATTACCTCATATCAGGTTATTGAGTATCTATTGGTCAGTTGCGTATACCCTATATTGATCTGTATCAACATCATGTCCGAAAGGCCGACAAGGAGCCTCTGTGTCCATTGTGAAAAGTGGTGGTCACAGTCGACATAGTGCATCCTCTGCAGGCGGGGCACGCTCATCATTTATTTCCGGTGCTGCCCATGCTATTTAGCCATAATATGTGGAAGAGTTGGTGGAGTGGATCAATAAGCCGTCCTCATCCTCCTCGTCCTCTGACACCCACGCTCACAGTAGTTTGCCTTCCAACGCAGCTGCCAAAGTGGCCCATTTCACAGGCTCCTTCTCCACAGCTACTCCTTCTGTCGTCCCACCATCAGAAGTCACCTGAACTATTCAATTATAGTGTCAGTGACATGCTGCTGGAGGATGCGCAGCAATTTGAAAGCTGTGATGTTGATTCGAAGGTTGATGAAGGGAATAACGTGAGCGTAGAGAGAGGGGATGACAAAGACGGACAAGAAACCAGCAGTCATGTTGCCACAGCTGAAGCATATTGCCAAGTTTGCTCTAGTGACGAGGAGGGAGGGGATGATGAGGAGGATGCACAACTCCAATGAGGCAGGGTGTGCTCCAGGGGCCGCCTCAGCAGTGGCCAACCTATTGCGTCACAGCACCAGAGCTCCACAAGTGCAGGGTGCTGCAAAATCCCTGCGGACTCACAAAAGTTCATTAGTGTGGGCTTTTTTTAGAATCTGTGCAGTAGACCGCAGCGTTGCTGTTTGCAACATCTGTCTAAAGTGGTTCAATGGTGGTCAGAACACCAGCCGCTTGGGCACCACATGCTTGACAAGGCATATGACGACCTGCCATGCAGTCCGTTGGCAACAGCACCTAAAAGAGACACCAGATCAAAACTAGCATACATCACCTTGTTCCTCATCTGTGATCTCTAACCCTACTATACCTCATGCCTTCTCAAATACCAGAATTGAGAGGGATGATGGTATAGCAATAAGTGGCACAGAGACTTGCACCCAATCTGCTAGCAGTACACCACCACTTGATTTGAGCAGCAGGCAAATTTCACTACCCCAGTTTTTGAACAGTAGAAAGAAATGCTGTCCCAGCCATCCACATGCTCAGCGTCTAATGCTAGCTTGGCCAAATTGCTAGCATTAAAGTTGCTGCCTTTTCATCTGGTAGACTCGGCTCCCTTTCGCAAATTTGTAGAATGTGCTGCACCACAGTGACAGGTCCCAAAAAAGGCATTTCTTTTTGCGTAAGGCCATTCCGGCTCTTTACCATCATGTGGAAGTTTGTGTTTTGGCCTCCTTGGACAAAGCGGTCAGCAGGAAGGTGCACAGCGAGTGTTTGCAGTGCCCTCATTGGCTGTTCCTCTTTTCCCCTGGCTGTAGCGGTGGTTAATTACTCTTGGACCATGGTCACTTACTCCTACAAGGGACAGTGCACACATAATGATTTGTGGGCATTATTCGAAATAGTAGTACTCTGAGCTTAGGCTATGCAATGTTGTCCCCCAGAGGGCAAGTCCATGACATCCTGGCCTCAGAGGAAGCAAATAGAGTGTCCCAGGCCATCATTCTACCCAGAAGGCCAGGGACATCAAGTGGTAGAAAGGAAATAGTGCAGGGGACAGCTGTAGATTGAAAGCAAGTATTGCAACAAAAGCAGTTTTTTTTCTTGGTTGTGAATTGTTATTTTAGTTCTGCTTTTAGGCTCCCTGCACAATTGCATTTTTTTAGCTTAACATGTGAAGGGAGGCAAGACAGAAGCACTGCAGCAAGGAGGAAGTGTGTTACTGACCAGATCATCAAGTGAAAACAGGGGAAAAAGTCAAAGAAAAGAAAACGGATGCAGCCACCACATCTAATAATTGAGGATGATATAAGCCCTGATGAACTTTGGGAATCTGCTACACTTATTTGTATGGAGAGAAGCAGTTTGATAATCCCCATGATTTCACAGAGCGCCATTTACATATCGTTCTGGTAAGAGGCCATCTTGGTTTCTGCACGTATGGTGAAGGGTACATTTATATTGTGTGGTCACAAGGAGTGTTTGTTTGGAACATTATATATTTTGCACTTACCTAATATCCACCGGGTAAGGAGGAATTTCACCAGGTGGAGGGATTTCAACACCATTATTTGATACATCACCTTTATTTACATCTGTTTATGTGTCACCATATTTATAATCGAAGGAGTTTCATCACTTTGGACTTTGGGACTTTATGATTATATTTGTTTTGGTCACATTTATTTGTTTATGTTTTATTGGATTTAGCGCACCATCCATATTTACACAAAACATTATTTTTGCATGCACATGATTGGTTGATAGAAGTCAGCAGACTTTCAAGAGGAATTGCACTTCTATTGATTGTTTGTACCAGGGTTTTTCTTCTCAGGAAATAGCAGGAACTCCCCCTATCTGGGTCACCCCTTTTACCGCCCCAACCCCCCTCCGAGCATCATTCCTTGGTTCCACCCCCTACCCACCTCCCAGTACTGCCCTTTTAGAGAATACAGAACCACATATTTTGTGATGCTGAGTAATTTGTATGGAATTGGGTATTGATAACAAGAAAAATATTAAAATAAATCCCTTGCAGCCAGTAATAATAGAGCTCCCCTGCTTGCAACAATAGATCCCCCTAACAACAATGGACCACCAGCAACAAAATTTCTCCCCTAGCAACAATAGACTCCCAGCAGCAACAACAGATTCCCCCCCACAGCCAGCATCAATAGATTCTCTGTCAGCCAACAATAGACTCCTCCCTCAACAGCAGAACTCTCCCAGCAACAACTGACCCCCAGCAACAGTAGGCCCTGCTGCAAAACTAGATCCCCTCCAGATAGAATAGATCCCTCAATCAATAGACCCTGCAGCATACCCCAGCACCCCTTGCCATTACAAAAAATTAAGTGCTAGAGGTGCCGGAACTGCATTCCCCCACGTTCCCGCTGAAAAAAAGCCCTGTTTGTACCTATAGGTAAGTGTATAATAAGGCTTAGCTATTGGTACTGTAAATATCTCCTAATCAGAGATATTTACTTTATATACAGTCAATGACTTCATCGGCGCATGCGCTCTGATGGAACAGCCACGCTTGCCGTTTCTTCAGAGCCCTGTGCCGTGACCGGAGTCTCCCACGCGCATGCACTGGAGTGACGTCACGTGGCTCCAGCCAGTCAAGAAAGATGGGTGAAGATGGATGCGGCCTCCAGCGGTGACAATGAGGGCTTTGTTTGCAGGTAAGTTTCACATAATCTGCTAGTAGGCGATGCGATGGTAACGGCAGATGTTTCATCTCTATATACCGTTATCCCACACCACCTAGGTCTTGATGCGGTGAGGATGTACCTGGAGAGGGACTCTGAAATCCCCTCACAGCAGATCTGTTTCATCATGAGACTTCTTGAGTATGCCACCCATCATAACTACTTCTGGTTTGATGGGCGGTTTTACCGTCAAATAACGGGGGTGGCTATGGGGGCTAAATATGCCCCATCCCTTGCCAATTTGTTTATGGCACAGTGGGAGGAGGACGTCATCTATGCCCATCATAGGCCGCAGCTGATGCTGTGGGCTAGGTATATTGATGACGTCCTCCTCCTTTGGGATGGTCACCAGCATGATTTAATAGCCTTCATGGAACTGCTAAACTCTAATTCCAGAGGCATACAATTCAATTATGAGAGCAGCCAATCTACCATTCACTTTCTGGATATAACCATTTCTGTCAAAGACAATCAGTTTCTAACATCTACCTATTTTAAGGCTACAGACAGAAATGCATACATCCCTGTAGATAGCTGTCATTACGACCCCTGGCTAAAAGCGGTACCGAAGGCACAATACCTCCGCATTAGGAGGAATTGTTCTGACCATCTAGAATTTTTGTCTCAAGCTGAGGTCTTAACTAAGAGATTTTTGGAAAAGGGGTACAATTATGAATTCCTCCAAGAGACACTCATGGAGGTCCAATCACAGGAAAGGGCACAACTCCTGAAACCACGAAGGGCAGATCATTCTAATACTGTGTCCACTGTGTCTGCCGCACCCTTCATTACCTCTTTTTCCAGCCAACATATGGCCATAAAAAATCTAATCCGTCGACATTGGCATATTTTGAATAATGACCCAGTCCTGGGCTCATCTTTACCCGATAAGCCTAGAGTCATTTTCAAAGGTGCAATGTCCTTGAGGAACCAGGTAGCTTCGAATGTATTAGAGCCTCCACCACCCAAAGCTACCTTCTTGGACCAACTTACTGGATATTATCGATGTAATAGGTGTCAAATCTGTTCCCTCAACGCCATTAAAAAGCGTAATACCAAAACCTTTACCTCCCATAGTACTGGTAAAATACATGATATAGAACCTTTTATATCCTGTACTACCAAGGGAGTGGTCTATATTCTCCAGTGCCCTTGTGGCTACCAATACATTGGTAGAACCAAGCGGCCACTGAACGTTAGACTAAACGAACATGTGGCCAATATTAGAAAGGCCTTCCCGAAACATTCAGTTTCTAAACACTATGCACAGGCCCATAATAGCAACCCCAAAAATACTCTGTTTTTGGGAATAGACAAATTCACACCCCATTGGAGGGGGGAACCGTTGACTAGAGGCATCTCTCGCCTCGAGATGTCCTGGATTTATAGGGCCAAAACCTACACACCTTTCGGGTTGAACGTCGATACTGAGATAAATGCGTTCATTGATAACTCTTAAATTGTCGGAATTCATGCAATCTAAATACCTTTGATCTTTGTTATTCAATTTAATTTATTTTGTCCTGGTTTGTTATAGTCTCAAACTAGGCTAAACCAATATTTTATAATTTTAATTTAGGGTACAGTTGTAAGACCCACACTGGTGGGGAGATGTCTAATTGGCATCATATTATTGCTTCATTTTATTATGTTTAGTCACGAGGGCTACACCGATTTAGTGTTGCAGGGCTGTACCTGTAATTATAATTTGGAGCGAGTCCATCACCGGAATTTCCCGTTTAGTTGGTCATTTGTGACTAAAATAAATTTGTATGGTATATCCCAAATTTAAATCAGGGGCTATTCACTCCATCATCTATTTAGTTATGTTCCTCTTCTGGTTTACGGTATTGTTTTTTGGACATTTACTGTGTACCAGTTCAGTTTATTTACATAACCCGTGTTTTCCGGATATCCGGGTTTTTTCGTCATATGTTGTCCACTCTTTGATTGATATTGATCGCTCTATGGTTCCGGGTAGTGTAGTCACTTCCGGTTCCGGAGCACCACACTCAATATGGCGGCAAGGGAACTTCCGGTTATTGATTTGGCGGTTCCATTGGCTATTTATAGGTGGCATCAGCACGCCGCCCGTACCTTTGAGAACATCATCTTTGATGAAACGCGTCAGGTCACGGCGTGCTGACGTCACCCATACGCTACAGTCCTACGAAGGAACGGGCGAGCAGAGCCGTCCGGCCGGCGGCTCCCTACATCTCTCCGTTTGGCTTTTTTGATCTACATGTTTGTAAGTGTTTGCCCTTTGTTTTAATAAATTGTTTGTGGGTTTTACACTATGGTCTACCTCTCTTTCAATTCATGGCCATTACCATCTGTATGCTGAGCCTGTATCAGTGTTCCCATTGGAGGCGCCTGGTTTGGACTATCTAGATACCAGCATTTGGAGTTTTGCTCGTAGTGGAAGTGCTTAGGCGAATTAGGACTCTTTCTGCCTTGCATAATTTTGGAGCTGGTAAGGGCATATGTATGTCAGCCCTCTTCGGTGACACGATTGGGATTTATGTGCTCTATTTACTTTCCTTTTGGTAAGCTGCAGTCCTATTGGGGGAGGTCCTCTACACAATTTGTTTCTGCAATATTTTTCTATTACTCTGGTAAGGAGTATATTCACAGGATTGGAGGTGTCTATGTTCTTTACTATCACTACTATAGCACCTTTCTGATATTCCCATCACTTGGGGTGTTTTATTTAATTGTTTGTGGTTTTACGCTATGGCGTTTTTCATTTCATTTCACATGATCACCCAACACTGAGGAGATCCACTCAACATACGGAGTCCGTCTGAGATCTGGTTCCTGTGGACCCCTTGGAATCTTTGGGCCTATTTATCATTAGCCTTTGGTAAGCGGTACCTGTACAGAAAATTTCGTCAGACGTGCTGTTTGCCTTCATATGGACTTTATTTCTGGACTTTTTTACATTATCATATATGTTTTCACTATTTAGCGCAACTTATATTTATATACTAGCACACTATGCCTTTATTTTGCAGGTCAAACAAAAAAAAAGGCAGTGGTTTACTCATCTTTCACCTCATTCACTAAGCTAAGAGAAAATTTCCTTGCAGGGTGAACAGTCTATTTGCCTTAGTAAATCAACCCCTACGTGTTTAAGCCCTTAGGGCAGGGGTCTTCAAACTATGGCCCTCCAGTTGTTCAGGAACTCCAATTCCCATCATGCCTAGTCGTGTCTGTGAATGTCAGAGTTTTACAATGCCTCATGGGATATGTAGTTCCGCAACAGCTGGAAGGCCGTAGTTTGAGGATCCCTGCTTTAGGGTAACACAAATTGAGACTCATGTGCATTAATTTCAGAGAACAAGCTTGAAAATAATTCAGCGTTTCTAAATACATAACGTGGAGTTTTCTTTGAACAAATCAAGCAAACTAAAGTGGCACCATTTATAAACAGAGAAATTAAGCAGGGAAATAGAACATAGTATATGATTCACATTCCCATAACTTAGAAGAATGAATAGAGTGCATGAAGAGGACTTGGCGGAGGATGTACATACTGAGTCCTCAGACCATCTGTACAATGTCTGGCAGCAGCAAAAAAAAAAGGAAAACAAGATACTGGGATACATATGGAAAAGAATAGATTTGTAAATTGGCTTGGTTATACTGGCACTGTTAAAATGCATTAGAGAGCCCACACTTTAGAAATCATCTGCAATTTGAATCCTGTCTGTAGGAAGGATATCGATGAAGGTTCACTGGAGGACAGGTGTCAAATGTATTCAGAGTTTCAGAAAGCAGGCTGTGTGCAGTTAAAGCCATTCATATACAGGCATCTCTAACAAAGTAAGTGCTAAAGTATACAAAGAAAAGGCAAAATATCTATTACCACTTCACTTCCGGAAGGTTTACAATGCAGAACTACATTACTTTAACAACTTCTGGACCGGAAGGACTTACCCCCCCCCCCTAATGACCAAGCCCATTTTTGCGATATGGCACTGCGTTACTTTAACTAACAATTGCACAGTCATGCAGCGCTGTAACCAAATACAATTTATGTCTTTTTTTCCCCCCACAAATAGAGCTTTCTTTGGGTGGTATTTGATCACCTGTGCAATTTTTATTTTTTGCGCTATAAACAAAAATGTGCGATAATTCCGGAAAAAAAAACAAAAACAATATTTTTTACTTTCTGCTATATAACATTCCCAATAAAAAAATAAAAATCTATTTTTTTTCATCATTTTAGGCCAATTTGTATTCTGCTACATATTTTTGGTAAAAAAAAAATCCCAAAAGTTGGTTTGCGCAAAAGTTTATCGCGTCTGCAAACTAGGGGAAAGATTTATGTAATTTTTTTTATTTATTAATTTTTTTACTAGTATTGGCGGCGATCAGCGATTTTTAGCGGGACTGCAACATTGCGGCGGACAGATCGGACCCCTAGCTGACATTTTTGACACTTTTGGGGGGGACCAGTAACATTACTACGGTAATGAGTGATAAAAATATGCACTGTTACTGTACTAATGACACTGGCAGGGAAGGGGTTAACACCAGGGGCGAGCAAAGGGTTAAATGTATGCCTAGGGAGTGCTTTCTAACTGTGGGGGATGGGCTTGCTGCATGAACACAGAGACCTGTGTTCCTAAATAGGATAAACACAGGATCCCTGTGTTCATTACTGACAGAACAGCAGTTTGCCATATTTACAACCGCAGACCGCCATTCTGCCTCCACAGAGAGTGATCCTGGGCAGCCGGCCACAATCGCCAGCTTTCCCTTTGGCAAATTGGCGCATGCGCGCGCCCCCACTTGCGGTCCCGCGAAGCGACGTACAGGACAGAGCCGACCTGCGACTGGTCAGCAAGTGGTTAACTGACAATTGCGCAGTCGTGCGACACTGTTACCAAATACAATTGATATCTTTTTTTTTTTTTTTCACAAATAGCTTTCTTTTGGTGGTATTTGATCACCCCTATGTTTTTTTTTTTTTGTTTGTTTTTTGTGCTATAAACAATGAACAACCGGCAATTTTTAAAAAAAAAAAAAAACAATATTTTTTACTTTCTGCTCTAAAACACATCCAATAAATCAATGTAAAAAATCTAATTTCATTATCAATTTAGGCCAATATGCATTCTGCTACATAATTTTGGTAAAAGAAAAAATCCCAAGAAGCGTATATAGATGAATTGGTTTGCACAAAGTTAAAGCATCTACAAACTGGGATGTTTTTATTTATTTTTATTTTTACCTAGTATTGGCGGCCATCAGCGATTTATATTATATATTGTGGCGGACAAATCAGACACCTAACTGACACTTTATCACTTTTTTGAGGACCAGTGACATTATTACAGTGATCAGTGTTTAAAAATATGCACTGTAACTGTACTAATGACACTGGCAGGGAAGGGGTTAACATCAGTGGGGAAACATCAGGCTGTGGGTCATCGTGATTGATGCTGGATATTTATCACTGAATAGCATGATTGATGATGTACTTACATCAGGGGACATTGGGGTTGATTTATTAGAATTGGAGAGTCTGGTGCCGCTCTGCATAGAAACCAATCACCTTCCAGTAAGTGCTAGAAGAGAAAGTATAGTTTTTGGGTCTTTCTGCTTACCAGAGATATCGCCAGGCAAATTTATATCGCCCTCTGCCTACAATAGAGCAGGATCCATTGGTAGGGTCTACTCTTGGTGCTCAGGTGCAGCTCAGCTTGTCTGTAATGTTTCACACTTGTCCAATAGGGAGGAAACCTGACAAATGAGGGCACAGGCATTGTTAAAGCCTTGGTGATTAGCACAGGAAAGTGCCTCGGTGCATGCTGTGTGACTGTAAAATTTCCAGGGGCACATGTATTTGGGGTCTTCGGCTGGAGAGCGGGGTCCCAGAGGGAGGGGGCAGCTGACCCTCCTCTATAGAAGCTGCCATGAGGCCTCAGGTGGTCGACCTTAGGGCCTTAATATTAGAGAGGAACTTAACCCAGAGGTCCTGCTGAGCTGACTGGAAGGGAGACACTGGAAAGGATCTGATTCTGCCTACAGTGTGTACAGATCTGTGTCATGGGTCCTGTCATGTGAGGGCCATCCCTTCAGAGGAAGAGTCAGTGGACGGGTGTCAGTTAAGGGGATGCTAGAGAGTGTGCCGAAGATAAAGTAGTTGCTTCAAGTCTGCTGCTAGAGAGAGCAAGAGGACTTAATTCTTCCATACAAGTGGCAGTATGGTTAAAGCAGTGTGTCTGCTTTCACAAATAATGACAAATAATGCAAAGAGGCCAAGTAAGAGTTGTCCTTATCTACTGTGAATAGTTCAGTTGGAGTATCCCACATTCCCTTCTCCCATCCAAGTTCCACAATAAATATAAAACCAAAACCCCTGGACTGTTTATTGAGTAACAAGCAAACCGGAGTAAGGATGGATGGATGAAAAATCCCCTAGTGACAGTCTGCAGGTAATCAGAGGGAGACACAAGAAGTCATCACACAGCAAGTCCTACGGGGACAGTGATATATATATATATATATATATATATATATATATATATATATATACATATATATACTGTATATATAAAAACATTTGGTAAAGTAAGAATGCTTTCAGAAATAGAAGAGTTAATAGTTTATTTTTATCAGTTAACAAAATAAAAAGGTAATGAACAGAAGAGAAATCCAAATCATTATTGTGTGTGATCACCTGCTGCCAATTCTTTGCAGCCCAGTTCCTATGTTTTTGTTCATAGGACATGAAATAATGGAGAAGCAACTCAACTATGCATGGAAACATAGGAACTAGGGTGCAGAAAAATGGCAGCAGGTGCTCTGGACTGATAAGTCAAAATAGTTGTAGCAGGAGGCAGTTTGTTTGCTGAAGAGCTGGAGAGTGATATAATAAGGAGTGTCTGCAGGCAACAGGGAAGCACAGTGGAGGCTCCTTGCAAGTTTGGGGCTGCATTTTTGCAAATGTAGTTGAAGATCAATAGTGTCCTCAATGCTGAGAAATACAGGCGGATACTTATCCATCATGCCATACCATCAGGAAGTCATGTGATTGGCCCTAAATGTATTTTGCAGCAGGACAACAACCCCAAAAAACTCCTTTACATGTCATAAATCCTATCAAAGTAAAAAGACACCTGAGGAAGTCACGTGATCAGTGACGAAACGCGTAGGTACTGGACGTGACGGATGACGCTGGGAGGCTAGTTGTATGTATGTGATGTCATACAGAGCCCGAGCAACAACATACAAGGGCGGTTTTTGTATAGTTTGATATATATATATATATATATATATATATATAGATATATATATATATCTATATATATATAGATATATATATATATATATATATATATATATATATAGATATATGAAAATGTGAGATATTGGAAGAATAAAGAGTTTTTAAAGGATCAAGCACTATTGCACCTTTTCTGACTTTTGCATGTGGCTGAGTGGAACAGAGGATGGGAAAACATCCAGAGTAGTGGTTATCTCTTTGCAGAGTGCCACAAGCTGTGAATCTTAGCATTAAGTGGAAGAATGTGAGACACAGAGAAGGATCTAAAAGGAAAGAACCATATTTGGGCTGGCTAAAATTTGTTTATCATCTAAGGAGTATCCAACTGGAAAGTGGAAACATCTTAATATATAAAGCCAACATACAGTATGAAAGGAACCAGGTGAGGACACATATGGTGAAGGTGGCACAGCTGTTTGTATAGCATTAGAGCACAGTGTATTTTAATAATGTGAGCAGCACTTATTTAAAGTGATGTAAGTTTATAAAGGATAAGGCACCATATAGTTTTTTCTTTTTCGACATGTCACACTGAGCACTTTAAGGATGAGGAGGAACCAATTGGAGAGTACAGGATATTTGATCAGACTCAGAATTTACGTCGGATATTGGAAGACGCACATAATATAAAACTATTTTTGACCATACTTGATAGTAGGGTCAAACAGATGAGGTGAGAGAACAAGTATACTGGGAAATAACAATGGATGAAGAAAGACATAATTGGCAGTTTAAGGAGTTTTTGTATGGACTTTTGAGGACCTTTTACTTTGATTGGATTTATGATATATAAAAGGACTTTTTGCTTTGCTTTATGATATAAAAGGGGAATAGCGCTGCACTGATATTGTCAATATTATAGGTACATTTATGTATGGGAGTGTGTAAGAGCTCTGGCAGCTGTATACTTCCATAGGTTACCAAAATAAGATACTATTAAGAGAGGATTTGGACTCATAGCAGTTCACAGGAGATATACATATGATATTGCATCTGCATTATAACATACAAAGTAACAGTAGATAACAGTTCTCTTACAGTGCGGACAAGTTTGTTTTCCAAGAGGGTCAAGGGCTGGATTATTAAAGAGGGCTTCAATGCAATTATAAAGTATCCAAAGTCAAACAAAAGGATGGTGATTTCTACACAGAATGTTCTACCCTAGACTGCAAAGTGCATAAATACTCCACAAGAAATTATACACGCTGCATGCCAAAGCATACAGTATATGTGTACATCACCAGCCTCTCATTTATCCACACGCCATGGTTTGATGGATGGGGCCCATCATGCCATCAGTGCATTTGACATTAGTGAAAGGAACTTTGTCAGGACTTATGCACCCCCGGTAAAGCTCTACTCCTCCTTATATCCATCCAAATGCCAAGCACAAGACATTTGGCACCTTTGTAAAAGATGGCTGATGTATAAAGATCATAATTGATGAAAATTAAGTTGTTCCGTGAAATGTTCACACTTTTCCAAACTTTTGGATATTTTTACCCATCTTGGTATGTTCATAAAGAGGGGGTTTTCAAACTGAATTCTCTAGTATGAAAGGTGAAAACATCTGTAAACAAGATTTAGGTGTATTTTTACCTATTTGTTCTAAAAAAATAATAAATAGTTTTTCACATATCATGAATAATTTTTAAATATGGCTTATATGTCACTCAACATTAGTTACTTCACCATTTTTATATACATCTACAGCCCCAACAGGAAAGCTTTCTTTGAGTCATCATAAAAATGCTTCTAATTTTAGTTCTCTATTTAGACCCTTTGAACCTTTTGTGTTAAGGGTATATATCCAGCATGATTTCTTTGTTTTTTGTTTTTTTGTAGCAATACTTTGCCTTTATACGCTCATTAATTGGGGATTTTCATGTGAAAAATCCCAAAAAAAACCAACCACAGGCAAATTATGATACTCCTGAAAGCTAGTACCCAGGGTACAATACTCCTTTTTTCCAAGAATCTCCAGAAAGGGTTTAAGAACTCTGAGACTCACAGTTCCCCTGTAGTTTTCCCAATGTCATATTTTGCATGGACACAATACAATACAGAACAAAAAGAGTGTAATTAATAAATTACTTTATGTTGGATTCATTTTGCTTACTACTCCAAAAGGTAGTTTTTTTTTTGTTTTTGTCTTTTACAAATTTGCAAACAATACAATGTCTCAATGTAAACATATAATAAGGTACATACCTAATTTTAAGTCTATCAAGGGAGTATTCACTATGTACAGTACAATCAGATCTCAAAAGTCAGTCAGTTTGCAATTAGATTTGGAAAAGCACAGACAACTTTTTGTATTCTGCTGTCAAGCATCACAATATGCCAATTTTTGACAATAAGGGAACGTAGCTCTTCCCTATATTGTAAAAGGCTCCACATTGAATTTTTCTTTTCCTTTCTTTATTTTTGTGTTACAATCTCTGTTCTATTTTTTGCATGGGCCCTTTCTTTTTCCCTATAGATCACCCTATGTGGGTATTCCCTGGCTTGAAATCTTTTTTTTAGGCCAAGACTATGAATTCAAAAATCTTGTGTTTTTGTGCAGTACTTGTGTAACTGTTAGAATGGCCCAATTGTAATTCCCATGGATACTGGTTGACATCAGAGAGGAGACAGGAGTTGCCTACCGTTAGATTTCTAAAAGGGACAGCTTATCCAGTAGTGCCATGTTTGGGAGTTTAAGATTGAGAAATAAATTCCAATATTTAAACTCACCAATGAAATCTACCAAAGTATCAGCTCCCCTCTCCACACCAGCTGCACATTACCAGTGTAGCAAATCCACAGCAGAAGAGCATGTTATCCAAAAAAATGCATCCCATATGCACAGGTTTGCTCCCACCATCCCAGATGCAGGCATTCGTAGGCTGGAACACAAGCAACACTCAAATGCCACTCTGAAATTTTCTCTAAAATATTGCCCATTAACCACTCAAGCCCCGGAGGATTTGGCTGCTTAATGACCAGGCCCTATTTTGCGATTCGGCACTGCGTGACTTTAACGGACAATTGCGCGGTCGTGCGATGCTGTACCCAAATTAAATTGACGTCCTTTTTTTACCACAAACAGAGCTTTCTATTGGTGGTATTCGATCACCTGCGCAATTTATTTTTTTTGCTCTATAAACAAAAAAAATGCGACAATTTTGAAAAAATAACAATATTTTTCACATTTTTTTATATGAAATTCTCAAAAAAAATGTAAAATCAAATTTTTTTAACATTTTAGGCCAATTTGTTTTCTGCTACATATTTTTGGTAAAAAAAAATCTCAATAAGCGTATTTTGATTGGTTTGCGCAAAAGTTATTGTGTTTACTAACTACGAGAAAGATTTATGTCATTTTTATTGTTTTTTTTTTTAACTAGTAATAGTGGCAATCTGCGATTTTTTTTGCTGGACTGCGACATTATGGCAGACAGATCAGACCCTTGACTGACATTTTTGACACTTTTGGGGGTACCAGTGACATTACTACAGTAATCAGTTCTATAAATATGCACTGTTACTGTAAAAATGACACTGGCAGGGAAGGGGTTAACTTTATTGGTGATCAAGGGGTTAAATGTGTCCCTAGGGGCGTGATTCTAACTGTTAGGGGGAGTGGCTAGTGAAATAATCACAGAGACATATGATCCTACATAGCAGGATCGCATAGCCTCTGTCATTACTTTAGGGAGAATAACAGACGGCTGTGTTTACATCAGCCGTCTATCTTTCTCCCTCTCCTGAGGGAGATCGCGAGTGGCCAGCGGACATCGGAGCCGCCGGTCACACGCGCTGGCTAGGCAGGAAATGAGTGGGGGTGGGCGGCGGGAGCTCGCCGTCGGCAGCACGCGCTCGCCCCCTACAGGCTCTTGTATAAAAGTTGATATATTGTTATTTTTCTACTCTCATAAATTCCAATTCCCATTTGGTGAGTCCCTCCTGGAAGGCCAAATTAAGTCTTTTAATTCCAATTTAGCCTCTGGACCATCTTCGGGAAGGGGGTGTAGGTTCATAACAGTTGATGTCAGTTTTTTTATTTATAAAGTTCTGCAGGATAATAACATCAACTTCTTACATTCTGTACCTTGGTCCACTTAAGGGCCTATGTTAGTGTCATAATGCAGAGGGTCTAAGACAACCTTTCTCAACCTTTTTAACATGGAAGAACCCTTGATATAACTTTTTGGCTCCATGGAACCCCTGCTAATAACAATTATATTTACAGCTCACAATACATTAGTGTGATGGTCAGTGGGAAGAATGCTTCTGACATTTGTGGTCATTGGGAATAATCTCCCCATTACAGATAGCTAAAAAGATTGTCAGTGTCTCTGGTTACTCATCTGACAGGAAGAAATTGCTTATTGCTCAAGAAACCTCTAGCAACCTCTGCAGAAACCCTAGGGTTCCTCGGAAACCCTGGTTGAGAAACCCTGGTCTAAGACTATTATGACGCCATAATAATCTCAGCACTTCATTGATAGTCTGTCTTTAGTAAATATGTCTTATTAAATCTAAAGCTATGCACCCTGTTAACATGAACATTCAGACTTGTAATTGTAATGTGTAGGTATTACCAAACGAGGACTTATTGCTCTGTTAATAACTGTATGCCTCTCATAATTGCCTAGTTATATACCATGGCTGTAGCCTACATTGTTTGTACTTATACATCTGATTTTGCACTTACCGTATATCCATTTATTTTGTTTTCTGTATACACATTCAAAATGTTATTGGTTTTCTATCTGGAAATGTTTATTTTTAAATAAAGCACTTACTTTACTGCTAGAGCACTATCAAACCTTGCAATTTTTGTTTTATAGGCCAGGCCATAGGGCAGAAGAACATTATCTCTTATGTGATGGTAAAAGGAAAGGAAATGACAAAGGCTATAACTTCAGGAATGCTATGTCTCTCCCTGCTGTTGTGCTCCTTCTAACTCCTTGGCAGTGTTACAGAACAAAAAGAGGCTGTGGCTACCACCTCTGGTATTCCTTTCTTATGAATTCCTGGCTGTATAGCTAGAACAATGTGCCCGAAGTGTGTGAGGTCAGTGGCAGCCTAACATAACTTGTTATTCCACTCCTGTTATCCATCTACACAGGTAAAGATCAGACTGGAAGCAGCTTGAATTTGCTATGATAACATTGAGATTTTGTTTTCTGATTTACAGTCTGACCTGATCCTAGAATGAACAGAACATTTTCAGGCTATCATTATACACTGAACAAAGTTATAAACGCAACACTTTTGTTTTTGCCTCCATTTTTCATGAGCTGAACTCAAAGATCTAAGACCTTTTTTATGTACACAAAAGGCCTATTTCTCTCAAATATTCTTCAAGATCTTTGAGTTCAGCTCATGAAAAATGGGGGCAAAAACAAAAGTGTTGTGTTTATAATTTTGTTCAGTGTAATTTAACCATCTGTTCTTTCAAGATTTCTATTTAGGTGTTTCTTTTTTCTCTTTTTACAAAAACAGAGAAATATTCCAAAGATACAGCTTATACCAATACAATAAAAGAGTGGATGCATTATCATCACTTTTTTTTAGAACTAAATCAGCACTGGAGAAACCATCACTAAGCACAGCATCTGGTGCCTTTATACGGCCATTGAGGACAGGGTCCTATCCACCACTAAATAGGGAATATGGGCTCAGTACTACAATTTAATATCAGAATATAAACACCATACTGCTAACATAATATTATCAGCTTTTCTTGCATTGTGCCTACAGCAGTCTGGTGTTTATGGTCACTGCATATTGCAGAGATAAAGCTAGGGTTATGAGGCTATATGGTACAAAGTGCAAATACATCAGTTAGGAATAACTAAGCTGTGCATGGGGGCAAAGAGCAAAGAACTCTGAGTTGGAAAAGAATTCCCAAAGCGGTCTGAAATGTCCTGCAACCAGTTTTAACCTAGTGAGTTTTGCAAGATCAAAAGTACCTTGAATCTTAAAAATATTTTTTCCTCTTAACTATTGCCCCATGCCATATGCCATAATTACTGCATAGTTCCTAATTGCCTACTTTATACTGTAACTGTCACACTATTTTTAGGTAACTGTCATAATAATTCTCTCTGAAGAGAGTAATTAGATCTAAGTGGCAACATACAGTGGGTACAGAAAAGAATCACCCGTTTAAAAATAATCACATTTTGTTGCTTTGCATCCTGAAATGAAGACAGACATGTTTTTTGTTTTATCCAGCTGTTTTATCCAGCTGTGCAACATATAACATCCAGGTGAAAGATATAACACCAATATGAATATGCAGGTCCCAGAATGGATAGTAGGTGGAGAGAAAACTGAGATCCCAAGGAGATGTTGCAGCTGGAATACACCCGTGACAAATGTATAATTAGGCTGCTTATCAGAAGCTACGGCCCCCAAATCAATGGTCAGGCCACACACGCTGAGATGTATGTAAACTCCTTCCTATAGAGCCCTGAGTGGGGAGTCTGTCTCTTCCAGATCCAGTATAGCACAGATCGAGGCACATACACATCAGATATATGGGAAAGAGACAAGGAGACCCATAGCGTAATCCAGTTTTGTGTAAGCAATAAAAATGTATTCTAAGTTGCACTTACATTTGTGTGTAAGGCGTGTTGTGAGCGTCTGGTAACCACGCCCCAGACGACGTCACGTATGACGAAACCGGTCGGGTGGTACCTGACGCTCAACCACCACGCCCCCTAGACGCCTTGCTCATATGCTACACGTGGGACGCCGCAGATTTTATGTGATTCATTGATGCGATTCTTTTATCTTCCAAATGTAAGTGCAACTTAGAATACATTTTTATTGCTTACACAAAACTGGATTACGCTATGGGTCTCTTTGTCTCTTTCCCATATATCTGATGTGTATGTGCCTCGATCTGTGCTATACTGGATCTGGAGGAGACAGACTCCCCACTCAGGGCTCTATAGAAAGGAGTTTACATACATCTCAGCGTGTGTGGCCTGACCATTGATTTGGTGGCCGTAGCTTCTGGTAAGCAGCCTAATTATACATTTGTCCCAGGTGTATTCCATCTGCAACATCTCCTTGGGATCTCAGTTTTCTCTCCACCTACTATCCATTCTGGGACCTGCATATTCATTCGGGAAGTTTTTCTTTGGACTTTTGTTCACTTTATATTCACGTCAGATGACTGTTAATTCATGCACTTATGGTTACACTTTATCATCTCAGTGTTGCACCAATTTATTTATAATTTATCACATTTGTGTACAATTTATGATCACTAGTTTTTATATTCATTTCCATATTCATTTTTCACGATAGGGCTGCACTATTTTTTTCCACGATTTTTTGATTTATATAGATCAAGTGTATCAGCTGCTTCACATTATCAACTTGTTTTCACCATTTACTTAGCGAGGATCTTCCTGGTTTCTTATAACACCAATATGTCAGGAAAAAATAATAATTTAAAAACAGAATCTATGAGCTGGAAAAGGGATCACCCCCCTCCTAAAAATGACTTGTAAACTCAGTCAGGTGTAGATAATCACCTTCTCAATGGCACACAAAGCCGTTTAACTTTTAACTGTGATCAGCTGTGGTCCTTTAGATTTGCTCAGCATGAAAAGACCTTTCCTGGAGCATTTCAGTCCCTGGCATTGCAACTGAAGCAAATAATCAACTATGGGTGGCAAGGCACTGTCAAAAGATCTCCAGGATAAAGTTGTGGACAGGCACAAGACAGCAGATGGATACAAAAAAATTTCAAAGGCTTTATCAATGCCTAGAAGCACAGTGAAATATATTATTAAGAAGTAGAAGGTATTGGTATAACTCATACCCTCCCTAGATCAGGACATCACTCCAAACTGGTTGAAAGAGCCAGGAGCAAACTGGTCAGAGAGGCTACCAAGAGGCCTACAGCAACTCCAAAGCAGTTGCAGGAAGTTATTAAAAAGAGTGGTCATTCTGTGCATGTGACAACAATATCACAAATTCTCCACAAATGTGGCTTGTATGGGAGGGTTGCAAGAAAAAAGACACTCCTCAGGAAAGGCCACATGCAGTCTCCACTGAGCTTTGCCAAAACACACCTTGAAGATTCTGAGGCCACATGGAAAAAGGTTTTCTGGTCAGATGAGACTGAAATTGAATTATTTCGCCTCAACACCAAACCATATGTCT
The DNA here is from genome assembly GCF_965119305.1 of Pelophylax lessonae. NCBI lineage: Eukaryota > Metazoa > Chordata > Amphibia > Anura > Ranidae > Pelophylax > Pelophylax lessonae. The sequence goes on along the minus strand of NC_138768.1, from coordinate 405,301,861 downwards.
GCTGGAAATTCAGTAGCGCTTACCGTCCAAATAACACCATTCCTATAGTAAAGCATAGAGGTGGTAATATCCTGTTATGGGGTGTCTCTCTGCAGCAGGGACTGGAGCACTTGTCAGGATAGAAGGAAAATTGATGGGGTAAAATACCATCAAATTCTTGAGGAAAATCTGATGCCCTCTGCCAGAAAGTTGTCAATGGGTAGAAGGTTTACCAAAATGACTCAAAGCACACAGCAAAAAGAACCACACAAGAGAAAAAAGTGAAAGCCCTTGCATGGCAGAGCCTGGACTTAAACCCCATTGAAAATCTGTGGAATGACTGGAGGACTGCAGTCCAGAAATGGTCACCTTCAAATGTAACTGAACTTGAGCAGTTCTGCAAAGTATTGCAAAGTATTGCAAAGTCTAGATGTGCAAAGTTAGTGGAGACATATCCCAACAGACTAAAGGCTGTAATGAAAGCAAAATATGGTCCAACAAAATACTGACACAAACGAGTGATCCTTTTTCCAACTCAGTGATTCTGTTTTTTAATATTTTTATTTTTTTCTGACATGTTGGTGTTATATCTTTCACTTGGATGTTATAAGTTGCACTGAGTAAATACAGCTGCATAAAACAAAAACTATGTTGCGATTTGTTTCAGGCTGCAAAGCAACAAAATTTGATTATTTTAAAGGGGGTGATTCTTTTCTATACACACTGTATATTTCATTTACTTCTTTTACCACTGCATGACACCTGGAGTCTAGAATCAACCCTGTGCTTTTCCCATGCATGGCAAAAAAAAATCTGCTTTGAGCCCCCGTTCACATAGGGGCGACGCTACTTCGCACCGCGACCTCGGAGGTCGCGGTGCGAGCAGCGCGCCTCGACCTCGGAGCGGCCGCCACGGACCTCATAACATTGAAGTCTATGGCGGTCGCCTCCTGGTCGCCCCAAAGAAGCTCCGGATCCTTTTTCTAAGTCGGAGCGACTTGTGTCGCTCCTATTAGAACGGGTCCGCAGCTTCCTATGGGAGGCGACCTACGGCGACCTGTGAGGCGACCAGGTCGCCTCACAGGTCGCCTTAGTGTGAACGGGGGCTAAAGGAGGTCTATGGTAACAGCATACAATTATATTTTATAATATCAGCATTGGAATACTAATACAAACAATAGTGATTTTTTACAATCCAAGCTTACATGAAAAATCTCCTTCCATGTTGTGAGTTCTGTCTGTCTGTTGCACATCTCTTTCCACAACTTCCTGTATTCCCTGCATGCTTTGCAACTTCACCTTTTCACTCCACTTTCAATTTGTAAGGACTACATATCCCATGGTACCTTGCTGCCTGCAAGCAGTGATTCCTGTACTGAATATGCCCAATGAAACTCCTCCTCTCAGCATCTCTGTAAATCAGAAGGCAGGCTCTGTGAAATGTGTAACAGAGCAGTGCCTACCCACAGGACATAATGATTACATGTCACAGAATTCAAGGAAAAAGATTTGTGGGGATCTTCACAAAGTAAACTTTAGGATTGCTCAGATTAATGGGAGTAGGCTGTAAATAATAAAAATACAATGTGAAAATTAATATTTCATTTTACGTTTTGATCATAGATGCTGTGAGCTTTAAGGCTGTCCATCCTACCAGGTTACACTCTCCTTTTCTAAGCATTCCCCTTCCGCACTCTGGTCTGCCAGCAGAAGCTAGGAAAGGAAGTACAGTACAAATTCTGAGTCTCTTTAGTCAGATTACACTCTCAGTGCTGTCACACTCAGCTGCGGCACATCTTTTTTTAAAGCAAGTGGTTTAAGTAGTGTGACGGGATCAGTGAATGTTTGATGCTACAACAATCAATTATCACTGACAGCCTAAACAACAGAAGGTCCCAATTCATAAAGGCCTCCAAAGCAGGTTTAAAGTGGAAGTAAACTCTTTTTTTGCACCCATACCTACAGGTGCGCCCATAATGTTTACCTGTAGGTACCGTGAATATCTCCTAAACCCTTCACTGTTTAGGAGATATTCACACTGTTAGCAGCTGGTAATGTCACTGGCGCAAGCGCCCAGAAGGATGGCATACCTGTGCCGTCCCTTCAGAGCCCCGTGGTGCGGTCCGTTACACCCACGCGTTTGCCCGAGAGTGACATCATTGCGGCGCAGCCAATCAGACAGCCGGACACCTGAACCTAGAAGGAAGACCTAGTGAAGATGGAAGCCCTCTCAGCGGTGACAGCATACCACTAGAGGTCTTCGTTCTAAGGTAAGTATTACACAGTGTGCTAGTATACGATGCCTACTAGCATATTATGCCTTTACCTTGCAGGGTTTAAAAAAAAAAATGTTGGTGTGGTTTACTACCACTTTAATGATTCCTTCATCAAGGCCACAAGACAAACACAAATAAAAAACCTGTATATACAGTTTGATTTTCAAAATATATACATATATACGAGGGTTCTTCAAATCACTTTTTTTATCACTATTAAATATAGAAAGTACGGAAAACATTTTTGAAGACCCCTCGTAAAGTATATACTGTATATTCCAATGGATACAGGGGATGGAGCACTGGTCTTTCGGCTTCTCTAAATTCAAAATGACATGTTACACAGAACTGAGAACAAGAGTTTCGGCGCCCTTTCTTAAGTTCACAAGCTCATCTATGCTAGATCTATCTATCTATCTATCTATCTATCTATCTATCTATCTATCTATCTATCTATCTATCTATCTATCTATCTATCTATCTATCTATCTATCTATCTATCTATCTATCTATCTATCTATCTATCTATCTATCTATCTATTGTGGGAGATTAGCTCGGTGGTAGGCGTGGATGACCCCTTGGGGGGGGGTTCGTTACACAGGGAGATAGCCGAGAAGTGGTTGAAAACAACAGTGTAAGGTTTTATTCGTGCAAGATCTCTTCACACAAGTGCAAGCTCCAAAAACAGCATAATTCAAAATAAACATAAATAAAATAAATCCTTGCCACTGTGGGCGGCTACCTTCTCACATACAGGAACCTATCTACGGAGTCTGTCTCCAACCTACTGTTGGAGCAAACTTTGCTGATCCTACAGCAGACACTCAATAGTCCATTTATTTTCTTCCACATAGAAATAGTTCAAGACCTCACCTTGAGTAGTCTTCAGTCTTAATTAATTTCCCCTTCACACAGGAAATGTCCATTGGTTTCTTTTCATTTAGAAACGATCCAAGACCTCACTTCGAGTAGTCTTCACACTTGTTACCCTCCTCAGCCACATCGCTTCAGTAGGTCTTCCCCATGCTCACACAGCTTTCAGGGGGCACACATCTGACTGTCCTCCTCTCCCCATGCCCACACAGCGGCAGGAGGCAGCAATCCTTAGACTTCCTTTGGACAAATTATAGAGGCCTTCATTTCCTCATTCTGAACAGCTGAAGGCCTTTCAACTTCCTTAGACAGTTCTGGCTACCTTTGCAGCCGACACCCTATAGTAATTGGTGAATTCTCGAAACCAGGTGGAAATGTATCTCCTGTCTGTGACTACATCCACAGATTTACCTGACTTCCTGTCACAATATATATATATATCTATATATATATTATATACACACACACACACATTTACATTTATCTATCTATCTATCTATCTATCTATCTATCTATCTATCTATCTATCTATCTATCTATCTATTTATATATATATATATATATATATATATATATATATATATATACACACACACACACATTTACATTTGTATTTGTCTCATAGCCCTGATGAATGGTAAGCTTTTTTTTGCCTCTACAATGCATTGACTCTTTTGTGACTTAAACTGTTTTTAAATTATTAATTTGATCTGGCGCTTTTTCTGTTGGTTTAATCCCAAAGTGATCTATAGGACTGCCTTGTAACAGTTTGACCATATTGCTACTAGAAAATCACAATGGCATCCCTGCGAGGCCATATTGGGATTTCCTACAGAACACATGCAACCATCATAGAGGATGGCAGAGCTAACCACACCCCTCCCCAATAAAATACCTTGTTGGTTTTTTTAAAATATTGAAAAGCACATTGGCAGGACTTTAGCTGACATTGATGCTTACTGTATAAATATAAATTGTTTAAACACAAATGCACCAATGCCATTCAGGATCCTTGATAATACAAAGCTACAAAAACAGAACCATTGTCCTAATTTGTTTCTTCAGAAACTCATTTACTCACAGTTAAAAAAAAAAAAAAGGCCAAATTTTCTTATAAACTCTCATAAAAACAACATTTGATTTTGAAATATTTAACTTTCAAAATCTTCCCATAAATCTTTTCCATTCTTCCCATATTATGTCCAAAATCAGACAGCTTTAGCCCAGTCAAATGGGCTGATTTGTGTTACAGTATTTTACAATGTAAAATGAATTTGCCAGTTACTCACCTAAAATATTTCATATGGATATATTTGATTGTTTGTTCATGAAAAGCAGTTTAATTTATATTTTGCAGTCTTGGGGCACGTACATCAGTGTACTGTGTATATTATAGTGATTGCTTGCAATGAATGCATCAGAAAATACATTTTATTGATTTAAAACCAGCTTTTTTTAGCCATTAGTTACTATAGGGTTCTAACTAGAAATATTTTTGCTGTTCTAGCAGCTATAAAACCCCTTTCACTTACACTGATATCATAATGTTAGATGGATGTTAAAATCTAAATAGAATTTAAAGTAGTATGTGCCTGTTCATCAAAACTAACACGTGATGGTGCAGGACACAATCACACTGAAAAAGATTTAGAACCCACTCTCATAATCATCATTGTATTTCAAAAATACATTTTTATTGTAATTTAAAATTACAAAATTAAAATCCTGGTGGTTTTGGAGATACCTAGAGAATATATTTCATCTATTCCTATTCATATGAGAATTGTTTATACAACGGGTATGCCCATAGGCTCCATCCTTATGATATAGGGGAGATATGAGTATTCATGAGGAAATATAGTATTCATTTTTTAAATATTTTTGTATCGAATTTATATAATCTTTTAACAATGGTTCAATAAATTTTTTTTTCACTTCCGGTTCCGGTGCCGCATGGAGTAGGTGAGCGCTCTCCAGCTCCCGCGGCGAGTCCCCCAAAATCTACTTAAAAAGCCTGCCCACAGCCCAGGAACAGCTCCTACCCCTCACCGGAGGTCCATCGAATCCCAGGGACCCGGCGGCAATACTTTAAATTCCGCCAGATGGAGCGGTTCCTCGAGAAGGCCGCATCCCGACCTCTGCTGGCCCCACCACAAATCGAGGCCCCGGTCTCGGCCTGCTCCGGCGCGGCTGCGGAGCACACAGACATGGACACTTCTCATCATCAGCCGGGCACACCACAGCAACCCTCTGCACTAACTCTCCCCCTCACGTCGCAAGGCACCTCCACAGAACAGATTGCCCAAGCAGTAGTGGCATTATTAACCCCTACCATCGCGGCCTCTGTGGAGAAAGCTGTGGCTGCTGGCATGGCCAGCATAAAGAAGGAGCTGGAGGCACATTCCAAGAGGCTCAATGAGGCTGAATCCCGTTTATCAAATGTCGAGGATGAGCTATATCAGATGCAGGGATCTGAGCAGACTCAGGACAAGCTTAATCGCATCATAATGGATAAACTGGAGGGTCTGGAAAATAGATCGCGTCGGAGCAATCTGCGATTTATAGGGATTCCGGAGAACGTTGCCCCCTCTGCCATACCTGAACTTTGTGCAAAAAAAATCCCCGCTGCTCTGGGGCTGCATGGCACATGTGTGGTTGAACGGGCCAATAGGATGGGGCTGTACTCCGAAGATCGTAAGACTCCGCGCCCGATCATTGCGAAGTACCTGAACTACGCGGACAAGTCTGCTATCTTACAAAAATTTCGGCAAACTTCCAATTTCCAAATTGAGGGCATGAAGATTCTGATATTTGCGGACTATTCTGTTGATGTCGTGAAAAGACGCAAAGCCTTTCAGACCGTGTGTTCAAAACTGCATCAGGAACACCTGAAATTCACCTTGGCCTATCCGGCGACTCTGCGCCTTCGTGCACCTAACGGCGACCAAATGGCATTTCAGGATCCAGAGGTAGCAGAAGCTTTTGTCTGCTCACTCCGTCTAGGGGACCAGGGCCCCTCTTCATCTGCCAAAGCCCTTCTCTTTTCCAGACCGTTGGATCAAAGGAGCCCCAGGAAGGAATCTCCCAAACGCCAAAGATATGCTGACGTGGTTAGCTCTGGTCGCCCGAACGTTCCGCGCTGACAGGACCCCCTCACGGTTATCTGTGATTTGTATTTCTAGGTTCCCACCTGGGACTGTTCCCACTAGGCCGTGTGCCTAGAGGACTCGTGGTGCCCCCACCATTCTCTCAGGTTTGCTGTTTATGCTGTTTACTTTTCTTTGGAATGTTAATTTTTGTCTGCATCATGGCCTAGGTCTATAGTTCTGTGCACCGTTTCTGTTACCGCCATGTGCTCACGCTCTATTTCCGCTCTGTACACCTCGGCTGCCCCTTGTACCAAGATTGGCTGGGAACTCGGGCTACCTTCACCGCTCGGACCATTCAGTGGGTCTAGACATCCCTGCTCGTCTCAGGGGGCACGCTTGGTGGGCTGGGCTCCGTGTTGTACACATGCGGAAAAAAGAGAGGTTCTTATTGTATACATTATTGATCTGCTATGTTACTTTATTTGTTTGTTCGCGGTTCCATCCCATTCTCCCACCCATCCCATCCTCACCCCATCCCCCTATGAAGGTGTGCTTTTACCTCCTACCTACAAGCCCATGGATACGAGATTTGCTACGGGTCTGCAATCCCACTCCGGTCTACCCCATTACTGTGTCCCCGGGTATAGCTGGGTCATATGTGATTGCTCCTGGTCTTAAATCTTTCTACCCCATTCCATGCCTATCGTAACTTGGAATGTCAAGGGCCTTCGATCCCCGGTTAAGAGGATGAAAGTCTTACGTCACCTTAAACTGCTTAAGGCAGACATAGCTCTCATCCAGGAATCGCATTTGCTAGCGGAAGATATGAAGCGCATGGAGAAACTCTGGGTGGGCAAGGTCGTAGGATCACCCGCCTCCGGCCGCAAAGCCGGAGTGCTAATTTTATTCCACAAGCGCCTCCCGGTGGAAATCCTTTCCACGGAAGCGGATAATGAGGGGCGATATGTATCTGCGCACATACGGCTTTTCAACACTGAGCTAGTCATATCTAACATATACGCCCCTAATGTCTTGGATCGTTCCTTTCATGCCGCAATTGCGGCTCGACTTCTCACCCTTCCCAATGTCCCCCGTATTGCTGGCGGTGACTTTAACGCGGTAATGGACCCTGTTCTAGACAAATCATCTCCCCGTCAGGGACCATACGCCACCCCACGAGACGGCCCCACTCCACTGGCGTCGGTAATTGAATCACTCTCCATGAGAGATGTTTGGCGGCATTCACACCCCAAGGACCGGGAATATTCCTTCTACTCCCACCCCCACAAACTTTTTACCAGAATCGACTACCTGTTTTGCACTGACTCCCTCCTCCCCCTCCTGCGCGACGCCACCATACATGACATAGCAATCTCAGATCATTCCCCAGTTTCCGTATCCCTAACACTATCGAAATCCCCCCTACCCCTCTCATCTGGAGATTCCCCTCCTACCTTAAAAATAACTCCGATTTTACCTCATACCTACAACGTTCGTGGGAAGAGTACTCGGCGACGAACTTACAACACAGCAGCTCCCCTTTCCTCTTTTGGGAGGCGGGGAAGGCCTTTCTGAGAGGCCGTATCATCTCTTTTGCGGCGGCTTTTAAGCGTCACACAAATAGCGGATACAAAACGGCCAGCGAACGGTTGGCAATTGCCCAGCGGGCACTAATTCAGGCGGATACCCCCACGGCGCGCACAACATGGCTGGCGGCCAAGCAGGAATTTGACACTTGGGCTGATAGGGTAGAACTGATTCATAAGGCCCACCTCGCGGCGACACTACACCGCTTCGGTAACAAGGCCGGGAAATTGCTGGCCAGGTTGTGCAAGGGCCCTATGTCCACCACTCACATTGGCTCGCTACGGAACAAATCGGGAGTGGTAGACTCTACCCCACGAGGGGTGCAAGGGATCATGCGCGATTTTTACGCCTCGTTATACGCCCCCGAGGACATGGACAGTTCTGTAGCTGATTTCTTCCTGTCTGGTACTGAACTTCCTAAGATCTCCGGAGACCACTTAGCAGCACTGAATGCCCCGATCACGGCGGACGAGATTACGTCGACAATAAAGCATCTGGCGGCCAATAAGTCACCTGGCCCCGATGGTTTATCTGGGGAATTTTATAAGACAGCCTCCCCCAGTATGATTTCGACCCTAGTCGATGTATACTCCTCCATCTGGAATGGTGGACCCTATCTTCCGACGGGTAACCAAGCCATCATTAAACTCCTGGCAAAAAAGGGATAGATCCGCTGGAGCCAGGCTCATACAGACCTATATCCTTGTTAAATCTCGACGTCAAGATCCTCTCGAAAATTGCAGCCTCCCGCCTAGCCAACATTATGCCCCATCTGATACATCCTGCGCAATCAGGGTTCACCAAGGGTCGCTCGGCCACTGTCAATATAAGGAAAGTCCTGGTTGCATTAGACCAAGCTCGTATACATCCGGACCGAGACATGGCCATTGTAACTCTTGATGCCGAAAAGGCATTTGACAATGTCAACTTCCAGTGGCTGAGTCGTGTCTTGGACAGCATGGGCTTTCGTGGACCCTTCGTCAACCTTATTACCTCGATGTATCTCTCGCCTTCAGCCAGATTGTGTGTAGGGGGTGACCTCACGGACGACTTTAGACTGTACAAAGGCACTAGACAAGGCTGCCCCCTCTCGCCGCTCTTATTCAAACTCGCACTCGAACCCCTCTCCCGATATCTGCTAACTAAAGCCCCTCCCTCTCCACGGGATACAAATAGGCTCCCAGGAGCTGCGCCTCTCCCTCTTCGCGGACAATGTTTTACCATTTACATCAAACCCCTCGGCTGATATCCCAGTGATAGTCTCTGCATTTGACAGATTCAGACAGTGCTCAGGTCTCAAGATAAATTACTCCAAAAGCGAAATACTCCCATTGGGCGTAGGTCCCCTCGTCCATGGGAAAGGGATTCCCTGTTCATGATAGCATCTAAACACATCACTTACCTAGGTATCAAAATAGGGCGCACCCCTGCATCAATTTATACACTAAACTACCCCCCCTATTCTCCAAAATAACGAAGGAACTGGATAATTGGATGGAACTGCCGCTGTCGCTTTTGGGGAGATGCCACCTCATTAAGATGGTCAGCTTTGCCCGCCTCCTTTATCTCCTACAAACTCTTCCTCTACTAATCAGACATAAGGATGCACAAATTATGCAAAAGGCTTTCTCCCACTTTTTGTGGCGGGGAAAGAGACCAAGAATCTCATATAAAAAACTGCAACTCTCCATAAGCGATGCGGGTATTAATCTGCCTAATCTGAGAATGTATAACTTATCTTGTTTGCTCAGGGCAGCTTTGGACTGGGTATCTCAGACCTCCCACTACTCCAACCACGAGCTGGAGTCTCAGATGGCCAGTCCATTCTCCTTAACTGCTCTATTGCATGCTAAATGGGCGACACTCTGCCCGGAACTCCGCCACAATCTACTTCTAAGAGACACTGCTATAGCATGGAGGGAGATACGCAAACTCTTGAAACTGCCACTGCATTTCTCCAAATTCCTCCCGATACGGGGTAATCCTACCTTTACTCCAGGTTTAACCCAGTCCGTGTTTTGCCAATGGGAGGGGAAGGGTTTGTCGACCTTTGGACACCTGTGTGATGTAAGCTCTGGTATCCCCCATCCCTTCCATGTCATTAAGGACAAATTCGATCTACAGGACAAGGACACTTTCTACTGGGCGCAATGCCTCCATTACCTCTCTTCAGCAACTGGGAAGTCAGAGACCCGCTTCAAAACGTCCCTAATAGATTCCCTGCTGGACTCTAACACCTTTACAATTTCTTCGATCTACAAGCCCCTTTTGAAGCAATGCCCGCCGGCACTGTTCATCTCAACTGCCTCCAATTGGCTTAAGGACTTTCCAGGCGATGACACCCTACCCAACATGATCAAAGGTCTCAGGACCACCCTTGCTCTCACGCCTAACTCAATATGGAAAGAGACCCAACTAAAGATCTTTCACCGTGCACATATTCCTTTTCTCTCGGATAAAACTATCCCGGATGCTCACAAATGTCCTCTATGTGCGGCTGAAAGGCCCTCACTGCACCACAAATTTTGGTCCTGCCCCGGCATAACCATTTTCTGGGATCAAGTACTATCATTCATAAAGGACATGACCAAGATCAGCCTGCCCAAGCACCCTTTGTTACTCCTGTTCGGCTATTGGGATAAACGCCTCCAAAAATGGTCCAGCACACCTGTGAAACCACCCCGATTGTGGATCCTGTCTTGTCTACTAATCGCCAGGAGAACTATCCTAAGCAACTGGATTTCCACATCTCCTCCATCACTCACTCGGGTTAGATCAGAGCTCTCCACACTTTTCACCATAGACAGCACCAATACGGACTTCTCAGCACCCTCTTCACGGGAATCCTTCTCCGAGAAATGGGACAGTTACATCAAATATACTCTCCCCCGGACTGACCCCACTATGGCTCATCATAGCTTTAACTTTCGAGTCTCGCCCAAATCACCACCCATGATCTCACGTTCACCTTCCAGCCTCTTGAATCACTGAGGCGTTTCCCCCCCTCTCCCCTTTGCCCACCCCCCACCCCTCCCCGCCTACGGCTCTCTTCTGCTGAGGATACCCTTTTGCTTAGAGTATAAGTATATTTTTGCTATACACGTTGTTATATTTCATGTGTTGTATGACAAAATTTTAAATAAAAAAAAAAAAAATATTTTTTTTACATAGCCCCCAGGAGAAATAAACTCAAGTGTTTATGAGTGGCTACCTTTAAAGTCCCAATTTTTCTCTGTCTTTCTATTGGTATATAGTGTACAATAGGAAGCTATTTTCTGGCAGTCAGAAAATGAGTTTTTACTGCAGGAGAGACATACAGTGGTCGATACAATAAAACTGTGTAGCACCCTACAGGTAGGTGCTAGGTAAAGGTATAGTGGGCCCTGTCTGCCTAACAGCAGGGCTGTGATTTACTTTGTCAGGGTGTCATGGTTTCCAGGTGTGCCTGCTGAATGGGGAGTCTCCCCACTGGCTCCTGTGAGAGGTTTCTCATAGGGCGGTGGAGGAAACCCAAACAGGGGACACATCCAGGCTTGTAACTACCCCAGAAGGCAGATTGTGCTGCAAAGGATTCTGGGAGTGGGTATAAGTTTGGGGGTGGCACATGACACAATGTCTTTGGCGGGAGCAGAGTCCCAGCATGGAGAATACAGCTGTCTCTCCTCCTGTCTGAGGAAAGAGGATGTCTCGAGGTGTCACCTGATAATCCAGAGAGTGCTGAGTTGAGCTGAGGGGATCCGGTGTGCCGAGAACCTGCGGAGAGAGAGAGAGGGGTTCAGTCCCAGGAAAGCCTACACAGGTCGTGAGTACTGAGGAGTGCCCCTGGGGGTCTGCCAGAGTTAAAGGGGACCACTCAGGAAGAGGTTCTGGGATCCAGTGCCAGCTAGCGGAAAGGGGGTACCTAGGTTGAGGACCATGAAGTTACAGTGGGGGGTGAATAGACAGTGAACTCCAAAGAATTCAAGGTTCAAGGTTTAATGGGACCCCTACTATTGGGCCCTGAATTGTACAGAGTGTGCCAGTTGGGATTTACAGTTCTACAACGTACTACCTCAAGCCAGAGAAAGGCGGGAGAGAAGTATTCAGTGACTTGTTGCAGTGTAACAGTGTTGGTGGTTCTACAGTTTCACAGTCCTGGATCTTTTGGACTTTAAGTCAAGGATTCAGCACTTCTATTAAGCTATGGAGTATCCTCAGAGTTAGTGAGCACTGGCTAGTGCCGGCTGGCATTAAGGAAGCGCCAACAGGCATTTTTTCAGGGACCAAGTCCCAAGTGTATATTGTTGAAGCCTAAAAGGAGTATCCCACTCATTTCCTTCTCCCATCCCCTTTATCTACAATAAAACAGCAAAACCAAGATGCCGGAGTTGTCAATGTCTCAGTCACTACATCGAGGGCCGCAGCTCACATGGGCTGGAAAGGTAACAGGTAACAGTGGCAGACCCACATCAGGCCACAGGCCTGGAAAACCTGCTACAACTGTAAAGTACAAAAGTTGGTGCAGTTCTACATAAAAACAATTAAACAAGCCAAAGTTAGAAGCTGATTGGCTAGCATGCACAGCTGTACCAGATTTTGCACTCTCCAATTTTAGCAAATAATCCTCACAGATTCTCTTTTTCAATAAAAGGTTAAGTTATAGCAATCAAAAAAAGAGTTGATCTTCTACACTAAAGGCATGTCTAGTAACACACCTCCTCCTTTAAAATTTGTGGAAAACATGTACATTAGGACTATACAATGTGATTATAATAAAGCCTACCTCCAGGAAAAAAATTAACCCCCTTCCCACTGTTCCCCCTGCCAACACCCTCCTATCAATTCATCTGTGTTTTTTTTTTTTTACATACCTTTTAAAGCTATGGTTTAGTGCCGGTTCACACTAGGGCGACCTGTGAGGCGACCTGGTCGCCTCACAGGTCGCCGCAGGTCGCCTCCCATAGGGAAGCTGCGGACCCGTTCTAATAGGAGCGACACAAGTCGCTCCGACCTAGAAAAAGGGTCCGGAGCTTCTTTGGGGCGACCCGGAGGCGACCGCCATAGACTTCAATGTTATGAAGTTTTTACATACCTTTTAAAGCTATGGTTTAGTGCCGGTTCACACTAGGGCGACCTGTGAGGCGACCTGGTCGCCTCACAGGTCGCCGCAGGTCGCCTCCCATAGGGAAGCTGCGGACCCGTTCTAATAGGAGCGACACAAGTCGCTCCGACCTAGAAAAAGGGTCCGGAGCTTCTTTGGGGCGACCCGGAGGCGACCGCCATAGACTTCAATGTTATGAAGTCCGTGGCGGCCGCTCCGAGGTCGCGGTGCGCTGCTCGCACCGCGACCTCCGAGGTCGCGGTGCGAAGTAGCGTCGCTGCAATGTGAACTGGCGCTTACTCACCTAAGTCCCCTCTCCCTCACAGATATTGTTTTCAACTTGTAATTTGTTTTACACCAGATTATACAAAGAATTACATTTTCTTTCAGAGCATTTCAGCACATTCAGTATATCATGGTCATAAACCCATAGCACTTGTGAAGGAAATCGAAAGGACTTCCCGTTTTAGAAGAAAAGTTTCAGTTTTGGAACAACTTCTAGCTGAAGAAATGGGCTACATATTAGGTCCCCTGAACAGGCCTCACACACGTGAAATCAATCTCAAGTCTCCAGCCCATGTGTTTAATGACCTTTTCTTCGGCCACACGTAATCTATTAAAGGCTGCATAATTTTACCTTATGCAGGGAGAACAGTACACAGAAAACTATGCCCTGCATTTGACAAAATTATTACAATTTTCAACTCTGATATTTATGCTTTCTTGTTAAGGTAATTATAAAGGCAAAGGCTTTTTTTACATAATGCATTCTTTGCATTAAGGTAAAAAACCTTTTAATAGAAAGAAGCTCACCCCAAGCTTCTGCTAAACAGTTACCTAAGCCCATTCACTATCCAACGCTATCCCATATGCAGCAGCTCTTCTCCCCTGTCCCCTCTCCTATAGGCTTTGCTGATGGCAGATCAGATCCTGTTAGGAGGGAGTGGGGGGGAACTGAGCCACGCTCTGTTTGTCTTTGAATGCACACAGCTCGGATCGGAAACATGCCCACACAAGTGGCAAGCAGCTTGTTATGGGGGCACTCAGAGAAGAGTAGAAGCAGAGAGTGCCAGATGAGGACCCCAGAAGAAGAGGTTTGGGGCTGCTCTGTGCAAAACCATTGCACAGAGCAGGTAAGTATAACATCTATTTTATTTTAGGAAAAAAAAGGTTTAGTAGACACATCTAAAAGAGAGAACATGAAAAAAGGGAAGACACATGCAAGGGATAGTTATTTGTCAGAACCAACAGTAGAATGCTGGTCCCAATTAGGGAGCTTGTATATATGTACACATCATCTAAAGCAAAACTGACATTCAAATGTTAGAGGAAGATGACAGTCAAAAGCAGAGGTCAGAACTATGTAATCACCAGTAATGTCACCGGTGGATGAAAACGGTCCACCATGATGGAGCAGGAACTAAGAATGCCTGATCTTCACCAAAGCTGTTGATGGTGGACTCGGGTGCTGCAGCTGACACTCCCAGGCTGTGGCTTTCCCTGGTGACACAAATGAGACAAACAGGAATAAACTGAACAACAGAGAAAAACCTAAACTAAATAGACACTTTATTGGAAGGTTAAGCTAGAACAGAAATACCCTGGAGAGAAAACAAACTAGGCAAAAGCAGGGCTGTTTACTTAGTGCATAATAAATACCAAGGAGCAAAAAGGAACTGGGCAAGTATCAGATACACTATATTACCAAAAGTATTGGGACGCCTGCCTTTACATGCACATGAACTTTATTGGCATCCCAGTCTTAGTCCGTAGGATTCAATTTTGAGTTGGCCCACCCTTTGTAGCTTCAACTCTTCTGGGAAGGCTGTCCACAAGGTTTAGGTGTGTGTCTATGGGAATATTTGTCCATTCTTCTAGAAGCACTTTTGGGAGGTCAGGCACCGATGTGGACGAGAATGGCCTGGCTGGCAGTCTCCACTCTAATTAATCCTAAAGGTGTTCTGTCGGGTTGAGGTCAGGACTCTGTTGTGTATACATAGTGATCACGTGATCTCCCAGCCGGTCTAAGTGCTGGGAAATGTAATCCGCTGTGTCCGATGGAGTGGTTAAAGGTGGGGCACGCAATTGCATATGTGCAAAGCAATGTGTTTATACGTTGCTGAGCCTGCCCATGCCACTCACCCCAATTATTTTACTGTAGTTAAAGGAAATGTCACCAACTCATCATGGTATTACAAGGAAAAGATGCAAAAAGGATGCAGTGTTTCCACATTTTTTAATGAAGTCAGCAAAAAAAGGAAAGACTTTGTGACCTGCTTTGGTGTAGAACAGATAAAGGACAGCAATAGAACTTGGAGCAGGAGTTAATTCCACTACATGAAGGGTGGAATGAACTGCTATAATAGGGAGTACACAGCTTTTCATATTTTGGCTTCATAGCCACAGACTTAAATCAACTCGTAAATTTCCTTCTGTCAGAGAAGGCATAGAATCCACAGCGTATAATGGATCTGCAGATGGATCCTGATTGATTCAGAAAAGTCTAGTATGCCTGTGTTAGATTTAGCAAGGAAGGTTGGAAGTAGATGTTATTGAATTGTGTTCAGAGGAGGTGCCCAGCAGGTTAATGAACTAATCCATATAGAACACACAAGAGACAAGTGCAACAAAGTCCTGCGAGTTGCTGCATATGCAAAGCAACCTTCCTTTGCTTGCCAGACATAGTAGTCAAAGAAAATAAGACAAAGGTTAAGACCCAAAAAATCCCCCAATTTCCCACGTGGGCTTCAGTATCAAAAGCAATGAGGAGGCCTGTAACTAGTGCTCTGATTACAGGTCCTTACAGATAGAAACGCACAAAAGGAACTGCACTGATTGCTTGGAGATAATGGGTTAAAGTACTGTGCAGGGAACACCAGAGTTAGCACCTGTATCTGGGATGGTGCTGCTGCTTGTGAACAACTTAGTAGCAGTTCTCTTGTGTGGCCTGTAGCAAAAAAAAAAAGACAGGGGCTTTACTAGGTGTCCAACTTGCAAAATACATAAGCAAGCCTAGAATAATATAGAAATCAACTCTTCACACAAAATGGCCAGTTAACCAGGGTAACTAGGATTAACTAGGTTAACTAGGATTGCTACTGGAGAAAATACCGTATATGTAGCCTTAGTACCTAAAACAAACCAAACATAAGCCTGTTAGCAACCTACAACTGTGATCTGCAGAGATAGGGACAGAAAAACTGCCTCAGTTCTGGATCAATAACTCCATAGGGAATCTCCAGACATTCTGGACTTATCTGAATAGCAGAGACCTATGTGAATTGTAACACAGATGGGTGGTGACTGCTGACTGCAGGATTAATGCAGAGTGAACACGGGCATAGAAAATTGACTGGGAAGCTTGGCTAACTGCAGAATTTTCCAGGATTTTCATATAGGGGCTGAATCCACCAGTAGCGGACTGGAGAAACAACCAAAATTTCAGGGTTGTGACAGAAAGAACTCCAATGTCAGCTGGAAAATACTGCATTTTATGGTTGACTGGAGAGCCTTCCAGGACTTAACATATGAAGCACAAATCTACCAGCAGCTGTTGATAGATATTTTTCCAATCAAGAAGAGAACAGAATACTAGCAAATACTACCAAAAAACTGAGCCTTGATGGTTGTGGTTGGAGTTAAGCCTAGTACACACGCAACGAATTTCCGCCAATCGGTCGTCCATCTTTTGTCCAGAGTGGTGTTTTGTTGTTTGGAATGTGCCTAGACTGCACACGAATTTTCCTGCACGACAAAATTCTACTTCAGAAGTGATGTCATGTGTTGGTTTGCTTTCTTTGGGTTCTTTCTTCTCTGAGCATGCCCTGTCTTGCTCATAAGATTTTTCCCTGTTGAAATCTGTACTGACTGCACGCAAATCAGACGTGTTTTGACAGAGGACAAAAATTTTATACCCTGCACACCAGATTTTTTTCGGCCGAAAAGTCGGAGTCGGTTGTCGGAAGCATCATACTAACAAGCCGAAAATTGGCGGATCGGTCGTCGGACGAAAATTCCCGGCCGAATTTCGACGCGTGTGTACGAGGCTTTATCCTGTGCTGGCCAACAGTTTTTTGTTGCAAGTGTCCAATTCTCTTGTGGGGGAGAGTAAAACCTGGTAGTCTTAAGCTGGATACACACTATACAACTTTTGTTGTTAGATTTCCTTTAGATTTACCTTTACTATGTAGTGCAAGGGCCTGTCAGATTGTATACAAATTGAAAGTGTTTAGGTTTGACCTCATATTATACGTTTTTGGTAAATCTAAATGAAAAAATCTAGAGACAATTGTATAGTGTGTATGGCCCATAAGAAAACCTATGTCTCTGGACAAGAAAGAAGTTTCCTGTTTGCTCTTGGGTTTGGAACTTCATGGAATCATTTGTATATGGATTATATTAGGTAGGTCTCAATTTACAGTGTTTTTCATACATTTTTATTTCTTTATCACCGTTTATGTCAAGAACTTTCAAACCACAGAATATAAAAAAATGTAATAACCACAAAATGTAGAGACCTTTCCACTCCAACACTTTAAGGTTGATAGAAAACTAAATTCTTTACTCTTTTGGTGAGACACACTTTCTAGTTTCAGCCATGATTGCTAAAAAAACACTGAGCAGTATATATAAAGGGAACCGTTGTACACTTGGCAAAAAAGAGAGAAGAAAAGGTCAGTTCTACAGCAACCAAATGAACATATAAAATGTGATCTTTTATAAGCAATATTATTATCTACATTTTTACCTAACGAACAACTTATTTCCTTAGAATATAGTCAGCCTTCATTTTTCAGCTGTTACCTACCATTGTAAGATATTATTTTGTGCAATATAAAAGACTGTTGCTCCTTACAGTAACTTTTGTGGATAATAAAAAATATGAGTATTTCAACATAAATCAGTCTCCAGAATGTGCTGTCTGTCTTACCTCTAGGATCTGCTGTAAATATACATAATAATGTAAGCTATCTAGCTTACTTAGGACATTTTCCAAAATGCATTTTTTAATACCTTTTTTATTTAGGAAAAAGAACAGTACAAACATAGTAGGCTTACAAAGCATCATAAAGTACTAAGTGCAGCAATCAAACATAAAATATAAGAGCATCAAAGAAGTGGAGCCACTTTAGCTGCCAATGTACAATATGCTGATTACAGTAATGTGACCTACTTGATCCTGTCATAGTAACCTCAATCATGATTTAGAATTTTGCAATTGCCTATTTTCATTTCGTTTTTATCATTAATAATTAATTTCATATCAGGGAAGAAAAGGGCAATGTCAGCTAACTCATAGGATGGCCCAGAATGGGTCCCCTTCCACACAAGTAGCACAAAAAAAACAAGAAAAATCAAAATAAAGGGGACACAAAGATTAGGATATAGGGAGGGGATGGGAACAACCTCTCCCACTCTGCTTCACCATGCCACATCTTGTATCCTAAGAGATTACAAAGATTTAAACAACTCTTCTATTGGGAAGCCAATGGTGTGTGATCTTTATAGAAAACCCATGGCATCCAGATCTGCCACTATTTTTCCTTCTGTTCTTCTAAGGCCATAGTAAGAATCTCCATTTCTTGGATTTCTGAAATTCTGACCAGCAGTGTGTTTTCACGAGGGGGGTGAGGGTTGTTTCCACATCAATGGAATGCAGGCTTTGCATGTGTTTAGGAGGTGATCCAGTAGTGAATGTTTGTATTTCTTCATGGATGGTATTGTGCAATAAATATACTGCAGGGTTTCCTTCAAGAGGCACACCTGTAAGAGATTTGACCATTTGTTCTATTATGTCTCAGAAGTCTCTACATTTTTGACATTCCTAAACGACTCAATGCATTTTTTTACAGAATAAAATGTATGAATAAGAAGCTCACTGCTACCTGCAGACCAGGCAGGCTTATCTGATGTCCACATACACCAGTCATATACACTATATTGTCAAAAGTATTGGGGTGCCTGTCTTTACACGCACATGAATTTCAATGGCATCCCAGTCTTAGTCCGTAGGGTTCAATATTGAGTTGACCCTCCCTTTGCAGCTATAACAGTTTCAACTCTTCTGGGAAGGCTGTCCACAAGGTTAAGAAGTGTGTCAATGGGAATGTTTGACCATTCTTCCAGAAGCGCATTTGTGAAGGTTATATTCTTTCTATTTTATTATATATTATTTGATTTTTTCTATTCTATTCTTTTCTATGTATTCAAATTTTAAATTTATTCTAAAAAGTTGAGGGACCAGCATCGTGTCTCATCCTGTGCGGGGGTCGTCTATGGGTCACCACTTGCCAGTCATGCTGTGATGAGCTCCGATGGTACTGTGGGTGAGGATGTTGGGGCGGAGAGGACTCAAGCACTATTTCCCACTGACGCAAGAGGGAGAATCCTTTGTCAAGGGTGGAGATGGATACCGTCACACCATTGTAAGTGACAGACAGGGTTGCAGGGTATTTCCACTTGGAATTTGATGATTCCGTAGGGCTTTAGTGATAGTGGCCAAATTTTGTCGACGCTGGTGAGTGTGTCGGGAGAGGTCCGGTAGGATCTGTACAGAGGTGTAGGCCAAAGGTCGCTGATCTATTTTGCGGAACTGCTCTAAAATAGCTTCTTTGGATTTATAGTAGTGGACCCGCAACAAGATGTCTCTGGTGATATCTTCGGCCAGGAAAGAGGGTTTGGGGATCCTGTGTACTCTGTCCACAGTAAGCTCCGGTTCCATTAATGAAGGGACAATCGCATGGAACATATCGTGAACATACTGGGGAAGTTGAGATTGTAGAACCGTCTTAGGGACTCCTCTGAGTCATAGGCGTGCGCACGGGGTGTGCCGGGTGTGCCCAGGCACACCCTAATCACCCTCGTGCCCGCCATGTCCGCCGCCCGCCGCTGAGTCTGCTCTGCGGGCTGCGGCTCTCCTCTGCCCCTGGGCTGACTCATTTGGCGCCGCTCAGCTCCAGACTGAATCTGAGCCAGCGCCGCCCACTGTGGAGGGGGAGACAGGCGTGCCGGAAAGGGACTGTCGGGTCTGGGGCTGGGGGAGGGACTGCCTGTGCAGCGGCCGCCCAGTGCAGTCAGCGCGGGAGAGAACCAGGCAGGACTCAGGAGGAGGCAGAGCAGAGAACGAGCAAGCCGGCCCCACGGCGAGTCAGACTCAGCAAGCAATCATCCATCACCCATCAGCATTCTGCAATAAGGAGGGGGAGAGAGGCCAGAGAGAGAGCCTGAAGTGAGTTGTGTGGAATTATTGTTATTATTTTTTTTTTTTACAGATCACTGGCACTGGTCACTTTGCATTGAAGGGGGCACACTGGTCACTCAGCATTGATGGGGGCAGCTGGTCACGCTGCATTAAAGGGGGCACCTTGGTCACTCTGCATTAAAGGGGGCACCTTGGTCACTCTGCATTAACCGGTTGCCGACCGCCGCACGACTATATACTGCGGCGGTCAGCCCCGGCCAGGCAGAGTGACGTATCGGTACGTCACTCGCCTGTCACTGACTTGCGAGCCTATCGCGGGCGGGCGCGCGCCCGCAGAGGCGCGCGTCCGCCGCGGCTCGTTCACAGGCAAGTCAGTGCGTGTGACCGGCGGACTCGATGTCCGCCAGTCACACTGCGATCGCTCCTGTGAAGGGAGAAAGACAGAGCAGCTTGTGTAAACAAGCTGCCTGTCAGTTCTCCCTGTGTAAAAGTGGAGATCTGACCGTTCTACTATGTAGAACGGTTGATCTTTGCTTTTACACCAATAGCAATGTCCCTACACAGTTAGAATCACGCCCCTAGGACACACTTAACCCCTCCCTGTCCAATAAAGTTAACCCCTTCCCTGCCAGTGTCATTTTTGCAGTAACAGTGCATATGTATAGCACTGATTACTGCAGTAATGTCACTGGTAACCCCAAAAGTGTCAAAAATGTCAGTCAAGGGTCCGATCTGTCCGCCGCAATGTCGCAGTACCGGAAAAAAAATCGCAGATTGCCGCCATTACGCGTTAAAAAAAAAAAAACCAAAAATGACAAAAATCTTTCCCTTTGTTAGTAAACGCGATAACTTTTGCGCAAACCAATCAAAATACGCTTTTTGCGATTTTTTTTACCAAACATAGGTAGCATAAAACAAATTGGCCGAAAAATGTTAAAAAATTTTGATTTTTACTTTTTTTTTGGGGGAATTTCATATAAAAAAATGTGAAAAATATTGTTATTTTTGCAAACTTTACGCTCTTTTTTTGTTTATAGCGCGTGATCAAAAAATCGCACAGGTGATCAAATACCGCCAAAAGAAAGCTCTGTTTGTGGGAAAAAAAGGGCGTCAAATTCGTTTAGGTACAGCGTCGCACGACCGCGCAATTGTCCGTTAAAGTCACGCAGTAAAAAAGCGCAAAAAAACCCCTGGTCCTTTAGCAGCCAAATCCTCCGGGGCTTAAGTGGTTAAAGGGGGCACACTAGTCACTCTGCAATAAAGGGGGCACACTAGTCACTCTGCATTGATGGGGACACGCTGGTCACTCCGCCTTGAAGGGGGCACGCTGGTCACTCCGCCTTGAAGGGGGCACGCTGGTCACTCTGCCTTGAAGGGGGCACGCTGGTCACTCTGCCTTGAAGGGGGCACGCTGGTCACTCTGCCTTGAAGGGGGCACGCTGGTCACTCTGCCTTGAAGGGGGCACGCTGGTCACTCCGCATTGAAGGGGGCACGCTGGTCACTCCGCATTGAAGGGGGCACGCTGGTCACTCCGCATTGAAGGGGGCACGCTGGTCACTCTGCCTTGAAGGGGGCACGCTGGTCACTGTGCATTGATGGGGGCACACTGGTCACTGTGCATTGATGGGGGCACACTGGTCACTGTGCATTGATGGGGGCATGCTGGTCACTCTGCATTGATGGGGGCACACTTTAATACCGCTTAAAATGTTTGTTTACATTTATTTATAAAAGTGTGTGTATATATTCATATATATATATATATATATATATATATTGTAAGGGATTAGCTCGGTGGTAGGCGTATGGGTGACCCCTTTGGGGGTGCGTTTTCACAGAGAGATAGCCGAGCAGAGGTTGAAAACAAGACTGATTTATTCATGCAATTTACTTCACACAATTGCAAGCGTCAAAACAGCCAAAATAAAATAAAAGACAAAATAAATCCTTGCCTCTGTGGGCGGCTACCTTCTCACGCTGGAACCTACCTAAGAAGTCTTTCCAACCTACTGTTGGGCCGACACTGCTGATCCTACAGCAGACACTCAAATGTCCATTTGTTTGCTTTTCACACAGCACAAACATTGTCCATTGAACATGTCCCTTTGTTTTCTTTCACACAGCACATGTTCATTTATAACAGGATCCTTTACTCTTCAGATTCTTCACATTGAACACAGTTCATTTAACAGGTCCCTTTACTCTTCACACTCTTCACATGGAACCCTTTGTCTTCTCACCTTTGAGACGTCTTCACTCGTGGTTACCCTCCTTAGCTTCACATCGCTGTAGGGGGTCTTCTCCCATGCTCACCAGCTTGTCGGGAGGCACACATCCGACTGTCCCCCTCTCCCAGCCCACACGGCGACAGGCGGCAGCAGTCCTTCTCCCATGCCCACACGGCGTCGGGAGGTACACGTATGTCTGTCCTCCTCTCCCAGCCTACACGGCGTAAGGAGGCAGCAAACAATAGGACTTTCTCTGAACAAATTATAGAGCCTTAACTCCCTCATTCTGAACAGGTGAAGGCCTTTCAACTTCCTGCTGGCTAGCTCTGTAGCCAACACCCTAAATTAATTAATGGACTTCTCAATCAGGTGGAAATGTATCTCCTTCCTGTGACTACATTCCCAGATTTAGCTGACTTCCTGTCACATACCCCCCCCTCTTGTTTCAACCCTAGGGTTGGGACACATATTTCCAGGCACGCATGTGTCAGGCACTGCTGACTCACTGATAAGCCTCCTATTATCCTCAAGCTTCCGGATGAAACTGTTTTGTCATCTTCATTGACGGATTTCTCATAAATGCCACACAGTTTGTCTCTCATCTCATATACACATTCTTCAACTGCATTTTTGGCATCATTTTGCTCCTTCTCGTTTCTGTCATCTTCATTGACAGCTTTCTCATAAATGTCAGACAGCTTGTCCCTCATAACCGTCTGTCCAATCCACCATGGAGGACCGTGATCCATAGGCAACTCAATTGGGCTAGTCTTAATGTCTTCAACATTCTTAAGACGCCTCTCTCTGCAATCCATAAATGTTTTCCACAAAACTTTGAGAACCTTTGCTTCACTAAGCTTTGTTCCAAGTAGGGACTCTTGACATCCCTCTGTGACTTGAGTTGCCTCTCCATACAGCTGTACACAATCATTGACTTTTTGTTGTAAAAGGGAATGATCTTCCTTCTTGAGCTTTGCTTGCTCTAAGATGCTGTGCAGAGGATTTTCCAATTGAGACAACAGGCTGTCACACATTTCTTCAAAGTGACCCCTGTTCCTTTTCCCAGAGATATCAATATCATTCACCAAACATTTCATATTCATAGGCAGATCTGAAGCATTTGCACTCATCAACTTCTTAAACTTTTCGCCCTCCTGAGCGAGTCGCAGTAAAGGCCTACTATTTGATTTGATATTCAGTTTATATTTCTTGCCAAACTCTTCACAGAAGAAGCCAACCAGAACATCATCAACTTTCCTTCCACCAACATAGGGGTCAAAGGCAACAACACAGTTGAACCCAGCGATCTGGGTGGTATCCATTATAGACCTCCTCTCTGCATCAGTGAAGAAGCATGGAACTGCAACACATTCTTTTACAGGTTTCTTCAATGCACTTTCTGCTGAACTATTTGACCGCTCAAGGTCACCTAGTTCTTTTTCTCTATCTGAATTCCACATGGAATGCATCTCAAGATCACGATCAAACTTCTGCCACCCGTCTTTCACCAGTTCCATTTTGGAAACACTCCCTGAAAGGCACTTATTCATTTGCTTCACGTTTTCACCAACAGCCTTAGTTTTCTCCACTAGGTTTTCAGCCTGAACTGAGAAATCACCACATTTCTTACTCAGCTCCTTTGTTTGCTGAAGTTCTAATGATACATTTTCCAATGCTTGAAGTTTTTGAAGGAACGGTTTATTCCAAAGGGGTGATTCAAGCCACATGTCGTCACATTTCTGAGGCTCACTCAGGACAGACCCCAAAACACTGATCCTTTTAAAAACTGCATCAGGCACACTATCCCCTCTTTGGGACAGATCCTCTGTTGCCTGGAATTCCTCTTCCAGTTCCTGCAACGGAATCTTCATCTCTTCTACTTGCTGTTCTAAGGCTCGCTTAGACTTTTCTAGCTCCTGAACGCTTTTCACAACATCATCCTTGGAGCTGACCAATTCTTCCATTTCTGTACGCAGCTGTTTAACACTTTCTAGTTCAGCCTTACACTCTAGAGCTTCCTCCAAAGAGCGAGCCAAGAACAGGGCTTTGCTCTCGTTATCACGCACCTCCGTTTCTGCACGTGCGCGTTCTTCTGCATATTTTGCAGACACAGTCTTCTCTTCACCAAGCATCTGATCAAACTTCTTTTTCACATCTTCAACACACTGTAATGAACCAACGCTTTCTTCCATGCGTTTTTTCATATCCGCTATCTGAGCTTGCAATGTTGCGACTTGCTCTGATAGGTTTTTCTTTGCTTCCGCCTCCTCTTTTAATTGTTCCAGGAAGCCATTTTTCTCATCTTCCATTTGTTTGAGCTTTGTGCTAAAACTCAGCCTTTGACACCTCTCTTCCTGTAAGAGTTCCTGCGTGTCTTGCAGCTGCGATTCCAAGATAGAAAAATCTTCCGCAATTTCTCTAGATTTGCTGTCTGCTTGAGAAAGCTGATTTGTAACATTGTCCAACTCAACCTGCAGTCGGTTTGCCTTCTCTGACAGCTTAGCACACAATCGGTCACCTTCTGACACCTTGACTTGCGATTCCAGAAGCTGTGCCTCTACTTTTTCCCTCTTATGTTCACAATCTCCTTTTCCCTGCATAAGAGCCTTCACCTCATTGGCTAGCATCTGGGAATAAGAATGTAATTCTGCCACACAGGCTTCTTTCTCCTTTAACTGCTGCTGGAAACGTTGGGCTTCACCTTTCCAACTTTCACAGTCTGCACGTAATTCATCTACCACATTGCTCAAAGTGGTGAGCTCATACACAGTACTCAGTAATTTAGCCTCTCTTTCACTTTTCTCGTTGTCGCTGAGAGACAATGTCGTTTTCAGAGCGACATTCTGTTCCTGCGACTCCTGCAGGTCTATTTTTGTAACTTCCAAACACTGAAGACTTTTTTCCAGCTGATTACGCAACTCCAACATTTCACACATACTTTGCTTCTGCAAAGTCTGAATTTCAATTTCCTTTTCCATGAGGATGGTATCTTTCTCCTTTATAGTGTCTTGACATTTTTGCAACTCGACCAAAAGAAGAGCAGTGGATTCTTCCCACTGTAACACATGAGACTTGAGTAGTTCATTCATTTCCTGCAAGTTTCTATGCTCCATTTTAAGCAATTCCAAGGCTTGTTCCTTTTCTTCCATTTTCCGTTGCAAGGCATCCAACTCAGCCCTGCACACATACTCGGTTTCCTCCAAACCGATGGCCTCCATTGGCTGCTGGCGTCTCTGTTTCCAGCCTGCCATGCTCTCTTGATGAGCCTTTTGTTGAGCTGCAAAGCTCCGCTGAAAATCCGCATTTGCCTGCTGTTGAGCTGCATTTGCCTGCTGTTGAGCTGTATTTGATATAATCAGTTGTTTCAACATCTCCTCCATTTTGAGCTTACTTTTCATCTGAGCACACTGCGTCTCCATAGCAGTTTCATCAGTGTTGCTAGGGACAACAACCTTCCTCTTTAGTAGACTCTCTTTAGGCATGGATGGGGCTGGTTCAGACGGTAACATCCCCTCCATCCATAGAATCCGGTCTCTCATTTCATCTATCTTTGCATTCTTCAGGCGTTTTGAACGCCCCATCTTCAATAACTCCACAAACAAATTTTTCACAGTCCAGCAAAAATTTTTCAGACCACTGTCTCTTTAACACATGTAGTTTTTCTCTCTCTCTTGCAAGATCTCTTTTCCTGCACACACAGTTTGTGCAGTCACTTGCACCAGACACAACAAAGTTCATCAAATAATTTTGAGACCGCTGTCTCTTTAAAACACTTTTTTTTTTTTTTTCTGTCAGGATCTTCTCTCCTGCACACATAGATTGTGCAATCTCATGCACCAGATAAAGTTCATCAAACATTTGCACTTCCTTGCAGGGATCTTGCTGCTTCTGCCCACTGCATACCTCCACCATATGTGAGGGATTAGCTCGGTGGTAGGCGTGGATGACCCCTTGGGGGGTGCGTTTTCCCAGAGAGGTAGCCGACAAGTGCTTGCAAACAAACAGTGTGGTTTATTAAATGGTGTTTTCTTCACCAGGCTGTATGCAGCAAAACATCCAAAATAAAATAAAACAGAAAATAAATCCTTGCCTCTGTGGGCGGCTACCTTCTCACGCTGGAACCTACCTAAGAAGTCTTTCCAACCTACTGTTGGGCCGACACTGCTGATCCTACAGCAGACACTCAAATGTCCATTTGTTTGCTTTTCACACAGCACAAACATTGTCCATTGAACATGTCCCTTTGTTTTCTTTCACACAGCACATGTTCATTTATAACAGGATCCTTTACTCTTCAGATTCTTCACATTGAACACAGTTCATTTAACAGGTCCCTTTACTCTTCACACTCTTCACATGGAACCCTTTGTCTTCTCACCTTTGAGACGTCTTCACTCGTGGTTACCCTCCTTAGCTTCACATCGCTGTAGGGGGTCTTCTCCCATGCTCACCAGCTTGTCGGGAGGCACACATCCGACTGTCCCCCTCTCCCAGCCCACACGGCGACAGGCGGCAGCAGTCCTTCTCCCATGCCCACACGGCGTCGGGAGGTACACGTATGTCTGTCCTCCTCTCCCAGCCTACACGGCGTAAGGAGGCAGCAAACAATAGGACTTTCTCTGAACAAATTATAGAGCCTTAACTCCCTCATTCTGAACAGGTGAAGGCCTTTCAACTTCCTGCTGGCTAGCTCTGTAGCCAACACCCTAAATTAATTAATGGACTTCTCAATCAGGTGGAAATGTATCTCCTTCCTGTGACTACATTCCCAGATTTAGCTGACTTCCTGTCACAATATATATATATATATATATATATATATATATATATATATATATATACATACATACATACATACATACATACATACACACACACACACACACACACACATATATACACACGCACACATATATACACACGCACATGTGTTTGAGCTTTGGTTTGAGGTGCACACCCTAATGCCATAGGCTGCGCACGCCTATGCTCTGAGTTTCAAATTGTTCCTGCCTGAGCGATCTTCAAGATCCGCCAATTTGTCCTTGATCAACAGGATGTCCTCAGTCTGGGCGCTATGGGCATCAACCAGGGTATTATAGGAGTTGGAATATTCACCCATGGCCTGTTCAACCTGGTCCACCCTAACTCCCAACTCATGGACTTTTCTGCGGCAGTGTGTAACAGAGGCCATAAGGTCATTATGTAGCGAGTCTCTGAGGGACATTAACATGTCCTTGAGGACAATATCTTAGACCGGCTGGCCTGTGGTGGGGAAGCCTGCTATCGGGTCTATAATAATGGCCGCCTGTTGTTGCTGAGGTGAGGCTTCACTCACCTCCATGTCCCGGTTCCAGGTGCCGCCCTTGTTCGAGTCCGTGCATTTGCGGGACCTTGCGGGACTCCGGGTGGATGGAGTGTGGGTTCCCGAGGGTGGACTGCTGTCCCTTTGTGATCCAGGATATGTGGTAACAGCAGAAGGAGCCATATGTGAGTAGGCCTCGGCATAACCCGGCGCTCACGGGCCGCCGCCATCTTGATATCGGCACTGAGGGGCTGCTTTAATGAAGGTAGGTAACTTGTGGGGCTGAGCCTGTCCCCCTTTACGCCTCTGGGGCATTCTGGAAGTTGCCGGGGGTCTCCTCACCATTAGCCGAGAATATTGTGTGGCTGGGTGCCCTCTTTCCGGCGGTTTGTCTCGGCGGTCTGGCAGAGCTCTGTTCCTATGCGGCCATCACAGAGCTTGTTGCCACGCCCCCCATACAACCAGCTATTCTTCACACAGAATGTGAATCGGTCGATCATTTTTCGACAGATCTGAATTTGAATCCTTCTGAAAATTTAGAACTGTTAGAAAACGAATAAACAAAACGATTTTCAAGGAAATTCATTACGATTTCATGCTGAAGTCCCCTCCGCCCCAACTAGATTGCAGAGATTGTTAGCTATCTTAACTTCACTTGCAAATTTCCTACTTCTGTGGAACTCCTAGAAAAGCAGTTTTTTAGGTAATCCTCAGCTATCATAGCTGATTGGAACCCGTGTCCAGTAGTAATGGCATAACATGCCCTTCTTTGTAGCAGTTTTTTAGGTAATCCTCAGCTATCATAGCCGATTGGAACCAGTGTCCAGTAGTAATGGCATAAAATGCCTTTCTTTATAGCAGTACACAATGCACTAGTGGGCCTTTTTATAGTTTTATCTCTTAATTCAGTGACGTGGCCAGGTACAGAACTAACTAGCTTTATTTTATTTATTACAGGACAATTTAAGCAGCACTTTAGATATTTTGTACATTCATGTTGGTTCCTGCCCTTAAAAGCTTGCAATCTAAAGGCCTTACCTCACATGCATACACGTAGTAGGGCCAATTTAGGAAGGAGCCAATTAACCTTACCAGAATGTTTTGGAGTGTGGGAAGAAACTCATGCATGCACAGGTAGAACATGCAAACTTTCTGTAGGTGTCATGGTTGGAATTCACACCAAGCTCTGCAAGGCAGAACTGCCAATCCCTAAGCCACTGTGCTGCCCACAATTTGCAGTTTCTTAGTTATTATTATTCAGAATCCCATGAACTAGTGTTTGGCAGATCCAACAGAAGTCCCCACCCATGTATTATCACTTTTTTGTTCCCTGATAAAAGCTTCCTATGGGTCACCCAAGGTGGGGTTCCTACTGTATTTCAATTGCTATGTTTCTACAACCTGTCTCATTGCAAGCAGCTGTTCATATTGAGCCATCAATGCTGTGCCTATCAGCTGAGTATATGAAATATTAGATTCTACTCTGAGTCCGTCTTGCTTTTTCTTTATCACTTATCAAGTATTTTTACTATCAACCTTAGTTACAAAGTTTGCTTAAAAGTAAGTCTTAGAATAATTTGTACAGATGTTGCTGTTTTCTAAACGAAGGTGTCAGGAGAAGAATTATCTCCAAGAGTTTGTGAATAAAGCCTCTCAGCAGAATTTAGAAAAGAAAAGAATAATGTTAGAACAGAGAACAAAAAGAAAACAGAAATTATAAATATTATTAAGTTTCCTTTTTCATTACTAAATAAAACAATGGTTATAACGAACTGCAGAGCACTATAAAAAAAAAAGAAAAAAACAACAGCAAGGTATATGGGGCAATCTCTGGCAAATTAGCAGGTAAAACTCTCATAGTTTTATATAAAACCAACTATAATATATATCATATTATAAGTCATAAAAGTTTATAAAAACTAAAAAAAGTCAATAAATCCACAGGAAAGGATAGTGTATCAGGAGAGCACTAGATGGGCAGCTCCTCCCAAACACAGAAAAGGATCTCTGTAAGACATCAAAAACACACAGGAGGGCGCCTCTAAGTGCAAGACAGGTCACTGCTTATCAGATGTAAAGGAGGACTTCCGTATCATTGATGGTTTAACCACTTTACCACCGGAGGATTTTGCTGTCTTACGTCCAGGCCACTTTTTGCGATTCGGCGCTGTGCGAATTTAACTGACAATTGCGCGGTCGTGCGACGCCGTACCGAAACGAAATTTACGTCCTTTTTTTCCCACAAACAGAGCTTTCTTTTGGTGGTATTTGATCACCTGTGCGATTTTTACTTTTTGCGCTATAAACAAAAAAATTGTGTTTATTTTGAAAAAATGACAATATTTTTAACATTTTTTTATATGAAATTCCCCCCCAAAAAAATGTAAAAATCAAAATTTTTTTAAATTTTTGGCTAATTTGTTTTCTGCCACCTATGTTTGGTAAAAAAAATCACAATAAGTGTATTTTGATTGGTTTGCGCAAAAGTTATTGCGTTTACTAACTAAGGGAAAGATTTCTGTCATTTTTGGTGGGTTTTTTTCAACGCGTAATGTCGCGATCTGCGATTTTTTTTGCGGGAATGCGACATTGTGGCGGACAGATCGGACCCTTGACTGACATTTTTGACACTTTTGGGGGTACCAGTGACATTACTACAGTAATCAGTGCTATACATATGCACTGTTACTGTAAAAATGACACTGGGAGTGAAGCGGTTAATTTTATTGGAGAGGGAGGGGTTAATGTATGCCTGGTGCTTACTAACGTGTGGGGGGGAGGTGACTGAGTGACACAGGGACAGATCGCATATGTTCAGCTATGCTGAACACTGCGATCTGTCACTCTTTGTCACTTAGGAGATCCGCCCGCTCTGTTTACACATGCGGGCGGATCTCCAAACTAGATTCCTCCCCTGGCCCGACTCCCGCTGTGACTGAACACAGCGGGAGCGAGCCTCCGGCGGCTGGACGATAACGAGCCACATTGCTGCAGTAGCAGAGTTGAAGTGGTTAATAAAGGAGCTAAATGGAGCTAAATGGTGCTCTGAAATGCGTTATCAGGGCAACAGGACCGCCCCCTGAGAGTGACATCACTTCCACGTTCCACAGCGGTTATAGGTATAGAGAACACTATTAAACGGAACTGTCACATTTTGTTTCATAATTTTATTATACGTATGGAATTACCTATAAAGGCAAAATTTGTCAATGGAAGGGCATACTGTATCAAAGACAAGATGATTAAAGTGATTGTAAATGATCACCATTTAAAACAACCCAATTAGGTTAAAATATAACTAAATGGCAAAACTTTTTTGTACAGCTATAAAAAAAAAAAACATTCTAAATACCTATTTTCCCTTCTTTATAATTGATCATATTCCCTCTGTTCTCAGCTGCATAAGAGCTGGGGGTGGGAGAAGCAGCAGCACACTGAGCTTTCCAGTGAATGGCTGTGCAGCGGGGGCATGTCAGGACAAGTCTGATCATTGGAGGAGAGCAGGATGAGTTCCCAGCATAGCTAGAGAATCGGCCACGATGTGTTCTCCTGCTTAGTGTGGTCAGTTTTTAATAGGAAAGCAGAAGGACTGGCAGGATCAACAGAGATTTCACATAAAGGAAGCAATAGAAAGAGAACAGGATATTTTCTCATACAAGTACATGGCACAGCGGGCACATTTCAGCAATATGAAGTGTTGGGGTAACAAACACTTTATGCTTTATGTCAAAAAGAAATAAAATGTAAAAAAAATGGAAATAATAAGTGTTTTTTTTTAATCTTTTTAAAGCCTTAAATAGGTTAAATTGGTAAAATAAATAAATAAATTGGTTAAGGAAGAAATGAAAATTTATATTTTTAATCAAGAAAAAGCTATTTTTTTAAAATTAAACAGCATATTATTTGTGCTGGTGCACAATAACCTGCCAAAACCTGAAACTTTTATTATTGTTTAACCTGAATAAGGGGATTGGTGGCTTTGGCACCAATTAGTCTAGGCCTGTAGTCGCCCAAAATTAGATTGCCTGAAAACATGTAACTCCAGGCCACCCCACCCCAAACATGGTGGTTTAAAGACTCAGGAGCTGCTGCAGTCACACCACATGCCCTGCCCAGTTGCCTATGTCCCACTGTGCAAACTTTGAATTGAAGGCTCAGTCACTATATACTACTCTGGATCAGGGGTCTTCAAACTATGGCCCTCCAGTTGTTCAGGAATTACAATTCCCATCATGCCTAGTCATGTCTGTGAATGTCAGAGTTTTACAATGCCTCATGGGATGTGTAGTTCTGCAACAGCTGGACGGCCGTAGTGTGAGGATCCCTGCTCTGGATGGTCTACACACTATGTAACTACACCCTTACTTTAGCCTACTAAATGGAGGTAAGTGATCTCACGCGGTACTACCTCCACATTTCCTCATTAATAGAAATAGCTTAATATAAATGATAGAAACAGTCATACAAATTAGTGGTGAGTATCTGCACTGCTTCTCATTTCTCCTCTAGCAGTTCAGTGTGCTCCTAACGAATCCTGCAAGTAAATCTGTTTTTTCCTTTCAATTTCCTTTTTTAACAGTCCAAGCTGTCCAGAAAAAGTGGAAGTTAGAGGATTAAGACAAACAATTTATCCCTGTCAGGGGTGCTTACAGTGGTCAGATTTTATTTATTTATGTAAAACATTTATCTGAAAAAGAAGTTGCTGTAATTGCTTAAAAAACGTTAGCAGGAGTTCAGTTTTAATTTGTTAGTCAAGTACATCTAAATCTGCTAGTGCATCTAGCAATACCCTCTACCCATATGGACAATGCTGCTGAACAAAGGTGACTCTGTTGCTGTTCCATTCAGAGTGGTGACAAATAATTTATTTATTCATTTCAGGTACTTATATAGCATCCCTACCCTCAAGGGGCTTACAATCTAAGGTCCCTAACTCACATTCATACATACACATAGTAGGGCCAATAATGTGCTAATGACTCGATCATCAGTTAAATATAGGAAAAGAAGCCTTAAAAGAAATAATGCCGCTACCACATTTAAAAGAGAAGTTTTGCCAAAGCTCTTTTGGCTATATTCCTCAAGTGGGTTACACGAGTGCACTTACTTGTGTTCTTCTGTGACCCAGCATCAGGTGAAAGCGGGTAAAGCCCATTGTCGTCTGACGCTGCAGAACTGTTCCAGAGTGAGACTGTTAGGATCCATCAAGATGCCTAACAGGCAGCTGGCTCAGTCTCTCTGCACTGTCAGTCACTGGCTCCCTGCTTTGCCCCTCCAGCGCTCACTGGAGTGCTGGGCTGTGGAGGGGACAGTAGCAGCTGGCTCAGGCTCTCAGAGGTGCACTGAGAGGCTGAGGAAAAAAAAAAAGAAGAAGAAAATATAGGAACCCAATAGGTTCTAAACCCACGCAAATCAATAAAAAAATAAATAAATAAACTACAATAAAGGAGCTGCGTGTTCTAAAGTGTAAAAAAACACCTATACTGTGAAAAAAACAAAGAAGCCGCTCTCTGCATCATAAAATACATATCACTATAGTGAATAAACAATAGTGAATAGACAAATAAACAAATAAATATGGCTTCATTTAAATGATAAAAAAACATAAAAGTTGTGAAGTCATTATATAATCCCACACGTGAAGAACGTCCTCAGTGAGTATAGAAAAGGTTCCTCTCCACCATCATGCAGATGCGCTATACACTCACCAGACTTAATTAACCCCTATTAGGCCTCTTGCACACGATACTCCTGTTTGAGCATTTCCTTTTGGCCTCTTGCACACAATACTCCTGTTTGAGCATCTACTTTTCCCAGACCTTTTTTATTTTATGTATCCGCGAGTATTCGCGAGTATTCGAGAGTATTCAAGAGTATTTGCGTGCATTGAGGCTTAAATTACTGACCAAAAATGCAGATTTTTCTATTTTTGTTCTTACTGAAGAATGCACAGCGCTTGTTAACGCGCCTGTGTGCATAGGCACATTACAATTAATGGGCTGTATTTTAGCTCAAAAAGCTGTACTGAGCATTTTCAAGCTGCGAAATGCTCAAAGAGGAGTATTGTGTGCAAGAGGCCTTAGAGGGAGTTAGCTTGAGCATATGGTAAAATCCAAGCTGTCATACATGAGGTCACAGGAATTAATTAAAACTGCTGCTGTCATCCATGCAATACGTATATAAATGGCGTATCCAAAGCTCCAGTGTTGTCATATAGAGAGGGAGAGGAAAAAACACTCTCATGGTGCAGTATTCCAAATCATTTATTTAAAAAAGAAGGTTGTATTGCACTCACATCAAAGAAGACATGGATCACCATGCATTGTATAGGAATTGCTGGTTTGCGCTCCACCTGCGATCCAGCTGACCGGAAATGATGTATCTCAAACCCTACCATTTAACGCCGTTTTGTCAGTCTATGTCTGATGTCCTCAAGGGTTGCACTGGGAGGCTGAGCCAGCTGCCACTCATATATCTGGGTGGATCCCGACACTAAAGTCAGGTTCCCTCCACCACTATTGGCTTACTGGGATTTTGTTTACCAAAAATATGTAGCAGAATACATATTGGCCTTAATTGATGAAGAAATCAGATTTTTACCATTTTTTATTGGAGTGCTTTTTTTCAAAATTGTTGTAAAAGTTCTATGTTCATAGCGCAAAAAAATAAAAAAACGTAAAGGTGATCATATACCACCAAAAGAACGCTCTATTTGTGGGAAAAAAGGACACAATCGCGCAATTGTCAGTTAAAGTAACGCAGTGCCGTATCCCAAAAAATGGCCTGGTTTAGGAAAGGAGCAAACCTTCCGGAGGTTAATTGGTTAAAGATTGACAGCTGCAATTTATTACATTTTTGTTTTTCGGTTTAATATCACTTTAAGTTGTGCTTCTCCTCCCAATTTGTGAAAAGCTGACAAAAGCCAGTTATAAGGCACAGAGGCACAAAACATAGCCCACCTCTTGTCTCTTTCAAATGCACTACCATAGAGTAAAAATAACCAACCTTTACTAAATAGGGTTACCTTTTGAAGCAGTAGGGTATAATTCACAGTCTGGTTCAATAGATACAAGGGATTGAGGCAAGAGAAAGCAGGTACCATTAACACCTGTATACTATAACTGAAGGTCTATGTCACATTAATAATCCTGTTGTAGGAAGCAACTCACCAGCAACAGGAACACCAAACAGAACACTCGCCTGCTTTTATGGCATTGCGCCCTTGCTGGCTGAAGCAGCAAGGAGTAGCTTTGTCGCTGCTTGTCAATTGAGCTTGATTCTTCAGCAGGCAAACAATATTGTAGGAATAAGTCTCTTTAGTGACCCTGTGGTTTCCAAGTTGCTGTAAGCAGTGGAATCTCTAGATCAGGGGTGTCAAACTCAATTTCATTGTGGGCCGCATGGTCATTATGGTTGCCCTCAAAGGGCCAGTTGTATTTGTAAGACTAGATGTCCAGAGCACCCCACCACCTCTTACATCAGATGGCAAGAGCCCCCCCCCCCCCCACAATCAGAAGTCAAGAGTGCCCCAGTCTCCCTTACATCACAGTTAACCCCCCTTACCTTGTGCTGTTGCTGGGAAGAAGCTGGGCGCGGAGCTGGGAAGCAGAACGTGCAGGGTCTGGAAGAGGACAAGAGGAGGGCTGGAGTTTGTTGAATGCTGAGACCAGGGAAAGTAGAGATGATGGGGTGCTGTGGCTGCACATAATCTGTAGGAAGAATTCTGTCCTCCTCTTTGCTTATGACTGCTGATGCGGGAAAGGGAGTGGAGGGGGGGCAGAGACAAGCTCCTCTGTGGCAGCACAGAGAAGCGCAGGATCTGGCAGAGTTGTTCTGTCTTCCTCTCTGCTCCTGACTGCTGAGGCGAGGTGGGGGCAAAGATTAGGGGATTGCAGCTGCTGCAGGAGAGGTGCAAGGACCACATGAAATGACCTGGAGGGCTGGATTTGGCCCATGGACTTTGTGTTTGACTCATGCTCTGGAGGGTATAAAAAAATAGCTCAGTGCTAAAAATACAGTATGCACTGTTATTGTAATAATGGCACTGGCAGGGAGGGGGGTTAACCCAGGGGCAATCAAAGGGTTAAATGTGAGCCTAGAGGGTGTTTTCTAACTGTGGTGGGATGGGCTTGTGAAATACAAAAAAGAGACCTGTGTTTCTAAATAGGAGGAACACAGGAGTTCTGTATTTATTCCTGAGAGAGCAATATTCTGCTGTGTTTACAACAGCAGACCGCTGTTCTCTCTTCATGGGCAGCGATCGCGCAGTCGGTCCCATGCATCGGGCTCCCTGCTGGCGAGTAAGCCCACGCATGCCCCCAGGATCGCTCCCGAGAACCACCATACAGGTACAGTGATTTGCGGGAACCTGACGACCTGCTACAGTATATAGGCGGCGGCTGGTGTGCAAGTGGTTAAATATTATTTGGGCGCTCCTCTTTATGTTTTTTTGCATAGAATGTGGGCCTTTTAGGTTATTTCCCCTTATCTTTTTTCCTGTATTAATTATTGGTTTTTATTGCATTAATGTTTCTGCCTGGTGTTTTTTGTTATACTTTGTGCATATGTTTTTCTTTTTCTCTTTATGTGGTGCAATATTTTGAAACATTTTGTATGGTTTTTGATCAATGGATGTTTTAGACCGCATTCACACTGAAGCGGCACGACTTGTGCACTACTTCAGGGGCGACCTGTGAAGTCCTGTGCACCACAACTTTGGCGCGACTTGCACGGACTTCATATAATGAATGTCTATGCAAGTCACTCCGAGGTCGCCCCGAAGTAGTACAGGACCCTTTTTCTAAGTCGGAGCGATTTGTGTCGCTCCTATTAGAATGGGTCCTGTAGCAGTCAAGGGACCGCGAGGGACTGCGACTTGTCAGGCTGACAAGTCGCCTGACGAGTCGCGGTAGTGTGAATGGAGCCTTAGAGTCGGTTCACACTACCGCGATCAGAAAGTCGCCCCATGAAGGAGCGACTTTTTAGCGTGACTTTGAAGAGACTTGTTTGGAGACTTGAAAGAGACTTGGAAGAGACTTGGAAGAGACTTGGAAGGGACTTGGAAGAGACTTGTGCACTACTTTGAAGAGACTGAAATGATAGGTGACTTTGTCTGTGGGGAATGCCTGGGTAATCTTTTTCTTCTTCCTGGAAAGTCTGATAACAAGTCGCTTGAAAATAGATAAGGATCCGACTTAGAGGCGACTCCCATTGAAGTCTATGGGCACAAGTCGGATAGAGGTCGCCTTGAAGTAGCACAGGAACCTTTTCTAAAGTCGGAGCGACTTCAGTAGTGCATATTAAGATGGCTCTCATTCATTTACATTGAATTTGTGATGACAAGAGACTTGGGGCGACTTGAGGGCACACAAGTCGTGTCCCAAGTCGGAGTAGTGTGAACCGGCTCTTAGGGTTTTGACTAAGCACAAGATTTGTGAAACATGTTAATCTTCTGTTCTTTCCCGTGACTGCATCTGTCTACATCACAATAAATATGTTTTTATTGGTATCCCGCTGCAGTGAATCGCTGCCTAATCCAAGTTCCCTTGTTTGTCACTGTGGCAAGCCGGGCCAGCACCTGTGGGGTTACCTGCTGTGGGATCTCCTTGGCTCACCTGGAGCCGTGATTTCTCCTCTGCCTTCCTACCTGCTGGTGGACACTAGAACTGTAGCTATCAGCCCTGAGAACCACAGCGCCACCGGCAGATGAACCAGGTCCTGACAGGTTACTTATCTTACCTCAGTAACAACAGTTATTGGATCTTCCAAATGACTTTATTTATTAATGGCAATTGTTGTTAAATTGTGTTACGTTTAGGTATTGCTGTTAAAGTGGAGTTCCGGCCTATTTTGCAACATTAGTGATTCCTGGAGTGCTCGCTATGCTGATCAACAATTGGGCATTTTCAATTTTTTTTGGGGGTCCCTTACCTTATTTTTAGGGCATTTTTAATTGTACTTCCTCCTTCTCCCCCCTCTGTGGCCGTGGCCACCGACATCACTTCCGCCTTTGCATTGCATCCTGGGAGCTGCTTGTCATCACTCACAGGAGGCTGGAATCAGGAAGAACTCCCAGAACACTCCCTGGAATCAGGAAGAAGGACACAACAGATTACACTGCGGCTTCAAATGCCCACATCCAAGATGGCCGCGCCCAGACAGCGTTTTGAAAAGTACGATTTTGACTAAAATCCAATACTGTACACCTTGTAAGTATGAGAATAGCGGTTCTGTAAAGGGCGATGGATTAGTATTATAGGGGTATTTTTAGTTAAAAAAGGTATTTGAGGTCGGAACTCCGCTTTAACAAATGTTTAATCCGCTGTGCTTGTAATGAAAACACTCACAAGGTGTGAGGAAGCAGGGACAGCACCCAAGTTATCTGAAGGGAAGGGCACCCAAGTTATCTGGCCTAGTGTAGAAAAAGGTAAATATCTAACTATGCATGTTGGAACACTGCTGTGGCCTTCAGAATGTAGGACATACCTTTTGAAACGCAGAAACATTCATGATCACATTTATAATATCCATACTGGCCTAATATTACAGGCTCATTCTCCTTGCTCTTATGTGACTGATGATTGGCCCAACACTCACATAGTGGAGGGAAGCAAGTCTTCCAACTAGAACAACTTGGAGATTACACAGGGCTTTGTTTCCACAAGAAAAAAAACTCTGACCAGATGACTGGGGCTTGTTGGAACTTCAAATTATATAACAAGTATATTAAAAGGTTTTTGTTACCATAATGAGAGCTCTTGCATAGGGACACCCAGAGCCTGTGCAACATAAATTCAGGTGTATTTCCCTGGCCTGAGAAGCCCTGGATACAGCCACCAAAAACCATGAATGGCTGTGCATGGTTGTACTTGGGTATATTCCTCTACTCACCTAAGCACTACTATTGCATTTGCCAAAAATAGAATAATGTCTATTTTTTGGAAAACACCCATACATTATACAATTGTTAATACGATTACTTGCATATACCTGAGTACAGCTGTGCATGGCCCTTCATTTCTACTAGTGGCTGTACACAGAACCTGGACTTCTCAGGTGGGGGAATTACACCAGACTGTTGGGAATTACACCAGACTTTATGGTTCAGGGGCTCAGATGCCCAGGAGCCCGAAAAGGTTATACTAATACATGATTTATATTTCAGTACAGATTTATCTTCCCTGTCCTCCTTTCTACTGTGGTATGACATCTTTTGTAGCTGCCAGCTTTTACTTTTCCTCTAAAAACAGATGTGAAGTACATCATATGGGGACATTCATAATATTCACAAAATGAAATCTGGTCATTCTTTTTTCCATTTAATATGTTTTTATTGAAACATAATACAGGGAAAACGCAACACTCACTTCTATTGGAATTTGTTAACTATTTTGCGATTCGGCACTGCTTTACTTTAACGGACGATTGCACGGTCGTGCGACGCTGTACCTAAATAAAATCAATGTCCTTTTTTTCCCACAAATAGAGCTTTCTTTTGGTGGTATTTGATCACCTGTTGTGATTTTTATTTTTTGCTCTATAAACAAAAAAAGAGCGACAATTCTGAAAAAAAAAAAAAAAACAGTATTTTTCACATTCTGCTATATGACATTCAATAAAAAAGAATAAAAAATTATTCACATTTTTTTAACATTTTAGGCCAATTTTTTTTCTGCTATATATTTTTGGTAAAAAAAAGTCGTAATAAGCCTATTTTGATTGGTTTGCGCAAAAGTAACTACTAACTACAAGAAAGATTGGCGGTGGACAGATCAGAACCCTAACTGACATTTTTGACACTTTTGTGGGGACCAGTGACATTACTACAGTAATCAGTGCTATAAATATGCACTGTTACTGTAATAATGACACTGACAAGGAAGGGGTTAACTTTATTGGTGATCAAGGGGTTAAATGTATGCCTCATGCTTACTGACGTGTGTGGGGGGAGGGGGTTGTGTGACAGAGACACAGATCGCAGGTTCAGCTATGCTGAATCCTGTAATCTGTCACTGTCTGTCACAGAGGAGATCCGCCCACTTTGTTTACACAAGCGGGCGGATTTCCTCACTCGATCCCCAACGATCGGGGAAGAGCGGCGGTGATCACCGCCTCTCCTCCCCTGGCCAGACTCCCGCTGTGTCTGAATACGAGGCTCCGGCGGTGCGTGCACGCCGCCGAGAGAGGGGAGAGTCTGGTGACGTAGGTCTACGTCGCCAGACCTTAACGAGCCACTTTGCCGCAGTACCAGCTCAGTGACCAGTGGTAAAGTGGTTAAAGGATTTAAAAGATTTCTTTGTTTGTTTTAATAAACTACACTACAACTAGATAAGGTTATGCTAACACAAACTATTTCTGGTTTACCACGTCCATGAAAGCTAATCAGTCTTGACTCATGCTATGTCTAAAGCTCTAAAAAGGAACTTTTAGACAACATATTAATTGATTACTGTTCAAAAAGCTAAAGAATTCTGTTTGTCTGATATGCACAATAAACAAAGAGAAAATCTTCCGATCCAGAAGTGGTTAACATAAGTCTATGCAGGTCACAATGAAATCGGAAAAAAGTAGTGTATGAACCTTTTTCAAAGTTGATGCGACATTAGTCACAGCAGTTTGAACAGTTCCATTGCTGACAATTGGGTGCGACTTCTCATGTGATTTGGAACAGTGAAATCGCAGGACAAGTTCGAACAAGGGCTAAAGAAGCTCTTTGTTTATTGTGCATATCAGACAAACAGAATTCTTTAGCTTTTTGAACAGTAATCAATGAATATGTTGTCTAAAAGTTCCTTTCCTGAGAGACTCCATGGCAGCATATGTTCGGGTAGGCCCCGCCTCCTCTCCTATCTCATAGGACCCCACTCCCATAAATCTTTGCTCCCTTTCAGCATCAGTGTTCCTTTTTCGTCCTCCTCATACATACGGTGTTATGTTCCTACTATTTCAGTCCTATACCTTGAAGCAGAATGGGTCGTGGAGCCTCCGCTAAGCCCTGGCTATTAGCAGGGTATGGAGGGGGCAATAGAAGAGACCCTCAGCAGGAGCTCTGTGGTCTGGCCGAGAGAGCCCAGCTGCCGCGGGTGGCCTAATTTTGCCCGAAGATACAGACCTGTGGTGCGCCTCTGGGACCCTTCTCTGCTCTGGGCAGGGTGGTAAGCCCTGTTATGGGACCCTTTTTTATTTCACTTTCCCTTTAATGCTTTGCCTGCTAAACCTATGTGACAGGGTGTTGTTAGGCTGTTTTACTTACTGCATCTCTTGTGTTTTGGTACGGTTGTGTGGCCGGGTTCCCCTTAGCAGTCCGCCTTTGTTGTTGTCCTGCTAGCAGCTGTCCGGTCGGCTCCCGGTCTCGCCGCGGCCGCCGCTTCTGTGCGGCACTTCTGCGCATGTGCGGTAGCCGCCGGTCACAGGATTCGGTGCGCATGAGCGGGGGTGACGCGTGACGTCACTCGTGCATGCGCGGCAGCGATCGGCGGCCGCGAGGCGGCGTATTTAAAGCCTTTGACATGTCAGAGCTGGTGGGAAGGTCGGCACATAGATACAGCCTCCCCCAGACTCTGACTGGCGTTTTAAAGGTAAGAATCCTATTTAGTAGACATATTGGCGGTTTTGGGCTCTGCATGGGGAAAGGCTTAGCACAATATATATCTTTTTATATTTAGCTGTGGAAGAGTTTTTTCGCCCCTTCTGTTGTAAGGATCATGGACGCATCTCCGCCCCCTAGTGGCCAGCCCGCTCATACCAGGTATGTGCTGGGCATTTAGGGGGGGGGGGGAGGTCTGTGTGATTTCTCTTATATATCGCTACATGTGTCTCTCTCCAGCTCTTCCAGGTCTGATCAGCAGCCTAGCGCACGCAGCGATGACAGACGTTCAAAGTCGCATCACCGGCACTCCTCATCTAGGTCCAGGCGCAGCTCCCCCCATAATAGGGGACGTGATGGCAAATCTTCTAGTTCAACACATCATGGCCGTTCGGAGCACCTGAACGGGAAGAAATGCTGGGGATGTGGTACCATAGTAACAGATGGTTCCTCTCTGTGTAAACCCTGTTATGCCCAAGCCACGGGTGAAAGGGAGAAGTCGGACCATCATATTGAGGAGGTGGTGCGCAGAGTCCTCAAAGACTCTCTAGCTGAGTTACAGAAGCCAAGTACTTCTGCAGGGCCATCCCGCTCTCCGTAAAGAGATCTTCTGGTTCAGGATCCTTTTGAGTCCTCCCAGCCCAGCCATCCTTTTATCCTTCCGTCAGAGTCCGAATCTGATTCAGATGACTCCGGTTCAGGATTTGAGTTCAGCCTTGTCTCCCCTCTGGTGAAGGCGGTGAGAGAAGCCCTTGAATGGGAAGATCCGGCTGTCTCCTCCCCGAAACAACAAAAATATTTCAAGCAGTTGTGCAAAGAACGCTTGAACTTTCCATTTCTAGGGGAGCTGGGAGATATAATTTCCGAAGAGTGGAGCAAAGTGGAAAGGAAAAATTCCCTGACCACAAAAATGGCGAAGTTGTATCCATTTAAACAAGAAGAGGTGAAGTACCTGGAATCTTCCCCAAGTGTGGATGCAGCTGTGATGCGTTTGGTTAAGCATGTCACCCTTCCAATGGAGGATACAGCCTCATTTAAGGATCCGTTGGATAGGAGGATCGACGCTGACCTTAAACGAGCATACCTTTCAGCCGGCATGGCCTGTAAGCCAGCTTTGGCTTTGGCTACAATTTCAAAAGCCATGGAAGTCTGGATCAACGCCCTGGAGGGCACTCTTGGAGGAGTCTCGGAGGAAGTGCTCCAGAGCCCCCCAATCCAGGAGCTGAAGATGGCCGCGGGCTTCTTGGGGGAGGCGTCTCTAGACACCATTCGCCTTTTGGCTCGAGTTATGCTGGCTTCTGTTACGGCTAAACGTGCCCTTTGGCTTCGTCCTTGGGTTGCCGATGCTGCTTCCAAACAGGCATAGTGCCGGATTCCCTTTGAGGGTTCTTCCCTCTTTGGGAACAAATTGGATGCAGCCATAACTCGGGCCACGGGTGGAAAATCTGGGTTCCTCCCTCAGGATAAACGCCCAGGCGCTCAGAAGCGCTCTTTCCCAAGAAGACAAAACACTAATCGTTCCAGGGAATCGCGCAGCTACAGACCAGGCAAGTCCTACAGAAGAGGTTGGAAGTCAAGGCAATCCACCTTCCAGAAAGGCTCAAAAGGCTCTTCGTCTGGTGACCGGGAGGCCACCAAATCCTTTTGAGTTTGGGCCCGTCCAGGCCTTCCCGGTAGGGGCCAGGTTGCTCCAATTTCG
Organism: Pelophylax lessonae; assembly: GCF_965119305.1. Lineage (NCBI taxonomy): Eukaryota > Metazoa > Chordata > Amphibia > Anura > Ranidae > Pelophylax > Pelophylax lessonae. The sequence goes on along the minus strand of NC_138768.1, from coordinate 405,258,960 downwards.
GGATGTCTGGGCGGCCTTGATCCAGGATCCCTGGGTTTTAAATATCGTGTCCCAGGGGCACTCGTGGGCGTTCGACAACGTTCCCAAACCCAGGTTTGTCGCAACCTCACTTCCTCCTTCAGCAGAAAAAAAGAAGGTTCTTCTTGCTTATGTGGACACCTTACTGGCTCAGCGAGCCGTTGTGCCAGTTCCCGATGCGGAAAGAGGTTTGGGAGTCTATTCACCTCTGTTCCTTGTCCAGAAAAAGAACGGCACCTGGCGCCCAGCAATAGATCTCACATATCTCAACAGATCTATCCATCAAGAAAGATTCAAAATGGAGTCCCTAGTCACAATACAGCATTCGATTCTCCCAGGAGACTGGCTGGCATCGATAGACCTAAAAGATGCGTACTTCCACGTTCCTGTGGCAAAAGAGTACCATCAGTTCCTCCGGTTTGCTGTAGGTCATGCTCACATGCAATTTACGTGTCTTCCCTTCGGGCTCTCAACTTCGCCTCGCACGTTCTCCAAGACCTTGTTGGCGGTTGTGGCTCTCATCAGGACCAGAGGTGTCAGATTGCATCATTATCTGGACGATATCTTCCTTCTGTCCCAGGACAGACTTCAGTTACTCTCACATCTGGAGCAGGTGATCTCTACGCTCCGGAAATTCGGGTGGATTCTAAATCTAGAAAAGAGCCATCTGGTGCCAACGCAGTCGCTGGTGTTTCTCGGGGCACTACTCAACACGGTGAAGTGCACCATTTCCCTGCCCGAAGAGAAAATCCCAGTAGTTCAGAGCAGGGTGGCTCTCGGTCTCGCTGCCTCCCGTCTCACTGCTCGTCAGTGTCTAAAGGTAGTAGGGACGCTTGTAGCTACCTCACCCATGGTGAAGTGGGCTATGTGGAAACTGAGACCCTTCCAGAAGGGGTTTCTCCAACAATGGACGACGGAGAACTTATCACAAGTTATTCACCTGACCCCGTTCATGAAGGGGTGCCTTCCCTGGTGGTTACGCCGTGCGAATCTAACCAACTGCCACTCAATTGCTCCAATCTCCTGGATTACGATAACCTCCGATGCCAGCAGTACCGGTTGGGGAGCCCACTGTCTGTCAGAAGTGGCACAAGGCAGATGGAATTTTCCCGGTCACGGAGTGGTGTCCAACATCCTAGAACTACGAGCTGCCCTCAAAGCCCTTCAGGCTTTTCACCATCTAACGCAAGGGGCCTCAGTGCTGCTAAGGATGGACAACACCACGGCAGTGGCTTACGTCAAGAGGCAGGGAGGAACTCGCAGCATGTCTCTCCTCCAAGAAACAGAGCCGATTATGACATGGGCCCAGCATCATCTGGCCAATCTTTCAGCGGTCTTTGTTCCGGGAGTGTTGAATGTGGAAGCAGACTTCCTATCCCGATTCCAACTAGACAACGAGTGGTCCCTCCATCAGGAAGTGTTCAACTGGGTCCTGTCCCTGGGGATATCGCCAGAAATAGATCTGTTTGCGAGTCCACGCAACAAGAAACTTCGGAAGTACTACACGAGGTTCAGAGATCCTCGAGCCTTCGGAGTGATGCCCTCACGGACAGATGGAACTTCCAGTCTGCTTATGCTTTTCCACCAATACCAATAGTACTCCAATTCCTGCGGAGACTGAAGATGGAGGAAGTAGAAATTATAGCAATAATTCCCTTCTGGCCCAACAGGCCCTGGTTTCCCCTGCTGTCCCTTCTCAGCTTCAGGGATCCAATCCCTCTACCTCTCAGGTCGGACCTTCTATCTCAGGGTCCTACTCTGCACCCATGCCCTGCGCGTCTACACCTCAGGGCTTGGTTCTTGAGAGGGGGAGGTTGGAGGCTATCAGATGCCCTGAAGAGGTGATCCCGACTCTTATGAGTTCAAGAAGAGCTAGCACCAACAGGGTATATGAAAGGATCTGGGCTAGGTTCATGAGTCATCAAGCCCAGAGGTCAGGTCCAGTAGGTACACCTACTATTCAGCAAATTCTAAGTTGCCTCTATGTCAATCAAGGAGCTCACGTTGAAGACAGCATTTTTGGTGGCCATTACCTCCGCTAAGAGGGTCTCTGAGATACATAATTTAGGTTACAAAGAGCCTTTTCTGACCTTCTTTCAAGACAGAGTGGTCCTAATCCCTATGCTGGGGTCAAATCCAAAAGTGACCTCTGTCTTCCACGAAAACTCTGAGGTAGTCCTTCCCACCTTCAGAACTGATGAGGAATCTTCAGTCCATCCTCTAGACGTGGGCAACACTCTAAGTCAATACTTAGAGGCCACATCCTCCTTCCGCCAATCGGATTTCCTTTTTGTTCTTCTCCATGGCAAAAAGAAAGGAATGCATGCCTCTTCTAGAGCAGTGGCTGCGTGGATCGTCCAGGCTATCCAATGGGCGTATAGAGCAAAGGGCTTGGCTCCTCCAGAGGCAATTACAGCTCACTCTACAAGAAGCATCGCTACGTCTTGGGCAGCTTCCAAACACGTCGTGCCTGATGTGATCTGCAAAGCAGCATCCTGGTCATCTGTCAATACCTTCCTTTCCCATTATTGTATTGAACCTGCTGCCTTATCTTCCGTTAATTTTGGCGTTCAAGTCTTGTCAGTTGACAGTGCCAATTAAAGTTTTCTTTGTTCAGCATCTTCCCACCCGGGAGTGTATAGCGAGTTATTTCCCGAACGTATGCTGCCATGGAGTCTGTCAGGAAAACGGAAAATTGATATCAAATACTTACCGTAATTTTCCTTTCCTGATGGACTCCATGGCAGCAGGAGTCCCCTCCCAATTCCGGAGTAGGCTAGTTACAGAACACTGATGCTGAAAGGGAGCAAAGATTTATGGGAGTGGGGTCCTATGAGGTAGGAGAGGAGGCCGGGCCTACCCGAACGTATGCTGCCATGGAGTCCATCAGGAAAGGAAAATTACGGTAAGTATTTGATATCAATTTTCCGTTTTTTAGAGCTTTAGACATAGCATGAGTCAAGACTGATTAGCTTTCATGGACGTGGTAAACCAGAAATAGTTTGTGTTAGCATAGCCTTATCTACCATACCCTTGATCACCAATAAAGTTAACCCCTTCCCTGCCAGTGTCATTATTACAGTAACAGTGCATATTTATAGCACTGATTACTGTAGTAATGTCACTGGTACCCCCAAAAGTGTCAAAAATGTCAGTTAGGGGTCCGATCTGTCCGCCGCAATGTCGCAGTCCCGCAAAAAAAATCGTAGATCGCCGCCATTACTAGTAAAAAAAAAATAAACAATAAAAATGACAAATATTTCCCGTAGTTAGTAAACGCAATAACTTTTGCGCAAACCAATCAAAATACGCTTATTGTGATTTTTTTTACCAAAAATATGTAGCAGAAAACAAATTGGCCTGAAATGTTAAAAAATTTTGATTTATACATTTTTTTTGGGAATGTTATATATCAGAATCTAAAAAATAGTTTTTTTTTTCAAAATTGTCGCTCTTTTTTTCAAAAATTAAAAATCGCACAGGGGATCAAATACCACCAAAAGAAAGCTCTATTTGTGGGGGAAAAAAGGACATAAATTTAATTTGGGTACAGTGTCGCACGACCGCGCAATCGTCCATTAAATAACGCACTGCCAAATCGCAAAATATAGCCTGGTCAGGAATGGAATAAAATCTTCCAGTCTTAAAGCAGTTAAAAAGACGCTCATTGAGAATTTTTTTGTCAAAGACATGTAGCTAAATACATTTTGGCCTAAATATATGACAAAAATTGAATATATTGGATATTTTTTAACTGTCAAAGTAGAAAATGTCAATTTTTTCGCAACATTTTCGCACTTTTCTTATTACTATCGTAAAAATGAAAAGCTCAGAGGTGATCAAATACCACCAAAAGAAAGCTCTGTTTGTGGGGGAAAAAAGGACGTAATTTTTGTTTGGGTACAGCGTTGCATGACCGCGCAATTGTCAGTTAAAGTCACGCAGTGCCATGTTGCAAAAAGTGGCCTGGACGTTAGGCAGGAAAATCCTCTAGGGCTAAAGTGGTTAAAGCCCATCTCTAGGTAAAATATAACTCCCCTCCAACTGCTTCCTCCCAAGCCCGAAATTCAGCTGTAAATATAATAAATTTGGCACTTATGCATTGTGTGAAATCCACATGGTACTGTATAAACTGTGATTGAGTTTTAGTTAGCACTCTACTAAGAAGTAAAAAAACGCAAGCATTCAGTATCACATGGCAGTAGCATGGTGCTTTCCCAGATGCTGCCTGACCTTTAAAGTAAGTGAAGGATTTAAAGGATAAGAGTGGACTGAAGTTAAAAAATCAGTGTTCAGCCAGAATGGCAGCTGGTGTCCTCTTGGCTACTATCTGCAGTTCTCCATCATCATTTATGCAGGCACTTCTCTGCAGGAGCTACCGGGGAGTGTGTGATAGTCCAAGTGGCCACTGGCTGGCCTGTTGGTTGCCAGATATATACGTTTCCCAATTAACATAGTAGAAAGCCACCACAGGTGGTCCCCGGGAAACAAACGAGATAGGGACTGTAGGTTTGTTCTTCAGTTGTTTGTAAGTCGGAACAGGTACATTTTTTAAATGTAGCTCCAGCCAAAAGAATCATTTTTAAGTTTTTTGGATAGCATAGGGAATGGTAACACCCCTGTAACATTTGTTTGCCCTGTTCAGAAGATTTCATCTCACTTGGATTTTGAAAATTTTGGGTTGTTGTGGAAACAAGGATTGGTGATAAAGCTTCAGTGGAGACACCTTTTTCCCATGAGAACTCTTCCAGGAGTGGATTTCCCTTCCTAGGGGGAGATTTCTCCTCACTTCCTGTTGTCTCCTTCCGTTTGTAAGTAGAAGTTGTTTGTAAGTCAGATGGGAATGTATAACCACTTGACGACCAGCCATGGCAGGTTTCTGCAAATCGCCGTACCTGTACGGTGATTCACCGAAGCGTTCGTGGGGGGCACGTGCGGGCCTCTGCCCACTCGCCAGCGGGAAAGCTGTTCCGCGGGGCCGGTAGCCGCGATCGCTCCCCGTGAAGAGAGAATGGTGGTCTGCTGTTGTAAACACAGCAGACCGTTGTGCTCTCAGGAATCAATGCAGAGCTCCTGTGATCCTCCTATTTAGGAACACAGGTCTCTGTATTGATTTCACAAGCCCATACCCCCACAGTTAGAAAACGCTCCCATATTTTTAGCACTGATTACTGTAGTAATGTCACTGGTCCCCCCAAAAGTGTCAGTTAAGTGTCCGATTTATCCGCCGCAATGACTCGCTCCTGGCTAAAACTCAATGATTGCCGTCATTACTAGTAAAAAAATAGATAAATGCCCCGGCCCCAGGGGCGTCCAAAATCAGTGGGGCTCACCCCCAACAAGAGGACCTTCAACCATGGGACCAGCGGCAAGAGTACAAGGAAAAGACAGGAATATCCAGAGCGAGGACAAAATAAGAACACCTCCACCAGGTACTACCTGCCTTTAATAATGTATTCAGGAATGTCCTATGGGGGTCAAGGGGGCGGGGTTGACCCCATAGTCTTGATGGCATGACACAAAGCCAGGAAAAAGAAATAAAAATTACATAAATCTTTCCCCTAGTTTAGATAACTTTTGCGCAAACCAATCAAAATGCTCTTATTGGGATTTAGTTTTACCAAAAATATGTAGCAAAATATTGGCCTAAAAGGATGAAAAATTTTTATTTTTAATTTTCTTTTTATTGGGAATGTTATATAGCAGAAAGTGAAAAATAATGTTTTTTTTTTTTTCAGAATTGTCTCTCTTTTTTTTGTTTATATTGCAAAAAATAAAAATCGCACAGGCGATCAAATACCACCAAATGAAAGCTCTATTTGTGGGGGAAAAGGACATCAATTTTATTTGGGTACAGCGTTGCACGACCGCGCAATTGTCAGTTAAAGTAAGGCAGTGCCAAATCACAAACAATGGCCTGGTCATTAAGGAGGTAAAGCTTTCTTGTCCAGAAATGTAGAAGGATGCAGGTTTAATTTTTTTTAACTTCAAGCTACACTTATTTTTACCCGCCACAGATCTAGTCTAGTACAAAAATGAATTAAAGACCTGTGGAAAGCAGATAGGAAGTTGCTACTCGTCTCTCTGTCCAAAGACTATGTATTCTATATATACCTGTAACAGAGGAATAAAATCCATCTGTACAGCGGCTTAAAAAAATAAATTTATGGCTGCTACAGAAACTAACAGAACATTTATTTCTGAAATTATTTTCCATAGTTTTGTTAGGCTGGCCATACACTATACAATTTTCCAAAACCATATAATATGAGGTCAAACCTAAACACTTTCAATTTGTATGCAATCAGGCAGGCAGTTGCACTACATAGTTGAAGGTAAATCTAAAGGAAATGTAATAAGAAAATTGTGTATTGTACAGCAAGCCTGAGGCAGTAGATATTGGTAAATGAGGAAATCAGTAATTACTATTAGAAATAATATAACATACCTGATCAATGTTATTTTTTCTAAAATACTAGTACTTGCTTTAGCCACAAGAGGTCACTCTATTACAGCAAATAGAATGCAACAGCAGAGTTTAGGCCTTTGGTTTATAATATTACAACTGCATAAGGTTCTTACAAGCATAAGATAAAATTCCTGAAATTTTTTTAATTAAGGAACATTTGTATGTTTTAGCTCCATTCCCATGTTATCCTAAACTCTGTGCAAGTAGTCTCAGGGGGCAAACTGATAAGTCTGGATGGATCTTTTCCTGCCAATCAATATTGTTTTCCTCTGAGACAAGCCAGGTCCTGATCCCAATCCTCCCCTCCCCATAGCAACAAACATGCACATTCACCCAATATGAACTTGCATGTGTATAGAATGATCTTTTGCTAGAAAGATGCTTTGCTTGCCAGATCACGCATGCATGGCCAGCTGCCAACTAGTATTTGTAGGAAGGGCCAAAGCTCACCTAGGGAAAAAAAGTCAACCATCGTTATGTTAAACTATTAATATATTATTACTGTTATTAATAAAGAATCAGAATGCAATTTAGAGAGAATCAGATATTTTCAGGCAGCTGCCAATATTCTCCTTATACATGTATTTTAATGTCACATATTTGTACCTTACATAAATCAATAGTCAACTCTGCCACCGTTCTCATTTAACCACTTCTACAAATGGTACATGCAAAAAGAGCCTTTGACTGGTCCTGGGTGCAGACAGTTTGTGCCAGGGATGGCAATTCCAACTGCATACAAACCAGCCGCAGCATTTTGTCCTTTGTGATTGCTGCGGAGCAACAGCATAGATTGCTGCTACCTGCAGATGCAGGGTTTAGCTATTTACTATATTACTGTAATAAAAATGGATTTTTGTAAAATCTTACCGTAAAATCCTTTTCTCTTAAGCTCATTGACAGACGTAGTCCTCCTTGATTAATATCAACTCGGGTTATACTGCCCTCTACAGGAATAGGACTAGACAGGAAAGAAAACGTTCTGGCCACACCCTAGGGGCAGTCCCAGAGGGTATATCCTCTCACTTCCTGCTACAGCAAATCAGTTATGTCACAAAGCAGTGTTTAGAGAATTTAACCCAACCCAACTCAAAAACAGAGGGGCGGGTACTACGTCTGCCAATGAGCTTAAGAGAAAAGGATTTTACGGTAAGATTTTACAAAAATCCATTTTTCTCTGTCGCTCATTGACAGACGTAGTCCTCCTTGATTAATATCAACTCGGGACGTCCCAAAGCAGTGCCACAAATGAGGGGTGGGAAAATGGAAATCAAAATACAATCTAGAAGGCCCAACCGGTGCCAACTAGAAGTTTTAAAGGCTCATCAATCACACGATGAGACTCAACTGAAATTCCAACGGAAAAAAACCCTTGAGGTAGACCACCGGTCTCCTCAAATTGCGGCCTGCAAAACCTTGCGGCCAAATGAGGCATCCGCCGATGCCATCACATCAACTTTATAAAATTTTGTAAAGGTATGAACCGACGACCAGATAGCCGCCTTGCACACCTGGACCATTGACGCCTGATAGCGGTAGGCCCAGGAAGTACTGAGCGCTCGAGTGGAGTGCGCCTTAACAGGGAACGGAGGATTCCGACCCTTAATAGAATAAGCCTGTACCACCGTCTGTCTAATCCATTTGGAGATAGTCACGGCAGATGCAGGCAACCCCTTTCTGGGGCCATCCGTGATCATAAAAAGTGAATCCGTCTTATGGAACGATTCCGTAGTCTTCAGGTATACCCTGATTGCCCGAACCACATCCAAGGAATGCAACGCATATTCCTGAGGATGATTGGGCTTAGGACACAAGGAAGGTAGCACAATATCTTCATTCAGATGAAAATCTGAAACCACCTTAGGAAGAAAGGATGGCTTCGGATGAAGAACTACCTTATCCCTATGAACCACTAGATATGGGGAATGGCATGATAATGCAGCCAGTTCTGACACCCTGTGTGCAGAAGTGATAGCCACCAAGAAGGCCACCTTCTGGGATAATGTAAGCAAGGGAATCTCCCTGATATTTTCAAAGGGAGGTTTCTGAAGAACCGACAAACACCAAATTAAGATCCCAGGGCGGTAAGGGCGCGCGCACTGGCGGAGCCAAGTGCCGCACCCCCTGGACACCAAGGAATGAGTAGCCCAAGGCTTCTGAAAGAAGATTGCTAATGCTGAAACCTGACCCTTGATAGTGCTCAAGGATAGTTTCTGCTCAACCCCCTTTTGCAGAAAAGCCAAGATTCGGGTCACCGAATAGGTACGTGGGGGAAATTCCAAAGATTCACACCCCGCGATATAAGTCTTCCATGTGCGATAATAGACTTTGCTGGAAGTCGCTTTCCTTGCTTTAATTCGAGTAGGAATAACTGAAGCTGACAACCCTCTGTCCTTCAGTACCTGGGTCTCAATAGCCAGGCCATTAAAACCAGCGACTGTAAAGCACGATGGAAGATCGGTCCTTGAGACCGCAGATCCTCCCTGAGAGGAAGTCTCCAAGGAGCGTCCGCGACTAGCCTGTCCAAGTCGGCGTACCCGGCTTGACGAGGCCAGCTCGGAATTTCCAGGATAACTGGAGTTCCCTCCACCTCTATCCTGCGGAGAAATCTCAGCAGCAATTTGAGAGGGGGGAAGACATATAGTAGCTGATACTGCCTTTACAGGCCATTCAGCGCGTCTGCTGTGTCCACTAGAGGATCGCGGGTGCGAGCCCTGTTGAGCCAACCTACCAACAGATCCATATCCGGGGTGCCCCAATGAAGGGACAGCTGGTGAAATACCTCTGGATGAAGAGACTATTCCTCTTGATCCAGAATCTGACAGCTGAAATAATCTGCCTGTCCACCCCCGTGATAAATATCGCGGAGAGAACTGGAACAACTGTTCCCCCAATAAGAATGTTGGCCACTTCTATGGCCGCCAGGGCACTCTTGGTGCCCCTTGGTGATCGACCTAAGTCATAGACCGTGGCATAGTCCGATTGGATCCGAACCGGGCTGCCCTGGAGCTGCTCGGTCCAGTAAATCAGACAAAGTCTGATCGCTCTCAGTTCCAACACATTTATCGGTAACCTGCAATTTATCAGAAGAAATGACTTCCCCTGGCTGAGCATCGGAGACCGAAGCCACCAGACCAGAGCCTCCCTGGTCCGCTCACTCAATCGGATCCGATTGTCCAGGGAATCGGGATTCCAATTCCATGTGAGAAGAATCTCCTCTTTAGAGAATTCGGGTATGAGACTGGGCAAACGGTACTGCCTCTAAGGAGGCGACCATCAATCCCAGCCAGTTGACGGACAGCAACATCCGAATCATTGACTGAATCTTCTGGAGTTTCTCCGCATGGAGAAACACTCTTGCCAAGGATGTATCCAAAATTAGGCCAAAATAGTTCAGTCTCCTGGTGGGAACCAGGGATGCTCTTTGAGAAAAGCAACGAAAACGCTGATGTCCTGCGAAGATGGGGATATAAGGATAGGCATCCTAAATGTCTATGGACGCCAGGAAATCCCCCTGATGCAGGGAGGCCACCACTGTATGGATGGACTCCATCTCTTCCAAGACCAGAATTGGACGCACCTAGCCCTTTTTCCTGGGCATTGTGAACAAGTTTGACTAGAACTCCTCCAAGGAATGGGAACTACCACTGCTTGTTGTATCAAGCTGTCCCCAGCAAAGCTTTTAAGCGACCCGGGGATGTCGACTATTGGAAGGGAAGAATCGCACCGGTGGAAGTGATCGAAACTCGATCTTGTATCCCGACCATATGACCTTGCGAACCCCTTTATCCGGGATTCTGGAAAGCCCTGGATCCGGAAACCGGTGAAGACGTCCCCCCACCCTAGAGATGGGTGGGGCCCATTCTGTCAATCCAACGGGATAACAGTGGCTTTATTTAGTCTGGAAATCGGTGAGTCCACTATTGGTGGTACCGTCCATCTTTGTAATGAGGGATTCCTCAAAATGATAGCGCCTAGCCATGCGTTTGGAAATAGCAGGGCTCATTTACGGACGACCCTATTTGGGCAAGGGAAACCCTTCACCATTTTGGTAGGCTTGCTAGTACCAAAAAAGGAATATTAGTCTCAGCTACCTCTGCCGGTGTAACCTCAAGATTTAAGGTTTCCCGGACAGAAACAACTAGTGCTTCCACCAACGCTTCTTGTGCTATGGCGGAGGCAGAAGCGTCCTCCTTACTGTCTGAGGAGACCGTACCTGAGACAACAACCCCAGAAAAGGGACTGCAATGACCAGCTCAGAATCCGTATCTGAGGTATCAGATGACATAGGGGTAGGCGGGGGTCGCTCTTCTTGACCCCCGTCCCTGACAGGCTACCTCCACCCGGGATACCAAAGACTCCAAAACTGCTGATAATGCATCATCACAAGTGGGGTACTGGAGGGTCCTGCGGCCACCCTGAGGGGATCAGGTGGGGGTACATGTGTGGCAGGGTTCATGTAACAAGACACTTGCCAGCAAACACAAAAAAATTAATTGCAAGAAAAAAACATCTTTTATTTATTTTTTTTTATTTATTTTTTTTTTTTTTTAACTTAGTCCCCCAGCACAGTAGCGCCCCTCAGTCTACCTGCTTGGACCCCTCAGAAAGAGAGAGAGAGAGAGACCCCAAGGCTCACCTGATGCACAGAAGTTTCTTATCAACCTGCTTCCAGCACTGTCTGTTACAGACAGAAAGTCTTTGGCTTGCTTTCCCTGGGCCAAGGAGGCGGCTCCGCCCCTTTACACGCCTTCCGGCGCCTCCCAATTACTCCACGAGGTGTTTGGTCACCTCAAACATGGCCGCCCCCATGCTGGAGACACGAGGCTATGCCAATATGGCGGCCTCGTGCGATCTGCAGGAAAATGGCGGCGGCCTGTGTAGGATAGCGGCGGCTTGCAAGTTAGCAGCGGCCTGCGGGATGTGTGCATTCGGCCTGTGCGGCCTGCGGAAGTGCCTCGGCCTGCGGGAGGTGTCCTCGGCCTGCGGAAGGCTGTGCGGCCTGTAGAAGTGACCGGCTTTCTGGAGGGATGGCGATCTGTGGCTGCAGTAACTCAGGCATAGGCATCGGCCTGTATACACACTATGACAGGTAGGATACCTCTATACCTCAATAGTAATGCCTTTTAGTAGTCTGCCACTGACTTCAGTCACCCTTACAGTCATATAGTGACTTTAGATAGTCAGCTCCCAAACCAAGCCTCCTGGTTTCTATTCACAAAAATCACACTCAAATTGGGGGATCTGTGACCTGTTATAGGATAAAGGGGAGACCCAGAAACTGAGTGTCCGACCATCCCAGAGAGGGGCCCGCGTCCACCAACAAACCTGACAGGGGGAGAGGGGGAACAATCTACTCACCATACCGGAACCAGGCGGGCGCCAACTCCTGACAGAACCCCTCTCCACCGGGGTGGGGGGGGCTGTCGACCGATACGGACGCCGTGACTCTGTTGGTCATTGGCGTCCAGGCGAGACGTTTAACTCGCAGGGTCAGTCCCTGTCCAGTGGGACTATGTCACGGCTGACCCAGCGCGGAGCTATGGCCTGCACGCGCTCGTAGGCTGAACTGGGGTGACCACTGGATCTCAACATCCAGCCCGTCGCCCAGTTTCAGCATACTTGCTTGAAGATCTCATAGGAACACTGGAGAAAAAAAGCTGTCTAAAAAAAGTATTTCTAAAAAAAAATCCTGCCAGGACCGAAGATCCTAGCAAGGAATCTAGGTCCTTACTCCTAACTAGACAGAAAAAAACTGATTTGCTGTAGCAGGAAGTGAGAGGATATACCCTCTGAGACTGCCCCTAGGGTGTGGCCAGAACGTTTTCTTTCCTGTCTAGTCCTACTCCTGTAGAGGGCAGTATAACCCGAGTTGATATTAATCAAGGAGGACTACGTCTGTCAATGAGCGACAGAGAAAAATACAGCGTAATCTCAACTCATCTAAACAAATGAATCCTGTCACCTCTGTGAGAGATATAAAACGTAATCAGTTCAAAGGATTAACGGATAATCCCGCCACCTCTGTGTGAGATAATCAACTCAAAAATTGGTGCTCAAAAAGAATCCACCACCAGTGATTTCAAACAGCTCACCTCCAGCTTTGACTCCTGTTTCACCAGAGAGCCAAAGAACGCTGTTTCCCCATTAGGGGTGGTCAAACTCTGAATGGATGGATGTCTCTGCATGTATCAGGATCCCAGTTTTTCCTCCTGCTTTGACTCCTGTTTCCCCAGAGAGCAGTGGCGGCTGGTGTATACAGGGCGCAGGGGCACCGCCCCCCCCCCCCATCCATGCGTCCGGCCCCCTAATCTGCATGCAGGGCGCCGGACGCATGGAGCTTAATGGGTTTTTTTTTTAAATCACCTGATTAGAGCCAGAGGCTCTAATAGGGTGATGCAAAGGGTGGTCCCGGGGCGCAGAGCAGTGCGCCCAGCGCCCACCCATTGTGTGACGATAGCGAATGAAAATTCACTATTGTCACACCGATCCTCCTCCTGGCCAATCAGGGAGCCAGTCTAATACCGGCTTCCTGATTGGCCGCATGGCAAACCCCATGAAATTGGACGAGGAGGAGGCAGGAGCAGGAGGACGTGAGAAGAAGCCGCCCGCAGGGAGTCCGGGACTGAAGACAAGAGAAGCCGTCGCCCGGGCGGGCTGCTCCAGGGCTCCAGGTAAGTGCACTGCTCTCGGGGGGGGGGGCACGCACGCTGAACTCTGCATTGATGGGGGCACGGCACAATGTTCATTGTATTGAAGGGGGCATGCACGATGAACTCTGCATTGAACGGGGCATGTATGCTGTTCATTGCATTGAAGGGGGCACACACGCTGAATTCTGCATTGAAGGGGGCATGTATGCTGTTCATTGCATTGAAGGGGGCACGCACGCTGTTCATTGCATTGAAGGGGGCACGCACGCTGAATTCTGCATTGATGGGGGCACGGCACAATGTTCATTGCATTGAAGGGGGCACGTACGCTGAACTCTGCATTGAAGGGGGCATGCACACTGTTCATTGCATTGAAGGGGGCACGCACGCTGATCTCTGCATTGAAGGGGGCATGTATGCTGGTCACTGCATTGAAAGGGGGCGTGTATGCTGGTCACTGCATTGAAGTGGGCATGTACGCTGGTCACTGCATTGAAGGGGGCATGTACGCTGGTCACTGCATTGAAGGGGGCATGTACGCTGGTCTCTGCATTGAAGGGGGCATGTACGCTGGCCACTGCATTGAAGGGGGCACGCTGGTCACTGTTTTGAAGGGGGCACACTGGTCAATGTGCATTGAAAGGGGGCACGCTGGTCACTGTGCATTGAAAGCGGCATGCTGGTCACTGGGCATTGAAAGGGGGCACGCTGGTCACTGTGCATTGAAAGGGGTACGCTGGTCACTGTGCATTGAAAGGGGGCATGCTGGTCACTGTGCTTTGAAAGGGGGCACGCTGGTTACTGTGCATTGAAAGGGGGCAAGCTGGTCACTGTGCATTGATAGGGGGGACGCTGGTCACTGTGCATTGAAAGGGGGCACGCTGGTCACTGTGCATTGAAAGGGGGCACGCTGGTCTCTCTGCATTGAAAGGGGGCACGCGGGTCTCTCTGCATTGAAAGGGGGCACACTATACTTTAATTACTGAAGGCCCCTTTCACACTTTTGTGACCTCAAAGTCACGCAATTTTTTTACAGCGTTTTTTGCCGCAAAGCAATGCCTATTACATTTTTCTGTTTGCGCCTGATTATGCGTGATTATCTCACATAGAGGTGGTAGAATTATCTGTTGATCCTTTGGACTGATTATGTTTATTATCCCTCACAGAGGTGGCAGGATTCATTTGTTTATTTATTTTTTTGGATCGATTGAATATCACTGGAGACTTTTTTCCTTTGAACATATTGTAATAGATACATTGTATGTTTATTTCACTTGGATTTTTTTGTATTTAGTCACTTTGTATGCATCCTTACTCACGATACTTAAAGATCTTTTTATGTAGAAGCAATGTTGGTAATTCACAGATGAGTTGAGATTGTATTTTTATTACAGTTATATTTATTGGAGTGAAGTGAGAGCACTTTTTAAAAAGGGGGGGGGGGGGCACAATTTATCGTAAATAATAATTTTTGCACTTGTGCATTAATATTGAGGTAGAGGGTATTGTATGGTTTATATTTTTTAGATATGGTATTGCGCTGATTAAAAATTATTATAATTTTAGCTATTTACTATTTCCATGTTTTACAATCTAAAAATGCCCTTGAAGTACATGTATGGTTCCCTTCTTGTATTTCTATAGCTTAGGTTAGGTTGTTGCCTAATCAGTAGAGCTGGGGGATCCTGATTTTCTTGTTTTTTTTTTTGGTTTTTTTTTAGGGCTTTATTACTAGCAACCTTTGCACCATTTCTGCATGTCATAAAATAGCTACCAGAATACATTGCCCCATTTAGGACTTTACCTGTACCAAATAAAACATCACCGCGGATCAACACAAGTGATTATTATTTGTGGCTTTATTTCCTAAAAAATCTGGTAAAAAAAAAGGAGTATGTATCATCTTTCATAAAACAATAAAAACATTTATTAGTTAGCCGCTTGCCGACCGCCGCAAGTACATATACTACGGTGGTCAGCCCCGGCCAGGCAAAGTGACGTATGGGTATGTCACTCGCCTGCGAGCCAATAGGGGGCGAGCACGCGCCGCCGGAGGTGCGCTCCCACCCCCACTCGTTCACTGTGGTCCCGGCGTGTGTAACCCGATGTCCGCCGGTCACTCGCGATCGTCAGTTAGAGAGGGAGAAAGGCAGGCGATTAATGTAAATAAAGCCGCCTGTCATTCTCCCTGGTGTAACAGCAGAGATCATACGGTCCTGCTATGTAGGATCGTAGATCTCTGCTGTTACATGAAAAGCCACACCCCTTCACAGTTAGAAGCATGCCCCTAGGGACACACTCAGCCACTGCATCACTAATAAAGTTAACCCCTTCCCTGCCAGTGTCATTTTTACAGTAACAGTGCATATGTATAGCACTGATTACTGTAGTAATGTCACTGGTAACCCCAAAAGTGTCAAAAATGTCAGTTAAGGGTCCGATCTGTCCGCCGCAATGTCGCAGTTCTGCAAAAAAATAGCAGATCGCCGCCATTACTCGTTTAAAAAAAAAAAACAACAAAAATGACAAAAATCTTTCCCTTAGTTAGTAAACGCAATAACTTTTGCGCAAACCAATCAAAATACGCTTATTGCGATTTTTTTTACCAAACATATGTAGCAGAAAAAAAATTGGCCTAAAATGTTAAAAAATTTTGATTTTTACATTTTTTGGGGGGGATTTCATATAAAAAGAATGTGAAAAATATTGTTATTTTTGCAAAATTGTCGCTATTTTTTTGTTTATAGCACATGATCAAAAAATCGCACAGGTGATCAAATACCACCAAAAGAAAGCTCTGTTTGTGGGAAAAAAAGGACGTTAATTTCATTCGGGCGTCACACGACCGCGCAATTTTCACGCAATGCCAAATCGCAAAATACCCCCCCTGGTCAGGAAGGGGGTAAAATCTTCCGGTGCTTAAGTGGTTAAATAAATAAATTTAAAACTGACCCAGCATTCCTTGATCCAAGTTTGCTCTAAAGCAGAATATAACTGTATGTGAGCACCACAACTGTATGTTAGTAGTTTATATTTACTAAAATAATTGCATTTCCATGTTCTGTGTACTGTGGGAGACCAGATATAGTGAATACAGGGTCCTGGGTTTAGTAACTATTTAAAGCGGAACTTTACCTATAATAATGTTCTTTAGCGAGGAACATACATTCCACATTAATAATGATGCTACCAACATTAGTGTGTGCTGTATATTGCCTCCAGCATTGCCTCTATTACCTCTTGCTATAGGCTGCCATTTTGCTGAAGCCCAGAGCCCCTGAACAGCAGTAAATCATAAAGCAGAACTAAACCCATCGGATTAATGGTTTCAAAAAACAGTTACATTCCTGAAATGCTGTCATTGCTAACTGTCACATTTGCTTGTGTCCTCAACCAAACTGTCAAACCATCAAATGGCTGGTGTCATAACTGATCACATGTGCAGCACTTTGGCAGTTGCAGATTAAACAGAAGAAGCTTCCTTGGCTGCAAAGGATAGGAGGGCTTTATTCTGCTTTAAGGCTGTCAGCAGATTGGCACCTACAAATTCAGGCAGTGCCTAAAAATGCCTGAAAATGGAGAGCAACTGTGCAGGTGCTGCCGAGCAGGATGAGACAGTGAGGGTTATTTACTAAAACTGAAGAGCGCGAAATCTGGTGCAGTTCTGCATAGAAACCAAACAGCTTCCAGTTTTTTTGTCAAAGCTTCATTGAACATGCTGAGGTTAGAAGCTGATTGTCTACCATGCACAGCTGCACCAGATTCTTAGTAAATCTACCCCAGTGTATTACTGGATTTGAAACAGTATAGACACTTATTTGTCATGTTTTACAGAGCTATACCTGCAAAAGGAGCCAGTCTGAAGTGATCTAGCAGGATCACTTCATTATCTGACTAAAGTTCCACTGCCCTCTCCCCCACCATATTTGCTAGTGAACTGTGACACACTAATATTTAACCACTTGTGGACCTTTGACAGCATAGAAATGTCATGACCTTCTTTACACTTCTAGGATACTTCTGAGAGATGTTACATTGCTCTCCGCTTTCAAAACATATACTCAGTTTACACTGTTGTCATAAATCTGAGCAAGTTCACTAACAGCAATATGTACTTGTATCTATAGTAACATTAATTTTCAGTTGTTTTTTTATTCCCTTGCACAGATTGGGTATTCAAAGTAAACCCAGGTTCGCCTTACGTGAAGCTTTTACTTAAAGTGAACATTCACTTTGCTAGATGAACAGCCTTCACACTTAGTAAATCAGCCCAATTGACTCAATGACCCCATAGATAAAATGTTAAAATTGTTATGATCCATAAGGAGCAAACAGTTGCAAGAGCTAAAGTCAAAGTATATCTAAAGTCAAAACTTTTTTCTGTTTTAGAGAGAGTAGGGGAGGGTTGAAAGCACATTCACTTGAGGAGCCTGAACATGGCGTGTGTCGGGAGCTCAAGCTTGGAGCCCCAAGAGATCCAGTCCAGCGCAGATGGAGTGAATAGACTCACAGAGCTAGCAGACCAGGTGATGGAGCTACGGGGAGAAGCCGTGGCTTTCACTGTGACCCGTGCACCGAGGACCGCCTGTTCGCGGCGGAGAGGAGGGGGGAACCCGGCATCTAGGATGCTGCATATGGGCTCATTTGGATATATGGAGTGCTAGGGGTGGTTGTGTGTATGTTTTTAGGGGTGCGTGATGTGAGTTTGGTACCATTTTAAGGATTTGCTATCTTGTACAGACTCTTTGTTCTGTAATTTTTCTAATTTTTGATTATTAAAAATTATAATTTTTGTAGCCCAGTGAGTGTTGGATATATTCGCTATATTTGTATTGACTGGGTGGTTGAGTATTACATCAGGTTTTTTTATTTCAGTGTTTCCTCTAGGATGCTGACAAGGCATGAGGCGGTAGTTAGAAGGAGCCTGCAGAGAGGGAGGGCCTGAGAGCCCGAGGAAGCCCGGAGATGCCCATCGAGTAGAGGATTGGCTGCAAAGCGGAGGGACTTGGCGGGGCCTGTAGGAGATCAGCTGGATCCGGCAGCGTGGTGAGGAGGAGGCTGTGGAGGAGACACAGAGCCCCCAACTCCAAGGCAAAGAAGTGAAAGAGCTAGGACAAAAGAATACAGAACACCACAGGGGAGTGCAGTACTCAGTGAAGATCAGTAAGCCACACAGGGAGACCCAAGAGGATCCCATACACCCACTAAAGGTACTAAACAGCAGCTAATACAAAGAAGGTTTCCACAGAGCGGCGAGTCACCAATGTGTTCTTATGTATGAAAGCTTTGACGAACTGTGATTAAATTAATTAAAATCAGTTATATGCTATACTTGAAGAGGAAAGAAAGTGGGACTACATAGCATTAAAGAGGATAAACACATAAATACATACATAAAGTAAAAAAAAAAAAAAACTGGGAAATAGTAAAAAAGGAAATGGGAAGAATAAAAAAGTGGAAAAGTGGGTGAAATTTGACTGAAGAAGAGGAGATAAGTAGATGAAATAAATAAGCAAGATCTCTAAAAGGGATAAACACTGACTACTACACAAGACTAGTGTTGAGCGAACACGGACTGTATTATTCGTGTTCGTACCGAATAATTGGATTTTTTTTACCCGAACACGGACACGGACACTTTACTGTATGTTCGGGTAAAAATCCGTGTTCGGTCGTTTTATTTCCGGGTTTTGCATGCTTTGGCGCTCTTTTCATGGCGGGCTTTCAACAGCCAATCAACAATCGTTTAACTGGTGTGCCTTAAGCCATCCCAGCCATGCCTGCAAATGTCTTAGTAGCTGTGATTGGCCGTCTGAAGCATGTGACCAAGTCTTTATAAGTTCGAGGCAGCCGCCGCAGCAGCGTCATTCTGCTGCTTAGCTAAGGGACAGAGCACACATCAATGTGCTGGCTGCTGATTAGGGAAAGATAGGCAGGAAAAAACCATTTGTGTCCGGATAGAATTGAGGGACAGGTCGGAGTGTTTAGGCAGGGCGAGTTGTAGGCATTTTAGGGATAGAGTCTGCTGAATTATAGGGTCAGTGTCTTCTACAAACTACAATCGATATTGCTGTGTGGGGGGTGGGGTGAATCTGCACTCAATCCTGATCTACGATCTCTTCTCAATCCTGTTAGGGACAGAGTCTGCTGAATTTTAGGGAAACTGTGTTCTACAAACTACAATCGATATTGCTGTGTGGTGTGGGATTGGAGATAGGCAGGTGTCAGTGATCCACATCCATTTTTCTGTGTGTGAGCTGCAGTGAACACAATCTTTTTGGGCTGCAGTGAACACAATCTTTTTGGGCTGCAGTGAACACAATCTTTTTGGGCTGCAGTGAACACAATCTTTTTGGGGTGCAGTGAACAAAATCTTTTTGGGGTGCAGTGAACACAATCCTTTTTGGTGTGCAGTGAACACAATCTTTGTGGGGTGCAGTGAACAAAATCCTTTGTGGGGTGCAGTGAACACAATCTTTTTGGGGTGCAGTGAACAAAATCCTTTTTGGGGTGCAGTGAACAACATCCTTTTTGGGGTGCAGTGAACACAATCTTTTTGGGGTGCAGTGAACAAAATCCTTTGTGGGGTGCAGTGAACAAAATCCTTTGTGGGGTGCAGTGAACACAATCTTTTTGGGGTGCAGTGAACACAATCTTTTTGGGGTGGAGTGAACAACATCCTTTTTGGGGTGCAGTGAACAAAATCCTTTTTGGGGTGCAGTGAACAAAATCATTTTTGGGGTGCAGTGAACACAATCTTTTTGGGGTGCAGTGAACACAATCTTTGTGGGGTGCAGTGAACACAATCTTTTTGGGGTGGAGTGAACAACATCCTTTTTGGGGTGCAGTGAACAACATCCTTTTTGGGGTGCAGTGAACACAATCTTTTTGGGGTGCAGTGAACACAATCTTTGTGGGGTACAGTGAACAGAATCTTTGTGGGGTGCAGTGAACACAATCTTTGGGGGGTACAGTGAACACAATCTTTTTGGGGTGCAGTGAACACAATCTTTGTGGGGTGCAGTGAACACAATCTTTTTGGGGTGGAGTGAACAAAATCATTTTTGGGGTGCAGTGAACAACATCCTTTTTGGGGTGCAGTGATCAAAATCCTTTTTGGGGTGCAGTGAACACAATCTTTTTGGGGTGCAGTGAACAAAATCCTTTGTGGGGTGCAGTGAACAGAATCTTTGTGGGGTGCAGTGAACACAATCTTTGGGGGGGTACAGTGAACACAATCTTTTTGGGGTGCAGTGAACACAATCTTTGTGGGGTACAGTGAACAGAATCTTTGTGGGGTGCAGTGAACACAATCTTTGGGGGGTACAGTGAACACAATCTTTTTGGGGTGCAGTGAACACAATCTTTGGGGGGTACAGTGAACACAATCTTTTTGGGGTGCAGTGAACACAATCTTTGTGGGGTGCAGTGAACACAATCTTTGGGGGGGTACAGTGAACACAATCTTTTTGGGGTGCAGTGAACAACATCCTTTTAGGGTGCAGTGAACACAATCTTTGTGGGGTGCAGTGAACAACATCCTTTTAGGGTGCAGTGAACACAATCTTTGTGGGGTACAGTGAACAGAATCTTTGTGGGGTGCAGTGAACACAATCTTTGGGGGGTACAGTGAACACAATCTTTGTGAGGTGCAGTGAACACAATCTTTGTGGGGTGCAGTGAACACAATCATTGTGGGGTGCAGTGAACTCAATCTTTGTGGGGTACAGTGAACACAATCTCATACTTCTGAAGATTTGAGGGTGCTGCCTGTTCCATACTCCCCCTACTCCTCATCTAGCCTTTTAGGGGTACAAACAATAGTAATTGGGGCCTAGTGTGGTTGTGTACGTGTGATATACATACACTTTTTTTGGATCATATTTTCTATTCCGCTATTTAATCAAAAACCTTTGGGGATCAGTTAAATTGGGGGATAGTCTGTGTTGGTACGTGTGAGAGAGATCCACCTTTCCAAGTTGTTGGGGTTCATCTCATACTTCTGAAGGTTTGAGGGTGCTGCCTGTTCCATACTCCCCCTACTCCTAGCCTTTTAGGGGTACAAACAATAGTAATTGGGGCCTAGTGTGGTTGTGTACGTGTGATATACATACACTTTTTTTGGATCATATTTTCTATTCCGCTATTTAATCAAAAACCTTTGGGGATCAGTTAAATTGGGGGATAGTCTGTGTTGGTACGTGTGAGAGAGATCCACCTTTCCAAGTTGTTGGGGTTCATCTCATACTTCTGAAGGTTTGAGGGTGCTGCCTGTTCCATACTCCCCCTACTCCTCATCTAGCCTTTTAGGGGTACAAACAATAGTAATTGGGGCCTAGTGTGGTTGTGTACGTGTGATATACATACACTTTTTTTGGATCATATTTTCTATTCCGCTATTTAATCAAAAACCTTTGGGGATCAGTTAAATTGGGGGATAGTCTGTGTTGGTACGTGTGAGAGAGATCCACCTTTCCAAGTTGTTGGGGTTCATCTCATACTTCTGAAGGTTTGAGGGTGCTGCCTGTTCCATACTCCCCCTACTCCTCATCTAGCCTTTTAGGGGTACAAACAATAGTAATTGGGGCCTAGTGTGGTTGTGTACGTGTGATATACATACACTTTTTTTGGATCATATTTTCTATTCCGCTATTTAATCAAAAACCTTTGGGGATCAGTTAAATTGGGGGATAGTCTGTGTTGGTACGTGTGAGAGAGATCCACCTTTCCAAGTTGTTGGGGTTCATCTCATACTTCTGAAGGTTTGAGGGTGCTGCCTGTTCCATACCCCCCCTACTCCTCATCTAGCCTTTTAGGGGTACAAACAATAGTAATTGGGGCCTAGTGTGGTTGTGTACGTGTGATATACATACACTTTTTTTGGATCATATTTTCTATTCCGCTATTTAATCAAAAACCTTTGGGGATCAGTTAAATTGGGGGATAGTCTGTGTTGGTACGTGTGAGAGAGATCCACCTTTCCAAGTTGTTGGGGTTCATCTCATACTTCTGAAGGTTTGAGGGTGCTGCCTGTTCCATACCCCCCCTACTCCTCATCTAGCCTTTTAAGGGTACAAACAATAGTAATTGGGGCCTAGTGTGGTTGTGTACGTGTGATATACATACACTTTTTTTGGATCATATTTTCTATTCCGCTATTTAATCAAAAACCTTTGGGGATCAGTTAAATTGGGGGATAGTCTGTGTTGGTACGTGTGAGAGAGATCCACCTTTCCAAGTTTTTGGGGTTCATCTCATACTTCTGAAGATTTGAGGGTGCTGCCTGTTCCATACCCCCCCTACTTCTCATCTAGCCTTTTAGGGGTACAAACAATAGTAATTGGGGCCTAGTGTGGTTGTGTACGTGTGATATACATACACTTTTTTTGGATCATATTTTCTATTCCGCTATTTAATCAAAAACCTTTGGGGATCAGTTAAATTGGGGGATAGTCTGTGTTGGTACGTGTGAGAGAGATCCACCTTTCCAAGTTGTTGGGGTTCATCTCATACTTCTGAAGGTTTGAGGGTGCTGCCTGTTCCATACCCCCCCTACTCCTCATCTAGCCTTTTAGGGGTACAAACAATAGTAATTGGGGCCTAGTGTGGTTGTGTACGTGTGATATACATACACTTTTTTTGGATCATATTTTCTATTCCGCTATTTAATCAAAAACCTTTGGGGATCAGTTAAATTGGGGGATAGTCTGTGTTGGTACGTGTGAGAGAGATCCACCTTTCCAAGTTGTTGGGGTTCATCTCATACTTCTGAAGGTTTGAGGGTGCTGCCTGTTCCATACTCCCCCTACTCCTCATCTAGCCTTTTAGGGGTACAAACAATAGTAATTGGGGCCTAGTGTGGTTGTGTACGTGTGATATACATACACTTTTTTTGGATCATATTTTCTATTCCGCTATTTAATCAAAAACCTTTGGGGATCAGTTAAATTGGGGGATAGTCTGTGTTGGTACGTGTGAGAGAGATCCACCTTTCCAAGTTGTTGGGGTTCATCTCATACTTCTGAAGGTTTGAGGGTGCTGCCTGTTCCATACTCCCCCTACTCCTCATCTAGCCTTTTAGGGGTACAAACAATAGTAATTGGGGCCTAGTGTGGTTGTGTACGTGTGATATACATACACTTTTTTTGGATCATATTTTCTATTCCGCTATTTAATCAAAAACCTTTGGGGATCAGTTAAATTGGGGGATAGTCTGTGTTGGTACGTGTGAGAGAGATCCACCTTTCCAAGTTGTTGGGGTTCATCTCATACTTCTGAAGGTTTGAGGGTGCTGCCTGTTCCATACTCCCCCTACTCCTAGCCTTTTAGGGGTACAAACAATAGTAATTGGGGCCCAGTGTGGTTGTGTACGTGTGATATACATACACTTTTTTTGGATCATATTTTCTATTCCGCTATTTAATCAAAAACCTTTGGGGATCAGTTAAATTGGGGGATAGTCTGTGTTGGTACGTGTGAGAGAGATCCACCTTTCCAAGTTGTTGGGGTTCATCTCATACTTCTGAAGGTTTGAGGGTGCTGCCTGTTCCATACCCCCCCTACTCCTCATCTAGCCTTTTAGGGGTACAAACAATAGTAATTGGGGCCTAGTGTGGTTGTGTACGTGTGATATACATACACTTTTTTTGGATCATATTTTCTATTCCGCTATTTAATCAAAAACCTTTGGGGATCAGTTAAATTGGGGGATAGTCTGTGTTGGTACGTGTGAGAGAGATCCACCTTTCCAAGTTGTTGGGGTTCATCTCATACTTCTGAAGGTTTGAGGGTGCTGCCTGTTCCATACTCCCCCTACTCCTAGCCTTTTAGGGGTACAAACAATAGTAATTGGGGCCTAGTGTGGTTGTGTACGTGTGATATACATACACTTTTTTTGGATCATATTTTCTATTCCGCTATTTAATCAAAAACCTTTGGGGATCAGTTAAATTGGGGGATAGTCTGTGTTGGTACGTGTGAGAGAGATCCACCTTTCCAAGTTGTTGGGGTTCATCTCATACTTCTGAAGGTTTGAGGGTGCTGCCTGTTCCATACCCCCCCTACTCCTCATCTAGCCTTTTAGGGGTACAAACAATAGTAATTGGGGCCTAGTGTGGTTGTGTACGTGTGATATACATACACTTTTTTTGGATCATATTTTCTATTCCGCTATTTAATCAAAAACCTTTGGGGATCAGTTAAATTGGGGGATAGTCTGTGTTGGTACGTGTGAGAGAGATCCACCTTTCCAAGTTGTTGGGGTTCATCTCATACTTCTGAAGGTTTGAGGGTGCTGCCTGTTCCATACTCCCCCTACTCCTAGCCTTTTAGGGGTACAAACAATAGTAATTGGGGCCTAGTGTGGTTGTGTACGTGTGATATACATACACTTTTTTTGGATCATATTTTCTATTCCGCTATTTAATCAAAAACCTTTGGGGATCAGTTAAATTGGGGGATAGTCTGTGTTGGTACGTGTGAGAGAGATCCACCTTTCCAAGTTGTTGGGGTTCATCTCATACTTCTGAAGGTTTGAGGGTGCTGCCTGTTCCATACTCCCCCTACTCCTCATCTAGCCTTTTAGGGGTACAAACAATAGTAATTGGGGCCCAGTGTGGTTGTGTACGTGTGATATACATACACTTTTTTTGGATCATATTTTCTATTCCGCTATTTAATCAAAAACCTTTGGGGATCAGTTAAATTGGGGGATAGTCTGTGTTGGTACGTGTGAGAGAGATCCACCTTTCCAAGTTGTTGGGGTTCATCTCATACTTCTGAAGGTTTGAGGGTGCTGCCTGTTCCATACTCCCCCTACTCCTAGCCTTTTAGGGGTACAAACAATAGTAATTGGGGCCTAGTGTGGTTGTGTACGTGTGATATACATACACTTTTTTTGGATCATATTTTCTATTCCGCTATTTAATCAAAAACCTTTGGGGATCAGTTAAATTGGGGGATAGTCTGTGTTGGTACGTGTGAGAGAGATCCACCTTTCCAAGTTGTTGAGGTTCATCTCATACTTCTGAAGGTTTGAGGGTGCTGCCTGTTCCATACCCCCCCTACTCCTCATCTAGCCTTTTAGGGGTACAAACAATAGTAATTGGGGCCTAGTGTGGTTGTGTACGTGTGATATACATACACTTTTTTTGGATCATATTTTCTATTCCGCTATTTAATCAAAAACCTTTGGGGATCAGTTAAATTGGGGGATAGTCTGTGTTGGTACGTGTGAGAGAGATCCACCTTTCCAAGTTGTTGGGGTTCATCTCATACTTCTGAAGGTTTGAGGGTGCTGCCTGTTCCATACTCCCCCTACTCCTCATCTAGCCTTTTAGGGGTACAAACAATAGTAATTGGGGCCCAGTGTGGTTGTGTACGTGTGATATACATACACTTTTTTTGGATCATATTTTCTATTCCGCTATTTAATCAAAAACCTTTGGGGATCAGTTAAATTGGGGGATAGTCTGTGTTGGTACGTGTGAGAGAGATCCACCTTTCCAAGTTGTTGGGGTTCATCTCATACTTCTGAAGGTTTGAGGGTGCTGCCTGTTCCATACTCCCCCTACTCCTCATCTAGCCTTTTAGGGGTACAAACAATAGTAATTGGGGCCCAGTGTGGTTGTGTACGTGTGATATACATACACTTTTTTTGGATCATATTTTCTATTCCGCTATTTAATCAAAAACCTTTGGGGATCAGTTAAATTGGGGGATAGTCTGTGTTGGTACGTGTGAGAGAGATCCACCTTTCCAAGTTGTTGGGGTTCATCTCATACTTCTGAAGGTTTGAGGGTGCTGCCTGTTCCATACCCCCCCTACTCCTCATCTAGCCTTTTAGGGGTACAAACAATAGTAATTGGGGCCTAGTGTGGTTGTGTACGTGTGATATACATACACTTTTTTTGGATCATATTTTCTATTCCGCTATTTAATCAAAAACCTTTGGGGATCAGTTAAATTGGGGGATAGTCTGTGTTGGTACGTGTGAGAGAGATCCACCTTTCCAAGTTGTTGGGGTTCATCTCATACTTCTGAAGGTTTGAGGGTGCTGCCTGTTCCATACTCCCCCTACTCCTAGCCTTTTAGGGGTACAAACAATAGTAATTGGGGCCTAGTGTGGTTGTGTACGTGTGATATACATACACTTTTTTTGGATCATATTTTCTATTCCGCTATTTAATCAAAAACCTTTGGGGATCAGTTAAATTGGGGGATAGTCTGTGTTGGTACGTGTGAGAGAGATCCACCTTTCCAAGTTGTTGGGGTTCATCTCATACTTCTGAAGGTTTGAGGGTGCTGCCTGTTCCATACTCCCCCTACTCCTCATCTAGCCTTTTAGGGGTACAAACAATAGTAATTGGGGCCTAGTGTGGTTGTGTACGTGTGATATACATACACTTTTTTTGGATCATATTTTCTATTCCGCTATTTAATCAAAAACCTTTGGGGATCAGTTAAATTGGGGGATAGTCTGTGTTGGTACGTGTGAGAGAGATCCACCTTTCCAAGTTGTTGGGGTTCATCTCATACTTCTGAAGGTTTGAGGGTGCTGCCTGTTCCATACTCCCCCTACTCCTCATCTAGCCTTTTAGGGGTACAAACAATAGTAATTGGGGCCTAGTGTGGTTGTGTACGTGTGATATACATACACTTTTTTTGGATCATATTTTCTATTCCGCTATTTAATCAAAAACCTTTGGGGATCAGTTAAATTGGGGGATAGTCTGTGTTGGTACGTGTGAGAGAGATCCACCTTTCCAAGTTGTTGGGGTTCATCTCATACTTCTGAAGGTTTGAGGGTGCTGCCTGTTCCATACCCCCCCTACTCCTCATCTAGCCTTTTAGGGGTACAAACAATAGTAATTGGGGCCTAGTGTGGTTGTGTACGTGTGATATACATACACTTTTTTTGGATCATATTTTCTATTCCGCTATTTAATCAAAAACCTTTGGGGATCAGTTAAATTGGGGGATAGTCTGTGTTGGTACGTGTGAGAGAGATCCACCTTTCCAAGTTTTTGGGGTTCATCTCATACTTCTGAAGATTTGAGGGTGCTGTCTGTTCCATACTCCTCCTACTCCTCATCCATCCTTTTAGGGGTAGAAACAATAGTAATTGGGGCCTAGTGTGGTTTTGTACGTGCGAGATACATACACTTTTTTGGATCATATTTCCTATTCCGCTATTCAATAAAAACCTTTCTAGGGCAAGATCTTAAATTACAGAAATATGAGGAGACCGTCAAATAAGGGCCGTGGCCTGGGTCGTGGTGCTGCTGGTAGAGCTCCTGTTGCAAGGAGAGGACGTGGTCGATCTGTGCCAGCTACACGCACAAGTGAAACACCTTCCTCAAGTGTGAGTAGGCGACAGAACCTGCATCAGTATTTGGTAGGGCATCAAACGCCCCTAGAAGTGATGAGGCCAGAACAAGTTGAGGCGATAGTAGATTGGTTTGCTGCTGACAGTGCCTCCAGTTCCTTCACATTGTCTCCCACCCAGTCTACTGCAGAAAGGTCAGAGTTGGCACCTGCAGCCAATGTCCAACCGTCTTTCACCTCACCCCCTTGCAAATCAGGCCAGCAGTCTGAGCCCCAAGCCATACAGCAGTCTCTTATTCTTTTTGAGGACTCTGTCAGCAGGGTTTCCCAGGGCCATCCACCTAGCCCTGCCCCAGAAGTGGAAGAGATTGAGTGCAGCGATGCCCAACCACTTATTTCTCAAGATGAGTACATGCAAGGATCATCGCAGCACGTCTCCGATGATGACGAAACGCAGGTGCCAACTGCTGCGGCGTTCAGCATTGTGGAGACCGACAAGGAGGGCAGGGGTGAAGACTGGGTGGAAGATGATGTGGAGGACGATGAGGTCCTCGACCCCACATGGAATGAACGTCATGCAGGTGACCTGAGTGGTTTGGAGGAAGAGGCGGTGGTCGCACAGAGCCACCAGCACAGCAGAAGAGGGAGCAGGGTGCAGAAGCGGAGCGGCCGTGCCCTAGACACTACGCCCGCTACTGCCCAACGCAGCAAGGGAACGAGCGCACCAAAGTCAGCTCAAAGGAGTTCTCTAGCGTGGAAGTTCTTTAGAAAATGTGCTGATGACAGGACACGAGTGGTTTGCACCCTGTGCAATCAGAGCTTGAAGCGAGGCATAAACCTTCTCAACCTGAGCACAACCTGCATGATCAGGCATCTAAGTGCAAAGCACGAGCTGCAGTGGAGTACACACCTTCAAAACCAAGAAACGTCTCTGGCTCATCCTGCTTCCTCTTCTGCTGCAGTCTCGGCCGCTCCAGCCACATCTGTAGTGATACCGGCACCTGCCACCCCGCAAACAGACGATCTGTCAGCAACACCACCACCTGGGTCACCAACAACCATCTCCACAATGTCCCGTGGAAGCGTTCAGCTTTCCATCTCCCAAACACTTGAGAGGAAGAGGAAGTACCCCCCTACCCACCCGCGATCCCTGGCCCTGAATGCCAGCATTTCAAAATTATTGGCCTTTGAAATGCTGTCATTCCGTCTGGTGGAGACGCACAGTTTTAAAAACCTTATGTCGGTGGCTGTCCCACAGTACCTCGTGCCCAGCCGCCACTACTTTTCCAGGCAAGCCATCCCTTCCCTGCACAACCAAGTGGGGGAAAATATCAGGTGTGCACTGCGCAACGCCATCTGTGCCAAGGTCCACCTAACTACGGATACGTGGACCAGTAAGCACGGTCAGGGGCGTTATATCTCCCTAACGGCACACTGGGTAAATGCAGTGGCGGATGGGCCTGAGGCGGATAGCAATTTGGCGCATGTCCTTCCACCACCGAGGATTGCAGGGCGCTTCAGTTTGCCTCCTGTTCCTAACTCCTCCTACTCCGCTTCCTCATCCTCTACCGCCTCCTCATCCGGACAGCGTAACACCTTCACCACCAACTTCAGCACGGCCAGGGGTAAACGACAGCAGGCAGTTTTACAACTTGCCTGTTTGGGGGACAAACCACACACCGCGCAGGAGTTGTGGAGGAGCATGGAACAGCAGACAAATGAGTGGTTGCTGCCAGCGAGCCTCAAGCCCGGCCTGGTGGTGTGCGATAACGGGCGAAATCTCATAGCAGCTCTGGGCCTAGCCGGTTTGACGCACATCCCTTGCCTGGCGCATGTGCTGAATTTGGTGGTGCAGAGGTTCCTTAAAAACTACCCCGATATGTCAGAGCTGCTGCAGAAAGTGCGGGCCGTTTGTGCGCACTTTCGGCGTTCTCACCCTGCTGCTGCTCGCCTGGCAGCGCTGCAGCGTAACTTCGGCCTTCCCGCTCACCGCCTCATATGTGACGTGCCCACAAGGTGGAACTCCACCTTGCACATGCTGGAAAGACTGTGCGAGCAGCAGCAGGCCATAGTGGAGTTTCAGCTGCAGCACGCACGCGTGAGTCGCTCTGCGGAACAGCACCACTTCACCACCAATAACTGGGCCTCCATGCGAGACCTGTGTGCCTTGTTGCGCTGTTTTGAGTACTCCACCAACATGGCCAGTGGCAATGACGCCGTTCTCAGCTTAACTATCCCACTTCTATGCCTCCTTGAAAAAACAATTCGGGCGATGATGGAAGAGGATGTGGCACAGGATGAGGAGGAGGAGGAGGATGAAGAGGTAACATTTCCAAGGCTTTCAGGGCAGTCATTCGCAAGGGGCTCCGAGGGTGGGTTCCTGCACACGCAAACGCCAGGGACGCAATTGTCCAGCAGGGGCACAGTTCTGGAGGATGAGGAGGATGAGGAGGAGGAGGAGCTGGAGGAGGAGATGGAACCATGTTCACAGCAGGGTGGCACCCAGGCCAGCTCATGGCCATCACTGGTGCGTGGCTGGGGGGATACAGAGGACACGGACGATACACCTCCCACAGAGGACAGCCTTTCGTTGCCTCTGGGCAGCCTGGCACACATGAGCGATTACATGCTGCAGTGTCTCCACAACGACCGCCGAGTTGCCCACATTCTAACTTGTGCTGATTACTGGGTGGCCACGCTGCTGGATCCCCGTTACAAGGACAACGTACCGTCCTTAATTCACTCACTGGAGCGCGATCGCAAGATGCGCGAGTACAAGCGCACGCTGGTAGACGCCATGCTGCTGGCATTCCCATCTGACAGCGGGGCCACAGTGGAAGCACAAGGCAGAGGAGGAGGAGGAGGAGGTCGCCAACGCAACCAGGGCACCGCCAGCACCTCAGAAGGCAGGGTTAGCATGGCCGAAATGTGGAAAAGCTTTGTCAGCACGCCACAACAAACAGCAGCACCAGCAGCTCAGATGGAACGTCTTAGCAGGAGGCAGCATTTTACCAACATGGTGGAGCAGTATGTGTGCACACGCCTACATGTAGTGAATGACGGGTCTGCCCCCTTCAACTTCTGGGTCTCCAAATTGGGCACATGGCCTGAGCTTGCCCTTTACGCCTTGGAGGTGCTGGCGTGCCCTGCAGCCAGTGTATTATCTGAACGGGTATTTAGCACGGCTGGGGGCGTTATAACAGACAAGCGCAGCCGCCTGTCCAGAGACAATGTGGACAAGCTCACGTTCATTAAAATGAACCAGGCATGGATCCCACGGGACTTTTCCGTACCTTATGCAGAATAGCAATGGATACCGACCTTACCCACCCATTGTTCCATTTTTGCTCTTTCTCACTCTTTTGGGGTGTACCCTCATTTAAAATTTTTGAAAAGAAGCAGTGTTGGCTACCTCGTCCTCCTCCTCAGGGCCAGATTAATGTAGGGGCTATTGGAGCTGCAGCTCCAGGCCCCTACCTTTTATATAGGCCCCGGGTTGGCCATATTCACTGTTACCGCTCTTCTGTCACTTGTAAACACAGAAGTCTGGCTTCTATGCTCGCTTCCCCAGGCAGCACCCTCAGAACCTCCCCACACAGCGTGAAGGCCGGACAAGGAGGGACAGTTGGCGATGCATGGATGTGTTTATGGGCTTCAGAGACAGCATCCCATGTTGAATTAGGCATGCATGGCTGCACCCTTCCTCCTCTGGGTGCATGGCAAGGCACGGCCCTTAAGGCCCTTCAAAATCCTCAGCACCAAGCCCATGATGCTGTTAATCCGGCCCTGGTCCTCCTCCACCGCCGCTTCCACCTACACCGCCCATAGGTGTGCGCAGCCTATTGCATTAAGGTGTGCACCCCAAAGTTGAAATACACATGCATGTGTTTGCCAGCAGGGAGAGTAATGTATCGGGGCCATGTACCTGTAGGCAAGGAGAAATAGAGCAGAGCAGGTCCCAGGGAGATCTTTCCCATCTCCTCACTGGCAATGCTATGTGCCCTAGGTGATTAGGGTGTGCCCAGGCACACCCAGCACACCCTGTGCGCACGCCTATGTCACCGCCACATCCACCACCACCTCAACCTCCCTCCTACTCCATATGGGCCTCGTCCTTCAGAGATGAAGAAGAACATTGTTTTATTTTTCTGTTTTTTTTTGTTGTTTTAAGTTATTTCCCTATCCACATTTGTTTGCAGAGCACTTGCCATGCTCTTAATTACGTTTTGCTGCCATTTGCAGCACTCTAGCCCTTTCCTTTGGTGTTTTAGAGCCATTTTAGTGCCTTAAAGTTCGGGTCCCCATTGACTTCAATGGGGTTCGGTGTCCGGGAAAAGTTCGGTAAAAGTCCGGGACACGGACCCGGACTTTTTTTTAAAGTTCGGCCGAACCCGTCGAACACGGACATCTAGGTGTCCGCTCAACCCTACACAAGACCCAAACATAAAGCTTGAGATAAAAAAGAGAAGTAAGTGTGAACGGCAACAATGGAAGGGAAACTAGCTAAAGGAGGCACAGCAACAAAATCTCCTAAAATGAGCACAAGCCCAGGGACAATAAAGAAAATATGACCCAAGAGGGGGTCAAGATAAATCTACCACAGAAAAACATCTGGGAGCCCGGGGAGAAAAGCACCAGGGAATAACAAAAGCAAAGAAAGTAATACAACAAGGGGCACTAGCATAGTGATGGGCCGAACACCCCCCCTGTTCGGTTCGCATCAGAACATCTCAAACAGGGAAAAAGTTCTAGAAAACATGCAAATTCTATCAAAGTCTATGGAACACAAACATGAAAAATCAAAAGTCCTAATTTTAAAGGCTTATATGCAAGTTATTGCTATAAAAAGTGTATAGGGACCAGGGTACTGCCCTGGAGGACATGTATCAATGCAAAAAAATGTTTTTAAAACAATCGTTTTAAAGGAGCAATGGATTTTAATGATGTTTAAAGTGAAACAATAAAAATGTAAAATTCCTTTAAATATCGGGCCTAGGGGGGCCCCTTAAATATAAACTTGCTCGCGGCTGTAATGTATACCGGCAATACGGATTAAAAAAATTGAAAAAGACAACGTATGGTCCTTCGGTCTGGTATGGATTTTAAGGGGAACCCCACGCTAAAGTTTAGAAAAATAGCGTATGGTCCCCCCCAAAATTGATACCAGACCCTTATCAGCCTGGCAGGTCAGGAAAGGGGGTGGGACAAGCGAGAGCCCCCGCTCCTGAACCAGGCCACCTGCCCTCAGCATGAGGGGGGTCACCCTGGGGCTCTGCACCCCCCACCCCAGAGCACCCTGTTCCCATGTTGATGGGGACAAGGGCCTCTTCCAGACAACCCTGGGCTGTGGTAGTCAGGGTCTGCGGGTGGGGGGCTTATCGGAATCTGGATAAAAAAAAGAAACGCATAAGACATTTTTTGACAAGTCCTTTATTCAAAAATAAAAAAAATTGTGTCCCCCCGATGTAAATTCATCATCAATCAAGCCGCCTGCCACATCCGCGGACCTGAAAGAAAAGAAAAAGCTCCGCTCTCGCTGAACAGTTCTTATATAGGGAATAGGCAGGGCCACCCCGGCGACATCACCGGGTGATCCCACCACTGGTGACGTCACGGATCGTTGCATGGTGGGTCAGTGACGTTGCGAGGGGCGGGGCTGCTGAGTGATGCCACCAGTGTGGCCCTGCCTATTCCCTATATAAAAACTCAAATCGCGAATAGCCAGTCTGCAGGAAACATTCACCGAAAGGGGAGCTGTTTTCTTTTTTTCGGGTGCGGCGGGCAGCGTGACATCATCGGGGGACAACGTTTTTTTTTAATTTTTAAATAAAGGACTTGTCAAAAACTGTCTTGTGTGTTCATTTTTTCATACACTTTGTTGGTAAATGGGTAGGGGTACGATGTACCTGATACCCATTCATATAGGGAGGCAGGATCTGGGGGCCCCTTTTTAAAGGGGGCTTCCAGATTCCAATAAGCCACCCACAGACCCTGACAACCACAGCCCAGGGTTGTTGGGAAGAGGCCCTTGTCCCCATCAACATGGGAACAGGGTGCTCTGGAGCAGGGGGTGCAGAGCCCCCCTGGCCCAGAGCACCCCCTCATGTTGAGGGCATGTGGCCTGGCATAGGTGCATATATAAACCATGCTGTATAAAATTAGAAAAAAAATTGAACTTACATGCACTTGTCATACAGGTGCAGAAAAATTTGGTGGTGCCTGAACACTGTAATGCCTCACAGTTACTCTTGTTGGGCGCAGAAACGGACTCTGCTGTAAAAATTAGAAAAAAAAAATTAACATTACATTCACCTGTCAAACGGGTGCAGAGAAATTGGGCCTTGGGTGTTGGTGGTGCCCTAAACCAAAAACATTGTTGGAAGCTAGCATAATTAAGATTCAGGAATAGAATAGGCAGCATAGGCAGTCTTCAAAGGATCCCAGATCCCTAGCAAATTCAATCAGTTACATCAGTATCAGGGGCTTGATAGCGGCTGTTGATCCAGGACCGATTCGTTTTGATATATGTCAGCCGGTCAATGGAGTTTGTGGACAGACACACTCTTTTATCTGTCACAAAACCTCCAGCAGCACTGAATGTCCATTCGGAAAGCATGCTGGAAGCAGGACAGGCCAGTAGCTTGATTGCATATTGAGCAAGTTCTGGACAGTGGTCCATTCTCAGGACCCAGTAACTCAATTGGAAAAGTGTCCAAGTCTTCTCTTGCCTTTAGATAATCCTGCACTATATGATGCAGATGCTGCCAATGGTTTCTTAAACCTAACAGCCCCGGGCAATGAGGACTAAAGAATTGTTTAAAGGCATCGGTCAGCCGGCCGCCTTCTCCACCGCTCCACCTTTAACCGAACAAAGCATCAGAAACACGCTGTCCAGGAAATGATAACCTCCCAGGTGTTACACAAATTTTTCTATAAGGCGTCCTCAAGATTTTTCATCCTCTGCTCCCTCTGCGAAGGCAGGATGAGCTCTACAACTTTACTCTTGTAATGTGAATCAAGAAGGGTTGCCAACCAGTAATGATCCCTTTCCTTGATACCATGAATTCTCGGGTTCTTTCGCAGGCTTTGCAAAATCAGGGAGCTCATGCAGCGTAAGTTTGGGGAGGCATGAGATTCTGAGTCTTCTGGGTCACTAAGGATGACATTGTTAGGAGCAACACCCAATATTCGAGTCGAATCTATGTTCGACTCGAACATAAAGCCCATCACTACTGGGGCAGTCAAGGGGAGATATAGAGAACGATAGTGACATGGATCTGGGATATACAGAGGAACAAAGCCAAAACATTAAGCTACCCACAAAAGTACAAATGGAGGATATGTTTGTCAAGCTGGAAGATTCCTTAAAAAGAGATAGCAACTCTACTTAAAGACCTAGTTAAAATATTAACACAAGTAGAAGAGATGGAGAACAGATTGGACACACAAACACAAGTAATAAACGATTTTACAAAACAAAATGAAAAAGTTTATGGATAGAACAGAGGGATATGGCCGGGAGAAGAAGGGAGAAGATCTAACTGAAATGATAAAAAACATATTTAACCCACTGCTAAGAAAGGCATCCTCGGAGCCTCTAAAAATAGAATGGGTCCACAGGATTAGAAGAGTACAGGGGGTTCCAATGGAAACTTCAAGAGACATAATTGTGAGGTTTCAGTTCTATGAGGACAAAGCCCAAATATGGGATAGTT
This sequence comes from Pelophylax lessonae, assembly GCF_965119305.1. NCBI lineage: Eukaryota > Metazoa > Chordata > Amphibia > Anura > Ranidae > Pelophylax > Pelophylax lessonae. Next base: position 405,223,780 of record NC_138768.1, on the reverse strand, counting down.
TGAGGGGAGCTGCACCAGTGAAATACAAAGGAACAAATCTCCAGATTGTTGCAGACCTGTCCCAGGAAACATTAAGAAGAAGGAAACTTCTCAAGCCCCCGCTGGAGTTAATGCGGAAACAGGATGTTCAGTACAACTGGGGCTTCCCAGCATGTTTGGTGGGCCGAAAAGAGGGCCATTTAGCTGAAATTTCCAGAGGAGCTTCAAGACTTCTGTAAAAAATGATACATTCCAGTACTAAATATACCCCGCTGGTCTGACATAAGGATAGAAAAAGAACAATTAAATGAAGATCAATGGCAGTCGATTACAAAGAAAACTGGGACAAAAAAGAAATAATTTGGACTTGCGTAATAACAGCATAAGGAGAACAGTGGGATTGGGAGGGTCTGGGGGGGGGGGGGCAAAAAGAGGGATGTTTGTTTGGTGGATGATTACACCAGGGACTCGGCGGGCTCTGAACCTTCATCCTAAGACAGTGGGGAAGAAGGACAAGATAGGCGCAGGTCAGAGCACCAACTCAAGCAGGAGTAGTCAATTAGGAGGGAGAATGGAGGAGGTAGAAGTCTACTCAAAGCCGTGTCAAGGTCAAATGCTCTAATACAGGCATGTCCAACCTGCGGCCCGAGAGCCGCATGCGGCCCAGGACCTCAGGCAATTCGGACCACTGCCCCCTGACAATTTTTTTTTTTGCTGGGGAGGAAGGAAGTCAGGTCGGGGGCATGGCCACAGTAGCTGCCAACTAACGGTAGGCAGAGGGCAGGGGGGGGGAGTGGAGCATGTGCAGTGTTTCTGACACCATGACCACTTTAACCACCATGACCACTTCAGTGATTTAGAGAGTGTTCCTTTATTATCGCTCAGAAGAAGTAAACCTCTGTATACTGATTCCATTTCATTTGATCATCCTCTAGTTGTGTTAAATTAGTGTGGGGGGCGTGGTGCCACAGGAAGGGTGCAGCGGCATTTTATTACTTATATACCTTAACTATAGTATATATTTTATATGCGGCCCGAGAAAATTTCTCTAAACTCAATGTGGCCCAGAGAAGCCAAAAGGTCGGACACCCATGCTCTAATAGATAAGATCAAGGGTATTAGACAAGGAGGGATGGATTGAGGGAGGGAAGGATTGAGGGAGGGTGGTGGGGCAGGGGGGGATAGGGAAGAGGAGGGAGGGGTGGAGAAAAAAAATCAATGCCAGAGGATCAGACATTTCCTAGGTGGCACATCTCTCCCTTGTTCTGGGCCTGAACCCAGGACGTTGACTTTGAGAGTCTCTCCCGTCCCCCATCCCCTCCTTAAGGGGGGAGGGAGATAAGGAGCAAGAGGAGGGAGAGGAAAAGACAACATGACAGAATTAAAATTTCTTACTTATAATGTGAGAGGACTAAACACCCCAGCAAAAAAGGCATAAGATACTGAGGGAAATTAAACGATACTCAGCGAGTATTATATTCTTACAAGAGACACACATAGCACAAGATACAAATGTGAGAATGTACTCAAAGCATCACCCAACGTGGTAATATGGGGACTCTCCAACAAAAAGAGCAAAAGGGGTGGCGTTAGGAATAGGAAGAGAAATTAAGTAGGACCCTGAGGGTCAGTATATATTTGTAAAGGGGAAAATACAAGAAACAGAATATACACTGGCTAATGTATACTGCCCTAACAAAAATCTGATGGGTTATCTGAGAAGAATCTTGGGAGAGCTCATGGATTTTGAGAAAGGCAAACAGATTATGGCAGGAGATCTGAATTTCTGCATGGATCCAGGGATAGATAGACAGTACTTCACAGGCACTGGGAACAGGGAAACAGCAACTTAAAATGGTAAAAAAGAAACCGTACCAATGTCAACTGGTAGATGTATGGAGAGTTCAACATCCTGGGATAAAGGATTATACTTTCTCCTGCCCAGTGCACAGAACATACTCAAGAATAGACTATATAATGGGGAAAACAGACTGTTGGAATAAGTTATAAATTCATCCATGGAAATAACATCTCTTTCAGATCATGCTACAGTAACTATGAAGCTAGAAATAGCAGGACCCCGAGAAAGGATGAACACTTGGAGGTTGAATGAAGATCTAATACAAGACAGAGAAGTTGAAGACATAATAAGGAAAAAACTAGTACAATATTTCCAGTTTGATGAAACCCCAGAAGCCTCTGGAACCACTGTATGTGAGGCCCATAAAGCCTATATTAGATGCTGTTGATTTCAATAGGAACTATGAAAAAAGGGAAAGGACTGAGAATATATGTAGGTTATCAACAGAAATACATCAATTGGAACAACTTCATAAGAAGAACATGGAAAGAGGAGTGCAACGGGAGTTGGTGGTAAAAAAAGGAAGAGCTTAAAGAACTAATCTAGCAAGAAAAAAGACGTGTTTTTATTAGACAAAAAGATATATGTGGGGCCACACCCTAACACACACAATTCTAAGGTTGGTGCTGCTAAAAGACTAATATACAAATTTAACAATATAATAGCACACACATACACAAAAGAAAGTTGCTTTCAAATCTTGCAAGGCTACTTAAAAACACCTGCTCATATTAAGTAAATATGGGGATTTAGTCACACCATACAACAAAAAAGGGGGAAAAAAATACAAAAATATTCAGAAGAAGCCAATTTGCCTAAATGATCAATAGAGAGACTACAAGATTTAGAAGAACCAATAATGTAAGCAGAGAAAAATAGAGCATTAAAAAATACACCAACAGGCAAGAGCCCAGGATCGGATGGATTTGTGATTGGTTACTGTAAAAAGTTTAAAGAACACTTAATACTAAAATTATGTAGGTACATGAATGGGTTAGGAAAAGGAAAGGGAATGAGGAAGGAATCTCTGCTGGCATACATCACAGTGATTTCTAAAGAAAGAAAAGACGTAACTCTTTGTTCCAGCCACAGCCCAATAGCACTGCTAAATGCAGACACAAAATTGTATGCAAAACTTTTGGCCAATCGTTTGAAAGATATGATGCCTGAATGGATCCATGCAGATAAGACAGAGATCATACCAGGGAGAAAAAGTAAAGACAATAGAATAAAAACAGTACTTCTACTGAATAAAATGAAAAGTGGAAAGGTCCCAGCTCTACTGCTGTCAATAGATGCTAAAAAGGTGTTTGACAGAGTAGACTGGGGATTCATGATGAATACAATAGAGAACATAGGACTGGGCCCAAGGATGGTTGGATGGATTAGAGTACTGTACAACCACCCTACAGCGTCAGTGAAATGTTTAACGGGACAAGACAGGGGTGTCTGCTCTTTCCCCTCCTGTTCGTGCTGTCATTAGAACCATTACTAGCAACTATACAGAACAACGTTGACATCAAGGGGGTAAAGATTGGGGAGGAGGAACATGAGATTGCGGCATACGCGGATGATGTCCTGTCTTATGTAACAAATTCTAAAACCACATTACCAAATCTAGTAAAAGAGTTAAAAAAATATGGAGAGTTGTCTAATTTAAGGATAAACCCTATAAAATCCAAACTTTTATGAGTTAGAAAGAAGAGCAAGTCTTACAAGAAGAATTCCCTTTTGCGTGGGGAAAAACAGAGTTAAACTACTGAGGAATAAAATTAACACCCTCCATAGAGAAATTATATCAAACTATAAGACGGCTATCTTGAATCGGTAAAGATGGTAATACTTTCAAACATTTTATGAAAATTTCAGATGATGCCAATAGTACTCCTACAGACATATTTTAAGATATTAACCACCTTGGCGGTAATCCCGAGCGTGACTCGGGGTTGATTTTTTATATCAGGAGCGGTAACCCCGAGTCACGCTCGGGGTGGATGTGCAGTGAGCGCAGCGGTGTTCTCTTACCTTCTCCTGGCGATCCAGCGATGATCTCTCATTGCTGAGATCGCCAGCCGAGAGTCCCGCCGCTTCTCCGTCCTCCGTCGGTGTGATCACTTCCTAGTTCCGTTCCCTGCAACAGCAATGCTGCATGGGAGCGGAACTAGGGAGGGAAATTCAAAAAAAAAAAAAACATTGCACAAAACACAAAACACATTTTATATTATATATATATATATATATATATATATATATATATATATATATATATATATATATATATATATGTATATGTATATGCATATATATATATGCATATATATATGCGCATATATATATATACACCGGTATATATATATATATATATATATATATATATATATATGCATATAAAATTATATTATTGATTCAATTATAATTCATGCGTTATATATATATATATATATATATATACATATATATATACACACACATATATCTATATATAATATATAGTGCATGAATTATAATCTAATCAATAATATAATTTTATTATATATATTATATATTAAATAATAAAATAATATTATTGATTCGATTATAATTCACGCGTTTGTGTTTCAAATTTATCACATCTGGGATGTCTACTAGAGTCTTGTTTTGGTCAGGTTTAAGTCAGTAATTACTAAGAATTGTAGGCCTATAATACATAACGCCAAATTTCCATGAAAACAATTGTACCGCTTTTGGTATGTAATTCCTGACATAATCATACCGCCAGGGAGGTTAAAGACAACAATATCAAAGTATATATGGCGCAGAATAAAAAACCGAGAGTGTAGTACTTGGTGATGAGTAAGGGCTCTTTCACACGGTCCGCCTCCGTAGGCGGATCTGTGTTGCTCAGCGGGGATCGATCCGCGATCCCCGCTGAGCCAGCAGATGACAGCTCCGTCTCCACTTGCAGAGCGGAGAGGGAGGTGTCTCAGCCCCCGCTGCCCTCTATGGGGGATCGGATGAGAGCGGACCGCCTGTCCGCTCTCATCTGATCCGATCACTGAACGGATGGAAAAATTGGGTTTCCATCCGTCCAGATTTCACGGACAGGATCGGATACGGATGGCAGCGGGTGTCAGCGGAGGTGTCTCCGCTGACATCCACTGCCCCATAGAGCTGCATGGAGGATCCGAGCAGATCCGCCTAAAAAACTGACAGGCGGATCTGATCGGATCGCCCGTGTGAAAGGGCCCTAAGGATAAAGCGCAGGGGGGATTAGCAGTTCCATACATTAAACGATATTATGATGCAGTAGTATTAGCACGATTGGTTGAGTAGACCAAGACAAAAAGTGATAGAATATGGGTTAAAGTAGAAAATACATTAAGTAAAACACAATTAAGTAAAAACATTTGCGTTTCACATAAATATAGAACACTAGACGGAAAAACTCCGGTATTAACCAGATCGTTTTTTGGGTCTGGGATAGAATATATATCGGAAAGCACAAATGGAATAAAATTTACCTTTAAGGTCACTAAAGGGCACAAGTTTTTTTTTTTTTTTTTCAGGGAATAGAGCTCTATTTGGGGATTGGGTTAAGAATACACAGTTAAGAGATATTATAAAAGATGGGAAGATATGTTCATTACAGGAACTGAAATACAAAGGAGAATTGCCTTAAATAAATTAATGGAGATATTCACAGTTAAAGCACTTTGTGTCAACATTACCACAACCAATTAGGTCAGAGGAAGACCTGAACTCATTTGAACAACTTTGCAATAGTCAAGAGCCCGTAAAGCACTGTGTATCACAGATCTATAAAATACTTACGGGAAATGCAGAACCAAGAATACCTCCATTTATTGCAAAATGGGAAAGGGAACTGGGCACTCAGTTACCTGGGCAACAACTAAACAAAATAATGAAAGCAGTAAATAGTTTTTTGAGTGATATAAATAGCAAAGAAATGAAATACAAATATCTGGCAAGATGGTACATAACCTCGGTTAAGGCACATAGATGCCAACCAGGAAAATCCCCCCTGTGCTGGAGAGGATGTAATAACATGGGTACCATGGCCCACTTATGGCGGGAATGTCCAAAGATAAGGCAATACTGGAAGGAGGTGAAACAATACATAGAAGAGATCACAGGAACAGAGATATCCGATGATCCTTGGTAGGGATAGACCGATTATCGGCAAGGCCGATATATCAGTGGCCGATATGCACTTTCCCCGATATATCGGTATCAGCCCCGAACTGGCCGTTATTGCTGATATTTTTGTGGCCGCCTCCCTCGCCTTGGACAGCCTCGTCTGGAGTCAGGACTAGTCTCGCGGGAGTGTATCACAGCCATACACCCACCCACAACAGCCCGGTGCAAGCCAGCCACCCACATCCACAGGCCCTGTACCAGCCAGCCAGCCACAGGCACTGTACCAGTGAGCCAGCCAGCCACCCACAGGCCCTGTACCAGCCAGCTACCCACAGGCCCTGTACCAGCCAGCCACCCACAGCCCCTGTACCAGCCACCCACCCACCCACCACAGGGTGCCAGCAAGCCAGCCACCCACCCACCCACCACAGGGTGCCAGACAGCCAGACAGCCAGCCACCCACAGGCCCTGTACCAGCCAGCCACAGGCACTGTACCAGCCAGCCGCCCACAGCCCCTGTGCCAGCCACCCACCTACCACAGGGTACCAGCCAGCCACCCACCCACCAAAGCATGCCAGCCAGCCAGCAACCCACCACAGGCTACCAGCAAGCCAGCCATTAAGCATTAAACAAAAATTAACATGTTCAGTGCCAGATTTGTGTCAAAAATTGTCTTTATTTTTCAAAACTTTAAATGTACAAAATATAGGCCCATATCGACCGATACCGATACGTTGTGACCAAAATATCAGTATCGGCCCTGAAAAAAACATGTTGGTCTTTCCCTAATCCGTGGCTATGCTTATTTCATAATACAAACAAAACAAGAAAACAATATAAAGGTACATTGGTGCCATTTTTATTAAACACAGCCAAAGGGGTAATACTAAAAAAAAGGGTAGATCCAGAAAGGCCTGCAATAGGAGAATGGTTTAAGAGAATTGATTATATAAATAATATGGAATATTTGAGTAGAAGAGAAGAAGATCAAGTACAAAAATTCTCTGAAATATGGAAAAAGTGGTCGGATTTAAAAAAAAACGAATAGATATGTGGAAAACTTTGTAGAGATGTAGGAGTTCAGAAGGGTTGGGCGAAAGGAACTTCCGGAAGGGGGGGGTACATGGGGGATGCGGGTTTGGAAATGTAATTGTTGTTTATGAAATTCAAATTATTGCTTCCTTTTTTCTATGTATTAAATTTTATATTTTGAAATTAAATAAAAAAACACAATAAAAAAGCACAGTCACTTTTTGTCCCTCTGATTTATTGGCTTCATATATATATATTCAAATTAATGTGATAAGCATGTATCCAGTGAAAGTCTGTGAACCGTGCTCCTATGACAAGAAATCCGTGCCAATCCGTGACTCGTATGCAGTATAATGTGTTCCACACCCCAATGTGAATCCACTCACCAGACGGTATGGACCCCTTAGCAATACTGCATGTGGGTCTATAATGCTTGATCTGGTAAGTATAAGGTTGATGCTTCCTGCAGTCTTCTAATGGTTGTCTCTCATGGTAAGGAAGACAGAAAAATTCCAATAGTGTAACACGTTCATATTTATTGATATGTAGAAAAGAATAGCACTTACAAAAGCCAGATGTGAATTTGCATTTTAAGATCACTTGTAAATAAGTAGACACTGTGGAGGCTCTTACGTCCATGTCCTATGTGAAACACAGCGGCGTGCGCACTTCCCTGTTCGTTCCACTCAGACTGGAAATTATGTTACTGAAGACCGTAATCTACGTTGATGCGTTTCGCCCCTCCCAGTGGGCGTTATCACATACAAAGATTTCCGGCTCTGCAGTACGTTCTTATAGCCATGCGCTGATGGTCACATGACCTACCCCTAATTTCCTTTTGGGTGTACATGGCTGCACAGACACCCTGATTGCTACATTTCCTGTCTATTCAGCCTACTTCCTGGGGATATGTACTAACTAAAAAACTTCACCATCAAACCACCTCCTAGATTGAACCCAACTTGTATGTACCCCAATGCACATACAAATGGGACCTAAAAATATTCCAATTAAAAACAAATAATTCATTTGAAAAAGTTAAAAAATCCTATTAGAACAAAATATCTCTAACACAAAAAAATTTATTTAATAATTAATTATAATAATTAAAAAAAAAATCAAAAGAAAATTTCATTATTTAAAAAAATGAAAAAAAAAGTATATATATATATATATATATATATATATATATATATATATATATAAATAAAATGAAAAAAAATTAATTGAAATGGTAAAAAAAAATAAAAATAAAAAATAAATAAAAATGAAAATAAAAATAAATAATTACCAATTCGATATAAAACAATTGAGGTCTAGTTCTTTATTCAATCCCTTGGGGCTCATCGTATTTAGCAGATATATCTATTTTCCTTCATTTTGGGATATGCCCTTCTTCATATTCCCTCCTCTCCAATTGGGCAGGACTCTATCTATTCCACAATATTTAGGCACCGTAGGGTCCCTATTATGGACCAATCTAAAATGACTAAAATGATTAAATAAACTATGATTTTTGAATCCTATTTTAATATTGTCAATATGTTCACGTAATCTGATTCCTAGCTTTCTTGTTGTCCTCCCCACATACTGGAGCTTGCATGGACATTCAAGAAGGTAGGTTACATGCGACGTTTCACAGGATATGAATTTGTCAAACCTGAAAGACGTCTTCTTGCTTCTTGGCTCAAAATGGGTAGTTTTCCTGGGTCTATTTTGAATGGTTCTACAGGCCACACATCTTCCACATGTGAAAAAACCTACCTGGTCCAGAAAAGTGGTGCTCCTTTTGTAACACTTCCCTGTTTTGCGCTGTTATTTGCTTTTTTTGAACTCATTCACATAGTGATGAACAGTAGCATCAGCCTTTTGAAGTGATAGATGCATAGTGCAGGGAGGACGTTCGTCCATTTATTTACTATACTAGTAATGGCAATGATCAACAACCTTATAGTGGGATTGTAAAAAATGTGGTGGGAAATCTGGCACTAGCTGAGGCTAGCTGGGAGGGACATTAACTGAATGACTGATACTTACATCAATAGTGACACTAAAACATTGATCAATGCTAATATTGTACATGGACATTTCACTAATGACACTGGTTGGGATGAGGTTAACATCTAGGTGACATCTAGGGTTAACTGCATGCCTAACAATGTGTAATGTGTGCTGCTTTTACTTAACTATCTGGCTGCTTTTTGTTCCTGCTTTGCTGGGAAACAGCCAGTTCGCTGCTCACAGTACACAGAGTTCTGTATTTTTGTGAACACAGAACTCTGTGTGTGATTGGCCACAGCCAATCAGCTGACTTCAGCCACACTCATTGCCTTAAATCAGCTGCCAGTGCTGTGTCCAATCAGAGCATAAGTCGGCAGGGTGCACGCGCATGCAACCAAAAAGAAAGGCTGCAGCTGGCACCCACTCACAGTGCAACTACTCTGGGTGGGCTAAAAGCAGTAAAGTCATAGGCAACTGGAGCTTTTCTATTGTATGAAAAAAGCTAGAAAGAAACCAGAGTTAAATAAATGATATGCTGTATTTTAAAGCAGATCTAAACTCATTGATTTAATGGTTTCCTAAAACAGTTAGATTCAAGGCATGGCATCAATAGCTGTTACAGTTGCTTTTGCTCTCAACCCAATTGTCAAGACATCAAATAACTGGTGTCATAACTGATCACATATGCAGCACTATTGCAACTGCAGATCAAGCAGAGGCTATAGCTGGCCATACACATTTATTTTTTTTTAAATTTAGCCATGGGGTTAAACAGGAAAATAAAACAAATGTACAGATTCCACCATCTACACAAATGAGGTGGATGGAGGAATTCCCTCCCCCACTGGAACAGCACCTGCCGCTGTTGGAATACACTGATCAGTGGCTCTAGCTGATTGGCTGCAGCCGCTGCTCAATGGAAAATCTTCTAACATGTTTCTTTGACAGAGGTAGATTAAACAATCAACTTCTATCAAATGGGGGAGCCCACACACTAATCTAAATTTGGCCAGTCCAGCAAGGAATTTCATTCAGTGGATGGCCAGCTTAAGATGGCAGTTTCCTTGGCTGTAAAGCTAACTCCACTCCTTTGGTCTCAGACTGTACTCTTCTTTGGTTTTCATTCTACCTATCTCACTGCACCTTAAGTGTCACTTACTTAGAATTCTACCTCTTCCTCTCCTCTTCCCTTTTCCATTGGGGTCCCCCAGGGTTCTATTGTTGGACCTCTCCTATTTTTAATCTACACTTTCCCACTGGGTCAGCCTATCATGGCTTTCAATACCATTTCTGTGTTGATGACATCCAAATCTATCTTTCTATTCCTCAGCTCATTCCATCTCCTCACGCATCACAAATCTACTGACAGGCATATCAGTCTGGATCTCACACCATTTCCTCAAACTCAATCTATCCAAAACCGTGTGCATAATATATCCTCCTCCTTGTGCCTCTTTCCTTGACTTCCCTGTCAAGATTGACGGCACATCTATCAGCATGCCAGGGTGCTACGTGTAATCCTGGACTCTGAACTATTATTTTGGCCCACATCCAATCACTCTCCAAATTGTACCTCCTCAATCTACGCAACATTTCCAAAATACACCCCTTCTTAACCACTTGCCGACCTCCGCACGACTATTTACTGCGGCAGTCACGTAGTCATGTAGGGCTACGTCGCTCGCCCAGGAGCCTGTAGGGGGCAAGCGCACGCCGCTGGAGGTGCGCTCCCGCCCCCGCTTGTTCACAGGGATCCCCGCGCGTGTGACCGGCGGCTTCGATGTCCGCCGGCCACTCGCGATCCCCCGCAGGAGAGGGAGAAAGGATGTAAACACAGCCGTCTGTCATTCTCCCTGATGTAAGTGCAGAGACTATACGATCCTGCTATGTAGGATCGTATGTCTCTGTGGTTAACTCACAAGCCACGCCCCCCCACAGTTAGAATCATGCCCCTAGGGATACATTTAACCCACTGATCACCAATAAAGTTAACCCCTTCCCTGCCAGTGTCATTTTTACAGTAACAGTGCATATTTATAGCATTGATTACTGTAGTAATGTCACTGGTACTGCCAAAAGTGTCAAAAATGTCAGTCAGGGGTCCGATCTGTCCGCCGCAATGTCTCAGTCCCGCAAAAAAAATCGCAGATCGGCGCCATTACTAGTTTAAAAAAAAAAACAATAAAAATGACATAAATCTTTCCCATAGTTATTAAACGCAATAACTTTTGTGCAAACCAATCAAAATACGCTTATTGTGATTCTTTTTACCAAAGTATGTAGCAGAAAACAAATTGGCCTAAAATGTTAAAAAATTTAGATTTTTACATTTTTTTGAGAATTTCATATAAAAAAATTTGAAAAATATTGTTATTTTTTTCAAAATTGTCGCTCTTTTTTTGTTTATAGCGCAAAAAATAAAAATCGCATAGGTGATCAAATACCACCAAAAGAAAGCTCTGTTTGTGGGAAAAAAGTATGTCAATTTCATTTGGGTACAGCATTGCACGACCGCGCAATTGTCCGTTAAAGTCACGCAGTGACGAATCGCAAAATAGGGCCTGGTCTTTGAGCAGCCAAATCCTCCGGGGCTTAAGTGGTTAACCAATGACACCACAAAGTTTCTAATTCACTCCCTTTTTATCTTTCGCCTTGACTACTGCAACTTCCTCCTCATTGGATTACCTTCACATAGGCTTCCCCCCTTCAGTCCATCGTGAATGCTGCTGCTTAGAGATGTCCCGAACTATTCGCCGGCGAACAGTTCCTGGCGAACATCGCTTGTTCGCGTTCGCCTCGGCGGGCGAACATATGCAATGTTCGGTCCGCCCCCTATACATCATCATTAAGCAAACTTTGACCCTGTGCCTCACAGTCAGCAGACACATTCCAGCCAATCAGCATACCTCCCTCCCAGACCCTCCCACCCCCTATAAAAAGCAAGGACAGCATCCATCTTAGATTCATTCTGAAGCTGCAGTGTTAGTGAGAGCAGGGAGAGTGCTGCTGCTGCTGAATTAATAGGGAAATTGTTAGCTAGGCCAGTGTTCTGTGTACACTCCTGCTGTGAGGACAGCATCCTGACAGCACCCCAAAAAGCCCTTTTTAGGGCTGGTATATCAGTCTGCTTTTATTTATATATATATATATATATATATATATATATTGCAGTTGCCTGCCCGTGTGTGAGAGGCCACAGACCCACAGACTGTACTGTGTGCACACCACTCATATCGGGTGGCACAGCACCTTGCAGATAAAAAATGTATTTAATTTTTTCTCTGTAATATAATTGCAGTTGCCTGCCAGTGAGTGTCAGGTCCACAGACTGTACTGTGCCCACTGCCCACCATTCATATAGGGTGGCACAGCACCTTGCAGATAAAAAAATAATTTATTTTTTCCTCTGTAATATAATTGCAGTTGCCTGCCAGTGAGTGTCAGGTCCACAGTCTGTACTGTGCCCACTGCCCACCATTCATATAGGGTGGCACAGCACCTTTCAGATTAAAACGTTATTTAATTTTTCCTCTGTAATATAATTGCAGTTGCCTGCCAGTGAGTGTAAGCTTCCACAGACTGTACTGTGCCCACTGCCCAACAGTCATATAGGGTGGCACAGCACCTTGCAGATAAAAAAAATTATTTATTTTTTCCTCTGTAATATAATTGCAGTTGCCTGCCAGTGAGTGTCAGGCCCACAGACTGTACTGTGCCCACTGACCAACACTCATATAGGGTGGCATAGCACCTTGCAGATAAAAAAAATAATTTCTTTTTTCCTCTGTAATATAATTGCAGTTGCCTGCCAGTGAGTGTCAGGCCCACAGACTGTACTGTGCCCACTGCCCACCACTCATATAGGGTGGCACAGAACCTTGCAGATTAAAAATTCATTTAATTTTCCCTATAATAAAAAATAAAATTCATCCAGAAAAGGAACAGGAACAGGAACTGGCTTTTTCATTCAAATTTCAGCAGAGCAGGGATGGTGATAACCTCTTACCAAATAAATAGGATGATAACATATACCAAAATATATGAATCAGATGTGATAAATATAAGCATAAAATCATAAATACATAAAAGCATGAAATCACATCAATAGGAGGCCATAAAGTCCATAGGTATAAAGTGCATAGAGCAATGAAAGTGCAAACATGAAGGATAACAGGTGCGACTTATAGGGACCATCCTTGCTTGCCACCACCACACATTGTCGGGAGAAGTATCTGAAATTCAGACTCACCAGACGCCTATGCCTAACCACTCTCATGGACTATAGTGCACTATAAATTTACCAGGAAATCTTCCAGAGGAGTCTTTGCAGCACAAATCAGAGACCTGGAGGAAACCTGATTTTACTATATGCTGTTGTTGGCTAGTCCATGAGAGTGGTTAGGCATAGGCGTACTTATTTAAGTAGCAGCAATTTGTGTTATTTGTGTTATTCTGTCAGGTTTGTGTTATCTGTATTTCCTAAAGGGCAGTGGATTACAACATTGTCTATTAATTTAGTACAAGTAGTGATATTTATACATTACATTTTTTCTCTGTAATATAATTGCAGTTGCCTGCCAGCGAGTGTCAGGCCCACAGACTGTACTGTGCCCACTGTCCAACACTCATATAAGGTGGCACAGCACCTTGCAGATAAAAAAGTAATTTAATTTTTTTCTCTGTAATATAATTGCAGTTGCATGCCAGTGAGTGTCAGGCCCACAGACTGTACTGTGCCCACTGCAAATGGACTGTTTGCGGTTGTTTGCGGTGCGTTAAATGGGGAGTTTGGTCTGTCAGAGTTTGGTCTGTCACTGTGAAGTGGGCGTAACCCTTACACTACCTGATCGATACAACATCATACCTGATCGTATACACACACTGGATGTTTTAAAGCATGTTATTCCAAACAATTTAGGAATGTTAGGTGATTTATGCCCTTTATGGATTAAAACCTGACTCTGCGTCAACTACGTAATTTTCCATGGGAGTTTTGCCATGGATCCCCCTCCGGCATGCCACAGTCTAGGTGTTAGTCCCCTTGAAACAACTTTTCCATCACTATTGTGGCCAGAAAGAGTCCCTGTGGGTTTTAAAATTCGCCTGCCTATTGAAGTCTATGGCGGTTCGCCCGTTCGCAAAAATAAAATGTTAAAAATTTTATGTTCGCGACATCTCTACTGCTGCTAGACTCATCCACCTTACCAACTGATCAGTACCTGCTACCTGGACTTGCCAATCCCTCCATTGGCTTCCACTCACCAAATAAATTCAAAATACTAACAACAACTTACAAAGCCATCCACAACTCCGCCTCCAGCTACATCACTAACTTAGTCTGAAAATACCAACCAAATAGTTATCGTCATTCTTCCCAAAACCTCCTGCTCTATAGCTCCATAGTCACCTTCTCCCATGCTCTGCTCCTAGACTTCCTATGAACCTCTCCCATCCTCAAGGAACCTACTGCTCCAATCTGTCCAACTCTTTTTTACTCTGTCCACCTCTCTGAAAGCCCTTCTCTTTAGAGAAACCTATCCTGCCTCCACCCAACAACTGTAATTACATTTTTTTCATCAATTGATCCCCCACAGTTATTACCTTTTGTATCATTTGACCCTCCCTTTCAGATTGTAAGCTCCATTGAACAGGGTCCTTTGATTTCTCCTGTATTGAAAAGTATTGTATTTGCACTGTCTGCCCTCATGTTGTAAAGCTCTGCGCAAACTGTTGGCACTATAAAAATCCTGTATAATAATAATAAAGGATAGGAGGATTTAGCTGTGCTTTAAAGTGGAGTTCCGGCCACAACAACTTTTTTGAGATAAAAATACCCCCCTAATCCTAAGCTATCTCCAATTACACTAATACTATTCCCACATTACAGTACAGTACAGTAAATTAATATAGATAAAATCTAACCTTTAAAATTGATTGAAGAAGGGGGGCGTGTCTGCTCCTGCAAGACTACACGGAATCTGCCTGCATCCTCTGCTTCAAGCCTTTTTACCGGGAACAAACGCCACTATCGGACTGTCCATGTTGTGAGGTATCGGCTGATACCCCCATTTGCTGTCTGGGAGCCTTGTTCTGTGCCTATGCCACTGAAGCGGGGACCACCTTTTGGAGCAAGGTAGGGGTCGATTCTATACCTCCAAGGCTGAGTGTCACACACCTTGCCCAGAGACTCACCTCCCGACATCGCTAGCCCACTCCCACCAGGCTGCTCCGTGCATCTAGGCCCCTTTTCCCAGACCTGGACGCTATTTTGACTAGGCCCGAGCCGGCCTACTTCTAGCTATTACTCCCATCTATTCCTCTGTACCTTCCAACCAGCCGAGGGGTCCCCCTGCAGTCTCTACCCACAGGCCCTACTGCCATCAGGCCCTCCGCTACCACGGTGGATTGAGGATATAACCTCTACAGTCCATTGGGGCCTGCATCTATCCTGCACCTGATTTTCCTATCCAGCTGGCACTGCAGTGAGATCCCTGCTCACAGTTGGGAACCTTCCCTGTCTTATCCACCTGCAGCCTTGCCTAAATACTCTTCTGCTACCCAAATATTATAAAGGAATAGACTACCTTACTACACTCTTAGTTGGAGGGCTCCACCACTACTCCTCATGCACTGCGGGGTTGAGCTACAATATACCTCCTTATACTGTGCAGTAGTGCGGACTTATACCAGATCCATATTTAAAGTTTCCTGCAGGACCATAGCACGTCTCTCATGATATCACCATTCTTTTTATGCTTCTGACTGTCTCATCTCCTATTATGTAACAACACGTACCAGCAGCATAGCTCACCAGAACCGTACTATACACAGGTTACTCTTATTTGTCACCCTTGCCATACTTGATATTAATAGTTTGTAACTATGGCCTCTAAGAAGAGAAAAAACTTGCAAAAGCCGGGCAAAATGATAGACTTCTTCACTACTCCACGTCATTTCAACTTTCAAAAACCCACTGTGAAGTCGGGTGAACCCTCACACAGCTCTCCACGTCACTGAAACTGCTCCCAATCCTCACCTCCTCAGAGTTCTCATTTTTCTGCCAACAATGCTGGAGGCAAATCCACGTTTTCCTCAGCAACGTCCAGCCCTGCCATGTCAAGACAGAAACTACAGCCTGATATTTACCCAGCTAAGCTCTTAGTCACTAAAGATGGCACCACTTATACCATTTCTTCTCTTCAGGAGGGTCTACGCTACCTCAAAGAATGGAAGATTCTAGACCATAAACCATCT
The DNA here is from genome assembly GCF_965119305.1 of Pelophylax lessonae. Taxonomy (NCBI): domain Eukaryota; kingdom Metazoa; phylum Chordata; class Amphibia; order Anura; family Ranidae; genus Pelophylax; species Pelophylax lessonae. The sequence continues at coordinate 405,207,515 of NC_138768.1, read as the reverse complement.
AACCGGTCCTCCTCTACAAGAAACCCCAATGGTCAACGCAGATCTTCAGACTCTGACTCTGGTTAACTTGTGTCCACACAGCCACCAACGTTTTTCCTTTTTCTGGTGGGCTCCTGCTCTCATGTTTTGCTGTTTTTTTTTCCACCCCCCATAACATGCGGATTAGTTCCGCCTAGATTCATTGAATCACCTTTTTTTTATCCGATACTGCATCACTATGCAGTGGTGCAATACTGTTATACCTTGTTTGTTTGTGCTCTTTTGGTTTTTTTTTTCCTCTTTGTTATATTTTGTTTTTTCAGTGTACCTGGACCTGACCATCTTGGTGACATCCGAGAACTTTTCAGAGTTTACCTGCTGAGTTCGCTGACCCACGTCTCACTTTTGGATAGCTCTCTTTCCTTTGCTATTTTGAACTCTCTCTACTAAAGTCTCCCCTTATTTTGGACAAGGTAACCATGGCATTTAAGGTATCATCCCTGAATGTGAAGGGCCTGAATAGTCCAGCCAAACGCAGCATGGTTTGGCAGGAGGCTAGGAAGCTGCAATGTGATGTCATCTGCCTACAGAAGACGCACTTCCGTTCTCACAACCCCCCGCCCTTCTCTAACAATAGATTCCCCCACATTTATTGTGCTAACTCTCCAAAAAAGAAGAGCAGAGTGGCCATAGCAATTAGAGACTCGGTCTCCTGTGGGCAGAGGGCAGTTTTTTGTGATCCTGGTGGTAGATATGTTATTTTAATATGTGAGATCAACTGTAACCTCTATACCCTGGTTAACATTTATCTCCCTAACATGCGTCAAACTCAAGTTCCTTAGGGGCATTTGGAAGAAGGTCCTCTCCTTATGTCAAGGCCATGTCATATTATGTGGCGATTTAAACGCCATTCATGATCCTGTTCTGGATTGTACAGCAGCACCTAATGTACAGAAACGCAGACCTACCATTACCAAATTTCTGACTGACTCTGGCTTACTTGACGTGTGGAGATGCCAACATGCTGCGGAACGAGATTATACTCACTTTTCTAATGTGCATCACACATATTCGAGACTGGACATGTTCCTAGTGGACAAATTTTTGCTACAAAAAGCCAGTAAATCACAGATCCATTGCGTCACCTGGTCCAACCATGCCCCAATTTTGCTGGTGATTGGCAGGCTGAATGTAACCACCAGGGCCAACAGATGGCGTAATGATGTCTCTATTCTTTCTAATCCTTTTATATTGTGGAACTCCCACAAAGCGGTCATTAGAGGCTTCCTGATTCAATTGAGCACTCGACTTAAAAAATTCAGATCCAAACGTACAGACTAACTCCTTACTGGAATTCAAACCCTAGAAGGTAAACACAAACTAGCCCCTTCTCCTACAATCCAGGACCAACTTTATAAAGCCAGGCATGAATTGCGCCTTCTATTAATCGAAAACCATGACCGTCACCTTCGGTCTCTAAAGGCCACTTCATACAGATATGGGAACAAAGCAGGTAAACTCTTTGCAAACCAACTTAGAGAGAAGGTACATAAACAGAAAATTGCATACCTTGCTGACCCCCAAAGCAACGAGAGAATATATAATCCCCTTGATATAGCAAAAATGTTCTGTAACTACTACAGTTCCCTTTATAATCTCAAGACAGACCCGAGCACCACCCAACCTGATTCGGACAATATCAGAGAATTATTAGACAAACTTTCATTACCCACTTTAACTCCAGGTGATTTAGAATACCTCAACGCCTCCCTGTCCATTCCTGAACTGCAACAAGCTTTACACTCTCTGCCCAATGGTACAGCCCCGGGCCCGGATGGGTACTCGGCAGAGTACTATAAATTGTTTCAACACTCTCTTACTCCCCACCTTGTGAATGTTCTTAATGCCGCTATTCAGCAACAGGCTTTTCCCAGCGAAATGTTATCAGCCACCATAGTCACCCTCCATAAGCCAGGAAAACCCCCTACTGCCCCTCAAAATTTTCGGCCTATCTCATTACTTAATGTAGATGTCAAATTACACGCCAAAGTGATTGCCAACAGACTGTTATCAATTCTACCTCGATTAATACATCATGATCAGGTGGGGTTTGTGTCTGGTCGCCAGGCTCCAGACACCACTAGGCATATGATCAATCTCATACATATCTCCAAGCTGCGGCAGAGGCCTTTTCTGCTCCTCGCACTGGATGCGAAAAAGGCCTTTGATAGAGTTCACTGGGGATATATGACCTGTGTACTTCAAAAGTTTGGATTTTGTGGTCCTATTCTTTTGGCAATTTTAGCTTTATATTCCAATCCGCCTGCCCACGTACGGTGTGACGGCATGTTCTCCTCCCCATTCGATATAACGAATGGCACTCGCCAAGGCTACCCACTTTCGCCACTGATCTTTAATCTCATAATGGAGCCCCTGGCAGAGATGGTGAGATCGTCCCCGGAGGTGAAGTGTATTCCCTCTAATGGGACTCAGCATACAATTTTGCTATTCGCGGACGATGTCATCCTCTCTTTAACCGACCCTCTGCAGTCTCTACCAGCAGTACACAAGATCGTACACCACTTTAATACCCTATCATACTATAAAGTCAATTCAGCTAAGTCTCATATACTAGGGATTGGGGTAGATGGGGACACCAGGCATTGTTTGACCCGAAGTCTTCCTTATGAGTGGACATCTGACTATATTGCTTATTTGGGAATTAAACTTACCCCAGATACTTCAGATCTGTTCCACATTAACTTTTTACCTTTACTAGCAAACATTACCTCGGGGGTAAATAGGCTAAAACGAATCTTCATGTCCTGGTCAGGTCGCCTAGCAGCAACCAAAATGCTAATTTTACCTAAAATTTTATACCTGTTCCGCACTATACCAATTCACGTACCAAACTCATATAGCTCTAAACTACAATCCGTTGTCTCAGGCTTTATCTGGGCCAGCAAGACTCCTAGAATTAACAGTAAAGTTTTGATGAAAATGAGACACGTAGGGGGCATGGGCCTACCTATACTAAAAGACTATTACCTGTCTTCCATCCTAGATCATCTCAGACATTGGATTCTACCTAACTCTACTAAACCTTGGCTGCACCTAGAGGCTGTGTTAGTCTCTCCTAACTGTCTGCGGAACCTACTTTTCGCATGTCCAACATTGAAAATGACATCCTCCAAACACACCCCACTATCCGTCTGGCCATTATGGCCTGGCAGGTATTGCTTTCCCAACCATTAAACGCCCGAGAATGTACAGATGTGGAGATCCCCTTGGACTCTCTGAAATTCCTTACCCCAGAGGTAGCACTGGGCGGATGGTTGTCAAGGGGTGTCTCCACAGTCTCAGACTTGCTCACGCAATCTGGTGTGGCAGGGTTTGCAGACCTCTCGTCTAGACACCTAATACCTCAATTGGAAATATATACATACTTACGTTTGGCACATGTAATACAATCCCTCCCCTCTACCAAATTGATGCTTCCAAGACAGGCTTGGCAATACTGGACTGCAAATGTGATCAAGACCAAGGGTATTTCTTTGTTCTACAACTTACGGCGGGTTCGGCCGAACTTGAAAAAAAAGTCCGGGTCCCGGACTTTTGCCGAACTTTTCCCGGACACCGAACCCCATTGAAGTCAATGGGGACCCGAACTTTCAGGCACTAAATTGGCTCTAAAACACCAATGGAAAGGGTAGTTAAGAGCATGGCAAGTGCTCTGCAAACAAATGTGGATAGGGAAATAACTTAAAACAACAAAAAAAAAAAACAGAAAAATAAAACAATGTTCTTCATCTCTGAAGGACGAGGCCCATATGGAGTAGGAGGGAGGTTGAGGTGGTGGTGAATGTGGCGGTGTCATAGGCGTGCGCACAGGGTGTGCCGGGTGTACCTGGGCACACCCTAATCACCTAGGGCACATAGCATTATTGCTCTGTTTGCCAGTGAGGAGATGGGAAAGATCTCCCTCGGACCTGCTCTGCTCTATTTCTCTTTGCCAGCAGGGAGAGTAATGTATCGGGGCCATGTACATGTAGGCAAACACATGCATGTGTATTTAAACTTTGGGGTGCACACCCTAATGCAATAGGCTGCGCACACCTATGGGCGGTGTAGGTGGAAGCGGCGGTGGAGGAGGACCAGGGCCGGATTAAGAGCATCATGGGCTTGGTGCTGAGGATTTTGAAGGGCCTTAAGGGCCGTGCCTTGGCATGCACCCAGAGGAGGAAGGGTGCAGCCATGCATGCCTAATTCAACATGGGATGCTGTCTCTGAAGCCCATAAACACATCCATGCATCGGCAACTGTCCCTCCTTGTCCGGCCTTCGTGCTGTGTGGGGAGGTTCTGAGGGAGCTGCCTGGGGAAGCGAGCATAGAAGCCAGACTTCTGTGTTTACAAGTGACAGAAGAGCGGTAACAGTGAATATGGCCAACCCGGGGCCTATATTAAGGTAGGGGCCTGGAGCTGCAGCTCCAATAGCCCCTATGTTAATCTGGCCCTGAGGAGGATGAGGTAGCCAACACTGCTTTTTTTCAGAAATTTTAAATGAGGGTACACCCCAAAAGAGTGAGAAAGAGCAAAAATAGAACAATGGCTGGGTAAGGTCGGTATCCATCGCTATTCTGCACAAGGTACGGAAAAGTCCTGTGGGATCCATGCCTGGTTCATTTTAATGAACGTGAGCTTGCCCACATTGTCTCTGGACAGGCGGCTGCGCTTGTCTGTGATAACGCCCCCAGCCATGCTAAATACCCGTTCAGATAATACACTGGCTGCAGGGCACGCCAGCACCTCCAAGGCGTAAAGGGCAAGCTCAGGCCATGTGCCCAATTTGGAGACCCAGAAGTTGAAGGGGGCAGACCCGTCATTCACTACATGTAGGCGTGTGCACACATACTGCTCCACCATGTTGGTGAAATGCTGCCTCCTGCTAAGACGTTCCATATGAGCTGCTGGTGCTGCTGTTTGTTGTGGCGTGCTGACAAAGCTTTTACACATTTCGGCCATGCTAACCCTGCCTTCTGAGGTGCTGGCGGTGCCCTGGTTGCGTTGGCGACCTCTTCCTCCTCCTCCTCCTCCTCCTCCTCTGCCTTGTGCTTCCACTGTGGCCCCGCTGTCAGGTGGGAATGCCAGCAGCATCGCGTCTACCAGCGTGCACTTGTACTCGCGCATCTTGCGATCACACTCCAGTGAGCGAATTAAGGACGGTACGTTGTCCTTGTAACGGGGATCCAGCAGCGTGGCCACCCAGTAATCAGCACAAGTTAGAATGTGGGCAACTCGGCGGTCGTTGTGGAGACACTGCAGCATGTAATCGCTCATGTGTGCCAGGCTGCCCAGAGGCAACGAAAGGCTGTCCTCTGTGGGAGGTGTATCGTCTGTGTCCTCTGTATCCCCCCAGCCACGCACCAGTGATGGCCATGAGCTGGCCTGGGTGCCACCCTGCTGTGAACATGGTTCCATCTCCTCCCCCATCTCCTCCTCCTCATCCTCCTCATCCTCCAGAACTGTGCCCCTGCTGGACAATTGTGTCCCTGGCGTTTGTCTGTGCAGGAACCCAACCTCTGAGCCCCTTGCGAATGACTGCCCTGAAAGCCTTGGAAATGTTACCTCTTCATCCTCCTCCTCCTCCTCCTCATCCTGTGCCACATCCTCTTCCATCATCGCCCGAATTGTTTTTTCAAGGAGGCATAGAAGTGGGATAGTTAAGCTGACAACGGCGTCATCGGCACTGGCCATGTTGGTGGAGTACTCAAAACAGCGCAACAAGGCACACAGGTCTCGCATGGAGGCCCAGTTATTGGTGGTGAAGTGGTGCTGTTCCGCAGAGCGACTCACGCGTGCGTGCTGCAGCTGAAACTCCACTATGGCTTGATGCTGCTCGCACAGTCTTTCCAGCATGTGCAAGGTGGAGTTCCACCTTGTGGGCACGTCACATATGAGGCGGTGAGCGGGAAGGCCGAAGTTACGCTGCAGCGCTGACAGGCGAGCAGCAGCAGGGTGAGAACGCCGAAAGTGCGCACAGACGGCCCGCACTTTCTGCAGCAGCTCTGACATATTGGGGTAGTTTTTAAGGAACCTCTGCACCACCAAATTCAGCACATGCGCCAGGCAAGGGATGTGCATCAAACCGGCTAGGCTCAGAGCTGCTATGAGATTTCGCCCGTTATCGCACACCACCAGGCCGGGCTTGAGGCTCGCTGGCAGCAACCACTCATTTGTCTGCTGTTCCATGCTCCTCCACAACTCCTGCGCGGTGTGTGGTTTTTCCCCCAAACAGGCAAGTTTTAAAACTGCCTGCTGTCGTTTACCTCTGGCCGTGCTGAAGTTGGTGGTGAAGGTGTTACGCTGTCCGGATGAGGAGGCGGTAGAGGATGAGGAAGCGGAGTAGGAGGAGTTAGGAACAGGAGGCAAACTGAAGCGCCCTGCAATCCTCGGTGGTGGAAGGACATGCGCCAAATTGCTTTCCGTCTCAGGCCCATCCGCCACTGCATTTACCCAGTGTGCCGCTAGGGAGATATAACAACCCTGACCGCGCTTACTGGTCCACGTATCGGTAGTTAGGTGGACCTTGCCACAGATGGCGTTGCGCAGTGCACACCTGATTTTTTCCCCCACTTGGTTGTGCAGGGAAGGGATGGCTTGCCTGGAAAAGTAGTGGTGGCTGGGCACGATGTACTGTGGGACAGCCACCGACATAAGGTTTTTAAAACTGTGCGTCTCCACCAGATGGAATGACAGCATTTCAAAGGCCAAGAATTTTGAAATGCTGGCATTCAGGGCCAGGGATCGCGGGTGGGTAGGGGGGTACTTCCTCTTCCTCTCAAGTGTTTGGGAGATGGAAAGCTGAACGCTTCCACGGGACATTGTGGAGATGGTTGGTGACCCAGGTGGTGGTGTTGCTGACAGATCGTCTGTTTGCGGGGTGGCAGGTGCCGGTATCACTACAGATCAGTGTTAATTTTGGCAGCAAATTTCAATTTAGTTTTAGTCTTAGTCTTAGGACTAAAATGGCATTTTAGTTTTAGTCCCATTTTAGTCTTCTGCAAGTGTTTTAGTTTTAGTCGTATTTAGTCGACTAAAACTCCAGTACATTTTAGTCGACTAAAACATCTTACATTTTAGTCGACTAAAACTAATTTTAGTCATCTATAATCGAATGGGTGTAGTTCAATTATAATTTGTAATGCATTATTTAAGCATTTCTCTACAATTTCCAAACTCATTATATACTACTGCTGGTCCTGGAGTGAAAAATCGAATATGTTATTATTTATGGTATTAAGCTTTGAGCATGCACTAGCACAGCACTACACCAGTGTTAATTTTGGCAGCAAATTTCAATTTAGTTTTAGTTATAGTCTTATGACTAAAATGCCATTTTAGTTTTAGTCGTATTTTAGTCATCTGAATTGTTTTAGTTTTAGTCGTATTTAGTTGACTAAAATTGTGTTCATTTAGTCGACGAAAACGTTTTAGTCGGTTTTAGTCGACGAAATTAACACTGCTACAGATGTGGATGGAGCGGCCGAGACTGCAGCAGAAGAGGAAGCAGGATGAGCCAGAGACGTTTCTTGGTTTTGAAGGTGTCTACTCCACTGCAGCTCGTGCTTTGCACTTAGATGCCTGATCATGCAGGTTGTGCTCAGGTTGAGAAGGTTTATGCCTCGCTTCAGGCTCTGATTGCACAGGGTGCAAACCACTCGTGTCCTGTCATCAGCACATTTTCTAAAGAACTTCCACGCTAGAGAACTCCTTTGAGCTGGCTTTGGTGCGCTCGTTCCCTTGCTGCGTTGGGCAGTAGCAGGCGTAGTGTCTAGGGCACGGGCGCTCCGCTTCTGCACCCTGCTCCCTCTTCTGCTGTGCTGGTGGCTCTGTGCGACCACCGCCTCTTCCTCCAAACTACTCAGGTCACCTGCATGACCTTCATTCCATGTGGGGTCGAGGACCTCATCGTCCTCCACATCATCTTCCACCCAGTCTTCACCCCTGCCCTCCTTGTCGGTCTCCACAATTCTGAACGCCGCAGCAGTTGGCACCTACGTTTCATCATCATCGGAGACGTGCTGTGATGGTCCTTGCATGTACTCATCTTGAGAAATAAGTGGTTGGGCATCGCTGCACTCAATCTCTTCCACTTCTGGGGCAGGGCTAGGTGGATGGCCCTGGGAAACCCTGCTGACAGAGTCATCAAAAAGAAGAAGAGACTGCTGTATGGCTTGGGGCTCAGACTGCTTGCCTGATTTGCAAGGGGGTGAGGTGAAAGACGGTTGGACATCAGGTGCAGGTGCCAACTCTGACCTTTCTGCAGTAGACTGGGTGGGAGACAATGTGAAGGAACTGGAGGCACTGTCAGCAGCAAACCAATCTACTATCGCCTCTACTTCTTCTGGCCTCATCAATTCTAGAGGCGTATGATGCCCTACCAAATACTGATGCAGGTTCTGTCGCCTACTAACACTTGAGGAAGGTGTTTCACTTGTGCGTGTAGCTGGCAGAGATCGACCACGTCCTCTCCTTGCAACAGGAGCTCTACCAGCAGCACCACGACCCAGGCCATGGCCCCTATTTGACGGTCTCCTCATATTTCTGTAATTTATGATCTTGCCCTAGAAAGGTGTTTATTGAATAGCGGAACAAAACAACAACAGTATCGCACGGGTGTATCTCACAGTCAAATATGCAAACTATGCCGCAATTTAATGTTTTTTACCCCAAAAGGGTGTATATTGAATAGCGGAATAGGAAAAAGGATAAAAAACGGTGTATCTCACACGTACAAACACAGACTAGGCCCCGATTAAAATTTTTTGTACCCTAAAGGGAGGATGAGGAAGAGGAGTAGGAGGAGTTGGGAACAGGAGGCAAACTGAAGCGCCCTGCAATCCTTGGCGGTGGAAGGAGATGCGCCAAACAAATTTAAAAGGTGTATCTCGCACGTACCGATACAGACTATCCCGCAATTTAATTTTTTACACTCAAACAGGGTGTATATTGAATAGCGGAATAGGACAAATTTTACAAAACGGTGTATCTCACACGTACAAACACAAACTAGGCCCCGATTACAATTTTTTGTACCCTAAAGGCAGGATGAGGAGTAGGAGGAGTTCGGAACAGGCAGGAGGCAGACTGAAGCACCCTCAAATCCTCGGCAGTATGAGATGCGCCCCAAAAATTGGAAAGGTGTATCTCACACGTACCGACACAGACTATCCCGCAATTTAATTGTTTTTACCCAAAGGCGTAGATTGAATAGCGGAATAGAAAATATGATATCAAAAGGTGTATGTATCTCACACGTACCGACACAGACTATCCCGCAATTTAATTGTTTATACCCAAAGGTTTTGATTAAATAGCAGAATAGAAAATATGATATCAAAAGGTGTATGTATCTCACACGTACCGACACAGACTATCCCGCAATTTAATTGTTTTTACCCAAAGGTGTAGATTAAATAGCGGAATAGAAAATATTATCAAAAAAAAGGTGTATGTATCTCACACGTACAGAACCAGACTAGGCCCCAATTACTATTTTTTGTACCCCCAAAGGCAGGATGAGGAGTAGGAGGAGTTCGGAACAGGCAGCACCCTCAAATCCTCGGAAGTATGAGATGCACCCCAAAAATTGGAAAGGTGTATCTCACACGTACCAACACAGACAATCCCGCAATTTAATTGTTTATACCCAAAGGTTTTTATTGAATAGTGGAATAGAAAATATTATCAAAAAAAGTGTATGTATCTCACACGTACAGAACCAGACTAGGCCCCAATTACTATTTTTTGTACCCCCAAAGGCAGGATGAGGAGTAGGAGGAGTTCGGAACAGGCAGCATCCTCAAATCCTCGGAAGTATGAGATGCACCCCAAAAATTGGAAAGGTGTATCTCACACGTACCAACACAGACTATCCCGCAATTTAATTGTTTATACCCAAAGGTTTTTATTGAATAGCGGAATAGAAAATATTATCAAAAAAAGGTGTATGTATCTCACACGTACAGAACCAGACTAGGCCCCAATTACTATTTTTTGTACCCCCAAAGGCAGGATGAGGAGTAGGAGGAGTTCGGAACAGGCAGCACCCTCAAATCCTCGGAAGTATGAGATGCACCCCAAAAATTGGAAAGGTGTATCTCACACGTACCAACACAGACTATCCCGCAATTTAATTGTTTATACCCAAAGGTTTTTATTCAATAGCGGAATAGAAAATATTATCAAAAAAAAGGTGTATGTATCTCACACGTACAGAACCAGACTAGGCCCCAATTACTATTTTTTGTACCCCCAAAGGCAGGATGAGGAGTAGGAGGAGTTCGGAACAGGCAGCACCCTCAAATCCTCGGAAGTATGAGATGCACCCCAAAAATTGGAAAGGTGTATCTCACACGTACCAACACAGACTATCCCGCAATTTAATTGTTTATACCCAAAGGTTTTTATTGAATAGCGGAATAGAAAATATGATATAAAATTGGTGTGATTTATCAATAGCACATGTGAACAGCAGTGTCTTATATCAGTCAGCTCTGCTGCAGGCTATGGAGGGAAAAAAAAACAAATTCCCCTTTTAAGTTTGTAATTTTTAACTAGATTAGTACAGACTATGCCACAATTTAATTTTTTTAACCCAAGGGTGTATATTGAATAGTGGAATAGAAAAAAGTGTATAACTTTTGAAATCACTCAATAATAGCACATGTGAACAGAGCAGTGTATTATCACAGTCAGCACAGTAGCACTGAAGGAAAAACGCTGCACACAGTGACTGATAGAAAAAGACTTTTCTCCCTCCTCCTCAGTGGGCAAAAAAGATTGTGTTCACTGCACCCCACACACAGCAAAATCGATGTGGACCACTGACACCTGCCTATCTCCAGCCTCTCCCTAAAAGGATTGATAAGATCGGTCACTGCAAACCCCCCCCCCCCCCCACACAGCAAAATCGATTTAGAACACTGACCCTAAAAATCAGCAGCCTCGCCCTAAAATGCCCTACAACTCGCCCTGCCTAAAACACTCCGACCTGTCCCTCAATTCTATCTGGACACAAATGATTTTTGCCTGTCTGTCCCTAATCAGCAGCGAGCACGATGTGTGCTCTGTCCCTGCACTACAGCATAATGACGCAGCGGCGCTGGCTCGAACTTATAAAGACTTGGTCACATGCTTCAGATGGCCAATCACAGCTACTAATACATTTGTAGGCATGGCTGGGATGGCTTAAGGCACACCAGTTAAACGCTTGTTGATTGGCTGTTGAAAGCCCGCCATGAAAAGCGCGCCAATGCATACAAAACCCGGAAATAAAATGACCGAACACGGATTTTTACCCGAATATACAGTAAAGTTTTCGGGTCCGTGTTCGGGTAACAAAAATCCAATTATTCGGTACAAACACGAATAATACAGTCTGTGTTCGCTCAACCCTACTTACAACTTCTACAAGTTTTGCCAAGACAGCTCAAATGCTTAAATGGGAAAGAGATCTGAATGTTCATATCCCTGATCAATCTTGGGCTGTAGCCATTAAACACAATGTAAAATATCCAAGATGTGCCGCATTTTGGGAAACGTCCCACAAACTGCACCAAAGATGGTACTTCACGCCCTATTTGATAGCAAAATTCTCAGGGTCTCATGATAATCTCTGTTGGAGATGTGGAGCCACTTTTACATATGCTATAGACGTGTAATAACCTGCGCAGCTACTGGTCTACAATCTTCTGTTTGATAGTGAGTGTCACAGGAAACTTGCCTCAGAAGGACCCAGCTCTTGCTCTTTTGAGTATAGGGGTACATGATATCCACCCCACTTTAAAACCAATTACGTTGCAAATCCTGTTTGTAGGTAGGGCAGTTATAGCTAAGAGATGGAAGTCGGAAACTTCTCCTTCCATATCTGAAGTAATAGGTCTATTAATTGAGATACACGTTTATGAACAGCTCATGGCTGCTAAGGAAGGTTCAACCAAGAAGGTGGTTGCCAACTGGTTGCCCTGGAGTCAATACCTTAACTCAGGAAATCCTGTGTAATTTAAGACTATAATTACCCTCCTGGTACACTGTTATCTTTTTCTGCTCTTATATCCTCTTATAATGGTTTGTTATCCGCTCATGTTTTTATAATCTTTTTTGGTTACACATCCATGCTTTTTGCAATTAGACCCTGTCCGTTGTGCATACTATTCAGTATGAATGTTATGATGACATTACTCTGTTGCTGACGTTGGATGTACAATTGTCCGTATTTGTTCTGTAAGTATGTTAATGAATGTACTGTTGTTCTTCTTTAATTCTGAAAATCCAATAAAAATAATTTTGAAAAAAAAAAATTGATTGAAGAGCGTGGCCATCTCCGGTGTGGGCATCTGAAGCCGATGTGTCCCCCGCTGTGTCCCCCGCTGTGTCCTTCTTCCTGGTTTCAGCTACCCAGAATGCCGCATGCGCTGTAGATTGCAATCGGCAATCAGAGTAGCGGCCGGCCATTCCCATTGCATCCTGGGATTGATGATGGTCATCTCCCAGGACACAATGCAAAGGAGGAAGTGACATCAGAGGCCTCGGCCGCAGGAGGAGGAAGTGGAAGGAAGGTAAGTTAATTCTCATTAAAAACAAGGTAAGTGAAACAAAAAAAAAATATTAATCATCCAATTCTTTTTCAGGTTTTTTTACTCTAACTGATACTGCAAAGTCTGTTTTTAGGGTGGAACTCCGCTTTAAGGTGGGTAGTTTATTAAACGTTAAAAAAAACCTTTTCATAGCTGGCTGAACTAAAAACTAGAATATCCCAGTGAAAGGATATACTTGTCTTGTCTGTCTGGCAGAAAATGAGGTAAATCTTTGCTGTATTTATGATTCCTAAACTCCACTGCTGTTTAACACGTCCAGGTGTGTTAGATATCATTTCCCCATGCTGCTTGCTGTGGTTCTAGTTAGAGGAGACGATATCTGGAGCACAAGGAAGTGTCGAGCAGCAGGGGCACCCAGGACACATGAAGTTGGTGAACTCACCACCCACTTTAAAGAACAAGATAATGCACGAAAATGTATCTTTCTACATTTGCCTAATAAAGGAGGTCTTATGAAGCTCTGGTTTCATTCAAAAGAGGACTTTATCCAAGAGATTTAAGGTGTGCTATTTTACTGCTGTACTTGTGATGCCAATCAGCGGCTGTTACAGCCACCTATATTTGATGGTCGATTTCAGCAAGTGTACAGTGGGAATACTGCATCTGAATTATTTCTTTTAGCCAACACCATGTGTATACCATATTTCATAGTTTGGAACTGTCAAGTAACCTTTCAGATGGAGGTATATTTTTGACTACAGGGATAATAATAACCTGCTGGGTGCTATGTTCCTGTTCCACACTTTATGTTCATGCAGTACAATTAATTAAAGTTTTTTTTTTTTTGTTAGAGAAGGACTTTTACATGTAGCATAAATCATAGAAAGGGTTATAAAAACCTTCTTGGGTCTTGTACAAAGATTATGTACCCTGGGACCCTTGTCCACAACCAAAAGTAAAAGTGTGAGATTTGAACTGCTAGATAGTACAAACTACAAACTACTATAGCAAATTCCCCACTCTAAAAATTTTGCAGTTTTGCAATTCATACTTCACGTATTCAGAATTCATGTTTCCGATCCCGGTTTTGTGTGGCTAATTTTTAAATGATTCCACGTGCCCCACGTAGGGCAGCCGATTCACTTCAATGGGCTGCCTTACGTACGTTTGTGACTCTAAAGGAGACCCTGCTCCTTTTTTGGCAACAAGCTTCACGTGATTTTTAAAGGCACGCTTTTCAGTGTTTACAGTGTGATTCTGTCGCTCGACAATTGTGGCAAAATTGCACAGAGTTTGGGGTGCCATTTAGAATGAATGGCACCCAAACGTGCATGGCACATTTTGCAGCGATTACCACGTGATTTGGAATCATGGAAAGAATTGTGGCTATTCCGACCACGAATGTGAATGGGACTTTTTCTTCCAGGCAAAATGTGCAATAGAGAATTATTTTCAAATATATGAATTGAAAAGTGGCAAAAATGATATAAAACTTTCGGAAATATCAATTTAGCCCATGTTATACTGAGCCCAATGTATTGGGCATGTGTTCATTATTGTTAGAGCAATTTTTAAAAAGGGGCCAAAGTCAGCTAAATATAGCAGAATATTATCTCTATACAAACCTATTTATTCCTTTACATCCTCTATGGATACACTCTTTACCTCTACAGTATAAATACCCATAAGAGAAAGAATTTGTCAGATGTCCACAAATGCAAGCTATAGGAACTTGATATAATGAATACATTTAAATTTTGGGCTGAAGCCAAATTTCTGGAGTAGAAGCCTAGTACTTCACTTCTAGTCTACAAAGTTGAAGACCTGAGCTGTAAGTAGTCTAGAGAGGTAACAACTCTAGAATCCTAGTATATGATTACTTGGATTATGTATTTGAAGTGATTACTGGTGGTTTAACCTCCCTGGCGGTATGATTCTGAAAGCGGTACCATTATTTTGCATGTAATTCTTAAGAATGAGCAGCCCAAACCAACTATTTATATATGATTTCTTTTTACTGTGCGTTCTTCTTTATAACATCCCGGGTATGATAAAGTTTGAAACACAAAATCCTAAATTATAATATAATAAATAACTATAAAATAATATTATAATAATAATAACGCTTTTTTTCCCAAAAAATAACACTTTTTATTCAATAAATTATAGTAAATAACGTAATCAAAAACACTGACTTTTTTTTTTTTTCAAACAAGCATGCAATATTTTTTTTTTTTTCCCAAAAAGGATGCAATATTACTGGTCATATTGCTTCAATAAACTTCCCGGGTGTGGAAAATTTTGAAACAGGGTACAGCGCAAAGTCCAACGTCACAGTCAGGACAGTAGTACCGCGTTTCCTTTCTGATTTTCCGTCCAGTGTTGTCACGCTTGGAACAGCAAACCACACACATCCTTGAGGGTGCAGACTTCTTCTCCATCCGTGGAATGTGGTCCATGAAGTGACCACCGGTCAGGCTTTCGGGGTTCACAACACCAGCAGCACGGCGTCCGGATCTACTTACTGTTGGTGTTTGGTGCCTGAGAAATATGAGCTCAGCAATTTTCCACACAAAGTCTGCTTGAACCACAGGCCTGTCACTCTTCTTTTTTAGGAGAATGAATGGGTTCCAAAAACACTGCTCCAGGAGGTGCCTGAATATTTTTTTATTGTATTTTTTCTGCTGTTTCCGCATTGCCGGATAGAAAGTGATGGCCTGGTCATCTCTGTCCACACCTCCCATGGTGTTGTTATAATCCAGGACCAGTTGCAGTTTCATAACATCTTTTCCCCCTTTTGTATGTACCATGACAGTAGGGGTGTTGTGGATGGTACTCATCAGGCAGACATCTTTTTTGTCGCGCCATCTTAGTGCCAACATTTTTCCTTTCTGCCAGGCAACTAATTCTCCGGGCTTGAGCTTTTTGTTGGCAAAGCTGGGGGGGGCATGTCACGCCGGTTTGCTCTGATGGTCCCATACACATCTGTCTTGTGTTGTAGGAGGAACTCAAACAGTTCTGGGGATGTATAGAAATTGTCTGTGGTGACACAGTACCCCTGATTCAGCAGAGGCTCAATCAGCGTCAGAACTGAAGCGGTTGCCATTCCATTCCTTTCGTTGAACTTGGGTCCTCTCCCGGTGTATAGGACCGAATTCCAAATATATCCAGAGCTGGATTCACACAGCATAAATGATTTTATGCCGAAGCGTGCTCTCTTGGACGCAATATATTGTATCCAGCTGAGTCTCCCTTTATAGGCCATTAGACTTTCGTCTACACAAATGTCTCTTTCTGGGACATAGGACTCCTGGAAATTTTTCAAAATTAGTTGATAAATGTCCCAGATTGTTTTGAGCTTCAGAGCTGGATGAGAAGTCTCATCAAATTCGTCATTATCGGTAAAGTGCAAATACTTCATAATGAGCAAAAATTTGTACTCCGACATAACGGTGCCAAAAAAGGAGTGGCCAATAATTTGTTGGTGGTCCAATACCACTTCTGCAGGGGTTTCCCCACCACTCCCTGCAGAATAATTAGGCCAAGGAATTTCCAGATGTCTGCTCTGGTCACGGGTTCCCACATCCTGCTCCTTGAAAACCGCTGATGCGCTGCGGCTTGTTGCTCCTGGTACCGATTGGTTTCAACAACAATTTTTTTCGATAACCTCATTGGTCAAAAAAAGTTGCAGGTATGCCAAGGGGTTGTCATCCTCAACATCCACTTTGATACTTGGGGGGGCTACGTGCTCCGTACCGCAGTCAATCATGCACCAAGTCCGCACATCGCTTGGCACAGTCACAGCATCATCGCTGAAAACGCTTTCTGCGTCCGATGATGAACTTCCCCACGAATCGCTGTCACTCCACTCTGCAAGCGATTCAGTATCGCTGTCGCTCTCACCCCGGAAGGTCATATACCACTTTTGAGGTTGCGGCGCGCTTGTTTGATGCCATGGTCGCTCTGCAGTATCCAGACACAAGGTACAAGAAAAATGCAGGAAGTGCAATGGAGAAAGCACTGGGGGGCAATCAAAGGTCAATTTATTTTATTTTTGGTCAGCTTCGTATGGCACTGCTCACAAACTATAAGTGACAGGGACACAAAACTTGGGGAGCACAGAGAGGGGACCCAGGACTACAACATACCTATACATTTTAAAAGTTGGGTATGCCTGTTCACTACAATGACTGCACTAAACTAACTCAACACACTATCCACTAACTACCTGCCTCACCTCTATTATCACACATTATACACGGCTGCCATGTCAGCAGTAGCCTTATGTAGTGTGGGGCGTGGACTTAGCCCCTAAACCATGATTTTCTAAAGGTACCCTGCTTTTGGCCAATCATGGCTCTGACAGGACATTGTGCTGTGATTGGCCAAAGCATACAGGTCAGGTGCATGCTTTGGCCAATCACAAGCACTTAATGCACTGTAATCGTGCAGGACATTATGGGGCGCTCATCAGCGACGAACTTGCTGCCAAGCGCCCCCGGGTGTCGAGTCGAACTTACATTCGACTCGAACATCCAGCCCATCTCTAGTCAGAAGCATGCAGCCTACACTGGAAATATTGTACATGAGGCTGTATTTTATCGTGTAGATTGTGTGTTGCTTGCTATTTTCCTTTTTTTATCTTCCCTATCATATACGATCTAACAACAGTTTAAAAAACATAAACTGAAAAAAAAAAAAACTCCAGATAAAATTTACCAAAATGCATTGTACCTTCACTTCAATCAATAGTTGTATATTTCCAATAAGCATGTCCTTACATAAGTAACAATTAGCATTTGTTGGGAATCTCACATTTTTTACACTGCAAGCAACCAAGCTAAGCTGTGGCCCTGAAAATGCTGGATAGCAGCCAATAGAATAGTCTGCAAAAACCAGATGGAACCACAGCAGGAGAAGTTCCCACTGTCAAAGAGGCTTCCAAAGTCAGAAGAACGTCCATAATTAGAATAACACATCAGATTACACAGTCACATAGCAGGCATATACATTTCCATCAAAATAAAGAACTGGCTACTTATATAGAAAATTCCCATCGTGAAATGCAATTCCGATGTTATATCAGTCAAAAATGGAATCTATTTTAGGCACAGAAAAATATTATTTATTTATAAAATGTTGACACCTTAATGTCTGTGTCTAGATTATACATTCCTTGTAGTTAAGGCATAAATGCATCAAGCTAATTTATTATATTTTATTGCATTATTGTTCTTTTTTTCTGCAATTCATTGCTGTCCAGCTGGTAGCATGGGATCCAATCGCCATGGGTCAAAAATAGGACCTGTAACATTTCCAAACTGCAAAATATCTCCATGGGGGCAGAAATAACTTACATCCAGTTCAATGTATCTCTGGATCTGCTGCTATCATAGAACTCCTATCATAGACACTTTGTTTCATGCTTATACATTTAGAGAAGATTAGAATCCAGTGGGGAAGAGTAAATGAGCCTGTGAAGGAGAATGATTACTAATGTGTGTATGGAGTGAAGAAACATCCAGTCAAATATTTAGTGCAGCTTTCTGAAATTTTAATTATATTATAATACTATATACTATACTAAACTAAAATCTTTAGAACCATTGTGACAGTGATATGCTGCCACCTTCAGGTGATTGGACACTGGTAAAAAAGAAAAAGGCAGAAAGCCCTCTCTTAGGCATAACCATTCCACATTGGGCTAAGCTTCAATTTTCTGCTAATGTCTGAAGATGATGGTCATAGCCCTGCATCTCTCTGCATGAAAATAATTGGCTTCTTAAGGGTTCCATCAAAGTTTAGGAGACTGGCTCTATCCGCTACCATTCTTACCGCTAATCATCACTCAGGGAAATGATACCCAGACCCTACACCAGATGATGAGGGGACAGTGTCAAGGTCTTACCTTGCCTTCCTGTTGGCAGCCATCTTGGACATTTGCAGACTGCTGTCTCCTATAAACTCTGTTTGATTCATCATTTGTCTGTGGCCTGGGCGTCACTCAGTGATGATGTTGCACACCTGACTATACATATCTCCTGATGGCTTTCAGACCTTGCCCTTGCGCTTGCTCCAAAGTGCATCACTGCTAGCAGTCCTCTGCTCTCTGTGGTTTCTCTGTGCATGACTTGGCTTGGCTGATGACCTTCCTGGCTCCGGATTCCGCATTGGCAGATGACCCCGCATCAGATGACGACACGGCTTCGGCAGACTACCCACTTCTGGACTCTATCTTGGCTTGGATGACTACCTGTTCCTGGACTCGATCCCGGCTTGGATGACTACCCGCTTCCAAACTTGACCCCGGCTGTTCTTGATTTTGCTCCTCTCTCTTGCTGTGCGATTATTATTGTCACATAAAGAAATCACTTTATTTTACTTGCATCTTCGTGTGGTCTGATTTCCTGGCACCCTGACAGTACGCAAGGGCCATGAATCCTGACGATGCATGTGCTCCTATGCTTCCCATGCTGGTTACCAGGCTCGATCAACAAGATCACCTTTTGGGTCAGTTCGCTCAGGTGTTGCTGCAGGCTGGGTGGTTACCCAGGCGTTGGTAGACTTGGGTGCTGGCGGTTACTTTATTGACAGTACGTTTGCTGCTACAAATTCCATACCCTTACAGCCCCGTGATGCTCCACTGGTCATCGAGGCGATTGATGGCAGACCTCTGCAACCGGCACAGGTTACCCACGAGACTGTTCCAGTTGACATGGCAATATGGGCTGTTCACAGGGAGTCAGCCTGTTTCCAGGTTATATCTCTCCCACACTGCTCTGTTGTTTTAGGATACCCTTGGCTTCAGAAGCATAATCCGACCTTGGCAGTCGGTTGAGATCCTCTCTTGGTCTACACAGTGTGGCACTGTTTGTATCCATGGGCCTGTTAAGGTACTTTGTACCTCCCCAGATTCTGTATTTCCTACTGAATATCATGAGTATCAAGATGTATTTGACAAGGTGCGTGCTGATAATCTTCCTCCTCATCGTCCGTACGATTGTGCCAAAGACTTGCAACCTGGTGCAATTCCCCCTCGTGGCAGGGTTTATCCTCTCTCGTTTGCAGAGAATAAGGCCATGGAGGAGTATTTGGTGGATGTGCTTGCCCAAGGGCACATTTGCAAGTCCACTTCTCCAGCGGATGCCGGATTTTTCTTTGCAAAGAAGAGGGGGGGGGGGTGAGTTGAGACCTTGAATTGATTGTAGGGGTCTCAGTCAAATCACGGTCAAGAATGCATACCCGATTCCGTTGATTACTGAATTGTTCGAACGCTTCAAGGGAGCAACGGTCTTTACCAAGCCTGACCTAAGGGCCGCGTATAACCTTGTAAGGATCAAGGAGGGCGATGAGTGGAAGACCGCGTTTAATAACAGAACCGGTCAATACTAAATACTAATATTCGTTTAGTAATGCCCTTTGGCTTGTGCAATGCCCCCGCTGTCTTCCAGGAGTTCATCAATGATGTATTTCGTGATATTTTGCAGCAATGCGTGGTAGTCTATTTGGACGACATCTTGATTTACTCAGACTCCAATAATTCACACTACCTGGATGTGAGACGGGTGCTGTAACGGTTACGCGAGAATGGGCTTTTTTGTAAGCTTGAGAAATGTAAGTTTTACCTGTCTCAGGTTGCCTTCTTGGGCTACATCATTTCTGCTGAGGGGTTCTCTATGCACCCTCAGAAGGTTTTGGCTGTTCTACAGTGGCCTCGCCCTAGTGGTCTCCATTCCATTCAGCGTTTCCTTGGGTTTGCCAATTACTATCGGAAATTTATCAGGAACTATTCCTCTTTGGCCAAACCTATCTCGGATCTGACCAAGAGGGGCAGTGATCCCCACAATTGGATGCCTGCTGCTATCCAAGCTTTCGAGGCCCCCAAGTCTGCTTTCGCTTCGGGTCCCATTCTATCTCATCCCAATCCTGGTTTGACCTTTGTCCTAGAGGTGGATGCGTCTGGAACGGGAGTAGGCGCCCTCCTATCTCAACATCGGACACCTGATGGACCCTTACGTCCTTGTGGGTTTTACTCCAGGAAGCTGTCTCCAGCTGAATGCAACTACAAGATTGGAGACAGAGAGCTCTTGGCCATTATCCTGGCTCTCAAGAAGTGGAGACGCTTGCTCGAAGGTTCTGTGGTTCCAGTTCTCATTCTCACCGATCATAAGAATCTGACGTATCTCTCGGAGGCCAAGAGGCTCACACCCCGTCAGGCCAGATGGGCCTTATTCTTGTCTGATTTTTCCTATGTGGTCTCCTATTTGCCCAGCTCCAAGAATGTTAAAGCCGATGCCTTGTCTCGCCAGTATTCTGAGTTGTCCAGGGAGTACTCTGTGCCAACACCGGTCATACCTTCAGATCATATCCTGGCTGCCATCCACACCAACTTAACCACTCCTCTTGGGGAACAGATCTTGGCTGCTCAACCTGTTGCTCCCACTGAGAGACCTGCTGGCAAATGTTTTATACCTGAGGGGTTGCGCATCAGACTGTTGCGCACGTACCACAATCGTAACGATGTTACTGCGTACGTGACTGCTTGTCTATGCCCAGAACAAATCTCTGCGGCACCTTCCTTTGGGCCTACTGCATCCCATTCCTAATGGGGAGCATCCCTGGTCTCGCCTGGCCATGGATTTTATTGTAGAACTTCCCGTGTCTCGAGGTTACACGGTTATCCTTATGGTTGTCGACTGTTTTTTATAATGTGCCACTGTGTTTCTTTTATGTGGCTGCCTAACGCTCAGGAGCTTGCCTCGGTGTTTGCCAGGGAGGTTTTTCGCCTACACAGGTTGCCTAAGGAGATTGTCTCGGACCGTGGGAGTCAGTTTGTCTCTAAGTTCTGGCGCGCCTTTTGCTCCCAGTTGGGTATTCGACTCTCATTCTCCTCGGCCTACCATCCCCTGTCCAATGGTGCCGCTGAACGTTCCAACCAAGCTCTGGAGCAATTTCTCCGCTGCTATATCTCTGACCATCAGGACAATTGGGTTGATCTGCTACCCTGGGCAGAGTTTTCCAGGAACTCTGTCGTCAAGTCGTCCTCCAGAATGTCTCCATTCATGGCCAATTATGAGTCATTCTCGCCACAGGACATTCCGGCTAGGACATTCCGGCTGGGGAAGATCACTTTCGTGCCCTCTGTTCCTCTTGGGTGCAGATTCAAGAGTCTTTACAGGTCTCTGCACCGCGTCAGAAGCTCCAGGCTGACTGGAGACATTTATCTGCTCCTTCAAACCAGGTCAGAGAGAGGGTGTGGTTGTCGGCCCGTAATCTCAACCTCAAGGTGCCCACTCCAAAACTGGCACCTCCTTTTGTTGGCCCTTTTTCGTCCTCTGTAAGGTGAACCCGGTGGCCTATGCCCTTGATCTTCCTCCTGGCACGCGTATCTCCAATGTCTTTCACGTATCACTTTTAAAGCCACTGGTTTCCAATAGTTATACTTCTTCACTTCCTCGCCCTTGTCCCATTCCTGTGGGCAATCATGAGGAGTATAAGGTTAGCAACATCTTGGATTCTCATCTGTTCCGAGGTCAGGTTCAATACCTTGTTCACTAGAAAGGTTATGGTCCTGAGGAGTGCTCCAGGGTTCCCTCCACTGATGTTCATGCTCCCGCCCTTCTATGCGCTTTTCATGCTCGCTTTCATCAGAAACCGTTTATTGCTCCGCGGAGGAGGGGCCGTTGAGGGGAGGGTACTGTCAAGGTCTTCCCTTGCCTTCTTGTTGGCAGCCATCTTGGACATGTGCAGACTGCTGTCTCTTTTAAACTCTGTTTGCATCATCACTTGTCTGTTGCCTGGGCATCATGGGTGTGATGATGTTGCACACCTGACTATATATATCACCTGATGGCTTTCAGACCTTGCCCTTGCGTTTGTTTTCCAAGGTGCATCACTGCTAGAAGTCCTCTGGTCTCTGTGGTTTCTCCGTGGCACTGGACCCTGTGTTTTGGAACTCTGCTCAATTATATTTATAAAGCCTGGTGAACTGGTAGGGTGCTATACAGGTCCAGGACAGTAATCCCTTGCTGGGAGATCGAGTCCCTAAAGGCCCTTTGTGGCAAAACCTTCTATTAAGGGTGAGGATTGGACCCCCTAGAGCAGGGGAAAGCAACCTTTGAGAAGTGGAGATCTACCTGGACAACGTGGAAGTGATCAAAGATCTCTGGGGTTTGCTTTTTGTTTTTAGCAAACCCCTGTTTTAACACATATTAAAATTTTTGTTTACATTTATTTATAAAAGTGTGTGCATGCGTGTGCGTGTGTGTATATATATATATATATACACACACACAGACACACTGCTCAGAAAAATTAAAGGAACACTTTTTTTTTATTCAGAGTATAACATCAAGTCAATTAAACTCCTGGGATATTTATCTGGTCAGTTAAGTAACAGATGGGGTTGCTAATTATTTTCAGCTGCTTTGGTGTTAATGAAATTAACAACAGGTGCACTAGATGGGCAACAGCGAGACAACCTCCAAAACAGGAATGGTTTTACAGGTGGAAGCAAGTGACATTTTTTTCCCCCTACTTATCTTTTCTGACTGTTTTTCAATGGTTTTGCATTTGGCTAGGGTCAGTGTTACTACTGGTAGCATGAGACAATACCTTGACCCTATAGAGGTTGCACAGGCAGTCCAACTCCTTCAGGTAGAGATGGCCTTGCGGTTCGCCTGATGGTCGGTTCGCGGCATATTTTGCTTGTTCGCTACCTGCCAATTTTGCGAACACATGGCGCTGTTTGCGGCGCCCATATTAGTTTACATTGGGGAGAACTTTGACCCATGACACAGCAGTCAGGTGGAACGGGACAGCCAATTGTAACATTTCAGCACATGGACATGCCCCCTACCTTATAAATAGACCAGAGCAGGCGGCCATTTCACATTCTGCTTTTTATCAGCGTAGGGAAAGGTCTGCTGTGTTCATGAGGGAGAGATTGCCAGACACAAATAGCTCTGTTAAGATCCACAAAAGTCCTTTCAGGGCTAGTATTTCGGTATAGGTCTACTACAGTCTCTTTTGAGTTTAGGGACAGGTATCCAGTCTGTGCTTTAGGGGCAGTTAGAGATCGGCAGCTGTGACACAAATCGCTCTGTTAATGTCCACAAAAGTCATTTAAAGGTCTGCAATTTTTTTGGTATTGGTGTGCAGTGCACTATATAGGGGGGGGGAGGGGGGGTAATCCACGGTATAATATACTTTGTAGAAAGCATATTATAGTGGATTCGTTTTGTGCACTGTGCAGCATTGTGACAGGTGTGGTGACTGAGCGTTGCTGCAGCAATACTACAAACAGTGACAAAAGCACTTTTAATGTATTAAAAGTCAAACCAATCTCTTAGCATTCTACGAGGAAGTGAGCTGTGAGCTAGATAGGGGGAGACCAGTGGATGTGGTGTACTTGGATTTCGCTAAGGCGTTTGATACAGTTCCCCACAAGCGCTTAATTTATAAAATAAGGTCTGCAGGTATCGACAGCAGGGTTTGCTCTTGGATACGGAATTGGCTAAAAGGCCGTGTCCAAAGGGTAGTAATAAACAGCGCATACTCAGACTGGTCTGAGGTAGTAAGCGGGGTGCCCCAGGGCTCAGTCCTGGGACCAACCTTGTTCAATTTATTCATAAACAGCATTGAGGAAGGGATCAGTAGTTCGTTATCAGTTTTTGCAGATGACACAAAATTGGCCAGGGCGATAACTGCACAGCATGAAGCAGATATCCTACAGAATGACCTGGACAAAATTACGGAGTGGGCAACGACATGGCAAATGAGGTTTAATGTGGAGAAGTGTAAGGTTTTGCACTTGGGGACCAAAAACATAAAAGCACAATACACGTTAGGAGGGGAACCCTTGGGGGAATCAAAAATGGAGAAAGATTTGGGAGTCTTAGTTGATGATAGATTAGGCAACAGCATGCAATGCCAAGCGGCAGCTTCCAAAGCCAACAGAATATTAGCATGCATAAAGAAAGGGATGTATTCCAGAGATAAGACTATAATCCTTCCACTTTATAAAACTCTGGTCCGACCGCATCTGGAGTATTCTGTCCAGTTCTGGTCGCCAGTCCTCAGGAGGGATGTGTTGGAGCTGGAGAAAGTCCAGAGAAGGGCAACTAAACTGATTAGGGGGTTGGAGGACCTTACCTATGAAGAGCGGCTGCAATCGCTCGATTTATTTTCCCTGGAGAAAAGACGTCTGAGAGGGGACATGATAGCAATTTATAAATATCTTAATGGGGATCTCAGCTTAGAAGAAAAGCTGTTCATTCGAAGGAATTGCATGAGGACTCGAGGACATACAATGCGATTAGAGGAGAAGCGTTTTAACCTCAGGCAACGTGGGGGGTTCTTTACTGTTAGGGCTACAAGATTGTGGAATTGTCTACCACAAGAGGTGGTTTCTGCGGGTAGTATGGTGACTTTCAAAAGACTCTTAGACTTACATCTCAAGGATCAGGAGATTGAGGGCTATGTTAGATGATTACAGTCACACACACCTACACAGGTTGAACTGGATGGACTATTGTCTTTATTCAACCTCGCCTACTATGTAACTATGTAACTATAACTGGTGTGATAGACCAGTGCCCCCCCCCCCCCAATACCACATATTGAAGTGGGGTGTTATCTGAGTATACTTTTACAAGTGTATTTGTGTTCTGCAACAATATTGCCTCTTTTGCTGTGTTAACTCTGCTACACACAGTGCCAAACTCACTGGCCAATTTTTTGAAAAACTGGTGTGATAGACCAGTGGCCCCCCAATACCACATATTGAAGTGGGGTGTTATTTAACAGTATACTTTTCTAAGAGTGTATTTTAGTCCTGCAAAAATGTGGCCTCTTTTGCTGTGTTAACTGTGCTACACACAGTGACAACAGTTAATGGCCAATTATTTGTAGAACTGGTGTGATAAAACTGTGGCCCCTCAATATCACATATTGAAGTGGGGTGTTATCTGAGTATACTTTTAAAAGTGTATTTGTGTCCTGCAACAATATTGCCTCTTTTGCTGTGTTTACTCTGATACACACATTGCCAAACTCCCTGGCCAATTTTTTGAACAACTGGTGTGATAAACCAGTGGCCCCCCAATACCACATATTGAAGTGGGGTGTTATCTGAGTATACTTTCATAAGTGTATTTGTGTCCTGCAACAATATTGTTGGTGGTTTGTTCATTGATAGTGTGTTCGCTGCCGCCAATTCCATTCCTCTGCAGGCTCGAGGTTCTCCTCTGGCTCTTGAGGCGATAGACGGCAGACCCCTTCTGCCACCACACGTGACTCATGAGACCCTTCCAGTGGGGTTAGCCATTGGTGCCGTCCACAGAGAGTCGGTCTGCTTCCAGGTTATTTCATCTCCACACTACTCGGTGGTCTTGGGGTACCCCTGGCTCCAGAAGCATAATCCGATTTTCGATTGGAGATCGGCCGAGATCCTCTCGTGGTCACCGCAGTGTGGGGCTAGTTGCATCCATGGGCCTGTCAGGTTGCTGTGTACTTCCTCGGACTCTCTGTTGCCCCCTGAATACGAGGAGTACCGGGATGTATTCGATAAGGTGCGCGCGGTTGCCCTACCTCCGCACCGCCCATACGATTGTGCCATCGAGTTACAATCTGGTGCCGTTCCTCCTCGTGGCAAAGTCTATCCACTGTCGGTAGCGGAGAATGAGGCCATGGAGGAGTACGTGAGGGAGGCGCTTTCACGCGGACACATTCGCAAATCCTCGTCCCCGGCAGGGGCTGGATTTTTCTTTGTGAAAAAGAAGGGCGGTGAGTTGAGGCCTTGCATCGATTACAGGGGTCTCAATCGCATCACGATCAAGAACGCTTACCAGATACCCTTGATTTCCGAGCTGTTCGATCGCCTTAAAGGGGCCACGGTCTTTACCAAACTCGACCTGAGGGCGGTATATAACCTCGTAAGGATCAAGGCGGGCGATGAGTGGAAGACCGCGTTTAACACCAGGACCGGTCATTATGAATCCTTGGTTATGCCCTTTGGGCTGTGCAATGCGCCCGCAGTCTTTCAGGAATTCATCAACGATGTTTTCCGTGACCTGTTGCAGCAGTGTGTGGTGGTCTATTTGGATGACATCTTGGTATATTCTGAGTCCATGGAGTCCCACATTCTGGATGTCAAACGAGTGTTGCAACGGTTACGAGAGAACAAGCTGTTCGGTAAGCTTGAGAAATGCAAATTTCACCGATCCCAGGTAACCTTCTTAGGTTACATCATTTCCGCTGAGGGGTTCTCTATGGATCCTGAGAAGGTTTCGGCTGTCTTACAGTGGCCCCAGCCCAGTGGTCTTCGCTCCCTGCAGCGCTTTTTGGGCTTCGCCAATTATTATCGGAAGTTCATCAGGGACTTTTCCATGCTAGCCAAGCCTCTCACGGATCTGACCAGGAAGGGCAGTAATTCCCAGGTCTGGCCGCCCGAGGCCATCCGAGCTTTTGAGGCTCTAAAGTCCGCCTTTGTGTCGGCTCCGATTCTGTCGCATCCCAACCCTGGGTTGCCCTTTGTCCTCGAGGTGGACGCGTCTGAGACGGGAGTAAGCGCCCTTCTGTCTCAGCGTAGAACACCAGAGGGTCCTCTGCTTCCTTGTGGGTTTTACTCCCGGAAACTGTCTTCTGTGGAGTGCAACTACCAGATTGGTGACAGGGAGTTATTGGCTATCGTGCAGGCTCTTAAAGAATGGAGGCACTTGCTCGAGGGTTCGGTGGTTCCGGTCCTCATCCTGACGGACCACAAGAATCTGACTTACCTCTCTGAGGCCAAGAGATTGACACCACGTCAGGCCAGATGGGCTCTGTTCTTGTCACGTTTTAATTACGTGGTCTCCTACCTACCCGGTTCCAAGAACATCAGGGCGGATGCCTTATCACGGCAGTACTCCGACCTGTCCAGGGAGGAGTCGATTCCGACTTCGGTCATACCTCTGAATCAGATCCTGGCCGCCATTCGCACCAGCCTGACCTCTCCCCTGGGTGAGCAGATTTTGGCGGCTCAATCTGGTGCTCCCTCTGGGAGACCCAACGGCAGATGTTTTGTGCCTGAGGAGTTGCGCACTCGGTTGTTGCGAACCTACCATAACTCCAAGACCGCGGGGCATCCTGGAAAGAATCAGCTGTCCTGGGCTGTTTCACGTCTGTTCTGGTGGCCTTCCCTACGTTCCGACATCGCCGCATATGTAGCGGCATGCTCCGTTTGTGTAAGTCCCCTCGGCACCTTCCGTTGGGCCTTCTGCAACCCTTAGCCACCGGGGAGCGCCCATGGTCACACCTGGGGATGGATTTCATTGTGGACCTCCCTGCATCCCGAGGCCATACGGTCATTCTCATGATTGTGGATCGGTTTTCCAAAATGTGCCACTGTGTTCCTCTCAAGAAGTTACCCTCTGCACAGGAGTTGGCCACGATTTTTGCCAGGGAGGTCTTCCGGTTGCACGGTTTGCCCAAGGAGATTGTGTCGGATCGGGGGAGTCAGTTTGTGTCCAGGTTCTGGCGCGCCTTTTGCTCCCAGTTGGGGATTCATCTCTCCTTCTCCTCGGCCTACCACCCTCAGTCCAATGGGGCCGCAGAACGATCCAATCAGGCCTTGGAGCAATTCCTTCGTTGCTATGTCTACGATCACCAAGACAATTGGGTTGACCTCCTGCCTTGGGCTGAGTTTGCCAGGAACACGGCGGTGAACTCTTCCTCTGGGACGTCTCCCTTCATGGCCAACTATGGGTTCCAACCTGCCGTGTTACCGGAGGTATTCTCTCCCCAGGATATTCCGGCTGTGGAGGATCACCTTTCCGTCCTACGTGCTTCTTGGGTACAGATCCAGAAGTCCCTTGAGGTCTCTGCGCAGCGCCAGAGACTCCAGGCTGATCGCAGACGAGCGCCTGCTCCTTCCTACCAGGCCGGAGACCGTGTATGGTTGTCCACCCGCAACCTCAACCTTCGAGTGCCCACTCCCAAGCTGGTGCCTCGCTTTGTTGGTCCCTTCCGAGTGCTTCGCAGGGTAAACCCGGTAGCCTATGCCCTTGCGCTTCCTCCTGGCATGCGGATCTCCAACGTGTTTCATGTCTCCCTGTTGAAGCCACTGGTGTGTAATCGTTTCACTTCCTCGGTTCCTCGGCCTCGTCCGGTCCGAGTGGGCAATCGTGAGGAGTATGAGGTGAGCAATATCCTGGACTCACGCCTGGTCCGCGGTCGGGTGCAGTTTTTGGTTCATTGGAGTGGTTATGGTCCAGAGGAGCGTTCCTGGGTTCCCTCCGCAGATGTCCATGCTCCTGCCTTGCTCCGAGCCTTCCACGCACGCTTCCCTCGGAAACCGTTCTTTACTCCGCGGAGGAGGGGCCCTTGAGGGGGAGGTACTGTCATGGTCTTACCTTCTTGCTGTTCTCCTTCGTTTGACATGTGCTGGCGGCCATCTTGGTTTCTGGGTTTCTTGTAGTCTCCCACCCTGCGGCTCCTCCTTCCCTCGGGGAGGAGCTGGATGCCTAGCTCATATATATAGGAGGTCTGTGGCTTCAGTTCCCTGCTTGGTCCTCCTGTGTTCACATGCTTCTAAGACTGCTGCTGCTTCTGGTTCCTGTTCCTGGCTTCGTCTGACTACCCTGCTGGTTCCTGATCCTGGCTTCGTCTGACTACCCTGCTGGTTCCTGATCCCGGCTTCGTCTGACTACCCTCCTGGTTCCTGACCCCTGGCTTCGCAAAGACTCTGCATCGGTTTCGCCATCCGTTTGGACTTTTGCTTTATAGCTTGTTTTTCAATAAAGCTTTCTTATTTTCACTTATCTGTTGTTGTACGTCTGGTTCATGGTTCCGTGACACAGAGGATGAGGCAGACACTTACGCAGGGGTGGTAGGGGTAGGGCAGGAGCAGTAGGCCGGAACACAAGTGTGAAGTTTCAGAAGGCGCGTTCGATTACGTCAAAGGACGCACCAGACTTGGTTGAGTGGCTCACTCAGTCTTCCTCTTCTGCACCCTCCTCATCCTCTCTATCTGCACCCTCTTCACTCTCTGCTGTGTGCACCCCCAAAGACACCACCACAAACACCACCACCACCACATACCCTCCGCCTAAGTCACTGGAATTATTTTCCAATCCATCACAAGACATTTGCGATGCGCAGCCATTGTTGGCATCGGATCAGGAAGAGGAGGTAGCAACAGCCGCCACTCAGCAGTACCCAGATCAGCCCAAGGAGGTTGGTCCCCGCTGTTGCTGCCTACTCCGAGATCTCGATTGTTAGTAGTGGGGAAGGTGACGTCACGTGGGTGCCCACAAGAGAGGAAGAGGAGGGGAGTTCAGAGGGAGAGACGGTCCGGCAGATAGGGAGGAGAGGCAGGCAGAACTTGCATTGCACAAGAGGTACAAAGCAGAATTCAAATGTATCAGGAGCGAGCCATAAACCATGTACAGTCACATATGGCGCTCCCACATTTTTTTAATGTGTCCGTTGCTGACAACAGTGTTGCCATCTGCAGCCTTTGCAGTCAACGCATAAGTCGCGGTAAGCCCAACACTCACCTAGGGACAACCGCCTTAAGAAGGCACCTGAACTCCCATCACTGAGCCCAGTGGGAGCAACACCGTCAGAACCCACAAAGCCACACTCCAGGCTCTCACTGTCCAACCTCTTCTCCTTCTCCTCTCTCCTCACATTTGTCCTCCACTCCACCTTCCATGATGCCGTCGTCAAGTTGTTCTGGAAAAAGGCAGTCTTCTGTGTCCCAAATGTTGGAGCGGAAAAAAATAATGACGCCGGATAACCCTCTTGCCCAACTTTTGACTGCTGGCTTGTCGGAACTGATAGCCCCCCAACTACTGCCATATCAACTCGTGGACTCGGAGGCCTTTCGTAAATTTGTGGCCATTGGAACACCACAATGGAAGGTCCCAGGCAGGAAATATTTCTCGCAGAAGGGCATTCCAGAGCTGTATTGCCATGTTCAGCGGCAAGTGAATATATCTCTGGCACACAGTGTTAGTGCCAAGATACATCTGACCACAGACACATGGTCTAGCAAACACAGGCAGGGAAGGTATATCACTTTTACTGTCCACTGGGTGAACCTTTTGACGGCCGTCAAGCATGTAACCCATGGCACCCGTGTAGATTTGGTTGTACCGCCACGGATTGCATGCAGGCCTGCCTCTTCTTCTCCTCCTCCATCCTTCCTCTTCTCCTCGGCTGACTCCTTATTTTCCGCTGCGCCGCCCAAGATTCCCAAAACCTATTCCACATGCCAGGTGAGACGTTGCCATGCTGTGCTGCGTCTGTTGTGCCTGGAAGCCAAGAGCCACATTGGTCCTGTACTCCTTTGAGCTTTGCGTTCACAGGCAGATCAGTGGCTGACACCGCTGAATTTGACAGTTGGTAAAGTGGTGTACGACAACGGTGCCAATCTGCTGAGCGTGCTGAAACAGGGCAAAATAACACACGTGCCATGCATGGCACACGTCCTGAACTTGTTGGTGCAGCGATTCATTGCCAAATACCCTGGGGTCCAGGACGTCTTGCGGCAGTCCAGGAAAATCTCGGGCCATTTCAGAAGATCTTACACAGCCATTGCTCGCCTTGCTGACATTCAGCGGCGACACAACCTGCCCGTCAGGCGTCTTATTTGTGACTGCCCAACGCGATGGAACTCAACGTTGCATATGCTTGATAGGCTGCTCCAGCAGAAACGTGCAGTTAACGATTACCTGTACGAACTCTGCGGCAGGACAGGTTCTGGGGAGCTTGGGTTTTTTTCATGGCATGCTTTAAACCTTTCTGGGATCCCTGGTGTTATCCGTGGATGGGGGGAGAAGAACAAGGACGACATTATCCTGGATGATGAGCTGGAGGCAGGCCGCTACACCGCTTCCAGTTTAGTGAGAATGGGGGCCTTTATGCTCCGGTGTTTTAAGGGGGACACCCGTATAAAAAGCATAAAGGCCAAGGACCATTACTGGGTGGCAACGTACTTAGACCCCTGGTACAAACACAAAATAGCGAAAAGGTTACCACAATCACAGAGGGCGGTCAGAATGCAGCACTTCCAGTCCTTGCTGCGGGAAATGCTGCATTCTGCTTTTGCGTGCGCTGGCAGAGGAATTTCCAGTCACACAGAGACAGTTGCGGGTAGCAATCCAACAGTGCCTGCAAGAAGAGGGCGGTTTTAAGATGTCTTGGTCACTTCAGATATGAGATCCTTCGACAGCTGTACTCCTGATCCAGCATCAGGGAACGCCTAGACTGACAGGTGTCCGACTACATCGGGTTAACGGCTGATGTGGACGCTTTGAGGAGTGATGAACCCCTAGACTACTGGGTGGGCAGGCATGACCTCTGGCCAGAGCTTGCGCAATTTGCAATGGAAATGTTGGCTTGCCCCCTGTCCAGTGTCCTGTTCGAAAGGACGCTCAGCGCAGAAGGGGGGATCATGACCAATAAGCGCACTCGCCTAGCTCATTACAGTGTAGACTACCTCACATCTATAAAAATTAATGAGCCATGGATATCTGAGGAATTCAACACATGTGACCAGTAGACCATGTTTCATTGAAATTCCTCATGCCAGACCACAAATATCCGCCAGACCGCCATCCACCCACAGCAATTCCTGGTCCTTGGCTTCGCTACATAAAGCGGGATAAAAGGCATTTCATGTCCATTGAATGGCAAAATTTTGGGGCCTTACTTCTTTATCCTGTGAATGCCTAATGTACCTCCAGCCACCAAATACTACGTTCTTCGCTGTCAGGTAAACCCATGTGGGGCCTATAAAGGCCGACACTCACTTCTGTATCCTGTGAATGCCTAATGTACCTTCAGCCACAGAATACTACGTTCTTAGCTGTCAGGTAAACCCATGTGGGCTAATTTTTGGGGCCTATACTGGCCGACACTTACTTCTGTATCCTGTGAATGTCTAATGTACCTCCAGCCACCAAATAATATGTTCTTAACTGTCAGGTAAACCCATGTGGGCTAATTTTTGGGGCCTATACTGGCCGACACTTACTTCTGTATCCTGTGAATGCCTAATGTACCTCCAGCCACCAAATACTATGTTCTTAGCTGTCAGGTAAACCCATGTGGGCTAATTTTTGGGGCCTGGAATGGCCGACACTTACTTCTTTATCCTGTGAATGCCTAATGTACCTCCAGCCACAGAATACTACGTTCTTAGCTGTCAGGTAAACGCATGTGGGCTAATTTTTGGGGCCAATACTGGCCGACCCTTACTTCTGTATCCTGTGAATGCCTAATGTACCTTCAGCCATAGAATACTACATTCCTAGCTGTCAGGTAAACCCATGTGGGCTAATTTTTGGGACCAATACTGGCCGACACTTACTTCTGTATCCTGTGAATGCCTAATGTACCTTCAGCAACAGAATACAATGTTCTTAGCTGTCAGGTAAACACATGTGGGCTAATTTTTTGGGCCTGGAATGGCCGACACTTACTTCTTTATCCTGTGAATGCCTAATTTTTCAGACTGGAATTGAAAATCAATGGGTCTGTAAAGGTTCTGCAAAATTGTGGAATGGATGCAGACCCATTTTACAGTTGTGTGAATGGACCCTATATGTATTTAACATGTATTCACCGGCTGCTGTCAGTTCTGGCTGATTTATGAAAAAAAATAATAATTTTTTTCTGTAAAAAAAAAAAAAGGCAACTTTTCCAATTGCAATACTTCTGTTATGACATTGTCAATGTGCTGGGACTATTTGTGCACAGCTAGTACGTCTTTTGTGGCTGCAAATATGACCTAAAGGTTTTTAAAGTTCCCCCCACCATTAAAGTCAATGGGGCCCACCGCGAACTTTTGAGAAAATTTGCGGCTGACGTTCGCGAACCGCCCGGCCGATGTTCGTCCATCACTACCTCCAGGATGTCACATCAATATGTGCCATTGCCAGAAGGTTTGCTGTGTATCCCAGCACAGTCTCAAGAGCATGGAGGAGATTCCAGGAGACAGGCAGTTACTCTAAAAGAGCTGGACAGGGCCATAGAAGGTCCTTAACCCATCAGCAGGAAATGTATCTACTCTTTTGTGCAAGGAGGAACAGGATGAGCACAGCCAGAGCCCTACAAAATGATCTCCAGCAGGCCACTGGTGTGAATGTCTCTGATCAAACAATCAGAAACAGACTTCATGAGGGTGACCTGAGGGCCTGACTTACTCTGGTGGGCCATTGCTCACTGCCCGGCACTGTGGAGCTAGATTAGCACTTGCCATTGAACACCAGAATTGGCAGGTCCATCACTGGCGCCCTGTGCTTTTCACAGATGAGAGCAGGTTCACCCTGAGCACATGAGACAAATGTGAAAGGGTCTGGAGAAGCCGTGGAGAACGCTATGCTGCTTGTAACATCGTTCAGCATGACAGGTTTGGTGATGGGTCAGTGATGGTCTGGGGAGGCATATCCATGGAGGGATGCACAGACCTCTACAGGCTAGACAATGGCACCCTGACTGTTATTTGGTATCAGGATGAAATCTTTGGACCCATTATCAGACCCTACACTGGTGTATAGGATCCTGGGTTCCTCCTGGTGCACAGCAATGCCCGGCCTCATGTGGCGAGAGTATGCAGCCAGTTCCTTCATTTATTTACAGGAGCAAACACAAGAAATGGCCCACCAGCGCAAACCGTTTATGCTATACCTGACCCCAAACTTCCAACCTCCTCTAGGACTGCCTGAGACCTCTGCTTTTCCATGTCTTAAAGAGCCTATGTAAATAGGATGCTCATGTCTTTCCCCTGTAGGTGGAACCAGACGCCTGTCGCAGAGCCTCTTTGCCAAAAAGGCCATTTTCTGTTACATTCCTTTGTCTGGAAACTTCCTTGTCTAGTGTGCGTTGAGGAGGGCACACTAGACCATCAGACCCGCACTCCTCCTCTCAATGACCTTGTAATTCACCAAGCATCCTCCAAGCTTGTGCTGGGTCTTCCTTGGTATCAGTAGTATTCTCCAATGTTAGAATGTCTCATCTGTCGGCCTAGGGTCCATCCTACCATTCTAGGAGCCTAGTCAATGTGTACCCAGTAAAATTCTTATTCTTAGCTTCTTCTGAGGCTCCCAGTCAAGTATCCCCTCATTATCAGGACTTTCTTGATGTCTTATCTAAACGCTCAATGAACCAGCTTCCACCCCATGGGCCCTATGACTGTGACATTATTCTAGGTGCCAGCATTCCAAGAGGACAAGTGTATCCACTCAAACTACCCTACACCAAGCTGCTGGGGCAGGGTTCTTTTCTGTAGAGAAAATGTATTGTTCTCTTTGCCACTGTATAGACTATCGTGGCCTAAAGCCCATCACTGTGAAAAAACACTACTCTTTACCATTTATGACCGGACTGTTAGAACCAACTCCAGGGAGCCCAGATCTTTATGAAGCCTGATCTGCAAGTCACCTACAATCCTATCCGCATCAAGGTGGTAAATGGAAAACCATGTTTAACACTTGGGACACCCACTGCGAATATATGTTGATGCTCTTTGGCCTTTGCAACACACCATCTGTTTTCCAACACTTTGTAAATGAGATCTTTAATGACCGTGTGTAGTTGTTTGCCTAGATGACATACTTACTTTTCTCTCCTGACACACAAGCAGTGTTAATTTTGGCAGCAAATTTCAATTTAGTTTTAGTTATATTTTAGTCATATTCCATTGTTTTAGTTTTAGTCGTATTTAGTCGACCTAATCTGCAGTACATTTTAGTCAACTAAAATGTCCTACATTTTTGGCAACTAAAATGCCCTATATTTTAGTCAACTAAAATGTCCTACATTTTAGTCAACTAAAATAATTTTAGTCAACTAAAATATAATGGGCTTAGTTAAACTTTAATGCATTATTTAAGCATTTCTCTAATATTTCCAAACGTATTATATATTACTGGAGTAAAACATGTGAATATGTTATTATATATGGTATTAGGTAGCCCCTCTGGATGGAATGAAAAATTTGAATATGTTATTATTTATAGTTTTAAGGTTTAAACAGATGTATCATCTCTGGATGGTCTGAGGAGGACTGTAATGCTGCACAGTGCTTTGGATGGTGGTCCGAGGAGGCCTGTAATGCACACAGTGCTCTGGATGGTGCGCTGGATGGTGGTCTGAGAGGGCTGTAATGCTGCATAGTGCTCTGGGCAGTGGTCTCAGGAGGACTGTAATGCACAGTGCTCTGGACAGTGATATGAGAGACCTGTAATGGTGTACAGTGCGCCAGATGGTGGTCTGAGGGCAGGCCTAGAATGATGCACAGTGCTGGATGATGGTCTGAGGGGAGGCCTGTAATGCACAGTGCTCTGGATGCCGGTGGTGAGAGGAGGCCTTTACTGCACACAGTGCTCTGGGACAGTGGTCTGAGGGGAGGCCTGTGATGTACACACACTCACAATGCTCTGCTCTGAATGGGCGTAAGTCGGGACTCTCGTCAGGAGGCGTGTAATGCACATTGCTGCTCTAGACAGTCGTTTGAGGAGGCCTGTAATGCTGCACAGTGCTAGCTGCTAAGCATGGAGCTCCATGGAAACCGGAAGTTTACTAGGGTAAACGTTCCCTCCCTCACATTTTCATTTCGTTTGTTAACGAAATAGGAATTGATTTTTTACTTTTTGTTTCGTTTTCATCACTGTAAAAAGGCCGCTGGTGAAAACTTTGATGAAAATTTTTTCGTTCACAAAATTAACAGTAAAGTACCCTTTCTGGGTCACATCATTTCCAAGGACAGACTTTCTATGAACCCGGAAATGGTAGCGGCTATCATTACCAGACCTTTGCTCAGTGGTCTTAAAATTACTCAGCACTTCCTGGGCTTTATCAACTAATACTACCAATTCATCAATAACTACTCTGTGCTGGTCTCTCTGACTACAGCTCTAACTCCAAAGAATGCCAACCCCAAGAATTGAATGCCTAAACTGGTTGAAGAGTTTACATTCTTATGCAAGCTTTTTTCCCTGGTCCTGAGGCCGGATTTAATCAAACCGTCTCCGTTGAGGTGGATGCCTCTTTTGTGGGAGTTGGGGCTGTTCACATCTAGTCTTCTAGAGGAGTTATACACCCCATTGAGACTAGAAAACGACTTCTTGTCAAGCTGACCCTGAAAGAGTGGCAATACCTCTAAGAAGGATCACCTCACTCTGTTATCTACACAAACCATAAAAATGTGCAGTACCTCCAGACAGCTTGTCGCTTGAACCCCTGACATGCTTCCTGGGCACTATTCTTTTCCTGGTTTGATTTCATCATCACTTTCAAACTCGAGACAGCCAATTCTTGTGCATATTCTTTTTCCTGTTCTTTTCACCCACAGGATTCTGAAATGTTTACTGGTCAAGAATTTATCATTCCTTCTACTCGAGTACTGGCTAAGAATTATATTGGAGAATCTACCATCTGTCAGGGCAAGAGTTTTGTACCCACAGATTTACACATCAAACTACTTCACTTGGCCCATGATTCCATTTTTTCCAGACAACCTAGGGTCCACAAAGCCTTTGGCTTCATGTCTCGCCATTACTGCTGGCCAGGCTTCCACAAATATGTGAAAGAATATGTGAAACCATGTTTTGTCTGTGCCCAGACTATATCTTCTACTCTAGTGCCACCAGGACTTCTGGCCAAAAGCTCCTAGACTACAACCTGGTGACAAGGTTTGGTTGGCAATAAAAAATATTCACCTTAAGGTCCCATCTATGAAGTTTGCTCCTTGTTATAACTGCATTTTTATTGTAA
The DNA here is from genome assembly GCF_965119305.1 of Pelophylax lessonae. Classification (NCBI taxonomy): domain Eukaryota; kingdom Metazoa; phylum Chordata; class Amphibia; order Anura; family Ranidae; genus Pelophylax; species Pelophylax lessonae. The sequence goes on along the minus strand of NC_138768.1, from coordinate 405,170,174 downwards.
CCACAAAAATAAACTTCATTTGCCACCACACCTTAAACATTTGTGTATTTAAGTTGCATAAGGGGCTTGGAGATCTAGAGGTAGAAAAAAAAAACAATACACTATACAAAACTGTTCCCCTGAATATTGGAACTTTTTAGGCACTTTCATGTTTGATCATACAAATGAAAAAATGTTTATAAAAATTATACATTTTAATAATACATGTTAAAAAAAATTGGTTATTACATATACAAAGAATACATGACAATGTTCACACGACACTATGTATACACCAACTGTGAAGGATGCAAAGATGAAGTTGTAACTTCCCCCACCCGACGTGTTTCAGAGATCAAAAACTCTCCTTCATTAGGGGTATAGGAGGTGTCACTAAAGGTCAATCACATGGCATTGTATGTAGACATTACATGTATCCTCTTAAAAACAAAATCTGAAGCTTCTGCTTGTCCACCTAATTTTTTCCCCCCTATATGAGGCTTGATCATAGGAAAACAATGTCGGGGAGTTGTATTTTAGAATTCTTTGTGGTAAAACAGCCACAAGTGAAACTCCAAGACTATATTAAATGTGCTCAGGTTGGATTCAAGTATTGAATTCCCTGGAAACAGAATGGTGTGTAGTAAGGTGTCATCAGTTGGAAGCACCACAAAAAATTCCAAAATTCTAAAATTACAACTCCCAACAATAGGACCCCAGATATCTCCTCTACCCTGGAAAGAATGAGATAAAAAAAAAACACTGATTTCTGCTTTCCAGGGAAAGAAACGGGCAGTGTTTACATCAGCCTGAGCCAGAAGTGACATCATGACGTTGCTTCCAGCCTCCCAGGGTCACAGAGATGGCCAAGGACTATCCAGTCCATGGCTAGCTCTATGGTAATCCACCACTGTCAGATTGGTAATCCAGCTTCCCAATCGCACAGGAAAACCCAGACACGCACCAGAGGGTAGCGGGAGGGGAATGTCCACGTCCACTGCCTGTAAAAGCAATTCAGCAGCTGAATAGCGGCTAGGATGGCTTTAACATTACAGGGAATTACTGGCTGAAAAGAAATATATCTGAATGATGCCTGTAGCTACACCCATCATCCAGATATCTCCACTTCAACCTAAGGATGTCATATGACATTCTACGGACGGGAAGTGGTTCAGAACAGTTGGCATTCGAAAATACAATACAATACAACACATTACATCACTCCTGAATTTTTATTCTGTTGTACGAGAATTATCGTAACTTTGGTAAACTCTTCATTTTTAATCTGAGACTAACATGCAAAAAAAAACCAGGCAATCATTCGCCTGAAAATCTCATTGTGTGTACTAGCCATTACTCTATCCGAAATGTAAAAAAAAGATTTGCCTTCAGAGAATCCTTACTGCATCTGAGCACCACAAACCAAAAACACTATTTAATAATTTTTTTAATTTCAAAGCAAACACCCCCCCCCCCCCGTCTCTTTTTTGGTGAGAAATCTCTGCAAAAAAAAAAATTCTGGCCGTGACCATCTTGAGTAAGGGCAAATGATTCATGTAAAATGTACTTCCTGCCTTTAGCTCAGCCATGCATGCAGGAGGGTGTACTGTATCCTCTCCACCACCTCTTCAAGTGCTGGTGCTCTTCAGTGTGTGACCATTTCTAGGTGTGCTAACCGCTCACCTTATTGCTGTAAATATTACGCTTAGAGTATTATTTCCAGTGTTGTCACTCCTTCCTTTATGTGGCTTGTGGGTACATCTATCCAGTCCTCTGGGGTACTGCGGGGTGCTGTCAGGGAATCCTGTATCGCACTACTCTTGTAGTTATATTATTATTATTATGGCGTCCGCCCTTCCCGTGGTACTTTTGGGCTGTACACTACCGTGACACTGGGCTCACTGTGCGGGGCGGCTTTCTGGCTGACACTGAGTACTTTGTCTATAGTGTATACGCTTATTTACACATGGCTTGTCATCTCATATACCCTAGCCCATAGACACCACGTGTGCAACGTGTTCCATTTATCCGCCTTCCTGTACGCCCTCAGCTCCCATGGGGGACATTTAGAGCCCGTACAGCTTCAGTGCCATCAATTCAGAGCAGTCATATTTTTTACAAACATCTACTCCTGATGAAGTGGCAATGTGCGTCCACGAAACGCGTTGAAGTTATGATGTTTACCACACACCCAACTATTTAATTACTTAGAATCTGAATCCTATATGATGTGAACATATCCAATATTGTATTATTTTCTGGAATCAGCACTGTTGTCTGTCAAATTTATGAATTTGGAGATGCCTTACCAGCTTGTCATCATTTGTGCAATACATATATATTTATCATGTTTGTTATTTATTTGTCATGTACCAATAAATGTATTTTACCTTCCCTGTCAGCCTATCAGGACTCTCATTCAAAGTCCCAACCCTCTCTTTTTTTGCATCTTGTAGTTATAAGTTAAGATCGCAACAATCTGTACTACGATATCTGCCGCGGGACTCGTTTGAATGTCCCATACGTCACTTCTGGTGTGCTTCCTACGCGTTAAGTCACGACCACACGTGACTTCTTCAAGGGAGTGGTGGTGGAGAGGATACAGGACTGTTTATTGGGACACTACCACATATTTAGCACTGAAGCACCTTGAATAGTTGATTTATTTTCAGAAGATTATATGGACTTCTTTCAGCCCACAATTTGTTAAATCGATATATATGTGATAAGCACTGGCACTTTGATATATTTGCACAATTTATTTATTTAATTACTATACCTTTATGTACTGTATAATTTATATCTACTTCACATGATAGCACATTGTTGAGAGAATCTATGCACATATACTGTAATATGCACTTTATCTTCATCTAAATATATTTATCAATTATATGCACTTTATAATTTTTATATTTACATTTATTATCGCACTTTAGTCACTGTGCACTTATAATTGCACTTCAGTCTCTGTGCACCTTGGATTATTGTTTATTACTTCCTTGATTATTTATGCGTATTTATTATCCAGTTTTTATACTAATGATATTGGTCCATAACTATTGATCTATTGAATTTTGAAGAATTTCTCAACTCAGCTAATAGCTATATATTTAGAGTGAATTGTTCATATTTTATCCTTGAAGCGCATTATACCCCCCCCCCCCCTAAATACATAATGAATGTTGGGAAAAGGGGAATGGGTTTCAAGGACCCCCCTTTTCCTCATGGGATTACCGCAGAAGGAGGTTTCTAGGTTCCCCCTGCAGGTGAGGGCGTGGTTACATAAAGGTGGTACCTGATAGGTGGGAACTTTGGAGGCTACTAGAAGCTTCTGGAAGCCCACTGGGGTCTATAAATATTAGGTGCTGACTGAAAACTGGCGCCAGACGCCGCGGGATATGAGAAGCTGCAGAGCTCAGACAAGAGTTATTTTCTGTGGCGGTCGGGGGTTTACCTCAGGATGAAGACTCTGCTCAGACAGCTGATAGAAAGGGCTGAAGCTGAAGGTAGAGAGGCGTGGATTCGGCATTGTTTGAGCCTGCCTGCACGGCATGAAGAGACTGGTGAGATAGCTGGAGTGAGCGGTATGTCACCTCAAGCGGTGGAAGGCTGTATTGAAGAAGCAGGCAGCGGTGCAGAGTCTGTGAGGGAAGATATTGAGGCGGTGACTAAGGAGCAGCAAGGTGGAGGGAGGAGTGGAGCTGGGCGAGGCAGAAGGATGGAGCGCAGAGGAAGAGGAATGAAGAAGCCATATAGCCCACGGCCAGTGTGCAGCAAAGCAGAAGAAAGGAGGGAGGAGTCGGAAGACAAGAAGAAAAGAGGCTGTGAGAAGAGTAAAGGGGCAGAGCAGAAGACATATAGGTCCCGCTGGGAGGCGGGGACAGAAGTAAACCTGCCTGATGTCATGGTCTTACCTTCTTGCTGTTCTCCTTCGTTTGACATGTGCTGGCGGCCATCTTGGTTTCTGGGTTTCTTGTATCCTCCCACCTTGCGGCTCCTCCTTCCCACTGAGAGGAGCTGGATGCCTAGCTCATATATATAGGAGGTCTGTGGCTTCAGTTCCTTGCTTGGTCCTCCTGTGTTCACATGCTTCTAAGACTGCTGCTGCTTCTGGTCCCTGATCCTGGCTTCGTCTGACTACCCTGCTGGTTCCTGATCCTGGCTTCGTCTGACTACCCTGCTGGTTCCTGATCCTGGCTTCGTCTGACTACCCTGCTGGTTCCTGATCCTGGCTTCGTCTGACTACCCTGCTGGTTCCTGATCCCGGCTTCGTCTGACTACCCTCCTGGTTCCTGACCTCTGGCTTCGCAAGGACTCTGCCTCGGTTTCGCCATCCGTTTGGACTTTTGCTTTACAGCTTGATTTTCAATAAAGCCTTCTTATTTTCACTTATCTGTTGTTGTACGTCTGGTTCATGGTTCCGTGACACCTGAACACCAAAGGAGAAGAGAAGACCTAGATTATGCAAGGCGGGACGCTGTGGGTGTTAACACAGGTCCTGGCAGAAGAGGTGTGGCTTCAGTTAATGAGGCTGAAGTAATTGAAGACCAAGAAAGGCTAAATAGTGGTGAGTGTGGGCAGCTCTGTGTGTTATCCTCATTGTCAGCAACTTTGTTGCAGCTTGTGAATAAATTGTCAGCAGCCCCCACAACTGATAGGAATGATGATTTTGCATCAGTATGGGGGGGGTGAGAATAGGGCAACACATATGAATGGTAATGAATTAAAGCTGCCAATGGAAGCACCAGCGAGTTGGTGTGTGAGACCCTTCACCAGAGATTGAAAAATCATATAGAGAGGTGATGCCTTGTATACTGTCGCCGCTTGGTTTTCATGTGCCCATGGGCACAAAGGAAAAGATCTGGCGGAGAGAGAGAGTATATAGAATTATTTTCCTTACTCCCTAGTCAAAAGGAATATTATTTAAAGGAAAAAAACGAGGAGGATAAAAAGAAGCCAGTACCTAGATCCTTCAATAATTGGCTTCAAGCCTTTGTAACATTGTCCAGCATTCTATGTTAAAAGTTTCCTGAGCTTAGTACAGGTTTATTCCAGCACATAGAGATAATACTGGAAGCCTATAGAAATTTCGGAGGACTAGGTTGGTTTTTCTATGATGAGGCATTCAGGCAAAAAATGGCAGTACATGCAAGTATGGCTTGGGGTAGTAAGGATGTTGGGCTCTGGCTGAACCTATTTGTTCCCCAGAGACCTAATTTGCCCCGCTTGAACAGTACAGTGGTGAGTAACCAGGCCGGGGGCTAAAAGAAAGGTATTTGCTTTGCATTTAATGATGCGCAATGCAGGTGGCCGAATTCTTGTAAATTTCGGCATGAGTGTGCGTTTTGCACTGGACCTCACCCAATAAGCAAATGCTTCAAAAAAGTGTCTCAGCAATCTGGAAGGGATAGTTTTCAAAAAAGCCAAAACGCCAGTGAAATTGGAAAACATGGAGCCATGGCTGTGCAGTTACCCAGACCAAGTGACAGCACAGCTAATTAGACAAGGCTTTATGTCTGGTTTTAACTTGCCAGTTTTTGAAGGTTTAGGCTGTAGTTGGGTGCAGAATTTAAAATCGGTAAATGAATTTTCGGATATTGTTAGAAACAAATTAATTAAAGAGTTACAAGAAGGAGGAATAGCAGGTCCATTCAGTTTTCCTCCTTTTCCAAATTTTCGCTTGTCACCACTTGTAATCATACCTAAGAAGGAGTTAGGCAGTTATAGATTAATACATCATCTATCCTACCCAAAAAAATGTTCCCTGAATGATCAATTTAGTGAAGACCTGTGTTCGGTTACATATACTTCTTTTGAGGAAGCGATTGGTAAATTGCAAAAAATAGGTCAGGCGCTTTGATGGCAAAGGCCGACATAAAATCAGCATTTAGATTGCTGCCAATTAATCCAGAGAGTTTTAACTCATTGGGTTTCCAATTTGAAGGTATGTATTTTATTTGACAAATGTTTACCAATGGGTTGCCCTATTTCATGCGCATACTTTGAGAGTTTTTCGTCATTTGTGGAGTGGGTAGTGGCAAAGGAAGCAAGATCGAGTAATCTGGTGCATTATTTAGACAATTACTTATTTATAGGTAGTCCAGACTCTCAAGAGTGTGTAGTTTTTCTTGAAAAGTTCTTTGAAGTGTGCAGGAAATTTGGCATCCCATTGGCAGAAGATAAAACAGTATATCCTACCACCTGCATTGAATTCCTAGGGATAACAATATATTCAGTAAATATGGAATATAGATTACCTCAAGAAAAAAATGAAAGCATTTGCAGTACAATTGCAAAGGTAATTGGGCTTAAAAAGGTTACTGTAAAGAACATGCAGCAGCTGTAGGGTTTGTTGGCATTTGCAACGAGGGTACTCCCAATGGGGCGTATTTTCTCTCGCAGGATGTACTTAGCGATTGCAGGTCTTACAAACCCATACGCGCATATTAGGGTTACAGCAGAATTGAAAGAGGACCTCTAAGTTTGGCAAAAATTTTTGAGAGAATTCAATGGGAGATCAGCATGGCAGGATGAATTTATCATCGATCAGGATTTTAGTTTATATTCTGATGCTGCAGGATCTGCTGGTTTTGGTACAATATGGAGAACGCATTGGTGTGCAGCTAGATGGTCATTAGAATGGTTTAAGAACGGTTTAGTTAAGAATATAGTTTTATTGGAACTATTTCCGATAATTGTTGCTATAGAGCTGTGGGGTCCTTATTTTAAGAACAAGAGGATTCTATGCTCTACTGACAACCAGGGAGTGGTATATGCAGTGAATTGTCTAACATCCAGGTCCAAACCGGTGATTCGTCTGTTAAGATATTTGGTTTATAAATGCTTGTGCCTTAATTTATGGGTAAAAGCGAAGTATGTAAGAGGAAAAAGTAATGTGGTAGCTGATGCTTTATCGAGATTTCACATGAATCATTTCTTCCAGCTTTTTCCAGAAGCAGACGCGGAAGGATCTACTTGCCCCCCGCAACTATGGGATATAGTGTGATCGCGGATAACATTATAAAGTCGCTGGCTCCTTCGACCTGGTCGGGTTACAGGGCAGCGTGGTTATTATGGCTGTCTTTTTTTTATTCGATTGGTATAAGAAAGTTTGAAGTGTCCGAAAGTTTAGCTTTGTTATTTGTGAACAATTTAATGGAAAGGAGGTACTCCTGGTCCCATATTAATAGGGTTGTATCAGGAGTATCTTTTTTCTTGCGGCTGCACTCATTTCCTTCATTAGCAAAGTTTTTCTCTATAAGACAAGCGTTGAAAGGGTATAAAAAGAATAACCTAGCAGTAGATAAAAGAAAGCCTATTACAGTTCAGATGCTAAGCGAGTTATGTGTAGGCTTGGACAAAATTTGTTATTCACCGTTTGAGGCTGATATGTTTAGGGCAGCATTTTCAATTTGTTTTTTTGCGGCCCTGAGGATATCAGAATTAGTTCCAAAAAATAGAAAAGGTAAGGATGGTTTAAGGATTGATAATGTTCGGGCTGCTTCGGAGGGCATTAAGTTATTCTTGCAGCGGTCAAAGACGGATCAAGAAGGTAAGGGTTGTTGGATTACTTTAGCAAGGTGTGGTAAAAGGTTGGTATGCCCAGTGAGTTTGCTAAACAAATATTTACTTGATAGACCAAAGGAGGAAGGTTTTTTATTTATCCATCAGGATGGTTCGCCCATGACTAGATTTCAATTCCAGTCAGTATTGAAAAAAGTGGCAAGATATTGTAAGTTAAATGATGTAGTAATATTGTCACATTCATTCCGAATAGGAGCGGCCACTGAGGCTGCAAGGTTAGGTTTAAAAACTGAGAAAATTAAGCAAATTGGAAGATGGAAGTCAAATGCATTTAAGTTGTATGTGAGACCTAACTATATTTTTTGAATTACCTAGGTATTCACCGGATAGTGTGGATAGGCGGACATTCATATATCTTTTGGGCGAAAAGAAGAGCAGCTACTAGAAGCTATACTGAATCCCTTGGTTTGGATACAAGTTTATATACCGTTTGCTGGCATGGAATTAGGGGTATGGTGTGGGCGGATCTTCTGACAGAATTAGGAATTATGGCAGGTATGTGTTCCCACCCCGATGTATTGATAATACATTTGGGTGGGAATGACATAGGGCATATGAGAACGTTGGATCTGGTTTTTCAGATGAAACACTATGTCCGAACGATAAAAGCTATATACCCTAGCTCGGTGGTGTTTTTTTCCGAAATCATTCCCAGGTTGCAGTGGACAAGTTTAAGTGTTGGCCGGTATGGGGATAAGATTTGTAAAAGAATCAATAGAATAATGGAGAAGTTCATGTCTTTGGGTTATGGGTTTTCCTTTCGCCATTTAGAATTAGAAGGCAACATTAAAGGGTTGTATAGGGGCGATGGGATTCATTTGTCCGAAATAGGGATGGATATATTCAATAACAATCTCCAGGCATGCATTGAGAAGGCCGCGGTTTGGGGGTAGACAGAGGAGGTGCTAGGTGCACGTCCTCTGTCTGTTTGGGGACAGTGTAAGAATATGGTGATATGGTTATTCAGCTCGAGCTTTAATAGCTGAGTTGAAATTTGGTTTGGAAGTTAAAAGTTATAAGTGATGTCGTTATTCATGTGAAGTTGAAGTTTAATAAAAGTGTAATATTTTGAAAACCAATTAATAAAGGCCGTGGCCAAAAGTTTTGCCAGTAATAAATCTAATTGTGTTATTTGCATGTCTGGAGATTGTTGGAGAATAAATAATGCTGCGTGTTATCCCATGTTGGGAAAAGGGGAATGGGTTTCAAGGACCCCCCTTTTCCTCATGGGATTACCGCAGCGGGAGGTTTCTAGGTTCCCCCTGCAGGTGAGGGCGTGGTTACATAAAGGTGGTACCTGATAGGTGGGAACTTTGGAGGCTACTAGAAGCTTCTGGAAGCCCACTGGGGTCTATAAATATTAGGTGCTGACTGAAAACTGGCGCCAGACGCCGCGGGATATGAGAAGCTGCAGAGCTCTATCAACCCCCCCTTGTCGCGGCCTTGTTAATGTGGTTGGTCACCTTTTCGTAAGAAAAGGGGGACAGTGTAAGAATATGGTGATATGGTTATTCAGCTCGAGCTTTAATAGCTGAGTTGAAATTTGGTTTGGAAGTTAAAAGCTATAAGTGATGTCGTTATTCATGTGAAGTTGAAGTTTAATAAAAGTGTAATATTTTGAAAACCAATTAATAAAGGCCGTGGCCAAAAGTTTTGCCAGTAAGAAGTTTAATTGTGTTATTTGCATGTCTCGAGATTGTTGGAGAATAAATAATGCTGCGTGTTATCCCATTACTGTATAAAGGTTGCAGTCATTATATGAGCAGCATCAGGGATAAATATTGGGAGTTTTTGATTTTCCAAGACAGCGCAGGGACCACACCAAAATAATTTAAAAATATTCAGTGTTGATTGGGAGAGTGAAGTTCCACTTTAAAGGGTAACTCCACTTTGTGGGGGGGGGGGTGGGGGGGGATAGCATATACAGAATAATTAATATAGCATATACCTTTCCTTTTCAATCTGCAGCTGTAATTTTCTGAAAATGCTATGCTATATGGCTGCCTGGAGACACCCCCCAGAAACATAATTTCCTGCTTGTGTGATTGGCTCACCAATTTTCCAAGAAGTCTGCCTAAGATAAAAGTCAGATTTAAGGCGTCCTCTGCAACAAAAATTTCACTTTTGTTGAGATACTCCCAATAAGAACAGGTCTAAAGGGATGCGGGCCCAGCAGATGTCCTCATTAGAGCTCTGCAGCTGCCACAGCTGATTGATAATTATGAAACCACTCCCATTTGACCCACTCAGCACAGAGGAACAAACTGTTTTCTTCAGAATAACAAAAGGTAGGAAAACTGCAACAAAGTTTGTGTTAGGATTGTGCTTTATTTAAATGTTTTATAGTCATGCTTAATTGAATGTTGGAGTTTTACTTTAAATTTTAAATTTTACTGAAAATCTCTCCCTTTGCAACTTGGACATTTTTGCTGTGGAGGATGTAAATGTCCTCCCATTGTTATCTGAGTTGTGAGAACATTTTTGTTTGCAGGATATTTTGCTATTCTGAAAAGTTGTGCTTGAGTTTGCTTTCCTGTTGTATATACATCTGTTTGCTTTATGTAAAGGCATATTTTAAAAGGTCTCTTGCTGACGATTATGGTAAACGACTTTTTTCTGTTATGCATGATTCTAGTGTTATTATATGTAGAATATGATGCGCATAGACTGGAAATATATCCTGTTTTGTATACTGCATATAAGTGCCAAAGACTGAAATTAAAATTGAGTAACCCATTCACTGGGCTTTTGGGTGTGAGTGAGTTACTTCCAGGGCCCTGAAGTCTAGACGTGTGGAATGGAGAGATATGCCGGCAAAGTTTAGTAGAAACTTCATAGACAGATAACTTAGAAAGGAATAAATCCCTTAGGTAGATACAGTAGATACAGTTGCAGTTCTAAAATAAAGTACAGTAATACCTTGGTTTGCGAGCATAATTCGTTCCAGCAGCATGCTTGTAATCCAAAGCACTCGTATATCAAAAGCAAATTTCCCCATAAGAAATAATGGAAACTTAGATGATTAGTTCCACAACCATTTATTGGTATAAATAAAGATATGCTGCTATCATATCTAAAGTACAGTACTGTACAGCATAAGCATGCCATCCCTTCTGTTATATAACATTATGTGTCCCTGTGTCTGTACTGTATATAAAAGATTCTGATTTCTACTGTATCAGAGCGTCTACCGGCGCTCACGTGACTCCTCGGCTCTCTGCTTCTCTCCTCCCCGGATGACATCAGCGGGAGTGCTCAGCCCTGCCCGCAATGGAGAGCAGAGAGACGAGGAGTCACATGAGCGCCGGGAGACGCTCTGATACAGTAGAAATTAGCATATTTTATATACAGTACAGTGACACATAATGTTATGTAACAGAGGGGATGGCATGCTTATACTGTACTAAACCACTTTAGCATTGCTAAACCACTTTAACATTGTGAGTCTAATACTGCTCGTATATCAAGGCAAAATTTTTAAAAAATTGTTGCTTGTCTTTCAAAACGCTCGTAAACCAGGGTATTACTGTAATATATAACGTATATACTTGAGTATAAGCCGACCCGAATATAAGCATAGGCTTATACCACAAAAACATGGGAAAAATGATTGACTTGAGTATAAGCCTAGGGTGGGAAATGCAGCAGCTACTGGACCCAACTGGACCACCACGAGACCCAAAACAGGGGCTGTGGGCATGGTAAAGGAGAATACAGGGCCGTGGGCATGGTACAGGAGATGCAGGGCTGTGGCCATGGTGCAGGAGATGCAGGAGAATGCAGTGCTGTAGGCATGGTACAGGAGAATGCAGGGCTGCAGACATGGTACAGGAAAATGCAGGGCTGCGGACATGGTATAGAAGAATGCAGGGCTGCGGGCATGGTACAGGAGTATGCAGGGCTGCCGACATGGTACAGGAAAATGCAGGGCTGCCGACATGGTACAGGAGAATGCAGGGCTGCGGGCATTGTACAGGAGAATGCAGGGCTGCGGGCATTGTACAGGAGAATGCAGGGCTGTGGGCATTGCACAGGAGAATGCAGGGCTGCGGACAAGGTACAGGAGAATGCAAGGCTGCGGGCATGGTACAGGAGAATGCAGGGCTGCGGGCATGGTACAGGAGAATGCAGGGTTGCCGACATGGTACAGGAAAATGCAGGGCTGCCGACATGGTACAGGAGAATGCAGGGCTGCGGGCATTGTACAGGAGAATGCAGGGCTGCGGGCATTGTACAGGAGAATGCAGGGCTGTGGGCATTGTACAGGAGAATGCAGGGCTGCGGGCATGGTACAAGACAATGCGAGGCTGCGGGCATACTACAGGAGAATGCAGGGCTGCAGACATGGTACAGGAGAATGCAAGGCTGCGGGCATGGTACAGGAGAATGCAGGGCTGCGGACATGGTACAGGAGAATGCCGGGCTGCAGGCATGGTACAGGAGAATGCAGGGCTTCGGGCATGGTAAAGGAGAATGCAGTGCTGCGGCATGGTACAGGAGAATGCAGGGCTGCGGGCATAGTACAAGAGAAAGCCTGCAGCACTGCATCTCTTGTAGCATGCCCGCAGCCTCGCATAACAGCAGGTAGTGCGGCTGTGGAGTACCTGTTTCTGAGGCCCCTTAGATTTAGAAATTGCACCGTCTGGCGACAAGTCATTGCGCATATGCCGCCGCTCGGGAAAGCTCGTATACGTTTGGCTATTCCCGGGAATAGCTGAACGTGTATGGCCTTTCCCAAGCGGCGCATGCGCGGTGACATGTAGCCATTTTTTAAATCAAAGGGACCTCAGGGCACGTAGGGCCGGCCGGGAACATTTTTTTATTTTTTATTACTCGAGTATAAGCCGAGGGGGACGTTTTCAGCACAAAAAAAAAAAATGTGCTGAAAAACTCGGCTTATACTCGAGTATATACGGTAAGGGAAGATAGATACAGTGCCTTGCGAAAGTATTCGGCCCCCTTGTACTTTGCGACCTTTTGCCACATTTCAGGCTTCAAACATAAAGATATAAAACTGTAATTTTTTGTGAAGAATCAACAACAAGTGGTGACACAATCATGAAGTGGAACGAAATTTATTGGATATTTTAAACTTTTTTAACAAATAAAAAACTGAAAAATTGGGCGTGCAAAATTATTCAGCCCCCTTAAGTTAATACTTTGTAGCGCCACCTTTTGCTGCGATTACAGCTGTATGTCGCTTGGGGTATGTCTCTATCAGTTTTGCACTCCTTGCAAAACAGCTCGAGCTCAGTGAGGTTGGATGGAGAGCATTTGTGAACAGCAGTTTTCAGTTCTTTCCACAGATTCTCGATTGGATTCAGGTCTGGACTTTGAATTGGCCATTCTAACACCTGGATATGTTTATTTGTGAACCATTCCATTGTAGATTTTGCTTTATGTTTTGGATCATTGTCTTGTTGGAAGACAAATCTCCATCCCAGTCTCAGGTCTTTTACAGACTCCATCAGGTTTTCTTCCAGAATGGTCCTGTATTTGGCTCCATCCATCTTCCCATCAATTTTAACCATCTTCCCTGTCCCTGCTGAAGAAAAGCAGGCCCAAACCATGATGCTGCCACCACCATGTTTGACAGTGGGGATGGTGTGTTCAGGGTGATGAGCTGTGTTGCTTTTACGCCAAACATAACGTTTTGCATTGTTGCCAAAAAGTTCAATTTTGGTTTCATCTGACCAGAGCACCTTCTTCCACATGTTTGGTGTGTCTCCCAGGTGGCTTGTGGCAAACTTTAAACAACACTTTTTATGGATATCTTTAAGAAATGGCTTTCTTCTTGCCACTCTTCCATAAAGGCCAGATATGTGCAGTATACGACAGCCTATGCCTATCCCTGCCTATGGACAGTCTCCCACCTCAGCTGTAGATCTCTGCAGTTCATCCAGAGTGATCATGGGCCTCTTGACTGCATCTCTGATCAGTATTCTCCTTGTATGAGCTGAAAGTTTAGAGGGACGGCCAGGTCTTTGTAGATTTGCAGTGGTCTGATGCTCCTTCCATTTCAATATTATCGCTTGCACAGTGCTCCTTGGGATGTTTAAAGCTTGGGAAATCTTTTTGTATCCAAATCCGGCTTTGAACTTCTCTACAACAGTATCTCGGACCTGCCTGGTGTGTTCCTTGTTCTTCATGATGCTCTCTGCGCTTTAACCACTTTACCACCGGAGGATTTTGCTGTCTTCCGTCCAGGCCACTTTTTGCGATTCGGCGCTGTGCGACTTCAACTGACAATTGCGCGGTCATGCGATGCCGTACCCAAACGGAATTTACGTCCTTTTTTTCCCACAAACAGAGCTTTCTTTTGGTGGTATTTGATCACCTGTGCGATTTTTACTTTTTGCGCTATAAACAAAAAAAGAGCGTTTATTTTGAAAAACTAACAATATTTTTAACATTTTTTTATATGAAATTCCCCCCAAAAAAGATGTAAAAACCAATTTTTTAAAAAATTTTTGGCCAATTTGTTTTCTGCTACCTATGTTTGGTAAAAAAAAATCGCAATAAGCATATTTTGATTGGTTTGCGCAAAAGTTATTGCGTTTACTAACAAAGGGAAAGATTTCTGTCATTTTTCGTGTTTTTTTTTTAACGCGTAATGGCGGCGATCTGCGATTTTTTTGTGGGACTGCGACATTGCGGCGGACAGATCGGACCCTTGACTGACATTTTTGACACTTTTGGGGGTACCAGTGACATTACTGCAGTAATCAGTGCTATATATATGCACTGTTACTGTAAAAATGACACTGGCAGGGAAGGGGTTAATTTTATTGGAGAGGGAGGGGTTAATGTATGCCTGGTGCTTACTGACGTGTAGGGGGGGAGGTGACTGAGTGAGTCATGGACAGATCAGATGTCCAGCTATGCTGAACAGTCCGATCTGTCACTCCCTGTCACTATGGAGATCCGCCCGCTTGTGTTTACACAGGCGGGCGGATCTCCACACTAGATCCCCGGCGATCGGGGCAGAGCAGCGGCGATCGCCGCTGCTCCTCCCCTGGCCCGACTCCCGCTGTGAATGAAAACAGCGGGAGCGAGCCTCCGGCGGCGCGCAAGCGCCGCCCAGAAGGGGGAGTGTCTGACAACGTTAATACTACGTCGTCAGACGATAACGAGCCACTTTGCCGCAGTAGTATTACCGTACTCAGACGGCAAGTGGTTAAACGGACCTCTGAGACTATCACAGTGCAGGTGCATTTATACGGAGACTTGATTACACACAGGTGGATTCTATTTATCATCATTAGTCCTTTAGGTCAACATTGGATCATTCAGAGATCCTCACTGAATTTCTGGAGAGAGTTTGCTGCACTGAAAGTAAAGGGGCTGAATAATTTTGCACTCCCAATTTTTCAGTTTTTTATTTGTTAACAAAGATTGAAATATCCAATAAATTTCGTTCCACTTCATGATTGTGTCCCACTTGTTGTTGATTCTTCACAAAAAATTACAGTCTTATATCTTTATGTTTGAAGCCTGAAATGTGGCAAAAGGTCGCAAAGTTCAAAGGGGCCGAATACTTTCGCAAGGCACTGTATGTATCATTAACGTGTTATATATCAGGTATAGCTAGGCTATGATTAAGCACTGTTAGTAGTGTGAAACGCGTCAGCTGTCTTTGATCCGTAACTCTGTGTGCTGTGGTATTTTTATCCTCTTTTCAGTAAATATTTGCATTGGAGTTCTATATGGCTTGCACATTGAGCCTGCACTCTGCACCTGCGCAGTTACTGTGAGGATTTTTGAAGGCATTTCCACCTGGAGCAGTGTGTGGTCTCTAAAAGTGGAGTTACGCTTTAACCGCTTGCTGACCAACCGCTGAAGATATACTGCAGCAGGCTGGCTCGGCTGCGTGAATCGCCGTACCCATACGTTGACCCTCGGGAGCAAGCGTGGGGGGGGGGGGGGCCCATGCACGCGCTGATTCATGAGGAAGGAACCTGATTGGTGGGGTCAGAGGCCGTGATTGCCGCCAGGCACCTGCAATCACTCCCCAGAAGACAGAACGGTGGTCTGCCGTTGTAAACACAGCAGATCGTTCTGTCAGCAATCAGCCCAGATCCCTGTGTTAATCCAATAAGCCCACACCCTCACAGTTAGAAAGCATCCCCTAGGCGCAACCCTGTGATCACCCCTGGTGTTAACCCCTTCCCTGCCAGTGTCATTAGTACAGTTACAGTGCATATGTGTAGCACTGATTACTGTAGTAATGTCACTGGTCCCCCCAAAAGTGTCAAAAATATCAGTTAGAGGTCCGATCTGTCTGCCGCAATGTGGCAGTCCCGCTGAAAATCGCTGATTGCCGCCATTACTAGTAAAAAAAAAAAATAACTAAAAAATCTTTTACCTAGTTTTTAGATGCAATAACTTTTGCGCAAACTAATCAAAATATGCTTATTGGGATTTTTTTAACCAAAAAGATGTAGCAGAATACAAATTGGCCTAAAATGATGAAAAAAATTAGATTTTGAATTTTTTTATTGGGAATGTTTTATAGCAGAAAGTAAAAAATATTGTTTTTTTTTTTTTTTCAGAATTGTCGCTCTTGTTTATAGCGCAAAAAATAAAAATTGCATTGGTGATCCAATACTACCAAAAGAAAGCTCTATTAGTGGGGAAAAGGGGACATCCATTTTATTTGGGTACAGCGTCGCATGACCACGCAATTGTCCATTAAAGTAATGCAGTGCCGAATCGCAAAAAAAAAAAATGGCCTGGGAAATCTTCCGGTCTAGAAGTGGTTAAATGGCACCAAAACAAAGCTATAAAATGAATCTTGTGTACATTGAGTCATTGTCCGTCAAACTATCACAGTGGGCTGGTATTGAAGTGGTAACAAGAGCTACTGAGCTGTTTTATAGTCTACCCAGTACGCTATGAAATACAACAGACGTCTTTCCATTCCCCGTTATGACCTATTCAGGAATAAGATAACCCATAAGGGACGCTGCTTTTGGCGCAGGCGCAGGGTAGAGGTCTTGTGACCAGGAGCCCGCTGATACCCGATCCCTCGCACACTAGTCTAGACGTTCTAGAACGCCTGGCTGCCGTCTGACCGCTCCGCTTTCGTCACGTCCCCGCCCACTCCGAGACATGGCCCCTCCCCACCGGTGGAGCGCGCGCATGCGTGGTAGCGCCCGCGCGCCTGGCAGTGAGCGGAGTCATGATGGCGGCGGACAGGCCGTGCTGATGAGACAGCGAAATAGGCGACAGCTATAGGAGCTTACCAGCGGGCCACTATAGCACAGCGTTTTCCAAGCAGGCAGCATCGCCGCGGTACCCTGACACAAAGCCGGGAGGACACAGGCTCATCGAGCACACCGCCCCTCATAATTATACCAGAGGCCGGAACCCGGCATTTCACCCACAGGACACAGCGGGACCGGGAGGGTCACACCGCGTAGCCGCCATGCAGATCACAATGAAGACGCTGCAGCAGCAGACTTTCAAGATAGACATTGACTGCGAAGAGACGGTAAGGCCACATGTACGGGTGCCTTGTACTACCGAGGGGAGCTAGCAGCCAGCGCCTCATAGGGCACCGCTGTGTCCTCTCTACTACCACATGCCTTGTAGGGCGGACAGCCGCTAGGCCGCCGGGGTTATTTACAACACTCGTGCGCTGACAAGGGTTAACGGAGTGCGGAGGGGGCGGGGTAAAGGCGCGTGCTCGCGCTTGTGTTGGAGTCTTAGCACGTGACCGAGGGGCGTCGCGGTGTGGTGCATCACGTGGAAATGGCTGGGCGCGCGCCCGGGAGGGCTCGTGCACGCTTCCATACAGGTGTCTGTGCAGCTGTTGCGGGATTTACCGCCCCGGCATGCCCTGCGAGCGGCTGTGTGGCAGTAACCGCGTGCTGCCTGACTTTTCCTGACTCAGGCTCTTATGTCAGCTGCAGGGGCCTACTTGTGTGTTTTTTTTTAATTAGGTTTCACAACAAACCAGAAGTGTGTAATGCCCAGCCTTGGGTGCTCGTGTGCAATTCAGCATTTTGTCCCCTATCAGAAATTTTGGAGCCCCTAGGGGCACGACCACCGACATTCCCCAGGGCCTGCCCACTGGCTCTCCCACCTCTGGTGCACCTACTTTTACAACTTAATATATGAAAGTGAAGAGTGTATTCAAAGTCATCAGTGCTTTCAATATTTAACAGCAAAGAATTGCAACTCTTGGATATTTCCTCTGTGACTCCTAAATTAAGCATAACTTTTGACTGACAAAAGCACAATACCTTTTACTGTAAACTCTCATCCCCACCCACAATCATCCATTCTTCTCCAAAATGTGAATCTAATCCGAGTTACATTGTGGAGAGGATGACGAGAGTTGCACTGCGGAGAGAGGGATTGGTGAGGGTGGCGAGAGAGGGATTGGTGAGGGTGGCGAGAGTTGCACTGCGGAGAGAGGGATTGGTGAGGGTGGCGAGAGTCACACTGCGGAGAGAGGGATTAGTGAGGGTGGCGAGAGTCACACTGCGGAGAGAGGGATTAGTGAGGGTGGCGAGAGTCACACTGCGGAGAGAGGGATTGGTGAGGGTGGCGAGAGTCACACTGCGGAGAGAGGGATTAGTGAGGGTGGCGAGAGTCACACTGCGGAGAGAGGGATTAGTGAGGGTGGCGAGAGTCACACTGCGGAGAGAGGGATTAGTGAGGGTGGCGAGAGTCACACTGCGGAGAGAGGGATTAGTGAGGGTGGCGAGAGTTGCACTGCGGAGAGAGGGATTGGTGAGGGTGGCGAGAGTCACACTGCGGAGAGAGGGATGGGTGAGGGTGGCGAGAGTCGCGGGGTGAGGGTGGCGAGAGTCGCGGAGGAGAGGGATGGGTGAGGGTGGCGAGAGTCGCAGTGCATGGAGAGGGATGGGTGAGGGTGGCGAGAGTCGCAGTGCGGAGAGGCTCGCGAAAATGTAACTCTCATTCATCTTCACAATGTAATTCCATTATGTCAAGGTGTATGATGTCCCATTTGGGCAGATTAGTGCAGTCCACGTTAGAGCAGCACGCTTCACACTCACTCGCTCTCCATGCTTCTCTTTAGAATCTGCTTGCACCTAAGAACGTGGGCTCAGTCCCACCCCTTCTGAGGCCAGCCACACCCCCTCCCCAAGTCCCTTCCAATCACATTGCCGGTTTAGCACCAGGCTCTGCCTCAGGGTAAGAGACAGGGCAAGTGCTCTATCACTGCAGGGGTGGGGGTAGAACTAGGGGAGGAGGAATATCCCTGCTTCAGTGGCTTGTGTGCAGGCAGTGCTTTGCTTCTCTGTTGCATTCAATTGGGCCAGCAGCTGGCTGCCAACAGTGCCTTATGCTGCTGGGCCCCTTGGGGCTCCCTACAAGTGTATGTGTTGTCCCTCCTTGATGGCGGCCCTGGTCCCATAAGAGAACAGACCCTAGGGTTGGTTTACTAAAACTGGAGAGTGCAAAATCTGATGCAGCTCATAGTAGCCAATAAGCTTCTAGCTTCAGCTTCTTCAATTAACCACTTCAGCTCTGGAAGGTTTATAATCCTTAATGACCAAGCTGTTTGAGATACGATACTGCGCTACATTAACTGACAATTGCGCGGTTGTGCGACACTGTACCCCAAAAAAATTACTATTCATAGCGGTGATCAGCTACTTTTAGCAGGACTGCGATATTGCAGCAGACAAATCAGACACCTGACACTTTTTGGGGACCAGTGACACTGATAGTGATCAGTGATAAAAACGTATGCACTGTCACTGTACTAATGACACTGGCTGGGAACGTATTAACATTGGGGGCGATCAAAGGCAGACCACACTGATGTGGTCTGCCGCATCGCATGTCATTTGTACAGGAATCGCAAAAAGAAAAAAAGGTGCAGGACCCTTGTTTTTTTGTTAATGCTGGAATTAGATTACATGGGTATTCAGATCAATGCGATCCGAATCCACAGTTTGCACAGCGTTTTGTGAACCGATTTGAGGATGTCATTAAGTTTTTATATTGAATTCGCATTGTTTTCAATGTCTGTTCACATCAATGTGACTCAAAACTGCGATTTTTTTTTTTTTTTTTTTTTTGTAAAAGGTTCCTGTACTACTTTGCTGTGGTTTTAGCCCCAAAAAAATATACAAACCTTATCCAAGTAGAATTTCATAATCGCACCGAGCTTTGTATCAAAATCAGGTGGCAGTAGTGTGACCCTAGCCTCAGTTTGAGGTTTAGAACATAGGAAGAGTTTTGTTAGTAGTACATCATACAGTCCCCTCCCCTTCTTTTTTTTTTTTTTTTCTTTGTAGGAACTTTATTTGAAGTATAAAAAAATGTAAAGAAAAGCTGTGTCGTACATTGCTGTTCCATTTGGCATGGTGCACTGTGATAAAATACAGCATGTGTTTCCTGTGCATCTTTGCGGCGACAGGCATTTTACCATACAATAGAACTGCACAATCGTTAAAAAAAATCAAGATCTCGATTCACCCCACCCTCACGATCTTAAAGCGGAGTTCCACCCGAAAATGAAAGTTTGTTCCATCTTCTTGCTCCGGGTCACCTGAAAAACAAATGGATAATCGCAATTTTTTTTTTTACCTTGTTTAGAAGAAAATATACTCACCTTACTTCCTCTTCCTCCCTCGGCGGCCACGGCGAGTCGTCACTTCCTGGCTTGCAATGATTCCTGGGAGCTGAACGTCATCGCTCCCAGGAATCAATGCGCCTGCACCGGCCGCCAACGTCAGTTCCGGTGCAGGCACCGTCCTACCTTGCTAAACAGCTTCTGGGCATGCCCAGAAGCTGTGCAGGGATGACGCTGCAGACCCGGAAGTGCCGGTGGGGCCGGTGCAGTGCATCGTGGGACGGAAGAGGACGCAGAAGAGGATCGCGCTGGCTTCAAGCTGCCCACACATGAGATGGCAGCGATGGAGAAGACATTTTCAAGGTAAGTATTTCTTCTTGCAGGTAAGTGCAACCCGGGACAGTTCAGAGGCTATCCATTGTGGAATGTACTAGCCCTGACTGTCCCGGGGGTATTTTTATGTATTTTTTTGTTTTTTAGGCGGAACTCCGCTTTAAAACAGCATGTCCTCGCTTCTCACAGAGCTGTTCTCTGCTCGCTCACAGCTGTAAAAAAAAAAGAGCCCCAGCAAATGTTTATCAACATTAAGGCTCCTTTCACACGGCCGCTCCGCTGCTTTCCGTGTGTCCGCAAATCATCCTATTTTTTTGCGGATGATTTGCGGACATCAATGTAAGTGAATGGCACTGCGGATGTCAGCGGAATACCATCCGCTGACACCCGATTTTCCTCCTTTCAGTTCTGTTCCATTTTTTGGAACGGAACAGAACCCCATTTTTCCATCCGTGTAAAAAAACGGAAAGGAAGGAAAATCGGATGTCAGCGGTGTCATCCGCTGACATCCGCAATGCCATATACTTACATTATGTCCGCATATCATCCGCAAACGGATGGGATGATATGCGGGCACACGGAGCGGATGACACAAATGTCATCCGCTCCGTGGAAAAAAAAAAAAAAAGTCCCGCAGCGGACTACAGCAGCGGAGCGGCCGTCTGAAAGGAGCCTAAGGCTGCTAGATAACTATAAACACAATAATTTACAATGTATCTTTTCGTTCTTTTAGAGGGCAGTTTAACCTCTTAGCGCCGGTTCACACTACCGCGACGCTACTTCCAGGGGCGACCTCCGAGATCGCGGTGCGAGCAGCGCGCCGCGACCTCGGAGCGGCCGCCACGGACTTCATAACATTGAAGTCTATGGCGGTCGCCCCCAAAGAAGCTCCGGACCCTTTTTCTAGGTCGGAGCGACTTGTCGCTCCTATTAGAACGGGTCCGCAGCTTCCCTATGGGAGGCGACCTGTGAGGCGACCAGGTCGCCTCACAGGTCGCCCTAGTGTGAACCGGGGCTTAAGTGCCGGTTCACACTTGTGCGATGCAGGAACACTGCGAATATACAGCGTGTTCCCACATCGCATCCACACATCTGGCAGTTCACACTGCCATATGCGATACGCAGGGGGTGTCAATTAAATGTTAACGACACCCCCAGTTTGATCGCAGTGCGATCTGACAGTTCGCACAGGATCGGATCGCACAAGTGTGAACCACTGTGCGATACGATTCTGAGGCGGCTCAAAAATGCCTCCTGTGCTTCTTTGGTGCGGGTGCAGTGCAAATTCAGCCATACAAAGTGTATGGCTAAATTGGCATCCGCACAGGAGATCGCATGTAATGAAGGAGCAGTGCGCTCCGAATTACATGCGTTCTCGCAAGCCGCAATAATGTTAACCGGCACTAAAGCGGAGTTCCGGCCTTGGGGGGTCAAATTGTGATAAAAAATACCCCCGGGACAGTCAGGGCTAGTACATTCCTCAATGGATAGCCTCTGAACTGTCCCGGGTCTCACTTACCTTTTAGAAGAAATACTTGCCTTGAAAATTTCTTCTCCAGCGCTGCCATCTCAGGTGTGGGCAGCTGAAGCCAGCACGTCCTCTTCTGCGGCCTCTTCGGTGATGTCGGAGTCCCACAATGCACTGCACCGGCCCCGCTCGTCACTTCCGGTGCAGGAGCGGCATGCCCAGAAGCTGTTTAGCAGGGAATGCCGCGCCTGCACCCGAAGTGACGAGTGGGGCAGGCGCATTGACTCCTGGGAGCGATAAAGTTCAGCTCCCAGGAGTCATCGCAAGCCGGAAGTGACGGCGTGGGCCGCAGCCGCAGAGGGAGGAAGTGGAAGGAAGGTGAGTATATTTTCCTCAATATCAAGGTAAATGACCAAAAAAAAATTGGGAGCATCCATTTCTTTTTCAGGTGGCCCTAAGCAAGTGGATGGCCCAAAATCGATTTTTTTTCAATTTTGAGGCCGGAACTCCGCTTTAAAGACAGCATTTTTCTGACCCTTGTTGCTTACAAGTTAAAATGAATTTAAGAAAAAAAAATAACGGTAAAGTTAGCCCAATTTTCATATATAATTTAAAAGATGTTACGCTGAGAATTATCTTTATTCTAAGCAAAAAAAATAGTGATTTTCATTTTATCCAAAATCGTACAGCTCTACAATGCAATAAAACATCTGTCACTGCATATAGTGTGAATTCACCTTTAGGGCCCATTCAAGCAAGGGACCTTAAACTGATAGCAAGGTGAAGTAACTGACATAATGGGTCTGTAGGTATTTACCTTTTAGGGCCTGTTCACACAGACATAGTAAGAAAAAAAGAGCAGATATCTGCACTTAGGAGTGATGATGTTTTTGCGTACCTGTACTGCTGCCTGTACAAATAGCAGTCTGTGGCTGTACACCGGTATCCGCATATCTAAGCATTAACATCAGAGGCAAATGTGTGTCCTGGACACAGTTTGCACCAAGGGCCATTTGTCCCTGTCATTAAATTATACAGGCAGCTCTAGGCACACACCTGTAACTCTCGGGCAGAGAAATATACCATTATATTGATGGTGTACCGCCCTATGTGGCCATGTGAACGAACCCTTAGATTTGTGCATCTGAATTATATTTCCATTTAAGTCAGTGGGGCCATATTGCAACCACCCCGCAACTGTGTGCAGTGCATGTGGTTGCTGCATTTAGTGGGCTAAAGTTGATAGTAAAGGCTTTTTTTTTTTAACTGAGAAATGAGTTTATACTTGCCAACTCTGTGCAGTGGTATTGGACAGAGGTGCTCTGATCCTCCTACTGGAGTCCCCTGGTGTCTGCTCATCTCCTCCATGTTTCCTCATAGCAAGCCGTGTGGCACATTTTCGATGCACACAGCTTAGCCATGATCCTGCTCCCTCATCACAGGATTTAACTGACCGCAGCAGGGACTAATGGCTCCCGCTGCTGCTTGAATCTCCTGTGGGACAAGCAAGAGGGGAGAGAAGAGCTGCAGCCGGGCACAACATTGGATTGAGAGAGGACTCATTAAGTGTTTGGTGAGGGAATGCATTAACCACTTAAGCCCCAGCCCTATTTCGGACACTTTTTGTTTACAAGTTAAAACCAGTATTTTTTCCTAGAAAACTACTTAGAACCACCAAACATTATATATATTTTTTTAGCAAAGACTCTGGAGAATAAAATGTCGGTCATTGCAAAATTTTTTGTCACGCGGTATTTGCGCAGCGGTCTTTAAAACGCCATTTTTTTGGAAAAAATTTGAAAAATCACATTTCACTGCATTTAAAAAATACTAAACAGTAAAGTTAGCCCATTTTTTTTATATATTGTGAAAGATGATTTCACGCCGAGTAAATAGATACCCAACATGTTACGGTTTAAAATTGCGCCCCCCCCCCCCCCCCCCCCCCCCCCGTGGGATGGCGACAAACTACGGTCAATAGAGATCTCAATCTGCGACGCTTTAAATTTAATTAACGGTTACCAGTTTAGAATTGGAGTGTAGCTCTCTTTTTTTAAAATTATTGCCCACGCTCTGGCAATCGCGGCGATACCTCACATGTGTGGTTTGAACAGCGATTTCATTCGTGGCTCGACTTGCGTATACGTTTTTTTTTGTGCGCGAGCTAACGGTGACGGGGGCGGCTAAATTTTTTTTTTTTTTTCCTATTTATTTTTTCTTTTTTTTAACTTTTATTACAGGTTTTTAAAAAAATAAAAAAATCTTATCACTTTTATTGCTGTCACAAGCAATGTAAACATCCCTTGTGACACCAATATGTAGTGACAGGTACACTTTATGGAGGGATCGAGGGTCTAAAAGACCCTAGACCCCTCCACTACACTTCCCTGTATGCAAAACGCCGAAAACTGCATTTTTGCATACAGCCGTTTTTCAAATCTGCCGCCTTTTGCAGCACAGTACCCTGGAAGTGACGTCATGGACGCCGCCTCCGGGTTACGTCATCGGAGACCCGATCGATGCCGTTTTCGGGACTTCATCCAGCCGGCGGACGTGCCGGCTGGGTGCTCGGGGCTCCGGAAGGCGGCGGGAGGGGGGGGATGTCCCCTCCCGCTCACCCGGGTAACGATCGAGCGGCTCCCGAGCCGCATCGGTCGTTACCGACGGAAAGCCGACCGTCGGCTTCAAACCACGGTACCGGGATGGTGTCTCTAGTTAGAGACATCATCCCGGTATACTACCCGACGTACCGGTACGTTGATATGCGGTAAGTGGTTAAGGTAAAAACATTTAACTTCAAAACAGGCGGTGAGGGTTCAAAATTCCACCTCCTTACTGCATGTCAAATGCCTCTGAAAAGCAATCCAAGCATAGATTACATTTCAGAAGAGTGGCAGTCCATGCCACAAGTGTAAATGAGTCCTGTGTGCAAGGAATTAGTCAGCTCACAGCACAATGTTGTGCACTGCATGTACATTGTGGTTAGCAGCCTATATTAAATAAATAGGCTAAAATGCGCCATTGTATACAATGTATGGGACAGGCTGCATCTTTATGACAGGACACTGTGCAGTGGGGTGTGTACTATTGACTATGCATGGCACTGTAGAGCCACACACTAGTGTGAATAGACCCCATCATTCCTTTTGTATGGTGGTCTTTGGAAGCAAGTCTACTTGCATTTCTAGACATTTGAGAATTCTTTAAAGTGGAACTCTGGGGAGAACTAAATCTTCCCTTGCAGTGGGGCTGTTGCTTGTTCATTCTGATCGTTTGTTCTGCAGGCTCTTCCACTCTGCTAGACTGGTCCCTGCAAATTCCTCTTCCCTACACTCTGTTGGCTTAAGGTCCTTTGACATCAAGACTGATGCAAGGCCCTTAGCCATACATTGGAGATTGGGACTCTTGGGGATAGTCCACTGCTGGAGCATAGGGGAGAGCTGTCTGCTTGGGAAGTGGAAGGATCTGGTAAGTAAGCTTCTCCTGCCCCCTAGAAACAAGTAGTTAGCCCTTGCAGTGCAAGCGCGGCTCTGCTAGGGAGGACATTTACTTTTACTGTAATTGGGCTTTAAATCTGAGTCAGTCCTAATGTCTGTGGCAGCTGTACACACCACTAGCTGGTTAGGGGTAGAAATGATCCGTTTTGTTGGGAAATCTTGGTCCTGTCTCTTGAGTTTCCTGTGAAAAGTTGGCATCAGTGGTGTATCTGCAGTGCACCTTTCCCACCTTCCTACATTGATTTAACTCAGATGGCCATATTATGCAAATTTAATTTTAGGGACCCAAAGGCCAGTAAAGAGGGCGATGCATCTTAATCCTTAAATTAGTCTTTCTCTAGGCAGTCTTTTTCACAATAGCCTGTAGCAATGCAGTTACTCTCATGTAGAATTCTCTAACAGAGCAATCTCTTTTGTAAAGAGGAAATATCGTACCTACCCCACTTTCTAATTGCTGCCCCTGTTCTGGTCCAGTGAAATAGAGAAGAAACAATTATGTAAGAAACATGGAGGAACATTGCTGAACTTTCATGATTTCATGATTGATGCTTCAGTACTTGCAGTCACTGATCTGGGACAAGTGTGCAGTTTACTTTTACTAGAATGTCCCTAATCTGCATCCCTGCTTAGGTAAGCCCTGGTTCACACCAAGTGTGGCTTTGAAATTGCGCTACTTCAGCGCGATTTCGTGTGCGGCTTGCCGACATCTGTGCGACTTCATGCACATGAAATCAGCAAAAATAGCGCAGGAACCTTTTCAAGGTCGGTGCAAGTTGGAGTCGCACCGATATGTATGGTTTCATAGCTAGAAATAGGGTGCAACTTGTCATGGGACTTTGATCTGTCAAGTTGTGTAACCAGTCGCAACAGTGTGAACGAGGGCTTAGGCTTGGTGTTAAAGAAGTACAGCCAAAGCTCATTTGGCTGTGCTTTTACTGGGGATCACAGAAGTGCAGTTAGTTCTGCATGCTTGTGACCCGTTCTCAGCAGGCAGTGGGCTGATGTCACAGAGCAGATTCAGGCTCGGGCAAAACAGCGGCCTCTCAGAAAACCAATGAGAACCTGAGCCGGCTGCTCTTGCCCCCTCCACAGCCCAGTGCTCCAGTGAGTGTAGGGGGCAGAGCAGAGAGCTGCTGATTGACAGTCACCAGCTCTCTGCTCAGGAAGCTGTGAGACCCGAGCGATCAGCAGTGTTTGATCGCTCAGTTCTTACTGTTTGAGCCGGTGGGGGACAGATGCAGCAGCGACTGATGTTGCATCAATCTAGGTAAATGTGATTTAAAAAAAAAAAAAAAAAGTATTCCTATATTCTTTTTAAAGTAGTTGTAAAGTCACATCAATAAAATGCTATGATCCTCTTCATTTTTTAAGGCAATAGTAAGTGCAGTGTGGCTGTTTATAAACATTGCGAATTGCCTTTTTTTTTTTTTTTTTTTTTTTTTTTAAAGAGTGCTTTCTTAGTCACATGGTGTTCTCTCCTTTCATTGGCGATCACAGGGAGTTCAGTGGGAGGGGCAGGTATTCCTCTCTCTGCACGTCACTGTGACCTTGTGTCAGCTTTCACACAGAGAAAGGGAAGAACAGCTGCACAGGAATGCTCAGTCATTGAAGGCAGGAGGGGAGGGGCTGGGAGGAGAGCTGCTTCACTCACAGACCACAGAAATGATAGGGGGGTCAGCAGGTAGATGCAGGCACTGCACAGAGAACCCGATATAGGAGGGATGTAAACTGAACATACTATCATGGATCAGCAGCCATGATGAGCATCATCAGGATACAGGAAGAGGCAAGATCAACCAGGTACTGTACACCATTGCAAGATAACTGCATCCTAGCGTGCCTTAGAGGCAGGAACATTTTTTTGTTTGGTTTACAAATGATTTTCATAATCATTTAGTTGGCCGATTGTTTTGAATAATCGGATAATAACCCTAAAAAAAAAAAAAGTGTGGTGTATAATTTAGTTAATGTCTAGTTTAAAATAAAAGGCTATTTATTCTTAAATATCTATATGCAGTGGTGTGTGTGTGTGTGTGTGTGTGTGTGTGTGTGTGTGTGTGTGTGTATATATATATATAATATATATATATATATATATAATAATATAACCAACTACATGGTTAATGAGCAAAATCTCGAACCCACTTTGAGGATAACAGACAGAAGAGAGATACTGTATATACTATTAGAGGTTGAATCTGGTAAATATCATCAGACCCAGAGATCAAATTTTTTATTTAAAGAAAAAAAAAATTAGACTTGACAATTTTCAGACAGAACTGTAATATATTATTGTATGACAGATTCCCTTGTCATAGGCTGGTGGCTCGATAAAAGCGACCTGTGCCTGCTGTCACTTATGCTGGCCATACAAAAACAATACCTTCCTTCAAAAAAATTTTGATTTTAACAACATTTCTTTGATTTTCTATTAGTGGGGTCAAATCGACGTTCGTTTTCGATAGAAATAGGAAAATTTGCAGTAGCAAAATAGAAAACTTCTTGGTCAAAGGAATTTTTAGACCGTGTACAGTATGTGGTTTTAGTTCAGGAATTGCATTAATTTTAAAACACTGTTAAAAGCAATTTAAGTTTTCAAATGACATTATTTTATTCAGCAAATGTATAAAGATTTTTTGTATGAATATTATTCTCCGAGGTTCAATGTGTATGGGCCGGATAAGGCTCTGCTCACATCTATGCAGTTTGCTAGTGATACGTTTTTGCAGTGCATTTTTGCACATGTGATTTTGCTGCGATTTGCATTTTTCTATGTTTTTTCTTTCTGGCCAATTTGTTTTTGGGCAGATTAAAAAAAGCGCAGATCGCGGCAAAAACTCACTACATGCTTTTCTGCAGCTTCTCCATTGCTGTCTGATGAACCAAAAAAGCACTGATTTGCGTTGAAAAAACGTCCTTGACCCTTTTCAAATACGCAGCGGCTGAAAAAAGCATTGATGTGTGAATGTGAGAAGCCGCTCGGCTGTCATTACAAGGAGCGGGAGGGACGTCCCTTCCCGCCGCCTTCTGTGGGTCACCCGTTCTTCCATCCCAACGGGAGACCGGGGCAACCAGCCTGCATGGCCTCCGAAGACCCGATCAAAGCCGCATTCAGCTCTGATTGGGTCTCCATGCAAAAAAACAGAAGTGAAGTCATGACATCACTTCCGGGTACTGGCGCCAGATAAAAAAAAATTACAGCATTCAAAACAGCCAAACTTGGCGTTTTGAATGCTTTTAAGTGCAGAGGAGGGGTTTGGGGTCTTTTAGACCCCCAGATCCCTCCAAGAGTACCTGTCAACTAAAAAAAAAATAAAACATATATTTTTTTTTTTTTTTTTTAAATGTACGAAAATATTGGCTGATACCGATACACGATGACCAAAATATCAGTATTGGCAATGAAAAAACGATATTGGTCGATCCTAGTATGATGAATACTGAGCTGTATGTGTGCTGCACTGTATTTCATGATATTTAAACAAATAATGCATTCTGTATGCAGGCCAACTAATTGGCTGACCAACTAATCATTATAAAATAGTTGACAACTATTTGGCCTTACACTTTAATACTAGTGGGTTAGAATATGTCTGTCATCTAGTGCCTTCAGAAGGAGGTAAACATTAATTGGCAGCCCTGATATTTCTCTCACAAAAAAGTTTACTTTATAGACCTTGGGTGTTTATAAGGTATGCCCAACAAAACAATTTAAAGATTTTGGGCATACTTCAGATCTTCCTCATTTCTCTTGCTGTCCATACTACAATGCTACACTCTGATAGGTCTTCCTCCACTGCACTTCCCCACAACTCTTCCTCTGGCTGTTCACACTAGCTTCTTTTACAGGTCTCCCACCATTGTCCACATAGTGTCAGCTCACTCTGCACTCCTCCCTCATCTACCTCTACAATACCATCTGCTGCATTCAGCACTACACATTGTATGGTCTTGTGTAATTTATACGCTAACTCGCCGAGTTCAGTCATTGCTAACTTGTCACCACTTTTTGTGTTTGAGTCTGACATTCTGTGCTTTCCATTCTCTACAGCAGCCTTTCTCAACTTTTTACCTTCTTTTTAACCTTAAAACTCTTGACATAATTTTCACGTGTCAAGGAACCACTGCAATAAATTGTACGCAGGTTTATATAAAAATATAGAGAATGTGGCATACTTGGAGTATTTGACACCTAGGCCAGCTCAATTTTTTAACCACTTGCCGACTGCCTAACGCCGATCTACGTCGGCAGTCAGCCCCTCACAGGCAAAGTGACGTAGGGCTACGTCACTAGCTTGTGAGGGTCTAGGGAGCGAGCGCGCGCCCCCGGAGGCGCGCTCCCACTCCCGCGTGGTCACGGACCCCCCCCCCGCGTGTGACCAGCGGACCCGATGTCCGCCGGTCACTCGGCGATCGGCGGGGGAGAGGGAGAAAGGCAGGCAGCTTGTGTAAACAAACCACCTGTCATTCTCCTCGGTGTAAAGACACTGATCACACGGATCTACTATGTAGATCCGTTGATCAGTGTCCTTACAGCTGAAGCCACAGCCAATCACAGTAGAAAGCACACCCCTAGGGGGACACACAGCCCCTCCCTCCCAAATAAAGTTAACCCCTTCACTACCAGTGTATTTTTACAGTAACAGTGCATATGTATAGCACTGATTACTGTAGAAATGTCACTGGTAACCCCAAAAGTGTCAAAAATGTCAGTCAAGAGTCCGATCTGTCTGCCCCAATGTCGCAGTCCCGCAAAAAAAATCGCAGATCGCCGCCATTACGCATTAAAAAAAAAAACAACAAAAATGACAAAAATCTTTCCCTTTGTTAGTAAACACGATAACTTTTGCGCAAACCAATCAAAATACGCTTTTTGCGATTTTTTTTTTTATTTTTTTTTTTTTTTTTTTTTTTTTTTTTTTTTACCAAACATAGGTAGCATAAAACAAATTGGCCGAAAATGTTAAAAAATTTAGATTTTTACATTTTTTTGGGGGGGAATTTCATATTTAGGGTTTCCATCCGTCCAGATTTGACGGATCGGATCGGGTCGGATGTCAGCGGACATGTCTCCGCTGACATCCGATGCCCCATAGGAATGCATGGGGGGACCGTTCAGATCCGCCAAAAAAACGGACAGGCGGATCTGAACGGTCCGCCTGTGTGAAAGGGGCCTTAGTGACGTAGTTCATGTGGTTCAGACAAGCTAAAGTTAAATGAGACCTGGAGCATAGCTTAATGTCTTCCATCAGTTACACACATTAGCTCTTTGACTGCTGTGGACCAGCTCACATTTTTCACCTTGGATGTCCTAGTCAATTGTTCCAGTATTACCATAAATCAATAAAATGTACTTTTTATGACTGAAGAGACTCTAGGTCTCTTCTGTTCTAAATACTTTTACTGGCCCATCGGGGGTTTCCTTTATTTTTTTTCTAGTGTACACTAGTCACACATGCAGAGCTTAGTGTAGTTTTGGTATGTTTTGTGACAGGGCTAAGTAACTTTGGGTGTATGTGTGGGTGTTGTCATTCTGGCACAGCCATCAAGGTGGCTGAAAATGCAGATCCATTAAAAGACTGGGAGAAATAGAAGCAATGCAACAAAGGGGAAGTGCAGTTGTTTCATCGCTGGTGAATGGCACCTACAAGGTAAGTATTTCATAATGTGTAACTATTTTTAATATACTTGCACAATAGAACAGAAATCTGACTCCAAAAAGTGATTTATTTCCATTTTACAACAATTATAAAGATTTAATAGTCCCTTCCC
The DNA here is from genome assembly GCF_965119305.1 of Pelophylax lessonae. Taxonomy (NCBI): domain Eukaryota; kingdom Metazoa; phylum Chordata; class Amphibia; order Anura; family Ranidae; genus Pelophylax; species Pelophylax lessonae. Next base: position 405,138,982 of record NC_138768.1, on the reverse strand, counting down.
GGGACTATTAGTATCTTCCCCGTGATCCGGTTTCCCAAAAAAATGGTATAAAACAGAAGCCCCTACTGTTAGAGAATGGTGTGGGAGGGTTGAATAATAAAATAATATAAATAAATATGTGTGTATGTATGTATATATATATATATATGTATGTTTGTGTATGTTTGTGTGTGTATATGTATATATATATATATATAATATAATGTGTATGTATATGTATGTAATTATATAATGTGTGTATGTATGTACAGGGTTCGTACGGCCCTGAAAAACCTGGAAAAGTCATGGGATTTTAAAATGGCACTTTCCAGGCCTGGAAAAGTGTTGGAAAATTAACTTAACCCACAAAGTTTTGGAAAAGTCATGGAAATTATTTGTTGCATATGCAGAAAAGAGAGAAAGGCGCCACTCAGTGGAGCATGTAAATAATTTTATTGACACATATTATAATTAAAGCGGAGTTCCGGCCACAGAATCCTTTTTTTTTTTTATCAATACCTCCCAAACTGTCACCCCCCCCCCTTCTTACATCAACTAACCCTGTTTTTTGCAGTATAATAATCGATTGGCAATTAGAAAATCCTACTTTATAAAAAGTCTCCTGAGCGCCGCCATCTTTGTCCGGGTTCCCCTGAAGCCGCTGTGTTAATGAATGCCCTGCTTCCTGGTTTGAGACGGAGAGGGGCCTGTGAATGCAGCGCAAAATCTCGCGCATGCCTAGTACTATGCGATCGGCATAGTATAGGGATGCCTATCATCGTGTTATTTCCTGTTGGGAAATAACGCGATGAGAGGAGCGGCCGGCCGCCTACTTCACTGCCCATTGCATCCTGGGAGCGACAAGTAAGAGCTCCCAGGACGCATTGCGGGACAGGAAGTGACGCTGCGTCCGAGGAAGGAGGAAGTGGATGTAAAGGTGAGTATATTATCCTCTGTAATAAGGTAAGTAAAAAATAAAAAAAAAAAGCCGGTAATATCCAATTCTTGCTCAGGTTAGGATAAGGAAGCGGATGCCATAAAATCTAAAGGCATGATTTTGTGGCCAGAACTCCGCTTTAAGAAATTACATGGAGGTGTAAGCGTCTATCATAGCTCGGTGTCCTTCGGGCCCGCTGTGTTTCCGTACCAGGCTGGCCAGCAGCCGGAAGAGGGGAGAACCAATCAGGGGACTCGTGTGATCAAGTCATCACTGAAGCGCATACCTCACTGGAGGGCCGCACAAACGTGATGACGCGGGGGGCAGTAAATGGTTTTCGCAGCATGTGTGGACTGCCTCCTTGAAGGACGTTTGTGTTGCCCTCGAGTGAGGTATGTGCTTCACTGCTGTCTCGATCACACTGAGTCCCCTGATTGGTTCTCCCCTCTCCCAGCTGCTGGCCAGCCTTGGACGGAAACACCGCGGACCTGGAAGGATGCCGAGCTACACCTCCATGTAATTAAAATGTATACATAGACATTTCATGAAACATTAGGTCATGAATATATATATATATATATATATATATATATATATATATATATATATATATATATATATATATATATATATATATATATATATGAATGATATGACTACACGTGCAGTAGGGATCAAGAACGAGTTCATAATTGAAGAAAGTGGTTGGATTTAAAAAAAAAAAAATAGAGTATATACAAATGTTGGAACACCAGGGACATTAGCGTGAACGGGCTGTGTTTTGAGGTACGCTGAAAAGATGGATAGGATTGAAATGGTGGAACGAGGTAAAAGTAAGGTGTTTTGGGGGGAACCGGGAAAGGGGTGATTGTGTAATATTTTTATTCGAAGGAACTTTGTTTCTTTTTGATGGTTTTGTAGAATTGATTGAAACGAATAAAAATTATAATAAACCCTTATCTATACTTGTTCAAATTCAATGGCCCAACAGTAGAGCTAAACTTGGATACAATATTTATATATTCAGATCGTAATATACTCAATAAGCAGCAGGATTTACATGATTTTTATCTATGGGCCTTTCAGTCAGGATCTAGAAAATACACAGGTGAAATACAAATATGGGAGCTGTTTTACCTTCCAACAAATTGTATTTCTGTTCGCCCAGTTGTCAGATTTGGGTAGCCCTGTCTGGTGGGACAGAAGACCAGTCATATACTGTCACATTGCCCATTCAGAGAAAGAGGATCTGTGAAAATGACCACCTCCAACTGATACTGGTGTTCATTTTGGCATCAAATTTAATTTTAGTTTGTCATAGGCTTTTGACTAAAATGCTATTTCAGTTGTAGTCCTATTTTAGTCATCTGCAATCATTTTGTTTTCTTCGTATTTAGTCAACTAAAATCAAATGGGTTTAGTTAAATTGTAATGTATAATTTAAACATTTCTTAGCATTTTCTAACTCGTACTCGTAAACAATTTTAAAATATATTAAGGTTTGAACTAACTGCACACTCTCTGGATGGTCTGAGGATGCTTGTAATGCACAGTGAGTGCTCTGGACAGTGGTCTGAGGAGGCCTGTAATGTTCACAGTGCTCTGTATGGTCAGAAAGCCTGTAATTGCTGCACACCTCGCTTGCTGGGAGGGGAAACACTCAAGGGCTTTACAGGTCGAGCTCAGAGAAAACCAGAAGTTAACTTGGGGAAAATATTTTTTTCCTTCACATTTTTTTTTGTTGACAAAAATGGCATTGATTTTCATCACTGTAAATATACCGCTGATGAAAATGTTTTTGTCAAGGAAATTAACAGATAACTTTTTTTTTTTTTATTTTTTTTTTATGGTAAGCTGTCTTCCCCCAATCCTTTGTCACAGCCAGTCCCAAAGTACCTGGTTTTAGGCTGGACATCATTATCCTCTACTTCAGGGGTGTCCAACTTAATTTCGTCACGGGTTGCCTCAGCATTATGGTTGCCCTCAAAGGGCTGGTTGTATCTGGGATGTGTTGCGTGCAGGGTTCAAAAGTGCATTACGTACAGGGTTCCAGAGTGCTTTACGTACGGGCTGCAAAGCTCAGGATTACACTACGAGCAAGGTTCAGGATTATGCTACATACATGATTTAGGGGTGCGCTCTGTCCCGGGTGCAGTGGAGCGCGTTGTGCAGGGTTTAAGGGTGTGTAACCCCCATCCCACAAGCTTCCTCGCATCTCTCTCCTACCTGGCTCAACTCTATTACCTCTGTGTAAGCTGCTCTGCCTTAACGGTCAGAGGTCATTCTCTCTGATTCTGGAGATCTGTCCCCGCTGTGAATGTGTGCAAGGATCTGTTATTTCCTGAGCCACTTAGCAGCAAAGCTGTCCCTTGTAAACACAGAAGGCTTTTGTGCTTTACAAGTGACCGCAGAGAGCTAAGGGTGAGACGCGGAGGTGGCAGAATGGAGTTCCAGCTGCAAAACTGGGTGCGAGGGCCACATGCCAGGGCCTGGTGGGCTGGTTTTGGCCCACGGGCCTTGTGTTTGACAAATATTCTCTACATCATGTGACAGTGCTCAGGCCGGGCAATTATCTGCTAGATCTAAGTAGTGTCATATTGGAGGTCTTGTGCTCCCATATACCATTAGGAAAGAGTGTTTTAAGCCATTTGAAGTAGGAGGAATGGAAGGGATTGCTGGAGAGTAATTTCGTAGACTGAGCATGACTACTTGTGCTACTTTTCCCTCCCCCAATCTAAGGCTTTAGAATGGATTGGAAGATGCAGATTTTAAAAATGCATTTAGCTTTGGTTCACACTAGTGCGGTTTTTAAGTTGTGCTACTTCAGCGCGACTTCAAAGCTGTGCGATTTCATGTGCAGCTTGCCGCTATCTGTGCAACTTAATTTAACAGATATCAATGCAAGCCTTGCTGAAATTGCACATAAATAGTGCAGGAACCTTTTTCAAAGTTGCGTCAATTTGGACGGTTCTATTGCCGCAAATGGGATGCAACTCGTTTTGCCTTTGAACTGTCAAGTCATGACAAGTCATACTGGTGTTAATGAATACAGAACTGCAGTAATTTGGCTCTGCTTGGAATTCAGTTTTACCTTTTTCATGGAAAGTTGTAGAATTGTACATCGAAGACCATAAAGGCCTCATGCACACTGGACGTTTTTAGCCAGTAAACTCCCCAGCATGTTACCCTATGTGTCCATGCACACATAGGCTGTTATCAGCACTTTTTGACAAGAGGAGTTTTCTGGTTGGAAAAAAACCCAGAACTCTAGTGGGTTTTGAGAGAAGTTTTTGCAGCTGTAAAAACGCTCTAACTCTGATAAAAGCTTACAAAGGCTGAAAAAACACAGGTATTTGCCATTCACCAGCATATTTGAGTAGAAAGCTTTTGTGGGAGAATAGTTTTGCTAAAAAAAAGCTTAAAAATATTACAGCTGAAAAACGCTACTGTAAAAATGCTAAAAAGAGCTACAAGTGGCTAAGTGGTTAAAAAAGCGCCTTTTACAGCTACAGCTTTTTCATGGCGTTTTGATAATGTCCAGTGTGCATGAGGCCTTAACCACTTAAGCCCCGGAAGATTTTACCCCCATTCCGACCAGGGGGTATTTTGCGATTCGGCACTGCGTGACTTTAACGGACAATTGCGCGGTCGTGCGACGCTGTACCTAAACGAATTTGACATCCTTTTTTTCACACAAACAGAGCTTTCTTTTGGTGGTATTTGATCACCTGTGCGATTTTTTGATCACGCGCTATAAACAAAAAAAGAGCGTCAATTTTGCAAAAATAGCAATATTTTTCACATTTTTTTATATGAAATTCCCCAAAAAAAAAATTTAAAAATCAAAATTTTTTTACTTTTTCGGCCAATTTGTTTTATGCTACCTATGTTTGGTAAAAAAAATCGCAAAAAGCGTATTTTGATTGGTTTGCGCAAAAGTTATCGCGTTTACTAACTAAGGGAAAGATTTCTGTCATTTTTGTTTGTTTTTTTTTTTAACGTGTAATGGCGGCGATCTGCGATTTTTTTTTTTTTTTTTTTTTTTTTTGCGGTACTGCGACATTGGGGCGGACAGATCGGACCCTTGACTGACATTTTTGACACTTTTGGAGTTACCAGTGACATTTCTACAGTAATCAGTGCTATATATATGCACTGTTACTGTAAAAATACACTGGTAGTGAAGGGGTTAACTTTATTTGGGAGGGAGGGGCTGTGTGTATCCCTAGGGGCGTGCTTTCTACTGTGATTGGCTGGGGCTTGAGCTGTATGGACACTGATCAACGGATCTACATACTAGATCCGAGTGATCAGTATCCTAACAGCAAGGAGAATGACAGGCAGCTTGTTTACACAAGCTGCCTGACATTCTCCCTCTCCCCCGCCGATCGCCGAGTGACACGCGCGGGGGGGTCCGTGACCACGCGGGAGCGGGAGCGCGCATCCGGGGGCGCGCGCTCGCTCCCTAGACCCTCACAAGCTAGTGACGTAGCCCTACGTCACTTTGTCTGTGAGGGGCTGACTGCCGACGTAGATCGGCGTTAGGCAGTCGGCAAGTGGTTAAAGTGAGACTTCACTCTCCCAGTCAACATTGATTATTTGGAATCCTCATGCTGCTAGAATTAGTAAAGACAGTAAGTATATCCTATTTAATTTTTCTTTTCTTCAGTTACCGTATTTCCTGGTTTCCTTGCCTAGGCAAATGATGTCCTACATCCCAGGAGTCTTCAGGAGAGGAGGGAGGGGCTTTCTCAGCTCACCACACTCTCCTGTATGCATGCTTGAGCGAAGGACAGATGGATCCCAGGAAGTAAATGCTATATGAATCGTATGCCCTTATTCCAGATGGCCATGGGCAGAAATGCTAGGGAGGGGTTTTCAAAGTGATTTATCAGCAAAATGAAGCATGGAGGGATGGATGGGGCAGTTTGCTTTGAATAAATTTAAAAAGTGTTTTTGGTTTGCGGTGCTTAGGTGCAGTGAAGATCAACTTTAAATCGGAGTTCTGGCCTCAAAATCGCCTTGCTGAGGGTCACCTGAAAAAGAAATAGATGCTCCCGAATTTTTTTTTTTTGTTCATTTACCTTGTTTTTGAAGAAAATATACTCGCCTTCCTTCCACTTCCTACCTCTGCGGCGGCGGCCCGCGCCGTCACTTCCGGCTTGCGATGACTCCTGGGAGCTGAACATCATCGCTCCCAGGAGTCAATGCACCGCCCCTGCTCGACACTTCCAGTTCAGGCTCGGCATTCCCTGCTAAACAGCTTCTGGGGCAATGCCCTGCACCGGAAGTGACGAGCGGGGCCGGTGCAGGGCATTCTGGGACTCCGTCACCGAAGAGGAGGCAGAAGAGGACATGCTGGCTTCAGCTGCCCACACCTGAGAGCTGGAGAAGAAATTTTAAAGGGAAGTACTGTATTTTCTGGCGTATAAGATTACTTTTGAACCTCAAAAAAATCCCCCAAAAATGGGGGGTCGTCTTATACGCCGAGTATAATATCTCCAAGGTAACCTAAGTATAAGTATTACTGGTAGATGAAAATTAGGGGGGGTCATCTTATACGCTGGAAAATTCGGTATTTCTTCTAAAAGGTAAGTGTGACCCGGGACAGTACAGAGGCTATCCATTATGGAATGCACTAGCCCTGACTGTCCGGGGGTATTATCTAAAATTCACCCCCGAAGTCGGAACTCAGCTTTAAGGTCACAGGGGCGTCGTAATTTACGGATGTTTACTCAGGAACTTGTTGACAGTCCCTCATTGTGTAAAGACCTATATAATGTTGAGAATTCTTCCTCATAGCCAGCGTTGTATTTACTCATTTATACTTGAGTAAACCCACTATGCAAGTAAATTACTGCACTTAAATGTAAGATTTTCCTTTTTTTGTTTTATGGCTCTGTAAGCATCACTGTATTACTGATCTTTACTCTATAGACAACAATATGGCTGTAACTAATATTTTTCATAATTGATTAGGTGGTTGGTTGATTCAATTAGTCTGATAACCTCAAAAATTTGTATGCTTTAGTTATGTTAAGTAAAAAAAAAAAAATGTATTAAATATCGGGGGAAAAAAAACATCCACTCTGAGAATAACACAGAAGACATAGTGTGTATGTGTGTGTGTGTATATATATATATATATATATATATATATATATATATATATATATATATATATATATATATTATAATCAGAGGTTGAATATGGTATATATCATCAGACTTGGAGATCAAATGTTTGCTGCTTGCTTCAGGGGGCACTTGGCAAGAGGGGAGGGGTCAGAAGCACCGACGAGGGACCCCAGACATAGGATATTCAGGGTATTTTAACATGAAGGGGATGAGGAATATAAATCTTTTATATTAAAGTAGTACTGAAGGCTGAGACTTTTTTGCATGGATATAATCATTTTATTATAATGCACAATACTGGTACTTTAACTTTTTAAATATAATTGTAATGCCTTATATTACCTCCAGTCTATCAGCCTCCAGCTTCTTTAGGTTCAGATACTGATCTTCCCTACAAAGAGTACTTAAAGTGATTGTAAGCATTGTTTTTTATTCCCTAAAACAAACATGTCATACACCCCCCCCCCCCCAATCCTCCCCTATAGTAAACCTATAGCAAGCTACAAGGTAAAGAAAATCATCTGCCTTTAAAAATGACTCCCTTCCTATTCCTGCCCAGGACTACATGTCCCATGAGGTATTTATCCTCCCACATTCACAAGTTCTCAGGCACTGACATGTATGGATGGTAGTGTTGCCAACCGTCGTTATTTTTACTGGCAGCCAGCAAAAAAACAGGCACTTCTCTCCTGCCAGTAAATGCCAGTGATGGGAAAAGGTTGTCAGTTAAAAATATGGCTGTGACGCTCAGCTCAGAACAGCACGTGCGCAGTTCTGGTCCAAAGCCTGCCGAGACCACTTGAGTGCCTGTGAGAGTGTGTTTGGGTGGCGCAGGCCCGTCTGGTAGAGGCGGTGCCTGAGTGAGTCGCATTATATGGTGCAAGAGGGTGGAGCAGCAGGAACCTCGTGTGCTGGTCTGCGGGACAGGAGAAAGGCAAGCCGGGAGTCGGCCTGTCCGTGGTGTTTGGACTGGAGTGGACTAAAGGGACCCACCTGGCAAGGGGAGCGATTTGTACTGTTAGGAGGAGACGTGAGGTGTCGTCATCATCTGTGCTGCTGCCCACTTTTCATGTGGGTGTGCCTGACCATTCTAGTTTCTTGCCCTCCTGCCCTGTCCCTGAGATACTTACTTACTATATCCAAAATAAAATGAGATGTTTTTTTGCTTTTAATATCTACCTTTTTATAACACTGTATGCAGGCCAACTAATCTGCTGACCAATTGATTATGAAAATAGTTTATTTTCATTGATTATGCCGATTAGTTCTTTCAGCCCTACTATCCACTATCTCTTCCTCATGCATGGGTCAATTCCCACAGGTTATCCTGACACCACAAAATCTCAGGAGACACCATGCCCCCCAGCACACCGAAGGTGATTGACCGATTCAGCTGTGCATGTTTCCTTGTGAAACTGTGTGGGGGATGGTCCTTTCCTTCCACTCAAATCTCAGATTACACTCAGCTCCCTGCTTTATACCTTGCAGTGTGTGACCTCAGATCCCTGCCTGCTGGAGTTGAAAAATCTTCGCTCCAGCTCAGCTCCCCTTTTCAAGGATAACTAGCATCAACTATTCAATGTTTTTTTCATAGATGAGGATAGCAACCCTGGAACATGTGCTTTCAAAAACCCAGGCAGGAAAGGCTTCTCTCATATTTATATCCATGCAGGTTGTGTATGCTTGTAAGCACTCCATAGTTGCACTAATCACCAGATGTACGAATGTTTTTCATATGTTCATAAACAACTCATTTCAAGTATTTGCAAATTTTTTAACTTAACGTATGGCAGCATTTACAGCAGCATTCTTTTGTGATTTGTTTGACAGGTCAAAGCTTTAAAAGAGAAAATTGAACTTGAGAAGGGAAAGGATCAGTTTCCAGTTGCTGGCCAAAAATTAATTTATGCAGGTAATTCATGGGTGTTTTATTAACAAAATGACTATATATAACCTTTCCAACCCGTAACCTCTGTTGTGTGTTTGTCAGAGCAGAGCTCTCAAATACCCAATGTTTATTCATGGTTAGATGGAAAGTGTTGTGTGTTGGTGGAGTTGTTGCAGTATTTACATTTTTATCTATCTCAAATATTTTGATGCTTTCTGTTCCATACTTGTTACTATATTGAATAAAGAATTTAACAAACAGTTCAATGCATTAATGCTATCTCTCCCTCGATTTACTATTGAGAGATCAGCCACTAAGGTAATGCGGCATATAGGCTGACTGGCTTGCATCATCAGAGGCAGCAGTAAACTGCAGTCAATGTGTGACACTACGAATCAGGAAATATAGGCAGAAATTCTACATGCAGCTCCTAAAAGCCCGTATGTGCATGGAAACCTAGAATAACCTTAAGGGGTTTTTAAGCTGTAAAAAAAAAAAAAAAAAAAAAAAAAACCTGACGCTCTTAAAAGCAGCAGGAAAAACACCCTTTGTGCATGAAGCCTTAATTTTGGTTACATTTTATAATTCTGGGAAAAAAATTAGAACTTTGTTCAGCCCTCAAACAATGTGATGGGATGCTTGCCAAGCTACTCGTATGATGGGATACTTGATGTAATAACTACAATTACTAAAGGAAGTTTTAAAATGTTTAACCACTTGAAGACCAAGCCTTTCATGACACTTTTTTTGTTTACATGTAAAATGTATTTTTTTGCTGTGAAATTACTTGGAGCCCCCAAACATTTGTGTGTGTGTGTGTGTGTGTATATATAAATAATTTTTTTTTTTTTTTTTTTTTTTTAGCGGTGGCCCTAGAGAATAAAATGTTGGTGGTTCCTTTTTTTTATGTTCTTTACTAGGAAGCTAACCGTCTGCCCTAAAAACAATACCGGGATGATAGCTACAGGCATCATCCTGGTATAACCACTTTAAATTCAGGTCTTCAAGGGTTAAAATGTATACATTGTAAACATCTTGTATGTATTGTGTGTGTGTTTTTTTCTTTAGGCGTTAGAGTGAATTGTATTATTGGTCTTTACATTTTTTCAGGTAAAATCCTTAATGATGATACCGCACTTAAAGAATACAAAATTGATGAGAAGAACTTTGTAGTGGTTATGGTTACAAAAGTAAGTGTGAGTTTCTTTTTTACTTTTAACATCCGTTCCCCCACAAGACCAATTTGTCTAAGGACAGCTTCACACTGTCGCAATTTTAGATGGAGTTGTCCTATTGTGGTGTTTTCTAAATGTAAAATGTAATCATTTATTTCTTTATTTTTCTTGTTTAGCCAAAACCAGCAGCAGCCCCCTCAGTACCAGCTCCAGCACCAACACAGCCAACTAGCACTGCTACTGCTGCCCCTTCATCACCACCTCAGACATACACACCTATTTCCCGAACCAATGCACCTGGGTCCCTTCCATTTCCCCTACCCAGCATCCCTTTACCTAGTCCAGTAGTTACTACTGAACCCCAGACAACCACAGCTAGTACGGAAGAGAAACCTGAAGAGAAGACAGAATCTCCTGAGGAGACGGTGAGCCCTACATCAACGGAGGGCAGGTATGAGATTCATTAATTTTTTGTACATGATTCTGTTCGCCTGATTTTTAGCAATGTCCCCTTTTAGAGAAATGATATGCTTTACTCAACGTTATGCATTATTTAAAGTGTCCATGTTCTAGGGCTGGGCAAAAAATCGATTTATCGATTTTTGTAGTGTAAAACGATTTTTATTTTGCAAACTCGAGTTTTTTGCCACAATAGTTTTTTCTGACTTTTCCGCGTTTCGTCCTTGTGCGTTACCATAGCGCGATATGAGCCAGCCCCCGCCCCGCGTAACCGACAGTACACACACACTAGAGGTCACTCAGGGGCCCCATGGCCTGCATGCGGGACACTTACCTGTACAGGCGGGCCGCCCTGGGCTCCAGCCAGCTCCTAGTCCGCTGCACACCGCACAGCCAGGACCGGGAACCGGCCACAACACACCGAGAACTCCCCAGTAACCGGACCACCGCCACTGCCATCTCTGCTTAGTCTACGAGGAACGAGCTAATCAGCGGCCACCGCCAGGCCTGGATGTGACGTCCGCTGCCGGGAGAGGAAGCGGGCGGTGCGTCTGAGGGGGAGGCGGGGTTATACCTGTACAGGGGCTGTGATAGGTACAGAGACTAGCCAAACCTGTACAGCGCTTCTCCTCAGTTCTCCACACAGGTGTAAGCTCTCCTCCTGTGAGCCTTCCCTCCCCGCTCAGCGCCCCTCATTCCACACAGTCCTTGTGCGTTACCATAGCGCGATATGAGCCAGCCCCCGCCCCGCGTAACCAAAGTTTTAGGTAAGCACAACCTTATAGTTAGTCATGCGTAGAATAGCCCCACTCCCATGCAACAAATTCCATCAGAAATCTTTATAAGGCTTCAGAGGTCTTGAAAAAGCATTTTGTTCTGCAAAACGCGTACACCTACATTGTGTTTTTACAATTGGCCTCCAATTTATTTTTGTGCTTGAAATTTTGCCTCCTGCATTATATTGGTTTTAAAGTGGTTGTAAAAGCTGAAGGTTTTTTAACCTTCATATTACAAATACTGAAGTTGCTGACTTGAAAAACAGGTACTTACCAGTTGCACTTATGACACTATATCTGATGTCTGCAGTCATTTTTTAAATGCATTGAAAAAAAAATTGAATCGAAACTCAAATTTTTCTTTAAAAATCGAAGATTTTTTTTGTTTTTTTTTTGGCAAAATTGCCCAGCCCTACCATGTTCACTTTTAAACTGCTATACCTTAGGAAGGTTTCTGCATATATATGTTTATATTCTGTATAGCTCCGCAAGAGTCATAAAGATTGGGGAGCTCTAAAATTCAAGTGTCAGCTTTAGCTTTCAAAGTTGCATTTGACCTCATGTCATGCCCCAGCTATTGGTCATAAAGCTGTCCATCCGTGTTTTAGGCTATTAGCAACACCTAGGATTAGATGGAACTAAGCACACCTTCAGAAATTGAATATATTAGACCTCTCTAATCCTTGGGACTCCCAGGAAGCCCTAGAGGGCACCTTTCTAAAGTTTAGGAGTCCTAAATGTTACAGGTTCTCTTTAAATGTGCAGGCAAGACAAACAGGATCTTTGAACGCTGTATTAGGCAATCAAAATATTGCAACGCTCTTTTCATGCTTGCCAATGCATGGCCCTAACTTTTGTTAGTATTTTAATCAGAGGTGTTATTACTGCCTACCTTTTTTGAGGGTTTTTTCGTAATGTATTCACTCCTTTTCACTTTCACCATTGTGCAAGGTACTATATGTATAAGTGCTACAAATGTTTAATAAAACACACATACCTGTTTTAGCTAAGACACATGCATTCTTGACCCCCTTTGGGCTACGAAGTTATAAATTCCTGTTAAGCAAAAGTGAAAGAGCACTTCAGCTTATCTATAGTCTTTAATTTTAACATGGCAAAAGCTGCATTTACACCAAGTACACAAAGTTTCAGAAAAGTGCATCGTGTACTAGCGTTTGACCCTTGCTTTTACAACGCCCTAGGTCTTTTTGTTATGTAAAAAGAACAGAAATCCAAAGCTCCCCATGTCCTAAAAGATTCTTTTTTTTTTTTTCCTACAGTGTACCCAGTGACTCTCGACCATCACTTTTTGAAGATGCAACAAGCGCACTTGGTAAGTTTATTTTTATTTATTGTTTTGTTAGCAATATCCTCAGCTAGTGGGCTAGTTGAGCCATCAGCCAAACTAATCGAAAGAATAAAGACCATAACATTTTGTTATGGTGCTGAAATCTGGGAATACAGCTGGCTTCCATTCCCAGTAAGTGCTGGAGCTCTGGAAGATAGGGAGACCTTCCATGTTCTGTCAAAAGCAAAAGACTAAGTTAATAGCTAATTTAAATTAGAAATACAGATAAGTCTTGTCAGCTTGATTTGGCAATAAAATCAGAAGGGACGAAGTGGCCAGAAAGTGAAATGTTAAACAATAAAAATTAGATATTGGCGCAACGAAGGGGACGTTGATGGGACTTAAGTTCGCAGTGTCTATGGATTAAGAGAGTTCATATATGAGATGTTCAGGAGTAAAAAAGCTCACTGTAGTGGCAGCTCAGTGTTGGAGCAAGATGCTCTAGAGAAAAACAAGGAGAGAGACACAAGCGCCAACGAAGTGTAGCAATATAGTCACTTTAATGGTGTTAAAAGGATAATGGTGTTAAAAGGATAATGGTGTTAAAAGGATATTGAACACAATGAGAGTATAAAACAAAGCATGTAGCGCTCTGAGGGGGGATTCTTTGCAGCACAGATCTCAGTCCCAGTCTGTCGGCAGATGGAGAGCAGGGTTCCAGCTGTCGGCAGCGCCAGTGGCTTTCTACGCTTACTGGATCCGTGGAACACAAAGCCCGCCGGATGTGATGCCACTAACGATGTGATGCCACTAACGATGTGCTGTGCAAGAAGGTTGGCGACGCATTTGTGGAGCATTTGCTCTTTCAGGCCATATGGTCGCCATGTTGGAAAGGGGCTTTTATGGGCAAGCCGGTGGCAGTGGACTGCAAGGCCAAGTAAAGAATCTGAAAACTATAAAACCAAAGGATAATATAAAATAAGAGTGGAGAAAAACTGATACATGTGTATACTTCAACTAATCTCAGAACTCCAGTGATTTTTAGAAAAAGGAAAGCGAGAACCTGCTTGTATGGGATGAATAATGTGTATACTTCGACATAAGAACCGTTACTCTGGAAAATGTATATCTGTTTACAGCCATGGCCAAAGGTTTTGAAAATGATACAAATATTATTTTCACAAAGTCTACTGCTTCAGTGTTTTTAGATCTTTTTGTCAGATGTTACTATGGTATACTGAAGTATAATTACAAGCATTTTATCAGTGACAATGCCATTAGGTGTCATTTATGTTGACCATTCCATTAAGTTTATGTAGGATCAATATTTGCAGTACTGACCCTTCTTTTTCCAGACCTCTGCAATTTGCCCAGGCATGCTGTTAGTCAAGTTCTGGGCCACATTCTGACTGATGGCAGCCCATTCTTGCATAATCAGTGCTTGAAGTTTGTCAGAATTTGTGGGTTTTTTTTTTTTTTTTTACCCGCCTCTGGAGGATTGTCCACAGGTTCTCAATGGGATTAAGGTCTGGTGAGTTTCCTGGCCATGGACCCACAATTTCGATGTTTTTTTTTTTACCAAAGCCACTTGGTTATCACTTATGACTTATGGCAAGGTGCTCCATCATGCTGGAAAAGGCATTGTTCATCACCAAACTGTTCTTGGTTGGTTGGGAGAAGTTGCTCTCGGAGGATGTTTTTTGTACCATTTTTTTTTTTATTCATGGCTGTGTTCTTAAAAAAAAAATTGAGAGTGAGCCCACTCCCTTGGCTGAAAAGCAACCCTGCACATAAATGGTCTCCGGATGCTTTACTGTTGGCATGACAGAGGACTGAGGGTAGCGTTCACCTTTTTCTTCTCCAGGCAAGGTTTTTTCTGGATACCCCAAACAATTGGAAAGGGGATTCATCAGAGAAAATTACTTTACCCCAGTCCTCAGCAGTCCAATCCCTGTAACTTTTGCAGAGTATCAGTCTGTCCCTGTTTTTTTCTGGAGAGAAGTGGCTTCTTTGCTGCCCTTCTTGACACCATGCCATCCCTAAATACTCTTCGCATCACTCTCTGTGCCTACTGCCATTCCTGAGCAAGCTCTGCACTTGTGGTGCCCCGATTCCACAGCTGAATCAACTGTAGGAGAAGGTCCTGGCGCTTCTTGGATTTTGAGTGCCCTGAAGCCTTCTTCACAAATGCAGTAGAAATGTTTTTTATGGGATGAAGTTCATTTTCATGGCAAAGAGGGACTTTGCAATTAATTGCAATTAGGGATGCACCGAATAATCGGCGGCCGAACATTATTCGGCCGAAAATAGAAAAAATAGCACTTTCGGTGTTCGGCCGAATAAGTCAAAAGGCCGAATAATTTTGTGCCGAATAATAGGGCTGAACGATAGTCGATATGATATTGACTATCGTTCTGTGGCCGTAGGCGATATTCATATCGCCGAGGTCACGATATTTACAGGGGGAAGGGACTCGGAGGAGGACAGGAGGACTCACAGACTTCCGTGTTAGGCAGGGGAAGCCGGGACACTTCAGCGGTGAGCATACATACATTACTCACTCGTGCACTGCAGCCCGCCCCACACATTCAGTGAGTCTTACTCTCCTCCCTAGTTTTTTCAATGGCACATTCAGGAAGCCAATCACGCCGTGAGTAGCTGCACAGCGAACCAATCACACGTGCCTGCACACCTGATTGGTTCCGCTGTGCCGCTACTCACGGCGTGATTGGCTTCCTGAATGTGCCATTGAAAAAAACTAGGGAGGAGAGTAAGACTCACTGAATGTGTGGGGCGGGCTGCAGTGCACGAGTGCGTAATGTATGTATGCGGCTGTGCTCCTTTCCAGGCTACTACTAGTCCACCTCCAGCCTCCTACTACCACCACTATGAGAGACTGTCTGTCACTGTATAATCTGATCGAGTCCACACTGACTGACTGTCACTGAGTAATTGATGTTACCATATTAACCCTGACCTGCCCAGTGCCCTGTATCTGCAATTAAAATTTACAAGGCTGCCTGCATGCTTCCTGATTTCCATTCCCAGCATCCTTCCCAATCCCTACAGTGTCACTAACATTAACCCTATGGTACAAGGCTGCAGTGTGCACTGAATCCCATTCCCTACAGTAACATTTAGGGAGAGAGAGAGACATGAGAGGACGAGAGAGAGAGAGACATGAGAGGACGAGAGAGAGAGAGACATGAGAGGACAAGAGAGAGACATGAGAGGACAAGAGAGAGACATGAGAGGACAAGAGAGAGACATGAGAGGACAAGAGAGAGACATGAGAGGACAAGAGAGAGACATGAGAGGACAAGAGAGAGACATGAGAGGACAAGAGAGAGACATGAGAGGACAAGAGAGAGACATGAGAGGACAAGAGAGAGACATGAGAGGACAAGAGAGAGACATGAGAGGACAAGAGAGAGACATGAGAGGACAAGAGAGAGACATGAGAGGACAAGAGAGAGACATGAGAGGACAAGAGAGAGACATGAGAGGACAAGAGAGAGACATGAGAGGACAAGAGAGAGACATGAGAGGACAAGAGAGAGACATGAGAGGACAAGAGAGAGACATGAGAGGACAAGAGAGAGACATGAGAGGACAAGAGAGAGACATGAGAGGACAAGAGAGACATGAGAGGACAAGAGAGAGACATGAGAGAGACATGAGAGGACAAGAGAGAGACATGAGAGGACAAGAGAGAGACATGAGAGGACAAGAGAGAGACATGAGAGGACAAGAGAGAGACATGAGAGGACAAGAGAGAGACATGAGAGGACAAGAGAGAGACATGAGAGGACAAGAGAGAGACATGAGAGGACAAGAGAGAGACATGAGAGGACAAGAGAGAGACATGAGAGGACAAGAGAGAGACATGAGAGGACAAGAGAGAGACATGAGAGAGACATGAGAGGACATGAGAGAGACATGAGAGGACAAGAGAGAGACATGAGAGGACAAGAGAGAGACATGAGAGGACAAGAGAGAGACATGAGAGGACAAGAGAGAGGACAAGAGAGGACAAGAGAGAGGACAAGAGAGAGACATGAGAGGACAAGAGAGAGACATGAGAGGACAAGAGAGAGACATGAGAGGACAAGAGAGAGACATGAGAGGACAAGAGAGAGACATGAGAGGACAAGAGAGAGACATGAGAGGACAAGAGAGAGACATGAGAGGACAAGAGAGAGACATGAGAGGACAAGAGAGAGACATGAGAGGACAAGAGAGAGACATGAGAGGACAAGAGAGAGACATGAGAGGACAAGAGAGAGACATGAGAGGACAAGAGAGAGACATGAGAGGACAAGAGAGAGACATGAGAGGACAAGAGAGAGACATGAGAGGACAAGAGAGAGACATGAGAGGACAAGAGAGAGACATGAGAGGACAAGAGAGAGACATGAGAGGACAAGAGAGAGACATGAGAGGACAAGAGAGAGACATGAGAGGACAAGAGAGAGACATGAGAGGACAAGAGAGAGACATGAGAGGACAAGAGAGAGACATGAGAGGACAAGAGAGAGACATGAGAGGACAAGAGAGAGACATGAGAGGACAAGAGAGAGACATGAGAGGACAAGAGAGAGACATGAGAGGACAAGAGAGAGACATGAGAGGACAAGAGAGAGACATGAGAGGACAAGAGAGAGACATGAGAGGACAAGAGAGAGACATGAGAGGACAAGAGAGAGACATGAGAGGACAAGAGAGAGACATGAGAGGACAAGAGAGAGACATGAGAGGACAAGAGAGAGACACGAGAGGACAAGAGAGAGACACGAGAGGACAAGAGAGAGACACGAGAGGACAAGAGAGAGACACGAGAGAACAAGAGAGAGGACAAAAAATTGGCAAAATAAATGGAAAAAATGCAAAACACCGCGTTCGGTATTCGGCCAAACATTTTATTATTATTCGGCTTCGGCCAAGAATTTCATTTCGGTGCATCCCTAATTGCAATTTATCTGATCACTCTCGATAACATTCAGGAGTATATGCAAATTGCCATTATAAAAACTGAGGCAGTAGACTATGTGAAAATGAATTAATGTTTACCATTCTCAAAACTTTTGGCCACGGCTGTATATGGCTAGGTAAAGCACACATAAAAGCATTATACATGTATATAGTGTGTGTGATACAGAACCATTGAGGTATTTAAAGAAGGTGCTAACTACCAGTTCCTCCACCACCAGGTGTCGAGGGTATAAATCCAAAAGGTTTCACTTTTGGCAAAAACGTTAAATGCTATCCCTCCAGTAAAATCCTTGGAATGGATTCAGCAACTCCTACTGCCAGACCTGAAGATGACTTCCCTTGTGATTAGAAATAAGCATTGACAGGTCCTCTTTATGGAGAGTTCTGGGGTCAATAAGACCCCACATCTCTCCTCTACCATATAAAGCATTAGAAAAAAAATGGATCTAATGCTTGAGGAAAAAAAAAGCCTTGATTACATAGGGCTGGAACTAAAACGGATGTCGCTCCAGTCCTCCTAGAGTAGACCATAGATATCAGTGGAGGCCATCTTTTCTCTGCTCATCTGTGACCAACTGGGGCTTACCTATCCAGGTAAGCTCGGGAATGACCGGAAAGGGACAGGGTTGCCCCCCTCTAAAAGTGATCCAGCGGCACCCAGATTGCAATTATGAGAGAGAATCGCTAGCTGAAAAAAAAAAAATCAGGCTTGTGGCATATTGCTGCAGCCATAACCCTGGTATTCCACTTCCTACCGAGGACATCTTTGGACTATGACCTGGTAAGGAAGTGATTTAAAAGCCCAAGGATGAGTGCTTGTATTTCATTTTTCAGATAGCAGCTTACAAGTCCTTAGATGTCGTGGTTTAACTTTAAAAAAAAAAAAAGACTAACTCTCTATGGTAAAAGTAATTGATTGCTGGGTTAGAAAATAAAGGCTAAATCTCCATTTTCTCTATCGTTCATTGACGCAGCTTTATATCTTCTTACTATGTATACACTAAAAACACATAGACTTTAAAGGCACAAGTAAAACAATTCCATAATTTATTATAATTAAAAATATATATGTGAAACATTACATATTAAAGTATATATACTTGCTACATGAATGTATATCCACCGTGAGGTGGGTGCAATAAAAGTTACAGCATATCAACACCCAACCAACACACACAGGTCCCGTCATGAGGGAATGTTCATGTAGCAATATATATACGTTAATAAGTAATGTTTCACATATATATTTTTAGTTATAATAAATTATGGAATTGTTTTACTTGTGCCTTTTTAAAGTCAATGTGTTTTTTAGTGTATACATATTTCAAATAGTTTTGGGATGTGACACATTTAACTTGATATGTACACTCGTGGAACCATCCCACGGTAGTGTATATTTTAGTTTATTTCCTAGTTCATATCTTCTTAGCCATTGGGTTATGCTCCTCTCATTAGGAATAGGACACTAGGCAGGGAAAAAGCTTTCACCATGCCTATGGGGCGGTCTCTGCAGGCATAACACCACACACTCTGCTACAGCCCTCAATTTGTTTCTGCCTAGTTTAGGAGTAGGACCTAGTTCCCTGCTGAGACTTCGGTCTTAGCTGTTATTTTTTGGGAACCTTTTTTGTACTTTTTTCTTTAAGTTGAGTTCCTGGAGAACTACAAGCAACAGTTGGCTGGCTTTCGGACTGGAAATTTTAGATCTTTAAGGTCTCCCAGCCTTGGCCCCGATAGATGGGGACGAGCCAGCGAGTGGACTGTCTCGCTGGGATGCGAACGTCCTGGAACGCCCTGAGTCGCAGCGCCCCCATCCTGGGTGGGAGGCAGTCTGCTCAGTGGCGCCCACCTGATCCGTGGTATGGTGAGTAAAGCCCCGTACACACGCACAGATTGTTGGCCGTAAATTGTCGGCCAACGTCCGATCGGCCGATTGTAGGCTTGTTAGTATGATGCTTCCGACAACCAACTGCAAATTTTCGGCCGAAAAAAATCTGGTGTGCATGCTATAAAATTTTTGTTGGCCAACAACAGAACGGCCGATTGTTCCTCAGTCAGTACAGATTTCGGCAGACAAAAATCAGATGAGCAAGACTGGGCATGCTCAGAGAAGAAAAAACACAGTCAACCATCACATGACATCACTTCTGAAGTTGGTTTTTGTTGGCCAACAAAAGTCCAGTGCAAGTCTAGAGCACATTTCAACCAACAAACACTGGACAAAAGACGGCCGATCGGTCGGCCAACAATCTGTGCGTGTGTACGAGGCTTAAGAGTCCCCCATGTCTCTGGCGGTCTTGGGGTGGACGTGGCCCCCTTCATGGCATAGTTGGTCCCTCGGTTCCCCTGGCCTCTCGGACATACTAGGCCCCCCCTTCAGCTGTTCTCTCCCCTCCTGTTGCAGGTTCCTTGGGGGGGGGGGGGGGACATTTTGCGGCCGCTGAGGCGTTTCTGTGGGGGGACTGTTTTTCTGGTGGGGTCCCCTCCTGGGGACCATCAGATGCCTTTATCGGTGACCCCCTTGGGGGTCCTTGAAACCTGCACAACTCGCTGTCGGGGGCCGCCATTTTGCTGTAGACTTGCCCTGCATTCATGAAAGAATCCCGCATTGTTATGTATGGGAAGCCATTTTCTAAATCTTCCCCATAGGAATGCATGGGGCACAGTGCTGGACAGCCAGAATAGGCAAGGCATCCACTCTAGGCATGACCCAGGTGCTTTCACTTCCTGTGTCAGATCATTTCTCTCTGCTGTACAGATTCTTGCATGCCTCCTGATTGGTTTGGTAATGTTTTTTTGTGGTCTTTTGTGGGTTTCCTCACACACACTAACAGACTGTGTGTTGGCTGGGACTTGCTGTACAGCCAGTGCAGCGCTAAAATCATGTTTTTTTTTTTTTTTTTTTTTTTTTTTTTATTTGTGAACATGGAGTACCAGGACAAAAGTTCACATACAAACCCCCCTCAGTGCGACTGCGGAACCTTCTGGGTTTCTGGGATAAGGTTTCTACTCGGTGGACTGTGCCACCAAAGGTAGATCATGCTGTTTCCAGACTGAATAAGTCTACTGTGGTCCCGGTGGAAGAATCCCCTGCTTTTAGGGACCCCATTGATAGACAAATTGGGAGTCTGTCCCGCCATTTACTTGTGACAGTGGGCTCCATATTGAAACCAATTTTTGTGACCACCCTGGTGTCGCAGACCATCACTCAATGGGTGAAGTTTCTAAAAGGTGTCTTGAAAATGGAACAGCTCTCCCCAGGGCTGATTGAGCTCTTAGATCAAATGGCTCAAGCCCTTCTGTATATATTCGAGGCATCGCTGGCTGCGGCTCCACTGGTAGCCAGTGTGTCCACGGTGGGCATTGCTATTAGATGCATGGTGTGGCTAAAATGCTGTTTTGCAGACCAGGCTTCCAAAAAGGCTCTTTCTGACCTTCCCTTTACGGGAGAGAGGTTATTTGGATCCTCCCTGGGTGAGTTGAACAAAGGCCTTGCGGGTGGGAAGAGCACTCTTCTCCCTCAATCCTTCAAGGGCAAGGCACCACGTGCTAGACGAGGGCCTTCTTTAACTGCTCATAAGCGGCTTTTTTTGTACCTCCGGGTCGCAAGAAAAAAGGAAAGCCATTCAGGTCTTCTGGGAGTTCCAAGAAGACGTGGTCAGGCAAACCGAAGACAGGCCAATCCAGATCTGCAGACAAATCCTTATCGGCACCGCAAGAGTTCAGTTGGAACATCAATTTCAAAACATCTGCCCTGATACCTTCAATGAGACTGGATTATCTGGGCCTGACTCTGGACTCCGCTTTGGCGAGGGTTTCTTCCCCCGGACAAGTTGCAAAAATTGCAGGGGGCGATCCGTTTATTGTTGGCAAACAATCTGTCCTCTCTGCAGACTTGCATGCGGGCCTTGGGTCTGATGATATCAACCTTCAAGGCGGTTCCGTTTGCTCAGTTAAGCATGAGACCTTTACAAAAGGAGATTCTCTTAAAATGGAACAAGGATCCAAAACCCTTGGATACTTTGATTCGGTTGAGTCGCAATGCAAAGTCTGCTCTTCTGTGGTGGCTTCACTCGTCAGCAGTTCATCAAGGCAAGTCCTTCCTGCCGCTGTATTGGGCGGTGGTTACCATGGACACCATCCTGTCAGGCTGGGGAGGAGTGCTGGGGAAACTCTGCGCCCAGGGGTCCTGGACGGTGGAAGAGTCCAAGCTGCTGAATAAATATCTTCAGCTCAGAGTGAGTTTTGTCATTGGAGGGCTCGTCTGCAATGCTGCCCAGTCCGGATTCAATCGGACAATGCCACACCTGTAGCGTACATCAATCATCAAGGGGGCACCAAGTGTCTTGGCGGCCCGGGAGGTGGCCGAGATTCTGGATTGGGCGGAGAAGTTTGTCCCAGCTCTTTCTGCTGTGCACATCCCCTGAGTGGAGAACTGGCAGGTGGATTACCTGAGGAGTCAGGTGTTGGATCGGGGGGAATGGTCCCTGCACCTGGAGCGGTTTCACCTCCTGTGTGTCCGGTGGTAGGGGACACCCGATGTCGACCTGTTTGCTTCTCGACTCAACAAGAAGTCTCAGGTTTATGGCCAGGTCAAGGGATCCTCTGGCCAACACCACAGACGCACTGGTGGCTCCTTGGGGTCAGTATTGGCTGATGTATGCGTTCCCTCCGCTGAAACTCCTGCACAGAATAGAGGTGGAAGGGATTCCTGTCATTCTAGTGGCCCTGGTAAGGTTGGTCGCCAATGCTCCTTGGAGGTTTCCTCTCAGGGAAGATCTGCTGTCTCAAGTACTGATCTTCCATCCTGCTTTACGGTTGCTGGCTTTAACGGCGTGGCTGTTGAAAGTCAGGTATTTAAGGATAGAGGTGTTTCTGACTCTGTGATTCCTACAATGTTGAAGGCTAGGAAGTCTACTTTCAGGAAGATATACCATTGTATGTGAAAATCATACATTTCATAGTGTGAATAGTTGAAAGTGCACCCTCGCTTTCAGTAGCTAGGGCTTTGACTTTTCTTTAAAAAGGGGTTGAACAGCATTTGGCTTTGGGCATGATCAAAGGCCAAGTGTCGGCTTTGGCTGTGTTTTTCCAACACCCTTTAGCTACGCATGCCCTGATTCGCACTTATGTTCATAGGGTGCATCATCTGGCGCCTCTGAGACGATCCCCGTTACCTCCATGGGATCTGAATTTGGTGTTATCGGTTCTTCTAAAACCTCCTTTTGAGAACATTTGGTGGCAATCACTTCTGCCCACAGGGTGTCTGAACTGGCGGCATGGTCTTGCCGTTCACCTTATCTGGTGGTCCACAGAGATAAAGTGGTACTTCGACTGAGACCTAATCAGTCGTTTCTTCCTAAAGTGGTTTCTGATTTCCATTTGAATGAAGACATTGTGCTGCCTTCTCTCTGTCCTAACCCAAGCATCCCAAGGAAATTGGTTTGCATTCTTTGGATGTGGTTCGGGAAATCAGAGTTTACTTGGCAGCTACTGAATCTTTCAGGAAATCAGACTTTCTTACCGAAGGACCTTGAAAATTATTGGGTGTGTCTGTTGCGACCATATCTAGATGGATCAGGCAGACGGTGGTTCAGGCTTATTCACTGAAGGGTCAGGAAATCAGACTTTCTTACCGAAGGACCTTGAAAAGGATTGGGTGTGTCTGTTGCGACCATATCTAGATGGATCAGGCAGGCGGTGGTTCAGGCTTATTCACTGAAGGGTCAGGTTCCTCCTTTCCCGGCGAAGTCGCATTCTACTAGAGCGATTACTATGTAATGCTTAATGCCTCCTGGGCTTTTTGCCATCAGGCATCAGTGATGCAAGTTTGCAAGGCGGCAACTTGATCGTCAGTGCACACATTTTACAAAATTCTACAAGGTAGATGTGTTGGCATCTTCAGATGACTCCTTTTGGCTGCAAGGTTTTGCAGGCTGCTGTTTAAGAGGAGAACTTTTTTTTTCTTTGAGGGTGTGGGTTTTTTTTTTCTAGTTGAGCTCCAGTTGTTCCTGGTTGAGCTCCTTGTTACCCGGTTGGCTAAGTTTAGCCTTTGGGAATTACATTTCTCTTACGTCCTCTGACAGTCGCCAACCACTCATACAGTCTTCACCAATGGGTATTGACCTCTTATCCACAGGAGCAAGCTAGGCAAAAGACTTGTTAAAAACAATTTACATAGACACACCTACAGGGGCTGTCCCACTGGTCCAATACCCCCGGCTAGCCTCATTCCCAATTCAGTTTGTCTTCTGCCTAGATAGGAGTAAGATGGGCTTTCCCTGTGCTGGGGCTACATGTCTCTCAGCCTTTCTTCTGTTTTATTACTTTTATTTTCTGCAAAAGTGTTTTCTTTGCACTACTAGCTTTTTATTTGTTCTACGCTTAGTCAGATCTTCGGAAGACTACAGCGTTTGCGGAGCTGGGAATCGGACTGGTCTTCCTGGAATCCCAGCCCGCCATTGAGCGTTTAGCGGGCTATGCGTGCGCCCTGGCCTAGTAAACAACCTGCTCCTGTCCTCAGGGGCAAAAGCCTGTGAGGTGGCTACCTCGCTGGGATGCCTCAACATGCGTTTTTGACTTTGCTGTGCATCCTTTTTCGTCTGACAGCTCCCCCGCCATCTGGGGTGGGGGGTTCCCGCGCTATCGAGGCACCATATAGAGCGGTAAGTTACTTCTGTGTGGGGCCTCTGTTGACATCTGCTGATGTCTGTGCTCTCCCCTCATGTCTGTCCGGGGCTCGCGTCGATCCCGGTCCATGCGGGGGCCTCTTGGCGCATGTATCGCCATGGGGGGGGGGGGTCTGTGGGGGTCCCTGTCCACTTATCAGTGTGTTTGGGGGTGCAGACATGGAGGTGTGGACCGCTGCGGTGCAAAAAAACACGGGTCCGCCATTTTGGGTATGGACAGCTGCTCTGGCCTCACTGTGGGCACTTTCTGCAGCTCTCTATGTAGTGTTTTTGGCGCCATCTTGTGTGTGGCAAGGTGTTCTTCTTTGCACATGTTCGGCGGCCATTTCCCCGGAACCTCCCATTCAGATGCATTGGCAACCATTTTCCCTTGGACAGATTCCTGTTCAGCCCCTTGCAGATGACATCACTTCCTTTACTGTATGCAGAGATCGTTCCTAGCAACGTGGTAACACTTCTGGGGGTTCTTTTTGCTGGTTTTGGGGAATATTCTTCTGTTTTCAGTGCTTTTCCCTTATCAGGGGGGTACATTAGTATGACCCTTATTGCGGTGGTCGCCACGATCACGTCTTAAAGGGCCAGCGCCATAGTATTTTTCTTATGGAGTCCCAGGACTGCGAATTTCCCCCAGCCTTGGTGAATGATTCAGGTACTCCTGAATCTTCACCTTCTCTTGCTGCTGCACTTGCGACTTTAGCGTCCAAGGTGGATTTATTGATGTCGGAGCGGGGTTCTTGAAAAAGAGCTAGGATTTCATTATCTTCTGAGTCTGATATGGTTGCCCTGGACAGTTTACCCCTTAAAGGGGTCTCAGTCCTTTCATGCTGCTTTGGAGGGGGAGGAGGAGGATGATTCTTCTCCTGAAGCGGCTAAAGAACACGCTGCTGTGTCTGCGCTTTTTGCTTCTGTTAAAGAGACACTACTTTAGGGGATGAGCCCAACCCACTGGGTAAGCAGTCTTCCTTTGGGACTCGCAGAACCCGAAATGCGGCACAGGTGTTTCCTTGTCCCGCTGAGTTTCACGAAACGGTGAACGAACAATGGCGTCATTTACTGCGCCCTTTTGTGGTACCAAAAACTGTTAACATTATGTTGCCCTTTCGCGTCTCCTACGGATTCGCGATAGACCGTGTCCCCTAAAGTGGATCACACGGTGTCCAGGTTAAACAAGGCCACTCTCATGCCCTCAGAGGATTCTCCGGTGTTCAGTGCTCAAACGCACTCTGGAGGCGGATTCCGCCCCTCCGACTACTGTGGAGATCACATCTGCCCGCAGAGTGTCGGAGTTGGCGGCCCTGTCTTGCCGCTTCCCTTACCTGGTAATTCATAGGGATAAGGTGGTCTTGCGACCTAACCTATATTTCCTTCCTAAGGTGGTTTATGGTTTTCACCTTAACAAGGACATTGTCTTGCCTTCGCTGTGTGCGAATCCCAGGCATCCTAAGGAGTTTGCCTTGCTTTCCTTGGATGCTGTCCGGGCGATCAGGGTTACCTGTCGTCCACTGAATCCTTTAGGAAGTCGGATTCTCTTTGTCCTTCCTGAGGGACCTCGGAAGGGTACGGCTGCGTCTGCGGCAACCATTTCAGGATGTATCAGGCAGACGCTTGTGCAGGCCTATTCGCTTAAGGAACGGGTTCTGCCCTCCTGTCAAGACTGTATGAGTGGGCGGCGACTGTCAGAGGACTCAGAGAAAGGAATTTTACGCTAAGATTTTACAAAAATTCATTTTTTTTTTTTGTTTTTTTTTTTTTGTTTTTTTTCCCCACCCCTCAGGATAATACTGCTTTGGGACGTCCCAATAGCTAATAAAATATGAAACTGTGTCTGTCAATGAACAATAGATAAAACTGGATTTTTGTGCTTACCGTAAAATCCTTTTCTCTGAAGTTCATTGACAGATGCAGCACCCGCCACCTCTAATTATGAGTGGAATGGATTGTTTTCTAAACACTGATGGCAACGAAACTGAGGGCTGTAGCAGAGGACAGCCCAATAGGCGTGGTGAATGCTTTTTCCCTGCCTATTGTCCTTTTCCTGTTGGGAGGAGCATAACCCAATGGCTAAGATATGAAGCCACGTCTGTCAATGAACTTCAGAGAAAAGGATTTCACGATAAGTACAAAAATAAATTTCTTTCTTTTTCATTTATCTTGAGCTACAGTTATGTGATCATCCAGTGTGGGGTTCTTCTCTCACTTTATTTCCTGGATAGGCCTTTTTTTCAGGTGTCCATGTCACTGTCCCAAAACACTTCTGTGAATAGACACTGGGCAGGGGCTGGCAGAGCTGCTCTGTGTGAGAAGACAGTATCTCTCCTCTCAGAGCCCCAGAGTGTAGCGATGGCTATCCTGGAGCATCGTAAAACGGTCAGATGTAAGCGAAGTCAGGGAGTTGGCATTCACTTTGTTGGACTTAACTCAAAGCATGCCTGAACATTTTCCAGGAGTTCAGCTTTAAGGACTGGTAAGCTGCAGTATATTTTGAGTTTAGGTACACTTTGGGTTTAGATACACTGTGTATATATTTTTTTATAATTGTACAACCGTTTTCACAGTTCAAATCCTTTTGCTCTTGTTCTGCAGTGATACGGAGTGCCAAGTTTGTAATTTGTATATTATACCCACTCTGTTTTTTCCAACAGTAACTGGTCAGTCATATGAAAATATGGTAACTGAAATTATGTCCATGGGCTATGAACGAGAGCAAGTTATTGCTGCCCTTAGAGCAAGCTTTAACAACCCTGACAGGGCTGTGGAGTATCTCCTTATGGTAAATGTATATCTTTTGTTTCTATTATAATCAAGTTGTAGTGTCATTAATTGCCAATATGCATCAAATAAGGCTACGTCCTTCACTTCTCAAGAACAATTGCTACTCAGAGCAGTATAATGATGAAGAAAACCATTCTAAATGTACTTCAGAGCGTGATTCGGCACTTCTCTGAGTAAATCAAATGTGCTGCCTGTGCAGGACTCCAGTAGCTGCAACTTGTACAATACTCCACATTCAGTAGTTGTGTCCATAACTGTAACATGCTACCCATACTTTAGTAGATCTATAGGCAGCCTGTTAGTACATGGGTGTAACAGGGCACAAACCACAGTTAAAAAAAAAAAAAAAAATCTAATTTAAGGTGCTTGAAAGATGCCATCCATATTTAAAAAGTTTATAATCCTCACTGAGTAATGAAACCCTTAACAAAGCTTATATCTTAAGTAGAATCCTAAAGGACAACCTGCTCAAATCCTCAATGTGCAAAGGCCACATATGTCAAACACAAGGCCTGTGATCTGGATCTGTAAAAAATGGTAAAAGAAATCTGCGCTTAGGATAAAGGGTGAATGGAGATTATGTAAAAAACACCACACTTGGCTGCTGCCCACTTCAAAAAATGCGACTCTAAAAGGGAAGCATCAAGTATATGGATAGGGTGAGGAAGTGATTGGCGCTACCTAATGAGGTGTTCGGGAAATCTGATTGTTTAAATATTACGTCACTCCTAAAAATGATAAATAAATCACTCGTAATTGGTATGGCGTGTATATGTGTATTCGATATAAATATGCGTGGTAAAAAGTAGTTTCAAATTCTGTAAACAAGTTATGTGATCATAAAAGATAAAAATATATATATATAAAAGAATGTTGTGGTGTATATAAAGTACAAACACTAAAAATAAAGGTAAAAATATAGGTGTCACTCTGCACGTTAGTGTAAAGGAATATATAAATGAATAAATATGTGCAGACCCAAAGTGAACGTGTGCAGGTTTGGTGCAATAAATGGTCGGTGTGTTGCACAATGTGTGTGCGACAACAAATGTGCGCACAATCAACAATAAGCCTATATTGTGCAAGTAATAAATAATGTGAATATAAAAAATTATTGTGCAAAAAATGAATGCAGGTAGCAATAGAATCTACCTTATCAATAAGTAATTGTTAAGTGAGTGATATGGTAGGAGTGGAACATTAATTAAAATAGATGGATATATATACTCTTTAAAATACCAATAATGAGTAAAAAATGGGAATACCGTCACAATCAATAAATATAAATAAATATGGATGGTAAATATAGCTGCCAATAAATAGGTACAACAGCGCAAATGTGAAAGAGAAAGAACTGTGCAAATTCAGCAAAAAAACGTGGATATCACTGTAGAACGCCACAACAAATCAGTCCAAATATCATGCAATCAGAGCTGGTGAAAAAAGTCCTATAATTATGTAGTCCATATAAAGTGGCTATGGTGCTCTTTTCTCTATGCCCGGAAGGTAAAGTGCTCCCCTAATCCTACCCCTAATCAGCAGGGGTATGGGAATCTGGTACGCGCAAGACCCCAGGATTAGGGGAGCACTATATTTTTACCTTTATTTTTAGTGTTTGTACTTTATATACACCACAACATTCTTATATATATATATATTTTTTTATCTTTTATGATTATCACATAACTTGTTTACAGAATTTGAAACTACTTTTTACCACGCATATTTATATCGAATATACATATACACGCCATACCAATTACGAGTGATTTATTTATCATTTTTAGGAGTGACGTAATATTTAAACAATCAGATTTCCCGAACACCTCATTAGGTAGCGCCAATCACTAACTCACCCTATCCATGTGGTCTGGATCTGGCCCGCCAGGCCTTGTCATGTGGCCCTCTCACCGTTTTGCAGCTGGAACATGGCGGAACTTCATTCTGCCACCTCCAGCTCTCACCCTCCACTCCTGCTGCCAGCTGTCACTTGTAAACACAGAAGCCTTCTGTGTTTACAAGGGATAGCTTTGCTCT
The DNA here is from genome assembly GCF_965119305.1 of Pelophylax lessonae. Lineage (NCBI taxonomy): Eukaryota > Metazoa > Chordata > Amphibia > Anura > Ranidae > Pelophylax > Pelophylax lessonae. The sequence goes on along the minus strand of NC_138768.1, from coordinate 405,109,852 downwards.
CGGCTTCCAGAACGAATAGATCCCTGCATGCGCTCACAGCAGGGACAGATCTCCATAATCTGACAGAGAACTCCCTGTGAGGCAGAGCAGCCGACATGAAGGTACTAGAGCCAGGCCAGGGAGAAGAGAGATGTGAGGAACCTTTGGGGGGGGGGGGGGGGTTGTTTACACACTGTGCTTAGCGCATGCCTAAACCTCTACATTGCGCGCCCCTGAATCTTGCACCCTTTACATAGCAACTTAGATTACACAATCTAAAAAAATTTAAACATTTCACAGACATGGTGAAGCTCTACAGTATTTTCTACATTATGGAATATGTGTTATCTAATCATGTAAAATGATGCTCAGTAGGTTGTGACTAGAACAAACTTACACAAAGCAATGTTTAATTTTAAAGGGAATTCCAGGCGACAGAGAAGGTCAAGCTGGTGCTGATCCTCCCCAAGCAGTCAGTGGTCCTACCCCACCTCTGTCAGCAGGAGCTGGTGCAGCTGCAACTGCAACTACAGTAACTACACCCTCTACACCTTCTTCTGGAGGTAAATGTTACTTTGAGTATATGACTTTTGTGAAGATGCTGTCTTGAATTTGTATGGAAATTTGCTGGCAAAACGGTAAAATAGGAAAATCACAAGTACTAATATATGCTTTGTAGGCTATAGCCTAAAGATGAATTGCAGGCAAGGAATATTTTACATTGTTTCATTGGTCCAGCTTGGAATAAGGTATTCTTACAGCTGCTGCTAGTGACTGCTGTATAATGTGAATGGAAAAATCTGTTCAGCCTGCAGAAAATAATCAGTGTACACTCTCCTCTGCGGTCTCCCGGGCCCTGTGCTCTCTCCACCAGGGTCGGAGCTAGGCGGGTGCTGTGGTTTGCTCTCCCTTCTCCTGTCAGAACAGCGATCCTCCAAACAGCAGATGACATCTGATCACTCACAGATCAGACATTAACTGTACCCAGATGTGTATTAACTGTACCCACCCCCTACTTGCATCTCCCCCTGGTGACCAGATAGAGACGATGATGGGGGGAAAATCAAGCTGTGTATAGTCCAGTCTGAGAGTTATCTGTGTTATTGCTGTGCGGACTATGGAGGATCGCTGTTCTGACGAGTGGGGAGAGCACAGCACACCTCCAGACTGATTCCACACCTGTAAGTTTGAGTTGGGTATTTGCTGGGAGAGGTAATTAGGGGGATTGGACAAAGAGGGGGATATGGGGGAAATTGTGCCTGGGAGGAAGGATTTGTGCTAATAGGGTGGGGGGTGGTTTATGCTAAGAGGGGGGATTTGAGGATGAGAATTTGTGTTGGTAAGGGGTATGAGAGGGGATTGGTCTAAAAGGGGGGGGGGGAATTGGAGGGATTTGCGCTTGGCGGGGGGGGGGGGGGTGGCTTTGCTTTGAAGGAGGATATGTGCTGCTAGGAGGGGGTGGGGGTATTTGGGCTAAGAGGGAAGAGGGGGAATTTGTCCTAGGATAGGAAATTTGAGGGGAAAGAGGATGTCTGCGGGGGTGATTTTTGGTAGGAGCGGGGAGTTGAGGGGGATTTGAGCTAGGAGGTGGAATTGGGGGACAAAGATTTGTGCTGGGGGGGGATTTTGCCTGGGAAGAGAGGAACCTTTGCATTCAGGATGGAGAGTGGGGAAGGGGCTGGTAAATGTGTAAATTTACTGGCCCTTTGTCTGAATGAATAGTCCGTGATCTGTACCGATCACTGTCTTTTCCAGTGATGGTGAACCTTGGCACCCCAGATGTTTTGGAACGAAATTTCTCATGATGCTCATGCACTCTGCATTGTAGCTGAGCATCATGGGAAATGTAGTTCCAAAACATTTGGGGTGCCAAGGTTTGCCATCACTGGACTCTGTTCATAACTAAAGCATAGTAAACCATGTTTACTATGCTTCAGTTTGTGAATGAAGAGGAAGCCCTTTAGAACTATTCCTGTCCATTCATTCTGTGCAGCTGAAGCTGCAGAAATGGAGATTAAAGCAGAGTTCCACCCAAAATTGGAACTTCCGGTTTAGGTAGTTCTAACCCCCTGACATGCCACATTTGGCATGTCATTTTTTTTTGGGGGGGGGGGGGGCAGGTACCTAGTTTTGACAGGTACCTGCTCCCACTTCCGCTCGGAGCGCCGTGGCGCCCTGAGCGTAAGTTCTCTTCTCCCCCTCCCTCCCTGCAATCTTCTGGGACATGTCAGAGGTCCCAGAAGATTGCCGGCCAATCAAGACGCGTAGCGCAATTCGCACATGCGCAGTGCGTACCCGGCTTTGAAGCCGCAAACTGTCACAGCCGGGTGCCCACACCAGTGATGCCGTCGCCGCAGAGAGGGAGAAGAGCGAGGCTTCGGGCGGCCGCATTGCTGGACCGTTGGACAGGTGAGTGTGTGTTTAGGCTGGAACTCCGCTTTAAGGGCTGTGTCCTCAATCTCCTTTTTCTCAAAGGTTAACCATCCGAGGTCTGTTTGGACCCCTGATATTTCACCAAAGTCCCCCAACGAGTCTCCTGAAAAAATTCTAGAAAAAAAAAATTTATATTGTAAATAAAATGGTATAAAAAAAAGACACCTGTGGCGCAACTACCAAGGTCCGATTTGCGACTGGGCGCTGAAGTCCCACCGCTGTTCTCAGAGAGGTGGGCCTTGGCTGGGGCTTGGGGGGGGGGGGGGGGGGGCCCTTCATGGTATCTTGCATCGGGGCTCTGATTGCTCTAGTTACACCACTGCTTTAAAGCCAACTCAAGTTCTGGCATTTGACAGTTTACTGGCAAGGTGTGGAAGAGGTCCCATTTATAGCTTGAGCATTGGACCTAAGCAGGCAATACATATCGGTTTGAAGGCATCATGAGATGCCCACATTTCAGCACTGTTGAAACTATGCCAGATTGGGTCTACTATAAAAAGAAAACAGCACATTGACAGCAGGGAAGCAAATAATTTAATTTTTCTGTTTATAAGGTGACATGTATTTTTCATTTATTTTATTTCTAGGAAATCCCCTTGATTTCTTACAGAATCAACCTCAGTTTCAGCAGATGAGACAGATTATTCAACAGAATCCCTCTCTGTTGCCAGCACTTCTACAACAAATTGGGAGGGAAAATCCCTCATTACTGCAGGTAATTTCTTTGTTAAACTGCACTAGTACATGTGTAGGGTAAAATAACTAGAGATGCTATAAGCTTTGCCTGCTGACATCCAACGGTTCTACCTTCCCTTTCCTAAAAATCACTTGTGACAGCGGTGCTAATGAAGGGCATCTTGTACCATCTGTAAGTACTGATCCTTGTGATGCCTCTTGGATCCTAGGCCTATTATTTAGGCAGGATATTGGCTTCTCTCCAGGTTGAAATGAAAGTGATAATTAAACCCTCAGTTTTTAATGCATTTTCAGCTGCTGATTTTGCTTACTGAATATACTGAATATACAGCTATTTAATCTTTTAATCCTTTTAATATGTTCCAGTTTAAGCTGGTGCCATGACCCAGGTTTCCTGTTTCAGGGTGGTTTGTGTGTCTTGTAGTGTCCTAGGGAGTTATACTTGCATGCAGGGACTAGACTTGTATCTCCCTTGTAATCCGTAGTAGGCTTACAGCCAAAAAACGTTTTGGCTATACTTTTACTTTTTTTTGGTAAATAAGGAATTGCCAGTCAGCAATTAGGCAGAGTTAAACTCTGGTTCTAAATTAGATCTTTGTGGTCACGGTTTCTTCAAGTCCATACAGCTTTTATCCTGTGTTGAGCCCTGATGGTGGATATGGATTGGCTCCAGGAAAAAAAAGGTAACTGTTTTAATTTTTAACCAAGAATTAAAATTACATTTACACTGGTGCTCCTTTCTTTATTTCTAAGTAAATACCTACCTTTTTGGTTTTTTACTCGTAAATAACTTAAGTTGGAGTTAGGAGTTAGGTGTAAAGTAATTTGTAGTGTCATGTTTTCAGCTGATTTTCAGTTTATGTATTAACTGTGTACAAATACTATATTAACTGGTGCTTTCTTACCTGCTTGTCTTTATCTTTATATGGGATCATTTTTTTAATCGTATTTAGTCTGTTTTATAACTTTTCTGTTTTTCTTTTGTTTCTTACATTTTTAACAGCAAATTAGTCAACACCAGGAGCAGTTCATCCAGATGTTAAATGATCCAATCCCAGAATCAGGAAGTCAGGGAGGAGGAAGGGGGGGAGTGGCAGCTGAAGCTGGAAGTGGTCATATGAACTATATTCAAGTGACGCCTCAGGAAAAGGAAGCTATTGAAAGGGTATGTACTTGTCAACATGCACACACTGGGAAGAATTTTTCAAAACTGGAGCATCCAAACACTTGGAGCAGCTGTGTATGGCAAACAATTAGCTTCTACCTGCAGCTTATTCATTTTTTTCAAAATGAAGACAGATCTCTGCACTTTGATAGTTAAATGAAATTCAGTGTGCGTTAACCACCTCATTACCGGACACTTTCACTCCCTTCCTGTTCAAGCCAATTTCAGGTTTTAGTGTCAACTTTGAATGGCAATTACCTAGTCATGAAACACTGTACCCAAAAGTTGGAAAAAAAAAAAAACCTTTTTTGAGACAGCTTTCTCTCCAATGGGTTTTTATTTTTTTTCTTGGAAAAATGAAATGCAAAGGTTTGCAGAAATGAACACGTTTCTTTGTACCTGTTAAAAATTTTACAGATCTTCATAGATTTGGGCCAAAATGTATTCGGATAGATTTATTTGGTAATCAGTGTTTGGTATTTTTGGTAATCAGTGTGTATTTAGTCTGTTTGAAAGTCTACAAACTATGGTATATTCTGTATATAGTTGAAAATGGATCAACCCTGATGCAATGGCTGCCTATCTAATTTCTTGACACCCTAAAATGCCAGAACATTACAAACCCCCCTTTATTTTTGGAAAGTAGACAGTCCAAGGTATTTAGAGGCGAGTTTTTGGAAATTGTAATTTTTTCAACATTGTTTTGAAAAATTAATTAAATTTGTTTTGATAATACAAAGTTAATAATAAAATATTTCTAATACACATCATAGGTATACTTGGAATTACACCTTCTAATACACATCATAGGTAAACTTGGAATTACACCTTCTAATACACATCATAGGTATACTTGGAATTACACCCAAAAATAGCATCTGCTACTTCTGAGTATGGTGATATCACATATGATTTTTTTTCACAGCCTAGCCATATAGAGGGGCCCAAATTCCAAGGATCACCTTCAGGCGTTCTAGGTGCATACATTTTGCTTCTAATTTCCTGCCTAATCACGTTTTTGGAGGCCCTGTAGCACCAGGATAGTAAAAACACCCTCAAAATCTTAATATTTTGGAGAGAAAACACCCCAATGTGTTTAAGAGTCATGGTAAGTCTTTTGAAGACTGACTTTTTTGCCACAAATTTTTGGAAAATGCAGAAAGAAAAAAACTTTTCTCTTTTTTGTTTATTGATGGACACAGCTCCTGTCATTCTTGACCATTGGGTTATACTGCCCCCTACAGGAGTAGGACACTAGGCAGAAAAGAAATTCTGGCTACACCCATGGGCAGTCCTGGGTGGTATGCTCCCTCCCTCTCTGCTATAGTTTCTCAGTTTTTTTTTTTTCTGCCTAGTCAGGAGTAAGAACCTAGTTCCTTGCTGGGATGGGATCTTTGGTCCTGGCAAAAATTTTTAGATAGACAATTTTCTTTCATTCATTGACGGACACAGCTCCTTATCTTCTTGACAGTTGGGTTATGCTGCCCCCTACAAGAGTAGGACACAAGGCTGGGAAAAGCGTGACTACGCCCAATGGGGCAGTCCCAGGGGGTATACTCCCACTCTCAGCTATAGCCATTCAGTTTTTTTCTGCCTAGTCAGGAGTAAGGACCTAGTTCTATGCTGAGATCTCTTGTCCTGGCAATTTTTTCCTTTTTAAATGGAATTTTTTTCCTAACTTTGTTATTTTGTCCCTGTTAGAATCTACTATTAACTGCCGGACAGACTAGATAAACAATCTATTTCCGGAGGGTCACCCCAGTCTGGCCAGCACCGCCGACAACCGGATGATCGCCTTTGCGAGGGGGCTGTACATGGTGTCGGCTCCTGCCAGGGTCCCTCTTCCTACTGGGATCATGTTCGGTGCTTTTAGGGTGCCCCCCCGGAGCTGGGTGGCGCCACTATTTTCCTGTAGCCTTTTGTGCTGTAGCTCGGTGGCCATGTTTTGTGTAGCCTCGACGACCATTTTCTTGTGGTTTTCCTCATTGAAAATAGCGGCAGCCATGTTTTTTGAAGCTGCATGACTGATTTCGGTGGTGAGAGCCCCTCCTCATCCCCTAGTGCTGACAGGGTCCGTCAGTGAACATCAGAAATGGATTTTACGGCAAGTCAAAAATCCAATTTTTCCAGTGTTAGCGGTCCTCTTTAATGTAGAAGTAAAGCCAGCGGCTTACTTTTACCATTAGAGGATTGCTGGCACTAGAAAAATGTGATTGTGCACTTAGGTCCCACATGCATATGTCAGAGAGGGAAGTAATTTTAGCTCCAGAGCTCTTCTGTACCTCTAAACTGGTAACCTGTGATGGCTTTTAAAGTGCCGCCTATGGAGATTTTTGGGTACCATAGTTTGCCACCATTCCATGGGCGAATGCAATTTTAAAGTGTTATTTCTCTTGCGTCTGCCGACAGTCGTCGCCCACTCATACAGTCTTCACCAATGGGGTATTGACTTCCTCTCCTTAGGAGTAGCTAGGCATAGGACTTGTTAAAACAAAAGCATTTACATTGACACACCCCATGGGAGCTGTCCCACTGGTCCAATACCCCCCCTGCAATAGCCATCCCAACTCAGTTTGTCTTCTGCCTAGTCCAGGAGTAGATAGGCTTCCCTGTGCTGGGGCTACAGTCTCAGCCTTCTTCTATTTTCTGATTTATTTTCTGCAAATGTCATTTTTTTCTTTGCATTACTAGCTGTTTATTTTGTCAGCGTTAGTCGGATCTTCGGATGAGGACGGCGTTGCGGAGCTGGGAATCGGACTGATCGTCCCGGTTCTCCAGGACAGGGGGGTCAGATGGAATCCCAGCCCGTAATCGAGCGTTTAGCAGGCTATGTGTTTGCCCCTGGCCTTGCAAACGACCCATCCCTGTCCTCAGGGATGCAGCCTGTGAGGTGGCTACCTCACCGGACACATCCACGGTTCGTCTGTGCACTACTGGTGTCCTGCGTTTTTGGCTGACGGCACTCCCCTGCCATCTGAGGGTGGGCGGTTTCCCGTTTGATATGAGGCACCCCACGCCATCGGGTACAGGTAAGTACACTCTGTGTGGGGCCTCTGTCTGGGGTCGGCAGTCCTGTGTGTCTGTGGTGTCCCCTATGTCTGTGCGTTTTGGGCTCCCTGATCCCAGTCCCTGCGGGGGTTTTTTCTCCCAGCCAGCGCTGTGTGGGGTTTTGGGGGATCCTGTGTCACTTAAGGGTGCTTGGAAGTACAGACACGTGCGGTGACCGCTGCGGGGTTAAAAAACCGCCGGTCGGCCATTTTAGGTGTGGGCAGCATGTCTGGCTTCACTATGGGCGCTTATACAGCATTGTATGTAGTGTATTTTGGCGCCTTGTGGCGCCATCTTGTGTGTGGCAAACGATCGTTCCGAGCACATGTCGGCGGCCATTTTACCGAAGCCTCCCATTACTTTGCATAGGCATCCATGTTTCCTTAGCCTGCAGCCTCAGTTCAGTCTCTGGCGGTGATATCACTTCCTTCCTTCACTCAGGAGCGACCGACGGCGGTGGTAACACGCTTGTGGGGCTCTGTTCTGCTGTCCTTCTTTCCTCCCTTGTGCAATCTTCCTTCCCCCCCCCCCCCCCCACCACTCCCTGTCATTTCTGTAGTCTGTGTGAGCCATCCTCTTCCTCGCCCCACCCGTCCCTACTCACTCCTCCCTCTATTTCCCTGTGGCTGTAAAGTAACAGCTATAAATCGCTTGCATCCCCTGTTTTATGAAGATATAAGGAATAGTGTCAGGTTTTTTAAAATGATAATCCTAAATGCCTTGTTGCACACTGCTGCTGTGTGCTTATGTGTCCTCCCTCTGCTAGCTTACATATGTCAGAGGGGAATCTCCACTGCTCTCCTTCGATTGGGAAAGGAGAGTGGAGGGAGGCCATGTGACCACAGAGCCATGCTATGCAAGAAGGTGTTAAAGATTATCTATATAAAACAGAGGGGGTGCAAGTAATTTATGAATCTAACCTTACAACCACTTTAAGGTGCTTTACCTCTACCCCACCCAATTAGGGTTATCTTGGATTGGTTATAACTTGTGTAAGTTATTGGTGTGAATGTGCAGCTGATGTCCATACAGTGAATTTGAATCTTTTTTTAAGTAATATTTTTTGGTGAAGGGTTGCTATTTTGAATTTCTACTGATTTTTGTTTTTAATTTTATATATTTTTCTAATAATATTTGCACAATAAACCTACAAGGACCCCTAGTGGTAACCTCTTAGTGTAGGCTATTCTAGGCTTCAGTTAGCGATTTTGTCTATCAAGAATTCTTACATGCACATTCCTTGGTGCATGCCTTTGTACAAGGGGTTAGGCGTATTGTTCCACTGGTAAGACTCCATGGAACCTCAACTTGGTACTTTCTGTATTGCATAAACCTCCATTTGAACCATCAGGGACGTTCTGTTAGTCCTGCCAACAGTGTTATCTTTGATTGCCATTACTTCGAAATTGGCTGCTCTTGTCTGTAAGGAACCGTTCTGGTGATCCAATATGACAAGGTGGTTTTGCGGCCTGAACAGTCCTTTTTACCCAAAACATGGTAGGCTTCCTCTGATTGAAAACCGTAGGCAGCAGATCAGGAAAAGACCCCTCCCAGATGGAATCTTGATAATCCAGCTATTTTTGTGTGGTCTGCACACATATGACCATCACCTAGGACACTAGCAAAAATAAAAAACTTAAGCTATGCCTGAGAGGGCATTTTTTTTTTGCTACTGTCAAATTACCAGAGGGTGAGATCATAAACCCATCTTAAAGGTTATGAAGCTACCCTGCGTTTACAGAATTCTACAGGTAAAGAGGAAGTAAACTCTTTTTACTTGTACCTACAGGTAAGCCTATAAGCCGGCTTACCTGTAGGTACTGTAAATATCGCCTAAACTTGCGCCGTTTAGGAGATAGAGTGCATGCAGCCGAAGACGTCATCGGCGCACACGCTCTGAAGGTGCAGCTTACCGTGCCGAACCTTCAGAGCCTTTTCCCGTAAACAGTGGCTCCCACACGCATGCGTAGGAGTGACGCCATCGCCGCTCTGGCCACTCACAGCGCCAGAGCCCACAAACCTGGAGGAAACACTGGGGAAGGGAAGATGTCAGCCATTTCAGCGGTGTGCAAGTGCCGCTGAGACAGCTTAGTTCGAAGGTAAGGGTTTCATAATGAGTTAGTAGGTGATGCATACTAGCTCATTATGCCTTTGTCTTACGGAGTTTTTTTTTTTTTTTAAATCGTGCCTTCACAGAATCGTCTTTTATGGCTATGTGTAGAGGTCTCACACATCTCAGTTCCTCTTAAATTAATTTATCTGTCCTATATGGAAATCAAGAAGTAATCAAATGCAAGTTCCAAAACTGCAGTACTGAGAATGGATAACCAGTGGTTTTTTTTTTTTTTTTTTTGGTGGTGGAAATTAGTAAATTTGAGATATTCTTTACTACATTGTATAAGAACTTGCTAACAATGCCTTGTACCTTTTTTTTTATTTTGCAGCTAAAAGCACTAGGATTTCCTGAGGGGCTGGTGATACAGGCATATTTTGCATGTGAGAAGAATGAAAACCTGGCTGCCAATTTTCTCCTACAGCAGAACTTTGAGGATGATTGAAAAAAGACTATTTTTTTATCTCACTTCACACCAGTGCATTACACTAACTTTGCTCACTGGATTTATTGGGATGATTTGGGCTCATATCCACACTATTTGGTGTACAATAGTCAAGGGTGGGTGGGTTAGGGAAATATTGGAAAAGCTAGGATATAATGCATTCATCTGCTATAATTGAGCAGTTGAAGCAATCAGTGTGTTATGGGAAAGATTATTAAAAACAAAAATTTGAAAATATAGCTTCTGCAAGCAATTCCCTTCTGAATACCATCTGCTAATTTACATATATTTTATTTTTTCACTAGTATATTTAGATCCAGAAATTTAGTGTAATGCCCTGCCTTTTGTTTTCTTTCTGACATATACCTTGGTATGGGAAAAAAAAAAAACTGGTGCTATTGGAGGTATTTGTAATTCACAGTAGCACCAGCTTCTGACCTTGTAAGACTTTAGGGCTTTAAGGAAGACTTATGAAATGTAAATGCCAAACTATAGATAGGTGATAATTTGCCTGAAATTAGTGCACAGAACACCTTTTGTGGCAATTGCTGTGAAAATGGGTTCAGAAGCACTTTCTTCCAATAAATAATCTTTACTGATATTTAAGTAAATCCCTTCTCATTGGGTGTGAAGTAGCCACTTTCTGTTCTGGCTGACAAAACAGTATGTTTTTTTGTTTTTTTTTTCCTTACCGTTAATTGAAATGGATAGCTTTCTAATTGCTCATTCTCTTCAATTTTTACATTGCAGTAAAGGTTTTAAAACAACTGTTGCATGTTTTTTGGTTTTGATGGAGCCCACTTGCTGTGTTTTAAGTAACATATATTTTTTTTCCAGTGATTACCTAATTTCCATGTCAGATGACATTGTGCAACAACTTCTTACTGTCAGCCCATTTATCCCTATACTTCTCCTGAATGAACGCCTATACCAACCAGACCCATATAAATACAAGCTGCTTAATGTGAAAAGCTGGCAGAAGGGTTTTTGCACTGTTTTACTTTTCATCCCCCTGTAGCAAATTATTCAGTAAGAGTTATTCTGCTATAAAGCTGGCATGACAGAGCTTGAGAGGTCAACACATCCTCTGTTATTTTTAAAGAGGGCATGGCATATAATTGAACTGTTAGGACTATTTGTGTATGTACCACTTATATACTTTGGATGAATGGACAGATGGACAATCGGCAAAAAGGAAAAAAAAAACCCCAAAAAAATATGCACAACATTAAAAGTTCTCCTTGTACAGTGTGTGGTTAAAATTATTTGCTGTTCTACTTGATTGATTGCTGTGTGCTTCGTATGATAGATTGGACTGATGCCTGTCAAAATAAGAGCTTGATGATAACTAGACAAATTACGTTTTGATGGTGGTTGTGGTGTATTTATTTTTTAAAATATTGTTTAGTTTACAAATCTTCTCGATCTTAAAAAGGAGATCAATATATATAACCTGATAACCAGGACATAACACTTTTGTTTGACTTGTTCAGAGAGGAAAGAGCTGCTTAACCACTTGAGCCTTGCAGTAGGTGCAGTTTTTTTTCATCTGTGGGGCCCCATGTACATCTGTGCAATGTGCTAAAGTGTATTGTACATTGCATTAAGATAGCTATTCATTTGAACGGGTTCTTTAACACCCCAAAATGTACAAAAACATGCATGCACAATTTTTTTTTTCGTAAGCAGTGCAACTTACTACAATAATTTGTATGGCTAGTGTTTTTCAAAGCTGAGCAACAAACAAACTGCTATATACACTGCTGAAATATATACAGGTGAATCTAAAAAAATTTGAACATCAAAAAGTTAATTTATTTCAGTAATTCAATTCAAACAGTGAAACTCCTATAGATTCATTACAAACTGAGTGATATATTTCAAGCATTTCTTTTATTTTGAAGATTATGGCTTACAGCTAGTAACCCAAAATTCTGTATCAGAAAATTAGAATATTACATAAGACCAATATAATTTTTAATACAGAAATGTTGGCTTACTGAAAGTATGTCGATTTACAGTATAGTATGCACTAGAGCTGCGCGCTTAATCGTAAAAAAAAACGCGATCTCGATTCACCCCCCTGACGATCTTAACATGACATTTGCTCAATTATTTACATAGCTATGAGGGAGCAGAGAACAGCTGTCAAAGGAAAAAAAAAGAGCCTCTCGCAAATGCCCATCAACATCAGTCTCCCAGTTAAGTATAAACACAATGAATACAATGTATCTTTTCGTTCCGTCTGGCGGAGGAGGGAAATTTAACCTCTTAGTGCTGGTTCACATTTGTGCGATGCGGGAACGCTGCGAATATGCAGCGTGATCCTGCATCGCATCCGCACCTCTGGCAGTTCACACTGCCATATGCGATACGCAGGGGGTGTCAATTAAGTTAACGACACCCCCAGTTGGGATCGCAGTGCGATCTGCAAGTTCGCACAGAATCGGATCGCACTAGTATGAACCACTATGCGATCCGATTCTGCTGCGGATAAAAAAAAGCGTCATGTGCGGATGTGGTGCGAATTCAGCCATACAAGGTGTATGACTGAAATTTGCACCACACATGAGATCGCATGTAATTTAGGAGCAGTGCGCTCCGAATTACATGCGATCTCCGCAATCGCACAAATGTGAACCGGGGTTTAAGGACTAAACCTTTTTCCGACACTTGTTGCTTGCAAGTTAAAATCAGTTTTTTTGCTAGAAAAGTACTTGGAACCCCCAAACATTTATATATATATATTTAGCAGAGACCCTACAGAATAAAATGGCGATTGTTGTAATATTTTATGTCACACTGTATTTGCGCAGCAGTCTTTCAAACGCAATTAATACACTTTAATGAATAAAAAAAAAAAACGAAACCGTAAAGTTATCCCAATTTTTTTTTATATAATGTAAAAGATGTTACGCAGAGAATCGTGATCTTTATTCCAAGAAAAAAAAACGTGATTCTCATTTTATCCAGAATCGTGCAGCTCTAGTATGCACTCAATGCTTGGTTTAGGTTCCTTATGCATAAATTACTACATCAATGTGGCATGGCATGGAGGCTATCAGACTGCAGCACTGCTAAGGTGTTATGGAAGCCCAGGTTGTTTTGCTAGTGGCCTCCACTGTTGGGTCTGTTATCTCTAACCTTCCTCTTGACAATACCCTACAGATTCTCTATTGGGTTTAGGTCAGGTGAGTTTGCTGGCCAATCAAGCACAGTAATACTTGATACGTGATCCTTAAACCAGGTATTGGTAGTTTTGGCAGTGTGGGCAGGTGCCAAGTCCTGCTGGAAAATGAAATCAGCATTTCTCTTACGTCCTCCGACAGTCGCCGCCTCTTCATATTCGTCACATATGGGGTATTAGACTTTGCTCCGAAGGAGTAGCTAGGCAACAGAATATGTTAATAAAGCTTTTAACATATCCAACATATCCCACCCTCAAGGGGTGGTCCCCTCAGTCAATACCCTCCTACTTCCTGCAACCATATCTCAGTTTTAATGTCTAGCTTGTCAGGAGTGGCTGGCTCTCTCTGTGCTGGGACTTTATGTCCCAGACTCTTTCTTCTTTTTAATATTTTGTTTGAGTTTTTCTCTCTACCTTTACTTAGCTGTTGTTTTATCAGCGTTAGTTAGTTCTTCGGACGAAGAGGATCATGCGGACTGGGTCTCGGGCTGATCCCCCTGTTCGCAGGTCGTGGGTCAGTGGCTTCCCAGTCTGCCATCGAGCGTTCAGCCAGGTAACGCTCCTGGCATAGTGAACGACCCATCCCTGTTCGGTGCAGGGATGCTTGGTGAGGTGGCTACCTCACTGGACGCTGTGCGGTTTCTTAACCCACGTTCGGAGCGTCTTGTATGCGACTCTCCCTGCCTCATGTGTAGCGGCTTGTTCGCCTGTGCGGGTCCCCCACACCGTGGTGAGGTAAGTGTATTTATGTGGGGACCTGTCAGTCTGGGACTGTGTAACCTGTCTCCATGCACACTGTTTGTCTCCCTTTCTCTCGGCTGCATGCTGTGGGCTGCAAGGGGGGGGGGGGGGAGTTGTGTGGCACTATGGGTGTCAGCATGATCAGTGTGGAAAGCTGTGTGCTGTGGGGCATGTTTTATGGCATGTTTGGGCACTTACAGCGATCGCTGCGGCGATCGGTTCTGTTTTTTTACATACAGACATGTGTGCATTACTGCACTGTGGAGCGACGGTTTCGGCGCCAAAAGACGCCATTTTGCCTGCCCTCGCTCCGGCCGCATGTTTTACATGCATGGCGGCCATTTTCTTGTAGCCTCCATAGGTTTACATAGAGCGCCCTAGCAGCATCACTTCCTCTTCCCAGGAACACCGATCGAGGCAGCGGCGAGGGTCTCCTCAGGTTTTATCCTTCTGTTTCTTGCTATCCATTGCCTGTGTTCAGTTTACATATCCCTGTGGGGGTCTCATTGTGCTTAGTGTGACGCGGTGGGCTGCGCTTGCCGCGCTTGCTGAAAGGGGCAGTTAACCCTTGGTTGTCTGGCATTACAGGGGCAATGGATTCTCAGGAGGGCAAATTTCCTACAGTATTGGTGGAAAGCCAGGGGACCGCTGCTTCCCCCCCAGGGGGGGATTTAGCCACTATTGTGGCTGGCCTTGCTGCTCAGGTGCAAATGCTGGTGGCTGCTCAATCTACCAAAAGGCCCAGAGTTGTGCTCTCCTCTGATTCTGAGGGTGAAGGTGATGGGGCTGTTCTAGCAGGGGCTTCCCTATCGGGGTCCCGCTCCTCTCTTGATCTAGTGGGGTCTGAGGTGGAGGCTGAAGTTGAGGGGGTTGATAATTCTCCCCCTGGCTCGCCTGAAGAGCTTGCAATCATGGATGAGTTGATTGCTTCTATTAAGCAAACGCTGCGTTTGCAGGACGAAGTGTGTCCCCCCGCTACCTTGGCGGCTTATGGGACGCAGAGGAAACGCAGGACGCCACAGGTTTTCCCCTGCAATGCTGATTTTCAGCGCACTGTTAAGGATCAATGGCGCGATCTGCGCAAACCTTTTGCGGTACCAAGTAGATTCAAGCTGCGTTATCCTTTTTCACCTGCCACTGATGAAAGGTGGTGCGTGCCTCTACCAGTGGATCATGCGATTGCGGTTTTGAACAAGGCCACTGCGATTCCTGCAGAGGGTTCACCCATTTTCCGTGATGCCACAGATAGGAGACTGGAGTCTCTGGCCCGTCATACGTATTCTGTTACGGGTTCTATGCTTAAAGCTCTGTTTGCTTCTCTCATGGCGGCCCAGGCGATCGCAAGTTGGACGCAGATGCTTAGGCGCGTCTTGGTGGCCGACTCGGCCTCGCCGGCGACCCTGGATATGGTGGATCAGATCCACCAGGGTGTCATGTATCTGTGTGATGCGGACCTGGACCTGATTCCGTTGGCTGCACGGGTGCACAGTGTGGCGGTGTTGTCTCGCCGCCTGGTTTGGTTAAAATGTTGGTCGGTGGACCAATCTTCGCGTAAGACCTTAGCCAATCTGCCTTATGATGGGTCTCGCCTTTTTGGGGAGTCCCTGGATGTGTTGATTAAGGGAATCACCGGGGGTAAGAGCACTCTCTTGCCTCATTTCCCCAAGGCTAAGGGGGCTTCTGGGAAGAAGCATGCTAATTTTCGGCCCCCTCAGGGGTCCTTTCGTGCCTTTCGGCCGCACTACAAGGGCAAGCCGTTCAAAGGTCAAGGCTCTCAGAAGAAGCCCTGGTCTGGTAAGCAGAAGTCCGGCCAATCCGGACCTGCAGCCCATAACAGTTCGGCCTGAAGGGGCGCCCTCACCCAGTTTTGGGGTGGGGGGACGCTTGCTCGGTTTTCTTCAGCCCTGGTTGGCCCATGTGCGGGACAGATGGGTTCAGGAAATCGTTCGGTCTGGTTACAAGATCGAGTTTCTCTCTCGGCCGGAGAGCAGATTTTTTCCTTCAAATCTTCAACTGTCTCCGGAGCGCCTGCGGGACCTACACCTGGCGGTGCAGGACCTGAGGGCTCAGGGACAGGGAGTGGTGGTTCCGGTGCCTCATCGGGACAGATTTCGGGGGTTTTATTCAAACCTGTTCACCGTGCCCAGGAAGGAGGGCAAGGTTCGTCCGATTCTGGACTTGAAGGCTCTGAACTGCTCTGTGCGGGTTCGCAAGTTCCGCATGGAATCCCTGCGGTCGGTGGTGGCTGCCCTGGTTCCGGGGGAATTCATGGCCTCCATCGATTTGAAGGATGCGTATCTTCACATCACCATCTTCAAGGGTCACCAGCGGTACCTTCGATTTGCCATTGCGGAGGATCACTACCAGTTCGTGGCGTTGCCTTTTGGCCTCGCCTCGGCTCCGCGGTTCTTCACCAAGGTGCTTGCACCGGTTCTGGCATTATTGAGGGCCCAGGGCATTTCTGTCCTGGGGTATCTGGACGACATTCTGGTTCGGTCTGCGACCAGCCAGGGTCTGGAGCAGGACCTGTCTGTCACGATGCAAACTCTGCAGGAGTTTGGTTGGACGATAAATTTTCCAAAGTCGGCACTGAGTCCGTCTGTTCGTCTTCCCTACCTGGGAATGATTTTGGACTCGGTGCAGGCGAAGGTCTTCCTGCCGGAAGACAAACTCAGAACTCTTCAGGAGGAAGTCAGGTCCCTCCGGGACGTTCCGCAATCGTCTCTACGGACGTGCATGAGATGTCTGGGATTGATGGTCTCGGCCTTCGAGGCGATTCCCTTCGCCCAGTTTCACACGCGGGGTCTCCAAGCGGAGATCCTGTCCAAGTGGGACGGGCGACCTCAATCTCTGGATCTTCAGATCTCGTTGAGTCATCGCACCAGAAAAGACCTTCTGTGGTGGCTCCAGTCCCCGATGGTGTCCGGGGGCAAGTCGTTTCGTCCTATCTCGTGGACGGTAATCACCACGGATGCCAGCCTGTCGGGCTGGGGTGGTGTTCTGGGCGTTCTGTCCGCCCAGGGAACTTGGTCGGAGGGGGAGTCCTCCCTTCCGATCAACATTCTGGAATTGCGTGCGATAAGTCTCTCTCTTTGTCGCTGGACGGACCGGCTGCAGGGCTGCCCGGTTCGGGTGCAGACGGACAATGCCACGGCGGTGGCCTACATCAACCACCAAGGGGGCACCAGGAGTGCCCGAGCGGCTCGGGAAGTGGCCGACATTCTGTCTTGGGCCGAGACTCATGTCCCGGCGATAACGGCGGTTCACATTCCGGGGGTGGAGAACTGGCAGGCGGACTATCTGAGTCGCCAGACCCTGGATCAGGGGGAATGGTCTCTCCACCCGGCTGTCTTCCAGATGTTGTGCGCGAAGTGGGGTCTTCCAGATGTGGACCTGTTCGCGTCACGTCTCAACAACAAGGTGAGGAGGTTCGTGGCACGGACGCGCGACCCTCGGGCAGACGCGTCGGACGCGTTAGTGGCCCCGTGGCATCAGTACAGACTGATGTATGCGTTTCCACCGATCCAGTTGCTGTCCAGGTTCCTTCGCAGGTTTCAATCGGAACGCAACACGGTGATTCTTGTGGCACCGGACTGGCCTCGCCGGTCCTGGTACGCAGACCTTGTGAATCTGGCGGTCGACGCCCCGTGGCGTCTGCCTCTTCGAGACGATCTACTGTCTCAAGGACCGATATACCATCCTGCTTTACAGTCGCTGGCTTTGACGGCCTGGCTGTTGAAACCGAGGTCCTGAAGGAGAGGGGTCTCTCTCCGGAGGTCGTTCATACTTTAATCAACGCGAGGAAGTCTTCCTCTGGGAAGGTTTATTACCGTACTTGGAAGGCCTATTTTGCCTGGTGTGAGTCCAGGGGGTTTTCACCCCGCACGTACTCGGTGTCCCGTGTGCTGTCTTTCCTTCAAGCGGGTGTTGATCAGCGCTTGGCGCTGGCTACAATAAAGGGTCAGGTGTCTGCTCTGGCCGTTCTGTGTCAACGTCCCGTGGCATCCAACCTTTTGGTTGGCACCTTTATTCAGGGTGTGCGGCATCTGGTTCCTCCTAGGAGGGATCCTCTGCCCCCTTGGGACTTGAATCTCGTGCTATCTGTGTTACAACGTGCTCCTTTTGAACAGATCAGGGAGATCTCGTTGTCTATGTTATCCAAAAAGGTCGCCTTTTTGGTGGCGATCACTTCGGCTCGCAGAGTGTCGGAACTGGCGGCTTTGTCCTGCAAGTCTCCGTACTTGGTTATTCATTTGGATAAGGTGGTCTTGCGACCTAATCCTTCCTTTCTTCCGAAACGTGTTTCGGAATTCCATCTTAATGAGGACATTGTCTTGCCTTCGTTGTGCACGAAGCCTAAACATCCACAGGAGGTGAGATTGCACTCTTTGGATGTTGTTCGGGCGATCAGGGTTTACCTTCGATCGACTGAGTCTTTTCGTAAAACGGACTCCTTGTTTGTTCTTCCAGAGGGTCCTCGGAAGGGCATGGCGGCTTCGGCCTCTACCATCGCTAAATGGATCAGACAGACCATTGAACAGGCCTATGCCTTGCAGGGGAAGGTTCCCCCTGTGCCTGTGAAGGCGCACTCTACTAGATCTCTGAGTACGTCTTGGGCCTGTCGTCATGGGGCTTCTGTAGCCCAGGTGTGTAAGGCGGCGACTTGGTCGACCGTGCACACTTTCACAAAATTCTACAAAGTAGATGTTCGGGCATCGGCGGATGCTTCCTTTGGCCGCAAGGTTCTTAGTGCGGCTGTTCCCTAGGGTCCCTTGTTGGGGACTCCTGGCTGTTGGGATAAGTTTTGTATCCCCTGGTTTTTGCCTTTTCCTGGGTTGTTGCTCCTGTTGAGCACTTGTTTTTTGCTGTTGCCCAGCTGGTTTCCTTCCTTTGGTAAGGTTCCTTTCTTGATGTGGAAACTGCGTTGCCTTTCGGCGCGGATGTGTTTCCCACCCCTCATGTTTGCACTGCTTTGGGACGTCCCCATATGTGACGAATATGAAGAGGCGGCGACTGTCGGAGGACGTAAGAGAAAACGGAATTTTTGTAAAATCTTACCTGTAAAATTCCTTTCTCTGAGTCCTCCGACAGTCGCCGCCCCCGCCCCTCTTTTGGGGTTTGGTTGTATACTCTACTGCTATTCCACTAAAACTGAGATATGGTTGCAGGAAGTAGGAGGGTATTGACTGAGGGGACCACCCCTTGAGGGTGGGATATGTTGGATATGTTAAGCTTTATTAACATATTCTGTTGCCTAGCTACTCCTTCGGAGCAAAGTCTAATACCCCATATGTGACGAATATGAAGAGGCGGCGACTGTCGGAGGACTCAGAGAAAGGAATTTTACAGGTAAGATTTTACAAAAATTCCGTTTTCCATGAAGCTGGTCAGCAGGGGAAAGCATGAAGTGCTCTAGAAATTCCTGGTAGAGGGCTGCACTGACTTTGGACCTAATAAAACACAGTGGATCAACTCCAGCAGATGGCATGGCTCCCCAAATCATCACGGACTGTAGAAACTTCACGCAACTTGGAGTCTGTGCAGTCCTTTTTCTCCGTAGCCTAGGTAAGTTGCTTCTGAGGCTGTCTCTGGTTCAGGAGTGGCACAAGGAATGTGACAGTTGTAGGCCATTTCCTGGCTATGTTTGTGTGTGGTGGCTCTTGAAGCACTGACCCCAGCTGTAGGCCACTCCTTGTGAATCTCCCTCAAATTCTTGAATAGTTTTTGCTTTACAAACCTCTCAAGGTTGCGGTTATCCCTGTGGCTTGTGCACCTTTTTCTGCCACATTTTTTCCTTCCACTCAACTTTCCATTAACCACTTCTGGACTGGAAGGTTTTGCCCCCTTAATGACCAGTTTTTTTTTGCAATTCGGCACTGCGTTACTTTAACAATTGTGCAGTCATGCGACGCTGTACCCTAATAAAATTAATGTAATTGTTTTTCCACAAATAGCTTTCTTTTGGTGGTATTTGATCACCTGTGTGATTTTTTTTTTTATTTATTTTTTTTTTTTTCTTTTTGCGCTGTAAACAAAAATAGTGACAATTCTGAAAACAAAAACTTTTCTGCTATGACATTCCTCCAAAAAAATGTTTTTCATCCTTGTAGGCCAATTTTGTATTCTGCTACATATTTTTCGTAAAAAAATCCCAGTAAGCGTATTTTGATTGGTTTGCGCAAAATTTATCGTGTCTACAAACTAGGGGAAGGATTTAAGTCAATTTTTTTTTTTTTATACTAGTAATGACGGCGATTTGCGATTCGTAGCGGAACTGCGACATTGCAGTGGACGGATTGGACCCCTGACATTTTAGACACTTGGGGGGACCAGTGACATTACTACAGTAATCAGTGCTAAAAATGCACTATTACTGCAATAATGACACTGGCAGGGAAGGGGTTAACCCAGGGGTGACAAAGCGTTAAGTGTGATCCTAGGGGAGTGATTTTTAACTGTATGGGTGAGGTACTTCTCCAGTCAACACAGAGACCTGTGATCCTAAATAGGAGGATCACAGGCTCTCTGTGGTCATTCCAGAGAGACCAATGGTCTGCTGTGTTTACAAACTCTAGCTGCAGGCATCAATCCGGTACAACCACTTGAAGAAATATTGGTCATATGGGAAAGTTTGTAAACCGGTACTTAAAAAAAGAATAAAAAAAAAGAATATTGACCTCTTATTATCGGCCCCACCCGAATTTAAAGGCTCAGGAAACCTTTACAGGAGTTTTAAGTTGGCTACTTATGGTGTGACACCATGAGTCTACAATATTGAACTTTTTCACATTCTAATTTCTCTTTCGTTCATTGACGGACACAGCTCCTGCTAGTCATAACCATTGGGTTATATTGCCCCTACAGGAGTAGGACACTAGGCAGAAAAAAATTCTGGCTACATCCATGGGCAGTCCTAGGGGGTATAGTGGCTATAGCAACTCAGTTTTTTTTTCTCCTGCCTAGCCAGGAGTAAGGACCTAGGTCCTTGCTGGGCTCTTTGGTTCTGGCAAATATTTTCTTTTTTAGATGGTAAATTATTTTCTCCTGGATTTTTCTTGTGAAATGTACAATCAACTGCCGGACTGGTCGATGGGTTGGATAATCTAGGTCACCCTATCTGGCTAGTGAGCGCGTGCAGGTCAGCCGCGACATAGCCCCACTGGACGGGGGCTGCCCTGCGAATTAAATGGCTTGTGAGGTCGCATACGACCGGATCTCGGCCTGAGTCCCAGTGTTCCTCCTGGCCCGACAGCCCCCTCATTTCGAGGGAGCGGGGTTATGTCTTAAGCGGTGGCCGTCTAGTTTCTGGTAGGGTGAGTGGCTGCCCCCTCCTCCCCCTGGCGGGTTTTGGGGTGGACGTGGGCCCCTCCTTGGGACGGCAGGACCCCAGGTTCCCCTCCTTCCCGCAGGCACCCCCATCTTGTCGAGTCCCTTATCCCCCCCCCCCCATGCTGGGGCTGTTTGGGTGGTTTGGCCACTTTCCTGGAGTAGGGGCAGGGTGCTGACACGATAGGGGGGTGCGCTGCTGGCAACCAGGCGATCGACTGGGGGTTGTACCTGGTGGGGGCTCCCTGCCAGGGCCTCCTAGTCCTGCCTGGATCTGTCCTTGAGGCCTGGTCTCTCAATCCTGGGTCCCTGTATGCCTTGTGGTGGTGCCACCGTTTTATTGTAGCCTGCGTGTTCTATACACGGCAGCCATGTTTATGTAGTTTGGCGACCATTTTGCTGTTTACCAAAATAGCGCTTTATGAAAATAGCGCTAGCCATGACAGTCCTGTGGGGGGTGATTTCGGCGGTGGGAGCCCCTTATCCCCTGGTGCTGACTCCTGAATCATTTTACTTCCTGATCGCCGCACGTGAAGTGCAGATTATCCTAGTGGCTGCAGGTGCTTGTCTCTGTGGGTTGTGAGTCTGGTGGGGTCCTCTCCCTCTGCTGAGGATCGCTTGGTGCTTTGTGCCTGGCGACCGGGTGGTGCTGCCAGCATGGTGGGGGTTGTCCCTTAGCAGTGTTATACACTTTTGTGGGGTCCCCCTGGTGACTCATGGAGTCTTTGGAGCACATTTCCCCACCTGATCCCCTCTCTGGGACTCAGAGGGCCCTGCAGCCTCAGCCATCCATCCATGCACAGAGGCGGTCCTGGAGTCCCTTGTGTCCCGGATGGAGGTGGCTTACGGATGACGGGCTAGCAAAAAGCACCCCCACTTTCCCCTGCCTCATCTGTCTCGCCAGATCCTGAATCTGATTCGGCCACCGCGGACGTGGGTCACCCTGCTGGGTCTGCAACTACACACCTGGAATCCTCATAGTAAGGATGATTCCTGCACGTCTGTGACCGTGCATGAAAATGCGCTGATGGAAGCACTGATTGTATCTGTGCGTGAGACCCTGGAGATGGAGGACACAGCTGAAGCTGCGACGGAGGCTCAGATACCCTTTGGCACTCACAATCCAGAGCGGCAAAGGTGTTTCCTTTCCCTGCCTATTTTTACAGAATTGTCGCCAAAGAGTGGGGGCGACCATAGTGTCCCCGTGGGGTCCCTACACTTCACTACCCGTTACCCCTATGAGGAGTCCCTTTTTAGGAAGTGGACTGTGCCACTGGTGGTGGGCCCTCCTTGTTTCCAGATTAAACAAGGCAAACATGATTCCGGTTGAAGAGTCCCTGGCCTTTAAGGATCCAGCTGACCGGAAGGCGCAGGCTGTGGCCCGCCATATGTACACTCTGGCTGGTTTGGCAATGAGGCCAGTATTTACCATTGTCCTAGTGTCGCAAACTCTGACTGAGTGAGCTAAGCTCTTACGCTGTGACCTGGAGGGGGGGAAACAGGCTGAGCTGGTGGACCAACTGGCCCAGGGGCTGCAGTTTCTGTGGTTTCTTTGGATTCGGCTCCCCTGATGGCTTGCCACTGTTTTGGCAGTAGTCCTTCGGCGTGTATTGGCTCAAGTGCTGGTCTGCGGATCCGACTTCTAAAAAGGCCTTGACTGATCTTCCTTTCCAAGGAGATCGCCTGTTTGGAGCTACCCTGGATGACCTCATTAAAGGTCTCACAGGGGGAAGAGTAAGTTTCTTCCGCAGGCTACTAAGGGCAAGAAGCCTTGCCGTAGAAGTGGGCCATCCTTCTCAGTGGAGAAGAAGACGTTTTTTAGTTCCTCAGGGTCGACTGACAAGAGTTCAAAGCCTTTTTGGGGATTCCTCAGGAGGATCCAAACGAACTGGGTCTGGCAAGCCAGGATTACCCTTCTCCAGACCAGTGGACAAGGCTCCCTCAGCCGTATCGTGACTGGGGAGATGTCTTTTTTTGATTTTCCTTCCAACTTGTGCCTGTCCCCAGACCGCTTACAGGGCCTGATTGGGGCAGTACAAAACCTGTTCCTTCAAGGGGTGATTGTCCTGGTTTGGACTTTGGAACATTTTCAGGGTTTTTACTCAAACCTGTTCACAGTCCCCAGGAAAGAAGACAAGGTATGTTCAATCCTGGACCTCAAGGTGCTATACTGCTTTGTGCGGTTACAAAAGTTCAGAGGCACTAGGCTACTTGGATGATCTTCTGCTAGCGGAGTCTCCCTCTGCTCTAGTGGACAACCTGGAGATTAAAGCCTCGTACACACGCAACGATTGTTGGCCGTGAATTTTCGGCCAACGTCCGATCGGCCGATTGTCGGCTTGTTAGTATGATGCTTCTGACAACCGACTGTGACTTTTCGGCCGAAAAAAATCTGGTGTGCATGCTATAAAATTTTTGTTGCCCGTCAACAGAGCGGCCGATTGTTCGTCAGTCAGTACAGATTTCGGCAGACAAAAATCAGATGAGCAAGACTGGGCATGCTCAGAGAAGTAAAAACACATGGAAAGTAAACCAGCACATGACATCACTTCTGAAGTAGGTTGTTGATGGCCGAAAAAATTTGTGTGCAGTCTAGAGCACATTTCAACCAACACAACAACACTGGACAAAAGACGGCCGATCGGTCGGCCAACAATCGTTGCGTGTGTACGAGGCTTTAGATACAGACTCTGTGGGAGTTCGGCTGGATTCAGATTTTTCAGAAGTCTGCTTTGGTTCCGTCCACGAGGCTGGACTATCTGGGCTTGACTCTGGACTCAGCCTTAGAGGGCTCCTTCCTCTGGACAAACTCCAGAAATTGCAGGCTGCAATTTGTCTCCTGCTGTCCAACAGGTGGTCGTCCCTCCGGACTTGCATGTGGGTGCTGGGCCTGATGGTGTCTACCTTTTTTGAGGTGGTTTTGTTTGCACAGTTCCATATGAGGTTCCTGCAAAGGGAGATTCTGACCAAATTGGACAAGACTCCTCAGTCTCTGGAATATCAGATCGGGGAACAAGGGAGTCCTTGATATGGTGGCTTTGTGCTTCGGCTGGGAAAATCCTTCCTCCCCATGTATTGGACAGTAGTCACCATGGATGCCAGCCTGTCTGGCTGGGGAGGCATCCTCGAGCAAGCATTCTGCTCAGGGGATCTGGATGCTGGAAGAGTCCAGATTACCAATCAATGTCTTAGTACCCTGAGCGATCATACTGTGTCTGGATCATTGGATGGATCGTCTTCAGGGTTGTCCAGTGCGCATTCAATTGCACAATGCCACTGCCGTGGCTTATGTCAATCATCAAGGGGGCACAAGAAGTGTCCTGGCGGCTCTGGAGGTAGCAGGCATTCTAAGGTGAGCAGAATGGTTTGTTCCAGCCCTCTCGGCTGTCCACATTCCAGGGGTGGAAAATTGGCATACGCATTATCTCAGTCAGCAGGTGTTGGATCATGAGGAGTGGTCCCTTTATCCAGGGCTGTTTTCATCAGCTGTGTCTCTGGTGGGGCACTCCCAAGGTGGATCTGTTGGCATCCCGGCTCAACCAAAAGGTGCAGAGGTTTGTGGCTCTGTCAAGAGATCCTTTGGTGCTCTTCCCGCCCGGACCCCCCTTGGGGAAGGGTGTGTGCTGCTGACTAGGCCTGAAGCCTGAGGCCTAGTCAGATACCTGGGATTCTGCTGAGGAGAGCCAGCGACCCACAAGGGAAAGATCATCCACAGACATCCAGTAACCTGTGAGGCTGGTTCTCGCCATTGCGATGTTTCGGTTCTACATGTACAAAGGAACACACAAGGGGCTCTACAAGAGTATCCAGAAGACTCTTAAGTTTTTCCAAACATTTGCTTTACTTGAGTTGGTCCACTGCGCACTTGGTATAGTGCGTACATCGGTGCTAGTAACAGGGGTCCAAGTCAGCTCAAGAATCTTTATGGTTTGGTTTATTACCAACAGCATTAAACAGATCCAGAATGAGGAGAGCGTTCTTCTCTTCCTGGTTGTGTGGACTGTGACGGAGATCACTCGATATTCCTACTACACTTTTAATCTTCTCAAGCACGTGCCATACTTTATTAAATGGGCCAGGTATAATTTATTTATTGTCTTGTATCCTGTTGGTGTAGTTGGTGAATTCTTAACAATTTATGCTGCTTTACCGTACGTGCGGAAGACTGCAATGTACTCTCTACGACTTCCAAACAAGTACAACGTTTCCTTCGATTACTACTACTACCTTATCGGCGTCATGTGTTTTTATGTACCATTGTTTCCCCAGTTGTATTTCCACATGCTCCGTCAAAGAAGAAAAGTCCTGCATGGAGAAGTCTTTGTGGAGAAGGAGGAATAGCCCAACAACATTGTAAAGAAGTCTTTACGCTCTGAGGTTCTTTGATCTCCAAAGCCTACTCACCCCAAAGGCCTGTTGGTTTCAAATCTTGGATATCCTTGTCCCACATACAACAGACTTTTTTCCAACGAAAGCAAAACGACCTGGGATTTACGTCATTTTTGGATCATCCAGTCCTAAATTGTACCCAACCCCCGTACCCCACCATTTTTTATAGATTTCAACCTTCACCAAATTCGACTCATGTTTTCATTGCGTTTTTAAGGTGCTTTGTGATCTTTTTATAAAGAGAATGAAGACGAATTCTCAGTCAGTCATCAGTGATTTGTCTTATTTATTTTTGTACTGTATCTATAATACTGTATCTGCTACAACATCTCAGAACACCGAATAAAGGGAAATAAAGTAAAAAAAAAAAAAAAGAGATCCTTTGGTGGGTGCCACAGACACGCTGGTGGCCCTGTGGGGTCAGTATCGGCTGATTTACGCCTTCCCTCCTCAAGCTTCTGCCCAGACTTCCATGCAGAATGGATTCTGGTCATCTTAGTGGCTCTGGACTGGCCTCGCTGGGCTTGGCACATCGATCTAGTGCAGCTGGTCGCCCACGTTCCATGGAAGCTTCCTCTCAGGGAGGATCTTCTGTCCCAAGGACCGATCTTCCATTCTGTTTTACAGTTGCTGGCTTTTACGGCTTGGCTGTTGAACGCCAGGTGCTGAAAAATAGGGGTTTATCGGAGTCTGTGATTCCTACCCTCTTGAAAGCCAGGAAATCTACTTCTAGGAAGATCTACAATTGTACGTGGAAAACGTACATTGCGTGGTGTGAGTCTCTTGGGGGTTCCTCCTCGCTCCTTCTTGCTTGAAACTTAACCTTCCTTCAACGGGGGGTTGAACAGATATTGACCTTGAGTACCATCAAGGGCCAGGTGTTGGTTTTGGCGGTCTTCTTCCAACAACCTTTGGCCATACACTCCCTGGTGCGTACCTTTCTTCAGAGTGTCCGACATTTGGTTCCTCCAGTGCGAGCTCCGTTGCCGCCTTGGGATCTTAATTTGTTGCTTTCAGCTCTGCAGAATCCTCCTTTTGAAAATATTTGGGAGATTCCCCTGCTTACGTTGTCTCAGAAGGTGGCCTTTTTAGTGGCTCTCTTTTTGCGCGCAGGGCGTTACCCTGTTGTTAATCCTACCTGATGATTCACAGAGATAAGGTGGTCCTTCGCCCCCTGTCCATTGTTCCTTAAAATAAAAGTGACAAACTTTGAAAGGAAGACATTGTGTTGCCTTCCCAGTGTCCCAGGCCTAAAGATCCAAAGGAAATTGCCTTGTATGTGGTCTGGGTAATTAGGGTGTACGCGGCAGCTACGCAGTCCTTCAGGAAGTCAGACTCTCTATTTGTGCTTGTGGATGGACCTCAAAGGGTTGTTTGCTTCCATTGGGACCATTTCCAGATGGATCAGACAGATGGTGGTTCAGGCTTATTCCCTAGGGGGGCCAGGTTCCTCCTTTTCCTGTCAAGGCGCACTCTACCAGGGTGCTTAGTACCTACTGGGCCTTCTGTCATCAAACGTCAGTGATGCAGGTTTGCAAGGCAGCCAGTTTTTTTTTTTTCTGCCCAGAGTCCTACTCCTGTAGGGGGCAGTATAACCCAATAGTTATGAATACCAGGAGTTGTCTGTCAATGAACATCAGAGAAATGGATTTTACGTTAAGTAATCCAATTTTTCTGAGATATTGAATTTTGGGTTTTCACTAGCTATAAGCCATAATCATCAAATGTAAAGAGTGCTTAAAATATATTACTCTGTGTGTAACGCATCTATATAAAAGTTAGTTTCACATTTTGAATTGAATTACTGAAATTAACTTTTTAATGATATTCTATTTTTTTTTTTTTTTTTTTTTAAGATGCACCTGTAAATGCAAATTGATTTACCTGCCAAAGAATTAAATCATTCTCTACAGCCACATGGCCTTAAGAATTAAGCACTTCTTTGCCAGACTGCACATAATGCTGTGTATGAAAATACCTTGTTAACCACTTACCGCAAACTGACGTTAATTAACGTCAGCAGACTTTGCGGGGTTATACCGGGGTGATGCCTCTAGCTAGAGACATCATCCCGGTACCGTGGTTTGAAGCCGACGGTCGGCTTTCCGTCGGTAACGACCGATGCGGCTCGGGAGCCGCTCGATCGTTACCCGGGGGGGCGGGAGGGGACGTCCCCCCCCCCCCCCTCCCGCCGCCTTCCGTGGCTTTGCTCGGGGCTCCCGTCCCACCGGGAGCCCCGAGCACCCAGCCGGCACGTCCGCCGGCTGGATGGAGTCCCGATGAATGCCGGAAACGGCATCGATCGGGTCTCCGATGACGTAACCCGGAGGCAGCGTCCATGACGTCACTTCCGGGTTACTGTGCTGCAAAAGGCGGCAGTTTTGAAAAACGGCTGTATGCAAAAATGCAGTTTTCTGCGTTTTGCATACAGGGAAGTGTAGTGGAGGGGTCTAGGGTCTTTTAGACCCTCGATCCCTCCATAAAGTGTACCTGTCACTACATATTGGTGTCACAAGGGATGTTTACATTGCTTGTGACAGCAATAAAAGTGATCAGATTTTTTTTTTTTTTAAAAAACTGTAATAAAGTTTAAAAAAAATAAATAGGAAAAAAAAAATGTAGCCGCCCCCGTCACCGTTAGCTCGCGCACGAAAAAAAGCGTATGCGCAAGTCGAGCCGCGAATGAAATCGCTGTTCAAACCCCATATGTGAGGTATCGCCGCGATCCCCAGAGCGTGGGCAATAATTAAAAAAAAAGAGCTACACTCTAAACTAGTAACCGTTAAATAAATTTAAAGCGTCGCAGATTGAGATCTCTATTGACCGTAGTTTGTCGCCATCCCACGGGGGGGGCACAATTTTAAACCGTAACATGTTGGGTATCTATTTACTCGGCGTGACATCATCTTTCACAATATACAAAAAAATGGGCTAACTTTACTGTTTAGTATTTTTTAAATGCAGTGAAATGTGAATTTTTGAATTTTTTCCAAAAAAATGGCGTTTTAAAGACCGCTGCGCAAATACCGCGTGATAAAAAATTTTGCAATGACCGACATTTTATTCTCCAGAGTCTTTGCTAAAAAATATATATATAATGTTTGGGGGTTCTAAGTAGTTTTCTAGGAAAAGATACTAGTTTTAACTTGTAAACAAAAAGTGTCCGAAATAGGGCTGGGGCTTAAGTGGTTAATGAAACAAGAAATCAGGGTCAATGGCCTGGCTTTGTAAAGGGTTTTTTTTTTTAGGTTAACAAAAACAGATGTTTTCTTAAAGCATATTATACAGCACAGTGCTTGTGTGTCATTTGGTCCCTTGTATCACCAAAAAAAAAAAAAAAACGTCTGATCCTGCCAGTTTCTACCTTCCCCTCTGTAAACTGACCACGGTATATCATGGCTGCTAAACCCTGACACTGGCCAGTTTACATGCCTCCGTCTGCCGCAGTCCGGCTCTGTCCTCCTCTTTCCCCCAACCCCTGCCTGTCTGCTTGTGTCAGTGCCTGCCCCCCCCCCCCCCTCCCCTCCTGCTTTGAAGTCTAATATAAAATCATTCCATCCACTCTCTAATATAACAATAAGTATCCCTGTGTTTTATAAAAAAAAATATGGCGATTGGTACCTATATTAGAGCAGCTCCTGGCGATCATGTGACCGATCAGCACTCTCCCCTCCTCCCTGGCTGACATCGGCAGTGCTTGATCCCGCTCTCTGGAGCTGTCATCGGGGCAGAGGGTTAAGCTGAGGCATCAGCTGAGCACTGGGAGCCCCTCTGATATAGGGTACAGAACAGCCTATTATATATAGCACAGGGACACTTATTTTTACAGTATCTCACAAAAAAAGAGTACACCCCTCACATTTTTCTAAATATTTTTATATCTTTTCATGTGCCAAAACTGAAGAAATTACACTTTGCTACAATGTAAAGTAGTGAGTGTACAGCTTGTATAACATTGTAAATTTGCTGTCCCCTCAAAATAACTCAACACACAGCCATTAATGTCTAAACCGCTGGCAGCAGCACTCATGCAGCCCCAGACCATGGCACTCCCAACAAAATGCTTGACTGTAGGCAAAACACTTGTCTTTGTATTCCTCACCTGGTTGCCGCCACTCAAGCTTGATACCATCTGAACCAAATAGGTTTAACTTGGTCTCATCAGGCCACAGGACATGGTTCCAGTTATCCATGTGCTTAGTCTGCTTGTCTTCAGCAAGTGAGGGCTTTCTTGTGCATCCTCTTTCGAAGAGGCTTCCTTCTGGGATGACAGCCATGCAGACCAATTTGATGCAGTGTGCGGAGTGTGGTCTGAGCACTGACATACTGACCCCCCCCACCCATTCAACTTCTGCAGCACTCATACATCTTTTTTTTTCCCCCAAAGACAACCTTTGGATAGGGCGCTGAGCATATGCACTCAACTTCTTTGGTTGATAATGGTGAGGCCTGTTCTGAGTGGAACCTATCCTGTTAAACCTCTGTATGGTCTTAGCCACCGTGTTGCAGCTCAGTTTCAGGGTCTTGACAATCTTTTTTTTTTTTCTCAGATCCTCAGAGCGTTCTTTGCCAGGAGGAGCCAAATTAAACTTCCAGTGACCAGTATGAGAGAGTGAGAGCGATAATACCAAATTTAACACACCTGCTCCCCATTCACACCTAAGACATTGCAAAACTAACGGGTCACATGACACCAGCGAGGGAAAATGGCTAGTTGAGCTCAATTTGGACATTTTCACTTAGGGGTGTACTCCCTTTTGTTGCCAGCGGTTTAGACATTTTTGGCTGGGTTTAGTTATTTTGAGGGGACAGCAGAAGCAGATTTTCTGTACACTCACTACTTTAAATTGTAGCAAAGTGTCATTTCTTCAGTGTTGTCATATCAAAAGATATACCCTAATAAAATATTTACAAGGGTGTACTCACTTTTGTGAGATACTGTGTATTACAGAGGGGGTGGGATTATTTTATATCAGTGACTTAACAACCACTTTAAAACTGATGGAAATCCACTACAGCTCAAACACTTTTTATAACAAAGCACATGTTGAAATTTTAAGGCTCCATGCACACTAGCTTTTTTTTCTGCCTCTAGAAGCAAATAGTGTTATCCTGTGTGACATGCACATTATTTTAGTCTAGAAGCATTTTTGAAACTTCAGTGTTTAGAAACAGAAAAAAAACTTTTTGTGTTTTTGGAGCGATTTGTTGACAGAAAAAAAAAATGCTGAATGCTCCTAAACCCCTTTAGGAGCCCTTCCCAACCCCTTCTCCCCACCGTAAAGCAAATATGCAGCCTCGGCTTCAGACTTGATATCTGGAAGGTGGAGGCTCCTTTAGAACCAATTTACTGAACTAGGCTGCAAGTTGAAGGGAAGGACCTCCAAGGTGGGGAGAAATTAAGGGCAGAGCATAAGAAGGTTCCCATGTTACAAACAACCATTAAAAATGGTACTATTTGTACCAAAATAAAAAATATGCAAAGTAAGTGTGCAAAATGTGACATTGATTTAAAGATAGATAAAAATAGGTGAGTTGGAAGCTCTGGTGCATGAGGAGAACTATGATTTTATTGGTATTGCTGAATCTTGGCTTCATTCTTCACTTGACTGGGCTATTAATATTACTTGCTATGCTCTCTTTCGGAAAGACAGGGTAAAACAGAGGGGTGGTGGTGTCTGTCTCTATGTAAGAAGTGATCTCAAAGTGAGTGTGAAAGAGAACCTAGTTGATGGAGAGTATGTTGAGTCTGAAGCAGTATGGGTGGAAATGTATATGGGTGTGTGTAATACAATGTTTATCATTGGAGTTTGTTATAGACCTCCCAGTATTAATGAGGAGGTGGAGACTCCGCTCCTTGCACAGATAGAAAGGGCTGGGACAGCGATAAAAAGGGGGGATTTTAAATACCCAGACATTAACTGTAGTAATGGCACTGCTGGAACAGTTAAAGGGCAAAAATGTATAAACCTATTACAAGACAATTTTATGGCAGTTTATTGAGGCCCTGACTAGAAACGATGCTCTGTTGGACCTGGTCATCGCAAACCATGCAGAGCTTATTAATAATATTCATATAAAAGAACATCTGGGTAGCAGTGACCATAATATTTCATTTAATGTTAGCTGTAAGCAACAAACGCATACAGGGGGAAAAAAAAAAAAACACCTTAATTTTCCAAGGATGCGGGCTGCTCTCCAAGACTTAGACTGGGAGCTAATATTGACATCGATGAACACAGAACAGAAATAGGAATTTTTCAAAAAGATTGTATGCAAACTTACTGCAAAGTATATTCCCATGGGCAGTAAGTTTAAAAGGCTAAAAATAAAACCTACATGGCCCACGATCAAAGTAAAGAAAATAAAAAGAAAATCAAGGATGCAAAAATTCAAAATGAATGATTGCAAAAGATAGTAGGACAAACCCCAAAATACTCTTTATATTAATAGTAAAAAGGTTGAGTATGTAGGCCCTTTACAAAATAATCTGGAGTGGGTGACTGGGGACAAAGAGAAGGCAAATTTATTAAATACTTTCTTCAGTTCTGTGTATAAAAAGGCTCAAAAGTGAGCTGTGGATGTAGTATACTTGGATTTTGCAAAAGCGTTTGACACAGTTCCCCTCACACGGCTAATGTGTAAGGTAAAGTCTGCAGGCTTGGAAAGACCAGTTTGTAAATCGATAGAAAACTGGCTAAAAGATAGAATTCAGAGAGTAGTGGTTAATGATTCTTACTCTGAGTGGTCTATCAGTGGTGTACCCCAAGGTTCAGTGTTGGGACCCTTACTGTTATCTGAATAAATGATATAGGGCCTGGGATTAAAAGTACCATTTCAGTATTTGCAGATGACACCAAGCATTGCAGTGGAATAACTTCCTTACAGGATGTCTCCAACTTACAAGCCGATCTCAATGCACTGTTTCATTGGGCAACTATTGGGAATCCAAAGCAGAGAAGGATCTGGGTGTTTTGGTAGATCATAAGCTTAATAATAGCATGCAATGCCAAGCTGCGGTTTCCAAAGCAAGCAAAGTCCTTTCTTGTATTAACAGAGTCATGGACTCCAGAGAGCGTGATATTTTTTTGCTCCTGTACAAATCATTAGTAAGACCTCATCTGGAATATGCAGTTCAGTTTTGGGCACCAGTTCTCAAAAAGGATGTTGGTGCAACTGAAGAAAGTGCAGAGAAGGGCAACCAAACTGATGAGGCATGGAGGAGCTTAGCTATTAGGAGAGATGAGAGATAAGAGGAGCTGAATTTATTCTCATGAGAAGAGGAGATTAAGGGGGGATATGATCAACGTATGAAGTTATTCACTTTAAGGTCATCACAGAGGACAAGGGGGCACTCTTTACGTCTAAAGGAAAAGAGATTTTGTCTCTGAATGTGGAAAGGTTTCTTCGTTGTAAGAGCTGTGAAAATGTGGAATAGACTCCCTCCAGAGGTGTTTCTGGCCAGCTCACTAGATTGCTTTTAACCACTTAAGCCCCGGAGGATTTTGCGATTCGGCACTGCGTGACTTTAACGGACAATTGCGTGGTCGTGCGACGCTGTACTTAAACGAATTTGACGTCCTTTTTTTCCCACAAACAGAGCTTTTTGGTGGTATTTAATCAACTGTGCGATTTTTAGATCACGCGCTATAAACAAAAAAAGAGCGACAATTTTGCAAAAATAACAATATTTTTCACATTTTTTTATATGAAATTCCCCAAAAAAAATGTAAAAATCAAAATTTTTTAACATTTTCGGCCAATTTGTTTTATGCTACCTATGTTTGGTAAAAAAAATCGCAAAAAGCGTATTTTTATTGGTTTGCGCAAAAGTTATCGCGTTTACTAACAAAGGGAAAGTTTTTTGTCATTTTTGTTGTTTTTTTTTTAACGCGTAATGGCGCGGCGATCTGCGATTTTTTTTTTTTGCGGTACTGCGACATTGCGGCGGACAGATCGGACCCTTGACTGAAATTTTTGACACTTTTGGGGTTACCAGTGACATTTCTACAGTAATCAGTGCTATACATATGCACTGTTAATGTAAAAATACACTGGTAGTGAAGGAGTTAACTTTATTTGAGAGGGAGGGGCTGTGTGTGTCCCTAGGGGCGTGATTCTTACTGTGATTGGCTGTCTGTTGAGCTGTAGGTACTCTGATCAACGGTTCTACATAGTAGAACCGTGTGATCAGTGTTTTTACACCGAGGAGAATGACAGGCAGCTTGTTTACACAAGCTGCCTGACTTTCTCCCTCTCCATCGCCGAGTGACCGGCGGACATCGGGTCCGTCGGTCACGCGCGGGGGGGTCCGTGACCGCGCGGGCGCGCGCTCGCTTCCCAGAGCCTCACAGGCTAGCGACGTAGACCTACGTTGCTCTGCCCGTGAGGGGCTGACTGCCGCAGTAAATATACTGTGAGCAGTCGGCAATCGGTTAAAAAAGACCTGGATTCTTCCTTAGGTGGACATAATATAACTGGGTAGTAATATTTCTCTATCGTTCATTGACAGATGCAGTTCTCTCTGATTCATATCAGTAGCGTTATACTGCCCCCTACAGGAGTAGGACACTAGGCAGGAAAAAGATCTGGCTACGCCTATGGGCAGTCCCGGAGGGTACACCCTCTCTCTTCCTGCATAGGATGTCAGTTTTAATCTGCCTAGTCAGGAGTAGGGACCTAGTTCCTTGCTGGGATCTGTGGTCCTGGCATATAAAGTATTTTTTTTATGTAGAATTTTTTTTTAGCTAGCCTTTTTTTCTCCGGAACTTTTTTCCTGTGAGATCTTCAAGCAATTATGCCGGGCTGGGCGACAGACTGGACCCCCATATCCACTGGTCACCCCAGTCTAGCCAGCGAGCGCGTGCAGGCCTTAGCTCCGCGCTGGGTCGGCCACGACATAATCCCACTGGATGGGGACTGGCCCCGTGAGTTAAACGTCTCGCCAGGAAGCACACGACAGGGTCTAGGCTTATGTCGCAGCTTTCCTATTTGGCCGACAGCCCCCCTACTCCGGTGGCGTGGGGTCCTGTCAAGAGATGCCGTCCGCCTGTGTTCCTGGTGTGGTGAGTAAATGTTCCTCCCCTTCCCTGGCGGATTTTGGGGTGGACGTGGGCCCTCTCCCTGGGATGGTCGGACCCTCGCACTCCTGGGTTTCCCTCTGTCCTATTGTGACCCCCCTCCTGTCCACCCCCCCTACCCCCCCCCCCCCCCCACGTGGGGGACTGTTTGGGCCTGGGGCCTAGTGTGCAGGCCGCATGGGGGGCCGGGCGAGTGTGTGCTGTTCGCGGTGCTCAATGATCGTGCGGGGGGGGCCTTGCTGGGGTTCTTCTGAAGTGGATGGTGCGGATGGGCGTTTTTGGGTACCCCAAAGGGCCCCCGAATACTGCGATTTTTGGGCGGGGCCGCCCCCTTGTTGTAGCCTCTGTCTGCTATGGAGGCGGCCATCTTGGTACACCCGTTTTCGGCCATTTTCCTGGAGATTTTTTGCAGTGAAGGCCGGTGGGAGTGCCTGAAGGACAGTGAGTCTTGAGGGTGGTCTCTCCCTCTCTGCAGGGGTCTGTTAGAGCGTGCCTGACCTCCATGGGTGGCGATGTAGCGCTGTGGGGCCGTTTAAAAAAAAAATAATTTTTTCATTTTTTCTTAAAAGTTGCTGGCGGTTTCCTCAGGTTCAGTATGAACCCTGCGGGTCATTTTTTCCCACCTGACCCCCTCACGGAGGCCGCAGGACCTTCCAGATCTCCATTGTGCATCTATGCCTTTTCGGCAGTTCGGGAGGCATTAGGGCCCGTGGGGGTGGTGGTAGATGTGCTAAAACGTTTCTCCACCTACCCCTGCCTCTTCTTATGTCTCTGAGTCTGAGTCTGGCTCAGGCGCCACAGGCGTAGGCCTGACGTGGGCCTCCCTGCCGGGTATGTTACCTCGCGCCCTGTCTCCTTGGATGAGGAGGATGATATTTCCACCTCCCCTGCCGCGACAGGCGCTGGTGAATGCACTGGCTGTTTTCAGTGCGTGGCACCCTGCAATTTGGGGGTCGCAGCGGTGGCTGTGCCTAGGGCGCAGGTGGCATCTGGCACTCGCATGTCTCTCTGAGCTGCTCATTTTGTTAGCTGCTCATGTAGGAGTGGAACCATCTGAGACGTTCCCCTGGGGTGTCTAAGCGGCTGTTAGCCTTTACCCTTTTGGGGGAGTCTCTGGTACAGAGGACAGTTTCCGCCTTTGGTGGAAGTACGGTCTCTAGCTGAATGGGACTACCGTTGTTCCGGTGGAGGAATCCCCGTCCTTTAAGGACTTAGGGGATAGGAACGCGTGGGCTGTGGCCTGCGCTCTGTGCTCCCTGGCGTAGCTGCACTGGGAACAGTGTTCATGTTTGCCCTTGCCACGCAGACTCTGCCTGATGGGCAGAGTCCCAACACCGCAATTTGGTGTGGGGCATGTCCCTCTTGCTCTGGGGGAGCTGTTGGACCAGCTGGCGCAGAGGCTGCATTTTGTTTGCGATGCCACGCTGGTTGAGGCTCCCTTGTATAACACCTTGTTGTTTTTGGCGGTGGTTGACCGGAGTCTACTTGACCGGAGTGTTGGTCTGCGGATCAAACTTCTAAGAAGGTCTCCCTTTTTTCAGGTGGATCGCCTGTTTGTCGCTACCCTGGATGACACAGGCTGTCAGGGGTGAGGGCCTTCGTCGCAGTCGGGGTTCCTCCCTTTCGGCTCGCAAACAGTTTCTTCGTCCCTCGGGGACAGTCGATGTGGCAAAGTCCTTCCAGACTCCTGCGTGGGTTCCAGACGACCCTGGTCTGGCGTACATAGGTTTGTTTTTTCCAGACTTGCTGACAAGTCCTACGTGGCCTGAAGGTGCTTCCTCTCCCATCTAGGGGGTCGAGGACCTGCGGCTGGCCCGGATCCCAGGCTGACTGGGTTCAGAAGGTCATGCGGTCCAGTTTCAAGATCGAGTTTCGATCCGGTTATTTCCGGTAAGATTTTTTCCCTTCCAATGTGCGGCTGTCTCCGGATCGCTTACAGGCGCTCTGTGGGGCAGTTCAGGCTCTGGTTCAACAAGCTGGACCTACTGGTCTTTTGTTGGTTCCGTGTAGATCGCAAATTCAAGTTGGTATTGGTTCGCACGGTGGTGGCTTCTCTACATAAGGGGGCTTCCTGGCCTCCATAGACATCAAGCTGCCTACCTTCACGTCCCATTATGTTCTGGACAGCTACAGGTTCTCCGTTTTTTGCAGTGGGGAAGGATCTCTTGGTTTGTGGCGTTACACTTTGGTCTCGCTTATGCTGCTAGGGACTTCACGACGGTGTTGGCTCCGGTCCTGGCGCTGTTGCGGCAGCGGGGCCTTTCGGCCCTGGTTTACTGGCCGCTCTGCTTTTCCGTTTGGAGTCCCCTATGGTGCTGACAACAAAGTTGGTTGTCACCATGGGAACTCTGGTGGAGTTCAGGTGGGTTCTGAACCTTCAGAAATCATCCCTAGTCCTTTCCATGAGACTAGATTTTCTGAGTCTGACTTTGGACTTGTCCTCGGTCTGGGTGTTTCTCCATCCAGGGTCAAAACTCTTGGCACTTTAGACTGAGGTCGACTGTTGCTGTTCCACACATGGTCTTCTCTTTGGACCTGCATGCGAGTTCTGGGACTGATGGTGTTGTTTTTCAAGACAGTCTCTTTCGCTCAATCCCTCTGGGGATCCCCCAGTTGGCACTCCTTCTCAATGGTGACTGGAATCTAAACTCTCTAGACTTGCGGATCCGACTGGGCCGGGTGCCCGGGGAGTTTTGCTCTGGAATCCTTCCTCCCCATCTACTGGACAATTGTCAGCACGGATGCAAGATTGTCCGGGTGGGGAGGAGTCCTCAGCAGGTTTTCTGCTTCGGGAGTATGATCCCTGGAGGATCCAGGTTACCGCTTATTGTCCTGGGGCTGAGAGCGTTCCAGCTTTGTCTATTTCACTGGATCAGGAACCTGCAGCTGTCTGGTGCACTTTCAATTGACTACGCGACCGTGGCTTTGGTCATTCACCATGGGGGCACCATAAGTGTCCTTGCTGCCTTGGAAGTGATGTTTCTTCATCGCCCTCACTCTTGCTCAGTGGCCGAATCTTGGCTTCCTTCAACGGGGGGATTGATCAAAAGTTGACCTTGAGTACTGTCAAGGGTCAGGTTTCGGCTTTGATCATTTTTATTCCACAGGCCGTTGGCCGCCCGTTCCCTGGTGCATAACTTTTTCCAGGGGGTGCGACACTTGGTTCTTCCGGTGCGACTTCCGTCACCAACTGGGGACCTTGGTTGGTGCAGTCGGTTCTTCCAGACCCTCCTTTGCGAGTATCGTGGGTATCTCCTGCTTACCTTATTGTAGAAGGTGGCCTTGGTTGCTGTCACTCTGCACACGGGGTGTCAGCACTGGCGACATTGTCCTGTCATTCTCCCTATCTGTTGGTTCATGGGGCCAGGTGGTACTTCGTCCGGATCCGTCCTTCCCTCCAAAGGTGGTTTCTAGTGTTCAGTTGCACGGGGCCATTGTGTGGCCATCTTGTGTCCTGAGCCCCCTCATCCTACAGAATGCATACTCTTGATGGAGTTCAGCACTCGAGGGGTACTTGATGACTACTGAGTCTTCCTGTAGTCAGGTTCACTCTCTGTGTTCACGGATGGCCCAAGGACAGGGCTGCCTTTGTCTGCTGCGACTATTTCCAGGTGAATCGGACAGTCGGTGGTGCAGGCTTCTTTATTTATGGGTCAGGTCCTACCTTTCCCTGTTTCGGCGCTTTCTACTTGGGCGCCTAGTGCTTCCTGGGCTTTTTGCCATACAGGCATATGTGCTTCAGGTTGTAAGACAACTACCTGGTCCTTTGTTCACACCTTTCCTACGTTCTATAAGGTGGATGTGCTGGCATCTGCAGATGCCTCTTTTTGGCCGCAAATTTTTTTGCTGGCTGCTGTTTGGAAGGCTTTTGGCCTTCCTTGAGGGTGTTTGCTGTTTGTTTTCAGGTGGGCCTCATCTTTTGTTCTGATGAGTCCTATGTTGCCTGGTTGGCTATTTTTGGCCTTGGGGACTTGTTTCTTTTCTGCTGTTCCCACCCCTCATTTTATGGCACTGCTTTGGGACGTCCCTAATGATGAATCAGAGAGAACTGCGTCCGTCAATGAACGATAGAGAAAACTGGATTTTTGACTTACCGTAAAATCCTTTTCTCTTAAGTTCATTGACGGACGCAGTACCCGCCCTTCTATTTTGAGTTGGGTTGGTGTTACTTTCTGACACTGCTTTGATACAAAACTGACATCCTATGCAGGAAGAGAGAGGGTGTACCCTCCGGGACTGCCCATAGGCGTAGCCAGAACTTTTTCCTGCCTAGTGTCCTACTCCTGTAGGGGGCAGTATAACCCTACTGATATGAATCAGAGTGAACTGCGTTCGTCAATGAACTTAAGAGAAAAGGATTTTACTGTAAGTCAAAAATCCAGTTTTATAGGTAGAGTTGATCCAGGGAATATCCGATTGCCTCTTGGGGGGATCGTGAAGGAATTTTCTTCCCTGCTGTAGCAAATTGGATCATGCTTCGCAGGGGTTTTTTGCCTTCCTCTGGATTAACTGCGGATAAAGGATTGTGTATATGGGATTGTTTGGATGGGTTTTCTTTACTGTTTTTTGTTTTTTATTGGTTGAGCAAGATGGACTTGTGTCTTTTTTCAACTTGACTAACTATGTAACAACCAATGCGTCTAATATTACAAGTGCTTATGCAGGTCTCCCGCCCCACCAGGAGGCATGAGCGTCCAGCCAGCACGTCGGCCGGCTGGCCCAAGACCCGAACAAAGCTGGAATTGGCTTTGATTGAGTCTCGGATTTAGTAACCCGGAAGCGATGTCTTAAAGCGGAGCCTTAAAGAAGGCAGATTTAATAAAAAGACAGTACAGTATTTAAAACAGCCAAACTTTTAAGTGCAAAGGAGGGATTTAGGGTCTTTTAGACCCCAAATCCCTCCATAAAGAGTATCTGTCACTGCCTGTTAGTCACAAGGGATGTTTACATTCCTTGTGACAGCAATAAAAGTGATAACAAAAATTAAAGAAACAGTGTAAAAAATAAATAAATAAGAAAAGTTAAAGCTCCCAGAAGTGAACGCATACGTAAGTAACGCTTGCATATGTGCAACTGTTCAAACCACATGTGAGGTATCGCCGCAATCCGTGAGAGTGATAATTCTAGCACAAGACCTCCTCCGTAACTCTAAACAGGTAACTGTTAATTTTTTTTTAAAGAGTTGCCTATGGAGATTTGTTTGTTACCATTCCACGAGTGTGTGCAATTTTAACCACTTGCCGACCGCCGCATGACTATTTACTGCGGCGGTCAGCCCCTCACAGGCAGAGTGACGTAGGTCTACGTCGCTAGCCTGTGAGGGTCTAGGGAGCGAGCGCGCGCCCCAGGAGGCGCGCTCCTGCTCCCGAGTGGTCACGGACCCCCCCAGCCCCCCACCCCCCGCGCGTGTGACCGGCGGACCCGATGTACACCGGTCACTCGGCGATCGTCGGGGGAGAGGGAGAAAGTCAGGCGGCTAGTGTAAACAAGCCGCCTGTCATTCTCCCCGGTGTATGAATGATGATCATACGGTTCTACTATGTAGAACCGTTAATCACTGTTAATACATCTGAATCCACAGCCAATCACAGTTAGAATCACGCCCCTAGTGACACACATAGCCCCTCCCTCTCAAAAAAGTTAACACCTTCACTGCCAGTGTAATTTTGCAGTAACAGTGCATATATATAGCACTGATTACTGTAGAAATGTCACTGGTAACCCCAAAAGTGTCAAACATGTCAGTCAAGGGTCCGATCTGTCCGCCGCAAAGTCACAGTACCGCAAAAAAAATCGCAGATCGCCGCCATTACGCGTTAAAAAAAAAAAAAATGACAAAAATCTTTCCCTTTGTTAGTAAACGCGATAACTTTTGCGCAAACCAATCAAAATACGCTTTTTGCGATTTTTTTTTTTTTACCAAACATATGTAGCATAAAACAAATTGGCTGAAAATGTTCAAAAATTTTGATTTTTACATTTTTTTGGGGGGGAATTTCATATAAAAAATTTTGAAAATATTGTTATTTTTGCAAAATTGACGCTCTTTTTTTGTTTATAGCGCATGATCAAAAAATCGCACAGGTGATCAAATACCACCAAAAGAAAGCTCTGTTTGTGGGGAAAAAAGGACGTCAAATTCCTTTGAGTACAGCGTCGCACGACCGCGCAATTGTCCGTTAAAGTCACGCAGTGCCGAATCGCAAATACCCCCTGGTCAGGAAGGGGGGTAAAATCTTCCGGGGCTTAAGTGGTTAAAGCATGACATGTTGGGTATCTATTTACTCGGCATAATATCGTCTCTTGCATTATACAAAAAATCTGGCTAACTTTACTGTTTTTTTTTTAATTGATTAAAGTGTATTTCTTATTTAAAAAAATGCATTTGAAAGACAGCTGCGCAAATACCGTGTGACAAAAAATATTGCAACGATCGCCATTTTTTTCTCTAGGGTTTCTACTAAAAAATATATATATAATGTTTGTGGGGGTTCTATGTAATGGGGCTCTAAGTAATTTTCTAGCAAAAAAATACTGATTTTAACTTGTAAGCAACAAATGTCAGAAAAAGGCTTAGGCAAGAAGGGGTTAAACTTAGCTGACGTTCTTAACCAGTGGATAGAAAATTGTTAAGGAGCAAGACGGCTGCCATGTCCCTAACAACGAATGACTGGCTTCCCTGCTGACAGCTGGGGGTAAACAAAAGAAATGCCAGCAATTATTTGAGGGAAAAATGCGTGGGAGTCCCCCCCAAATGCATACTGGACCCTTATCTGAGCATGCAGCCTGTATACAAGGTATTCTGCACAGAGGTCAGAATTAAAAAGAAGGTTAGATGGTCGGCAAAATTAGGGACGCAATGTAAGTATAAATCATAGCAATTTATTTAAAAATAATGTGGTATGTAAATACATTACCGTTCAGATACAAAATTGGTATATGATAATAAACAAAACCAGTGTTTTACAAGAAACGAGACATATAACATAAAACTAATAACAGGGTACCGGCCGGTGCATATATTAAGTAAACATCAGGGGGTAATAATAATATTTAGCGGTGGGGGTATCCCACATCAGTAGTTTTTCCCGTGATGTGTTCCTGTGGAGGTTTGGGCGTTGGAGGATCCGGGTGGGTAATCTTTTTGTATATATAGTGCGCCTTAATGGGGGTGCTGTGTAGCTGGTTTGCAGGGATGGCTGCTCAGTCGGCGTGGAGCTGATCTCATCTAGGATCTTGGAGTGTATGGGGACTTAAGCAGGGTCGGCGGTATATCCCTTGACTCTGACGGCTGTGGTGCCGTTTCTTCACCCTTCCTATTCCTGTATTATGTACCCGGGTGGGGGGATGGTTTGTGTTGCAGCGGTCTGTCAGGGTAATGAGTGTAGCAAGTGAAGCATCAGGGATGTACGGGGACTATGCGGAGTGTGGCTGCCTGTGCTGATATGTGGTGTGGGTGCTATCGCCTGGCAGGGGGATGCTGCGGCGCTGTGTCCTGTTCCAGTGCCACTTTGAATAAATGATTCGGTCTATTCACAGGTAGCCAAGTACTCTGTCAGCCAATTGGCTGATTCTTCACCCCTTTCCAGGAGATTGTGGCTTGCAACTGATGCTCCACTTACCTGACTTTCGTTCCGTGGAAGGATGAGTTCCGCTCCTACCCTCCGCTGATGTAAGCGCCGCTCCGGATCATCTTGCTTCACTTTCTTCCGCCCGCCATCCACGCTGGAATGTTGTGTGTGCACCGTCGGTGTTGATGACATCATGCAGCTTAACGTAGCATAGCTTCGTCTGGACGTCATGCAGCCTGGCAGGCCCGAACCATACCAAATCTCATGCCCTCCACATGGGGTGGGGGCTGCTCCATCCTCCAAAGCGCCATGTCTCCATATTGATGGGGACAAGGGCCTCTTCCCCACAACCCTGGGTGGGGGTCTGCAGCCGGGGGCTTATTGAAATCTGGGGGCCCCCAGTTCCCACCCCACATATGATTGTACCTCATACTCATTCACCAAAAAAGTGTCCAAATAAAAACACAGAGACTTGTTTTTAACAAGTCCTTCATTAAAAAAAAAAAAAAAGTACCCCAAAGTAAATCCAGCGTCAATCATGATTAATGCTGCCAACCTAGGGGGGAAAAAATGCTCTGCACCTGACACAGGCTCCCACCATCTGTAGCTCTGCTTCGAGGCTGCCGCTAAATAAACTGTGACGTCACAGGGGATGTCACTGGGTGGCCCTGCCCCTTAGTTTATACAGTGGCAACTACGAAGTGGAGCTGCCAGATAGTGGAAGCTAGTGTAGGTGCAGAGCTCTTCTGGAGATCCACTTGTTAAAGCAGATCTTCCAGATTCTGATAAGCCTCCCTCCCACAGACTGCCACAACCACCGCCTTGGCATGTTGAGGGCATGTGGCCTGGTATGGTTCAGAGTTTATTGAAAAGCAACAACAAATGGGAATAAAGCGCTGTACCAAAGCAGAATTAAACCGCCATTCTTCAAAAGATATAATTGTAACGGTTTATTGGACATGCTAGGATTGATGCGAGAAAACTGTGATCACAAGACGCTTAGCCAACAATGTAAAATACCTGGGGGGGATGGCTGCACGAGTGACAGGACACTCCAACAGGCTCCCGAGGAAACCGCTCAGCTGTGTGTGAAAGGGAGGTGCTGAAGCCGCATGCATGTGGGAGGAGGTCTCACATTCCAGGTAATGGATCCTCTGCCGAATTGGGGTCCTCTCGGTGCCAGGCGCGGTCGCCCGGGACATCCAGGTAGCCAGACTGCCAGCACACATGAAGCCTGCCGACTGTAATTAAAAAGGGAGCTGCACACGTTGCCCGGAGATGACGTCACGGGTCTGGCAGAACTGAATGCTACTGTCAGCAGTGGAAGGGCAGCAAGGAAGTGTGTCACAGAGTCGAACTCATGTGGCTAGGGGAATGCAGGGGAGCCAGCTGCAAGAACAAGACTACATGTTTTGGGGCCAAGCCCCTTCTTTAGGTCAAAAACAAAGCTGGCAAGTGCATGAGAAGCAGGGGTTTAAATAAACATATAGAGATAATAGAAGGAAGAGGACGGAAATTCATGTCACTCATGCTAGCCCCCCAGTGACAACTATAAATACATATAGTAAAAACAACTTGATCAGTTATAAGCCATAATACCAAAAGTCAAACTTAACCACTTAAGCCCCGGAGGATTTGGCTGTTCAAAGACCAGGCCCTATTTTGCGATTCGGCACTGCGTGACTTTAAGGGACTATTGCGCGGTCGTGCGATGCTGTACCTAAACGAAATTTACGTCCTTTTTTTCCCACAAACAGAGCTTTCTTTTGGTGACTCTTTTGATCACCTGTGCGATTTTTTTTTTGCGCTATAAACAAAAAAAGAGCGACAATTTTGAAAAAATTATATTTTTCACATTTT
Organism: Pelophylax lessonae; assembly: GCF_965119305.1. Taxonomy (NCBI): domain Eukaryota; kingdom Metazoa; phylum Chordata; class Amphibia; order Anura; family Ranidae; genus Pelophylax; species Pelophylax lessonae. The sequence continues at coordinate 405,065,819 of NC_138768.1, read as the reverse complement.
TTTATATGAAATTCTCCAAAAAAAATGTAAAAATCAAAATTTTTTAACATTTTAGGCCAATTTGTTTTCTGCTACATATTTTTGGCAAAAAAAATTAGCGTATTTTGATTGGTTTGCGCAAAAGTTATTGCGTTTACTAACTACGGGAAAGATTTATGTAATTTTTATTGTTTTTTTTTTAAACTAGTAATGGCGGCGATCTGCAATTTTTTTTGCGGGACTGCGACATTGCGGCGGAAAGATCGGACCCTTGACTGACATTTTTGTACCAGTGACATTACTACAGTAATCAGCGCTATAAATATGCACTGTTACTGTCAAAATGACACTGGCAGGGAAGGGGTTAACTTATTGGTGATCAGTGGGTTAAATGTATTACTAGGGGCGTGTTTCTAACTGTGGGGAGGCATGGCTAGCAATGTTACCACAGAGACATACGATCCTACATAGCAGGATCATATAGTCTCTGCACTTACATCAGGGAAAATGACAGACGGCTGTGTTTACATCAGCCGTCTGCCTTTCTCCCTCTCCTGAGCAGGATCGCAAGTGGCCAGCGGACATTGAAGCCGCCGGTCACACACGCGGGGATGCCCGTGAACGAGCGGGAGCGCGCCCCCGGCGGCGCTCGCCCCCCCTACAGGCTCCTGTGCAAGCGACGTAGATCTACGTCAGTTTGTCCAGGAGCGGCTGACTGCCGCAGTAAATATACTGACGGCAGTTGGCAAGTGGTTAAAGCGTAGTTCCACCCAAAAATGGAACTTCCGCTTTAAGGCCTCCTGACCCCATGACATGCCACATTTGGCATGTAACTTTCTTTTGCGGGGGAGCGGGTACCTAGATTTGACAGGTTCCCACTTCCACTCGGGCCGCCCAGGCGTCTCGACTGGAAGTTCTCCTCTCCCCCTCCCTCCCTGCAATTGTCTGGGACATATCAGAGGTCCCAGAAGATTGCCTGTCCACTCAGGACACGCAGCGCAACATGCACATGCGCAAGCTTTCATAGCCGGGTGCTCACACAAGATATGCCGGCGGTAGAGGAGGGGGAGAACTGAGGCTCCCACCGGCCGCATTGCTGGACCATGGGATAGGTGAATGTGTGTTTATTAACCACTTGCCGACCAGTTACGTTGACTGTACTGCGGCAAAGTGGCTCGTTCCTGTCCTACGTCGCTGGACTCCTTCCCTTGTGGAGGCTCGCTCCCACTGTATTCAGTCACAGCGGGAGTCAGGCCAGGGGAGGAGCGGCGGTGATCACCGCCGCTCTTCCCCGATCGTCAGGGAATCAAGTCTGGAGGTCCGCCCGCTTGTGTAAACAAAGCGGGCGGATCTCCTAAGTGACAGACAGGGTCAGATTGCAGGGTTCAGCATAGCTGAACCTGCGATCTGTCCCTGTGTCACTCAGTCACCTCCCCCCACACATGTTAGTAAGCACCAGGCATACATTAACCCCTCCCTCTCCAATAAAATTAACCCCTTCCCTGCCAGTGTCATTGTTACAGTAACAGTGCATATGTATAGCACTGATTACTGTAGTAATGTCACTGGTACCCCCAAAAAGTGTAAAAAATGTCAGTCAAGGGTCCGATCTGTCCGCCGCAATGTCGCAGTCCCGCAAAAAAAAAAACGCAGATCGCCGCCATTACTCGTTAAAAAAAAAAAAAAACACCAAAAATGACAGAAATCTTTCCCTTAGTAACTTTCCCCAATAACTTTTGCGCAAACCAATCAAAATACGCTTATTGTGATTTTTTTTACCAAACATAGGTAGCAGAAAACAAATTGGGCAAAAATGTAAAAAAATTTTGATTTTTACATTTTTTTGGGGGGGAATTTCATATAAAAAAAATTTGAAAAAATATTGTTATTTTTTCAAAATTTACGCAATTTTTTTGTTTATAGCGCAAAAGTAAAAATTGCAGAGGTGATCAAATACCACCAAAAGAAAGCTCTGTTTGTGGGAAAAAAAGGACATAAATTTCGTTTGGGTACGGCGTCGCACGACCGCGCAATTGTCAGTTAAAGTCGCACAGCGCTGAATGGCAAAAAGTGGCCTGGACGTAAGACAGCAAAATAAAGTAAAGTGGTTAAGTCAGCAACTACAGTTTTTTTTTAATAAACAGAAAATCAGGTGGAACTCCGCTTTAATGTCTGATAACATTAATATTATTAATATATTGGTTGATAAAAGAAAAAAATTTATGAAAAAATAAAAGAATGTATAAAAAAAAAGGGTGAGGAAACCACTCCACAAACAATAACAAAAACAAACAATAGCTATAAATAGATCTGTATTACATGACAGTGTGTGTATATCTAACTCCTCATTCAGGCCCAGGGCAGATAAAGTATTGAGCTTATATATCCAAAAAGTCTCTCCTTTACACAGCAACGAAAACCTTTCGCCGTCTGTCAGAGACCCCTTGGGTATACATTCAATAGATAAAACTGATAGATCCCTGATGTTCTTGCCGTGATGGATAGCAAAATGGCAGGGAACACTATGTAAATATTTCCCTTTCTTGATAAGCCTACGGTGTTCGCCCACTCTGGTGCGGAGATGCCGAATGGTGCGACCCACGTACAAGAGATTACAGGGCATAAATAACAAACTGAGTGGAGTAAGTAATAAACTGGTTGATGGAATAATTATTCCCTGAACTGTCACTGAAGGAATCCTGGCCATGAGAAATAAATTGACAAGTGAGGCAGCCTCTCTTCTTGCACTGAAAGATGCCCACTTGATTGTCAAAATAGGTTTTAATGTCCATGCTTCTGCCCTGTTTAGGCTTTGGCGATTTGCTCAGAGAAATATGATTCTTAAGGGTACGGGCTCTCCTGAAGACAACCTGGGGAGCTGGTGGTACATGGGGACCTAACTTGGGGTCAGAGCATAAAATTGGCCAATGTTTCTTAATGACTTGAGTGATGGCTTTGAAATTGCTGTTGAACCCCGTGATAAACCTGGCTTTGGGTGTGGTTGAAGCCTATTTGTCAAGGGCCTTGTTATCGAGTTTCGGCGTGTCTCCAGGCACGAAGAAAAGGCCTCTCGGAGGAGCCCCTCCGGACACCCTTTCTCTCTCAACTTGTCAAACAAGGTCTCACTTTGAGCAATGTAATCTTCCGCCCGGGAGCAGTTCCTCTGAAGCCTGAGGAACTGTCCCATGGGAATGTTGTTCTTTGGTGACAACTCCCAAAATGTAAATAGGAATTACCACCAACCGGCTTAGAATGATTAAGGGTAATAATGGAGCCATTCTCATGTGTAAGCTCTAAATCTAAAAAAAACAAGCAAGCTGGTTCAATGAAATGTGTAAAGGTAAGAACCAGATCGTTGGCATTACATTGGGTGACAAAGGCCTGGAAGACATCAATGTCCCCATCCCAAATGATGAGCACGTCATCAATGTACCTCCTGTAAAATACCATGTTTCTCATAAAAGGGTTGTTACTAGAGTTGAGCGGACACCTGGATGTCCGTGTTCGGCGGGTTCGGCCGAACTTTAAAAAAAAGTCCGGGTCCGTGTCCCGGACTTTTGCCAAACTTTTCCCGGACACCGAACCCCATTGAAGTCAATGGGGACCTGAACTTTCAAGCACTAAAATGGCTCTAAAACACCAATGGAAAGGGCTAGAGTGCTGCAAATGGCAGCAAAACGTAGTTAAGAGCATGGCGAGTGCTCTGCAAACAAATGTGGATAGGGAAATAACTTAAAACAACAAAAAAAACAGAAAAATAAAACAATGTTCTTCATCTCTGAAGGACGAGGCCCATATGGAGTAGGAGGGAGGTTGAGGTGGTGGTGGATGTGGCGGTGTCATAGGCGTGCGCACAGGGTGTGCCGGGTGTACCTGGGCACACCCTAATCACCTAGGGCACATAGCATTATCGCTCTGTTTGCCAGTGAGGAGATGGGAAAGATCTCCCTCGGACCTGCTCTGCTCTATTTCTCTTTGCCAGCAGGGAGAGTAATGTATCGGGGCCATGTACATGTAGGCAAACACATGCATGTGTATTTAAACTTTGGGGTGCACACCCTAATGCAATAGGCTGCGCACACCTATGGGCGGTGTAGGTGGAAGCAGCGGTGGAGGAGGACCAGGGCCGGATTAAGAGCATCATGGGCTTGGTGCTGAGGATTTTGAAGGGCCTTAAGGGCCGTGCCTTGGCATGCACCCAGAGGAGGAAGGGTGCAGCCATGCATGCCTAATTCCACATGGGATGCTGTCTCTGAAGCCCATAAACACATCCATGCATCGGCAACTGTCCCTCCTTGTCCGGCCTTCGTGCTGTGTGGGGAGGTTCTGAGGGAGCTGCCTGGGGAAGCGAGCATAGAAGCCAGACTTCTGTGTTTACAAGTGACAGAAGAGCGGTAACAGTGAATATGGCCAACCCGGGGTCTATATAAAGGTAGGGGCCTGGAGCTGCAGCTCCAATAGCCCCTACATTAATCTGGCCCTGAGGAGGACAAGGTAGCCAACACTGCTTCTTTTCAGAAATTTTAAATGAGGGTACACCCCAAAAGAGTGAGAAAGAGCAAAAATAGAACAATGGCTGGGTAAGGTCGGTATCCATCGCTATTCTGCACAAGGTACGGAAAAGTCCCGTGGGATCCATGCCTGGTTCATTTTAATGAACGTGAGCTTGTCTACATTGTCTCTGGACAGGCGGCTGCGCTTGTCTGTGATAACGCCCCCAGCCGTGTTAAATACCCGTTCAGATAATACACTGGCTGCAGGGCACGCCAGCACCTCCAAGGCGTGAAGGGCAAGCTCAGGCCATGTGCCCAACTTGGAGACCCAGAAGTTGAAGGGGGCAGACCCGTCATTCAGTACGTCTAGGCGTGTGCACACATACTGCTCCACCATGTTGGTGAAATGCTGCCTCCTGCTAAGACGTTCCATATGAGCTGCTGGTGCTGCTGTTTGTTGTGGCGTGCTGACAAAGCTTTTCCACATTTCGGCCATGCTAACCCTGCCTTCTGAGGTGCTGGCGGTGCCCTGGTTGCGTTGGCGACCTCTTCCTCCTCCTCCTCCTCCTCTGCCTTGTGCTTCCACTGTGGCCCCGCTGTCAGGTGGGAATGCCAGCAGCATCGCGTCTACCAGCGTGCGCTTGTACTCGCGCATCTTGCGATCGCGCTCCAGTGAGTGAATTAAGGACAGTACGTTGTCCTTGTAACGGGGATCCAGCAGCGTGGCCACCCAGTAATCAGCACAAGTTAGAATGTGGGCAACTCGGCGGTCGTTGTGGAGAAACTGCAGCATGTAATCGCACATGTGTGCCAGGCTGCCCAGAGGCAACGAAAGGCTGTCCTCTGTGGGAGGTGTATCGTCTGTGTCCTCTGTATCCCCCCAGCCACGCACCAGTGATGGCCATGAGCTGGCCTGGGTGCCACCCTGCTGTGAACATGGTTCCATCTCCTCCTCCAGCTCCTCCTCCTCATCCTCCAGGACTGTGCCCCTGCTGGACAATTGTGTCCCTGGCGTTTGTGTGTGCAGGAACCCACCCTCGGAGCCCCTTGTGAATGACTGCCCTGAAAGCCTTGGAAATGTTACCTCTTCATCCTCCTCCTCCTCCTCATCCTGTGCCACATCCTCTTCCATCATCGCCCGAATTGTTTTTTCAAGGAGGCATAGAAGTGGGATAGTTAAGCTGACAACGGCGTCATCGGCACTGGCCATGTTGGTGGAATACTCAAAACAGCGCAACAAGGCACACAGGTCTCGCATGGAGGCCCAGTTATTGGTGGTGAAGTGGTGCTGTTCCGCAGAGCGACTCACGCGTGCGTGCTGCAGCTGAAACTCCACTATGGCCTGCTGCTGCTCGCACAGTCTTTCCAGCATGTGCAAGGTGGAGTTCCACCTTGTGGGCACGTCACATATGAGGCGGTGAGCGGGAAGGCCGAAGTTACGCTGCAGCGCTGACAGGCGAGCAGCAGCAGGGTGAGAACGCCGAAAGTGCGCACAGACGGCCCGCACTTTCTGCAGCAGCTCTGACATATCGGGGTAGTTTTTAAGGAACCTCTGCACCACCAAATTCAGCACATGCGCCAGGCAAGGGATGTGCGTCAAACCGGCTAGGCCCAGAGCTGCTATGAGATTTCGCCCGTTATCGCACACCACCAGGCCGGGCTTGAGGCTCGCTGGCAGCAACCACTCATTTGTCTGCTGTTCCATGCTCCTCCACAACTCCTGCGCGGTGTGTGGTTTTTCCCCCAAACAGGCAAGTTTTAAAACTGCCTGCTGTCGTTTACCCCTGGCCGTGCTGAAGTTGGTGGTGAAGGTGTTACGCTGTCCGGATGAGGAGGCGGTAGAGGATGAGGAAGCGGAGTAGGAGGAGTTAGGAACAGGAGGCAAACTGAAGCGCCCTGCAATCCTCGGTGGTGGAAGGACATGCGCCAAATTGCTATCCGCCTCAGGCCCATCCGCCACTGCATTTACCCAGTGTGCCGTTAGGGAGATATAACGCCCCTGACCATGCTTACTGGTCCACGTATCGGTAGTTAGGTGGACCTTGCCACAGATGGCGTTGCGCAGTGCACACCTGATTTTTTCCCCCACTTGGTTGTGCAGGGAAGGGATGGCTTGCCTGGAAAAGTAGTGGCGGCTGGGCACGACGTACTGTGGGACAGCCACCGACATAAGGTTTTTAAAACTGTGCGTCTCCACCAGACGGATTGACAGCATTTCAAAGGCCAAGAATTTTAAAATGCTGGCATTCAGGGCCAGGGATCGCGGGTGGGTAGGGGGGTACTTCCTCTTCCTCTCAAGTGTTTGGGAGATGGAAAGCTGAACGCTTCCACGGGACATTGTGGAGATGGTTGGTGACCCAGGTGGTGGTGTTGCTGACAGATCGTCTGTTTGCGGGGTGGCAGGTGCCGGTATCACTACAGATGTGGCTGGAGCGGCCGAGACTGCAGCAGAAGAGGAAGCAGGATGAGCCAGAGACGTTTCTTGGTTTTGAAGGTGTCTACTCCACTGCAGCTCGTGCTTTGCACTTAGATGCCTGATCATGCAGGTTGTGCTCAGGTTGAGAAGGTTTATGCCTCGCTTCAGGCTCTGATTGCACAGGGTGCAAACCACTCGTGTTCTGTCATCAGCACATTTTCTAAAGAACTTCCACGCTAGAAAACTCCTTTGAGCTGGCTTTGGTGCGCTCGTTCCCTTGCTGCGTTGGGCAGTAGCAGGCGTAGTGTCTAGGGCACGGCCGCTCCGCTTCTGCACCCTGCTCCCTCTTCTGCTGTGCTGGTGGCTCTGTGCGACCACTGCCTCTTCCTCCAAACTACTCAGGTCACCTGCATGACCTTCATTCCATGTGGGGTCGAGGACCTCATCGTCCTCCACATCATCTTCCACCCAGTCTTCACCCCTGCCCTCCTTGTTGGTCTCCACAATTCTGAACGCCGCAGCAGTTGGCACCTGCGTTTCGTCATCATCGGAGACGTTGTAATGTTCATGCGTTTTTGTTTGCGGATGGATTTACAGCTGCAGAATTATTACACTCAGTAGCCTTGTAGAGAATCTGTTGAACAACATATCCAACTCTCAGGACTTCATCACCGTGTACAGCCTGTTATATACTATATATATATATCAATAGATGTTTAATGGAGGGATAGAGTATATGAGGATATAGATGAGAGACAGGCTATTGTATGGTGAGCACTAGAAGTAGTATTAGGAGAGTTGCAGGTGATGGTAAAGCAGATAGGTTCTGATGTCAAGTATAGTGCAGATGGTAAGAGGACACAGATGGAGTATACTTAGACAGAGTAACCTAGTGCAAGGATAGTTCAAGGTAGTCCCAAGAGCTAACAGTCTTATGCAGGTGATAGTGAATAGATAGATAGATAGTCTTGGTAATTGCAGTAGATGACAGTAGGAGATTGGTAGCAAGAATCCCCTGCGGGGTACTTATCACTTAGATAGGTTTAGGAATAACAGTGTCCATTGGAGAGGGGTGATCCCGTAGCGAGATACGGATCACCAGCGAGGTTTCCGGCTTCAGTTCAGCAAGGAAGGTATGTCAGCAGCTCCGACTTCTCAGGCGTAGGTGCGATGAACATGTGGGTTTGAACGAGCGATGAGTGAGAGCAAACCGGCGATTGAAATAGCCGCTCATAGCGGCGCTCGGCAGTGATGTCATCCGGTCTTAAAGGTATATGCGTCCTTTGTTATACAAGATGGGACGCAATTAAGAGAGGAGAAATATGGAAACAAGGGTACCAGAGGTACCGGAACATTACAGTACCCCCCCCCCCCTTAAGGCCGGCTCCGGAAGGCCTCTAGAACTGTTTTTTCCGGATATTTCGAGTGGAAATTGCGAATCAGTCTAGGGGCATGTATATCGGAGGTATCCAGCCAGGTGTCATCTTGGGGCCCATAATTCTTCCATCGTACAAGATACTGGAGTCTTCTTCTATTGAAACGGGAATCCAAAATCTCCTTTATCTCAAATTCTTCTCCACCTTCCACTTGTACAGGAGGTGGAGGTGAGATAGTAGGCCTTATTCCTTGGTTAGGAACATGGGGCTTCAGTAGAGACACATGGAAGACAGGATGTATCTTGAGGTCTACTGGCAATGTGAGTTGTACTGCAGCTTTACCAATAAGCTTCTCTATTGGGAAAGGTCCCAGAAACAGAGGTCCAAGTTTTTTACTAGGGATCTTTAGTCTCAGATTTTTTGTAGAAAGCCAAACAAGATCCCCAATTGCATATTGGGGAGAGGGTTTCCTACGGAGGTCGTAGTACTTTTTTTGTTGGCTATGAGCATGAGATATGGTATTGTTGAGTAATCCCAGAGAATCCTTTATCTGGGCAAGATAATCAGATGCCACTGGATTACTTGATGGTAAGATACGTGGAGGAAGGAGTGTGGGATGAAACCCATAATTCAGGTAAAACGGACTTTGCTTAGTAGTGCTATGAGTAGCGTTGTTATAGGCGAATTCCGCCAGTGGGAGGAGATCTGCCCAATCGTCCTGTAGATACGAAGTATAGCAACACAGGTACTGTTCAATGCACTGGTTAACTCTCTCTGTCTGTCCGTTGGTCTGAGGGTGGTAGGGAGAAGTGAGGTTACGCTCTATTCGCAGTATCTGACATAGAGCTAGCCAAAACTTTGAGATAAATTGTGAACCACGGTCAGACAGCAGTGTTTTTGGAATACCATGTAACTTAAAGACATGTTTCACAAGTAATTCTGCTGTTTGTTTGGATGAAGGTAGTTTTCGGATAGGGGTGAAATGTGCCATCTTGGTCAGATGGTCCACTGATACCAAGATGGTGTTGAATCCTTTGGAAGGTGGTAATTCCACTATGAAGTCTAAGGATACCACTTCCCACGGAACGTGGGGTATCGGTAAACTACAAAGTAATCCTGATGGTTTCATGTTGTCAATTTTAGACCTTGCACAGATATCACAAGATGAAACAAACTTTTTTACGGTTCTCTTCATGTCTGGCCACCAAAATTGCCTAGTGAGTAGATTGAGAGTTTTAGTCATACCCATATGTCCTGCCATAGGTACATCATGCGACAATTCTAAGATCTTGGTTCGCATAGTAGGGGGTATGTATAATTTATCGTTGTAGTAGAGAAAGCCTTCTGCGTCAGTAGTTAGTTGTGGTGGAGGTGAATCCAACCCTATGCTGTGCAAAATCTCCTCTTTTAGTGAGCGAACGACTCCGATAATACGTTCAAGTGGTATTATAGGAACTGAGGGAACCTCAGTGCAATCTTTCTCAGCTAGTCGTGAGAGTGCATCCGCTTTTTTATTTTTGTCTGTGGGCGTGTAAGTTACTAAAAAATTAAATCTCAGAAAGAATAACGACCACCGTACCTGCCGGTGGGAAAGAGTTCTATTAGTCTGAAGGTATTGGAGGTTTTTGTGATCAGTATATATCAGAATTGGCAATTGAGTGCCCTCAAGTAGATGTCTCCAATTCTCTAATGCCAGTTTTATGGCTAATAACTCCTTCTCACCTACTGGGTAGTTCACCTCGGGGCTACTTAATGACTTTGAAAAGAAAGCAACTGGGTGAAGAGGTGAGGTGTTTGTTGGTCGTTGTGAGAGAACTGCTCCTACTGCCATATTAGACGCATCTACCTCCAAGATGTATTGAAGGGATGGGTCTGGATGGCATAGTATGGGGGCAGTGGTAAAGCTTGATTTCAGCAGAGAGAATGCTCCATTTGCTTCTTTTGTCCAATTAAATGGTCTCTTCGTGCTTGTAAGTTGTGTGAGAGGTTTCACAATCGCAGAGAAGTTTTTAATGAATTTCCTATAGTAATTAGAGAATCCTAGGAACCTTTGTAATGCTTTGCGAGTGGTTGGCACAGGCCAATCCAGAATGCAGGATATTTTGCTCATGTCCATTTTGATTCCACTTTTAGATATAATATATCCTAGGAATAGTACCTCCTCTTTATGAAACAAACATTTCTTTGATTTAACATATAAGTTATGTGCAAGTAGTCTTGACAACACAAGTCTCACATGTTTTATGTGCTCAGGTAAGGAATGAGAATAGATAAGTATATCGTCCAAATATACTACCACACAAACATCAAGCAAGTCTCGGAATATCTCATTTATAAACCGTTGGAAGGCTGCGGGGGCATTACATAGCCCAAATGGCATTACAAGGTACTCAAACAGTCCGTATCTGGTTCTGAATGCCGTCTTCCATTCATCCCCTTTACGGATTCAAATTAAATTGTATGCCCCTTTTAGGTCCAATTTTGAAAAGAAAGAAGCCCCACGCACCTGTTCGATAAGTTCAGGAATAAGGGGTAAAGGATAACGATCCTTTATTGTGATGGCATTTAATTGTCTGAAATCAATGATAGGCCTAAGGCTAGAGTCCTTATTGCGGACGAAGAAGAGCCCAGCCGCAGTGGAGGAAGTAGAAGGTCGGATGAATCCTTTTGCCAAGTTTTCATCCAGATACTCCTTAAGGTGAGAGAGTTCATCCTGTGAGAGAGGATATACATGTCCGTAAGGCAACTTGCTATTAGGGAGCAGATCGATACAACAATCATAGTCCCTATGAGGAGGTAGCATTTGAGCGTTTTTCTCAAGGAAAACCTCCGATAAATCGTAATAACACTTAGGAATAATGTCATCCGGCAGTACAGACAGGATCCTATCATGTGTGGGGAGATTACACGTCGTCTCACAATAGTGAGAAGAGAAGGTTAACGTTTTTGTTTTCCAATCGATGATTGGTTGATGTATGTGTAACCAGGGAAGTCCCAAAATGATTGGAAAATGTGGTGAAGTTAATACATCAAAGGTGGTGGTCTCCACATGAGACTCGTCAGCAGTTACAAGAAGTGCCTGTGTCTGACTGGTGATAGGACCAGAGGATAAAGGGGTACCGTTAATAAAACTAACGGAGACAGGTTTGGGTTTTGAAACAATAGGTATTTTATTAAGGGAGACAAAACAAATGTCAATGTAGTTTCCACAAGATCCTGTGTCAATCATAGCCTTGGTGGTGATCCTAGTTTGGTCCCACTGCAATGTTAATTGAACAAAAAGATAAGGATTAGAGAAGGAAGTTGTGAGTCCACCTAGCAAGACATTTGAACACTCACCCTCTTTTCTGCGGACAAGAGGACAAATGATTCGGGGATGCGCAGTACATGCAAAGATGTTCGGTTTTCCTCCTGGCACGTTCAGAAAGGGTCAGAGGTGGACGTATCATTCCTACTTCCATAGGAGTAGGGTCATCAGGCAACATCCGAGAAGGACTGGAAAATGGTGAGCCCATCTTCTCAGCCTTTCTTTCTCGTAGTCGTCTGTCAATATTGATACTGGTCTGGATCAGTCCCTCTAGAGTGCCAGGTAAATCCGCTCGGGCGAGCTCGTCTTTAACAGCCTCAGATAGGCCGAGTCTAAACTGCGTTCGCAAAGATGTGTCGTTCCACCCTGAATCAGGGGACCATCTTTTAAAATTCGCCACAAAATCTTCAACAGGTCTCCTTCCTTGTTTTAAGGCCCGTAATTGTGTGTCAGCGGTACTCTGCTTGTTGGGGTCTTCATATAAAGTAGCAAGTTGTGCTAGAAATAAGGGATAAGAATTAAGGAGTGGATCATCCTTTTCAAAGAGAGCATCTGCCCAGGCCCGGGGTTCACCCGTTAAATAGGAGATGATAGTACAAACCTTAAATTGGTCAGTGGTGTAGGTTAGAGGTTTTAACAAAAAAAACAATTGACATGCGTTTTTAAATTCACGGAATTTGCTCCGATCACCAGAAAACACTATAGGAGGGTTTATCTTGGGCTCACGGGGCTGAGCAGCAGGAGGCTGTGTGAGACGGCCAAGCTGCTGTCTCAAGGTTTGATTGTCATTTTTTACCTCTGTAAGCGCATGGATCAATGCATCTACTTGCTGTTTTAATTGTAGTACATGAGTGGATAATTCTGCTGAATCCATATTTTTTTTAAGGCTCGTTCAATCTGTAACGTTCATGCGTTTTTGTTTGCGGATGGATTTACAGCTGCAGAATTATTACACTCAGTAGCCTTGTAGAGAATCTGTTGAACAACATATCCAACTCTCAGGACTTCATCACCGTGTACAGCCTGTTATATACTATATATATATATCAATAGATGTTTAATGGAGGGATAGAGTATATGAGGATATAGATGAGAGACAGGCTATTGTATGGTGAGCACTAGAAGTAGTATTAAGAGAGTTGCAGGTGATGGTAAAGCAGATAGGTTCTGATGTCAAGTATAGTGCAGATGGTAAGAGGACACAGATGGAGTATACTTAGACAGAGTAACCTAGTGCAAGGATAGTTCAAGGTAGTCCCAAGAGCTAACAGTCTTATGCAGGTGATAGTGAATAGATAGATAGATAGTCTTGGTAATTGCAGTAGATGACAGGTAGCAAGAGATTGGTAGCAAGAATCCCCTGCGGGGTACTTATCACTTAGATAGGTTTAGGAATAACAGTGTCCATTGGAGAGGGGTGATCCCGTAGCGAGATACGGATCACCAGCGAGGTTTCCGGCTTCAGTTCAGCAAGGAAGGTATGTCAGCAGCTCCGACTTCTCAGGCGTAGGTGCGATGAACATGTGGGTTTGAACGAGCGATGAGTGAGAGCAAACCGGCGATTGAAATAGCCGCTCATAGCGGCGCTCGGCAGTGATGTCATCCGGTCTTAAAGGTATATGCGTCCTTTGTTATACAAGATGGGACGCAATTAAGAGAGGAGAAATATGGAAACAAGGGTACCAGAGGTACCGGAACATTACAGACGTGCTGCGATGGTCCTTGCATGTACTCATCTTGAGAAATAAGTGGTTGGGCATCACTGCACTCAATCTCTTCCACTTCTGGGGCAGGGCTAGGTGGATGGCCCTGGGAAACCCTGCTGACAGAGTCCTCAAAAAGAAGAAGAGACTGCTGTATGGCTTGGGGCTCAGACTGCTTGCCTGATTTGCAAGGGGGTGAGGTGAAAGACGGTTGGACATTGGCTGCAGGTGCCAACTCTGACCTTTCTGCAGTAGACTGGGTGGGAGACAATGTGAAGGAACTGGAGGCACTGTCAGCAACCCATCTACTATCGCCTTCTTCAGGCCTCATCACGTCTAGAGGCGCATTATGCCCTAGCAAATACTGCTGCAGGTTCTGTCGCCTACTCACACTTGAGGAAGGTGTTTCACTTGTGCGTGTTGCTGGCACAGATCGACCACGTCCTCTCCTTGCAACAGGAGCTCTACCAGCAGCACCACGACCCAGGCCACGGCCCCTATTTGACGGTCTCCTCATATTTCTGTAATTTATGATCTTGCCCTAGAAATGTGTTTATTGAATAGCGGAACAAAACAACAACAGTATCGCATGGGTGTATCTGACAGTCAAATATGCAAACTATGCCGCAATTTAATGTTTTTTACCCCAAAAGGGTGTATATTGAATAGCGGAATAGGAAAAAGGATAAAAAAGCGGTGTATCTCACACGTACAAACACAGACTAGGCCCCGATTAAAATTTTTTGTACCCTAAAGGGAGGATGAGGAAGAGGAGTAGGAGGAGTTGGGAACAGGAGGCAAACTGAAGTGCCCTGCAATCCTTGGCGGTGGAAGGAGATGCGCCAAACAAATTTAAAAGGTGTATCTCACACGTACCGATACAGACTATGCCGTAATTTAATTTTCTTACACTCCAAAAGGGTGTATATTGAATAGCGGAATAGGAAAAATGTTATAATACGGTGTATCTCACACGTACAAACACAGACTAGGCCCCGATTACAATTTTTTGTACCCTAAAGGCAGGATGAGGAAGAGGAGTAGGAGGAGTTGGGAACAGGAGGCAAACCGAAGCGCCCTGCAATCCTCGGTGGTAGAAGGAGATGCACCAAACAAATTTAAAAAGGTGTATATCACATGTACCGATACAGACTATCCCGCAATTTAATTTTTTACACTCAAACAGGGTGTATATTGAATAGCGGAATAGGACAAATTTTACAAAACAGTATATCTCACACGTACAAACACAATCTAGGCCCCGATTACAATTTTTTGTACCCTAAAGGCAGGATGAGGAGTAGGAGGAGTTCGGACCAGGCAGGAGGCAGACTGAAGCACCCTCAAATCCTCGGCAGTATGAGATGCGCCCCAAAAATTGGAAAGGTGTATCTCACACGTACCGACACAGACTATCCCGCAATTTAATTGTTTATACCCAAAGGTTTTTATTAAATAGCGGAATAGAAAATATGATCAAAAAAAGTGTATGTATCTCACACGTACACAACCAGACTAGGCCCCAATTACTATTGTTTGTACCCCTAAAGGTAGGATGAGGAGTAGGAGGAGTTTGGAGCAGGCAGCACCCTCAAATCTTCAGAAGTATGAGATGAACCCCAAAAACTTGGAAAGGTGTATCTCACACCTACCAACACAGACTATCCCGCAATGTAATTGATACCCAAAGGTTTTTATTGAATAGCGGAATAGAAAATATGATCAAAAAAAGTGTATGTATCTCACACGTACACAACCACACTAGGCCCCAATTACTATTGTTTGTACCCCTAAAAGGCAGGATGAGGAGTAGGAGGAGTTTGGAACAGGCAGCACCCTCAAATCTTCAGAAGTATGAGATGAACCCCAAAAACTTGGAAAGGTGTATCTCACACCTACCAACACAGACTATCCCGCAATTTAATTGATACCCAAAGGTTTTTATTGAATAGCGGAATAGAAAATATGATCAAAAAAAGTGTATGTATCTCACACGTACACAACCAGACTAGGCCCCAATTACTATTGTTTGTACCCCTAAAAGGCAGGATGAGGAGTAGGAGGAGTTTGGAACAGGCAGCACCCTCAAATCTTCAGAAGTATGAGACAAACCCCAAAAACTTGGAAAGGTGTATCTCACACCTACCAACACAGACTATCCCGCAATTTAATTGATACCCAAAGGTTTTTATTGAATAGCGGAATAGAAAATATGATCAAAAAAAGTGTATGTATCTCACACGTACACAACCAGACTAGGCCCCAATTACTATTGTTTGTACCCCTAAAAGGCAGGATGAGGAGTAGGAGGAGTTTGGAACAGGCAGCACCCTCAAATCTTCAGAAGTATGAGACGAACCCCAAAAACTTGGAAAGGTGTATCTCACACCTACCAACACAGACTATCCCGCAATTTAATTGATACCCAAAGGTTTTTATTGAATAGCGGAATAGAAAATATGATATAAGATTGGTGTGATTTATCAATAGCACATGATGTGAATGTAAGGTTCTGGCACTCTCAGTGCCTCCTATCACATTATTTCCGGGTGATTTCCATCTACCTAGATAGATGAAGCACATATAGGTGTGTTTCCCTTTAAGACTGATGCTGTCATCACTCAGCGCCGGACTAGATGCCTATTTAGATCGCCGGTTCTCACTCACATGTGTTCGTTCAAACACCCTTACCTGGATGCTAACTTGGCTTGAAGCTTTCGTGCTTGCAAGCATACCTCGCTGACGGAACCTCGCTGCGCTGATCCCTGTATCCCGCTTCCGGATCATCCGCTCCTCCTGAACCAACCTTCGGCTGTATTGCTATTAGTGCTGAATACCCCGCAGGGGAACCCTCTATAAACTTATACTAAGCTTACACTATCTAGCTCTGCATAGTAAAGACTATTTATCACATCTGCATATCTAGATTGCTAGCTCTTAAGACGACTGCTACTTATTCCTGCACTGGGTTGATCTCTCTTGTATGTCCACCTGCTACTCTGTCATCTGCTACCATACATGATTGCTAAACCTACCTGCATCCATCTGCTACTGTCTTACCTTCAAGTGTCTGTCACCTACCACCTCCACTCAACCTGTCTCTTAAATCTTCATCACTGTGTTACTACATACATAAAGTCACTCTAGGAACCAGCTTGTTGAGTGTGTGTATTTACTAGCTGAATTAAGACCTTCCACACATGATGAGTCATTGAGGTTGGGAATGGTATCTCAGCATCTCTCTTACATGACTACTGAAGTGGAATATTTCTGCAGCTGAAAATCCACACCATACATGAAACGCAGGAGCGTTACAGATTAAACGAACCCACAAATGGATTCAGCAGAAATAACCACTCAGGTGACACAATTAAAACAGCAAGTAACTGCGTTAATACACGCACTTGCTGAATTAAAAGAAGACAATCAGGCTCTGTCGCAGCAGGTAATTAGACTGACACAACTTACCTCTGCTCAGTCCCCTGAACCCAAGATAAATCCCCCTTTGGTATTTACAGGCGATCGCAAAAAATTTCGCGGATTTAAAAACGCATGTGAGTTACTTTTCTTGTTAAGACCCCGTACCTACCTTACTGATCATATTAAGGTTTGTACTATTATTTCTTACCTAACAGGCGATCCTCGGGCCTGGGCAGACTCTCTTTTTGAGAAAAACGACCAGCTTCTCAGCTCCTATGCCTTGTTTCTAGCAGAACTTACTAGCCTATATGATGATCCCAATAGGCAGAGTACTGCCGATTTTCAATTAAGATCCTTGAACCAAGGTGGGAGACCTGTGGAAGACTTTGTCGCAGAATTCAAGAGATGGACCCTTGATTCAGAATGGAATGATGCATCTCTGAAAACCCAATTTAGGCTTGGCCTATCAGAAGCCGTTAAAGACGAGCTCGCCCGAGCGGATCTGCCAAAAACCCTGGATGCATTGATACAACTCAGTATCACCATAGATAGAAGACTACGAGAAAGGAAGTCTGAAAAAATGGGAATGCCATTATCCAGTTCTTCTCGGATTTCGGCCATTGACCCCACTCCTAAACCCGCTCCAGGTAACCACAGACCCCGGCTACCTAGGGAACAAAGAAAACCTAATAAATATGGTGATCCTGCCTGGTCATGGTCCAAGCCTGCCTTAAACAGTCAGCCTTGTCACTCTGACACATCCCATTTGAACCCTGATCCTACAGAGATGGATGAGGAGCCTATGGAGATTGGTGCCATACATACTAGGTTGTCCTTACAAGAAAAAAGAGATCACAGGAGAATCTGTGGCCTTTGTTTTTATTGTGGTGAAGGGGGACATTTCATTACATTCTGCCCAACCAGACCCCATAGGCCTAAGGCTCTCCCAATGGAGGCCAGGCGAATCCGAAGGGTCTTCCCTGAAAAACAGCCTGGAAATTATCAAGGCTGTTGCCAGCCCTGTCCCCGTTCTATATCAGAGAAGGACACCCAGAAATTAACAAATATTGGAATAGATATTCCTTTAACTCCAGTGAACTTGATACCACGTTCTAAAAAACCTCCTGTACCACCTCCTGAGGATACTCCTATTTTTGCAAGCACATTTTTAGCTTCCAATGAAAATATTGAGATTCTTGCACCTGACTGCGTACGCGCTTCTAATGGCGCGGTGGTATGTAGGAAGGATCTGAGGATGTTTGAAGAAGCATTGGTTGCTAGGACTACTAGGATTACTTCGGATGGTTATGCGTCCGATTCTAGTGAGGGGTCCATGTAGCAGACACCTAACAACAAGTGATCCGATTCTCAGATCGGTTACCAACCTGATCCGATTTTCATATCGGCAACAAGTGATCTGATTCTCAGATCGGTTACCAACCTGATCCGATTCTCATATCGGCAACAAGTGATCCGATTCTCAGATCGGTTACCAACCTGATCCGATTTTCATATCGGCAACAAGTGATCCGATTCTCAGATCGGTTACCAACCTGATCCGATTCTCATATCGGCAACCATTTTTTTTTTCTTCCCGATTTTCATATCGGCAACCAGTCTTATCCGATTCTCGTATCGGCAACCAGTCTTATCCGATTCTCGTATCGGCAACCAGTGTTATCCGATTCTCGTATCGGCAACCAGTATTATCCGATTCTCGTATCGGCAACCAGTCTTATCCGATTCTCGTATCGGCAACCAGTCTTATCCGATTCTCGTATCGGCAACCAGTATTTTCCAATTCTCGTATCGGCAACCAGTCTTATCCGATTCTCGTATCGGCAACCAGTATTTTCCGATTCTCGCATCGGCAACCAGTCTCATCCGATTCTCGCATCGGCAACCAGTCTGATCCGATTCTCGTATCGGCAACCAGTATTATCCGATTCTTATATCGACAACCAGCCTTAGAGGCCTTCCGGAGCCGGCCTTACGGGGGGGGGGGGGGTACTGTAAGGTTCTGGCACTCTCAGTGCCTCCTATCACATTATTTCCGGGTGATTTCCATCTACCTAGATAGATGAAGCACATATAGGTGTGTTTCCCTTTAAGACTGATGCTGTCATCACTCAGCGCCGGACTAGACGCCTATTTAGATCGCCGGTTCACACTCACACACGTTCGTTCAAACACCCTTACCTGGATGCTAACTTGGCTTGAAGCTTTCGTGCTTGCAAGCATACTTCGCTGACGGAACCTCGCTGCGCTGATCCCTGTATCCCGCTTCCGGATCATCCGCTCCTCCTGAACCAACCTTCGGCTGTATTGCTATTAGTGCTAAGTACCCCGCAGGGGAACCCTCTATAAACTTATACTAAGCTTACACTATCTAGCTCTGCATAGTAAAGACTATTTATCACATCTGCATATCTAGATTGCTAGCTCTTAAGACGACTGCTACTTATTCCTGCACTGGGTTGATCTCTCTTGCATGTCCACCTGCTACTCTGTCATCTGCTACCATACATGATTGCTAAACCTACCTGCATCCATCTGCTACTGTCTTACCTTCAAGTGTCTGTCACCTACCACCTCCACTCAACCTGTCTCTTAAATCTTCATCACTGTGTTACTACATACATAAAGTCACTCTAGGAACCAGCTTGTTGAGTGTGTGTATTTACTAGCTGAATTAAGACCTTCCACACATGATGAGTCATTGAGGTTGGGAATGGTATCTCAGCATCTCTCTTACATGACTACTGAAGTGGAATATTTCTGCAGCTGAAAATCCACACCATACATGAAACGCAGGAGCGTTACAGTGAACAGCAGTGTCTTATATCATTCAGCTCTGCTGCAGGCCACAATTTAATTTTTTTTAACCCAAGGCTGTATATTGAATAGTGGAATAGAAAAAAGTGTATGATTTTTGAAACCACTCAATAATAGCACATGTGAACTGAACACTGCACACAGCAGTGTATGATCAGAGTCAGCACAGCACAGCTGAAGGACAAACGCTGCACACAGTGACTGATAGAAAAAGACTTTTCTCCCTCCTCCTCAGTGGGCAAAAAAGATTGTGTTCACTGCACCCCACACACAGCAAAATCGATGTGGACCACTGACACCTGCCTATCTCCAGCCTCTCCCTAAAAGGATTGATAAGATCGGTCACTGCAAACCCCCCCCACACAGCAATATCGATTGTAGAACACACTGTCTGACCCTAAAAATCAGCAGCCTCTCCCTAAAAGGATTGATAAGATCGGTCACTGCAAACCCCACCCAGCAATATCGATTGTAGAACACACTGTCTGACCCTAAAAATCAGCAGCCTCTCCCTAAAAGGATTGATAAGATCGGTCACTGCAAAATCGATTGTAGAAAACTGACCCTAAAAATCAGCAGCCTCTCCCTAAAATGTCCTACAACTAGCCCTGCCTAACACACTCCGACCTGTCCCTCAATTCTATCCGGACACAAATGTTTTTTTTTGCCTGTCTGTCCCTAATCAGCAGCCAGCACGTATGATGTGTGCTCTGTCCCTGAACTAACACAGCAGAATGACGCAGCGGCGCTGCCTCGGACTTATAAAAACTTGGTCACATGCTTCAGATGGCCAATCACAGCTACTAATACATTAGTAGGCATGGCTGGGATGGCTTAAGGCACACCAGTTAAATGCTTGTTGATTGGCTGTTGAAAGCCCGCCATGAAAAGCGCGCCAATGCATACAAAACCCAGAAATAAAATGACCGAATACGGATTTTTACCCGAACATACAGTAAAGTTTTCGGGTCCGTGTTCGGGTAACAAAAATCCAATTATTCGGTACGAACACGAATAATACAGTCCGTGTTCGCTCAACCCTAGTTGTTACGCCAAATGTTGTGTTCCTCCCAGAAACCCATAGTCAAATTGGCATAACAGGGTGCAAAACTCACCCCCATAGCTGTGTCTCTTGTTTGCAGGTAATATTTATCAAGAAAAAAAAAAAAAATTATGTTCAAGGCAAAGTCTCGTCCCCTCCAACAGGAATTGAGCCTGTCGAGAATTAAACTGTGAATCCTAAATAAGAAATGATTGCGGGCCTTCAGACCTACCTCATGCGGAATGGAAGTATAAAGGGAACAGACATCCAAGGACGCCCACAGATAATGGTTCTCCCATGTATATTGATGAAGAATATCTATAACGAGGCTGGAGTCACGAATATAGGAGGGAATCTGTTGTACTACGGGTTGGAGAAACCAGTCAATGTACTGGGAGAGTCCGCTGGTGAAGCTGTTAGTACCTGCAACTATGAGTCTCCCAGGGGGGTTCTCCAGTGACTTGTGCGCCTTAGGGAGATGGTAAAAGTATGGGGTGGGTAGCAAGAATTGGCCATCTTTCTTACTAAGCACTGCATCATGAATTACATCTTGTACCATCTCCCCAATGGCTAACTTGAGTTTCTTTTATCAACTAATATATTGTTAATATTATTCATCTTATCAGACATTAAGTTTGACTTTTGGTATTATGGCTTACAACTGATCAAGTTGTTTTTACTATATGTATTTAATAGTTGTCACAGGAGGAGGGGCTAGCATGAGTGACATGAATTTCCACCCCCCCCCTTCTCTTCCTTCTGTTATCTCTATATGTTTATTTAAACCCTTGCTTCTCATGCACTTGCCAGCTTCGTTTTTGACCTGAAGAAGGGGCTTGGCCCTGAAACGTGTATTCTTGTTCTTGCAGCTGGCTCCCCCGCATTCCCCTAGCCACGCTGCGTTCAGCCCTGTAACACCCTTTCTTGCTGCCCTTACACCGCCGACACTAGCATTCAGTTCTGCCAGATCCGTGATGTCATCTCCGGGCAATGCGTGCGGCTCCCTTCGTGGTACAGTCGTCAGGTTTCGTGTGCGCTGGTAGTCTGTCTACCTGGATGTCCCGGGCGGCTGTGTCTGGTACCGATAGGACCCCACTCTAGAACAGGATCTATTACCGGTATGTGAGACCTCCTTCTGCATGGATGCGGCTTCATCACCTCCCTTTCTCACACAGCTCAGCGGTTTCCTCAGTAGCCTGTCACTCATGCAGCCATCTCCCGCAGGTATTTTACATTGTTGGCTAAGCATCTTGTGATCACAGTTTGCGTGCACCAATTGTGGCATGTCCAATAAACTGTTGCAATTTTACCTTTTGAAGAATGGCATTTTAATTCTGCTTTGGTACAGCGCTTTATTCCCATTTGTTGTTGCCTTTCACTGATCTCAGTGGTTTTTGAGTTTGGGACAGCAGCGACCTGTTAGAAGACTAAACACTTTCTCTAAGTGGGACAGTTTCTTAGCACCTGAACTTTCTTGTTTTTGTGTTCCCTCAGAATTCATGCCAGACCTATGTTTTGTTTTGTTTTTTTGGGGGGGAGGGGGACCACACTGTTTTTTCAATTTTGATGTGGGGTTCCCCTTAAAATCCATAGCATCGGCTGTTAAGGACAGTGGCCTGCTCCTTAACAACCAGCTATACTCTGCAAAACACCAGCACAAAAATAGAAAACGCTGGAAAAAACGCTGCCATTGAACACTTTTTATCCAGCGTTTTTTCCGTCCTTTTTTTTTTAGCTCCTTGCATGGAGCCTAATAGGATTTCTTCCACCAGCACACAGGCAAACACAGATTTCTAAACTAGAACACCTTTGGGATTAATTAGAGTGGAGACTGCGAGCCAGGCCTTCTCGTCCATATCAGTGCCTAACCTCACAATTGCGCTTCTGGAATAATGGTCAAACATTCCCATAGACACACTTCTAAACCTTATGGAACAGCCTTTATATAAAAAGTACCTCTCGCTCAAGGAAGACATTTGTTTGGAGAGGCACTTGACCGCTTTCATCCTAATCTGGGCTTAAAATCTCTCAACAAAAATCTTGAAAGTTCAAATAAGATTTTGAAAGTCTCTCTAAGACAAGGGACAAGATGCCCATATATCCACTCATCAGCGTTTTCTGTGCTTCACAGTGCCAGACAATCACTTCCAGTTTGTTGCACTGCCCTTTGGGCTATCCTCCACTCCCAGTGTAATCACAAAGGCCCTAGCATCTTTTCTATCCCGTCTTAGAACTTAGGGCAACCAGATCACAGGTTACTTAAATTACCTTTTAATGGACCTTTTTCTCATCTCCAATCCAGCTACCTGCAAACAAAAATTCAAATGCTCCAGATTTTCAGTTAGGTGAACAATTAAAAAAAAAAAAAATGTTCTCTATTCTTCTCTTCACCTGGAATACTTGGGTTTAGGGCTGGACACATTCCAAGAAAGCATTTTCCTTTTAGAAAAGAAATGATTTCGCTCAGAGACCATGCTTGAGGACTGAGGTCAAAGAAACACACAACGAGATTCTACATGAGAGTTCTAGGCCTTGCAGTAGCCTCCTTGAAGGCTTTACCCATTTGCCTAATTTCATTCAAGAGCTTACCTACACAACATGCTTTGAAACATTGGACCCCCCTTCTACAAGGACACAGCTGTGGCTTACATCAACCATCAAGGTTTTGAAGGAAGCAAGTCCAATATTCTCTTGGACATAAACTCACTGTCCAGCGATGTCTGCAGCCCACATCCTAGAAGTGGAAAACTGGAAAGCAGACTACCACTACCACCTGGATTAGGGGAAAAGGCCTTCACCCAGACATCTTCAATATGATTCGTCAGAAATGGGGGACTCTGAACATAGACACCCTGGCCTCCAGATTCAACAACAAACTTTCTGTTAGTAACCAGGACCAAGGATCCTCTAGCCCTAGACTCAGATGCCCTGATATTTCCCTTCTCAGTTCAGGCTAATAAACTGTACACCTCCAGTGCAAGTTCTGCCTCGTCTGCTCAAAAAAATAGAGCAAAAGAGGAAAAAAGTGATTCTAATTGCACCAAATTGACCCAGAAAACCTAGTACACAGATATACTCAGACTTCTAGCAGACAATCCCTGGCCTCTTCCTTACAGGCAAGATCTGCTCTCTCAAGGCCCTCTATTTTATCCTGCTTCACAGTCTCTGGCTTTAACAGTATGGCTTTTGAAGCCCAGGTCTTGAAAGATAGAGATGTCCCGGAGCTTATTATTCCTAGCTTGCTAAAAGCAAGAAATGCCATTTCCAGGAGGATCTATCGTACCTGAAAAAAAACAAGAAAAAAAAAACACTTCCATCTCTGATTACTCTGGCCTTCCTACAATTAGGTCTTGACCAGAACTTGGCCTTAAGCAATGTAAAAGGACAGCTCTTTTCCATTCTCTTTCAAAGACCAAAGGGTTTGCTCTTCTTTCTTCAAGGTGTATCTTCCATTAAGCCCCATTGTAGCACTTTGCAAAGTAGCTTTTTGTGGTTGCTATCATGTCTGTCAGATGTGTTTCTTAGTTGACAGCTCTCGTTCCATTCTTCATACTACACAAGATCAAGGTTGTCTTAAATTCAAGATGCTCCTTTAATCCCAAGGTGGTATAAGTATTCCACCTCAAAAGAGGATATAGTACTACCACCCTTGTGCCCGGCTGCAAAGCATCCAAAGGAAAACAAAATATCTCTTCATTGTCTGCAATGAAATATAATGCAATGAGATCTGCAATATAGAGCCATTCAAGTCTACCTCAAAGCAACAGCTTTCCTCAGGACTTTGCAAGGGACACCCTGCTTCTAAGTCCTCCATCGCAAGATGGATAAGAAATTTGATTGGTAGAGTTTACAATCTCAAGGACAAAACTCGTCTTGCGCTTTTATGTGCTCATTTCACTAGATCTGGAGTTTACTAAGCAATTCAGCATCAAACCTCTGTACCCCAGTTCTTTAAGGCCTCATGCACACTGGACTTTTTGATATCCCTCCTAGAAGCCTTTCCCCCTAGCAGCACCATTTTGGGAGAAAAAACACTTGATGCTTGTAAATAATTTATTCCGGCCATTGAAATGAATTGACGCTCAAGCATTAAACACACGTTTAGATGCATTTACATGCATTTCTGCCAAAACGCCACTGCTCCTGGACACGCTGGCTGTGGGTTTTTTTTCTGCCTCTGAAGGCCTCTACCACTAAACTCCTCCAGATGTCTATGTGTGCATGGACAAAAAGGCTAACATGCAGGGGCGAATAGAGGCAGAATAAAAAAAAAAAACAGTCGACCCTAACAACCACTTTAAAAATTTTCAGTGTGCATGAGGCCTAAGAGTGCCACCTGGTCCTCTGTTCATACTTTTTCAGTTCTACTTGATGTATGTCCAAACTTCTGTGGATGCATCTTTCAGATGCAAGGTTCTTGCGGTGGCACCATAAACGTGGGTCTGTTAACTCTTCTTGTTGGACTTATTGGCACAATTTTTGTTTGCCTATTTGTTGCCCACCCTTCTCATTCAGGACTTGGGGACGTACCAGGGTCTATCAATATTCAGCCTGTTTCCTGTACTGTAACATTAAGATAAAAATAATTTTGCATATTTGTAAAATCCATATCTTGGAGTACCATATAGGACACGTGCCACGCTCCATTCTATTCCTTTGTAACTCTGCATTGCTTGCTACAAACTAAGGACTCATGGAGTAGGATAGATGTATAGGGGATGCCCAGGGTCGTATCCTCCAAAGCTTTGCCAGTATCCAATCACCTGATGTTACCGGCCTATAATCCAAGGTCTATGAATATTCAGTCTGTGTCCTGTGCCCTATTCTCCAATATATGGATTTTTAGGTAAGTCAAAATTAATTTTTCGCAGTTACAAAAAGGCTTTTGGTGGTCCTATTAAAATTGGGTCAAGAGTGCAAACAAACTACATCCGGGAATGTACTCACTACAATATTTGGGGTGTTTTCTGGAAATAAATTACCCTGTAATGGTGATTTTTACATATAAAATGGCTGTTGGCGATCCACTTCTTCGGGATATGAAGAAGTCACGTGACTAGTGACGTCAGATCTGGTGTCACCGTGACCCATGTTAGGGAGTTGGTGAGCTAAAGCTGCTTTTATCATCTGTCAAGTTCTCTTCTTTGGGAATATTTTAGAGTGAATTACAAGCCCTTTTAAATGGGAGTGCATTGGATTAAGAAGCACGATGAACCTATCTTGTTTGTTTGAATGTGCCCGTGGAGCCTAACTACTTTGGATAGAGGAGGATCTAAAGGGAAAATAAAGGATTACTATAGGTGTAGTGCACGCTCATCTGAAACAGACAGATAACTCACAATGTAAGCAAAGCACGCCTCAGAGGTGGATACTAGGTGGTTTGATCACACAATTAAGAATCACTAATTATCACTGAACATTTTAAGTGCACTGTGGAGCACGCATGCACCAATGGTTCACTCGTTATGAATTAATTTTTTATTGGGAGAAGTCTTTTTTCTGTTTTTTTCTGTTTCTCTTTCAATTGCATCACTATTTATGCATGTTCATTATAAGATTGTGCACAGATTTTGTACATCATATACTAGCCAATTTTCATTTGTGAATGGATATTTATTGTAAGTTTTATATGGATTTTCTTTATACACTGTCATATTACTATATTAACATAAATTCATTGAAAGTACATACATTTTTATTTGAACAGTGCACCACTTCACTGTTTTTTTTTGTTTTTCTTAATGTTCAGTTCTAGCTTTTACTATTTCTGTTCAAATTTAAAAATGATATGCGGCAAACGTAGGCAAATAATTATTTGTGGATTTTTTTTCCTTTAGAATAAATGACACCAATTGTTTTGTCCTACTTATATGTATTTTTGTTATGTTGTATTGAACTGCATCAGGTTGCTAGTGCTTTGATTTATACTGACATCTAGTGGTAGTTTAGAGCTCATGCTCCTGCTGCTATCAATTGCAGTCAGTGTGCTGAAAGTGGGGAGTGGGATGTAGCCGTGCTCTGTGTGTCAATGGACATTGGGGGCATTTAGCAGGGGGAGAAGAGCCAGATTTTCTAATACTCTCTGTTGCATCTGTTGTGAAGTTTTACCTGAGCCTTAATAGGCACATGGTATTGTCTGTGTGAGTACATGCTGCATTACAGACTGAGATCTGCTTTGAAGCCAAGATCAGACTCTAGTCTTCTGCAATGTTCTAATGTGTCCGATCTTACTAAGAGGAAGCAAATCTTTCTATAGTTTGAAAAGCTATGCATGCAATGGCATTTTCTGTATATTGAGAAAAACAATGTGTTGTCAGTGCTCAAATGATCAAATAACAGCAGAGTGCAATCAGTGCAAATATACCAACACTATATAAACTGCATGAAAAATATATTGCAGCGCTATAGGTGCATACAAAATAAATGTGAAATTGTATGAAATAAATCTCTATTATAGATTTTAAAATACACAAAAGTTTGATGAAGTGTCTTTAACCATTTGCCTACAGTGCACTTTCACCCCTTCCTGCCCAGGCCACTTTTCAGCTTTCAGCGCTCTCACATTTTGAATGACAATTGCGCGGTCATGCTACACTGTACCCATATGAAATTTTTATCATTTTTTTCACACAAATAGAGCTTTCTTTTGGTGGTATTTAATCACCTCTGGGTTTTTTATTTCTTACAAAAAAAAAAAAGACAGAAAATTTTGAAAAAAAAAAAAAAGTTTTTCTTATTTTCTGTGAGTAATTTTGAAAATAAAAATGTTTTCTCCTTAACTGATGTGCGCTAATGAGGCGGCACTGATGGGCACTGATAGGCTGCACTGATGGGCACTGATAGGCTGCACTGATGAGGTGGCACTTATGGGCACTAATGAGGTTGCACTTATGGGCACTGATGAGGAGGTACTAATATACCGCACTGATGGGCACTGATAGGCGGCACTGATGAGCACTGATAGGTGGCACTGATGGGCACTGAGAGGTGGCACTCATGAGCACTGATGGATGGCACTCATGAGCACTGATGGGCAGCACCATCAGTGCCCACAATTAGTGCCCATAGTGCTGCCAGTCAGTGCTCATCAATGCCTAGATGAGCAGGCACTGATGGGCACTGACTGGCAGCACTATGGGCACTGATTGTGGACACAGATGGTGGGCACTGCGGGCACTGATGGTGGGCACTGATTGGCACTTTATTTAGATTTTCTGTAATCAGGGCACTGATGATCAGTGCCCTGATTACATGTCCTTGTCTCCCCTGCGAGGAGTTAGAGTGTGAGGCGAGGAGAGACGAAAAACTGCACTTCCTTATTTACATGTGACCGGCTGTGATTGGACACAGCCGATCACATGTATAAAGAGTCATTTCATTGACTCTTTACCGAGATCGGGGTCTCGCCGTGTTCTAGCAACATGGCGCGGCCACGATCGCTGCTCTGCGCGCCTCCGGGGGCGCGCGAGAGAGGCTGTTCTGGTGCGCCGTCATATGACAACGTCCCAGAACAATGGATACACTGCTCCGCTGTCATTTGATGGCAGGCGGGTAAGAAGTGGTTAATCACAAGAATGTGTCCTTGGCCTTGATGAAGAGGGAGTGTTGTTGCCCCTGAAATATATTGGATGTTTTTATATGATTTGTTTTCCAACAATTAAAATTATCTTGGACTCTTTCATGCTATTTTTTTCTAGCACTCCTTTCTGTATTTACATGGTTTGATCTACTGTCGGGTGCCTGTTGAGAGAACCCTGTTTCGAGGTAACCACCTTGCCAGAGCTGTTGAGCTTGTTTGCAGTTTTCTTTTGTACTGTATATCCGGTACATGCAAGTTTGAAAGTTTCCAGCACCTCTTTGAGCATGTTGTTTTGGAGGTTTTTGTTGCTGTTTTGTTTCCTCACAAGGAAGATTCACCCTCATTGTTCTTTTATTCATTGTCACCAGGACAAGTGTTGAACTGCAATCAGAACAGGATAAAAGGGAAATCTTCTGGGGGCATTATTTTCTATGAGAGCTTCCTCAGACCTCACTTCCTGTTGTATCTACAAGGCAGGAAAGGAAAATAAATCTCTTGAATGAGACACACATGGCAAAAAAATGGTTTACCCATTCCCTTCTTGATGCAAAATTTTGTCCCATTCTTGTCTAATACAGGCTTCTAGTTGCTCAATTGTCTTAGGTCTTCTTTGTCGCATCTTCCTCTTTATGATGCGCCAAATGTTTTCTATGGCTGAAAGATCTGGACTTTAGGCTGGCCATTTCAGTACCCAGATCCTTCTTCTACACAGCCATGATGTTGTAATTGATGCAGTATGTGGTCTGGCATTGTCATGTTGGAAAATGCAAGGTCTTCCCTGCAAGAGACAACATCTGGATGGGAGCATATGTTGTTCTAGAACTTGGATATACCTTTCAGCATTGATGGTGCCTTTCCAGATTTGTAAGCTGCCCATGCCACACGCACTCATGCAGCCCCATAACGTCAGAGATGCAGGCTTCTTAACTGAGCGCTGATAACAACTTGGGTTGTCCTTGTCCTCTTTAGTCCGGATGACACGCCGTCCCAGTTTTCCACAAAGAACTTCAAATTTTGATTTGTCTGACCACAGAACAGTTTTCCACTTTGCCACAGTCCATTTTAAATGAGCCATGGCCCAGAGAAAACGCCTTCTGGATCATGTTTTTATATGGCTTCTTTTTTGGCCTATAGAGTTTGAGCCGGCAATGGCGAATGGCACGGTGGATTGTGTTCACCGACAATGTTTTCTGGAAGTATTCCTGAGCCCATGTTGTGATTTCCATTACAGTAGCATTCCTGTATGTGATGTAGTGCCGTCTAAGGGCCCGGAAATCACGGGCATCCAGTATGGTTTTCCGGCCTTGAACCTTACGCACAGAGATTGTTCCAGATTCTCTGAATCTTTGGATAATATTATGCACTGTAGATGATGATAACTTGAAACTCTTTGCAATTTTTCTCTAAGAAACTCCTTTCTGATAATGCTCCACTATTTTTTGCCGCAGCATTGGGGGAATTGGTGATCCTCTGCCCATCTTGACATCTGAGAGACACTGACACTCTGAGAGGCTCTTTTTATACCCAATTATGTTGCCAATTGACCTAATAAGTTGCAAATTGGTCCTGTTCATTATATGTACATTCATTATATGTACATTCATTATATGTAAATTTAACTTTTCCGGCCTCTTTTTGCTACCTGTTCCAACTTTTTTGGAATGTGTAGCTGTAGAATTATTTTAATAATTCGACTTTATCATGGATTTTGCATTTATGCCATCTTTCATAGGTTCTCTTTAAGCTATGTTACTGGGAGCCTAGGCATAAGGTCAAATCCTAATATAGGAGTTTGAATGTCATTTTTGTCCAGTTGTCTCCCTTCTCTTGTCCAGAATTCATTGCTTGAGAGGTCAACAGGTCAGTGGCTAACTTGTCAAAATATAACTTCAGAGATATTTAAGACATACCTAACTAGAATATCTTTTATGACAAGAATAGTGGGTTATCTATAATAAAGTTAGTATTTAAGTTACTTATTTAAGTTCATTAGTTATTTAATATAGTGCGTTAAGAATTAAGTGTTATGATATATATATATATATATATATATATATATATATATATATATATATATATATAATATTGAAATTGATTATCCATTTGTAAGTTTGGTTACAGTTGTAAAATAATGTATATGTCACAAAGGTTATCTATTTTGACTCGAGAACAGGTCATTTCATACTACAGTGTATTTCAAAATACTACTATGTGTTTCTGTCAATCAAAGTAGTTCAAGTCTAAGTCAGCATTTTGGTCATATACATATTAGGAATTATTACTAATATGGGCATCACACATTTAGCTTAAACTGTATTAGGTCATAACTGCATTATGAGTTTTAAAGGTCTAAAACAGTATAAAGGCAGTCTCCTCGAGCACAGATGGCAGGACATCACATACATTACTGACACTCACACACCTTCTTCACTGAAGGATAACACATACATGCTGAAACCTCATTTCATTGTTTTCTTTAGGCCTACACACTCAGCCTAACTACAACAGCTGTTTCTCAGACACCTTTGGAAGCAGAGCTAGCAGGCAACTAAGGCAACTTCTTATTCACTTACAATGTACTGAACTGTACTTCTTTTTTACATTGTATTTATGCTTGATGTGCTAAGTGTGTTTGAATAAAATCACACTTTGTTTAAGCCTGGCTAATGAACTATTTGAACACAACGCCTGAAAAGACGCTACAGATATTTTTTAATATCAACGACATTTTACAGTACCTCTCATGAAATCCAAAATGAGCCAATATTTGGCAAGACATTTCAAAATGTCTCACTTTCAACATTTGATATGTTATCTATATTATATTGTGAATACAATATAAGTTTATGAAATGTTTAAATTAGTCCATTCTTGCTTATGGAGGTCTTGCTTACAATCTGAATCTGAAAGATAATTATTTATTTTAATTAAACTGACACATGATCTGCTGATTTAGGTGAGGTATGAATAGGCTAACTTTAACCCTTTCCCACCTAAGGGTAAAACAAATCTTAATGCCTAAGCACAGTTTTACAACTTTGATATGTGTTAGTAAAACCATACATATCATCACAACTACAGTTGTGTTCAAAATTATTCAACCCCCACTGAAATTGATTGTTTTGGCCAGTTTGACATTGATTTTGATCATTCAGTCATCCTGCTTACAATTAAATCAAAGAGGCACGTGTAGGTCAGACAAATATAACATAACATTTATAATGAAATAACCACAAATGTCTTTTCTGTGCTCACATCATTATCAGTTTTATTCAACCCCCAAGTGACATTCAATCTTAGTACTTAGTACAACATCCTTTTACAGTTATAACAGCTTTTAAACGTGAAGCATAGCTTTGCACAAGTGTCTTGCAGCGATCTACGGGTATCTTCGCCCATTCGTCATGGGCAAAAGCCTCCAGTTCAGTCACATTCTTAGGCTTGTGCACTGCAACTGCTTTCTTTAAGTCCCACCAGAGGTTCTCAATCGGATTTAAGTCTGGTGACTGTGATGGCCACTCCAAAATGTTCCAGCCTTTAATCTGCAACCATGCTCTAGTGGACTTGGAGGTATGCTTGGGATCATTGTCCTGTTGAAAGGTCCAACATCTCCCAAGCCTCAGGTTTGTGACAGACTGCATCACATTGTCATCCAATATCTCCTGGTACTGAAGAGAATTCATGGTACCTTGCACACGCTGAAGCTTCCCTGTACCTGCAGAAGCAAAACAGTCCCAAAGCATGATTGACCCCCCGCCATGCTTCACAGTAGGCAAGGTGTTCTTTTCTTCATAGGCCTTGTTCTTCCTCCTCCAAACATAGCGTTGATCCATGGGCCCAAACAGTTCTAATTTTGTTTTATCAGTCCACAGAACACTATCCCAAAACTTCTGTGGTTTGTCCACATGACTTTTGGCATACTGCAGTCGACTCTTCTTATTCTTTGGAGACAGCAAGGGGGTGCGCCTGGGAGTTCTGGCATGGAAGCCTTCATTACGCAGTGTGCGCCGTATTGTCTGAGCAGAAACTTCAGTACCCACATCTGACAAATCTTTTCTCAGTTCCTCAGCAGCCACACGGGGACTTTTCTCCACTCTACGCTTCAGGTAGCGCACAGCAGTCGAAGTCAGCATCTTCTTTCTGTCACGACCAGGTAGCGTTTCAACAGTGCCCTTTGCCTTGAATTTGCGAATGATGCTTCCTATGGTGACTCTTGGTATGTTTAACATCTTTGCAATCTTCTTATAGCCATTGCCCTTCCTGTGAAGAGTAATCACCTCTTCTCTTGTCTTCCTGGACCATTCTCTTGACTTCACCATGTTTGTAACCACACCAGTAAATGTCTAGAAGGAGCTAAGTATCACAGTCATTTTAAAGCTGCCTATTTGGTGCTTATTAGGCTTTATTGCTGCTCCCTGACATCCACAGGTGTTTTCAATACCTGATTGAAAACACTTCAATGAACCTCTGTTCTTCAGAGTGTTAGTCTTTAAGGGGTTGAATAATTGTGTCAATGAAGAATTCACAAAAGAAACATTTACTACTGTATTACAAAACCAATTGATGTCATTTTAGTTGCATATGGTTCTTTAACCACTTGCCTACAGTGCACTTTCACCCCCTTCCTGCCCAGACCGATTTTCAGCTTTCAGCGCTCTCACACTTTGACTGAGAATTACTCAGTCATGCAACACTGTACCCATACAAAAATTGTGTCCTTTTTTTCACACAAATAGAGCTTTCTTTTGATGGTATTTGATCAATACTGGGTTTTTTATTTTTTGTGCTATAAATAAAAAAAGACTGAAAATATTGTGAAAAAACGCATTTTGCTTTGTTTCTGTCATACAATTTTGCAAATTAGTCATTTTTCTTCACAAATTTTGGCCAAAATTTATACTGCTACTTATCTTTGGTAAAAATAACCCAAGTAAGTGTATATTATTTGGTCTTTGTGAAAGTTATAAAGTCCACAAGCTATGGTGCGAATCATTGAAAATTGATCACACCTGATGTACTGAAGGCCTATCTCATTTCTTGAGACACTAAAAAGTCAGGAAAGTACAAATACCCCCCAAATGACCCCTTTTTGGAAAGTAGACATTCCAAGGTATTTAATAAGGGGCATGGTGAGTTTTTTGAAGTTGTAATTTTTTCCCACAATGCTTTGCAATATGAATATTTTTTTTTTTTTTTTTACAAATTGCCGTATTAACAGGTTATTTCTCTCCAACAGCACATGTATACTTGCAACTACACCCCAAAACACATTCTACTACTCCTCCTGAGTATGGCGATACCACATGTGTGAGACTTTTTCACAGCCTGGCCACATACAGAGGCCTAACATCCAAGTAGCAGCGTCCGGCATTCTAGGAGCATAAAATACACATATAATTTCCTGACAACCTATCGCACTTTTGAAGGCCCTGGAGCACCAGGACAATGGAAACCCCCATAAAATGACCACATTTTGGAAAGCAAACAGCCCAACGTATAATTTTTGAGGCATAATGAGTCTTTTGAATACGTCATTTTTTTCCACAGGTTTTTGGAAAATGTGGAAAGAAAATGAAAACACATTTTTTTTACACAAAGCTGTTCATTTATGCAATATTTCTAACACATAGCATGTACATAGCAAAAATTGCACCCCAAAATACATTCTGCTATTCCTCCTGAGTATGGCGATACCACATGTGTAACACTTTTTCACAGCCTGGCCACATACATAGGCCTAACATCCAAGTAGCGCTTTACACAAAGTTGTCCATTTATCCACTTTAAGACTGGGCCTATTTTTGACACTTGGTGTTTACAAGCTAAAATCATTTTTTTTGCTAGAAAACTACTTGGAACCCCCAAACATTATATATTTTTTTTTTAGCAGAGACCCTAGAAAATAAAATGGAGATCGTTGCAATATTTTTTATCACACCATATTTGCGCAGCAGTCTTCCAAATGCGATTTTTTTTAAAAAAGTTCACTTTTTTGAACTAAAAAAAAAGAAAACAGTAAATTTAGCCCAATTTTTTCCCATAATATGAAAGATAATGTTACGCCGAGTAATTAGATACCCAACATGTCATGCTTCAAAATTGCGAATGCTCACAGAATGGCGCCAAACATTGGAACTTAAAAATCCCCATAGGCAACATTTTAAAAATATCTGCAGGTTACTAGCTTAGAGTTACAGAGGAGGTCTAGGGCTCAAATTATTGCTCTCACTCTAACAATCGCGGAGATACCTCACATGTATGGTTTGAACACCGTTTACATATGTGGGCGGGACTTGCGTATGCGTTTGCTTCTGCGCGCGAGCTAACGGGGACAGGGCGCTTTAATTTTTTAATTTTTTTCCTATTTATTTTATTTATTATTTTTTTTATTTTTACACAGTTTAAAAAAAATGTTTTGATCATTTTTATTCCTATTAAAAGGAATGTAAACATCCCTTGTAATAGAAATAGGCATGACAGGTCCTCTTTATTGTGAGATCTGGGGTCAAAAAAACCTCACACCTCACAACTACACCATAAAAGAAAAAAAAAAAGAAAAATTGTTGAAAAAAGAAAAAAAAAAAGCGGCCCTTTAAACCGGTTGCTAGGCAACGTCTTTTGACTTAGCTCCGGTCCTCCAAGACCATAGAGTCGAGTGAGGGCCATCTTGCCCTCACTCGACTTCCTGTCTCTGAGGATCCGGGACCGGATAGTTTTCCCCGCTGCCGGCGGGTCCGGTAAGCTGGGAAAACGTCTGGGACGCGGCGGGAGGGGGGGGGCACCTCTTCCCCTGCACCGTAAGGGTAATTTTTCGCCGACTGCCTGACGTTTCAAAAAATAACGGAGTTATGGCAGCTATCTGCTGCCATAACCCCAGTATTTAGCTTTTAATGGCCGACGCATATAGTCGTTAGGCGGTCAGTAAGTGATTGCATGTATATGGCAAACAGGTGACGATGACTGATGGGGTGACAGGTGACGATGACTGATGGGGTGACAGGTGACAATGACTGATGGGGTGACAGGTGACGATGACTGATGGGGTGACAGGTGACGATGACTGATGGGGTGACAGGTGATGATGATTGATGAGGTGACAGGTGACGATGATTGATGAGGTGACAAGTGACGATGATTGATGGGGTGACAGATGACAATCACTGACGGGGTGACATGTGACGATGATTGATGGGGTGACAAGTGACGATCACTGATGGGGTGTCAAGTGACGATGATTGATAGGGTGACAGATGACGATGACTGATGGGGTGACAGGTGACGATGACTGATGGGGTGACAGGTGACGTTGATTGATGGGGTGACAGGTGACGGGCGATGGTCACTGATGGGTGACAGGTGACGGGCGATGGTGCACGGCGGTACTGATGGCAGTCTCTGGTGACCGGTGAACTTTAGGCTACGTTCACATGTGAGCGTAGCGATCATGGGCAGAATCACTGCGATTCTGCCTGCGATCCAGAAATCATTGCAAATCACGGGGCGCCTGTGTGTTGCCCGTGATTTGCAATAGCACCCCAAACGCTGTGCGATGTTGCTGCGATTTCCACCTGCCGAATCGCGGTAACATCACGCAAACAACGCATGACGCCCCAAAGAAGCTCTTGTACCTTTTTTGGGTGTCATGCGATGTTTGTGCGCGATGTTACAGCGATTCGGCAGGTGGAAATCGCAGCAACATCGCACAGCGTTTGGGGTGCTATTGCAAATCACGGGCAACGCACAGGCGTCCCGCAATTTGCAATGATTTCCGGATCGCGTGCAGAATCGTTGTGATTCTGCCTGCGATCGCTACGCTCAAATGTGAACGTTATGGGTGTCAATTAGTGTGATTTTACTTTTTACAGGTGTACAGAGCAGTAACTCACTGTTTCTAGCTCTGCTCCCCTCATACTGGAAACTGTATGAGGGGAGAAGAGCTAGTAACAGTGAGTTACTGCTCTTTGTTTACATTTTGTGATCGGCTGTGAATGGATTCACAGCCGATCACTTAGTAAACAGTCACTGTCAGTGACTGTTTACTACCGCCGGTGACAGCTGTGTTCCTACGGAACACAGTGCCACCGACATGAACGCGCAGCGCGCTCCCGATCGCGTATGCGCGGTCATCTCCCGGGCGCCTCCATTGTGATCGGCTGTGTCATTGGAACACAGCCGATCACGTGGGAAACAGCCACGCCCATTGGCTGTTTCCCCCCTGCCGGTGACGGGGGGTGCCCTGGGGACACCCCGACACCGGCAGTGCAGGGCGGCGCGCACGCGATCGCGCGCCTGCCCTGCTATTCTGGGATCACGTCATATGACGTCTTCCCAGAATAATGGTCGCACCGTCATATGACGGCGGGCGGGCGGCAAGTGGTTAAAAAGTCCTTGTAGGATTTAATTCTGAATACAATTACAAATGTACACTAAATTCCCTAAACCCTTTACAGCATTGGGGGTTGAATACTTTTGAACACAACTGTACTTTGTGCATCCAGGTGAATTATATCTTGTTTTTTTTTTCAGGACAAATTGGGCTTTCATTTGGTGGTAAATGGTATTGGATATCTCCTAATTTTTCTTTTTTTATTATCAAAGGAAAATTGGCCCAAAATATTAAAACAAATCAATGTTTTATTTCAGCTGTATATTTATTGTTACTGCCATAACCTGCCACCAAACAACAACCCATAAATTTTCCTGCTCCCAACGATCACAGTGATACCACATATGTGTATGTTATTTGTTGTTTGTACCCACAGTAGGGCCCAGAAACAATAGTGCGCATTTTGCTTTTTTTTTTTTTTTTTTTTATCCTTCCTAAAAACACACTGACACTAAGTCCCCGTTCACACTGGGGCGACCTGTGAGGCGACCTGGTCGCCTCACAGGTCGCCGTAGGTCGCCTTCCATAGGGAAGCTACGGACCCGTTCTAATAGGAGCGACACAAGTCGCTCCGACTTAGAAAAAGGGTCCGGAGCTTCTTTGGGGCGACCCGGAGCGACCGTCATAGACTTCAATGTTATGAAGTCCGTGCCGGCCGCTCCGAGGTCGCGGCGCGCTGCTCGCACCGCGACCTCGGAGGTCGCCCCTGGAAGTCGGATCGCCCCAGTGTGAACGGGGCCTAACTCACACTGATACTTTAAAAAAAAATCCTGTTCAAAATATACTGACCATGACCTTTGACCCTTACTTGACCCAAACACTAACCCTGGCACTGACCTAGATGAAACATTGATCTAGATATTTTTTCTTTATTTTTTCTCTAAATTTTTTTTGATATTTTTTTTTTACACACACTTTACAATGTATCTTTCCTCTCCATTCACAAAGAGGGAAACACAGGGGCGGGCTTCACAGTAACTGATTACTGTGATAGCCAATCAGAACCAGAATTTCCGGGTCCCGATCGTTATTACAGGACCCAGTGCTCTCTGTGAGACCCCAGTCTCTATCCTGGGAACATGCTGTGTGGTGCGCTCCCAGCATAAAGACAGATACGTGGCCCCATGGAAGAAAGCCCAGTCCAGTGATGCTGCATATCTGCGTATCATCAGCATCAAGGGTGACAATCCAATCCAATTTTGTTTCTGTGTAAAGATGAGCCTAGCACTTGACAGTGATCATTTTTTGGTAGTCAAGGCATGAGAAGGTAAAATGAAACCTGTATGAAGGCTGCCATTACTGACCTCTTTTTAATTTTAGTTACTAGGTTGTTTCTGGCCTCAGTACCTTCTAAACCATTGAACTGGAACAAGCATGCATGTTAGAGAGTCAGGGTGAAGTTAGAAGGCCTGATTGGTATACCTGTCCTTGGTCAGTGTCTCAAAAAGTACTGCAGACACTGGATCGGCACGGCAGTCAGTCGATTAACATTTTCAGAAAGATGGTAAAAATTGCAGCTTCAATTTTTCTCAGTACAGACTTACTTAAAGGCTGTTTTATCTTTAGGTATGAAGTCAATCATCTAAGCCGAAATCCAGGAAACCATCAGTATTTCCTCCATGAGTAATAAAGCATAAAACCAGTATTTAGGATGAAATGTGACAGAATATATCCGAAGGCAACATATCAAAAAGACAAATGCTGGATGTTTCTAGGCATGAAAAAAAATCCTTTGAGTTTGAAATCCTGTCCAATTGTGTGCCATAGCTTATGTCTTTACAGCTATCATATTAGAAACACTAGTTTGGCATAATTAATTAATTTAATGCAAAAAGTGAAGGCAGCCACTTAGCATATGATGGCTGAATCCAATCCAACTCTGATGAAATAAAGAAAAAAGAGGACTCCTTCATTGCCTTTATCATTTTCTTAATTTAAGGAGGAAAATGTGTAAATGTGTAAAGTAATACAGAACCATATTTGCTTTGGCTCATGAAATATGGCAAATTGCCCATGGGATAGCATTAAGTAAAAGCACATGGAAAAGATAAAGAATAATGTATGTGGAGCAATAAACAGGATTGTATTTCCAGCTATGGTTTACAACCTCCTGAACAAGGCCTGGAAGTGAAGAGAATTGTTGAGCTGATACAAGAAGCTTTGTGCTGATACAAGACGCTGGAATATGACTGGATAGCTTTAATTAACATGTTCCAAATATTTAATAAAAGTCAAAAGTAAAATTTAGCCAAATGCAAATTAAGTGATTGATTTTTTTATTTTTTATTTTGGGTAAATGCAGATTGCTAAAGTAGACCTAGCATCAGATGTCTTTTTGCATATAAGTGCATGCATGCTAAACTGTGTGTAAGGGCCCTTTCACAAGGGTGGACCGTTCGGGTCCACTTTTCAGTTTTTCAGGTGGACCCAATCAGACCCTCCAGTCTTCTCTATGGAGTGGCAGGTGTCAATAGACATGTGTTTGTTGACAACCGCTGACATCCAATTCTGTCTGCTAAAAACAGACAAATGGGGGTCCGTTCCCCATCCTTCTGGTGGATCAGATGGCAGTCAGCTGTAAATGGACAGGCTGTTCGCTTACATCTGGCCACCTACAGAGTAGAACAGGCTGTATCTG
The DNA here is from genome assembly GCF_965119305.1 of Pelophylax lessonae. Taxonomy (NCBI): domain Eukaryota; kingdom Metazoa; phylum Chordata; class Amphibia; order Anura; family Ranidae; genus Pelophylax; species Pelophylax lessonae. Next base: position 405,026,645 of record NC_138768.1, on the reverse strand, counting down.
TGTCTGCATAAGTGGACAGATTCCCCACTGAGCAGGCAGACCCCAATGGAGCCCACCCCGTGTTGAAGGGGCTTAAGTGTAAGGGTCCTTTCAACCGGGGAATCCGATTAGATCCGCCTGTCAGTTTTTCAGGCGGACCTGATCGGATGCTCCATGCATCCTAATGGGGCAGAGGGTGTCAGCGGTGTCTGCTTCCAATCCTGTCTATGAAATCCGGATGGATGGAAACCCTATTTTCCATCTGTCCAGTGGATCGGATCGGATGAGAATGGACAGGCGGTCCGTTCTCATCCGATTCCTCCATAGAGGACAGCAGGGATCTGAAAGCTCCATCTCTGCACACAGATCGATCCCCCACTGAGCAGAGAACAGACCTCGTTGGACGCTGACCGTGTAAAAGGACCCTAACCCTCCCAAGTATTTATTATCGCGCATAAAGAAAACATAACACTGTCACTGACAATGCTTTCATCTGCATTTTTTTTTACCAGAATGACAGTGCCATCTTTGTTCAGGCATTATCCAGGATCAGCACCTACTTTCTGGACTAAAATGCTGGTTCAGAGTTGACACAGTCATATAAATCTGGATGTCTGTGCATTTCCAGGCTGTGTTTCAAATGACTGACACATAACAGTGTGCGCTGCAGTCTCTCACCTTGTGACTTACAACAAAGTTATAACGTTGCAGCGTGAACGATCACTGTGGGAGAAGAGACTGAGAAAATGTTTATTACTGACTGCTGCAAACTGATGGTATCATCTCACCCATTGCAAAGTTACATGAGTGGAGCTCAAGAGCTATTTAGTAATTTCAAAGTTAGAGCTTCTTCTTTTTTTTTTTTTAATTACACTGTTGTTTTATATTGTATATGAAATATGTCAGAAAATAGGAATGAGCAAATCAACCTGGGTTTAGTTCACAAGCTATTTGTTGAATCCATCTTAAAGTCCAAAAATCACAATTATTAATTTGAACACCATTGAGGTCTATAGGGGGAAAATACTGTAAATCATTTCTGGACACTTTCAAGTCTAATTAAATGTTTCCCTCCCTAGAAACCAGGAAATGTATTATTGGTAACTGGTTGTCATAGGAAACATTTGCATTAGTTTGCTAATTTCCAGAACTGAATGCCTTGCATTGAAACTTATGGTCAACCCAGACTAGCAGATCATCCCTATCACGTACACACTCATGCAAACTTGTAAAGTTAGGTCAACTTTAAACATGCACATATTGAAACTTACTTGTTTAAACCCTGAAAAATGCTTACTATGTATTATGTGCGTAACATACTTAAAATGTTATTGCACCAAATATTTACCTTCAATGTATTTAATTTTATTATAATTGCAGTTTGGTAACATCAGTAAATTAACTTTTTGACATAGGAAAGAGTGACACCTTTTACGGGAATAATTAGCTGAACCATGCTATTTTTAAACCCTCATGAAATCTATAAAGAAATAACGTGCAGACAACACATTTTCATGCATTTTCTGATACTTGAATTGTATGGCAAATAGTGATAAATGAACCAGGAAAGACTTGGTTCGCTTTACATTTGCAGAACGCTTAAAAAAAACTGCAAACCCGAAACATATATACTGTAGAAGTCTATGGGAGACAAATTTTTTTTCTGGCATTCTTCAAAGCTAGTTTGGAAGCTTTAGGTAAGAAAGATATGTCGCTGGGCACTGCTATGGGGTTGTGTACCAATGCAAAAAAAATGCCTTGGCGTATGGGGTATGGCTGCCTGATCCCTAAGCTTCTCTGCACTTTGGGATTACTGAAGGACCGTGCTTTACTAATATTCAGCATGGCGAAAGCAAACAGAGTTATCCCAACCCATAAACTTCCAAGGCACTCTTCCACCGTTTCAGGAAAGGGCATATCGGAGCTGTTCCACAGCCAACAATCGAACATTTTAGAGGGAGAGGATGATTTCTCTCCACCGTGGTCTGCTTCTCTGGAACATGAGATGGATTCTTAACCCTCTCCATGTGTTATTGCCACAGCATCTCTAGCCTCTTACCAACAATTTCAGAATTAGGTGAATCACCTGTAGGATTTACTTTCCTCAGTTAATTTGTAACTTTCAAGTTCAAACACCTCTATGTCAGCAGACAATATGGGGACCCAATTAAATCCCTTTTTTTATTTGATGCTGATAGGGTTTTTTTAAGTTTGGGATGCTCAAAGCACAACTTTTACTTGTTACTTACCATCTATTATTTAAGCTTTTTGTTCGAAGCAAGCTGCTGAATTATTTCAATGAAAAAAAAAAAACTAAATGCAAGAACAATGTGCTCCTAAACCACCTCACAGTGTATTACTCACATTTACTGCACCTTTCTATACCTACAGGTAAATAACAGTTATGCATACACTGGTTAGACATATTATCCCCAATTAAAATTGGACTGCTGCTGGAATTTTTACACTACTGTGTACTCTGCAAATAAAGCCCCAGTCTGTATTCTTTGTTTTTAGTAAATTTAGGCCTAGTCTTGCTGTTTAAAATTCTGTTGCTGCTGGCCAATTTTACACTTCTGTGTTATCGGTGGTCTTTTAATTCTTGTAGTAAAACACCTGCCTATACTGTGTTTCTCTAGTACATTTCAGACAAGTTTGTCCTCATTTAAATTGTTCTGCTATTGGCTAATTACCACTACTGTATCATCTGTGTTCTCTAATTGACAGTTTATTAAAAATTGTTCAGTGGCAGGACAGTTCTGCATCAGAGAGGAAAGAGACAGCTTCAGGCAACCACTTATCAATAAAGCAACTGTTTAATGAAAAAGCATGTGTTGCTGCTAAAACTACCTGAAAAAAAGTTACTAAATGAATCAGATCGGTCTTCTGCACCCTACACATAGAAAAAAGAAAAATTTCACAGCAAAATATGCACTTCCAATGTACAGTATACTGTTGCTGATATTAACCATGGAAAGTGTACCCTTCTGTAGCACCACATGTAATAATTGTGCACATTGGGCCCATGAAAAGCTGTATCCGACATCCATTTTGTTCATATCCAAGTCATTTTGTCTTGAAGAAGAAGCATAGCCACAGTGACCTTGCCCCTCCCTTCTCTTCCAGTTCATGCCATACACAAACAGTTAGCCATGCCAGAACTGTCTCATCAAATCCTTGAGGGAAAAAATGCATACCCTTCCATGCCTATTACCCGAAACCACATTTCTGTCTGGAAACTCTAATAAAAATATCAGACTCAAAAGGCTTGAGTACCTTGAGTTGTAACAGATAGACTGTTGTAAATAGCTCAGCTGGGAGAAGGGGGGGGGGGGGTGACCAATATACCATTCCTGATTACCTGGTTATTAGTCTTATAGAGTTATAAGACTCTAAACCTTCACTATATGTCATAAATAATAACAGCACAGCCATAGTAAGGACACATTCACTTTCCTCAGGTAATTTGTAACTTTCATGTTCAAACACCCTATGTCAGGCAATAGGGGGAACCAATGAAATCCCTTAGCCTCCTAGGTAAGACATAGACATCTGAAACCTGTCATATTTATGTTCATTCCAAAGAGCATTTAACGCTGGACAATACTATGCACATTAGCAGGCTGTAAACTGTAGGGATTCAGAGATTTTGATACCTATAGAAAACTGTATCTTGGACTTGGTCATAAACGTGGTCACATCCCAGCAACCACCTCTTAGACCGGTCGATTGGTCAGATGGTCTTTGTCAACACCCTCCTTGATGTGAAGTAAAGTGGAATGCAACCACATTTTCAGAGCTCTTTGGTAACATCAAACCAAGGAATACCTGTCAAGTCGTATGGAAGCCAATGTACCATCTTGCTCGAAAGATTTGGACTCTTCTGAACTAAGACATTGTTAAGTATTCTCACCATCAACTCCTTTTTATTTCTCTGTTGCATTATCGTCTCTTTGTTTCTTTGTAACACCCTTATATAGCTTTTCATTATTAAACCATATTTTGAAAAGTGCAAAATTGTCTCTAATGTCCTAATGCAAACTATAAGAATCCCTGTCTCTTTGAAGAGTGCTACTGTAGTATAAACCTCTAGATATACAGTACCTGTCTGTACAGATTTTTATTTAGATTCATAATTGTCAATTAATTCATCATTGTCAATGACATTGTGAAGGGTTGATAGGCCAAAAGCTATCTGATGGCCGTTTGGGGTGTAAATGGTTAATTGCCTGCTTACCTTAACCCAGTGACAATTGCTTTCAGTTGGTTGGCACTTAGATTGTGATCCCACAAGCTGTAAAATCTTTGTGCAGGGTGAGGCTGAGAGTGTCATTGTTGCGTATTAGTGACAGCGTGGACATCTGTGCATGCTTGTAAATCTTCACAACAAATATTATGTTCAAGTAAATAAAACAAGAGAATGAAGTGGTTTCATTTTACTGGAATTTTTCTAAATTTACTGGGACCAGGCTGTCAGGCTTTAATGGGCTGTCTGGCTAATGTGCATGTGCATAGGCATGCACATTTCTTTGATAATACAAAATGACTGCACATTAATCATTGCCCACGGGTATCAGCACCCTATTTAAGCCTGTGCTCTACACTAGTTCTTTGCTGTATGGTCTTCAGCCTTGTTCCTGTGATCCAGTCTTGATGTGCATCCTTGATCCTGTCACTGACCCGGCTTCCTCTCTGACCTTGCTCTCAGATTACCTTTATGTGCTCATGTTTGCGGTCTGCCTCCACTACTAACTCTGGCTTTGACAACTGACCACACATCTGCCTAGTGAATCTGTACCTCTCTGCCCAATTGTTGCTGAACTTCTTCCCGTTCCTGACTCTGATCCTGCTTACATATTGGTGTCCTCCCACTCGACTGTTGCTTAACCAGGTGTGGGATCTGACTCCGCTATCAACTAGACTTAGTGTTTCCACAGTGCAATACCAGCCACACCTGTGCTTGTCAGATACCAGTACTCTCAAGCTCCTGCTCACAGTGTCAGTGACTTGCCTTTCCTTTGCCCTTGCAGCCCCTATCTTAACATTTAGGGTTGCTCAGATGGGAACTGTACAAGAAGCCGCCCTCGTCATCTCAGGCTCTGAACATAGGTTCATGACACATTATCCTTGAAATGTGGGGTATGTGGGATGAATCCCTGGCCTTTGTTCTCACCTTGTCCCAATGTTGAGGGACAAGGGCTTCCTACCCACATCCAGTTCCCATAAAAGAATGTGGGGGTTGTGAAAGGGGAGACTTTGGGAGCAGAGAATAGGGTAAGTAAAACGGCTTTTCTCCATCACCTATATGTAAAAGAGCATTTTTTTAAAAACTATTATAACTATTAACACAATCATTGTCCAGATGAATTCTAGATGCATACCACTTCTTTTTCATTTGGGAACTCAGAATTTCTTTAAATCATAATAATCTTGTGGAATGGCGATATCTGCCAAGGCATGCTCCACCTGATTACAGGCTGAGGTAAGAATAAAGACCAGCTTTGCAGGCTCGCCATATGCCTATCTGATTTTGTGTGTGATTGTGTTATATCCCATCTGCCTTTCAAGCAGTTAATATTCTTATATATTGACATTCATAAAAATTCTGAGGTGAAGCATAGCAAAACATAGCCAGGTGTGCAGATTCAAAATATTTAACAAAGACTACAAAAATCTATATATTGTATATCCAACTGTCACCGAGTGTTCTGTTGAAATAAATAATAAAATATAATTTGCACAAACTGTCTTCAATTACAGCAAAGTTATGCTGAGGAAATGTTTATACATTCATTTTGGTATTGTGTGTTTTGTGTACAGAAAACATATGGTTTGATAGCAGTGCTAGCCAAGAAATACTTGCTCTTTACTTTAAGAAAATTATATATATGCTTTAAAAATTGTGTATATTTGATCAGCTCTTCCCAGGGAATGTATTGCATTAACAGAATAACATCATTTTACTCTTTTGCCACAAGGAGTCAGTATCACGTTTGTAACCCAAAAAGATAAGTCATATGTCACGTTGTATTGTGTTCAAGCCCAACTCCAGGATAAAAGTATGTCTTTTGTCTTATAAATTACCTAATGACAACAATCAGGCTAACTATACAACAACCAAAAAAAACTTTTTGGGGACCTTTACTGGGGAAGCTGTATATCCTATATAAGTACAGTATACCGTATAATTAACCGTAGAACTGCCAAACTAATTAAATACATGTAAACCCATTCACTAAAATCTAATTTAATATTTAACATGCTAATGTAATTCAAAAAGTATTTAAAATTGCTGCTTTCATTAGATAAGCATCTGCTGATCCTTCCATGAAGGTCTTGTTCAGGCATTTCCTGTGAGGCTATGTTCACACTGATCCGACATGGAAGTTACACAACATTTCCGATCCAACTTTGCCCTGCAACTTCATGTCCGGCTTCCATACAACTTCAATGAACAGGATCTTACTTTGATATGACTGCGACTTGTCCTTTGACCAATCAGAACAATTCCTTTGTTTCTGGTATGGATGAAACCTCACGCCAAACAAAAAAATAAATAAATCGCACGGGGTCCCCCCAAAATCTATACCAGACCTTTATCTGAGCATGCAGCCCGGCAGGTCAGGTAAGGGTTTGGGGACGAGCAAGCTTTGGAGCAGGGGGAGCTCTGCCAACCACCCCAAAGCACCTTGTCCCCATGTTGATGGGTACAAGGGCCTCTTCCTGACAACTCTGGGCGATGGTTGTAGGGGTTTGTAGGCAGGAGGCTTATCGGAAACCTGGAAGCCCCCTTTATGAAAGCAAGAGACAGCCATAGATCTGCCATAGATGTTTTCTTTACCCGATTTTGCCACAATGTCTTCTTCCTTCAGTCTTCTCACTCCGCTGAGGTCTTTTCCCTCCACTGATGTCTTCTCCCTCCGCTGATGTATTCTACCTCCACTGATGTCTTATTCCTCTGGTCCTCTCCCTCTGGTGATGTCTTCTCTCTCCACCGATGTCTTCTTCCTCCGCCGACCCGCAAAAAAAAATAAAAAAAGTCCTCCAATGCTGGCTCCCGCCATTTTGTCAGCTCCGGTGTCTGCCAGTTCTTATAAAGTCATGGGGAGTGGCCATCCGTTGACATAACCCGTAGAACCCACCCTTATGACGTCACAAGGGGCGGGGTCTCCAGGTGATGTCACTGGATGGGCACGCCCCATGCCTATATAAGAAGTGGCAGACACCGGAGCTTACACAACGGCGGGAGTCAGCATCAGAGGAGGACCATTTTTTTTTTTTTAGCTGGTTGGCAGCGGGGGCAGAAGAAGAAGACATCGGTGGAGGGAGAAGACATCACCGCCCAGGGTTGTTGGAAAGAGGCCCGGGGGCGTGTGGCCTGGTATGGTCTGGAAGGGGGTCGCTTGCTCCCCTTACCTGACCTGCCAGGTTGCATGCTCGGATAAGGGTCTGGTATGGATCTTGGTGGGGACCTCATGCTGTTGTTTTTTTTTTGGCGTGGGGTTTCCCCTTAAAATCCATACCAGACCGAAGGGTGTGGTATGGTCTTGGAAGGGGGGCCCCACACCATTTTTTTTTTAGTTTTGGCGTGGGGTTCCCCTTCAAAATCCATACCAGACTCAAAGGGCCTGGTTTGGTCTTGGGAGGGACCCCACAACGTTTTTTTTAAATTGTGGTTTTGGGTTCCCCTATAAGATCTTTAGAACACAAATTGCATGCCACAAGTTGGATCAGTTAGGATGATGATCCAACTTGGATGCGACTTATATTTAGATCAATGGGCTGAAAAAGTACCAAAGTAGTGCAGGAACCTTTTTCAAAGTTGGACTGACACAAGTCGGACAAGTTAAGATGGCTCATATAGGGAACCATTGATTCTGACATGTCAAGTGACTTGTGCTCTCGAACACATGTCGGACCAGTGTAAACCAGCCCTTATGGGGTGACATCACTCTGTTTCTGTCTTCCAATTTCATTCTAGCATTATCACCCTGTCACATGGGTTTCCAATGGAGATCATAAACCTGTCATATAAACACACAAGCAGGCATGGTCCACTATTATCATCAAGGAACATGCCCTGAGTATAGCCATGTAGCCATTGCTGAAGTACATGCATGCAGACATGAAGTGGGTGCAAAGCAATAGCTGAAGATCAGCAGCACTGAGATACAAAAAAGGATTAAAAAATATGAAAGTGTGTATTTTATCAAAACAAAATGGAAATTATTTATGATGGGCAGGGTAAGGGTTTACATCTAGTTTAGGTCAATTGTTACCCATACCTGTAAAGAGATATGTTCTGGTGCCCAGAGTAAAATATTTTTACAGGATATAAACATATTTATGTCATTATCATGAGGAAAGATAAATCTTCCAGCATTTTGATTCTATGCACAATGGACAAACATTTCCTTACTGCAGCTGAAGAAATTCCTATTCTCATTACTGCTTTACGATTCGCTGGCTAAGCTTTTTAGAGACAGCTGTGATAAAGCTAAGAGGAATTCTGTCCTATTCCCTGGAAAAAGTGCTTCGAGGTGGACTGACACTCGTTTCAAATAACAACCTAAAAGTCCAATTATAAGAGGATGAAATTGATATTTCACTATTTTGAGTGGGATGAAAAGATTCCACAGTATTCTGTTTCAAATGTCGCTCTATATAACTTCTAAGACCCATTCTTGTTGAGATAAGTGATGTTTGCAAGAAGACACATTATAAGTAAGTAGAATGTAGTGTACTTTGTGTACAAGTATGAGCTGGATTATTTTAAGTTTTAGGTATACAGAGGGAATTTTCAGATTTTTCCGCACCTCCTTGCAAACTTAGCTCAGGAAATCATCTTACAATTCTAATAATTACGGCCAAATCACTAACATTTGCAATCCCCTATAAAATATAGTAAGTAAAAAATGTCAAATGTCATTATTACATGGTTTGAATGCATTTGTAGATTTAAAGTGTCACTAAACCAACATCATAAAAAACTATCAATAAATGGTGTATTACATTCTATTCGTACTCACTATGAAATTCATTATCTGTATTCTGCACGTAACCTGGTAATCCTGCTGCTCTCTATCTCCCCCTTCTGTCTATGTCTCCAATTCAACTTGGGATTTTGCAACTGTGGTGGTAACTCTGCACATGCTCAGTTTTCAGTGAGTTTCTTTTTCCTCCCTATCACATCTGAGCAGCCCATGTGACTATAGAGTCACACATGTGGGTGTATACACAGTGGCAAATGACAGCCCATTCCCTCCCTCCTCCTTCATGCCCACTAACCAGCTAAACACAATGGGGGCAGGATATTAATATTAATGGAGACTTTACCTCTGTTGAGCAAAGGATGGATCCCATGAAGCTGTACATCAATGGGGACCCACTGGTATTGGAATGAATGGCAGTCTCGGCCTAGGCTCCTGCCAGGCAACACCACTATCAGGGGCAGACTGGCAACTTTTGGCCCAGGGGGCAAGTAAAAACCAGAGGCCTGGTGCAGTGACTCAGCCCCCCCCCCCACTCTCCCTATTCCTGTCCTCCTCCTGACCCCCATTCCAAGCTGAAGCCCTGCTTCAGATACTCTCTACTTACTGGCTGAATCCGAGTTCCCGACCTGTCCAGCGGACAGCTCGGTGAGGGGTGGCCGGGGGAGAAGAATCTCAAGTGAGGCATGGACCGGGCCTCTGCTCAGACACAGCTTACACCATCCATGCTGGGGAGGAGTCCTGTGCTCTGTCCTTGTCTTCAACCCGCACTCAGTAGGTCAGTGGCAGGGATTTTTTATGTCTCTTCACCATGAATCCTTTAGGCATGTCTGTGGCAGAAGCAGGGCAGCCTTTTTATGGGGCATCAGAGCGGCCCAGGAGGCAATTTCCCCCCCTGCCCCCTGGCCCAGTCCTCCCCTGACCACAATCATCGTTCACTCTACCCCTTGGATGATTAAGCTCTGAGGAGGGAGTGAAACAGGTTGGGGGGCATGGCCTGGCAGGAGCCCAGGCTTAGACTGCCATTCATTTTAATACTAGTGGCTCTCCACTGATGTGCGGCTTCATGGGATCCATCCTTTGCTCAATAGTTATTTGGAGCCCAGACAAGCTCCTTCCCTGGCCTGCACTCACAGTGGTGGACACGGGATTTCTTTTTCTTGTAGCCTGAGCGGCACACATTTTCCATTATCGGAGGCTATACCTCCCGCTTATTCTAAGACACAGGCTGGAGGGGCGAGGCACAGCCTGTGACTGGCATAAATTAGCCCACACCATGCTATTGCCAAAAAATAATAAAGATTTGATTCTGGGAGCCAGAAATCTTGCTAGGGGATTGGGGATCAAATACTTATTTCACTCACTTCATTAAAATGCAAATCATTTTTTTTTTTTAAAATGCATTTTCTGGACATTTTTGTTGTTATTCTGTCTTTCACTATTAAAATAAATCTACCAATAAAATTATAGACTGATCATTTCTCCGTTAGTGGCCAAACGTACAAAACCAGCAGGGGATCAAATACTTTTTTCCCTCACTGTACCAAAAAAGGAAAAAAGTGGTATTATTCAAAGCCACAATAACAACATATACTGCTCAGGTAGGCTATGCAACCTGCATACATCTCAAGTTTCATTTCCATTTTGATTAACGTGTACCATTAAGCTTGCCCATAGGCCATCATTTTAATCATAACATATTTAACATATTTTCTTTTCTTGCACTCTTTTCCAAACAGGTTGATCAGTGTGAAATTTGGATGTCACATCACCTTCCCAACTATTATTACAATTTGTTTTATTAATAGTAGTGCAGGACAGGAAGTAAGAATGACGTCTAGTATGTAAAACCAACCAGCACATTTTATTAAACTTTGTCAAATCTCATGGAGGAATAATGTTTTTTTGTTTTAGTATACATGCTAAGGTACTGAGGCACTGCTGGAATTTTTGAAGGGCGTGGGAGACCCTTGAACACCCCTGTATTTCAATAAGCAGTGATTCAAAGCTGCATTCTGGGGAAAATTCTAAACTATCCTCCCAGTGGGGTTCCCGCAATGCATGGGGTTAAATGCTTCTTTTTGCCTAGGATACCAGTTTAAAGCAGTTTTACTTACCCTATCCCTTGTTCCCTTCCTCAATATGACCAGTACCCCAAAGCTACGTCTATGCATGTTGGTTGAAGGCACTAAAATATTTATCTTTTATAAATGTTTGCTATGGGCAACAACTGTACATGTATCCTCACTTTCTTTGCCTGGTTTTAATGAATCAGCCCAGTAGTAACTATTAGAGAAGGTCTCTATAGCTCTCAGTGATTTTCTTATGAAGGGTTAATAAAATGTAATAGGGTTAATGTTTAGAGAATTTGGGATTTTTTTTTTTCTGCTGCTTTTGTTATGCCTAGATTTTCTTTTTTCTTTATACAGGTCCATGGGAATGCAATATGAAAATGCATGCTGCATTTCACTTGCTTTTGGTTCTTAAAGCGGAGTCCCAGCCTATTTTGCAACTTTACACCGTTAGATTAAAATAACCTGAAAAAGAATTGGATAATTATAATTTTTTTTTTGTTTCACTTACCTTATTTTTTCAGAACATTAACTTACCTTCCTTCCACTTCCTCCCTCAGTGGCCGCGGCCCCCGATGTCACTTCCTCCTTTGCATTGACTCCTGGGAGATGAGCGCCATCAACGGAAGTGACGAGGGACACCGGTGCAGGCACGTCCTTCTCTGCCAATGAATGGAGAACAGCTTCTGGTCATGCGCAATGAGCTGTGGGATGACGCGCCTGCACCGGAAGTGACGGGGCATGGCATTCTGGGACTCCGACATCCAGGAAGAGGAACACGAAGAGAGACGCTCCGGCTTCAGCTACCCACACCGGAGATAACAGCGCTGGACAAGACATTTTCAAGGTAACTTTTTCTTCTTACAGGTAAGCTAAACAGGGGACAGTTCAGAGGCTATCGTTGCTTAAATGCACTAGCCCTGACTGTCCTAGGGGTATTTTTATCCCCAAAAAAATGTTTTGCCTGGAACTCCTCTTTAACCACTTAAGCCCCGGAAGATTTTACCCCCTTCCTGACCAGGGGGTATTTTGCGATTCGGCACTGCGTGACTTTAATGGACAATTGCGTGGTCGTGCGACGCTGTACCTAAACGAATTTGACGTCCTTTTTTTCCCACAAATAGAGCTTTCTTTTGGTGGTATTTGATCACCTGTGCGATTTTTTTTGATCATGCGCTATAATCAAAAAAAGAGCGACATTTTTGCAAAAATAACAATATTTTTCACATTTTTTTATATGAAATTCCCCCCAAAAAAATTTTTGGCCAATTTGTTTTCTGCTACCTATGTTTGGTAAAAAAAATCACAATAATCGTATTTTGATTGGTTTGCGCAAAAGTTATTGCGTTTACTATCTAAGGGAAAGATTTTTGTCATTTTTATTGTTTTTTTTTTTTAACGAGTAATGGCGGCGATCTGCGATTTTTTTTGCGGGACTGCGACATTGCGGCGGACAGATCGGACCCTTGGCTGACATTTTTGTCACTTTTGGGGGTACCAGTGACATTACTACAGTAATCAGTGCTATACATATGCACTGTTACTGTAAAAATGACACGGGCAGGGAAGGGGTTAACTTTATTGGAGAGGGAGGGGTTAAGTGTGTCCCTAGGGGCGTGCTTCTAACTGTGCAGGGATGTGGCTGTTTGTGTAACAGCACAGATCAACGGTCCTACATAGCAGGACCGTTAGATCAGTGCTTTTACACAGGGAAGAATGACAGGCGGCTTTGTTTACATTAGCCGCCTGCCTTTCTCCCTTAACAGCGGACGATCGCGAGTGACCGGCGGACATGGGGTCTGCCAGTCACACGCACGGAGGTGTCCGTGAACGAGCCGAGGCGGGAGCGCGCCTCCGGCGTCGCACGCCCGCCCGCTATTGGCTTCCAGGCTAGTGACGTACCCATACGTCACTTTGCCTGGCCGGGGCTGGCCGCCGCAGTATATGTACAGTGGTCGGCAACCGGTTAAGCTCTATGGGTCTGTTCACACCATTGCACGTCAATCCATTGTAATGCCATTTATTCGGAGTGACAACCCAATGCCCCTTACCAATATATATGCATTGCAGTGCAGCGCTGCAAAAAAATACTACTACTTGCGCCATCTTTTGTGTGTTTGGTGTGAATGGACTCTTCGGGGGAGATTTACTAAAACTCGCTCTCAGAAATTGCTGCAAGCTGTGAATGGTAGCTTCTAACTTTAGCCTGTTCATTATACGTTGACAATAAAATCTGGAAGCTGATTGGTTTCTATGCAGAGCTGCACCAGATTTTGCACTCTCCAGTTTTAGTAAATAACCCCCTTAGTGTTAGATTTTGAATAATACTTAAACCTGTATTAGTATTGGTTTGTATGTATAAAGGTATATGCATATATCTATCAAAAGAAAAAATGTTGCGCTGTCTTTAACCACTTCAATACTGGGCACTTTCACCCCCTTCCTGCCCAGGCCAATTTTCAGTTTTCAGCGCTGTCACACTTTGAATGACAATTGCGCGGTCATGCTACACTGTACCCATATGAAATTTTTATCATTTTTTCACACAAATAGAGCTTTCTTTTGGTGGTATTTTATCACCGCTGGGTTTTTTATTTCTTACAAAAAAAAAAGAAAAAACAAAATTTTGTAAAAAAAAAAAAGTTTTTCTTATTTTCTGTGTGTACATTTTGAAAAAAAGTAATTTTTCTCCTATACTGATGTGCGCTGATAAGGCGCCACTAATGGGCACTAATAGGCTGCACTTATGGGCACTGATAAGGTGGCACTTATGGGCACTGTTGAGGTGGCACTAATACGCCGCACTGATGAGCACTGAGAGGTGGTACTGATGAGCACTGAGGGGTGGCACTGATGGGCACTGAGAGGCGGCACTGATGGGGGGCACTGAGGAGCAGGCACTTATGGGCACTGACTGGAAGCTCTATGGGCACTGATGATGGGCATTGATTGTGGGCACTGATGGTGGGCACTGTTTTTATACTTTTCTGTAATCAGGGCACTGATAATCAGTGTCCTGATTGCCTGTCCTAGGCTTCCCTTTGAGGAGGAGCCGCTGATCGGCTCTCCTTGCCACACACTCTGACAGTGTGAGGCGAGGAGAGCCGATAAACGGCACTTCCTCATTTACATGTGGCTGGCTGTGATTGGACACAGCCGATCACATGGGTAAATAGCCAAGTCATTGGCTCTTTACCAAGATCAGGGTCGCGCCGTGTCCTAGCAACATGGCTCGGCCATGATCGCCGCACTGTGCGCCCCCACGGGCGCGCCCCCACGGGCGCGTGAGAGAGGCTGTTCTGGTGCGCCATCATATGACGGCATCCCAGAACGAGAGCCGCCCGGTGGCGGGCGGGAAGTAGTTAACCACCAGAAGGATTTGCCCCCTTAATGACCAGGCCATTTTTTGCGATTCGGCAGTGCGTTACTTTAATGGATAATTGCACGGTCATGCAATGCTATACCCAAAAAAATTGATGTCCTTCTTTTTCCACAAATAGAGCTTTTATCTGTTGGTATTTGATTAACTCTGAGATTTTTATTTATTGCACTATAAAAAAAAAAACAGCGACAATTCTGAAAAAAAAACAATGTTTTTCACATTCTGTTATATAACATTCCCAAAAAAAAAATATTTTTGGTAAAAAAAAATCAAAATAAGCATATTTTCATTGGTTTGCATAAAAGTTATCCTGTCTACAAACTAGGGGAAAGATTTATGTAAGGACTGCAACATTGCGGCACACAGAACGGACCCCTAACTGACATTTTTGACACTTTTTGGGGGACCAGTGACATTCTTACAGTAATCAGTGCTAAAAATATGTACTGTTACTGTAATAATGACACTGGCAGGGAAGGGGTTAACCTAATGGGTGATCAAAGGGTTAAGTGTAAGCCTAGGGGAGTGTTTTCTAACTGTGGGGGGAGGGACTTGTGAAATGATCATAGTGACCTGTGATCCTATATAGAAGGATCACAGGGGCTCTGTGATCACTTCAGAGAAAACAACGGTCAACTGTGTTTACAACAGCTAACCGTCCTTCTCTCTCAGCGGGGAGTGATCGCGGGTGCCCGGCGGCAGCCCCAGGGATTGGCATCCCTGCTGCCTAGTTTCGGTGGGAGCGCGTCACCGGAGGCACGCGCTCGCCCCCAGAACCGCTCCTGAGAACCGATGTACCCATACGTTGATTCGCACAGCCAAGCCAGCCTGCCACAGTATATATGTGTCAGGCAGTCGGGCAAGTGGTTAAGGGTGCTTTAAATGCCTAATTAAAGTCATACAAAAATAATGAAATGAAGTGCTGTCATAACACCAATTTCCATAAAGTGCTTAAGAAATTCATAAAGAACGTATATATATATACCACAAAAACTCATCAAATTGACAATAAATTAATAAATAATTAAAAAACAAAGTTTATAAAGTTTGTGCTGTCATGCAGAAAATATTTTGCATAAGCATAAAATCCCAACAGCAATGCCAAAGTTGAAATGGTACTCCACACATACACTTTCTATTTTATCAGTGCTCCAGGTGTTCACCCAATCATGCTCCTCACCAATATAAAAAATGGTCTATTACCAAACATGAAGACCTTATTACAGGGTCTGACCTCGCTTCAGTAAGAACACCCATCACTGTAGGTATGGAATGTAACTCCCCTCAGAAAGGCCCATGTGGTGATTAGTCCCTTAGAAAGGATCTCTGCATCCCTTGGCAGATCAATTGTCAAGTGTGAAAAGAGGAAGAAAACCGCTCATTGCGCAACCTCCATAAAAAGAAGGCATTTACTCACGAATCTGATAAAACAGGTATTCAGTACATATTGTCCTACTTCCCTGGTGGGCATGCTGACGTCACCGATACGTCCTCGGCCCAACGTACGTTTCGTCGTAAGAGACGTCATCGCTGGGGCAACGGCAGGTGGATTGTTCTTTATGAAATTCTTAAGCACTTAAATGCACATTTTGGATACTGGTGTCATGACAGCACTTCATTTCAATACTTTTGTATGATTTCAAATAAGTATTAAGAGCACCCTAATGACAATGCGGCATTTTTCTTTTTATAAGAGTTTTATATACGTATATGTATATATATATATATATATATATATACATATATATATATATATATATATATATATATATAATATATATATATATATATATATATACATAATTACATACATTTTATATATATATATATATATATATATATATATATATATATATATATATATATATATAATACATACATTTTATATATATATAAAAATACTGTATATATAAAATTAAAATTGCCTACCTTTGCATACATGCATTATTTACTTCTCACTTTTCTCTTGAAATGCACAATATCATACACATATACCAAATGAAACAGGTTACTTTTGTTCAATCACTTCCATGCTGGCCCTGCCACATATCTGTAATTTTGTTGGTCTGTCACAAAGAGCTCTTTTCCGTGAAAAGAAATATCTAACAGTTGCCTCATAAAATGATCCAATATCTTTCAAGATGCCCTATGGAATTTCATTTATTCTGGAATAAGGGAAAATGCTAATCACTTTATTTTTTATCGTTTCCAGATCTTCTCTTAACATTTCCACTTATTCTTTAACTTGGCTATGATTTTTTTAAACATTCCAATATGCTTTCTTTGGCTATACTACAGACCAAGGAGTTTCTAATAAGAGATGGCATACTATATATACTAATAGTATACTTTTCTATTAGGTGATATTCTTATAAGGACACATAGTATTTCCTTATTAGCAGTGATGTCACAAAAAGCCGTTTTATCCACTGAGTGGATCCACTGCGTACTACAAGGTTATTAACATTATAAAAGCCCATCTCCAGGCAGCAGAAAAAAATATTTTTGTAGTAAGCCTCCCTCCACGCACTGCAAGTGGTAAATGCTTGTTTAGTCTAGGGCAGTGGTCTCCAAACTATGGCCCTCCAGTTGTTCAGGAACTACAATTCCCATCATGCTTGGTCATGTCTGTGAATGTTAGAGTTTTAGAATGCCTCATGGGATGTGTAGTTCCGCAACAGCTGGAGGGCCGTAGTTTGGAGATCCCTGGTCTAGGGGTAGAAGAATAAGCAGTGATACTCTTGCAGGCTTCCTTCCAGGTGCATGACTGGTCTACTGAAGCTGTTTCCCTTTGCTGTTCCTCCAGTTGCAGGATTTGCAATGTAATCATGTGCATGCATGTCAGGACAGCAAAGGCCAGTCCACATCCTGGGATATTGAAGAGCCTACAAGAATGCAGGCTGCTGGGGGAACAAAGAATAAAATAACTATTACTGCTTATTTCAATCCTCTATGACAAAAGGAGCATTGAACCCTTCAGTATACGGTTGTGAGGGGGGGGGGGGGATACAGCATGGATTCATTTTTACTAACCTACAGTTGCATGTCTTTGTGTTGTGAGCGAGACCAAGAGCCCTGGGCCCCGTACTACCGATCAGGAACCAGAAACCTTGTCCCCGAGCACCTGATCGCTGTGATAGCCTGTGATGGGTTATCACAGTAATCAATCACAGTAAGTACAGGTTCACACATATGTAATATCAGACATTGCATGTGATTCACAGCGCACTGTTCTGCAAATCACATGCGATGTCTGTGCGTTGTGAATTCAGCCATACAGATTGTATGGCTGAATCTGCATCGCATTCGAAACAAAGTCGCACAGGACCCTTTTTTCGGTCCGCACCAGAATCGGATCACATGGGTGTTCACACCTATAAAATCCGATTCATGTCCGAATTGACAGTTTGCACTGCAGTATGCAAACTGATCTGGGGGTGTCGTTAACTTTGTATTGACACCCCCAGCGATTCGCATATGGCAGTGTGAACTACCTGCGAGTTGAGTGCGATATGGGAACCCACAGTGGATTCACAGGGTTCCCGCATCGCATATGTGTGAACCGGCAAACTAAAGGCCGCCCCTGTGTATGCTTTCTCTTCTGAATGGAGAAAAAGATATATTGGACCTTTCTCTTGCTAGAGGAGAAAAATGTAAATAAACAAAAGTGTTTGTAAAAATAATAACTACAGTAAAGACAAAATAGCTAGATCAAGGTTTGCTGTAGGTCAGTTGTCAGGGTTAGAGTTAGGGTCAAAGGTTAGCGTCAGTATATTTTAGATAGGATTTAAAAAACAAAAACATTTTTTTTTTAAATTAGTATCAGTGTCAGTGAGTGTCAGTGTGTTTTAGGTAGGATAAAATAAAAGCAAGCATTGTTTCTGGGCCGTACTATGGGTACAAACAACAAATAACATGCTGTCCCTGTTTTTTCTGCACTCTGCAGTGTTATCTTAATCAGTTTTATCTTGCTTCTCAGTCAAGCTTGGTGGACTACAGAACACATCCTGCTATGTTATTGAGATGAGGTAAGGGGGAGAGGTTTTGTAGTCCTAATTATTTTCTTGTCCTACAATGGCAATGCTGCTCCTCTACAGATACAGTACAGTGTGTGGGCATTGCTAGCCTAGGGCAAGAAATGTGTTACTGGCAGAATCACTAGTTGAAAAATAAGAAAACGAATACAACCACTACACTGAGTTGCAAAATATTACGTTTTTGTTCTTAGGTTTAGATACACTTAGATAAAGTGGAACTAATATGTAAAAAATGGACCATACAATATGTATCCACTACCTGCGCATATGGTTAATTTTAATAAAATTGTGAATGCAATTAGAACTGCTAGTTGACAGTCTTACCAATACACTCCTTGACATCCTGTTACCCTTTAAGTTTATTCTTATATTGTTTTACTTTTGTATTAGGACTTGTAACTTGTCCTCTTGATTGAAACTTGCACTGTTATTTACATGATTCGCTTACTCTTGATGTTTGCAACCCTATGTATTGGCTTCTTTTTTTTTTTCTGTTCCACAAATTCAATAAAAATATTTGATAAAAAAAAAAAACAAAGAACTGCTAGTTGTGCATGAATAAATAAATAAATGACTAAGATATAGTTAATTCACACAAATATGTGCATAAAGTGCTATCAGAATAAAAAAAAAAAAAAAAAAATATATATATATATATATATATATATATATATATATATATATATATATAAATAAATAAATATATTGTGAAAAATGTTCCAAAGCATCAATGTGAATCACGATCATTAAAATAAATGTCCATGACGCCAATGTGAATCACACGTGCACACTCTTATGGGTCACTCTTCAGAGAAAATTTCATCCACGGACTGTGTCAAAAATTGTGCCTCAATCCACCACCGATAGAAATAACTACTCACCAGAGGTAAGTAATATAGCTTGCACATCACTGAAAAGGGATCCTTAAAACACAAGCATAGATTCTCCACCGGGACCACCATAAATAAAGACACATTAAGTAGATGTAACTCCTCATAAACCTCCTCGATGGCTCACATTTAAGAGGGGCAAAGAGAGAGAGAAGCCTCCATAGTGTAATATTGACGATTTATTTAAAATTAAATAGGTTAAAACTATATTATATAACTTATTTATATTTATATATTTATTTATTCTGATAGCACTTTATGCACATATTTGCATGAATTAACTATATCAAATTCATCTATTTATTTATTTATTCATGCACGTTTAGCATTTAAAAATAAGCGCGTTTTTTTTAAAGTGGAACTAATTTCTCACAATCAGTATTAACTATTTTAATGCTGCTAGCATTAGTAAATAGATAGGAAGGCATCATGTATTCACTTACTTGTTTTACTTTTCTTTAGTTGCTACCTGATATCTGGCCTAGGCAAAAATAATGTCATACATCTCATAAGTCTTCATTTGCATATTTTTTTTATTTTTTATTATTCATCTGGAGGAGAGGGGCTTTCTCAGCTAAGCACACGCTCCTGCTTGCTTGCCTTATCTAAAAGCAGGTGGATTCCATGAAGTAAATGCTATAAGAATCATCTTCCCTTACTCATGAGGGTCATGGCTAGAAATGCTAGGGTGGTGTTTTTCAAAGAGATTTCTCAGCAAAATAAAGCATGGAGACATAGATGGAGGGGTGAGTTTAACTTGAATATTAAAAATGATTTAAATAGCATTTTCAGTTTGTGGTGCTCAGATACCGTTAAGTTCTGCTTTAACCACCCCATAAAATGAGCTCTATACTTTAACATGACTTATAAAATATAACCTTAACTTGTTCCTTTAGAAGCATTTAACCCCCATAAGCCTTACCCTAACTACTAAAGAGCATTAAAAAGTGTGTTCTTTTTACATTTTTTGATAAACACTAAATGGAAGCTATTTTCTTTTGGGCGTGGCATTTTTGTTCAGCTTTTTTTTTTTCTCAAAAAAACAGTATTGCATAGGAAATGGAGCCTTTTTTTTTTTTTTACCCTACAACAATGAATATAGTATAATTCTTTTATGTTTTCGACAAGGTTTTTCTTTCTTAACCACCCATAACAACTTGATAAAAAAAAATAATGTTCCTTAGCAATAATGTTTCTTTATACATTCCACATTCTACCTAAATTAGTGTGGGCTGCAAATTGCCTCCAGCATTGGTCCTGTTTCTTCTTGCTGGAAGCTGCCGTTTTGCTGAAGCCCAGAGCCCCTGAACAGCAGTAAATCAAAAAGTGGAACTAAATCTTCGATTTAACAGTTTCAAAAACAGTTACATTCCTGGAATGCCAGGATTGCTAACAGTCACATTTGCTTGTGTCCAACCAAACTGTCAAACCATGAAGTGACTGGTGTCATAACCTATTATATGGGCAGCACCATGACAGTTGCAGTTCAAACAGAAGCAGCTTCCTTGGCAGTAAAGGATACAAGGCTTTAATTCCGCTTTAAGGCTGTCAGCAGATCGGCTTCTACTAACTTAGCAGTGCCTAAAAATGCCTAAAATGGTAGAGCAACTGAGCATGTGTAGAGCAGGGTGAGACAGTGTATTACTGGATTTTAAACAGTATAGGCACTTATTTTTAATGTTTTACATAGCTATACCTGCAAAATGGGCCAGCCTGAAGTCATCTAGCAGGACTTCATTTTCTGACAAAAGCTAAAACTCCAGCAGTGTATGGCACTGCTGCCACTGCTTAGTTTGGTGAAAGTCTATTGTTCAATCTGCTTTTGTCAAAGTAGGCTGTTAGAAAATCGTCGGCCAAACAGAGTCTACATCCAATCAGATGCTGACACTATTTTGGTATTGCTGCAATAAAATTTCAGCAAAATGGACTAGCCTGATAAATCATTTATCACCTTGATTTTTGGGGTGTCTTTAACCACTTTAGCCCCAGAGGATTTGGCTGCTCAATGACCAGGCCCCTTTTTTCAACTTGGCACTGCGTGAATTTAGCGGACAATTGCGCGGACATGCAATGCTCTACCCAAACTAAATTTACATCCTTTTTTTCACACAAACAGAGCTTTCTTTTGGTGGTATTTGATCACCTCTGCGCTTTTTACCTTTTGCGATATTAATAAAAAAGTGCAAAAAAGTTTGAGAAAAAATGACATTTTCAAATTTGTCTTTTAAAAAATATCCAATATACTCAATTTTTGTCATATATTTTGGCCAAAATGTATTTAGCTACATGTCTTTGATAAAAAAAATCTCAATAAACACATTTTTTATTGGTTTGTTATAGTGTCTACAAACTATGGTGTAAATACTGGAATATATGCAGCTTTTACTCTCTGACTGCCTATCTCATTTCGTGAAGTGCTAAAATGACAGGGAAGTACAACCCCCCCCCCCCCCCCCCAAACAAAATTACCACTTTTTGGAAAGTAGACATCCTACGAAATGTCCTGAAAGGCATGTTGAGCTCATTGAATATAAAAACTTTTTGTCACAGGTGTTTGAAAAATGACTAAAAAAAAAAGTTGTTTTTTTTTTACACAAAGTTGTCATTGAAATTATATATTGCTCACGCATGCCATGGGTATATGTGTAATTACACTACAAAATATATTCTGCTGCTTTTCCTGAGTACAGGGATACCACATGTGTGAGACTTTTTTGGGAGCCTAGCTGTTTACGGGACCCCGAAAACCAATCACCACCTTCAGAATTTCAAAGGGCGTAAATTTCTCATTGCATTTCCTCACTACCTATCACGGTTTAGGAGGCCCTGAAATGTCAAGATAAAACAAAACCCCCCCCAAATGACCCCATTTTGGAAAGTAGACAACCCAAGCTGTTTGCTGAGAGGCATGGTGAGTCCATGGAATATTTTATATTTTGCCACAAGTTTTGGGAAAATTACATTTTTATTTTTTATTTTTTTTTAACACAAAGTTGTCACTAAAAGATACATTTCTCACACATGACATGGGTATATGTGGAATGACACCCCAAAATACATTTTGCTGCTTCTCCTGAGTACAGGGATACCACATGTGTGAGACTTTTTGGGAGCCCATCTGTTTACGGGACCCCGAAAACCAATCACCATCTTCAGGTTTTCTAAAGGCGTAAATTGTTGATTTCACTCCTCACTACCTCTCACAGTTTCGGAGGCTCTGAAATTTCAAGATAGCACAAACCCCCCCCCCAAATGACCCCATTTTGGAAAGTAGACACCCCAAGCCATTTGCTGAGAGGCATGTTGAGTCCGTGGAATATTTTATATTTTGCCACAAGTTTTGGAATATTACATATTTTTCTTTTTAAATTTTTTTAACACAAAGTTGTTACTAAAAGATAAATTGCTCACACAGGCCATGGGTATATGTGGAATGACACCCAAAAATACATTCTACTGCTTCTCCTGAGTACAGGGATACCACATGTGTGAGACTTTTTGGGAGCCTAGCTGTGTTTACGGGACCCCGAATCCAATCACCACCTTCAGGTTTTCTAATGGTGTAAATTGCTTATTTTACCTCCGCACTACCTCTCACAGTTTCGGAAGCTCTGAAATTTCAAGATAGTACAAAACCCAGCCAAATGACCTCATTTTGGAAAGTAGACACCCCAAGCTATTTGCTAAAAGGCATGGTGAGTCCATGGAATATTTTATATTTTGCCACAAGTTTTGAAATATTACATTTTGTTTAAAAAAATTTTTAACACAAAGTTGTCACTAAAAGATAAATTGCTCACACATGCCATGAGTATATGTGGAATGACACCCCAAAATACATTCTGCTGCTTCTCCTGAGTACAGGGATACCACATGTGTGAGACGTTTATGGAGCCTAGCTGTGTACGGGACCCCGAAAACCAATCACCACCTTCAGGTTTTCTAATGCCGTAAATTGTGCATTTTACTTCCGCACTACCTGTCACAGTTTCAGAGGCCATGAAATGCCAAATGACCCCATTTTGCAAAGTAGACACTCCAAGCTATTTGCTGATAGGCATGGTGAGTTCATGGAATATTTTATGTTTTGCCACAAGTTCCGGGAAAATTATTATTTTTTTTTGTTTTTTTTTTTTTTACACAAAGTTGTCACTAATTGATATATTACTCACACATGTGATGGGTATATAAACACTCAATATGCCTCTCTGCAAATAGCTTAGGGTGTCTACTTTCCAAAAAGGGGTAATTTGAGGGGGGGGGGGGGTTTGTGCTGTCTTGGCATTTCATGGCCTCCGAAACTGTGATAGGTAGTGAGGAGTGAAATCAACAATTCACTCCCTTGGAAAGCCTGAAGGTGGTGATTGGTTTTCGGGGTCCCGTACACAGCTAGGCTCCCAAAAAGTCTCACACATGTGGTATTCCTGTACTCAGGAGAAGCAGCAGAATGTATTTTTTCATTTCACATATACCCATGGCATGTGTGAGCAATATATCATTTAGTGACAGCTTTGTGTAAAAATACAAAACAATAATAATTTTCCCGAAACTTGTGGCAAAATATAAAATATCCCATGGACTCACCATGCCTCTCAGCAAATAGCTTGGAGTGTCTACTTTAAAAACCGAGGTCATTTGGGGGGGGGGGGGGTTGTGCCATCTTTAAATTTCAGGGACTCTGAAACTGTGACAGGTAGTGCAAAGGTAAAATATATATTTTTTTTTTACTAGAAAATTACTTTGAACCCCCAAACATTATATATTTTTTTAAAGCAGAGGCCCTACAGAACAAAATGGTGGATGTTGCAAATGTTTTTGTCACAAGGTATTTGCGCACAGATTTTCCAAATGCAATTGCTGCAAAAAAAAAAAATAAATTTTTTTAAAATTGAATGCACAAATACACTATATAATTCCTAATTATTTGGTATCATTTCAAAGATGTTCCTATGCTGAGTACATAGATACCAAACATGACATGCTTTAAAAACCGCGCACGCCTGTGCAGCGGCAACAAATACGTACATTTTAAAAAGCCTATAAAAGTCTTTACAGGTTACCACTTTGGACTTACAGAGGAGGTCTACTGCAAGAAATACTGCCCTCGATGGGGCGTTCGTGGTGATACCTCACATGCAGGCTGCAATTGTGGTTTACATATGACACTAGACCAACGCTTGTGTGCGCCTTTGCGCACAAGCACGGGGGGACAGGGGGGCTTGATTTTTTTAAATTTATTTTGCTTTTTTATGTTATTTTGACACCTTTCCTTTCATTTTTTTTATTCATTTTTATTTTTATCCCAGTAATTTAAATATCCCCTATGATAGCAATCTGTAGTGACAGGTACTCTTTTTTAAAAAAAAATTGGGTCTTTTAGACTCTAGATCTCTCCTCTGACCTTAAAGCATCTGACCACGCCAAGATTGATGTGATAAGATGCTTTCCCAATTTCCCAATGGCGCTGTTTATTTCTGGCGAAAAAGTCATGAAATGCTCGTAGCTTCTGGTATCTTAGGCCATAGAAATTATTGGAGCCATTCTCGTCTCCAATCAGCTCTATGGTTAGATAACTGAACCACTGGCTGCACGGTCAGGTTAACCGGTGGGACAGGAGATCCCAAGAAATACCGCGGAAGGCAGGGGGAGGGGGGGTGAATAGTCCTCTCCCACTGCTTGTAAAAGCAGTCTAGCGGCTAATTATCTAGGATCGCTTTTACATGTAAGCCGACCGCTGGCTGTAAAAAACGATACTAAATCTGCAGGCATCATCCTTGTATAACCACTCAAAGTCCAGCAACGTACCAGTACATTGCTGGTCCTTGTTTGGCATATATTTTAGGTTTTTTTTCCCATGCAGCCTGTGGGCTGAACGAAAAAAAGAGAACCTAACAGAAATCTCCGCAAGAAAATTGTGTAGTACACCCATCATTAGCCGCCCAAAACATCCAAACCCACTTTCTAATGATGGGTATACATGACAAATTCCATGTATACCTAATTGTTTTTTTAACTGCAGTGGTCAAATCACCTCCTGCAGAGATTTCCATATATGCTGAGCGCAAACGCTGTTTGTGTCAGAATATATAAAATCAGTGTGGCAGCTGATGAGTGTACCTGCAAGGCTATACTGGTTAACAATAGAATAGAAAGAAAAGATTACATTGGTACCTGAAAAGTAAAAAATGATTACCAATGAAAAACAGTAACAAAGTACAGTAAAAGTAAAGTAGGAAGAGTAGAAGTAGAAGAGCAGAGTAAGAACAGAGAAAATAACTCAAACGACAACTATTTTTGGCTTTTTTTATTTTGTATTTTTTTGTAATTTTTTTTGCAATTTTTTTTTACACTTTTTTTTTCAACTGCAACATTCCAGGTTAGGGTCTCTCAAAATGTTGATAGCCATCAAACATCTTTTGAGACCCTGTGTTAGTGTGCCCTAGACTGTGTCGTGCTGTACCCTACGCTAATACTCCACTAGTGTGTGGTAGCGTTGGAAACATTCCCTGATGCAGAGACCAGGTTGGTCAGGACAGAAGGGACAATAATAATGTGTGTCACGCCTAAATCTGCACCTGCTACAGACACAACATCTTCTTTGTGGTGTCTTTGGGTAGGGGTACTATATATATAGTGTGTAATGTGACAGGGGGCGTGGGGGTTAACTGGGGGTGATCAGGGGGTTAAATCTTTATTGGGGGGAGGCGAGGACCCTAAACCTACTTGGGACAGAAACGAACTTGCTAGCGCTAACTGAAGTCACAATCACACTAATACAGAAATACAGAAAACCACTATATTACCTGTATATAGTGTGCAATGTGACAGGGGGACGGGGTTAACTGGGGGTGATCAGGGGATTAAATCTTTATGGGGGGAAGGGGGTATCCTAAGCCTAAAAGTAATGGTCGCAAGTGCTAAACCAAGTCACAAGTTACACTATTACCGAAATATAGATAAATGCTATATGCTGTCTATAGTGTGCAATGTGAAAGGGGGCATAGGGGTTAACTGGGGGTGATCAGGGGGTTAAATCTTTATTGGGGGGTGGCGGGGACCCTAAACCTACTTGGGACAGAAACTAATTGAAGTCACAATCACACTAATACAGAAATACAGAAAACCACTATGTTACCTGTATATAGTGTGCAATGTGACAGGGGGAAGGGGTTAACTGGGGGTGATAAGGGGGGGGTCAGGAGGTTAAATCTTTATTGGCGGGATGGCGGGTATCCTAAGCCTAAAAGTAACGGTCACAAGAGCTAAACCAAGTCACACTATTGACCTACTTGGGACAGAAACAAACTCGCTGTCGCTAACTGAAGTCACAATCACACTATCACAGAAATACAGAAAACCACTATATTATCTGTATATAGTGTGCATTGTGGCTGGGGGTGATCGGGGGGGGGATCAGGGGGTTAAATCTTTATTGGGGGGATGGCGGGTATCCTAAGCCTAAACGTAACGGTCACTAGCGCTAAATGATGTCGCAAGGCACACTAATACAGAAATATAGAAAACTTTTATATACTGTATACAGTGTGCGATGTGACAGAGGGTGTAGGGGTTAACTGGGGGGGTGATCGGGGGTTAAATGGGCCTAACTTGGTGTGTGGAAGTGTTTTTGGTGCAGTACTCTCAGTTTTGATCCTCTCTCTTCTCTCAATGAATCCAAAAAGGATTTTGGGAGGAGAGAGAGGGTAATTTCTGTGCCTGTGTTTACATTACACAGGCACAGGTCAGTCTCTGATTGGGCAGGACCAAACAACAGGTTCAGGCCAAAAATCATTGGCCTGGACCTGATGACTGATCGGTTCGGAACCCAATCAGACCATCGGCGGGGCCAGGGGCGCGCGGGAGCGCACCCCAGAGTGGCGGGAGCGAGCAACGTAGTACTACGTCGCTTTGCCGAGGAGCGGCTGCCTGCCGCAGTAAATCTGCAGTGGGCGGTCGTCAAGTGGTTAAATTCAGCCCTCTGAAGGTTGATAATTTTCATTTTCATCAAATGATGTGGCATTGTTTCCTTCCTAACACAATACCCAGTCCATATCAGTATACATATCCAGCATTATATTTTTCCTCGGTGAGATCTGATGTGTTTTTAAAGTGTTCCTTTCATTTTTTTGAGCAGTATACATTCTAGTTAGGGTTTAGATCTACTTTATTTACTCTTTGACTGGATTGTACCTTTAATAGTTCAGGAAGTTAGACAAATTATTGGGCAAATATGCTAAGCGTTTTAAAAGATGTATCTAGGCAAATAAGTTAAATATTATTTTATCTTGGTTACTTAGCACATATGTAAATCAGAATTGGATCGAATGACACATAAAATATTGTAAAGAACCTGTTCTCTTGCCTGTCTGGGAAGTATTATTTCATTGCCTATTGTCAGATTGTAGTCACCTTAAGGGAAATTGATGTGTGTTGAATGTTGCGAAAACATTTTGCTGATGGTTTAAACAAACAGAACATGGCTTGCCAACAGGAATATCCTGTTTGTGGCCGAACATTCGTTTGCAGAGTTGACTGCACAAACTATTCTCAACCTCCTGATAAGTAGCTTGGAGTTCAAAATATAGCTGCCTGGAACTCTAAACAAACACACTGTATATTGATAGGAAGATATGCCTCAAATTAGCCGTAGCAAAAGCAATCATTACTCTTTGAAGTTTATTTTGTCTCAGTGAAGTCTGGTGTTTGATTTCTCTGTGCAAATGACGAAAAAGGAAAATCTAGCAAACCACAATTATGTTCACAAGAACAACTGTGAGCTGAGAAATAACACCAAATCCTGAGGACACACAATGTCATTTCAGTCGAATGGGAATTTATATATTTCATTGGCAGGCATCATAAATTCATGAAATGATTTGTTCATGAGATTTGAGAAATGACACATCTAAATATTATCTGTATTAAAGATGAAGTTTAGACTATAGAAAAAATGCCTTGCCTTCTTTCCCTGCTGCCCAATGAGGCACACTGTAAAACATTCTATATAAAAATGTATAATGTAATAAATATATCTCTTTTATAGTTTTTAATTATGTCATCACTGGTCTCTGTCTCCATTCTTTGCGTTCCTGCTTTGTGGGAAGAAATCATCATATTGCTTTAGCTTTCTAGAGCTGCTTTCCCTAAAATTTGAATAGAAAAGGAACACAGGCGCCACTCTAAGTGCAGTAACTTGAGATTTTATTCAATAAGACCAAAATGGAGGTACTCACAAAGGTAATGATTAATAGGGCTCATAAACAACACTCCGGTGAGGATCAGGATGGCTGGAGCGGTTGCGGTAGACAGGCTGTGAGCTGCGGCTAGCCACACTTCCTAGTCCTGGGGACACTCAATTTTGCCAATCCGTCAGCACTTCCGGAAGCGGGATTACGTCATGGCGCCGGCGACGCGTTCTCAGGCCTATAGAAGGAGCACATGCTCCGAGAACGCATCGCCGGCGCCATGACGTAATCACGCTTCCGGAAGTGCTGATGGATCGGCAATTGAGTGTCCCCGGGACTAGGAAGTGCGGCTAGCCGCCGCTCACAGCTTGTCTACCGCAACTGCTCCAGCCATCCTGATCCTCACCGGAGTGTTGTTTATGAACCCTATTAATCATTACCTTTGTGAGTACCTCCATTTTGGTCTTATTGAATAAAATCTAAAGTTACTGCACTTAGAGTGGCGCCTGTGTTCCTTTTCTAGTTAACTACAAGCACCTTCTACTTGCCACCAGAGCTGCCTCAGGAGTGCATCTTGGGATTGTTTTATGGACTTTTATGGACCCTATATGGACTGTTTTTTATACATGGACCTTCATATTGTCCGTTTATTTTGACAATTATTATTTTTTTAGTTTTGCTTTTTGTGACACTGGTGAAGTCCTTGGTGACATTTTTTCTCCCCGTTATGCGCCAGCTGTTTATTTTTCCTTAAAATTTTCCTAGCATTGGTTTCTTACTTTTTTTTTAACTTTGTTTACTTTCCTTTTATCTTTGATTGTTTTTTTTTTTTTGTTTTTTTTTTACTAAGTCCTATTCCTACAAGAGTATGTGTACTATGTGCCTTTGTAATATTATCAAGATGGAAATAGTTGCTAACTGTAATGTTTTTGGCTATTATCTAAGATGCATTCACCACATCTTCTGGAACAGAAAATAAAGATGGAATTTAAAAAAATATATATTTCTGCAACATCACTATAATGTGAAAATAAAATAGTTTTAAATATACTGAATTTAAATTTGAACTAATATATTTACTTCTTTCTTTTTTTTTAAATTTTATTTATTTATTATAACAAGTGAAACAAAGGAGAAACCTCATAACATTATCCATATTTCCCAGTTATACAGTACCAACATATACTTTCGTTTTTTTTTCACATATACATAGGTAAAACCGAGAAAAAACATTTTACATGTTTGACCTCATCCTGTTTATACTCTCCGTCGGGAGCCTCCAATGTTTCAAATATACATTTTTTTTTTTTTTTTTTTTTACAAAAAAAAGTCCTCAAATAAAGAGGAGGGAAAAAAAAAGGGAAAAAAAAAGGGAAAAAAAAAAAGAAGAAAGGGGAAATCCTTTTTCTTTCTTTTTCCCCTTCTTCATATCAAACCCCCAAGAGGGTACCAAAGAGTATTCCACACCTGTTCACACCTTTATATTTTAATTCCTTACCCATTTATCCTTCCGGGATGAAACACCACCACCCAGGAAATCTAGTACTCCACCTGTCCTCCCACCGCACAAGCCTCATTCTTTAAATCCTGTCTCTCCCTCCCCGCCAAAGGTCAACTGAACCATTCCATCTGTGTTGATCCCTTCTTCCCCTCCCCTCCCCCCCCCAAAGGGAAAAAAAAAAAAAAGGGGGATTCCCCCTCCGTGTATGTGTCCTAGTATTCTTATACCCATACCTTGCCTATGTAATATATGTTCTGTGTCTTTTTATGTGTTCCTGTTTCCTTACTAGCTACTTTACCCTGTGGTCTCCGTGCCCTTGGGTGTCAACCTGATCCCTTCTGGTGTATTACTTAAGTGCACTTTATAGTATAACCCCTTCCAGTGATACGGTCATTCCTTCAAATTCTTGTTTGTAAATGAGTGCATCTAACCCTATCGCAAAAAAAAAAAAAAAGGGGGGCCCCGTGTCTAT
Source organism: Pelophylax lessonae (assembly GCF_965119305.1). Classification (NCBI taxonomy): domain Eukaryota; kingdom Metazoa; phylum Chordata; class Amphibia; order Anura; family Ranidae; genus Pelophylax; species Pelophylax lessonae. Next base: position 404,996,137 of record NC_138768.1, on the reverse strand, counting down.
TTGTGTTCCCTCTTACTTTACTAACATCTCCGCCCTAATGTCTCAGTGCCCTTAAGTGTTTGCCAGGTCCCTTCTAATGGGACACTCGGCTTATTTTATGAATCCTTCTCTTTTAGTGTCATAGTCGTGCAAACACTATCCGGGCTCCTAAAAAAAAAAAAAAAAAAAAAAAAAAAAAAAAGGGGGGGGGGGAAGAGCATGAGCCACCAGCCGTACTCTCCCCCATGGTCCCTTTTAAGAGTCCCCAAACATTACTCTCCCTTCATCTGATGCCATGAACTGGTTCCATAATGCCCATTTTTTAATATATTGCTCGTGACCGTCTTGTGTTGAAAAGATCAAATCTTCAAATCTATTTATTTCCTCTACTTTATCCCTCCACATCTTAATGGTCGGAGGGTTAGAGTCCCGCCATCGCAATGGGATACATGCTTTAGCAGAATCCAAAAAGTGACGTAAAATTGATCTTTTATATTGTCTACCCGAGATATCAGGCGCATGGAAAAGTAGGAATATTGGATCGTCTGGTATTATTTGTTCAACGAATTTCTGTGCTACCTCTCTTATTTGTCTCCAGAACCCCTCCAACCTAGGGCATTTCCAAAAGATGTGTAGTAGGGTCCCTTTTTCTTCCTCACATCTCCAACATTTTTCTGGCATTTGTGGCGAGATTGCATGGAGACGTGTCGGCGTGTAATACCATCTGGACAATAGTTTATAGTTTGTCTCCTGGATTCGTGTACAAATGGAGGATTTAAACGTGAATTTTATTATATGTTGTAATTGTTTATTTGTAAATTTATAATTCAATTCTTTCTCCCATTTGTTAATATATTGGGGTCTGAACTCTGAATTTGGTGTTACTATCAGGGAATAGGTTTTTGAGAGCACATGTGATACCGGGCCCGTTTGTACACACATATTCTCAAAGATGATATTTATTTTATCAAACTCCTCCGGGAGGGGTAATGATTGTAAAAAATGTTTTAGTTGGAGTGCCCTCCACTGATCTAATCCATATTTCCCTCCCTGGGTAGTCAGAGTATTTACTGATACCCAGGTTCCCAACTCTATAAAATGAGAAGCCTGAAATATCCCTGCTTTCCTCAAGTCACAAAAACGCCTATCTTGGTATCCTGGGGTGAACCTTGGATTCCCCAGTATAGGCGTTAATGGAGAATATTTTGAAGAAAGAGCTAGTTTAGAAAAAAGTTTAGCACATATCTGAATTGTTGTCCCCACTGTTGGATGTCGCATCATATCCCTTGGCAATGTTCCTATGCACCATGGTGATCTATTAAGTGGTATTTCACATTGCGCTTGTTCAATGTTAGTCCATATTTTTGTCTCTGTGTGGCGGCACCAATCTATAAGTCTGCTCAAATGTACCGCCCGGTAATATTTTGACAGATCTGGTACAGCTAATCCTCCTCTCTCCTTGGGCTAAGACAGGAGGTATTTCTGTATTCTTGGTCTCCGTTTGGCCCAGATAAATCTTGAAAATGCCAACTGTATCTGTCTAAAATACCCAGGCGGAATCGAAATGGGCAGAGCCTGAAGCAAATACAGGAATTTGGGGAGGACTGTCATTTTTAGTATATTGCATCTGCCAAACCAGGAACTCAGTCCCGTTTGCCATTTTTGCAGTTGCTCACAGATCCTATTCAAGAGAGGTGGGAAATTCAATGTATATACCTGGGAAGGTTCCGGGGGCAGCCAGGTCCCCAGGTATTTTATAGCTGTTTTTGTCCATTTTAAATTAAAGTTGGTATGTAGTAATGTTGTAAGGGATGAGGTTGTCCCTATTCCCATAGCCTCAGATTTACCTAAGTTAATCTTTAGATTTGACATTGCTCCATAATAGCGAAATTCCTGTAGTAGGTTCGGGAGAGATATTAAAGGATTTGTTATGGTAAATAACATATCATCTGCGTATGCTGAAAGCTTTTGTTGGGTACCCGCCGTTTTTATGCCACTAATATCTGAGTTGTTCCGGATGGTACAGAGGAAGGGCTCTAGCGTAAGTGTGAATAGCAGAGGGGATAATGGACAGCCCTGTCTTGTACCATTTAAAATCCCAAACTCCTCAGACAATACCCCATTCGCCTTAACCCGGGCTGTGGGGGCAGAGTACAGTTGTGCTATCCAATCTCTCATCCTATGACCAACCCCAATATATTGTAACACAGAAAACATGAACTTCCAACTCACACGGTCGAAAGCCTTTTCTGCATCCGTTCCCACGAAGGCACATGCCTGTTTAGATTCGTGGGCCAGATGCAGAAGATTTAAGGCCTTCACCGTGTTGTCCCGTGCTTCTCGGGTGGGTACAAAGCCCACCTGATCAAGATGTATCAAAGAAGGTAGATAATTTTGTAATCTAGTGGCAATGATTTTTGAGAGAAGTTTCAGATCCACATTAAGTAGCGATATGGGTCTGTAACTGGGGCATGCTGTTGGATCTTTTCCTTCCTTTGGGAGTACTGATATATGTGCCCGTAACATGTCTCTATGTAACGATGATTTTGAACTTGATTCATTAAATAGGTCTATCATTCGTTGGCCTAAGACAGAGAAGAAGGTCTTATAATATAATATAGGGAATCCGTCTGGCCCCGGTGCCTTCCCTACTTTGGTGTTTTTAATTGCTATTTGTAGTTCCCCCAGAGTTATTTTGGCTGATAAATCTTCCCTCTCCTCCTCCGGTAGGCAAGGCATACCGGATTTGGCAAGGTAATTAGCCATTTCCTCTGGTCTCACAGGCTGTTCCTTCAGGTTATAAAGTGCCTGATAGTAATTCCGAAATTCTTTAACTATGTCCTCAGGTCTATCAACTTTTTGGCCTGTTGGGGTTATAAGTTTGGGGATATAAGCCCTCCTTCTTGTATCATCAATAGTACGTGCCAGCATCTTCCCGCATTTATCTCCCGATTCGTACACAAAAACAAAAAAAAAAGGGGGGGAGCTAGAAAAGAGCAGAGGAAAAAGAAATAATTCCCTCTCCTTCTCTTTCTCCCCTAAAATGAGGCGTTTTAAGCGTCCGTTGGTCAAAGACCTTTAATCCGGTCGCGTGCCTCAAGGGAGCGAAGGTTGGAGACAGCCAAAGAGGTGTCTCCGGTCTCTCCTCTCCCGACCCGACTTTCCTTTATCAGGATTTTAATCAAATCATGCAATTCATTTTCCTTGTTACAGATACCTTCTTATTTATTGGCCATATTTCACCCTATACTACTACCTCCCCTAACCTCGTAAAAAACCCAAGGTGTAGGACTCCATGGGGAGAACTAGGGAGGGACTATGGACCGGAAGACACACAGAATAATAAGGAGGAGGGCAGTGGGGGAAAGAAATGGAGAAAAAAAAAAAAAAAGGGGGAACAGAAAAAAGGGGGTAAAGGAACGGGGGGGAGGATATGACGAGGTAGTGCCCATGTGAGGGGCTAAAGTGGGGCCATATTTATTCCCATATGCTGTCTAAGGGAGGCAGGCCAACAGAGGCGGTATCCCCCCTTCCCCCGCCCCCCCCTCCCCGCTCCCCCACTCTACTCCCCGTTCCCCCCTACCATCGCCAATATCCCCCCATCCCATTAATTCACTCCCCGTCCTTCTCATATGTTTATCCCTTGCTCTTTTAAACTCTCCACATGTGCCTGCAGGCTCATTAATTGTAAGGGTACACGTCAGGGGCTCCCATTTACCTCCCCTTCTCCTCCTAGGGTGTCCCCAACTTCTAAAACAAAAAGAATAAAAAAAAAAAAAGGAAAATCCCCAAAATATCTCCCCCTCCCCTCCCCCCAATCCACATATTGTCATTTCAACAAACATTTCCTCCCTTTCTTAATTTAATTTTCCGTTGATATTTTCTCATATCCTTTTCATCATCCTCCATCACATCCTCTTGTCATGACGTTATTCTTCCAGTCCTGTTATTCTTATCATTTATCAGTCTCCAATTCAGTCTAATTCCATATCAGAGGGCGTTGAACCGCCATCAAGACTCCCCTCCTCCATCCCTCCCCTCTCCCCCCAAATCCACCGGTTTACTTTACTCCACCTATTCTCGAGTTACATAGTCACCAAAGTTACTATAGCCCACATAGTATTTTTACGTAAAGTATTGTTTATCATATTTAATGTTGTAACTCACGCGACCCGTCCACCAGTTCAACTTGGGGTTCCACCTGTAACCTTTGGGGATGATTATTGTAGCCTCCATGCCTCATCTCTTCCCTCTGTCTTCTTTCTATGCGGGGTGTTATAGTCAGCCAGTCCTGGATCTGGATTGGATTCACCTCTAAGAAGGCAAAAAAAGCTGGTAGCTCTGATGGAGCCCTCAGTGTAAATGTGCGGGCGCCTTTCCGCAGGAACACTGCAAAAGGGTATCCCCATCGGTACGTGCACCCTTCCCGGCGAGCAACGTCTAATGCTGGCCGAAGGATAGCTCTGCGTTGTAGCGTTGCTCTTGATAGGTCTGGTATTATTTTAATATCCGCACCATCCAGGTTAATTGTCTTCAGATCCCATGCTTTCCGCAATATTCTTTCTTTTTGGGTGAAATGATGCACTCTGCATATCACGTCTCTTGGTCTGTCTGGGTTGGTGGATCTTGGTCCCAGGGCTCTATGAACCCTATCCAGCTCTACCGTCTCTGGAATATCCGAGCCCAAAACTTTTTGGAAGATGGCCGCAACTGTCTCCCGTATACCTTCTCTTCCTATGGTCTCAGGTATGTCTCTTATCCTAAGATTGCCTCGTCTGCTCCTGTCCTCTATTTCCTCTAAGTGGAGCTGAGTGGAGACAGCCATACTTGCTGATTCCCTCTGTGCTTTCTCCAGTGCTGTTACTCTTGCTTCCACTACAGAGGCCGATAGCTCTCCTGCCTGTATCCTCTCTGAGGCTGCTTGCACGTCCGCCTTCACCGCCTGCAGATCCCGCCGATGGGTTTCCACAATGCGAAGCACCATTGACTCTATCTCCGAGCGGGTCGGGAGAGCTCTTAACAGGGCCCGTATCTCTGGATCTGTCTGCGGTTGCGGCATCTGCCATTGAGGATCTGATCCTCCTGAGCCAGGTGAGGTAGCCATCATGGATAGGGGTGCTATGTTTAGCGTATTTGCCTCAGTGTGGCTTGGCTCTCTCTCTCCGCCTTCCTCCTGTCCGTTGTCTCTCTCTGGAGCAGCACCCGTATCCACCTCGTTTGTTTGCCGGGGGGATCGAAAGAAATGGGCTATCGCCTCCCCCTTCCTCTTTTTACTTGTTGTTTGGGCAGTGGAGCGTGTCCCCCACTTTCCTCCTCTCTCTTTACCGGGGGTCCTGCCGAAGTTAGCACGCTGTAAATGTCGGGTCCGGCGAGGAGAGATCCGGAGCTCGTTGTTTCAGAGCGTGCTCACGTGGCCATGTCCAGACCCCGCCCCCCCCGTAAACTAAATTTACATCCCTTACTTCTCTTTCTAACTGCCTTTAAAGCGTAACTCCACTTTTGTTGAGAAAAAACATTCCCCTCTGGGTGATCTATGTACATTACAAGGATTTTAACAAACATTGTTGTAGATTCCTACCTTTTGTTATTCTGAAGAAATCCCAGTGTGTTTCCCTGTGCTCATGTGGGAAAGTGAGTCTAATGGGAGTGGTTTATAATTATCAATCAGCTGTGCACCCGCAGGGCACTAACGAGGAAAGCTGCTGGGCCTGTATGCCTTTAGGCGTGTTCCTATTGGAGGTATCTCTCCAAAAATGACATTTTTGTTCCAGGGGATGCCTGAAATCTGACTTGCATCTCATTGCAGACTTCTAGGAAAATCGGTGACCCAATCACACAAGCAGGAAATGATGTGTCTGGGTGGCATTGTATACGTTATATTATTTTTTCTTTATTTGCTATTTTTTTCCCCACAAAAGTAGTTATAGCAGTACGTATATGCTAAGATGCCACAAGCAACTGCATATGGCTGAAGATGAGCAGGAAAGGACAGGTTACTTAGGATGATCATTTTGGAGGAAGCTAAGCCATCTATAAATACATTCTTTTGCCTTTGCCAATTGAGTCTATTGTAAAATCTTTAAAAAATGTGGGTTTTGTGGGATACTTACTATATATGAAAACTCTAAATCAAGAATAAAATCTTATCCCAAAAATACAAAAAACATTTATTTACCTTTTTTGGTCTCCACCTCCTGGTTTCCCTGAAAGTAGTGGTGACATAGCCCTGGACACAGATGCCCCCTGGAAAGGCAACATCAAAATTGCCTTGGGGGGAAACCTTGTATCTAAACTAGGAGATCTTGCAGTATTGTCTTTCTGCATATGCATAAGATGCAGCACATTGATGTCATGCACCTCACCTGATGCATGTGCCATATAAACTTTAACTCATTTGCAGGTTAAAAAAACTTCCTCTGAGATCTTGCAAGATCTTAGAGGAAGGTTTTTTTTTAATTTTTTATTTCAAAATAAGGATGTAATGTTGTAAGGCACACATGCATCAAATGAGATGAGGGGGGTCGATTTACTAAAACTAGAGAGTGCCTAAAAACCAATCAGCTTCCAGGGTTTTTTTTTTTGTCAAAGCTTATTTGAACAAGCTGAAGTTAGAAGCTGATTGGCTACCATGCACAGCTGTACCAGATTTTGCACTCTTAGTTTTAGCAAATCAACCCCATGATGTCATGCACTTCATCTCGCATATGCGCAGTATGACAGAATTGTGACATAAATTTTCAAAATGATAACATGGAAGCAGGAGCCCATGCAGCACAGCAGCAGAATAAAATCTGTTAAAAAGGAAAAAAAAAAGTCACATGGACATAGGTAAGTATACTTGTTTATTTCCCCACTTTACATGTTATTGGCAGTTTTATAGAGGGGGAGGGGAAGGTTCTCTTTAAGGCCACATTGGTGGGTGAGATTTTGGAGCCTGGAATATTGACAGCTGAGCATGAAGGAAACAGGAGACAATACATAACACCAACATATGACATTGCCAGATTGAGCAAATCCACAAACATGATAAAACATGAAATGGTTGACAACATGGAAAGCAAATGATTTAGGAGGTGGGCCTATGGGAGTTAATAGGATTACATATGGGAATACAACAGAACTATGGGCAAAAAGAAAAATATGACATATAGCAAGGGACACCTTGTGTTTAAAAATAGTTGGGACAGCCACAGTCTGCCAGGTGGATTCCCTTTCTATTGAACAGGTCGCGATGCTGGGAGCCATCCCTGTCCTGGCACTGTGTACATCTTTTTCCCTCTATTTCACCTGTTCATGCACATCACTTTGAGCATGTACTTATAATCACACTTTTCAGTATTTCTATATGGGATGCTTTTCCTGCCACGTACTAATGGTCACACTTTTACTACCAGTAACCCCCTGTTTCCCCCTGGCCTTGACCAGCTTGAGTCGTTTGCTTGGTGGACCTCCCGTGGTCTTACACGTGTGACATTTTCTGACTATCCGATCCTTTCTGACCTTGGCTGCCTTTCTTGAGTCCCATGACACTACCCAATCAGAGTTTTTTTTCTTTCTTCAGCTTTGACATTGGATAGCTTCTCTCCGGTGTACCTCCTCCTACCCATTCCAGAAAACAACTTTCCAACCCATCTGTCAGCACTCCCCGGGTCTCATCTCCACTCATCTTTCACTTCACTTTCCTATGTGGCTCAGTGGGAATGAGATTTGGGAACTGAGATTGATCCAGCGGATTAGAGCAAGGGTTGGTCTATTAGTATATTGAAGTGCGTCAGCGTACTTTTACGGCGGTATATTGAAGTGCGTTAGTGCACGTTTACTGCAGTATATTGAAGTGCATTAGTGCATGTTTGCTGCAGTATATTGAAGTGCGTTACTGCACTTTTACTGCAGGATATTGAAGTGCGTAAGTGCAGTTTTACTGCAGTATATTGAAGTGCATCAGCTTACTTTTAGGGCAGTTTATTGAAGTGCGTTAGTGCACTTTTATGGTAGTATATTGAAGTGCGTTGGTGCACTTTTATGGCAGTATATTGAAGTGCGTTATTGCACTTTTACTGCAGTATACTGAAGTGTTAGTGCACTGTTACTGCAGTATATTGAAGTGCATTAGTACACTTTTACAGCAGTATATTGAAGTGTGGGTATTGCACTTTTACTGCAGTATATTGAATTGCATTAGTGCAGTTTTACTGCAGTATATTGAATTTCATTAGTACACTTTTACTGCAGTTTATTGAAGTGCGCTAGTGCACTTTTACTGCAGCATATTGAAGTGAGTTGGTGCACTTTTACTGCAGTGCATTGAAGTACGTTAGTGCACTGTTACTGAAGTATATTGAAGTGCATTAGTGCACATTTACAACAGTATATTGAAGTGTGTTAGTGCAAGTTTACTGCAGTATATTGTAATGCATTAGTGCTTGTTTACTGCAGTATATTGAAGTGCGTTAGTGCACTGTTGCTGCCGTAAATTGAAGTGCGTTAGTGCATGTTTACTGCAGTATATTAAAGTGCGTTGGATCACTTTTAAAGCAGTATATTGAAATGTGTTGGTGAATTTTTACTGCATTATATTGAAGTGTGTCAGAGTACTTTTACGGCAGTATATTGAAGTGTGTTAGAACACTTTTAGGGCAGTATATTGAAGTGCGTTAATGGACTTTTACTTCAAAATATTGAATTGCGTTAGCGCACTTTTACTGCAGTATAATAAAGTTAGGTCAGGGAGCCTGTCAGTGCCCTCTCCATCAGTTCTGCCCATCATTGCCATCTATCAGTGCTGCCCACCAGTGCCCATCATTTCCATCTATCAGTGCCGCCCACCAGTGCCCATCATTGCTCATCAGTGCTGCCTATCAGTTCCCACCAATGCCATCTATCAGTGCCCATCAGTGCCAGCTATCAGTGCCCATCAAAGCTGCATATCAGTGCTACCTATCAGTGCCACTTATCAGTGCCCATCAGTGCTGCATATCAGTGCCCATCAGTGTTGCATATTAGTGCCTCATCATCAGTGCCTGTCAGTGCAGCCTCATCAGTGCTCATCAGTGCAGGAAAAACATATTTTTTTACAAAATTTTATAACATAAACAAAAAAAAGTTTTTTTTCAAACTTTTCGGTCTTTTTTTTTTTGTTTAGCAAAAAAGAAAAAACCTTGCGGTGATCAAATGCCACCAAAAGAAAGCTCTATTTGTGGGAAAACAAGGACATACATTTGGTTTAGGTACAGTGTTGCATGACCGCGCAATTGTCATTCAAAATTCAACAGCGCTAAAAGCTGAAAATTGGCCTGGGCAGGAAGGGGATGAAAGTGCCCTGTATTGAAGTGGTTAAATGTAAGCCTAGGGGAGTGTTTGCTAACTGTGGGGGGAGGGGCTTGTGAAATGGTCACAGAGACCTGTGATCCTATATAGAAGGATCACAGGCGCTCTGTGATCATTTCAGAGAGAAGAACGGTCGGCTGTGTTTACAACCTGCCTAGTGGGGGCAGGAGCGTGCCACCGGCGGTGCGCGCTCGCCCCCCCCCAGCACCAAGGGCACGACCGATGTAGGGCTACGTCGGTTCGCGCAGGAGGGCCAGTCTGCCGCAGTAAATGTGTGGCAGGCGGTCCGGACACTGTTAAAGTCTGCGGAAGGATCTGAGAATTTGTGGCATCAAAGAGAAGGATCACTATTAGCAACCCTCCTTGACCACTTTTACAAGTCTCAGACTTCATCCTGTCCTCACAGAAGGAACAGAGGATGAAATATCTTGAGGACACTTTAAAGAGGAGTTTATGTAATGCCTTTGCAGACTCTGCTAGGTTACAGTCTCATGGAAAGGCTAGTTTTGAGACTTCTGTTGGTCAAGAGACGAGTGGTGGAGAAGAGGGCCAACTCAGTGATGCATTTAATTTAGTCCTCGGCACCCAGGGATGTCAGCTTCCACATCCTGTCGGCAGCATCCGCATCATATGGGGGAAGATTATCTAGGGGCGAAAACAGACATGGAGAGCTTTTCACTTGACGATCCACTGGGTCATGAGAATAGACCACTGGCCAGAACTTGCACAATATGCAATTGAGCTGCTGGACTGCCCTGCATCCCGAGTGCTTTCCGAATGGGCATTTAGTGCTGCTGGAGGTTTTGTGACAGATAAGAGAAAGCGTCTGCCCACAGACTCCGATGATCGGCTGAAATTTATCAAAGTGATCCAGTCCTAGATTAGCAGCAGCTATCAAGCCCCTGAAGCCGATGTCGCTGATAAAGTGTGTTCTGGATCTGGAATCTCTGCAAGACTGTCTATGCTTCCTAGGTTTGTGGTTGTCAATTTTATCTGGAAGAAATTTTTTACACTGTAATATTTACACTAGTTGTGTTCAAAAATACAGTTATTGTTTTTTTTTTTTAAATAGTTCTTTTCATTTTTTTAAATATCTATTTGGAGATGAGCTTTAAAGTAGAACTAAACAAAACTTTTTCTCATTTTGGATAGAGTAAGGGATAGGGTTAAGCATTCGTCCCCCGTAAAGGAAATGGGTTATCAATGCAGCATCACCATTGCTGAGATAAGACAAGACAAAAGGTATTGCGCACATGAGAACAGTACTATATAAATAAGAAACGTTATGGGGCGATTCTGGATTGAGAACCAATATATAACCATCTGGTAGTGGGCAGAGCCTCTGGAACTGCTCTGTGATAATCTCAAGCTGGGTGTTCAACTTTAAGCTTTGTTGACTTCTCTTTAATTAGGGGGTCATACTTTGTAAGCGTGTACTCTTTTCATAAGAGGTGGTGGCTGCATGATTGATCATTTCCTTTATGAGTGACAGATGCTCATCGCGTATATAAGAGTGTATGAACACATGTAAAGAGGACTTTTCTTTTGCACGTGGACTTTTTTTGCATTTATGGTCACTGGAGTATTTATTTTTTTGTGTACATCACTTGGCTCATTTTAGTTGTGAGAGGAAATGCCCGCAAATTACAGGATTCCCTTTGGGGCCCCTGGTCACCAGAACTAGTGTCCCCATTGGAAAATTTCCTCTCTATTACTTTTCGCAGGACAACCCAAAAATCTGGGATTTTCTTTTTGTTTCAATGATACTGGTAAATAGGACAAATAGAGAGCGGAAATCTCCCTATTGGGAACACAGGCAGCAATAAAAACCTAATAGGTGTTCTAATTCCTCTCCACTCTGTTGAAAATGAAGTCTCAAGCTGCACCTTTCAGGGCAATTATCAGACCTATTAAGCCTCGTACACACGCAACGATTGTTGGCCGACCGATCGGCCGTCTTTTGTCCAGTGTTGTTGTGTTGGTTGAAATGTGCTCTAGACTGCACACAAATTTTTTCGGCCAACAACAACCAACTTCAGAAGTGATGTCATGTGCTGGTTGACTTTCCATGTGTTCTTTCTTCTCTGAGCATGCCCAGTCTTGCTCATCAGATTTTTGTCTGCCGAAATCTGTACTGACTGATGAACAATCGGCCGTTCTGTTGACGGTCAACAAAAATTTTATAGCCTGCACACCAGATTTTTTTCGGCCGAAAAGTCGCAGTCGGTTGCCGAAAGCATCATACTAACAAGCCGACAATCGGCCGATCGGATGTTGGCCGAAAATTCACGGCCAACAATCGTTGCGTGTGTACGAGGCTTTAGCTCCTACGAATTGACTTCCCACACCAATATACTTCACCCAACAGCTAGCAAAAGCCTTACGCTGTCAACATTTTATTTTTAATAGTATGGACATAGATTGAATGAACTATAAAGTACACTACTACTCCACCAAAAAAAAAAAACTGAAAAAATAAACACAGGCTTGTTCTGTCAGTAATGAACACAGGGATCCTGTGTTCCTCCTATTTAGGAACACATGTCTCGGTGTTCATTCAGCAAGCCCTTCCCCCACACAGTTACAAAGCACCCCCTAGGGGCACAGCAGACCATTGTTCTCTCTGGAATGAACACAGAGAGCCTGTGATCCTCCTCTTTTGAATCAGGGGTCTCTGTGTTGATTCCAGAAGTACCTCCCCCATACAGCTGGAAATCACTCCCGTAAGCTCATACTTAACCCTTTGATTGCCCCTGGTGTTAACCCCTTCCCTGCTAGTGTCATTATTACAGTAACAGTGCATATTTTTAGCACTGATTACTGTAGTAATGTCACTGGTACCCCCAAAAGTGTCAAAAATGTCAGTCAAGGGTCCGATCTGTCCGCCGCAATGTCGCAGTCCTGCAAAAAAAAAAAAAACGCAGATCGCCCCCATTACTAGTTAAAAAAAAAAACAATAAAATCTTTCCCGTAGTTAGTAAATGCAATAACTTTTGCGCATACCAATCAAAATATGCTTATTGCGATTTTTTTTTTTTACCAAAAATAAGTAGCAGAAAACAAATTGGCCTAAAATGTTAAAAAATTTTGATTTTTAATATTTTTTTGTGAATTTCATATAAAAAATTTGGAAAATATTGTTATTTTTTTTTAAATTGTCGCTGTTTTTTTGTTTATAGCGCAAAAAGTAAAAATCGCACAGGTGATCAAATACCACCAAAATAAAGCTCTGTTTGTGGGAAAAAAAGGACGTCAATTTAATTTGGGTACAGCGTCGCATGACCACGCAATTGTCCATTAAAGTCACGCAGTGCCGAATCGCAAAATAGGCCCTGGTCTTTGAGCAGCCAAATCCTCCGGGGCTTAAGTGGTTAAATACCACCAAAAGAAAGCTCTATTTCTGAGAAAAAAAGGACATCGGTTTTACTTGGGTACAGTGGCGCAATTGTCAGTTAAAGTAACGCAGTGCTGAATTGCAAAAAATGGCCTGGTCATTAAGGGGGGAAAAAAACCTTCTGGTCCAGAAGTGGATATACACTGAGTAAAATAATACCCTTTATGAGGTCATGATTAGCAGATTAGTTCTTAGCAGATGGGCAATATATAGGCATTTATTAATCTTTACTGTTCCAGCCATTTAGGATACTACCAGTTGCTTGGTAACAAAACATAGATGTGTAAAAAGAATATAGTATGGCATCTTTTTGTCTTTAAAACCTTGTATGTTGACACAGTGGATTTTATAGCACGTCACACAGCACAGGTGTGCTCTGTTCCTTAAACAAACTGAACCTTTCATACAATGGAAAGCTGCAATGGCTAAGTAGACATTTAATGGTGCAGGTGAGAAAAAATGTGTTTAACAAGAAGTAAATAGCGTGTGATTGGTTCCTTGCAATAAATGACATGTTGCTCTATTATAATCTGGAGTAACAAATGTGTAACAATTTTTTTGTAGGTTTGCCTTGGCTAAAACAGGTAACATTAGAAATGTTATCCTGAACGATGAGTGCCAACAATGCGATGTGAAAGAAATAAATTCTAATTGTGTCAACATTTACTTACTTGATTGTAGATTTAAACTGATATTTGAACCCTTCCTGCTAGATCTACATCCCAAATGAAACTCACAATGAATTGATCAAGTTGACCTCAGGGTATATAAAAAGGAAACGTACACAGGAATGCATAAATACACGTGCAAATAAAAGCGAACGTATACAGTATGTGTACTAGATACTTGCTCTTATGCCAAAATTAAGGGCCTGGGAAATCAATGTCTTTTGACATTGAACTCCTTACCAAAGAACTGTGGCCTAAACACTGCTTTATCTTAAAAATCAATCTTTCATATGAAAAAAGTGTTAAAATATATTTTCTGTATTTAAAGCGGTAGTAAAGCCGCTTTGTGATTTTTACCTACAGGTAAGCCTATAATAAGGCTTACCTGTAGGTAAAATTAACATATCCTAAACATGCCCTTTTTAGGAGATATTTACCCTGGATGCAGCCGATGATGTCACCGGCGTATGCACTCCGAAGGTTCGGCATACCGCGTGGGACCTTCAGAGCCTTGTGCCGAAACCAAGGGCTCCGATGCACATGCAACGGAGTGACAACATCAAGGCTCTGACTAGGGATAATCGAACTTTTGAAAAGTTCGGTTCGACCAGAACACCCGAACTTCCCGAAAGTTCGGCCCGGATTTCAGAACCCCATTGAAATCAATGGGACCCGAACTTCGGTAATCAAAAAACACCATTTTGAAGCCCTAAAACCCAATAAATGCCCCTAAAAAGGGCCTAGGATTCTGGGTCATGCCCCAGGGACTATTAATCACACAAAAAAAGGTCTTAAAAATTGTAATTTTTGATAGAGAGCCAATTGTTGAAAAAATTATTGAAAAAAAAAAAAAGAGATTTCTTTGGATTTAGTGTCTGGGGGGGTCTAAAAAGTGTACCTGTGAAGTTTCAGCTCTGTAGCATGTCCAGAACCAGAAAAAAAAAGATAGTTTGTATTAGAATTGCAGTAGAACAGGATAGTGGCTCCGCTATTTTCACACCCGGCCGTTTTTGTTGCAGGCGTTTATTGGGCTTTTTTTGTGGACGTCTTTGGAGGCAAGCATAACATCTGAACTTCTGTGTAGGGGTATATATACACACACACATGTATGTATATATACACATACACATATATAGGTGTGAAAGTAGCAGAACCCTATGCCTGCACTAATGAAATAATTTGCAGGCATAGGGCTACGCTCCTATCACACCTATATGTGTGTATGTGTATAAATACATATAAATGTGTGTGTATATATATCCCTATACAGAAGTTCAGATGTTATGCCTGCCTCCAAAGACGCCCAAAAAATGCCCCAAAAAAACGCCTGCAACAACACACCTGGGCGTTTTTGTTGCAGGCGTTTTTTGGGCATTTTTTGGGCGATTTTGGAGGCAGGCACAACATCTGAACTTCTGTGTAGGGGTATATATACACACACACACACATGTATGTATATATACACATACACATATATAGGTGTGAAAGTAGCAGAACCCTATGCCTGCGCTAATGAAATTATTTGCAGGCATAGGACTTCGCTCCTATCACACCTATATGTGTGTATGTGTATAAATACATATAAGTGTGTGTGTATATATACCCCTATACAGAAGTTCAGATGTTATGCCTGCCTCCAAAGACGCCCAGAAAATGCCCAAAAAAAACGCCTGCAACAACACACCTGGGCGTTTTTGTTGCAGGTGTTTTTTTGGCCTGGTCATTAAGGGGGGGGGGGGGGGACAAATTCAGATGTCATGCCTGCCTCCAAAGACGTCCACAAAAAAGCCCAATAAAACGCCTGCAACAAAAACGGCCAGGTGTGAAAGTAGCAAAGCCACTATCCTGCTCTACTGCAATTCTAATAGAAACAATCTTTTTTCTATGGCGGTCACCCTGAAATGGAAGGGTTTGGTCACCCTGCCATTGCAGTCAGATTCAGTTAACCCTACACTACACTACAGTCACCCTGACACTTAACACTTTCCCTAATGAAACTAGATTATAAAATCTAACTATAGTGGAAAATAGTACCCTAACTACACTAGATATCCCTTACCTCACACTAATAATTGCTAAATGACACTTTTGAAGCAGGAGCAACAGAACTGCTTCCACTCTCTTCCACATCCCTGTATTACAATGCTAGAGATTTGGCGGGGCTATCTTATATACTGGGGGGCGTATTCACTACTGATTGGCCTCTGGACCCCCTAGTCACTCCAATCACATTCCTAGCATCCTCCTGCCCCCTTAATTGGCTTTTACTGATGGTTCTGGTACAATCACGGGCTTTTAAAGCCCAGTTCCTGTCCCATTGCATTTTGGTCGGTTCTGGTTGCCGAATTCCGAACTTTTTCAGCAAAAAGTTTCGAAATTTGGCCGAATTTCGAACAGTCAGTTTTCGGGTCGAACCGATGGTCGATTTGTGATTGTGATTTTTACCTACAGGTAAGCCTATAATAAGGCTTACCTGTAGGTAAAATTAACATATCCTAAACATGCACTTTTTAGGAGATATTTACCCTGGATGCAGCCATTGATGTCACCGGCGCATGCACTCCGAAGGTCCGGCAATCTGTGCGGGACCTTCAGAGCCTTGTGCCGAAACCAAGGGTTCCGATGCACATGCAACGGAGTGACAACATTGAGGCTCTGACTAGGGATAATCGAACTTTTGAAAAGTTCGGTTCGACCAGAACACCCGAACTTCCCGAAAGTTCGGCCCAGATTTCAGAACCCCATTGAAATCAATGGGACCCGAACTTCGGTAATCAAAAAACACCATTTTGAAGCCCTAAAACCCAATAAATGCCCCTAAAAAGGGCCTAGGGTTCTGGGTCATGCCCCAGGGACTATTAATCACACAAAAAAAGGTCTTAAAAATTGTAATTTTTGATAGAGAGCCAATTGTTGAAAAGATTATTGAAAAAAAAAAAAAAGAGATTTCTTTGGATTTAGTGTCTGGGGGGTCTAAAAAGTGTACCTGTGAAGTTTCAACTCTGTAGCATGTCCAGAACCAGAAAAAAAAGATTGTTTGTATTAGAATTGCAGTAGAGCAGGATAGTGGCTCCGCTATTTTCACACCCGGCCGTTTTTGTTGCAGGCGTTTATTGGGCTTTTTTGTGGACGTCTTTGGAGGCAAGCATAACATCTGAACTTCTGTGTAGGGGTATATATACACACACACACATGTATGTATATATACACATACACATATATAGGTGTGAAAGTAGCAGAACCCTATGCCTGTGCTAATGAAATTATTTGCAGTCATAGGACTTCGCTCCTATCACACCTATATGTGTGTATGTGTATAAATACATATAAGTGTGTTTGTATATATACCCCTATACAGAAGTTCAGATGTTATGCCTGCCTCCAAAGACGCCCAGAAAATGCCCAAAAAAAACACCTGCAACAACACACCTGGGCGTTTTTGTTGCAGGTGTTTTTTTGGCCTGGTCATTAAGGGGGGGGGGGGGGGGACAAATTCAGATGTCATGCCTGCCTCCAAAGACTTCCACAAAAAAGCCCAATAAAACGCCTGCAACAAAAACGGCCAGGTGTGAAAGTAGCGAAGCCACTATCCTGCTCTACTGCAATTCTAAAAGAAACAATCTTTTTTCTATGGCGGTCACCCTGAAATGGAAGGGTTTGGTCACCCTGCCATAGCAGTCAGATTCAGTTAACCCTACACTACACTACAGTCATCCTGACACTTAACACTTTCCCTAATGAAACTAGATTATAAAATCTAACTATGACAGCGTGCCGCTGGAGGGCTTCGCTGTAAGGTAAGTGTAACGCCGAGTGCTCCGGGTCCCGTGGCTTCCCCGGAGCACTCGAGGTGTCCTGCCGCGCTCCGGTCGGCGTCCCCGACCGTGAGCGCTGTTCCCCTGCATCGGCGGTACTCACCCGCCGGGTCCTGTCTTCTCTGACTCCCGGTGCACGCCGGGTTCCTTCCTCCTCCCGGCACGCGCGGCCCCGCTCCCTAGGGCGCGCGCGCGCCGCTGCATTAAAATTTAAAGGGCCAGTGCACCACTAATTGGTGCCTGGTCCAATCAGTCCAAATCCCATAAAAACCCACTTTCCCTTCCTGTCCTTGCCGGATCTTGTTGCCTTTTGTGCCTTGAGAAAGCTTTTGGTGTATTTTCCCTGCCTGTGTATCTGACCTTATGCTGTTGCCCCTGACTACGAACCGTTGCCGCCTGCCTTGACCTTTTGCTCCGTCTGACCCTGCCTTTGCCTTGTCCTTCTGTACCGCACCTAAATCAGCTGTATTTGAGGTTGAGCCGTTACCGGAGGATACGACCTGGTTGCTACCGCCGCAGCAAGTCCATCCCGCCTTGCGGCGGGCTCTGGTGAAAACCGGTAGTAACTTAGAACCGGTCCCCTGGTACGGTCCACGCCAATCCCTCACTGACACAGAGGATCCACCTCCAGTACAGTCACCTGCCGCCAGTCCGGACCCTGACAGTAGATCCGGCCATGGATCCCGCTGATGTGCCCCTGCCTAGTCTCGCTGACATCTCTACCGTGGTTGCCCAGCAGTCCCAGCAGATTGCTCAGCAAGGTCAACAGTTGGCACAGCTGACCGCCATGCTGCAGCAACTTCTTCCCGCACGGCAGCAGCCGCCTGCTTCTGCTTCTGCTCCACCTCCGCAGCCGGTGGCCGCCACCACCGCTAGAATCCGTTTGTCTCTCCCGGACAATTTTGATGGGGATTCTAAGATGTGCCGGGGATTCTTGTCCCAATGTTCCCTGCACCTGGAGATGTTGGCCGACCAATTTCCTACGGAACGATCTAAGGTGGCCTTCATGGTCAGTTTACTGTCTGGGAAGGCCTTGGCCTGGGCCACGCCGCTCTGGGACCGCAACGATCCTGCCACTGCCTCTGTCCAGTCCTTCGTTTCTGAAGTTCGCAGTGTCTTTGAGGAACCTGCCCGTGCCTCGTCAGCAGAAACAGCCTTGCTAAACCTCGTCCAAGGAGACGCTACATTAGGCGAATATGCTATACAGTTTCACACTCTGGCCTCTGAACTGACCTGGAACAACGACGCCCTCTGCGCAACTTTTAAAAAAGGTTTATCCAGCCATATCAAGGATTCTCTGGCCGCACGAGAGATACCTGATTCCCTGACGGAACTCATCCAGTTGGCTACTCGCATAGATATGCGCTTCATTGAAAGACGCCAGGAACTTCGCCAAGAAAAGAATCTTGTTAGCAACAGGCGTTATCCATGCCTGGCACCTCTCTTCCAGCAACCATTGCAGCCGGTTGCTGCGCCTTCCGCCGAGGAGGCCATGCAAGTGGATCAGGCTAGCCTGACCCAGCAAGAAAGGTCTCGCCGGAGGAACGAGAATTTATGCTTATACTGTGCGAGTTCCGAACACTTCTTAAAGGACTGTCCAGTTCGTCCTCAGCGTCAGGGAAACGCTCGCACCTAGTGAACGTGGGAGAGGCGTCGCTGGGTGTAAATTCTTCCTCTCCACGCTTGATTGTTCCGGTACGGATTTCTTCTGCTGCTAAAGTCTCCTTCCCGGCAGACGCCTTCTTGGACTCTGGTTCTGCGGGAAACTTCATTAAAGCCTCCTTCATCAACCGCTTTAGCATTCCTGTGATCCGTCTCGTCAAGCCCTTCTTCATTACTACAGTTAACGGAGAAAATCTGAACTGTACTGTGCGTTATCGCACAGAACCCGTGCTCATGACCATAGGGGTCCTCCACCAAGAAACCATTGAATTTTTTGTTCTACCGAATTGCACGTCTGACGTCCTTCTTGGCTTGCCCTGGCTCCAGCGCCACTCTCCTACCCTTGACTGGACCTCTGGGGATATTAAATCATGGGGGTCTACCTGCCACACTCATTGCCTCAAGTCGGTACCTATTAGACAAGTCTCCGTCTCCTCACCAGTGCTCGGCCTTCCTAAGGTCTATCAGGACTTTACTGACGTCTTTTGCAAGAAACAGGCGGAGGTCTTACCACCACATAGACCCTATGACTGTCCCATTGATTTGCTTCCCGGTACCACACCACCCCGTGGCAGGATTTACCCCCTCTCCATTCCTGAAACCAAGGCCATGTCGGAGTACGTTCAGGAGAACCTCAAGAAAGGTTTCATCAGGAAGTCTTCTTCTCCTGCCGGAGCAGGATTTTTCTTTGTTGCCAAAAAGGATGGGTCACTACGTCCATGTATTGACTACCGTGGTCTTAACAAGATCACGGTAAAAAATCGCTACCCTTTGCCTCTCATCTCGGAGCTCTTTGACTGTCTGCGCAGAGCTAAGGTCTTCACTAAGCTTGACCTCAGGGGCGCTTATAATCTCATCAGAATCCGTGAAGAAGATGAGTGGAAAACCGCTTTTAATACCAGAGATGGCCACTCTGAGTATCTTGTCATGCCTTTCGGCCTGTGCAACGCTCCTGCAGTCTTTCAAGACTATGTCAACGAGATCTTCCGGGACATGTTGTATACCTGTGTAGTGGTCTATCTTGACGACATTCTAATCTTCTCTCCCAACCTGGAGGAACACCGTCGCCATGTTCGTCAAGTGCTCCAGCGCCTTCGTGTCAACCACTTTTATGCCAAAATGGAAAAATGTCTTTTTGAGCGTAGCTGTCTTCCGTTTCTGGGATACCTAGTTTCTGGACAGGGTCTTCAAATGGACCCCGACAAACTCTCTGCGGTCTTGGATTGGCCACGCCCCTCAGGACTTCGCTCCATTCAACGCTTCCTTGGATTCGCCAACTATTACCGCCAGTATATTCCCCACTTCTCCACTATCGTGGCACCTATTGTGGCACTAACCAAGAAAGAAGCAAATCCGAAATCCTGGCCTCCCCAAGCTGAAGAAGCCTTTACTCGCCTTAAAACCGCCTTCGCCTCCGCTCCAGTCTTAAATAGGCCCGATCCTCTAAAACCATTTTTCCTGGAGGTAGATGCCTCCTCTGTTGGAGCCGGAGCAGTTCTTCTTCAAAAGTCTGCTAAAGGAAAAAACGTCACCTGCGGCTTCTTCTCAAAAACGTTTTCCCCTCCTGAAAAGAACTATGCCATCGGGGACCGTGAACTATTAGCCATTAAGTTGGCACTAGAAGAATGGAGACATCTTTTGGAAGGATCCCTTCATCCAATCACCATCTTCACTGACCACAAAAATCTCTCGTACCTTCAGTCTGCCCAGCGCCTTAATCCGCGCCAGGCCAGGTGGTCATTGTTCTTTGCCCGATTCACTTTCCAAATCCATTTTCGTCCTGCTAATAAGAACATTAGGGCGGATGCCCTATCACGTTCCACCGATGCCTCCGAAGATGAAACCGTTCCTCAACACATCATTCCTCCTGAGTGTCTAATTTCAACCGTTCCTCAACACATCATTCCTCCTGAGTGTCTAATTTCAACTGCCCCTGCTTCACTGGCACCAGTCCCTCCAGGGAAAACATTTGTTCCTCCACGTCTTCGCCTACGGACTCTCAAATGGGGTCACTCCTCTCACCTGGCGGGTCACGCTGGAATTAAAAAGACGACACTGCTAATTGCCAGACACTATTGGTGGCCTTCCTTTGAAAAAGATGTAACGGAGTTCGTTCGGGCCTGTACTGTCTGTGCACGTGATAAAACTCCCCGCCAGAAGCCTGCAGGTCTTCTCCTTCCTCTGCCAGTGCCTGAACAGCCTTGGTCCCACATAGCAATGGACTTCATCACGGATCTTCCCGTATCCCATGGTAACACAGTCATATGGGTGGTTGTTGACAGGTTTTCAAAAATGGCACATTTTGTCCCGCTTCCTGGTCTCCCTTCTGCGCCACAGCTGGCGAAGCAATTCTTTTTGCACATTTTCCGTCTTCATGGCCTTCCAACACACATCGTCTCCGATAGAGGCGTTCAGTTTATCTCTAAGTTTTGGAGAGCTCTCTGCACCCAATTAAGAATCAAATTGAACTTTTCTTCTGCCTACCACCCTCAGTCCAATGGACAAGTGGAGAGGGTTAACCAGATCCTTGGTGACTATCTGCGACACTTCGTCTCATCCCGTCAGGATGATTGGGTCGACCTGTTGCCCTGGGCCGAATTTTCTTATAACTTTAGAGACTCTGAGTCATCCACCAAATCTCTGTTTTTTGTGGTGTACGGCCGTCACCCGCTGACCCCCCTCCCCATTCCCACTTCTTCTGGGGTTCCTGCCGTTGATGACTTGGCTCTGGACTTCTCCTCCATCTGGAAAGATACTCAAAAGTCGCCCTGGCCGCTTCTCATATGAAGAGACATGCAGATAAAAAAAGAAGAACTCCTCCTGTCTTTTCCCCTGGGGACAGAGTGTGGCTCTCTGCCAAATACATCCGGTTTCGGGTCCCCAGCTACAAACTGGGTCCGCGTTATCTTGGGCCTTTTAAAATCAAAAGCCAAATTAATGCTGTCTCTTACAAACTCCATCTTCCTCCCTCTCTCCGTATTCCTAACTCCTTTCATGTATCCCTTCTCAAACCCCTCATTCTTAACCAACCAATTTCTCCCGTTCCTGCTCCTGTCTCTGGGTCCTCTGACGTCTTCTCAGTAAAAGAGATCCTCGCCTCCAGGTCGTCAGAGGTAAAAAGTTTTTTTTGGTTGACTGGGAGAATTGTGGTCCTGAGGAGAGGTCATGGGAGCCCGAGTCCAATATCCTCGACAAGGAGCTCATCCACAGGTACCTGGGCTCCAAAAAGAGGGGGAGACCTAAGGGGGGGTACTGTAACGCCGAGTGCTCCGGGTCCCGTGGCTTCCCCGGAGCACTCGAGGTGTCCTGCAGGCTGCAGCGCTCCGGTCGGCGTCCCCGACCGTGAGCGCTGTTCCCCCGCATCGGCGGTACTCACCCGCCGGGTCCTGTCTTCTCTGACTCCCGGCACACGCCGGGTTCCTTCCTCCTCCCGGCGCACGCGGCCCCGCTCCCTAGGGCGCGCGAGCGCCGCTGCATTAAAATTTAAAGGGCCAGTGCACCACTAATTGGTGCCTGGTCCAATCAGTCCAAAAAAACCCACTTCCCCTTCCTGTCCTTGCCGGATCTTGTTGCCTTTTGTGCCTTGAGAAAGCTTTTGGTGTATTTTCCCTGCCTGTGTATCTGACCTTCTGCTGTTGCCCCTGACTACGAACCGTTGCCGCCTGCCTTGACCTTTTGCTCCGTCTGACCCTGCCTTTGCCTTGTCCTTCTGTACCGCACCTAAATCAGCTGTCTTTGAGGTTGAGCCGTTACCGGAGGATACGACCTGGTTGCTACCGCCGCAGCAAGTCCATCCCGCCTTGCGGCGGGCTCTGGTGAAAACCGGTAGTAACTTAGAACCGGTCCCCTGATACGGTCCACGCCAATCCCTCACTGACACAGAGGATCCACCTCCAGTACAGTCACCTGCCACCAGTCCGGACCCTGACAGTAAGTATTTGATAAAGTGCTAATATGCCATGCATACTAGCACACTATGCAATTGCCTTACAGGTGTTTTTTTTTTTTTAACTGCCGCGGTTTACTATTACTTTAAAACTACCCTAAAAAACTCAGAAAGTAAAAGTGAAAATTTTGCCTATTTAGTTGATCTTGGTTTGTAAAGACAGAAGAAGAAGACAGACAGATTCTTCTTCTTCTACATCATGCTACCATAGTTCCAGCCCAATTTCCCCAAAATCAAGAGATGATAACATCTTAAAGCTGAAGTTTAGGTATTGATATTTTTGCCTATTTACATTGGTCCAGCTTGGACAAATGTAAGTATGCATATCTCATATCTGGCTTATCTCTTTGGAAGCTGGAAATCACTTTAGTAGACATTGCTACTGTAGTGTTTGCCGCCAGCTTCCAGGTCACGTGCTGAGTGGCTACCCTGCTTCGACCCTCTGATTGGACAAGGTAGAGATTGTGATGTCACTGCCCTACTACTTCACCTTGTACAATCAGACAATGCTTTGCATTCATTGAGAGTTTTCTGCAAAAAATGAATGCATTCTGCATGCCAAGTGGGCAATCTCCTGTTTTTTTTCTTTAAGCGGCAGGGCAGCTGTTACAGTAATCACAGTAGTAGCCGTGGCCAGTTGCAGTGCTAAACTCCCTTAATGGGCTAAAATGATTTAAAGGGGACACCATGCTATATTCTGTTTTTTTTTTTCTTAGAATATGCCTCACAATCCAGCCAGGAAAGGGTATGGGGAGGGTGGTGGGGTGCTTGTAACCCATCTACTTCTGAACCATATAATGGCCCATGCTCTGAAAAAAAAAATAAAAATAAAAACATGACATAAAAAACCCATACCAGATGTGTAAGTGTGAGGAGGAGGGCAGGGGCTGCATTATATGTGAGTGTGAGGAGAGGTAGAAGTGAGCTGCAATATATGTAAGTGGGGGAAAGGGGTTGTATTGTATATTGGTGTGAGGAGGGAAGGTAGGGGCTACATTGTGTTATATGTGAGTATAAGGAAGGGAAAAAGGGATGTGTGTTTGAGGAAAAGAGGGCAGGGGGCAGCATTTTATGTGAGTGTGAGGAGGGAGAGAAAGTGGGCTTTATTGTATGTGAGTTTGAGGAGGGTGCAGGGGCTATTAAATATGAGTGTGAGGAGGGAGCAGAGGACTTTAAAGTATGTAAGTGTGAGGATGTAGTAGTGGCCTTCATTATGTTGTAAAGAGCTGCGGAAATGTGAATTTGAGGGGGGCAGATAGCTAGATTTTATGTATCTGTGAAGAGGACAAAGGGGGCTGCTCAAGTAAAGTCTGCATGGGAGGAAAACAGAGACAAGCCCTAAAGATATAATCTCCAGGTGCTTTACAGAGAGGGCTCGGCTCCAGCTCCAGCCACATTGGAATAGAAGCAAGA
Source organism: Pelophylax lessonae (assembly GCF_965119305.1). Classification (NCBI taxonomy): domain Eukaryota; kingdom Metazoa; phylum Chordata; class Amphibia; order Anura; family Ranidae; genus Pelophylax; species Pelophylax lessonae. Next base: position 404,971,933 of record NC_138768.1, on the reverse strand, counting down.
GGCTCACAAAAGATGTAACCCTTTATGGTCAGCAGCCACCCAGTAGCATTCTCAGAGCTCTCCTGCCACAGCATGGACTTGTACCAAGTAATGGACTCTCACCTGTGCAAGGTATGCCCTGGAAGTCACACTCTAGAGTATCTAAGGGATAGATGCATTGAACTGTGTATGCACTTAACTTGTTATGCTGCAGAACTTTCAGTAAAGTTTGTTAACTGTTTCCTGAGCCTAGTCTGAAGTCACTAAAGGGGTTCATGTGTGTCCTGTGGCAGATACACTGCACTGCTTTGGGTCCATGAAGCATGGAGGGTAATGAAGTAACACTGTTACTTCAACACTGGCCTGGGCAATCAGTTGGAGGACAAGTTCCACTGGAGCATGACCTGGGAACTCGATGGGATGGATTGTAGAGGAACACACACTATCGAGATGATCCTAATCAATCAGAAGCAAATCAATCCAGGAGTACGACTGGTGAGAAAATAGGAAAAGTCTTTGTCTTTGCCTTATTCCAAAATGGATTAAACTAATTATTTTCCTCCTTCTACAAACAATATCCTATAATGACAATATGAAAGAAGTTTGTTTGAAATCTTTGCAAATTTATTAAACATAAAAACTAAAAAAATCACATGTGCATAAGTAATCACAGCCCTTGCCATGACACTCAAAATTGAGCTCAGGTGCATCCGGTTTATAATGATCATTCTTGGGATGTTTCTACAATTTGATTGGAGTCCACCTGTGGTAAATTCAATTGATTGGACATGATTTGGAAAGGCACACACCTGTCTATAAAGGGTCCCACATTTAACAGTACATGTCAGAGCACAAACCAAGCCATGAAGTCCAAGGAATTGTCTGTAAACAGGATTGTAGAGAAGCCCAATGAGCACAGTGGCCCCCATCATCTGTAAGTGGAAGAAGTTTGGCACTATTAGGACTCTTTCTAGAACAGGCCACCCAGCCAAACTGAGCAATCGGGGGAAAACGGCCTTAGTCAGGAAGGTGAAGAAGAACCCGATGGTGACTCTGACAGAGCTCCAGCATTTCTCTGTGGAGAGAGGAGAAAGAAGAACAAAGAAAGAAGAAAAGAAGAACAACCATCTCTGCAGCACTCCACCAATCAGGCCTGTAAGGTATAGTGGCCAGACGGAAGCCACTCCTTAGTAAAAGGCACATGACAGCGCACCTAGAGTTTGCTAAAAGGCACCTGAAGGACTCTCACACCATGAGAAACAAAATTCTCTGGTCTGATGAAACAAAGATTGAACTCTTTGGCCTGAATGGCAAGCTTCGTTTCTGGAGAAAACCAGGCACCACTCATCATCTGGCCAATACATCCCTACAGTGAAAGCATTGTGGTGGCAGCATCATGCTGTGGGGATGTTTTTCAATGGCAGGAACTGGGGGGCTAGTCAGGATCGAGGGAAAGATGAATGCAGCAATGTACAGAGACATCCTTGATGAAAACCTGCTCCAGAGCACTCTTGACCTCAGACTGGAGTGAAGGTCCATCTTCCAACAGGACAACGACTCTTAGAACACAGCCAAGATAACAAAGGAGTGGCTACGGGACAACTCCAAACCAAGATCGGTACAAAATGCCAGCATAGCAGCCATGGAAAGGCATCTAAGGTGGCATTAATTGATCCCTGGGGATTGCAAATTCTCTTTCTTTTCTGACGTGGTTCCTGCCAACCTTGTTGCAGGGTAGGTTGGGGAAAGATTCCACTGCCCCTCCAGTCAGGGAAGTCCACTTCTGAGAAATTGAGCGACTGTAGAAACTTCGGTAGGTCATCTTTTTCTCGAAGAGTAGTCAAAACCCCTTCTTTAGTAGCTGTAAGCCGGAAAGGGAACCCCCAGTGTTATGTAGCTCCATCATTTGGCAGGGTGTCCAGTAAAGGGCGTAGAGTTTTTTTGCAATTCTTGCATGCAACAAGACAAATCAGGAAAGAATTATAACTTTGCTCCCTTAAGTTCCAGGTATTGTCTCCTGCGCATTCCCCTCATGATAGCTAATTTGTCCTGGTAGGGCAACAATTTACATACAGTATTACATCTCATGGTTTATTTACATCAGAGTTCCCTGGCCCCAGGGCTCTATGAGTGCGTTCTATCTCAATAAGTAGCAGAGGAGGTTTACCCAAGATCTTTTTCAAAGCAGAATGTAACGTTGGAATCAAGGTGGCCGTTTGAATGGATTCGGTAACCCGCAAATCCTAAGGTTTTTCATAGTTATCAATCTGAGAAAGATCCTGAAATTTTGTTGCTCTATTCTAGGTTGCAGAGAATAGAGTACAGCCATGGTCTCAGTCTGCGTTGTGTTTCAAGGGCTTCAACTATTTGAACAGTGTCAGCCTTAAGCTCCTGAAAACCAGCCCTGTAAGTGTCCTACATTTTCTTAAGAAAGACTACTAGATCTGCCTTTGTAGGGAGATCATTCGTTGTTTAATATCCCAACAGGGATACTGACTGTGTGGAGGGGGCATTGAGGATAGTTGCAAGCCTCCCTGGTGTTGTATCTCCAACAGCACTCTGCAACACCTGGGTCACAAGAGAAGATGTTGGAGAGGTTTGGGACTCACCTTGTTGCGTGGCCTCCATCTGTGTGTCTTCCCTGAGGAGCGCGGGCACCTCTCCAGAGAGTGAGGAGGAGGGATGTTGGTGCCGGTTGCCATGTTGGTACCAGTCGCCATGTTGGTCCCGATCAGCTCTCCAGCCCAGGATCCAGCAAGAGATGGTACAATGCAGCCTTGCAGGTGCCTGGTGGAAGAATCAGTGGGTGGCTCTATGTCCCCTTTCTTCCTGGGCATAATCGCTGCAGGAATTGGGCAGTTTCTCAGCAGTGTGGTACAAATGGCGGCGAGCAGCGGGAGCTCTGACATCAACTGCCTTCCCCTGCCATGGCCTGGCCACACCCTTCCTTGCCTTTTCACCTTTGTACTATAGATGACAATCTGTAGATTTATATCCAGCTACAGAAAATGTTCTGATATCTTCCTAATAATAATAATAATTATTCCTGCACATTGCTTGACAGGAGACATTTCTTTGCTATGGCAAGCTTGTTTTGCCCTGGGAAGATAAATAATGTTTTGAACTACTCCATAAAGTGTATATATATATATATATATATATATATATATATACATTTTCTTCCACTTCCACATTTTCTTGCATTATTGCACTATGTTTCAATTTTTAATATTTTACCCTCTATAAGTAAACATACATTTTGAATAAGTTTGTTTTGTTTTCCATCTGTAGCTGGTTTACCTCTAGGGGGCACTGTAGTACAACACAATAGTCTACACTGAACCTTTTTAAGTCAAGCATGACATTTTAAAACTCTTTCTACCTCTAAGAGTAGTGCCCTACAATTTGCTGCTACAAGGATTGTTTGGACACAATACCCTCAGAAAAGAAAAAAAAAAAAAAAGGTCAAATGTGTCCTGTGCATTGTGTATTAAAATTGTAATGTAGCATTTAAACGTTGTATTTTTTCCTTTACATATTATTTACATTTCCTTTACATATTTTTTTTTTCTTCATTAAATCAGTGGATTGTCCTTGGTAACAAAGCTTACATTCAACTTGACAGCAGGAAACTTTCATGTTAGGGTTTTACATGCACTTTTATTCAAAACAGAGTCAAATTTCACATCTGTGGCATATTCTATAACTACTGTTAATGTAATGTAAGCAGAACATTTGCATTTAATTGTACTCATTTCAGTTTCAAATACCTGGGCACAATGCTCGAGTTTCAGATATATTTTAAAACTATCTGAGTTACTTAAACTTGTTTTAGTATTGTTTTAACATTGTATACCATCACATTTAACCATACACTAATTAATTATAAGCTTAGATCTAAGAATTAGAGCCATGTAACAAATCATCCTTTAGCCATTGGTTAGAAAGTATTATTATTATTAATGAAAGAGCAGATACTTGCAATCAACTGCAGGCAGATACATGTTTAATTTGGTGCTGTTTGTCAGTTGCATGCACAAGAAAATGTTAGGAAAGAGTTTGTTTTTTTACAGGTATCAAGAAGAATTAAATGAATTAATGCATAAAAGTTGCTACTTTTATAATACAAATAATGACAATTTATATGTAGAGTGATACCCAGTATAGAAATATCTGTGACTGTGTGCAGTACGTAGAGCTTATACACAGTGCTTTAAGTGGCCCAAAAGAGGTGCCGGTACTCTATTATAGTATATAAATTTTGTCCCCCCCCCCCCCCCACCCAACATCAGGGTCCCCACAGAGCACTCCCCCTGACCTGGGACTCCGGAGCAGGGGGACTCACTGGTGGTGACTGGTCTGGCTCTGGAGTGGGAAATATTCTTGGGGGGGGGGGGGGGGCAATTGAGGGCGCAGATGTCCAAAATGAGCGTACTGGTACGCTAAGGCGCATGGAGAGGTGGCGGTATGCTCAAGAGCCATATTTGGAAGTGGCGGTACTGAGTACCAGTGCATACCTGCCCACTTAAAGCACTGCTTATACATAAACAGTGGTTAATCTATTCATTCTTAAAGGATAAATTCACCTTTAGAACATGTTTTATGTTGCAACCATATTTCCAGCACATGTTACCCTCACCCCCCTGACTTCTTCCCCTGCGATTGTCAGAGGAGGTTCCTTTCCCCTGCAGCCGCTGTCACATTTAAAATGAGTGTGGCTGTACGGGGCTCTGCCTGCTCAGCTGTGCCATTCATTCACAGGGATTTGTGATTGAATAAACTGCAAGTCTCAGATTGTAGTTTCTCAATGACAAATAAAAAAAATACAGTAACTACTGGTGCAAATATAGTGCATCCTTAAATAATAAAACACGTTTAAAGGGTAACTCCACTCGTGGGGGAAAAAAAATATCAAATAAAGAAAAAACAATATAGCGTGTACAATTGCCACACAAATCGTATTGTAATTGAATGTTATTAAAAATTACCTTTCCTTTTCTATCTGCAGCTGTTGTAATTTTCTGAAAATGCAATGCAATATGGCTAAAAGTGAAAATATATCAGCGCATACACCTCCACTAAAGACAAAAGCAGCTGACACTCAAAGTTAATCTAAATAACCACAAAAAAAAAAAATGATAGGAAATTAGTGCAGCGCTAAAACTAAAATGAATCCATTGAATTGGAAATATAGTCCATGCAAAGGAGGAAGGGCCCCGTGTGGATAAAGATGCACTCAGAACCAATGCTGTGGTCTTGAAACTACAAATCCACCACCAGATAGAATGGCCTCTCACCTCAAAGTACTGACCACAAAGGGTCAAATCACCAGGACAGATTCCACTTGCAACTGAACACTGACGATAACACCTTTGGCAGAATGGATGGATGGGATGATCCCAGTTGCTCCAAATACCTCCAGGGGATACCGATTAGACAATCCAAAAGCTTGCTCTCTTAGTGGTGTGACTCAAAGAAAGGCAAGGGATCGCACATAGTGAAGTATGTCTAACACATTTATTAATTAAAACATAAGAAAGCCTCTTACTTGATAACATCATACAGCAGGCACATCACATTCTCTCTTGCTGAACAGTCATACACTTCCTCGAGCGGCTCTGTGAGACAGCGGGTGATTTTATGGCTCCTCCCTTCCGCATGCGTGACGTCCCATAAGGAAAGGGACTTCCTCAGCGGTTTGTCACCCCCCCCCCCCCCGGCCCATGGAGCACCAGCCGCCACTGCCTCTGTTTTTGTGTATTTATTTGAATGGGCTGCTGTGCCTCCTGAAAATGCAGGGAAAAGGTTCATTTTTTGAATCGCAGCCAGCACGGAAACCACAAGTGTAGTGCGGTACCCAGTGTGGGAAGTGGCTGCTGCAATTTCCAGTGCGTATGTACCGTAAACATTAATGGCACTCGCACGCATCTCCTGCGTTTTTCTTGACCAATGGTTGCAGCTGCGGGAACAGGCGCAGACCTGAAGCAGGAACCACCTGCACAAGTGTGAACCAGACTGACAACACCACTACTTTTTTTGATAGCCCACTGAAGAATATGTAAGAGAGCACCCAGATGCTGACCCTGGGTCAGTTCAGGTGATTAGTCTAATTTGCAAACTATAATGTCCACTGAGTCAAAGGTTTGGAAAAAAAAGGGGACTTTTTAGGAAAATATTTTCTGGGTTTGGCTATATATTAGAAGGCAGTATGATGTAACCATTCTTTAAACAGTTGCTTAATAATTACTTTGGTTACCTTTTGGTGACAAGGCAAATAAACCCTGTGCTCAATTCCAGTTAGTGTTCCAGGAATCGACTACATAAGCATAAAGCAAAGGGTTGGTCCCATTAAAGATATAATATTAGCTAGGTATCCTCCAGCAGGGTGACATCCAATATACATATTTCCTACAGGCTGTTGAAACATTTAAGCCAAGTTGCTTTTTGTTTCTGTTTTCTTTCACAGATACATCACAAAGGGGTATTAGTAGTAGTAGTAGTTTTACTAGATATAGAGACTAATGTCTCATGTCTACCCTTATTTTCCTCATACCTTGATTTCTTTTTTTTTTTTTTTTTACCTCTACCACCACTAGGAGGTATTTGAGCTGTCAAGCTCTTGTCACCCTCATTGCATCCCTCTAACAACTTTGACACCATATTGCCATTTGAATTTCACAAGGGCAGAATTAGGAATTTTTCACCAGAGTAGTACAGAACAATGTGGCATAAAATGCTATTGCTCATTAAGGGAAAAGATTAGTGGTATCAGTGGGAACTTATCTGAGAGGTAGAAATCGCTCATTGCTCAAGGAACCCCTAGCATCTACTGGAGGAACCCTAGTTGAGAAACCCTGATCTTCAGTATCACTACTTAGCAATACCACTAATAAAACATTTTCTTTTTTTTTACAATATATATTCATTGTTTACAAATTACAATATATTGGTTAAATCAATTGGGAATGCAAATCTGTGTTACGATTTTGAAGTATGGGTTGCTAGCTGAAATTATAAAATAATATTTCAGTGTTTTGATCAGAAAGAAGGCATGAAAATATCCAAAGTTTTGTTCCACAATATTTTTTTTTTTTTTTAAATGATTAATTCAGTGATTTTTTTTTTTTTGCAACTTACTTCTGAACTTACACCAATGAATCTTTGTGATTAATGCATTCTGGTGTCCCTCTAACGATGTGCGTCTTACCTGACGTCAACACACTCATGTACCAGAGAAAATATTTTATTGCTTTCTTGGTTTGTGTTTATTGCTCATTTAGGACGCCTTTATCTAAATTACAGGTCCAGCAGATAAGAAATACAGATCTCATTGAGCCTACAGGACTGGGACAATTCTCATATCAGTAGTAATGAGAAATCACAATATTTTTGTCTATATGTCTATTTAAGTTGTACAGTTAAATAATTCATAATTCATATCTTATGGATATATTCTTACGCAAATCATTTTTCCATACCTTTCAACGAGGATAATTTTAAAGAGGTTGTAAACTCGTTTGAGTTTTTTTTTTTTTTTTTTACACCCTGCAAAAGAAAGACATAATGAGCTAGTATGCATCGCATATTAGCTCATTATGCAATACTTACCTCAGAACGAGCCCCCGCCGTGCCGCTCACTCACCTCTATGACGGGCGACATGTCTAGTCGCCCGTCTTCCGGGATCGCGGCATCCGGCCATCTGATTGGCCGGAGCCGCGGTGACGTCACTCCCGCGCACGCGCGCGGGAGCCGACAGTCACGGCACGGGGCTCTGAAGGAACGGCACGATCGTCCGTTCCTGCAGAGCGCATGCGCCAGTGACGTCACTGGCGACATGTAAGGTAAATATCTCCTAAACGGTGCATGTTTAGGAGATATTTACAGTACCTATAGGTAAGCCTTATCATAGGCTTGCCTATAGGTACAAGTTGTAGAGGAGGGTTTACTTCCTCTTTAAAGAATAAGTGTCAATTTATTATATGGTATTATCATACAGTAAGTGAATAGGAAACCTCACTAGGATAAAGAAAATAATTTATAATTTTTTTGTTACCCGATATGATATAGGTCTTTACAACTGCTCTATATAAAATGAGATGTAACTCTAAACTGCGAAGAATACCAGTACTACCCGCCATACTGTATAGCAGTTATATGACAAGGTGATTCCACACTGATTTTACATCTTTGCTGTAAGACTATAAGAAAATGCTAGTAAATAAGCAGCTAAGAGAGACTCTGCAACTCTGCAAACAAACATTTTTTGGGCACTTCTAGCAAAAGCTGCCTGTAAGTAATTACTTACCTAACCACTTGCCTACTGGGCACTTATACCCCCTTCCTGCCCAGCTTTCAGCACTGTCACACTTTGAATGAAAATTGCATGTTCATGCAACATTGTACCCATATAACCTTTTTTATCGTTTTTTTTTTTTTTTCTTTTTTCACACACATAGAGCTTTCTTTTGGTGATATTTAATCACCATTGGGTTTTTTTTTTTGCTAAACAAACGAAAAAATAGAAAATTTAGGGAAAAAAAAATATATTTTTTTTCATATTTTGTTTTAAAATTTTGTGAACAAGTAATTTATCTTCTTCACTAATGTGCACTGATGAGGCTGCACTGATGGGTACTAATAGGCTGCACTGATGGGCACTTATGGGCACTGATGAGGTGGCACTGATGGGCACTGATGAGGTGGCACTGATGAGGCTGAACTGATAGGCGGCACTGATGGGCACTGATAGGTGGCATTAATGGACACTGATAGGCAGCACTGATAGGTGACACTGATGAGGAGGCACTGGTGGGCACTGATTGGCAGCACTAGTGGGCACTGTTGGGACTGCACTGATAATTAGGACACTGATAGTCAGTGCCCTGATTATCAGTGCACATGTCCCTAACACAAGCCAGTTACCGGCTTTCTTCTTCTCTCCTCACGCTGTCAGCACGAGGAAAGAAAAGCCAATAACCAGCTTGTGTTTACAACCTGTGATAAGCTGTCATTGGCTGACAGCTGATCATGTGGTAAAGGACCGCTGTGATTGGCCCTTTACCCCTATCTGTGATCAGCTAAGTCTGAAGAACACAGAGCGCGGGTAGAAAGATCATGGGGAGGATGTCCATGTACACCATCCCAGCAGAAGAAGCCCACGATGTAGCCACCTTTTGGCTATAGTTCGAGCAGGAAGTGGTTAAAGGAAATAAGTTTAAAGTACAGGACCTTTCTGCGTTTTCTGCCCTTTCTGCGCTTTGTGAACTTTCTGCAACTTTAATAAAAAAATTCCAATGCGTTTGAAATCACTACTATAGAAGTCCAGTCGCTCTGGATAAATTCTAGGTCTTTCAAGATTTGGAAGTGGTGAAACTTGCTAACTCCATCCACCAACATCCATATTTCTACTGCTCAATGAATGATTGGGAGGCAGGAGGAATTGAGTAAACCTCAACCCTAACCATAGAACTGAGATTTATACAACTCTGCCACAATGCACAGGTTCTTCTGGCAGGACCACTGACCTGATTTTTCTCTACTGCAGGTCTGTAACACCTACAAGTCTTATCCCTCCACCAGCCTGTGACTGGACAGTGAAAGGAGAAGCAGTGCTCTGATCAACTCATCTCCCTGTCACTCTGCTCTCTTTTCCTATCTTGTCAGTACATGGACTGTATGGCTTCTTGTGTTGCTTCTCCCTCCCCGTGACTTTTCTCTGCTGTACAGGAGGTTGCAAAAGACTGGTTCAAGGTCAAACATTCTTTTAGTGTCATTATTAGCAGTGAAAAATCTGTGTTATTGGTCACTTTTATATAAATCTGTAACACGTTTGCACAGTCAGTCTGTTAGTTGCCTAGAGGTAGCAGGAGATTTGAGTACTCTGTACTGTCCTATACCTAAACACTGCAGAGGATTATTTAACATGCCTGTGGCCAGCTTGGATTTGGTGCTACACTGTGACATTATCCAGACACTGAAACGCTCAGTGAAAGCTACTTTAGGAGCAAATTCACTAAGATGTATAAATTACTGTAGCTGCATTTGTTATTTTACCTCTCAATAATGTTTATTTAAAAAACATGAATATTGCATAAGTGTGGAATGTGCTTTTTTATATATATATGGACAGTTAACAATTGAAAATCTCAATTCAAATCTCAGTTCTGGTGACTCTGTGTTATATCTCACAAATCATTATTTTATTTCACTCGTTAATGTCTACTTTTCCTGCTCTCAGTAGATAACTCATAAATCCTCCAAGTCATTTGCAGCCAGAAGCTGGCTGTAGTTTTTATATTTGAGCACAGTGCAGTCAGATGCCAAGTATTTTAAATGACACACTGATGCACATTCCCAATGCACAAGAATAGACCGACATTTTTTGCACATCGCATGCCAACCACCTAAGAGCAAGCTGTGCATTGCTGTTTGCTAGAGAAAAAAAGAAATGTGCAAGTGTATATTTCGATCCATTATCATGTGTTGGCAGCCCATTTAAAATGAATGGGTTGCCTTACTGCAATGCACATTAACCTAAACATACAGCAAGTATGTGAACTCAGCTCAAGAATCCATAATTTGTCTAATAATTGACTTCTGCACAAACTTTCCTTGTAACAAGTGTTAAAAATATAACACACGACACTTGCATTGACAATGTAATGTAGTCTATTTTATGGATTAGCCAAGGTAATATTTCTATGCGCATGTTAAAGAGGATAATGCATGGGAAAGCTTTGTTTATTGATCAATTGTGATCCGCCAGTTTAAATTGGGAATTGTTGCATGTCCAACTGTTCTGTCTGGTGACAGGTAAGGTTTTTGTGCCTGCGTGGGGTCTCTGGTTTCCTTCCGCACTCCAAAGAAATGCTGCTGGGTTAATTGGCTCCTGTCTAAGTTGGCCCTAGTATGTGTATGTATGAATGTGAGTTAGGGACTTTATATTGTAAGCTCCTTGAAGGCAGGGACTGATGTGAATGAATGTAAAGTGTTGCCTAAATTGTCAGCGCTATTTATGTACCGTATTTTCCGGCGTATAAGACGACTGGGCGTATAAGATGACCCCCCTAATTTTCAAGTTAAAACATAGGTTTTGGGCTATACTCGCCGTATAAGACTACCCCCCTTCCGAAGCAAGGCTACACCATTGAAAAACATCAGATTTCTCATAGATCTCCAAGGTACCCTAGTACTGTAATACATGTAATCTCTCATAATATCTCCAAGGTACCCTAAGTATTACCAGTAGATGTAATCTCAAGACACTGGCTGTGCGGGAATCCTGTACCGGTATACCGTATGTACCGTAGCTTCGGCTACATACAGTATACCGCGCTGAGCCAATCACAGTGAGCAACGTATTCTATTATTGAATGCAAAGCCTGCTTGGATTGGCAGAGTCAGAGAGGCGGGCTGATGTTACTCCGCCAATCTGAGCAGGCTTTGCTTTCAATAATAGAATACATCGCTCTCCCTGATTGGCTCAGCGCGGTACACTGTATGTAGCCGAAGCTACGGTACATACGTTATATGGGTACAGGATTCCTACACAGCCAGCATCTTGAGAGATTACATCAACCGGTAATACTTATACTTAGGTTACCTTGGAGATATTATACTCGGCGTATAAGACGACCCCCCATTTTTGGGGGATTTTTTTTAGGTTCAAAAGTAGTCTTATACGCCAGAAAATACAGTACCTGAAATAAATAAAATAAAATAATGTAAAGTTTAGTTTACAAAAATATTTGTCAAAATGATTTCTCAAATTCACTGTGTGTGTCCTGCAAAGTTTATGCCTGCTTGTGGCCATTGGGAACAGCCAAAATTGGACTATGTTATTAAATCATCTGATGATTCTATTAAATCACTGTATATTGAACAGAAAAAATACTGGAAGCAACATTCGGAATTGTTTTAAGCATTATACCTCACAAAATGTTCTATTCATTGTTTTTCTTTTAAATATGGACTTTGGTTTCTATCTAAATCTTCTAATGCATTAAACCGCAACCACAACAGTCTCATCAAAATTCCACCTCCGCTTGGAAAGATCAGAAGATAATGGATAATCATGTGTCATGCTGCGATTACTTGTAAAATATTTTCATACCTCTCTCTTGTCTAAGCCAAGTTTCAGATTATTATGAATATGAAATCTGAATCATAGAAATAACATCTTGCAGCTGGGAAAAACACTAGGTATTAAGTCTGCGTTCTAGAACTAGCTAATTTGGGCAAAATGGCCTACTGATATCAGTCTACATTCTGCTTTCCTGAATGCAGAGATTTCTGGACTTGAAGAAACCTGCCATAATTAAGAGACCCAACCTAAAACTTGCTAAAGTGCAATGATATTTGTGCCAGATTTTTTAAAGACTTGGCATCCATTGATTCAATATGCCCTACTAAGTCTAAGTATATCTATTCTGTTTAATGTGTGCATTAAAATGTTTGTATATCCTTAACAAGCTGTAAAGGAACCTGTTCACGCCAGCATGTAATGATAAAGTGGAGTAAAATGCACATGTTACTGCAACTCGCAGTAAAGCATCCTAAGTGCCATTCTTTTTGATTGGTAGTTCAAGACACGGGCATCAATGCACAGCAGCACACTACAACAAAAGATGTGTGTAAAGTACCTTCTATTAGTATTATATATAGTAATATATTAGGGTCCTTTCACACGGGATTTCCGCCTGGCGGACTCTATTTTGCTCAGCAGGGATCAATCCGCCCATCCCCGCTGAGCAGGTGGATGACAGCTCTGTCTCTGCTTACTTTGCAGAGACAGACCTGTCAAATCCCCGCTCCCCTTTATGGGAGATCGGATGATAACGGACCGCCTGATCCGATCCTCCAGATGGATGGAAAATATGGTTTCTAACCATCCAGATTTCACAGACAGGATCGGATCAGATAGCAGCGGGTGTCAGCGGAAATGTCACTGCTGACATCTGCTGCTCCATTGAGGTACATGGAGCATCCGATCACGTCCGCTTGAAAAACTGACAGGCGGACCTGATCGGAAGGCCCGTTTGAAAGGGGCCTAAGGGCACTGCAGTGCCATTAATTTTGATTGGCCCCTTAAGACATCGTGCTTTAATGCACAGAAGCACACCACAACAAATGATGGGGTAATTTATCAAAACTGTGCATACGTAAATAATACCAATCAGCTTCTAGCTTCCTTTTACACTGACTTTCCGCCCCCCGGACTCCGTTTTGCTCAGTGGGGATTGATCCGCTCATCCCCTGAGCTGGCGGATGACAGGTCTGTCTCCACTTACTTTGCAGAGATGGAGCTGTCAGATCCCCGCTTTCCTCTATGGGAGATCGGATGAAAACGGACCGCCTGATCCTCCAGACGGATGGAAAATAGGGTTACCATCCATCTGGATTTCAAGGGGAGTATCAGATCAGATAGCAGTGGGTGTCACCGCTGACATCCACTGCTCCATAGGGGTGCACAGAGGGTACGATCAGGTCTGCCTGAAAAACTAACAGGCGGACCGGATCGGAAAGACCGTGTAAAAGGGGCCTAAGCCTTGAAAATGAAAGATAGAAATTAAAGTGGGTCTACACTGCATCTGAGCATCACAAACCAAAAACACTATATTATTCCTTTTTTAATATTCAAAGCAAAATCCTCCATCCATTAATGTCTCTGTGCTTTATTTTGGTGAGAAATCACTTTGAAAAACACCCCCCTAGCATATCTGGTCGTGACCATCTTGAGTAAGGGCAAATTATTCCTGTAGCATATACTTCCTGCCCTGTCCAACCCTGTCCAGTGCATTGTGGTGTGAAAAAGCCTTAAAACTGCCTAAAAAAAGTCCTCACTAACTTCTGCAGCTGTGGCCACTGTAGAGAAATTAATCTTTAAACTTCATAGCAGACACTTAAATTACAGCTCCTCTCCCCAGGCTTTCTCTGGCAGTATAATCTTGACAACCTACCAGCCTTCTGATGTAAACAAACAGCAGGTGCTGAAAGCTGTTGGAAACCAATGAGAAACCAAATATGAAGTCTATATGGTTATCTTTGAGGATATTACTTATTTCGTCGCCTGTTGCCGCAGTCGGAACGGGAAGAAAGTGAGTGCCCGAGCAGCCTCCCTGTGTGCCTGGAAAGGAAGAGCAGCGGGGCTGTTGCATATAGAGGAATTGACCTTTCCATATTCCTCCTGCAGTCGCTGAATGCCTGCGGGAAGGAGAGGAGGAAAATCAGGCAGTCAGTGGCTGTAGGAGGAATATGGAAAGATAAATTCCTCTATGTGCAGCTGCCCTGCCGCTCCTCCTATCCAACTTCTTTTGCAGGCCCCCCAGTGCTCTTCAGCTCCCCCCCATGCTCTCTGGCTCCCCCCCCTACAGTGCTCTCCAGTACCCCCAGTGCTCTACAGTCCCCCCCAGTGATCCCCTGGCTCCCCAGTGATCTTTGGCTCCCCCCAGTGCTCTCCGTCCCCCTGGTTCTCCCTGGCCCCACCCACAGTGCCCCCCCCCAGTGCGCTCCACCCCCTGAAATGCTTTCCAGATTCCCCCAATGTGCTCCAGTCCCCCCTAGTGCCTTTCCACTCCTCCCTGCTCCCCCTGTGCTCTCCGACCCCCTGGTGCTCTTCTATCATGTCTGCAGTCTCTGACCATCTCTTGTATCATGTCTGTAGTCTCTGATCATCTCCTGTATCATGTCTGCAGTCTCTGATTATCTCCTGTATCATGTCCGCAGTCTCAGACTATCCCCTGTATCATGTCTGCAGTCTTTGACTAACTCCTGTACCATGCCTGCAGTTTCTGACCATCTCCTATACCATGTCTGCAGACTCTGACCATCTCCCATACCATGTCTGCAGTCTCTGACCATCTCTTGTATTATGTCTGCAATCTCAGACCATCTCCCGTATCATGTCCGCAGTCTCTGACCATTTCCTGTATCATGCCTGCAGTCTCTGACCATCTCCTGTATAATGTCCACAGTCTCTGACTATCTCCTGTATCATGTCTGCAGTCTCTCATTATCTCTTGTATCATGTTTGCAGCCCCTGACCATCTCTTGTATAATGTCTGCAGTCTCTGACCATCTCCTGTATCATGTCCGCAGTCTCTGACCATCTCCTGTATCATGTCCGCAGTCTCTGACCATCTCTTTTATCATGTCTGCATTCTCTGATCATCTCTTGTATCATGTCTGCAGTCTCTGACCATCTCTCGTATCATGTCTGCAGTCTCTGACCATTTCTTCTAACGTGTCTGCAGTCTCTGACCATTTCCTGTATCATGTCTGCAGTCTCTGACCACCTCCTTTATCATGTTTGCGGTCTCTGACCATCTCTTGTCTCATGTCCCTAGTCCCAGCCCATCTCCTGTACCATGTCTGCAATCTCTGACCATCTCCTGTATCATGTTTGCAGTCTCTGACCATCCCCTGTATCATGTCCGCAGTCTCTCTGACCATCTTTCGTATCATGTCCACAGTCTCAGACCACCTCCTGTATCATATCTGCAGTCTCAGACCATCTTTTGTATCATGTCTGCAGTCTCTGACCATCTCTTATATTATGTCTGCAATCTCAGGCCATCTCCCGTATCATGTCCGCAGTCTCTGACCATTTCCTGTATAATGTCCACAGTCTCAGACCATCTCCTGTATCATGTCTGCAGTCTCAGACCATCTTTTGTATCATGTCTGCAGTCTCTGACCATCTTTTGTATCATGTCTGCAGTCTCAGACCATCTCTTGTATCATGTCCTCAGTCTCAGACCATCTCCTGTATCATGTCTGCAGTCTCAGACCATCTCCTGTATCATGTCTGCAGTCTCTGACCATCTTTTGTATAATGTCTGCAGTCTCAGACCATCTCTTGCATCATGTCCTCAGTCTCTGACCATCTCCTGTATCATGTCTGCAGTCTCTGACCACCTCCTGTATCATGTCTGCGGTCTCTGACTATCTCTTCTCTCATGTCCCCAGTCCCAGCCCATCTCCTGTACGATGTCTGCAATCTCTGACCATCTCCTTTATCATATTTGCAGTCTCTGACCATCTCCTATATCATGTCCTCGGTCTCTGACCATCTCCTGTATCATGTCTGCAGTCTCTAACCATCTCCTGTATCATGTCTGCAGTCGCTGACCATCTCCTGTATCATGTGTGCAGTCTCTGACCATCTCCTGTATCATGTCTGCAGTCTCTGACCTTCTCTTGTATCATGTCCTCAGTCTCTGACCATCTCTTGTATTATGTCCTCAGTCTCTGAACATCTTCTGTATCATGTCTGCAGTCTCTGATCATCTCTCGTATCATGTCTGCAGTCTAGGACCATCTCCTGTATCATGTGTGCAATCTCTGACCATCTCCCTTATCATGTCTGCAGTCTCTAACCATCTCCTGTATCATGTCTGCAGTCGCTGACCATCTCCTGTATCATGTGTGCAGTCTCTGACCATCTCCTGTATCATGTCTGCAGTCTCTGACCTTCTCTTGTATCATGTCCTCAGTCTCTGACCATCTCTTGTATTATGTCCTCAGTCTCTGAACATCTTCTGTATCATGTCTGCAGTCTCTGATCATCTCTCGTATCATGTCTGCAGTCTCTGACCATCTCCTGTATCATGTGTGCAATCTCTGACCATCTCCCTTATCATGTCTGCAGTCTCTGACCATCTCTTGTATCAAGTCCTCAGTCTCTGACCATCTCCTGTATCATGTCCTCAGTCTTTGACCATCTCTTGTCAGGGCCGGATTAAGAGCATCATGGGCTTGGTGCTGAGGATTTTGAAGGGCCTTAAGGGCCGTGCCTTGGCATGCACCCAGAGGAGGAAGGGTGCAGCCATGCATGCCTAATTCCACATGGGATGCTGTCTCTGAAGCCCATAAACACATCCATGCATCGGCAACTGTCCCTCCTTGTCCGGCCTTCGTGCTGTGTGGGGAGGTTCTGAGGGAGCTGCCTGGGGAAGCGAGCATAGAAGCCAGACTTCTGTGTTTACAAGTGACAGAAGACCGGTAACAGTGAATATGGCCAACCCGGGGCCTATATAAAGGTAGGGGCCTGGAGCTGCAGCTCCAATAGCCCCTACGTTAATCTGGCCCTGTCTCTTGTATCATGTCCGCAGTCTCTGACCATCTTTTGTATCATGTCCGCAGTCTCTGACCATCTCCTGTATCATGTCCTCAGTCTCTGACCATATCCTGTATCATGTCCTCAGTCTCTGACCATCTCCTGTATCATGTCCTCAGTCTCTGACCATCTCTTGTATTATGTCCTCAGTCTCTGACCATCTCCTGTATCATGTCCTCAGTCTCTGACCATCTCCTGTATCATGTCTGCAGTCTCTGACCATCTCCTGTAACATGTCTGCAGTCTCTGACCATCTCCTGTAGCATGTCTGCAGTCTCTTACTCAAACTGAAACACATTGCTAATATTAACTATCTGTTTATGCCTAAGGTAGGACTGTGCAGGGGAGGCAGAGAGTGTAAAAGGGGGCAGTGTGATTAGAGAGGGACGGGGGAGGGGGCAGACCGCAAGGGGCACTGTGATAGGGGAGCTGTGAAATTTGTGCAAAAAAAATTTTTTTACTTGAAAACATTACAAATTTCTGTGAGTATTTTTACATTTTAAAATTGGGGGAGGTTGTCAGACATAGGATCTGCCCCTGGTGCCAAATGCTGTAGGTACGCCCCTGCTTTATTATATAAGCTAAGTATACAATAGTTCTTCATATTTCCTATATGTCTTTCATAAATACTTTTAAAATATATGAAGGTACTATATTTTTTATTTATGACTGAGGGTCTCCTACAACACAAGATCATTGGGGGTATAGTGAGCGCAATAAAGTCTTAAAACTCAAATATAGTGACTACTATCATTTATTTACCTGCTGTGCAGAATAAAAGAAACCATGAGATGATAGTTATCCATCCAGTGACATAAAAAGGTAGACACAAAGGAATGATCTATTGAACTGTTTCCTAGTGTTTCCTTTTGTTTCTTATAAAACCGGTGTAGGCAGTGTCCTCTACCTACCCTCTCAATTTATTTGAGCTGAGCACACAAGTTTATGAATTGTGTTGCGGAATTCTGAAGACTCAGCCTGAAAGAGGTTTGATTGTACTAAAGTTAATACAGATTTCTCTTAACTATTTTACAAATCTGTTAATATGTGTTTGAGCTTTTGATACAACTTACTAAAACATAGTGCATAAGCACTAGGGCAGTGGTTCTCAACCTTAGTCCTCAAGTACCCCCAACGTGCCATGTTTTGGGAACTTCCCTTAGATAAAATAGCTCTTATCAATACCATATCATTGATATTGACTTAAAGCAGCTGTGCAAAGTAAAGGAAAACCTGAAAACATGGCCCGTTGAGGGTACTTGAGGACTCAGGTTGAGAATCACTACAGTTGAGGACCTGGGTTAAGATGTTCCCACCAGACCACTACACCTTATGGTTGTGCCTCTGCTTTTGAGTGTGACCCATTTTTAAAAGGAGCTCCAAAAGTCCTTTTACAAAAGGTAAATAAATACATATTTTGCCAGCACCTGTGTTCATTCACAGTTGGCAGTTTGCTCATTGACGTAAAACTGCGGTTGAATTATTTGTATAGCAAACAGTTCATCAAAATTTAAAAAAAAATAAGAAAATATAAGTGAAAAAGCTTGCTCCGTTTCATAAGTTGGATATTTTCTTTTAAGAGTTTTTATATACATAAACACAGCACATTTATTAAGCACAGCTAAATCAAGTGGATGAAATAAAGTGATACTAAAGTCTCGTTTTTTTTGTTTTAAAATAAAAAACATGTTATACTTACCTCCTCTGGGCAGTGGTTTTGCACAGAGCAGCCCGGATCCGCCTCTTCTCGGGTTCCTTCGCAGCCACTCCTGGCCCCTCCCTCCTGCCAAGTGCCCCCACAGCAAGCAGCTTGCTATGGGGGCACCCGAGCCAAGCTGCTGCTCCGTGTATCCATTCAGACATGGAGCCATTGCTCTGCCCCCTCTCTCTCCCACTGCAGCCTCAGCCAATGAGGAGGGAGAGCCCTGGACAGCGGAGTCTCTCATGCAGCATCACTGGATCAAGATGGGCTCAGGTAAGTATTAGGGGGACTGACGGGGGCTGCTGCATTCAGAAGTTTTTTTTATCTTAATGCGTAGAAATCATTAAGATAAAAAAGATCTGCCTTTAAAAACCACTTAAGGACCGCCTGTCACATATATACTGCAGCAGCCAGCTCCTCCTGCGGTAACCGACATGTTGCATGCCTTGTGCTGGGGGGGTGAGCGCACGCTGCCGGCGCGCTGCCGTCCCCATTTGGCAGCGGCGATGCGCAGCGATTGCTCCTCGTTGAGAGCGAAGAACTGTCAGCTGTTGTAAACACAGCTAACCGTTCTTCTCTCTGAAATGATCACAGAGCTCCTGTGATCCTTCTATGTAGGATCACAGATCTCTGTGATCATTTCTAAAGCCCAACCCCACAAAGTTATTAAACACGCCCCTAGGCTTACATTTAACCCCTTGATCACCAACTAGGTTAACCCCTTCCCTGCCAGTGTCATTATTACCGTAACAGTGCATATTTTTCGCACTGATTACTGTAGTAATGTCACTGGTCCCCCCAAAAGTGTCAAAAATGTCAGTTAGGGGTCCGATCTGTCCACTGCAATGTCGCAGTCCTGCTAAAAATCGCAGATCGCCACCATTAGTAAAAAAAAAAAAATAATAATAAAAATGACATAAATCTTTCCCTTAGTTGTAGGCGCAATAACTTTTGCGCAAACCCATCAAAATACGCTTATTGCAATTTTTTTGACCAAAAAATATGTAGCAGAATACAAATTGGCCTGAAAGGATGAAAAATGTTGCTATTTAAATAATTTTTTTGGGAATGTTATATAGCAGAATGTGAAAAATATTGTTTTTTTTTCAGAATTGTTGCTCTTTTTTTGTTTATAGCGCAAAAAATAAAAATCGCAGAGGTGATCAAATGCCACCAAAAGAAAGCTCTATTTGTGGGGGAAAAAAGGACATCAATTTTATTTGGGTACAGCATCGCCAGACCATGCAATTTTCCGTTAAAATAACGCAGTGCCGAATCACAAAAAATGGCCTGGTCATTAACCTCCCTGGCGGTATGATTCTTTTGGATTTTAGGTGCTGAAAACGGTACCATTATTTTGCATGTAATTCTTGTGAATGAGCAGCCCAAACCAACTGTATACATTTATTATATATATATATATATATAATGTATACAGTTGGTTTGGGCTGCTCATTCACAAGAATTATGTGTATATATATATATATATATATATATATATATATATATATATGTATATATATATACATATATATATGTATATATATATACATATATTTACATAAAAAGTACAGTAAAACTGCAGGAAAGGGCACTGGGGGGCAATGTAATGTGATTTTTTTTTTTATTTTGAATGATATCAGTGTGTTTGGTGTGTTTTACATTCGAATTTGCCACCGGTTCCATCCCCCGGCGGACGTCACGTCGCCGGAGACAGAAGTCGGGGCTCGCAGACGATCGGGAGGAAGCTCCGCCGCCGCACACCGCTCGCAGTCTTCGCTGGATCCCGGAGAAAAGGTAAGTAAAACCTCTACCAGGATCCAGCGATCTTCCTAGCGCTTCCCCGAGTGTGGCTCGGGGTTACCGCTTTTGGCTCTAAAATCTAACCCCGAGTCACGCTCGGGAATACCGATAGGAAGGTTAAGGGGCAAATCCTTCCGGTCCAGAAACGGTTAAAAAATTATAATTATTTATAATAATTATAATTTTTCTTTATAAATAATTTTTATTTTTCAGTTTTGTCCCCTACAGGAAAAAGTACACATAGTACTTTTCCCCATATTTCTAAGTGCTTTCCAACCCTAGTTACTATTTGACAGGTTAAATTTCATGACAAGTCCCATCCTATTGCTGGCAATGGCAGTGTTCAAATTAATGCAACGCCGACTTTGTGGTGCTACATCAATTTGAAAAAGTGGTACATGCAATGCTTTTGGCAATTTCGGGTGCAACTTCAATTAGACATCTGTGCATGAAGTTGCACAGATGTCTTTAAAGTCAGATCCGAAGTCGCACAGATATACGGCTTTGAAATTGCGCGACTTCAGGTGAAATCGCACAATTTCAAAGCATCATTCAATGTGAACGGGGCTGGAGAAAATGGTTGATTTAGAGCTGCAGCTTGTCCCAGCTGGGAGCACTTTCCAGAGACAAGCAAGAGGAATGCAGAGAAGGAGGGGAAATGTCAACCTCTGCATTCCTCTTGCTGTTGCTTGTCTCAGGAAACAGTACACAGACAAGACAACTTGCTGTTAAGAATCAACTGTCTCCAGAGCACCGGGGAAGATTTACCTGCTATTCCTGTTCTAGTGACAAATTCCAATTTTGGATTACCTATCACCTTTTCTCATGCACACAGATGAACCACTTCCCGCAAAAGGACATACCTGTACAACACTTTGTTGAAGTGGTTATACCATTTTTTAAAAGTGGATTGTCGGCTTTCATGTGATAACAACCGATGTGGCTAAGTGGCCATTATCACGAGGAGAGGAAGGGGACGCCCCCCCCTGCCCCTTTCTACTGCTCCGCCTAGGTCTCCCGTCCCACAGCGGGCTCATTCCCTGGCTGGTCGGAGTCCCAAACTAAGCTGGAATCGACGTCACAACATCACTTCCGGTTTACTCGGCTGCTAACGGTGCTGATTTTGAAAAATACAAAGTATTCAAGAATGCGGATCTTTTAAAAGGGACAGTGTAAAAAAATAAAATAAAGTAAAGAAGAAAAAAAAAAAAAGTTAAAGCGCCCCCGTCCCCGCGTGCTTGTGCATCAAAGAAAACGCACATGTAAGTCATGCCCTCAAATGTTCAAATCATACATGTGAGGTATCGCCGCGATCGACAGAGCGAGAGCAATAATTCTAGCAAAAGGCCTCCTAAACTGGTGACCATTTAAAATTTTTAAAGCGTAACCTATGGAGATTTTTTGTACTGTAGTTTGTTGCCATTGCACGAGTGTGTGAAATTTTTTAACCATAACATGTTAGGTATCTATTGACTCAGCATAACATCATCTTTCACAATATGCAAAAAAAATTGGGCTACGTTTACTGTTTATTTTTTAATATTTCAGTTAATTTAATTTAATTTAATTCAGTGAAGTGTATTTTTTTCCCAAAAAATTGTGTTTGAAAGACCGCTGCACAAATACGGTGTGACATAAAATATTGCAATGGCCACCATTTTATTCTCCAGAGTCTTTGCTTAAAAAAAATAAACATAAGGGGCATGTCGGACTTCTAAAGATTATGATTCTTGTAATTTGGGTGAGAATAGCAGTCTGAATATTCTGTGTTGGTGGCACAGGGCAGTTTGATATATGGTAAAGCATGAATACATTGTAAAGGAAAAAAACACAGATACATTGTTTGCTTTTTAGCCAGTTTGAGTGTTCCTCTCTATTAGAACATACAGTGACGAAAATAATTATTTGATCCCCTGCAGATTTTGTAAGTTTGCCCGCTTACAAAGAAATTAGGGGTCTATAGTTGTTATCATAGGTGTATTTTAAATGATAGAGACAGAATATCAACCAAAAATCCAGAAAAAAACATGATACAAATATTATTAATTGAGTTGCGGTTCAGTGAGTAAAATAAGTATTTTATCCCCTACCAACCAACAATAATTTTGGCTCCCACAGACTGGCTACAGTATGTGCTCATGTGGTACACAGATTAGTCCTGTCAACTAAGGAGGTGCTCCTAACGACATCTCTTTCTTCTATTTAAACCTCACCATCATGGGCAAAACCAAAGAGCTGTCAAAGGGCATCAGGGACAAGAGTTTAGACCTGCACAAGGCTGGAATGGGCTACAAGACCATCAGCAAGAAGCTTGGTGGCAACTGTTGGAGCGATTATTTGAAAATGGAAGAAATACAAAATAACCATTAATCGCTCTCTGTCTGGAGCTCCATTAAAGAGTTCTCCCCATGGGGTAAGGATGATCATGAGAAAAGTGAGGGATTAGCCCAGAACTACATGGGAGTAGCTTGTGAATGATCTCAAGGCAGTTGGGACCACAGTCACCAAACAAACCATTGGTAACACAATACGCCACCATGGATTAAATTCCTGCAGCACCCACAAGGTCCCCCTCCTCAAGAAGGAATATGTACAGGCCTGTCTGAAGTTTTCCAATGAACATCTAAATGATTCAGAGAAAGATTGGGAGAAAGACCCAAAACTGAGCTCTTTGGCAAAAAAAAAAAAAATGCTGACTATGACCCTAAGAACACCATCCCTTCAGTCAAGCAGGGAGGGGGGATACATTATGCTTTGGGGCAGTTTCTCTGCTAAAGGTACAGACCCATTTTGCTGCACTGAGGGGCCAATGGATGGGGCCATGTATTGTAAAATCTTGGATGAGAACTGTCTTCCCTCAGCCAGAACACTGAAAATGGGTCCTGGATGGGTCTTCCAGCATGACAATGACCCAAAACATACCGCCAAGGCAACAAAGGTGTGACTCAAGAGGAAGCACTATAAAGTCATGAAGTGGCCTATCCAGTCTCTCTTAATCCTATAGAAAATGTATAGAGAGAGCTGAATCTTCAAGTTGCTAAGTGACAGCCAAGAAACCTTTAGGCTCCGTTCACATGTAGGCGTTTTGGGGCGTTTTTGGGGCGTTTTTCTGCTCTAGGATCAGCTCTCAAAACGCCCAACAAGACAAATCCTATTCATTTCAATGGCCCCTGTTCACATCTGAGCGTTTTGAAGCTGTATACAAAACGCCCAACGCTCAAAAAAGTACATGAGCTTCTTTTTGGGCAGATTACAGGCGTTTTCCATTGATCTCTATTGAATCTAAAAACGCCTGCACAAAAATCGCGGTAAAAATCGCGGTAAAATCGCGGTAAAAAACGCTGCAAAAATCGCGGTAAAATCGCGGTAAAAAACGCGCTACGCTCAGGTGTGAATGTAGCCTAAGAATTTAGAAAAGATCTGTAAAGAGTAGTGAACCAAAATCCCTCCTGAGATGTGTGCAAACCTGGTAACCAACTACAAGAAACGTCTTACCTGTGTGCTTGCCAACAAGAGTTTCTCCACCAAGTACTAAGTCATGTTTTGCTTGGGGATCAAATAAATATTTTACTTACTGAACTCCAACTCAATTTATAACATTTGTATCATGTGTTTTTTCTGGTAGAAGAAAGACAAGCTCCAAAACAGGAATATATATATCCAAAATGGATATTGCAGTAAAATTATCCACGTCCCAAATTTAATGAATACAAAATTTGAACAGGAAGGGGCAGGGGGACTTTTAAAGGGGATACCGTTATTGGACCAATAATCAGAGTACATATGGAATAAAAACAGTCTTTATTGGGAGAAACCGTAATCATATATAGAGAATTACTGTATTAAAAAACATAAATAATGTATTGCAGATGTTGTAGGTAGCATGGATAGTAACCCAGAGGTTTGATGTGGTGATGAACGTTGATGTCCATACACTGGCCCAACATGTTTCGCGGGTAACCGCTTCTTCAGGGGCATATACATAGATAAGGGACATCACAAATGCTACCAAAACAAAAATGAGAAAGAAAAAGCATGATGAGTGGAACAAAATATCACATAAAACATAGTACATTCAATGCATAAGTATTCATTTGAGATGTAGGGGTCAAAAGGAGAGGCACACCAGAGGCCATAACACCCACCTGCACCTAGACCAATCCTGAAACCAAGAGGACAGACCGGGGATCGTAATTAGAGTAAATGTCCCCCCCCAGGCAGACATGGGAGCGGTCCAAGCCTAAAGAAGGCCAAGTAATAAAGGTCACAATGGTAGCATAATTAATCACTATAAAACAAGGTAATGAAAGAGGGGGTATATATGGGAAACAGTCTTACCGAAAGGTATGCATGTATACATCTCATAATCCATCCAAATCAGAGGGCTAACGGGAGAACCTATGCTGGTAGGTGAGAGGAGGGGATCAGAAAATATATAATCCAATATCCTTAGATGAAGTGTAAGAAAGTTAAGGGTTACCATATGAGGTAAATGTTTATTGAGAAAGAACCAATGGTGACACCCAGGTGTGGGGGAAGAACCTAAATGATGTGGGGGGTAATAAGGGGAAACCATAGTGAACACCATACCTTGTTTTATAGTGATTAATTATGCTACCATTGTGACCTTTATTACTTATTATTTATTACTCCAAATGAATACTTATGCATTGAATGTACTATGTTTTATGTGATATTTTGTTCCACTCATCATGCTTTTTATTTCTCATTTTTGTTTTGGTAGCATTTGTGATGTCCCTTATCTATGTATATGCCCCTGAAGAAGCGGTTACCCGCGAAACATGTTGGGCCAGTGTATGGACATCAACGTTCATCACCACATCAAACCTATGTTACCCTCTGGGTTACTATGCATGCTACCTACAACATCTGCAATACATTATTTATGTTTTTTAATACAGTAATTCTCTATATATGATTACGGTTTCTCCCAATAAAGACTGTTTTTATTCCATATGTACTCTGATTATTGGTCCAATGACAGTATCCCCTTTAAAAGTCCCCCTGCCCCTCCCTGTTCAAATTTTGTATTCATGTTTTTTTTCTGGATTTTTGGTTGCTTTTCTGTCTCTAGCATTTTCGACCTATGATAAACATTATAGACCTTTCGTTTCTTTGTAAGTGGGCAAACTTTCAAAATCCGCAAGGGATCAAATAGTTATTTCCCCACTGTAAAGTTTCAATTGGGCTTTAATTTTTTTAGAAGAGATGTTTAAACAGCAGAGGCAATTTGTTAGCATTCCAATTGATCTTCACCTCTGTTACCATAACTGCTTCATAAATCATACCTGCGCAAACCTCTACTCTTTATTGAACTAAATATGTTGACATTCCTGATATTTGTTTGTGAAAAATAATGAGCACAGAATACAATCTTATGATAAGATGGACCAGCAATTCATGGCGCCATAGAAGCAATATATAAAACAGTCTGAATGTTATTAGTGCAGGTCAAAGGAAATTCCATCCAGGCAGCTGAACTCAGGCTGGATTATGCAGCACTTGGCTTGTGAAAGTGTAATTCCTAGCAATATGTAGATAGTGACACAACGCTGTTAATGTGTGTCTGATTCATGAAATGAACAGCCAAATACAGCAATTAATATGAATCATCCGATAAAATGAACTATAAAAATAATTTTCACCTTTGCGCCTACTGAAACGCAAGACCTTATTATAACAAACTAAAGGACCTCTGTCACAAGCCAAGGCCATGTGAATGCAAGCAAGCAGGGAAACAAGTCCGATTTTGTAAGTTTCAATTCTTGTGTCGAAATGGCTTAATAGCTCATCAAGTTGTGTCAATGCTTTTTTGAGTCATACATTAACTCTTGTATGCTATGTGCACAGAGACAGTGACATTAATTTTATAAAGCAGTGGAGAAATTTCACTTAGCTTAGGGAATAGGCTGAAGATATGGTATGTTCACTTCAATTATCCGCTGATGTCCAAGCAATCATTTTTTTTGTTTTTTATTTCCCTTGCAAATGATTAGGTATTCAGTGTAAACATAGAATTACCTTGTTCACTAAAATAAGTGAACTTTCATTAACCACTTCAATACAGGGCCCTTTCACCCCCTTTCTGCCCAGGCCAATTTTCAGCATTCAGCGTTGTCACACTTTGAATGTCAATTGCGCGGTCATGCTACACTGTACCCATATGAATTTTTTTTTATTTTTTTACACACAAGTAGAGCTTTCTTTTGGTGGTATTTAATCACCACTGGGTTTTTTATTTCTTACTAAAAAAAAAAAGAAAAAAAAAACAGAAAATTTTGAAAAAAAAAAAGTTTTTCCTATTTTCTGTCAGTAAATTTTGAAAATAAGTACCGTAATTTTTCTCCTTCACTGATGTGTGCTGATGAGGCGGCACTGATGGGCACTGATAGGATGCACTGATGGGCACTGATGAGGTGGAACTTATGGGCACTGGTGAGGTGGCACTGATGAGGAGGTACTAATATGCCGCACTGAGGGCACTGATAGGTGGCACTGATGAGCACTGATAGGCGGCACGGATGGGCACTAAAAGGTGGCACTGATGGGCACTGATAGACTGCACTAATGGGCGGCACTGATGGGCACTGACGGGCGGCACTGATGCGCACTGATGGGCAGCACTGATGAGCACTGAGGGGCGGCACTGATGGGCACTGATGGGCGGCACTGATGGACACTGATGGGCAGCACAGATGAGCAGGCACTGATGGGCACTGATTGGCAGCACTATGGGCACTGATTGTGGACACTGTGGGTACTGATGGTGGGCACTGTGGGCACTGATGGACATTGGTTGGGGAGACTTATGGGCACATTTTTTTACTTTACAATAATCAGGGCACTGATGATCAGTGCCCTGATTACCTGTCCTAGGCTCCCCTTTGAGGAGATGCTGCTGATCAGCTCTCCTCGCCACACACTCTGACAGTGTGAGGCGAGGAGAGACGTTAAAAGGCACTTTCTCATTTACATGTGACCGGCTGTGATTGGACACAGCCGATCACATGGGTAAAGAGCCAAGTCATTGGCTCTTTATCAAGATCGGGGTTGCGCCGTGTCCTAGCAGAGAGTGGCCGTTCTGGTGTGCCGTCATATGATGGCGTCTCAGAACAAGCGCCGCTCCACCGTCATTTGACGGTGGGCGGGCGGCAAGTGGTTAACCTCCTCAAGCCTGGACACTTTCACCCCCTTTCCAGTCCAGGCCAATTTTCAGCTTTTAGCGCTGTCACATTTTGAATGACAATTACTCAGTCAAGCAACACTGTACCCAAATTCAATTTTTTTTTTTGACACAGATAGAGCTTTCTTTGGGTGGTATTTAATCACCAATGGGTTTTTTATATTTGTTTGATAAACAAAAAAAAAGACCAAAGATTTTGAAAAAAAAAGTTTTCCTTAGTTTAAGTTAAGATTTTGCAAATAAATAACCTTTGTTTCATAAATTTAGCCCAAAATGTATTCTGCTATATTTCTTTGGTAAAGATAACCCAAATCAGTGTATATCATTTAGTCTGTGTGAAAGTTATATAGTCTACAAATTATGGTATATACTGTATGTTTGAAAATGAATTAGTCCTGAGGGACTGACTGTCTCATTTCTTAAAGCCCTAAAATGCCAGGAGAGTACAAATACCACCCAAATAACCCCTTTTTGAAAAGCAGACAATCCAAGGTATTTAACCGGTTCTGGACCGAAAGGATTTGCCCCCTTAATAACCAGGCCATTTTTTTGCAATTCGTCACTGCGTTACTTTAACGGAAAATTGTGCACTCGTGCGACACTGTACTGAAATAAAATGAATGTCCCTTTTCCCCCCACAGATAGAGCTTTCTTTTGGTGGTATTTGATCACCTCAGTGATTTTTATTTTTTGCGCTATAAACAAAAATAGCGACAATTCTGAAAAAAAACCAAAAAAAAAAACAATAGTTTTCACTTTCTGCTATGTAACATTCCCCTCCAAAAAAATGTAAAAATCTAATTTTTTCATCCTTTTAGGCCAATGTGTATTCTGCTACATATTTTTGGTAAAAAAAAAAATAGCAATAAGCATATTTTGATTGGTTTGCGCAAAAGTTATCTCGTCTACAAACTAGGGGAAAGATTTATGTCATTTTTATTTATTTTTATTAGTAATGGCAGCTATCTTTAGTGGGACTGTGACATTGCGGTGGCAGATCAGACTCCTAACTGACTTTTTTGACACTTTTGGGGGACCAGTGACATTACTACTGTAATCAGTGCTAAAAATATGCACTGTTACTGTACTAATGATATTGGCAGGGAAGGGGTTAACCTAGTGGGTGATAAAAGGGTTAAATGTGAGCCTAGGGGAGTTTTTACTAACTATGGAGGGAGGGGCTTGTGAAATGACCATATATAGAATATATATTATATTATATATACCTATATAGAAGGATCACAAGTCGGTCAGCCAGCTGTGTTTACAACAGCTGTTCGTCCTTCTCTCTCAGCGCGGAACGGTCGCGGCTGCCGGCCCCGTGCATCGGCATCCCTGCTTGCCCCCCAGCACCTCGCACATGGTTCGTGCACCTGAGCCAGCTGGCAGCAATAAAACTGGTTAATAAGAGGCATGGTGAGTTTTTTGAACAAAGGGACTTCCAGCGCTAACTGTGATATCTCTCACTCTCAGGAATGAATAAAGTCAAATTACCGTGTGGTGCTGCTGCTAATTAATGCTGATTCAGCATAAGTCAGTGCATGGGGGGAGGGGTAGCAGCGTTATCCCACGGTACATAGTCTACAATGTAACTCAGGCAGGCTTAATGAAAAAACCGGAGCAGTGTAGACGTGCCGTGGAGCCGCCACTCAGAGGTATCCACAGCGGAGGCCGATACCCGGAAGTGACGTCAGCAAGAGTCGGGACCCGGCCTGGAAAGCATCAGGGTTGCCGTGAAGACATGTTTCGCACTGCAAAGGACTTTGACAAAGCACAGCAGTGCGAAACATGTCATCACGGCAACCCTGATGCTTTCCAGGCCGGGTCCCGACGCTTGCTGACGTCACTTCCGGGTAGCGGCCTTTGCTGTGGAAACCTCCAGGTGGCGGCTCCGTGGCACGTCTACACTGCTCCGATGCGAGCAGCCACACTATCGGTTGGGAGGAAGCCACGCCACCCTACCGGCTGGTCCGGTCTGCTTTTGGCACACAAGATCCTTCTCCCTCCTGCCTGGTTCCCTGTTGGGATCATCTACACAGTTCTGGCTCACCCAGCGGCTCGGTCATCCTGTGACCCCCCCAGCAACGCCACGGATCTGGTTTGGAACACGTTCTATTATGTTTTAATCATCACTATATATATTTTTGTTAAATAAACTTTTCAAGGTTTTCCATCAAGCCTGCCTGAGTTACATTGTACACTATGTACCGTGGGATAGCGCTGCTGCCCCTCCCCCCATGAGTTGTAATTTCGCTGTCACTTTTTCTAGAAAACAAAAACATTTTTTATTTTTTTTATACTTATACAAAGTTATTTCTCACACACATTGGCATATTTATAATTACACCCCAAAACACACTCTGCTACTCCTCCCATGTATAGGAATTCCATATGTGTGAGACTTTTTCAAGGCCTACCCACATAGAGGGGCCTAAAATCCAGGTAGCATCTTCAGGTGTTTTAGGCTTAAAAATTGCACATCTAATTTCTGGACTACCTATCACAGTATTGGATGCCCTGGAGCACTAGAAGCACTAGAACAGTAGACACTGTAACTGCTGTGACAGTAATGAGGGACACTATGGCTGGTGTCCCGTGGATTAGGGACAAAACGAGTGGTGTGCCGGTAATCTGGGACCATGTAACTGGCATACAGTATACAGTGTATATATATATATATATTTATATATATATATATATATATATATATATATATATATATATATGTCACCAGAGCAGTACAGTTTTACTATAGTGACACTCTAGTGGAGTAATCAGGATTTTTTGATTAAGGGTTTATGTCAACTGGGTAATGTCACCAACCCAGCATACCCCTGGTCGGTGACATCACACGGAGGCAGGGCCACCTGGTGCCGTAATGCGGTGGTACCGCCCCTTAGTTTATTTAGTGGTGGAGGTAGCGAAGCTGTCAGACAGCAGGAGCCAGTGTCGGGAGCGCAGCTTTTTTTTTTTTTTTTTGAATTGGTGGCATTGGAGATGATCGTCATTGACAATGTATCTGCACCGGGGCCATTTTTTTTTATTTTTGTTTTTTTAATAAAGGATTTTTATCTTTTTTTTTTTTTTTTTTACAGTACACTTTTATTGGTAAATGACTAGGGGTACTATGTACCCCATACTCATTCACATAGGGGACGGGATCTGGAGGGCCCCATTGTAAAAGGGGGCTTCCAGATACTGATACGCCCCCACCCGCAGACCACCATAACCAACGGCCAGGGTTGTGGGAAAGAGGCCCTTATCCTCATCAACAAGGGGAAAAATTGCTTTGGGGGGGCAGAACCCCCCTGCCCCAATTACCCCCCATGTTGAGGGCATGTGCCTGGTATGATTCAGGAGGAACCTGACCTATCAAGCTTCATGCTTGAATAAGAGTCTGATATGGATTTTGTGGGGGGCTCACAAGATGTTTTGTAAAAACTCTTGTGGGGGTTCCCCTCAAAATCCATACCAGACCTGAAGGGCCTGGTACGGATTTGGGGGACCCCACACCATTTTTTTCTTAAATTTTCATCGCTAGCAATTCTTTTTTTTTACATTCAGCTGTCAGCAGAGAACTGACTCATCGGTTGTTAAGAATAAGGTGCCACCATGACAGTTACTAGCTATTAAGGACGCAGCAGCCCGCCCCTTAAAGAGGAGTTCCGCCCCCAGGAAAAAAAATAAAAGTCAGCAGCTACAAATACTGTAGCTTCTGACTTTTAACTATTAGAACTTACCTGCCCAGGTAGCCCACCCCAAGCCGATTTTCACATCGGCACTCGGTTTCTGCCGCCGCCATTCAGGGTAAGGGAACCCGACAGTGAAGCCTTTTGGCTTTACAGCTGGTTCCCTACTGCCCAAACGCGAATCGCGCTGCACTTTTTAATTGGCCCGACAGTGGAGGAAGAAGGAGGGGGCCAAACTTCTGAGGGACATCGCCGCGGCTCTGTCTCCCGGAAGTGGGGTAGGGTACCTGTCAAAAACAGGTACCCATCCCGTCCTCCTTCCTGAAAGGTGCCAAATGTGGCACCAGATGGGGAAGGAAGCATATAAGCTTAAGTTCCACTTTTCGGTGGAACTCCGCTTTAGCAACCAGTACACATTCCATAAATACTGCATGGCTCGATCACTACTTAATTACTGCATGCATTTAATTATTTTTTTCCTTCTGTGAATTGAGTTTAACACCTGTTCATGCAGTATATACCGAGTGTTTACAGCATTTTACACTAAATACTGCAGAACCCTATGTAATCCACAGTTTCAGGATCACATGCAGTATTTAGGGAAAATGTTTCTGGACACCTGCATACCACATGCGATCTGGTTCTGTGAATTAAAATCCGGTTATGAAGGCCATTGCTTAGGGCCTCATCCAGAGAGGAAGTCAACTCTGTACAATGACATGCAAAAACAAAAAAGGGAGAGCGCCTCTAAGTGCAATAGATAAAATAATTTATTGGAAACGAAAAGGATTAGTTTCACATAAATTGGAAGCCTGCGACCCTTAGACCCCGTTGTGGATGTCCCGGTGACACTTAGCTGATGTCCACCAGATTGAAGAGCTTATTTTAGCTACTTACATGTGAGTGCCCTTTTTAAATGTTCCAAAAAAAAAAAAAAATGTATCATTCTTTTGCAGTTAGAGGCGCTCTCCCTTTCTTGTCTTCAAGGCTGCCATCTTACCCTATGTTTGATCTGCAGTTGACAGAGTGCTGCATATGTAATCAGCTATGATACCAGCCATTTGATGGTTT
This sequence comes from Pelophylax lessonae, assembly GCF_965119305.1. Lineage (NCBI taxonomy): Eukaryota > Metazoa > Chordata > Amphibia > Anura > Ranidae > Pelophylax > Pelophylax lessonae. The sequence goes on along the minus strand of NC_138768.1, from coordinate 404,939,368 downwards.
GACAGTTCAGTTGAGAGCTGACATAAGCTCAATAGTAACTGTGACAGTTATCATTTGCAGCATACCTTGAATGTAACTGCTTTTGGAAACTAAAATTAAAGTAGAACTGTAGCCTATGTAAATAAAATTGGTAGACAGGCAGGATTTTAATGCACACGCAGCACACTGTACAAATTTAAGCATGCCACATGCACGGGAGTGACGTCACCCCCCCCCCCCCCCAGCCAATGGCAGCGGCTGGTGATTGAGACCCAGAAGACAACTGCATGAAGGCCGCCTAAGGAGCTCAAGGCAGTGGCTCACAATTAGGGATGATCGAACTTTTGAAAAGTTCGGTTCGACCAGAACACCCGAACTTCACGAAAGTTCGGTTCGGATTTCAGAACCCCATTGAAATCAATGGGACCCGAACTTCTGTAATCAAAAAACACCATTTTTAAGCCCTAAAACCCAATAAATGCCCCTAAAAAGTGCCTAGGGTTCTGGGTCATGCCCCAGGGACTATTAATCACACAAAAAAAAGTTCTTAAAAATTGTCATTTTTGATAAAAAAAGCCAATTATTGAAAAATTAAAAAAAAAAAAAAAAAGAGATTTTTTTGATTTTTACTTTGGATTTAGTATCTGGGGGGTCTAAAAGGTGTGCATGTGAAGTTTCAGCTCTGTAGCATGTCCAGAACCATGAAAAAAAAAAGATAATTTTTCAGTAGAACAGGGATGTGGTTCGGGAGCCTCCTTTAACTTTAACACCTATATGATCTTTTTTTCTGGTTCTGGACATGCTACAGAGCTGAAACTTCACAGGTACACCTTTTAGACCCCCCAGACACAAAATCACACAAAAAAAGTTCTTAAAAATTGTCATTTTTGATAAAAAAGCCAATTATTGAAAAATTAAAAAAAAAAAAAAAAAAGAGATTTTTTGATTTTTACTTTGGATTTAGTATCTGGGGGGGTCTAAAAGGTGTGCATGTGAAGTTTCAGGTCTGTAGCATGTCCAGAACCCCCCAAAAATTAGCATTTTCTTATAATTTTTATTAGAACAGGAATACGGCTTCTCTACGGCGCTTTTTCTTGCATTTATCGGGCATTTTTGGAGGCAGGCATGACTTTTTTTGGATTTAGTGTCTGGGGGGTCTAAAAAGTGTACCTGTGAAGTTTCAGCTCTGTAGCATGTCCAGAACCAGAAAAAAAGATAATTTTTCAGTAGAGCAGGGATGGTGGGACCCCTCTTTTACACTTATATGATCTTTTTTTGGGGTTCTGGACATGCTACAGAGCTGAAACTTCACAGGTACACCTTTTAGACCCCCCAGACACAAAATCACACAAAAAAGTTCTTAAAAATTGTCATTTTTGATAAAAAAGCCAATTATTGAAAAATTAAAAAAAAAAAAAAAAAAAAAAAAAGAGATTTTTTGATTTTTACTTTGGATTTAGTATCTGGGGGGTCTAAAAGGTGTGCATGTGAAGTTTCAGGTCTGTAGCATGTCCAGAACCAGAAAAAAAAAGATCGTTTGTATTAGAAAACTTTAAGCACAGGAATATGGCTTCTCTGCTGTAACACCTTGCCGGTTTAATAGCAGGCATTTTTTTGGGTTCTTTGCAGTCAGGAAAAACATCTGAACTTGTGTATAGTAGTACTGTGCACAAGTTCTGATGTTTTGCCTGCCTCCAAAATTCCCCAAAAAATGCCAGCAAAAACACACCTGGGCATTTTTTTTTTTGACGCTAGCGTTTTTTTTTGGCATTTTTTGGGGTTCTTTTGAGGCAGGCAAAACATCTGAACATGTGTATAGGGGGGATATATAGACATATATGTCTGAATATATACCCCTAGACATATATAGGTGTGATAGTAGCAGAAATAAATGCTTGCGCTAATGAAATCATTTACAGTAATATATTTCTGCTACTATCACACCTATATATGTCTCGGGGTATATATTCAGACATATATGCCTATATATACACCCTATACACATGTTCAGATGTTTTGCCTGCCTCAAAAGAACCCCAAAAAATGCCAAAAAAAACGCTAGCGTCAAAAAAAAAATGCCCAGGTGTGTTTTTGCTGGCATTTTTTGGGGATTTTGGAGGCAGGCAAAACATCAGAACTTGTGCACAGTACCACTATACACAAGTTCAGATGTTTTTCCTGACTGCAAAGAACCCAAAAAAATGCCTTCTATTAAACCGGCAAGGTGTTACAGCAGAGAAGCCATATTCCTGTGCTTAAAGTTTTCTAATACAAACGATCTTTTTTTTTCTGGTTCTGGACATGCTACAGACCTGAAACTTCACATGCACACCTTTTAGACCCCCCAGATACTAAATCCAAAGTAAAAATCAAAAAATCTCTTTTTTTTTTTTTTTTTTTTTTAATTTTTCAATAATTGGCTTTTTTATCAAAAATGACAATTTTTAAGAACTTTTTTTTGTGTGATTTTGTGTCTGGGGGGTCTAAAAGGTGTACCTGTGAAGTTTCAGCTCTGTAGCATGTCCAGAACCATAAAAAAAAAGATTGTTTGTATTAGAAAACTTTAAGCACAGGAATATGGCTTCTCTGCTGTAACACCTTGCCGGTTTAATAGCAGGCATTTTTTTGGGTTCTTTGCAGTCAGGAAAAACATCTGAACTTGTGTATAGTGGTACTGTGCACAAGTTCTGATGTTTTGCCTGCCTCCAAAACCCCCCAAAAAATGCCAGCAAAAACACACCTGGGCATTTTTTTTTTGACGCTAGCGTTTTTTTTGGCATTTTTTGGGGTTCTTTTGAGGCAGGCAAAACATCTGAACTTGTGTATAGTGGTACTGTGCACAAGTTCTGATGTTTTGCCTGCCTCCAAAACCCCCCAAAAAATGCCAGCAAAAACACACCTGGGCATTTTTTTTTTGACGCTAGCTTTTTTTTGGCATTTTTTGGGGTTCTTTTGAGGCAGGCAAAACATCTGAACTTGTGTATAGTGGTACTGTGCACAAGTTCTGATGTTTTGCCTGCCTCCAAAACCCCCCAAAAAATGCCAGCAAAAACACACCTGGGCATTTTTTTTTTTGACACTAGCGTTTTTTTGGCATTTTTTGGGGTTCTTTTGAGGCAGGCAAAACATCTGAACATGTGTATAGGGGGTATATATAGGCATATATGTCTGAATATATACCCCTAGACATATATAGGTGTGATAGTAGCAGAAATATATTACTGTAAATGATTTCATTAGCGCAAGCATTTATTTCTGCTACTATCACACCTATATATGTCTAGGGGTATATATTCAGACATATATGTCTATATATACCCCCTATACACATATTCAGATGTCATGTCTGACATCAAACATGTCCTCAAAAAAGCACTGGCAGTGGCAGCCCCTGCAGCATTAAAAAATGCTTGCTGGTGAGAAGCCACATTCCTGTCCCGAAGCAGAGAAATGATCATTTCTCTATAGCGGTCACCCTGCTATGGAAGGGTTTTGTCACCCTTCCATAGCAGTCACTGTCAGTTAACCCTACACTACACTACGGTCCCCTGACACTTAACACTTTCCCTACAGAAACTAAATTTTTGAAGCTAACTTAAGTGTAAAGGAGCACTCTAACTACACTAGATATCCCTTTCCTCACACTAAAAATAGCTAAATGACACTTTTAAAGTAAAATTAACAGAACTGCTTCCACTCTCTTCCATGTCCAGTATAACAATGCTGGGAATATGGCGGGGGCGATCTTATATACTGGGGGGCGTATTCACTAATGATTGGTCTAGGGACCCCCTAGTCACTCCAATCACATTCCTAGCATTCTTCTGCCCCCTCAATTGGCTTTTGCTAATGGTTCTGGTCCAATCACGGGCTTTTAAAGCCCATTTCCTGAAGCATTGCATTTTGGGCGGTTCTGGTTGCCGAATTCCGAACTTTTTGGGCAAAAAGTTCTAAATTCGGCCGAACCTCGAACACCCAATGTTCGGGCCGAACCGATGGTGGACCCGAACCGTTCGATCATCCCTACTCACAATGAGCATTTTCACAGCGGGTCAGCAAAAGCAGCCTGAACATTTATCTCATGACAGAGTCAGTTTAATACTTTATCTTTCCTCAATACTAAACGTATAACCCTTACCCAAGCCTAAGTCTTGGTTTACACTTGTGCAATACGGGAACCACAGTGATTCCTGTTCGTATTCCCGCATCACATATCACTCGCAGGCAGTTCACACTGCTCTCTGCGAATTGCTGCGGCGGTCAATGTAATGGTATTGACACTCCCAAATTGGTTCGCAGATCGCAGTGCGAACTGTGAAATCGGATAGTAATCGGATCGCATGGGTATGAACACTCATGCGATCTGATTCCAGTGCAGACCAAAAAAAGGGTCCAGCAGCATTTTCTGTGCGAATGTGATGCGACAGTTTGTATGGCTGAATTCGCATCGCACAGACATCGTATGTGATGTGCACAGCAATGTAGTGCGAATCACATGCAATGTCTGGCATCAAACTATTGTGACCCCAGCCTTAAACCCATCCTTCACCTAACCCTTACCATTAAGTCAATCTTAGCCCACACCCAATTCTAGGTTAAAGCGGAGTTCCGCCCCCCCCCCCTCCAAAAATTAAAAGTCTTTTAATATTAGGACACATACCTGTCTTGGAATCCAGCAACGTTGGCACCTCAGTCGATGTTTGATCAATGTTCATCGGCTGTCGGGTGCTTCCACCGCCATTGCCGGTAAGGGAACCCAGCCGTGAAGCCTTGCAGCTTTGTGGCCGGGTCCCTACTGCGCATGCATAGAGCGTGGTGCGCTCGGTAATTGACCTGGAAGCAGAGGGAGGAGGAGGGGGCCAAAAATATGACGTACCTTTGCCGCGACTAGGTCAGATGAAAGTGGGGACAGGGTACCTGTCAAAAACAGGTACCTGCTCCCCCCTCCCCCCTGAAAGGTGCCAAATGTGGCACCGGAACGGGGGAGGAGACAGATAAGTGTAAGTTCCACTTTTGAGTGGAACTCAGCTTTATCTTGTAGGACCCCCTAAAACTGGACACCTAAAAGTGGCGTACACCAAATCCTTATGGCCGGAATACACGATAAGAATATCGGACGAAAATTTCCGTTCAGCGAGCGATCGGCCGATATTCTACTTGTTAATGTCCAGCCATCAATGAGCGATATCGATATTATGAACGAAAAATACCGTTTGAAAAACCCGAAAAATTCTGTCGTCTCGTTTGCGAAAGAACGATATTCTATACGTTGATGTTGAGGTCGTTCAATTCAACCTCATCACGCATGTCCGAAATATTTCCCCGGAAATGTTTGTTGACCCGGAAGCATTGTACCATGTCAAGAAGTTTCGTAAACACGAATGAAAAAGCTAAAGAAGTCCTCTCAGCCAAGATATAGCATGAAATGTCAAATAGACATATGTCATGTATTTTTTTAGCAAATCTATTGGTAAGGTATTCCCTATTTAAATTGTTAAATGGACTTTTTAAAATAAAGCATTAATCAACATTGTCCGATATATATTAAATGCATGATAAATTCCCAAAGAAAATGTAAAGAAGACACCGTAAATGCGTAAACAAATTTTTTTATTGATTTTGTAATCAAATAAAAATATATATTTATATATCATAAAAAACATAAAGATGTGTGTTTTGTATAAATAATACAAAAAGATATTTGACAGATGTTCACATAGTGCCAATGGAGACAAAACATACACAACAAATAACAGGTTGCCAAATAGTGCAAATTGCCCATATATGCAAGTGCAAGCATGATCAATGGGAAATGGACTTATAGTGCAGGAATTGAGTATTTGTAGGTTGTCCTTGCAGGTCACTGTTGTGACATCTGTATGTCATAATGCAAAATAATTTTAAAATATAACAGCCACTGAGAGGTAAGGGGGAGCAAAATCCAAATCAAAGACTTTTTTCAGAAGATTATGATTGTTCAACAGTATGCATCAAGGACACTGGAAGACTGTAGACTATAATACGCAACCACTGTATGAAGTAGTCATGTGCACATTAGTTTTCCCCTTCCCTCCCCTCCAAAAATGCAAGAACACAGAGGAGGAGCTTAGGCCATGCACCTACAGAAATACAAGAATAAGCACATCTCTTGTGTACTTATTAGTGCATTTCAAGTCACACAAAAAAAAGGTTAGCACGCTCAATGGGAACTGGAGGCAATGCTGCTTATGTAGTGATAGGGACATGTGATCCACCTGTCATTACTTAACCTCAACATGTTTAACGTTAATCTTCTATTAAAACTTTTTAATAGGTTATGTAACCAAAAACATAACAGTATTTTCGATTACACTCAGTCCAAAACCCACCATAAACCAAAGTATTTATCTAGACCTTGTTCAATATATCAACACAGTCCTTTATTCTTTGTTGCATAGCTGTGAGTGAACTTTGCAAGTCTTCCATTGATGCGCAACATTTCAGCAGCTCAACAGTAATCTTCACTGCAGTAGCACTATCCAACAGCTGACCTAATAAAGGAAAAATCGATTATTTAGTTATTTGATAAGATATATGTGATGTTGCACATTCATTACATGTTTATGTTAACTACGTACGCGTACTTGACACAGCATCTCTTGATGTCTCTTCTGAACCAGTCCCATCTTTGGAATCATCGAAGGAGGCTTCATGTTCTGTAACATCGTCATTGATTTCTAGTACAATAGGAAGGTCATGATCAACACATAATCTGTCATTGTTGTCGTTGTCTTCCTGGTGTAATTTTTTATGCCCATGCGGTATATGTTTTGTGCCTATTGGAAAGTAATGGAAATAATGTAAAAATTGACACACACACACACAACACAGCACATACTGTTTCAGTGCAATCATATAATTTTTAAATACAAAGAAATTACAACAAAATGCAAGCTTTTAGACATCTATAAACTCCCAATGCATCTCAACTTACCTATCCCTCCATGTGTGACAAACATATCGTCCTCCAGAATATCACACTCTTTTTGAATGCTTGAAACAAATTCTGCAACGTGCACTGATGAGTGACATATTGATTTATCTGTAGAATACTGCATTCCTTCATTTTCAATCAAAGTTGAAGGCATATTTTTATTATTCGGTCCTAGAAAAAAAAACAAGATACATGACATGCAAACACAAGACCATAAACACATAATCATATCAAAAAAATCTCAAACTGTCAGGTATACTCATTGGAATGTTTAGCTGCGATATTGAAAGAAGACAGTACCAAAAAAACATTCAAAGAGAATATTTGTACATTATTCACCTGCATTTCTATGTGCCTCTGTATCAGGGGTTGAACTAACAGTAATGTCTTCTTTTGTCAATTCCTCCGTATTTAGCATGGCTGTAGACTCCTCAGATGCTGACAAACGTGACATCTTACTGTGGAAGCGTGCTTGCCTCTTGGCTATGTTACCTAAAAAACAAATATATATGTATTTTTGGTTTTAAGGTTAAAACAACAATTGCAATAAAACAAATCATATACACCCATGACAATCTTATATATTCATGGTCTAATGCATTAAATGTGATACATAAATCTTCATATGTCTCTTACGTTTTCTGATTATCTTGTGTATTCTTGAAAGTTGGTCCTGCTCCCTGTGTTTCAGATCTGACCACCTTTTGCGCAGCTGATCTTTTGAACGTTCAATGCCATGCTTCTGTGAAATAGCATTAATGACTTTATCCAGGATCTTGTCTTTCCTCAAGTTGGGCCTAGTGTAGTTGCTGAACTTTCCATCATAGTCATTTTTTTCCAAAATACGCACTAGCTCCACCATTTCACCTCTGCTCATTGGTGTTGCCTTGATTCTCTTCCTATGGTCGCTTCTGTGTTCCTTCCTGGTCCCCTCTATATCCCTCCTGCTGTGTAACGAGCGCTGCATCGTGCGGAAATAGTTGTGGCGCACTTTGTAGCAGGGAACACCCACATCCGTACCGGACGATACTGCCGAAAAACAGGGTGGAGCGACGCAACCACGCATGCTCTGTAGCAAAACAGCGAACGAACTGTGCGGGCCAGCTGAAGAGCGTTCCGTGTTTGTGCCAGACAAAAATCGTCAGAAAGAAGCTTTGCAAACGAGCACACCGTCACGGCAGAAATATCGTTGGTCATATTATTCGCGCGAGTATTTGTCGAGAACAGCTGGTAAGCTATTGTGTATTTGTTGTGCATTTATTGGTGCTTGCATCATGACCTATTCAATTAAACATATACATGACTTTTTTGTCTTTCAGAGGTGATGACTGATAAATTTACCTCACCTGAATTCCTTCCACTGTTTATAGACATGTATAAGGAAATGCCATGTCTATGGAAAAGCAAATCAAAGGAGTACTCCGACCGCCAAAAGAAACATGAGGCCTATGTCAAGCTGGCAGAGCTATGCACTGCTGTAAATGCTCATGCAGATGTTAAGTATGTTAAATCCAAGATTGCCAATTTGAGAACTGTGTTTAAAAAAGAGCTGAACAAAATCAAGGAATCACAAAGGTCAGGAGTCGTTGTGGATGATGTGTATGCGCCCAGACTTTGGTATTTTGACAGTTTACGTTTTCTAACTGATCAGACCGAGATGAGAAGTTCTATCAACACGATGACTTCAACTTCATCAGAGCCCATATCAGCAGGAGAGGAAGATTTGGATGACCCCAATGCTTCACCAATGATCCCGGTAAGCGTGTTTATTCTTTTACCTTACATCTCTTTAGCTGTTGATCTTCTGACACAATTGAAAGAACAAAGTTTCCACTCAATTTCAAATTTGGAAGAATAGGATAGTTTTAAAAAAGTAAAGTTTAGTAAAGTAAAGTTTATTTTATATTTTTATTATAATTTTGGAATATTTTATAGGAAAGCCCTACTGATGAATCCTTTACTCCATCTCCCTCAATAATTTCACCAAGGATACCTCGTAAAAGGAAGAATATAGATGATGCAACGAATAGATTCTTGAACCAGGCCACAGCCGCTCTGCAAAGTAAAACTGATGATTGCGATGCCTACGGAATTTTGACAGCTAATAAAATAAGGAAGATGTCAGAGGAGCAACGGCAGTTTTTTGAGCCATTGTTGGTGCAGTTATGCAACAAAGGCATAAAGGGGGAACTAAACGAACATACATTTCTTGGTGATAATCAAAGAGCGCATATGATGCCTACTCCTCATACTCCTCATACTCCTCCTCATCATACTACACCACCGGCACCATATCAGAACCATCAGGGTACTCCACCAATCCATCAACAACAAAATGCTCCATGGTCTTATCCGACATCAGAAAGATCTGCATGGGGTTCAGATTATAATTACACTAACCTGTAAGTTGTCTGTCTAATGTGTTCATTACCTGCTGGTCTGTTGACATCATGTTTTTTCCACATATACTTGATGAAGGTTGGTTTATTTCAAATATACTTTATATAAAGGATTGTTTGTACAGTTTATTTTTTTATGCTAATAAAAAAAATTTACAGCTGATATGTGGTGTTTGTGCTGAATATTTTCCAGTTTAACCCGTTTTGAGTCTTGCTACATTCAATAAGATGATATGAACCTATAGTGGTATGTACAGAACATGTCATTAACATTAATTAAATAACCAGACGCAAAATAATGAACACCAATAGGTAACGTTTAATTTCTAATGGAATAACTGACATAAACAAAACGGTGTAGCATTTTATCAAGATTCTTTCATGATGCAGAAATTGTTTAAACCGTTCGAAAAAACTATATGTCACCCTGCCACTCCACAGCGCCACTTCCAACAAAGTAGTTCATATAATCCACTCGGTTTTGCCTTGCTGCATGTGTTGCTAACCTGGGGTGTGAATGTCCAATTGATGTAAGGGTGTCTGCAGTATCACGTAAATCGGTTTGCACAGATGAACTTGCCATTGGTTCACATCTTTCGTGATCTGCTCCTGTATGTGCTCCAGATGATAAATATTTTGATGCATTACGCCTAAGGAAATTGTGGAGGATGCAACAGCAAAGCACAACTTGATCAATTTTTTCAACTGACAAATTGATTGTTGTCAGGAATATGCGGAATCGATTCGCCATTATTCCAAAAGCATTCTCAACTACACGATGTGCCCTTGAGAGTCGATAGTTGAAAATTCTTTGCTCTTTAGTGAGACTCCGGAAAGGGAATGGCTTCAAAAGATGATCTCCCAGGGCGAAAGCGTCATCAGCAAGAAATACAAAGTTTAAATTTTCGAGCGTTTCCTGCGTTGACGGCAAATTTAGGGTTCCATTTTTTAGACGGCGGTAGAACTCAGTTTCTTCTATAACCCCTCCATCGGAGTTCCTACCATTCTTACCAACATCTACAAATATAAATTCGTAATTGGCATTCACAACAGCAAGAAGGATAATGCTGAAAAACCCTTTATAATTATAGTAGAACGATCCGGATTGAGCAGGGGGCGCAATCCTGATATGTTTTCCGTCAATTGCTCCGCCACAATTTGGGAAATTCCACTTTTCTGAAAATTCGGTTGCAATTTTCATCCACTCCTCTGATGTTCCTGGAATCTAGGTATTAATGAACATAAATAGTTGTATTATATTGCTAGACAATTAATTGATTTTATAATCAACTAGACATTCATATTTATCATTCTACATATGAAATGAACTAGATAATAAGTAGCAAACAGGTATAGCATGGAGAATAGATGAGAAATTAATACAGAAGATATGTAGAGGGTTTGACAGTAGGTTAATATCATAAATGTGTATTACCTTTATGTAATCCTTTTGCAGGACCCTGATGATTGCACTGCAGGTTTCAGGAATAATCCTTCCTAGTGATTGGGAGGATATACCGGTACTGTATTTGAGGTCCTGTAGGCTTCTTCCAGTGGCTAGGAACCTCAGAGTGGCAATAAGTCTCTGCTCAGCAGTGATGGAGTCCCTCATAACTGTGTCTTGTTTCCTGATATGGGGACCAATCACAGATAATAAATTTTGGAAACAAGCATCAGACATCCTGAGGTAGTTCCTGTAGTCATCGGGATTGTTCTCCTTTAGCTCTCTAATCAAGTCAATATGAGAATATTGATCCCGGTTCTGCAGCCATTTCTTTGTCCAAATTCTTTGCTTCCTTGTGCTCTTTTTTTGGTGTTTATGGATGGCTAAAACACCAAGTGCACTGATGTAAATTTTCTTATTCTGGGCCTTATCCATATTCTATATCGCCCGTTCGTGAACACGAACACTAACCGACGAACGCACGTGTGTGATATAGAGATATATATGTATATATACACACGGCTATATTAAATTATGCCTTTTAACGTTGGTCCCTCGCTCGTTCGTGCTAGGCAGTCGTTGGTGCTCGGAGGAAGTGCGTGGCTCTTGGTGCTAGGAGGAAGTGCGTGTCTCTAAAAAGGTCACACGCACATTACATCACTTCCGCTTTAACGTGCAACGTGCGGATTACGTATCTAATCGATTGGTCTGTAACGTTTTTTTTTGGATCGTTGATGTTGGCAACGTTTTCGACCGACGAACGCTGTTTCGATAGTCGGCGGGCACCGGTCGGGCGATATTCGGGCCGTGTATGTTGGCAACGTTTTCGACCGACAAATACTTTTTCAAAAGTCGGTGGTCGAATGATCGGGCGATATTCTTATCGTGTATTCTGGCCATTAGTCTCTCTGCAAAGAATTATATAAGGCAGTGTAGTATCAAGTGAATTGAATAGACGTTTTGACTGGACTAAGACCCCATTCAGACTAGAGCGACTTGTCAGGCGACTTGTCAGCCTGACAAGTCGCGCTCGGTCGCTCGCCATTGATTAGCACAGGACCCGTTCTAATAGAAGCGACACAAGGGTCCTGTACTACTTTGGGGCGACCTCGGAGAGACTTGCATTGACTTCCATTATGTGAAGTCCCTGCAAGTCGCGCCGAAGTCGCGGTTCAACTTCACAGGTCGCCCCTCGAAGTCGGATCGCCTCAGTGTGAGCCAGGTCTTATGTTATAATGTTGTTTGTGTGCAGCCTTTGTAGTATAAACAATTGCAATTTTTAATAAATTGTTTTATTTGGAAAATTTGTAACATCATGTGTATAAACAACAACATTTTTTACCAAGATTTCCAGAACACTTTGGGAGTTGCTAAAGAAAGAAAGCAGCAGAAACTGATTACTTTCAGACCAGTTGTCTCTAAATTAAACTTCTGATAGAGGTGGAATGATCTGGAGAATAGGAGATGGATCACTGCTCTGACCCATACACCTGTTTGGGTAAACTTTAGCTTGAGCCTTTGAGCTGGGTAAATAGGCTTCTTCAAACATGCAGCAGGGAAAAACAAGAAAACATGTGAAAAGGAGCCAAAAGCTCCACCTATTGGCTGTTTGACATTGCAACATACTTCATATTTACTTGCTCCCTTCCCCCACAAAAATCCAAGTATTGCTACCTTTTTCCATGGTTTTTCTGGCCAGCTTGGCGAAGTCATGAGTCCATTCCTTTTCTTCTCTGGTGGCAGCAATGGGGGTCCTTACACCTTCATTAAATGGTGCTCACATAATGACGTGTGAGTACCATTAAATGCAATAGTACTTGCAAGTTGCATAATAACCTTACCCCCAGATGTGGGTCCATGACAATCTGGGCTCAGAGGAAATGGGCTGAAGGACACTTTTATTACTATAAAAGACAAATAGAAAATACTGAAAATATGAATCTCTATACATTTCCTTTAATCTCAGAAATATTCAAAGAATAAAAGAACTCTCTAGCTGCTACAGGGGATTATTAGGAGGCCGTGAAGAGATAGTCTCTCATGATACACAAATAATTGAAAAATTGCAGCCCATAAATGAGGAATTATTGTGCAATTAATATCTACCCATTCAAGCCTATGAAGTAGATTCATTGTTATTACATTTTCCTGTGAGATAAAGGTAGGCGGAGGCAATGCAAACTTGTGGTATATTGACAGAATCTCCTGTACCTCGTTTTATAACAATATATCTAAATAATGAAGTAAACAGATGATGAAAGTTGTGAAAATCTTTAGGCCATGGCCCCTATTTTAAATATGAATCAGACTTTAACTTTTATTACCAAACAGGACTGCTGTTAAGCATTAAAAGACCAACATGTTTTAGTCACCAACACTCAAACAGTAATATATTACAACAACCAAATTACAGTTTATTAACCGCAGTCCACACACAAATTCGGTGACATTATATCATAAAGAACTACGAGGAAAAAAGGCAACAAGCAAAAAATAGAGCAACGTTTGATCTGCAGTTGCCATGATGCTGCATATGTGATCAGTAATGACACCAACAAACAGTTTGGTTGAGAGTACATGCAACTGTGACAATTATTATTGAAGACATACACTATATTGCCAAAAGTATTGAGAGGCCTGCCTTTACAAGCACATAAACTTTATTGCCATCCCAGTCTTAGTCCGTAGGGTTCAATATTGAGTTTGCCCACCCTTTGCAGCTATAACAGCTTCAACTCTTCTGGAAAGGCTGTCGATATGGTTTAGGAGTGTGTCTATGGTAATGTTGTTTTATTGGTTTGAGGTCAGGACTCTATCCAGGCCAGTCAAATTCCTCCACCCCAAACTCACTCATCTATGTCTTTATGGACCTTGTTTTGTACACTGGTGTGCAGTCACACCAGTGTTCTCTTGTTACATTACTGTATATCCATGCATTGATATTGTACATCACTTTTGTGATTGGATTTTATTATAACACTGTATTAATAAACCTTTTGTATTTTATCTACCTGTTGTCTTAATTATTGTTTATCTGGAATATACCAAGTGAACCTCACCTTGAAAATCCCAATTTTTGGGTTGCTGCCAATATATGTATGGACTCATTGGGGCCAATAAGAGGCCATAGTTTTGGTAGCACCCATCTCTTTCCTTTTATTAGCTATATGTACCAGGGATGTGGTGTAGGCTCGCTTGGCTTATCGGCATTTAGAGTGTGGCTTTCAAAACTATTTATCTGGTGTGCAGTCATGTTGGAACAGGAAGGGGCCATCCACAAACTGTTCCCACAAAGTTGGGAGCATAAAATTGTCCAAAATGTGTTGGTATGCTGACACCTTAGGAGTTTCTTACACTGGAACTAAGGGGCCAAGCCCAACCTCTGAAAAACAACCCCGCACCATAATCCCCCCTCCACCAAATGACTTCGACCAGTGCAAAAAGCAAGGTCCATAAACACATGGATGAACGAGTTTGGGGTGGAGAAATTTGACTGGCATGTCCTGACCTCAACCCATTAGAACACCTTTAGAATGAATTGAAGTGCAGACTGTGAGCCAGGCCTTCTCTCCAACATCAATGTCTGACCTCACAAATGTGCTTCTGGAAGAATGGTCAAACATTACCATAGACACACTCCTAAACCTTGTGGACAGCATTCCCAGAAGAGTTGAAGCTGTTATAGCTGCGAAGGGGGGGCCAACTCAATATTGAACCCTATGGACTAAGACTGGGATGCCATTAAAGTTCATGTGTGTGTAAAGGCAGACGTCCCAATACATTTGGTAATATAGAATACCTTGAATGTAAGGGGTCATGTACACAGGGCAGCTGAAAACCTTTTCTGAACTCTGGAAACTTGACAGCTGGAAACTGATGGTGAAAAACATTCTTTTACATACTGAGTTTATGCAGCAGTTATGAGCATTTGCGGTTTTTTAAAGATAACCTCAGGAGACCCTCCCGAATGCCCACAATGCATGAAAAACAAGTAAATTATTAACAATTTCAGCCATTTGGTAAGAAAAGAGAGAGCTGCAGCAGAGAGAGCAGTGTGCTTGTAAACAGCTATCTTATTTTTTGTGTTTTTACTATGGATCCCATCATAAGCATGTGTGAGGAAATGCTCCTGATGTTGCTGTTGCTGAGGTCTCGAAGACATAGAAAATTGTGTGAGAGGACCAGAGTTCATCGCTACTGGACTCATCTATTGATGCATGCAACAGCATGTGGTGAAGTTTGTGCTTTTTCAACATTTTTATATGTTGAAAAAGTTTTAGAAATGTTTTTCCCTTTAAGAACACTTATAAACACAAACACGCATAAACGCAGTTTATCGCGGTTACAAGCATTTGGCTTTGAAATGCCGGTAAACTACAGTACTAAATGTGATTTTTCTGCTTTCAAAAAAATGCCTGTAATCTTGACTGCATCTAAATTACTATAAATGACTAAGTGTACATGTACACATAAGATAACATAGAGAAGAGTCCAGGGGCTGAAGTATACATGAGGCCTAACTGTTTTGGTAAACAATTAGATCGTTGGTTTAGCTACACTTTATTTCACTTTCAGCTCCACTTTTTCCCTCTAATAGGAATATAATTAATTTAAAAACAAATGGGTGACAGGGGCAACAATCCCGCGGGGCCACTTTACGTATTATTTTTTCTCTTGTGACCCTGATTCCTACTACTAGAAGAAGACAAATAGTTATGGCTATTGACCACAAAAATATATTTTTATATAGTCCATGGCAGCTCTATTTATGATACTTTTTAATTTGTTTGGTCAGTGCCTACCAAATATGTGAAGAAATTAGTTTTCCCTACTGGAATGTTTCCTGAAACTGTGCAATGCTGTCAATATTACAAATACCCAGCCATGTATACTCCATTCAAACAGCAGACTGGAAATCCAAGTTCATATAATTCCTGATAGAAGAAAGTGTCTGTAGTCCAAATAATGCGTTCTGAGGCTATAGTGTACATCTTTGTGTCTTTGTGGCTCACACATTTTAAGCTATTCACAGTTTTCTAAGCCGTTGTGTTTAACTAATATGTTTAAAAAAGGGTAACATGAAAAATTCAACATTCGGTTTTCAAGTCCTGCTATGTTCAAATATGAAGATTTTATATTTTCAGTTATTCTACAGAAAGAGAAAAAGTTAGGTGGCATACAGGTGCATCTTATAAAATTAGAAAATCATCAAAAAGTTAATTTATTTCAGTAATTACAGCTAGTGAAAACCCAAAATTCAGTATCTCAGAAAATTAGAATATTACATAAGACCGATAAAAAACAAAAGGATTTTGTAATACAGAAATGTTGGCTTACTGAAAAGTATGTCCATATACAGTATAGTATGCACTCAATGCTTGGTCGGGGCTCCTTTTACATGAAGAATTACTGCATCATTGTGGCGTGGCATGGCATAGAGGCGATCAGCCTGTGGCACTGCTGAGGTGTTATGGAAGCCCAGGTTTCTTTGATAGCGGCTTTCAGCCTATCTGCATTGTTGGGTCTGGTGACTCTCATCTTTCTCTTGACAATACCCTACAGAATCTCTATAGCAGTGATGGTGAACCTTGGCACCCCAGATGTTTTGGAACTACATTCCCGTGATGCTCATGCACTCTGCAGTGTAGTGGAGCATCATGGGAAAATGTAGTTCTAAAACATCTGGGGTGCCAAGGTTCACCATCACTGCTCTATAGGGTTGAGGCCAGGCTAGTTTTCTGGCCAATCAAGCACAGTAATAACATGATAATTAAACTAGGTATTAGTACTTTTGGCAGTGTTGGCTGGTGCCAAGTCCTGCTGGAGAATGAAATCAGCATCTCCATAAAGCTGGTCAGCAGAGAGAAGCATGAAGTGCTCTAGAATTTCCTGGTAGAGGACTGCGCTGACTTTGGACTTGATAAAACACAGTGGACCAACACCAGCAGATGACATGGCTCCCCAAATCACCGTGCAATTAATAGAGATCTCATATTGGCCACTGTCTGATCAAAATCCAGGCTATTTGAATTTAGGTAACCCAGAAGACATATATTCGGATCTGGGATCAGCATGGAATCATATACAGAATTTAACAGATCCAACACTTCCTGCCAATACCGAAATAGCTTTGGGCATCTCCAAAAGAGGTGCATAAAGGAGCCAGGAGATTGAGGACATCCTGCGCATTCTGAGTTTTCTCTCCTGCCTACCCTGTGCAATTCTGGGGTGTGGTAAGCCCTATACATAATAAAAAATTGGGTCACTCTGTGAGTAGGAGATATGCAGACATCAGTTTCTGCCTCCAATCTTTGCCTGCATGGAACAGTAATGTTAGAAAGCATTTCAGATAATCTTCGTGTATAAACCTTAGTTATAAGGATCTTCATAGTATTTGCACTAACTATGTTGTTCAAAATGGGAACAGAAAAAAAAGGGACCATTGGGGCCAAGCCTTGAATCTTCAAAGAATGTCTTAGTTGTATATATAAAAAAAAAAAAAAACATTTTTGGTCTAGATTATATTTAGTACAAAGTTGTTGGTATGTTTTCAAGACTCCATCGGAGCACAGTTGTATCGAGGTAGTAATTTCTGCACA
Source organism: Pelophylax lessonae (assembly GCF_965119305.1). Lineage (NCBI taxonomy): Eukaryota > Metazoa > Chordata > Amphibia > Anura > Ranidae > Pelophylax > Pelophylax lessonae. The sequence goes on along the minus strand of NC_138768.1, from coordinate 404,921,974 downwards.
TTCCTATCTGGAAAAACCTGCCAATTGTAAGATTTCCAGAAATGTTCTTTTCGACTATAGTGGTGTGAATCCAGTATAACCTGAGCCCAATATTTTTTTAGAAGACTGCCAGACCTTGTATAGTGTTTGATAGGTAAACAAATTAAATGGTGGAATGGTAGAGTCTAAAGCCAGCAAAGGATTGCCATTATGAATTAAGTAGGTAAGTATATTAAAGGAGGGTATGTGCAAACTGCCCGTTTCCCAACCTGCAATATGCTGGAGTTGAACCGCCATAAAATATACCCAAGGATTTGGTGCAGATAGCTTCCCTTGATCCTCTGGATATTGTAAAAATGTATATTTAATTCTAGAAGGCTTGTTATGCCAAAGCAGATTACGAAAAAATCACTGTAAATTCTTTAAAATATTTCAACGGAATCCAGCAAGGTGAATTGTGTATATAAAACATTGATTGAGGCATAATTTTTAAGAGATTGATGCGGCCAGCCACAGAAAGTGGCAATTTAAACCACACCCTACCCTGGGATATTTAATTTTAGCATCAACTTTGAGTTGTGACACTGCAGGTGGAAGAGGGCTCAGCAAAGGGTCCAATGGGAGTAATACAGATTTTTTCCAGTTTATCGTGAGACCAGAGAAAGTGCCAAACGTATCTATAGCAGACATTGCGGTAGATAACGATCCCTGGGTATTGGCTGAATATAACAGCATATTGTTCACGTACAGGTGCTATTTTATCTTTCTGTTTTTCTCTGCAGAACCCCCCTTACCTCTGCAGGTTGTCTCAGCAGGGTTACAAGGGGCTCTAAAGCTAATGAAAACAGAAGTAGTGATAATGGACACCCTGGTTTGGTTCCATGCAACAATGGAAAAAAAACGGACATTCTTCCGTTGACTCGAACAAGAGCTCTAGGGGATGTAAATAAAAGCTTAACTCAGTTACAAAAGATATTGCTAAAACCAAAACGCTTGAGCGCCTCCCATTTCTAGCTCCACTCTATGCTGTCAAACGCCCTGGCAGCATCTAATAACAGCAGTACTCTATTTGTCAAGTTATCCACCGGGATTTGGATATTTAAAAAAGTGCATCTTATATTCACAGCAGTTGAAGAGTTGGGCATAAATCCAGTTTGGTCTGGATAAATAATAGATGTAATAAAATTGTTTAACCTGTTGGCCAGGATTTTAGCTAGAATTTTAATGTCTGAAGTAAGCAATGAAATTGGCCTGTAAGATTCCAGAGATAATAAATCTCCTTTCTTAGGTAGAACCACAATAATGGCTTCCATCATAGACAAATGGAGGCTACCAGTCACCAAAACTGCATTATAGACCTGTAGCAAAAAGGGCAAAAGTATGCTTCCATATTGTGTATTAACTTTGTTAGGAAGGCTGTCCCACCTAGAAGCCTTCCCTTTAGGAAGGGACACCATGGCAGCTTCCAACTCCTCCATAGTTATCGGAGTGTCCAGCAGAGACATCTGTCCAATTGGGACACAGTAGAAAGATTAATAGCGTCTAACAATTCAGACAATTCAACACTGCTGTAAGTTACCCTGGATCTATAAAGCTCCTGATAGACTTAAAACTGCTAGAACTCTCGCCCCTGGGCTATGGTTCACCAACCCTTGTTATTTCCTGAAGTTTACGAAGCCATTACACCTTTGGATGCTTGGGATTGTTGTTCCCCACATGCAACACTTGTCACTTTGCCTATTGGTTAATTCGCTGTTTTTGCTATGCGTTTTCTTCTTGTACTGTGTGTTTTTGCGATAAGTTGAAAATAAAGATTGTTAAAAAAAAAAAAAAACTGCTAGAACATCCTCAGAAGTAGTACAAAGTCGCCCAGTTGCTTATTTTATTGCAGCTTTATAAGGGGTGTTAAGCATAGTACACATGAGCCGAATGTCAGCTGGCTTTGACCAGTTCAAAAAAGACATGCTGACATTCGACCCATGTGTATGGCAGCCAGTTCAAAAGAAACCAGGTTTTCGGCCAGCTTCGGCTCATGACCGAAAACGGTTGGCCGACCCGCTCCTGATCAGCGCTCTCAGCCACTGGCTGACCGGATTGTTCTGGTGGGGGGCCGATACAATAGCTCAGCAGGGGAGATCGTTGTACTAACATCTGATTGTTAGTACAGCAGCCTTGACTTGAGCTGACAGATGTTTATCTGCCATCTCCCCTTCTGCCCAAATGAGACATTTAGAAAACTTTTTGATGCAACGTTAACACAACATTGATGCAACTTTGGATGGGTGCAACTTGGATACAACTTTGGCTTTGACCAGTGATAATGGACAACTGTTGCAAAACGGTTCCATTGTATGACATTCGGGTATGCCTTTCATGGAACTTTTGAGGGTTAACATTGAAGTCTATGGTCTTCAAGTTGCATGAAAGTCGGACCAAAGTAGTGCATGAAGTACTTTGATGTTGCTGCAACTATAAGTCGCACATATATGAATGGTTATCACTGGAAAACATGGGAACCTCTTGTCATGCAACTTTGATGTCCAAAGTTGCATGAGAAGTCACACAAAAAATGGAGCCTTAAACTGCAAACAGTTGTCAATGATACTAAACCGCATTGTAATATAAAAACAGCAAACCTGATGCATACTCTCCAACTGTCACTCATTTGGAGGAATTGTTCCTCTGTTTCATCATCTGTCCTAGATGAGAGAAAAGGACTGACATCATTACAGGAGGAAGGAAAGGTGAGCAGGTCTTGGGGCATCATTGCAGCACTGAATTAGTGATGTTACCCCCCTGATGGCAGCAAGAAACCTGCACAGGGCACTTGGATAAGTCTAGCTGCCTTCACCAGGTAAAGGTAAAAAACCTGTCAGGATGGGCTAAAGGGGGTGGAAGAGAGGGGTGAGCAAAAAAATCGCTTTTGCCCAGAGTGGGGCTTTATTAACGTTTACAATTGATGCAAAATTGCCTCCATTGTCATTAACAGACCTTCCACATAAAAGAGACACAAAGGCTGATTTATTAAAGAATATGTAATCCCAACATGTTTCCGATATGTGCCTGCTGTACCATGAAAATTATCCTATTGAAAAAGTATCCTGTTCTCTTTGTATTGCTTCCTTTGTATGAAATCTCTGTTGTTCCTGCCAGTTTCTCTGCTTTCCTATTAAAAACTGACCACACTAAGTAGGGCAGCACACGTGGTCAGTTCTCTAGCTGGGCTGGGAACCCAGCCTGCTCTCCTCCATTGATCAGATTTGTCCTGACACGCCCCCCCCCCCCTGCAGAGCCTTTCACTGGGAAGATGAGTGTGCCGCTGTTTCTACTCCCCCCAGCCCTTATGCAGCTGAAAACAGAGGGAATGTGAGCGCTAATAAAATGTGACTTGTATAACCCTGAAGCTCTTAAGCCAAAGATACCAATGAAGTGAAGAAAGGCTGTGTTATGTACAGTATGTACGGGTACAGCTTGGATGTTTTCTCAGCTAGAGACGGTGCAATGCTGGGCTGCCTATAAAATATGACATTCAGTTTAGAAGTCCTGCTAAGTTTAAATAATAGGATCTTGTATTTTCAGCTATTTGAAGTGATTGTAACATTTCTTTTTTTTTTTTTTTTCTAATAAAATAACAAGCATGTTAGGCCCCTTTCACACTTATGCGACCTAAAAGTTGCACGATTTTACCGCAATTTTGTTGCTGCGATTTTACTGCGATTTTGACATGATTTTGACTGGACTTGAAGCAATGCCTGTGTCTTTGGACCTCAAAATGCATTCCAATCATCCCAAAGTAGTGCAGGGACTACTTTGAAGTCGTTGCGACTTGAAGTCCCACAGATATGAATGATACTCATTGGAAATCATGGAGTACGACTTGTCATGCAACTTTGCAGTCTCAAATCGCAGGACAAGTAGCACAAGTGTGAAAGGGGCCTTATACTTACCTCCTCTGTGCAATGGTTTTGCACAGAGCAGCCCAGATCCTCCTCTCCTCGGGTCCCTGGCTGGAGCTCCTGGCCCCTCCCTCCTGTTGAGTGCCCCCAAAGCAAGCAGCTTGCTATGGGAGCACCTGCACCAAGCTATAGCCCCGTGTATCTATTAGGACACGGAGCTGCCATTTGGCTCGGCCCCTCTCCCTCCTAATTGGCTAAGTGAGTTTGATTGACAACAGCGGAAGACAATGGCATCGATGCTGCGTCTCAGCCAATCAGGAGAGTCCCGGATGGCTGGGGCTCTTGTGGAGATCGCTGGATAGAGAGGGGATCAGGTAAGTATTGGGGGGCTGAGGGGGTCTGCTGCACACAGAAGGGTTTTTTATCCTTAGGCCCCTTTCACACGAGCTATACCATCTGCCTGTCAGTTTTTCAGGCGGACCTCAGACATCTCCGCTGACACCTGCTGCTATCCGATCCGATCCTTTCCGTGAAATCTGGACGGATGAAAACCCTATTTTCCATCTGTCTGAAGGATCGGATTGGATGGGATCGGATGAGAACGGACAGGTGGTCCGTTATTATCTGATCTCCCATAGAGGACAGCGGGGATCTAACAGCTCCGCCTCTGCAAACAGAGCGGAGACTGAGCTGTCATCCGCTTGCTCAGCGGAGATCGGCAGATCGATCCCCGCTGAGAAAAACAGACTGCATGGGAAAGGAGCCTAAGGCATAGAATGCCTTAAAATAAAAAAAAACCTAACTTTGCAACAACTTTAAGAGAAAGGTAAAAAAGGATAAAAGGCCCAAAAAGTATTCCTATCTTTAGAAAAAAAAAAAGGCCCTTTGCTTTAGATGTTTTTCATAATACCTGTTTATATCAATTCTGAATGCAGTGAATAACTGACAGTGTCCTAAATAGTTTTCATTCCTTTCCATTTACATCAATAGCTTTTTTATCTTCCAGACTGAAATAATTAGATTAATTCTAGGTGATTGTTATCTGTTTGGAACATGTTTCTTAAAAATATACTTGCAAGTTATATCAATATTATTTTTTCCCATCCATAAGGTCCAAGGAATGAAACATTACTGTGTCTTCTGAGGCTTCATGAATACCAAGACAGGGGTGTGCCAATCAGGTCACTAACATAGAGGAAAACAGAGTTACTATATACAAAAGTTGCTCCACTCTTATAGCAAAAGAATTTATTTATGCAGAAATAATAATATACAAGCACAAACCCACTCATAGAAAAGAAACATGTTTCCTACTAAAGCGATACTTACAGTGCATCCGGAAAGTATTCACAGCGCTTCACTTTCTCCATATTTTGTTATGTTACAACCTTATTCCAAAATGGATTAAATTCATTATTTCCCTCAAAATTCTACAAACAATACCCATAATGGCAACGTGAAAGAAGTTTGTTTGAAATCTTTGCAAATTTATTATAAAATAAAAACGAAAAAATACTATGTACATAAGTATTCACAGCCTTTGCATGACACCATGAGAAGTTTCTACAACTTGAGTGGAGTCCACCTGTGGGAAGTTCAGTTGACTGGACATGATTTGAAAAGGCACACACCTATCTAGATAAGGTCCCACAGTTAACAATGCATGTCAGAGCACAATCCCAGCCATGAAGTCCAAGGAATTGTCTGTAGACCTCTGAGACAAGATTGTATCAAGGCACAGATCTGGGGAAGGGTACAGAAAATTTTCTGCAGAATTGAATGTCCCAATGAGTGCAGTGGCCTCCATCATCCATAAATGGAAGAAGTTTAAAACCACCAGGACTCTTCCTAGAGCGGGCCATCTGACCAAACTGAGCGATTGGGTGAGAAGGGCCTTAGTCAGAGAGGTGACCAAGAACATGATGGTCACTCAGGCAGAGCTCCATCATTTCACTGTGGAGAGAGGAGAACCTTCCAGAAGAACAACCATCTCTGTAGCACTCCACCAATTAGGCCTGTATGGTACAGTGGCCAGACGGCAGCCACTCCTCAGTTAAGGAATCTCAGACCATAAGAAACAATCCAATACCATCCCCACAGTGAAGCATGGTGGTTGCAGCATCATGCTGTGGGGATGTTTTTCAGCAGCAGGAACTAGGAGACTAGTCAGGATGGAGGGAAAGATGAATGCAGCAATGTACAGAGACATCCTTGATGAAAACCTACTCCAGAGCACTCTGGACCACAGACTGGGGTGAAGGTTCATCTTCCAACAGGACAACGACCCTAAGCACCTAGCCAAGATAACAAAGGAGTGGCAAAGTCTGTGAATGTCCTAGAGTGGCCCAGCCAGAGCCCAGACTTGAACCTGATTGAACATCTCTGGAGAGATCTGAAAATGTCTGTGCACTGACGCTCCCCATCCAACCTGAAGAAGCTTCAGAGGTCCTGCAAAGAAGAATGGGAGAAACTGTACACAAATAGGTGTGCCAAGCTTGTAGCATCATACTCAAAGAGACCTGAGGCTGTATTTGGTGCCAAAGGTGCTTCAACAAAGTATGGAGCAAAGGCTGTGAATACTTACTGTATGTACAGTACATGGGATTTTTCTTCCTTTTTTATTTTTAATAAAATGGCAAATATCTCAAACAAACTTCTTTCACATTGTCATTATGGAGTATTGTTAGTAGAACTTTGGGGAAAATAATGCATTTAATCCATTTTGGAATAAGGCTGAAACATATCAAAATGTGAAAAGAGTGAAGCACTGTGAATACTTTCTGGATGCACTGTACATAGTGAAAGTGGTAAAACATTTTGGCATGTTTAAAAAAAAAATAACCCTGCAAGGTAAAGGCATAATGTGCTAGTACGCATCGCATACTTGTACATTACGAAATATCTTAGAATGAAGCCCTCCAGCGACATGCTGTCACCACTGACAGGGCTTCCATCTTCACCCAGTCTTTGCATTCTCTGGCCACTTGACTGGCCGAGCCGCGATGACATTACTCCCACGCGTGTGAGTCATGGGCATGGCACACAGCACTGAAGGAATGGCACACCGTTCCTTCAGAGCGCAAGCGCCGGTGACGTCACCGGCTGCATGCTGTGGCGATATTCACTGTACCCACAGGTAAGCTTTATTATAGGCGCAGCTGTAGGTACAAGTCCATAAAAGAAGGTTACTACCACTTTAATCTGGTTGGAAAACAACATAAGCCCATCCAGTTCAACACACTAAATACTAAACACACACTGTAATTTATAATATTTCATCTCTTTATGTAGATAAATTATGGCACTTTATTTATTTTAATTAAAAAAAAAAAAAAAAACATAAAAGTACCTTTGTTTCATCATCAATATAATGCTGTACAGCTGTCATGTGGCCCAGCTCTTTCCCAGCTTATCTGCAGGAGGTGCTTCTAGTCCTCTGCTCTCCCGGTTACATGTTCAAAAAAAATCCAGAATACAAAAGAAAAATAAAAAATATTAAAAAAAAAATATTTTAAATTGTGATACAAATATGCATTTGAACTCAAATTTTTACGTTTTTTTGCAAAAACATGGTGTGGGCTATCTAAGGGGAGGTTCTGCCAATCACAGTCTGTTTCGCACCCCTCCAGCCTGTGTCTGCTGTTTGTGTGTACAGGCCAATGTTAGTACCTCCATCAATTACCATGTAATATTTCAACCCCAATGTGTTTAACTGTTTAATGGGCATGGAGGAGGAGGGAAAGAGTGGACTGTCATTTACCCAGATTGCATACGCCCATATGTGTGATTCTATAGTCATGTGGGCGGCATAGATAAGAAAAAGACGGAAATTATTAGCTTAGAAGGGAACTGAAGCTAGAGCTTGCTCAGTAGATGTGAACAGCTGGTCTATACAATCTCAGGCTGCAGCAGGGACACAGACAAGGAGGGAGGGACAGTGAACAACGGGATCAACCAGGTTTCTTGCAGAATACATAAATGAGTCCCATAATGACTGAGTGAGTATGAACATCATGTAATACAGCATGTACTGACAGTTTTTAATGATAAAGCAACTTATGTTGCAATATGCACCTTCAATCCATGGCCATCCCCCATAGTACTTTTCCACCACCAGATGTTCTCAGTCTTCTTAGTTATAATTAAATAATGTTAGATAATGAGTCCAGGCCTGTCAGGAACTCCCCCCCTGGGGCAGTGACAAAATGAAGCCCAGGCTCAGAGTACGACTGCATAGAATGGCACTTACACATAAGTTTCCCAGGTAATCCTTGTAGAGGGAAAGGGGGTTCAAAAACACTAAACTTATTCTTTAAATTAGATGTAGACTAACATTTAGTTTTTTAAGCTGGCTGGTCCAGCACCACTGAAATGAGCTCATCAGATTTCTGATTTAAACTGCTTACAGAATTAACACCTCTCTTTCCCATTCAGGGTGGATCCCAGGATCACGCCTGATGCGTACCCCACGGCCGCACTCCGGAGCAATCTGTCATCTGCTGTGTCCACCGGTACTAAGTCATCACAGTAGATCACATGGCAATTGTACTCAATGAATTTGTGTTGATCTCTGTGATTTGTCACAGTGATTACATGGCATAGACAGGGTCGATCACAGCTCATCTGTACCATGTGATTAACTGTGGCAAATATCAGCAAATAACAATAGTACACACTAAATAAATAGATTTCACTCATAAAAATGGTTGCTTTTAACAGTGATTTTCACTTTTTACAAGCAGTAGTACGCTGATACTATGGTAACACTGTATTGCTCTGGTCATAGTATGTAAAAAACAATCGTAAAAAAAAAAAAAAAAAAAAAAAAAAAAAACAAATTGTAATAATAGTTTGTTTATTTTTATTTTTTTTAATATACTGTCACCAGTCAATGCCCCTGATCACCGCCACACCAGTTATATGATGACACTGCACTTTACTGGTGATAGTATGTAAAAAAAAAAAAAAAAATGTTACATTTTTTTTTATTGCCTCATTTTTCAAAAAATTGTGACAAAAAATTACAACTTCAAAAAACTTGCCATGCCTCTTATTAATCACCTAGGACTGTCTACTTTTCAAAAAGTGGTAATTTGGTTATCTGTACTGTCCAGTGACGTACCTAGAGCATTTGGCACCCGGGGCGGATCCTATATCTGGCACCCCCCCCCCCCCCACTTTAAAATGTAAAAACACCCGCAAAAAATTGTAATGTCTCCAAGAATATTTATTGCACAAATTTCCCAGCCCCCCTATCACAGTGCCCTTTGCAGTCTGCCCCCCCCCCTGTCTCTCTAATCACAGTTCCCCCTTTTGCACTCTCTGCCTCCCTACCTTTGGCATAGACAGATAGCTAATACTATTATCAATGTGTTTAAGTTTGAGTAGGAGATTGGAGACATGCTAAAGGAGATAGTCAGAGACTGAGGACATGATGCAAGAGATGGTAAGAGACTACGGACCTAAAACAAAAGAAATCAGATACTGAGGACATGATACAAGAGATGGTCAGAGACTGAGGACATGATACAAGAGATGGTCAGAGACTGAGGACATGATACAAGAGATGGTCAGAGACTACGGACCTAATACAAGAGAAATCTGATACTGAGGATATGATACAAGAGATGGTCAGAGACTACGGACGGGATACTAGAGATGGTCAGAGACTGCAGAAAACACACAGGAGATGGTCAGAGACTGAGGACATGATACAGGAGATGATCAGAGACTGTGGACATGATCCAAGAGATGGTTGGTCAGAGACTGAGGACATGATCCAAGAGATGGTCAGAGACTGAGGACATGATCCAAGAGATGGTCAGAGACTGAGGACATGATCCAAGAGATGGTCAGAGACTGAGAAGAGCATTAGGGGGGCCGGAGAGCACAGGGCAAGCAGAGAGCACTGGAGGAGCTGAAGGGCGCGGGGAGGGGGGGGGGACTGGAGAGAATTAAGAGGGGTTTGAAAAGCATTGTAGGGGGGTTGGAAGGCGCAGGGGTGGAACTCACTGAGGGGGGAGGCAGGGAGCACAGGGGGGTGGAGAGCACTGGGGGAGCCAGAGAGCATAGGGGGGAGATGAAAAGCACTGCGGGGAGCTGAAGAGCACTGGGGGGCTAAGGAGCGCTGGGGGGCAAGAGCACTGAGGGGTTAAGAGCACTGAGGGTGTTAAGAGCAAGGGGGGTGTTAAGAGCAAGGGGGGTGTTAAGAGCAAGGGGGGTGTTAAGAGCAGGGGGGGGGTGTTAAGAGCAAGGGGGGTGTTAAGAGCAAGGGGGGTGTTAAGAGCAAGGGGGGTGTTAAAAGCAAGGGGGGTGTTAAGAGCAAGGGGGTGTTAAGAGCAAGGGGGTGTTTAGAGCAGGGGGGTGTTTAGAGCAGGGGGGTGTTTAGAGCAGGGGGTGTTAAGAGAAGGGGGGGTGTTAAGAGAAGGGGGGGTGTTAAGAGCAGGGGGGGGTGTTAAGAGCAGGGGGGGTGTTAAGAGCAGGGGGGGGGGTGTTAAGAGCAGGGGGGGGGTGTTAAGAGCAGGGGGTGTTAAGAGCAGGGGGGTGTTAAGAGCAGGGGGGTGTTTAGAGCAGGGGGGGTGTTTAGAGCAGGGGGTGTTAAGAGAAGGGGGTGTTAAGAGAAGGGGGTGTTAAGAGAAGGGGGTGTTAAGAGAAGGGGGTGTTAAGAGCAGGGGGGGTGTTAAGAGCAGGGGGGTGTTAAGAGCAGGGGGGTGTTTAGAACAGGGGGGGTGTTAAGAGCAGGGGGGGGTGTTAAGAGCAGGGGGGGGTGTTAAGAGCAGGGGGGGTGTTAAGAGCAGGGGGGGGGTGTTAAGAGCAGGGGGGGTGTTTAGAACAGGGGGGTGTTTAGAACAGGGGGGGTGTTAAGAGCAGGGGGGGGTATTAAGAGCAGGGGGGGTGTTTAGAGCAGGGGGGGTGTTAAGAGCAGGGGGGTGTTAAGAGCAGGGGGGGTGTTAAGAGCAGGGGGGGTGTTAAGAGAAGGGGGTGTTAAGAGCAAGGGGGGGGGCTGGAGAGCACTAGGGGGCCAGCAAGTTGTATAGGAGAGGGGATGGGACAGCTGCATATAGATGATTTGATCTTTACATATTCCTCCTGCTGCCGCTAACTGACTGCAGGAGGGAGAGGAGAATCGGCCATTCAACGGCAGCAGGAGAAATACGGAAAGATGAATCCTTCTATATCCAGCTGTCCCATCTCCTCTCCAGTCCAGACAGTCACACAGACACACAGGAGGAGGCTGCTCAGTGCTCACCTTCTTCCCGCCGGCCGCCGCCCCCGCGAGCAGCGCGGACTTTAGAAACTGCAGCTCCTTCACACTGACATATTCCGAGCAGCCTGACACCCCCCCAGTGCGTGGCACCCGGGGCGGCCCGCCCCCCCGCCCCCCCCGTAGGTACGCCACTGGTACTGTCCTGACATTTTTGGGCCAAAAATGAGATAGGCTGTCAGTACATCAGGTTTGATTGATTTTCAGATATATACTGTATATCATAGTTTGTGGGCTCTAACTTTTCTACAGACTAAATAACATACACTGATTTGGATTATTTTTACCAAAGAAATCTAGCAGTTTACATTTTCACCAAAATTTATGAACAAAGATTATTTATTTGTAAAATTGTATACCAGAAACCAAGAAAAATGCGTTTTTTTTTTATTTCGGTCTTTTTTTTTGTTTACTTAGCAAAAATGTAAAAACCCAGTGGTGAATAAACATCACCAAAAGAAAGCTCTATTTGCTTAAAAAAAAAATGATATAAAGTTAGATTGCGTACAGTGTTGCATGACCACGCAATTGTCTTTCAAAGTGTGATAGTGCTGGCAGGGGGCAGGAAGGGGGTAAAAGTGTCTGGTATTTGAAGTAGGTAAAATCAGTTTTGCCTTATCTGAATATTGCATTTGCATGGGGTGACAATTTATGTCTATAGACATACATAGTTACATAGTTACATAGTAGGCGAGGTTGAATAAAGACAATAGTCCATCCAGTTCAACCTGTGTAGGTGTGTGTGACTGTAATCATCTAACATAGCCCTCAATCTCCTGATCCTTGAGATGTAAGTCTAAGAGTCTTTTGAAAGTCACCATACTACCCGCAGAAACCACCTCTTGTGGTAGACAATTCCACAATCTTGTAGCCCTAACAGTAAAGAACCCCCCACGTTGCCTGAGGTTAAAACGCTTCTCCTCTAATCGCATTGTATGTCCTCGAGTCCTCATGCAATTCCTTCGAATGAACAGCTTTTCTTCTAAGCTGAGATCCCCATTAAGATATTTATAAATTGCTATCATGTCCCCTCTCAGACGTCTTTTCTCCAGGGAAAATAAATCGAGCGATTGCAGCCGCTCTTCATAGGTAAGGTCCTCCAACCCCCTAATCAGTTTAGTTGCCCTTCTCTGGACTTTCTCCAGCTCCAACACATCCCTCCTGAGGACTGGCGACCAGAACTGGACAGAATACTCCAGATGCGGTCGGACCAGAGTTTTATAAAGTGGAAGGATTATAGTCTTATCTCTGGAATACATCCCTTTCTTTATGCATGCTAATATTCTGTTGGCTTTGGAAGCTGCCGCTTGGCATTGCATGCTGTTGCCTAATCTATCATCAACTAAGACTCCCAAATCTTTCTCCATTTTTGATTCCCCCAAGGGTTCCCCTCCTAACGTGTATTGTGTTTTTATGTTTTTGGTCCCCAAGTGCAAAACCTTACACTTCTCCACATTAAACCTCATTTGCCATGTCGTTGCCCACTCCGTAATTTTGTCCAGGTCATTCTGTAGGATATCTGCTTCATGCTGTGCAGTTATTGCCCTGGCCAATTTTGTGTCATCTGCAAAAACTGATAACGAACTACTGATCCCTTCCTCAATGCTGTTTATGAATAAATTGAACAAGGTTGGTCCCAGGACTGAGCCCTGGGGCACCCCGCTTACTACCTCAGACCAGTCTGAGTATGCGCTGTTTATTACTACCCTTTGGACACGGCCTTTTAGCCAATTCCGTATCCAAGAGCAAACCCTGCTGTCGATACCTGCAGACCTTATTTTATAAATTAAGCGCTTGTGGGGAACTGTATCAAACGCCTTAGCGAAATCCAAGTACACCACATCCACTGGTCTCCCCCTATCTAGCTCACAGCTCACTTCCTCGTAGAATGCTAAGAGATTGGTTTGACAAGAACGCCCATTTGTAAACCCGTGCTGGTTACTACTGATGATGTTGTTGTCTTTAGCATACTCTACGATATAGTCCCTTATCATCCCCTCCAAAAGTTTACATATTATTGATGTCAGACTGACAGGCCTATAATTTCCCGGGATATGTCTCTGGCCCTTTTTGAATATCGGAATCACGTTAGCCTTCCTCCAATCCCCTGGTACATCTCCTGTCCTAATACTGTCAGCAAAGATCAGGAACAGTGGTCTAGATATAACCATACTGAGTTCCTTGAGCACTCTCGGATGTACGCCATCCGGGCCTGGTGATTTGTTTGTGTTAAGTTTATCCAGTCTTTCCCTGATTTCCCCCTCTGTTAGCCATAGTGGCAAGTCCTGTGTATTACTACTAACCATACAGTCATGGTCAGTGTACCCCTCCTTTTCCTGCGTAAAGACTGACGAGAAAAAAGAATTCAGCACGGTTGCTTTTTCAGTGTCCTCTGTAACCATCCTCCCATCATCGTTAATTATGTGTGCAATATGCTCTGCCCTAGTTTTTTTGCTGTTGATATATTTAAAGAATTTCTTTGGGTTTTTTTTACTATCCTCCGCTATTTGTCTCTCATAGTTGATTTTAGCCATCTTGATTTCGTGTTTACACTTCTTATTTTCCTCCTTGTATTGCTGGAAGGCCGATACTGTGCCCTCTGATTTATATTTCTTGAAGGCCAATTTTTTTTCCCTAATAAGTTTTTTAACGCTACGGTTTAGCCAGCCAGGTTTGGCTTTGTCTCTTCTAAATTTATTCCCCATAGGAATGCACTGCAAGATGCCTTTGCTTAATATTGTTCTAAAGCATTCCCATTTTTCCTCTGTGGTCAGTGATCCCAGGGTTTGGTCCCAGTTTACCCTTTCCATCAATGAGTACAATTTTGGAAAGTCTGCCCTTCTGAAGTTTAGGGTTCTTATGTTCCCCACTTGCCTTTTTATATTGTTATTTACACTAAATGTGATCATCCTGTGATCGCTAGAGCCCAGGTTGTCCTGGACTCCTACCTCCGAGATTATGTCTGGGTCATTAGTGATCAATAGATCCAGGATAGCATTCTCTCTAGTAGGGGAATCCACCAACTGCGACATGTAGTTATCCTGTAAGGTTTCCGTGAATAGCCGGGCCTTATGCGAGTGTGCAGTCCCCTCTTCCCAGTCAATGTCGGGATAATTGAAGTCCCCCAATATGATGACTGATCCTAGTTTTGCCGCTTTACCTATTAGTGCTAAAAATTCCAGCTCTACCTCCTCCCCTTGGTTAGGTGGCCTATAGCAAACCCCCACAACTACTTTTCCCTTATCTTCTTCCCTATCGAGTTCAACCCACACAGATTCTAAATCCATGCTCATCCCATCCGTAATGTCACTCCTTTCTAGCACCTTTATATTGTTCTTGACATAGAGACATACCCCTCCCCCTCTTTTACCAACCCTGTCCTTCCGGTACACCGAATACCCTTTGATATTGGCCAGCCAGTCATGTGAGGGGTCGAACCAAGTCTCCGCTATTCCCACAAGGTCTATGTCTTCCTCATGTACTAACATTTCCAACTCATCCATCTTATTAGCTAGGCTCCTGGCATTAGCATATACCCCTCTTAGTTTTACGGAAGTTAAACGTGATTGGCGGTTTTGTTTATTTCTGTTTGGTCTGCTGTTCTCCCGCACAGACCCGCCAATTGATGTTGTTGACCTACTGTCGCTGTTGACCCTACAACTGCCTTCAGTCCTCTGCTCCCTCCTGACTGATTCTACTTCTGAGCCCTCCCCCCCGTCTCCTAGTTTAAAAGCCCCTCCAACTCGGTGGCCATCTTTCTCCCCAAAAGAGCTGTACCGTCCCCATTAAGGTGCAGCCCATCCTTACTAAAGAGCCGGTAGCCGACTGAGAAGTCAGCCCAGTTCTCCAGGAACCCAAACCCCTACAGAAAGGAGCGCCAGACCAAAACTTGCATGAAAGAGTCCAAAATCATTTTAATTGTTGGTGAATAGGTCATGAAAAATGAATGCCTATAGGCACCTTGACAAGCATCTTCTCAGGGTTTCTCAGGAGCCCTCATTCACAATGAGGGTGGGCTTTAAATAATGCAAGTTCAGCTGAACTCGCACGATTTCAAACCTGCATGTCAGTGCGTGTTCGGGGCCATTTGACAGACATCTGTGTGGGTTCCTGCACAGTTGTCTATTGATATCGCTGCTGAAGTCACCAAAAGTAGTGCAGGAACTACTTTTGAGAATGGTGCGGCAGTGCAAAGTCGGCGTCACACTAATTTGGGCGGTGCTGTTGCGGGCAATAGGCTCTGAGTTGGCATGCGATTTGGCATCGCTTGTCTAATCAGCCCAATGTGAATGGGGCATAAGAACAAAAAGGTTTTTAGCAGCCAATTGCTATTCATTACCCAGCCCAGGTGTATCTTATTAAAAAACTCTACCCAAACCTATTCCCCAGTTTTGGCTAGAGTAGGAAAGTATAAAGGCCCATACACATGATAAGAAAATCTGTAGGGAAAATTTGTCCGACGACCGATCTGCCGATTTTCGGATTGTTAGTATGGTGCTTTTCGACAGCCGACTCCGACTTTTTGGCCGAAAAAATCCTGATGTGCAGGCTATAAAATTTTTGTTGTCCGTCAACACAACGTCCGATTTTTGTCTCATTAGTACAGATTTAGACAGAAAAAAAACTTAAGATCAAGACTAAGCATGCTCAGAGACGAAAGAACACATACAAAGCAATCCAACACATGACATCACTTCTGAAGTAGAATTCTGTCATACGGGAAAATTCGTATGAAAATAACCTCTTCACTTTCCACATCAGACTAGCATGCCACAAAAAACGGACGACAGATCGTTCGATAATCTGATCGTGTGTACGGGGGTTTAGACTCTGTTCACATACTGGCGTATCAAATCGTGGGCAGAATCGCCGCGATTCTGCCCGCAATCCCGAAACATTGCAAATCGCGGGACGATCGTGCAATTCCCATAAATTGCAATGGTACCACGATTTTGCCACGATTGTCGCCCGATGAATCGCGGTAAAATCACGCAAACAGAATTGCAGCACGTCTGTCGCCCAAAAGAAGTTCTTGTATGACGCCTTTTGCCCAAAAAAAGTACAAGAACTTCTTTTGGGCGACAGGCGTGCCGCGATTCTGTTTGCACAATTTTACAGCGATTCTTCGGGCGACAATCGCGGCAAAATCGTGCCGCGTTTGGCGTGCCATTGCAAGTCACGGGAATCGCACCGGGTCCCGCAATTTAAAATGATTCCTGTTACCAGAAAAGAAATGGGGTAAATTCCTGTTTCAGTGAAAGCTGTCAAAGGTGAGATTTCCCATCACTTTAATGAGATTTCTACTCATTTCCTGTTGTGCCTATGGAACACAATGTGCAGGAGATTCTAACCCTTCCAATCACTGTCCAACACTGGAAAAAAGTTTTGGCTGGAGTTGTTTTCCTCTTTGTTTGCTATAGGTCTTAACGTGAATGTCTATGAAGAGATCATTTGCAGGAAAGTTCCTTCAGTGATCACATTGTGCCTGCATGTTCCATTTTGGACTGTACATTTTAAACCCTTCTAATTGTGATAAAGAGAATCAAAGATAACTTAGCACTTGAAACCAAAAAAATAAAAATCCTCACCTGCTGAAGGTGACTCATTGAACTAGCGGCATCAACACCTGTTCTTCTGCCATTGTGTTTAGCTAACAACAAACATAATGCTGCGGATAGAAACACCGCATATTTGTAGTCTAAATTCCACTGATTAGTGTAAATGCAAATTTGACAATGTTATTCATAACTTCAAAAATACTAACGGACATGCTCAGGCAGGTTAGATAGCAGTAAAGGTGTCCAAGTCCACACCTCCCAACTTTCTAAAATTGGAACAAGGGACACCTATTAGCAAAATGATGTAGTTATAGGACACCCCTCCCTGTCACGCTCCCCCTAAAGGAGTATTGTACAAAAAAAATGATTGGGTAAACCCAAAAGTACTTTTTTACCACTACTTTTCCCTTATACTGGCTTTTAGAATTTAAAAATGAATTTACAAATGCAGCAATTTAGAAATTGGATGAAAGGTTTAGCACTTTGAAACACTTTTTGATAGATAAGTAGTGCGTTTTATATACAACTATATAGATCAGACCAAAATGAGGGATTAATGAAGAGGAAAGAGGGACAGAGAGACTTTGTTCCAAATCAGGTAAAGTCCCTTGAAATCAGCGACAGTTGGGTGGTATGCAAGTCCTTCATACAAAACATCATCCTATAGAGCAGGGGTGTCAAACTCAAATTCATTGGGGGCTGCATCAGCAGTATAGTTGCCCTCAAAGGATCGGTTGTATCTGTAGGACTATGTGTCCACTCTGTGTATGGAATGCGGGGTTCATGAGTGCGCTGCGTACGGAATTCGGGGTTTATGAGTGAGCCACGTATGGAATGCGGGGTTTATGAGTGCGCTGCGTACAGACTGCGGGGTTCATGAGTGCGCTGCGTACGGAGTGCGGGATTCATGAGTGCACTGCGTACGGAGTGCTGGGTTCATGAGTGCGCTGCATACAGAGTGATGAGTTTATGAGTGCGCTGCATACAGAGCACGGGGTTTATGAGTGAGATGGGTACAGAGTGCAGAGTTCAGGAGTGAGCTGCGTACGGAGTGCGGGATTCATGCGTTCGCTGCGTACGGAATGCGGGGTTTATGAGTGCGCCATATATGGAATGCAGGGTTTATGAGTGCGCTGCGTACAGACTGCTGGGTTCATGAGTGCGCTGCGTACGGAGTGCGGGGTTCATGAGTGCACTGCATACAGAGTGCTGAGTTTATGAGTGTGCTGCGTACAGAGTGCGGGGTTTATGAGTGAGATGGGGACAGAGTGCAGAGTTCAGGAGTGCGCTGAGTACGGAGTGCAGGGTTTATGAGTGAGATGGGTACGGAGTATGGGGTTCATGAGTGCCCTGTGCATGGAGTGCAGAGTTCAGGAGTGCACTGGGTACAGAGTGTGGAGTTCAGGAGTGCGCATAGGTACGGAGTGCGGGGTTCAAGAGTGCGCTGCGTATGGAGTGCGGGGTTGCGTATGGAGTGCTGGGTTGCGTGCAGAGTTTTGGCATGCTCTGGGTATGGATTGCGGGGTTCAGGAGTGCGCTCTGCTCCCATCCTCCCACCTGCCTCCACAGCCCTCATCACCCCACACCGGCCCCCTAAAAAAAAACCCCAAAAAAACTCGCTCACTCTGTGCTTTCTCCTACCTTCCTATCTGGCCCAGCTCTGTTACAACCCCATATAGGCGGCTCCCTTCCTAAGTATTGGGCAGAAAGCCCCGCTCTCAGGGTGCAGCCTGCTGATAGAAAAAAAAAAAGGCACTGACACTAATAGCTGGTGCCGCTAGAGCGACTGAGGAGAGAGAGCAGGTGTTTCCTTGGAGACCCGTGGGTCTTGCGTTTGCCACTCGTGCTATAGAGGAACCTCAGTCAACAGACCAAATACATTGCTGAAAGACGCATATGTTTATGCTTTTATCTACTGTTTTATTTCCTTTTTACCACTTGCCATCCAGGCCAATGTTGAAATTTCTCAAATGCTAAAATCAGGATTTTTGCCAGAAAATTATTTCGAAATCCCAAACATTATATCATTTCTAAAAGCAGAGACTCTGGAGATTAAAGTGGATCTAAAGGCTGAAGGTTTTTTGCCTTCAAGCATTCTATGCATTAAACTTAAAAAACCTTCTGTGTTCAGCGCCCCCCCCCCCCCCAGCCCCGAACCTCCTCTTGTGGAGTCCCCCACTGGTGCTCTCAACTCATCCTTCCTTCCAAGTGCCCCCATTGAAAGCCGCTTTCTATGGGAGCACTCGTGCAGGCTTCCTCCCGAGTCGGGAGCCAGGCTTCCTCCTTAATTAACAGCAACTGCTCTCGCTGCTGTCCTGTGAGGAGAGAGAGAGAATGCAGCATTACTGCTCTCAGACACAGCGCTGGATAGAGATCAGTATCAGGTAAATATTTGGGGGGGGGGGTAGCTGGCCATCTTAATGCAGAGAATACTTTAGGGTGAATAAGTTAGTACAATTTTTTTTACATTTTTAAATGTTTTTTTTTAAACTTTATTGCTATCACCGTGGAACCTCATCCCTTCTTTTTTTTTAATGTAAACTTTATTTGCACATCATAGCCAACAATGCCCTACTTATGAGGGTCTGCAAATACTGTAACAGAGCTAAATGCATCGCATATAGAACTACAAACACATGGGGCATAAAAGAGAAGGAAGGGAAAACCAGGGAGAAGGGAAAATATGAAGCATTGTAACTGATAGGATCACCCCTTCTTCGACCCAGGGGTTTCCATAGGCAGACATCCTGACTGTACAAAACACAAGATCTATGTTGAAGGCCAAATCTAGCACTCCAGGGTGTCTCACCATGAAATGGCCCCAGGGCAACCAAACCGTTCATTTAGCCGCATTCAGGAGGTACAGTAACGTGCTTCTCTTAAAATGACTAAGTGGGATGGTAGAGACGTGGAGGAGGACCAGGGACATTGGGATATCGACCCCAAGAGCATCCTTTATCTGAGTTTTATTATCTAACCAGAAAGGGCGAATCCGAGGGTATTCCCACCAAAGGTGAAGGAGTGTGCCCTCTGACCACATCCACACCTGCAATGGTCTGTGACCGAGGGATAGATACGCGACAGAGCTGCAGGTAACCAATGCTAACGTGTCAAGAGCTTGTAGTTGGTCTCCTGTGTCTTAGATTCTGTTGAGCTAGAGTGTGTGAGTTTATATATGTGTGATATTTGTTCTTCTGAGAACTCCAACTCATAGTCATGCTCCCACTCCCGAATAATGGCCAACTTTGTCATCAGGGGGCAAACCCCAAAAGCTTGTAGAGTGCTGGAATTAGGTGCGGAGTGTGCTTTTTTTCAATGGACAACCGCTCGTAGGGGGTAGGAGTAGAAAGGCCCCTAATAGAACCTCTGTGAGCCACAAAAGAATGGTGCAATTGTTTATAGCACCACCAGTCCATAGGGAAGCACCCAAATGTATCCCTGAGGGTCTCCAGGGGAATCATCCTGCTGTTCTCCAGGAACTTGCCACAACTAGGGTTACCTTCGTCAGCCCAAGACCCAAAGAAGGCGATTTCATTTTCATTTTGAAGTTCGATAGTCGCCAGAAAAGTTCACGCATTAGGTTTGGCAATGAGACAAGGGGGTCCGTGAGATGAAAGAGGAAATAATCAGTGTAAGCTGAGAGCTTGTGTTCAGTGGACCCTACTGTTATCCTCCTAATGTCAGGGCTTGCCGGAACAGTCTGGAGAAATGGCTCCAGAACCAGAGCAAAGAGAAGGGGAGAGAGGGGACACCCTTGTCTTGTACCATTCCATATCGGGAACCCAGGAGAAAAGAGGCCATTTACCCAAATTGTCGCACTAGGGTCAAATAAAGAGCCATAATCCACTGTAGCATGTTTGGGCTCAAGCTGAGGTAAGACCAGTTGACCCGGTCAAATGCCTTTTCAGCATCCGTAGACAAAACGAGGTAGGGTGTAGAGCCTTGGCGAGAATGTTCCTAGCTTCCCCTCCCAATATAAAGCCCGTCTGATCCGGGTGTACAATGTATGGAAAGAGGTACTTCAAACGGTTCGCCAGAATTTGCGCAAAGAACTTGATGTTTACATTAAGCAGCGATATCGGGTGGTAACTTTGGGGAAGTGTAGGATCTTTACCCTCTTTTGAACCAACAAAGCTTCAGAAAAAAGTCGGGCTGCCATTAGCGAACAAGTTGAAGTACCTACATAGAGGGCTTAGCAATAGCGGGAGAACTTTGAAATAGAATGTTTTAGTGTAACCGTCCGGACTAGGGCTTTTTCCTCTGGGCAAAGATTTTTATTGTAGCAGAGATTTCTAGGGGATAGAATAGAAGATTCAAGGTCTGATTTTTGTTCTGACATCAGGGAGGGGAGGCCTGCGGATGGGAGATATTCGCTAATAGCGCGTAGCTTAGAGGCTTTCTCTCGCGTAGAGATGTCCCTTTATAAGTTATAGAGGTCTGCGTAATAGTCACAGAATAATGAGGCAATCCTGAAACTTCCACCCTTTTGAAAGCTTAGTGACAGGCAATGCTGGATTCATAAGAGGGCAAAATGCCCTGGCCCCCCTGACAGAAGGGCCCCCCTCTATACAAAAATAATATATAACAATATAAAAATTACTATATAAAATAATACAAAATAAATAACAATAAAATATTATAAAATATATCCTTTTTTTATTTCTTTATTTATAAGATTTTATCATTACAAAACAGAAAATGGGAAACAATTAGAAAACATTCCATTGCATAAGCTTTTATTAGGAAGTAATATTTTGCATCCTCTGTAAAAGGTTTTACTCTGGACTGGTATGTTGTATCATTTTTTAAAAAAAAATTTTGGCAAGGGCAAGTGAACCACACATAGAGCGCTTACAATCTAGAAGGTGGCCTATGACTACATGCGTGTGTGCATTTGTGACCTCAGAATGACGTTGTGTCATGCATTTTGAAAAAGTGTGACTGTCACTGAGAATGTAAATCAACTCTGTGTGCGAGGGCACCCCCACCCCCCCAAACCTGAAGTGCCCTGGGCCCCCTAAGGTCTAAATCTGGCCCTGGTGACAGGTTCTCTTTATTGAGAGATAAAGGATCTAAAAGTCCCCTGATCCCTCCTCTGCCTTCCAAGGCAGTCATTCAAACACATATTGGTTTGACTGCCTGTCTCCCTGGCCAGGTAAACAAAGAACTGGAATTGGAAGAGACAAAATCCTCACTGCTTCCAGCTTCATTCCTCACAGAGGATAGGGAGGAATGAATGTTTCTCCTTCTCTTCTGTGTGTCGACCAAATTGCTTACAGGATGTGGGGGGCCTTCTATACTCTGTAAAAGTGATCAGGTGGCTGTATAGCTGCTCAGATCACATTTACCTGAAAGAGGATTGCTGAATGAAAAATGTGATACCAGGATCAGAGGCTGCAGCTGCATTTCTTATCCAGATGGTTTATATACAGTACATTAGCTGTTTGTAAGGGTGGCAATATTCCAACTAGCCACCAAAATAAAAGGCATTTTTTTCCATTGACCCCCAATTAGGAAAGCTTCCCTGAGCCCCACACATTATATCAAGGGTTCCTCAAGGACAACAAGGTTGAGAAAGGATGCTTTAAAGGAACCCCAGATATCAACACAAGTGTCCAAGATAGTCTCCTGCAGCAGATAAGTCCAGACTAAGAGACACTTGGGTGCAAGCCATTGCAGTACCTGTCTTTCAAAGCTGTTTTGGCTGCCTACACAGCTAAGAGTTCCAGGGCTACTGAAGTGCATAACAGGCAACACAACGGTGGGGCTCAATGAAGGGGGGGGGCTTACTTGTTAAATGAAGCTTTCCTTGTTTTACTAGGCTATAAATGCACCCAAGATTTTGTATGCAACCTACAAGCATGACAGCTTAGTAATACAGTGTAAACCTCTGAGAAAAAGCCTCATCTGCTGATATATTCTCACCGACCATTTAGTTTTCTTTCCTTCAAGACTTACATCACGGCTGTGGGAACTTGGTCAAAGTAAATGTTAGCAGAAACTAGGGATTATTTACTGAAGGAAATGTAGCAGAACATCTTGTGTAGTTAAATCTATTGTCAGCACAAACCTTTAAAAATAACTTTGGAATCAATGTTTTACGGGTAGGTAATTGTAGTTCCATAATTCTGTGACCTGACATTCAGGATACATATTTTGACTATTCCGAATAGTAATCCTTTTGTGTTATGTTTGTCTGAAAGGCAACCTCACATCCAGGGAATAATAAAGTTACTTAGAGAATCTTTCAGCAGAAAAAGAAAACTGCTGCAGGTATAGAAATACCTGCATATATCTTTAGCAGCCTGCAAAATTCTTGTTTTAAAAGGCAAAGCACTTCTAAGTAGTATTGGAGGTTGCCGTTACAACCCAACCCTCTAATTTCCCCAATAGCCCATCACTATGATGGACTACCTCACTTGCATATAGGAATGGAATAGGCATATAGGCAGTATGACGATGTACAAGAGAACTGCCTTACGGGCCTTACACATGGGCCAAATAATGGGCGGCATCAGCCGGTTCAATAGAAATTTGGCCCTTGTGTAGGCCAGCCAGTACGACAGAAGCCCGCTGGATTCTGTTGAATGGTCATTACCGAAAAACATCTGCCGATCGGCTGCCAATGGCTGAGAGCACTGACTGGTGTGTTCTGGCGGGGGGCTTCTACAGTATGAGCATGCTGGAAAACCAGCAGCCTACCAGCTGCCAATTAGCGCTCTCAGTCAGTGGCGGAGAGTGCTGATCAAAGTGTTCTGGCAGGGGTGGGGGGTAGGGGGGCATCCCTCTGTCAGAATACAATAGCTCAGTGGGGGAGATTGCTGTACTAACATTGGTTTGTTAGAACGGCAACTCTTCCTGAGCTCTACAGTTAATTTTGGTTAGCCCGCTAGATTGACCGAAAAAAAAAAACGGATAGTGTATACTAGGCTTAAGTGTTTTGAGACCCAACCATGAGGGCTGGGCTTTGGAGACCTCTGCAGACATTTTGTACCCAAATGAATAGCATAAATATAGTATTTTGGCTGAACCACCATTCAAAAGTTTTTTTCTTTTTAGATAAAATGTCAAAACTTTTATTATTCCAAAATGAAATCATAAAATCATTGGATGATTCACTGATAACAGAGGTATACTCTCAGTAACATGTTCATCATATTATAGATAGGTACATACTATATACTTCAATGTATATCAAAAACAAAACATGTAGAAACTAAAGATGATACAACTTTTCTAACATATTTTGAAGTACATGTGGGAACATATTAGTTATAAATGTTTCAACACTAAAACCTGGTACACACTATAAGTTGTTTTTTTTTTTTTAAACTGTTAAATCCATTGGAAGCCGCTGTACTATCAGAAGTTAGTATATATCACTGAATCAGCCAATGTTTTATTTTTGGAGAACCAATTTTGACATTTCATATGAAAAGAATAAAAATGTGGATGGTGGTGCCCTGAAAGACCCATTCATCCAAAATACTGTCTCTATGTTATTTATGTAATTGAGGATGTTGGCACCTCATTCAGGCTCCAATCAAGCCTTGCCTTTCAAAATGTTATACTTGCAGCAGTTGTTTTTTTCTGAGAGAGTCCCTTTACTGTTTGACCTCTGGAAGATTTCCCCCTCTTCATGACCAGACCATTTTTTGGAATACTGCACTATGTTAGTTTAAATGACTCTTGTGCGGTCATGTGACACTGTATCCAGTTTTTCACTTTCTGCTATAAAAAATATCCAATAACAAAAATAAAAAAAATTAAAAATTCTTCATAAATTTAGGTCAATATGTATTCTACTACATATTTTTGGTAAAAAAAAAAATCACAGTAAGCGTATATTGATTTGTTTGCACAAAAGTTACAGTGTCTACAAACTATGGGATATTTTTATTTATTTATTCATTTTTACTAGTAATGGCGGTGATCAGCGACTTATAGGGGACACTAACTGACACTTCTGGCACTTTTTGGGGACCAGTGGCACTAATTCAGTGATCAGTGGTAAAAAACAAATGAACTGTCACTGTACTAATGACACTGGCTGGGAAGGGGTTAACATCAGGGCCAATCAAAGGGTTAACTGTGTGCCTAGCTGTGTTTGTGTACTGTATGGGAAGTGCTTTTACTAGGGGAAGACATGGATTCTTGTCCCTGCTTTGCAGGAACACATTATCTATGCCTTCCCTACTGACAGAACGGCGATCTGCCTTGTTTACATGCCTTGCTTCTGCCTCTCTGCTGGAGGATTGGCGGGTGCCGGCGGATATTCTGCGGTACCCATCCCTGGGCTCCCTCTGTGTGTGATCACAGTGATCAGGAGCCAGCTGGCAGCGTAGAGGTATATATACATGATCCGGCACAGTGGTGCCGTCCTGTAGCAGTAGAACTGCTGAAGGGCGGCCTTTAAAGGGTTAAGAGAGAGGCACTTTTAGGACCCATTCACATGTAGTTACCTGCATTTTTGTTCATAGAACAACAGTTTTCTATGTGTCATATCCAGACCAGAATGCAGTGTTTCAGTGTTTGCGTTATGTAACATGTTTGCATAATATCCCATTGCTCTGCATGGTCTTGCATGTCACCACAAAGCAAGTGCAGTTCACTGCGCTACTGTGCAGGGGCATGAATGAAATGTTACCATGTACCTTGTTACCGACTGTAACTTCAAATACATTTCTGTAAAAAAAATTAAGCAGTGTAATGCGATAAAATGCGCATTACACCGCCCCCTGCTGCACAGCTCTTTAGCCCAAAATGTTCTGCGGGCAGCAGCGTTTTGGGATGCTGGGCAGAGTAAATGAACCCTAAAGGAAACTTCCAATGGCTAACAAAATTTGACAAAACAGAAATAACTGCTTCAGAAACTATTTTATAACTGCCTGAGCTAATGTAGGGGAGGTCTGATTTTTTTCTAAGCTGTAAAGCTAGCCATACACTTATTAAATTTGGCCAGTCAGGCAGGGACTGGCAGAATCTTGATCAGTGTGTGGCCATCTGAACATCGACAGAAGACAGTTATTTAACCACTTGCCGACCGTCCGCCGCAGATATACTGTGGCAGGCTGGCTTGGCTGCGTGAACCGCTGTATGGGTATATCGGATCGTGAAAGTGCTCCTGGGGGCTGGCGCGTGCCGCCAGAGATGCGCTTGCTCCCCCATTAGGCAGCAGGGAAGCCGATCCATGGGGCTGGTGGCCGCGATTATCGCCGGGCACCTGCGATCGCTCCCTGTGGAGAGACAATGACGTTCTGCTGTTGTAAAAACAGTAGGCCATTGTTCTTTCTGGAATGAACACAGAGCGCTTGTGATCCTCCTATTTAGGATCTGTGTTGATTCCACAAGTCCCTCCCCCATACAGTTAGAAAAGACCCGCTAGGCTCACACTTAACCATTTGATCACCCCTGGGTTAACCCCTTCCCTGCCAGTGTCATTATTAACCACTTAAGCCCCGGAAGATTTAACCCCCTTCCTGACCAGGGGTTTTTTTGCGATTTTTTACTGCGTGACTTTAATGGACAATTGCGCGGTCGTGCGACGCTGTACCTAAACTAATTTGACGTCCTTTTTTTCCCACAAACAGAGCTTTCTTTTGGTGGTATTTGATCACCTGTGCGATTTTTTGATCATGCGCTATAAACAAAAAAAGAGCGTCAATTTTGCAAAATAACAATATTTTTCACATTTTTTCATATGAAATTCCCAAAAAAAATTTAAAAATCAAAATTTTTTAACATTTTCGGCCAATTTGTTTTATGCTACATATGTTTAGTAAAAAAAATTGCAAAAAGCGTATTTTGATTGGTTTGCGCAAAAGTTATAAGGGAAAGATTTTTGTCATTTTTGGTGTTTTTTTCTAACGAGTAATGGCGGCGATCTGCGATTTTTTTTGCGGGACTGCGACATTGCGGCGGACAGATCGGACCCTTGACTGACATTTTTGACACTTTTGGGGTTACCAGTGACATTACTACAGTAATCAGTGCTATACATATGCACTGTTACTGTAAAAATGACACTGGCAGGGAAGGGGTTAACTGTATTGGAGAGGGAGGGGTTAAGTGTGTCCTAGGGGCGTGTTTCTAACTGTGATGGGACATGGCTCCTAGTGTAAAAACAGAGATCAACGATCCTACATAGTAGAACCGTCTGATCTCCATTTTTACACAGGGGAGAATGACAGGCGGCTTGTTTACATTAGCCGCCTGCCTTTCTCCCTTTCCGGCGAACGATCGCGGGTGACCGGCGGACATCGGGTCTGCCGGTCACACGCACTGACTTCTTAGGGAACGAGCCGGGGCGGGCGCGCGCCTCAGCGGGTGCGCGCTCGCCCGCTATTGGCTCACAAGCCGGTGACAGGCTAGTGACGTACCGGTACGTCACTTTGCCTGGCCGGGGCTGTCCGCCGCAGTATATGTACTTGCGGCGGTCGGCAAGTGGTTAAAGTAACAGTGTATATTTTTAGCACTGATTACTGTAGTAATGTCACTGGTCTCCTCAAAAGTTTCAGTTAAGTGTCCGATCTGTCTGCCGCAGTGTTGCAGTCTCACTAAAAATCGCTGATCACCGCCATTACTAGTAAAAAAAAATGATAAAAATACAAAATGACATAAATCTTTCCTCTAGTTTGTAGACGCGATAACTTTTGCGCAAACCAATCAAAGTACCCTTATTGGAATTTTCTTTTTACCAAAAATATGTAGCAGAATACAAATTGGCCTAAAATAATGAAAAAAAATAGATTTTTAAATTTTTTTTATTGGGAAAGTTATATACCAGCAAGTAAAAAATATTGTTTTTTTTTTTTTTTTTAGAAATGTTGTTTATAGCGCAAAAAATAAAAACAGCACAGGTGATCAAATACCACCAAAAGAAAGCTCTATTTGTGGGGAAAAAAGGACATCCATTTTTTTTTGGGTACAGCATCGCATGACTGCGCAATTGTCCAATAAAATAATGCATTGCCAAATCACAAAAAATGGCCTGGTCATTAAGGGGGTAAAACCTTTCAGTCCAGAAGTGGTTAATTGACTACTGTCAAAGGGACAAAGGAGTGTTGTAAAATTTGTATCAATCAGCCACTGGAGCCAATCAACAATTGCAATGTCCCAATGTTCCTCCATCCATTTCGCTAGTTGAAGGGGAAAAGAAAAGGAACAGTGTATGACCAGATTAGGTGTTGGAAAGTGTGTTATGTGCATTTTCAGTCCCACTTTCCATGTTGCTGTGCAAGAAATAATTTCTAAATTCTGCCAAAAATAATAATTCTGTTTAACCATGTCAAGTAGAATTGTTTTGAACGCTGTGAACACAAGGTACCAGAAATCTATTCCCTGTTTGTTGTATTGGCTTTGTAATTGTGCTAGAAGCCTGCGCAGATCTGGAACTAAAATTATTGGCATCCTCTGTAATGAAAGTTTCATTTTTGCTGGGATATTTTCTAAGGCTTTTGCACATGTAGTGATGTTAAGGCTTCTCCCTTTCTTGCTACAACACTAAGAACGAGATAGATAAAGGTGGCGATAATAGATGCAGAGCCTAACATTTAGCTGCCAGCATAACAGAAGTGCTGGCAAGGCTTTGTTCAGTATTTTCAGAGACAAAAAAGTAAAAAAACAAAAAACACAGCCATTTGTATATACATTTTTTTCAATGGGTCTTCTGTCCAGTTTGGATGATGCCAAAAGTCCTTCTTCTCATCTCCGGTGGCAGCTCAAGGGAGGTCCTTACTATTGCAAATAATGACATGTGAGCGTCTATGCAGCAGCAGCCTAGGCAATGAAGACGCTCCAGAGTGCAGGTCTATGACAGCAACTTCAGTGGAAGTGTGTTGAATGACGCTGACTGTTTTTCAACCTGGAATACTGGGGACATCTAGTGACAGAAGAGAATTACTGTAAGGGGCATCTCTGGATTAAAGTTGAGTATTGCAGCCAAAGCTGTATTTATATTGGTGTTACACCTGGCTAGTAAAACGTATTTATCAAATTTGTCATTGGAGTTCATCTTTTTGAGTTCGCAGTAACTTTTTCAAAACTCTTTCAATGTATAACGTTTACCCGGGGGGGGGTACTTTTTTCACAACAAAATGGGAGTTTCATTTTAAGTTTAAAACATTCATATGGACATAAACATAACACGCCATGCTGCTAAAAGCATCATGTAGCAACATTACAATTCAATATTAAAAAAACATAAAAGATAAATTTGAAACCAGTTATTTTCAGGAAGATGCAAATAAAGGGCAAATCATGAAACAATAGGCCCCAGTTAATCCCTTTCTAAAATAAAAAATGAGTTGCAAATTAACTGGCACTGTCAAACCGAATTTGATTAACTGAGTACTAAATGTAAAAGTTCAGTTTTGGCAAAACGTTCTTTTTTATTTCCTTTCTATAGTCAATTACCCTCCCTCGTATATTCAGACTTAAATAAATGATCAAATATACAGATTGTACGACTAAGAATGGGTTACAATCCAAAGGACACTATTTTAAACACATCTGCGTTTTAAAGAAAATTGCTTTGTCTTAAAAACTGTTGCCAGCTTTATAATACAATAACAGTCCAGTTTTTTTTTTTTTGTAGTACTCCAGACCAGATAGCAACATTGGCTTGTTTTTACAGACATCTAACTGTAATTGTAAAGCAAAAATCCAGCAATCCGCTAAATACAATTAAAAAAAAAAATAATATGTGGGATTGTTTTGGTATTGTAAAAGCAGCCATGTGGCAGCACAATGGAGAGACTGACTGGCCTTCTCAATGTTGTCCGCGTCCCCAGTGCTACGATCAGCAATGCTTATGTTCTTGTTATGAAAAACGTATTTGTGAAAGGTGTTGAGTACAGCCACTTGTACCAATCCATGATGGACTGCAGCTGTATGCTGGCAGCTGAACATCTGAATGTTTGCTTGCTAACAGGAATGTTAAAATCAAACTACCCCATTTTGAAGGCTTAAATGCAATTTATTGCCCCAAAAAAGTGTATGGGGATCCGGGTCCTGACCTGGGGAACATGTAGCAATGAAAAACAACAATTGTTTTTAAAGGAGCACTGATTTACTGATTTAAATGAGGCTTAAAGTGAAACTATAAGCCTATATGTTCACCCCTAGATATAGACAGTTTGTGTCCAGGGCCATTTATTCACACCCAAATGTGTACGCTGATACTTACTTTAAAATCCCCTTTTAAATGTTTCTTTTTTTTAAATACCAGAATGCATGGAACATGTATATGCATGTCCTAGGATGCAGATCTTTGAATTTTATGGTATGGATCTGAACGCAGTGCATGTTTATGCACTTGTGTGAATGTCTCTATTGTCTCTAATATAAAATAATGCAGCTGTGTCCAGATCCATAAATATAAATCCTTTGTAAATGTGTTTTGTACGGCTGTGTGAATGTGGCCTTAAAGAGGAAGTAAACCCTCCTCTGCAACTTTTACCTGTAGGTAAGCCTTTATAGGTAAGCCTATATTAAGGCTTACCTATAGGTACTGTAAATATCTCCTAAACATGTACCGTTTAGGGGATATTTACCTTACATGCAGCCAGTGACGTCACTGGCGCATGCGCTCTGAAGGAACGGCCGCTGGTGCCGTTCCTTCAGAGCCCCGTGCCGTGACCATCGGCTCCCGTGCGCATGCGCGGGAGTGACGTCACCGCGGCTCCGGCCAATCAGATGGCCAGATGCCGTGATCCCGGAAGACGGGCGACTGAACATGTCGCCCGTCATACAGGTAAGCGGGCGGCACGGCGGGGGCTCGTTCTAAGGTAAGTATTTCATAATGAGCTAGTATGCGATGCATACTAGCTCATTATGTGTTTCTCTTTCAGGTTGAAAAAAAAAATGTAAATGGGTTTACAACCTCTTTAATAGTTGGAATAGTGGCTTATTTTAAATAATTACTGTGCAGATTTACATTATTATTTTTACATTATTTACAAAACTATATTTGGCCCATTATTTAAATTTACTTACTTTATTCATTTTTTTTATTATGTAATCTCATAGGAGGAAAGGTACTATACTACAAATTACATGCCTCTCTGGTCCTGTTATCTCACTGCTGATTGAAAATAATAGGCTCTGCAGTAATGCTTGGTTGCAGAACCTTTTGATCTTGGCTGCCTAAAATAAGAGCTAGAAAACAGCAGAGTTTATCCATGGGAAGAAGAAAGGTACGTTTTTTTAATAGAAAACAATGTTATTTGTTAATGTTGACACATGACCTATTGATTTATGCATAGTGTGAATTTTCTTTGCAATGATTTCATAGTTTTTTTTTTTAGGTCTACAGCTTAAACAATGTAACAAAGCTTCAAACACAGAAAATAGAGTCAAAAGATTATATTGTTCTTTTTCAACCTCATAAAGAGACAAATTAAAAACTGAATTAATGCACTTTAGTTGTATATAGTGCACTTGACATCCATATCGAACAGGAGAAACCCCTGAACGGAAAAGGAGAAGTCAGGAAAGGGAGAAACGCAAGTAAGTAAAAGTAAAAATTCCCCCTTTCTTACAATTAAGTGTGATTTTTAATAGAAAGCTCTTTTATGGGATCCGCCTAAATTCCAAGGTACAATTTTAACTGATTTTTTGAATGATAATCGAGTAATAATTATTAATAAAAACAGTTTTAGATAACATTAGTTAAAATAAGAAAAGATGCCAGTTCACCCAAAAGTGATATTTTTGTTGTAGGTGGAGCCAGCTTCTTATATGTTTTGAATGTGGCACAATTTTACATGGTCCAGCTCATCCTGTAGCATTCTTCATAGCTTAAAACTGATAACAAAAAATCCAATAGTTAACGTGAGAACCTACATAATAGATATCAGTTTTGGATTATTGACACTTTAAATTGAAAGTGCCATTGACACATCCATATTAGTTGTAAATAAAGTGGACACATGGAAATAGCAAAAATAAATAAATTACCTATATCAATAAAAGGTGACCCCCTATAAGCTCCTCTGTCAATACAAAATAAAATAAGGAATTTATACGCTAAATACTATCATTACTGGATTTTGGACACTTTTAGGTGAAAAGCGTTTATAATTACTGTCACTGAACACTAATGCAGGCCATTTAAAATTAAGGCTCATTAAAGGGAGGGGATTAATTACTGCTACTGAAAACCAGTGAGCAGGGGTTTATTAATACTGCCACTGACACCAATGAAGGAGTATATTAATATTACCACTAATCATCAATAAAAGCGGTTTTAATATCGTTGTTGCTGACACCAATGGAGTGGGGTTTTATTATTACTGTCACTTGTTACTTACAACAATTAAGGTTGGTTTTATCATTGCTACTACATTACTACTGACATTACACTGACAGTAATGAGGGGTGTTTATTTTACTACCTAGGGTTTTAATATTACTGCCACTGAACACCAACAAATGGTGGTTTATTATTACTGCTACTACAAAGTAATAACGGAGGGTTATTATAATTGTCAGAAAACATCAATCAAGGAGTTTTATTATTACTGCCCCCAGTGAAAGCGAGGGACTATTTTTAATGCCATTGGCACAAATGAATTGAGGTTTATTATTACTGCCATCAATGAAAACGAGGGACTATTTTTAATGCCACTGACACAAATGAATGGAGGTTTATTATTACTGCCACCAGTGAAAACGAGGGACTATTTTTAATGCCATTGGCACAAATGAATGGAGGTTTATTATTACTGCCATATGAAAAAAGTGGTTGAAAAAAGAAATTCCAAACACTCGCCCAGCGCTTAGTGTAATGAGGGATGTGACATACAGTTAAAACCTTAAAATGGTTAAAATCTCATTTTTAATGCCACTGACACAAATGAATGGAGGTTTATTATTACTACCAATCAAAACCAAGAAAAGGGGTTTATCTTTACTTCCACTTAACACCAGGAACGGGGGTTATTATTTATGCCATTGAACATTAACATAGAGGGTTTATTATTTCTCATACTGAACAAAATAAATAGAGGTTTACTGCTACTCAAAACCAATGGGGAAGAGGGGGACCAAGTATTACTCCCATGCCGATAATATTAATCTTTAGGGGTGTGCACCTGCGCCTATGGATAACCTCAAATATTTAAAATAATTAAATATTAAATATGTGCATCATAAATAATTACTAAAATAAATAAAAGGGTGAATAAATAAATAAATCACTAATATGCAGCTGCAATAAACTCTTCCTGCCACAAGGACAGGTAAAGGTAAATGTAAAAAAGAGGGATATGAAATACCCCACACTTAATGCGCTTGCAACAAATATATATCAAAATTATATATATATATATATATATATATATATATATATATATATATATATATATATATATATATATATATTACACCCTTATAATTGTGCAAAAACTCATGTGTGTCAGAGGCAATATTAAACTTAATCCAGCTGTAAAAAAAGGAATATTCTGCACAAATTCCTATCAAAAATATATAATAATAATGTCCACAATGTATCAGTCTATGTAGGGTGTAATATTACACCATATAAGGGTGTAAATCCAGGGTTCCGAAAAAAATATTCCAAACAAGATGATAAGTTGGTGGTAGGGATTTTTTAGGGGTCACCACAGGGCTCAGGGAAGGTATGTCAGAAGGCTCACCAGAAAGGTTGGATCCCCTCTTACCTTACGGCAGGGAGATCATTCAAGCTTATGGAGAGTAGGATTTCTCTTCCCAGGACATAGAGCTGTGCTGCTGGTCCTCACGCTACACCTGAGTATGGATTCCCTTATATATGCACTCCGTGGACGACAGGTATTTAAAAATATATATGAAGCCTCATGGTGAGATCCGTAAAAATAGTTTATTTAAACATATAGTCTGTCAAATAAAAACTTTTCATGCATAGGAGACAGATCTATAAACGAACTAGTTAAAAACCGTAAAAAGTAGGGAAACAGTCTAGGCACGGATGTTACGGTATCACCGCAGGTATAAGAAAGATGGGGAACGCCGGCTTCCGCGTGCGTTCCACACAGTCCTACCAGACTACCGGTCACGTGCCCCTACGTGCGTTCCAAAATGACGCGTTTCGTCATCAACATGTGACGTCTTCAGATTCTGGAAGTACCAAGTACTACTTGGTTGTAAAGTGGGAATTTTTTTTATGTTTTTATTGTTTTTTTGTTGTTTTTATTTTTTCAAAAAATCTGTAAGCATTCAAAACATAACAAAGCTTTTAAACATGAAAGTTACAATCAGAAAAATATTTGTTCTTTCTTAACCCAATAAACAGATTAGCAAAAATTAAATCAATCCACTTTAGTTGTATATAGTTCACTTGATATCTAAATGGAACAGGAGAAACTCTGAACAGCTCGAGAAAGTGAGAAACGCAAGTAAGTAGCATTTAAGACTGAAGAAGAATTTGAATTCCACATTCTACCAGTAAATTGTGAATTTTAATTAAAATCCAACTGTTATGAGACCCACTTACATATTTAAATGTGCATTTTTAACTAATTGCTTAAATGACGATTAATTAAAAGAAAATATTATTATTATAATACAAAAAAAGGATAGTATTTTTTTTAAGCCAAGAAAATATGTTTTAGCTTCCATTCACACCAGGTGCAGTGGGACTGCCCCGATGTGGCTATTACAGCACATTCTCACCACACCCCCACTGTAAGACAAAGCAAAATGCCGTGACGCTGGTGTGTTGGCAGTGTGCGTTGAAATAATGTACAGCTGGCCATAGTTTTTTCTAGCGCAGAACAACCACCGCGTAGCGGCTGATAGAACTTTAGAAGTTTGTTTTGAAAAAAAAGTGAATAGTGTGATGTGGCAGGATCAGCACATCAGCACTGCCTGCTCTGCAACGCGTACCAGCTGCTGCATCCTAATACAGTGGCTGGTATTAATGGAACCTTAACCTGTAAACTGGAATGCAAGTATTTAGGTACCCACACATGCTGTATATAATTATTTATTTCTAGCACGATTTAGAATTTCCATGTGCAGGAAAAGATGCCAGTCTGCCCATAAAGTGATATTTTTGTTGCAGATGGGGCCTGGCTCCTTATATGTTCTGGGTACCCCAACATTTAAAGCCTCCTGATATAATTCAAGAGTTTGTTCTTCTCCACTTGGGAGTTTTTAGTATTTCCACCCACTTTTCAACCCCAGCTCATCCTACTGCACTCTTCATGTGATACAATTAACTAAAAAATACAAAAAAAATTGATTTAAACGTTACAGTATATCTACTTTTACAGTCAAATCTGGGAAAACCCCAGTACATATTTGTTGTGTGTTTCCATTCACACAGCATATTTAAAAAAAAAAAAAAAATATATATATATATATATATATATATATATATATATATATAATTCTCACCTTTTTGATCACATATGTCAAAGACAAGGCATGTGGCCCTCACACCCAGTTTTGCAGCCTGAACATGACCGGAAATCTATTCCACCACCTCTGGCTCTAACTCCCCATTCCTGCTACCCGCTGTCACTTGTAAACACAGAAGCCTTTCAAGGGACAGCTTGGCTCCAGGATCTAACAGTGTCCTGCATGCACTCACGATGGGGCCAAATCTCCAGAATCTAAGAGAGAATGATCTTCCTGCAAAAACACGGGTAGTAGAGCCACCTACACAGGGAGGTACTGGAGGCGGACCAGGTAGGTGAAAGAGATGGTTGGAAACTTTGTAGGGAAGAGGGGGGGGGATTGTTGCAAACTGTGCACAGTGCACCCCTAAACACTGCACTCTGTGCACAGCACACTCCTGAACACTGCACTCTGTACCCCTGGACTCTGTATGTAATGCATTCCTGAACCCTGCACTCCGTAGCTCACCCCAGATACAACCGGCCCTTTGAGGGCAACCATACTGCTGCTGCAGCCTGCAATTAAATTGACACCCCTGTTTTAGATATTTGTAAGAAGAGGGTGTCATGGCTGGCTCTAAGAATTTCTGGACAGTCTTTGTCCCCACACAGAGTAAGCCTGACCTCATTAACATTCAATGCAAGAGCGTGGTTTCTAAGAGCCGGTTCACACTGGGGCGACTTGTCAGGCGACCTGGTCGCCTGACAAGTCGCCGCGGGTTGCCTGCCATAGATTAGCACAGGATCCGTTCTAATAGGAGGGACACAAGTCGCTCCGACTTAGAAAAAGGGTCCTGAGCTACTTTGGGGCGACCTGGAGCGACCTGCATTGACTTCCATGATATGAAGTCTGTGCATGCCGCTCCGAGGTCACGGTGCGAGCTGCGCACCGCGACTTCACAGGTCGCCCGGCAAAGTCGGGTCGCGCTTATGTGAACCGGCTCTAAATGTTTAACCTTTATTAGTAAAATAAAAGTGTTCAAGTCTAGTTTACAGCTGATAATGAAGAACTGTACAGAGTTCATTTTGTTAAATATTACTTCACAGTCCCCTCCTGAACATTATAAAGCAGGGAGAGCATGTAAGCATTTTTAGGCAAATAAAAAGGTAATCAGCAATTTTTAAATATTTTTAAAGTTATGCTATGTTAATAGGAAAATTTAACAAATCAAAGAGTAGGTGTTATCCCAAATTGGCTGCAAAAGTGGATATACACTTTAAAACCTAAATTCATTTCTTTTTTTTTTTTTTTTTTTTTGCTAAAGCACTATATTTACTAAACAAATTATTTTATAGAAAAAAAAATTATTATATAAGAAAAAAAAACTATAGTTTTTTCTTTTAAACTTTACCTAATATGATAGACCAGTGAAAGGCCATGCTGATCAACTAGACATTTATTACTTTAGATGATAGAAATAATGAGGTAATACCAATTGTAAATAATGAAAATAGATTAAGGCCATAGTAATAAATGGGGTCTTGGATCTATCCCATATGTTACTGAAAATGAGAATCTCTTTGATGGCGTAGTTGAATCGGCTTTGATGGCTTTGTATTTCTGCAATCCCAGTGATTAATATTGTAAGAATCCACACAGGCAAAGGCTTCCTGCATTCATTCAGTACAGAATCTACATAACTGGACGTGCTAACTATTGTTTTAGGTACACTGAACTTGTTTATTATGCCATGCCTTGCTTGAACTTGCTCATCCACTGCTAGGCTGCTCATAATTAACAGTATTGAGTAAGTACCACATGACGATTTTCTTTTGTAATATACAAATTTCATTCTGTTGTATCGCAATCCATACTTAGCTACTGATTATTTTATAATAGCACCATAAACACTAAAACTTTTGTTTTTCCATTTGCGAAGATCAGTACATTTGGCAGCATGTATATATTTTTCTTTTCATCATGTGGGTATTTTCGAATGATTCATGTGAATTATAAGCTATAATTATCAGCTGGTAAATTTCCTTTGACCTGTTTAGCAAGGACCTTGTGGGGATAGGCTTACTGTCATTAGTAAATATCTCTTTTTTACCTCTGCATCTCTCCATCTAAATGATATGCATAGTACTTTTCTTTTTCTCACTAAGCATGGGTTTTAAGGTATCATGGAAGTTTATTCAATGAACTTTCAGCAAATCAAGGTCATTTGTGACCAGGGGCTGACTGGCAACTTTCGGCCCAGGGGGCAACTACAGTCCAGAGGCCTAGGGTGCAGCGACTCGGCCCCCCTCCCATTCTCCCTCTTCCCAGCCTCCTCCTGACTCCCATTCCAGGCTGAAGCTCTGCTCCAGGTACTCTCTACTCACCAGCTGAATCCAGGTTTGCGACCTGGCCAGCAAGGGGCATTTGGGGGTTGCTGGGACAGCTCGGCTGGAGATTCTCCAGTGGGGCATGGAACCGACTTCGGCTCAGACACAGTTTACACCATCCATGCTGGAGGGGGGGGGGGGACCCGCACTCTGTCCTTGTCTTCATCTCGCACTCAGTAGGTCAGTGGCAGGGACTTTTTACTTCTCTTTACCAGGAATCCTTTAGGCATGTCTGTGGCAGAAGCAGTGCAGCCTTTTTACAGGGCATCAGAGCGGCCCAGGGGGCAATTGCCCCCCTGCCCCCTGGCCCAGTCCTCCCCTGTTCGTGACCAGTTCAGGATTGTGGAATTTATAGTTTATAGTGTTTATAGTGTAATATGATTACATTTCAGTAAATGTAAGGGATGCAGTGGTGCCAAAGCTTATTCATCTATACTGGGCCAGGAAGCAGGGAACGGGATGGTGAAAGTGAGGGTTTGTACACAGCTACACGAAAACCTTAAACTTCATAGTTTTTCAAAGGTACCATTCTAGCACATCTCAACTACTAGAAAAAAAAAGAAGGCTGGAGGCATGTACTTTCTAAAGGTAGATAGGAGTCTTATATAAGGATGATATGTAAGGCACTTAACCTGGGCAGGGGAGTTGTTCTCGTACTCAGAACACAAGACATTTGTAAAAAAAGTTAGCAACAGCTCTTTAAAGTGTAATATATTGTCAAAAGTATTAGGACACCTGCCTTTACATGCACATAAACTTTATTGACATCCCAGTATCAGTCCATAAGGTTCAATATTGAATTAGCCCACCATTTGCAGCTATAACAGCTTTAACTCTGCTGGGAAGGCTGTCCATGAAGTTTAGGAGTGTGTCTATGGGAATGTTTGACCATTCTTCCAGAAGCACATTTGTGAGATCAGGCACTAATGTGGATAAGAAGGCCTGACTCGCAATTTTTGGCTCAAATTAATTCTTAATGTCTTCTATTGGATTGAGGTCAGGACTCTGCGAAGGCCACCCCAAACTCGCTCATCCATGTCTTTATGGACCTTGCTTTGTGCACTGATCCAAATCATTTGGAGGAGGGGGGATTATGGTGTGGGATTGTTTTTCAAGGGTTGGGCTTGACACCTTAGTTCCAGTGATGGGAACTCTTAAGGCGTCAGCATACCAAGACATTTTGGACAATTTCATGCTCCCAACTTTGTGGGAACAGTTTGGAGATGGCCCTCCTGTTCCAGCAGGACTGCGCACCAGTGCACAATGCAAGGTAGTATTTTTTCTCAACAAAAAATAAGTTAGGCCCCTTTCACACATACGGTCCGATCAGATCCACCTGTCAGTTTTTCAGGCGGACCTGATCGGATGCCTCATGCATCCCTATGGGGCAGAGGATGTCAGCGGAGACATGTCCGCTGACACCGCTGCCATCCGATCCGATCCTGTCCGTCAAATCCGGACGGATGGAAACCCTATTTTCCATCCGCCTGGCGGATCGGATCGGATGAGAATGGACAGGCGGTCTGTTCTAATCCGATTCCCCCATAGAGGACTGCAGGGATCAGACAGCTCCGTCTCCGCACGCAGAGCGGAGACATAGCTGTCATCTGCCTGTTCAACGGGGATCGGCGGATCGATCCTCCGCTGAGCAGAACAGAGTCCATCGGCGGAATGGACAGGTGTGAAAGGAGCCTTAGAGCCCATTCACATTATCGCGACTTGTCAGGCGACTTGTCAGCCTGACAAGTTGCGGTATGTCGTGGTCCATTGATTAGCACAGGGCCCGTTCTAATAGAAGCGACACAAGTCGCTCCGACTTAGAAAAAGGGTCCTGTACTACTTTGGGGCGACCTCGGAGCGACTTGCATAGACTTCCATTATGTGAAGTCTCTGC
Organism: Pelophylax lessonae; assembly: GCF_965119305.1. Classification (NCBI taxonomy): domain Eukaryota; kingdom Metazoa; phylum Chordata; class Amphibia; order Anura; family Ranidae; genus Pelophylax; species Pelophylax lessonae. Next base: position 404,882,655 of record NC_138768.1, on the reverse strand, counting down.
AAGTCGCGCCGAAGTCGTGGTGCACAGCTGTGCACGTGACTTCACAGGTCGCCCCCCCCAAAGTCATGTCGCGCTAGTCTGAATGGGCTCTTACTCTTTAATGGAAAAGCTGGACTGGTTTGTTTACAAACAGTAGCCAGCTTGGGATCCTAGCAGCAGTACAAAATGACATCCAGAAAAGGGGCCAACAAGAATACAGCTCCCTTCTTTTCCCCCCAAAAAAATATACCAGGCCACATGCCTTCAACATTGGAAGAATACCTGCTGAGACTGTCTGTGAAAATCATGCTGATCCATAACACAACATACAGTTTTACACTATATTGTCAAAAGTATTGGGACACCTGCCTTTACACGCACATGATCTTTAATGACATCCCAGTCTTAACCGTAGGGTCCAATATTGGTCCTTAACCTTTGCAGCTATAACAGCTTCAACTCTACCGAGAAGGCTGTCCACGAGGTTTAGAAATGTGTCTATGTGAATGTTTGATCATTCTTCCAAAAGTGTATTTGTGATGTCAGGCACTGATGTTGGAGAGAAGGCCTGGCTCGCAGTCTCCACTCTAACTCATCCCAAATATGTTCTGTGGGGTTGAGGTCAGGACTCTGTGCATGCTAGCCAAGTTCCTTCACCCCAAACTTGCTTGTCCATGTCTTTATGGACCTTGCTTTGTGCACTGGTGCGCAGTCATGTTGGAACAGAAAGGGGCCATCACCAAAGTGTTCCTACAAAGTTGGGAGCATGAAATTGTCCAAAATGTCTTGGTATGCTGATACCTTCATAGTCCCTTTAGGAAGCCACAATTTCTCATTAAGTTTGTCTCCAATTGATTTCAATGGGGGTTGCATTGGAATAAACAGTTTGATTTTTTTTTTTTTTATATGGATTCACTGAACCCTTAGTAAATAGAATCTCTGCAGATTCACTTGTATAAAACATACAGTATACAACTTTTATATATCTATATATCTTCAAATATAAAACCTGTATGTTTATATTACAGTTACATATAAAACCTGAACTGTACACATGAAACGTTAACATTAAAATGAAGTTCACTCTCATTTGCAAGGTTTTAAATGGCAATACTGGTTAATCCAGTGCAGCACATGATCCTTTTTTTCTGTCACCAAATACTCAGGTAGAGTATTACTATTATCCCAAATATCAGTTTTCCATTGTTCTAAACCATGTGTTAGTTACTGTTATATGTAATCAACACTGCCTTGTGAAAGTCTTCTATCTTCTGCCTGTGTTAGAAAATGAATACCCTCATAGGTCAGCAGTCAATGGCAGTCATTTTGAATAGACAAAGAATTACTAATATATTTTTCTTATCCCAAAGCAGTTAATATATATTTATATACTTCATAAAGTTATTAATGGCTTTATTTAAAAGCAACGTTCTGCTAAATTACATAGTTCTATTTTTCTTGACAGTTACTGTATATGTTTTTACCGTCAATGTTCTATAAATGGACCTTCTGTTTTTTTTGTCTTTGTTTATATTTCACCATAGTAAGAAGTTTAGGTTCAGCATACATTTATACCGTCTGCAATGCTTTTCAAGAACTTTGACAGCTGCCTAGCAGCAGAAATGCATAGATTATAATTCACGGGTTAGAGCTGAAGTCAGGATGGTCAGCATTTTTAAATCACCACCTACCATCTACAGTATATATGTATAAATGAATGAAACATTGTTTAAAAGCTATACAATGCTATTCAAGCTTTAATGTATATGGTTTGGGGTTGCTTAGCTGCTTGAGGCTCCTGGGCAGCTTACAGTCATCGAGTCAACTATGAATTCTGCATCATATCAGAGTGTGAGGCCATCTGTCTGAAATTTTAAGCTGAACTGGATATGGTTCATTACAAATGGCACATGAGTTCAACTTGAGAAAGGGCAGGGACTCCTAAAACAATTGTTCTACTTGTACTCACCCTAGTATCAGAAAAGGCATTGAGTTATATGAATAAACATGATTTTCAGCAAGCATGCAGTGCATTTTGGACAACAGTATCCATATAACTACAAAGGCATATACCTTCAGTACAGTTAATTTAGACTTTGGCTTTTTTTTAGAACCAGAACCAGAATCCAAGTGAAATTTGTCAGATAAAGTATGTCCAAATAACTCATGAACTGTCACTCTGCTCCAGCTTCTGTTACAGCATGAGTACCATCCTAAATATTCCTAACTTAAAGCGGTTTTGGCCTCAAATACCTTTTTTAACTAAAAATAGCCCTATAATACTAATCCATCAGGCGTTTATCCACGGTGTACTCAGCGACGGGAGACTATGCGATTTTTCTCTGTGATTTTCTTTGTTGTTTTTAATATGTAAGTATCAGAGCTTTAGATTTTTTTTTGAAAACTTTTGAGGGAACTTATCGGTGTGTTTCCTTTATCCATATATGATCTTTTTATTCTAAACTAGCCCTTATTTACAGAAAATTTGTACTAAGCTCCTGAAGAGTGGATGATAACTCCACGAAACGCGTAGAGCCATAAAATATGAAATATGAAGATTTATCAGGACATGGATTACATAATATGTATGAAAGAGCCCATGAGCCACTGGATGTATTCTTGCTATGCATTTGATATATATATGCCTTTGTATGATATTTGTATCTGTTATTATATATATATTTATTATGTGTATATGCCTAGCAAGACATTTCCTGTATCTGTACTGTACTGTATCTGTACTGTGAATACAGTAATCCCCCGCTCCATCGCGGTTCAGTTTTTGCGGTCCCGGTAATTCGCATTTTTTTTTGTAATGTTATTTTACTATATAAATCATTAAAAATGAAATATTTTTGTGTTTTTCATAGCAAGTATGTGAGATTCTATTCATTCTTTTTATTGATTATTGCTGCATGATCCATTCTTTTATCGTGCAGCAAGAAATAAACCAATATTCTGAAACTATTTTATTTTTATTTTCATTTGGATATCTGCAATAGCAACCTACCTCATAAAACAATTGAAAATGCCCAATTGTTGATCAGCATAGCGAGCACTCCAGGAATCACTAAAGTTGCAAAATAGGCTGGAACTCCGCTTTAAGGGTCTTAAGGGGCATCAGTAAATAAAACAAGATTAGTGAGGGTCTTAAGGGGCATCAGTAAATAAAACAAGATTAGTGTGTCCCCCAGTACAACCCCCCCCCCCTCCCCCAGAGGTCAGACTGTACCCTAGTTTAATCATATATGAAGGAGGGGTTGCCACCTTTTCTTCAAACCAAACCCAAACTTTAGTGGCACACAGCATTTTTTTTGTAGTATACACTGTAGGATTGTAAAAGACCTGAGACACCTTTGGGTGCCCCTAAGAGAGTAGTAATGCAGCAGGCATATCACTATGATGAACAGTGGCTGTGGTCAAACTGTGTTAATGGTGGGAGGCACTTAGTCTGTAAATAAAACAAGATCAGTGTGTCCCCCAGTATAACTCCATCCCCCAGAGGTCAAACTTTACCCCAGTTTAATCCTTCACTCTCAGGTAAATCTCTCACCCAGTATTATCCCCCTTAGGTCAGTCTATCCCCCAGTATAATCCTTTCCCCCCTCCAGGGTAATCTGTCCTCCAGTATAATCCCCCCAGGTCAGTATGCCCCCTAGCACAATTCTCCCCCCAGGTCAATCTGTCCCCCAGTATAATCCCCCTTAGGTGAGTTTGTCCCCCAGAACAATCCTACCCCAAGGTCAGTCTGTCCCCAAGTAGAACCCCTCCCCTCCAGGTCAATTTGTCCTCTGGTATAATTCAATCCAGGTGTCACGTACCTGGAGGGAGAGTGAAATGACAAGGTCGGCGTCTCTTCTATCTCCAACCTAGGACCCATTGAAAGTGAAACAGAGGGTGCCGAGGGACAGGAGGAACACGTGTGCCTGTAGGTGTAGACCAAGGGACTTGCAGCTGGAGATGCAATTCTGAGGAAACAGGAGAACCATCAGATCCGGAGAAGCAGCCTTGTACTGTAGTTCAGCTGAGGTTAAGGGAGCACTCCACTTGCACTGCAGGTCCGGAATGTGTGGCAGGTCAGAGCTTTCAGCAGACTTGCAGCAGAAATGCACAGCGGGTCGCAGAACTGTGATCACTGACAGCCAGACAGACACTCGAACGAGTCGGGAAGCCAGGATGAAAGCCAGGAGCGTAGTCACAGGATAGCCAGGGTCATTAACAGGCAGGCAGTGAGGTACCAAACCAGAAGCAGAGCCAAATTCAGGAGTAAGCCGGGTCAGCAACCGAGGAAACACACTGGGAGTAGACATGACACAGGGAACAGCTGAAGACCAGTCAGCATTAAAGCACAGACAGAGGCATTCCTAAATAGTTCATTTGGGGCCAACATACATCGTAATTCCTGCGTTATTCCTGCGTGCATGCGCATTCCTGATAGCCATTCTGCAAAAATTTTTGCGCACATGCACACTTCTGTTAGCCAGACATCTCACAGGAATTCCCTGACACCAGGTCAATCTGTTCCCCAGTATAATCCTCCCCTCAGGTCAACCTGTCCCCCCAGTATATTCCCCACCAGGTCAGTCTGTCCCCCACTATAATCGCCCCCAGGTCAGACTGCTGGGGAAGAAACTTGACAGCTTTGAAACACACCCCTGTTTCCACTGTGCACTAATGTCAGGGTTTCTGTTGTCTTCCAGATTCGAGTTCCAGCTCCAGTACCAGTGGCAGCAGCTCCCTTTCATCTTGGCATGGTCCATCCCCTGTCGGTGGCCAAGGCTGAGGTTCCCTTGGTTATCTCTTGATGAGTCCTGAGTCTTCTATCACCCACAGTGTTATTCTCAGCACATACCACTTTTGTGAGTGCATTTTTATTCATCTATTAAATTGGTTTTAAATACATGCTACACTATGGGGTTTGCGCCTGTGTCTGTTTGTTTTTCAAGTCTATCTGCTAGTGAGCACCCTTTCTGGTTACTCAGCAGTACCCCCACATTTAGAGCAGTTGGCTTTTGATTAGCACTCTAGGCTACCCTTAACTTAATTATTAATCATTATTTATCATTATCTATTTATTTGTGTATTATTGATTTATTTATCGGTTTGCTCACCCATTGTTTTCTTGACCATTGCTGGCTACAACTACTTGTACCTGTGGCTAATTGGTCACTGCCACAGTAATCATGATTGATTCCAGCTCTTATGAGCAGGGTTTTTAGACCAGCACTGTGCGCTGTGATTTGGTTGAGCTTTCCCGCCTACCTATTTTTCCTCTACTCCACTCTATTTAGGCACTCTCCCAGCAACCTTCTGAGCACCCTCCCCCAGGGATTGGTCAGAACCACATAAATATTCAGACTGCTTATTTGACTCTCCCAACCCACTATATTCTCTGAGTCTCCAGAAAACAGGAGGAAGCAATCAAACCTGCACCCTTTAGAGCCTAGAGGAGCCCAAAGCAATTACAAACAGCCCAGCTAATTACAGGAGAGCTAAAAGAAATACATTTACCTAACATAGCTAGCAAATCATCTAGGAGAGTGCTACAGATAAATGATCCATGTTTCAGAAATTGAAACTGAGGTGTAGGTCATTTGCTAAAACATCAATAGGTTTGCCAGCTTCGGAAGTTGCGGATGGTATCCACTGCAGCTGATGGAATGCCATACATTTTTAGATGACTAGACAAGCACAAAGTTGCTGGTGCGATATTGCTTGAAGTTTTTCACACAGATTTCAACTTGTAGAAGAGTATGTGTATAGCAAGCTTTGACAAAACATTTTCAAATGTTTTTGCTTTTTTGAAGGTCTCTAAAGCAACGTAGCACTGTCCCCATAGGGTTTTCTGTGTGATGACTTGTTGGGCCTCCTCTGATTACCTGCAGACAGTCACTTAGGGACAGATCACACATTCATTCTTGCTCCCATGGCTCGTTACTGAATAAACAGTCCAGGGGTTTTGGTTTTTTGTTTTTTATTGTGGAACTTGGATGGGAGAAGGGAATAGTGGGGTACTTGAACTCTTTTTCCAGCAACAGACTTGGTGAACTACATTATCTTCAGGACACTCTCTAGCATTTTATCTGACACCCGTCCACTGACTCTTCTAGCTGATGGGATGGCCCCCCCTCAGGACAGGCCCCTTGACACAGATCTGTACTCACTGTATAAAGAATCAGATCCTTTCCAGTGTCTCTTTTCCAGTCAGCTCTGCAGAACCTCCGGGTTCAGTTCCTCTCTAACTCTGAGGCCCTCAGGTCAACCACCTGAGGCTGCATGGCAACTTCTCCAGAGGAGGAGGCAGCCACCCCCTCACTCCAGGACTCCGCTCTCTAGCTGAAAGACTCCAAGCACATGTGCCCTTGGCATTTACACAGTATCCCAGCATGCACCAAGGCACTTTTCTCTGCCAATCACCAGGGCTGTACTAAATGCCCGTGCACACATTTGTCAGGCTTCCTCCCACTGTTCAATATGCCTCCCTATTGGGCCAGTGTGAAACAGTTCAAACAAACTGAGCTGCACCTGAGCACCATGAGCAGACCTCACTAACAGATCCTGCTCTCTGGTAGGCAGAGAACAATATAGATTATTAAGCAGAAAAGATCCAAAACTATACTCTCTCTTTATCCCCTACCTAGGAGGGTGCTACAGCATTATTCAGCTTCAGTTTGGGGATGTCAAACAGATTCTAAAGAGAGTGCTGACTGACACTGACACAAATCGACTCGTCTGGAGCAGTCAAATGTTCTAGCAAGTTCAAAGGCACATTGCAAGTGAGTAAAAAATAATTTATTGAAAGGGAATTTATTGCTAGCAAGCATTTCAAATCCCTTTTATTTCTGTGCTTATACCTGCAATTTTTGTAGCTAGTGGTAGGGACCCTTAACCACTTGACCTCTGGAAGATTTACCCCTCTTCATGACCAGACCATTTTTTGCAATACGGCACTGCATTACTTTAACTGACAAGTGCGCGGTTGTGTGACGCTGTACCAAAATAACATTTATGTCCTTTTTTCCCCCACAAAAAGCGCTTTCTATGGTGGTATTTGATCACCTCTGCAGTTTTTATTTTTTGCACTATAAACAAAAAAGTACAACAATTTTGAAATAAAAAACACATTTTTCACTTTCTGCTATAAAACATATCCAATAAAAAAATGTAAAAAATCTAATTTCTTCATCAATTTAGGCCAATATGTATTCTGCTATATATTTTTGGTAAAAAAAAATCCCAATTGGCGTATATTGATTGGTTTGCACAAAAATTATAGCTTCTATAAAATATGGGATATATTTATTGAATTTTTACTAGCAATGGCAGTGATCAGTGACTTATAGCGGGACTGCGTTAATGCAGCTGACAAATAGGACACTAACTGACACATTTGACACTTTATGGGGACCAGTGACACTAATACAGTGATCATTGCTAAATATATGCGCTGTCACTGTACTAATGACACTGGCTGGGAAGCGGTTAACATAAGGGGCGATCAAAGGGTTAACGGTGTGTGCCTAACCTGTGCTTTCTCACTGTGGGGGAGGTGCTTGAACCATGGGAAGGCATTGATCCATGTTCCTGCTTTGCATGGCTGGCCATCAATTTTCTTATAGCCTAGGCCATCTTTATGTAGAGCAACAATTTTATTTTTCAGATCCTCAGAGAGTTCTTTGCCATGAGGTGCCATGTTGAACTTCCAGTGCACCACCTGCTCCCCATTCACACCTCAGACCTTGTAACATTAACAAGTTACATAACACAGTGAATAGAAAATAGCTAATTGGGCCTAATTAAGACATTTTGACTTAGGGGTGTACTCACTTTTGTTGCTAGCGGTTTAGACATTAATGGCTGTGTGTTGAGTTATTTTGAGGGGACAGCAAATTTACACTGTTATGCAAGCTGTACACTCACTACTTTACATTGTAGCAAAGTGTCATTTCTTCAGTGTTGTCACATGAAAAGATATAATAAAATATTTACAAAAATGTGAAGGGTGTACTCACTTTTGTGAAATACTGTATATAGAGAACAAAAAAAAATGATAGCGTTTATGGTGAACCTTGCACATGTTTCTCACGCTTCCATTTCTTTATGGTGTATGATATTATACATCATTGTAAAGAAAACATGTAGATTGAACCCATCTAGGACATATACTGATATTTGCGTCAGCGGAACACTGATGTCACCTTGAGGCCCCACAAGAGTAATGACTGAATTTAGCAGTAATAGTAATGCTAATCAAAACATGGGGGAGTTGGGTAATGGGCCTATGAAATGTACTTGTTGACAGATGCGTGGACATAAAATATACATGCATCATTCTGTTATGTCTATAAGCCAGATGATGACACTTTCTTTAGCAAGTGATATGACTCACTTTTAGATCATGACATAATTTGCAAATTCTGATTATTGCAAATACCAAAAGCCCCTGAAAGCTGCTAAAGAAGCAGATCTTTCAGCACTTGTTTTCTTACTATAGGTATGCATGCTAAATGAGATTACTGGTAATACTGGCAAGACACCAGACTCAGAGTGATATTTATCTATTGTAATGTGATGTGCAATGAGGATGTGAAAAGCGTAGGTGCAGCAGAACAATCTCTATATGTCACTCCATAAACAAACTAAATAAATACATGAAATGATGTGTTCAGTGATCCCTGTAAAGTATTGTTACACAAAATAATATAAAATAAACCTACAATAAACAATTACATCTGTATATTTATAGATCATCTGAACGACACGTATAATTATGTAGGGCAAAGTTTTCTTTTTTACATTTTTTTTTCTCAAAATGTGGTTCTTAAAAATTCAAAGTTATCCCATGACCACCCAGAAGACCCCAGGAAAAAAGGATGTATTAAGGGCATTTTTAAAACAGGTGCTGGACAGGGTGGCATCAGAGAAGGCTTTTTTTTTTTTTTTAACAGACTTGAGCTTTAAAGTAGAATGAAATCCAATCAATAAAATCTTATACACACTTTACCATACCAATGTAATTTCATGTTTTTTTTAATTCTTTTTAACTCTTTTATTAAAATAATACATGGAGATCCTGCCATGATGGTTCCTATTCAGGCACTACCTGCTATAAGGTGACAATGCTCTCTCCTAGTCTTCAAATTATGTTCCTGTGCGGCAAACCTGTCACATGTTCCCCTAACGGTGACTACATGTGGCCATGCCAACAAACATTGTGCAGGGATGGTTCTCTGTTGGCACTATCAGGATATGGATCCTGAGCAATGGGATTTGCAGCTGAATATGAAATGAATGCATTTAGACAAGGGATGGGCTGGAGGAGATCAGCAGTCCTAAGATGCAAAAACAGATAAAAAGTAGAAGTTCAGTCACATCTTGATAACTTCCAGTCTAAGCTTATATGTTATGTGAGGGGCGGCAAGGGCCATAGACTATCAAAACAAGTCCACTTTGCTCATAAAACGGAGGGAGGACTAGGTCTTCCCCATCTAGCTCGATATTACCAAGCTGCACAGGTGGCTTAGTTGTCAGCAATGTACTCTCAAACTGAAAAGCCAGATTAGACAGCAATTGAGAGGAGGGCAGTTAACAGAGTTCCACTGAATTATGTCAAATGGCAACCAGCTAAGCACAGGGCACCCATTCTGGCTCCCACTTTATTCAACTCTCTGGTTGTCTGGGATCGAGTGCGAAACAACCATAAGCTAGTCTCACCCTTTCATCCACTCAACCATCTTTTTAACAATCTCGCTCTGGTCAGGACCCCGAGGCCTTTCGGTGGTGGCTGAACAAAGGCCCGTACAGAATTGGACATTTTCTGACTCCTCGAGCCCCATTTAGATTGCCGCACTGTCATTCCAAGCTAAAAATGCCCTTGTCAGAAATGTTACGCTTCCTTCAAACTTCTCATTTTCTACATTCCTTGGGCCCATCTGTGACTAAAGAACCCAAGGTCACTCCCTATGAAACTTGGTTTACCCAGGAGGCAGGGCTCAGGGTAGGTATATCCATTATTTATAAGCTGTTGCTAGATTCATCCAACAGATTCCTTTACATTCGGGCGTAGGGTTTGTATCTCGGACAGGGATGTAGAGCATTGGCAACTTTTTTCCACTTAGCCTATAAAGGCATATTGAATATTTCTCTATACAAAAATTGCCGTGTAGTTTCGGCCCTAACCCCTGTGAGGAGACCAAAAAATATTTGAAAGAAAAAGATGGGGCTTTGCAGGCCAGTGGGAGTAGAAGGATCAGACCGAAAACCATTTTATAAAACCAAATAACATTTTATTTATACATAAGATAAAACGCATGGACCGCCATGCATAGTAAATTTAGGTTAACATACAAATGAATAAAATCAAGCAAAATGGGTCATTAGCAACATAGAAATACATCCTGTAGGGGAAACAAGATCAAAGCCTGTGTAGGATGGAGAGTGGGTCTCACGGTGGAATCGGTCAATGTAGGTCCCCAGCAATCCGACGCGTTTCGCTCAAGGCTTCCTCAGGGCCTGAGAGACCATAACAGACTGGTATTTCTCCTTGTTGATAATGACTCAGATCAGATGACAGGATTGTGGCGGCACAGATACTGAACGAGGATTGCTGCTTCCGTATTTAAGAAATAGATTCAATGTTGGCGTACATATATACTCTATTAATGCTGAGTTCAGAAACTTGGACCCCCGTATACCATAAAAGGAGAGGCTTATAATCTCCTCTGATATATTCTGGGAGTGGGCGACTCTCCGTATCCTCTCCCTGGTATATTCCACAATGTGATTACTCAGAATTGAGTCTACAATATCTATTGTAATATGGAGATAGCCTCAAACGTACACGGGTAGGCACATTTTAGATGATATAAAGGGGTGTCATAGTTCAGACTTAGAGGTCCCAGGAAAACAGCAGTAAATACCTATTTGTAATGGAATGATAGCTTCAGGCAGGAGAAAACATGGATATGTCTATCACTCTGTTTGATAGAAGGGGTAATACATCCCAAGCTCCATAAGCCCTCAGTAATTGCAATGTACCGACATCCTGCCTAGGTATATCCATTATTTATAAGCTGTTGCTAGATTCATCCAACAGATTCCTTTACATTCGGGCGTAGGGTTTGGATCTTGGACAGGGATGTAGAGCGTTGGCAACTTTTTTCCACTTAGCCTATAAAGGCATATTGAATATTTCTCTAGTGGAGGCCAATATCAATCACTTTCTACATTCCTTGGGCCCGTCTGTGACTAAAGAACCCAAGATCACTCCCTATAAAACTTGGTTTACCCAGGAGGCAGGGCTCAGGGTAGGTATATCCATTATTTATAAGCTTTTGCTAGATTCATCCAACAGATTCCTTTACATGCGGGCATAGGGTTTGGATCTCGGACAGGGATGTAGAGCATTGGCAACTTTTTTTCCACTTAGCCTATAAAGGCGTATTGAATATTTCTCTAGTCGAGGCCAACATCAATCACTTTCTACATTCCTTGGGCCCGTCTGTGACTAAAGAACCCAAGATCACTCCCTATGAATCTTGGTTTACCCAGGAGGCAGGGCTCAGGGTAGGTATATCCATTATTTATAAGCTGTTGCTAGATTCATCCAACAGATTCCTTTACATGCGGGCATAGGGTTTGGATCTCGGACAGGGATGTAGAGCATTGGCAACTTTTTTTCCACTTAGCCTATAAAGGCGTATTGAATATTTCTCTAGTGGAGGCCATTATCAAAGTTATAAATAGATGGTATATGTCCCCCTTCTGTTTATTGAGGCTTTATCCGTCTTCTTCGCCCCTATGCTTTGGACAGTTCCACTTGCATGTTACTATTTATCATAAATGATGGGAAAGCCTGAGGTTGCGGGGTTTTTGAAACAAGGTTTTTGCTTTGATATAGAAAATCTAAAAACCCTGAATTGCTTTGTTAAATGGACCAGTTGAGAACCTACCCCTGTTGTTAGCAGCAAAACTTACTATAGCCCATTCATGGAAGAAGACCTCTGTGTGTATGTTCCTATATAGATGAAAAGTATCCTGGATTATGCTTAATGAACAAATTGCTAGTGTGCTCAATGACACTACTAAACGTTTTGAAGCTATCTGAAGGCCTTGGGCTGATTATGTACATGTGAAGCTCTAAGGCAGTGATGGCGAACTTTGGAACCCCAGATGTTTTGGAACTACATTTCCCATGATGCTCATCTACACTGCACAGTCCATGAGCATCATGGTAATGTAGTTCCAAAACATCTGAGGTGCCAAGGTTCCCCATCACTGCTCTAGGGGATGTGACTGAGCTGTGTTCACCCCCTGAGAGCTTCATTCTACCCACCTCTCTCTAGGTTTCTCTTGCTCTCTCTCTATTTTCCTTTCCCCCTTTTTTCTTCCTTTTTCTCTATTTCTATGTCTCCTCTGTGGCCCTTGCATTATGGGTTGCTTTTCTCAGATATGTCACAGTTAGAGTTCCTGACATTTTTGTGTAGTATCTAGAACAGTGCAATACTGTAACGTTTTATTACCTCCTTGGATAATCATGTAAAAATTTGCTATGATTTTCTGTCCCAAGCCTATCTTGGATGGAAACAATCTGAGGCTATTTAGTTCTCATTGTTTTGCTTTGAACACTAAAGAATATTTATTTTTTCACTGTTCTTGAAAGCTTGTGCCAGGGCTCTGGCTATTGTAATGCTCAATGTAATTTTTCTCTGTCTGAAAAATTTTCAATAAAAATTATTAAAAGTAAAAACAAGGAAAAGATATTTAATAAATAAAGTCATGGCAACCATTTATGATGTACACTGCTTTAGCAAACGAATTATTGACCAACGACGAAAGAAAACAAATCTGTAGCAAAAATAGAGCCGTGGCTCTAGATTATTTTTTAAATTATAGAACATAACCATAAATGGTTTCCCTGAACCACTGCTCCAGTCTTTATAAAACAACCTAAGTAGTTTTTCCTATATGGCATATTGTATTTTTTTCCTTCTCCCTCAATGATGTAAGCAGCAGGGACAATGATTACTTGTCTCTGCCCACTATCTACATGAATACAAATAAAAATGGCTGCAGGAAAGATGGATGTTAGTGTGATTATTGAAAGAGTATAAGTGAGTGGTGAAGGTACCTGTACAATCATAGGAATACAGTGACTTTGATTAAAGGCATGATAAGTTTGCCTGTGTTGACTTTATATGGGTACACGGACACTTCACACTAAAAAATGTCTTTATTTGTGCTTATTAAATGCTTGTAAACATACAGTGAGTATAGAAAAAAAATCACCCCCCCCCCCTTAAAATATTCACATATTGTTGCTTTGCAGCCTGAAATGAAGACAGACACAGTTTTTGTTTTATCCAGCTGTATTTACTAGTGCAACTTATAACATCCAAGTGAAAGATATAACACCAACATGTCAGAAGAAATTTAACCCCCCCCCAAAAAAAAAGAATCCCTGAGTTGGAAAAAGGATCAGCCCTCCACCTTATGTCAGTATTTTTTTGAACCGCCTTTTGCTTTAATTACAGCCTGTAGTGTGTTGGGATATGTCTCTACTAACTTTGCACATCTAGTCTTTGCAATATTTGCCCACTCTTCTTTGCAAAACTACTTAAGATCAGTTAAATTTAATGGTGACTGTTTGTGGACTGCAGTCTTCAAGGTATTCCACAGATTTTCAATGGGATTTAAGTCTGGGCTCTGACTAAGCCATGTAAGGACATTCACCTGTTTCTCTTTCAACCACTGTGTGGTCATTTTTGCTGTGTGCTTTGGGTCATTGTCATGTTGGAAGGTAAACCTTCTTCCCATTGACAACTTTCTGGCAGAGGGCAGCAGATTTTCCTCAAGAATTTGATATTTTTGCTCCATTCATTCCATCATGACAAATGCTCCAGTCCTTGCTGCAGAGAAACACCCCCATAACAGGATATTACCACCTCCGTGCTTTACTGTAGGAACGGTGTTATTAGGATGGTGCGCTGTATTGGATTTCTGCCAGACATATTATTTGGTGCTGAGGCCAAATAATTTATTTTAGTCTCATCTGACCATAACACCTTTTTCCATGTGGTCTCGCGTCTCAGAATCTTCAAGGGGAGTTTAAGGTGGTCAGCTGAGCGGGATTTATATAGGTTAAAGGTGGTGGGAATCAAATAATTAGTGGAAAAATCCTTTAAGGCTCTAAGAAGCAGCATCTGTCAAATTATAATTTAAATTACAAAAAGATTAAAATGTGTTGTTTTTATGTCAGCTATTTTGAACATTCTTCTATAACACTCCACAGCTTAAATCCCAATGTTATAACCTGTCATTGAAAAAAAAAAAATCCCATTATAATGGCTTATCAGTCATTCAAGTGCTTCTACTCCTGTCTACATGAGCAGACATCAATAATGTATGTGTGAACTGACTGGAGCTATAAGAAAGTTTTGGCTGTACACTGCTGCCGATCATGTAAATGCATGCATGTACAACACCACACGTGCCTAGCATGGGTGTGACAGATTAAAATATTACAAAAAAAATCTAATTATCTGCCCCCTCACTTCCCAGCCTTAAAAAAGTTGTTTTTATAATAAATGCACATTTTGAGTGATAGCATCACAAAGTTGTGAAATGTTTTATTTCAACCTGTGTTTATATTACTTTTTTTTAATAGAGAACAAAAACTGGTGTATGTATTTGCATAGCTATATTATTGTTGTTAAAAGAGGGAGTCATGGTAAGAATATGCTTTGGAATACAGAAAGAATGCTGTTGTTAACAAACATAGTAATTATGTATACAATGTTACACTAAATTACAGACAGCGGATTAAGTACATTATAACGATCACATATTAGTCACACATATATATTTATATATTATTTTATATATTTTTGTTGTTTTTTTTTTGTTTTTTTTTACGTACAGTATATACAAGTGCATCTCATAAAACTAGAATATCATCAAAAAGTTACATTTATTTCAGTAATTCAATTCAAAAAGTGAAACTCATATATTGTATATAGATGCATTACTTTTGATTTTGATGATTATGGCTTACAGCTAGTGAAATCCCAAAATTCTGTATTTTAGGAAACTAGAATATTACATAAGACCAATTAAAAAAAAAAGGATTTTTAATACAGAAATGTTGGCTTACTGAAAAGTATGTCCAAGTACAATGAGGTATGCACTCAATGCTTGGTCAGGGCTCCTTTAGCATGAATTATTGCATCAATGGGGCGTGGCATGGAGGCGATCAGCCTGTGGCACTGTTGAGGTGTTATTGAAGCCCAGGTTGCTTTGATAGCAGCCTTCAGCTCATCCGCATTGTTGGGTCTGGTGTCTCTCATCTTCCTCTTGACAATAGCCCACAGATTCTCTATGGGTTTTAGGTCAGGCGAGTTTGCTGGCCAATCAAGCACAATGGTACCAGGATCATTAAACCAGGTATTGGTACTTTTGGCAGTGTGGGCAGGTGCCAAGTCCTGCTGGAAAATGGAATCAACATCTCCATAAAACTGGTCAGCAGAGGGAAGCATGAAGTGCTCTAGAATTTCCTGGAAGAGGGCTGCACTGACTTTGGATTTGATAAAACACAATGGACCAACACCAATGGACCAACAGATGAGATGGCTCCCCAAATCATCACTGACTGTGGAAAATGTTGCATTTTATTTGGAATTCAAGGTCTCAGAGTCTGGAAGAAGAGTGGAGAGGCACCGAATCCAAGTTGCATGAGGTTCAGTGTGACGTTTCCACAGTTAGTGACGATTTGGTGATCCAATAGGGACACAAATGGCAAAAAATAACAAAAATCTCACAGGGGTTGTAACCCTCCCTTACCCTATCCAAAATGAAGAAAAAAAAAACATTAAAAATACAAAAGGTGTGCAGAAATAATGCATCTTATAATATCTCTTAAAGATGCAAACCAATGTCCATTCAGAGTGAATACAAATGCTGTATAAAGTTGAAAGTTCATAAAGTGTACTGGATCCTGGAGTAGAGACCTCTAGACCACCAGTGGTAATTACTGCCGTATTGGACCACCGTCACCACACCTCCAAACGTGTCCCCCTAGGTAGTTAAAACTCACAAGAACCTAGGAAAAAGACCGCCTTGAAAAGGATTTGATTCCATAACATGGTATGTGGATCACAGGCAACTAGTCTCCGGATTCACCAATAGCTGATAATTGAATCAGAACCTCAACGTGACATGCACAGCACAAATCCTCGGAACATGTGAGGAGGAAAAAAAGGGGAGGACCAATCGTGTAATTCCATAAAATACACTTTATTAAAAAGTTCCCAATCCCCAATATAGTACACTCACAAAAATGCGACTTGGTAGTAGCATGTAGAATAAGTAAGGAGTCTGTCGTGTTCCGGTAACTCACCGCTACCTCTGATGACCAGGGGAACCCGAGCTCCGGAACACCGACTTCCACGTGACAGCTGATAGATGCGTGCTCATGCCCTTACATGTTTCGTCACACGGACTTCTACAGTGGAAGAAGGGTATTTATAGAGTATATGTGAGTGATTTTGTTTATACTATTTTCATTCAATATTTGACATTTATGAAGATATTTTGTATTTACTTAATTTTACTTTGTTTTTTTTTGTTTTTTTTGATACACCACATGTTTTCTGTGAAAGCAGCTTCCCTGTGCCTGGTATTCTAGTCATCTTTTTTCCTTTTGTATTAACAAAATATGCTAAAGGGACTGCACTGACTTAGTAACCTGGCATATTTCTACTGTTTAAACCATTTTACCTCCTTATAAGCAATAAAATCTGACAGGGGTTCTTATTCTTCTACACTTTATTCAACCCACTGGATATCGCACGAGATAAAACACCGCATGGTTTCATGAGATAAATACTGCACATTAATAGCACATGCAGAATTTTGGAAGCGTTTTTAGTAAATGCTCAAAATGTTACTATACTGTATTTTATTAGTGTCCCCAATAGGCAATACTGTTCCTTTAATGTGGAACTAAAGTCTCTCAATCAACATTGTCTACCTTTAATCTTCATGCTGTCAGCATTAATAAATATATAGGAGGCTATATTATAAATGTACTTGTTTTAGCCTTTTTTTTTTTCTTCAGTTGCTACCTGGTTTCTGGTCTAGGCCAAAATGATGTCATACATCCCAGGAGTCTTAAAGGGCATATTTTTATTTCACCTGAAGGAGGGGCTTTCTTAGCTAAGCACACCCTCCTGCCTGCATGCCTGAGCTAAGGGAAGATGGATTCCAGGAAGTAAATGCTACATGAACCATCTGCCCTTACAAAAGATGGCAAAGGCTAGAAATGATAGGGGGTTGGTTTTAAAATGATTTCTTAACCACTTGCCGACCGCCGCACGACTATTTACTGCGGCGGTCAGCCCCTCACAGGCAGAGTGACGTAGGTCTACGTCGCTAGCCTGTGAGGGTCTAGGGAGCGAGCGCGCGCCCCCGGAGGCGCGCTCCCGAGTGGTCACGGCCTCCCCCGTGCGTGTGATCGGCGGACCCGATGTCCGCCGGTCACTCTGCGATCGTCGGGGGAGAGGGAGAGTGGCTAGTGTAAACAAGTCACCTGTCATTCTCCCCGGTGTATGAATGATGATCATACGGTTCTACTATGTAGAACCGTTGATCACTGTTCATACATCTGAAGCCACAGCCAATCACAGTTAGAATCACGCCTCTAGGGACACACATAGCCCCTCCCTCTCAAAAAAGTTAACCCCTTCACTGCCAGTGTAATATTACAGTAACAGTGCATATATATAGAACTGATTACTGTAGAAATGTCACTGGTAACCCCAAAAGTGTCAAAAATGTCAGTCAAGGGTCTGATCTGTCCGCCGCAATGTCGCAGTACCGCAAAAAAATCGCAGATCGCCGCCATTACGCAGTGCCATCTTAAGAGCATTGAAGGTCCCCGGGCAATGAAGTGCACTGGGGCCCTGCCTACACAATCACCCACGGGAATAAAAATGCAAATTATCACACACACGGATGGGAGTCAAGAGTCGACTGTCCTGTGTGTGCCTGTTCCTGTGCAGGCAGACCGGCATTCCTGCAGTTGTGGGCTCCCCCTCCATGGCCCAAGTGGCCTGACAGCAGCGGAGGGCCAATAGGTGCTTGCCACCTGCTAAGTTCGGCAGAGTCGAGACCAATGCTTGGCTAGGGCTAGGTCCCTGGGCAGGTGGGGCCCCCCGGGCAAGTGGGGCCCCCGGGCAACTGCCCAGCGTGCCCATTCAGTAAGACAGCCCTGCCATTACGCGTTAAAAAAAAAACAACAAAAATGACAAAAATCTTTCCCTTTGTTAGTAAATGCGATAACTTTTGCGCAAACCAATCAAAATACGCTTTTTGCGATTTTTTTAACCAAACATATGTAGCATAAAACAAATTGGCCGAAAATGTTAAAAAATTTTGATTTTTACATTTTTTGGGGGAATTTCATATAAAAAAATGTGAAAAATATTGTTATTTTTGCAAAATTGACGCTCTTTTTTTGTTTATAGCAAATGATCAAAAAATCGCACAGGTGATCAAATACCACCAAAAGAAAGCTCTGTTTGTGGGAAAAAAAGTACATCAAATTCGTTTGGGTACAGTGTCGCACGACCGCGCAATTGTCCGTTAAAGTCACACAGTGCCGAATCGCAAAATACCCCCTGGTCTTTTAGCAGCCAAATCCTCCGGGGCTTAAGTGGTTAAAGTGACATTAAAGTCAAGTTTTTTTTCTTTTTTTTAAATAACGAAATGTTATACTTACCTGCTCTGTGCAGTGGTTTAGCACAGAGCAGTCCCGATCCTCCTCTTCTCTGGTCCCCTGCCAGCACTCCTGGCTCCATCCTCCTGCCAAATTCCCCCACAGGAAACAGCTTGCTGTGGGGGCACCCAAGCAGGCTTGCTTCTGAGCCACTGCTCTTTGTGTTCATTAAGATACAGAGCTGTGGCTCAACTCTTCCCCCTCTCTCTTCTCATAGGCTCACTGGCTGTGACTGACAGCAGTGGCAGCCAATGGCTCCCACTGCTGTCTCAGTCAATAGTGAGGACTAGTCCACGGAGAGCTGAGACCTTTGTGCACATCGCTTAATCGTGATGGGGCTCAGGTAAATATTTGGGGGGTTGCTGCACAAAGAGGGTTTTTTTTTTTTCACCTTAATCCATTCTATACGTGAAGGTATAGAAGGTGATGGGGCTCAGGTAAGTATTTGGGGGGTTGCTGCACAAAGAAGGTTTTTTTTAACCTTCATGTATAGAATGCATGAAGGTAAAAAACCTGGAGCCTTTAGAACCACTTTAACAAAATAAAGCATGGAGACATGGATGCATGAGTGAGTTTGCTTTAAATATTAAAAATGAATAAAAAAGAGTTTTCAGTTTGTCAGATACAGTTTAGTTCCACTTTAACTAAGGTGTGATGGGGCATAGCTGAAGCCTCCTATCGGCTCATAGTTTGACTTCTCACTCTCCATCTAAGGCTCATCAGTGTCAGCTGCAGTGACGTCCTCCCCACAATCAGGTAGCAACACCTGGCTTGACAGTGGCACTCCCACAGACCCTGAGATATCTGCTACTCAGCCTCCCTGTGTCCCTGACACCGTGGGAAACTGACCTGACAGCAGCTTGTTACACAGTATGTGTCCTCCACCCTGTCAAGTCTGCAACTGCTCCTAGCTCAGGAAAAGTCTTTCCTATTCCTCTCTCCAGAGGGATGCTGGGATCTGTAATTTTAGAGCTAATCTGTAGTACAAGCTCAGTTTCTCTGGGGACTACACCCCTGCAAGTCCTTGCTCCTCCAAGCAGGCTTTGTCCTTTCCCAGGCTGCACAGTAACAGCTTTTTCGGCTCTCCCTGGTGGTGGTGCACAGCACTGGAAATGTTCAGTATTTTGTCTCTCGCTTTCCTCCTTTCCTCACTGGCAGGCAAGGAGAGGGAGAACAGCTGCAGCACTGGATGTGCTACAGAATGTGTAACACCGTCAGTGGGCCATAGTGTTCCTCAGATCAGGGCTACATAAGGTATTTAAAAAAGCTCTTTTGGGAATAATGTTCTACTACTGGATGTACCTGAGCAGGGCTGTGACAAGGGGTGGGTGGGAGGGTAGGGATGGGGTTGACTTCCTTTTGTTACAAAGCTGACAGAAGTAGTGATTTTCACTAGCGCAAGACTGCTGGCTGTAGGATCCCCTAAGCTTGTACATCAGAATTGTGGGAGGGCGGGCCAGGCACAGTTTGCCATCTTTTCCCTGGGCACTGGGTGGCCTTGTCTCTGCACTGTACCTGAGGGCCACTCAATGCTAGGTCATACCTTAATTTACACTTTAGGGCAATCTCACCCCTCAGTCCTCCCCTGTGTTGGGTTAATATGTGTTGTGTTTAACACAAAACACATCCACGCATGTTATATTGTACTGCAATGGACAGAAAACCCAACATATGGCCCTTTTTTTTTGAGATCTGGAGGAGAAAAGTGCAATACTGGACAGAACTGACAACCTTGAAAGGGGTCCTCTGCTTGCTGAATGTGTGGCTAGTGGGGTTAATGGGGAGGGTGGAAGGGTATGTCAGGATTATCAGGTAGGAAGATGGGTTAATACAGTCAGAGGGAGTGGTAGGGGCTCACAGAAAAGGAAGGCCAGCCATTGGTTTGAGCACCCTAACAGATTTGCCATGTTGGGTGAAGATGTGGAGGTGGCAAGCTCAGAGGTGGCAGCACTAGATGTCACTGCTATCCCTAACACTCTGGAAAGCAGCTCATCTAGTAGGGGTGGTGAGGGTTGTGCAGATAGGCCTAGACAGTTGGTGGTAATAGAGGATTCTATAATCAAAAGGACTGAATAATTTGACGCCAGGATCGGCTCAACCAAATGGTTTGCTGTCTCCTTGGTGCCAGGGTTTGGCATGTGGTGGACCGGGTTAATAAGTTACTGGAAGGGGCTGGGCATGACCCAGTTGTCCTGGTCCACATTGGAACCAATGACAGAATATATGGAAGGTGGAGGCTCCTTCTGAACCAATTTACTGAACTAGGCTGCAAGTTGAAGGGAAGGACCTCCAAGGTGATATTCTCTGAAATATTGCCTGTGCCATATGGAACACAGGAAAGACGGGGGGGGGGGGGGATTAGAGAGCTGAATGCATGGCTAAAGACCTGGTGTAAGAAGGAGGGATTTGGGTTTTTAGAGCACTGGGATAATTTTTCAGTGGGGTGCAACCTATATGCGAAGGATGGATTGCACCTAAATAGAAGGGGGTCTGTTGTGCTGGGGGAGAGGTTTGTGGGATGGCTGGAGAAGTATTTAAACTAGGATTGAGGTGGGGAGGGTGAATTAGATTATAATGGGGTAGACAGGTCAGACAGGGTTCAGCCCCTATTGATGAGTGGAATAGGGAAAATGGGGGAGAGCTATGGCAGAGGATAAGAAGGTTCCCATGTTACGCACAACCATTGGAAATGGTACTATTTGTACCAAAATAAAAAATATGCAAAATAAGTGTGTTTGTTCACCAATGCCAGAAGTCTGCCAAGCAAAATAGGTGAGTTGGAAGCTCTGTTTCATGAGGAGAACTATGATTTAATTGGTATTGCTGAATCTTGGCTTCATTCTTCACACGACTGGGCTATTAATATTCCTGGCTATGCTCTCTTTTTGAAAGACAGGGTAAAACAGAGGGGTGGTGGTGTCTGTCTCTATGTGAGAAGTGATCTCAAAGTGAGTGTTAAAGAGGACCTAGTTGATGGAGAGTTTGATGAGGAGTCTGAAACCGTATGGGTGGAAATGTACAAGGGTGTGGGTAATTCAAAGATTATCATTGGAGTTTGTTATAGACCTCCCAGTATTAATGAGGAGGTGGAGATTCAACTCCACCTGGGGGATTTTAACTATCCAGACATTGACTGGAGTAATGGCACTGCTGAAACAGTTGAAGGGCAAAAATTTATAAACCTATTACAAGACAATTCGATTGATGAACACAGAACAGAAATGGGAATTCTTCAAAAAGACTGTATGCGGACTCACGGTAAAGTATATTCCTATGGGCAAAAGTTTAAAAGGCTAAAGAAATGCATTGTTCCCAACTGATTGGTTCCCGAAGGTGCCTTCGGATTGGCTCTTGACGGAGGCTTCAGATTGGTAAGCTAGTGCACTTCCTCTTAGCATAAGGAATGTGTGGTTAGCATTTGCGAGGGAGGAGGAGTCGGCTGGAACGCATGCTGCTCCTCCCCTTCCGCTGTTTTTGGGCCATTTAATGTGGGTGATCGGCGGCGTCTAGCCACGCCCCCTGATGACGTCAACATCTGACGAAACCAGTAGGGGACCGGCAACGTCCGCCCTGTATGCATCTCGCCAGCATCTACCTGTTTCCATCCAGTTAGAAGCTATACGGCTGCAGCTACCACACCGTCCACCATATGACTTCCCTACAGGAATTTGACCTTTGATGCTCATTATACCCATGTCAAATGTGAGTGTTACATTTGCTTTTTACAAATTAAAGTGTTTGTGTTTCAACATACTACACCATGAGGAGTTTTTCTTCTTTATTCATGTGATATTTGGGTTTAACACTATTTCCTGTGAGGGGATTATTCCTGAGCGTACAGAGGTTTTACCTGTAGGAGAAGATCATACATCCATCCATCTGTCCATTGGGGGTTGTGAGGAGTTCCCTTTAAGGCGCACTGAGATCCCTGTAATGGGGATCATATGCTTTTGGTAAGAGGCCACACTTGTTGGTGTTTGGGGGAGGTTGTCTCTTCAATTTCATCACTTGGTTTATAGGACTTCTTACAGGACTCCTCTCCTCATGGACTTTTTATCTATGTATTGATATATTGCTTTATTAAATTTTTTATATATTGTGCATATTTTTTATCTTAAGCATTGGCTGAGATTGAGATTATTGTATTAAGCGCTGTATACTTTGTTTCCACTAAAAATAAAACCTATGTGGCTGACGGCCAAAGTTAAAAAATGTATAAATATTAGGAAAAGAGCTTTAAAAAAATAAATAAAATTGAAGGAACACTATCATTGTTTAATTGTTACAAAGAATATAACAGAATATGTAAAAAGAAAATTAAGGATGCAAAAATTCAAAATGAACGACAGATTGCAAAAGATAGTAGGACAAACCCCCAAACATTCTTCAATTATAGTAAGAAGGTCAGGTCTGAGCATGTAGGCCCTTTACAAAATAATCTGGAGTGGGTGACTGGGGACAAAGAGAATGCAAATTTTTTAAATACTTTCTATTTAAAAAAACATTTTCTATTTCTATTCTACAAAAGAGCATGGGGGAGCTCAAGACCATAATGAGGATGGTAATGACACAGCCACAAATGATCCACAATGGCTCAAAAGTGATATGGTCTAGAAATATTTAGACAGAATAAAGGTGGATAAAGCGCCTGGACCAGATGGAATCCACCCACGCATCCTAAAAGAATTGAGCTCTGTCATTTCAAAGCCTTTGTTTCTAATTTTTAGGGACTCGTTTAAGGACTTGAATAGTACCACTCCATTGGCGTAGGGCCAATGTGGTGCCTATATTAGCTTAGCTATGAGGAAAGATTAGAGGAACTGAATTTATTCTCTCTTGAGAGGAGGAGATTAAGGGTGGATATGATCAACATGTACAAATACATAAGGGGTCCATATAGTGAACTTGGTGTTGAGTTATGCACTTTAAGGTCATCACAGAGGACAGGGGGGCACTCTTTACGTCTAGAGGAAAGGAGATCTTGTCTCCAAATACAGAAAGGTTTCTTCACAGTAAGAGCTGTTAAAATGTGGAATAGACTCCCTTCAGAGGTGGTTCTGGCTAGCTCACTTGATTGCTTTAAAAAAGGCCTGGATTCTATCTAGGTGTAAATAATATAAATGGGTACTAATATTTATAGGTAAAGTTGATTCAGGGAATACCCGATTGCCTCTTGGGGGATCAGGAAGGAATATTTCCCCCTGCTGTAGCAAATTAGATTGCTTTGCTGGGGTTTTTTGCCCTTCCTCTGGATCAACTGTGGGTATAGGATTGTGTATATGGGATTGTATGGTTGTGTTTTCTTTACTGGTTGAGCCAGATGGACTTGTGTCTTTTTTCAACCTAACTATGTAACTATGTAACATAGGGCCATGCATTGCAGTAACATGCTGTAATGCACATTTTAGCGTGAGTTACCACAACTCATAAGCATGAATGGGCCTTTTATAGAATTTTCCCACTGTATGGGTTATTTGCAGTACTTCCTGTGAGGAAGGCAAAAATGTTATTTTTTTCAGATGACCACACGGGCTCTGCACTCTAGGATGTAAAAAGCATTATTTTTAACTAATATATTAATGAGGACTAGACTTTTCTCAACTCTCCTATACTAGTGGGCATAGTTACATATACAGGAGACCAAACACAAATATAGTGTAGTGCTACCTTAAATATGAAGCGTATAAAATAAAATGGGGAGAACAAGATGTAGGTAATATGGTATATCATAGGGATCTCGTTAAAATGCTTAAACAGCCCAATACCAAGGGAACACCAACCCAATAATTAACCACTTAAGGACCGGAAGGTTTTACCCCCTTAATGACCAGGCCATTTTTTGCGATAAGGCGATGCGTTACTTTAACTGACAATTGCGCGATCGTGCAATGCTGTACCCAAATAAAATTGCTGTCCTTTTTCCCCACAAATAGAGCTTTCTTTTGGTGGTATTTGATCACCTCTGCAATTTATTTTTTGCGTTATAAACAAAAAAAGTGCGACAATTCTTAAACCCCCCCCCAAAGAAAACAATATTTTTTACTTTCGGCTATAAAACATTCCCAAAAATTAAAAATCTAATTTTTTCATCATTTTAGGCCAATATGTATTCTTCTACATATCTTTTGGTAAAAAAAAATCCTAATAAGTGTATACTGATTGGTTTGTGCAAATGTTATCATGTCTAAAAATTAGGGGAAAGATTAATTTTTTTTATTTCCTAGTAATGGTGGCGATCTGTGATTTTTAGCGGGACTGCGACATTGCAGCGGAAAGACATTTGTGACACTTTTGGGGGGACCAGTGACATTACTACAGTAATCAGTGCTAAAAATGTGCACTGTTACTCTACTAATGACACTGGCAGGGAAGGGGTTAACGCCAGGGGCGATCAAAGGGCTAAATGTATGCCTAGGGGGTGCTTTCTAACTGTGGGGGGGGGGCTTTCTACATGAATACAGACACCTGTGTTCCTAAATAGGAGGAACACAGGATCCCTGTGTTCATAACTGACAGAACAGCAGTCTGCCGTGTTTACATCGGCAGACCGTCATTCTGTCTCCACGGGGAGCGATTGTGGATGCCTGCCGGACATCATGGCCACTGAACCGGTAATTGGCTCCTCCTCTAGCCAATCGGCGTGCGTGCGCCCAGACTAACTTCTACATGTACGTCATTTTGCGTAACAGAGCCGACTTGTCACAGTAAAACTTCAGTGGATGGGTAACAAGTGGTTAAAGAACAGCAAAAAAAAAGGGGGAGAAGAGACAGATCTAGGTGGGCGTTAAACGGGGGACCCTTGGTATTTCAATTTACTTCACAACAATACATATGTATCCAAAAGTACAAAAATAGTTTATTAGTACATAGAAGTATATGAAAGCCAAAACATTTTTTGTCAAAAAGGAGCATAAGAAGCCCACAAACATAAAATATAAAATCATGTATATATTGGAGGCAGGCAGACATGATGTAGAGTGTACCACATGGAGTTAGCCTACATGTTTTGTGGTACAGGCCGCTTCTTCGGGGCTTCTTTTTCTGTATCTGACTCAACAAATCTCTGAATGTTGCATCAGGTGCGTTCAGGCTAAGGGGAGACTTTCAGCGACAAACTATTTTACTGGCCTCAGACATGAAAGTGGAACAACATAGGGTCCTATATCAGATAATGTATATGCTCTACATAGGATAGGCTGCTAGGATGCTGGCGAAAAGACCGATCCCGTCAAAGGATTCCCAAAACCAAAATGGGCCATGATAAAGATTCCCACCAATTAGTAGTCCCATATCAAGTTGTATCCACCCTGCACCAGGTAGCACAACAAATAGAAGAGATAGGGTGCAATAGGCATGCAGCAACAAGTGTGTCTGGGTCTCCCGAGGACCCGTTATTTCAGCTAAATAAAATAAAATGTGCACGTTACATATTAACCACTTTACGACCGCCCACATTGACACTACTGCGGCAATGTGGCACGGAGACCTACGTCGCTGGACTCCTCCCCCTGTAGGCGGCGCTCGCGCGCCACCGGAGCCGCGCTCCCGCTGTTTTCAGTCACAGCGGGAGTCGGGCCAGGGGAGGAGCAGCGGCGATCGCCGCTGCTCTTCCCCGATCGTCGGGGAATCGAGTTTGGAGATCCGCCCGCTTGTGTAAACAGAGCGGGCGGATCTCCTAAGTGACAGACAGGGTCAGATAGCATGGTTCAGCATAGCTGAACATGCGATCTGTCCTTGTGTCACTCAGTCACCTCCCCCCACACACGTCAGTAAGCACCAGGCATACATTAACCCCTCCCTCTCCAATAAAATTAACCCCTTCCCTGCCAGTGTCATTTTTACAGTAACAGTGCATATTTATAGCACTGATTACTGTAGTAATGTCACTGGTACCCCCAAAAGTGTCAAAAATGGCAGTCAAGGGTCCGATCTGTCCGCCACAATGTCGCAAAAAAAATCGCAGATCGCCGCCATTACTCGTTAAAGAAAGAACACCTTAGTAAACGCAATAACTTTTGCGCAAACCAATCAAAATACGCTTATTGTGATTTTTTTTTTACCAAACATAGGTAGCAGAAAACAAATTGGCCAAAAATTTAAAAAAATATTGATTTTTACATTTTTTTGGGGGGAATTTCATATAAAAAAATGTTAAAAATATTGTTATTTTTTCAAAATAAACGCTCTTTTTTTGTTTATAGCGCAAAAAGTAAAAATCGCACAGGTGATCAAATAGCACCAAAAGAAAGCTCTGTTTGTGGGAAAAAAAGGACGTAAATTTCGTTTGGGTACGGCGTCGCAGGACCGCGCAATTGTCAGTTAAAGTCGCACAGCGCCGAATCGCAAAAAGTGGCCTGGACGTAAGACAGCAAAATCCTCCGGTGGTAAAGTGGTTAATTTCATAAATGTGCATGAATGAATGTCACATAATTATACTTTCTTCTCACCCATCTAGAGATTTGTACATCCAGGGGTTCATCTTGAAATGAGGAAACAACTAAATTTTTTTTTCTGTGTATCAGCAATAAAATGTTAATAGGTTATGTGTAAGAGACCAATAACACAACACTGCACTTTGTTAATACAGTATTTCAAGTGCAGGGTATTTCCTTTTGTTTGATATTCTATATTTTCATGTACACAACGATACTGCATTGTTAGCAGTTTTTTTTTTTTTTTTCTTTGCATCAAATTCGACATTGACCTCAGTCATAGTCAGTTAACAGTCTAGAGATTCTTTTGTCAATGCATTGTAACAAAAGGTAGAATGGAAAAGGTATAGCATAACATATGTTGCCCTGCAGACATAAAGGGACAATATATCTGGTAGCTTTATACTGCCAGTGTCAGGTTCTTATCCCAACATAATATAATACAATGAGATGCTAGTATCATTTGTATCACTTTTACCATCTTAATGTTGGAGATCCTTGGAAATCCCCTGTAGCATGGAAAGATAACAAAACCCCTGTACCATCAATGTGTATCTTTCTGTGTCTATCGAATTGTAACTGATGACCATGCCTTTATTATTACGAAAGGACTTATAAAAATAACAGAGCATGAAAAACAGACTCAGACTTTCCGAGGTCACACAGTAGTGGGGTTGATTTACTAAAGGCAAACAGACTGTGCACTTTGCAAAGTGCAGTTGCATTCTGCAAGTGCAGTTGCTCAAGAGCTTACTAAATTAAGTAAAGCTTCACTTTGCAAACAATACCAAATCACGTGCAAGGATAAATGAAAAAACAAAAATAAAAACAAAAAACAGCATTTTTGCTTGCACATGGTTGGATGATGGAGGTCAGCAGATCTTTTGCTCCTTTACTAAGCTCTTGCAGAGTGCATCTGTACTTTGCAAAGTGCACAGTCTTGTTGAGTTTAGTAAATCAACCCCAATGCTGGTAGTGTTAGGGCAAATCGGGAGAGGTATCAAGCTGATTAATGATGGTAATAGGCCAAAGTTCTAAATAGAAACCAAATACAGAGTGACTAATAAAAAAACAAAAAGAAGTCTATACACACTAGCTGAATACAAGCTGGGGTCATTCACATGGAAAAACACAATCCTCAGGAACAAGAACATCCAACACTAATCACATGCACTGGCATCCCTAAATAGCATGTAAAATTGTTGTCAGCATTTGTGCATGCCAAACTGCACTCCAACATTTACACACATACACAGTGGGCACTGTTGGATAGACTGCTGTTAGAAATAGTCTTTGTGAATCCTACTCATGCTTAAACTGTTCTTAGGTTTTGCCGAACAGAACCTGGTAAAAAGGCAAAAGACATACACTATATAAAAAGTATTGGGACGCCTGCCTTTACACGCACATGAACTTTAATGGCGTTCCAGTCTTAGTCCATAGGGTTCAATATTGAGTTGGCCCACCCTTTGCAGCTATAACAGCTTCAAATCTTCTGGCAAGGCTGTACACAAGGTTTAGGAGTGTGTCTATGGGAATGTCTGACCATTCTTTCAGAAGCGCATTTGCGATGTCAGGCACTGACGTGGGCGGGAAGGTCTGGCTCGCAGTCTCCACTCAAAATCATTCCAAAGGTGTTCTAATGGGTTGAGGTCAGGGCAGTCACATTCTTCCACCCCAAACTTGCTCACCTATGTCTTTATGGACCTTGCGTTGTGCACTGGTGCGCAGTCATGTTTGAACAGGAAGGGACCATCCCCAAACTGTTCCCACAAAGTTGGGAGCATGAAATTGTCCTGGTATGCTGACGCCTTAGGAGTTCCCTTCACTGGAACTAAGGGGCCAAGCCCAACCCCTGAAAAACAACCCCACACCATTATCCCCCCTTCATCAAATGATTTGGACCAGTGCACAAAGCAAGGTCTATAAAGACATGGATGAGCGACTTTGGGGTGGAGGAACTTGACTGGCCTGCACAGAGTCCTGATCTCAACCCGATAGAACACATTTAGGATGAATTAGAGCGCAGACTGCAAACCAGGCCTTCTTGTCCAACATCAGTGCCTGACCTCACAAATGGGCTTCTGGAAGAATGATCAAACATTCCCATAGACACACTTCTAAACCTTGTGGACAGCCTTCCCAGAAGTGTTGAAGCTGTTATAGCTGCAAAGGAAGGGGGGGGCGCAGCTCAATATTAAACCCTACGAATTAAGACTGGGATGCCATTAAAGTTTATGTGCATGTAAAGGCAGGCGTCCCAATACTTTTGACAATATAGTGTATTGGTCTACACCAGACAAAATCACTTTATGATTATAGAGGCATGGTCACAGATATTATTCAAGGTTTAGTAAGCATGGCACCAAAGTTGAACTCCAGGCTAAATACAGGTATAAAATACATATAAGATCGAAATTTCTTTACCTACCAAAGGACTTGTATTTCTGTCCATCCTACCCTAAGATTTACACAGCAGAGCTGTGTATACCATGGTGAAAAAGATATGTATAGTGCAGTGATTTGTTTCCTTTTCTGACAGGTAGCATAGTTATGTTGATAATCTAACATTTTCCGCCTCTGCTGTTAAAGTTATTGTGGGCAGGGGCTAGAAATTCTGTCAGGTTTGTATTGCTGCCTGTGCCCTTAATGGGGAGATTCACCTTGTTGTTATTTGTCCTGGAGATCACCTGAACAAAAAGTAATGAAAAATCCAACATTTTACAGTTGGCACCAGAATAGGAGTTAAAGACAAATCTTTCAAAGGAGGAACCTGTTCAAATGACAACTTTTTAAGAAGTAATTTCCCTTCATATGACAACTGGTTACAGTTGTCACCAGAATATGAGTTAAGTGCAATTCTTCCAATGGAGGAACAATTTTTTAAGAAGTAATCTCCCTTCATATGACAACTGGTTACAGTTGTCACCAGAATAGAATTTAAGTGCAATTCTTCCAATGGAGGAACCTGTTCATATGACAACATTTTAAAAAGTAATTTCCCTTCACATGACAACTGTTTACATTTGTCACTAGAATATGAGTTAAGTGCAATTCTTCCAATGGAGGAACAGTTTTTTAAGAAGTAATTTCCCTTCATATGACAACTGGTTACAATCACCAGAATATGAGTTAAGTGCAATTCTTCCAATGGAGGAACAGTTTTTTAAGAAGTAATTTCCCTTCATATGACAACTGGTTACAATCACCAGAATATGAGTTAAGTGCAATTCTTCCAATGGAGGAACCTGTTCAAATGACAACTTTTTAAGAAGTAATTTCCCTTCATATGACAACTGGTTACAGTTGTCACCAGAATATGAGTTAAGTGCAATTCTTCCAATCGAGGAACCTGTTCAAATGACAACTTTTTAAGAAGTAATTTCCCTTCATATTGAATAGATTTCTCCATCAACAGAACAGGAAGTAAAGAGAAATCTCCCCCAACAAGCTTCTTGTGTAAAACCTGTTTTTAATGCAGGTTGTTGCAAGAGTATATCATTTGTTTATTAGGGTCTCCGCTGACTTCAATAAATAAAAAAAATAAATAAAAAATGTTTTACAGGTAAATCTCTTAGAAAAACACTTCAGATACACAATGAAACCCTCTGTTAACAATGGGTTAATATGATATTTTATATTATTTCTGTAATAGAAAATGATGTCCTTTCAGCTGTGCCTTTGTTCCCTAGGCTTTTGTTGTTCAGATCTTCTTTGTGTTGTTCTATTCATTGAAATGTGTAGACCTGAGAGCCAGCAGCCTAATGGAACAGGTGTCTGTCCCATCTCACATATTTAGCTAAGTATAGTTATAATAGAAATAAAAACATAAAGGTTTTTCTTTTTATTTGCATTGTCCCTAGAACCTCTGGGAATAACATCCATGTATAAAAAGAAAGGTGCCAGCAGCCAATTTTTTTTTTTTTTAATATCTTGCCACGTGAAGTCTGGAGCGCATGACTAAACTCATCCACTAAACATGTTGTGTAGGCATTATGCTTTGCGTGGGAGCATTCAACATATTATGGTTTGAAACAACAGCTTTGTGTGAACTAAGTGTCTTCATCATATTAAATAGATTACTATACTGTGAAAGCTTGCAAACTTTTATTGCTTTTTTTTTTTTTTTTTAGCACAATATTCAATATTTAATTCATTTTTTAGAACTCCACAATAATTATTGAAAGTTTTTTTCTGCTGTTGAATACACAGCCAGAGACTGCTTGCATTCGCTGAGCCTGGAATTTTAGACTAAATGCAGACGGAGGTGATTAGGCATTAAACATGGCATGGTGTTGCAGCTGCCGGATACTCGCAGGTGGGGCATACAGCTGGCAATAGAAGGGAATAGCTGTATGCCCTTGTACTTGTGTAAAGGCCAATGCATCTTTGTGCATGCATTTACCAGTGCATGTGCATTCAAGATAAATAACTTACCGCAGAAGTGGCTCATTCAAGGAATTACATCGTACAGTATGTGCAGGTGTGGGTAAAAGCTGATGCAGAAAATCATCTGTGTTTACATGAATACAGGAGTATGCAACCATTCACTTCTATGACTGGCTGTATGCCCCTCCTGCAGGTCCCCAGATGCTGGAAAACATTTTTTTATGGGTAATTTTAATTACATCCAAGTGCATTGGGTCTTAAACTCAAACTACAGGGAAATTGGTATTGTAGGGCATAATTAAAGTGTCACTAAACCAACACCATAAAAAAAAAAAAAATATATCAACACATGCTGTATTACATGCTGTTCCTACTTACTCAGTCTTTGAGATTTTTTTTCTGTAAATAACCTAGTTGATCCTGCTATTCTCTTTCTATCCATGTCCCCAATCCAGCTAGCGATTTTGCAGAGCCGTATTTGCAGTTCTGCACATGCTCAGTTTTCAGTGAGTTTTTATGCTGAGCATTTCCTTCCGATCACATCTGAGCAGCCCATGTGGCTATAGAGTCACACATGTGGAAGTAAACACAGCGGTAAATGACAGCCCATTCCCTTCCTCCTCTCCCATGCCCACTAACCAGCTAAACACGATGGGGGCAGGATATTACATGTAGATTGATGGAGGCTTCACCTCCCTCCTATCCTAAGACACAGGCTGGAGGAGCGTGACACAGCCTATGAATGGCAGAAATCCGCCCACACCATGTCATTGCCAAAAAAATATTAAATATTTGATTTCACATACCCAGTATATTTGTATGCCAATTTAAAACAGTTTATTTATATTATTTATTTTTATTTTGTATTCCAAAGCCTGTTTTTTTTTATATATAATTTTGAATATGTGACCAGCAGCAGAGGACTAGAAGCTCCTCCTGCTTATTGTAATTATGGAGCAACCTCCAGAATATGATGATGGTTCTTTTTGGCTGCTCTGTAATCAGTGGGGCAGATGTTGATTGCTTTGTGCTGTTCTGTGTTTTAAAGGCTGCAGGTTTGATTGTTTTCCCCTGCATTCTAGACTTTTCGAGAACACAGTGGGCTGGAAAGTCAAATAAGTAGTCTAAATATTTCTGGGACTTTGGCCAATCCCTGGGGAGGTATTCCCAGTGGGTGGCTGAGAAGGACATGCCTGGAACAGCCTTTTCTTGTTCTACTGGAGAAGTTCCCAGCCTGAGGGGCTCTGCCCCTCTGGACCAACTTTTGACTTTGCTGCATATGCTCATTGAGGTCCTAACTGTAGCATAGCTGGGGGGAATACGTCTAAAATCCTTCTTTTAAGCTAATCAAAGGAATTTCACCTAAGGACCTGGTCTTGAGAGCTCACTGATGAGTGCCTACTTACTGAAGAGTGCCCAGTGGATACTGGAAGGAGGCATCCGGTGATCCTGTGACATTGTGAGTATTGACCTGAGCTTAGAGTGCTAGTGACTGTGTGCTATTTTCTTTGGGTGGAAGAGCCAGTGGTAGTTCTGTCTGGGATAGCTTCTTAAAAGGGACTCATAGAGACTTTTTGGGGAGACTTAGAAAAGTGGAGTGTTCTCCTGAAAATATTCAGTTAATCTGGAGTATCCCATATCACCCTATCTAAGTTCTTCAGCAATATAAAAATATCCCTAAAAAGACACCCCCTACACATTACTGATCCAGAGTGAATGAACTGTTGCTGTGTGCCTGGCTGCCTCTGCACTTATCTTGGGAAAGAACCAGTTAAAAACGGTGGCTCCTTTGGAGTTAGCACTACATCCGTGTGAGATCCTTTCCTCATATGTACAAATACAAAATAATTTAAACGGGTCATCTGCTAGTGGTGTCAGTGAAAATGGCTCATTACCAGAATCAACCCCCATATGCAATTCAGTACCTGGTATTTTGAAAGAATTCAGTGGTTAAGGACAGTAAAAAAAAAAAACAAAAAAAAAACAAAAAATAAAAAAACACTTTGGATAGCAGGGGGCCATATAACAATAACCATATATGGTAGTTTTCTTGATAAATATACCAAATAGCAAAATATATCAAATGTAACAAACAGAACAATAAAAAATACTTTAAAGTGTGCTAAAGCAACCTTGTTACTAAAAAATATTAATCATGTAGCTACCAGTATTCCCTATGCAGTGTTTAACTCCATTAGTATTGGTAACTCTACACATCTTGGAAAAGAATAGTATAAATAATCATATAAAATATTAATAAGAGAATTCCTATAAGGAATTCCAAAAGGAATTCCTCTGCAGAATCCTCACTCTTGGGTTAATGACGTTACCTAGTGAGTCATTTCTTACAAGGAAACACAGCAGATGTCTACGACCATGATCAGAGAAATTCTGGGCAAGGGAGAGTCATGTTTACTTTTATAATAATCTTTACCTTTCTTCTTAGTGTTAGTGTATTAGTGTTTACTTGGAAATGCTTATCAAACATCTGTTCTCTCTTTTTTTTTTTAAGACAAACAGGATAAAGTTGTGAATCTTGACATGTACACAGCAGCTTGCAGGATATTTAAATCAAATGCATAGTATTTTTTTTTTTTAACTTCCTACACACCAGTGGTCTCCAAACTGTGGCCCAGGGGGCCAGATGCAGCCCCTTGCTTGCCTTTATCCAGCCCTTGGGCCGCTTTTCCTCCAACTGACACCAATGATGGGGCACCATTCCTCCCATTAACACCATCGTTTTGGCACCACTAAAACCAATTGTTCACTCCCATTGGCCACAGTCCAGCCACTCTAAAGCCTGAAGGACAGTAAACAGGCCCTTTGTTTAGAATGTTTGGAGACCCCTTGCTTTACACTGTGTCTACATAATACAGTATGTTTTTAAAGATCAATAATATTTACATTTGTTTTTTTTAGTTGGTTAGATGTTGTATACTTATGTTTTTTATATTTACCATTTTCAGCCACTAGGCAATGCATGTCTAGTGAGAGCTGGCTGATTTTGTGGAGCTGGGGCAGATGTTGATTGCTTTGGACTGTTCGAAGATTAGATTAAATTGATTGCAGAGTGGACAATCTGGCTTAACTAGTTATGGGAAGACTGCAAACAAATATGTAGGTGTTGCTGGCTTTCTTTTTATAGCGTAGTAAATGTATCCTGTAAAAAATGTTTATTTTGTAAAATATTTACTTTGTATAAATAAATTAACATTTATATACATGGTATGTATAAAAGAGGTGCTGCGCTATTCTTAAATGAAGATAATAAGTGAAAGGAAAAGTGATTAGAAAAATACCCTTCAGGACCACCTATCCACTACAGCAGTGGTCCTCAACCCTGGCCTACAGGGCCCACTAACAGGCCAGATTTTAGGTATTACCTTGGGGAGATGCAGACTAGAGTACTGCAATCACTGAGCAGCAAATGATATCACCTGGGATGCATTTCAGTTATCTTGAAAATCTGGCCTGTTATGGCGCTTTTCCACTGCATGGAACCGTACCAGTTCGGCCTGCTTTTGTGCTTTTCCACTGCTGGTACCGCATGGTATAGGGTCGGAACGGTTCGGTACGGTACGGTATAGGTTTGCTTTTCCACTGCATGGAACCGAATGGTACGGCCCTGAAAAACAGTACCTACTCGATTGTGGTTCCAACAGGTACCAAACTGGTACCATATCCCACAATCCTTTGCATGCAGTCACTACTAGCCACTGATTGGTCAGAGAATCCCACCCACCCCGTTGTTATCCCACCCACTTAACTTAGTACTACTTTAGTGGAAAAGCAAACCTATACCATACCGTACCGAACCGTTCCGACACTATACCATGCAGTACCAGCAGTGGAAAAGCAAACCAGGCCAAGCAGGGCCGAGTAGAGCCGACCTGGTACGAGCCGGTACTTGCAGTGGAAAAGTGCCATTAGTGGGCCCTGTAGGCCAGGGTTGAGGACCACTGCACTACAGGGCTAAGAAGGCGTCTTATACTCACCAACAACACTGGCAGCCCTGGGAGCACTGAGTGGACATCTGAGGGATACAGGAAAAGAGCAACCCCATTCGATCCACAGATAAGACAAGCTCCTTGGATTTTCACGCTGTTACCTTACAGCTGTAAGGTAAGAATGTAGCACAGCCAGAGACATCACGGATCATTACGAATTTACTCATCAGCTGTTATTATTGCATTGCCTGTTTTTCTGATATTTGCCACATTTAACTTGCATTCGATTTTTTATTAATCGCCGGCTTTTCAGTTTATGTATCCTACATGCAAATTTGCGCTGCTGCATTTGCATACTGCACTATCACTTGAGTTTCTCTACATATCTGTTGGTATTTAAATTTTTGTTTTTTCTATCCCACTCCTACTCACCACTGATGGATCACATGTATTAAGGATAATATTCATTTAGATGAATACTTAGTATCACATTATTTTTGTATTCACCTTTGCTTTCACTTATTATCTTCACATTATAAGTCATTTAAGAATAGCGCAGCACCTCTTATATACCATTGACTCAATTGGGCTTAGGAATTAGCTCTCTGGTGTATGCAGCAAGTCATTATCCTATCACCATTATAGATACTGTATATTGATAGCCCGTGGGTACTCTCCCTTTATTATAACATTTATATAGAGTTTAAGTTTATACATTTAAAAAAAAAGAATAAAGCTAACTAAAGACAAAAAAAAAAAAAACATTTCTGTAAAGTAATCCAATATAATAAGCTGGTACAGAATATATACCTTCTTAGATGAACATCTCAATATAAAAATTGAAACATGTTTAACCACTTAAGCCCCGGGGGATTTGGCTGCTAAAAGACCAGGGGTTTTTTTGCGATTTTTTACTGCGTGATTTTAAAGGACAATTGCGTGGTCGTGCGACGCTGTACCTAAACGAATTTGACTTCCTTTTTTTCCCACAAACAGAGCTTTCTTTTGGTGGTATTTGATCACCTGTGCAATTTTTTGATCATGCGCTATAAACAAAAAAAAAAGCGTCAATTTTGCAAAAATAACAATATTCTTCACATTTTTTTATATGAAATTCCCCCAAAAAAATGTAAAAATCAAAATTTTTTAACATTTTCGGCCAATTTGTTTTATGCTACATATGTATGGTAAAAAAAATTGCAAAAAGTGTATTTTGATTGGTTTGCGCAAAAGTTATCGCGTTTACTAACAAAGGGAAAGATTTTTGTCATTTTTGGTGTTTTTTTTTTAACGCGTAATGGCGGCGATCTGTGATTTTTTTTGCGGTACTGCGACATTTCGGCGGACAGATCGGACCCTTGACTGACATTTTTGACACTTTTGGGGTTACCAGTGACATTACTACAGTAATCAGTGCTATACATATGCACTGTTACTGCAAAAATGACACTGGCAGGGAAGGGGTTAACTGTATTGGAGAGGGAGGGGTTAAGTGTGTCCTAGAGGCATGTTTCTAACTGTAAAGGGACATGGCTATTGGTGTAAAAACAGAGATCAACGGTCCTACATAGTAGAACCGTCTGATCTTCATTTTTCCACCAGGGAGAATGGCAGACGGCTTGTTTACATAAGCCGTCCGCCTTTCTCCCTTCACAGGAGCGATCGTGAGTGACCGGCAGACGGTCGGGTCCGTCGTTCACATGCACTGACTTGTCAGTGAACGAGCCGAGCAATTGGCTCACAAGTCAGTGACAGGCGAGTGACGTACCCCTACATCACTCTGCCTGGCCGGGGCTGACCGCCGCAGTATATAGTCGTGAAAGGGGTCGGCAACCGGTTAAGAACAAGTGCCCCTAAATTGGACAGCTTGTACTGTTTTATTTTTCTAACAATTTGCTTTCTCCTTCCATTCTCTTTGTCTTATGGATACACATTCTTACGTATTTTGAGTAAGCTATGTTTGGTGTAACCTGGTAAATTCTGAATTTTTTTATATCTCTTCTTCTTTTGTACTTTGACATTTGATTAATAAACATTTTTAGAAGGAAAACATGCTTAACCGCTTCCATACAGAGCAGTTAGACACCCTTCCTGCCCAGACCAATTTTCAGCTTTCAGCACTCTCACACTTTGAATGACAATTGCTCAGTCATGCTACACTATAACCAAACAAAATTTTTATCATTTTTTTCACACAAATAGAGCTTTCTTTTGGTGGTATTTGATCACAACTGGGGTTTTTTTTTTTCGTGATATATGCAAAAAAAGAGCAAAAATTTTGAAAAAAAAAACACTTTTTTTTAGTTTCAATTATGAAATTTTGCAAAAAATAAATTTTTCTTCATACATTTGGGCCAAAATGTATACTGCTACATGTCTCTGGTAAAATTAACCCAAATTAGTGTATATTATTTAGTCGGTGTGAAAGTTATTGAGTCTAGAAGCTATGGTACCAATTACTGAAAATTGATCACACCAGATGTACTGACTGCCTATCTCCTTTCTTGAGGCCCTGAAATGTCAGGACAGTACAAATACCGACCAAATGACCCCTTTTTGTAAAGTAGACAGTCCAAGGTATTTAGTAAGAGGCATGGTGAGTTTTTTGAAGTTGTAATTTTTTCCCACAATTCTTGGGAAAATGAAGAAAAAATTTTTTTTTTCTTTTTTTTCCCACAAAGTTGTCAATTTATAAGCTATTTCTAACACATAGCATGTACACAGCAAAAATTACACCCAAAAATACATTCTGCTACTCCTTCCGAGTATGGCGATACCACATGTGTGAGACTTTTACACAGCCTGGCCACAAAAAGAGACTCCACGTCCAAGAAGCACATTCAGGCGTTCTAGGAGCATAAATACACATAAAACTTTCTTACTACCTATCACACTTTTCAAGGCCCTAGAGCACCAATACAATGGAAAAGTCCACAAAATGACCCCATTTTGGAAAGCAAACACTCCAACGTATATTCTATGAGGCATTATGGGTCGTTTGAACATATCATTTTTTTCCACAGGTTTTTGGAAAATGTGGGAAAAAAATGAAAACTTTTTTTTTTTACACAAAGTTGTCAATTTATAGGATATTCCTAACACATAGCATGTACACAGCAAAAATGACACCCCAAAATACATTCTGCCACTCCTCCTGAGTATGGCAATACCACATGTGTGAGACTTTTTCACAGCCTAGCCATATAGAGGGGCCGAACATCCAAGGAGCATCATCATGCATCCTAGCCACTTGCCTAGGCCTATTTTTGACATTTGGTGTTTACAAGCTAAAATCAGTTGTTTTGCTAGAAAACTGCTTAGAACCCCCAAACATTATATATTTTTTTTTAGCAGAGACCCTAGAGAATAAAATGGAGATTATTGCACTATTTTTTATCACACCGTATTTGCGTAGCGGTCTTCCAAACGCAGTTTTTTTGGAAAAAATTCACTTTTTTTAATTAAAAAATAAGAAACCAGTAAAGTTAGCCCAATTTTTTTCCATAATGTGAAAGATAATGTTACGCCGAGTAAATAGATACCCAACATGTCATGTTTCAAAATTGCGCACGCTCACGGAATGGTGACAAACTTTGGTACTTAAAAATCCCCATAGGCGACAATTTAAAAATTTCTACAGGTTGCCATCTTTGAGTTACAGAGGAGGTCTAGGGCTCAAATTATTCCCCTTGCTCTAACGATCGCGGCGATACCTCACATGTGTGGTTTGAACACCGTTTACATATGTGGGCGGGGTTTCTGTATGCATTCGCTTCTGCGCGCAAGCTAACGGGGACAGGGCGCTTTAATTTTTTTTTTTTTTTTTTTTTACTATTTATTTTATTTATTATTTTTTATTTTTACACCGTTTAAAAAAAAAAAAAAAATTGATCATTTTTATTTCTATTAAAAGAAATGTAAATATTCCTCGTAATAGAAATAGGCACGACAGGACCTCTTTTTTGTGAGATCTGGGGTCAAAAAGTCCTCAGATCTCACAAGTACACTAAAAGATAGAAAAAAAAAAAAAAAAATAATAATTATAATATAAAATGAAAAAAAAAAAAAAAAGGACCTTTAAACTGGTTGCTAGGCAACAACATTTTCCGTAGCTCCGGTCCTCCAAGACCATAGAGTCAAGTGAGGGCAAGCTTGCCCTCACTCGACATCCTGTCTGTGAGGATTCGGGACCGGATCGTTTTCCCCGCTGCCGGCGGGTCCGGTAAGCGGGGAAAAGGACCGGAACGCGTCGGGAGGGGGGGGGGGGCGCCTCTTCCGCCATCCCGGAAGGGTGATCCCACAGCGAATCCGCCGCTGGGACCACCCTTATCGGAAAGCCAACCGTCCACCGTTTAAAAAAATACCAGGGTTATGGCAGCTATCTGCTACCATAACACCGGTATTTAGGTTTAAACGGACGACGTATATAAACCTTTTTGGACTTGGACATGGTGGCTGTATGAAGGGTGACAGGTACTCGGGTACTTTGTTGGGCAGGTGACAGGTACTCTGGTACTGATGAGCAGGTGGCAGGTACTCGGGTACTCCGATAGGCAGGTGACAGGTACTCGGGTACTCTGATGGGCAGGTGACAGGCAGGTGATAGGTACTGATGAGTAGTACTCACTGACTGATAGGTGATAGGTGATACTGTACTGATGGGTACTGATGATCAGTACTGATACGTGATAGGTACTGATGAGTACTGATGAGTAGTGATGGGTACTGATGAGCAGGCGGCAAGTACTTGGGTACTTCAGGCGTCAGGTACTCTGATGAGCAGGTGGAAGGTACTCGGGTACTCTGATGGGTAGGTGACAGGTACTCAGGTACTCTGATGACGGGTACTCCGTTGACAGGTACTCAAAGTACCCGAGTACCTGTCATCAGAGCACCCGAGTACCCGTCATCAGAGTACCCGAGTACCTGTCATCAGAGTACCCGAGTACCCGTCATCAGAGTACCCGAGTACCTGTCATCAGAGTACCCGAGTACCTGTCAGAGTACCCGAGTACCCGTCATCAGAGTACCCGAGTACCCGTCATCAGAGTACTCGAGTACCTGTCATCAGAGTACCCGAGTACCTGTCATCAGAGTACCCGAGTACCCGTCATCAGAGTACCCGAGTACCTGTCATCAGAGTACCCGAGTACCCGTCATCAGAGTACCCGAGTACCCGTCATCAGAGTACCCGAGTACCCGTCAGAGTACCCGAGTACCTGTCATCAGAGTATCCGTCATCAGAGTACCCGAGTACCTGTCATCAGAGTACCCGAATACCTGTCACCAGCCCATCAGAGTACCCGAGTACCTGTCATCTGAGTACCTGATGACAGGTACTCGGGTACTTTGATGGGCTAGTGACAGGTACTCTTTATTGGGGGGGGGGCAATCAGTGTGTTTAGGGTGCACTGTACTTGGTAACTAGCTGTTACCACAATCTCCTCCTCACACAGGATCAGTGTGTGAGGAGGAGAACACGGTGACAGCTAGTTACCGTGTTCTCTGTTGACATTTGTGACCGGCTGTGATTGGACACAGCCGGTCACGTGGTAAAGAGCCAATTTCATTGGCTCTTTACCTAGATCGGGGATCGACTCTGTCCGAGGGACGAGCCTCGTCCCCGATCGCTGCTCTGCGCGCCCCCGGGGGCGCGCATTGCAGAGAGAACGAGCGGCTCGTGCTGGAGCCGCTCATGTGATCGGCTGTGATTGACACAGCCGATCACGTGGTAAACAGCCAATTTCTATTGGCTGTTTACCTTGATCAGTGATGGGCTATGTCCGAGGGACGAGCCTCATCCCTGATCGCGCCGCTGCGCGCCGCCGGGGGCGCGCAGTAGCAGCTAGAACGGGACGACGTCATATGACGGCGGCCCGGATCTAGACAACCACCTTGCCGACGTCATTTTACATGACTCGGTAAGGAAGTGGTTAAGAACAGAGTGGCTAAATGGTTAGCTCTTCCCCCTAGCACAGGGATCCTCAAACTACGGCCCTCCAGCTGTTGCAGAACTACACATCCCATGAGGCATTGTAAAACTCTGACATTCACATACATGACTAGGCATGACGGGAATTGTAGTTCCTGAACAACTGGAGGGCCATCGTTTGAAGACCCCTGCCCTAGCAGAACTAGGGTTGATTGGTTCAAATCCCAAACACGGCACTACCTGCAAGGAGTTTGCATGTTCTTTCTGTGCCTGCATGGGTTTCCTCTGGGTATTCCAGTTTCTTCCCACACTCCGAAGACATGCTTGTAGGTTAATCGTCCCTAGTATTTATATACAGGTGCATCTCATAAAAATAGAATATCATCAAAAAGTAAATTTATGTCAGAAATTCCATTTTAAAAAGTGAAACTCATATATTTTATATAGATGTGTTACACTCGGAGTGATATATTTCAAGCATTTCTTTCTTTTAATTTTGATGATATTGGCTTACAGCTAGTGAAAACCCAAAATTCTGTATCTCAGCAAATTTGAATATTACATAAGACCGATAAAAAAAAAAAGGATTTTAAAAACAGAAATGTTGACTTACTGGACTAGCCTTCAGCTCGTCTGCATTGTTGAGTCTGTTTTTTCTCATCTTCCTCTGGACAATATCCCACAGATTCTCCATGGGGTTTGAGTCAGGCGAGTTTGCTGGCCAAGCAATCACAATGATACCATGATCATTTACCCAGGTTTTGGTACTTTTAGCAGTTTG
This sequence comes from Pelophylax lessonae, assembly GCF_965119305.1. Classification (NCBI taxonomy): domain Eukaryota; kingdom Metazoa; phylum Chordata; class Amphibia; order Anura; family Ranidae; genus Pelophylax; species Pelophylax lessonae. The sequence continues at coordinate 404,840,423 of NC_138768.1, read as the reverse complement.
GACAGGGGCCAAGTCCTGTTGGAAAATGAAATCAGCATGTCCATAAAGCTGGTCAGCAGAGAGAAGCATGAAGTGCTCTAGAATTTCCTGCTAGAGGGCTGTGCTGACTTTAGACTTGATAAAACACAGTGGACCAACACCAGCAGATGACATGGCTCCCCAAATCATCAGACTGTGGACAATTTAGCATTTAATTTGGAAATCAAGGTCCCAGGAGTCTGGAGGAAGAGTGAAGAGGCACAAAATTCAAGTTGCATGAGGTCCAGTGTGAAGTTTCCACAGTCGGTGATGATTTGGGGAGCCATGCCATCTGCTGGTGTTGGTCCACTGTGTTTTATCAAGTCCAAAATCAGTGCAGCCTTCTAGCAGGAAATTCTAGAGCACTTCATGCTTCCCTCTGTTGACCAGCTTTATGGAGATGCTGATTTCATTTTCCAGCAGGACTTGGCACCTGCCCACACTGCCAAAAGTACCAATACCTGGTTTAATGATCATGGTATCACTGTGCTTGATTGGCCAGCAAACTCGCCTGACCTAAACCCCATAGAGAATCTGTGGGGTATTGTCCAGAGAAAATGAGAGAAACCAGACTCAATAATGCAGGTGAGCTAAAGGCCGCTATCAAAGCAACCTTGGCTTCTATTACACCTCAGCAGTGCCCCAAGCAGATCGCCTCCATGCCACACCACATTGATGCAGTAATCCATGCAAAAGGAGCCCCGACCAAGTATTGAGTATACAGTGGGTACGGAAAGTATTCAGACCCCCTTAAATTTTTCACTCTTTGTTATATTGCAGCCATTTGCTAAAATCATTTAAGTTCATTCTTCTTCCTCATGAATGTACACATAGCACCCCATACTGACAGAAAAACACAGAATTGTTGACATTGTTGCAGATTTATTAAAAAAGAAAAACTGAAATATCACATGGTCCTAAGTATTCAGACCCTTTGCTCAGTATTTAGTAGAAGCCCCCTTTTGATCTAATACAGCCAGGAGTCTTTTTGGGAAAGATGCAACAAGTCTTTCACACCTGGATTTGGGGATCCTCTGCCATTCCTCCTTGCAGATCCTCTCCAGTTCTGTCAGGTTGGATGGTAAACGTTGGTGGACAGCCATTTTTAGGTCTCTCCAGAGATGCTCAATTGGGTTTAAGTCAGGGCTCTGGCTGGGCCATTCAAGAACAGTCACGGAGTTGATGTGAAGCCACTCCTTCCTTATTTTAGCTGTGTGCTTAGGGTCATTGTCTTGTTGGAAGGTAAACCTTCGGCCCAGTCTGAGGTCCAGAGCACTCTGGAGAAGGTTTTTGTCAAGGATATCCCTGTACTTGGCCGCATTCATCTTTCCCTCGATTGCAACCAGTCATCCTGTCCCTGCAGCTGAAAAACACCCCCACAGCATGATGCTGCCACCACCATGCTTCACTGTTGGGACTGTATTGGACAGGTGATGAGCAGTGCCTGGTTTTCTCCACACATACCGCTTAGAATTAAGGCCAAAAAGTTCTATTTTGGTCTCATCAGACCAGAGAATCTTATTTCTCACCATCTTGGAGTCCTTCAGGTGTTTTTTTAGCAAACTCCATGTGGGCTTTCATGTGTCTTACACTGAGGAGAGGCTTCCGTCGGGCCACTCTGCCATAAAGCCCCGACTGGTGGAGGGCTGCAGTGATGGTTGACTTTCTACAACTTTCTCCCATCTCCTGACTGCATCTCTGGAGCTCAGCCACAGTGATCTTTGGGTTCTTCTTTACCTCTCTCACCAAGGCTCTTCTCCCCCGATAGCTCAGTTTGGCCGGACGGCCAGCTCTAGGAAGGGTTCTGGTCGTCCCAAACGTCTTCCATTTGAGGATTATGGAGGCCACTGTGCTCTTAGGAACCTTAAGTGCAGCAGAAATCTTTTTGTAACCTTGGCCAGATCTGTGCCTTGCCACAATTCTGTCTCTGAGCTCTTCAGGCAGTTCCTTTGACCTCATGATTCTCATTTGCTCTGACATGCATTGTGATCTGGAAGGTCTTATATAGACAGGTGTGTGGCTTTCCTAATCAAGTCCAATCAGTATAATCAAACACAGCTGGACTCAAATGAAGGTGTAGAACCATCTCAAGGATGATCAGAAGAAATGGAAAGCACCTGAGTTAAATATATGAGTGTCACAGCAAAGGGTCTGAATACTTAGGACCATGTGATATTTCAGTTTTTCTTTTTTAATAAATCTGCAACAATGTCAACAATTCCGTGTTTTTCTGTCAGTATGGGGTGCTATGTGTACATTCATGAGGAAGAAGAATGAACCTAAAGGATTTTAGCAAATGGCTGCAATATAACAAAGAGTGAAAAATTTAAGGGGGTCTGAATACTTTCCGTACCCACTGTATATTATACTGTACATGGACATATTTTTCAGTAAGCCAACATTTCTGTATTAAAAATCCTTTTTTTTCATTGATCTTATGTAATATTCAAATTTTCTGAGAATTTCAGGTGTTCCCTAGCTGTAGCCATACTCATCAAAATTAAAAGAATGAAATGCTTGAAATATATCACTCTGTGTGTAACACATCCATATAAAATATATGAATTTCACTTTTTTAATTGAATTGCTGAAAAAAATTAACTTTTTGATGATATTCTAATTTTATGAGATACAACTGTACATGAATGTGAGTTAGGGACCTTAGATTGTAAGCTCGTAAGGGCAGGGACTGATGTGGATGTCTAATAAATACGTAAAGCACTTTATAAGTAGCTGCAATAAATAATATTAATACTTGAGGAAGTAGACAAACTTCCATACCCTTAGAGAGGATATGTCTTCTACAATAACAATAAGGGAAATGACTTCCATAAGCCCAGTATGGTTACTGGAAAATCCTTCATACAAGGATTATGGTTATAAAAATCCTTCAGACAAGGATTTCTTTTAAATTTACAAAACCTTACTAACACATTTCTATCAATTTTCTGTACCATATCCGCACATTTCTGCAGCATGCACACATCTTAACCTCTCCAATAGTCTGTCAATCAAAAGCAGTATTGGTATATCATATTTCTCATTAGAGCTAATAATGACACAATGGGATAAACTGATTCTTGGTAAGGCTCCCTAGCATCCTAGGGCAATGAAAATGTGACGCCAATAATAGATTATTCCTGTCTGCGTGTTTAAAATATAAATATGTGCTCAAGCACCCCTCAGACAACTCCATAATTAATGTTGTAGGGATAAAGCTTAATAATTAAATTAATATTAGAACAATAGAAATTTGTTTAATTTAGCATGACCTTTGAATTGTTTTCATTATCGTTCCATTAGGGAAAAAATAAAATCAACAAAACAAGCATATATCTAAAAGTGTGCTTGGCAAATTTAGCTTTAAAGTATAACTAAAGGCAAAACCTTTTTTAATTTTTTATTTTAGTTTTGGATAAAATGCAGAGGGATTAGAACACCTGTTGGGTTTTCATTGCTGTCTGTGCCCTCATTAGGTTGATTCCCCCCTCTATATTTGTCTTGTTTACTGTTATCATTGGAAAAAAAATGCTAAATATTGGGTTGTCATCAGAGCAGGAATAGAGGGGAAATCTTCCATTGGGGACACTAGTTGTGGTGACCCTGTTGACAAGGGATTCCCTCACTTTGAAGTGATTTCCTGTTTTGGCTATGGGACAGGAAGTGAAGAGAAATCTTCCCAACAGGATATAGATGGAAAAAATAACCTAACCTTTCCTTACTCTATCCAAAATTAAAAAAAAAAAAAAAAAAAAAAAAAGTTTTGTTTAGTTCTATTTCAAATAGGAACAAATACATCTGTAACTTCTAGAATATACACCAATCAGCCATAACTTTATAATCACCCAGCTAATATTGAGTAGGTCCCCCTTTTTCCACCAAAACAGCCTTGACCTGTCACTGCATGGACTCTACTAGACCTCTGTTGTGGTATCTGGCACCAAGCTGTCAATAACAGATCCTTTAAAGTGGTAATAAACTCCCTTTGTTTATTTTTACCTATAGGTAACCCTATAAAAAGGCTTATCTATAGGTACAGTAAATATCTCCCTAACGTGAACTGTTTATGAGATATTTACTTTGGAATTGGTCTGTGACGTCTGTGCCAGAACACCACTGCCACACCCGTGACTCCTGCGTGTGCATGCGTGACATCATCGCAGCTCGGCCATTCCTACAGCTGAAGCTCGTGAACCTGGAAGGAAGACTGGGTGAAGATGGAATCACCTACAGCAGTGACAGCGTGCCCCTGGAAGGCTTAAGCCTCGTACACACGCAACGAATTTCCGCCGACCGGTCGTCCGTCTTTTGTCCAGAGTGCGTGTCGGTTGGTTGGAATGTGCTCTAGACTGCACACGAATTTTCCCTTACGACAGAATTCTACTTCAGAAGTGATGTCATGTGTTGGATTGCTTTCTATGTGTTCTTTCATCTCTGAGCATGCCTAGTCTTGCTCATAAGATATTTCCCCGTCAAAATCTGTACTAACGGGGCGAAAATCGGACGTGTGTTGACGGTCGACAAAAATTATATAGCCTGCACACCAGGATTTTTTTGGCCGAAAAGTCGGAGTCGGTTGTCGGAAGCACCATACTAACAAGCCGAAAATCGGCAGATCGGTCGTCGGACGAATTTTCCCGGCCGAATTTCTACTCGTGTGTACGGGGCTTTAGTTTTCAGGTAAGTCTGACAATTTGCTAGTATGCAGTGCATGACTTAATCTGCCCAAGGCCCAGTTTTTTTTTTGTGCTGCAATTTACTACCGCTTTAGGTCCTGTAAGTTGTGAGGTGGGACTCCATGGATCGGACTTGTTTTTCCGGCCCATTCCACAGATGCTCAATTGGCTTGAGATCTGGAGAATTTGGAGGCCAAGTCAAAACCTCAAATTCATTATTGTGCTCCTCAAACCATCCTTGAACCATCTTTACAGTGTGGCAAGGCGTATTATCCTGCTGAAAGAGGCCACAACCATCAAGAGAATATCGTTTTTCATGAAGGAATGCAGTTAATCAACAACAATGGTGGTACGTGTCAAAGTAACATCCACATGAATGACAGGACCAAAGAGCAGAGCAGAACATTGCCCAAAGCATCACCTTGCCTTCTTTCCCTACTGCATCTTAATGCCATCTCTTTCCCAGGTAAGTGGCTTGCACACAACTTGCCAGCCACATGATGTAAAGAAAACATGATTCATCACATCAGACCACCTTCTTCCATTGCTCCAGAGTTTAGTTCTGATGTTCATGTGTCCATTGTAGGCGCTTTTAGCTTTGGACACCGGTCAGCATTGGCACCCAGACCGGTTGTGGCTACTCAGACCTATAAATGACGAACTGTGATGCCCATTTTTTTCTGCTTTCAACAAATCAACTACAGGGACAACATGAGCACTTGCTGCCTAATACAGTATTATCCCACCCACATTCAGATGCCATTGTAAGGTATGCCAAGGTAATCAATGTTATTCACTTAAAGTGGATCTTCACTCTCCCAATCAAAATTGAATATTTGTAACCCTCAGTTTGCTAGCATTAGTAAATAGATAGGAAAGTATATCATATTTACTTGTTTTAAACTTTTACATTTCTTAAGTTACTTACTGGCTTCTTGCCTAGGCAAATTATGTCATACATCCCAGGAGTCTTATGGAGGGGATGAGGGGGTTTCTCAGCTAAGCACACCCTCCAGCATGCACACGTGAGCTAAGGGCAGATGGATTCCAGGAAGTAAACGCTACATAAATCATTTGCCCTTACTCAAGATAGCCATGGCCAGAAATGTTGGGGGTGTTTTTCAAAGTAATTTCTTAACAATTTAAAACAGACATGGATGGATGGATGGGGGAGTTTGCTTTGAATATTAAAAATGAATTAAATAGTGTTTTTGGTTTGTGGTGCTCAGATGCAGTGAGGATCCACTTTACCCTGTCCGGGGTCAAGATTGTGGGTGCGCAGTGTCCATATTCTACAATAAGCACTTATCATACAAAATACTTCAAGGTGGTTGCTGATTTCTGTTTTTAAGTGCATGCAGTTCTGTGGACCTGTTTGTATTGATTAGTGTTGTGTCAGGCCAGGCAAGTCTTAGAAGCCTCTGTATACATAGCTGGATGTTCTGTCCAGTCTCCATAGTGGTAACAGGGAATCAATTTATTTTCAAATTTCTGTATGTTGTTATCAGATCAACCAGTTGATATGCCATGCTTTTTAACATAAACCATATTCAAGCAAAAAAATAAAGCAAGTAAAAAAAAAAAAATATATATATATATATATATATATATAGTAATCCTAAAGCTGAACTTTGGGGAAGCAGCTAAATACACATTAGAAATACATATATATGTACTGTCCTAACTGCCACTTTGTGGTTCATACACCTTTGCAAGACAGCACAGCCAGGACCGTGACACCACTTTCTTTGTTACAGTGGCATTACATTGTGTTTTTTCTATTTGTATGAATTTCAGCTTTAGAAGCAGGAGATACACTTTTGCTGTCTGCTGTTTTGAATGAGACATATGATATTCCTGTCAAACGAGAGGATCTTCTTTAAAAACTGTTACAACTGTTCTTTTTTCTTTAACATGGTCAGGCCATGTCCCATTTAGTCACATAAGCAACTAACATTGTGAACTCACAAATGACTTTCAACAGATGGCGCCATTGTTAATCCATCCAAAGTCCATTAAAGTCACCAATACATCTTCTAATTCTCCTATTCGTTATTTGTCACAAAGAAACATGCAATGTTTCGGGGCCATACATCAGTCCTTTCCTCAAGCAACCAGGACATCATAATAAAAACATTTAGCCCATATGACCATTTTTGGGTAGATTTGAATACTCAATACCGTAAAGTGGAACTAAAGTCCACAATACTTACCTCTCGTTTAGCAGTCCAAAATCCCTTGTTGGTTTCAACATCTTCTACCTGGCTTCTCTTGGGTACTAGGATGCGGCCAACCTCATTGGCCAAAGCAGTATGACATCACTCCTGCATATACATAGAGGTTCAGTCATCCCGGCACACAGAATCTGTAAGCTGCACATGCAGCTCAGTGAACATTCTAAAGAAGACTGGAAGCAGGCAGTTTATTGCATGTCTCTTCTGCAATAAAGAGCCTACTTAGTGAAATATGGGGCTGGTATTGCTGCTTTCCGTCTCAAAGTACTTGTCGCCTGGCTGTGTCTGGCTTCATTACCTTTCAGAGTCATTGATCCGGAGGAAAGTATTGAAACCGCTGATAAAATGAAGTAAAGAAAGTGTCTAGCATTCTTTAGAAATTACAAAATAAAAGATTAAAGTGGTTGTAAAGGCAGAAGGTTTTTTTTTTTTTTTTATCTTAATACATTCTATGCATTAAGATAAAAAAAACCTTCTGTGTGTGGCAGCCCCCCTATTACATATCTGAGCACCAGCGATGTTGCTCGAGAGACTTGGCTATTCATGTCTCCTCATTGGCTGAGACAGCAGCACAGTGCCATTGGCACCCGCTGCTGTCAGTCAGTGAGCCAATGAGGAGAGAAAGGGGCTGGTCTGGGCTGCGGCTCTGTGTATAAAAGGAGCTGTTGCTCCGCTCAGGAGTCCCCTCAGCAAGCTGCTTGCTGTGGGGGCAGGAGGGAGGGGCCAGGAGAAGAGGGACCTGAGAAGAGGAGGATCGGGCTGCTCTATGCAAAACCAACTGCACAGGGGAGGTAAGTATAACATATTTGTTATTTTTAATGAAAAAAAAAAGAGAGATACTTTACAATCACTTTAGGTATTTCTTCTGAAATAATACCAAAAAGTGTTAAGGGACTATTAAAGCTGAGGTTTAGGTATGTACAGTATATTTGTGTATAGTTACATTCAGGGTTGCCAACTGTCAGTAAATTTACAGATAGTTTATAAAAATAAGTTGTTTTTACAACTGTCTGTAAATTTCAGGGGCTGATAATTTGCCGTGCTGTGTTGACTTTTTAAGTGCAAACCAGGCAAACTACTTTTGAGGGGTATTGTCAGTGTTTCCACATGTAATGATATCCTGCACTGGACATACGAAAAGCTGTCGCAAGCAGCCATGTTGTTCAGTCATTATAAGTCAGCCATGACAGTCTGGCAGACCAGTTATACACGCAGTGATGTTCTCCCCCCCCCCCTCAGTTAAAGCGGAGTTCCACCCAAAAGTGGAACTTCCGCTCATGTGCTTTCTCCCCCCCCCCCTCCGGTGCTACATTTGGCACCTTTCAGGGGGGGGGGGGGAACGGGTACCTGTTTTTGACAGGCACCCATTCCCCGCTTTCGGGAGACAGCACCGCGGCGCTGTCCCTCAGAAGTTTGGCTCCCTCCTCCTTCTCCCGCTGCCGAACCAATCCGAATGTGCAGCGCGCTTCGCGCATGCGCACTAGGGACCCGCCTGTGAAGCGGTAAGGCTTCAATGCCGAGTTCCCTCACCATCAATGGCGGCGGCAGGACCCGGCAGCCAATGGAAACATCGGCTGCAATGCCGACATCGCTGGACTCCAGGACAGGTAAGTGTCCTAATACTAAAAGTTAGCAGCTACAGTATGTGTAGCTGCTGACTTTTAATTTCTGTAGGGGGAGGCTGGAGGCTGGAACACCGCTTTAACTCATAGAATGTAAAGGTTTTACACTTCAAAAGAACCGTTATCTTAACTCAGAGACATAAAACCACTAATTGCGCCCTGGCAGGATGTTTGTTTCTTCCAAAACAGGCCTGTCGTAAAACTTTGAACAAATCCATTAAGGATAACTAGCTGTTCATTAAAATCTAACAAATACACACGCGATTCATAAATGCAGACAGAAACATGACACATTAACAATAAGTATATATTTGGATGAGAAATGTCATACTGATCGAATTAAGACCATGCATGACCACCTTATCACATATAGAATAGAAGACAGCGGTCAGATTTTCCCTTGGTGACAAGTTTATCTGACATATTTTTTGTTTGGTGTCCCTGGATGCAAAATTACATGTTGAATGATAAACTATCAGTTAAAAGAATGTAACCATTACATATTTCGAGATATGAATAGTGGTATAAAACTGTCCAAAGAGGAGGGACCTGATATTGTCATAACCCCAGGACAGCCCATTGCCACTCCATTTTAATTGGTCAGGGGCATCTGTCAACACCCCTTTGATCCCAGAGAGAAAAAGGGAGACTCCTACCCAGTTATCAGAGTTCTCATGGTAACATCAAGAAGGAACATCTATCAAGCTTGAGAACCGATCACAACTGGCTCATCCATTGAACTCTGTTAACACCCAGGACATTGAATGCAAGTATTCTTACTTCTCAATTCTACCTTATTTTTCTAATTGCTGTATTATGTCTCTATTTCTTTGAACTACCTTTTTTCTGTATATATTTTATTTGCACCAACTTCGACCTTTTCATTATTAAAACTTTATTTTGAAAAGTGTTAACCTTGTCCCTAAGCTCTTAATGCAAGCTAACAAAGAACATGTCTCTTGAAGAGTGCTACTGTATAGAATAAATCCAATGAACATTCCTGTCTGTGGTGACAGTGTGTGTTACAGACGATTATTCTAAAATCGTATTTGGTATTTTTAAAATTAAGAGCTTCCTCCCACTCTGGAAACAACGGAGGTGGTGGCATTGAAAGGGTTAATTGCTTAATTAGCCCAGTGACAATTGCTCTCAGCCTGCTAGCACCTAGATTGTGTCCCGCAAGCTGGAAAATATTTGTGCAGGGTGCAGCTGAGAGTGGCATTGTTACTTAAGTGGCGGCAGGGTGTTAGATTGGCTGGTTCTTTGTCACAAGTTAGTGAGAAGGGCAGGGATCTGATATCATCTGTTTAACTATCAGTTGTCTTAGTTTTTAATAGGAGTTCTGAGATATTTTAGGTTGTCAGTAAAAAATGTGCCCGGTCAGTAAATTTTCCATAATGTGTCAGTAAAAAATGCTGCGGGAGGTTGGAAACACTGGTTACATTGGTCCAGCTTGTAGCAATGTATATTTGTATATGCCATACCTGTAGGAACCTTGAGGAAGCTGGAAATCACTGTAGTAAATATTATATTATAGTGATCTAAAATGTTCTATTTTATTTTTTATTACTTTTGAATAGATTGCTAAATTATAAACCTAGGTGTGTGCATTGTTCCATAGGCAGCAATGCACCTGTGTTCAGATCCATTAAAAATTGCTACATAGCTACAAAAGCAGCGTTTATTTTGCCAGTGTACAAGAGGCCTGAAAGAGAATCTGTCAGTTTCATTCTGAACAGGCGATCCTGCATTCTCATGAATATTGTATAGATGCCAAACTTGACTTTTTGAATTCAGAGAACACATTTCTACCTGAATTCTCGAATGTAGTTTGGAGTTCATGACCTACTGCCTGTACAGCATCATGTAAATGCAGCAGTTGTTTTGACATATCTGGGTAGTGTAGATTTTACCCACTATCTCCTATCCCTTGCAGATTCCTATTTGCCCATCACTATGATGGGCTGCCTCAATGAATTATAGGAATGTGTAGGAAGTAGCACCAATCTATGTCACTGCCAGGGACTGCTGGAGTTTTGTCAGATCAGAATAGCCAGCATTCAGAGAAACTGAATGCTTTGGCAGGTATGTGCAGGCATATCTAGTTGCTTGTACTTAATTCTCGCTTTTTTTTTTTAATGAGAACAAATTTTTTTAACCCCTTATCACCGACGTAACGCAAATTTGCATCTCTCAGCTTCATGGGGTTGTACCAGGGTGATGCCTGCAGCTGCAAGCATCACCCCAATCCTGTTTTTTAGAGCGGACGGTCTGCTTTTTTTTTTACAACAACCGACGCGGCTAAGCAGCCCCGCCCCTTTCTGCTACCAGCCAGCACATCCGCCGAATTTGGCTCTGATCGGGTCTCCAATGTACTGTAGAAATCCAGAAGCGATGTCATGACATCACTTCCGGTTACTGGAGCCTTAAAGGTGCCAGATTAAAAAAAAAAAAATTGACAGTATTTAAAACAGCCAAACTTGGAGTTTTGAATGCTTTTATGTGTAAAGGAGGGATCTGGGGGTCTTATAGACCCCAGATCCCGCCTTAAAGAGTACCTTGTCACTGCCTGTTACTGTCACAAGGGATGTTTACATTCCTTGTGACAGCAATAAAAGTAATCGAAAAAAAAAAATTTGTGTAAAAAAATAAAAAAAAAATTAAGCCCCCCATCTGTGCTCACGCGCAGATGTTAAAGCATACGTAAATCGTGCCCGCAAATGTAAACAATGTTCAAACCACACACGTGAGGTATCGCCGCGATCATTGAGAGCAATAGTTCTAGCACTGGACCCCCCTCTGTAACTCTAAACTGGTAACCATTAAAAATTCTTAAAGCATCACCTATAAAGATTTTTAGGTACCGTAGTTTGTCCCCACTCCACGAGTGTGCACAATTTTTAAACATGAAATGTTAGGTATCTATTTACTCGGGGTAACATTATCTTTCAAATTATACAAGAAAATTGGGCTATCTTTACTGTTTTTTTTTTTCATTTATGAAAGTGCATTTCTTCCAAAAAAATTGCATTAAAAAGACTGCTGCGTAAATACAGTGTGACATAAAATATTGCAATGACCGCCATTTTATTCTCTAGGGTCTCTGCTAAAAAAATATATATAATTGTTTTCTAAGTAATTTTCTAGCAAAAAATACTAATTTTAACTTGCAAGCAACATATGTCAGAAAAAGGCTTAAGTATAAACGGGGTTAAAGCCCAACTGAACCTGCTGATTTTATTACTGTGATGCAGTCAGGCTGCATATACAGCAATAAATAGGAGTGGCTTTTTTATTTGTCTACTTTCTATTTGCTGCAAGAAAAGGTGAAAACAACCTCTGCTAGCAACATGCTGGCTGCTCCTGATGACATTGATGTGACAAAACGCGTAGGGTGGAGCTTCCAGCGTCAGTACGTCACTCCCGGTTCTGGTCCATAGTATGCATCGGTGTCCCAGACTTCCTGATTTTAAATGCTGAACCTTTTCTCACACAATGTAAGTGCATTTCTGTATATTGCAATAAAATTTGTTTTACGGAATTACACTATGGGGCCCATTTGCTGTTGTGTTTTTCTGCATGTGAGGAATCTGGAGGGATAGGAACCCATTGTAGGAGTCTAGAAAGTCCTGTATCCAGATATTGTGCACAGCCACATAGTGCTGTAAATGCTGGCATACCCCTAGTTAGGGAAAACATTTTGGTGAGTGAGGTGGAGAATGGTGAGCACGTATGAAGACCACCAATACATTACAGGATATGTGAATCCAGTTATCACTGAAATATGGACTCTTTGATCTTTAGCACAATGTCAGCTTATTGACATTTATATTGTATCATAGCACATATCACTTTTTTCAGGATGTTATTGAAATACTGCAAGCACAGCGCAGTCACTTTATCGCACTTTATGCATATGGTGCTAGTTTAATGTTTTCAGTGTGTTTTGATTTATATAAAAGAAAATAATACTACACATTTACTAAAGGATTATCTACATATTTATTAACTTTTCCATTGCTAATTTGCATGTAATAAAGTTTTTTTTTCAGCACACCGATTTCTTTCATACTATTTATTGTTGACTCCACCACGGTGGTAGTTTCATTGGCGGCAGCAGCTTAACAACACCATCCTATCACGTTGTCCATAGCCCTGAACAATTTCCTTTTTTGTCTGAGCAACATGCTGGAGAGTCAGACCTCTGCTCAACACAGAGTGCTGCAGTCCTGGTCTGCAGGGGTCCAACATGCCCTCTATACACAGCTCCAATCAACAGTGTTGCTCAGGGAGCGTAAGATATTGTTGATTTCAGCACTGTGCAGGGGACAAGTTAGACCACTGGAGACCTGGACCATTGCACTCTGTGTTCAACAGGGGTCAGGCTCTCCAATGTGCTACTAGTACAGGGCGTGTTAACCCTTTGCTGCAGAAGTAGAAAGTAAACAAATTAAAAAGCACCCATATTTATTACTGTATAATGCAGCCTGACTTTACCAGTTCTAAAAAGGGGAGGTTCGACTGGGCTTTAAGGATTGTGTTGGGATGGCTTAGTTCAAATCTTGAAACTATTCTGAAGTTTCAGATTTAACAAAGACTGAGCTCTCACTATAATTGCCAAAATATAGTCACATTGTTATTTGCTACTTACAAGTCTAATTAACTTGGTTTGAGACACGTTATTTGAAAAGAAATGAAGCGTGTGTTGGTGTGGGAAGGGTTCTGAAAAGAATAAAAAAGAGTCTTGTTATGTAACTGTAACATGGCCATACATGGTAAGGGAAATGAACATAAAAAAAGACTCCCTTTACTTGTCAGACCTGTTGTTCTATTTGAATTTCATCAAACCCCAGCATGAAATCATAACATGAAATTATATAGTATTATATATAATTAAACAGTTGGATCTGTAAATCGTTAACTCACTTAACCTATGCATATGCCATTTATGTGCCCTGCAATGATTATTGATGGTTTATTTTACAGGTCAACCTTATAAAGTATAACACATGTGTAGTGCTGTGTGTGTGTCAGTCAACTACTTCAGGAATATATATACATATCTGTCTGTATGAAGTTTAACTAAATGTGTCAAAACAAATCTAACCCAAAAACAAAATTGGAATTTCAGCTTACTAGTGCTTAGATGACGTGGCTTCTTCACCACAAAAAAACAATATATTAAATATATCAATACATATATATTAATTAATTTATATTTGAGCAACAAATCATGGTATATACTGTTCAGATATATCTGGATAGTTAATCCCATAATATACTGTAAATGAGCACACGTATTCTGGGCGAATCCCCTTGCCTTAATTTTTTTGTCAATGGATGACTATTAGGAATCCAACATCATATATTACACCGGGATTTTAGTAACCAAAGAGGGGAAAACAGGAGCCCAAACAACAAACCAACCGCCTGAGGGGGGAGGAGACACACCCTAACTTGAGTGACAAAAAATACTGAAAAGCATGTCTGGTAAATCTCACAAGGAAAAAGATCATACCTCAACTTGATACAAATTGATATGAGTGAATTTCCAAAGTCTACGTTTAAAATCGCCATACAAGCTTTGTTGATCCAAGAATAAGGTTAGAGATATAAAACCAAACCAAAGATCTTCCATTGGTATGAACACTGAAACTGAGATAATAGTAAGGTATTAGGTATAATGCCCCTTTAAGGGCATTTCTTATACCATCAACACAGATAGTGAACTAGGTCTTATTATTATTATACTCACAATATCTTATGATGTGTCACCCTCAGGCGGAGCTCCAGCATAAAGCTGCCATGTCCTGGGACCCCTTATATATTTGACTCCATTCCCCCCCCCCCCCCCCCCGGTGTCCAATGGTGCTGCAAGAGATGTGGATGCTAAACAATTGCCACTGCGTATGCTCATTTCCCGCCGGAAATTACCTATCGCGTCAAGCGCAATAAGTTGATTCAGAAGAAGGTGAGAAACCCCAGCAAAGCATGATCCAATTTTCTCCAGCAGGGGAAAAAAAATCCTTCTTAATCCCCCGAGAAGAAATCAAATATTCCCTGGATCAACTTTACCTATAAATATTAGTAACCAGTTATATTATGTCAGTCAAGAATCCAGGCCTTTTTTAAAGCAATCTACTAAACTGGCCAGAACCATCTCTGGAGGGAGTGTATTCCACATTTTCACAGCCCTTACTGTGAAGAAACCTTTCCATATTTGGAGATGAAATCTCTTTTCCTTTAACTGTAAAGAGTTCCCCCTTGTCCCCGTGATGACCTTAAAGTGAATAACAACACTAAGTTCACTATATGGACCCGTTATGTATTTGTTCATGTTGATCATATCCCCCTTATCGCCTCTTCTCAAGGGAGAATAAATTCAGTTTCTCTAAACCTTGCCCATAGCTGAGCTTCTCCATGCCTCTTAACAGTTTGGTTGCCCTTCTCTGCACTTTCTCCAGTTCCCTAATATCCTTTTTGAGAACTGGTGCCCAAAACAAAACTGCATATTCTAGATGAGGTCTTATTAATGATTTGTACAGGGGCAAAATTATATTTCTCTTTCTGGAGTCCATACCTCTCTTAATAGAAGAAAGGACTTTGCTTGCTTTGGAAACCACCACTTGGCATTGCATGCTATTATTAAGCTTATGATCTACCAAAACCCCCGGATCCTTCTCCACTATTGATTCCCCCAATTATATTCCCCCTAGTATGTATGATGCATGCAAATTCTTAGCCCCCAAGTGCATACATTTTCATTCATCAACAATAAACCTCATTCGCCACATTGTCGTCCAATTAAACATCGAGGCTGGCTTCTAAATTGGAGACATCCTGTTATTGGGATGTAAGGACGTTAATCCCAGACCATATTCCATTTATAACTATATTAACCACTTAAGGACCAGAAGATTTTGCTGCTTAATGACCAGGCCCTATTTTGCGACTCAACACTGCGTTACTTTAACCACTTAAGCCCCGGAGGATTTGGCTGCTCAAAGACCAGGGCCTATTTTGCAATTCGGCACTGCGTGACTTTAACAGACAATTGCACAGTCGTGCGACACTGTACCCAAATGAAATTGACGTCCTTTTTTCCCCCCACAAACAGAGATTTATTTTGGTGGTATTTAATCACCTCTGCGATTTTTACTTTTTGCGCTAACTACGGGAAAGTTTTGTGTCATTTTTATTGTTTTTTTTTTTAACTAGTAATGGCGGCGATCTGTGATTTTTTTTTGCGGGACTGCGACATTGCGGCGGACAGATTGGAGACCTTGACTGACATTTTTGAGAGTACCAGTGACATCACTACAGTAATCAGTGCTATACGTATGCACTGTTACTGTAAAAATGACACTGGCAGGGAAGGGGTTAACTTTATTGCTGATCAGTGGGTTAAATGTATCCCTAGGGGCATGATTCTAACTGTGGGGGGGCTTAGCTTGTGATGTAACCACAGAGACATACGATCCTACATAGCAGGATCGTTTAGTCTCTGCAGTTACATCAGGGAGAATGACAGATGGCTGTGTTTACATCAGCCGTCTGCCTTTCTCCCTCTCCAGCAGGAGATCGCGAGTGGCCGGCAGACATCGGAGCCACCGGTCACTCGCGCGGGGATGTCAGGGAACGAGCGGGGTGGGAGCGCACCCCCGGCAGCGTGCACTCGCCCCCTAGAGGCTCGTGGGCAAGTGACGTACCGATACGTCACTTTGCCCAGGAGGGGCTGACCGCCGCAGTATATAGTCCAGCACCCACATGCAAGTTCGGAGAGATGACCAACTGCTGGACAACAGAATTCAAATGGCATCCTGCAGCTTCTGGAACTTGTCCAGTGGAAGGAACACCCTGGCTGAGGCCGAGTCCAGAGTCAGACCCACATAGTCTAACTTGGTGGACGGAACCAGAGCAGGCTTCTGAAAATTCGGAGTCCAACCGAACTCCTGCAGAGTCCGCAGTGTGATATCCAGGTTGTCCTGTAGAGCAGTCAGAGACTCTGGTCATGGAAGAAGATCATCCAGGTACCCCAGCATCACAATACCCCGCTGTCAGAACTATGCTAATACCGGGCCAGTGAACACCCGAGAAGCTAGCTCTGCTATAAAACCTATTCAGTACAAAAAAAAAAAAAAGAACAAAAATCTTCATGAATTTAGGCCCAAATCATTTCTGCTACATGTATTTGATAAAAAAAAATCCAAATAAGTGTATATTGATTGGTTTGCGTGAAAGTTATAGTGCCTACAGATACTGGTATGTATACTTGCATTTTTTTTTTATCATAACACTAATGGCGACCATCAACTGCTTATAATGGGACTGCGATAGTGCAGCAGACAATCTGACACGGACACTGGGGAGGGGGGGGGTTACTGACTAACTTCCACTGGCATTACCAGTGACACTAATACAGTGATCAATGCTAATAATATGCACGATCACTGCACTAATGACACTGGCTGGGAAAAGGTTAACATCTAGGGTGATCAAGGGGTTTAATATATGTGTAATGTGTATAAGTTCCTCATCCCTCCTTTGCAGGGATGAGAAATACAGGGATTGTTCCCTGTGTGCAGAGATCTTACAATGAGAACTGGCCAGGGGGCACGCGCATTAAACACAGAAGTAGGCAGCGGCATATGGGTACGTCGCTTTGCCTACATTGACCGCTCGCCCGTGGTACAATGTGGGTGCTCGCTAAGTGGATACTGCCTAAGAAATTGTGATCACAATTTTTTGACTTCTTGTCTTCTTGAGAAAATAATTTTATATGTTAGTCTGTAAATTTAGTTCTTTGCACAGATTTAATTTTAAAGTTGCTAATTACAGAGACCATTTCACAAAAATTCAAAAAAAAAAAAAAAAAAAAAAAGAAGGATTCTGACTCCTTGTGTCTCCCACTAAGCAGCTTTGATTATGGATGTAACATGTGCCCAAAACCTGTTAGTGATTTCTGTATTCAGAGCATTTTGGTTTCTTGCTCTTGCCTAAATATATACTGGAAAACAGACTGTCTTTGAAACTGTATTTTTGTGGTCTTTGGTATACTATTATAGCAATCTAGGCATAAGCTGGAGGAGCAAAACGTCAAAAAACAAAAGAGGAGGGCACTTTCAGGTCAACTAGCAGGGGAAAAATACAAAATAAATAATTATATATATATATATACACATACATACATACATACATACATATACACACACACACACACACACACACACTGCTCAAAAAAATTAAAGGAACGCTTTGAAAACACCTCCGATCTCAAATATCATGTTGGATATCTACACTGATATGGACTGGGTAATATGTTAGGAAAGAAAGGATGCCACATCGTTTGATGGAAATAAAAATTATTGGCCTAAAGAGGGCTGAATTCAAAGGTACCCTGAAAATCAAAGTGAAAAAATGATGCAGCAGGCTAGTCCATTTTGCTGAAATTTCATTGAAGCAACTCAAAATGGTACTCAGTAGTTTGTATGGCCCCCACGTGCTTGTATGCATGCCTGACAATGTCAGGGCATGCTCCTAATGAGGCAACGGATTGTGTCCTGGGGTATTTCCTCCCAGATCTGAACCAGGGCATCGCCGAACACCTGAACAGACTGAGGTGCAACCTGGTGGCGTCGGATGGACTGAAACATAATGTTCCAGAGGTGTTCTAATACATTTAAGTCAGGCAAATGTAGGAGCCATTCAATGGTATCAATTCCTTCTTCCTCCAGAAACTGGCTGCATACTGTTGCCCCATGAGGCGGGGCATTGTCATGTCCCAGGAGGAACCCAGGACCCACTGCATCAGCATAGGATTTGACAATGGGTCCAAGGATTTTTTCCGATACCTAATGGCAGTCAGGTTGCCATTGTCTAGCCTAGCGGTCTGTACGTCCCTCCATGGATATGCCTCCCCAGACCATCACTGGCCCACCACAAAACCGGTCATGCTGAACGATGTTAAAGGCAGCATAATGTTCTCCATGGCTTCTCCAGACCCTTTCATGTTTGTCCCATGCTCAGGATGAGCGAATCTGCCAATTCTAGTGTTCAAATGCCAATCAAGCTCCACAGTGCCGGGCAGTGAGCACAGGGCCTACTAGAGGACGTCAGGCCCTGTGGTCACCCTTAATAAATCTGTTTCTGATCGATTGAAATCTGTCGTGCTGATGGGTTAAGGACCTTCTACGGCCCTGTCTGGCTCTCCCAGAGTAACTGCCTGTTCTCCTGGGATCTTCTCCATGCTTTTGAGTGCTGGGCGACACAGCAAACCTTCTAGGAATTGCACATATTGATGTGCCATCCTGGAAGAGTTGGACTGCCTGTGCAACCTCTATAGGGTCCAAGTATTGCCTCATGCTACCAGTAGCGACACTGACCCAAGCCAAATGAAAAACTAGTGAAAAACAGTCAAAAAAGACGAGTAGGGAAAAAACAAAATGCCAGTTGCCTCCACCTGTAAAACCATTTCTGTTTTGGAGGACGTCTCATTGTTGTCAATCTACTGCACCTGTTGCAAATTTCATTAACACCAAAGCAGCTGAAACTGATTAATAAACCAGATTAATATGCCAGGAGTTTAATTGACTTGATCTTGAAGCTATGCTCTGATTAAAAAAAGTGTTCCTTTCATTTTTTTGAGATATATATATATATATATATATATATATATATATATATATATATATATATATACACATTCTTTTTTTTTTTTTTTTTTTTTTTTAAACAGCAACATTGCCAGTAATACTTTTGTTATATCTAATTGAAAAAGTCTCAATATACAGCTATGTTAATAATTCTGATTGGATGTAATGGGTTACTGCCCTAAAGTGATTGTAAACGATCGCCTTATAAAACGACTCATTCAGTATAAAATAGAAATGAATGGCAAAACCATTGAGTAGAGATATATATAAAACATTATAAATAATTTTTTTTTATAATTGATCACATTCCCTCTGTTCTCAGCTGCATAGGAGCTGGGAGAGGTGAAGCAACAGCACAGTGAGCTACGCAGTGAAAGGCCGTGCAGGATGCGGGTGTCAGGATAAGTCTGATCATTGGAGGGAAGCAGGCAAAGGTCCCAGGACAGCTACAAAACTGACCACGGTGTGTTCTCCCAATTAGTGTGGTCGGTTTTAAATAGTAAAGTAGAGGGATTGACAGGAACACCAAGGATTTTACACAAAGGAAGAAACGCAAAGAACAGGATACTTTCTTATACAAGTACATGGTACAGCAAGCACATATCAGGAACAGGAAATGTTGGGTTTACATACTTTATTTATATGTTCATTCAGCTGTATTAGTAAATCTTTAGACCAGCTCCCTGGTTTTCCTTAACCCTCCCCAATTGCTCAAGAACGGTGTGCAGAATGTGAGGACACCTGTGCATAGCCAGTTTGTACACACATACTAGAGTCAATTTAGACAGGGGTCAATTAACCCCTCACAACAATGAGCCTGTAAACCCCATGTAAATAGTGACCTGGCCAAGACCAAGGATCCCAGTGCTTCAAAAGCACAAGTGCTAATCAGCAAACCAATGAGCTACCTACCTTTCGCATATTACCTGGTGCTATAATAGTGCAGTGGGTGCTGTTTGGCAGAAAAGGGCCAGGCTTCAAGTTACTCTGAATTAACACATTTATGAAATGTCATCTGTGCTGAGCACATGATATACAGTACTTGAGCATTTCAGGATAACGTGACAACCCACAAACCCTCACCTACTATTTACCATATATTACTGTAAGTGCCTTAGTCAAAGACTATTTCCCACCTCCATTATGCACCCATGGAACGATGATCACCTACAAATCCAGTCCTAAATTAATGTGCAACTCTCAAGCGCACCTCTTAAGAACTGGTGGTCATCTACAAACCCCCCCCCCCCCCATCTACCTATGCTTATCACTAGACCAATATTCCCCAATATCGCAAACTGACCAATCCAGACTAAAGCCCCGTACACACGCAACGATTATCGGCCGACCGATCGTCCGTCTTTTGTCCAGAGTTGTGTTTTGTTGGTTGGAATGTGCCTAGACTGCACACGAATTTTCTCGCCCAACAAAATTCTACTTCAGAAGTGATGTCATGTGTTGGTTTGCTTTCTTTCTTCACTGAGCATGCCCAGACTTGCTCATCAGATTTTTCCCTGTCGAAATCTGTACTGACTGCACGAAAATCGGCCATTATGTTGATGGCCAACAAAAATTTTATAGCCTGCACACCAGATTATTTTCAGCCGAAAAGTCGGAGTTGGTTGTCGGAAGCATCAAACTAACAAGCCGAAAATCGGCAGATCGGTCGTCGGCCGAAAATTCCTTGCCAATATTCGACGCGTGTGTACGGGGCATTACTCTCCATACTCTCAACTCCTATATCCACCATTACAGCTTCCATTTATTCTCAAAATGCATGCTTGAATATCACAACCTACTTAATACTTGTTCTGGATTTGCCTTTTGACCAGAGTTCTCCTTGAAATTTAATTTGCATAACCAATAACGTTGCAAAACAAATGTTAGCTTCTCAGAATAACCTCCATCAAGTCCTACTAGAATCAGGAATTGTTGGACCGTGTAACAAGCTGCAGATGCCTGGTAAGTGGCCAGGTAACCAAATGAAATGCTGTTAATGATGGTAAATGACTTGAGTAGCTAACCAAATCAAATTTTCCAGAAAAAAAAGAAGCAAATTTGGTTTACAGATTTTAAAAATTCAAACCACTATTTCTTAATCCATTTTTATTAAGAAAAAAAAAAAAGTAAAGTGTAAATGTTTACTCTGTTGCTCTCATAGTTAAGTGGGCTTTCCATTGTAATCTACCACATCTTCATGACTACAAAACAGGTTTGTAAGCCTACAGCACCAGCCACCTGTGTTTATCGCATCCCAATCAGTAAACCTTTTTAAGAAAAATGCAGTATGTAACAAGTGGGGGCAGTTTGTTTATATTTTAACGCATAACTATCTTTATGATTATTGCTGGTTTTTGCAGCTATGCATTCAATGTCTGAAGAGGCACTTCAGAACAACAATATTTTCTGTAATGCCTCATTAAGCACAGGTAAAGTCACCTTTCAAAATAGAAAAAAAACATTAGAAGGAAAGTTTTGATAAGGCCTTTTTATGGTTTCTATATACAAACACCACCCGGACCAGATTCCCAAGTGTGAACATTGCCTGTTCACAAGAAAAGCATGCACTCAATCTAAAGAAAGCAGGTTAACAACTGCATTAAGGTCCTGCATGTCAGATATTACTAGTTCTTAGTGAACTTTATTATATTAATAAGTCCAGGATAAAACAATTTTTGTTCAAAGTTAAACACAGTGAGGTTGATTTACTAAAACAGGAGAGTGCAAAATCTGGTGCAGCTGTGCATGGTAGCCAATCAGCTTCTAACTTCAGCTTGTTCAATAAAAGCTGGAAGCCGATTGGTTTCTTTGCCGAACTGCGCCAGATTTTGTACTCTCCAGTTTTAGTAAATCAACCCCAAACTGTTCATGTGTATTCAAAGAGGCACGAGTCACAGCCCAGGAAGACAAATAGCTAAAGTCAGATTCATTTGCATGTTGATTCTTAGTAAGGGACACAAGTATTGAAGTAAACATGGTAGCCAGGACATTCACATTTGCAGAATGAGAAGATAAATCAAAGCTTAGAAATATCAGCATTTACTGACAGAAAGCCACATCATGGTTAATTACCATCAATGCCAAATTTGTAAAATTTTGGCATGATCCAAACACAGACAGATGACTATATGTTACAACCCTCCCAAGCTGCAAAATCTACATCCATGGTAAGGCCTTGCATAAATTACCATCAGAATAGACTATACAGGTTTTCTTTCTGACCCGATACCAGGGCCCAGAAGGAGAAAAATGGATTTTTGTAAAATCTTACCGTAAAATCCTTTTCTCTTAGCTCATCGACAGACGTAGTCCTCGGTGATACACCACCTTCGGGTTATGTTACCTCCGCAGGAGCAGGACTAGACAGGAAATTAAAAAGCTCTGGCCACACCCTAGGGGCAGTCCCAGAGGGTATATCCTCTCTCTCTCTGCCTCAGCAAATCAGTTATGTGAAAAAGCAGTGCTTAGAGAATTTAACCCAACCCAACTCCAAAACAGAGGGGCGGGGACTACGTCTGTCGATGAGCTAAGAGAAAAGGATTTTACGGTAAGATTTTACAAAAATCCATTTTTCTCTAGCGCTCATCGACAGACGTAGTCCTCGGTGATACACCACCTTCGGGACGTCCCAGAGCAGTATCACGACTGAGGGGTGGGAAAATGGAAATCAAATCCCAATCTAGAAGGCCCAACCGGTGCCAACTAGAAGTTTACAATGCTCATCCTTAATGATGAGACTCAACAAAAAAATTTTTCAAACAGAAAAAAACCCTCGAGGTAGACCACCGGTCTCCTCAAATTGCAGCCTGCAAAACCTTGCGGCCAAATGAGGCATCCGCCGATGCCGTCACATCAATTTTATAGAATTTAGTAAAGGTATGTACCGACGACCAAGTGGCCGCCTTACATACCTGGACCACTGACGCCTGATGGCGAAAGGCCCAGGAAGTACTGAGCGCTCGAGTGGAGTGCGCCCTAACAGGGAACGGAGGACTCTGACCCTTAATAGAATAAGCCTGTACCACCGTTTGTCTAATCCATTTGGCAATGGTCGCGGCAGATGCAGGCAAACCCTTTCTGGGGCCATCCGTGATCACAAAAAGTGAATCCGTCTTACGGAATGATTCCGTAGCTTTCAGGTATACCCTGATTGCCCGAACCACATCCAAGGAATGCAACGCATATTCCCGATGATGCTTGGGCTGAGGACACAAGGAAGGTAGTACAATATCTTCATTCAGATGAAAATCTGAAACCACCTTAGGAAGAAAAGATGGCTTAGGATGAAGTACTACCTTATCCCTATGAATGACTAGGTATGGAGACTGGCATGATAATGCAGCCAGTTCTGACACCCTGCGAGCAGAAGTAATAGCCACCAAGAAGACCACCTTCTGGGATAAAGTAAGCAAGGGAATCTCCCTGATGTTTTCAAAGGGAGGTTTCTGTAGAACCGACAAAACCAAATTAAGATCCCAGGGCGGTAAGGGCGCGCGGACTGGAGGAGCCAGGTGCCGCACCCCCTGGATGAAATTCCGCACCAAGGATTTGGTAGCTAAAGGTTTCTGAAAGAAGATTGCTAATGCTGAAACTTGACCCTTGATGGTGCTCAAGGCTAGCTTCTGCTCAACCCCTTGTTGCAAAAAGGCCAATATTCGAGACACCGAATAGGTACGTGGAGGAAATCCTAAAGATTCGCACCACGCAATATAAGTCTTCCATGTGTGATAATAGACTTTGCTGGAAGTCGCTTTCCTTGCTTTAATAAGGGTAGGAATGACAGAAGTAGACAAACCTCTGTCCTTCAGTACTTGGGTCTCAATGGCCAGGCCATTAAAACCAGCGACTGTAAAGCACGAAGGTAAATAGGTCCTTGAGACTACAGACACTCCCTGAGACGAAGTTCCCACGGAACGTCTGCGACTAACCTGTCCAAGTCGGCCAGGCCGGCTTGAAGAGGCCAGCCTAGAATTTCTAGGACCACTGGCGCTGATTGGATCTGAACCAGGCGTCCCTAGAGGTATCTGGCCCCGACCATCCGAGAAAGTCTGGCCGTTTTCTGTTCCCACACATTTATCAGATACCTGATAGTTATCAGGCAAGGTGATCTTTTCTGGTTGAACCTCAGGGACCGAAGTCACCCGACTAGAGGCTACTTGGCCTATCTGGTCAATCAGATCCGATTCCTGTGAGGTATCGGGACTAATCTTAGGAAAAGGTAAAGGAAAGGATCTATACAGGGAACGGTAACTACCGCTTCCTGTACTTAAATGTTGGAAGGGAAGAATCGCACCGGTATTAGTGGTTGATGCTCGATCTAATGTCCTGAATACCGGTGAAAACGTCCCCCCACCCTGAAATTGGGTGGGGGCGCACCTTCAGGTTGTGTACTCCTTTACTTCGGGTTTGGCTGGGTTGGTCCTCTGTTTGTCCGACCAGCCCTTCTTGAACCCTCCTGGAGGAGTCTTGCCTTTCCCGGAAGTACCAGCCGGGCGTCCTTTATGGGCGGTAAAGAAAGGTTCTCGCTTGTTGCGAGGTTCCTTAGCTTTTGCAGCCTGTGGCAAAAAAGTACTCTTGCCCCCGGTGGCATCCTTAATGATTTCATCTAGGTTGGCTCCAAATAGACGATTCCCCTGGAAAGGGAGATTGGTCAAAGTCTTTTTGGAACCTAGGTCAGCTGACCAGCATTTTAACCACAGCACACGTCTGAGGATCACTGCTAACTTAGATGCATGCCCTAACAAGGGAGTAGTGTCCAAGGCTGCGTCACAGATAAACCGTAGCCCTTGTATGATCTGTTCTATCAAATCAGATGTCTCCTGGGGAATATCTTTTCCCCTAAGATCTTGGCGTACCATCTTCGCCCATTCTGTAAGTGTCTGGGAAACTAGACCAATAACAATTACTGGTCTAAATGCTGACCCTATCAGAGAAAAGATAGTGCGGGACTCCGCTTCTATCTTTCGATCCACCGGATCCTTAAAGGACGAAGTGTCCTCCACTGGAATAACCGTGGCTTTATTCAGCCTGGAAATAGGCGGATCCACGACTGGTGGTACCGTCCATTTCTTAATGATGGATTCCTCAAACGGATAGCGTCTAGCAATACGCTTGGAAATAGTAAAGGTACGTTTAGAATGTTCCCATTCTCCTTTAATCTGATTTCCAAAACATTTAGGTACAGGAAAAGCCTTCGCCGTCTTGATGGGCTTATTAGTCCCAAAAGGCCTCTCTTTTTCAGTTGCCTCTGCCGGTAAAGCCTCAAGTTTTAAGGTTTCTTGCACTGCCACAACTAGTGCGTCCACCAATGCTTCTTCCTGAATTATAGCAGGAGAAGAAGCGTCCTCTTCACTGTCTGAGGGGGCTTTACCTGGGATAGCAGCCCTTGCAGAGGAACCTGCAACTGCAGTGACCATCTCTGAATCAGAGTCAGAGGTGTCAGATGGTATAGGGGTAGGCGGGGGTCGCTTCCTTGACCCCCGTCCCTGACAGGCCGCCTCCACCCGAGCCACCATAGACTCCAAAATTGCTGTAAATGACTCTATACTCTGTACACCGGCGGGTCCCGAGGCCCCCTCGAGGGAAACAGGTGGGGGAATCTGTGTGGCAGGGTCCATAATAACTCCAGTTACTTCCTGGATGATATAATTCAAAGTAAAGAAAAAACTTTTTTTTTTTTTTTTTTTTTGACCCTCAGCGCCACAAAAACCCCTTAGTGTTACCTGCTAGGGATCCCTATCGATCGAGAGAGAGAGAGATAGACCCCCAGGCTCACCACTTGATGTTCAGAGTTGAACTGCAACAGCTTACAGCGCTGTCTTAGACAAACAGGAAGTCTTTTGGCTGGCTGCCCAGGAAGAAAGGAGGCGGCTCCGCCCCTCTGTACGCCTTCCGGCGCCTCCCCCAAGCTCCACGAGGTGTAGAATCACCTAAAACATGGCCGCCCCCATGCTGGAGACACGAGGCTACGCCAAAATGGCGGCTCGTGCGATCCAGCAAAAAAAATGGCGGCGGCCTGTGCTGACTAGCGGTGTGCTGCAGGCACACAACACTCTCTCTGCCTGGGGATCTGGCGTGTTTGGCGGTACCGGCCCTGGCGGACCGCATGGCCGTTCGGGAGGCCTGCTATTAGCTGGAGATCTGACTTGGAAGGCAGTCTACATGTCCATGGCTTCTGACTGGTAGGTAGCTTATACTTAACCCATAAGATTCCCAGAATGCCACAGATTACATCTTTAAAACATGTATACAATAGATTGTTAGCTCCCAAACCAAGCCTCCTGGCTTTTGCACACATAAAATCACACTCAAAGTAGGAGGATTTGTGACATGTTATAGGATAGAAAGAAACTCTTTCTTACCATACAGAGAGGGGCCCGCGTTCACCACAAAACCCGTCAGGGAAAACAGGGGGAACATACTACTCACCATACCGGAACCAGGCGGGCACCAACTCCTGACAGTACCCCTCTCCACCGGGGCGGGAGGGCTGTCGACCGATACAGACGCCGTGACTCATGGTCTTTGGCGTTTCAGTGAGACGTTTAACTCGCGGGTTCAGTCCTTTAATGGGACTTTGTCGCGGCCGACTCAGCGCGGAGCTATGGCCTGCACGCGCTCGTAGGCTGAACTGGGGTGACCACCGGATCTCAACATCCAGCCCGTCGCCCAGTTCAGCTTTCTTGCTTGAAGATCTCACAGGAACACTGGAGAAAAAAAGCTGTCCAAAAATCCTTTTAGAAAAAAATTTCTTGCCAGGACCTAAGATCCCAGCAAGGTATCTAGGTCCTTACTCCTAACTAGACAGAAAATAACTGATTTGCTGAGGCAGAGAGAGAGAGGATATACCCTCTGGGACTGCCCCTAGGGTGTGGCCAGAGCTTTTTAATTTCCTGTCTAGTCCTGCTCCTGCGGAGGTAACATAACCCGAAGGTGGTGTATCACCGAGGACTACGTCTGTCGATGAGCGCTAGAGAAAAACTGTTTTGCAGCGTTGCATGTTTTTGTTTCAATTTGTATTGTTATATCAAAGTAGAAAGGTTAGCAACTTGGGCGCACCTAGACCATAAACCAGTGATCAAAATGAATACTGCTTTTAGAATTAGTCCAGTGTTTAGACAAGATTCACATGTTAACGGCTTGT
Organism: Pelophylax lessonae; assembly: GCF_965119305.1. Classification (NCBI taxonomy): domain Eukaryota; kingdom Metazoa; phylum Chordata; class Amphibia; order Anura; family Ranidae; genus Pelophylax; species Pelophylax lessonae. The sequence continues at coordinate 404,813,078 of NC_138768.1, read as the reverse complement.
TTGCAAATCAATTTTCTTTTTTTAATTCATTAACCTTGGAATTTTAAACAACCTAGAGCAGAGGTTTTTCTCGCCATATTTAGCCCTTTGCTTGCCTTTTTCCGGCTCCTGGGGCACTTCTCCGCCAAATGACAATGGAACACAATTTTTCCCACTGGCACCAACAATGGGGCACTATTCCCCACAATACTAAATGTGTCAATGATTACCATAACTGATGCCAGGAAAATTTCCTTTTCTATTGGCCACAATCCAGGCTCCCTAAAGTCTGAAGGGCAGTAACCTTGCCTTTGGCTTAGTAAGTTTGGAGACCCATGACCTAGGAGTATAAAACAAGAGGACTACTCAAATAATTTAAACAAACCTACATACACGGACACACACCTATAAATGTAAATAATTATGTGACTCCTGCAGATTTTGTAAGTTTGTCCACTTACAAAGAAATTAAGGGTCTATAATTTTTATCATAAGTGTATTTTTAAATGATAGAGACAGATTATTCACCAATAATTAGGAAAAAACATAAAAACAAATGCTATAAGTTACGTTGCAGTTCAGTGAGTAAAATAAGTATTTGATCGCCAAGCAAAAACATGACTTAGTACTTGGTGGAGAAACCCTTGTTGGCAAGCACAGAGGTAAGACATCTCTTGCAGTTGGTGACCAGATTTGCACACCTCAGGAGGGATTTTGGTCCACTCTTTAACCACTTTAAGACCGGAAGATTTTGCTGCTTAATGACCAGGCCCTATTTTGCGATTCTGCACTGCGTGACTAACGGACAATTGCGCAGTTGTGCGACGCTGTACCCAAACAAAATTGACGTCCTTTTTTCCCCACAAATAGAGCTTTCTTTTGGTGGTATTTGATTCACCTGTGCGATTTTTTTTTGTGCTATAAACAAAAAAGAGCGACAATTTTGAAAAAAAAAAAAAAAACAATATTCTTCACATTTTTATATGAAATTCTAAAAAAAAAAAAAAAAAAAAAAAAGTAAAAATCAAAGATTTTTTACCATTTTAGCCCAAATTGTTTTCTGCTACATATTTTTGGAAAAACAAAATTGCAATAAGCGTATTTTGATTGGTTTGCACAAAAATTATTGCGTTTATTAAGGGAAAGATTTGTCATGTTTACTGTTTTTTGTTTTTTTTACTAGCATTGGTGGTGATCTATGATTTTTTGCGGGACTGCGACATTGCGGCGGACAGATCGGACCCCTAATTGACATTTTTGACACTTCTGGGGGTACCAGTGACATTACTACAGTAATCAGTGCTAATAATATGCATTGTTACTTAACAGTACAATACTTAACAGTATTGGTGATCAACGGGTTAAATGTGACCCTAGGGGCCTGATTCTAATTGTGGGGGGGGCGTGGCTTGTGAAGTCATCACAGAGACATGTGATCCTATAAAGCAGGATCAAATGACATCTGTGATCACTTCAGGGAGAAGTACGGACGGCTGTGTTTACATCAGCCGTCCATCCTTCTCTGTCAGCAGCGGGAGAATTCCGATGTCAGGCGGTCATCGGAGCTGCCTGACACCAACAGCACCTCCCAGAAGATCGCCGTACATGTACGGGGTTTTACCAGGGAGAGCCAACCTGCCGCAGTACATCTACAGCAACTGGTCAGCAAGTGGTTAAATCCTTAAGGTTTCTTGACTGTCTCTTGGTAACTCGAAGTTTCAGCTCCCTTCTTAAATTTTCTATAGGATTAATGTCTGGAGACTGCCCAAGCCACTCCATGACCTTAATGTGCTTTTTATTGAGCCACTCCGTTGTTGCTCTGGCAGTATGTTTTGGGTCATTGTCATGCTGGAAGACCCATCTTCAATGTTCTGGCTGAGGGAAGACAGTTCTCATTCAAGATCTGACAATACATGGCCCCATCCATTGGTCCCTCAATGTGGCAAAGTCAGCCTGTACCTTTAGCAGAGAAACAGCCCCAAAGCATCATGTTTACACCTCTGTGCCTTGACTGTAGGGATGGTGTTCTTAGGGTCAAGAGTTGTTAAATGGAGAAGTTTCTCAGAGGGAGAACAGAGGAGAACTTTTTCCTCTGAAAACGGCTGAGATCCTATGTAAAACTGGGTGGCCTGCCTGTAATTGAGCGATATTATAAGATTACAGTGCCGCCCAGTTTAAAAACTAAAATCAAAGTTTAAAGAACATGTAATGACATGTTCTGAAACAGGATCTCTCTAATTATATATATATATATATACATATATATATACACACACACACACATATACATACACACAGATATTTGTTTTTTTAATATTAATTTTTAACCCACTGGTGCTGATATATAGGAAGAAAGAAGTCTTCTTCCTCTAGTCACACAGCTTCTCTCCCAGATTTTCCCCCTCTGAGCTGCAGAACCTGGGATGGAGATATTTCAGAGTAACGGCTGTGAGATTTTCAGATCTCACTTTCATATAGGGCTGCAACTAACGATTATTTTCATAATCGATTAGTTGGCCGATTATGGTTTCGATTAATCGACTAATCGAATAAATACCTAAAAAAAAAAAAGTTGGTGTAGAATTTGATTGCGATTCTTGAATATCTATATGCAATGGTAAATATAAATATCCAGCTATATAGTTGTATATTTAATCCCCTCTGAGACAGATATATGAATTATTAGGGGTTTAAATGTGGTACATATCAGACTCCGAGATCAATATTTTTAAAAGACCTAAACCACTTTTTTTTGCAAATTTTCAGACCGAATGGTATATAATATTCACGATAGACTCCCTTATTAATAGGCAGGTAGTTTGATACAAGCTCCCTGCGCCTGCTGTCACTTATGCTGGCCATACACAAACTAAATTTTTTTAGAACATTTTTAAAAACATTCATCCGATTTTTCTAACCATTAGTGGGGTCTATTCGGTGTTCGTCAACTACAGTGACAGTAAAATTAGAAGGAGCAGAATAGAAAACTTCTCGTTCAAACAAATCTTCAAATAGTGTATGTGATTTTTGAACATACAAATAATTTTTGTGCAAATATAGATGCAAACATTTTTGTCCAAAAATCCAATACATGTATGGGCAGCAGAAGACACTCAGTAGCAGTAGCAGCATGCTTTTTTTTTCCATCACCAGGCATGATGGGGGTTAAAAAAAATAGCCCTTTATAGTAAAAAAAACAGCAGATATTGCTACTGTAATATATAATTATAATTTCTATTCTGAAACTGTGAAAGTATTATATGTTGTATCATGATGTGTATGTATATAAAAAAAATATGCCCAGAAGTCGGATATGCAGGATATTTTACCTGGTCAAACATGAAGCTATATGAAGAGTGGAGGGGGGAAAACAATTTTATATTAGTCATACTAAAAGCTGAGACATTTATTTCATAGATATAATGATTTTAAATATAATGCACAATACTGTACTAGTAAACTTTTACTTTAAATGTAATTGTAATGCCTTATATCCCCTCTAGTCTATCGGCCTCCTCCTCTGGGTTCAGATGCTGATCTTCCCTGCACAGAGCCCTTAAAGTGGTAGTATAGTCATTTTGTTGACTTTTACCTACAGGTAAGCCTATAATAAGCCCTATAATAAGGCTTACCTGTAGGTACAATTAATATCTCATAAACCGGCACGGTTTAGGAGATATTTGCACTGCATGCAGCCGCTGACGCTAGCGGCGCATGCGCTCTGAAGGTCCGACAGACCTTCAGAGTTCCTTGCCAGGAAGTTGCCGGATAGTTAATCCCCCGCGCACATGCGCCAGAGTGACGTCATTGCGGCTCCAGACACTCAGCGCCAGAGCCGCCGAACCCGGAAGAGACGCCGAGGTATCATGGCTGCTCCCACAGCGGTGTCCGGTAGTCCGTGTCGGGGCTTCGTTTTAAGGTAAGTATTTCATGAGCTAGTATGCAATGCATACTAGCTCATTATGCCTTTGTCTTGCAGGTTTTTTTTTTTTTTTTTGAGTATACAATAGAGCTGCACGATTAATCGTATGAAAATCGCGATCTCGATTCACCCCCCCTGACGATCTAAACCTGACATATGCTCGATTCTTTGCATAGCTGAGGGAGCAGAGAAAACAGCTGTGGAAAACTCCCAGTAACTATAAACAAAATGATTACATTGTATCTTTTCCTTCCCTCTGCCAGGGAGAAAGGAAGTTTAACCTCTTCTGACACTTGTTGCTTGCAAGTTAAAATCTGTTTTTTTTGCTAGAAAAGTACTTAGAACCCTTAAACATTTTATATATTTTTTTTAGCAGAGACCCTACAGAATAAAATGGCGATTGTTGTAATATTTTATGTCACACTGTATTTGCGCAGCAGTCTTTCAAACGCAATTAATAAACTTTAATGAATAAAAAAAAAAAACGTAACAGTAAAGTTATCCCAATTTTTTTTTGTTACACAGAGAATCGTGAGAGAATCGTGATCTTTATTCCAAGCTATAAAATCGTGATTCTCATTTTGGCCAGAATCGTGCAGCTCTAGTATACAACCACTTTAAAGTGATTGTAAACGTTGGATTTCTTCTTTTTAAACAACAATCCGGTCATACTTACCCGCTCTGTGTAATGATTTTGCACAGAGCAGCCCAGATCCTCCTCTTCTGCCCCCCCCCCCCCCCCCCCACGGCACTTCTGGCCCATCCTGCCTTCAAAGTGCCCCTATAGGAAGCAACAAAGTATAGTACTGTACAGAGTGTCCCTATAGCAAGGTGTAAAAAAAAAACTCTGCCTTTAGAATTACTTAGTTCCTTCTCTTGCCCAGGACTACATTTCCCATGAGGCATTGCTCCTCACACATTCACAAGTTCTCTGCCATCTACATACATGTATGGACGGTGTACTGAGCTGTATGTGCTTTGCACTATATTTTCTGATATGTAAACAAATAATGCATTCTGTATGCAGGACAACTAATCGGCTGACCGATTAATCGATTACAAAAATAGTTGACAACTATTTTCATGATCGATTAATCGATTAGTTGTTTCAGTCCTACTTTCATATTATGGCCGTTTTCCTGCTACAGACCGACTTTGCTGCATTGAGGGTCCAATGGATGGAGCCATACATTGTAAAATCTTGGATGTTTTGCTTGGGGGGGGGGATCAAATAATTCCTTTACTCACTGAACTGTATCCTAATTATAAAATTGGTAGCATTTTTTCCCCCCTGGATTTCTGGTTGATATTCTGTCTAGATCAGTTAAAATACACCTATGATAAAAATTCTAGACCCTTCTTTTCTTTGGTATTCATACATATACCCACATTTTATATTATACATACACACATAAATATACACACACACAATATATATCACACAGTATCTCACAGAAGTGAGTACACCCCTCACATTTTTGTAAATGTTATTATATTTTTTCAAGTGACAACACTGAAGAAATGACACTTTGCTACAATATAAAGTAGTGAGTGTACAGCTTGTATAACAGTGTAAATTTGCTGTCCCCTCAAAAAAACGCAACACAAAGGGGTATTCTCACTTTTTGTTGCCAACGGTTTAGACATTAATGTCTAAGTCAAAATGTCCACATTGGGACCAATTAGCCATTTTCCCTCGCCAGTGGCATGTGACTCGTTAGTGCTACAAGGTCTCGGGTTTAAATGGGGAACAGGTGTTAAATTTGGCATCATCGCTCTCACTCTTCCATACTGGAAGTTCAACATGGCAGCTCATGGCAAAGAACTAAGAACCTGAAAAAAAATTGTTGCTCTACATAAAGATGGCCTAGGCGATGGGAAGATTGTCAAGACCCTGAAACTGAGCTGCAGCACAGTGATCAAGACCATACAGCAGTTAAACAGGACAGGTTCCACTCAGAACAGGCCTTGCCATGGTCAACCAAAGAAGTTGAATGCATGTGCTCAAGGTCATATCAAGAGGTTGCCTTTGAGAAATAGACATGAATGCTGCCAGCATTGCTACAGAGGTTGAAGGGGTGAGGGGGTCAGCCTGTCAGTGCTCAGACCATACGCTGCACACTGCATCAAATTGGTCTTCATGGCTGTCCCAGATAGAAACCTCTTCTAAAGATGATGCACAAGAAAGCCCGCAAACAGTTTTCTGAATACAAGTATTACTGGAACCATAGACATTAATGGCTGTGTGTTATGTTGAGGGGACAGCAAATTTACACTGTTATACAAGCTGTACACTCACTACTTTATATTGTAGCAAAATGTAATTTCTTCAGTGTTGTCACATGAAAAGATATAAAAAAAATATTTACAAAAATGTGAGGGGAGTACTCACTTTTGCAAGATACTGTGAACACACACACACACACACACCTCAAAAAAATTAAATGAACACTTTGAAAAACACATGAGATGTGAATGGGGTAAAAAATATCATGCTGGATAATATATATATATATATATATATATACACACACATATACACATACATATACATACACACATACTGATTTGAATTGGGTAATGTGTTAAGGATGCTACATCATTTGATGGAAATGAAAATTATCACCCTGCAGAGGGCTGAATTCAAAGACACCCTGAAAATCAAAGTGAAAGAAATGATGCAGCAGGCTAGTCCATTTTGCTGAAATGTCATTGCAGCAACTTAATGGTACTCAGTTTGTATGGGCCCCACATGCTAGTATGCATGCCTGAAAATTTCAGGGCATGCTCCTAATGAGAAAGATGGTGTTCTGGGGTATATCATCCCAGATCTGGACCAGGAAATCACTGAACTCCCTGAACAGACTGAGGCGAAACCTGGTTGTGTCAGATGGACCGAATCTGTGAAAAGCAGAGGGCGCCAGTGGCGGACCTGCTAATTCTGGCGTTCAATGGAAAATGCCAAACAAGCACCACGGTGCCAGGCAGTGAGAACAGGGCCCACTAGAGGACGTCAGGCCCTCAGGCCACCCTCATGAAGTTTGTTTCTGATTGTTTGGTCAGAGATATTCACACCAGTGGCCTGCTGAAGGTCATTTTGTAGGGCTCTGGCAGTGTTCATCCTGTTCCTCCTTACACCAAAGGAGCAGATACCGGACCTGCTGATGGGTTAAGGACCTTCAACGGCCCTGGCCAGGTCTCCTATAATCTCCTCCATGCTGGGAGACACACCAAACCTTCTGGCAATGGCATGTATTGATGTGCCATCCTGGAGGAGTTGGACTACCTGTGCAACCTCTACAGGGTCCAGGTATCGCCTCATGCTAACAATAGTGACACTGACCCGAGCCAAATGGAAAACTAGTGAACAAAAAAAAAAAAAAAAAAAAACAGTCAGAAAAGACAAGTAGGTGGAAAAAGGTGAGTAGGGAAAAACATCAGGGGCCTCCACCTGTATAATCATTCCTGTTTTGGAGGTTGTTGGATTGTTGCCCATCTAGTGCACCTGTTCATTTAACACCAAAGCAGCTAAAACTGATTAAAAACCACCTCTGCCACTTAACTGACCAAATCAATATCCCAAGAGGTTTGACTTGATGCTATATGCCGATTAAAAAGTGTATTAGATTTGATTTTATATATACACACACACACACACACACCTCAAAAAAATTCAAGGAAAACTTTAATAAATCGGATTATAGCATCAAGTCAATTAACTGACCAGATCAATATTCCAGGAGTTTAAGTATCAGAGAGGTTTGTTTTTCAGTTTCAGCTGCTTTGGTGTTAAATCAACAGGTGCACTAGATGGGAAATAATGAGACAACCCCCAAAACAGGAATAGTTTTACAGGTGGAGGCCACTGACATTTTATCCCCTACTCATCTTTTCTAGTTTTGTATTTGGCTAGGGTCTGGGTCACTACCAGTAGCATGAGGCGATACCTGGACCCTACAGAGGTTGCACAGGCAGGCTAACTTCTCCAGAATGTTACATCAATACATGCTATTGCCAGAAGGTTTGCTGCGTCTCCCAGTCTCAAGAGCATGGAGGAAATTCCAGGAGACGGGCAGTTACTCTGGGAGAGCTGGACAGGGCCAGGAAAGGTCCTTCACCCATCAGCAGGACTGGTACTGCCAGACCCCTACATAATGACCTTCAGCAGGCTACTGGTGTGAATGTCTGACCAAACAATCAGAAAAAGACTTCATGTGAGTGGCCTGAGGGCCCGACATCCTCTGGTGGGCCCTTTGTCAACTGCCCGGCACCATGAAGCTCGATTGGCATTGGTCATTGAACACCAGAATTGGCAGGTCCACCACTGGCACCCTGTGCTTTTCACAGATAAGAGCAGGTTCACGCTGAGCACATGTGACAGACGTGAAAGGGTCTGGAGAAGCTGTACAGAACGCTATGCTGCCTGTAACATCATTCAGCATGACCGGTTCGGTGGTGGGTCAGTGATGGTCTGGGGAGGCATACCCATGGGACGCACAGACCTCAACAAGCTAGACAATGGCACCCTGACTGCCATTAGTTATCAGGATGAAATCCTTGGACCCATTGTCAGACCCTACACTGGTGCAGTGGGTCCAAGATTCCTCCCAACCTCATGTGGCAAGAGTATGCCGCCAGTTCCTGGAGGATGAAGGAATTTATATCACTGAATAAAGGCCACGCTCGCCTGACCTAAATCAAACAGAGCACATTGGGGACATTATGTGTCAGTCCATCTGACGCCGCCAGGTTGCACCCACTTCTGTTCAGCTCAGTGATGCCCTGGTGCAGATCTGGGAGGAAATACCCCACGACACCATCTGTCGTCTAATTAGGAGCATTCCCCAACATTGTCAGGCGTGATTACAAGCACAAATTACTGCGTATCATTTTGAGTTGCTGCAATGAAAATTTCATCAAAATGGACTAGCCTGTTGCATCATTTTTTCACTTTGATGTTCAGGGTGTCTTTGAATTTAGCTCTCAGTAGGTTGATCATTTTCATCAAACGATGTGGCATTCTTTCGTTCAACATTACCCAGCATGATATTTCCCCATTGAGAGCTGATGTGTTTTCAAAGTGTTTCTTTAATTTTTTTGAGCAGTGTGTGTAATATTATATATCATACACATTTTCCTTGTAGTAATGCAAAAGACAAATCATACAGCTGCTTGGACCAAACTGTTTCGAGAGAAAAAAAAAAAAAAAATATATATATATATATATATATATATATATATATATATATATATATATATATATATATATATATATATATATATATAAACCAGAGAGACCAAGGGCATTCAGTTGCACTCAGCTGCTCAAATCTAAGCAAGATGGAGGCCACAACATAAAAGACCACCCTCCAAATAAAATAACTTTATTTAAAACTTATTGAATAAGCAAAAATACAAATTCCAAAAAAGTTCATTTTACTTCATGGTTTACAAATATACAAAATAGAAGTTGGCATACGTTTATATTACATATTTTATTATGTAAAGTCCTATATAGAAAACAAACTTTTGTTCTGGATAAGGCATATGCGGAAAAAAGACATTGTACAAATTTATTGCACATAGAAACCACAGTGCATCATGTACTGTCTGCATATACAAATATATTAAAATAAATCAGGTTTACACACCTGACTTTGGTCAGAATTATAAAAAAAAAAAAAAAAAAAAGAAAATCGGAAGACAAATAGATTTCCTTGTCAAATATGCAGCAGTTTGAGAACTTTGGCTTCAATTTTGGTACCATTAGAAGTATCAGCCTGTAAGCACCATTAGCTAATTGTATTTATTCCTTCAACCAGCATTATATATTACCTTTGTGAACATGCACACCAAATTAAGCATCCAAGGGAATAATGATATTTCCTCAAATGTTACATAATTCCATAACGCAACAAGGAGGAAAAAAATTATTCTTGGTCCTTTTCTGGCCATTTGCTCCCTGAAACATACCATAAAGCCCTTAACCTACCAGAAGGAGCCTTATGAATATGATCAACAGCAGCAGGTGGGACAAGACTGAACGCTTCTGATTAGTGCAATCACTAGTTTTCCAGTCCTTAAAAGTTCCAGGATTAAGTCCAGTTTTATCCAAAAATGGAATGCCTGAAGATCCAGTCAAAACCCCGTGTTGCTAGAGGCTCTGTTAAATTAATATGTTCTCCATTATGCTATGGAGAATAGTTAGACTGAGGTTTCCGAGTTTTGATTTATCACAAAATTTGTAGTGCTTGCATTCAGTTTCTCTCCAACCCCCTAGTAATGTGTGCTGTAAATACTGACTCCTTTAGGCCTGTAATCACTTTTACCACTCAGAAGTGCCTTTTCATATGCAAGGCAAGGTGGTCTGACCTGGAGAAGGCACGATCACACCTTTGGCACTGGAATGGCCGATGGCCAGTATGTTTTCGGTAGTGGCGTGTCAGTTCATCAGAGCGAGCAAATTTCCACCCGCACCCTTCCCAGTCACAATGGTATGGCTTTTCACCTACAAAAAAAGAAACATAGCAAAATTAGTGACATTACGACACTCCAAATTACAGACAAGCAGCTATTCTACTGGAAAACCAAGTAACAAGTAGTATCTGTAATTTATAAAAAACAATTCAATTGCATCTGTCATTCTTCCAATGCAAGTTGGAACCAGATCAATATGGACAACTCAGTCTTATTTCAGACATAAAACATTACCCACATTCTTTTCTCAGCCCACAACAAAACAATGCAATAATAAAAGTGTTGCTTGGAGTTGCATATATTTTATGAAAATATGTGTAGCATCGACAATGCTATGGCTCACCTGTCATGAGCCAGACATATGTTCAAACCAGTTTATCTTCATTTTAACATTTACAATACAAACTAACACTCCATGCTTTGAAACATTCAATGGAAATGCACACTTCTAAATACTATACATAAAAAAATGTATAGAACTATTATCAGCTCTGTAAGTACTCAACATGGTGTGTGATTTAAAACTACTAAACCAGAAAAACCCATAGCACATAACCAACATCCTCTAGTCACACTACAGTAAACCTGTTGAAAGCCAGAACTTTGGTTTCTGAAGGATCTAGCCCTTTAGTGTGCTATTCAGGTATGATTTTATACAAATTAGACAGTGGGTGAAAAGGTTTTGATGACTAGTGAAAAAGCTTTTAAAATGTGTGCCAAGAATAAAAAAACATTTTTAAAAGAAAAATTTGCCAACCTTAACCTTCAGAAATGCAACGTCGCCCTGATGGGCTGGCACCTTAAAGTGATAAAGTCATGTTCATTAAACAAAAAAAAAAAAAAAACCAACCATGATACTCGCCTACTCTATATAATCGCTTTGCACAAAGCAGCCCAAGTCCACCTCTTCTCAGGTCCTACACCTGGGCACCCAAGCAGACGTGCTCCCTCTGTCTCCTGAATGGCTGTGATTGACAGCAGGGGGACCCAATGGCTCCCACAAAAACCAATCAAGAGTGCAGTTCCTAGAGGGGCAAGGCTCTCGTGGACATCGCTGTACACAAGGTTTTGCATGCTTAGAATACACAAAGGTTAAAAACCTTGTGCCTTTACAACCACTTTAATGTGCCTTCTATTTTTACCATCTTGAAAACCTAGTGTGTTGGGAGAGTTCCGTCACTAAAGCGGACCATACAGGTTACAAATCTAATGTTCTTTAGATACACCATTACCTGTATTATAAGGGTATACCAAAGAAACTGAGTATATACCATCCAATAAACCACCACTAGATAGGTATTGGTAAATTTACAGCAGGTTGCACAACTAGTTTGTAGATGTATGGACAATCCTAGTCAGCAAGGTAGCCTAGGTGTTTCTAGTTTTTTCTAAGCATATTTGATGGACAATACAAACTACAGAATGTCAAACTCAGGGTCAGGGCTTGCCCATGTTATCAATCAGGACTTATGTAATATGTTGGTAACTTTACATATAAAATGTCTGTTTTGATTTAATCCTGCAATTCACAATTTCTGGATTTAAAAAAAAAAAAGCAACATTACTGGCTATGGAAAATGCAACTGTACGAAAGGCCTCCTCATCTTAGACTGAACACGTACTTCAATACTTTTTTCCACTCTTCAGTGGAAACTTAGTTCATGATGCAAAATCAATTTTATAAACGAAGATTCTATTCAAGAAGAGAAAGTTACATGTGCCCAGCAGTATCAAAGCAGTAGCAAGAGTTTGTGAGGATGGGCATCAAATCTACTTCATTCAGCACTTGTATTTATGGTGCTATGCTGTGCCAACAGTGAAGACACTACATAAATAATTGAAGCAGATAGAAAACACCTCCGAGTCATCATTATTAGGCAGGCCAACACCAGTGGCAGACAGGCTTAAGGAACAAGCTGGAGGGGACCCCAGTCAGGATTAACTGCTACTACAGTGACAAAAAATTGTTATAGTTCCAAAACTTAAATATTTAAAGTACGAATAAAAAAAAAAAAAACAAAAAAAACACTTGCATTATAAAACTTGAGTTACAAATAATTTGCATCTTCCATTCAATTAAAAATAGGTATAGACTACACAATACCAGTTAGTACTAAAATCAATGCTGATCAATTTAAAGGTTACCTGAAAAGACACCATTTTTTTTTGTCCATTATACAAAAGGCTACCCAGTTTTATCAGCAATAAGTAAAAACTAAAAAGTCACTAAATCACAAAGGTAGAGAGGAAAAAAATAAAATAAAAACTCAAGCCATAATATGCTTTGATTTTGCATAGCAATTTACCCATTCCATTACTCCAAAATGGAAGACTAAAGCATCTTGCTTTTTAATACCGGTCATATAAACTTTTCTATTATAAATTGTTAAAGTTTAGGAATTTCCCCAAGTGGATTAAAAAGAGGATTTTTAAAATTTACATCACACCCAACTACTGCAGTTTTGCATAGTTGCTAATGGGGGTTGCATCCCATGCTTCTTTGAATCATTTAGTAACTTCAGTGGCCAACAAATCCAAGCTTTACTCAACTGTTGTGTCCAAAGCAAATAATGCTTCTCTATGAGATACTGGGAGTCCAATTGTTAGTGGTAACCATTTATTTACAGTATTTTAATTGGAGTGGGCACGAGTTTTTGCTGGGCAAGCTGACATATGTCTTTAGACAAGAATTTGGCTGATCAATGAATTCATACATGTCTAAATCCGCTGTTGAGTGGGGCTTGCAACAGTAACTACTACTCCTCAACAGACAGAAAGCAAGCTTATAATGGGACAACACTCCCTAAATACATAAAAGCATGCATCATTACTTCTCAATTTAGCAAGGGATATTTATGAAACTTGCCTAAAAATCTGCTGCCATAGCAGTGAAAATCAGACTGCCTTTTCTATAGTATATATTTGCTACCGCCTGCATCTGCAGTCTTGTGCAAACACCTGCTCCATTTTGAAGGCCAACATATCTACCACTATACTGTAAAGAGAATGGGACTGATTTACAAAAACTGGAGTGCGCAAAATCAGCTTGTTCAATAAAGCTTTGACAAACCCTGGAAGCCGATTGGTTTCTATGCAGAGCTACACTAGATGTTGCACTCTCCACTTTTAGTAAAGTCTGAGTCCCGGTTCACACTACCGCGACTTGTCAGGCGACTTGGCTGCCTGACAAGTCGCGGTCCATTCAGTGCAATTGAAACCATTCTAATAGGAGCGACTCAAGTCGCTCCGACTTAGAAAATAGTTCCTGCACTACTTTTGACCCAAGCCGGAGCGACTTGCATTGACTTCCATTATGTGAAGTCCGTGCAAGTCGCGCCGAAGCCGCGGTGCAGGGCAACTTCACTAGTCGCCCCCGAAGTCGTGTTGCCATAGTGTGAACCCACATTGACTCAGACTGAAATCTGATCAAAAATTATTCTCCAACTATCTTGGTTTGTGGCAAAATAAAAAACTGTCCCATTGATTTGTGATTCCACATGTACTAAAAAGATATGCATGTAGAATCCAAATTAAACAGTTGGGAAGAGAGATTTGGATTTACAAATTGTCAGCATTGGTTTATAGCAACAAAGTATTTTCTTTACATCCAAAATTACCTGCCATCTAGCATTTTTTACAATCATGCATTTGGGCCCATAGGGCTTCTGTGGTAGTGTCTCAGAAGATCAAAGTGACTTTACCTTTATTGTTTGCTACAAATAGTTTCTGCTATTCAAAAAATGAATCTGCTTTGTGGTAAACTTGCTGTAAACTTGGCCAGGCTGCATAGGATATTAACCACACCTCAAAGCCTTATGAAATGAATTTTTTCCACTTGAAAGCCAGCGACAAATATGCAACTGCCTGTATTGACAATTTTTGGCACAAGGAAAAAAATAAATAGAACAAGCCGCTCTTGGGTGAAAAACAACCTGATTTTACATGCTCGTTCAGTTCGTTCCGCTAATCGGAGGTGGAAAACAGGTCGTTAAAGCTTCATAAATCAAAATTTTAAATTCTGCGTTAGAAATATTTGTGTAACCAAAGTCATTAATAATGCTTCAACTGAATCATTCCAAATGAACTAGATTCGGAGAATAAAGTTCAACTGCTCTGTATATCTTCATTGACCATTATGAGTCAACATACGCGACATATAAAACTGCTAATGTTTTAATTTGTGGACTTGGAGGGCTAGCTAAAAATGTTTTCACACAAGAGTCAATTGGTTTCAACTTGAAAAATGTGTTATCTTATGTGAAAAAAATACATAGTATAGAAATATACTTAGTAATAAAAGGGGCAATTGCAATGCAATAGGCAAAGATACGTGTATTTCTCAAACTGGCACAAAAAGGTCATATCTGTAATAGATCTTGGCACAACTGAACTAAAAGAACACAAATGGAACATGCATAAAGAATTTGTCTTATGTGCCTGTTAAATACACAGTTGTGCCTTAAAACCTAAAATCTGAATTGGAGACTTAAGCACATGTTTTGAGTGAACCTATATATGTGCATGTAATAAATATATTATATATATATATATATATATATATATATATATATATATATATATATATATATATATATATATATATATATATATATATATATATATATCTATCACACACATACATTTTTTCTTAACATTGCATATTCAACTGAGATAAAAAATGAATATGGACAAGTTTTGGGTTCGGTACCAACAATAACCACTGAGATTGTTTCATATTTACAGCTCAATGAAAAAAATAAATGGGATAGTCTGGATAACACAACCTCCCATTTTTTTTTTTTTAAATTAGTGCAGTGTTTCATTAGGCTTATTACACCTGCATTTAAGAAAAACAAATATTCTGGTTTTACTTTATTTTTAACTAGGTGCTAAATTTACCAATAGGAATATACAGACTAGGTAACAAGACAGTTTTAGGTCCTTTAAGTTATCTGTAGTATATATATATATCTCTGTAGAATATATATATATATCTCTGTAGAATATAATATATATATATCTCATATTTTTTATTTTATTTTTTTATTTCTGTTTTCCTCTGTAATACGCCTCAAGTTCTCAAGTTTTGCCAAGAGTAAACCACAAAACCCAACATTATAAATAGTCTCCTGGAGGAAACAGAGCTGTGTGGGCACAGATGTTTATGCAAAGCACACTGATGTTTTGTAATACTAGTGTTCCTGATTACAACCAGCAACAGTATTCTTCAAGCTCGAAAATAGAGTCAAGATTGGTAAAACCACCTACCTGTGTGCGTTCGCAGGTGGGCCTTTAAATGTGAGCTCTTGGTATAGGTCTTTCCACAGCCTGCATACTCACAAGTGTGAGTAGCTGTCCTTTTCCTGGGCCAGGATTTACGACCTCTCTTAGGTTTAACTTCTTCTGACATACATCCTGATGTTAGGAGCTCTAAAGGTGAAGAGGGTGGAGTCAGCATCACTTCTTGTTTCAATAGTTGAAAGTTTAGAGAAGGATCTTCATAAATATTTAGATAAGACTGACCTTGATACTGAAGTGAAGTTGGAGGCAGCTGTGGCTGCTGGTCTGGTGTGAAGTGAGGGAAACTGGCAGAAGTGCGGTAGCCTGGAGGTATTGACAGTGATGGATGGCTTAATGTCTGTGGGGAGGCATGGCAATCTCTAACCATTAGCTCCTCTGGGGTCAAAGGTTGGTTAGTCCTACTTGGCAGTACCCTCCCTACTTGGAAGTCATGCTGCCCTTGTGATTGCTGTACCTGTCCATCCATTTGGCATGACACAGAACAAGATGCAGTTGGCTCCTGCTTGATCTTTTGACACATGTGGGGCAGCTGATGGCTGGTGTAAACCATGGGACCGTCCATACCAGATCCACTTTTTCTAACACTGAGAGACTGGCCATAATCACCCATGTCCACAGCAGTTTTCAACACAAATTTACCTTGAAGACTCGTTTGTGGCTGTTGCATATAAACGGGATCCAAATCTGGTCTCATAAGCTCCGCCACAAATCCACCAGAAGGAGAAACATCATTTATATCCGCCAGGTTAAAAGTGGGAGTTGGCACAGTGGTGTCCCTAGGAGTGTACATGAGTGAAACGCCTCCAGTTGTGTCCTGGGGGCAGCGTATCTGGTAGGTAAAGTTACAATTGGCAGACATGTTGTCTTGGAGAGGTGCAGCTGGTGGTGGTGAGGAAGCAGTAGCAGAAGAAGAGGAGGAGGAAGTAGCCACCAGAGACTCCTGATGAATAAGGGAGTTGGAGAGTATAAAATCAAAGTCCAATAGCTCATTGAATTCTTCTTGTTCCCTACGAGAACCCAATTGTGCCGTCTCCCCTTCTAAGCCATCGTAGGGGCGTGACTGGTTAAGGGCAGGATATCTTTTCATGAGGGACAGCTCTTCTCTCCACCTCTGTGGGAACCATAAAACAAAAAAAACACAACTTTAACAAAACAAATCACCAAAATAGCATATAATGCATTATGGGGCAAATTTAGGAATAAAATGGGTAAAAAGGATGGTGCAGTCTCCCACTACAATGACAGCTTAAGCTCAGGTAGTTACTCTAGGCAATGGTCAAATTCTTTGCTGCTGTATTTCTAAATTGGTCCCCGAGACCCGACCAGGATAAAGATTTATTGTGATTACACAAAACTAGATCCGTTGACCATTTTCACTGAAACAAATAAAAAAAGCTAGACTTAACTCTTCCAAACACTGCCCCTACTAAACATAGTAGAATAAATAAAACGTCCACATGCATTTCAATTATGGTTACTAAATACAGGCTACAGACAGTACCTGCTTCCCAGCAATTAAGAACACATGTCAGATTGTTAGCCGTTAAAAAATTTGCATCTCACATTTCCCTTTAGTAGTAGTATATGTACTGGTTTCTAAGATAATACTTAACAGAGAGTCTTCTATGTGCCAGCTGAGGGCTATCAGCAGGAGATGAGTAAGAGCAAGCCGCAAGGAATAAACAAGCAAACCTCTGTAGACAAGCAACAATTACTGTCCAGTGCAGAAGCTTCATGCCATAAGAAAGAAACAATGCTATAGCTAAAGAAATCATTTACAAGTTCTCTGTATAAAAGCCATAGAGAAAACAACTGCAAAGAGAACCAAACTCAAATACTTTAGAAACTTGGAATGAAAAGCACACCATTTTCTTGGAACGGTGAATTTGAGCTAAACTAAAAAAGGAAATGCAATCCATACAAGCAACACATCATTAGAATAAAAACTCAGTTTGATGACAAAAAAATAAAAAAGCATCTCGCAAGAGACAAATCCCATGACAGACTACAATCAGATCCAAATAGCAGGCTTCACTGTCACTGATATCTAAACAGGATTACAGAGCAGGGAACCCCTCAAACACAACTAGAAGTGGCAGAAAAAGTCAAACTGCTAACAAGATAGATAGCCATCAATGATACATTGTGATACATTATGATACATCTGCTCACACAGAGAAGGTGCAACAAAAAGTTTACAAACACAAATGTCATCTCTCAGTGTTTATTGAAATGTGCAGAACATTTACAAACAATGATCTGGATATCCTCTCTGGGATACTCACGTTGCCAACACTTGCCTGTCTCAAAACCTTGTCCTTGCCTGGGGTCCCCGCTGTGAAGGTGGCGATGGAAGGCAGCAAGGTCCCGCTGAGAGCCATGTCACACTCACTGGGCGGCTGCCTAAGCAGATATATACATAGGGTCGGTCAGATCACGATGCATACATTGACAAAGTAAAGTTATCAGAAGCAAATGTGCACACAACATCCTGATAAAAGATTAAATTACTTTTTATATTCGAAATCTATGAAGGCTCTTTATTTGACCTCTCGTGTGCTTAAAGTGCAAGTACAGCCAAGTAAAGGATCAGAAGCCCTGCTAGTTTACGGCTATTTTAGGCATCCTTATGGTGGCCAAAAACCCCATTGATAAAGGATTGATTCTCTCCTGAGATTACAAATTCAATCCACGACCCAATTGATTGATATAGGTATAGTGAATCAGGTTGAAAAAATCCATCTAATTCAACCAACACAAAAAAATTAAATAGAAAACCTCCATAATTAATCCTATACCCACAGTTAATCCAGAGAAGAGCAAATTTGCCACACATGGGGGATGTATAATTTAGTCAATAGTTGGAAGATATGATTATATGTTGATCACATCTGTTTCCACCATGCAATCTCATAATCTGACAGATGTCCAAGCATCTCAATGCTGCCAACTGAAACAAAACTATTAATTTTCTGCACTAGCTGATCAACTCAGTTTGGTTTGATGTTCCTTCACTTCCTGTCAAGGGATTGTGTTGTCACCAGGACAGTGTGGAGGCATCTGAAGTCCCAGATAGCAGTAAAAACCCAACAGGGGATGTAACCCTTCACCACCCAATCCAACACCAAAGTAGATGAGGTTCTGTCAGGTCCCCTGCTTTAGGTTCAGCCTATGGACAAGTAGTGATACAGTACACTTATAGAAGCTTTTTTCTAACATTTTCTATCCCAGAGGAAACCTTGAAATAATTTTCAGGTCACATTGACCCCCCTGGTATAATCCCAACCCGGGTCATGCAAAAAAGCCCCTTACATTGGTGCTGGGAAGTAGGAAGAATTCCACCCCCCACCCCCACCCACCTACAGGGATTTGGGGGGAGCAATATTGACACCCTTGCTGTCATACTGCTGGCTCTGCCAAGTGTCTTTGGACCTGAAACTATGCAAGCACCTTCAGATGGAAGGTCAGCCAGCCACAGCTCAAGGAACCCCTAGCTACTTCTGTTGAGAGTGGCTTCTTTAGAGGGTGCTGTGGGAGGATCTCCCTGTAGGTGCAGCCAACGGATCAGTGGTGATCAGAGATGGTATAATATATACTCTATATAGAGGGGGCCGTAGGATGATCTACCTGTAGGTTCACACAATGGACAGTGATCAAAATTATTATATATATATACACACACATACATACATATACACACACACATTAATAATATGTATATATAGCTGTAGGAGGATCTCCCTGTAGGTGTAGCCTATGGATATTCTCTATATATAGGGTGCCATAGGATGTCCTCCCTGTAGGTTCATCCCATGGACAAGTAGTGAACAGACATTGTATTGTGTGTGTGTATATATATATATATATATATATAATATACAATGTCTGATCATCACTTGTGCATAGGCTAGTGCATATATAGCTGTAGGAGGACCTCCCTGCAGTCTATGGTCAAGTGGTCATCAGACATGGTATATTATATATATATATATATATATATAGTGCTGTAGAGGAATCTACCTGAAAGTGCAGCCTTTGACAAGTGGTGATCAGACATGGTATACTTTATATAAAGGTGCTGTAAGGGGGGGGGGGGTCTCCCTGTAGATGCAGCCTGTGGATAAGTGGTGATCATTGTGTAAAAGGTGCTGTAGTTGGATCTCCCTGTAGGTGTAGCTTGTAGACAAGTAGTGATCATTGTAGAACATATATAGTGCTGTAGGAGGATCTCCCTGGAGCTGCAGCCTGTGGAGAAGTAGTGATCACTGTGTAATATATAAGGTGCTGTAGTTGGATCTCCCTGTAGGTGCAGCCTGTGGATTAGGGGTGATCAGACATGGTATACTTTATATAGAAGGTGCTGTAGTGGATCCTCTGTAGGTGCAGCCTGTGGATAAGTAGTGATCATTGTAGAATATATAAGGTGCGGAAGTTGGATCTCCATGTAGGTGCAGTCTATAGATAAGGGGTGATCAGACCTGGCATACTTTATATATAAGGTGCTGTAAGGGATCTCCCTTTAGGTGCAGCCTATGGATGAGGGGTGATCAGACCTGGTATACTCTATATATAGGGTGCTGTAGGAGGATCTCCATGTAGGTGCAGCCTGTGGATGTTTAGTGATCATTGTGTAATATAGAAGGTGTTGTAGTTGGATCTCCCTATAGGAGTAACCTATGGATAAGGGGTGATCACACCTGTTATACTCTATATATAGGGTGCTGTAAGGAATCTCCATGTAGGAGTAGCCTATGGATGAGGGGTGATCAGATCTGGTATACTCTATATATAGGGTGCTGTAGGTGGATCTCCATGAAGGTGCAACCTGCGGATAAGTAGTGATGATTGTGTAATATAGAAGGTGCTGTATGTAGTTGGATCTCCCTATAGGAGTATCCTATGGATAAGGGGTGATCAGACCTGGTATACTATATATGTATATATAATATATGTGTGTGTGTGTAGCTGTAGTTGGATCTCCTGTTGCCCTCACCTGCTTCTGGCAGCAGACGTACCTCATATACGTAGCGCAGCCCCTTGTATCCCCGATGACAGAAGAGTCGTCATTCGGCAGCAGAGTAATCCACAGACAGAGCGTAGACTGTGACTCCGGAGAAGTTTATTATAGTGTGTCGTGAGAGAAGAGTGGGCTCAGGCTATGCACAGTGTTCTGCAGCATACAGTTCTCTCCAGCCCCGGGGACACCAATCCGGCAGCGGGGATTCCCTGTGCCTGCCACAGCTGCCATCAGATCCTCCTCCCCGCTATCGGCTCCGCCGCCTGAGCCCTGCCTCGTGTTATGTATGACTGCGAGCGGGCGGCTTGACAAGCCTTAAAAGCACGGGGGCGGGGATTCACCTCACGTGACATGCCAAGCACGCCCTTCGCTTCCACGGCTCCAGCACAACACACCTGGAACCCAGCCCCGCTTCACAAGTTCCTAGGAGCCCCCAAGAGGCGGCGCAGCTGACCGCCACAGTTTTGTTACCATAGGAACCAACGCATAGCCACTACGGAAAAGAAATGGCTCGTACGGGACAAATGTTATTGTTATATAGTCTATCTATTCTACATGTCTTCGCTTTAAAAAAAAAAAAAAGTGACGCGCGGCCACGGTGTCCAGCTGCGAAGCTCCAGTGTGCACGTGGGAGGATCCTTGGAGGGCGCGGTTTGGGGGCGTGACGTCAGAGCAGCAGCTGGCTGGCAAGCGCTCCTCGAAATGTGACGGCAGTGGCGGCCTCGGCGTCAGTCAGCGGAGAATGAGCGGGTGGGCGCGGCTGTTAGCCCTCGTGACGTCACTTAGTGTTTAGAGGGCTAAATAGAGTTGCTAGGTGAGAAGTGCGCGCTGCCGGGAGAGAGCCAGAGCGCGCGTAGATCAGCTGGGAAGGGAGCTGTGCTTCTTCTGTAGGGCGCGCTCTTGTGTCAGCGGAGCCCAGTGTGCTATGTGTGTGCTATGTATGTTCTGTGTGTGCTCAGCTCAAGTATAAAGTATAGGTAACATGAGAAATGTCAGTCAAATAAACACACACATATGAAAAAATCAATTCGCCTTTTACACAGTTGGTTCACATGTGCATTACAAGTCGCCTGAAGCTCAAACACGTTCTGGGGCTTTAGTTGTAGCCCGGACCAGGCTGATTGGTGTGTTTCTCAAGAAGTTTTGGTTCCACAGAAATGCATTGAAACGCTTGATTCGAGCATTAGAGAGCGTTGTTTTTCACGTTGTTGAGTGTTTGTCTGCTGTAATGCAATGATTACATGAAAATAAATAATAATAAATTAATACATAATAAAAGATGAATAAAATAAATAAAAACCCCTAGCCATTAAATCTAAAATTAACCCCTAAACCTAATCCAAAACTCTAATATTAACCCCTAACCCTAATATAAAAACCTAACACTGATATTAGTCCCTAATCCTAAAACCTAGTCCTTAATTCTAGCCCTAATATTAAATTAAATCCTAACCCAAATATTAAACCCTAGTATAAAACCCTAACACTAATACTAGTCCCTAATCCTAACCCCAATATTAAACTCTTAACCCTAATATTAACCCCTAACCCTAATATAAAACCCTAACACTAATATTAGTCCCCAATCCTTAACTCTAGTCCTAAACGTTAACCCCAATATTAAACTCACTCCTAACCCTAATACTAACCCCTAACCTTAGTATTAAACCCTAACACTAATATTAGTCCCTAATCCTAAACCCTAACCCTAATATTAACCCCTAACCCCTACAAAAAAACACCCTAAACCCTAGTCTTAAACCCAACCCCAATATTAAACTCACTCTTAACCCTAATATTAACCCCTAACTCTAATATAAAACCCTAATACTAATATTAGTCCCCAATCCTAAACCCTAGTCCTAAACTTTAACCCCAATACTAAACTTACTCCTAACCCTAATATTAAACTCTAACCCTAATATTAACCCCTAAACGCAATAAAAAAAACACCCTAAACCCAACCCCAATATTAAACTCACTCTTAACCCTAATATTAACCCCTAACCCTAATATAAAACCCTAACACTAATATTAGTCCCCAATCCTTAACTCTAGTCCTAAACGTTAACCCCAATATTAAACTCACTCCTAACCCTAATATTAACCCCTAACCTTACAATTAAACCCTAACACTAATATTAGTCCCTAATCCTAAACCCTAATATTAACCCCTAACCCCTAAAAAAACCCACCCTAAACCCTAGTCTTAAACCCAACCCAAATATTAAACTCACTCTTAACCCTAATATTAACCCCTAACTCTAATATAAAACCCAACACTAATATTAGTCCCCAATCCTAAACCCTAGTCCTAAACTTTAACCCCAATATTAAACTTACTCCTAACCCTAATATTAAACCCTAACACTAATATTAGTCCCTAATCCTAAACCCTAGTCCTAAATTCTAACCCTAATATTAAACTAAATCCTAACCCTAATATTAACCCCTAACCCTAACACTAATATTAGTCCCTAAACCCTAACCCTAATGCTAACCCCTAACCCTAATTTAAAACCCTAACACTAATAAAAACCCCTAATCCTAAACCCTAGCCCTAAACCCTAACCACAATATTAAACTCACTCTTAACCCTAATATTAATCCCTAACCCTAATATAAAACCCTAATACTAATATTAGTTCCTAATCATAAAACCTAGTTCCAAACCCTAGTCCCAATGTTAACCCCTAACCCTAATATTAAACCCTAACACTAACATTAGTCCCTAATTCCCTAATCCTAACCCCTAGCCCTAATATTTACCCCTAACCCTAATAAAAAATAAGCCCTAACATTAAAATAATCCCTAATCCTAAACCCTAGTCCTAAACCCTAACCCCAATACTAAACTCGCTCCTAACTCTAATATTAACCCCTAACCCTAATATAAAACCCTAACACTAATGTTAGTCCCTAATCCTAAACCCTAGTCCTTAATTCTAACTCTAATATTAAACTCACTCCTAACCCTAATATTACCCCCTAACCCTAATATAAAACCCTAACACGAATATTAGTCCCTAATCATAAACCCTAGTCCTAAACCCTAACCCTAATAATTAACGTTAACCCCTAACACTAATATTAATTCCTAATCCTAAACCCTAACCCTAATAAAAAAACCCTAACACTAATATTTATACCTAAACCCTAACCCTAATATTAAACCCTAACTCCTAACACTAATATTAACCCTTTACCCTAATATAAAACCTTAACACTAATATCAGTCTTTAATCTTAAACCCTAGTCCTAAACCCTAATATTAAATTCTAACCACTAACACTAATATTATTCCCTAATCCTAAACCCTAACCCTAATATAAAACCCTAACCCTAATATAAAACTCTAACACTAACAATTATCCCTAAACCTAAACCCTAGTCCTAAACCCTACGCTTAATATTAAATCCTAACTGCTAACACTAACACTAACCCTTAACCCTAATATAAAAACCTAACACTATTATTAGTCCCTAATCCTAAAACCTAGTCCTAAACAACCCTAATAATAAACTCTAACGCCTAACACTAATATTAATCCAGAATCCTAAACCCTAACTCTAACATTAAACCCTAACTCATAACCCTAATATTAACCCCTAACACTCTTAACCCCTAATCCTAAACCCTAACCCTTATATTAACCCTAACCATAAACCCTCATATTAACCCCTAACCCTATTATTAAAAACCTAACCCCTAACACTTATATCAACCCCTAATCCTAAACCCTAGTCCTAATATTAACCACCAACCCTTATATTAACCCATAACCTAGCAACACAAATAAATAGAGTCTAAGTAAATAAATAAACTCATAACCCTATCCTTTAAACCCTAACCTTAAAGCGGTTGTAAACCTAAAATTAAAAAAAAAAAAAAACAAACCTGCAAGACAAGGGCATAATGAGCTAGTATGCATCGCATACTAGCTCATTATGAATTACTTACCTTAGTACGAAGCCCCGACACGGACCCCCGGACATCGCTGTGGGAGCTGACATGATCCCACGGCGTCTCTTCCGGGCTCGGCGGCTCCGGCGCTCTGATTGGCTGGAGCCGAAATGACGTCACTCGAGTGCATGCGAGCGGAAGTCATTTTCCGGCAAGCTCTCGGCAAGGGAAGCTGAATGTCCGTCGGACCTTCAGAGCGCATGCGCCGCTCGCGTGAGCGGCTGCATGCACTGCAAATATCTCCTAAACCGTGCCGGTTTAGGAGATATTAATTGTACCTACAAGTAAGCCTTATTATAGGCTTATCTGTAGTTAAAAGTGAAAAAAAGCGGTATACTACCGCTTTAATGACTTACAAAAAAAAGTAAAACAATAAATAATGAATAAAAATGGATGAAAACGCTGAAAAACGTAGCAATAAATGATGAAACAGATGATATTTTCTGTGTTGGCTAATTAACCACTTGCCTACTGGGCACTTATACCCCCTTCTTAACCAGGCCATTTTTCAGCTGTCAGCACTCTCACACTTTGAATGACAGCTACTCAGTAATGCAACACTGTACCCATATGACATTTTTGTCCCTTTTCACATCAATAGAGCTTTATTTTGGTGGTATTTAATCAGCACTGTTTTTTTTTTTTTTTTATTTTCTTGTGCTTTAAATAAAAAAATACTGACAATTTTGTGGGGAAAAAATGAATTTTTTTCTTCATTCCGGGTATACAATTTTGCAAATGAGTAATTTTTCTTTATACATTTTGGCCAAACATTATAATGCAAGTGTTACTTATCTTTGGTAAAAATAATCCAAATCAGTATATATTATTTGGTCTTTGTGAAAGGTTATAGAGTCTACAAGCTATGGTGCCAATCATTGAAAATTGATCACACCTGATGTACTCAAGGCCTATCTCATTTCTTGAGACACTAACAAGCCAGGAAAGTACAAACCCCTCACAAAGGCCCTTTTTGGAAAGTAGACATTCCAATTAGTAAGAGGCATGGTGAGTTTATAGAAGTTATCATTTTTCCCCAAAATTCTTTGCAAAATAAATTTTTTTTTCACAAAACTGTCATATTAACAGGTTATTTCTCTCACACAGTATATGCATACTTGCAACTACACCCCAAAACACATTCTGCTACTCCTCCTGAGTGTGGCGATACCACATGTGTGAGACTTTTATACAGCCTGGCCACATACAGAGGCCCAACATGCAGGGAGCACCATTAGGTGTTCTAGGGACATAAAGTACACATCTAAATTCTTGACTGCCTATTGCATTTTTGAAGACCCTGGAGCACCAGCGCAATGGAAGCGCCTACAAAATGACCCCATTGTGTAAAGAAAACACCCCAATGTATATTCTATGAGGCATAATGAGTCTTTTGAACATGTCATTTTTTCCCCTCACGTTTTTGGTAAATGCGGAAAGAAAATGAAAAAGCATTTTTTTAACGCATTTTTTACACATTTTTACGGCACTAATGAGCACTGTAGTGGCATAATAGGGCATTGATGGACACTGTAGTAGTACTGAATAGCACTGTAGTGGCACTAATGGCCCTATAAGGCACTGATGAGCACTGTAGTGCTACTGATGGCACTGATGAGCACTGTAGGGGCACTGCTGGCACTGAAGGGTACTGTAGTAGCACTGATGTCACTGTATGAGCACTGATGGCACTGCAGGAGCACTGATGGCACTGTAGGAGCACTGATGGCACTGAAGTGGCACTGTAGGAGCACTGATGGCACTGTAGGAGCACTGAGGGCACGGCGGGAGTGCTGCTGGTACTGTAGTGGCATCATAGGATCACTGATGGCACTGTAGGAGCATTGATGGGCATTGTAGTGGCACTGTAGGAGCACTGTAGGAGCACTGATGGCACTGCAGTGGCATCATAGGAGCACTGACGGCACTGCAGGAGCACTGATGGGCACTGCAGGAGCACTGATGGGCACTGTTGTGGCACTGAAGGGGCACTGTAGGAGCACTGATGGCACTGTGATGACAGTGTAGGAGCACTGATGGCACTGTAGGACCACTGAAGGGCACACAGGGTCGTGCCAGCTAGCGCTTCTATGGTGTTTCTCCCCTCTCTCCTCACACTGATACAGCATGCGAGGAGAGGAGAGAGAAGCACTGCAGCAGAGAGAGCTGAACCAGCCATGACATCGGTTTTAAGAGATCATGTGATTGGCCCTTTACCCCGATCCATGATGGATTGGGTCCTAAGGACCCAGCCATCATGGACTCTTCTGGCTGTGTGCCCCAGGGGGCGCACGGGAGGCCGTCATATGACGGACTCCTAGCTTTATCTGGCCGCGCTGTAGCCGTCATTTGGCTATAGCTCAAATGCCAAAGCTCAAAAACACTTTAAAATTACTGTACACAAATGCTTGAAAAAACGCCCTGAGAAAACATTAAAAAAAGTGACGCTCAGGTGTGAATGCAGCCTAAAGACAGAATGAAGAAAGTCTCCCTGTGGGCTCCTTTATAAATCCTAGGTTCACACTTCTGTGTTTTGTGCGGGCCACGTTTGCGCAGACACGGCAGCCTCTTCAAATGAATGTGCTGCTGTGTCGGCGTCTTTTTGACCATGCAATTTCCCTACGGTACTCTCACCCACAAGCATGCTGGGATGCGTGGGGGAGCCATTCAGAATAATGGCAGCCCCGTGTATCTTTTAGGAGCTTCGTGATTTGGTTGCGGGTGTGGGAACAGATGCCCGCAGTCACGCGCATGGGTGTGAATCTATACCGCAATTCCTGCGTCTAGTGTGGAGTTCCGTATATGCTTATACAACGGGGTTGCAAACTGTCAGTAAATTTATGAACAGTTTGTAAAATCGGTAATTTTTGCATCTGCCCATGAATGTCCGTTACGGACAAGCAGTCTTCATGTCTGTAACAGGCATTCCCTTGCAGATGCAAAACTGTTATCTTCGCATTATGTGTGTTCTGTTTTGAAAAAAAAAAGCGCTGGAACTGATGCAATGGTGTGACCTAGGTTAAACAGTATTTATTTTACTGTGCCTTGGATGCCTTTAAAAAAAAATGCATCCAACTGCATCTGGTGTAAACAAGCTCTAAGCCTAGGTTCACATTTGTGCCTGCGTGTTTGTGCACACAGATACAGCAGCCTATTCATTTGAATCAGCTGTTGTGCCCGCAAGAAATATAAAACAACTAAAACATTTGAAGTACAGTGCCTTCAACCACTTCCCAACTGCCCGCTATATACTGTGAACGGGGGGCTGGTGTAGGCAAAGCAACGTACCCATCGCTGCCTACGTCTGGGTTTAGGATGTGCGCCCCCCACCCCGCCAGGCACCTACTGTAATTGTACACAGCAGGAGCCTGTTAGCATGTCCTGGCCAATGATTTACTTCCAGGACCTGCTGATCAGCTGTGTCCAATCACAGCCCAGAGCTCTGTGTTGACAATCAACACAGAATTCTGTACAGAGGGAATCATCTCTGGGATGAGAAACTTGGAGATCTAGCAGTAAAAGCAGCACAATTTACACATATTAAACATTGTTTGGCACACATTTAACACATTGATCGCCCTAGATGTTAACCCCTTTCCAGCCAGTGTCATTAGTACAGTGACAGTGTATAGCATTATCACTGATCACTGTATTAATATCACTGGTGATGTCAATGGCAGTTAGTCAGTTCCCCCCAGCATCATTTAGTGTCAGATGTGCCTGCTGAGGGGAGAAGTATCCCCACTGGCTCCTGTGAGAGACTTCTCATAAGGCAGTGTGGGAAGCCCAATCAGGGGACACATCCAGGCTTGTAACTACCCCAGAAGGCAGATTACGCTGCAAGGGATTCTGGGAGTGGGTATAAGTTGGGAGGAAGTGTGTGGCACGGGGTCTTTGGCGGGAGCAGAGTCCCAGGAAGGAGAGAGCGGCTTTCTCTCCCCCTGTTTGAGGAAGGTGGATGTCTCAGGGTTTCTCCTGAGAATCCAGAGAGTGCTGAGTTTAGCTGAGGGGGATCCGGTGTGCCAAGAGCCTGCGGAGAGAGAGAGGGGTCCAGTCCCAGGAAAGCCTACACAGGTCGTGAGTACTGAGGATTGCCCCTGGGGTCTGCCTAGAGTCAGAGGGGACCACTCTGGAAGAGGTTTGGGGATCCAAGGTCAGCTAGCTGTACAGGGGGTACCTAGGTTGAGGACCCTGAAGGTTAAAGGGGGTAAATAATCAGTGGACCCTGAAGAGTTCAAGGAGTAAAGGGGGCGCCTGCAGTCTGGGCCCTGAATTGTATTGCGTGTGCCTGTTACAGTATTAGCCATTTGGAGTTCTACACAATACTACCTCAAGCTCAAAAGTATTCAAAGGCTTATACAGTGAAGCAGTGTGAGGAGTTCTACAGTTCTCAGTCTTTGATCTACTGGACTACAGGTCGGGGATTCAACACTTCCTCTGTTGTACAGAGTGTTCTTAGAGTCAGTGAGCGTTGGTTGGTGCTGGCTAGCGTCAAGGAAGCGCCAACGGCATTTTACGAGGATCAAAGTCCCAATTGTAATTTAGTTCAAGCCAAAAGGAGTATCCCACTCATTCCCTTCTCCCATCTCCTTAATTCATAATAAAAACCACAGACAAAGATGCCGGAGTTGTCATTGTTTCAATTGTCACACCTGAGGACTCAGCTCACATGGGCTGGAGAGGATTCCGGTACTATTGGCAGACCCACATCAGGCCACAGGCCTGGAAACCTTGCTACACTGCCATTAGTAAAAAAAAAAAAAAACAGCTCCAGTATATATACCATAGTTTGGAGGTGATATAACTTTAACACAAACCAATCAATATACACTTATTGGGATTTATTTATTTATTTATTTATTTTTTTTATCAAAGACGTAGCAGAAAACATTTTGTATGGAAAAAAAAAAGAAAACATTTTGGTCAAAATTTATAAACAAAATTAGATTTTTTAAATTTTTTTCTTTGAATATGTTTTGTAGCATAAAGTAAAAAAAATATTGTTTTTCTTTTCAAAGTTTTTAGTAAATATAATACAAAAATCAAATACCACCAAAAGAAAGCTCTATTTGTGTTAAAAAAATGATATAAATTTAATTTGTGTACAATGTAGCCTGACAACACAATCGCCAATTGGTGCAGTGCAGAATTGCAAAAAAATGGCCTGGTCATGAAGGGGGTTAAATCCTAAGGAGAGTTGTTAACACTGTATAATACATGCATTTTTTTACATGTACTTACAGAGATATGCAGCAAAAAAACTTTTTTTTTTTTCCCTCATAGTGTAAACAGTTTAGCTAGCCTGCCTAACACTCTTTTCACCTTTTTCATTTTTTTTTGTTTGCGTCTTAGGACAGCACCAGTCTTTTTTGCCCATAACAAGGAGGACCTTTAAAGTGGAATCACCTGGTATTATTTTACTGAAAGCTACAGGCTTTAAGAAGTAAAGAGACCTCCAGTCTTACCATTAGTCCTCCTTCTGTTCTGTACTGAAAAATAATGTCTGATTATACTGAGCTTTTTCACAGTGTGCATTAGAAGCTTCAGTAAGTCATACACAGCCCGCTTTATTTTGCTGGAGGATGTCCAGAATAATTTAGCCCTTTCCTTTCCAACCTGACTGTCAATGGCTCACTTCCTTTTTTTCACTGGATTTCAGTTCTTTCAATCATGGAGATCCAACATCACAAGCAAATGTTACCAAGGGCAGCACATGTATACAGTGATAACTTCACTGGTCTAAATAAATAGGTAAATAAGGCATGTAATGGAAACCAGTCGCATTTCTATTTTTGAGTACACCACAGCACCCCTCCTGAAAACAATGTGTGATACTGGGACAGTATCAGAACGGTTACAAGATTATATCCTATGATCTGGAAACAGAATTCTTGATGTTATGCGTTTATTACCAATGTACTGGACAGTTGAATGTCATGCATCCTTTATTAAATCAAAGTGTAGACTGTTATGTAATTTTACTTTAATTAAGTAAAGTTAAAGCTTTTCTGCTGGGAAACCATATTTGGAAAGCGTATCTTATTAGGTTAACCATTACTGCTCTGTGGTACGTGAACAGAAAATGCAGTTAGGAGTGGAGTTTTGTTAACGGTGAAGTGTTTGCTGCAAACCTGGTTGGTCACAGAGCTGGTGGTGATTAGAGGAACAGAGTCACGCTCTTGACGGTGAGAGATGACCCCCTCAGGTAACACACTACAGATGGCTCAGGCCCTCATCTGGTATGGGCCCCGTTAGGGCTTTACACACTGGCTAAATATTGGGTGGCATCGCATGTGTATGGCAACCGGGCCAGCTTCTGTCGAAGGGGCATGACCGAAAATGGTCTGCCGATCGGCATTTGATCTGGTGTGGGGGGGCTCATCCCCCTGTCAGAACACAATAGCTCAGCGGGGGAGATCACTGTTCTAACATTGCATAGTTGGTACAGCAAGCTCTTTCCAATCTCCATTTATTTTTTCGAACAAACAAAATAAAAAATGATTGTGTGTACCAGCTTTTATTGTTCAAATGGACTTTGGGAGCTCAGACCTGGACCATGAGTATGACATAGCCTGTGCAAGGGTATGCTCTGGGTGAGAAGGGGATAAGTAACTGTGACCAGGGGAGTAAGTCGGAGACTGTGGCCTATGGTCTGCATCTGTGCACATGTTATTATGAGAGCTTGGCAGAAGAAATGCTTACCTGCCTGAAGCTCTGTTAGGTGGAATACTCTGCTGAACATGCTTCTTGCATTTATGGGGCACAGTGACCCCACCTACATGTTGATTAGGGAAGGGGGAGTGTTTGGAGGCAGGGGGAAAATATAAAACAGATTCAACTTCAGCTTTTGAATGTACTTTTAACAACATTTACCTGTTATCATTTAAATGTTTTTTAGTGCTTGGGTTTACTGCTATCTTAACGTCAATTTCCTTGAGTTGCCCCTCCATGCTTTAATTTAAAGCACATTCTCTCATGCATGTCATGACAGAGCTGTTTAACTAGTTCCAGATTTTGGGCATGCTACACTTGTCCAAAAAAGTCATCATTGTACACAGGACATGTGTAGCACGCCCAGTCCTTGCTTCTGCCTCCTTCCCCCCCAGTATACAGTAATTGTCGAATTTGAATAATCAAAGCTGGGATCACTGTATACTCAGGGAAGGTGTCTGCAGCTTCAGCTGTTGAAAAAACAGTCTGAATCAATGTTTGTAAAGAACACTTGCTCAGACAAAGATACAATGTAACATAATGTTACTTTTGTATCTTTCTGTTCATTCTTCTGCAGATCAAAGGAATTAAGTTAGAATTGCAAACGTTGAGTACAGAAACCTGACAAGTTGGATAAAAAAAAAAAGCTTTTTTAAAAAATAAAATGTTTCACTGTTTAACTCCTTATTAACCCTTAGTTTATGGTAATCGGTCCAAATGAATGCTTTATTCTCCTTCTCTCCTCAACTAGTATTTTCCTGCTGATTTTTTTTGTTTGTTTGTTTGCTTCTATTTTATTAGGTAATAATATTTAAACTTTGTTTGTTAATATTTTTAAACACTTTTAGGATAAATTTACACATTTCCTCAAAAATTTAAATAAAAATGTAATTTCATTTGTAAATAACTTGGCAATGTTTTGTACCAGAATCATATTTTAGTGTAATTTTAAACAGGGCAAATTACAGAATATTTTTTCGGCAGTAAGGGTCCTTTCACACTGTGTGCCTTTCCGATGAGGTCTGTTCTGCTCAGCGGGGGATCGATCCGCCGATCCCCCCTGAGCAGGCGGGCAGCTCCGTCTCCGCTCTGTGTGCGGAGATGGAACTGCCAGATTCCCCGCTGTGATTGCGAAAAAAATCATTGTTCAACTGCAAGACAATATCATGAAAAGAAAAACTTGTTTGTCCTTAAACAAAACAATATTTGTATTACTTTAGGCTCCGTTCACATCTAGGCGTTTTGGGGCGTTTTTGGGGCGTTTTTCTGCTCTAGGATCAGCTCTCAAAACGCCCAACAAGACAAATCCTATTCATTTCAATGGACCCTGTTCACATCTGAGCGTTTTGACGCTGTATACAAAACGCCCAACGCTCAAAAAAGTACATGAGCTTCTTTTTGGGCAGATTACAGGCGTTTTCCATTGATCTCTATTCAATCTAAAAACGCCTGCACAAAAATCGCGGTAAAAATCGCGGTAAAATCGCGGTAAAAAACGCGCGAAAAACGCTACGCTCAGGTGTGAATGTAGCCTTACTATCTAAATAATGACAAAGTTATTGCCGAATTAACAGATTCATAATAGAAATGTTAAAATTGCTCTGGTCCTTAGGGGTTGAACAGGGGTAAGAGGCAAAGTAGTTAAACAAAAACTACCTCTTCATATGGCAGGGTATCCTCTTTTTAAATCCCTGTCATTCAGAGTAGTATTTTGTCTTCATAGGTGTTGCCAAATTAGCTGAAAATTCTGTTGCTGGATGATTAATTGCATATACCCAAAAATAGCTTTAGATTTTATGAGGGTGCATAATTAGATAGACTTAAAATTAATACAATATTAATGCCAAATGCAGTTGCAGATCATCTAGTGTTCTTTGAAAATTCAATGCTTTTGTGGTTTGTTTAACCACTTGCCGACCGCTTACTGCATATATACTGCGGCATTGTGGCTCTCCCAGGCAAACCGAAGTAGGTTTACGTTGGTCGCCTGGTGGCAGTTAGGGGGCGAGCTCCCGATTGTCAGCGGGGAAGCCGATGCAGCGGGCAGGTGGCTCTGATTGCCGCCTGACACCCGCGATCGTTCCCCGCTGAGCGAGAAGAACGGTCGGCTGTTGTAAACACAGCTGACCGTTCTTCTCCCTGCAATGATCATAGAGCCCATGTGATCCTGCTATATAGGATCACATGTCTCGATGGTCATTTCAGAAGCCACGCCCCCCCCACAGTTAGAATTACTCCCCTAGGCTCACATTTAACCCCTTGATCACCCACACCCCCGTTGCAATTTTTTTTACCAAAAATATATAGAAGAAAACAAATTGGCCTAAAATGTTAAAAAATTTTGATTTCTAATTTTTTTTTTGGGAATGTCATATAGTAGAATGTGAAAAACTTTTTTTTTTTTTTTTCAAAATTGTCACTGTATTTTTGTTTATAGGGTAAAAACTAAAATTTGCAGAGGTGATCAAATACCACCAAAAGAAAGCTCTATTTGTGGGAAAAAATGTTGTTTGGGTACAGCGTCGCACAACCACGCAATTGTCCGTTAAAGTAACGTAGTGCCGAATCGCAAAATAGGGCCTTGTCAGGAATGGGGCAAATCCTTCCGGTCTTAAAGTGGTTAAAAAAAACTTGCTAGCATCCTACACTTTACTAAAGTAGTCATAGCTCATATGCTGCTATCATACTTCAGCTTATGATAGAAAAGAGAACCAAATATTTCATTCTGAATTTCCCGAGAAGGACAATAAACATATAGTATATAGCAGCGTAAACCCACAAAAGTATTAAAACAGATGTTATTTTACTTAACAAAGCAGTAAAGCCTAATGCCAGGAAAATTACATTTTTGTAATAGGTTCCAGTGAATTGTTCTTGACAAAATATTTTTAGTTAAATTATTTCGCTGTTCAGCTGCTGAGATTTACTTATCATACTTACAATTTCCCTTGCTAGTAATTTTCTTGACAATTTTAAAGTTTAAACGTAATGAGACATTTTTTTTTACCTGCCTGTAATCCACTAAAACAAGAATCATTTGCAACTGGGTTGCACGTAAGCTGAACATTTGAGTGAAGTGGATCTTAATTGCGATATATCGCTCACTTTAAAAATCTAATTTATGGCAGTGCTTGTCCAAACATTTGTTCCATTTTTACTTTTTCCCGGTGAAATTTCAAACAACTCTTTAGGCTCAGTTCACATTGCTGCAATCTGATCTGACTTTCAGTGTGATTACTACTTGGATGCAACTTTGATAAGCTTTGCATATTCTATGGGGCCAACATTGCACCAAAGTAGTACAGGAACCATATGAAATTGCTCAGTGCTGAGTCGCATTGTTGTGAAGGGACACCAATGAAAACAATGTGATTTTCCTTGCCGAGTGATACTGTGCGACTCAAGTCGCATCTGAAATTGCAATAGTGTGAACCAGGCCTTATGGTGCCTTGAAGGACTTCAAATTCTTCCCCTTGGCCTGAAGAATTGAATGGTTACATAACCACTTACAGGTTGGTAGTGCTACGAAGGGTCAGTTTAGGGTCTGATAATGACTTAAGATCAGAGTTGGGGTTTGAAGATGGAGATTATATAGAAATAAATAAAGTGGAATGTCACTCTCTCAATCAACATTGACTATGTTTAATCCTTCAGCTGCCATCCTTAGTAGGTAGATGTATAATATTTACTTGCTTTAAACCTTTTTTATCCATTTCTTCAATTACTTCCTGGTTTCTTTGCCTAGGCAAATTATGTCATACATCCCAGGAGTCTTCAGAGGGGAGGAGGGGTTTTCTCAGCTAAGCACAACCTCCTGCCTGAGCTAAGGGCAGATGGATTCCAGGAAGTGAATGCTGCATTAATGCTCTGCCCTTACTTAAGATGGCCACATCCAAAAATGGTAGGGAGAGTTTTACAAAGTGATTTCTCTGCAAAACAAAGCATAGAGACATGAATGAATGAAGGAGTTTGTTTTGAATATTAACAAGTACCTTGAATAGTGCTTTTGTTTTGTGGCGTTCATATACAGTGTAGATCATCTTTAAGAGACTAATTGCTAGTCTCCTGCTTCTCCCACAACCCTAAGCCCCAAAGGACTTATTTTTACTTTGGGGACATTGGTGGTGCTGCTCTGTATTAAAAAAAAAAAAAAAAAAATATATATATATATATATATATATATATATATATATATATATATGTATAAGTGAGTACACCCTTCACATTTTTGTAAATATTTTATTTTATATTTTCCTGTGACAACACTGAAGAAATAACACTTCGCTACAATGTAAAATAGTAAGTGTACAGCTTGTATAACAGTGTAAATTTACTGTCCCCTCAAAATAACTCGACACACAGCCATTAATGTCTAAACTTCTGGCAACAAAAGTGAGTACACCACTAAGTAAAAATGTTCACATTGGGCCCAATTAGCCATTTTCCCTCCCCGGTGTCATGTGACTCGTTAGTGTTACAAGGTCTCAGGTGTGAATGGGGAGCAGGTGTGTTAAATTTGGTGTTATCGCTCTCACTCTCTCATACTGGTCACTGGAAGTTCAACATGGCACCTCCTGGCAAAGATACTCTCTGGGGATCTGAAAAAAAATAATTTTTGCTCTACATAAAGATGGCCTAGGCTATGAAAAGATTGTCAAGACCCTGAAACTGAGCTGCAGCAAAGTGGCCAAGACCATACACCGGTTTAACAGGACAGGTTCCATTCAGAACAGGCCTTGCCAGGGTTGACCAAAGAAGGTGAGTGCACCTGCTCAGCGTCATATCCAGAAGTTGTCTTTGGGAAATAGGCATATGAGTGCTGCCAGCATTGCTGCAGAGGTTGAAGAGGTGGGGTCAGCCTGTCGGGGATCAGACCATACACTGCACACTGCATCAAATTGGTCTGCATGGTTGTCGTCCCAGAAGGAAGCCTTTTCTAAGGATGATGCACAAGAAAGCCTGCAAACAGTTTGCTGAAGACAAACAGACTAAGGACATGGATTACTGGAACCATGTCCTGTGGTCTGATGAGAGCAAGATAAACTTATTTGGTTCAGATGGTGTCAAGCCTGTGTGGTGGCAACCAGGTGAGGAGTACAAAGACAACTGTGTCTTGCCTACAGTCAAGCTTTATGGTGGGAGTGTCATAGACTGGGGCTGCATGAGTGCTACCGGCACTGGGGAGCTACAGTTCATTGAGGGAACCATGAATGCCAACATGTACAGTGACATAATGAAGCAGAGCATGATCCCCTCTCTTCAGGGACTGGGCTTCAGGGCAGTATTCCAACATGATAATGACCCCAAACACACCTCCAAGTAGACCACTGCCTTGCTAAAAAAGCTGAGGGTAAAGGTGATAGCCTGGCCAAGCATGTCTCCAGACCTAAACCCTATTGAGCATCTGTGGGGCATCCTCAAATGGAAGATGGAGCACAAGGTCTCTAACATTCACCAGCTCGGTGATGTTGTCATGAAGGAGTGGAAGAGGACTCTAGTGGCAACCTGTGAAGCTCTGGTGAACTCCATGCCCAAGAGGGTTAAGGCAGTGCTTGAAAATAATGGTGGCCACACAAAATATTGACACTTTGGGCCCAATATAGATATTTTCACTTAGGGGGTGTACTCACTTTTGTTGCCAGTGGTTTAGACATTAATGGCTGTGTGTTGAGATATTTTGAGGGGACAGCAAATTTACAAGCTGTGCACTCACTACTTTACATCGTAGCAAAGTGTCATTTCTTCAGTGTTGTCACATGAAAAGATATAATAAAATATTTACAAAAATGTGAGGGGTGTACTCACTTTTGTGAGATACTGTGTGTCTGTGTGTGTGTGTATATATATATATATATATATATATTGTGACAGGAAGTCAGGTAAATCTGGGGATGTAGTCACAGAGAGGAGACACATTCCCACCTGGTTTGGAAAGTTCACCAATTACTATAGTGTGTCGGCTGCCAAAGGCAACAGGAAGGTGTAAAGAAGTTGAAAGGCCTTCAGCTGTTCGGAATGAGGAAATGAAGGCCTCTATAATTTGTCCAGAGGAAGTCTATGGACTGCTGCCTCCTGTCGCCGTGTGGGCTGGGAGAGGAGGACAGACTGATGTGTGCCTCCCGACGCTGAGGAAGCCTGGGAGAAGGACTGCTGCCTCCTGTCACCGTGTGGGCTGGGAGAGGAGGACAGACAGATGTGTGCCTCCCAACGCTGAGGAAGCCTGGGAGAAGGACTGCTGCCTCCTGTCGCCGTGTGGGCTGGGAGAGGAGGATAGACAGATGTGTGCCTCCCGACGCTGAGGAAGCCTGGGAGAAGGACTGCTGCCTCCTGTCGCCGTGTGGGCTGGGAGAGGAGGACAGACAGATGAGTGCCTCCCGACAAGCTGGTGAGCATGGGAGAAGACCCCCTGAAGTGATGTGCGCTAAGGAGGGTAAACAAGTGTGAAGACTACTCGAAGTGAGGTCTTGGATCGTTTCTAGGTGAAAAGAAACCAATGGACATTTCCTGTGTGAAGGGGAAATCAAGTAAGACTGAAGACTTCTCAAAGGTGAGGACATGGACTGTTTTTCTATGTGGAGAGAAAACAAAGGGACATGTTCCATATGAAGAGGAAAAGGGACATGTTAAATGAACTGTTTGCTGTGTGAAGAGATTATAAATGAACTATTGATGGTCTGCTGTAGGATCAGCAAAGTCTGCCCAACAGTAGGTTGGGGACAGACTCTTAGGTAGGTTCCAGTGTGAGAAGGTAGCCGCCCACAGAGGCAAGGATTTATTTTGTCTTTTATTTTATTTTGCTGGTTTTGACGCTTGCAGTCTGGTGAAGAAGAATGCATTAATAAACCAAACTGTTGTTCGCAAGCACTTCTCGGCTATCTTCTTGTGAAAACGCACCCCCCAAGGGGTCATCCACGCCTACCACCGAGCTAATCCCTTACTATATATATATATATATATATATATATATATATTTTTTTTTTTAAATACTAAAACAAGTGAAGCATTCTGTTTCATACCCACTGTGTTTATTGTTATTTCAGTTAATGTTGACCACAGCATCAAAAAATGTTTTACCTCTAGTTCCGCCCACGTGGAAGTTTCAGTGTCTGCCAGATGATTTCTCACAAGCTCATTGTCTAGTAAAAAAAAACATAATTATGATTGTGTTACTGTGGTTATTGGTCAACAGCAATGTTAATTTCATCAACGAAAAACATTTTTGTCAAAATTTTCACCATCGGCCTTATTACGGTGATGAAAACGTACACCACATTTTCGTCCACTGACAAACTATGATGAAAGTCAATTATGTTTTCGTTAATGAATGAAAACTAAAATAAATTGTGAGGCAGGGATGTTTACCCTCATGAACTTCAGATGGGAGAGAAGCAGCACCAATCTAAGTTCAGTATGTGAAGCAAAAAAAAGGAACATTTATTAGGTATTGACCAAGCAGTGAAGACCCTCTAGATGGAGAGCTGACCTTTTAGACCCTATCCATTTTTTTCTATTTTTTATAATTTATTATTTCTTATTTTTATATTTTTATTATTCTCTATTCTAATGTATACTCCCTATTATTTTGCACAGATAATTTTGTGACATTATATTTTACTTCTATATATTTTTTACTTTTTGATCTTATGTTTTTATACTATAATTCCTTGCTGTTTGTGTCATGAATAAACCACCGCTTATTTAATGTTTTACACCACTGTCATGTAATAAAGACAAACTAAACAGTAAAGTAAAACATTAAAAATTCAATTTTTAGTATTTATAATAAAGAATTCATGAACTACAGCAATAAAATATACACTCCCTTTTATTGCTTGGTCATTGTCACCCACTGACGAATATAAACCTTATTGTGTGTTTCTTCTCAAGATTCAGCTAGGTGTGCATAGAACTTCTAAGCACCTTCAGCCTATCACCTGACTCTGACTGCATCCAAATGGCAGAGTGCATGGACTTCCTGTGTGCTACTTTTAGGTTCATTGAACCCTACAGGTAGTGTTTCTGAGATGCACTCTTGCACCTAGCAGTTACATTAAACACAATGAAAAACATCTAAATAGCAGAAATATCTGCTGAGACATACACCATTTTTAAACTGAATTGACGAATGATATTTTTGCAGTGACTATCAAACCTTGAGCTTCAAAATGACCTTGTTGTTGCCATTTTTGAAGTATTTAGCAAGTCAGAGGTCACCTGAAGTGTGGCATTTGCTGGCATGTTAACTGCTTAACCTTGACCTCTTTTTACAATCTTCTATATAAGAAAAGTGTCTAAGGGCAGGCAGCAGCTGTCAGACTTCAGGTGATGTCTGAGTCTTCCGTTAAAGCAAAAAGCTCAGACAAAGTATGATTTTTTTGCTGCTGTTGTTGGCTCATACATACTGATTATGTTGTGCGTTATCTCTATTATTTTCTTTTCTTGAAACACCAGTGGTGGGCGGTGTGGGTTTTCATTGGTATCCAACCTGAATTAATTCACCTCATTATGGCGCCACGGCTAAAGAAACCATCAATTTTATGCAGAAACGTAGTATCCTAGATAGCAAGCTATTGTACTGCAAGTTTGAAAATGACTTGCTAAGCTATTGCTAGACCTGCCAGGCTTCACAAAGTTGTTGCACAATTGCAGCAAGTCCTCATTGCATGACTCCAGATCAACTTTCTTTGCAAACATTCTGCAAGTCTGCTGCAAATTCTGGTTCAGTTATGTTGTGCAATAGTCCCCCCACTACAGGGGTCACTGTGGCTGAATTTTTTATGCTGTAGACTTGCAGAGCTCTTGCTGTAGACTTTCCACTGCAAATTTGCTCTTGCTAGAGAATGGCCACGCAAATTTGCTACAAATTGGAAAAGTGTCAACTAGAACTTGTGCTTCAAGTGCTCTGCAAGTGTACAACTTGCCAGTGAAAATGTGAAGCAAGTTAACAGACGTACAGTATAATTCAACACTGCCACAAGTTTGTGGCAAGTTATCCTTGCTATCTGGGATAACAGGGTATTGCATCACAGACAGGTATCTCATGTAGCCAGGAGGAATGCCTAAACCAACTTTAAGATCTGCGCTCCGGCATTTATGTTATTGGGCATACAAAGAGTATGGGGATCTGGGTACCGCTCTGGGGGACATGTATCAATGAAAAATGAGTTTGTAAAACTGGTCATTTTTAAATGAGCAGTGATTAGATGATGCTTAAAGTGAAACAATAAAAATGAAAAAATCCTTTAAATATAGTGCCTGGGGGGGTCCTCTGTCTGTAAAGTGGCACATCTGTACCGTCTATAGAACCTGCTGCAGCAAAAATTACATTTATAAAGGCAAAAAAATGACATTTGTCCTGCAAGCTTTCTTTATTTCATAAAAATGGCTTGGAGAGCCAGTCTGTATGATGATGCCATAATTTACTGCATTTGGGAAAAGATTAGGGATTTTTGGGGATACATTTTGGTGTCTGTTTCGCAGACTTGGGATAGAAGTAACAGGTGCGGAAAAATTGGGCTTTGGGTGTTGGTGGTGCCTTCACTTCATAACCATATAGAGGTACTCTTTATGAAAGCAAGAATTGGCCTTCCTGTAAAAAAATTAAACAATATGCACCTGTCAAACAGCTGCAGAAAAGTTGGTCCTTGGGTGTTAATTGTGTCCATGAAACCTATACCAAAAAAATTCTTACAGATAAAATCAATATCCACAAAGCTAGGAAACATAGACAGTCTTGCAGAGATTCCAGATCCAGAAAGCACTTAATCAGTGACATCGGCATCAAGGGCCTGATTGCTGCTGCTAATCCAGAACTGATTCACTTTTAAAGCCGGTCCACGGAGTCTGTGGACAGTTCTTATCTGTCACGAAACCTCCGGCAGCACTAAATACCCATTCGAAAAGCACTCTGGTTGCAGGACAGCCCAGCAGCTCAATGCTTGCATATTGGGCAAGTTCTGGTCAGTGGTCTATTCTCATGACCCAGTAACCCAATGGATCATCAACTGGAAAGCTCTCTATATCTGTTTTCGCCCCTAGATAATCTACCACCGTATGATGCAGATGCTGCCAATGAGATGTGAAAGCTGACAGCCCTATGCCCCGAGGACTAAAAAAAATAGTGAAATGCATTACTGAGGCAGCCCCCTTCTCCACTGCTCCTCTCTTGACCAAGAGAAGTTTCAAAACTAGCATTTCCATGGGATTGTAACCTAGCAGAGTCTGGGAAGGCATTACAAAAATTCCTCTTTAACCTCCCTGACGGTCTGATTCTGTCAGGATTTCTGTGCTAAAAGCGGTACATTCTTTTGCATGGAAATCTGTTGTTTTATATTGAGAACGGCCATGGCGTCCATAAAGTGTTCTTTTTGCATGAAAGCGCTTTTAGCTGTCACTGTTTTCCAGTTCGTCTAAAAGCGCTTTTGCGCAAAAAGAACGCCTTTTGGACGCCATGGTCTTTCAAAATTTTCCAGGCACAAAGCACCGAAAAAGCACAGGCAGGGCACTGGAAAAGTCACCAGGTGCAATCCTGTGCTGAAATGGCATGATACAGTGTGATCCGTTAGGATCACAGTTTTGTATCATGTCATTTGTGTATATACTTTTGAATTTGCCGCCGGTTCCACCCCCCTACGTTGGGAGGGAACCGGAAGGCAAGTGCCGGCAATTGGACATGCACAGAGTGGGGAGAGAGTGTAAGGACGCCGGGGAGGATGGTGGGGAGGATGGCGGGGGAGCACAGGGAAGGCGAGTAACATTGCGGAGTAATCCCGAGTGTGGCTCGGGGTTAACGCCTTTGGTACTGAAAGTTAACCCCGAGCCACACTCGGGAATACCGCTAAGGAGGTTAATGTGTCCTCAAGATATTTAATTCTCTGCTTCCTCTGTGAGGACAGGATAAGTTCTGAGACGTTCCCATTGTAATGGTGGTCAAAGATGGTTGCCAACCAATAGTGATCCTTCTCCTTGATGCCACAAACTCTCGGCTCCTTTCGTAGGCTTTGAAGAATGAAGGAGCCCATGCATCACAAGTTTGCGGAGGCACGAGAAGCAGAGTCCTCGGAGTCACTGAGGATTAAAGTATATGGAACTGCCTCTTCCCAGCCATGTACTACTCCCAAGGGTTCTGGGGACGGAAAACCATCTGTTAACCACTTGCCCACTGGTCACTTATACCCCCTTCCTAACCAGGCCAATTTTCAGCTTTCAGTGGTCTGACATTTTGAATGATAATTACTCAGTCATGCAACACTGTACCCATATGGCATTTTTGTCCCTTTTTCAAACAAGTAGAGCTTTCTTTTGGTGTTATTTATTCATCACTGGGTTTTTTTATTTTTTGCGCTATAAATGAAAAAAGACCGAAAATTCTTTAAAAAAAGTGCATTTTTGTTTGTTTCAGTTAAAAAAAATTGTAAACTAGTAGTTTTTCTTCATAAATTTTGGGAATAAGTTATACTGCTACAATTCTTTGGTAAGAAATAACCCAAATAAGCATATATTATTTGGTCTTTGTGAAAGTTATAGAGCCTACAAGCTACAAGCTGTGGTGCCAATCATTGAAAATAGATCACACCTGATGTACTGACGTCCTATCTCATTTCTTGAGACACTAACAAGCCAAGAAAGTACAAATACCCCCCCCCCCTCCCCCTCCAAATGACCCCTTTTTGGAAAGCAGACATTCCAATGTATTTAGAAAAAGGCATGGTAAGTTTTTTATTTTTCTCAAAATTGTGCTAATACCGGGTTTTTCTCACATACTGTATAGGCACACTTGCAACTACACCCCAGGCCCTGGAGCACCGGGACAATGGAAACGCCCACAAAATGACCCCATTTTGGAAAGCAAACACCCCAACACATAATCTAGGAGGTATTATAAGTCTTATGAACATGTCATTTTTTCCACAAGTTTTTGGAAAATGTGGAAAGAAAAGGAAATTGCATTTTTTATACACAAATTTGTCCATTTATAAGATATTTCTAACACATAGCATGTAATTAGCAAAAATTACACCCTAAAATACATTCTACTACTCCTCCTGTGTATAGAGACTTTTACACAGCCTAGCCACATACAGAGGCCCGACATGCACGGAGCACCGTCAGGTGCTCTAGGGACATAATACAAATATAATTTCCTAACTACCTATTACACTCTTGTGAGTCACTGTAGGGCACTGGTAAGCACTGTAGTGGCACTGATGTGGCATGGATGAGCACTGATGTGGCATGGATGAGGCACGGATGAGCAATAATGTGTCATAGATGTGGCACGGGTTAGCACTGATGTGGCATGGATGTTGCACAGATGAGCACTGATGTGGCATGTATGTGGCACAGATGAGCACTGATGTGGCATGGGTGTGGCACATATGAGCACGAATGTAGCCTGGATGAGCACTGATGTAGCATGAATGAGCATTTATGTGGCATGGATGTGGCATGGATGAGCACTGATGTGGCATGGATGAGCACTGATGTGGCATAGATGTGGCATTGATGAGCACTGATGTGGCATTGATGAGCACTGATGTGGCATAGATGTGGCACGGATGAGCACTGATGTGGCACGGATAAGCACTGATGTAGCATGAATGAGGCACAGATGAGAACAGATGTGGCATGGATGAGGCAAGCGTGGGCACAAATGAGGAATGGATGTGGCACAGATGGGCATAAATGAGGCATGGAGGCACAGATGGGCATGAATGAGGCATGGATGAGGCATAGATGGGCATGAATGAGGCACAATTTGGCATGAATGAGGCACGGATGAGCACTGCTGTGGTCTCCTTCCTCTCCTCGCACACTGTTCTGATCAGTGTGTACAGCGTGCGAGGAGAGGAGAGAGCTGAATTTGACATGCGCCAATTTGTTGACAAATGATTGCTCCATCATATGACGTGGTAAAGGGCCGCTGTCATTGGCCCTTTACCCTGATCCGTGAGAACCTGACGATCACAGACACTTCCCTGTGTGCCCCCCTGGAGGGGGGGAAGTGTGATTCTGGGAAGATAAGCCGACCGCGCTGCAGCTGTCATTCGGCTATGGCACAGTCGGCTTTAGCCCAGTCTGCAAATG
This sequence comes from Pelophylax lessonae, assembly GCF_965119305.1. Taxonomy (NCBI): domain Eukaryota; kingdom Metazoa; phylum Chordata; class Amphibia; order Anura; family Ranidae; genus Pelophylax; species Pelophylax lessonae. Next base: position 404,768,621 of record NC_138768.1, on the reverse strand, counting down.
GTTAAGGTTTGACGTATATCTTCCTCTGCTTCAATGCCCCCAAAACTGTCAGAATCCTTCTCCTCTTCCTACTTGTGTGTTCTGTGGCGTCGCAAGAAAAGCAGGCCTTGAGAGGAAAGGAAGTCCTCCTCTTCCTCCTGCAGCTCTGCCTTAAGTGTCCATAATGCCACTCAGAGTCTGCTCCAGCAGGAACACAACAGGGATTGTGTCTCTGATGTGGCTCACCATCCTTGTGGCCTTCTCAAATGGTGACAGTACAGTGCATGCTTTATCAGCAGCAATTGGCGTGGGGAAAAAAAGCTGAGCCAGTCTGAGCCTGTCATTGTGCCATACTCATACAGGTACTCGTTGACTGCCCTTTTCTGCATGTACAGCCATTGCAGCATTGCCAAAGTTGACTTGCATCTGGTAGTCATGTCACAAATCAGGCAGTTTATGGGCAGGTGGAATTTCCGCTGAATTTCAGCTAACCGAACACTGGCTGTGTATGACTGCCTGAAATGGCTACAGACCCTTCTGGTCTGCTTTAGCATATCTTCCAACCCTGGGTACCTGTTAAATTTTAGTACCCATTTATATTATGTACACCTAGGAAAGAATCCAGGCCTTTTTTAAAGCAATCTACTGAGCTCGCTTGAACCACCTCTGGAGGGAGTCTTTTCCAAATATTCACAGCTCTTACTGTGAAGAAACCTTTCCATATTTGGAGACGAAATCTCTTTTCCTCTAGACGTAAAGAGTGCCCCCTTGTCCACTGTGATGTGAATAACTCAACACCAAGTTCACTTTATGGACCCCTTATGTATTCATACAGTACATGTTGATCATATCACCCCTTAATCTCCAATCTTTCCTCATAGCTGACCTCCTCTATGCCTCTTATCAGTTTAGATGCCCTTCTCTGCACTTCCTCCAGTTCCCGATACCCTTTTTGAGAACTGGTGCCCAAAATTGAACTGCATATTCCAGATGAGGTCTTACTAATTATTTGTACAGGGGCAAAATGATATCACTCTCTCTGGAGTCCATGCCTCTGTTAATACATGAAAGGACTTTGCTTGCTTTGGAAACTGCAGCTTGGCATTGCATGCTATTATTAAGCTTATGATCTACCAGAACACCCAGATCCTTCTCCACTTTGGACTCCCCCAGTTGTATTCCCCCTAGTATGTCTGATGCATGCATATTCTTAGCCCCCAAGTGTATAACTTTACATCTATCAACATTAAACCTCATTTGCCACATAGTTGCCCAATTATACAGCGCATTGAGTCGGCTTGTAAGGTAGAAACATCCTGTAAGGAAGTTATTCCACTGCATAGCTTGGTGTCATCTGCAAAGACTGAAATGGTACTTTTAATTCCAGACCCTATATCATTTATAAAAGGTTTTACTTACCTCCTCATAAAAATAAATCAGGTTTGTATGACAACTTCTGTCTTTCATAAATCCATCCTGTCTGTTGCCTAAAATATTTTTTTCCAGCAAGAACTCATCTATGTGGTCTTTTATCAAACTTTCCAGTATTTTGACTATAGAAGTTACATTTACAGGTCTATAGTTACTTGGCAGACTTTAATCAATTTTTAAATATAGGCACCACATTGGCCCCACTCCAATCCAGTGGTACTATTCAGTCCTTAACAAGTCCCTAAAATTAGAAACAAAGGTTTTAAAATGACAGAGCTCAATTATTATAGGATGCGTGGGTGGATGCCATCTGTTCCAGGTGTTTTATCCACCTTTATTCTGTCTAAATATTTCGGACCATATCACTTTTGGGCCATTGCGGATCATTTGGAGCTGTGTCACTACCATCCCTATTATGGTCATGAGCTCCCCTATGCTCGGTTGTATACGCAGAGCTGAAGAAAGTATTTAATAGGGTCATAGGACAATTTACCAGAGGAGGGCATGGAGGAGGAGGAGGGGGGGTGGAGCTGGCAAATCTTGCATCATCACCACCAGCTGTATGGAGACGTGGCGGCAAAATAAGCTGCAGCACTGAGCCTTATCCTGCACCCTCCTGAGTTGCAGAGTTACCCAGTGTGCTGTGAACTAAATATATCGTCCCTGACCATGCTTGCTGAATCACGTGTCAGCAGTAACGTGGACCTTGCAGCTGACTGCCTTGCCCAATGATGCCACAAAATTTCCTTCCACGTCATGGTACAAAGCTGGAATGGCCTTACGTGCAAATAAATAGTGACTGGGATCCTGCCATTGTGATACAGCACATTTTGCAAATCCACAGAGGGGGGCAGAATCCATCAGATGGAAAAGCAGGAGTTGTAAAGCCAGCGGCTTTGACAAGCTTGAATTTAGATGTTGGGCATGTGGGTGGCCATGACTGTATTTTTTTTTCACTGCAGCAGCTGGGGCAGAGAAATTTGCCTTGCTTTAGTCTACTGCTGGTGGTGTTCTACTGGCAGACGTACTGCAAGGACCTGGGACACTCTTCGCTATACCCTGTCAGTGGAGGCTGCTGAGATATAGCGGGGGGTAAACCTGAAAGATGAGGAGTGAAGAGGAGCAGAATTGCGTCCTTTTTGTGTGGCTTTCAGATGCTCTTGCTAAAGGGCTGAGTGGTGGGAGGTTAAATGTCTTGTCAAGCATGTGGTATCCAAATGGCTGGTGTTTTTTCCACGCTTGATCTGCTTGAGGCAAAGTTTGCAATTTGCAACAGTGCGATCGGCTGCAGATGTGCTAAAAATGGTCCAAGCAGCTGAGCTGTGGGAAGTGGGCCAGGAGTTAACAGCTCCACAATGTAATGGAATAGGGTGGTTGCTCTCTACTCCTCCATTATGGCTGCCTTGTTAGGGTTGAGCCTCACCCTCACTTTCCTCCTTTGCTCTATCCGGCACCCAAGTCACGTCAGTGACCTCATCATTATCATCCCCTCCCCCCCTCATCATCAATCAGGGCTTTCAATGCACTGTGCGAGGCACAATGCATTGTCGGGCGCTCTGCGGCCGAACAAGCAGTCGAATGCACACGGCCCATTGCTGGATCGAAATAGGACTCAAGTAGGTATGGGGGGGGGGGGTGAGGAGGCAATATCACCAATGGGACATGCAGGGAATTCACTAAATTAAAAAATGTTCTGCCTTTACAGCCACATTAACACGGAGGGAGAATAACAAGGGAGACCAGGCTATATAGTATATTGCAAGTACTCATAGCTTTTGGACTTTGTTACATTTGTCAAGAGTATCATGTAGACGAGTGGTGGAATTTTCCATTCATTTGGCATCCTGGATCTTCGTCTATAGCTCTATAAGGGACAGGGATTCAATGCTTTTCCTTTTGAGAGCTACCAGGCATCTAGCCATTCTAATGTATATATGAGAGCACTGTTTTACTAGTTCCTATCTTAATCTACTAACTAAATAGTGTCAAACTGTTTTTTTTATAGTTCTGGAGATAAAATTAAAAGTTGAACAGGAGTACACACAAAAGGATCTGGCACCCAGTTTATCTGTGGTTACAAGCAAAAGAGGGGGGGTTTTGTGATCGCTGCTAACTAGCTGCGGGTATACCCAAACATTAGAATCATAAAGAAATCAGTCAGATCTACCCTCCCTAGTCTAATGGAGCAGGGATGATTACAAATTATCCCCTATTCTGTGTCAAAACTTTTTACTCAATCCAAATTACTCCCTAAAGTGCAACCTTTAATAATCTAATCTGTAAACAATGACTCTCACGAAAGTGCAATAATTCAGTACAACACAGAAAATACAGTAATAAGTGCTTCATATATAAATATAAAACTACTAATTCATAGTGATGTCGCGAACCTAAAATTTGCCATTCGCGAACGGCGAACGCGAACATCGGCAAATGTTCGCGAAACGGCGAACCGGGCGAACCGCCATAGAGTTCAATAGGCAGGCGAATTTTAAAACCCACAGGGACTCTTTCTGGCCACAATAGTGATGGAAAAGTTGTTTCAAGGGGACTAACACCTGGACTGTGGCATGCCGGAGGGGGATCCATGGCAAAACTCCCATGGAAAATTACGTAGTTGACGAAGAGTCGGGTTTTATTCCATAAAGGGCATAAATCACCTAACATTCCTAAATTATTTTGAATAACGTGCTTTAAAACATCCAGTGTGTGTATACGATCTGGTATGATGTTGTATCGATCAGGTAGTGTAAGGGTTACGCCCGCTTCACAGAGACAGACCAAACTCCCCGTTTAACGCACCGCAAACAACCGCAAACAGACCAGAACCAACCAAAATGGGACAGGAACTGGGCTTTAAGGGTTAGGGTTAGGTTTAGTGTTAGGGGCTAGGGTTAGGGTTACGGTGAGATACTTAGGGTTAGAGTTAGTAACCCTACCCCTACGCCTCTAACCCTAACCGTCTAACCCTAAGCACTAAAAATAACCCTAACCCTAGCCCTAACCCTAACCCTAACTCTAATTTTTTTTTCTGGTTCTGGACATGCTACAGAGCTGAAACTTCACAGGAACGCTTTTTAGACCCCCCCAGACACTAATCCAAAAAAATTCATGCCTACCACCGTATATATCAGTGGTGGGTGGGCAGTGGCACTGCAGTGGGCACATTACACTCTGTGGACCTGACAGTCACTGGCAGCCCAGGCAACTGCAATAATAAAAAATATATTTTTTTTTTTCAATTTGCAACAAGATGCTGTGACACCGTATATATATCAGTGGTGGGCACTGCAGTGGGTACAGTACACTCTGTGGACCTGACACAGCACTCACTGCAATTATGACAGAGGAAAAAAAAATATATTTTTTAAAATGCAAGGTACTGTGCCTGTGCCACCCGAAATGAGTGTGGTGTGCACACAGTACAGTCTGTGGTGGGTCTGTGGCCTCTCACACACAGCGGGCAGGTAACTCTAGTGCACAATAGATATATATATATATATATATATATATATATATATATATATATATATATATATATATATATATATATAAAAAATACTCAAATACCAGCCCTCAAAAGGGCTTTTGGGGACAATATATATATATATATATATATATATATATATATATATATATATCTCACAGAACGAATAAAATTACACAAATACCAGCCCTAAACAGGGCTTTTTGGGGACAATAGATATATATATATATATCAAAAAAAAACTCAAATACCAGCCCTAGGAAGGGCTTTTTGGGGTGCTGTCCTTACAGCAGGAGTGTACCAAGAACACTGGCTAACAACAAGACCGGGAACACGGACTAACTGTCCCTAGCTATAACAGCAGCAGCAGCACCTTCCCTGCTCTCAGTAAGACACTGCTTCAGAAATGATCTAAGATGGATGCTGCCCTTGCTTATTTATAGGAGGTGGGAGGGTGTGGGAGGGAGGTATGCTGATTGGCCTGGAATGTGTCTGCTGACTGTGAGGTTCAGGGTCAAAGTTTGCCTCAATGATGATGTATAGGAGGCGGACCGAACATCGCATGTGTTCGCCCGCAGCGGCGAACGCGAACATGCTAAGTTCGCCGGGAACTGTCCGCCGGCGAACAGTTCGGTACATCACTACTAATTATTAAAAGAAAATCAAAAAGTGCATGAAAAGCATATACTGTGAATACAAAGTCCAAATACCGCTGTATAATAATCCAAAAGTCAGCATCTGCATAAACAGTTTATCTCATTTTTCATAAAGTCCTAAAAAGGAAAACCAAAAAGTGCACAAACAAAACTGTGCAATCACCCAGTGCGATCCTCCATTGATCACCCCAAACTTACTCACCAGATGGTGTGGCTGGCAAAATTAAAAAACCAGCATCAACGCCTTAGTGTACAATTTCCATCAGGACGGCTCATAACATTGCTGCTGATGATCCAATCTCTTTACCCAGGCTCGCTCATAGAGGTATATAGGAGATATATGGTTTAAAGGAAGTAAGGAGAGTTCATATAGTGTGAATCCATAAAATGATGGCAGTTTATTAAAAACAATTATTGAATATACTCAATTTTTTAAGTGTCCACCCGACACTCGGGAACAAACGCCTTCTATTTTATGTGTCTATCTCGCCTCCGGCTGACAATCCAATGCCGCAAATGCGATTCGGACATGAGCGATGGTGTCTAGCCTCCTAGCCCCACCCGGCTAGTTTCGTCATTCGACGTCCTCACGGAGCGGAAGGACGTGGGACACCGCCCTTTATAGTGGGAAATGCACCCACTCACATGCATTCAATCAGGACATTGTTATTAAAACAATAACATTTGCCATTTCATCAAAAATAATGGTGACATTTACTATTTATATCTCTAAACTATTATATCTCACATGTGGGACCCAATTACTAGGATCACCTTACTTATGCTTTTAATCTGTTGTCCGGATAATTACTCCTACATCTTCCTATTCCTTCTTCTACACCCCAAAAGTGAACATTACATTTGAAAACCATCTACTCTATATTCAAATATTTTTTTTAAATAATCATAGAGAAAGAAAATATGCATTATTATTAATCCCATTAATATCGTTATCATACCCACTGAGTATCGTATCTCTTAAAGGGGAAGTGTACAATATGCATTATTATCAATTCCCCTAATATCGTTATCTTTCCCACTAACTATTGTATCTCTTAAAAAGGAAAGTGTACTATATTCCATAGTATTTATCAGACATCTGTATTTAACACTATTTTGGACTGTTCATTTAACATCGCTATCTGGTAGGATATTAACACATTAGAATTATATTTTAAAGAGAGAATAACCCCAGGGGATTGCGCTGGGATGTACCAGCTAATGATGGGGTACAAGAAAAGGACTTGGATGATGAGTGGCTTACTTTCCTCAATAGAAGTGAAGCAAAATTGTTAGAATTAATTATTAAGAGGAGACAGATAAAACTGAGGAAAGTAGAATCCAACATTAAGGACCTGAAAAATATTTTAGCACCATTAGCCAACACTAGGGATGATCGAACTTTTGAAAAGTTCGGTTCGACCAGAACACCCGAATTTCCCAAAAGTTCGGTTTGGATTTCAGAACCCCATTGAAATCAATGGGACCCGAACTTCGGTAATCAAAAAACACAATTTTTAAGCCCTAAAACCCAATAAATGCCCCTAAAAAGTGCCTAGGGTTCTGGGTCATGCCCCATTAACTATTAATCACACAAAAAAAGTTCTTAAAAATGGTCATTTTTGATAAAAAAGCCAATTATTGAAAAAAAAAAAAAAAGAGAGAGATTTTTTGATTTTGACTTTGGATTTAGTATCTGGGGGGTCTAAAAAGTGTACATGTGAAGTTTCAGCTCTGTAGCATGTCCAGAACCATGAAAAAAAAAAAGATAATTTTTCAGTAGAACAGGGATGTGGGACCCTCCTTTTACACCTATATGATCTTTTTTTCTGGTTCTGGACATGCTACAGAGCTGAAACTTCACAGGTACACCTTTTAGACCCCCAGACACAAAATCACACAAAAAAAGTTCTTAAAAATTGTCATTTTTGATAAAAAAGCCAATTATTGAAAAATTAAAAAGAAAAAAAAAAGAGATTTTTTGATTTTTACTTTGGATTTCGTATCTGGGGGATCTAAAAAGTGTACATGTGAAGTTTCAGCTCTGTAGCATGTCCAGAACCATAAAAAAAAGATTGTTTGTATTAGAAAACTTTCAGCACAGGAGTATGGCTTCGCTGCTGTAACACCTTGCCGGTTTAATAGAAGGCTTTTTTTTGGGTTCTTTGCAGTCAGGAAAAACATCTGAACTTGTGTATAGTGGTACTGTGCACAAGTTCTGATGTTTTGCCTGCCTCCAAAAACTCCCAAAAAATGCCAGCAAAAACACACCTGGGCATTTTTTTTTTTTTGACGCTAGCGTTTTTTTTTGCATTTTTTGGGGTTCTTTTGAGGCAGTAGTAGTAGAAATATAGTAGTATAGCAGCAGCAGTAGAATTTAGTAGCAGAAATATAGCAGAAATATATTACTGTAAATGATTTTATTAGCGCAAGCATATATTTCTGCTACTATCACACCTATATATGTCTAGGTGTGTATATAAATATATGTATGTGTGTATATACACCACTATACACAAGATCAGATGTTTTGCCTGCCTCAAAAGAACCCCAAAAAATGCCAAAAAAACGCTAGCGTCAAAAAAAAAATGCCCAGGTGTGTTTTTGCTGGCATTTTTTGGGGGTTTTTGGAGGCAGGCAAAACATCAGAACTTGTGCACAGTACCACTATACACAAGTTCAGATGTTTTTCCTGACTGCAAAGAATCCAAAAAAATGCCTTCTATTAAACCGGCAAGGTGTTACAGCAGCGAAGCCATACTCCTGTGCTGAAAGTTTTCTAATACAAACAATCTTTTTTTTTTTATGGTTCTGGACATGCTACAGAGCTGAAACTTCACATGTACACTTTTTAGACCCCCCAGATACGAAATCCAAAGTAAAAATCAAAAAATCTCCCTTTTTTTTAATTTTTTCAATAATTGGCTTTTTTATCAAAAATTAAAATTTTTAAGAACTTTTTTTGTGTGATTTTGTGTCTGGGGGGTCTAAAATGTGTACCTGTGAAGTTTCAGCTCTGTAGCATGTCCAGAACCATAAAAAAAAGATTGTTTGTATTAGAAAACTTTCAGCACAGGAGTATGGCTTCGCTGCTGTAACACCTTGCCGGTTTAATAGAAGGCTTTTTTTTGGGTTCTTTGCAGTCAGGAAAAACATCTGAACTTGTGTATAGTGGTACTGTGCACAAGTTCTGATGTTTTGCCTGCCTCCAAAAACTCCCAAAAAATGCCAGCAAAAACACACCTGGGCATTTTTTTTTTTTTGACACTAGCGTTTTTTTTTGCATTTTTTGGGGTTCTTTTGAGGCAGTAGTAGTAGAAATATAGTAGTATAGCAGCAGCAGTAGAATTTAGTAGCAGAAATATAGCAGAAATCTATTACTGTAAATGATTTTATTAGCGCAAGCATATATTTCTGCTACTATCACACCTATATATGTCTAGGTGTGTATATAAATATATGTATGTGTGTATATACACCACTATACACAAGTTCAGATGTTTTGCCTGCCTCAAAAGAACCCCAAAAAATGCCAAAAAAACGCTAGCGTCAAAAAAAAAATGCCCAGGTGTGTTTTTGCTGGCATTTTTTGGGGGTTTTTGGAGGCAGGCAAAACATCAGAACTTGTGCACAGTACCACTATACACAAGTTCAGATGTTTTTCCTGACTGCAAAGAACCCAAAAAAATGCCTTCTATTAAACCGGCAAGGTGTTACAGCAGCGAAGCCATACTCCTGTGCTGAAAGTTTTCTAATACAAACAATCTTTTTTTTTTTTATGGTTCTGGACATGCTACAGAGCTGAAACTTCACATGTACACTTTTGCCGGTTTAATAGCAGGCATTTTTTTGGGTTCTTTGCAGTCAGGAAAAACATCTGAACTTGTGTATAGTGGTTCTGTGCACAAGTTCAGATGTTTTGCCTGCCTCCAAAACCCCCCAAAAAATGCCAGCAAAAACACACCTGGGCATTTTTTTTTTGACGCTAGCGTTTTTTTGGCATTTTTTTGGGTTCTTTTGAGGCAGGCAAAAAATCTGAACTTGTGTATAGTGGTATATATACACACATAATTATATGTGTATAGACACCTAGCCATATATAGGTGTGATAGTAGCAGAAATATATTACTGTAAATGATTTCATTAGCGCAAGCATTTATTTCTGCTACTATCACACCTATATATGTCTAGGGGTATATATACAGACATATATGTGTATATATACCCCCTATACACATGTTCAGATGTCATGTCTGACATCAAACATGTCCTCAAAAAAGCACTGGCAGTGGCAGCCCCTGCAGCATAAAAAATGCTTGGCTGGTGAGAAGCCATATTCCAGTTCCGAAGCAATTCAGAGAAATGATCATTTCTCTATAGCGGTCACCCTGCTATGGAAGGGTTTTGTCACCCTGCCATAGCAGTCACTGCCAGTTAACCCTACACTACACTACGGTCCCTTTACACTTAACACTTTCCCTACAGAAACTAAATTTTTGAAGCTAACTTAAGTGTAAAGGAGCACTCTAACTACACTAGATATCCCTTTCCTCACACTAATAAATAGCTAAATGACACTTTTAAAGTAAAATTAACAGAACTGCTTCCACTCTCTTCCAAGTCCAGTATAACAATGCTAGGAATATGGTGGGGGCGATCTTATATACTGGGGGGCGTATTCACTAATGATTGGTCTAGGGACCCCCTAGTCACTCCAATCACATTCCTAGAATTCTCCTGCCCCCTCAATTGGATTTTGCTAATGGTTCTGGTCCAATCACAGGCTTTTAAAGCCCATTTCCTGAAGCATTGCATTTTGGTCGGTTCTGGTTGCCGAATTCCGAAGTTTTTGGGCAAAAAGTTCTAAATTCGGCCGAACCTTGAACACCTAATGTTCGGGCTGAACCGATGGTCGACCCGAACCGTTCGATCATCCCTAGCCAACACCAGTGAATATACTGAAAAATCTAAGATGGTTCAGGATTATATTACAAAGGTGGATAAAGAGACTAAAAATAAAAAAGTTAAGAGACATCAAAGAGACATTGAGGAGTATAAAATCAATAAAGTCTATAAATGGAAAGATAATCTACCAATGGAAGGTTGTGAATCCAAAGATTACACTCCAGAAAGGAAAATGGGGGGGGGGGGGGTATGAAGGCTTCCTTGGTGTGGCCACACCAGTTAGGACCCCCAAAAAGACCCCCCCAAGATATGGATCCAGGGTACAATTCCAAAGAGAACAAGATCTGATAGACTAATCTCTCCAGATAGGGCAAGATATAATCAGACAGGGAAAGGATCTGATAGACCTGTTTATAACTCCAATTACCAACAGTATGAATATCCCCAGGGAGGGTCATACTTTAGACCCCCAAGAGGAGCTTTAAACTACAGAGCCCCCTGCCATCCAAGGGGAGGATGGCATCAGAGGGGGGATATCAAGAATGCAACATGAGAGGGGGACCATCTCACAATCAGGGCCAATAGCTTGCAGAGTATCACAGAGGGACAGGCTCCCACAGAGGGAATTGGAATCAGCAGCAGGATTACCAACAAGAATCAGACAGAGAGGAATACAGAATACAGGGATCAACAAGTAATGGAATCAAGAGGATAAGAGGTAAGAGAGGAGGAAGGAGAAATAAAAAGGAAAATAAACAATTAAGAATGGGCGTTTTTACTTTGAGCAAAGCCATTTTAACAGAAGCTGAGTTACAGATTTTGAACTAGGTTTAAATTTTTTTACCCCATGTGAACATGAAAAAATGTAACACATACATTGATTTGCAAAAGTTTGTGAGAAAATTAAACATTAAAAACATTTTTGAAATTAATAAAGACAATTTTAATACACAAAAAAGTGTTAATAATAATTATCAATATAGTGGGTTGAAAAATGCATCTGTTTTCAATCCAAAGAATAAAAAAATGAATTTTTGGAGGTATTTAATACATTGGTTCAAAAGGATATAAGAACTATGAAGACCATTGAGAAATATAAATCGTTCAAAGACGTACATAAGGGAATTAGCGAATTAGAAAAGAGGAAGGATATAATCATTAGAGTCGCTGACAAAGGAGGAGCGATAGTAATTCTGAATAAATGCGATTGTAAAGAAGAAATGGCCCGATTGTTAGCAACAATGGATACATATAAAAGGTAATTCCCCTCACAAATTAAAATATTCACTTAAAAAAATAATTAAAAAAGGGAAGAAGGCAGGAATTCTCACAGAGAAAGAAGCAAAATATTTAAATCCAAAGGCCCACCACCCGGTTCCCACAATATATGAAAATTTATTCTCATCTAAAGGATAGTAGTGAACTGATTAAATTGGTGGACTCAAAATATTTAAATGAGGAATGTCTATTGGCAACGGTAGATGTGAATGCCCTATATACGCATTTAAATGGGCCCTACATTGTAAAACCAAACTCAAGAAGAAACAAATAGATTTCATATTGGAACTTCTGGACTTTACCATGACTAACAATTATTTGTGGTACGGCAAACATTACTATCAACAATGTAAAGGCATGTGGCCACACGCAGGGAGCCTTGTCTCCAGGCTCCCTGTGTGTGGCCTCACTTCGGGTAAGAGTAGAGATGTCCCGAACTATTCGCCGGCAAACAGTTCCCGGCGAACATCGCTTGTTCGCGTTCGCCGCGGCGGGCGAACATATGCGATGTTCGGTCCGCCCCCTATACATCATCATTGAGCAAACTTTGACCCTGTACCTCACAGTCAGCAGACACATTCCAGCCAATCAGCATACCCTCCCTCCCAGACCCTCCCACCTCCTATAAAAAAGCAAGGACAGCATCCATCTTAGATTCATTCTGAAGCTGCAGTGTTAGTTAGAGCATGGAGAGTGCTGCTGCTGCTGCTGAATTAATAGGGAAATCATTAGCCAGTGTTCTGTGTCCACTCCTGCTGTAAGGACAGCGTCCTGACAGCACCCCAAAGAGCCCTTTTTAGGGCTGGTATATCAGTCTGCTTTTATTTATTTTTTATATATATATATATACAGACTGTACTGTGTGCACACCACTCATATCAGGTGGCACAGTACCTTGCAGATAAAAAGTAATTTAATTTTTACCCTTAATATAATTGCAGTTGCCTGCCAGTGTGTGTCAGGCCCACTGACTGAACTGTGCCCACTGCCAGTGCCCACCACTCATAGGGTGGCACAGCACCTTGCAGATAAAAAAATAATTTAATTTTTCCTCTGTAATATAATTGCAGTTGCCTGCCAGTGAGTGTCTGGTCCACAGACTGTACTGTGCCCACTGCCCACCACTCATATAGGGTGGCACAGCACCTTGCAGATAAAAAATTCATTTAATTTTTCCTATAATAAAAAATAAAGTTTATCCAGAAAAAACAGGAACTGGCTTTTTCATTTGAATTTCAGTAGCGCAGGGATGGTGATAACCTCTTACCAAATAAATAGGATGATAACATATACCAAAATATATGAATCAGATGTGATAAATATAAGCATAAAATCATAAATACATAAAAGCATGAAATCACATCAATAGGAGTCCATAAAGTCCATAGGTATAAAGTGCATAGAGCAATGAAAGTGCAAACATGAAGGATCACAGGTGCAGATTCACCAGACGCCTATGCCTAACCACTCTCATGGACTATAGTGCACTATAAATTTACCAGAAAATCTTCCAGAGGAGTCTTTGCAGCACAAATCAGAGATCTGGAGCAAACCTGTTTTTACTATATGCTGTTATTGCCCAGTCAATGAGAGTGGTTAGGCATAGGCGTCTGGTGAGTCTGAATTTCAGATACTTCTCCCGGCACTGTGTGGTGGTGGCTAGGGATGATCGAACGGTTCGGGTCGACCATCGGTTCGACCCGAACATTGGATGTTCGATATTCGGCCGAATACCGAACTTTTTGCGGCAAAAGTTCGGTATTCGGCCACCAGAACCGCCCAAAATGCACTGGGACAGGAACTGGGCTTTAAAAGCCCGTGATTGGCCCAGAAACGTCTGCAAAAGCCAATGAGGGGGCAGGAGTCTCCTAGGAACGTGATTGGAGTGACTACGGGGACCAGAGGCCAATCAGGAGTGAATACGCCCCACACTATATAAGATGGCCCCGCCTAACCCCTAGCACAGTTATCCAGAGCCTGTTGAAGAGAGTTGAAGCAGTTCTGTCTGACTCCTGCTTGCTACACTACATTTCCTACATATCGAGTGGTTCTAAAGCTCCATATAGCAGAATTGTATTTAGCTTACAGCCAGTGTAGTTAGATACAGCGATTGTGCTGGTTCTTAGAGTTAAAAAAAAAAAAAAAAAAAAAAAAAAAAAAACTTAAGGGACAGTGTCAGTCTTCTGCTGTATGGAGCTTTCTATTTAGTGGAAAGGGATATCTAGTGTAGTTAGGGAACTTTGTACTACATTAGTTAGATTTGAAAATTTAGTTTCTGTAGGGAAAGTGTGAGGGTTCTGTTTAGTGAGCACGTGGCACAGTGCTGCTGTATCACAGCAGGTATACGTGCTTGCTAGGCAGCAAAATACAGTGACAACTTAACGCCTGTTGTTCAAAGCGTTAGGTGCACTGTACAAAAGCCTTTGCAACTGTGCGTGACACGCAACTGCTGTGCTGTATCCAGCGACAACTGTGGGTCGCATAGCAGTGTGCGTTTTTCACCGCACACAGTTGCCAACGCATCAGTGACAACCTAACGCCTGTTGTTCAAAGCGTTAGGTCCACTGTGCAAAAGGCTTTGCTACTGTGCGTGAACCGCAACTGCTGTGCTGTATCCAGCGACAACTGTGGGTCGCATAGCAGTGTGCGTTTTTCACCGCACACAGTTGCCAACGCATCAGTGACAACTTAACGCCTGTTGTTCAAAGCGTTAGGTGCACTGTACAAAAGCCTTTGCAACTGTGCGTGACACGCAACTGCTGTGCTGTATCCAGCGACAACTGTGGGTCGCATAGCAGTGTGCGTTTTTCACCGCACACAGTTGCCAACGCATCAGTGACAACCTAACGCCTGTTGTTCAAAGCGTTAGGTCCACTGTGCAAAAGGCTTTGCTACTGTGCGTGAACCGCAACTGCTGTGCTGTATCCAGCGACAACTGTGGGTCGCATAGCAGTGTGCGTTTTTCACCGCACACAGTTGCCAACGCATCAGTGACAACCTAACGCCTGTTGTTCAAAGCGTTAGGTCCACTGTGCAAAAGGCTTTGCTACTGTGCGTGAACCGCAACTGCTGTGCTGTATCCAGCGACAACTGTGGGTCGCATAGCAGTGTGCGTTTTTCACCGCACACAGTTGCCAACGCATCAGTGACAACTTAACGCCTGTTGTTCAAAGCGTTAGGTGCACTGTACAAAAGCCTTTGCAACTGTGCGTGACACGCAACTGCTGTGCTGTATCCAGCGACAACTGTGGGTCGCATAGCAGTGTGCGTTTTTCACCGCACACAGTTGCCAACGCATCAGTGACAACCTAACGCCTGTTGTTCAAAGCGTTAGGTCCACTGTGCAAAAGGCTTTGCTACTGTGCGTGAACCGCAACTGCTGTGCTGTATCCAGCGACAACTGTGGGTCGCATAGCAGTGTGCGTTTTTCACCGCACACAGTTGCCAACGCATCAGTGACAAATATGCCTGGTAGACCAAGAAAAGGCATACGTGGCCCTGCTGCGGAAAGGGGCACAGCTTCTAGGGTGTCTAGAGGCAGGGGTGGACGTGGTGGTCAGTCCTCAGCCAGGCCACCATTTGGATTGTTCTCCGGCAGTGGCCAAGCTATACGTCCACAGTATGTACAGGAGGTGGTGGACTATATGAACAAACCCTCATCATCGGCATCATCTGCAACTACAGTGACCCAGGCAGAGAAAAGTGGTCAGTCTTCTGCAGTTGTCAGAACAAATACAGATGAGTCCATGTCCACCTCATGTCCTCCCTTAGACCCAATTTCAGACATGGCAGAGGAGTCAGCTGAGCTGTTTGACCACAGTGTCGGCCATCTACTCCAGCCTGATGCTCAGTCCTTTATGGAGTCTGATGTTGGGTCTGAGTTTGAGGAGGAGGCAGAGCAAACAAGAGGGGAGAGCAGACGGCCCGCTCCATCTAAGGCCGCACCTGTTGTCTCCCAGGCCAGGCCTGATGCTCAGTCTTTGATAGAATCAGATGTTGGGTCTGAGGTTGAGGAGGAGGCAGAGCAAACAAGAGGGGAGAGCAGACGGCCCGCTCCATCTAAGGCCGCACCTGTTGTCTCCCAGGCCAGGCCTGATGCTCAGTCTTTGATGGAGTCAGATGTTGGGTCTGAGGTTGAGGAGGAGGCAGAGCAAGCAAGAGGGGAGAGCAGACGGCCTACTCCATCTAAGGCCGCACCTGTTGTCTCCCGGGCCACTATACACACCTCATCTTGCTGGGCCTTTTTTGAGACATCCCATGCAGATAAAACAGTTGCGATCTGCAAGATTTGTAAGAAGGGTATAAAACGTGGCAAAAATGTCAACCACCTGGGTACAAGCTGCCTAAACAGGCATTTGACAACCCACCACTCGGCCCGTTGGCAGGAGCATTTAAAGAACCCACAAAAGGGCCAAAGATTGGTCAGTCGGCCTCCTAGTTCTCCTCGCGCTCCTCCTCATGCTCCATCTGCTCCACCTGCTCCACCTGCACATCAGTCTGTTCCTGGCCCTGCTATAGTCACTCGTCACCTGTTGGCAGCCTCCACTGGCAGGGATGATGATATAGCAGGCAGTGTCGCATCTACCTCCAGCACACCACCAGCTGTATCATCTAGACGCCAAATTTCGATTCCACACATGCTGGAACGAAAAAAAATGTATACTCCCCGCCACCCACATGCCCAGCGTCTAAACAGTAGTTTGGCTAAACTACTGGCTCTGCAACTATTACCATTTAACCTGGTAGAGTCTGCTCCCTTCCGTGACTTCGCAAAATGTGCAGTTCCACAGTGGCAGGTGCCAAGTCGGCATTACTTTTCCCGTAAGGCCCTGCCATCCCTATACCAACATGTGGAAGGCAATGTAGTGTCATCCCTGGCCAAGTCAGTCAGCCGTAAGATACACTTGACGGCTGACACTTGGTCAAGCAAACATGGGCAGGGACGGTACATTTCTGTCACTGCTCACTGGGTGACACTGCTTGCCAGTGGAAGGGATTGTAGCCAGGGCTCGGTGCTGCAGCCAGTGTTGCCCCCACGTCTGCAAACAGCTGGTGGTGTCGCTGATCCGGGTAGATCGATCACTTCTACCCCCTCCTGCTCCTCCTCCTCTACCTCCTCCATGCCCTCCTCTGCAGAATGGTCCTTTGAATATGATGAGATACCACGTAAACGTTCAAAGGGCTATTCTATGTCTCAGGCCAAAAGGTGTCACGCAGTGC
The DNA here is from genome assembly GCF_965119305.1 of Pelophylax lessonae. Lineage (NCBI taxonomy): Eukaryota > Metazoa > Chordata > Amphibia > Anura > Ranidae > Pelophylax > Pelophylax lessonae. Next base: position 404,751,665 of record NC_138768.1, on the reverse strand, counting down.
TGCAGCTTGTGTGTCTAGGGGACAGGCAGCACACTGCCCCTCAGATTCTTGGGGCTCTGCAGGCACAGGCCCAGAGGTGGTTGACACCACGCCAGCTGCAGCCAGGGATGGTGGTTACTGATAATGGGTCAAACCTCCTGGCCGCCCTTCGTCAGGGAAAGTTAACCCATGTGCCATGCCTGGCGCATGTCCTGAATCTCGTGGTACAGCGGTTTTTGAACTCGTACCCGGGAATGCAGGATGTGCTAAGGATGGCAAGAAGGGTGTGCAGTCACTTCAGGCGGTCGTACAGTGCCACTGCACGTTTGGCCGAAGTGCAGCGCGAGTTTCACCTGCCGGTACACCGCCTCATCTGTGACATGCCCACCCGCTGGAACTCCACCTTGGCTATGCTGCAGCGCCTGTACACGCAGCAGAGGGCCCTCAATGAATACCTATGCGAGTACGGCACCAGCACTGGCTCTGCGCGCCTGGGCTTCTTTTCACCACGGCAGTGGCTTTTGATTAAGGATGCATGCGCTGTCCTCTCGCCATTTGAGGAGGCCACAAGGATGGTCAGCCGGGACAGCGCATGCATCAGTGACACCCTACCGGTACTGTTTTTGTTGGAGCACACTCTGCGTGGCATTATGGACAGGGCACTGGAGGCAGAGCAGCAGGAGGAAGAGGAGGACTTCCTTGCCTCTCAAGGCCCCCTTTATCCTGAGAATCCTGACCCCATTATGCCTAGCTCCCAGAGGCCCGAGCAGGATCCAGGGGTGGAAGAGGAGGAGGAGGACGATTCTGCGGGAACTTTTGCAGGGTTTGAGGAGGAGGAGGAGGAAGACATGCGGCAATCTGCAAGGCCTAGTTTGACTCCCTCGGGACACTTTGGAGTAGTACGTGGCTGGGAGGAGGAGGAGCCCGTTGAAGATAATGTCGTTATGAGTGACCCCGAGGAGTCAGCTTCTCAGGCCTTCGCTAATTTGCGACGCATGGGAAACATCATGCTCCAGAGCCTGCGAAAGGACCCCAGAATCAAGGCCATTAAAGAGACTAACCACTATTGGTTGGCCACCCTACTTGACCCCCGGTACAAGTGTAAAGTCTCGGAGCTTTTCCCATCCACCCATAGAGTCCACAGGATCAAATCCCTTGAGGACAGTCTCAAGAGGAATCTGGTGAACATGTTCCCCGACTCCCGTAGGGTGCAGGGGCGGGGACAACCTACCATGGATTCTACTGGTGGTCACGAGAGGAGCGTTGGAGAAGGCGTGCGGTTGACGGATGCCTTTCGGTCTTTTTTTAGTCCTCACCGCCCAGGCCTCTCAGCTGCCACATCGCATCGACAGCGTCTGCATCACATGGTGGACGATTACGTGAGGGCACAAAGTGACACAGAGGGCTTTTCATGTGACGAATCCGATCCACTGGCATACTGGGTCTTAAGATTAGACCACTGGCCAGAACTGGCCCAGTATGCCATGGAGTTGTTGGCCTGCCCTGCTTCCAGTGTCCTATCGGAACGGGCATTCAGCGCAGCAGGAGGATTCGTCACAGACCATCGAACTAGACTCTCCACCGACTCAGTCGACCGTTTGACATTCATTAAGATGAATCAGTCGTGGATATCAAGCTTTGATGCACCTGATGCAGACCTTGTAGACTAGGCTATCGTTGTGATGTGGCAGTTGAGCCTCAGTTTAAGCCTGGACCATGGTGCCACCCTCAAACCCTCCTCTCATTCTCTTTACGTTCACAGAACCTCATTTTGGTTATGACAAAAACGACAATGTTTGCGCACCTGTTCCACAGGTGCACACCTTTACAATTTTTGGGCCTCCTTCAACACCAGCTCTTTGGGGTTAAGGTGGGGAGGCTATGCTAAAACAAAAACGACAATGTTTGCGCACCTGTTCCACAGGTGCACACCTTTACAATTTTTGGGCCTCCTTCAACACCAGCTCTTTGGGGTTAAGGTGGGGAGGCTATGCTAAAACAAAAACGACAATGTTTGCGCACCTGTTCCACAGGTGCACACCTTTACAATTTTTGGGCCTCCTTCAACACCAGCTCTTTGGGGTTAAGGTGGGGAGGCTATGCTAAAACAAAAACGACAATGTTTGCGCACCTGTTCCACAGGTGCACACCTTTACAATTTTTGGGCCTCCTTCAACGCCAGCTCTTTGGGGTTAAGGTGGGGAGGCTATGCTAAAACAAAAACGACAATGTTTGCGCACCTGTTCCACAGGTGCACACCTTTACAATTTTTGGGCCTCCTTCAACGCCAGCTCTTTGGGGTTAAGGTGGGGAGGCTATGCTAAAACAAAAACGACAATGTTTGCGCACCTGTTCCACAGGTGCACACCTTTACAATTTTTGGGCCTCCTTCAACACCAGCTCTTTGGGGTTAAGGTGGGGAGGCTATGCTAAAACAAAAACTACCATGTTTGCGAACCTGTTCCACAGGTGCACACCTTTACAATTTTTGGGCCTCCTTCAACACCAGCTCTTTGGGGTTAAGGTGGGGAGGCTATGCTAAAACAAAAACGACAATGTTTGCGCACCTGTTCCACAGGTGCACACCTTTACAATTTTTGGGCCTCCTTCAACGCCAGCTCTTTGGGGTTAAGGTGGGGAGGCTATGCTAAAACAAAAACGACAATGTTTGCGCACCTGTTCCACAGGTGCACACCTTTACAATTTTTGGGCCTCCTTCAACACCAGCTCTTTGGGGTTAAGGTGGGGAGGCTATGCTAAACAAAAACGACAATGTTTGCGCACCTGTTCCACAGGTGCACACCTTTACAATTTTTGGGCCTCCTTCAACACCAGCTCTTTGGGGTTAAGGTGGGGAGGCTATGCTAAACAAAAACTACCATGTTTGCGAACCTGTTCCACAGGTGCACACCTTTACAATTTTTGGGCCTCCTTCAACACCAGCTCTTTGGGGTTAAGGTGGGGAGGCTATGCTAAAACAAAAACTACCATGTTTGCGAACCTGTTCCACAGGTGCACACCTTTACAATTTTTGGGCCTCCTTCAACACCAGCTCTTTGGGGTTAAGGTGGGGAGGCTATGCTAAAACAAAAACGACAATGTTTGCGCACCTGTTCCACAGGTGCACACCTTTACAATTTTTGGGCCTCCTTCAACACCAGCTCTTTGGGGTTAAGGTGGGGAGGCTATGCTAAACAAAAACTACCATGTTTGCGAACCTGTTCCACAGGTGCACACCTTTACAATTTTTGGGCCTCCTTCAACACCAGCTCTTTGGGGTTAAGGTGGGGAGGCTATGCTAAACAAAAACTACCATGTTTGCGAACCTGTTCCACAGGTGCACACCTTTACAATTTTTGGGCCTCCTTCAACACCAGCTCTTTGGGGTTAAGGTGGGGAGGCTATGCTAAACAAAAACTACCATGTTTGCGAACCTGTTCCACAGGTGCACACCTTTACAATTTTTGGGCCTCCTTCAACACCAGCTCTTTGGGGTTAAGGTGGGGAGGCTATGCTAAACAAAAACTACCATGTTTGCGAACCTGTTCCACAGGTGCACACCTTTACAATTTTTGGGCCTCCTTCAACACCAGCTCTTTGGGGTTAAGGTGGGGAGGCTATGCTAAACAAAAACTACCATGTTTGCGAACCTGTTCCACAGGTGCACACCTTTACAATTTTTGGGCCTCCTTCAACACCAGCTCTTTGGGGTTAAGGTGGGGAGGCTATGCTAAACAAAAACTACCATGTTTGCGAACCTGTTCCACAGGTGCACACCTTTACAATTTTTGGGCCTCCTTCAACACCAGCTCTTTGGGGTTAAGGTGGGGAGGCTATGCTAAACAAAAACTACCATGTTTGCGAACCTGTTCCACAGGTGCACACCTTTACAATTTTTGGGCCTCCTTCAAAGCCAGCTCTTTGGGGTTATGGTGGGGAGGCTCCGCCAACACCAAAACTACCATGTTTGCGCACCTGTTCCACAGGTGCACACCTTCATAATTTTTACGCCTTCTTCAACACCAGCTCTTTGGGCTTACAGTGGTATGGCTCCGCCAACACCCAAACAACAATTTTTGCGCACCTGTCACACAGATGCATATCATTGTAATTTTTTTCCTTACAAAGGCAATTATTGCTTTCATTACCAGCACTTTCATAGGGATATGGTGTCAAGGCATCGTCCGCACCACCAAATGCCCAATTTTTAAGCATCCTTTACTTCTATTCAAAGTCAAGAGACAACAGTATTCATCCAAAACATCTCTAATCTTGTTCACTCTGCACTACATTGTGGCCCCTACCCCTAACCCTCAATGTATCCGTGCATATATGTCTGTTTCTTGTGAGATTTCAAGTTAAAGTGCACCAAACACCATTTTACATGAAATAAAGTGCAATTACATACATCTTTGGACTTCTTGAAACATTTGGTAATAAAAGCCCCATTGTGGAAATACACCCGTTAATTATATGCACATTTAAAGAGACAGCACCTTTTTCCAAAAAAACCTCTAATCTTGTTCCCAGTGCACTGCATTATGTCCCCATCATACACATTGGCTGAGCCGTTGATTAGGAGCAAAAGAAAGGTGCGGTTAAGCAAAAAAGTCATTTTTGAAGGTTTGGTATGCTGTAATTCTGGTTCTGGACATGCTACAGAGCTGAAACTTCACAGGTACAACTTTTAGACCCCCCAGACACTAAATCCAAAGAAATCTCTTTTTTTTTTTTTTTTTTTTTATTTTTTCAATAATTGGCTATCTATCAAAAACGACAATTTTTAAGAACTTTTTTTTGTGTGATTAATAGTCCCTGGGGCATGACCCAGAACCCTAGGCACTTTTTAGGGGCATTTATTGGGTTTTAGGGCTTAAAAATGGTGTTTTTTGATTACAGAAGTTCGGGTCCCATTGATTTCAATGGGGTTCTGAAATCCGAACCGAACTTTCGTGAAGTTCGGGTGTTCTGGTCGAACCGAACTTTTCAAAAGTTCGATCATCCCTAGTGGTGGCAAGCAAGGGTGGTCCCCATAAGTCACACCTGTGATCCTTCATGTTTGCACTTTCATTGCTCTATGCACTTTATACCTATGGACTTTATGGACTCCTATTGATGTGATTTCATGCTTTTATGTATTTATGATTTTATGCTTATATATATCACATCTGATTCATATATTTTGGTATATGTTATCATCCTATTTATTTGGTAAGAGGTTATCACCATCCCTGCGCTACTGAAATTCGAATGAAAAAGCCAGTTCCTGTTTTTTTGTGGATGAATTTTATTTATTATTATATTTACTCATTTAAGTAGCAGCAATTTGTGTTATTTGTGTTATTCTGTCAGGTTTGTGTTACCTGTATTTCCTTAAGCGCAGTGGATTACAACATCGTCTATTAACCACTTACCGCCCGCCCGCCGTCATATGACGGCGGGACGGTGCGGCTATTATCCTGGGCGGACGTCATATGACGTGACCCAGTAAATGCAGGGCAGGCGCGCGATCGCGGGCGCGCCGCCGTGCACTGTCGGTGTCGGCGTGTCCCTGGGACACAGCCGGTCACCGGCAGGGGGGAAACAGCCAATAGGCATGGCTGTTTCCCACGTGATCGGCTGTGTTCCAATGACACAGCCGATCACAATGGAGGTGCCCGGGAGATGACCGCGCATGCGCGATCGGGAGCGCGCAGCGCGGTCATGTCGGTGGCACTGTGTTCCCTAGGAACACAGCTAGTCACCGGCAGTAGTAAACAGTCACTGACAGTGACTGTTTACGAAGTGATTGGCTGTGAATCCATTCACAGCCGATCACAAAATGTAAACAAAGAGCAGTAACTCACTGTTACTAGCTCTTCTCCCCTCATACAGTTTCCAGTATGAGGGGAGCAGAGCTAGAAATAGTGAGTTACTGATCTGTACACCTGTCAAAAGTAAAAATCAAAGTAAAAATCACACAAATAAAGGTCCCCACACAGTCCTCAGCCCCCCCCAATGTCACCTGTCACCCAACAATCACCTCATCAGTGCCCAGAAATTGACACCCATAACGTTCACATGTGAGCGCAGCGATCGCGGGCAGAATCACCGCGATTCTGCCCGCGATCCGGAAATCATTGCAAATTGCGGGGACGCCTGTGCATTGCCCGTGATTTGCAATAGCACCCCAAACGCTGTGCGATGTTGCCGCCATTTAGGCCTGCCGAATCGCGGTAACATCGCGCAAACATCGCATGACGCCCAAAAAAGGTACAGGAGCTTCTTTGGGGCGTCATGCGTTGTTTGAATGATGTTACCTCGATTCGGCAGGCGGAAATCGCAGCAACATCGCACAGCATTTGGGGTGCTATTGCAAATCACGGGCATCGCACAGGCGTCCCGCAATTTGCAATGATTTCTGGATCACGGGCGGATTCGCAGTGATTCTGCCCGCGATCGCTACGCTCACATGTGAACGTAGCCTAAAGTTCACCGGTCACCAGAGACTGCCATCAGTACCGCCGTGCACCATCGCCCGTCACCTGTCACCCATCAGTCACCATCGCCCGTCACCTGTCACCCCATCAGTCATCGTCACCTGTCACCCCATCAGTCATCGTCATCTGTCACCCTATCAATCATCGTCACTTGACACCCCATCAGTGATCGTCACTTGTCACCCCATCAATCATCGTCACATGTCACCCCGTCAGTGATTGTCATCTGTCACCCCATCAATCATCGTCACTTGTCACCTCATCAATCATCGTCACCTGTCACCTCATCAATCATCATCACCTGTCACCCCATCAGTCATCGTCACCTGTCACCCCATCAGTCATCGTCACCTGTCACCCCATCAGTCATTGTCACCTGTCACCCCATCAGTCATCGTCACCTGTCACCCCATCAGTCATCGTCACCTGTTTGCCATATACATGCAATCACTTACTGACCGCCTAACGACTATATGCGTCGGCCATTAAAAGCTAAATACTGGGGTTATGGCAGCAGATAGCCCCCATAACCCCGGTATTTTTTGAAACGGCAGGCGGTCGGCTTTCAGATAAGGGTGGTCCCAGTGGCAGATTCGCCGCAGAATTACCCTTACGGTGCAGGGGAAGAGGTGCCCCCCCCCTCCTGCCGCGTCCCAGACGTTTTCCCAGCTTACCGGACCCGCCGGCAGCGGGGAAAACTATCCGGTCCCGGATCCTCAGAGACAGGAAGTCGAGTGAGGGCAAGATGGCCCTCACTCAACTCTATGGTCTTGGAGGACCGGAGCTACGTCCAAAGACGTTGCCTAGCAACCGGTTTAAAGGGCCGTTTTTTTTTTTTCTTTTTTTTTTCTTTCCTCTTTCAACAATTTTTTTTTTCTTTTTTAGTGTAGTTGTGAGGTGTGAGGTCTTTTTGACCCCAGATCTCACAATAAAGAGGACCTGTCATGCCTATTTCTATTACAAGGGATGTTTACATTCCTTGTAATAGGAATAAAAATGATCAAAACATTTTTTTTTTTTTAAACTGTGTAAAAATAAAAAAATAATAAATAAAATAAATAGGAAGAAAAATAAAAAATAAAATTAAAGCGCCCTGTCCCCATTAGCTCGCGCGCAGAAGCAAACGCATACGCAAGTCCCGCCCACATATGTAAACGGTGTTCAAACCATACATGTGAGGTATCGCCGCGATCGTTAGAGCGAGAGCAATAATTTGAGCCCTAGATCTCCTCTGTAACTCTAAGCTAGTAACCTGCAGAAATTTTTAAAATGTTGCCTATGGGGATTTTTAAGTACCAATGTTTGGCGCCATTCTGTGAGCATGCACAATTTTGAAGCATGACATGTTGGGTATCTAATTACTCGGCGTAACATTATCTTTCACATTATGGAAAAAAATTGTGCTAAATTTACAGTTTTCTTATTTTTTAGTTCAAAAAAGTGAATTTTTTTCAAAAAAATCGCATTTGGAAGACTGCTGCGCAAATATGGTGTAATAAAAATATTGCAACGATCTCCATTTTATTCTCTAGGGTCTCTGCTAAAAAAAAATATATAATGTTTGGGGGTTCCAAGTAGTTTTCTAGCAAAAAAAATGATTTTAGCTTGTAAACACCAAGTGTCAAAAATAGGCCCAGTCTTAAAGTGGATAAATGGACAACTTTGTGTAAAGCGCTACTTGGATGTTAGGCCTATGTATGTGGCCAGGCTGTGAAAAAGTGTTACACATGTGGTATCGCCATACTCAGGAGGAATAGCAGAATGTATTTCGGGGTGCAATTTTTGCTATGTACATGCTATGTGTTAGAAATATTGCATAAATGGACAGCTTTGTGTAAAAAAAAATGTGTTTTCATTTTCTTTCCACATTTTCCAAAAACTTGTGGAAAAAAATGACATATTCAAAAGACTCATTATGCCTCAAAAATTATACGTTGGGCTGTTTGCTTTCCAAAATGGGGTCATTTTATGGGGGTTTCCATTGTCCTGGTGCTCCAGGGCCTTCAAAAGTGCGATAGGTTGTCAGGAAATTATATGTGTAATTTGTGCTCCTAGAATGCCGGACGCTGCTACTTGGATGTTAGGCCTCTGTATGTGGCCAGGCTGTGAAAAAGTCTCACACATGTGGTATCGCCATACTCAGGAGGAGTAGTAGAATGTGTTTTGGGGTGTAGTTGCAAGTATACATATGCTGTGTTAGAGAAATAACCTGTTAATACGGCAATTTGTAAAAAAAAAAAAAAAAAAAATCTTCATTTTGCAAAGCATTGTGGGAAAAAATTACAACTTCAAAAAACTCACCATGCCCCTTATTAAATACCTTGGAATGTCTACTTTCCAAAAAGGGGTCATTTGGGGGGTATTTGTACTGTCCTGACTTTTTAGTGTCTCAAGAAATGAGATAGGCCTTCAGTACATCAGGTGTGATCAAGTGTGATCAATTTTCAATGATTCGCACCATAGCTTGTGGACTCTATAACTTTCACAAAGACCAAATAATATACACTTACTTGGGTTATTTTTACCAAAGATAAGTAGCAGTATAAATTTTGGCCAAAATTTGTGAAGAAAAATGACTAATTTGCAAAATTTTATGACAGAAACAAAGAAAAATGCGTTTTTTCACGATATTTTCAGTCTTTTTTTATTTATAGCACAAAAAATAAAAAACCCAGTATTGATCAAATACCATCAAAAGAAAGCTCTATGTGAAAAAAAGGACACAATTTTTGTATGGGTACAGTGTTGCATGACTGAGTAATTCTCAGTCAAAGTGTGAGAGCGCTGAAAGCTGAAAATCGGTCTGGGCAGGAAGGGGGTGAAAGTGCACTGTAGGCAAGTGGTTAATTTAGTACAACTAGTGATATTTATATATTACATTTTTCCTCTGTAATTTAATTGCAGTTGCCTGCCAGTGAGTGTCAGGTCCACAGACCGTACTGTGCCCACTGCCCACCACTCATATAGGGTGGCACAGCACCTTGCAGATAAAAAAGAAATTTATTTTTTCCTCTGTAATATAATTGCAGTTGCCTGCCAGTGAGTGTCAAGTCCACAGACTGTACTGTGCCCACTGCAAATGGACTGTTTGCGGTTGTTTGCGGTGCGTTAAACGGAGAGTTTGGTCTGTCAGAGTTTGGTCTGTCACTGTGAAGCGGGCGTAACCCTTACACTACCTGATCGATACAACATCATACCTGATCGTATTTACACACTGGATGTTTTAAAGCACATTATTCCAAACAATTTAGGAATGTTAGGTGATTTATGCCCTTTATGGATTAAAACCCGACTCTGCGTCAACTACGTAATTTTCCATGGGAGTTTTGCCATGAATCCCCCTCCGGCATGCCACAGTCTAGGTGTTAGTCCCCTTGAAACAACTTTTCCATCACTATTGTGGCCAGAAAGAGTCCCTGTGGGTTTTAAAATTCGCCTGCCTTTTGAAGTTTATGGAGGTTCGCCCGGTTCGCCCATTCGCGAACATTTGCGGAAGTTCGCGTTTGCTGTTCATCTCTAGGTAAGAGTGTGCATGGGTTATCACCACACTTTTGTCTATGTAAATATATATATATATATTGTGACAGGAAGTCAGGTAAATCTGGGAATGTAGTCACAGGAAGGAGATACATTTCCACCTGATTTAGAAAGTTCACTGATACTATAGGGTGTTGGCTACAGAGCTAGCCAGCAGGAAGTTGAAAGGCCTTCACCTGTTCAGAATGAGGGAGTTAAGGCTCTATAATTTGTTCAGAGAAAGTCCTATTGATTGCTGCCTCCTGTCGCCGTGTGGGCTGGGAGAGGAAGGCAGACAAACTGCTGCATCCTGACGCCATGTGGGTAGAGGACAGTCCTGTGTGCCCCCTGAAAGCTGGGTGAGCATGGGGAAGACCTCCTGAAGCGGTGTGCGCTCAGGAGGGTAAAAACGAGTGAAGACGTCTCAAAGGTGAGAAGACGAAGTGTTTCTGTGTGAAAGAAAACAAAGGGACATGTTCAATGGACAATGTTTGTGCTGTGTGAAAAGCAAACAAATGGACATTTGAGTGTCTGCTGTAGGATCAGCAGTGTCGGCCCAACAGTAGGTTGGGAAGACTTCTTAGGTAGGTTCCAGCGTGAGAAGGTAGCCGCCCACAGAGGCAAGGATTTATTTTGTCTTTTATTTTATTTTGGCTGTTTTGACGCTTGCAATTGTGTGAAGTAAATTGCATGAATAAATCAGTCTTGTTTTCAACCTCTGCTCGGCTATCTCTCTGTGAAAACGCACCCCCAAAGGGGTCATCCACGCCTACCACCGAGCTAATCCCTCACAATATATATATATATATATATATATATATATATATATATATATATATATACTTTTTTTCATGACTAGAACTAATTATTGTCATTAATCTGTACTATGACAGCACTAGATGTGAATACTGCTCTAGATTTGTGCTATAAGCTCCTGAAGAAGCCGTGGTTTCTCCACGAAATATGTTGAGCGCCAAACATCCAGATGGTATCTGCTAATATTGATAGTGGTTATGTCATCTAATCTGTGATTTGTGTTTTTTTATAGAGCTAATTGTGGAAGACACAGTGCCCTGTGTATTTGTTTTAAAGATGTATGTTTTAACATGTTTTTGATAAAACTTAATTTTACTGAATTAATTTGTTAAGCCTCTGTATGGTAACATGGAAGTCCACATATACCTCAAATACACTAGTTTCCACAACAATGCAAAGGTGTTGCCATGGGGGCCAAGTATGCTCACAGTGTTGCTAATATAGTCATGGCTAAATGGGAGGAGGAAGAGATCTATGGTAGGTGGCCAGAGATAGCGTTATACAAACGCTACATAGATGATGATATTATGATAGTATGGGAAGGAACACGAGAAAACCTAAAGGGTTTCTTACAAGAACGTAATTATAATAGATATGGTCTCAACCTTACTGGAGAATATGCTAGAGAACAAATATATTTCTTGGATCTCACCCTTTTCAAAATTAATGGCATAATAGCTACCAAAACATTTTTTAAGGAAATGGATCGGAATAGTTTTATTCCAACCAATACCTGCCATCATAGAAGATGGATATATAATACACCCAGTAGTCAATTCACTAGAATTAGGAGGAATTGCCAATTAGACTCCTTAAAATCCTTAAATACTTGCGATTGCCATCCACGTGGTGTATGTCTTAGAGTGCCCATGCCGTCAACAATATATGCGGAGGACTACAAGGAAGTTAAAAGTTTGTATAGACGAACATATTAATAATATGAAACAAGAGTTTGACAAACATAGTGTGTCTAGACACCTTAAACTGAAGCACAATAGGGATCCAAGCTTATTAACCTTTTATGATATAGATAGAGTTATGGGACTTTGGAGAGGGATGGATAGGATGAAAGAAGCATCCAAAAAAGAAACTCAATGGGTATATGAAATGGGTACGCTGCAACCACATGGGTTAAACATAGACATTGATTCGAATTGTTTTTGACGAACTTCTAACTAACTTTTGAGGAAAGAGATGTTAAATGAACAGTCCAAAATAGTGTAAATACAAATGTCCGATAAATACTAATATGGAATATAGTACACTTCCCCTTTAAGAGATTCGATACTCAGTGGGTATGATAACAATATTAATGGGATTATTAATAATGCATAGTTTCTTTCTCTATGATTATTTTTAACCGATTGCCGACCGCCGCACGACTATTTACTGCGGCAGTCAGCCCCCTACAGGCAAAACGACGTAGGGCTACGTTGCTTGCCCACGAGCCTCTAGGGGGCAAGCGCGCACCACCGGAGGCACGCTTCCGCCCCCGCTCGTTCACTAACATCCCCGCACGAGTGACTGGCAGCTCCGATGTCCGCCGGTCACTCGCGATCTCCCGCTGGAGAGGGAGAAAGGCAGGCGGCTAATGTAAACAAAGCCGCCTGTCATTCTCCCTTGTGTAACTGCAGAGATCATATGAAACTGCTATGTAGGATCGTATGTCTCTGTGGTTACATCACAAGCCATGCCCCCCCCCACAGTTAGAATAACGCCCCCAGGGATACATTTAACCCACTGATCACCAAAAAGTTAACCTCTTCCCTGCCAGTGTCATTTTGACAGTAACAGTGCATATTTATAGCACTGATTACTGTAGTAATGTCACTGGTACCCCCAAAAGTGTCAAAAATGTCAGTCAAGGGTCCGATCTGTCCGCTGCAATGTCGCAGTCCCGCAAAAAAAATCGCAGATCTCCGCCATTACTAGTAAAAAAAAAAAACAATAAAAGTGACATAAATCTTTCCTGTAGTTAGTAGACGAAATAACTTTTGCGCAAACCAATCAAAATACGCTTATTGCAATTTTTTTTTACCAAACATATGTAGCAGAAAACAAATTGACCTAAAATGTTAAAAAATTTTGATTTTTACATTTTTTTTGGGGAATTTCATATAAAAAAATTTGAAAAATATTGTTATTTTTTTCAAAATTGTCGCTATTTTTTTGTTTATAGTGCAAAAAGTAAAAATCGCACAGGTGATCAAATACTACCAAAAGAAAGCTCTGTTTGTGGGAAAAAAGGGACGTCAATTTCATTTGGGTACAGCGCCGCACAACCGCGCAATTGTCTGTTAAAAGCACGCAGTGCCGAATAGCAAAATAGGCCCTGGTCTTTGAGCAGCCAAATCCTCCGGGGCTTAAGTGGTTAAACAAGATTTGAATATAGAGTAGATGGTTCTCAAAATGTAACGTTTACATTTGGGGTGAAGAAGACATGTTAAGGACTAGGAAGATATTGATAAATAGGAGTAATTATTGGAACAAGGGATTAAAATAATAAGTAAGGAGATCCTAGTAATTGGGTCCCACATGTGAGATATAATAGATTAGAGATATAAATAGTAAATGTCACCACTATTTTTGATGAAATGGCAAATGTTATTATTTTATTAATAATGTTCTGATTGAATACATGTGAGTGTGTAGATTTCCCACTATAAAGATGACACGGCGGTGTCCAACGTCCTTCCGCCCTGTAAGGACGTCGAATGATGAAACTAGTCAGGCAGGACTAGGACATAAGACACTATCACAAATGTCAGAATCGCACTCGCGGCTTTGGATTGACAGCCAGAGGCGAGATAGACACATAAAACATAAGGCGTTTGTTCCAGAGTGTCGGGTGGACACTTAAAAATGTGAGTGTATGCAATAACTGTTTTTAATAAACTGGCATCATTTTCCGGATTCACGCTATGTGAACTCTCCTTCCTTCCCTAAAACCATATACCTCCTATATACCTCTATGAGAGAGCCTGGGTAATGAGATTGGATCATCAGCAGCAATGTTATGAGCCGTCCTGATGGATATTGTACACTAAGGCGTTGATGCTGGTTTATAATTTTACCAGCCACTCCATCTGGTGATCGGTTTGGGGTGATCGGTGGATGATCGCACTGGGTGATTGTGCAGTTTTTGTTTGTGGAAGATTTTTCACGTTTATATGCATTTTTTGGTTTTTCTTTTTGGGACTTTATGAAAAACGAGATAAACAGTTTATGCAGCTGCTGACTTTTGAATTATTAAACAGCTGTATTTGGACTTTGTATTCACAGTATATGCTTTTCATGCACTTTTTGATTTTACTTATATTAATTAGTATTTTATATTTGTATGTGAAGTACTTATTATTTTCTGTCTTGCAATGAATTATTGCACTTTCATGAGCGTTATTGTTTGCAGATTAGTTTACTAAAAGTTGCACTAGCACTTTAGGGAGTAATTTGGATTGAGTAAAAAGTTTTGACACATTAAGGGATCATTTATAATTATCCCTGCTCCATTAGACTAGGGAGGGTAGATCTGCACTGACTGATTTCTTTATCACTGACACTAACTAACTAGAAGCAAAGTCCTCATTGTAGAATCTGTCCCTGAACATAATCCTGGCAATAAACATTTTTAATAGCAGAAACAATATTTGAAGGTAAATACAAGAAATCCTCTAAGCTGTGAAAATCTCTCAAGTGTCAGTCAGTCACCAATAAAAAGTAAGGCTAACTGTTGTTCTCCATATCTCTTAGACCCTTGCACAGTGTTAATGACAGAAATTTAAAAGTAGAACAGAGGCCATGAATTTGGGCATTTAATGAGTATAAATTGTCAACTCACAGCAAATACATTTCAAAACATGCCCTCGCTGAACTTTGAAGCTGCAGACATTATGGAACAATTCATCCTCACATTACATGAGATGCAGTGAAATCTTTTAAGTTAGGCCTTTGTACTCTGCTTTCCCCACTTTTCTTGTACATCTGCTCTGTATTTATATTAGAGATAAAGAGGCTAGCCTGGCTGCCAACTTGCTACTGAAGTAGGGGGCAAAATGAAAGTGGAATCATTTTTGCTTTGAGCCTTGAAGATTAAAGCCCATTAAATGCTTTAAGACATGGGTGTCCAACCTTTCGGCTTCTCTGGGCCACATTGAGCGTAGAGAAATTTTCTCAGGCCGCATATAAAATATATACTATAGTTAAGGTATATAAGTAATAAAATGCTGCCGCGCCCCCCCGCACTATTTTAACACAACTAGAGGATGACCGAATTAAATGGAATCAGTATACAAAGGTTTACTTCTTCTGAGCGATAATAAAGGAACACTCTAACCACCATGACCACAGTTATTTGGTTGTAGGAGTCCAAAACACTGCACATGCTCCCCTCCGCCCCCCCCCCCCCCTCCTCTCTGAGGCAGCCTCTGCCTACCGTTAGTTGGAAGCTGCTGTGGCCGTGCCCCGGACCCAACTTCCTTCCTCCCCAGCAAAAAAAAAAATTGTCAGGGGCAGTGGGCCACATTGCCTGCGGTTCCGGGCCGCATGCGGCCCTCGGGCCACAGGTTGGACATGCCTGCTTTAAGACCTTCCACAGTACTGTTGATGTGGGTGGGCAGCACAGGCTTTCTGGATCAGGTACATGTACGGGATCCAGCCTGTTCCATGTTAGGGTCATGCAGCACGCCACTCCCACAACCGCTGTGTCTGATGGACCCTGGTACCCATCTGCCTTCGGTGGCTGGGGGATCATGTGTTTGGTATGCGATCACATGTTCACAATGTTATCAAAGCTGTTACAGCAGGTGTAGCCTAGGAACCAAACCGAGGGGTTCCAGGAGGATAGCAGCTAGAAAATCCGAACTTCTGGTCTCGGCCGTAGACCAGAAGCGGCGTCACCCGTCTCCTGCTGACGCGCTGTGTCACAATCACGTGACTTTCTCAAGGGCTCTCAAGAACCCTTGCTAAAGTCACGTGATTGTGATGCAAAGCTTCAGGAGGAGCATCGGGAGGAGGCGGGTGACGTCACTTCTAGTCTACGGCCAGGACCGGAAGTTTGAATTTTCTAGCTGCTATCTTCCTGGGACCCCTCGGTTTAGTTCCTAGGCTACATCTGCTGTCTCCTATTTAATTGTAAGTGACTATTGACTATTAAAGCCTTATTTTAAATATTACACTATGGAGATCATCATTTAATTTGTAGGAGCTGTGTTTGACTATATATGGAGTGATCCTCTTCAGCCAACGTTTGACCCCCCATAAAAATGCAATATCGTTCCTCCTAAGGTGAGCGGCCATTGCACTCAGTGTTGGAGATCGGTTGTGGGGAAAAGCACACATTTATCACTGTTTGTATCACATTATTTTTGAATCAACAGACTTTTTGTTGTTCACTTATTACCATTGCACAGTGTATCTTGGACATGTCTTTTACACTGTTTTTTGAACATCTCACATGATATATATATATATATTTTGGGAATTTGATATATTTATATTCTTATTGGATGATGTGTAACACTTGTTGATGGTTTGTTTGTTTGCACATGCACTTTTTTCATCATACAATTCTTTTTAGATGCATGGTATATGTCTTGAAGCTCAGGATTTATATTATGTCATTCTAAATATTGTTTCACTATTCCACTATTATTTCACTATTATATTATTGATATAGCGCCGCTCCATATTCCTTTATTCATTTTTTTATGTGGTGACACTACAAGGATTGGCTGCTATATCCAGTTCTTTATACACAGTTCCTATTATTTTTAGTGATTGCCTCTTACTTGGTAGCGCATTGTTTTTTTGTTTTGTATTTAGATGGACTAGCAGATTTAAATGCACTAACAAATTGAAGCCAAACTCCAGCTCACACTTTAACCACTTAAGGACCGGAAGGTTTTACCCCCTTAATGACCAGGGCATTTTTTGCAATTTGGCACTGCGCAAATTTACCTGGTATTTGCGCAGTCATGCAATGCTCTACCCAAACTAAATTGATGTCCTTTTTTCCTCCATGAATAGGGCTTTCTTTTGTTGGTATTGTATCATCAACTTTTTATTTTTATTTTTTGCAATATAAACGAATAAAAACCGAAAATTTGGAGAAAAAATAAAATTTTTACTTTCTGACTGCATATCTAATTTCTTGAAGTGTTAAAATGGCAGGGCAGTACAAAACCCAACAAATTACCCCTTTTTAGAAAGTAGGCATCTCAAGGAAATTGCTGAGAGGCATGCTGAGCCCATTGAATATTTATTTTTTTGTCACAAGTGTTTGAAAAATGACAAAGTTGCGCAAAGTTGTCATTGCAATGATATATTGCTCACACATGCCATGGAGTATGGGCATACCACACGTGTGACTATTTTTGGGAGCCTATTCACATACAGGTGCGAAAACCAATCACCGCCTTCAGAATTTCAAAGGGCGTAAATTTCTCATTTCACTTCCTCACTACCTACCTATCACAGTTTTAGAGGCCCTGAAATGCCAAGATAGCACAAAACCCTCCCAAATAACCCCTTTTCGGAAAGTAGACACCCCAAGCTATTTGCTGAGAGGCATGTTGAGTCCATGGAATATTTAATATTTTGCCACAAGTTTCTGGAAAATTACAATTTATTACAAGCTATTTGCTAAGAGGCATGGTGAGTATTTTGAAGCTCTTAACAACACCAGTCACCGTTGTAATTTGGAATGTTGTTTCTGTGTGAATGGAGGACAGAACGAAAACATTCTGTGTGTCCTTCCACTTCACTGCAAGCAATTTATTACACTTCAAGCAGGCTCTCCCCCCCCATCTAAGTTGAGCATCCACAAGCCATTGGGGGAAGCCCCAACGATTAGGTCGCACAGTGCCACATGCACCAAAACCAGAATCAAAAAGGTGATGAAAAAGTGGGAAGCTTGTGTAATGTCCACATATAAATGGTACCCCTTTCCAAATAAGGGTGACACCAAGTCCCAAACAGTCTTGCCCCATGTAGTCTGGGAAGTCGGGGGCTCCACCCTGCTATCTTTTCCCTCGTAAATCCAGAAACTACATGTATAGCCTGTTGCCCTGTCACAGAGCTTATACATCTTGACCCCATATCTGGCAGGCTTGCTGGGGAGAACTGTTTGAAAACAAGGCGACCAGAAAACTTAATCAGGGGCAAATCAATGCGGACAGCTTGTTGAGGCATATACAAGGCTGCAAATTTTTGGTTAAACAAACAACTTATTTCAATATTGCACTAAAGTCCCCAATAATGTCCTTTATTGCAAATTTTTGGTTGAAGGGAGGGGCCAAATTTTGTGGAGCCGATCATATCCAGGGTCACCCTGAGGACGACAGAGTTTATTGTCATTGACATGCATTAACCGCAAGATTTGGACCTTAAGGTGGAGTCTTGGGGTGGAACCTTATGGTTGGAACATGTGAGAGCCATTTAGGATTTTAACTGTTTGCTATTTTTTAATAAATGTGAAAGTATTTTATGAAGTTGGGAGTGTGTGTGATTCCTTTTAATCCAGATACTGCACTATTGGGAGCCTTATTTTTTCCTTTTCATGAGTTGTGTTGAAGCTTTAAGTGCCTAATGTTGGAGGTGCCAGAGGAATGAAAGGGAGTATCGTAGCAAGGAACTCTTGCCTTAGCGGTTGCCCCAGTTATGCTATATTGACCCCTTGTGGGTCCCTTATGAAGGTGAACTTGCATTGTACCTGGTGGTTGGAGCACACAATTGAAGAGTGGAAGCACATCACTTGTTGGTTTGTGAAGCACTATTTATTTAACACAAACTTTTTTTCACATTGAGCAAGAAGAATTTTATAAATTTTTATATGAAGTGTTTCTCTCCTTTTTTCTTTGTCATCTCACTTGTTGGGATTTTATTTTTTCACATATCGATGTTATTTTATATGCTGTTTGTATTATTACACCTACTGTAGAGCAGTGCTATCATATTTTGCTTTTTTAATTCTAGCACAAGACCTCCTCTGTAACTCTGAACAGGTAACCTGAAAACATTTTAAAGCGTTGCCTATAGAAATTTCTAAGTAGCGTAGTTTGTCGCTATTCCATGAGCGTGCACAATTTTGTAGCATGACATGTTAGGTAACAGTTTACTCGGTGTAACATCATCTTTCACATCATACAAAAAATTGGGCTAACTTTACTGTGTTCTTATTTTTTATGTAGCGATATTTCCAGGCCTTGAGGTGGGTCTGCCCCTTAGTACCGGTAACACTCCCAATACATTTAAGTTGTGAACCCAGGTGTGAGAACTGAGACAATGACCATTCCGGCATCTTTGGTTTGTTTTGTTTATTGTATATTGGGGATGGGAGAAGGGAATGAGTGGGATACTCCTCTGGCTCTTCTAGGCTTAACTAGAACTTTGTACAAAAATGCTCACTAGCGCTATTTTGGCGCCAGCTGAATGCCGACCAGCGCTTCCTGATGCTTGCAAATACTGCTTAGCTGAATTAGTGCTGGAACCTCGACTTTAATTTGTTTGTTAACTCAGAAGATCCAGGACTGTAGAACAATTGACTCCTGACACTCAATTTAGCTCAAAAGTCACTGAACAGCTCCCTCCAGCCCTTCACTGACTGAGGTAGCTCCTTGTCACTGCTTATGCTGCTGCAACTCTTAACTCTGTACACTACACACTGTACACAGACTCTTCAGGGCCCAACCATGGGTACCCCCTTTACACTTCAGGGTCCTCTGACTAGGCGCCCCCTTTACACTACCTGACTCCTGGATCCCTAGAACCTTCTCTAGAGTGGTCCCCTCTGACACTAGGCACACCCCCAGGCCCAGTCCATAGTACTCACGACCTTTGTAGGCTTTCCTGGAACTTGACCCCTCTCTCTCTCCGCTGGTTCTCGGCACACCGGATCCCCTCTGCAGCTCAGCTCAGCACTCTTTGGATTCCCAGGCCGCCACCCGAGACACCCGCTTCCTCTAACAGGAGGAGAGACAGCCGTACTCTCCCTCCAGGGACTCTGCTTCCTGCCAAAAAAAATTGAGTTTGTAAGACCGCTGCGCAAATATAGTGTGAAATAAAGTATTGCAATGTCCTCCATTTTATTCTCTAGGGTCTCTGCTAAAAAAAATATATATATAATGTTTGGGGGTTCTAAGTAATTTTCTAGCAAAAAATACTGATTTAAACTAGTGGGTCAGCAATGTTACCGAAACTGATGCAAATGCTTGCCGGAATTAAGAACAGGTAGTTCTAAAGGAAACAGCAGCAATGAAAAAGTGTCCTACATGCCTTATTGAAATCTCCTAATTTTGTGCAGTCCAGTGCTATCACCTATAAAGAAGTAAATCATCAACTTATCACTTAGCATCTTTCTTGTAAATTACTGTTTTTATTAGCCATGCATGTGCTATTAAATATGTGACAATTTGCTCTGTCTCACCTTTGCTGAATTTCATTGTATTTTGAAATAATTCCAAAACCACTTCTCAGTTGCAATGTTTTGCTTGACTCTTTAATTAACATCTGGAATTATTAATGTTAATGGCATTCTGAGAATTGGAAACATTTCCTTTGCTAAAGCAGAGCAAATGTTAGTTTCTGTGGAACAAACGGCAAGTCAAAAACAAGGAATACGTAAAGCTGCTTTTAATGGAAGTATATTAAACCATATTGTTATATGTATAGAAAGATTTTTAGTGTTTTGCACTTATTTAAAAAATGTTTTTTTTTTTTTTTATTACGTCTGCATATTTATCACTAGATATGAGCAGTGTTATGGGCCATACACACTATAAGATTTTCTGAAGACTTTTTCCTTTAGACTTACCAAAACCATATAATATGAGGTCAAACCTAAACACTTTCAATTTGTATGCAATCTGGCAGGCCCTTGCACTACATAGAAAAAGGTAAATCTGAAGGAAAAAGTCTTCAGAAAATCTTATAGTGTGTATGGCCCTTAACTCTACATGTACTTTAGATCAAATGCTTTATTTATTATTTTTTTAATGTTTATTATAAATAAGTAAACAGTAGATTGAAATAAGATGCATGATAGGTTGTGAGTGACATCTTAAACAAATTTGATCTTTTGTATTATTAAAAAAAAAAAATGAAACATAAAAATGTTAAAATGTAACTTGCATAATGTCAAGTTATGTGGTCTAAAAGAACACAAATAACATAAGACACATCTTGGCAAAATATGTGTAGGCAGGGGTTAAATTACTACCCTTTTAAAATAGCAGTTCTTCTTAAACCCTCCCAGGAAGTGAAGTAAGGTCCATTAAACCCCAGATCTCTGCACATTAAACCCCAGATCTCTGCAAAAAGAGGACCTGTCATGTCCCATGCTATCACAAGGTATGTTGTTCATCACTTGTGATAGTAATAACGTTGATCCAAAAAATATATAAAGGTGCAGTGTAAAGTAAATAAATAAATAAAATATAAAAATTGAAAGTGCCCAATCCTCCCATGCAAATGCCTGACCTTCTGTGTAACTCTAAACTGGTAACCTGTAAAGGCTTTTAACGCGCTGCCAATGGAGATTTTTTAGTTACCGTAGTTTGGTGTCGTTCCAAGGGTGTATGCGATTAATTGAAGCGTGACATGTTAGGTATCTATATACTCGGCGAACCATCATCTTTTATGTTTTACAAAAAAAAAATGGGTATTGTATAATGTTCGTGTTCACTAAAACTCATTAAAATGTATTTTTCCCTGAAAATTTGCGTTTATTAAACTGCTGTGCAAGTATCGTGCGACATGAAACATTGCAACAACAACCATTTTATTATCCAGGGTCTCTGCTTATAAATATATCATGTTTGGAGATTCTAAGTATTTTCTAGCAAAAAAAGTTACACTCTCCCTGATTACACTTGCCCAGATCACACTCCAAAGTTCAAAAGTTTGTTCCACGTTACGCTACTCCCGATGATGTCAGTGTGACGAAACGCGGCGAGAGCGTAACCACATCACTTCCGCCCATTGGTTAGACGGCTTGGGACGCATATCCGGCGGTTGGAACGCACGCCGTTCCGAGTGCACACCGCGAGAGAGGAGTACCTGTTTTATGATAATAAATAAAGGATTTTTGCAAACGATCCTTCACTATTAGAAGCAATTTTTTTCCATACATGTCCTGGGATGGTTCTGGCTATTTTTCCGGTGGAGTATTGATGCTGATAGAAGCTATTTATTACCTCTTTGGAGTGTGATCGGGGCAAGTGTAATCAGGGAGAGAGGAACAGGGACCGGACCCCTGCTGCATGGGAGCGATCCCTAGTATCCAAATGCGATCTACCCCTGTAAGGGTACCCAACTCTGGTAAGCGCGGGACCTACTGGAAGGGGGAGCACCTGACCTCTCACCTACTTATCCACCCCGGGTCACCTAAAAAAAGAGCACCTTAACGACTTTGTGGACTTTGCACTTACTCACAGTGTGTACTCACTTTTGTTGCCAGCGGTTTAGACATTAATAGCTGTGTGTTGAGTTATTTTGAGGGGACAGCAAATTTACACTGTTATACAAGCTGTACACTCACTACTTTACATTGTAGCAGTGTAATTTCTTTAGTGTTGTCACATGAAAAGATATAATAAAATATTTACAAAAATGTGAGAAGTGTACTCACTTTTGTGAGATACTGTGTGTGTGTGTGTATATATATATATATATATATATATATATATATATATATCTCTATACCTATACCCATCCCATACACACTATAAATACATAAAATACAATATAGTATCCAGTGCTGATCGTTTACAGTAAATATCTGTCATCACCAAATTCCCCAAAGCACAAAGTATTGTCCTTTCAGGATTTTTTAAAGGCTGTGCACTTATAGAAAGGGGTGAATCAGTGATAAAAAGCCTCAGATCATTTATTTAGCAATCTTTAACTGTAAAACAGCTGTTTTTTGTAAGCTTTTTGGCAGGAAGCCTACTTTTTTTTTTTTTTACTATAATACTTTGGTTTTGTACCTCTGAAAAAGGAGATAGTATACTGAATTCTATAAGTAAGCTTACAATAACTCACAACAACAATAAATAAAAAGCCAGTGGCAGTTGTAAAGTGCAGTCACTTAGAGGGGCATCCTAATACCTACAGTTTTTAGTGCACCTGGTCTGACATACATTCCGACTGGCCAAAGAATTAGCTAATTTTAGTGGTACCCTTATAAATACATACATCCCACCTTTCTCATATTATAGAGAGAGAGACACCTTTTAGCACACAGTATGTAGGTAAAGGAAATGTTCCTGCCACGGTCCCAGTTGTACAGACCACAAAGATCTAATATGCAGAAAATGACCGGCGAAACCACACAAATGCATTTTTGGCCTCTATTTTTCTATTAGAATGGTGGAAAAAAGGGGTAAGCCTTTTTTAGGTCCCCTTTACCTCATTGGATTGCGGTGTCAGCAATATAAACATGATTATATTTGTTTCTAATGGGGCTTATTTTAATTGGTCAGCTAGGGTCATGTGACAAAGAAGATTCTGGAAGTCAGTAGGTCAGGTAGGGATTGGTCAATTAGAGTCAGATGAACTTTCAGAACCTTCTGGAAGGTTTTCAGGCCTATTTATGGAGCTGTTTTTTACAGGGATTTTTGCCAGTCGCCAGAGAAGAGACAGTGCAAGGAGCTCAAGGTGGAAGGGCTATAATACTGCTGGCTCTGGAAGCTATCTCTGGTGGCATGAAGACCCCGGTGAGGCAGCTCTTGGAGAATTCAAGGTGGCAGGAGGCCAGGAATGGATCCAGAGATGCCTGGCTTTACCTGTGGGTCAAAGCAGTCAAGATGCGGAGCAGTCCAGCAAAGAACTGGCATTGGCATCGCAGAGAAGTGGCAGTGAGGGAACACAGCAGTGGCCATGCCAGGCTGAAGAAAAGGAGGAGTTTCTGGCCGAGGGAGTTTCAGAGTTTGGAAGGCAGAAAGGCGTCCTCGAGGGAAAAGAACAGGGGCGGAGAGCGAGCAAGAGGAGGAGTTTTAGCCCGGCTCCACCCACAGAAGATATCAGAGGCAGAGCGAGGTTGGCCTTGTCAGTGGGAAGTTGGCACACATGCGCAGCAGTGGCGAACAAGCAAAGAGGTGGGAGGAGCTTGCGTAGAACGTCACGAGCAGTAGGAACATCACCTTGGCAATGCAGAATGCCTATTAATCAGCCAGGCCTATGGGAGAGAGGAGCAAGAGCAGCCAGGGAATCAGGAACAGGCTTCCCTCCACAGACAAGTGCAGAGCAAGCCGTCTGTCCTATTCCTGTGCGGTGTGCTTCACCGATGTCTCCTCCTGTGGTCATCAGTAATCCTGTAAATATTGGTGAGTTTAACACATTGTCAAAACTCTCTGCTTTATCCTCTTCTTTGGAGCAACTTATCTGTGCTATGACCTCATGACCTCACTGTATTATTCATTTTCACATACCTTCCTGACGCATGCAGGCCTCGCTCCCTCAGTTCCCAGGCTGGCTCAGTTCCCAGGCTGGACATATCCCCGGACGATACGTGACCTCTGAAACAGTTGATACCCAATTGTAAGCTACACCTTTGATAGGTCTTTGAGGTTTACGTATTTATTAGATATACTGTTATTCATGTATGCACATCTTCCCTAAATACTTAAACTATGCCTACTCCTGATGAAGTGAATCCTCACAAAATGCATTAAGTTAAACACAGGCAAATCCATCAATTACAAGTTTTTACTATGTTCCTTTGTTTCATGACCTTACAGCAGGGGCGTAACTACAGGGGTTGCAGGGGTTGCAATCGCTACCGGGCCCCATGCTCCAGGGGGCCCGGTAGCAAACCAGTGGGTGAACTTCCAGGATCGCAAAGGTCACACTTGCGACCGGACCCTGGCATTGCACCACTGTGGGGAGGCCCCAAGATTGCAGGAAGGGGGCCCACTGCAGAACTTGTGAAAGAATCCTGCTGCGGGACCGTAATAAAAGGCCATGCAACAAGTGTAAAGAGCCCCAGGATTAGTGGGAAGAGCCCTGGGCTTGAAGGTAAGGGCCCTGGCTAGGGGTCTGGGGGGCCCTTCATGGTTTCTTGCATCAGGGCCCTGAAGGTTCTAGTTACGCCTCTGCCTTACAGTATTATATGTCTGTTATGTGCCAGAATGTACCAGGATAAAATTGTATTACTTTGTACAATTGTCTTTGACCATTTACATCCATATGTGTATCATTTATGTTTATCCCATTACCATGATTTACATACTTTTAGTGAGCACTTTGGTTTTACTAATATTTGGACTATAGACTTTTAATAAACAGATGTTATATTATTATCTATCTGGTCTTTCTGATTATGTATTCATAATTTATTTTGCAGCTGGTCACACCTCATATAAAGTCTCATTTTGTTTTTGCTTCCTGCTTTATTGCATTAGGGATGGAGACTCTGTTATTCATGAGTCTCATATAAAGTCCCAATTTCTCTCCCCCTTGTAATATACAGTAGATATAGGGAAGGAGGTATGATTCACCGGCATTACTGTATCTCAATATTTTTCAATTTTTTATTTTTTATATTTTCATTTTTATTGTTGTATGTATGTTTCTCAATATCATTGTTTCTGTTATATCTTTGCTGAGTTCATTCTCAGCATATGTTTCTATTATGTCCCACATTGTCCATCATGTCACTGGGGTTACGATCTACTCTGTGGCTTTGTCCATTCCTGGGAACTGGGATGCGCTCCTGCCACTTCCTATCCCTCCCCCTCTTCCCTGACCCAGGTGGGTGGGGTTGTGGGTGTGGGGTTGGGTGCTGGCCGCAGCGCATCGGCGCCATGCTTCTCGGTGTGGGATGTGACGTCAGTCCTGGCGTCAGCATCCCGTCACGTACTGTCCATCAGTGTTTAAACGGGGAGGCTGTTTGGCGGCTTTGGTCAGTCTGGCAGCTTCCCACTTGTTTGAGAACCAGCGTGACGCTGGGTGCGATCCCGGCTTTGCCGTCTGTGCAGGTATACACTTTTTCTTTGGTTCACTTTTCAACATTCACATCACTCTGAACCCATCTGTGGCATGTACTTCATACGGCTGTGTCATATAGTATAAAATAGTGTAGCGCAGTCCATATATAAATAAACTCAATTGGTAATAAATAAATTAAAACCAAACAATTAATAAAAAAGGCATTATGATGAATAAAGGAGAAAGTTCATATTGGTGATATAAAAGATGATAAGATGATAAAAGAGACACAGTCCACTGGTGATCCGGTGAAAAAAATATAGCAGCAAGTGTGACTTCTGTGCTCATAAAATTCCCATCACCTGGCACTATCTGCCTCTCACCTCCACAACTCGACCCCAGAGGGTCAAACAGCATGAACAATCACCACGATATTCAGCCAGTGATAATCAAATGGAAAACAGGACCACAGCCTCCAGCATAAAACCGCCTAGAAATCGATTATGGCAGAGGATACAGCTTCCCAGATCGTGCTCAAACATAAGGAAAAAAGGAACAGATCTAGTGCTCTCTGTTGCGGTTTAAACAATTTATTGCTCAAATAAAAGTATTGCACTTACATTTTATTGCACATAAACGAGCATGTATTGCAGAGCCTGCAGCGTGCTGGATGGTGCCTGATTTCCGGGTTATTAGACAGCCTTCGGACCGTGTGACCAACCCCCCATACGCGTTACGTCATGTGGGCGTAGACTTCTTCAGCGGGGATGCTGATAGGTCAATGGTCCGGCTCTTTATACTCTCCTTGGGCGGTACCTATTGCGTCATGTCCGGCGTTTCAATAGGTACCGAAATAGGTACCGCCCAAGGAGAGTATAAAGAGCCGGACCATTGACCTATCAGCATCCCCGCTGAAGAAGTCTACGCCCACATGACGTAACGCGTACGGGGGGTTGGTCACACGGTCCGAAGGCTGTCTAATAACCCGGAAATCAGGCACCATCCAGCACGCTGCAGGCTCTGCAATACATGCTCGTTTATGTGCAATAAAATGTAAGTGCAATACTTTTATTTGAGCAATAAATTGTTTAAACCGCAACAGAGAGCACTAGATCTGTTCCTTTTTTCCTTATGTTTGAGCACGATCTGGGAAGCTGTATCCTCTGCCATAATCGATTTCTAGGCGGTTTTATGCTGGAGGCTGTGGTCCTGTTTTCCATTTGATTATCACTGGCTGAATATCGTGGTGATTGTTCATGCTGTTTGACCCTCTGGGGTCGAGTTGTGGAGGTGAGAGGCAGATAGTGCCAGGTGATGGGAATTTTATGAGCACAGAAGTCACACTTGCTGCTATATTTTTTTCACCGGATCACCAGTGGACTGTGTCTCTTTTATCATCTTATCATCTTTTATATCACCAATATGAACTTTCTCCTTTATTCATCATAATGCCTTTTTTATTAATTGTTTGGTTTTAATTTATTTATTACCAATTGAGTTTATTTATATATGGACTGCGCTACACTATTTTATACTATATTACTGTGAAGGAGGTGTTGGATTACCCTTTTAGTGTTAGCTGCTGGTCCTTGATAATTTATTCAGCGCTGAATCTTTTACAATAATTTTATACGGCTGTGTCAGCCAGCACCATTACTCAGACACAGAGGCGTAACTAGAACCTTCAGGGCCCCGATGCAAGAAACCATGAAGGGCCCCCCAGACCCCTGGCCGGGGCCCTTCCCTTCAAGCCCGGGGCTCTTCCCACTAATCCTGGGGCTCTTTAATCTCATTGCATGGCCTTTTATTATGGTCCCGCATCAGGATCCTTTCACAAGTTCTGCAGTGGACCCCCTTCCTGCAATCTTGGGGCCTCCCCACAGTGGTGAAATGCCAGGGCCCAGTCGCAAGTGTGACCTTTGAGATCCTAGAAGTTCACCCACTGGTTTGCTACCGGGCCCCCTGGAGCATGGGGCCCGGTAGCGATTGCAACCCCTGCAACCCCTGTAGTTACGCCCCTGCTCAGACATCTTTCCTTTTTTCTGGTTTACATTATTTTCACCAGGCATCCATTTTCTTGCAACTTCAAATTCCCACTTTAATTTTCACTTTCTCTTTGGTGATTTATGGTATCTATTTATCTCGATACCCTCAGTGGCTTACCTTTTTCATTATGTGGTTGTCCCACATATCACAATACAATTATTACTTGCTTTACTTTTTTTGGGTTCTGGTTCTCTTGGATCTCATTTATAGCCTCACTCTTTTAGTAACCAACATTATTATACTACTATATATACAGTGGAGGCTTTTTGAGATCCATTTATGGAGATCCTCACTGTATTATTAATTTTCACATACCTGCCTTGTCAAAACTCTCTGCTTTACCCTCTTCTTTGGAGCAACTTATCTGTGCTATGACCTCACTGTATTATTCATTTTCACATACCTTCCTGATGCATGCAGGCCTCGCTCCCTCAGTTTCCAGGCTGGACATACCCCCGGATGATACGTGACCTCTGAAACAGTTGATACCCAATTGTAAGCTACACCTTGGATAGGTCTTTGAGGTTTATGTATTTATTAGATATACTGTTATTCATGTATGTACATCTTCCCTAGATAATTAAACTATGCCTACTTCTGATGAAGTGAATCCTCACGAAACACAGGCAAATCCATCAATTACAAGTTTTTACTATGTACCTTTGTTTCATGACCTTATTATACGTCTATTATGTACCAAAATGTACCAGGATAACATTGTATTACTTTGTACCATTGTCTTTGACCATTTACATCCATATGTGTATTATTTATGTTTATCCCATTACCATGGGTTACATACTTTTAGTGAGCACTTTGGTTTTACTATAATTTGGTCTATAGACTTTTAATAAACAGATGTTATATTATTATCTATCTGGTCTTTTTTATTATGTATTCATAATTTATTTTGCAGCTGGTCACACCTCATATAAAGTCCCATTTTGTTTTTTGTTTTTGGAAGTCCAACCTTCTCTTCAGTGGGGGTCCAAGGACGTAAGTCCTGTGGGCATCCAAGGACGTAAGTCCTGGGTAAATCTATTTTTACTGCAGAAGCAGCCTTTTGTGAGGCAAACCACTATTCCTTATTTTAAACACTTCAGGAAATACATGAAAAAAAGGTTTGTGTTTTGCCTTTAATGACAGCCAGTGTAAATGGTTAAGCGCATGCAAATATAGGCATTAACGTGCTTTTTGTTCCGGAGCTCACCTGATTTCAAAATGCTTTCATAAGCTACAAGCAGTACAAAGGGACAATTTTTCAAAAAAAGCAGCAACACTGATGAATTTTCAAAAAAATGCTCCCGTGGTTGCGAATTTACCCAAGCCGGCAGATGGCTTCACTTCTAACTGAGGGTTTCACAGTAGGTTTTAATTTACCGTCTTTTGAAGGTTCAGGTTGTGAAAGGGTTGGTAGTTTAAATTCAGTTAAAGAATTCCCATTTGTAGTAAGAGAGAAATTGCTTAAGGAAGTTGTGGTGGGTAGGATAGAGGGTCCGGTTGATTCCCCCTTTTGAGAATTTTAGAGTTACCCCGTTTGGGTATCGTTCCCAAAAAAGAACCAAACTAATTCCATATCATTCACCACCTGTCGTTTCCTTTTGGAAATTCCTTGAATGATCAAATTGATCCAAATATTATCTACAGTGACATATGCATCATTTGAGTCAGCAGTAAGAAAATTGTGTCTGTTAGGTCCAAATGCGTTGATAGCAAGGGCGGATATAAAATCAGCTTTCAGGCTCCTTCCGCTGAATCCAAAATGCTTTTATTCTTTAGGCATCATTTTTGAGAATAAGTTCCATTTTGATAAATGCCTGTCAATGGGATGCTCAGTTACTTGCTTTTATTTTGAAGAATTCTCAACCTTGAGTCCCGGTTCACATTTGTGCGATGCGGGAACGCTGCAAATATGCAGCGTGATCCCGCATCGCATCCGCATCACACTGCCATATGCGATACGCAGGGGGTGTCAATTAAAAGTTAACGACACCCCCAGTTGCGATCGTATATCGCAGTGCGATCTGCAAGTTCGCACAGAATCGGATCGCACTAGTGTGAACCACTATGCGATCCGATTCTGCTGCAGATACAAAAAAAGGGTCAGGTGCGTGTTTAGTGCGTATGCGGTGCAAATTCAGCCATACAAAGTGTATGGCTGAAATTTGCACCGCACATGAGATCGCATGTAATTTAGGAGCAGTGCGCTCCGAATTACATGTGATCTCCTGGATCGCACTAATGTGAACCGGGGCTCAGAGAATGGGTAGTAAATAAAGTTGCTGATTCCCAATTTTTGATCCTGTATTTGGGTTTAACAATTGTCTTTCTTTACTACATTCATTCTTTCTAGATTGCAATTATTTTGGGATTCCTTTGGCAGAAGGTAAAATGTTTTTCCCGACCACATATATTGAATTTCTGGAGATAATGCTGCACACAGTTGCTATGGAGTTTCAGCTGCCTAGTGATAAAATATATTGGCTTATGCAGTTGTTGTTATCATTTATCAGAAAGAAAAAGGTAACTTTAAAAGAGATACAATCTCTTTTAGGCCAATTAGCATTTGCATGCTTCCAATGGAAAGAGTTTTTTCAATGAGACTGTGTGTGTAGATTTCGGGTTTTAAGAATCCAATGGCGCACATTAGGATTACATCAGAAATTAGGAAGGATCTGCTGATTATGGCAGCAGGACTTTATTACCGATAACTAAATCTACTTGGCGACAGATGCAGCTGGCTCGGTTTGATCTGGTTCAGTTTGGAAAAATCATTGGTGCGCATCAACCTGGCCTTCAAGGTGGATCACCAGTGGTTTTTGTAAGAATATAGTACTGCTGGAATTGTTCCCTGTTCTTGTTTCAATAGAGATATGGGGTTTATATTTTTCTAATAGTAGATTATTAATTAGTACAGATAATTAAGGCATGGCATTTGCAGTCAATTGTCTTTCATCCAAGTCTCCTCAGGTGGTTTCTTATTTATGTCATTTGGTTTTTCTTTGTCTGAAGTGGAATATCGGGATAAAGACTAATGGGCCATACACACTATAAGATTTTCTGAAGACTTTTTCTTTTAGATTTACCAAAACCATATAATATGAGGTCAAACCTAAACACTTATAATTTGTATGCAATCTGGCAGGCCTTTGCACTACATAGAAAAGGTAAATCTGAAGGAAAAAGTCTTCAGAAAATCGTATAGGGTGTATGGTCCTTTAGTATATCCCGGGTAAGATTACCATAATAGCTGATGCTCTCTCTCGTCTGCAGATGGACCTTTTTTTCTCGCTAATGACAGAGGTAGATCTAGTGGGGGTACCTTGCCCTTCCCATTTATGGGATCTGATCTAATTACTAGGAACATTAAGCAATCAGTGACAGATTCTACTTGGAAAAAATACACTTATGCATGGTTATTGTGGTCAAACTTTTTGTCTTCTTTTCAAACTAAAGTTTCTACATATTCAGAGAAATTGGTGCTATTATTTCTTCATTATTTAATGGAAAATAAATATTCATGGTCGCATACTAGTAAAATTCTATCAGGTGTTTCCTTTTCTTATGCCTTTATAGCCTGCCTGTCAGGGTGCCAGGAAACCAGACCACACGGTGATGCAGGTAAAATAAAGCAGTTTATTGGAGCAAACAACATAAACACACAGCAAGAGTGAGGAAGTGAGAGCAGGAACAAGCCAAGGTCAAGTCCAGAAGCGGGTATTCATTCAAGCCAGGGTCGAGTCCAGAAGCGGGTAGCCGATACCGGGTCGTCTACCGATGCCGGGTCTAGAGCCAGGAGAGTCATCCGCCAAACCAGGCTGATGATGGTCATACACGGAGGAACACAGAGAACAGAAGCCTGCTAGCAGAGATGCACCTTGGAGCACAAAAACAAGGGCAAGGACTGCAACCCATCAGGTGATAGATATAGTCAGGTGTGCAGCATCATCACTGTGCAACACCCAGGCAGCAGGCAAGTGATAATGCAATCAGAGTTTATAAGAGGCAGCAGTCTGCACATGTCCAAGATGGCTGCCATCAGGATGGCAAGGTAAGACCTTGACAGTACCCTCCTCTCAACAGCCCCTCCTCCACGGAGCAGAAAAACAGTTTCTGAAGAAAGCGAGCATGGAAAACCCGGAGAAGAGCAGGAGTATGAACATCAGCAAAGGGAACCCAGGAGCGCTCCTCAGGACCATTATCCTTCCAGTGCACCAGGTATTGAACCTGACCTCAGAACAGAGATGAGAATCCAAGATGCTGCTAACCTCATACTCCTAATAATTGACCACAGGAATGGGACGAGAGCGAGGAAGTGAAGTATAGTGTTTGCAAACCAGTGGCTTCAAAAGTGACACGTGAAAGACATTGGAGATACGCATGCCAGGGGGAAGACCAAGGGCATAGGCCACTGGGCTCACCTTACGGAGAATGCGAAAAGGCCCAACAAAATGGGGTGCCAGTTTTGGATTTGGCACCCTGAGGTTGAGATTACGGGTCGACAACCAGACCCTCTCCCCGACCTGATCTGTCTGGAGCTTCTGACGCTGTACAGAGACCCGTAAAGTCTCTTGAATCTGCACCCAAGAGGAAT
Organism: Pelophylax lessonae; assembly: GCF_965119305.1. Taxonomy (NCBI): domain Eukaryota; kingdom Metazoa; phylum Chordata; class Amphibia; order Anura; family Ranidae; genus Pelophylax; species Pelophylax lessonae. Next base: position 404,719,313 of record NC_138768.1, on the reverse strand, counting down.
GGAGGGCACGAAGATGATCCTCCACAGCCGGAATATCCTGTGAGAAGAATGACTCATGCAACACAACGGTTTGGAACCGATAATTGGCCATGAATGGAGACATTTCGGAAGACGAGTTGATGGCAGAGTTCCTGGCAAACTCCGCCCAGGGTAACAGATCAACCCAATTGTCCTGATGGTCAGAGATATAGCAGCGGAGAATTTGCTCCAGAGCTTGGTTGGAACGATCAGTGGCACCATTGGACTGCTGATGGTAGATCGAGGAGATGGAGAGTTGAATGCCCAACTGGGAGCAAAAGGCGCGCCAGAACCTGGAGACAAACTGGCTCCCATGGTCCGAGACAATCTCCTTAGGTAACCTGTGTAAATGGAAGACCTCCCTGGCAAACACTGAGACTAGCTCCTGAGCAGTAGGCAGCCCCTTAAATGGAACAGTGGCGCATTTTGGAGAACCAGTCGACAACCATGATGATAGCTGTGTAACTTAGAAACGCCGGAAGTTCCACAATAAAATCCATGGCCAGGTGAGACCAGGGACAATCCCTGTTGGGAATGGGATGCAGTAGGCCCAAGGGAATGTGCAGAGGAGATTTGTTTTGGGCACAGACTGAACAAGCAGCCACATATGCAGCAACATCAGTGAGGAGAGATGGCCACCAGAACTGACAGAAAATACCCCAGAAAATCTGGTTCTTACCTGGATGACCGGCAGTCTTGGAATTGTGGTACGTGTGCAACAGTCTGATGCGTAACCCCTCAGGTACAAAACATTTGCCAGCAGGTCTCTCAGTGGGAGCATCAGGTTGGGCAGCCAAGATCTGTTCCCCAAGAGGAGAAGTTAAGTTGGTGCGGATGGCAGCCAGGATATGATCTGAAGGTATGACCGGTGTCAGCACGGAGTCCTCCCTGGACAACACAGAATACTGGTGAGACAAGGCATCAGCCTTAACATTCTTGGAGTCGGGCAAATAGGAGACTGCATAGTTAAAACGAGACAAGAATAAGGCCCATCTGGCCTGACAGGGTGTGAGCCTCTTGGCCTCTGAGAGATACATCAAATTCTTATGATCAGTGAGAATGAGAACTGGAACCGCAGAACCTTTGAGCAAGTGTCTCTTATCAGTCACTCTTTGAGAGCAAGGATAATGGCCAAGAGCTCCCTGTCTCAAATCTCGTAATTACATTCAGCAGGAGACAGCTTCTTGGAGTAGAACCGACAAGGAAGTAAGGGTCCATCATGTGTCAGACGATGAGACAGAAGGGTGCCTACTCCCATCTCAGTTTCATCCACCTCTAGGACAAAAGGCAAACCAGGATTGGGATGAAACAGAATGGGAGCCAAAGCAAAAGCAGACTTGGGGACCTTGAAAGTTTGGTCCAATTGTGGGAATCGCTGCCCATCTTGGTCAGAGATAGATTTGGCCAAAGAGGAAAAGTTCCTAAAATTCCCGATAGTAGTTGGCAAACCCAAGACAATGCTGAATGGAACGGAGACCCCTAGGATGAGGCCATTGTAGAACAGCCAAAACCTTCTGAGGGTCCATGGAAAACCCTTAAGCAGAATTGATGCAGCCCGAGAAGGCAACCTGAGACAGGTGAAATTCACATTTCTCAAGCTTACAGAAAAGCCCATTCTCACATAACCGTTGCAGCACCTGTCTGACATGCAGGTAGTGTGATTCAATGGAGTCCGAGTAAATCAAGATGTCGTCCAAATAGACTACCATGCATTGCTGCAACATATCACGAAAGACATCATTGATGAACTCCTGGAAGACAGCAGGTGCATTGCATAAGCCAAAGGGCATCACCAGAGATTCGTGATGACCGGTTATGGTATTAAACGTGGACTTCTACTCATCGCCCTGCTTCATCCTTACAAGGTTATACACGGGCCTTAGGTCAAGCTTGGTAAAGACCGTTGCTCTCTTGAGGTGGTCAAACATTTCAGTAATCAATGGAATCGGGTATGCATTCTTGACTGTGATGCGACTGAGGCCACTATAATCAATGCAAGGTCTTAACTCCCCATTTTTCTTTATGAAGAAAAAACCGGCACCCGCTAGAGAAGTAAACTTGCGAATGTGCCCCCCGCAAGCGCATCTGCAACGTACTCCTCCATGACCTTATTCTCTGCAACCGAGAGAGGATAAACGTTGCCACGAAGGGGAATGGCACCAGGTTGCAAGTCTATGGCACAATCATACGAACGATGAGGAGGAAGACTACCAGTGCGCACCTTGTCAAATACATCTTGATACTCACAATATTCAGTAGGCAACACTGAATCCGAGGAGGTACACAGTACCTTAACAGGCCCATGGATACAAACAGTGCCACACTGTGGAGACCAAGAGAGGATCTCCAACAAGTGTCGGATTGTGTTTCTGAAGCCAAGGGTACCCCAAAACAACAGGTTGGTGTGGGGACGAAATAACCTGGAAACATGTCGACTTCTTGTGAACAGCCCCTATCGCCATATCAACCGAAACAGTCTCGTGTGTAACCTGTGCCGGTTGCAGGGGTCTGCCATCAATCGCCTCGATAGTGGAGAAACACGAGTCTGCAATGGTATGGAATTCGCAGTAGCAAACGTACTGTCAATAAAATAACACCGGAGTCTACCAACGCCTGAGTAACCACCGAACCCACTGCCCAGGAGAGAACAACTGCGATTAGTGGTTTATCTTTACGGGAAACCACTAATTGCAGTTGTCCTCCCCTGGGCAAGGGGTAAGGGATTTGCCCCGGCCAAGGCTTTGTCCAAGAGAAATGAGATTAGGAAGCCCACCTTGGACCTGTCAGACGGAAACGCATGAGGAACCATCTCATAATAAATGCCAACTTGGTTTTGGAAGCCACAACACTGACTCGGTTCACCCCCCTAGCGCTGCAGGAGGGGGGCTGAATCAGTCATTCCTCTGGTAGCAGCGACTCCAGTTGCAACTGCAGGAGCAGGAGTGGCAACAGGAACAGCAGCAGGTGCAACAACAGGAGGAACCTAGCAACCTAGAAGCGAGGTACGCTGTGCATGCAAGCAACATCTGCAACTCCTGAGCAAACTGACCCAAAAGGTGATCTTGTTGAGCGAGCCTATTAACCAGCATGGGGAGCATAGGAGCACCTGCATCATCAGGAATAATGGCCTTTGTGTATTGTCAGGGTTCCAGGAAACCAGACCACGTGGGGATGCAGGTAAAATAAAGCAGTTTATTGGAGCAAACAACAATAAACACACAGCACAAGTGAGGAAGTGAGAGCAGGAACAAGCTGAGGTCCAGTCCAGAAGCGGGTAGTCATCCAAGCCAGGGTCGAGTCCAGAAGCGGGTAGTCTGCCGATTCCAGGTCGTCTGCCGATGCCGGGTCGTCTGCTAATGCGGGGTCGAGAGCCAGGAGAGTCATCAGCCAAGCCAGGTCATACATGGAGGAACATGGAAAACAGAAGACTGCTAGCAGAGATGCACCTTGAAGCACAAAAACAAGGGCAAGGACTGCAACCCACTAGGGGATAGATATAGTCAGGTGTGCAGCATCATCACTGTGCGACACCCAGGCAGCAGGCAAGTGATGATGCAATCAGAGTTTATAAGAGGCAGCAGTCTGCACATGTCCAAGATGGCTGCCATCAGGAGGGCGAGGTAAGACCTTGACACTGTATGCATGTCAAAGTTTTTTCTCAGTAAGACAGGCTCTAAAGAGTTATAGAAAGCTTAACTCAAGATTGATAATAGGTCACCTATTACCCCAGGCATCTGATGTGCTCATCTAAGTATAAAGCCATCCTTTTAAATGCCTTTTTTTCAATGACATTTTATGCTGCTTTTAGAATTTCAGAAATTTTACCTCTATCAAAGGCTAGTACGTCAGTTATTTTGTTATCGGATGTTATATTATGTGAAGAATGTTTCAGAATTTTTCTGAAATTTAAAAACACTAATACTTTGGGAAGGGTTCCTGGATAACACTGAAAAAGTGTCAGAATGAGGGCGCAGCTTTACAGTAATTTATTTGCATAAGACTGGAAATTTAAAATGTATTATTTATTCATAGTGATGGTTCTCCGTTGACTAGTTATCAATTTTCTGTAGTGTTAAAGAAATGTATGGAGCGTTTAAATTTGGGTCATTTAAAGATAACATCTCATTCTTTTAGAATCGGAGCAGCCATGGAAGCTGCTCGGAATGGTTTAGAACACAGGTGTCAAACACAAGGCCCGCGGGCCGAATCCGGCCCTCAAGGCCATTTCATGTGGCCCTTGCACCTCTCCTGCAGCTGCAGGAAAGCTCCAGCCCTCTTCTGGCCCTCGTCCAGACCCTGTACTTTTTGCTTTTCAGCAATGCCTACAGCTTCTTCTCAGCAGCAGCACAAAATAAGGGGGTGCATTGTGATGTAAGGGAGGGTGAGAGACTCAATTGCTGATGGTGGGGAGACTCTTGATGTCTTATGTAAGAGTAGGGGATGCTCTGGACATCTAGTCTTACAGATACAACCGGCCCTTTTGAGGGCAATAATAATGCTGATGCGGCCCGCGATTAAATTGTGTTTGACACCCCTGGTTTAGAAGCTGGTTCCATAAAAAAAAAAATAGGTACATGGAGTTCTAATTAGTTTAACTACTTGCCGACTGCCCACGCAGATCTACTGCGGCAGGCTGGCTCGGCTGTGCGAACCGCAACTACCTGTACGGCAGTTTGCAGGAGTGCTCCTTAGGGCACACAAATGCCGCTAGAGGAGCGCTCGCGCCCCTATTAGGCAGCGGGGAAGCCGATCCACAGGGCCGGCGGCCGCGATTGCCTCTCTGACAATTGTTCTCTCTGGAATCAAAACAGAGCGCCTGTGATCCTCTTATTTAGGATCACACGTCTCTGTGTGGATTCTACAAGCCCATCCCCCTCACAGTTACTAAACACTCCCTAGGCTGACACCTAACCCTTTGATCTCCCCTGAGTTAACCCCTATCCTGCCAGTGTCAATATTACTGTAACAGTGCATATTTTTAGCACTGATTACTGTCGTAAGGTCACTGGTCCCCCCAAAAGTGTCAAAAATGTCAGTTAGGGGTCTGATCTGTCCAACACAATATCCCAGTAAAAAATCACAGATTGCCGCCAATACCAGTAAAAAAAAATAAAGTTAATAAAAATTACATAAATCTTTCCCCTAGTTTGTAGACGCGATAACTTTTGTGCAAATCAATCAAAACACGCTTATTGGGATTTTTTTTTACCAAAAATATGTAGCAGAATACAAATTGGCCTAAAAAGATTAAAAAATTAGATTTTTAACAATTTTTTTGGGGAATGTTATATAGCAGAAAGTGAAAAATATATAATTTTTTTCAGAATTGTCGCCCTTTTTTTTGTTTATAGCGCAATAAATAAAATTGCACAGTTGATCAAATACCACCAAAAGAAAGCTCTATTTGTGGGAAAAAAGGACACAAATTTTATTAGGGTACAGCGTTGCACGACAGCGCAATTGTCCATTAAAGTAACGCAGTGCCGAATTGCAAAAAATGGCCTGGTCATTAAGGGGGCAAAACTTTCCGGGGCTGAAGTGGTTAAACTACATATTCGTCCTTGTTAATTTTTTGCTCCGTTTCAAGTTATCATTGTACGGTATGGATTTCAGGCCATTCTTATATTTTTTGGGTGCAGAAAAGAGCAGCCACTAGAATTTATTCAGAGCATTTGGGTATGGACGTAGGGGTATGATTTGGGAGGATTTGTTTTTTTGAATTGGACAGGCTTTATGCCAGTTTTCCTGCACCAGATATACTTATAGTTCACCTGCGTGGGAATGGTATCGGTAGAGTGAAAACGTTTGAATTAATTACACATATGAAAGATACATTTAAATTCCTAAAAATAGATTCTCCGCATACAGTTTTTGTGTTTTCAGAAATTTTACAACTTTTAAGACGAGTCTGTTATATACAAGCCATTTGAGAAGGTTCGTAAAAAGATAAACAGGGCATTAAAAAAATTTCTGGTTCCAGATTTGGGAATCTCATTTTGCCATTACAAGCTTGAGGGTGGACTGTAAGGTTTGTATAGACATGAAGGAGCACACCTATCAGATGTAGGATTGTATTTTTTTTTCAACTTGGAAATGCAAATATACATAGAAAATGGTTAAAGATGAATGCTGAATCAGCTCGAGTCCGAGTGGCTGGGCATGGGTATGGTTATGTCTGAGTAATTTTGGTTGAAAGAATGATTTGATGTGAATAAAGTTGATGTTTATAATGAAATATTTTGTTTGAAACCAATAAACCAGGCTGTGGCCAATTTTAATCCAAAATTTTCGGTGTTGGTGGTTATTATTTTAGTCTATGCATGTTTGCCAGTCATTACCTGATGCCTGTGATTTCATGGCTTTTCAATATAACAAATGCAGAAATATGCGAGGTTGGATAAAAAGTTTAGTGCAATTAAACACTAGTGGTAGTAAAATAGTAAACATTGTATAGAGATGTACACATCAGAGCAAAAAGAGGGACAACTGAAGCTGCTGAAGAAACAGAGGGATTTGTTCTCAAAAGAAGCATTTCTCCAAATGAGGGACAGCTGGGGGCTTTGTGAATGTATGGGTGCAGAGCGGAGGAGAAAAGCCTGGCCAAAACACCCTGACATTTAGGCAGAGCAGGGGCACTGAAAGGTGCCTGCCCTTGATACCTGACAGCAGCTTTTTTGGCTTTAAAGGAGTCTTATGGGCCATACACACTTTAAGATTTTCTGACGACTTTTTCCTTTAGATTTACCAAAACCATATAATATGAGGTCAAACCTAAACACTTTCAATTTGTATGCAATCTGGCAGGCCCTTGCTCTACATTGAAAAGGTAAATCTGTAGGAAATCTAACCACAAAAGTTGGATAGTGTGTATCCAGCTTTAAAGTCAGAAAGTTTTTCTTATCTAAATGCATTCTATGCATTAGGATAAAAAACCTTCTGTGTGTAGCAGCCTCCCCAGACCCCCCTAATACTTACCTGAGCCCCATTTTTTTCCAGCGATGTCCACGAGTCCCTCGGCCGTCCGGGACTCTCCCTCCTGATTGGCTGAGACACAATGTCATTGGCTCCTGCAGCTGTCAATTAAAGTCAGTTAGCAAGGAGACAGAGGGGTTGGGACTGAACGGCAGCTCCGTGTCTGAATGGACACACTAAGCTGCAGCTTGGCTTGGGTGCCCCCATAGCAAGCTGCTTGATAGGAGGGAGGGGCTAGGAGCAGCAATAAGGGACCTGAGAAGAGGAGGATCGGGGCTGCTCTGTTCAAAACCAACTGCACAGAGCAGGTAAGTATAACACGTTTATTATTTTTTTTTAAAAAGAGATTTTACAATCACTTTAAAGCTAGCCTTTCCTTTTGAAAGCATTTTCAGAAACTGCCACCATATGAGAACTAGTGACTGCTGAAGCGCATAGACCCAGGAAACAATATTAACATAAAACCAACCCCCTTCCCGTATAAAAAACACACTTTAATAATTTCCAACACCAGAACATGTAAACCTTTAGACCAGTGCCAGTCACAGATGAACTGTGAGCACTCTTTGACATTAACTAATTAAATTACAAAGAGGGGGGTCTGTCCTTACCATAAGTCCTGGACAGACAGCCTACCTCCAATTTACAATCAAGGGCATAGCCCATTACAGGACCTTTAAATGCTGGTGAGGTCAAAAACAACGCTAAAGCTGTGACAGACCATCCAGAAAAAAGGGCGGGAGGGTGGGCAGCTCTTTCAGCCATGTTTCTTCAAGAAGATCCAGCATTCCCTGGGGGTCTCAAAAGCAGAGGAACACACAGAGGATGGAAAGTGAAATCTAGCGTCGAAAATCAGGAGACTACGTCATGCATCGCCAACCCTGAAACACCCGACGAACCGGAAATTCCTTTGTGGGGTCTTCCCAACCGAGGAGCCAGAACCAAAAAGACAAGGCAGACATGGCAGAAGAGACCGTGGAACCCGAAAAACCTTTATGGAGTAAACACACCGGGTAAGAAAACAAATCTAGGCATTTGTCATGATGTCATGTAAGTAAAAACTCACTGCAAGAAATGTGAACCCACCCGTCCCAGACCCGGAGGTATGACACCCATGTCCTAGGGGAAAGTAAAGCCCAAAGAAGGTCTAGCAAGTGTCGGAAATGAGGTTCCACAAATAAGGCGTACAGGTAAGGCCCTCCAGAGACGCCGAAGGAGCCAGGGAGCAGAAGCGATCGAGCTGGAAACAGGAGAGAGCATCAGCAATATCGTTAGTTGTTCTGGGAACATGCTTAGCTCTAAACCATATGTTAAACTGCAAGCATCTAAGAACAAGAAAACGCAGTAAGGACACAATTGGAGGAGATCTAGCAGACTGCTGGTTGACAACCTGAACCACACTCATATTATCTGACCAGAAAACAACCTGGTGGTTGCACAACCTTTCGCCCCACAGCTCAATGGCAACAATTATCGGAAAAAGCTCCAGCAAGGTGAGGTTGCGCAACAAATCCATGTGGGCCCATGAGGCCGGCCAACTCTTGGCAGACCATTCCCCTTGGAAAAAAACCCCCGAAGCCACAGGAGCCTGCCGCCGTGTAAAGCTCCAGCTGTGAGTTTGGTACCTCCTCCATTAACCAACAGAAATGACCGTTGTATGACTGGAGAAAAGAGAGCCAAATCTCCAAGTCATCCCGCATTGGCTTGGTGATGCGGACATAGTGGTTGAGGGGGGGGGGGGGCAGCCACACCCTTCATGGCCCATGATAGGCACCTACAAAAGGCCGTCCCCATGGGGAAAACCGACAGACGAAGACAAGATGACCTAACATGGTCTGCAGCTGCTTCAACTGGAGTTTCTAGGTACCTTTAGCCAAACAGACCGGGGAGTGGAGTCTTGCCAATTTATCGCTTGGCAAACGAAACACCATAGCCATGTGTTTATTTCAATGCCCAGGAAGGATAACACTGTCACAGGTTCCTCAATTTTGTCAGCCGATAATAATGGCAAACTGGTGAAAAAAAGGGTGCCCTGATATATAGTAAAGCTCCTACCGAAACTATACCTAATAGTGCTGAAATGAAAATGAATAGGGGTGCGCTAAACAAAATAGAAGTTTTTGTTTATTGTTTTGAATTTTATGGAGATGGTCACATGTGTATTTGCATTTTAGTATCAGTGTATTTACGCTAGGAACTTCTATTTTGTTTAGCGCACCCCTATTCAATAATGGCAAACTGCTCGCATGTAGACTGAAAAACGTAAAGGAGCCGCTGACACTGACCACTGCGGACCGGGTCAACAAAAAGGAAATCGTCCAAATAATGTAACAGAGAATGCAAACCAGCCGACTGGGCGACCCCCTATTCGAGGAAGCTACTAAAGAGTTTGAAGTAGTAACAGGAAATCGCACAGCCCTTGGGGAGGCACACATCAACAAAGTAGCTGTCTCGAAAGTAGCAGCCCAGCAGGTGGAAGCATTCTGGATGAACAGGGAGAAGGCGGAAAGTGGACTCAATGTTCGCCTTAGCCAGCAATGCTGACAGACCAGTCGAAAGAGGCTGGACCCTGGATTCCTCTTTATCGATGCCATTGTTGACCGAGGAGCCGGAAGGATAGGAAAGGTAGTGAATGAGGCAGAATTTGTCCTCCTTCTTGGGAACCACACCCAGGGGGGAATCCCATAGGTTGTGAAACAGCGGGGAATCAAATGGGCCTGCCATAAGCCCCAATTCCATCTCCTTCCGAAGCTTCTCGGCCAGAATGAACTCGAAGTTAAACGCAGACTTTAAGTTTGCTGCCGTGGTAGGTTTATCCGTGAAAGTAAAGGGAATCCAAAACCCACGGTCCAACCCTTCCCTCAAGATCAAAGCCTCCCTATGAAGGGGGTACTGGTCTAAACAGGAAAGCATCCCTAAGATGTTCACCGGCGTCCTCCGGCTTAGAAAGGTCGTATTTGGCCCCGGGCTTGGGGAGCTGCTGTTTTTTCCTCCTAAAGCACCGGATGGCCGGGTGAGCAACTCTACAAAGCGAGCATTCACGCTTAAATCGGCATGCTGTGTACCACTTGCAGTGGCTCTCATTAAAAAAGCCAGCAGACACCTTTTTTAGGGGCAGCCGATGCTCCGGAGAGAGCGCCAGCCGGGGATTGAAGGGATGATGACCTGTGAGGGCACATAAGCAACAGCCACAGGCTCCCGTCCTGGCAATTAAAATGAAATTCTTTTCACGTCGCCATTTTTTGGCGAAACTGAGTATCATAGTGGAACCAACACTGACCATAAACTTTGTAGGCACCCCAAAAAAGATCCAGGTAGCAGAAGAGAGAAGGGCCAACTCAGAAAAATGTCCATCGTCTCCTGGCCAGGAGGAACCAGGGCGAGTTATTTAATGAATTTTCAACGCCAAATCCTATCCTGTACCTTGGTGGGGAGGCGCATGCCGGTTAGTGAAACCGCCCACAAAGGGGCCCTGAAAAAATACCCAGACTAGTCGCAGAAGTGAATACACCCATACGAGACAAAACTGATTTGACCACCCCAAAATCCACTCTTCTAGTGGGCCTAAAACAGCAGCATCAGCCAACCTACCCCAAATTAAATCACAATCATACTCACTGAGGTGCGGAGGGGGTGCCAGAGCAGGCTGCCCTTCATGAGATCCGGGAGACCTGGACATGACGGCACCATCAGAGAGTGGGGCCGACATATGCCTGCGACATCCAGCATCCACGGGAACAGTAGGGAACTGTGATGAAGGAGGATGGTGCACAGAGAGATCCAAAGGCGGAGGTTCAGCCAAAGGCACAGGTGAGCCCAGGCGGCGGTGAACTGCGGATTAGCAATAGCAACCAGAATCCGGAACAGGAGGACCCGGAGCAGGGGCAGCCGAAACAGCTGCGCTAGCAGGAAGCGATGACAAGTGGCAGTCCACTGCTCGGCCGGGCGAAGGGGGAGGAGGAGGGTAGGTCAACAGAAGCAGTCACGGCATGCCAATCTCCCTCCCAGCTGGGTGCAGGGAGATGTGAAGGAACAGCTGGCACATTGAGGCTGACAGGGGCATGCACACCATTAAAATCTCCTGCCCTGCTGGGCGCTGGGAGATGTACAGGGACAGCTGGCACATTTGGGTTCTCAAAGGATGGCAAAAAGTTCAAATCTCCCACCCTGAAGGGCGCTGGGAGATGTGTAGGGACAGCTGCCACCTCCAGGTTTTCTTGGAATGGCACATAGTTCAAATCTCCCGCCCTGCAGGGCGCTGGGAGATGCATGTGGGTGCTAGCCCGAGACCAGCCAGCAGGTGGCGCTGCGTGGTCGGCCGGGGAACATACCGAGCGGGGAGCCGAGACACTGGAGGGACCCGCTGGCTGCCGGACAGAAACCGCTTCTCCCACCCAGCTGGGCGCAGGAAGCCTGGGGACAGCCAGGGGGGAAGGAGCCTCCAAAGCCTGCAACCACTCTGGGGAAGCAGCCAGAGCCATAGCACCCGCCCAGGACTGTATACACACACTTACTGTATATATATATATATATATATATATTGCATTCGGAAAGTATCCACAGCGATTCACTTTTTCCACATTTTGTTTTTTATAGCCTTATTCCAAAATGGATTAAATTAATTATTTTCCTCAAAATTCTACAAACAACACCCCATAATGACAATGGGAAAGAAATTAGTTTGAAATTTTTGCAGATTTATTAAAAATAAAAAAACTAAAAAAATCACATGTACATAAGTATTTGCAGTCTTTGCTCAATACTTTCTTGAAGCACCTTTGGCACCAATTACAGCCTTAAGTCTTTTTTGAGTATGATGCTTCAAGCTTGGCACACCTTTTTTTGGGCAGTTTCTCCCATTCTTCTTTGCAGAACCTCTGAAGCTCCATCAGGTTGGATGGGCAGCTTCGGTGCACAGCCATTTTCAGATCTCTCCAGAGATATTCAATTGTGGGTTCAAAGTCTGGGCTCTGGCTGGGCCACTCAAGGACATTCACAGAGTTGACCCAAAGCCACTCCTTTGTTTTCTTGGCTGTGTACTTAGGGTCGTTGTCCTGTTGGAAGAAAAACCTTCACCCCAGTCTGAGGTCCAGAGCGCTCTATAGTAGGTTTTAATCAAGATGTCTCTGTACATTGCTGCTTTCATCTTTCCCTCGATCATGACTAGCCTCCCGGTTCCTGCCACTGAAAAACATCCCTGCCCCCACCATGCTTCCCTGTAGGGAGGGTATTGGCCAGATAATGAGCGGTGTCCAACCCTTGCCATGACCCTTGCCATTCAGGCCAAAGAGTTTATTCTTTGTTTCATCAGACCAGAGAATTTTGTTTCTCATGGCCTGAGAGTCCTTCAGGTGCCTTTTGGCAAACTCCAGGCAGGCTGTCATGTGCCTTTTACTGAGGAGTGGGTTTTTCTTCTGTAAGGTTCTCCTCTCTCCAGAGAAACACAGAGAAACACTGGAGCTCTTTCAGACCATCGGGTTCTTGGTCACCTCCCTAACTAAGGCCCTTCTCCCCTAATCGCTTAGTTTGGCTGGGCGGTCTGCTCTAGGAAGAGTCCTGGTGATTCCAAACTTCTTCTATTTATGGATGATTGAGGCCACTGTGCTCATTGCTGTAGAAATGTTTCTGTACCCTTCCCCAGATCTGTGCCTTGATACAACTCTGTCTCAGAGGTCTACAGACAATTCCTTGGACTTCATGGCTTGGTTTGTGCTCTGACATGTACTAATAAATGTGAACCCTTATATAGACAGGCGTGTGCCTTTCCAAATCATGTCCAATCAACAAAATTTACCACAGGTGGACTCCAATCTAGTTGTAGAAACATCTAAATGATGATCAGTGGAAACAGGATGCACCTGAGATCAATTTTGGGTGTCATGGCAAAGGCTGTGAATACTTGTACATGAGATTTTTTTCGTTTTTTATTTTTAATACATTTTTAAACATTTTAATCAAGCTTCTGTCATGTTGTCATTATGAGGTATTGCATGTAGAATTTTGAGGAAAATAATGATTTAATGCATTAGGGATAAGGCTGTACCATATCAAAATGTGGAAAAAGCAAAGCGCTGTGAATACTTTATGGATGGACTGTGTGTGTGTGTGTATATATATATATATATATATATATATATATATATATATATATATATATATATATAACATTTTATAATTTAATTTATTAACAGAGTCATTTCTCATTCTCTGCTGCATTATTCAAGTTTAAAGATAAGTATTTGAAGAGAATGTTTATTATGTTTTGCTTTATTTTAGGCTGCAGGCTTTCGATTATGAAGCTAACATTTGATCTTTACTTCCTGTTTTACTTCCCTGCTGTCTGAATGTCTAGAACAATGGATGTCTTCATAACTCTTTCTGTAATTAAAACAGGCCTTGATAAATATTGGGATATTCCCTTACTAAAGACTGTTTTAAAACATTTAAACAGCCAATGCCACCCTTCTCTGTCACAGGGTCTCTTTTATATCAAAGCAGCAACTCTCCTGGCATTCACAATTGCCTTGAAAATAATTCCTAGCAACCTGTCGCTTCCTCGTGTATATTCTTACAATTTAAGCCTGCCACACCCTTCCTTTATGCCACATATTTTCCATTTTAATCTTTCCTGTTATATCAAAAGGGCAAACATCCCTTAAATATCAGCAGAATCAATGGAATTAAGGCACAATTATTCACTTTTTTATACTTTAAAAGAGAAGTAAAGTTTAACAAAAAATAGATATATGAATACTCTCCTAGGTGGATGCACTGGAGGGAAAATATCGTAGGACAAACGATCTGCCAATTTTCTGATTGCTAGTATAGTGTTTTCTACAGACGATTCCAACTTTTCGAACAACAAAAACTGAAGGTGCAGGCTATGAAATTTTTTTTTGTACGTAAACGTAACATCCGATTTGCATTTTATTAGTACAGTTTTCATCCGAAAAAATTATAAGAGCAGGAATACGTATGCTTGGAAACGAAAGAATACATACAAACAATTCAACAAATGACATCACTTCTGAAGTTGTATTCTGTCCCACAAAATTTTTTTTATGTTGAGTAACCTCTTCACTTTCGATATGAGATTAGCATACAACAAAAAATGGATGAACATTCATCTGATCGTGTGTACCAGGCTTAAGACTGAGAACCGAGCGATTAAACACCGCTGATCACTCAAAGCTTTAGTCCGCTTTTGTCTAAAAATGGGTCACAGAAATGCAGAATGATCTGCACTCCTGTGATCCCCAGGAGAAGTACAGCCAAAGGAGCTTTGGCAAAACTTCTCCTTTAGTGACGGTTCACACTATTGCAATGCGGGAACACTGCAAATCTACTGCGTGTTCCTGCATCGCATCCGCAGCACAGGCAGTTCACACCGCCATATGTGATATGCTGGGGGTGTCAATTCAAAGTTAACGACACACCCAGATCAGAACCACCATGTGATCCGATTCTGCTGCGGACTAAAAATAAAGGGTCCTGTGCGAGTTCACTGCGATTGCGGTGCAAATTCAGCCATACAAACTGTATGGCTGAATTCGCACCACACAGACATCCCATGTAATTTTAAGAGCAGTGCGCTCTGAATCAAATGCAATGTCTGTCATCGCAATAGTGTGAACCGGCACTTAAGACCAGTGAGTAACATAGAGTAGACATCATTTCCCAGACACATCCAGTGAAGGAAGAGTATTCTGTATATCTAGATGAGAAATCCATGACACATTTAAAATTAGCCTTTGACGTGGGACTGTAATCCTGAAATCATATTTGAATAAAATGCTCGGTTCTTCTATTCAGCTTTGCAGTACCCAATCCCAGCACCCACGTGATGCAAAACGCTTTAATTTGCAATGCACAGTGTTGTAGTCAGTCACTTTACCAGAGTTCTCTTAAAAAGTCCACCTGGATCCCTGGTAATGTGACCTGACAACTCGCTCTGGATTATCCAAGAATCCTAAAACATCCTCACCTTCTTCTACATGATTTAAAGGCCAGCTCTCATTTTAAATGTGAAAATCTCCCTACCTTTAAGGCCTGTACACATGATAAGAAAATCGGAAGTAAAATTTCGTCCGACAAATGATCTGCCGATTTTCGAAACGTTAGTATAGTGCTTTCGACAGCCGATTACGTATTTACGTATGACAAAAACTGGATGTGCGGGCTATAAAATGTTTATTGTACGTGAACACAACATCCGATTTTTGTTCAATTAGTACAGTTTTCATCTGAAAAAAAATTGTAAGAGCAAGACTAGGCATGCTCAGAAACAAAAGAATACATACAAAACAATTCAACACATGACATCACTTCTGAAGCTGAATTCTGTTGTACGAGAATTTCACTTTCCATATGAGACTAGCATGGAACCCAAAAACGGACGAAAATGAGCCCGATAATCTAATTGTGCGTACCAGGCTTTAGTCTATCGGATGGGTTTAGTCTATCTGATGAGCTTCAGAAAGTAAAGTGAAATTTCCTAAATGGGACAGAGGCTTTGATAAAATCATATTCTCTAATAAAGTAAGGAAGATTAAGGCTGGCCATAGATGCCTAATTTTTTTCGTTCAGTTAGAGTGCTGATCAAAGAAGAACAGGCAGATTCCCCTATTCACAAATGCAAGGTAAATGAAGGAGTCCTCCCACTGTGCCATTGTATTTTGACAGCAGGACTCTTCCACTATCAGACTACTGATCAGCGGCTGGATCCCAACCCAAAAAAATTTCTTACTGTGCAGTTTGACAAAAATCGATCATTAAATCGACTATTTCAAGCATATATTTAGTCCCTGCTGAACTAGTTGAGTTTTGATCCACCTACTCTGTAAAGTTGTTCCTCCCAAGACCTCCTGCTCTCTAGTTCCCTTGTCACCTCCTCCCATGCTTGCCTCCAGGACTTTTCCTGAGCCTCTACCAGCCTCTGGAACTCCCTACCTTATTCTGTCTGGCTATCTTCTACTCTATCCACTTTTGGGCGATCCCTGAAAACCCTTCTCTTCAGAGAAGCCTATCCTGTCTCCACCTAACAACTGTACTTTTATTTTCTTAATCAGCCCATCCTCCACAGTTATTACCTTTTGTATCACTTGGCACTCCCTCCTAGATTGTAAGCTTTAACGAGCAGAGCCCTCTGCTTCTTCTTGTGTTGAATAGTATTGTAACTGTACCGTCTGTCCTCATGTTGTAAAGCGCTGCACAAACTGTTGGCGCTTTATAAATCCTGTTTAATAATAATAATTATAATAATAATAATAGTAACCTATGAGCAGCTTTACAATTTCAGTTTTATTAGTGTCTGTGCAGGGGAGGTTTCCCCTAATTTTCTGCCCTGATGACAGTATAAAAAATAGCAGAAATAGAAAAATGAATCTCCTCTATGGGAACGGAGACAGCATTTGAAATTGAAAGAATGATCCCCTGATTGGGATAAAGACAGCATTTCAAATCTGTGAAATAGATAAAATTAAAACCTGCGCTGCTGGTGCTAAAAAAAACTCAGTACTTGTGCAAAAATAAATTAATACAGCTGCTGTGCATCTAAGTAAATCTTAGAAACAATGGTGAAGTAAAATTAACACAGCGCTAGTATTTCATATAGATATATATAACAATATTACTGGTGAATGTATAAATGTAACACATATATATTTCCAAAACAATATAAAAATATATAAAATTCTTATATGTATGTGTCCAATAAAGTGCAAGGTGATAAATATAAATAGAAACCAGCGGTATAGTGCAAAAATTGTATCAAACAGTCCTTAAATATTGTGTCCAAATAAAGTGCTCAGGTGCAGAAACCGATCGTTCATAGCTGTGCTCATGTGGGTGACCAGGCTCTCTAGGTTCCCTACTCACCACAGATAAGAGTCTCAGACGCTTGATTGAATCATAGATGGTTTTGGCAACCCAGCTTATGATGAGAATAATTCCAGGATAAGAGATGGCTTGTATGGGATCGCTTCCAATACGTCTCAATTGTTTCCCAACGGCCACAGGGTAAACTGGTAGTGCAGGAGGCGGACCTGTGGCCATTGGGAAACAATTGAGACGTATTGGAAGCGATCCCATACAAGCCATCTCTTATCCTGGAATTATTCTCATCATAAGCTTGGTTGCCAAAACCATCTATGATTCAATCAAGCGTCTGAGACTCTTATCTGTGGTGAGTAGGGAACCTAGAGGGCCTGGTCAGTCACCCACATGAGCACAGCTTTGATCGATCGGTTTCTGCACCTGAGCACTTTATTTGGACACAATATTTAAGGACTGTTTGATACAATTTTTGCACTATACCGCTGGTTTCTATTTATATTAATCACCTTGCACTTTATTGGACAGATATATATAAGAATTTTAAATATTTTTATATTGTTTTGGAAATATATATGTGTTACATTTATACATTCACCAGTAATATTGTTATATATATCTATATGAAATACTAGCGCTGTTTTAATTTTACTTCACCAGCATTTCAAATCTGACAAACTGCAACCCTTCACCGCTCTATCCAAAAAGATTGGAGTAAGGCTCGAACTGAAGGCATTGTTCATTCTCCAACCAAATGATTTGTAGTTCTGTTGAGCCAGGCTTCTGATTCACCCACTTTTCCTGCTACACTGTATCTCTAGGAAGCAGACACCATTATTTTCAGCTTCACAGCTTGCTCATTGCAAAGGGGTGAAGGTGCGGATTCGGGGACAGGTTGGAAAGATGACACTGGAAGCTGCAAAGTGCGAGTGTTGCCTGTTAGTTGTAGAGTGTAGCAGAGGTGTGGAGTCACAAGGCTGGCCAAACAGAAACATAAAGCCTAAACTAGGTAACAATCATCACATATATGAATTTCAGTTGTGTGTTTCAACTGTTAGTCATGAGTTAAGCTTTAACTAACGTTATTAGTCTTTCTATTGCTTTTTTGTTTACAGTGTATTTAATTTTGTATTACCTAAGGATTAGTTGCTGGCGTTGTGTCTTCTCATCTGTGCTGCATGTGTAGATGCTCCTATTTCATTTGAGATTAGAAAGCATTCTTGAGAGACTGCAGTTTAGTTAGGAGTTTAATTACTGTAATTAAAATAACCCTTACAGCATCCTCAGTGTTGTAGCTCTTTATAGCCATAGAAAATAAAAAGTATTCCTTTTTCAAGCTATAATTACAGGTTACTGCAACACTTCATTTTGGGGAAATATAAGGCTAAGGAGAAAGGAATGGTAGTGCTAACAGAAACATAATTACCTGAGTACACAGTAAGGCATCACTGACTTTTTAGAAACTTCTTTAGGATTTTGTTGCTGACTGTGGACCCATGATGGGCTTTCTCCCCTGCTTCCAGTCCAGATGACAGTGCCAGACAGGACAAAAAATTGGATAGAAACAATTTAAATGGGGTGCGATGTTTAGGGGGTTTTGGGATCTCAACAAGCATGCAGGGTGCAGCAGGTTTCAAATGAATAGATCTTCTACGTGAATCTTATTCTATCTTATCAATATCTTATAGGAGAATCAGGGCTTCCTTCCTCCTGTTGGTAAACCCTGTAGTGATGTACCCTAGAATTCTATTCACATTAGGACAAAGGCTTACCAGCCAAGGAAGAGTTCAGATTAGATGCATCTTCCAAACTGCACAACTACAAAGCTTGCAAATGATGAGATTCAGCATATACAGTAGCTTATACTGTATATGCAACGGCCTCTCACTCTCTAAAGACACAATCAGGCCTGGCGACACATTTACCAGATGCCCTTCTTAAACCCTGCCTTTTCAGAAAGGACTGACCCAACAGCCCAAGCCTGGACATCCACTTCAACTGCTGCTCTGACAGCACAGGCTTACACATAATAAACCTTGTTTGATCCAGCTTCTAGCAAGTGGAGCAAGCTACCCATTTTAAATTAATTGGATACTTTTTTCCTAACTCTTTCCTACTTTTTTCAAGGTAAAACCAAAGTATTTTTTGAAGTCTATAGCATTCATTTTATAACATTTTTTTATGCAGGGCTGTGTTTTATGTAATTTTTTAGACCCAGTCCATCTAATTCCATAAAATGGGAAGCACCCACAATCCTTCCCGTACTGTCATATAGATCCTATCAAAAATTAAAGCAGACAATCATTGAAGTGGACACTTCTGCTCCATCCTACCCCTACTTTAATCTACTCTAATACATAGTGTAGTGATAATTCCCCATCCTATGCTTTCTCGTCCTGTGTCTTTACATTACTCTGTTCTGTGAAAGTAGGAAGATACCAGCAGCTGCTATATAGAGTGCAGGAGTGCAAGCAGAAGAGGATCTTTACAGATCTATCACGTTTATAGCCCAAAAAAAATATGAAAAGTACGCATACTTTATGCATTTTTTTTATCAGGCCTAGACAGACACGGAGGTAATCAATATAAATTTCCTGTATATAAAAAGTATATAAACGAATATATCAGCCCAACGACTAACATGGAGCTTCCTTTCAGATCCACCTGAAAAACTAACAGGTGGATCTGATCATACTGCCCATGCAAAAGAGGTTATTCTAGGTTTTTCCAGATAGAAAGAACTTTCCAACGGACAAGTAACCAATTTAAAATACCTATATATCAGTTAGTATATATATATATATATATATATATATATATATATATATATATATATATATATATAAACCTTACCTTATTACACCCTGAGATGAAGAAACTCAACATGAACAAACATTTCCTGTAATCTACAAAATTGTATTATCATACACTTTCCCACAGATCTTACTTGGGTTATGCAATGCTGTAAGCCATTAGTAAAATGCTTATTTCCAGGCACATAAATATATTCCCCTACAGCAATAAGGGGGAGATTAGATCCACTTAATGGACACCAAAGACCATTCCAAACCCTTTTATTACCATAAAAAAATCAAAAATAAAATCAGTTTGATGTACATAATCTACAGGGTTTTTGGAGGGAACCAACAAATCCACATACTACAGGCTGCTTGTAGAAAACTACAGGGGGTGGACAGTACAAGACCAATCACCCTGCACAAGAAGTAAGAACAGTAATGACTGGTCATTGTTATAGGAAGCTTCTGCACAGAGGCAAGGTTTCATGCAGGATTACTGCACAGATCTGGAAGAAATACAAAAAGCATGCAAAGATTCAAGGAAGAATACACATGCTTCTTTTATTTAGACAATATTTTCTTATCCCAGAATTCAGCTTTAAATGAGGCAAAAGACAGATGGATAACCGGAGCCTTTAGTTGTATGAACGTGTCTGCAAAGAGCAAAGAATCTAAGACCACAGGAGAGAATGACAGAGCAGTGTAATTTCAAGGGAGAATAGCATTTTTTTGTTTTCTCTGAATAAATTCAAAC
This sequence comes from Pelophylax lessonae, assembly GCF_965119305.1. Lineage (NCBI taxonomy): Eukaryota > Metazoa > Chordata > Amphibia > Anura > Ranidae > Pelophylax > Pelophylax lessonae. The sequence goes on along the minus strand of NC_138768.1, from coordinate 404,698,940 downwards.
TCCAAAGACGTTCTTGTTCTAAAATATAATTATTCATAGAGCAGAAACTTGTGAAGCTTGCAATTACAGTATGACATTGTCTACACTGGTTGAGGTTTTCTTACATGGTCTGTAATCTTTTCACTGTGGGTTCCAACATAAAGGAACATACTGCACTCAATAGCCTTCATTGACTGACACTATGAGAATCTGTTTATTTCCCAGTGTCTCCTATGTTGGTAAACCATTTTTCAAAATGTAAATTAAAGTAGCTTTCCACTTTAATCACAGACTATATCTAAATCTTCGGCTTTTCTATATATTTTAAAATAGCACCCTTATAAGCAACAGCCATGCTCTTGTCTCAGTGTTGGTTCCATTCTTTTACATCTAATTGTAATTGTCATAATACCCTAGTATGTCTAAAAGCATTGCATTAACAGTATTAACATTACAGTATGTGATGGAGGGGCACCTCCATTAACAGTATGTGATGGAGGGGCACCCCTTCTTGTTGTGACAAGTGTCTGTCAAGTAGAGGTCAATTATTAGACTACAGTGGAAAATTATTTTTGAGTTAAAGCTCTTCACATGGCTTGCACAGCATTTACTATGCCTCTGCATTGAGTTCATACATTCTTTAATGAATGTGCAATTTAATGCATTTTATGTCATTGTACTTTTCATATATCTTGACCCCGCAAGTGTTTTATCCCACTCCTCCCATCTTCCCTCTTAAGCGTTTTTTCAGCAAAGACCTTGTTAACATTCTCAAAACTGGAATCCAGGCAAACAGCTAAATACACAGGAACATTACATATTTAGGAGCTGTGTACTTGCCAAAGGATTTGTATCTTTGTTCAGCAAGTCCTAAAAGTTACTATTGATGAGCAAATTGTCTTGGGTTTAGTATTTTTCAGAATACTGTCCTCGGTTCAGAATCTTATTTTTTTCTGCCCTTTTTCAAGGCAAATTTGGAAGCTTTTAGCCCTGCCTCCTGCATCAGGTTGGGACGCAGTTTGGCATCCCCACCCTCAAACCATACCAGGCCGAATGCCTTCAACATGGGGAGGAATCTTGGCAAGAGGTCCTTTCCCTTTGGAAAAGTACCTTGTCCCCATGTTGATGGGAACAAGGGCCTCTTCTGAAAATTCTTAGTCTCTTCTTCCATCATGAAGTTATCACAGCTGCAGTAAGCAAAGAGAAGTCAGCGGGACGCTGTAGGATCCACATTGCAGACTGCATGTTATCAATAGAAAGTAAGATTCAGGTTGTGATGCACTTTGTACTTTAGGAAAAATGCAAGCGCCATTTAGAGATCTACATTCTTCAGCCTGCAACTAGGGAGTAAAAATCTAATTTTCTTATTGGAACCCGAGAACATTATAAGGTAAAAATCGCTATTCTCATGATCATTATGGAATAAATAGTGGGGAAGTATTACTGTTAAAATGAGTCCTAGTCTTCACTTTGTTAGGTTGACTTTCTTAGTTAGGCTCAACCAATTAAAAATCATGTTGACCAGTAAAACCTCCCTCATGGTCACTGATATGTTTTTAGTGGACAATGGAATTAAAGTTTTCAGGGCTTAGCCACAATATCATGAAAAGTTATGCCCAGTAAAGGTGAAACTAATGGTGGACACACCTTTGAGTTCTAGCATGAGATGTAGAGGTCTATTTAATAATGTTTTCACCCAGTATTTACACAACTTTCACACATTTTTCTCATAGAATCTGATGCAAAAACTGGTGCATTTAGGGTGAATCTTGGGTAACATCATTAATAAATAGACCCCCTTGGTAGAGATTACAGACAGATCTCTTGGTGAGAAAGAGAAGGCTTCCAGTAGGGAAACCTTGCCTCAGCACTTGCTTGGTAGATAGGCCATCACATCCAGTGGCGCGAGGGTTATACCTCCAAATAGGTATAATATCCAAGATCTCTTGGTGAGCTTTAAAAACTTGAAGAACAGAAGGGGGCATCAAAATTGTGTAAATGAATTCCTGACTTTGACCCTCAGTCACATCAGTTGTGTGCAGAAAAACACTGATGTCATGCGTGAAAAAAATACTGAGACCTCTGTAGCCAATCAACATTCACCAGGTAGGGAAATAAACTGCAATTATTATGGGTATGGTGGATTACATTTCTACCATCAATACAGTAAGTTTTAATCTCCTTCCTGACTTAGTGTATTTTAGCATGCGTCATTTAGATTTCAACGTTGAAATACTGAAATTCCTGGGAAGCTGTAATTTAATTGTTGTAAAGCCCATAATGAAACCCAGAATCAAATATAATATGAAATTATACTTGGCAGTTTTATAGAAATTTACATGGTCATGCAGATATGAATGCATTTTATTTTGTATACTATATGTATTACATTCATATGTATCTGTAGTACAGTATTGTGTTGTGTTAGCTTTCAATTTATGCAGAAAGTTTAGAGTTCAAGTGATACTTTTTACTGACTAACTTTAGTTGACCAATAACTTAAGTTAATAAAGATGCAAGATTTCAATATAACTTAGATCCCATGGTATCGCCATACCGCCCAAACTGTAAAAATAATTGGATGGCTTTACTGTACAGTCGCCTGGAGCACATTACCATGGCAAGCGGTCACTAAAACATGGCTGCCATGCTTGTTTTTAAAGTGTCATTATCTGGACCTAAAGAGCCAAAATAGTAAAGATAAGATAAAATGAAGTCTCGGTAGATGAGAACACAGATTAGCGAAATCTTACACATCCTTGTCCTCATAAAGGCCAATTTCACTTTCTTTTTGTAAGAACATACATTGTTACCTGTGCAATTTGTGATTATTTTTTTTTTTTTTTTTTTTTGTATAAATGTAAGCATTGATTTGTAATTAACATTGAATGTTTAGTAATGGCCGTAGGCCTCTGTTTTTTTTGCAAGCGTCATTAGTAAATATATCTTGTACCTGTATTTGCAGTATTTTTATTAACAAAATCGGCAATATAGAAGTTGACTGTTCGTGGTGTATATATCAAGTTATTTATATTCTACCTTGTAATACAGGAGGTTAAAATTGTATCTGAAAAGCTGGAGGGGACTTCTTTGAATCTGTGTCCTTAAGCTATCAGGCTGATGCTGGGAATGCACCATCGATAACAAACTGAAATCATCTTTGATAAGATCAGTAGCCTCAAGAACCATAGAAAATAGATGATATTAAAGGACTATAGATGGTAAGCAAATCATAAGATAAGGCAAATATAAATATATAAATAGTAACAGCTAAGCAAGCCTTTTGAGTCAATACCAGTAAGAACTTTGGAATTATACTAATGCTAAAATGTCTGTTAACTACATTTTATAAAGGCAAAAACAAATGGGTGCATGTGTCCAAAAAACCCCCAAAAAAACATGGACATATTTTTGCTTACCCTTTCTCTTCTTTTATTCTCATTTAGAAACCTTGTATTCCTCGAATTCTCAATGTACTCCATCACTGGCCAAAATTAAAATGGCAGTTCCGTACTAGCATGCTTCCTGAAATGTCCCTCTACTTCCATCCCTGACTTAACAGCACCATGTATCTGGAAATATCATTCTTCCAACTCAAGGATTGTCACTCCAAACCATCCTTGACTCAAAGGTGCTGCTTCAAATATGATGTTTCTGGCCCACCACCAGAGTATCCTGGGAAGAGTTTGTCACTAGTTGAACAATACATTGTACTTGGAGATACCACGTTCCTTAATCCCAACGTAACTCACTCTACTAAACTCCAGTCTAATTGGTTGCTATAGGTTATCATCCTGTGCACACATCTATTACATTTTGCCCTCTTTTGTCTAATAAATTTACATTTCATTGCAGTAGACACTGTTGTATGTGTGGACTGGTCACATGGGTGACATGGCGATGTAACTGACATTTAATTCAGCACTGTACCAATTGCCTTAATTTTCCATATTTTGACTACACAAAGTCCTTGTTTGGACTCAATAAGGGCAGTCTAGATAAGGGTAGGTATGTTACGATGATATGGTTTACCCCTAAGGTCAATTGTAATGTCATCTATGTGTAGTGCCTATTCACTGTATCAGCAGAGAACGCAGAACATTTCCAACATGTTGGAAAGTCAACTAACTCAGAACATTTCCAACATGTTGGAAAGTCAACTAACTCAGAACATTTCCAACATGTTGGAAAGTCAACTAACAAGAAGTCCAAAGAATCCTATCTTGCGGATATTGTAACCTAACTCCAGATAATTCCCCCAGAATCATAACAAGCATCAGAAGCCTCAATTGGCTAGATTGTGTTGAGTGTGAATGTCCCATGATTGTAACCATTGCAGTGCCACCTTTTGCAGGTACCCCCCATCTTCTGAAGACTGACCTCCCCATTACCCACACAAAAAACACACACCCACCACATTATGACTGGCCACAAATATTATTTATATAGTACATAATGTTGCATTGACTCTCCAGCCTTGCCTGATAACTACACTTTATGTACTGCTAAACAGCAGCATGTCAGCTGCAAGAAAATGTAATACTTTTAATTTAATATATTTTTTTAATAAAATAACTCATTGTGCAGATTTGAAACTCAAGTAAGAAGATATAACCAGCTAGCCCCTGAGAAGAAAAAAAAAACTTTCAGGTAGTTTTATATCTTATTCATCTTCCAGAAGCTGAAATATCAGTCCTGGGTGGAGTGAACTTATGAATTTATATTTGTCAACTGGTATAATGAGATATTTAATATAAAATATATGTTTTACCTACAGTCATTCAATTCATATAAATACTTTTAGTTTCTTTGCACACTGTACTGATGTATAAGCATCAGACATTCCTGCCAGAAAAAGCATGAGGTTGGGCTGTATATCACTTCCGCCTATTTGCCTGTATTTACGCAAATTTTCAGGTATGCAAACACAAGCAGGAATCATGTCATTTTGCGCATGTTTGCAAGTATTTGTGCCTATTTGCACACATTTTCTGGTATAAACATACAAATACTGACCGGCAACTTAGATTTGTTTTGTTTTTTTATTCACTGATTAATACGCAGCACATGTTTAGGGTCCATTCACACTAGCACGACTTGTCAGGCGACTTGAATAGTGTCGCCCCACCAAGTCGTGTCGCCCCAGTTTGAATGGGGTCTTATACGCCTGTGTGTACAGACACATTGAAAACAATGGACTCTATTTAGATCAGTAAAAAAAAAAAAAAACTTCCTGTATGTATAAAAACTGAGCATTTTCAGGCAGCAGTTTGCAAGAGGCTTATATCTTAATGTGCATACACATTTATTTTCCGCTGTGATTGCAAAGGATAAAGCTCTTGAGAGTATAAAAGTGTAGTTGATTTATAGCTAGGCAGTGCAGTTATTAAAATAAATAAATAAGTGGAATACATTGAAGCCATTAACATTTTGTTATTGTTCTATTTGGCTGCATCCCTAACTTTAGACAGTTTTAAAAATGTTTGGCAGTGTTACAGAATAACATCTGCCAGATCTTTTGATGCCCAGAATGCTGTGTATTTCCCACAAATTATTAGGTAATACCACTTTATGCATTTTAAATAGCAACATGTCATTGCACTTAAGCTAAACTTTAGGCAAACAGCTAAATACACAAATGAATGTGTTTATGCCCCCGGGCCAAAATATGTGACCCATAGTGATTATATAAAATAAATCCCTACAATAAATATAAAATAAGCTGCCACCCTGTAGTGTAAATCTACACTTTAGAACACATGTGTCAAACACAAGGCCCACAGGCTGAATCTGGCCCTCCATGCCATTTCATGTGGCCCTTGCACCCAGGGGGAAGAGTGGAAGTGGGATGTGAACAGCCTGTGAAAGAGAGTTGACTCCTGCACACTGTGCATGGCAAACCCCCAAACCCTGCACTCTGTATGTAAAGCACTCCTCAACACTGCACTCTGTACACAGCGCACCTCTGAACGCTGCACTCTGTACATAGCACATCCCCGAATTCCGCGTATAACGCAAGCCTGGTACTTATTGTCCCTTTAAGATCTCCCCACTGCAATTTAGCCACACTCATCATTCAATGCGGTTTGGTGGGGGGGGGGGGGGCATGGTTGAGTACCTGCACCTATTCTCTGAGAAAGAAAAGCCCTGCATAAATGTATATAGTCTTACAGATACAATCAGCCCTTTGAGGACAACTATAATGCTGATGCAGCCCACAATGAAACTGAGTTTGACACTCCTGCTCTAGAACAATAGAAATATTAAGGGGGCACTATGGTGCTGATATTTAACCCTATACCACAAATTTACCAAATCCCTCTGTCCAAACAATAAGATGCAAAAATCAACAAAACCAATACACAATAAAAAATGTTACGTCAGAGTGATGAAACGAGGGTAGAGGAAGAACAACTGGCGCGTCATTTCCAGGTCAGAACATCCGGGCAGTGGAATGCACGCCAACTCCAGGACACGCGCGGGGCGTCAGTGTTCTTTACTATTATAGAAGGCGGGTTGTATCATTGCCAATCTGTAGGCATTATTTTACACTTGTTTTAACCATTTATAAATAAAACGTACTACACTATATACTATTATCACTTCTTGGTTTCTATGGTGGAGTGGAGGAGATCCTATTGGATAAACCTTATACTTGTGTCTAAGTAACAGGATTTCTCTGAAGCAAGATTATTTGTCCACATTCAAGCACTCTGCACTCTCCTACTATCAGCATGTTTGTTGTCAACACATATACATGCAGCACACCTGAGTGGCTCTGGTCCTGCACCTTCCTCCTCTAGTCTGAGTACTTCTGTATAAGGGATTAAAAAAGGTTGACGCCTGGTCAAATTCAGTAACATACACTCATTGCATTTTAAAAAATACGTTTTTTGTGGAGAATACAGCACTGCATTAATTTGTACTTGTTCATACATATTTTATATGTAGCTTGAGTTAATCTTTAAAAAGACTATGGGGGAGATTTACTAAAACTGGAGCACTCGGAATCTGGTGCAGCTGTACATAGAAGCCAATTGGCTTCTAACTTTAGCTTGTTCAATTTAAGCTTTGGCAATAAACCCTAAATAAAACTAAATAAAACCTGACTGGTTTCTCTGCAGAGTTGTACCAGATTTTGCACTTTACAGTTTTAGTAAATAACTGTTCGGTCCTCGACTCACCCACCCACTTAGTGTGGCTACTATTTGATGTTTTTGAGGGGGAGGTTTGGAGGGAAGACAATGTTGACTTTTTTAGGTGGTGATGAATGTAATTTTCTACCAAAGTGATTTATAATTAATATATCGGTTTTAGATGAATTAATAACGTTTACATTTTTACATTAAGTATGCCACTTAGTCTCTGAAGGTAACCACTGCTACAGGGGGGTGGACACTCTCGTTTACCCGCCGAGACAATTTTTTTTATAGTATATAGAGTGACATAAGACTACACACATTGTGTGAAGTTCGGATACCAGTTACTAGATTGCTCCCATATGCTTTCTTTAATTAATAGGAGGAATCCTCCACACTGTGCTATTATATTCTCACAACAGGGACTCCTCAGCTGTCAGAATACACTGATCAGCTCTGTAGCTAATTAGCTGCAGCGCTGATTGAACAAAAAATTTCCATCAAGCCTGTTTACGAAAAGTTGATTAAAAGACTGACTTCTCACAAATTGGAATGGATAGATGGATTGAAATTTGTCCAATCCCTGCTGAACTAGATGAATTTTAATCCATCTATGGCAATTTTTAGAGCTTTCTGCTGCCTCCTGCAAACCATTCCTAATACTATTGGTCCAAAGCAATTATGGGAAGCCTCAATGGCCAGTAGAGAAACAGGAATTTGGTATTTTGAAATCAGGAACATTTTGGTGAAATGCGGCCATTCTGTGGAATACACTGTTATTAATGTGAAAGGCAAAATAAATGTGTTTTAGTGGTTAATGCCATGGATCTTAAATGGCTCCTAAAGGCTATGTAGGCTCCTTTAAATTATAATCTTTTTTTTTTACAATTTTTTTACAAACATTTTTACACTAAATTCACACAACTTTTATTTTCTCTGTAGAAATAGATGGACTTATGCCTTTTTTCAGCCAGACTAACTATGTAACATTTACCCAGGATTCACACATTCTATTCAATTGAATTAGAAAAATGTGTGGATCTTAAGTGAAAGTTATATGAACCTTGTGTTTCTTTATAGATTAGCATATTTTATATACCGTAGTTACATTGGTCCAACCTGGAACAATGTACTGTGTTTTTCTGGAAATAAGACCGGGTCTTATAATAATTTTGGCACCAAAACACACAGTAGGGTTATTTTCGGGGTAGGTCTTATCATGTAATGTGCTGTCTTCTCTCCCCCTCTCCCTCCCTGCCTGTCAGGATTCCCCAGTGTGAACCAAGTAAAACTGGTTGTAAAATCCTAGAATCCACTCTATTACAGTATTATATCATGTCCAATGTGTGTGTTCCTATAACATAATTGTGCCAAATACCTTTGTTACAGCGCCGCTCGGTGCTTCCGTAACCTGCCGGAGCTCTCTTCCCGCTCTGAGCACTAGAGAGGGAGGGGCCGAGATCCCCCGCTGACAGCCTGGAGATGAGGAGGAGATCAGCGGGATGTCAGCTGAGCGGTGCTGTACCGAAGGTATTTGGCACAATTATATTACAGAAACACAAACATTGGACATTATATAAAACAGTAACAGAGTGGATTCTCGGATTTTACAAACACTTTAAACTAGGGCTTATTTTCGGGGTAGGGCTTATTTTCGGGGAAAAACGGTATGTACTATACCTGGCTGATACCCCTGGTAGCTGGAAATCACTGAAGTAGACACCAGAACTGTATAAAATGCAATCAATTTATAGCCTGCTTAAGAGCTTGTTGTTGCCTCCTACAACACCTTCCTAAATACTGCTATTGGTTCAAAACATCTATGGGAAGCCTCCCTAGTTTCTTTAAAGATGAATTCCAGATATGCATATTTTATATGGTTACATTGGTCCATCTTGAACCAATGTAACTATGTACAGTATGCACCATACCTAGCTGATATTCTTGGAAGCTGAAGTAGACACCTCTACTCTGGTGATCCCCACTTGCTCCTGGGTCCCATGCCGGGTAGCTGGCCTGATGCATTCTGAACACAGGAGATCGGTTGCTCAGCATAGCCACCATTCACAGAATACTTTGCATTTTCTGAATGAATGCAAGTTATTCTTTAATTGGACAAGGTGGGGTGGTGATGCCACACTCTCCACCTTGTCCAATCAGAGAAAGCTTTGAATTCATCCGACACCTGTGCTGAGTGGCCAACCTCCTGTCTTCAGAATGCATTAGGCCAGCTGCTTGGTATGGGACACAGAAACAAGTGGCGATCACTGGAGTAGCAGTATCTACTACAGTGGTTTCCAGCTTTCAGGGGCAAAGGCTAGGTATAGTATATACGGTACATAGTTACATTAATCTAAGCTGAACCAATGTAGTTATGTAAAAATATCTAAACTTGGAATTCTTCTCTAAATTATTTGCAACGTAAATGTATTGCTGTCTCTTTAAAACTGAATTACTTGAATGGAAATACTCTATGCTGGTTTAAACGTGATGTTCAAATTACTACAGAATGTGCTAATAACATGTACAAAAGTACTCATAAGACTCCTAGATCACAATGATTATAAGTCACATACTTTTTTATGGCCAAAAAGTCCATTATTCAGCTATTCAATGAATACTGAATCCATTTTTCATGTTTATGTTGAAAAGAAAGGCATGGTATGATAAGCGATCAGCTGGGTTCTTAAAATGTAGTATTTAGAAAATGCTACCAAAGTGTTGACAGTAAACACATGTGAAAACTGTCAGTACTATTTATGCTATCAATCAAACATAAAAAATACCAGTGGTATTTATTCGTTTTATTATAGCTCTAGGGGTCAGTATGCCCTTTCCCTTATCCACGTTTTTCTGTTTGCCATTTTCCAAAGGAAAAAAAAAACCATGTAGAATAGTGATGAATAAAATAAGATGAAAATCGTATCTAATAATGGTCAAAAAGCTACTACAGGGTACAGTTTGGTGTCCTTAAACCACACCTTTGATATTTTCATACACTTTTTCTATACCCAGGACACACAGATGAAGTACATTGTTAGGGTTTTTTAAATAATTGGTAAGCTAGAAATCAAATGTACAATGACAAAACTTGCTTTTATTAAATACAGTTTGTATTATGCCTCTGTCACATGTTCTTGAAAAATAGGCAATCGTTTGCTTATATCATATTATATTTATTTAAAAACATTCCATATTAAAATACTTAACTTTTTTTAAAAAATAAAACCTACTTACAAAGAAACACTTTGATGTATCAGCATTAAATAAAGCAGGGGTGTCCAACCTGTGGCCCAAGGGCCTCATGTGGCCCTACACGACTATGAATGCGGCCCAACACAAAATCGTAAACTTACTTAAAAATGCAGATTTTTTGGCAAATTGTTTGGAAAAATGCATTTATACTTAGCAAACACATGTGGCCAAAGAAAAATGGGGCAGTGTCTCTTTACTGGACTTTTATAAGTTTTATCTTTCCAAAGAAACATTTTCCACTCTTCACAATCACACCTCATTCATGTTATCAGTTTTCCGCAGCACCTATATTTGTGAGCAACGATTTTTAAGGATGAAGCACACGAAGGGCAAAATTAGAACCAAAATATCTAATAAGCACCTTTAGAATTCATTGAGAATTGCTGCTACACCCATCAAACCAGATATTGATGAGTTAGTTTATCAAAAACAGTGTCAAATATTGCACTAGTTTTATGTTGCCCTTTTTTACTATAAAATATTACAAAAAAAAGAAGTTTTATTACGCAGATAGGTACATTATCTATATCAGTGATTGGTAACTTATGATGTATACGACTTTTTTTGCTCATCAGTTTACCTTATTGTTAGTGTATTTTTTGTCTGTCCGAAAACTATTCCTCTTCTTCCAATGTGGCCCATGGATTTCAAAAGATTGGACACCCCTAAAATAAAGTGAAGGAGCAGCAGCTAGGAGGTAAGATATATTAAGATTAAAAGGCAAAGAGTATTGTAATTGAAAGAAATGTGACTAAAATTGTATTCATCCCTCATGCAGGAATTTAAGGTAATTCATCTTCCCCCTTATACATGCTGCCACGGGGTCTTCTGGCTTTGTGGGATCAAGGTAAAGCTTGCAAAAACAAATCCAGTGCATTAATAAAATGGCCAATTTTCTGATAAGCAGCTCCATTATAGAGACATTGGCTACTGGCAGTGAAACTACGCAATGGTTGACATAAATGACATGTAATATGTGTTACTCATTTCTTGGCACCAGCCATGGACATGTGTATTGAAAGGCTTGGTCACAATACCTGGAACCTTCTTACATGAAAGCTTCAGTGAACTACTGAATATCCCTAGAAACGTTTACTTTAAATAGGTCTGCAAGTAAGGATTATATGATTTTCCCTTGCTTTAAGATTAGACAGGGCGTTGGCAGGTGTTAGTGCACCTTGAATTGTTATCCCTTTAGTGATGTAATGGGTGGAGATAGTGCCCCTTTTTATGCCATCTGTGGGTGGGGCCATGTGCACCTGGGGTAAGGAAGCTGGACACCCCTGATCTGCAGCAATGTAGTGATGTGCTGGAGCTGAAATAAAAAGCCCTCTGCAAGATTGAACTGTCAGGGTGGTGAGTGTGGACACCTAGGAGCAGATAGGGAAACATTGACCCCCTGTTACCTAGTGGGTCCCAAGGTAACAAACTGTAACAAGCCACAGATAAAAAGTATGAAGAGTGGACCACTTTATATCAACACCACTACGGGTCAGTTCAAGCATTTTACAAGACAGGAGTGAACTTTCTTTTCTTCTCCTGTGCGAGCCTAAGAGCCGCAACTAAGGGGGAAAAGGAGCAAGGGCCCTCCTAAGACACCTCCCATATCATTTAGTTTCACATTGGATATACATATTAGAATGTATGCATACTATTGTTTTTGGGTTCCCTGGACAACATAATAAGAGGCTTAGATTCAAGGAGTCTCAGGCTGTCACGTTACTAGTAACTGGAATAGATGGTGGAGGGGAGAGGGATAGTGGTCTGGGATACATAAAATAAAAGCATTGAGATACTAGGTGTCCTTTCCCTGTTTGTACTTAAACACCTCATTTGTCAACTGGAGTGTATCCAATGCAAAAACGATTTTGTTAAGATTTGGATAGAGTGGGGAGAGATTAGAACACCTCTCATGTTTTACTGCTGTCGGAGGCATGGTTGCAGAGATCCCTTCTCATCATATCTGGTAAAAAAGTTGTCCCTAGGACAAGGGCTAAGGAAAATCTTGCTAACAACAACATAGACAGAAGTAAATATACTTTTTCAAAGTTAGGTAGTGTAATGTGAAAACCTCACTTCGGGTAAAACATTGTTCTCAAAAAAGGAAGTGAGGGGAAATCTCTCTTACAGAACCCTGGGTAAACAAAATGTAGGCTGTAGATATACTTTAAACCAAGTCTTAAGCTGGCTAGTTGAAGTTTTCAGCCCAAACTGTGATAGTGCCATGTCTCCATGTATACATAATAATCTTAGATTCATAATGACAAGGATTATCATTGTCTACAACTATTTGTTTAAGAAGAAAAAAATATAACTTTTTGGACAGTATTGCTGCATTTGAGCGCTGACTACATTGCCTATATTGCAAAGTATGGTTGAACCAGCTTTGCCAAGGGTTATGTGATTTTATTAGATGATTTGTGAAGACACCATGGTAAGAAATGATTTCAAGTTAGGACAAAAGGAGATCATCATTATGCAGAGGGTAGTAATGTTTCCTAACATGGATATTTAATCTGGGAGATTGAAGGTATATAAAGGTAATGATTTTATGCTAATAAAGAATAGTATATATCATTTGTGTTATATTAGAAAAATATTCATAAAACAAAGTTGTTTTTCACATCATCTTGTAAAATTTTATTGGCATAGGTATAGATGGGTGGGCTTCTATTTAACAGGGAAGGGGCTGCTTCTGCATTTAATCTACATATAGATTTTAGATTTAGTGGTGTAAGGTTGGCCATACACTATACAATTTTCTTATTCCATTTCCTTTAGATTTACCTTCAACTATGTAGTGCAAGGGCCTGCCTGATTGCACACAAATTGAAAGTGTTTAGGTTTGACCTCATATTATATGGTTTTAATAAATCTAAAGGAAAGCGGAATGGAGGACATCAGCTATGAGGAAAGACTACAAGCACTGAACCTATTCTCTCTGGAGAAGAGACGATTGAGGGGGGATATGATATCAATGTACAAATACTGTACTGGCGACCCTAGCATAAGGAACAAACTATTCAGAGAAAGGAGATACAATAAGACACGTGGCCACTCACTAAAACTAGAGGAAAGGCGGTTTAACCTTAAAATGCATAAGGGGTTCTTCACTGTCAGAGCGGTAAGGATGTGGAATTCTCTTCCACAAGCAGTCTTATCAGCAGGAAGCATTGATAGTTTAAAAAAACTATTAGATGGGCACCTTAGAGACCACAACATACAGGGGTATACAATGTACGGTTAACAGCAAACACATCATAGGTTGAACTGGATGGACGGATGTCTTTTTTCAACCTCACTAACTATGTAACTATGTAAATATGTAAGATGAACAAGAAAATTGTATAGTGTATGGCCAGCCTAAACCTTGAAAAAAGTGCTAAAACTATACCAGTGGGGGCTTCAGCTATGATGAACATTCAACCTGTTGACCATTTGCAGAAGAGCATATTTGGCAGAGACTATGCAGATGCAGGGGAGGATTGGGAACATTTGGCTTTGAGGGGGGGGGGGGGGGGGGTTGCAGAAATACAAGTAAGTGGCCTATTTTATGGAAGGTGCAGATTTCTGTGGCTTGAAGAAATGTACTATGCATTGCAAAGTGTACCATTGTGTGTCTGTGATTGGTGAGCATGGTGAATGGTGGGGTTTTCATAAAGGACCTACTTTTTGACGCACCTTTTTTACATCCTTGGGTATGAGCTCCCCTTGCAACACTTGGCATTCGGTCACATGACATCTCACAGGCAAAGGAAGTTAGTGCTGGAAGACTGCCATCTGCCAGAGCCTGTAATCACAGGTCTGAACAGGGAGTGTATAGCTATATAATGCCCAGCACGTATCACTGAATGTACCAAAAACAGGTTTGATTGAATCATTTAGTTGGAGATGCTCCAATTTGCTGTCTTTAAGTCTTAATGCAGTTTAAGATGTTAACATGGTTTTCTGATTAAGCTGGTCTATTATTAAGTCCTGATTTAGGTTTTTTTATTTGATGCCTACAAAAAAAAATCAAAAATCCATACATACAGCATGTTTGGGTAACTTCCCCTTATGCTCTTTATCTCACTGTAGATAGATCTAGGTCCTATAAAGCAAATGAAACCTGGCAACTATTGCTTCCCTAGAAGCATGCATCTCTGCTTTAGTCACTTGATAGGTTTGTACTTTTAGAAAGTACATGATCAGAAACATCAATAAGAAAAAAAAAAACACGTCATAGAGATGGTGGAATCCACACAACTCCCCAAAAGTAAGCCATGTCTAGTTGTTAGGCTAACCATGGGAATGTACTTACATACTTCTTCAGATCTCCACAGGCACAACTTAAACCTTACTTTACACCACACAATATTTTTCAACACCCAGACAAACTATATATTGCTGTTTTTGAGTTCCGAGTCCTTTAATCAGGCATGAGAAGTCAAGTTTTGTGTTGCAATGGCTGCTTTTTATAAAATGATCACCTCTTCTATTCATGAAACCTGGCCCCTGGCAGTTTTTCTGTCTTTCCGTGTTTAAAAGATCTTGTGCGTAGAGTAATAATGATGTGATGTCTGCTGCAGCCCAGAGACATTCAACAGTCTTCACAAATAATTTTCTTTTAAAAAGGATAAACATAATATAAAGCCACCAAATGTTAATTTTAAACTGCTGTGAAAAAAATGAGTAAATACAAAGCAACCACTTTGATTTCTGGTACATATACTTCTTTTTATGTGACAATTGTGATTGTATTTTGTTTCATTTTCTGACGCAGGGTATGGAATAGATACAGCCATTCATTACTTGTTAGTCAACTTGCTGTTTCAGGACAGAAATCCAAATTCTGGTATACAATATAATTTTATTGCCATTTTTAAATCCTAGCTCTGCTGGAGCCAGTAACTAGCATGTTTTTTCCTGATTCAGCAACATGAAAGGTCTGAAAAGAAAAATTTAACCTCTTTGTGGTAACTAGTGTTGAGCGAACACGGACTGTATTATTCGTGTTCGTACCGAATAATTGGATTTTTGTTACCCGAACACGAACACGGACACTTTACTGTATATTCGGGTAAAAATCCGTGTTCGGTCGTTTTATTTCCGGGTTTTGCATGCTTTGGCGCTCTTTTCATGGCGGGCTTTCAACAGCCAATCAACAATCGTTTAACTGGTGTGCCTTAAGCCATCCCAGCCATGCCTGCAAATGTCTCAGTAGCTGTGATTGGCCGTCTGAAGCATGTGACCAAGTCTTTATAAGTTCGAGGCAGCCGCAGCGGCGTCATTATGCTGCTTAGATCAGGGACAGAGCACACATCAACGTGCTGGCTGCTGATTAGGGAAAGATAGGCAGGAAAAAACCATTTGTGTCCGGATAGAATTGAGGGACAGGTCGGAGTGTTTAGGCAGGGCGAGTTGTAGGCATTTTAGGGATAGAGTCTGCTGAATTATAGGGTCAGTGTGTTCTACAAACTACAATCGATATTGCTGTGTGGGGTGGGGTCTGCACTTAGTTCTCCTGATCTACGATCTCTTCTCAATCCTGTTAGGGACAGAGTCTGCTGAATTTTAGGGAAAGTGTGTTCTACAAACTACAATCGATATTGCTGTGTGGTGTGGGATAGGAGATAGGCAGGTGTCAGTGATCCACATCCATTTTTCTGTGTGTGGGCTGCAGTGAACACAATCTTTTTGGGGTGCAGTGAACACAATCCTTTTGGAGTGCAATGAACAAAATCTTTGTGGGGTGCAGTGAACAAAACCTTGGTGGGGGTACAGTGAACACAATCTTTGTGGGGTGCAGTGAAGACAATCCTTGTGGGGTGCAGTGAAGACAATCCTTGTGGGGTGCAGTGAACAAAATCTTTGGGGGGGTACAGTGAACACAATCTTTGTGGGGTGCAGAGAACAAAACCATTGTGGGGTGCAGTGAACACAACCTTTGTGGGGTACAGTGAACACAATCTTTGTGGGGTGCAGTGAACAAAACCTTTGTGGGGGTACAGTGAACACAATCTTTGTGGGGTGCAGTGAAGACAATCCTTGTGGGGTGCAGTGAAGACAATCCTTGTGGGGTGCAGTGAACAAAATCTTTGGGGGGTACAGTGAACACAATCTTTGTGGGGTGCAGTGAACAAAACCATTGTGGGGTGCAGTGAACACAACCTTTGTGGGGTACAGTGAACACAATCTTTGTGGGGTGCAGTGAACAAAACCTTTGTGGGGTACAGTGAACACAATCTTTGTGGGGTACAGTGAACACAATCTTTGTGGGGTGCAGTGAACAAAAAATTTGTGGGGTACAGTGAACACAATCTTTGTGGGGTGCAGTGAACAAAACCTTTGTGGGGTACAGTGAACACAATCTTTGTGGGGTGCAGTGAAGACAATCCTTTTGGAGTGCAGTGAACAAAATCTTTGTGGGGTACAGTGAACACAATCTTTGTGGGGTGCAGTGAACAAAATCTTTGTGGGGTACAGTGAACACAATCTTTGTGGGGTGCAGTGAAGACAATCCTTGTGGGGTGCAGTGAAGAAAATCCTTGTGGGGTGCAGTGAAGACAATCCTTGTGGGGTGCAGTGAACAAAATATTTGGGGGGTACAGTGAACACAATCTTTGTGGGGTGCAGTGAACAAAACCTTTGTGGGGTACAGTGAACACAATCTTTGTGGGGTGCAGTGAACAAAACCTTTGTGGGGTACAGTGACACACAATCTTTGTGGGGTGCAGTGAAGACAATCCTTTTGGAGTGCAGTGAACACAATCTTTGTGGGGCACAGTGAACACAATCTTTGTGGGGTGCAGTGAACAAAACCTTTGTAGGGTACAGTGAACACAATCTTTGTGGGGTGCAGTGAACACAATCTTTGTGGGGTGCAGTGAACAAAACCTTTGTGGGGTGCAGTGAACACAACCTTTGTGGGGTACAGTGAACACAATCTTTGTGGGGTGCAGTGAACAAAACCTTTGTGGGGTACAGTGAACACAATCTTTGTGGGGTACAGTGAACACAATCTTTGTGGGGTGCAGTGAACAAAACCTTTGTGGGGTACAGTGAACACAATCTTTGTGGGGTGCAGTGAACAAAACCTTTGTGGGGTACAGTGAACACAATCTTTGTGGGGTGCAGTGAAGACAATCCTTTTGGAGTGCAGTGAACAAAATCTTTGTGGGGTACAGTGAACACAATCTTTGTGGGGTGCAGTGAACAAAATCTTTGTGGGGTACAGTGAACACAATCTTTGTGGGGTGCAGTGAAGACAACCCTTGTGGGGTGCAGTGAAGACAATCCTTGTGGGGTGCAGTGAACAAAATCTTGGGGGGGTACAGTGAACACAATCTTTGTGGGGTGCAGTGAACACAATCTTTGTGGGGTGCAGTGAAGACAATCCTTTTGGAGTGCAGTGAACACAATCTTTGTGGGGTACAGTGAACACAATCTTTGTGGGGTGCAGTGAAGACAATCCTTGTGGGGTGCAGTGAAGACAATCCTTGTGGGGTGCAGTGAACAAAATCTTTGGGGGGTACAGTGAACACAATCTTTGTGGGGTGCAGTGAACAAAACCTTTGTGGGGTACAGTGAACACAATCTTTGTGGGGTGCAGTGAACAAAACCTTTGTGGGGTACAGTGAACACAATCTTTGTGGGGTGCAGTGAAGACAATCCTTTTGGAGTGCAGTGAACACAATCTTTGTGGGGTACAGTGAACAAAACCTTTGTGGGGTACAGTGAACACAATCTTTGTGGGGTGCAGAGAAGACAATCCTTTTGGGGTGCAGTGAACACAATCTTTGTGGGGTACAGTGAACACAATCTTTGTGGGGTGCAGTGAACAAAACCTTTGTGGGGTACAGTGAACACAATCTTTGTGGGGTGCAGTGAACAAAACCTTTGTGGGGTACAGTGAACACAATCTTTGTGGGGTACAGTGAACACAATCTTTGTGGGGTACAGTGAACACAATCTCATACTTCTGAAGCTTTGAGGGTGCTGCCTGTTCTATACTCCTCCTCCTCCTCCTCATCCATCCTTTTAGGTGTACAAACAATAGTAATTGGGGCCTAGTGTGCTTCTGTACGTGTGAAAAACATACACTTTTTTTGATCATATTTCCTATTCCGTTATTCAATAAAAACCTTTGGGGCTCAATTAAATTGCGGAATAGTCTGTGTCGGTATGTGTGAGATCCACCTTTCCAAGTTTTTGGGGTTCATCTCATACTTCTGAAGCTTTGAGGGTGCTGCCTGTTCTATACTCCTCCTCCTCCTCTTCCTCATCCATCCTTTTAGGTGTACAAACAATAGTAATTGGGGCCTAGTGTGCTTCTGTACGTGTGAAAAACATACACTTTTTTTGATCATATTTCCTATTCCGCTATTCAATAAAAACCTTTGGGGCTCAATTAAATTGCGGAATAGTCTGTGTCGGTACGTGTGAGATCCACCTTTCCAAGTTTTTGGGGTTCATCTCATACTTCTGAAGCTTTGAGGGTGCTGCCTGTTCTATACTCCTCCTCCTCCTCATCCATCCTTTTAGGTGTACAAACAATAGTAATTGGGGCCTAGTGTGCTTCTGTACGTGTGAAAAACATACACTTTTTTTTGATCATATTTCCTATTCCGCTATTCAATAAAAACCTTTGGGGCTCAATTAAATTGCGGAATAGTCTGTGTCGGTACGTGTGAGATCCACCTTTCCAAGTTTTTGGGGTTCATCTCATACTTCTGAAGCTTTGAGGGTGCTGCCTGTTCTATACTCCTCCTCCTCCTCCTCCTCATCCATCCTTTTAGGTGTACAAACAATAGTAATTGGGGCCTAGTGTGCTTCTGTATGTGTGAAAAACATACACTTTTTTTTGATCATATTTCCTATTCCGCTATTCAATAAAAACCTTTGGGGCTCAATTAAATTGCGGAATAGTCTGTGTCTGTACGTGTGAGATCCACCTTTCCAAGTTTTTGGGGTTCATCTCATACTTCTGAAGCTTTGAGGGTGCTGCCTGTTCTATACTCCTCCTCCTCCTCCTCCTCATCCATCCTTTTAGGTGTACAAACAATAGTAATTGGGGCCTAGTGTGCTTCTGTACGTGTGAAGAACATACACTTTTTTTTGATCATATTTCCTATTCCGCTATTCAATAAAAACCTTTGGGGCTCAATTAAATTGCGGAATAGTCTGTGTCGGTACGTGTGAGATCCACCTTTCCAAGTTTTTGGGGTTCATCTCATACTTCTGAAGCTTTGAGGGTGCTGCCTGTTCTATACTCCTCCTCCTCCTCTTCCTCATCCATCCTTTTAGGTATATAAACAATAGTAATTGGG
Organism: Pelophylax lessonae; assembly: GCF_965119305.1. Taxonomy (NCBI): domain Eukaryota; kingdom Metazoa; phylum Chordata; class Amphibia; order Anura; family Ranidae; genus Pelophylax; species Pelophylax lessonae. The sequence continues at coordinate 404,679,259 of NC_138768.1, read as the reverse complement.
GCCTAGTGTGCTTCTGTACGTGTGAAAAACATACACTTTTTTTTGATCATATTTCCTATTCCGCTATTCAATAAAAACCTTTGGGGCTCAATTAAATTGCGGAATAGTCTGTGTCGGTACGTGTGAGATCCACCTTTCCAAGTTTTTGGGGTTCATCTCATACTTCTGAAGCTTTGAGGGTGCTGCCTGTTCTATACTCCTCCTCCTCCTCCTCCTCATCCATCCTTTTAGGTGTACAAACAATAGTAATTGGGACCTAGTGTGCTTCTGTACGTGTGAAAAACATACACTTTTTTTTGATCATATTTCCTATTCCGCTATTCAATAAAAACCTTTGTGGCTCAATTAAATTGCGGAATAGTCTGTGTCGGTACGTTATTAGATCCACCTTTCCAAGTTTTTGGGGTTCATCTCATACTTCTGAAGATTTGAGGGTGCTGCCTGTTCCATACTCCTCTTCCTCATCCTCCCTTTAGGGTAGGAAAAAATTTTATCGGGCCTAGTCTGTGTTTGTACGTGTGAGATACACAGTTTTTTATCCTATTCCGCTATTCAATACACACCCTTTTGGTGTAAAAAACATTAAATTGCGGCATAGTTTGCATATTTGACTGTGAGATACACCCGTGCGATACTGTTGTTCTTTTGTTCCGCTATTCAATAAAGACCTTTCTAGGGCAAGATCTTAAATTTCAGAAATATGAGGAGAGCGTCAAATAGGGGCCGTGGCCTGGGTCGTGGTGGTGCTGCTGCTAGAGCTCCTGTTGCAAGGAGAGGACGTGGTCGATCTGTGCCAGCTACACGCACAAGTGAAACACCTTCCTCAAGTGTGAGTAGGCGACAGAACCTGCATCAGTATTTGGTAGGGCATCATACGCCCCTAGAAGTGATGAGGCCAGAACAAGTGGAGGCGATAGTAGATTGGTTTGCTGCTGACAGTGCCTCCAGTTCCTTCACATTGTCTCCCACCCAGTCTACTGCAGCAAGGTCACAGTTGGCACCTGCAGCCGATGTCCAACCGTCTTTCACCTCACCCCCTTGAAAATCAGGCAAGCAGTCTGAGCCCCAAGCCATACAGCAGTCTCTTCTTCTTTTTGATGACTCTGTCAGCAGGGTTTCCCAGGGCCATCCACCTAGCCCTGCCCCAGAAGTGGAAGAGATTGAGTGCAGCGATGCCCAACCACTTATTTCTCAAGATGAGTACATGCAAGGATCATCGCAGCATGTCTCCGATGATGACGAAACGCAGGTGCCAACTGCTGCGGCGTTCAGCATTGTGGAGACCGACAAGGAGGGCAGGGGTGAAGACTGGGTGGAAGATGATGTGGAGGACGATGAGGTCCTCGACCCCACATGGAATGAACGTCATGCAGGTGACCTGAGTAGTTTGGAGGAAGAGGCGGTGGTCGCACAGAGCCACCAGCACAGCAGAAGAGGGAGCAGGGTGCAGAAGCGGAGCGGCCGTGCCCTAGACACTACGCCCGCTACTGCCCAACGCAGCAAGGGAACGAGCGCACCAAAGTCAGCTCAAAGGAGTTCTCTAGCGTGGAAGTTCTTTAGAAAATGTGCTGATGACAGGACACGAGTGGTTTGCACCCTGTGCAATCAGAGCTTGAAGCGAGGCATAAACCTTCTCAACCTGAGCACAACCTGCATGATCAGGCATCTAAGTGCAAAGCACGAGCTGCAGTGGAGTACACACCTTCAAAACCAAGAAACGTCTCTGGCTCATCCTGCTTCCTCTTCTGCTGCAGTCTCGGCCGCTCCAGCCACATCTGTAGTGATACCGGCACCTGCCACCCCGCAAACAGACGATCTGTCAGCAACACCACCACCTGGGTCACCAACAACCATCTCCACAATGTCCCGTGGAAGCGTTCAGCTTTCCATCTCCCAAACACTTGAGAGGAAGAGGAAGTACCCCCCTACCCACCCGCGATCCCTGGCCCTGAATGCCAGCATTTCAAAATTATTGGCCTTTGAAATGCTGTCATTCCGTCTGGTGGAGACGCACAGTTTTAAAAACCTTATGTCGGTGGCTGTCCCACAGTACGTCGTGCCCAGCCGCCACTACTTTTCCAGGCAAGCCATCCCTTCCCTGCACAACCAAGTGGGGGAAAAAATCAGGTGTGCACTGCGCAACGCCATCTGTGCCAAGGTCCACCTAACTACCGATACGTGGACCAGTAAGCACGGTCAGGGGCGTTATATCTCCCTAACGGCACACTGGGTAAATGCAGTGGCGGATGGGCCTGAGGCGGATAGCAATTTGGCGCATGTCCTTCCACCACCGAGGATTGCAGGGCGCTTCAGTTTGCCTCCTGTTCCTAACTCCTCCTACTCCGCTTCCTCATCCTCTACCGCCTCCTCATCCGGACAGCGTAACACCTTCACCACCAACTTCAGCACGGCCAGGGGTAAACGACAGCAGGCAGTTTTACAACTTGCCTGTTTGGGGGACAAACCACACACCGCGCAGGAGTTGTGGAGGAGCATGGAACAGCAGACAAATGAGTGGTTGCTGCCAGCGAGCCTCAAGCCCGGCCTGGTGGTGTGCGATAACGGGAGAAATCTCATAGCAGCTCTGGGCCTAGCCGGTTTGACGCACATCCCTTGCCTGGCGCATGTGCTGAATTTGGTGGTGCAGAGGTTCCTTAAAATCTACCCCGATATGTCAGAGCTGCTGCAGAAAGTGCGGGCCATTTGTGCGCACTTTCGGCGTTCTCACCCTGCTGCTGCTCGCCTTGCAGCGCTGCAGCGTAACTTCGGCCTTCCCGCTCACCGCCTCATATGTGACGTGCCCACAAGGTGGAACTCCACCTTGCACATGCTGGAAAGACTGTGCGAGCAGCAGCAGGCCATAGTGGAGTTTCAGCTGCAGCACGCACGCGTGAGTCACTCTGCGGAACAGCACCACTTCACCACCAATAACTGGGCCTCCATGCGAGACCTGTGTGCCTTGTTGCGCTGTTTTGAGTACTCCACCAACATGGCCAGTGGCAATGATGCCGTTCTCAGCTTAACTATCCCACTTCTATGCCTCCTTGAAAAAACAATTCGGGCGATGATGGAAGAGGATGTGGCACAGGATGAGGAGGAGGAGGATGAAGAGGTAACATTTCCAAGGCTTTCAGGGCAGTCATTCGCAAGGGGCTCCGAGGGTGGGTTCCTGCACACACAAACGCCAGGGACACAATTGTCCAGCAGGGGCACAGTTCTGGAGGATGAGGAGGATGAGGAGGAGGAGGAGCTGGAGGAGGAGATGGAACCATGTTCACAGCAGGGTGGCACCCAGGCCAGCTCATGGCCATCACTGGTGCGTGGCTGGGGGGATACAGAGGACACGGACGATACACCTCCCACAGAGGACAGCCTTTCGTCGCCTCTGGGCAGCCTGGCACACATGAGCGATTACATGCTGCAGTGTCTCCACAACGACCTCCGAGTTGCCCACATTCTAACTTGTGCTGATTACTGGGTGGCCACGCTGCTGGATCCCCGTTACAAGGACAACGTACCGTCCTTAATTCACTCACTGGAGTGCGATCGCAAGATGCGCGAGTACAAGCGCACGCTGGTAGACGCGATGCTGCTGGCATTCCCATCTGACAGCGGGGCCACAGTGGAAGCACAAGGCAGAGGAGGAGGAGGAGGAGGTCGCCAACTCAACCAGGGCACCGCCAGCACCTCAGAAGGCAGGGTTAGCATGGCCGAAATGTGGAAAAGCTTTGTCAGCACGCCACAACAAACAGCAGCACCAGCAGCTCAGATGGAACGTCTTAGCAGGAGGCAGCATTTCACCAACATGGTGGAGCAGTATGTGTGCACACGCCTACATGTAGTGAATGAGGGGTCTGCCCCCTTCAACTTCTGGGTCTCCAAATTGGTCACATGGCCTGAGCTTGCCCTTTACGCCTTGGAGGTGCTGGCGTGCCCTGCATCCAGTGTATTATCTGAACGGGTATTTAGCACGGCTGGGGGTGTTATAACAGACAAGCGCAGCCGCCTGTCCAGAGACAATGTGGACAAGCTCACGTTCATTAAAATGAACCAGGCATGGATCCCACGGGACTTTTCCGTACCTTGTGCAGAATAGCAATGGATACCGACCTTACCCAGCCATTGTTCCATTTTTGCTCTTTCTCACTCTTTTGGGGTGTACCCTCATTTAAAATTTGTGAAAAGAAGCAGTGTTGGCTACCTCGTCCTCCTCCTCAGGGCCAGATTAACGTAGGGGCTATTGGAGCTGCAGCTCCATGCAGGCCCCTACCTTTTATATAGGCCCCGGGTTGGCCATATTCACTGTGACCGCTCTTCTGTCACTTGTAAACACAGAAGTCTGGCTTCTATGCTCGCTTCCCCAGGCAGCACCCTCAGAACCTCCCCACACAGCGCGAAGGCCGGACAAGGAGGGACAGTTGCCGATGCATGGATGTGTTTATGGGCTTCAGAGACAGCATCCCATGTTGAATTAGGCATGCATGGCTGCACCCTTCCTCCTCTGGGTGCATGCCAAGGCACGGCCCTTAAGGCCCTTCAAAATCCTCAGCACCAAGACCATGATGCTCTTAATCCGGCCCTGGTCCTCCTCCACCGCCGCTTCCACCTACACCGCCCATAGGTGTGCGCAGCCTATTGCATTAGGGTGTGCACCCCAAAGTTGAAATACACATGCATGTGTTTGCCTACATGTACATGGCCCCGATACATTACTCTCCCTGCTGGCAAAGAGAAATAGAGCAGAGCAGGTGCGAGGGAGATCTTTCCCATCTCCTCACTGGCAAACAGAGCGATAATGCTATGTGCCCTAGGTGATTAGGGTGTGCCCAGGTACACCAGGCACACCCTGTGCGCACGCCTATGACACCGCCACATCCACCACCACCTCAACCTCCCTCCTACTCCATATGGGCCTCGTCCTTCAGAGATGAAGAACATTGTTTTATTTTTCTGGGTTTTTTTTGTTGTTTTAAGTTATTTCCCTATCCACATTTGTTTGCAGAGCACTTGCCATGCTCTTAACTACGTTTTGCTGCCATTTGCAGCACTCTAGCCCTTTCCATTGGTGTTTTAGAGCCATTTTAGTGCCTTAAAGTTCGGGTCCCCATTGACTTCAATGGGGTTCGGTGTCCGGGAAAAGTTCGGTAAAAGTCCGGGACACGGACCCGGACTTTTTTTTAAAGTTCGGCTGAACCCGTCGAACACGGACATCTAGGTGTCCGCTCAACCCTAGTGGTAACACTTCAGGAAAATCTTAAAGAGGTTGTAAACCCACCTCACAAACTTTTACCTATAGGTAAGCCTATATTAAGGCTTACCTATAGGTGCTATAAATATCTCCCAAACTTGCACCGTTTAGGAGAGTGCATACTGCCGATGACGTCATTGGCGCAGGCGCTCTGAAGGAACGCCCACCCGTGCCGTTCCTTCAGAGCTCAGTGCCGTGAACGGCGGCTCCCGCGCGCAGGCGCAGGAGTGATGTAATCGCGCCTCCGGCCAATCAGATGGCCGGAGGACGCGAACCCGGAAGCAGGACAGCCGGACATGTCGCCGTCCTGTCGCTGAGGTGGCAGCATGGCGAGGGCTTCGTTTTAAGGTAAGTACTTCATAATGAGCTAGTATGCTTAGATTATAATTCATGCGTTTGTGTTTCAAATTTATCACATCTGGGATGTCTACTAGAGTCTTGTTTTGGTCAGGTTTAAGTCAGTAATTACTAAGAATTGTAGGCCTATAATACATAACGCCAAATTTCCATGAAAAAAATTGTACCGCTTTTGGTACAGAATTCCTGACAGAATCATACCACCAGGGAGGTTAAACAGGATAAAGATGATCCATATTCTGAAGAGAAAAAGATAGAAAACAGGCTGTAACAAACTAAGTGAAATAATAAAATATACTGTATATGCTTTAAAGGGATTGCAAAGGCATTCTATGCATTAAGATAAAAAAAAAACTTCTGTGTGCAGCAGCCCCCCGCAGTCCCCTAATACTTACCTGAGCCCATCTTTATCCAGCGATGTTGTAGGAGTGTCTCAGCTGCCCGGGACCCCCCACCTCATTGGCTGAGACAGCAGTGTGGAACAATTGGTTCCCACTGTTGTCAATCATAGTCAGTCAGCTAATGAGGAGAGAGAGGGGGTGGGGCTGGGTCGCGGCTCCATGTTTGAATGGAAACATGGAGCTGTGATTGGGCTCGGTGCCCCCATAGCAAGCTGCTTGCTGTAGGGGCACTCAACAGGAGGGAGGGGCTAGAAGCAAAGAAGAGGGACCCGAGAAGAGGAGGATCTGGCCCACTCTGTGCAAAACCAACTGCACAGAGCAGGTACTGTAAGTATAACATGTTTGTTATTTTAAAAAGGAAAAGGAGACTTTACAATCACTTTATTGACATAATAAAATACACTCATAAAACTGGAAGGGGTACATCAGCTTGTCATTAACTCATTGAAACAAACAGGTCTTCATGGCCAGCAGTGGACCTGTCAACCTGTCTACAAACAAATGTCATACGTTTGTACTGATTCTCATCATTGCATTCGATGAATTGATTCATGTTGTTCAAACTTACTTTTTGTTTGCTTTTAACATTCGTTTTTGGAAAGAATAAATGAAAACCACATTTACTGTTAGAAATTGGTATATTTAAGAAAACTTTTCTATCCTACTCTTTCTAATTTTATCATCACTACGGTCAAAAAATGAACGTTGATTTGACTCGACTAATGATTAAAAAATTTAACTAATGTTCTTAAAAAAAGAAAATGTAAAACAAAATTCTACTAGTGTATAGCCAGCCTAAAGAGTAACTTCACTGTTGTTGAGAAAAAAAACAGTTCCAACCGGGTGATCAATGTACATTGCAGGGATTTTACTAAATGTTGTATCAGATTCCTACTTTTGTGCACGGTGTGTGAGAAAAGATGCGTGAGCAGGCAGGTTGGCTATTTAAGCTGCACTATGGCCTTGGGTCCTTGCCGTTTGGTCTATTGCGTTTCCTGAATACCTGTTACTTGTTCTTGTGTTGACTCCCTGTTACCGACCTGATCTGCTCCAGACTCTACCTGAACGCTGCCTGTACCCACTCCTGTCTTGTCTCTAGATTATGTCTCTGCCTGCTCCTTATGCTTATCCACCCACCTGCCTGCTGTTTGTACCTGATCTGCCTTTCTACTGCCGACCCGGACTGCCTGACCCTGTTTATCTGCATCTGAACCTGCTGACCTGTGCCTTTCTCCAGTTCTGGTCTTTCAGCCAGTACAGCCTGCTCTGCAGCAATGCACAGCTTTCTCTTCACTTTTTTTTTAGCATTCTGCAATGGAAGACCAGTCAGGTACTAGTGTTTACTCTGTGCTCAGGCGCTCCTCTCACTTTACCAGGGGTGTAAGAAAAGTCTACCTCCACATGCCAGGCTCCCATCAGGTACATTACACACACACACAGCTTAGCCCTGCCCCCTACTCCCTCTTTAGTGGCTGTGATTGACAGTCAATGGCTCCTGATGCTGTGTGTCAGCCAATGAGGAGGCAGAGACCTGGGAGAGCTTCTGCACTCATGCACATCGCTCGATTGGGATTGAGCTCAGGTAAGTATAAGGTGGGGGGGCTGAGGGGGAAGCTGCACACGGAAGGTTTTTTGACTTTACACATAGAATACATGAAGGTAAAAACCCTTCAAAACCACTTTATATGCTATTATTTTTTTTTTTCAAAAGAGTTACCCTTTAAGTTATAAGAGCAGTTAAGCATAAGCTCCAGTTGCATTAATTTGGTTTAAAGGATATCATTTAGGCTGGGTTGACACTGGTGCAAAATGTATGCGGGGTCCCCGCAACCATTTCGCATGTCAGGAGACTGTGACCGTCTCTCAAAGGAGTCGGTTCACACATGACTGGGACGGCTGTGGAGCAGGTTTGCAGAAGGGCCCTGTGCATCTTTAGCCAAAAATTCAGACAGAATTCAGACCTGAAATGGTGAATAGGGACACACCGGGCCTCCCCTGCTGCGAGTCGCTCTTCACACAGCCTTAGGGTGTGTTCACACTAAAATGCACATGGCAAGGCATTTTCATTTGCTTTGCTTTTTGAAAGGATATCATTAAAATGATTTGAATGGGACTTGCAGGGCAATGCATTGAAACATGCAGCACTTCAGCCTCACAGCAAGTGAGGTTGCTTTCCTGGAGCAAGTATGTTAATCTGGACAGATATAGTATCTGTCTAGCCAGTGCTCACCACCAGCTCACTTGGGGATCCAAGCACTGTGACCACGCTGTCACCAACAGCTCCCAGTCACTGTTTACAGTTAGAATGTGAACAAACATTATAAGCTTGACTGACTACATTGTGAACTAACCAGAAGTGAACTGGACCTACAATGGTATTTTTTCCAGTGTGAATTATAAGCATGGGTCTTTTAAGCTGTGGAGATCCTCTGAGGTGTAGAAGCTGCCTGCCCAGGAAACAGATTATGTTTACCAACATCAATACCCTAATAATTATTTAACTATACCGGGGGAAAAACCCTACAGGCCCAGCACTCTTTTTCCACTTTCCTCAACTATTTACAATTAGGAGCTGGAGGAGCGGTGTCACATACCTCTATGCGAAGCCTGAGATGGCGAGGGTGGCTCCACCACAGTTCCCATCCAAGCTCTCATGGATAGTAAGATAGTGGCACTAGGTTCCTGAAAGATGGGCTCCCAATCACATGATCACTGTGACAACCAATCACTGTGCTCACATGATCTGGGAAGCCATTTGTAAAGATTATAAAAATGCCAGCTCCCGTCAGCAGGAGGAGCTTAGAGTGGTTGTAAGGGCCGAAGGTATTTTACCTTCATGCATTCTATGCATAAAGGTAAAAAACCTTTTGTGTTGCGCTCCCTCCACAGACCCCCTAATACTTACCTGAGCCCCCTCTTGTTCCAGCAATGTGCAAGAAAGCCTCGACTGTCCCAGGACTCCCTCTCCTCATTGGCTAAGACAGCAGCGGGAGCAACTGGCTCCCACTGCTGTCAATCACAGCGAGTAAGCCAATAAGGAGGGAGTGAGTAGCAGGGCAAAGCCGTGGCCCTATGTGTCTTACGGACGTATAGAGCAGGGCTCTGGAGCGAACACGTGCCAGTGCCCCATGGCAAATGGCTTCCTATTAGATCAATGGTCATGGGGGATGATCCCTGATTACGACCCGGGAAGAGTAGGATCTGAGCCGCTCTGTGCAAAACCATTACGCAAAGCAGGTAAGTATGACTTTTTTGAACCTTTAGTTGAACCTTTAATAACACTTCAAGAATTAGGGAGGCAGCTTCCTAAAAGTTTTCAAACAGGCGTTTTGCTTTATGACTAGATTCCTTTAAAAACATGTAGCGTGGGTTCATTTGGCTTAGCTGCAATGTCTAATATGAACCATGCCTGTACAATTTATGTTTGTTACACATTTTATTAGGCTGTACATGGTAATTGAATTGCAACTTTCCCAAAAATTATTGACATAAATATGAATCATACAGGGGTTGATTTATTAAAACAGGAGAGTGAAAAATCTGGTGCAGCTCTGCACAGAAACCAATCATCTTCCAGGTTTGTTTTGGTCAAAGCTCAGTTGAACAAGCTGAAGTTAGATGTTAATTGGCTACCATGCACAGCTGCACCAGATTTTGCACTATCCAATTTTAGTAAATCAACCCCACAGTGTTTATAATTTATTCTGTACCAGCTTATTTGAAAAATGCTGGAACTCACACATGACTTCCAATAATGAGACTGCTGCGCAAACAAGTAAAGTTAAATACTACACTACAAAAATCTATAGAAATATTGCACACTATCCCAACAATTGTGTATTAGGATTATAAAGAACCACCTATAATCATATATACAGTATCACTAGAGATGGGCTCAAGCAAGTTCGGGATCCTAGTCCCAACCCACGTCCCCAATTCCGCCTGGAAGCCGACACTGCACACCGCTAATCACAGACGGTGAGATATTTCCCGGTCTGTCCAGCTGCGGATCGGGAAATGTCTCACTGTCTGTGATTAGCGGTGTGCAGTGTCGGCTTCCAGGCAGGATCGCGCATGTGGGTTGGGACTAGGATCCCGAACATGCCTGAGCCCATCTCTATATATCACATAAAACTTGATAATCAATAGTACAAAAAAATCATACAATAAAGTGCAAACTTTTTCACAAAGTAGATTTTTATATAAAGTGCAAAGTACAATAAGCAAAACCATGTATAACTTATATTATAACAACATGTGCAAATAAAAATTACTATAGTGAATCGTGACCAAATGTCTCATGTGCACAAATTCTGTATTATGGCTACAAAATAATTTGTGCACATGAGATATATGGTCACTGTTCAATTAAAGTGAAGCTCCACCCAAAAGGGGAAGTTCCACTTTAAACTGCTTGTTAAAAATAACAAACATTTTCTACTTACCTGCCCAGTGCAGTTAGTTTTGCCCAGAACAGCCCGAATCTTTCTCTCCTCAGGTCCAGCTTCGGCCCTCCTGGCCCCTCCCTCCTGTCAAGTGCCCGCAGAGCAAGCAGTTTGCTATGGGGGCACCCGAGCTGAGCCACAGCTCTGTGTGTCCATTCAGACACTGAGCCATGCCCCGCCCCTATTTCTCCTGATTGGCTAACTGACTTTGATTGACAGCAGAGGGAGTCAATGGTGCCACTGCTGGGTCTTAGCCAATCAGGAGGGAGTGTCCCGGATGGCTGAGGCAGTCGTGCACATCGCTGGATAGAGATAGGGCTCAGGTAAGTATTAGGTGGGCTGCTGCACACAGGTTTTTCATCCTAATGCAAAGAATGTATTAGGAAAAAAAACCTTCTGACTTTACAACCACTTTAAGGCCTCCTCCCCGGCTCCTGTTTATGAAACAAATATTTTAGGGAAGGGGGGGGGAGCGGGTACCTAATTTTGGCATTACCTGCTCCCACTTTCGTTCTGGTCACCTTAGGTGATCGGAAGCAGAAGTTCTCCTTCCCAAATTCTTCTGGGACACTTTACAGGTTCCAGAAGACTTCAGGACAGCAGTGCCGCTCGCTCATGCAACAGCCACTCACCTGTTCCACGAGCCATCTTCATCCCGTGTCCTCCCTTGGCGGAAACCGGCATCTTCACTATGGGCACCCGGCTGTGGCAGCTTGCAGCTTCACAGCCAGGTGCCCAAAGTGAAGATGCCGGCGCCGCCGAGGGAGGACACGGGGTGACAACCGCTGGGGTGAGTGCACCACTGGATCAGGGAACAGGTGAGTGGCTATTTATTAAAAGTCAGCAGCTACACTTTTTGTAGCTGCTGACTTTTAATAAATGCAAAAATGAGTGGAACCCCACTTAAAGTAATTTTTGTTTGCACATGTTGTTATAATCTAAGTTATACATGGTTTTGGTAATTGCACTTTATATGAAAATCCACTTTGTGGAATTCTTTTGCATTTAATTGTTTGCATTTTTTTTTGCACATGTTGTTATAATCTAAGTTATACATGGTTTTGTTTATTGCACTTTATATGAAAATCAACTTTGTGGAATTCTTTTGCATTTTATTGTTTGCATTTTGTTTGCACATGTTGTTATAATATAAAGCCCCGTACACACGTACCGATCGTCAGCCGAAAAGCTTCGGCCGACGACCGATCTGCCGATTGTAGGCTTGTTAGTATGATGCCTCCGACAGCCTACAGCGCACATTCGGCCAAAAATAATCTGTTATGCAAGCATTAAAATTTTTGTATGCCGACACCAGAGCGGCCGATTGTTCGCCAGTCAGTACAGATTTCGGCCGACAGACCGCAGATTTGCAAGACTGGGCATGCTCAGAAAAGGAAAAACACAGGGAAAGTTAACCATTACATGACATCACTTCTGCAGTCGGCTATAGTCGGGGGACAAAATTCTTGTGCAGTCTTTTGCACTTTTCAACAGACACCGACAGCCCTGGACAAAAGACGGCCGATCGTTCGCCGACGATCGGTACGTGTGTACGGGGCTTAAGTTATACATGGTTTTGTTTATTGCACTTTATATGAAAGTCCACTTTGTGGAATTCTTTTGCATTTTATTGTTTGCATTTTGTTTGCACATGTTGTTATAATCTAAGTTATACATTATTGCACTTTATATGAAAATCCACTTTGTGGAATTCTTTTGCATTTAATTGTTTGCATTTTTTTTTTTGCACATGTTGTTATAATCTAAGTTATACATGGTTTTGTTTATTGCACTTTATATGAAAGTCCACTTTGTGGAATTCTCTTGCATTTTATTGTATGAATTTTGTTGCACTATTAATGACCAGCTTATTTGTCAGGGTACGGAGGAGTGTGAAAAGTACTGTAACCCAGAGACATAAATCAAGATGAAAATCATATAATCAGGTTGCTGAAGGATTCTGCACGTAACAGATCACCAGTGAATGTTGTTATAGGCTGTAATAGGTATTTATATTATGCCAATTATGGTAACCCATGGTCAATACAGATATACTGCAAACTCCGTATACCAGAATATATTCTTCCTGGGTCTCAGATTACCTTTTATTTTTATTCTATTTGTTCCTGAGTTACTCCGTCCATCATCAGTTGATATATACACGTGTAAAAGCAGGTGTATCACCACGTCTGTAAGTACTTTACACAGCTCAGCGTGCATCCCCTTGAGAACATGTGTTTTTTTATGTTAACGCAGAACTGAAGAGCTTGTACCTCATCAACTGACCAGCCTTTCTGCTTGTGCTGGGATTCCACTGCTGCCTTTAAATATGCTGGTTATTTTTATCCTCCTACGTAGTAAGTACACGGACCGCCCCGCCAACCCAGAGCCAAACAATGTTTCTCTTTAGTCGGGAGGGGAAGTGGAAACGAGCCAGTCACGTGGCCAGCAAATCAATGAAAAAAAAAAAAAAACGCTTAAACTTCCACATCTTTTTCCCATTTTTTTTTTTTTTTCTCAAGTCATAACAGACTGCTGTCCAGGCTGAACAGTGTAGTACTCGTATATGGCAGAGGAGGGAGGCAGGGTGGGAAGCAGGCTGACAGGATTCAGGACCTGAAAGACATGAGGGAGCAAAAAAAAGAAAAAAGTAAACACATGACTGGCAAATCAGCAGCAGCATACAGAATATTAAGGAAATGAGAGGCTTGTACAGACCATCAGCCCATGAGAGGCGAGGTGATGTCAGAGCGCTCTCTAAGATTAGCAACCCTTAAAAGCTGCTCATCTCCCAAGGAAGCTGAGTCTGGCTGGAGCTGTTTAGCTGACGGAGGGAATAACTCAGCCTTACACTGCAGCTTTCAGTACTGGGAGGTTGTCATACGTAGAAAATAATATATAATAATATACGTATTTGATAATGACAATTGCTGCCATCTCATTTGCATCCCTTTTTCTGGAGTTGACATAAATCTTTTATCACTATAAAATAAAACATTGCAGCATGCACATGTGCACTCTAAGTGATTAAAGCGTGACTCGACTTTTGTTGAGAAAAAAACATGGTGCCATAGGAGGAACAACCACAATTTAACTTTTATTATTCTAAATATAAATAAATTTACTAGGATTCGCAGACTTGGTAAAATGGCCGAGGCCTTTATTATAACTTTACAAACAGTTTATTTAAAAAACTAGTTCAGCCATAGAAAACTCATAACACACATCTTTACTCAATTATGTAACTTAGCCATGAAGCCCAAGTTACCCATAAATATTAATATATAATTAAAAACAACCTCAACAACGAAGTTGTCACACAAAAAATATTTAAAAAAAACAAAGAAAATTTGACATAGGGGACGGGTGGGAGGGACAAAGTCTCGGTCTGCTCCCGCTAACTAATGCTGCTAACATATTTTCTTTGTTCTTTTATAGGGAACTGTTTGAGATTTAAGGTTTCAAAATTTAATTTTTAGACCAATCATTTAAAAGGTTAGACCAACGGTCCAATTGTTTCAATTTATTTAAATAACCTATCAGCATACTGTGCTTAACTGGCCAATCACCAGATACCTTTGTTGTTGTCCTGCCATGGCCCCATACATGCATGGCAGTTATTTTAACCAGCCCTGCATTTTCATTCCCCCTTGGGTGATCTACAAGGATTATAACAACCTTTGTTGCAGATTCCTACCTTTTGTTAATATGAAGAAATCCCTGTTTGCTCCACTGTGCTCCTGGGTCAAGTGAGTCTAAAGCTGGCTACACACTATACAACTTTTGTTGTTTGATTTCCTTTAGATTTACCTTCAACTATGTAGTGCAAGAGTCTGCCTGATTACATAAAAATGAAAAGTGTTTAGGTCTGACCTCATATTATATGGTTTTTGGTAAGTCTTATGCCTCGTACACACGTTCAGATAATAGTACAACTTATCGTTCCCATTTTGTTGCATGATGCTAATTTTGAATTCAACAATGCATATAAACGTAGGATTTTTTTCGTACGATTCTGGAAAAGTTTCCTGGTTGGGTAGCTACGTATCAGATGGTGCAAAACAAAAACAATGGCAGCCAGGCTTTTTCCGTGCTATTTTAGTGTTTCTGATCATGCGCGGTCTTTGTCAGTCGATTTTTTGCGGACGCATACTGTACTGATTAAACGATTGTCGTTTGCTAGGCTATCGATAGTAAGACAGAAGTTTTCGTGTTTGTCCCTTCAGATTTTGTTGGACGACCTGTCGTGATCGGCTGTCGAAAGCTGTGTACTAGCGATCAGATTATCATGCGATCAAGTCAAAAGCGATTATTTTCGTATTTAGATGACTCATCGATCGATGCCGTACTTGAGATGCAGACATCTCAAGTCTCCCGCATGTCACGTGAGACTCCCGCTATCCGCCCTGAGCTCACGGACAACCGCGAGCTCAGGGCAATATCCCGGCTCTGTGTGTGAGTCAGTCTGAGTGAGTGAGTCAGATGAGATGACTCATCGATCGATGCCGGCAGGAGTATGACAGCTGTCAGCAAGCTGAGCCTGCACAGACATCACGTCGGAGCCGAAGTAGATCCGGCTCACAGGCGGAGTGATATGAGTCATGCACTCCGCCTGTGGGAGGAGCTGCAAAGAGCAAGAAGCGGCTTTGCTCTCTACTACAGCCACATTCTACTCCAGGAGGCATTTTGGCGCGCACGGGACCGTGACACTGTGACACCCCACTCTGTGACAGTACCAGCAAGTAACCAGGCCAGTACCAGCAAGTGACCAGGCCAGTACCAGCAAGTGACCAGACCAGTACCAGCAAGTGACCAGCACCAGTGACCAGGCCAGTACCAGCACCAGTGACCAGGCCAGTACCAGCACCAGTGACCAGCACCAGTGACCAGCACCAGTACCAGCACCAGTGACCAGCACCAGTGACCAGGCCAGTACCAGCACCAGTACCAGCACCAGTGACCAGCACCAGTACCAGCACCAGTGACCAGGCCAGTACCAGCACCAGTACCAGTGACCAGGCCAGTACCAGCACCAGTGATCAGGCCAGTACCAGCACCAGTGACCAGGCCAGTACCAGTGACCAGTGACCAGCACCAGTACCAGCACCAGTGACCAGCACCAGTGACCAGGCCAGTACCAGCACCAGTACCAGCACCAGTGACCAGCACCAGTGACCAGGCCAGTACCAGCACCAGTACCAGCACCAGTGACCAGGCCAGTACCAGCACCAGTGACCAGCACCAGTACCAGCACCAGTGACCAGCACCAGTGACCAGGCCAGTACCAGCACCAGTGACCAGGCCAGTACCAGCACCAGTGACCAGCACCAGTGACCAGGCCAGCACCAGTGACCAGGCCAGTACCAGCACCAGTGACCAGCACCAGTACCAGCACCAGTGACCAGGCCAGTACCAGCACCAGTGACCAGGCCAGTACCAGCACCAGTGACCAGGCCAGTACCAGCACCAGTAACCAGCACCAGTGACCAGGCCAGTACCAGCACCAGTGACCAGCACCAGTGACCAGGCCAGCACCAGTGACCAGCACCAGTGACCAGGCCAGTACCAGCACCAGTGACCAGGCCAGTACCAGCACCAGTAACCAGCACCAGTAACCAGGCCAATACCAGCACCAGTGACCAGGCCAGTACCAGAGACCAGTACGAGCACCAGTGACCGGTACGAGCACCAGTGGACCAGTACCAGCACCAGTGACCAGTACCCGCACCAGTTACCAGACCAGTACAGTACCAGCACCAGTGAACAGTACCAGCATCAGTGACCAGCACCAGTGACCAGGTATACTGATTACATTTAATTTCATTATTCTCTGGTAGTGTTAAATTGGAAAGGGGGGTGCGACGCAGGCGTGCGTGGGGGGGGGGGCGGCGGCATGTGGGGGGGGGGGGCTCACCTCCCTGAAATGAGTTTTTGCAGGTTGGGATGTCTGTAGATGTGAGGCTATCTGCAGGGAAAGAGCCATGCAGTTTCCACCGTGGTGATCAGGCACAGTAGAAAGACATGAGCGTGTATCCCTTCATGAAGGCAGACAGATATCAAAACGATATTGACTCCGCTACGCAATACACATGGATCTATACTGGCAAACAGATCCGCGCATAGCACATGGAGTGTTCGCCAGCAGAGATGTCTATGTAGAGCAAACGCGTTTATACATCTAAGGGAAGGTTTTCACTACCAGTAGTCTTTCCCCAATGCCGGTTCGCACGTACACGCTCTAATTAGCGTATTGCAAGCAAACTGACAACAGGAGCCATAATGACAATCTAAATAAAACACATCCTGAAAAATGTCCACACTAGTCCTAATAAGATTTTCACAACAGTAAACCGGCTAAATTTTGATCCGTCTATGGCCAGCTTTAGTACACAAACTTCAATGTCCTTCAGAAAAATATGAGTAGCCTATATATAATTAAAATACAATGCGGAAATTTATATATGACTTTTCGTTTTGATCATAGATACACTTATATTTTTAAGTGCAAGAAAAAGGCGGCACAACATAGCAGTTAAATGTTGAATCCTCTTTGCTCCCAAAAGACCTTTTCTATGAAATCACCTTCTAAATACATTTTTTCTGAGCTTTTATATGTGATCATGTGATTGCCAAGCTCCGGCTGATGCATTTATCCTGCTTGGCCAAGAACACTGCTAGATCCCATAGAGCAGTAACATTACTCGCCGGCGTCCATAGCTCCAGGACACTGTTGGCTGGCAAGACATTTATACCCATCAGCTGCAACAACATCAGTGAAAGGGGATAGAGCCGTGTGGCCATGTGATACGTAGAGAAACTTGAAAACAATTTATTCAGATGGTGATTTTTATAGAAAATGTCTTAGGGCATAATTTAAGATATAGGGAAGCAATATTTAACAGGTTTGTTGTGTAGCCTCTTCCTCCATTATAAAGGAAAGCCATACTGATAAATATATGGTGGCTACTGTTACTAAACTCTTTATGAAAATCATAGTTGCCTGGCTGTTTCTAAAGCCCCGTACACACACGTCGATAATTGGCCGTGAATTTTTGGCCAATGTCCGATCGGCCGATTTTCGGCTTGTTAGTATGATGCTTCCGACAACCAACACCGACTTTTCGGCCGAAAAAAATCTGGTGTGCAGGCTATAAAATTTTTGTTGGCCGTCAACACAACGGCCGATTTTTCGTCAGTCAGTACAGATTTCGGCAGACGAAAATCTGATGAGCAAGACTGGGCATGCTCAGAGAAGAAAAAACACACGGAAAGTAAACCAGCACATGACATCACTAGAGATGTATAGAACTGTTCGCCGGTGAACAGTTCCCGGCGAACTTAGCATGTTCGCGTTCGCCGCTGCCGGCGAACATATGCGATGTTCGGTCCGCCCCCCATAAGACATCATTGAGGCAAACTTTGACCCTGAACTTTACAGTCAGCAGACACATTTCCAGCCAATCAGCATACCTCCCTCCCACACCCTCCCACCTCCTATAAATAAGCAAGGGCAGCATCCATCTTAGATCATTCTGAAGCAGTGTGTGTAGTGAGAGTAGGGAGAGAGCTGCTGCTGCTGCTGCTGCTGCTGCTGTTAAGCTAGGGACAGTTAGTCAGTGTTCCTGGTCTTGCAGTGTTCTTGGTCCACTACTGCTGTAATATCAGCACCCCAAAAAGCCCTTCTAAGGGCTGGTATTTGTGTAATTTTTTTTTTTATATATATATATATATATATATATATATACCTAGCGTCCCCAAAAGCCCTTTTAAGGGCTGGTAATTGAGTTGTTTCTTCTTATATATATATATCTATATCTATCTAGTGTCCCCAAAAGCCCTTTTAAGGGCTGGTAATTGAGGATTTTTTTTATTTATATATATATATATATATATATATATATATATAGTGTCCCCAAAAGCCCTTTTAAGGGCTGGTAAGGTAATAGAGTTTTTTCTTTATATATATATCTATATATATCTATTGTACACTGCAGTTGCCTGCCCGCTGTGTGTGAGAGGCCACAGACCTACCACAGACTGTACTGTGTGCACACCACACTAATTTCGGGTGGCACAGGCACAGTACCTTGCATTTTAAAAAATATTTTTTTTTTCCTCTGTCATAATTGCAGTGAGTGCTGTGTCAGGTCCACAGAGTGCACCACTGTACCCACTGCAGTGCACTGCCCACCACTGATATATATACGGTGGCACAGCATCTTGTTGCAAATTTAAAAAAAAAAATATTTTTTATTATTGCAGTTGCCTGGGCTGCCAGTTACTGTCAGGTCCACAGAGTGTACTGTGCCCACTGCAGTGCCACTGTGTGCCCACCCACCACTGATATATAAGGTGGCACAGCAGCTTGCAAAGTAAAAAAATATATATATATTTTTTAATTGCAGTTGCCTGGGTGCCAGTGACTGCTGTCAGGTCCACAGAGAGTGTACTGTGCCACTGCCCACCCACCACTGATTTATAAGGTGGCACAGCAGCTTGCAAAGTAAAATAAAATATATTTTTTTAAAATTGCAGTTGCCTGGGTGCCAGTGACTGCTGTCAGGTCCACAGAGAGTGTACTGTGCCACTGCCCACCCACCACTGATATATAAGGTGGCACAGCAGCTTGCAAAGTAAAATAAAATATATATTTTTTAAAATTGCAGTTGCCTGGGTGCCAGTGACTGCTGTCAGGTCCACAGAGAGTGTACTGTGCCACTGCCCACCCACCACTGATATATAAGGTGGCACAGCAGCTTGCAAAGTAAAATAAAATATATATTTTTTAAAATTGCAGTTGCCTGGGTGCCAGTGACTGCTGTCAGGTCCACAGAGAGTGTACTGTGCCACTGCCCACCCACCACTGATATATAAGGTGGCACAGCAGCTTGCAAAGTAAAATAAAATATATATTTTTTAAAATTGCAGTTGCCTGGGTGCCAGTGACTGCTGTCAGGTCCACAGAGAGTGTACTGTGCCACTGCCCACCCACCACTGATATATAAGGTGGCACAGCAGCTTGCCAAGTAAAAAAAATATATATATTTTTTAATTGCAGTTGCCTGAGTGCCAGTGACTGTCAGGTCCACAGAGTGTACTGTACCCACTGCCCAACACTCCTATAGGGTGGCACAGCACCTTGCACTCATAGTACACAACACATTAAAAAAGAAAATGACAGGCAGAGGCAGGCCACCCCGCAAGGGCCGTCGTGGTCGTGGTGCTGTGATTTCCTTAGGCCCTAGAATAATGCCCAGTGTTCAGAGGCCACCACAGACCCTGAACTCAAAAAATTCTGAGGCCATAGTTGACTGGCTTACACAAGACACCCAATTGTCTACAGCTTCCGCTCGGAACCCTAATGCACCATCCTCCTCCAGCTCAGCTTCGGGCACCTCTCAATTTACCACTCGCCAGCCCGCCGGCACCACCACCAACACTAGCACCACAGCCGCTTCACTTGATCCGTCAGAGGAGTTATTTTCACATCAGTTGGAAGAAATAAGTGATGCGCAACTATTAGTGCCAGAGGATGTAGATAACGGGGATATGTCTCAGTCAGGCAGCATTATACACATGGACGTACATTGTGATGATGATGATGTTGTACCTGCTGCTGCTGCCTTTGCTGAGTTGTCAAGTGAAGCGGCTGATGATGACGATGTGTCTGTGGATGTCACCTGGGTGCCTGCTCGAAGAGCAGAAGAAGAGGGGGAAAGTTCAGATGGGGAGACAGAGAGGAGGAGGAGACGAGTTGGAAGCAGGGGGAGGAGGTCATCGCAAGGAGCTAGTGGCGCAGTCAGACAGCATGTAGATTCGGCACCCGGGGTCAGCCAGACAGCACGCCAATCAACGCAAGCTGTTGCCACCACCAGAATGCCGTCCTTGCAAAGCTCAGCAGTGTGGCATTTTTTTTGTGTGTCTGCCTCTGATATCAGCGATGCCATTTGTAACCTGTGCCAAAAGAAACTGAGTCGTGGGAAGTCCAACACCCACCTAGGTACAACTGCTTTGCGAAGGCACATGATCTCACATCACAAACGCCTATGGGATCAACACATGAGTAAAAGCAGCACACAAACTGAAAGCCACCATCCTCCTCCTGGTCCAGCATCTTCAGCCACGTCAACCACTGCTGTCCTCCATGCCCCCTATCAACAACCCGCCCCTCCGCCTCTCACCTTCAGCAGTTCCTGCTCGTCACCTGCCCACAGTCAGGTGTCTGTCAAGGAAATGTTTGAGCGTAAAAAGCCAATCTCGCAGAGTCACCCCCTTGCCCGGCGTCTGACAGCTGGCTTGTCGGAACTCTTAGCCCGCCAGCTTTTACCATACAAGCTGGTGGAGTCTGAGGCCTTCAAAAAATTTGTCGCTATTGGGACACCGCAGTGGAAGGTACCCGGCCGAAATTATTTTTCACAAAAGGCAATCCCCAACCTGTACTCTATTGTGGAAACGGAAATCATGTCACGTCTGGCACACAGTGTTGGGGCAAGGGTCCATCTGACCACTGATAGCTGGTCTGCAAAGCACGGTCAGGGCAGGTATATAACGTACACTGCGCATTGGGTAAACCTGCTGGCGGCTGCCAAGCATGGAATGCGTGGCTCTGCTGCAGAGGAGTTGGTGACACCGCCACGACTTGCAGGCAGGCCTGCTGCCACCTCCTCTACTCCTCCTACTCCATCCTCTTTGCTAACCTCCTCGGCTGAGTCCTCTTCTGCTGTTGCGTCTTGCTCCACACCAACTGCACCCCCCCAGCTCCCCAGGGGCTATTCCACATGCCGGATACGACAGTGTCACGCTGTCTTGGGGTTGACTTGCCTGAAAGCAGAGAGTCACACCGGACCAGCACTACTGTCCGCCCTGAACGCACAGGTGGATCAGTGGCTGACCCCGCACCAACTGGAGATCGGCAAAGTGGTGTGTGACAACGGGAGCAATTTGTTGGCGGCATTGAATTTGGGCAAGTTGACACATGTGCCGTGCATGGCACATGTGTTGAATCTGATTGTGCAACGTTTTGTGCAGAAGTACCCAGGCTTACAGGACGTCCTCAAGCAGGCCAGGAAGGTGTGTGGCCATTTCAGGCGTTCCTACACGGCCATGGCGCACTTTGCAGATATTCAGCGGCGAAACAACATGCCAGTGAGGCGCTTGATTTGCGACAGCCCGACACGTTGGAATTTAACACTGCTAATGTTCGACCGCCTGCTCCAACAAGAAAAAGCGGTCAACGAGTATTTGTATGACCGGGGTGCTAGGACAGCCTCTGCGGAGCTGGGTATTTTTTTGCCACGTTACTGGACGCTCATGCGCAATGCCTGTAGGCTCATGCGTCCTTTTGAGGAGGTGACAAACCTAGTGAGTCGCACTGAAGGCACCATCAGCGACATCATCCCATATGTTTTTTTCCTGGAGCGTGCCCTGCGAAGAGTGCTGGATCAGGCCGTAGATGAGCGTGAAGAGGAAGAGGAAGAGTTGTGGTCACCATCACCACCACCAGAAACAGCCTTACCATCGATTGCTGGACCTGCGGCAACACTGGAAGAGGAGTGTGAGGAAGAGGAGTCAGAGGAGGAATGTGGCTTTGAGGAGGAGGAACACCAACCACAGCAGGCATCCCAGGGTGCTCGTTGTCACCTATCTGGTACCCGTGGTGTTGTACGTGGCTGGGGGGAAGAACACACCTTCAATGACATCAGTGAGGACGAGGAATTGGACATGAGTAGCTCGGCATCCAACCTTGTGCAAATGGGGTCTTTCATGCTGTCATGCCTGTTGAGAGACCCTCGTATAAAAAGGCTGAAGGAGAACGACCTGTACTGGGTGGCCACGCTACTAGACCCCCGGTATAAGCAGAAAGTCTGTGATATGTTACCCAATTACCGGCAGTCGCAAAGGATGCAGCAGCTACAAAATAAGTTAAAAACTATGCTTTACACAGCGTATAAGGGTGATGTCACAGCACAACGGGAATCCAACAGGGGAAGAGGTGAAAGTAATCCTCCTCCTACCACCACAACCACGCCGGCAAGGACAGGACGCTTTACAGACGTCTTGTTGATGGAGGACATGCGGAGCTTTTTTAGTCCTATGCATCGCCACAGCCCTTCGGGGTCCACCCTCAGAGAACGACTCGACCGACAGGTAGCAGACTACCTTGCCTTAACTGCAGATATCGACACTCTGAGGAGCGATGAACCCCTTGACTACTGGGTGTGCAGGCTTGACCTGTGGCCTGAGCTATCCCAATTTGCCATTGAACTTCTGGCCTGCCCCGCTTCAAGTGTGCTGTCAGAAAGGACCTTCAGCGCAGCAGGAGGTATTGTCACTGAGAAGAGAAGTCACCTAGGTCAAAAAAGTCTTGATTACCTCACGTTTATTAAGATGAATGAGGCATGGATCCCGAAGGGACTGACAGTGGGGGATGCATTTGACTAAAAAAGGCCTGGTGATGACTGAGATGCCTTGGCCTAAAAATGGTCCACACGCTGCTGTATATAATCATTCTCTGCATGCCGGATGACTTACGTGACGTCTCCGCCACCAACTACGGTTCAAGCCGCAATGTTTTAGTGCACTTTCTGCCTTAAAACCTCAATTTTTCAGGCCGCTGCTACAGCAGCGGCTGCAACAATACCTACTTTTTCATGCATGTGTACATGCCTAATTTTTCTGGCCTCTGGTGCTACACTGTGGCTGCAAAAAAACAAAAAACAAAAAAAAAGGCACATACATGTGTCAATTCCCCTTCGTGATCGTTACCTTGTCGTGGTGAAGGGGCTTGCGTATCACAATGAAGCGATCACCTCTAGGATTGTGTTGGCACACCCCAGATGATAAGGTCGTTGCTTCATTGTGTACAGACCAAAAGCGATCCGCAGGATAATTTTTCATAAAAAAAAACATTCATTTTCTTTCATTCTTTCTGCGGAGCTGGGTATTTTTTGGCCGCGTTACTGAATGCTCATGAACAATGGCTGTAGGCTCATGCGTCCTTTTGCGGAGATGACAACCCTGGTGGTCAGTCGAACCCAAGGCAACATCATCGACCTCATCCCATATGCGTTTTTTCTGGAGCGTGCCCTGCGAAGAGTACTGGATCAGGCTGTAGATGAGCATGAAGAGGAAGAGTTGTGGTCCTCATCACCACCAGAAGCAGCCTTGTCGTTGTCAATTGCTGGACCTGTGGCAACGCAGAGAGAGGAGTCTGAAGAAGAGAAGTCAGAGGAGGAAGGTGGCTTTGAGGAGGTGGAATACCAGCCACAGCAGGCGTCCCAGGGGGCTTGTTCTCACCTTTCGGGGACCCTTGGTGTTGTATGTGGCTGGGTGGAGGAAGAGACCTTCAATGATGTCAGTGAGGACAAGGAACGGGACATGGCTAGCTTGGTATCCAACCTTGTGCAAATGGGGAGTTTGCGGTTGTGCAAATGGACTGACTGACTGTTAAACGGGGAGTTTGGTCTGTCAGAGTTTGGTCTGTCACTGTGAAGCGGGCGACGGGCGTAACCCTTACACTACTTGACCGATGAAACATCATACCTGATCGTATTCACACACTGGATGTTTTAGTGCTGGTTTACACTGCCGCTACCACTAAAGTAGCGTCGCTTCCAGTGCGACTTTGGCGCGACTTAGCGCGACTTTGGCGCGACCTCATCGCGAGGCGACTTTTTATTTGGCCAATCACAATATCATGTTTTGTGACCGTCACCTAATTTCCTTTTCCTGTTTTTTGTTTTACATATTTCCCCATGTGTGCAGTGTTGTCTGTGTCATAGCTCAACTGATAGGCATGTTTGCCTTGGCATATCATATTTCAGCTTGCCAGAAAGAAAAAAAGACAGCTGGAAAGACACTGCATTAGTTTTCTACTAAAAATCATAAGAAAAATGCTGTTTTTTTTGGGTTGTGGACATACTACAGAGCTGAAACTTGACAGGTACACTTTTTAGACCCCCCAGACACTAAATACAAAAAATGACATGCCTGCCTAAAAAAATGCCCGCTAAGTGCCTGCAAGAAAAAAAGCCAGCCGCAGAGAAGCCATATTCCTGAAAATATAAGAAAAATGCTGTTTTTTAGAGGTTCTGGACATGCTACAGAGCTGAAACTTGACAGGTACACTTTTTAGACCCCCCAGACACTAAATACAAAAAATGACATGCCTGCCTAAAAAAATGCCCGCTAAATGCCTGCAAGAGAAAAAGCCAGCCGCAGAGAAGCCGTATTACTGAAAATATAAGAAAAATGCTGTTTTTTAGGGGTTCTGGACATGCTACAGAGCTGAAACTTGACAGGTACACTTTTTAGACCCCCCAGACACTAAATACAAAAAATGACATGCCTGCCTAAAAAAATGCCCGATAAATGCCTGCAAAAGAAAAAGCCAGCCACAGAGAAGCTGTATTACTGAAAATATAATAAAAATGCTGTTTTTTAGGGGTTCTGGACATGCTACAGAGCTGAAACTTGACAGGTACACTTGTTAGACCCCCCAGACACTAAATACAAAAAATGACATGCCTGCCTAAAAAAATGCCCGATAAATGCCTGCAAGAGAAAAAGCCCGCCGCAGAGAAGCCGTATTACTGAAAATATAATAAAAATGCTGTTTTTTAGGGGTTCTGGACATGCTACAGAGCTGAAACTTGACAGATACACTTTTTAGACCCCCCAGACACTGAATACAAAAAATGACATGCCTGCCTAAAAAAATGCCCGCTAAATGCCTGCAAGAAAAAAAGCCAGCCGCAGAGAAGCCATATTCCTGAAAATATAAGAAAAATGCTGTTTTTTAGGGGTTCTGGACATGCTACAGAGCTGAAACTTGACAGGTACACTTTTTAGACCCCCCAGACACTAAATACAAAAAATGACATGCCTGCCTAAAAAAATGCCCGATAAATGCCTGCAAGAGAAAAAGCCAGCCGCAGAGAAGCCATATTCCTGAAAATATAAGACAAATGCTGTTTTTTACGGGTTCTGGACATGCTACAGAGCTGAAACTTCACAGGTACACTTTTTAGACCCCCCAGATGCTAAATCCAAAGAAATTTTTTATTTTTATTTTTTTTTAATTTTTCCAATAATTGGCTCTCTATCAAAAAATTATAATTTTTAAGAACTTTTTTTTGCGTGATCCCTCTCCGGCATGCCACAGTCCAGGTGTTAGTCCCCTTGAAACAACTTTTCCATCACTATTGTGGCCAGAAAGAGTCCCTGTGTGTTTTAAAATTCGCCTGCCTATTGAAGTCTATGGCGGTTTGCCCGGTTCGCCGGTTCGCGAACATTTGCCGATGTTCGCGTTCGCCGTTCGCGAACGGCGAATTTTAGGTTCGCGACATCACTAGACATCACTTCTGAAGTAGATTTTTGTTGGCCGAGAAAATTCGTGTGCAGTCTAGGCACATTCCAACCAACAAAACACCACTCTGGACAAAAGTCGGACGATCGGTCGGCCGATAATCGTTGCGTGTGTACGAGGCATTATGGCCCATACACACAATCAGAAAATCGTAAGAAAAATACTGCTTTTGAATCGATCGTACGATAATCTGATCGTTAGTACACAGATTTCAAAAGCTGATCACGACAATTCATGCCAAATTATCCGATCAGACAAGCACGGACATTTTTCTCATATGATTCCAGATCGTACGATTTTCATTTAAACAGTACATTTGTTGTTGTTCAAAAATATAATACAAATACACTACAACACATGACATCAATTCCAAATTTATATTCTGTCGTCTTAGAATTTTGGTAACTTTAGTAAACTCTTCATTTTTGATATGAGACTAGCATGCAAAAAAAAAAGGACAATCATTCGTCCAATAATCTCATCGTGTGCACCAGGCATTAGTCACAAACATGAGATATAAAATCTTTTTGTATAGTATTTAACCACTTGCCGTCTGCTCACATTGCTGCTACTGCAGCAATGTGGCTCGTGTTCAGTCACAGCGGGAGTCGGGCCAGGGAAGGAGCAGTGGCGATCGCCGCTGCTCTTCCCTGATCATCTGGGAATCGAGTCTGGAGATCCGCCCGCTTGTGTAAACAGAGCGGGCAGATCTCCTAAGTGACAGGCAGGGTCACATTGCAGGGTTCAGCATAGCTGAACCTGCGATCTGTCCCTGTGTCACTCAGTCACCTCCCCCACACATGTCAGTAAGCACCAGGCATACATTAACCCCTCCCTCTCCAATAAAATTAACCCCTTCCCTGCCAGTGTCATTTTTACAGTAACAGTGCATATGTATAGCACTGATTACTGTAGTAATGTCATTGGTACCCCCAAAAGTGTCAAAAATGTCAGTCAAGGGTCCGATCTGTCCGCCGCAATGTCGCAGTCCCGCAAAAAAAAATTGCAGATCGCCGCCATTACTCATTAAAAAAAAAACAATAAAAATTACATAAATCTTTCCCTTAGTTAGTAAACGCAATAACTTTTGCGCAAACCAATCAAAATACACTTATTGCGATTTCTTTTACCAAAAATATGTAGCAGAAAACAAATTGGCCAAAAATTTAAAAACATTTTGATTTTTACAATTTTTTTGGGGGGAAAAAAAACGTGAATAATATTGTTATTTTTTCAAAATTTACGCTCTTTTTTTGTTTATAGCGCAAAAAGTAAAAATCGCACAGGTGATCAAATACCACCAAAAGAAAGCTCTGTTTGTGGGGAAAAAAAACGTAAATTTAGTTTGGGTACAGCACTGCACGACCGCGCAATTGTCAGTTAAAGTCGCACAGTGCCGAAAAGTGGCCTGGACGTAAGACAGCAAAATCCTCTGGTGGTAAAGTGGTTAAAGTTGATCCCCACCTCCCCGGGAACCTATTCCACAAAGCCTTATATAAACCTATCCATGCTGCTGTCAGATAACACTGCAATCTAAATGAAGCCCCACAGCAAATGCAAATTCTCCTTTAATTCTTGCAGAAAAAAAAAAATATATGATTAAAGTTATAAGATTATAGTGATGAAGCTGCAGAAAAGTTTGCAGTGGTGGCTGTGTGCCTCCAGCTAAGCAGCACGGTGTAGATCTGGTGGATCATGGACAGGTGGGTATAATCTTTGAGGTTGTATGTACTACGGTAGAAGGAAATAAATTAAAGGCTGTATGAGGTTATACAGTACTTATTCTTGACACCTGAACTTTTTTAGCTGCATACTTGTTTCGGGATAGTGACTCAGAAAATATGAAAGCCATCTGATCAGCATAAGACCCCAGCAACTCACATTTTCAGAAAGGGAGGGAAGAGGTCAGCAAAGGCAGCCTACATAAGGTTTCATTTATCTGTGTCAGTACATACCATAACTATTATTAAGAAATTACTGCAGTATTTAGAGCTGAGCAAGCACTTTTGTGATAGTGATTTCTACAATCTGAATAGTGACCAGACATACAGTGCCTTGCGAAAGTATTCGGCCCCCTTGAACTTTGCGACCTTTTGCCATATTTCAGGCTTCAAACATAAAGATATAAAACTGTAATTTTTTGTGAAGAATCAGCAACAAGTGGGACACAATCATGAAGTGGAACGAAATTTATTGGATATTTCAAACTTTGTTAGCAAATAAAAAACTGAAAAATTGGGCGTGCAAAATTATTCAGCCCCTTTACTTTCAGTGCAGCAAACTATCTCCAGAAGTTCAGTGAGGATCTCTGAATGATCCAATGTTGACCTAAATGACTAATGATGATAAATAGAATCCACCTGTGTGTAATCAAGTCTCCGTATAAATGCACCTGCACTGTGATAGTCTCAGAGGTCCGTTTAAAGCGCAGAGAGCATCATGAAGAAAAAGGAACACACCAGGCAGGTCCGAGATACTGATGTGGAGAAGTTTAAAGCTGGATTTGGATACAAAAAGATTTCAAAAGCTTTAAACATTCCAAGGAGCACTGTGCAAGCGATAATATTGAAATGGAAGGAGTATCAGACCACTGCAAATCTACGAAGACCTGGCCATCCCTCTAAACTTTCAGCTCATTAAAGGAGAAGACTGATCAGAGATGCAGCCAAGAGGCCCATGATCACTCTGGATTTTGTTCCACTTCATGATTGTGTCCCACTTGTTGTTGATTCTTCACAGAAAATTACAGTTTATATCTTTATGTTTGAAGCCTGAAATGTGGCAAAAGGTCCCAAAGTTCAAGGGGGCCGAATAATTTCGCAAGGCACTGTAAGTGAATTCGATCAAGCAAAAATATTCAATCCTGCTGAGCCCAGCTGGTGAGTGGTGGGTATATGCAAATATCACTACCCCTTACCCTCAAAGATTCCAGCCTGGTGCTGGTGGGCTTTGTGGATACAGGGTTGGCAAGCATAAGGGCCCCTGCTGTGTTGAGAGCAATGGGGCTAGTTTAATAAAGCACTTGAACCACTTTCCTGGCGATACAGTCCTCTTAAAAGTCCTGTGCAAGATTCAAAAAGCCCTGTGGCCTGTTTCGATAGCTTTGCCAAAATTTGTGACAGACTAGTCCTTAGTAAGGTAATCCTTAACAACTTGCCTACTGGGCACTTACACCCCCTCCTGCCCAGGCCAATTTTCAGCTTTCAGCGCTGTCGCACTTTGAATGACAATTGCGCGGTCATGCAACACTGTACCAAAATTTAAATTTTTATACGTTTTTTTCAAACAAATAGAGCTTTCTTTTGGTGGTATTTAAGCACTACTGGGGTTTTTATTTTTTCTGAACAAACAAAAAAAGACCAAAAATTAAAAAAAAAAAAAACAGTTTTTATAGCTTGTTATAAAATTTTGCAAACAGGTAATATTTCTAACAACAGAGGTGTATCATAAAAGGTGATAAAATCAAAAGACAGCTCCACCTTAAACGGCACACTAGCAGCGCTAATAATTCATGCACAACCACATAAATGTATAGAGTCTCTGTTATGAGTGAAGAAATAGTGAAAAGTTCATGCGCACAGTCCAGGGAGTAATATATAAAAAGGGTGACACTCCAAAGATGCAGATCATCCCTCGTAGTGCATTCAAAACACACAGCAAAAAAGGAGCCTCTACCTCACCGCTGTGCATGCCTTATGGTTATAAACTCACCATAGGGCAATAAATGTAAGCCAAATAATGCCGTCACAGACTTGGAAACAGTAGATCATCAGATCCCCTTTAGACTCTGGATGGAAGATATTCCTCACTGCAAGTGCACCCAATATACATCCGAAGCCTGGTAATCACTGGATGGGATACTCTCCTCACATTAAGCCAGTCAGCATACCATAGTGCATGAAAAGTAATAAAGCCACATAGCGTGATACTGTATATTTTCAGCTTTATTCACCCAAGCAGACAAACCCCTTCAGTAATGCACTTACATCAATCAAATATATAAAAGCGTAGATTAGGAAAGGTAAACCTGTGTCCTGCAGCCCTTCCCCGCTGTAAGAGATCGCCGCTCGGTACCTAAGCGGCTAACTTCCGGGTCTGAAGTAGGACGTAGGTAACCTTGGTGACCGCGTGACCACGACCTGACGCGTTTCGTCTCTTACAGCGGGGAACGGCTGCAGGACACAGGAAGCTCCTTCCTCATGAGATATCTGACATCTCCTGCAGGCTGGAGCATGCTAACACCAGCTTGTATGTTCTTTAGTCTCAGGGTTCTAAAAAGACCGGCCCCCTTTCAAATGACCACTCCTCTTGCAATAGAAAATTCACTCTTAATTACTGGTGCACAATAGACAGTTTGAGTAAAAATGAAGGTTGAAATTGAACCTGTGCCTAAGCTATGCACTTTAAAGTATTTGCATTTCCAAAAAAAGTAAATCACTTTAAGTCATAGTTCACCTCTGTAGCTATATGCTTTGTGGGCACAGTCATTTTCAAATTCACAAAAGAAGAAATTAAATCTCAGCTTTTTTATGAGAGCAGAATCTTGGCAGCCTACCAGCCCTGCAATGTATACACACAGCCAGGTTTTTGAGAGCTTTTAGTACCTGACTTCAGATTCATTGTTGTTATCTTTGAGAAGAATTTATTTCACAGTACAAGCAGCTAGAGAGGTGAGTGGGGGCTTATGTTAAAGGCTAAGTTCACTTTTCTTTCTATAAAGTATAGCTTGCCTATGTACCAATATATTAATAAGGTACCTGCCTTGCAGAAAAGAAAAAGATTTCCCTATGTTCTAGGGCAGGCTTAACCTCAGCAAAAGCCGTTAACAGAGTAAGGAAGTTCTCCGCATCCTTAGCACCTGTGTTCAAACATTGGCTCTTGCTGCTGTCAATCCTGTGAGGAGAGATTGGGGGGGGGGGCAGCAATGCTCAAACAGGAGCAAGAGTTTCTTATGGGTGACAGCGTCGCACATTGCGAATTGCCGTGATTGCAGCAAGATTTATTGGGGTGCCTGGGTTTGAATGGAACCTTAACAAGCAGTGTTTCTTATCTAATCCTAGATTTCAGCTTTCAAGCTCTTTTACTGCTTGTTACCACTCCTCCATAAATCAACATTTTTTTTATATCATATCATTGAACACATGTATAGTGTATAAAGGTATACTCTAACTTGCAGTATAGTAAATATATAAAATTAGCTCCCACTTGCGAAGCAATATCATAAAACAATGTATATTTCCAAATTGATGAGAAATCATCATGGGAACAGATTTAATACCCTATGTTCATTGCCATTTTTTTTTAAATGGAATTAGATATCTATACAATATACTGTATATGTTCATATCACATGTATTTTCAAGCATTCTTGCTACTTTAAGCACAGGGAAAACGCATCTTCCAATCAAATCCATTATTTGAAACAGATCACTTTCACACACCCCTACTGCAATAAGGTGCCCTGGAAAAAGTCCTCTCAATGTAGTTATGTAGGACTTGCAAAAACCCATCTAAATCGTGTGGGGGTTTACCATGGACATATATTTATGTTTACACTGTGAATGAAACTCTACAAGAATCAGCTCTATAATAGCTGTAGGTGTTCATATATAATAATGTTAATATTCTAAGACAGCCTTTCTCAATGTTTTTACTATGGAGGAATCCTTGAAATGATTTAAGACTCAGGGGAGCCCCTATAAAAATGATAAAATTTGCAAACCAAGGTTCATTAGACACACAAAGTTGGTGGTCAGTGGAAAAGGGTCCCCTTCACACTTGTGGCCAGTGAAAAGACTGATCTGTGACATTAATGACCATTGGGAAGAATGCTCCTTATATTGGTGGTCAATTGGAAGAATGCCTCCTCTTACAGATAGCTATCATGACCATTCATGTCGGAAAAGCTAAATTGGTCCCACACAACTGGTGCTGCCAAGTGGCATTGGTGGCAGAAACATGCAGGCACCACCCGGCAGGAGATTGATTCACTACCCACTGCTTAAGGAACCCCTAGCTACCTTTGGAGGAACCCTAGGTTTAAAAAGGCTGTTCAAAGGATTAATGTTTTTAAAAAGACAGTCCTCCCTAAAAATACCATTCAATTTTGTTTAATACAGGATTATTATTGATTTTATATGAAGAATGCAGCAGAAGTTGCTGCACAGGTGGGTGAGAACACCCACACTTATTTATATTCGAACAGGGATAGAGCCAGGAGTTATATCAGCGAGATCCTACTATTAGACACACATATATCTATAAACATATAAATCACCCCACAAGGCTCCACCAATAACTAAAATATCACTTTTTATTTGACTGACCCTTTGAGCATTTATGCAAGCTACGTGTGTGGGAAGCTTCATTAGATAACGGTTGCTTCAAAGAAGGTAATGCAGAAGACATTTTACAATGTTTCTAGGAAAATTATTTACTGGTAATGCTACGTTGTTAGTTTTATAAACTTACAATATATGTGAACCTATTCTTGACAGTGATTTACTTTAGATCTTCAAAGTAAACAATTTTTGCAAGGAAAGCAAACTTTTTTTTCTTTGATAATATATGGTTATAAAGCTGTAAAATGTGTGCAAAATATATTACCACCAATTACGTTTTACTGCCTGTTTACTGCCTAGGACAAATCTACACCTATATACAAAAATATTTTCCCATAGAAATCTAAATTGAAAATGTTCCCTTTTTCTATGTTCCGACTATAGCTGACAGTGTCCTGGAAAATAAAATGAGTTATATTGCTGTTTCGTATGACAGCTGTATCTACTGTGTAAATATTAGTGTGCGTATAAGTATAGGGAAGAAATTACTGACAGTGTAATCTTTACCTTAGCCTAACTCAATGGGATTTTTTTTTCTACAATGTAAGCCCTAACAATGAACTTCTCCAAAATATTATCTTTTGGTCTATTAAACCCCAACTCTAGGCAGCTAAAAAAATGTTTTCCATGTAGTGGGGGTGCGCCCGCACTACAGGGATTAAACGTTCGTTTAGGTCTAGATAATACTAAAAGAAGGTTTACTTACCCGATCCTCTGCTCCTCCCCATAGCTAGACCGGTCCTGGAGCCTTTTCTTCCATAGTCCTCTATTGGATGTGTTGATGCTGAGGGACAGACCACCGCCAGAGTGCAGTGCAGTGCACCCGCCTGTGGAGCAAAGAATCAAATAATTAAAAAGTATTTCTCCTTTCCCCTAAAAAAAAATGAGCAATTAACCCATGCAGTATGGGAGTAGCCCTACTGCAAGAACAATTTTACATTTTCTCAGATTTGGGCTTTAAATATACCCATGAAAGAGAAAAATACCAGTTGATCTTGTTGGAAATCTTGTAAGCTGATAACTTTCTGGGTTCTATGAAGAATGCTGAACAGGTAGGTTTTATAATTTTCATTGTTCTGTAAGGACTACATAACCATAACCAGGCCCCTCTATACTATAGGCAATATGAAGGGGTGGGGTTACATAGTCCTAAAACAGGAAGTGTGATACTGGTATAATCACAAGGTGAAAATAAAGGGAAAAAGGTAAGGTGAAAGGCGTCAGTAAGGAGCAGTTTTTAGGCAGAGACTTCCAGCATTTTGCTTTGACTGAATAAAGCGTTTTTTATGAGAAGTGATGGCATTAAAGTGCAGAACAAAGAGCAGGGACATGTATCTGATACACCTTTAGCTACGGAGTACATGTGTAGCCTCTACAGCCATTACTTTTTTGAATCTTATTGATGAGAGAGGGAAGGATTAGCAAGGTGGCTCAGTTGGCAAAAATAATCACTTCCAATGTCAGATGTGCCTGTTTTTTTCCCCCTGAGTGTTGCCCTAAATGTCCTGCCACTAGCCTGTGCATTGGATTGAGCAGTTGGATCAGGACAGGATTTGGCTTGGATTTGCACAAATGATTCTAGCCTAAAGTGTAACTAAACCCTCAAAAGTAAAATCAGTCTGTATATGCAGTAAAGCATGCTTGGTATACTCACTGTAGAACCTATGGGGTTAATCCTGCATATTGTGTAAAAAGGCTGTTTGATCCTGTCTTCTCTGACACTCCCCTTCTTTTGCTGTCCCTAATCCGCCTGCTGATATTACAGAGCATTGGAGGCACTCTGCACATGCTCAGTTTGGTGTGTATAGCTAGAGAGCTTTTTTTTATTTTTGGGAGAGTGCATGGGATCAGCACAGGACCAATCAGTACTGTCCAAACAGAGGGTCAGGGGTCGTGCAGCCTCACAGGACAGTCAAGATGAGAATGAAAACTCCTCCTACAAGCTTTAACCAGTGCTTGACCGGTCACTGGTCACAGAAGTCACAAGACTGCTATATACTGCTGATGGGAAAAGGCATTTAACAGTTTATATTTATTAAAATGATTGTATTTCCAAGTTCTGTGTACTGTGGGAGACCAGATATAATGAATGCAGGGTCCTGGGTTTAGAAAAAACTTTAACCACTTGCCAACCGCCGCACGACTATTTGCTGCGGCGGTCAGCCCCTCACAGGCAGAGTGACGTAGTACTACGTCTCTAGCCTGTGAGGGTCTAGGGAGCGAGTGCGCGCCCCCGGAGGCGCGCTCCTGCTCCCGAGTGGTCACGGACCCCCCCACGCATGCGGCCGGCAGACCCGATCGTCCGCCGGTCACTCGCGATCGCCGCTGCAGAGGGAGAAAGTCAGGCGGCTAGTGTAAACAAGCCGCCTGTCATTCTCCCCGGTGTATGAATGATGATCATACAGTTCTACTATGTAGAACCGTTGATCACTGTTCATACATCTCAAGCCACAGCCAATCACAGTTAGAATCACGCCCCTAGGGACACACACAGCCCCTCCCTCTCAAAAAAAGTTAACCCCTTCACTGCCAGTGCAATTTTACAGTAACAGTGCATATATATAGCACTGATTACTGTAGAAATGTCACTGGTAACCCCAAAAGTGTCAAAAATGTCAGTCAAGGGTCCAATCTGTCCGCCGCAATGTCGCAGTACTGTAAAAAAAAACACAGATCGCCGCCATTACGCGTTAAAAAAAAAAAAACAACAAAAATGACAAAAATCTTTCCCTTTGTTAGTAAACGCTATAAATTTTGCGCAAACCAATCAAAATACGCTTTTTGCGATTTTTTTTTACCAAACATATGTAGCATAAAACAAATTGGCCGAAAATGTTAAAAAATTTTGATTTTTAAATTTTTTTGGGGGAATTTCATATAAAAAAATTTGAAAAATATTGTTATTTTTGCAAAATTGTCGCTCTTTTTTTGTTTATAGCGCATGATCAAAAAATTGCACAGGTGATTAAATACCACCAAAAGAAAGCTCTGTTTGTGGGAAAAAAAGGACGTGAAATTCGTTTAGGTACAGCGTCGCACGACCGTGCAATTGTCCGTTAAAGTCACACAGTGCCGAATCGCAAAATACCCCCTGGTCTTTCAGCAGCCAAATCCTCCGGTGCTTAAGTGGTTAAGAATCTATGTATACTATCAATGTAAGAAAAGTGAAGCTAAAAGAGAATCTCTGAGGCAGGAAATGCTGGACTTGTTTTTGAAGGTGAAGTGTCAGTGTCAGGGGTTTTTTCCTGCCCACTGACTCACTGCCGATGAATATGTATGCAGCCAGTGTTGTCTTAGGTTTGTCCTGCATACCTATTTCATGTCACTGCCTCGCTAAATAGTAAAAACCATTATCAATATCATAGCCCCAAAGCCCCTATCCTGCACCAAGTCATAAATAATAGCAGCTTTAATATTTCCCTTTTAAGGGGTGCTTTTGATTGTCCTGATTTTCCCTAGCAACTAGAAAAGGACAGTCTGTATGGGTCTTATGGGCAACACAAACAGTTTGTTTCTCAGACAGATGAGTTCCGCCTGGAGAAAAAAAAAAAATAAAAGTCAGCAGCTACACATACTGTAGCTGCTGACTTTTAATATATAGACACTTACCTGTCCAGGGAGCCGCAGCGATGACAGCATCCCAGCCGATTTTCAGATCGGCTGCTTGGTGCTGCCACCACCATTCTTTCTAAGGGAAAGCAGAAATGAAGTCTTCACAGCTGGTTCTCTGCTGCGCATGCGCAAAGTGCTCTGTGCATTCTCATAGGCGCGGTGGCGGGGGAAGGAGAAGGAGGACGGAACTTCCAGTAGATGGTGCTGCGGCGCTATTTCCTGAAGGGGGGGAAGGGTACCTGTCAAAACAGGTACCCCGTCCCCCCTCTCCCCTGAAAGGTGCCAAATATGGCATCGAAGGGGGGGGGGAAGCAAATGAGCGGAAGTTCCACTTTTCGGTGGAACTCTTTAAGATAAATCCAGGGCCAGATTTCAGCTATGTATTCCCCTAGCTCAAATCTTAGTTTTCAAGATACATAAAGTAAAAATAATGTAAAAAATTATATTAGTTTCTTGATTTCCTGATGTCAAAGGGGTCAAATGTGTTAAAATAATGAAGCCTCTTTTTCCTTCTCTAGGCCCAACTTGTGTGGCCTTCCCACAAATCCGGACTGCATGAGACTTGCCAAGTTCTGTCCCAATTGATAATATGGCGCATCCGCCACGATCCTGTATGTATTTCTGCTTACTGGTGCACATCATAAAATTATTGCTGCAATAGAACATTGTTAGTCAACAAAAGCGGGGATGGCTTTCATTTATAGGCCTAATTGCTTCAATATTATGCATGCGCGCTCCAGACAGAAAAGTACAAAACCAATTAAGTCCAGGATGTGGTTTATCTTGTGGGGGCAAGAAGGCCAATTGTCACAGCATTTCTATATAAAAATATTTAACAACAGTGGCTGTTGATAAATGTATCATTCCGTTTTCTCATGTTTTTGTGGGTTGGCCGAATTGAACTTGAAAGCATTGCAAGCGTATGGTAATTACGGATTAGAATTAGTATATATTACATATTTTCCCCATGCTGTCAAATGTTATCTCGCTGTAAAAGCTCTGTGGAACTTTTGCTATTTTTCTTGGACTATTCAAGGGATTATAGCCACAATAAAAATCTTCAGTTGCGTCAGACCTCTTAGAATCCCTATTGGCTGGAAAACCCCACTCCCTCATAGCAAAGTCAGTTTCAGCAACAATCTTGTATGTGTAGCTTGGAGCTGGAATTTGGCATTCTCCCTATTTCGGCAATGTGTTTTCCAGCAATAACATAGATCTGTTCAAAACAATTGTTTTCTGCTGCACAGTAACATTTACCCTCTCCAGTGTATTTCTCTGTATTTATTAGATACAGTAAGTATTCTCTCTTAATTATTGTAAGTTTATTTGAGCCAAAAAATACCTTGATAAACACTATTTGCATGTAAACTGGACATATAACTTTCTTATGGTTCAGGAAAAAAATCCTTTTTCCATAAGGCAGCATTCACAAAGATTTTTAGGCACTTCAAGCCATTTGTTTGAGTGTTTTCCAGTGTTTTTTTTGTACACACGTATATGAGCAGTTTAGAAGCGTATTTCAAGTGTTTTTCATGTATATGCAAGCTTCAGGTGTTTTTATTTTTAATGCAATGGAAAACACTAGGGGGAGGAGACCAGTTCTTACAGGCTAAAAGAAACCTGAAATAAAATGCGCAAAAGCACTAAATTCACACATTTTCAGGTATTACCATCCAAGTCTATGGGGCCAAAAACACCCAATTTTGCCTCAGAAGTAGCCCAAGTAGCTCTTGGTGCATCACGCATAAAGCTACAGGGGCTTGAGCACTCATACACTATATTGTAAAAAGTATTGGGACGCCTGCCCTTACACGCACATGAACTTTATTGGCATGCCAGTCCTAGTCTGTAGGGTTCAATATTGAGTTGGCCCACCCTATCCAGCTATAACAGCTTTAACTCTTCTGGGAAGGCTGTTCACAAGATTTAGGAGTGTGTCTATGGGATTATTTCACCATTCTTCCTGAAGCGCATTTGTGAGGCCAGGTACTGATGTTGGAGAGGGCCTGGCTCGCAGTCTCCGCTCGAATTCATCCCAAAGGTTTCCTATCGGGTTGAGGTCAGGACTCTGTACAGGCCAGTCAAGTTTCTCCACCCCAAACTCGCTCATCCATGTTTTTATGGACCTTGCTTTGTGCACTGGTTTAAATCATTTGGTGGAGGGGGGATTATGGTGTGGGGTTGTTTTTCAGGGGTTGGGCTTGGCCCCTTAGTTCCAGGGAAAGGAAGACGTCAGCATACCAAGACATTTTGGACAGTTTCATGCTCCCAACTTTAAGGGAACAGTTTGGGGATGGCCCCCTCCTGTTCCAATGTGACTGCCCACCATGTGCGCATAAAGGCAGGCATCCCAATACTTTTGGTAATATAGTGTATGTGAACAGCTACAGTTGCAATACATGGTATTTGGATGTCGAGCATTTCTGAGTTTTCAGCGTCAAGCTACAAATTTCCAGGCATTAATGAGGTCTAGATCTGCTAGTGCTTTTAATGATAACCCTAATCCAATTGGGTTGCTGCTTTATCCAGAGTGGAGACATCCAAATACAGGAAGGGTATATCTGAACAGATCACTAGGTGAAAATAAAGAATTTGTAAGTTGCAATATATTAAATTTTGCTTTTCAAGTCAATACTGCTTTAAAGTAAGGCAAGCTTGGACAGTCATTCGATTTCATTCTAGTGCCTCCTTTTTTCAAAAGCTAACGTTAAGAAAAAGTCCAAATGCATCGCTATAACATGACATATCAGTCTATAATTATGGGAAAAGATGGAAGGATTAAATCCCAACACCAGCTCCAGTGTGAAAAGAGCAGCACGCCACACCACAGTGCCATTCAAATCTCCTTAACAGAGTGAAAAAGGTGATGAGCATGTAGGTAATGCACCGTACACTATGGCAATGACCAGATGTATAGCCTCGCATAAACCACTTCAGCTGGGCAGGAATCAATCCAGATCAAAGGCAGATCACACTTGTTGGCTGGACAAACATATATTCTCACAGGGGCAGATGATGGAACCAAAAGAGAATGACAGAGCCACACATAGTGAAGGCCTGTTTACAGTAGTAAGAAGTTTATTAAAACTAATACTCACAAAGGTGAAACAATAAAAAGCTTCCAAGATAAAAACAAAGTTGCCGTAGATAGTAGCGTACTGGTGTCAGCATCCCCCTCGTTATAACGTTATAAACATGATGTCAGTGAAGAGGTGTCTCTGGATAGTTTTGTAGGCAGTGGAAAAAATAAAGGGGGATTTGGATTGGGTATGTATTCATTAGGAATGTGAAGGTTATTTAACTTGTAGGGTTTGAATCCAAAATTTGCTTTGCAAGTGAAACTTCACTCCACTAATTAGTAACTTGGTTCTGATGTTTAAAAGTGTTTATCATATTGGCACATGCTGACTATACCCTTTCTGTACTTAGATACATGAAAGGGCCTTGATGAAGAATTAAAATGATGTAAATAGGGTGTAAAAAGTGGCATTTCTGTTGTGGCATCACAGCAGGATTTTGTAATGTATAAGTAAGGGAGTAACAACAGGTGTCAGACATGTTTCTTTTGTGTAATGGCTACCCCTAGACTATAAAAGTGATCTAATGGTGCAGCCCCACTCTCCAGTGCTCAAGATTTTTTGAATGATGTTTTTTCTAAGCACATAAACATCCATTTAGAGCAGGGGTGTCAAACTCAATTGTATCGAGGGCCGTATCAGCATTATGGTTGCCCTCAAAGGGCCAGTTGAATTTGTAAGACTTCATATTTACCCTGGCCTTTTTTTTCTCAGAATAGGTGCAGGAATTCAATCGTACACCCCCACGTCGAACAGCATCAAACGATGGGTTTGGCCAAATTGTACTACCATTGGGAGGATCTTAAACAGGGAAAAATACTAGGAGTGCGTTATGTGTAGAGTTCAGGGATGTACCAAGTGCAGAGTTTAGGAGTGGGATACGTACAGAGTGCAGAGTTCAGGGGTGTGCTACGTACAGGGTGGCGAGTCCAGGGGTGCAATATGTACAGAGTATGTAAAACTACGTGAAGGCGCTTTGTCCCCAATTTAACAATGTGTATAAATCAGCCTGCTGACCCTTTAAATGGGAGCCAACACAAAAAGCAAGAAAACAACTAATAAAAGTAAGTGCTGGTTGTGATTAAATAGATTATCCCAATCTCTCAGGATTAACCAATCATAAATAAAATGCATGAATTGGTATACCATAAAAATGTGCAATCAATATAATAAATCCCATCTAATATAAAGTGCTAAGTGCTCAATAACCAATAATATATTGCATCTAATATCTCTTTAAAAGGTGCTCAGTGCATGAAAAAAGTGAAATCAATAATTATGAATTCATAATGAATATAAACATATAAAAGTCCAAAAAATAAATCATGGAGTAGACCCAACACAGTGCTTAAAGAAACTAAAATCCACCTTGTGAGCTAGTCCACACCTAAATGCTCCCCAAAAAACAGCAGGTCACTAGGACGTATATCGCTCTTCAGAATATCAAGATTGTAAACATATGGGTAACATGGGTTACATGGGTTACAACCAGCGCCTACCTATGTTAATATGTTCAGAGTGCAGGGTTGAGGAGTGTGCTACTAACAGACTTCAGGGTTTAGGGGTGTGCTTAGCATAGTGTGCAGGGTTCCAGCTGAAAAAAAGTCCTGGGTGCGAGGGCCACCTAAAATGGTCAGATTTAGCCCCCAGGCCTGATAGATGTGTTTTAGAGTGTGAATATTTAAAACTTTGTTTTGGTAATAATAATGTTGTTTTTACTTGATCAGTAGTGACAGCAGTGACAGAAACATAACCAATACTCTTGCTTAGAATCTGTGTTTCCTTCATATAATGCCTACCCATGAAATTGAAACTGATCTAAGAACTTTACCTCCAGTCCCTCAGAGATTGAGGATGCCTTTTCTAAACACACAGGACTTCCATTTTCAATGTGCAATTAGAAAAGTGCAGAATGGTAAATTCTATTTATTTGTTTAGAAAGCTAAGTAACATAGTAACATAGTAGTAAAGGTTGAATAAAGACAATATTCCATCCAGTTCAACCCGTGTAGGTGTGTGTCAGTGACGTTAATCATTTCCCATATTCCTGTATATTATGTTCTTTGAGATGCATGTCCAAGAGTCTTTTAAAAGGATCAATAATCCCCACTGATACCACCAATTGTGGAAGAGAGTTCCACATTCTTACCGCCCTGACAGTGAAAAACCCCCTACGCAGCTTAAGGTTAAACTGCTTCTCTTTCAATGTCATTGTGTGGCCCAATATCCTCTTACACTCCCGAGACTGAATAGTTTTTTTTCCTATGCTGGGATCACCATTGAGGTATTTGTAAATCGCTATCATATCTCCCCTTAAGCGTCTCTTCTCCAGCAAAATAAATTTGGTGCTTGTAGTCACTCCTTGTAATTGAGGTCCTCCAATCCCCTAATTAGTTTTGTTGCCCTTCTTTGGACTCTATTCAGCTCCAGCACATCCCTTCTGGGGATTGGTGACCAGAACTGGACAGACTACTCCAGAAGTGGCAGGACCAGAGTTTTGTAAAGTGGCAGGATTATAGTTTTATCTCTGGTGTATATCCCCTTTTTTGTGTCGGAATGGTTGGTGGAAAAAAAAATTCTTACACTTCTACAAATTGCTCATATTTGGTAGAGTCCTCTCCACCCTACACCATATGTTCCTTTCAATCTGCCAATACATGCTGGCAATGTGAGGAAGCAGGAGGCATTATCCTCCATGTTTTCTGGGAATGCTAAAACTTCAATGTCCTTCATGGCCTTCTTCTTTCTCCATCACAATATGTACCCAAGAAAGACGTACAAGAAGTCAGTGCTCATACACTTATTGTGATCCTCTGAACATTACTGCTACTTAGTCCTCAGACTGTGGAAGAAAATGATGTCAACTAATGGACGACTGGTCAAGAAACAGATATGTTGCCAAATGGTGCAAATGGCAGTGATGCAGCTGACTCTTTATACACAAACATCCACCCCCAGCAAAGCAGTCAGATATGTAGCGAATTTAACCTTGACTGGAATGATTCTCTCATTCCTGAAACAGAAAGATCTCTCCTCTCTATAAATCATACGACATTAGTTAGTACCTCTATAATACCTCTATATCCAGAAATTTTTTTTCAATAATACAAAAAACGTGCATTTCTTTTTTTTTTACTAAAAATTCTGTTCATTCCTGTTGTCATTTATACTATTTCTTATTACCAGAAATTTATAACTGTGGAATATGTCGCCTCCATTTCCAAACATATGGCGTGCATTTAACAAACATGATACATTCATGCAGGAACAACAGGGAAAATCATGAAACGCTCTCATTTTTATGTAAGTGTAAAAATGTGTGATACAGCTGGAGTCCAGCGCAAAGTATCATGTTTTGGACAGTCTGCAAAAAGCAGATGTCAATCAGGCTTCCACAAAGGTTTTGTTTTATCACTGTGCTTTTTTTCTAAGTGCATACCAAGATTGCCTTCAGAATATCGGAATCATCTTCTGCTTTCTATTGGTATTTAACCACTTAAGCCCCGGAGGATTTGGCTGCTAAACGACCAGGGGGTATTTTGCGATTCGGCACTGCGTGACTTTAACGGACAATTGCGCGGTCGTGCGACACTGTACCTAAACGAATTTGGCGTCCTTTTTTTTCCCACAAACAGAGCTTTCTTTTGGTGGTATTTGATCACCTGTGCGATTTCTTGATCATGCGCTATAAACAAAAAAATAAATAGCGTCAATTTTGCAAAAATAGCAATATTTTTCACATTTTTTTATATGAAATTCCCCAAAAAAAATGTAAAAATCAAAATTTTTTAACATTTTCGGCCAATTTGTTTTATGCTACCTATGTTTGGTAAAAAAAATCGCAAAAAGCGTATTTTGATTTGTTTGCGCAAAAGTTATTGCGTTTACTAACAAAGGGAAAGATTTTTGTCATTTTTGTTGTTTTTTTTTAACGCATAATGGCGGCGATCTGCGATTTTTTTTGCGGGACTGCGACATTGGGGCGGATAGATCGGACCCTTGACTGACATTTTTGACACTTTTGGGGTTACCAGTGACATTTCTACAGTAATCAGTGCTATACATATGCACTGTTACTGTAAAAATACACTGGTAGTGAAGGGGTTAACTTTATTTGGGAGGGAGGGGCTGTGTGTGTCCCTAGGGGCGTGCTTTCTACTGTGATTGGCTGTGGCTTGAGCTGTAAGGACACTGATCAACGGATCTACATAGTAGATCCGTGTGATCAGTGTCTTTACACCGAGGAGAATGACAGGCAGCTTGTTTACACAAGCTGCCTGACTTTCTCCCTCTCCCCCGCCGATCGCAGAGTGGCCGGCGGACATCAGGTCCGCCGGTCACACGCGCGGGGGGGTCCGTGACCGCGCGGGAGCGGGAGCGCGCTCGCTCCCCAGACCCTCCCAGGCTAATGATGTACCGATACGTCACTCTGCCTGTGAGGGGCTGACCGCCGCAGTATATAGTCGTGCGGCGGTCGGCAAGCGGTTAAGCTGCTACGGGTGGAGTACATCTACCTTTTGTGTTAAGTTATGTATATATTTATGTAAGTATATTTACTGTGTTTCCTGAGCTCTGTACATGAAGGAATAACTGTATAGTTGCCTGCAGTGCATGCCAGGCATGTTTGATTTTTCTGCATCCTGATTTTGGCATGACAACTGATCAACAATTGTATTTGTTGGTCTGACTCTTTATGATGTATCAGCTTTTCGTTGATGGTATTATGTATTTTGATATTTGATTCGGTGGCTTTTTATTATTTAACTTATGGTTATTTTATTGTAAAGTTCAACTTGTTTTCTAATTTTGGATGGAGATTTATGTGTTAGATCCTTTTCATTGCTGTCTGTGTCCCTACTAAGGAGTTTTACTCTCATTACCTATCCTGCTAACCATTCTTTCCAAGATAGAAAGTGAGAGAAATTCCAAAATTTTACAGACAGCATTGAAATGGGAGTAAAGATGATGTTTACTATTGGGGACACGTGTCAAAGGGGGGATTTTTTACATAAAAAAAATTTGAAAAGTGTGACATGCATTTGTATAGAGCTCCCTTTACTCTGATACCCGTAACTAAAATCTAGTGGAACCGATTTCCTTCAGAAGTCACCTAATTAGTAAATAGAGTCCACCAGTGAGTAATTTAATCTCAGTATAAATACAGCTGTCATCCGAAAATGGAATGAGTATGGCACAACTGCAAACCTAACAAAACATGGCCATCCACCTAAACTGACAGGCCGGGCAAGGAGAGCATCAATCAGAGAAGCAACCAAAAGGCCTATGTTAACCTTGGAGGAGCTGCAGAGATCCACAGCTCAAGTTGGAGGATCTACAACTACAAGGATCTACAAGGTCTACAGGACAACTATAAGTCGTGCACTCCACAAATCTGGCCTTTATGGAAGAGTGGCAAGAAGAAAGCCATTGTTGAAAGAAAGGCAAAGTAGTTTGCAAGAAGCCTTGTGGGGGACAAAGCAAACATGTGGAAGAAGGTTCTCTGGTCCGATGCAACCAAAATTGAACTTTTTGGTCTAAAAGCAAAACGCTATGTGCAGAGTAAAATTAACACTACAAATCACCCTAAACACACCATCCTTACTATAAAACATGGTGGTGGCAGCATCATGTTGTGGGGATGCTTTTCTTCAGCAGGGACAGGGAAGCTGGTCAGAGTTGATGGGAAGATGGATGGACCAAATACAGGACAATCTTAGAAGAAAACCTGTTAGACTTGAGACTAGGATGGAGGTTCACCTTCCAGCAGGACAACGACCCCAAACATACT
Source organism: Pelophylax lessonae (assembly GCF_965119305.1). Classification (NCBI taxonomy): domain Eukaryota; kingdom Metazoa; phylum Chordata; class Amphibia; order Anura; family Ranidae; genus Pelophylax; species Pelophylax lessonae. Next base: position 404,634,623 of record NC_138768.1, on the reverse strand, counting down.
GCCAGAGCTGCAACCGAATAGTTAGATCAAAGCATATTCGTGTATTAGAATGGCCTAATCAAAGTCCAGACCAAAATCCAAATGAGAATCTGTGGCAAGACCTGAAAATTGCTGTTCACGGACGCTCTCCACCCAATCTGACAGAGCTTGAGCTATTTTGCAAAGAAGAATGGGCAGAAATTTCACTCTGCTGATGTGCAAAGCTGGTAGAGACATACCCAAAAAGACTTGCAGCTGGTGGTTCTACAAAGTATTGAATCGGGGGAGGGGGTGAATACAAATGCATGCCACACTTTTCAGATATTTATTTGTAAAAAAATTTGAAAACCATTTATCATTTTCCTTTCACTTCACAATTATGTGCCACTTTGTGTTGGTCTATCGCATAAAATCCCAATAAAATACATTTATGTTTTTGTAACATGACAAAATGTGGAAAATTTTAAGGAGTATGAGTACTTTTTCAAGGCACTGTAGTAGTTTACATTATACAACAGATAAGCTAATTTAAAAACTGCGTCCACTGAACATAAAAACATGTAAAAATTTGTACATTTCTATTCGGTTGTACCATTTTCATCTATGTGTTTTGATTCATAAGAGAAAGTTTCTTGCCCTTGAAAAATGCACGCAGCGATGCATGTTGCATCACAATTCATGAAAAAAAGCAGATCAAAGACCATTATTAAATAAATGCAGTCAAACAAAATGAGAACAACATTCTGTAAAGGACGAAGTTTAATACTTACTTTTTTAGAGGTCAGTGTGTTATACAGTATTTTCTGTGTCTTGAAGAATTAGTGCTCATTCACATCATGTGCTGTGACTTGCGCTTATCTATACAGATCACTGCGGGCTCACCGCAAAGACACATAGAAAACAATTGTTTTTTTATGTTCCCTGTTCACAGCATAATGGTGTGTTGAGATGTATTGTGGTGCGTTACATAAAAATGCAGTCATCTCAGCACATCTCACTGTACAGCATGAATGAAATTACATGTAGCACCCTCCTAAGTAGATGCTAGGAAAAATATATGTGTGGCCCTGTCTGCTTATCAGGGGGCCTGATCAGTTAGTTAGGCTGTCATGTGTTTCCAGGTGTAGTCTGTTGAGTCTGGGGAGTCTTCCCACTGTGTCCAATGAGAGCTCTTGTTGGACAGTGGAGGAAACCTGGCCAATAGCGTACCAGGGTTTATAGCTGTCCCAGTGGGCGGAGTTTGCCACAATGCACCCTGGGAATGGGTATAAACCTGGCAGGAGCATGTGATAGAGCGTCTTTCCCATGAGGAGGCTGACGGCTGTCTCTCCTCCTGTCAGAGCGACTGAAGATGTCCTGGGCAGTTGGCCTGAAGGACCAGAGGTTGAGCTGGGCTGCAGAAAGGGATCCAGAGTGTTGCTGACCGAGTGGAGCTGCTGGGCAGGAGTTTCCAGGAAAAACAGTGTTGTGAGTACTCGAAATCTACTCTGCCTAAGAGAGGGGGCAACTCCATAAAGTCAAAGGGATCCAGGAGCCAGCTAAACGGTAGCTGTGGCATAGAAAGGGGGTGCCAAGTGTTAAGCCCTGAAGATAAGGGAGTGAAAGGGGGCGTATATTTCTTTTTACCAACGGGGTGGCTGGGATCAGGCGGTCCGCCCTTGGTGCCACACATTGGAGGGTGTCAGGCCGGCCGCCCCTTCTCTCCTGGCCCTGGGACAGCCCTGCCAGCATACTCTGCAGTTAAGAAAAAATCACTGCCAGACCCTTTTTATAGATCCTTCCTACATTATATCATTATCATTGAAAAACGGTGCCTCTAAATACCTTGTTAGCTTTGTTCTTTCAGGCCACTCTCCTTCTACCGCCCCTCCTCCTCTGAGTGTAGCTTTAGATTGGTGGACAAGAGCGACCACATGACCGGCCATTAAACGTTAGAGGAGACCAGTCACGTGACTGGCCATGAAATAACGAAGCTAACAAAGTATTTAGAGGCATCGGTTTACAATGACAGTGACACAATGAAGAAAGCATCTATGAAAAGAGGCTGGCAGTGTGTTTTGTTATTGCTGTCCCAGGAGACTGGGGGTGTCCCGGGAGTGCAGGGGGCTGTGCAATGAAAAAGGGGCTTCATAATGAAAGGGGCTGTGTACTGTACAGGGGGAGGGGGCTGCGTAATGTAAAAGGGGCTGTGTACTGTACAGGGGGAGGGGGCTGCGTAATGTAAAAGGGGCTGTGTACTGTACAGGGGGAGGGGGCTGCGTAATGTAAAAGGGGCTGTGCAATGTATAGGGGGGGGGTTGTAAAATGCAATGGGACTGTGTACTGTGCAGGGGGAGGGGGCTGCGTAATGTAAAAGGGGCCGTGCAATGTATAGGGGGGGGTTGTAAAATGCAATGGGACTGTGTACTGTGCAGGGGGAGGGGGCTGTGTAATGTAAAGGAGGGCTGTATAATGAAAGTGGCTGTGTACTGTGCAGGGGGAGGGGGCTGTGTAATGTAAAGGAGGGCTGTATAATGAAAGGGGCTGTGTACTGTTATTTTTAATTATTTAAAATGTTTTTTCCTGAAGCTTCCCTCTTAAAGAGGTTGTAAACCCCAAAAACAAAAAAACCCTATGACAAAGGCATAATGACGTAGTATGCATTGCATACTAGCTCATTATGAAATACTTACCTTAGAACAAAGCCCCCCGCAGTGCCACCCGCTCGCCGGTGACACGGCTGACATGTTCGGCCGTCCTGCTTCCTTGTTCGTGTCCTCCGGCCATCTCATTGGCCAGAGGCGCGATGACATCACTCCCGCCGTTCATGGCACAGAGCTCTGAAGAAACAGTACAGATGACCGTTCCTTCAGAGTGCATGCGCCAATGACGTCATCGGCTGCATGAAATGTAAATATCTCCTAAACGTTGCAAGTTTGAGAGATATTTGCAGTACCTATAGGTAAGCCTTATTAAAGGCATACCTATAGGTAAAGGTTATGAGAATGGGTTTACAACCACTTTAAAAGGTAAGTGTTATACGCCTGTGCATGTTATACGACAATGAATAAGGTAACATACACTGATGTGGATTGTTTTTACCAAAGAAATGTAGCAGACTACATTTTAGTCTAAATGTATGAAGAAAGATTATTTGTTTTCAAAATGTTATAAGAAAAATGAAGAAAAACCTTTTTTTTTTTTTTCAAAATTTTTGTTATTTTTGTTTCTATGGCAAAAAAAAACCCCCAAAATAGTGGTGAATAAATACCACTAAAAAAAAGCAGCTCCATTAGTGTAAAAAATGATATAAATTAAATTTTGGTACAGCGTTGCATGACGTCTGCTGAGTAAAGCAGAACAGTGCTGAATAGCAAAAAATGCCCCGGTCATGAAGGGGGCAAAACCTTCTGGAAGTCAATTGGTATTCTTTGTCTCTATTCAAGACATCCTTATTGACCCAGGACTCTTAAAACAGCTCTCTACCCGAACATTGCAGATAATAATAAAGCTTGATGCACCCAAGTACATTGCATTTTAAATTAATCTGGACTTTGACAGACTCCAAATAAAAATGGACTGCTCTCTTGGTTGCAGATCTCCTGCATTCAGTAATAAAAACTGATTTTTAATATATATAATTCTCAGTAACTACAGTGCATTGCGAAAGTATTCGGCCCCCTTGAACTTTTCGACCTTTTGCCACATTTTAGGCTTCAAACATAAAGATATAAAACTGTAATTTTTTGTGAAGAATCAACAACAAGTGGGACACAATCATGAAGTGGAACGACATTTATTGGATATTTCAAACTTTGTTAACAAATAAAAAACTGAAAAATTTGCTCGTGCAAAATTATTCAGCCCCTTTACTTTCAGTGCAGCAAACTCTCTCCAGAAGTTCAGTGATCATCTCTGAATGATCCAATGTTGACCTAAATGACTAAAGATGATAAATAGAATCCACCTGTGTGTAATTAAGTCTCCATATCAATTCACCTGCACTGTGATAGTCTCAGAGGTCCGTTTAAAGCGCAGAGAGCATCATGAAGAACAAGGAACACACCAGGCAGGTCTGAGATACTGTTGTGGAGAAGTTTAAAGCCGGATTTGGATACAAAAAGATTTCCCAAGCTTTAAACATCCCAAGGAGCACTGTGCAAGTGATTATATTGAAATAGAAGGACTATCAGACCACTGCAAATCTACGAAGACCTGGCCGTCCCTCTAAACTTTCAGCTTATACAAGGAGAAGACTGATCAGAGATGCAGCCAAGAGGCCCATGATCACTCTGGATGAACTGCAGAGATCTACAGCTGAGGTGGGAGACTCTGTCCATAGGACAACAATCATTCGTATACTGCACAAATCTGGCCTTTATGGAAGAGTGGCAAGAAGAAAGCCATTTCTTAAAGATATCCATAAAAACTGTCGTTTAAAGTTTGCCACAAGCCACCTGGGAGACACACCAAGCATGTGGAAGAAGGTGCTCTGGTCAGATGAAACCAAAATCGAACCTTTTGGCCACAATGCAAAACGTTATGTTTGGCGTAAAAGCAACACAGCTCATCACCCTGAACACACCATCCCCACTGTCAAACATGGTGGTGGCAGCATCATGGTTTGGGCCTGCTTTTCTTCAGCAGGGACAGGGAAGATGGTTAAAATTGATGGGAGGATGGATGGAGCCAAATACAGGAAGATTCTGGAAGAAAACCTGATGGAGTCTGCAAAAGACCTGAGACTGGGACGGAGATTTGTCTTCCAACAAGACAATGATCCAAAACATAAAGCAAAATCTACAATGGAATGGTTCACAAATAAACATATCCAGGTGTTAGAATGGCCAAGTCAAAGTCCAGACCTGAATCCAATCGAGAATCTGTGGAAAGAACTGAAAACTGCTGTTCACAAACGCTCTCCATGCAACCTCACTGAGCTCGAGCTGTTTTGCAAGGAGGAATGGGCAAAAATTTCAGTCTCTCGATGTGCAAAAATGATAGAGACATACCCTAAGCGACTTACAGCTGTAATCGCACCAAAAGGTGGCGCTACAAAGTATTAACTTAAGGGGGCTGAATAATTTTGCACGCCCAATTTTTCAGTTTTTTATTTGTTAAAAAAGTTTGAAAGATCCAATAAATTTCGTTCCACTTCATGATTGTGTCCCACTTGTTGTTGATTCTTCACAAACAATTACAGTTTTATATCTTTATGTTTGAAGCCTGAAATGTGGCAAAAGGTCGAAAAGTTTAAGGGGGCTTTCGCAATGCACTGTACATCTACGATATTTACAGTAAATATGGGTTAACGGTGTCTTCTGTGGTCGCACTGTCCCTTGCTCAGTCTTCTAATGGTAAGCCCCTAGTCTGACTTGATGACATCATACACAGGTCTATTGTTTCTAGGAAATATCTATTTTCTGAGATTGGAGGATGTACAGGAAAACTAATCAGCTGTGAACCAGGAGCCCCACAGCTGCATTATGTGGGAAGTTCATTCAGCTGGAAGATCTTTCAGTAAACTGACCACATATTTATGTGATAATGTTGCAATCAGCACAATGGCTTTGTGGTTTGCTCTTTAGCCTTGCAGCACTAGGGTCCCTTGTTCTAATAGCGGCTTAGATGCATTATGCATAAAGTTTGCATGTTCTCATTCTACAAAGACATGCTGGTAGAATAATTGCCTTCTGTCTAAATTAGCCTGGGAACAGGACCATGCAAAAAGGCAGGTACAGTGTTTTCTTTGAGTGGGGGGCTGTACCCTCCTTATCACATGTTGGAGAAACTGTAAAAATATTTGGCACTAGATGCTTTGCAGCCCATGGCACCGGACACAAAGCATGTCTCAGGCCAGTTTCTTCTTCACCTTCTAACCACTACCTTGTCATACTGAAAACACCCAAAAGAGCAGGCACAGACACTACATAAACTCACATTAGTGGCCAAGCAGAGAAGATGCCTGGGTCTGCTAGGTACAGTAAATGCATGGTTTTTGGAGAAGCCATTTATATGTGAGTGTTTTTATGTATGTGGGTGTAAGTATTTGGATGTGAGTGTGTATGTGCTGTAGGTGTGTGACTGCATGTATGTATGTGACTGTATGTACAAATGTATGTATGTGGCTGGGTGTACAGTATATGTGTTGTCGAAATGCCTCATAGGGAGTACTACCATGCCATGAAAAAGGGCCGAAATGACTCATAGGGGGTACACTAGGGCGTAAATTATTTCTGACCCCTGCATTATTTATGCTCCACACTCCTGACGCCTGTACGCTGTATGTTACCCACTCCTGATCCCTGTGCCCTGCACATTTCCCACTCCTGACAGCTGCACTCTGTACATGACAAACATTTAGCCCCTGCAAACTGTATATGTTTCCTGCCCCCTGCACGCTGTTTACTACATATTCCTGACCCCTGAACACTGTACACCACATACCTTGATCCCTGCACACGGTGCATTACCTACTCCTGACCCCTTGATTTTTTTTTTACACACTCCTGATCCCTGCATTCTGTATTTTACACATTCATGACCCCTGTTCCCTGGACACAGTGCATTACATACTCCTGACCCCTTCATTTTGTTTGTTACATACTCCCAATCCCTGCATTCTGCATTTTACACACTCATGACCCCTGTTCCGTGCACACAGTGCATTACATACTCCTGACCCTTTCGTTTTGTTTGTTACATACTCCTGATCCCTACATTCTGTATTTTACACACTCATGACCTCAGTTCTCTGAATTCAGTGCATTAAATACTCCTGACTCCTTAATTTTGTTTGTTACATACTCCTGATCCCTACATTCTGTATTTTACACACTCATGACCCCTGTTCCCTGCACACAGCGCATTACATACTCCTGACCCTGTTTGTTACATATGTAGACATGAGATCCGCGCTTAGGATAAATAAATAAAGGCTGCTGCCCACCCCAAGGTATGACTCAAATGAGAAATACTAGATATTAGGAAAAAAGTGAGGTAGATGGCGCTGCCATGGGTAAACAAATAAATATATGTTATGTATTGACAAGGACAAAGTAGGTAGGTCCAAAAGATAATGCACAAGCACATATACCGGAATAAAGTATGATAAAGTGCGCATTTGCACTTTATCATACTTTTTTCCGGTATATGTGTTTGTGCATTATCTTTTGGACCTACCTACTTTGTCCTTGTCAATACATACCATATATTTACCTGTATGTTACATAATCCCGATTTCTGCATTCTCTATTTTACACACTCATGACCTGTTCCCTGCACACAGTGAATTGCATACTCCTGACCCCTTCATTTTGTTTGTTACATACTGCTGATCCCTGCATTCTGTATTTTACACACTCATGACCCCTGTTCCCTGCAAACAGTGCATTACATACTCCTGAACCCTATATTTTGTTTGTTACATACTCCTGATCCCTGCATTCTGTATTTTACACCCTCATGCCCTCTGTTACCTAAACACAGTGCATTACATACTCCTGACCCATTATTTTTTTTTTTTTTTTTTTACATACTCCTGATTCCTGCATTCTATATGTTACACACCTATGACCCCTGTGCTCTGTACATAGCATACTCCTGACTTCTGCACTCAGTACTTTACATACTCCAAACTCCTTTGTCTCAACGCTATTCACAGTAAGTGTTAGGAGACCAGCAGAGACAGAGGACAAGCAAAAAGAAGGTCCCACCATGTCAATGTGCACTTCAGGGTGCACATGAAACACATCTGGGGAATGTGAAGCTACACAGTAAGGCTGACACAAGTATGGTGGCAGCTGAAAGTGGGATCCCAGCTGTAGAAGATAATTGGGTAAACACATCAGGTGGCGCAGTTTGAAATCTTCACCATGGGCAAATACATACATTTCTGTGCTCTCTCTAAACCCATAGCTCCCAACTGTCCCTGATTTCAAGAGACTGACCCTAATTCGGGAAAAAAGTACCTATGTCCCTAATATCCTCCTCATTTGTCCCTCATTTTGGTCCGATCTATATAGTGTATATAAAATGCACTACTTATCTATCAAAAAGTGTTCCCCAGTGCTAAACCTTTCATCCAATTTCTAAATAACTGAATTTGTAAATTCCAAAAGCCAATATAAAGGAATAGCAGTGGTAAAAAAAAAAAAGCACTTGTGGTTTTAACCAATCACTTTTTGGTACAATTTTCCTTTAAGGGGGCATGGCAGAGGGTGTATCCTATGCCTACATACTTTTGTTAATAGGTGTCCCTCATTCCCAACTCAGAAAGTTGGGAGGTATGCTAAACCACTGTTTCTCAACTCCAGTCCTCGGGGCACACCAACAGGCCAGGTTTGCAAGAAAACTGAAATACATCACAGGTGATATAATTTGCTGCTCAGTGATTGCAGTATTCTAGTCTGCATCTCCCTAAGGTAATACCTAAAATCTGGCCTGTTAGTGTGCCCCGAGGACCAGAGTTGAGAAACACTGTGCTAAACCCCCTCAACCCATCCTGCTGTATAAATATCTGAATGATATTAAACCTTTTTATTTTTGAGTAGCATTGTATGTTGTATATAAGGTTTTTAAAATCTTCACCTTGGCCACTGAATGGCCTTGTTCTGTGTTTGTTGAGTATATAGTACAGTATATGTGTGTGCATGTGTGATAGGAAACTTACATTGTAAGCTTATTGAAGGCAGGAACCTGTAATCAGTAAATGAATTACTTTTTACTAGACCTTAACTTCTTAGATCCCCAATTTATTCTCCGTATAGATAAGCTCCCCTTATTTATATACTGCTGTTCCTAAATCATATCCAAAGACGAAAACAAAAATGCAATATATTGCACCTTACCAGTCCTTAGGTGGCTGCATTTGTTTTCCGTTTTTTTTTTTGTCCCTTTATTTTTACCTGGTAATCAGACAAGTAACAAACTTCCTTTCATAGGTTTGCGCCTCTATCTATGAAGCAACAACGGAGACATTATTGGACAGCAGCATTGTCTAAAAAGAGTAGTGTTGGATGAACTTTATATAAATAATGCTGAACTCCAGCTAACACATTTTAGGCAGTTATAGCAACAGGTTTTTTTTTTTAACCTTTTGGGGTAAAGGTTTTACATAAATAAATAAATAAATAAATAAAAGCTGATCGTTGTAAGCACCCCTGTCAGTGTTGCATTATTTGTCTCAGCCAACTAACTGCTGCTTTTGCTGGACAGCTTAACCGCTTGCCGACTGCCGCAAGTAGATATACTGCGGCGGTCAGCCCCTCACAGGCAAAGTGACGTATATATACGTCACTAGCCTGTGAGGCTCTGGGGAGTGAGCGCGCGCCGCCGGCGGCGCGCTCCCGCTCCCACGTGGTCATGGACCCCCCCCCGCGCGTGTGACCCGATGTCCACCGGTCACTCTGCGATCGTCGGGGGAGAGGGAGAAAGGCAGGCGGCTAGTGTAAACAAGCTGCCTGTCATTCTCCCCTGTGTAGAAACACTGATCATACGGTTCTACTATGGAGGACCGTTGATCAGTGTTCCTACAGCTCAAGCCACAGCCAATCACAGTTGGAATCACGCCCCTAGGGACACACACAGCCCCTCCCTCTCAAATAAAGTTAACCCCTTCACTGCCAGTGTAATTTTATTTTATATATAGCACTGATTACTGTAGAAATGTCACTGGTAACCCCAAAAGTGTCAAAAATGTCAGTCAAGGGTCCGATCTGTCCGCCCCAATGTCGCAGTACCGCAAAAAAAATCGCAGATCGCCGCCATTACGCGTTAAAAAAAACAACAACAAAAATGACAAAAATCTTTCCCTTTGTTAGTAAACGCGATAACTTTTGCGCAAACCAATCAAAATACGCTTTTTGCGATTTTTTTTACCAAACATATGTAGCATAAAACAAATTGGCCGAAAATGTTAAAAAATTTTGATTTTTACTTTTTTTTTGGGGGAATTTCATATAAAAAAATGTGAAAAATATTGCTATTTTTGCAAAATTTACGCTCTTTTTTTGTTTATAGCGCGTGATCAAAAAATCGCACAGGCGATCAAATACCACCAAAAGAAAGCTCTGTTTGTGGGAAAAAAAGGACGTCAAATTCGTTTAGGTACAGTGTCGCACGACCGCGCAATTGTCCGTTAAAATCACGCAGTGCCGAATCGCAAAATACCCCCTGGTCTTTTAGCAGCCAAATCCTCCGGGGCTTAAGTGGTTAAAGTGATTGTAAAGGGTTTTTCTTTTTTTTTTTTAACCATTTCCAGTCCAGGCCTGTTCTGGCACTTCTCTCCTACATGTAAAAAGCATATTTTTTACTAGAATATTACTCAGAACACCCAAACATTACATATATTTTTGTTAGCAGAGATCCTACGGAATAAAAAGGTGGTCATTGCAATTGTTTATGTCACATGGTATTTGCGTAGCAATTTTTTAAATGTAATTTTCTTGGAAAAATAAACACTTTCATGTAAAAAAAAACCCAAAACACTAAAGTTAGCCCAATTTTTTTGTATACTGTAAAAGATGATGTTACACCGAGTAAATAGATACCTAACATGTCATGCTTTAAAGTTGCACATACTCGTGGAATGGTGCCAAAATTCACTTAAAAATCTTCATAGGCTATGCTTTAAATTTTTTTCACAGGTTACCAGTTTAGAGGTACAGAGAAGGTCTTGCACTAGAATTATTGCTCTGGCTCTAATGGTGATATCTCAAATGTGTGATTTGAACATTCTTTACAAATATGGGCGCAAGCACACGGAGACAGGGGCACTTTAAAAAAAAAAAAAAAAAGTATTGTTTATTTAATTTTTGTTTTTTTATTTTTACATTTGAACTTTTTTTTTTTTGATCACTTTTATTCCTATTTAAAAAAAAAACGATAAACGATCTCAGGCTTCCTATAAAAAAAGTCACTGTTTCCATCTGCCAGCGCCGGAAGTGACGCCATGATGTTGCTCGCTGCCTCTGAGGGTCATAGAAAAGGGCATGGACCATCTGGTCCATGTTCAGCTCTATGGTAAATGCCTGCTGCTTGCTGATTCATTCGGGAGAGCGGAGAGAAGCACCAGAGGGCAGCGGGAGGGGACAGCCGTTATGATCGCCTGCAGAAAAAAATTATATCTGAATGATCCCTGCAGCTGCAGACATCATTCAGAAATCTCTACTTAAACCTAAGGACATCATATGATGTCAGCCTAAGGTTAAATGGTTAAAAATAACAAACATGTCTATACTTTCCTGCTCTGTGCAATGGAATTGCACAGAGCAGCCGCGAACCTTGCCGGCTGTCCTGGCCCCTCCCCTGTGTCCAGTGCCAGCATGGGAAGCCACTCCCCATGAGGGCACTCGTGCGTGCTCGCACCCGAGCCCCGCTGCTGCATCCATTGACACAGACAGTGGGCCCTCCCCCGCTCCCTCATCACTGATATTTATTTGACAGCGCAATGGCTCCCAGTAACCCAGCATAGCCAGCGAGACCCAGAAGTGAGGGGAGAGAAGAGCTGCAGACGTACACAGTGCTGGATCAAATGAGGGCTTAGGTAAGTAGAAGGGGGGGATGCTGACACTTAAACCTCTCACCTGGAGCAGAGAATTGGCCTCTTTGTTTTTCCCATGGTAGTATTTAAATAGAGTATGCATGGATAAGTATAGTACCAGAACTTACCTTGCCATGTGTTACTCTCAACCTCACTTTGTAGAATAGTGAATGATGTTTGTGTGCCTGTCTTTGGGCTTTAAGTAGGGTAGTACTTATTTGTAACTTCCCCCAGGTGTGTGTGGGGGGGGGGGGAGGAACTTCATATATGTGCGGCGTCTGTCCGCACTCACTTGTGCCATTGTTAGGTCTTCCGTATCTTGGGCGCACAGCGCGCCCTTGCCCAGCTCCTGTAGGAGGCAGCGTATGAGGGATGACGTCACGCTTGCCGACAAGTGCAGTCGCCAGCTTGGTTGTTGCCAAGCAACACAGAGGGAAGGAGTGAACCAAAGCGTCCCACACTGGGGACACAACCACAACTTCCAAACACCGCCCCAAGTCAGCATAAGAAAGGCCGACACGGCTACCAGCATACATGAACACAGTACAAATAACGGGATATTATATGTAATACTACATATAATATCCCTGAAGCGCAGTATCCCCCCCCCCCCCAATACATATTTAGTACACTGTTAAAAGGTTTCAGTTAATATACGAGTAGCATCAGGGATAAAGATTTGATATTAAGTATCCAGGACAGCGCAAGAATCACACCAAAATAATTTGATACAGTACATATAACAGTTGACCCCTTGGTACTTCTGCAGGGTAAAACTGACAATCTTGCAGCTTCTACACATCAGAAATTGTCTGTATTCTTTACTACCTGCTATGCCAGGAAAACAAAACTTACTAAATGGAAATTGGCAGATGCCCTAACTGTGGCAGCCTGGAGATCAATGGTCAATACAGTGCTTTCTCTCTACTGGCTTTCATATATGAGTGATAACTTCCCTCAGAAATTTGAGATTTGGTCAACATGGGTCGAAGCTAGAAATCTTACTCTCTAAAGTCAGTGTTACACCGCCTATTTACAGAGCTTAAGATGTACTGCTCTCTTTCTCCTGCCCATGCCCCCTCTTTCAGGTTCATGGGGACCCCCCCTCTTGTGCCCCCCATCCTCTCCCCATACCAATTTTCTCTCCCCCCCAATGGTTGATTGATGCCTGAATATTACTAAATATACTTTGGAACATGTTTATATCGTATCTCAGGGTAAACGTCTGGTTAATTCATGAGTGACCCATATCATCTCTCAGTGATGATCCTTGTAGGTGTCTATAATGGTTCTACAGCTGTATAACTATGTGCTATTACAATACAAGATGTCTCCTTTGTGGTATGTGCATGTATATATCTGTTAAAAAAATTCCTAATGCTGCAATACTTTCTCTCTGCTATAGAAGGGATGACAGAGGATTATTCAAGACAAATCCAGGTTCTTATGCTTCAAAATAAAACTCCAGGTAGATATTACCACAAGTATCAATTCATGCAGTTATATATTTATTAAAAAATAAACAAATGTATTTTACAAGCATATTTTATTAATATTTGAACCTTGAACCTCTTTCTTTTGTAATTCCCTTCACGGCAACATTTAGACTTACAAAAGCAGGAGTAGCACAATGGCCAATCAGATGTCCTGCATTAATATCTGTTGAAAAGGAACATGCTGACAGGGGTGAGAGCAGAGAGATGACCTCATCAGTCTTCTGCTTCTACCAATTTGGTACATGTTGGTAAATATGAGTGGATTCCAGTATGGAAAATGTGCCTTGATAAATACGCTTTATAGTATTTGTGTAGGTAGACATTTTCCATAGGCTTACAGGAATTGAGCTGTGAGAAAAAAAAATAAGAGAGTATGTTTTTCATATATTCTTTGGGGAAGCTGTTCCCTTGTAACATGTGCAATAGTTGTGTAATACATGCAGCTGCTGTACCAGATGGGCTGTGTCCATACTAAACACAAGTTTCATTTCCATTAATAAGATTGCATTGCACACATTCATTTAGTCATCTGTACCACTATGAAGCCAGTTTTTAGGCTTTGTAAAAATGACTCACTACAAAAAGTATGAGCTTCATTTGTTACCCATTGTCATTTGCACTGATTTCAGTTCAGACCACACTGTCCACAAACCTACTTGTTATTTTAAAGAGAGCACACAGCTACTTTTATAGATGGAAATTTCACAAATCACCGTCTCTCTTTGTCCTCATTTTTTTGCAAAACATTTATTTTGCAAAATAATCTTTCCCAAATTACCTTAAACTATTTTTTTTTTAAATGTATTTTCTTAAAACATTATGTAAGTGTATGTATCTCAACATTTGTTAAATAGTTTTTTATGTGCTGCACATTCTAACAGTGTCAGGCAGCTCTGAGCAGAACGATTTTTAGACATTTTCAGGCATTTTTATTGGAGAGTTTTTTGTGTGCATATACAAACCTTTGAGATGCATATTTCAGGCATTTACATGTGTATTCAAGCTTCAGGTGTTTTTGTTTTAGCAAATAAACAGTAGTAGGAGGAAGAGACCAGTTCTTGCAAGCTCAAAAATGCCCAAAATACACCTGAAACAGTATGCAAAAAGCTCAATTTGCACATTTACAGGCACTACTAATAAAGGCCAAAATGCCAATTCTACTTCAAAAGTAGATCATGTACCTTTTTGAGTGATAGTGGCGCCTGAGCGCTCATATGTGAACGACCACCTATTAAAATCATAGAAATGTGTTTGTTGAGGGTTTTGTAGCTGTCAGTCACCGGCTCTCTGCTCTGCCCCTCCAGCATTCCGGGCTGTAGAAGGAGGGGTGGAGCATCTGTCTCAGTACCCCAGTAAGCCTTTTGAAAACCTCATTTCTTTCACAAGTTTTGAGAAATTTCATAAAGAAAATTAAATTGTATTTTTTTCCACAAGGTTTTCTTTAACCACTTGCCGACCGCCGCACGACTATTTACTGCGGCGGTCAGCCCCTCACAGGCAGAGTGACGTAGGTCTACGTCGCTAGCCTGTGAGGGTCTAGGGAGCGAGCGCACGCCGCCGGAGGCGCGCTCCCGCTCCCGAGTGGTCACGGACCCCCCCGCGCGTGTGACCAGCGGACCCGATGTCCGCCGGTCACTCGGCGATCGTCGAGGGAGAGGGAGAAAGGCGGGCGGCTGATGTCATTCTCCTCCCGGTGTATGAATGATGATCATACGGTTCTACTATGTAGAACCGTTGATCATTGTTCATACATCTCAAGCCACAGCCAATCACAGTTAGAATCACGCCCCTAGGGACACACATAGCCCCTCCCTCTAAAAAAAGTTAACCCCTTCACTGCCAGTGTAATTTTACAGTAACAGTGCATATGTATAGCACTGATTACTGCAGTAATGTCACTGGTAACCCCAAAAGTGTCAAAAATGTCAGTCAAGGGTCCGATCTGTCCGCCGCAATGTCGCAGTACCGCAAAAAAAATCGCAGATCGACGCCATTACGCGTTAAAAAAAAAAAAACAACAAAAATGACAAAAAACTTTCCCTTTGTTAGTAAACGCGATAACTTTTGCGCAAACCAATCAAAATACGCTTTTTGCGATTTTTTTTACCAAACATATGTAGCATAAAACAAATTGGCCGAAAATGTTAAAAAATTTTGATTTTTACATTTTTTTTGGTGAATTTCATATAAAAAAATGTGAAAAATATTGTTATTTTTGCAAAATTGACGCTCTTTTTTTGTTTATAGCGCATGATCAAAAAATCGCACAGGTGATCAAATACCACCAAAAGAAAGCTCTGTTTGTGGGAAAAAAAGGACGTCAAATTTGTTTAGGTACAGCGTCGTACGACCGCGCAATTGTCTGTTAAATTCACGCAGTGCCGAATCGCAAAATACCCCCTGGTCAGGAAGGGGGTAAAATCTTCCGGGGCTTAAGTGGTTAATATAGGCTTACCTATAGGTAAAAGTTACAGAGGAGGGTTTACTTCCTCTTTAGAATTAGCCAGAGGACCGATGAAATTGGAAATCCAAAGATTTTATTGGCAGCTGTCATTATGGTATAGCATGGATAACCACTCATCATGTATGTTACCACAGGTGATGAACTAGTGTTAACTCCTCAGCAAGGTCCTTATATCCATCTATGTAGCTCAGCTTGATTCACACATTCTTAGGATATGGTCACTGGCCGCTCAATCCATGCTAAATATATATTGCACACATATCAAGCATAAATCCATATTGATCATATTTAGCCCAGAACACAATAGCTCTATTAATGGTAGATCTGCAGAGTTTTATATCTTCAAGGAGGGCCACCATGCATAGAAATCCTTCTTGTATGAACTCACTGCTAAAAAGGGGTAAATTTTTTTTACTGGTAGAGGAGATTGATATAAATGCAAGTCTAATCCATCGTGGGAGGCACTCCTTTTTTACCACCCACTGTGGCTTTATTTCCCTGTCCTAAGAGGATCCATTCCCCAGCCTGTCTCCATAGCAGAGTGAGCAGCTATTGTGGCCATTACTATGCTTGACAGAAGTAATGCTGCAGTGACTCCTGTAAATCAGCATCAAGCTAGAGAACTGAGCGTGGCCAGTATTGAGCAGTATTGACAAAACTGGAATCCAAGGGAGAGATCCAGCAAGTTCTCTAGTATGCTCGTTCAAATTAGTTTTATTGAGATCACTTGCAGAGAAAAGGGGAAATGTAGTTTTATAAAGTTTTGTCCATTATAAATACTGTATATTTAGAATCAAGCAAACAAGGGCCAGTTTACAGTGATACTCTTCAGGGTCAGGTTGCAAAAAAATAAATAAAGGGGTTCTTAATGCAAAATCCCCAAAAAAGTTCTAGTTTTGGATTGAATGGGGAACAGATTTGAACACCCGTTCAGTTGTTACTGCTATTTGGGGCTGCATTGGAGAGATTTACCCACAACTCCTGCCCTGTTGCCAACCGTTTCACCAGACAGGAAGTAAAGGAAAATCTGCAACAGAAATTAAAATTGAGGAGGGGTTTTAACCTTCCGCTACTCTACTAAAGTTTTATTTTTATTTTTATTTTTCAAAACATTTTATTGAGAAAATAAATGCACAGTACATGAATAGAAAACCGTATGCAAGGATACATTCATGAACAACAAATATCAACAGTTGAACAATGTGTATGGGAATACCCCCACCATCACATAAAAATATAACAAGAAATCAGAAGCAGTAAGAACCAATCGGAGCAAATGTAAACAAACTAAAGGACCCCCAAGAGATCCAGGGCGTATCGCTGTTCTTCAAAAAGAACAGCCAGGAGCTTAAGGATACCCACAATCGAAACAAAGCAAGCAAATATTTGGAGGGACTGAAACAACGAGAAAATCCCAACTATGAAAGGGAGCCTGAGTACCTTAAAAACACATGTGCCCCAGAAAGGATCAGCAACTCTAGAGGGACATGGCGTTACGAGAGCCCATGCTCCGGGCTCCAGTGGCCCGGGCACGGGAAAAAAGGGGGGGGTTATCGTGTGTAGATTGGTCCCGAGTGAGGTGGGTCAGGTGGTACGCAGGTGCGCGCTGTTCGGGCCAGCCAAACAGCGAGGAAGCACCTAGGAAGGTAGGAAAAGAGAGAGAAAAAAAAGGGGGGAGGGGAGGAAGGCCTAGCCAAACAATACGGCTACGAAAACGGAGCGAAGGACGACACTAGTAGCCAAAATGTAAATCGGAAGAGGTTATGGTTCCAGAAGCAGTAGCGGCAGAGAGCATTCAAACAGCAACGGGAAGATGAAAGAGAAGGGGCGCCGTCAATCCCAGCCCTGCTAAGAGCTGAGATTAGAGAATTCAGCAGTGGTCGTGTAATGGGTCCAGCACGCCCATTTCTTATGAAATTTAGTGGGGGTGTCCTTAGCATTGTGGATAAGCTCTTCCATTTCAGCAATAGCAGTCACCCGACGAAAACCATTGCTTAATCGTGGGTGCTTGTGTGGAGTTCCACAACACAGGGATGCATTGTCTAGCTGCGTTGATCAAATGGACCGTAAGTGATTTCGTGTAGGACGTATGCGACGTGGGAGAATGGTGCAAAAGAAACTGCGCAGGCGAGAATTCCAGAGAATATGTTGTCACTTGTGTAGTGATCCTATGTACCTCTTTCCAAAAAGCAGTTAGTTCCGGGCAGGACCATAGGACGTGGAGAAGGGAAAGTTTTATTTTTCTGTGAAGTTAATTTTGCTCACTTCCTGATTGAAAGTACAGGGAATAAAGTAAAATGTCTCTAACAGAGCCCCGGATAACACTAAAAACCTGACATGTTCCTAAATCTCTGCATCCATTACTCCTTACCACATTCTGCTGACATTATCTTACAAGATTCATAGTATAAGACTCTAGAAAGATGTGCGGATTTAACACAGTACTGTGAAGGTAAGTACCCGTTTCTTGCTATGTACTAACTAATGGTAGCACAAAATTTGAAAATGAAAAATATAACTTTATTTACTATTTTAATGTATTTCCATGTTTTCTTCTTTATTTCGATGTTTAAACAACTGTCTGTCATAATTTCTGAAGTAAGTATTTGGAGGGCCATATGGGGTACACATTTACTGATTTAGATGATATTTGCTGACGGTGCTTAGGGCTGCCCAAGCTCTAAATATGGGTCTAAAACATTAGATTGTAGTCTATTAAATTACATTTCCTTCCCCATGGAAACAAGCAGCCTATTAAAAGGGGCCATTTAGAGGATGTAAACTGAGCAAATAGACTTTATAGAAACATAAAACATATTTTATTTATTTTACTTGCTTTTTGCTTCCATTAACTACCCCAACCCTAGACATATTACAGTATAGTGCAAAGTTGAAATGCTGCCATGTTTTTCATTATCAAGGAATGTATATATAGTTTTCTTTATAAATGATATGATTTTTAATAAAAAAACAAAGAACTGTAATAATCCAAACTAATACCAAAATTTCAAGTCATACAGCGCATACCAAATGTATTAAACACCTTTAACAGAAACACAGAAAAGCATACACTTTAGAAATAGGATAGTGCTATCCAATCATTGGTTGTTTCAACATGAATCCACACAACTTTTCTAATTACCTGATTGTGGCTTCCTAAAAAATCATATATGTTTCTTGTTGGAACGGAGGTTACTGTTAATAAAGACCCAAACCTTTTCTTTAGGATTGTGTAGAAAAGGGTAAAAACCCCTGCCAGTTTATTTTTTGCTATTTACATATCATTATATGCCAGCAGAACAGGTGTCCCCATTAGAAGATTTCCTCTAACTTTTTGTTCTGGGGATAATTCTAAAATGTTTTATTTCTGCCTACTTTCTGTTTCAAAGCAATAGTCACCACTACAAACATAGGGATGAATCTCTCAATTTGAAAATCTTGACAGAGTGTCTAACCCTTCCCTATATCATAAAAAAACTAAACAAATTGCCTACAAATACACTTTAAGCTTACAAAGCTGGGGCTATTATCTGCCTTACTGATTATTATTGTCAGATGACTCAGCTCCCATTGCTGAAAGCAACAACCATTATAGCAAAAATGAATGGTAAAAGCTTAGTAAATTGAACCTATTCTATGCTTAGTTAAACATGCTAGCTTTCTTTAACCACTTAAGCCTCGGAAGATTTTACCCCCTTCCTGACCAGGGGGTATTTTGCGATTCGGCACTGTGTGACTTTAACGGACAATTGCGCGGTCGTGCGACGCTGTACCTAAACGAATTTGACGTTCTTTTTTTCCCACAAACAGAGCTTTCTTTTGGTGGTATTTGATCACCTGTGCGATTTTTTGATCATGCGCTATAAACAAAAAAAGAGCGTCAATTTTGCAAAAATAACAATATTTTTCACATTTTTTTATATGAAATTCCCCCCAAAAAAATGTAAAAATCAAAATTTTTTAACATTTTAGGCCAATTTGTTTTATGCTACATATTTTTGGTAAAAAAAAATCACAAAAAGCGTATTTTGATTGGTTTGCGCAAAAGTTATTGCGTTTACTAACTAAGGGAAAGATTTTTGTCATTTTTGTTGTTTTTCTTTTTAACGCGTAATGGCGGCGATCTGCGATTTTTTTTGCGGGACTGCGACATTGCGGCGGACAGATCGGACCCTTGACTGACATTTTTGACACTTTTGGGGTTACCAGTGACATTACTACAGTAATCAGTGCTATACATATGCACTGTTACTGTAAAATGACACTGGTAGTGAAGGGGTTAACTTTATTTGAGAGGGAGGGGTGGTGTGTGTCCCTAGGGGCGTGATTCTTACTGTGATTGGCTGTGGCTTGAAGTGTAGGAACAGTGATCAACGGTCCTACATAGTAGAACCATATGATCACTGTTCTTACACAGGGGAGAATGACAGGCGGCTTGTTTACATCAGCCGCCTGCCTTTCTCCCGCTGTCATGGACGATCGTGAGGGCCCAGCGGACATCGGGTCCGCCGGGCACATGCGCGGGGGGGTCTGTGACCGAGCGGGAGCGTGCCTCCGGCGGCGCGCGCTCGCTCTCCAGAGCCTCACAGGCTAGTGACGTACCCATACGTCACTTTGTCTGTGAGGGGCTCACCGCCGCAGTATATGTCCTTCGGCGGTCGGCAAGTGGTTAATTTGCACATTATATGGGGTTTTTGTTGCACTTAAAGCAACCAATTTTTAAGATATTTCATTGGTAGTGTTAAAGTCATCTGTTGTGATTCATTTGAAAAAAATTTAACTGTAAAGATCTAATGAATTTTACTTTCATGGAAAGCTGCTATTTCTGTGTGCATTCGGCATTCGGTCCATGACAACGACCACTTTTTCAGTTTGTTTGTTCTATAACACACACCTGTGCCATAGGAAATAATTTGTTGGCATGAAGTACCACTTGTCCACAGAAGCCAAATTTAAATTGGCTTAAGGCAGGAGTTTCCTGCTTATTCATATCAGTGCATATTAGATATGCACGACTGTGTCTGAGTTTAATTTGCGGAGGAAAGGGTGGTTTTTTGAATACTTTGTGAAATCACAAAAACACAAACTTTTTTTTAGAGCCCTATTGAAGTCTATGGGGGCGGAATCTTCATAATCAATTTACAAAACCATATTCAAGGTTAATAGACAGCACGGATAGGGTTTTATGGCAACTTGGTTAAATTACATGCCCGAGAGATGCGTTTAAGCTGTATGTAGTGCTTCGAAACAGAATGATTTTCAAGGATGCCATTAGGGACAACAATTTCTGTCATCAAATATTTTGTATGTGTAATTGATTCTTTAACTTTTACATTTACAGCACCCCAAACTGATTTATTTCAATAAAAAAAAAAAAAAAAGAAAGATTACTCTACATGATAGTAGCTTGTAGACAAGCAACAAATATGTGTGTCAAGTTTATAGTGCTGGAGCTGGTAATACTAGCAGGCCAGGAGAGATGGCAGGAGCTGGTAATGGTGAAAGGTGTGGAGAGGTAATAGAAGCTTGTAGAGATGGAAGACCCAAAGAGATAACAGGAACTGGTAATGGTGGCAGGTGCCATTTTTTTCAAGAGGGGCGGCATGGATCATACAAAATGTAGTCTGTGGCATCAGCAGCAGGTGTTTTGTTGTAATTCCTAATGAATGACTTGTACATTTTTATGAAAGTAAGCTAGTACACAGTGTAAGGGAACAGGCAAAGCAACCCAGAAGATCCAGCACATACTATACTAGCTCTGACCACAGTGATCTAGCCTATAAAGCCAATAGTCTATAGGATCCTCAATTCTAAGAGTGTCAGCATCAGCCCTGGATACCAAGCAGTCAGCAATCGTGTTGTTAAGACACTGCCTGCAGCCAGGCCTGCCCGCTGTGGTTGAAAAATGCCCTAAAGCAGTGGTCCTCAACTCTGGTCCTCGGGGCCCACTAACAGGCTAGGTTTTAAGTATTACCTTGGGCAGAGCAGGGCCGCATACATGCTTTGCCTAGCACCTACCCAGGAGGGTGCTACAAAGAGATGCCTACAAACTATGCCAACTATGTTATCCAATAATGATCATCCAAGTGAAATGCAGCAAGCACCAGCAGTGTAGTATATCCTGATGACATGGAAAGTACTGGCAGTGGAATGTTGGAGCAGCGACAGTAGCCATGAATAATTTGAGAAAACACAGACCCAGACAACCCATAGTGTCCCGGACAGGCCCAGAGATCCAATCTAGTTTCCTATAAAGCACTCTAAATTGTTTGTGGCTACCCTCCCATTCAGTAGCATCTGTCATTCCCTATGTAGCACTACTCCCAAGGGAGCTGCTGATGACGAGTACCCCTGGGTTACCATTAGCAAGAGTAGAACATTCAGACATGTTTACAAGTGTTTTTACCTCAGACAAGGACCAGTCCAGTTTCTTTGTTTTTTTTTATGTTTTATTAGGAAATTGGATAGGAGAAGGGATAAGTGGGATACTCCAACAGAACTAAACTATGCACAATAAGCAGGGACGATCTCA
Source organism: Pelophylax lessonae (assembly GCF_965119305.1). Classification (NCBI taxonomy): domain Eukaryota; kingdom Metazoa; phylum Chordata; class Amphibia; order Anura; family Ranidae; genus Pelophylax; species Pelophylax lessonae. The sequence continues at coordinate 404,612,631 of NC_138768.1, read as the reverse complement.
TAAATGCTGTTTAACGCTGGTTAAATGCTGATTAACGCTAGTTAAATGCTGAGTAACGCTGAGTTGAGTTAGTCACGGCTAGGCCCCTTAATTTACTTTGCCTTTTGACTGTGAAAGAGTCCTTTAGCTTCCTAAGGCACTCCTTTCCTGAGGTAACTGTCCTTAAAAGTAGACTGTACTGGTGAGTAACTTCAGGGCCCTTCCTGCTGCCCCCTTTACTCCCTAATCTTCAGGGCTTACAACTTGGCACCCCCTTTTTAGTAACATTCCAGGTTAGCTGGCTCTTGGATCCCCTTGACCTTTCTGGAGTGGTACCCTCTCTTAGGCAGACCCCTGGGCAGATGCTTAGGTATGCACGATACTGTTTTCCAGAAGAATCCTGCCCCACAGCTCCACTTGTTCAGCACACACTGGATCCTCTACAGCACAGCTCATCCCCTGGTCCCTAGGCCGACTGCCTGGACCTCCTTCCTTAGCAACAGGAGGAGAGACAGCCGTCACCCTCCTCCTGGGACCTGGCTTCCCGCCCAAAGACACCCTGTCACATACTCCCTCCAGATTTATTTCCAATTGCAGGATGCATTGCAGCAATGCCCACCCACTGGGACAGTCATAAACCCTGGTGTGCTATTGGCTAGGTTTCCTCCACTGTCCAACAAGGTCCCTCATTGGATACAGTGGGGAGACTCCCCAGACTCAACAGAACACACCTGGAAACATGTGATAGGCTAACTGACAGATGAGTCCCTCCTGATAAGCAGTACAGGGTCACACATATGTTTTACCAAGCACCTACCTGGGAGGGTGCTACACCTATTTAAAACCCAACCAGGTATTCAGATGGAAACAGAAAATTGTACACCGATTCAGTCTTTCATTTGTTTTTTACTAAAGAGCTATTCAATTTAATTGTGGAACAAAGTAACCTTTATGGCTAACACTGAAATATTAACAATTCCTATTACTTATATGCCAGATATTTTTAGTAGAAGCCTATCACAGTTTCAAAATGTAAAACCTTTTTTGGCCTAAATTTAAAAATGGAAATTACCACAGAACAAAAATGAACTGAAATCATATTGGTCACACACCCAATCCACCGCATGCCCTTATATCCCTCTGTCATGTCCAGGACATGTTATAAAATGATAATAACATTTATGCATTTCAACGACAATTCTACATGCTCTCCCAGAAGTGATCTCACTTCTGATAGGATCAACTAAATTAGACCTCAATTTCTTTTTCTGAATATTTGCGAAGTGGATAACCTTAGAAAAAGATCTGTATTGATGGATCCCTCATCCACTTTACAGTCAGACATACATCAACATCAAATTGTATCCCCCCTAGTAAATGTGCCAGGTTTATTGTGAAAGTACACACATGTTGCACAATTTTCACGTTTACGAAGGGAGAGATAGCCAGCTGGAGCCCCCTGGATGTTATATTGATGTCCCCCTTATTTTAGAAAGGCTGCTACCTCTATGTGGACTTTTTTTTCTATTGTGCCACTTTTCAAACACATTTTATTCAAACTGTTTTGAAAACCGTAGCTTATGGTACAATGTGATTAAATCACAAAGGTTTTGTGCAGACTTGTCCACACAAAGCTGAAAAGGGGTGATTCAGCAAGTCTATGTAAAAAAAAGAAACTTTTGGCCCTGAAATGTAAGAACAAATGGGATGTTTTTTCCTTCTTTCATCTATGCACCAAGATGCAAATTCAGGAAAAATGTTGCTCTGGTTAAAAAAACTTCTCTGCATTTATGAGTGAAATATACAGTACACATAGATTTAAACAACTAGAAAATTAAGCCTTTCCTAGCAACCCGAAGATCAAGGCACTGGTAAAAAAAAAAAAAAAAAAAGCTTCTATCTATTTATTTCAAGTGTCATGTATAATTCTCATGTCAATTATAAATCTGCGGGAAGACCTGGTTCCTTCCTAAAATATTAAGAAGATATCATCACAGTCCTAATTTACCAGTAAGGCCCTGCACCAAAAAGGCTTCATTCATAAAGATAAAATATGGCATTATTGTCCCTTACAACCTGGCCTCCACATTAAGGTCTACCTCTGTTGCTACCACACATTACTGCAGTACTAGTCTAAGGCATTAGACTGCACTGTGTGTTTACCAAATTTTGCCAGTTTTTTTTAACCATGTTTATGCCTGTTTCCTGGACCGACTCTTTGCCTGCATAATGACTACCTCTCTGCCTACCTCAAGATCTGACACTTGACTGTTTATTGACTATATTCCTGCTTGCCTTCTGGACCAATCCTTTGCTTTGTTTACCCACAATGTTTCTACTTTTTGCCTGGATCTATTCTTTGACTATTTGCTGCCCACATCTCTGCCTGCTGAAAGGCACCATCCATTTGCCTGTATATTTACCACATCTCCGCCTGCTGCTGGAACTGACGCTTGTTTATTGACCAACTTTCTGCTTACTGCATAGATCTATCCTTTTCCTCTTTGCTGACCACATCTCTGTCTGCCCTCTGGACTGATCCTTTGCCTGTTTGCTTACCACGCCTCTGTCTGAAATTCGGACTGACCCCTCTGCGTGTCCCACTTACTTAAGTTGCTGCTGAGAAACTAGTCCCAGCCATCCTCTATTACTTTTTTGCAGCCTAGCAGAATAGAGGGACCCAAAATCCAAGGAGCACCTTTACGCTTTCTAGGAGAAAAAAAAAATATGCATTTCATTTCCTGACTACCTTTCACATTTTTTGGAGGGCTTGAACTGGAAGGACAGTAGAAACACTTGCAAAATGACCACATTTTGGAAAGCCAACATCCCATGGAATTTGTAAAGAGGCATGGTGAATCTTTTAAATATTTCATTTTTTTGCCCCAAAATTTTTGAAAATAAAGAAAGAAAATGAAAATTTATTTTTTTACACAAAGCTGTAATTTTACCAAGCTATTTCTCATACAAACCATCCGTATTCTTAGAATTACACCCCAAAACACATTCTGCTACTCTGTTTGAGTATGGTATTTAAGGAGTACTTCAAAAGCGGTGGTGTTAATTTAGGCATCTGATTTCCTGACTACCTATCACATTTTCAGAAGCCCTGAAGTCCTCTTGAATATGGGGATACCACACACATGTATGAAACTTTTTTGCAGCCTAACCACATAGAGGAACCCATAAACCAATAATCACATAAAGGCATCCAAGGGATGTACATTACACATCTGATTTCCTGACAAAACTCTATGAAAGCCTGAATGTGCTAATTGGATTATTGGCGCCTCTACCCAGCTAGATGGATTTTGGATTTTTTTAACCAAAGAAATGCAGCAGAATACATGTTGGCCTAGATTTATGAAGAAATATTGTTTATTTATTATGTTTTGTAACAGAAAGAATTAAATATATATATATTTTAAAATGTTTGGTCTTTTTTTCTATATAGAATTAAAAACAAAGTCGGTCCGACTATGGGGCATCGGATGTCAGCGGAGACATGTCCACTGACATCCGATCCGATCCGGTCTGTCAAATCTGGATGGATAAAAACCTTATTTTCCATCCATCCACCAAATCGGATGGGATCGGATGAGAACGGACATCATCTGATTCCCCCATAGAGAACAGTGGGGACCGGACAGCTCTGTCTCCGCACACAGCGCGGAGACAGAGCTGCCATCCGCCTGCTCAGCGGGGGATCGGCGGATCGATCCCCCTCAGAGAAAAACTGAGTCCGCCGACGGACTCCCATGTGTGAAAAGGGCCTAAAGCTGGTCATACATGGATCAAAATTCAACAGGTTCAGCGGGATTTTGATTTAATTTCATTTATGGTGGCTGCTCCCGTTTAAGAGGTGTTGATCTAGCTGATGACATTACAAACTGGACTATTGGAATGTTTTTGCTTGATCAGCATTTGCGCTCAAACAGCTGTACCTGGAATATGTGGTTGAGAGAATCGGCTTGGGATTTTTTGATTAGCCAACTAGCTAGTAAAAAAAAAATATATATAAAACAATAAAGACTAACTATGGCCAGCTTTAGTGATGGGAAATGAAACATTTTAATGTTGTCACAGAACAAGAGGGGGAATCTCCTTCTGGAAACACCTGTTCTAGTGACAGCTGTTGTAGAAGGGATTTTCCCTGAATTATAGAGGCTTCCTCTCACTTTTTGTTGCATCTCCAGGACAGTAAGTGTAGTTAAATCCCCTAAGGGGACTCAAAAAATCCACAGGGATTTAACCTATATCTGTTGGATTTTGGTAATTGGTAATAGGTAATGAAAAATTGTCTAAAATGTAAATTGGATATACAGTGGGTACGGAAAGTATTCAGACCCCCTTAAATTTTTCACTCTTTGTTATATTGCAGCCATTTGCTAAAATCATTTAGGTTCATTCTTCTTCCTCATGAATGTACACATAGCACCCCATACTGACAGAAAAACACAGAATTGTTGACATTGTTGCAGATTTATTAAAAAAGAAAAACTGAAATATCACATGGTCCTAAGTATTCAGACCCTTTGCTCAGTATTTAGTAGAAGCCCCCTTTTGATCTAATACAGCCAGGATTCTTTTTGGGAAAGACGCAACAAGTCTTTCACACCTGGATTTGGGGATCCTCTGCCATTCCTCCTTGCAGATCCTCTCCAGTTCTGTCAGGTTGGATGGTAAACATTGGTGGACAGCCATTTTTAGGTCTCTCCAGAGATGCTCAATTGGGTTTAAGTCAGGGCTCTGGCTGGGCCATTCAAGAACAGTCACGGAGTTGTTGTGAAGCCACTCCTTCGTTATTTTAGCTGTGTGCTTAGGGTCATTGTCTTGTTGGAAGGTAAACCTTCGGCCCAGTCTGAGGTCCAGAGCACTCTGGAGAAGGTTTTTGTCCAGGATATCCCTGTACTTGGCCTCATTCATCTTTCCCTCGATTGCAACCAGTCGTCCTGTCCCTGCAGCTGAAAAACACCCCCACAGCATGATGCTGCCACCACCATGCTTCACTGTTGGGACTGTATTGGACAGGTGATGAGCAGTGCCTGGTTTTCTCCACACATACCGCTTAGAATTAAGGCCAAAAAGTTCTATTTTGGTCTCATCAGACCAGAGAATCTTATTTCTCACCATCTTGGAGTCCTTCAGGTGTTTTTTAGCAAACTCCATGCGGGCTTTCATGTGTCTTACACTGAGGAGAGGCTTCCGTCGGGCCACTCTGCCATAAAGCCCCGACTGGTGGAGGGCTGCAGTGATGGTTGACTTTCTACAACTTTCTCCCATCTCCTGACTGCATCTCTGGAGCTCAGCCACAGTGATCTTTGGGTTCTTCTTTACCTCTCTCACCAAGGCTCTTCTCCCCCAATAGCTCAGTTTGGCCGGACAGCCAGCTCTAGGAAGGGTTCTGGTCATCCCAAACGTCTTCCATTTGAGGATTATGGACGCCACTGTGCTCTTAGGAACCTTAAGTGCAGCAGAAATCTTTTGTAACCTTGGCCAGATCTGTGCCTTGCCACAATTCTGTCTCTGAGCTCTTCAGGCAGTTCCTTTGACCTCATGATTCTCATTTGCTCTGACATGCATTGTGATCTGGAAGGTCTTATATAGACAGGTGTGTGGCTTTCCTAATCAAGTCCAATCAGTATAATCAAACACAGCTGGACTCAAATGAAGGTGTAGAACCATCTCAAGGATGATCAGAAGAAATGGAAAGCACCTGAGTTAAATATATGAGTGTCACAGCAAAGGGTCTGAATACTTAGGACCATGTGATATTTCAGTTTTTCTTTTTTAATAAATCTGCAACAATGTCAACAATTCTGTGTTTTTCCTGTCAATATGGGGAGCTGTGTGTACATTCATGAGGAAGAAGAATGAACTTAAATGATTTTAGCAAATGGCTGCAATATAACAAAGAGTGAAAAATTTAAGGGGGTCTGAATACTTTCCGTACCCACTGTATATGGATTAACCATCTCTATTAAAGCTGCTGTACAAAAATAAAGCTGTTTTCAAAACAATGGTTATCAATTAGTACAGCACTGTACCCTTGGTAACCATTGTTTTGTGAAAAGTACTATATAAAAAATATGATTGGGGTGAGTTATATTTTTTTTAAAAAAAACTTTATTTACTCTTGCTTGACTTGCAATATGGGATCAATGGCATTGCCTATATAACCCATTTTTGGAAAGTAATTAATAGAAAGTTGGAGCAAAGGCCACTGCTCTAGTAGCTTGTACATTTTCAGTTTGGAATACTATTCATAACAATAACAATAATGTTTAATATTACTAGTGGCAAACATTTACAATGCACATACATTTTGAAAGACCTGAAGATCAGTGGAATGCACCTTTGTGTGTGGTCTTTTCTATTTGCCAAAATGAACAGAGAATCCAGCATGGAATCATAAGGTTAACACCTTCCTTACATATCAACAAAGCAATGTTGTTACAGTTACTTTTGATATCCATTTGTACCACATGTAAGAGTTACATAGAGCACATTCCACTTCCAGAGTTTAAATGACATAGATTACTCCTGTAAACATGTACACCCTTATATTACATATGTCAAAACACATTCAAGTTGTAGACCACCATTTTGTAAACTTCCTTTTTTTAACCTATATTTAAAGTTGAATGATGTAAACATTGTTGTAAAAGTATGGGTTTAAACAAATATGTATATTTTCTTTGGTTTATTGTTACAAGAGTTCTTTTTACCTTTTCCACATACAGTGCCCTAGCCTGTTATAACTAACTTAGTAACTTAGTGCAGAGCATGGGAAGATATTCATCAGATGAGACACAAGGTCCAAGAGATGTCTATTACTTATTATATCACTAGTTTTCACACTAGATCTACACCTTTAGCATTGGGGGATGCATTGAGGTTTGTCTTAAAAAGTGGCTCCCCTCTAAGAAGACCAGTGATTATAACCAATGGGCTTCAAGCATATAGGCACTCCAAGTGCCCAGGTGGGTGCCTGCAGGGAGCAGGGCTTTATGTGCAACAGGCCTGTCTCATGGGAGGAGGTAAAGTATATGTAATTTCTTCTTTCTCCTATCTCCTTCCAGTTTGTTAGGCCCTATTCACGCTAAGTGATGTGAAATCACAGGCAGAATAAATGCAAATCTGTCCTTGATTCCAAATTGCGTTAAAATTGTGGCAAAACGTGCAACATGCTTTTGGGTGCCATCCATTCTTAATGGCAACCCAACTGCGGTGCTATTTTGCCATGATTGTCACATGTAAAAAAACATGCGTAAATCGTGGCAAAATGCGCTTGAAAAAAGTCATGCAAAGTTCATCGACCAAAAAGGTGCAGGAACTTATTTTCCGCAACAAACGTGCAAAGGACAGACCATTCAAATGATGGAGCTGCTCTTTGCGCTACACACAGAAATACGTCAAAAAAAAAAAAATTGCGTGTGGGAATGGCCATTCCTGTTACAAGAAGTCTGAATGAGGCCTTCAATTTACCATTGAAAGCATTTTATTATATCTGTTTGAAAAGTAAAAAAATACACTTGCAAAATAAATCTTGTGAGCTGAAAATTCCCTGTACTCTGTGTTTCCGGACTGTTATTAGTTAGCTTTGTTCCCTGTCACCTCTGTAGACTACAAAACAACTCCCACTGTCATTGAAAAGAGAAAGCTGACGGCATATCTAACAGAATAAAAATAATACTTTCAGCCAATTGGGAAAGGAGGGATGATGGCACTGGATCTAAGCAGACTTTTAATTTTGGCCACAGATATTTGTAAAGTCAATTTTTCTCAAAAGCTTTCAAAGCTGCTTTCTTGGGTTTGCTCGTGATTTTACAGGGGTAACAATAAAGTGATTTCATCAGTCTCTATGCATAGGCACTATTAGGCTCGCCATAGATGGATTGGAATTTGGTGGGTTCATGTAACGCTCCGGCGTTTGTTTAGTGAACTGGATTTGCAGCTGCAGAATTTCCACTCAGTAGTCGTGTAGAGATGCGTTGAATTACCATATCCAACTCTCCAGACTCGTCATTGTGGCCCAGCCTGCCTTACCATGCAAATATACAGACACTCAGATAAGATGTTCCTGGAGTGATAGGTTGTATACGATAGTATAGAGGTGATGTGCTGAAAGGACAGGCGTGAGTAGTGATAGCAATGATAGGCACTCAATAGTAATGTTCAGGAGTGTTAGCAGATGGTGAATGATAGTATGCAGATAGGTTAGCAATCATGTACAAGTAACAGGTGGTAGGGGACAGCAGATGAAGTGTACAGGAATTGCTAACTCAGTGCAAGGATATAGATGGTAGTAGACTCAAGAGCTAGCAATCTATGTAACAGTGCAGATGATAGAAATAGTAATGCATAGATAGCAACAGTCTTTAGTATGCAAGAGTAGATAGTGTAAGTTGATAGGAAGGAATCCCCTGTGGGATACTTATCACTAGTTGGTTTAGAGAGATGAGGGGTCCGGTAATGAGATAAGGATCAGGTAGCGAGATACAGGATCAGTAGTGAGATACAGGATCAAGTAGCGAGACTCCGGTCTATCCAGATACTGGGGAAATAGCTGGAGGCTTCGGCAGCGTCAGACAAGGCTGTATAACAAGCGGTTTGCACGAACACCTTGTGAGTGAAAGCCGGCGATTGAAATAGTCGCTCAGAGCGGCGGCTAGTGATGACGTCATGAGAGTTAAAGGGACAGGTAGCTATATGCGGAAGAAATGGGCTGGAAGGGTACCGAAGGTACCAGAATCTTACGGTTCAGCAAGGACCTGCCAAATTGCAATCCATCTATGGCTGTTCCCATTCGAGAGCAGTCAATCTAAAGATCAACCCCTCTAGAATGGGACTGCTGGTAATTTTCATTCGATCAGGTCTTGCAGCTAATTGGCAGCTGCGCTGATCAGTGTATTCTGACAGTGGAAGATAATACAATAGGGCAGTGGAGAGGACCTCGATTGTGTGGATGGGGGAATCAGTTTATTTTTTGACTAGCAATTGGCTAATAAAAAAAAAAAATACATCCATGTATTGGCACCTTTAAATGGAATAGCTAGCAGTAAGAAGGAAAGGGTCGCTTTAATTACAATGAATAAAAGCATTTTTTTAATGCTGTAGTTCTATATTTTATTTATAGATAACGTCGAGACAAAACTGTATCCAAAAGTACATACCTCTATCAAATGTAGATTTGCCTGGGAAATAGCTACTGCTCACAGGAGTAAAAAAAAATCCTAAACATTCCTAAGAAAGACATTTCTATTGGAGCTCTTACGTATTTTAAAACACAAAATAAATCCATATGTAGTAAATATGTTGAGGATCTAATGTAATGAATGAGGGCAGATTGCAAGATAAATAAACATTGTAAATTTTAGCTCACTGATTTAGCATCCACTTTACTCAGAGAAAGTCTAATTTTTTCCACATTGATAATATTCAAGTCTCTTAATCTACTACTGAATCATATTTGGGTGATGAAAGGTTGCGATATGGATCAACTTTTCTATTGCATAAACTTTCTATGTTTTGTTATGCTTTGCTGATGCTGAACATGTTCACTTGTGGACATCAAAGCTTCTCTCGTTACTTGTATATTCTCATGTGAGAACCATTTTATAATGATCTTTATTAAATAATGCACCTTGTGGTAACACAGAGATTTTCTATTAACTGCAAGACCAAGATGCATTGCCGGGATGCTCTTTAAATACCGTCAGCATGCTCTAGGCATCTAAAACCTTTTAATGCTGGCTTGAATATAGCTTGAACTATAGATCCTTGTATCTGATTACATATAGCACAGGAGTACCCACTACCCCCATTCAGAGTGTCCATGCCTGTGGTTATTAAGCTATTCAGTTTATCATCAACTGTCTAAAAAGAAACAGAACACAATGGAGCTCTTTTCATAACAAAGACTCAGGAAATGTCAGTATAAATTTAGCTACCATCTATTAATCAAACCTGAAGACAAAGTCCATGGGTGTGCAGGAAACACTGATGCTTGATAAGTGCTGATTTATAGTGGAGCAGAATAAGGCAAGAGAGCAGCGACATGAACTAACTTCTAGTGTCTTGGCTTGGTATTGTTAGTAATTCTTTCCAAGACCAGCAAATCAGGGATTTGTAAAAAAAAAAAAAAAATGTTCAACATAACTATGTCTGTACTTATTGTAATCATTCAATATAATTAAACATCATGCTCCATGGGGGCAGCATAGCATACATAAATTTTACTGTAACCCAGCCTATATGTGCCTATTTCATATAAAGAAACAGCTCCTGTCTAAAAATAAAATAACACAAATACTGCAGTAGTTAACATGTAAGCAAAGAGTATTATTACCTATTATTTCTGAGTTGGAGACTTTATTGTATAAGAATATTCTTCAATATTTTAAACAATGACAAAAATAACAAGTTAATAACATTTATATTACTAAATCACGAAATTTCCCACTAAATAAATCTTATAATTAATGTTATGCTGATGTTGGTGCTAAACACTATTAATATTCTTAGCTTCTGATAATAAGCCTATTATTCTTCCCTACTATAATTTGACAAATTGCTTAATTAAGGCTTTTTTAAGCATCATAAAATATATTCTGTATGTAGCAGGACCATTTTTCTGACTACTACCAGGGCAGTATATAAATGGGTATCTCTGCTCATCACTTCTACCCCATTTCCATAAATTTGTGACTAATCCATGCCGTCCACTTGGACCTAGATGTGATGTCTCCCCTTACCTCGCTGGGATAAAATTACAACTTTCCATCTGTTGCTCCCCAGGTAAGGATTCTGTAACATTGGCATGACCGCTGTTATGCTTCTGCTTTCCACCATTGTGGAGGGGCACATGGGTGGGGGGCATGTTGGCTGTGCTTGCACACATTGGCCAAAGCCATGGTCATTAGCGACAAGTTTGGCTTTCTGCCCCAGGACAGACATGTCATGAGACAAAAAAGACCACAGTTCAAGAGAAAGAATTTGTATTGCTCTAGTAAGGCGTGCTCCTACAGACTCAATCAGGTGTTCAGGAAGAACTGGAAAGGGGACCATTTCAGAAGTCAGAAAATCTTGGATGTTGGGACTACCAGGACAATCTCTATATGCCATGTCAAGAAATTCAGTAGGGCTCTATGCCTCCAATTTCTTTTACTAACAAAAATTCCTTGCTCTAGCAACATAATTTAAGTTCACCTACCTATGTCCAAACTCTACTGTCTTGGGGGGGGGGGGGGGGTAATTCAAGTCCCAGCAGATTAGATGTTTCATAGCATGTACTCTCTGTTGTTCATGGTTTGGAAGAATGTGGGAGGTTGGAGGCCCACTATAAGTTTGTCTTCTCTAGTAAAATTATTTTAAAGGAAAAGTTCAAGGTGGAAACATTATTCTCTATTCAACAAGCAGTCCAGCCAGGTGACTTGCTTGTCTCAGTAAACATAAGGGATATTTTCATGTATTCATAGTGGTCACTTTTTAGAAGTACTTCCCCTTTTCCATGGGTCAAGACAATCTACGGTTAATTGTCTGCCGTTTGGCCTCTCAACCTTCCCTTGCACTTTCACAAAAGCGTTTCTGGTCGTGGTAGCTCTGATAGGAAGCAAACACATATACCTTTACGATTACTTCAATAATTTTCCCATTTTTCTCAAGATGGAGATCTTCGTCTAGAACACAGTAGTTGGCTTCTCAGGACCCTATAGAAATTCTGGCTGGTGAGTGGTGAACAAATAAAAACGTCTTCTGATCTCTACACAAGATTGAATGTATCTAACATCCCAAGTGAACATCATTTACAATACAATGCAAGGAGTCAGACTGCACTAGCTCTTTTTTTTTTTTTATAGACCTTTTTAGTATCTCAATGTCTAATGAATATTGGGACCATGGTCTCTACTTCCCCTATAATGAATGATATAAATGGGTGTAAGGAAGGATAGGCCTATTCCAGAGAAGTTTTTTCTGAAAATGGTTACCAGGGAACAGGGAACTGCCAAACAGAAGTTATATATAGTCCATGGTTTTTGACACCTGGTATTAGGCTTTTCGGTCTTATTAGGGCTGGGAAAATCTACAGCGGTATCTTACATCAAAATGCATGGCAGAACTCACAGCCTGAGTTTACTGAAAGAATTATAACTGTTTATGGCCTGGGCAAAGAGGAATCATTACAAAATTTCTGCAATTTACTGTACATTCCAAAGGGTTCAGAACACCCCAGTGAACTTTCTGTGCTGCTCCCAATTGGACAACAGTTAGTAATTGCTACATCCAGACTCCTTCATGTAGATTCCTGTTCTGAGCATGATTCCAGAGGCTTTTACATCTCCATGCAACCAGTGTTAATTTTTGGCATCATATTTTACATTTAGTTTTAGTTATAGTCTTTTCACTATTACTATGCCATTTTAGTTTTAGTCCCATTATAGTCATCTGTCACTGTTGTAGTTTTAGACGTATTTTAGTCGACAAAAATCTCCAGTACATTTTATTTGAATAAAATAATTTTAGTCAACTAAAATTTAATGTGTTTAGTTAAATTGTAATGCATTATTTAAGCATTTCTATAGAAATGCCTGTAATGCTGCACAGTGCTCTAGACAGTGGTCTGTCTGTGGAGGCCTGTAATGCTGCACAGTGCTCTGGACTGTGGTCTGAGGAGGCCTGTAATGCACACAGTGCTCCAGACATGAACAGTCTGAAGAGTAGGCCTTTTGGTGTGTCTAACCATGAAGTGCCTAATATATACTGTATCTCTAGTCATTATGTGATATTATACAAAAACATAATGTTTAAACCACAATACAGTATTGTTATAGAAAATTCAAAAATAAAGTGCAATCAGTGCAAAAAATATGCATAAAAAATAAGTCCTTTAAAGTGCTGGTTATCTTATTCTTCTAGTGCCAGTGTATTCCAAAAAGTGCACTTGTGCTCCCCTCCTTATGTGCCCTAAATCAGTGGTCCTCAACTCCGGTCCTCAGGGCCCACTAACAGGCCAGATTTTAAGTATTACCTTGGGGAGATGCAGACTAGAGTACTGCAATCACTGAGCAGCAAATGACATCACCTGGGATGTATTTCAGTTATCTTGCAAACCTGGCCTGTTAGTGGGCCCTGTAGGCCAGGGTTGAGGACCACTGCCCTAAATCACCGACTTAATATGGGTTAAGTGCCTGTGTTTTGAGAGCAGTCCTCTAATGGTTAAGAATGTTTTTTTCCTTTTCTTTTGTTACTGTGGCAGGTAGGTCCAAGAACCTCAAATGAGTGTGGGGAGATAGAACCAGGAGAAATCCATAGTGTAGTTCAGGTTTTTTTTAGTAAAAAAACATTTAAAAGCCAATTGAACACTTACAAAACTCTCCTTTTGCATGTGAGCATATAGAAATGCCATTCTAGAATTAAAAATTTGAAACTTGCATTCCAAAGACCGGACATGACGTCACCAGAAGTGTCCACCCGCTTAATGCATTTCGCTCTGCGAAGGAAGCGTCCTCAGAAGCTGGTTAGACAGCGCTGGGTACACACACACCAAAATATCTGAGAGGAAAACACACCTTATACCTCAGCCGCAGTCTTGCAAGCATATTCCACATATAACATAGCATGAGGATCACAATATTTTAATGAGGAGCAGCCTTGTAATGCCTTGCACACAGTGTTCTGGACGGTGGTCTGAAGAGGCTTGTAATGCACACAATGCTCTGCACTGTGGTTTAAGGTGGCCTATAATGCTGCAAACTGCTCTGGATGGTGGTTTGAGGGGAGGCCAGTAATGCACAGTGCTCTGGGATGGTGGTCTGACTCTGAGAGGCCTGTAATGCTGCACAGTGCAGAATTAATGATGGACTCCAGCGTCAAGCTTGTGGGGGTGACCAGTTACTCTCCAGACAGAAAAAAAAGTGGTTAGGGAAATTTCTTCTGATTTATTTTCAAGGTCACCCACTTGAAATTAAAGCAAAATCTCTCTAACAGCCATTCCATAGCAATAAACAGACTTTTTATTAGGGTAAAGGAAGGTTTGAACATCTGTCAACTTTTTTTCTGTCACGGGCACAGGAAGTGTGGAGAAATCTTAACAGGGCAATGAAGTTGCACACAATCTAGCCAAAACTTTAAAAACAAATGCTGGACTGAGTTACAATTAAAGTGTATTTCAATCTTCTATGCAAAATCTGACCTTATCTGAATCTGAGTTCACCAAAAGTGCTATGTTGGGTTACTGGATGAGTGTAAAGTTTACTAATTATACACATATACAGTATGTTCCTAGGATGAAGTACGCTCAGAAGACTGAGAACCATAATAAATTACTTATTAGCTACATAATATTTTTTATACATGTATACATTTTGATGAATTATTATTCCTTTATCCTTCATGATGTTTTTTCCTTGTAGCTTGTTTGTTTTAGTTAAGCGTATTTGCATATAAAACAAGTACACTGTACACATGCAAATATGTGCAATCTGAAAAGTACACAATCTAAAACCAAGTGTAAAACCACATAGTAGAAAGAATGATGACATATAAACCATGGAGAAACGTTGTATATTGGCTACCAAACCATGGACGATAGTTATGTAAGAAAAATAGAGGAAGGTACACCATGTGCTGAAAACAAAACATTTAACTGACTTTTCACTAGTTATTAAAAATATTTATACAATACTAGGGGACTGATTTATAAAGTAATGGTATGTTCTAAATGTAGCCATATCTGAGATACACTGACACACAACCACATGCTTTAAGACCCCGTTCACACTGGGGCGACCTGTCAGGCGACCTGGTTACCTGACAGGTTGCCGTAGGTCGCCTGCCATAGAGAAGCTGTGGACCCGTTCTAATAGGAGCGACACAAGTTGCTCCGACTTAGAAAAAGGGTCCGGAGATTCTTTGGGGCGACCTGGAGCGACCTGCATTGACTTCAATGATATGAAGTCCGTGCCGGCCGCTCCGAGGTCGCGGTGCGAGCTGCACACCGCGACCTGTGAGGTCGCCCCGGCAAGTAGCGTCGCCCCAATGTTGAACGGGGTCTAAATGTTCTTTCTGCTTTGCTTGTTTCAGAACTCTAAAGCAGATGAAGCCCTATTCATTTTAATTATTGGTCATAAAAATCTGCTGGGAAAGGAAAGAGGTCAAATTACTTTGACAGATCTCTCCTCCTATCCTGGACTGTTGTCTTCAGCGCCCTGCATAGAATATTCCAACAGACCCTACACTGCTGGCATGAACCCCAGCAACAGGCCTTTAAAACGTTAAAGCAGAGGCTAACCTCTGCTCCATTGTTTGCCTATGCAAACTAAACCTAACCCTTTCGGGTGTACACAGATATGAGCCTACAGGGACCTGAGGCTTTTCTGGCCCAAGTACAGGATGGGCAAGAGAGGGTGATTGCTTATGCCAGTTGGAGCATACAAACTACTGAAAAGAATCCCCACAACTACAGCTTGTTCAACCTCGAGTTACTTGCCCTGGCTTGGGCCATCACTGAAAAATTCACTAAATATCTCAAGGGGGCTAATACTGACGTATTCACGAACAACAACCCCCTGGCCTATCTGGAAACTGTGAGGTTGGGGGCGTTGGAACAGAGGGGGACGGCCTGGCTATTCAAGCTCAAAATTCACCATCGACCAGGGTAGCTTATCAGGCATTCTCTGTCATGATTACTGGGGAAGCGCTCAGGGGAGTATGTGGACTTTAATTAAAAGAACATAGAGGTTGCTTCTGTGCATTCTGGTCACTTCTGTGCTGCCCATGCACCATCGAGGAACAAGAATCAAACCCACAGACCAAGGTTGCTGAAATTTACAGTCGAGAGGAGTGGGTGCTGATTCAGCAAAAAGATACAGACATGATGTTGGTGCGGCGCTACCTCTCCCAGAAGCTCAAACCTATTTCCAGAAAGTGCTAGAAGTTGTCTCCTGTTGCTAAGGCCACTCTAAAACATTTAATTTCCCTATAATGGCAAGAGAAACTACCCTACCATCAGGCATGCATTCCCACCAAGCAGCAGGATATCCTCCAAGTTGAGGTCCTCCAGTGGCATATCCTGCAGATCTGTCAGGTACTCCAAATACCAGGCGGCCATTTCAGAGTAGATCGGACTGAGTCATTGGTTCAGAGATACTTTGTCTGCCTCTATTTGTCAGACTGGGTGCACAAGGGTTGTCAGGAATATGAAAGTTGCATCATACACAAGGCTCCACCTGAGAAGACAACTCCTTTTGCAAACACTACCTCAGAACCTTTCGAATTGGTGACCATGGACTTCCTGAGGATCTCCAGTGCACCTTCTGTCTATCAGTACCTGCTAGATTTCGTCGATCACTTCACCAAATTAGCAGTGGTGGTGCTTACTAAGGACCACACAGCCACGACCATTGCTAAACTTTTCCGGGAGCACATTGTCCAATGGTATGGCTGCCTGAAGCAGATCCTGTCAGACCAAAGCCTGAACTTTGAGTCAGTACCCATTACCAAACTCTGTCTTCTAAGTCTCACACCACTCCCTATCACCCCCAAGGCAACGGTGCCTGTGAATGGTTAAACGCACCCTGCTGGGCATGCTGCAGACCCTATAACTGAGTTACCAACATCAATGGCACCAATTTGTGGGGTTGTGGTGTAGGCCTACAACAACACTGTCCACAAGTCCGCTGGCCACACTGGCCTTTTTCCTAATATAGGACGATACAGCAAAATGCCTGTGGGCCTTCTGTTGGGGATACCTGAACACCTCCCACCAAGAGTGCTCAGTTTGTGGAAACATTGGGAGCAGATGCAAAAGGCCAAGTATTTGGTGTTGGACAGACACAAGGAGATTGTTCCTGATCCTGCTTTTGAAGAATTGCTACTGCAACAAGGGGACTGGGTATTGGTAAAGAATACAAAAGCACCAGAGGAAGCTAGCTGGAGCCCAAGTGGAAGTTCATTCCATATCAGGTGGTAGGGAAGGCTTTTCCACCTACCCCTGTGTATGATCTGGTTTTGAAGGGGTCTGACACCTTAAATATATGCTTAGACCATGTGTACAGTACTGGGTGGTGACTGCTCCAGGAAATCTGCCGATGACCGTGAGATGGTTGGCGCCATAGAGCTTCCCCCAGTGCGTGAATCTTCAGCTGGCTGGTTACTGCCACCCCTCCTATTTGAGTCTCTGACCTCTCCTAACTCAGAGACTGGCGACCCAGAACGCCCGTCCACCCAATTCAGTATCACACACTGTATTGACTTATTAAAGGATTTGATCTTGGGGTCAGATGGAGAGAAAGTAGAAGACACTGTAATTATATCATGTACTGGACACAAAAAAAGCTGTAGCACGTGGCCATGTTGTTCAGTTATCATAGGTAAGCCATGAACAGTTTCAGAACAGTTACACATTGCCTCAGTGAATACCCCCTCCCTCCTCCTTTAATTCATTAAATGCATAGGTTTTACACAAAAGAGCAGTTATCTCAACTCAGAGACATCAGGAACCAGTGCTTAGACCTGTGTAGAGCTGTAAACAGCTATTTGAGTCCTGGCAAGATGTCTGTTCCTGCTGTACAGGCCTATCGTAAAACTATGATCAAATCCATTAAGGATACCCAGAACTAATGGGGATCGTAAAAAGGCAATCAGAGAGCTCTGCCCAATTTAAAACTTAACAAATCCACACACGATTCGTAAACTCAGACAGGAACATGACACATTAATAATAAGTATATATTTGAATGAGAAATGTTGTACTTAATGAAATAAGGTCATACATGACCACACTAGCACATTTAGAAGGGAACATAGCTGTCAGATATTCCCTGGGTGACATATCTGAGCTACCCTATGTTTAGTATCCCTGGATGTGAAATTCAATGCTGAACAATAATCTATCAGTTTCAAGAATGCAACCAATACATAGTGGTAGATTTAAATAGTGGTATAAAACTGTCCGTAAGGGTGGGACCTAATATTGTCATAAACCCAGGACAGCCCATGGACACTCCGTTTTATTGGTCAGGGGCATCTGTCAACACCCCTTTGATCCCAGAGATGAAGGGAGATGCCCAGCCAGTTGAGAGAGTTAACATGGTACCATCAAAGCAGGAACTTCTGTCAAGTTTGAGAACCGATAACACACATCGATTGATCTCTAATAACACCCAGGACATTGACTGCAAGTATCCTTCCTCCTCAATTCTACCTTATTTTCTATTGCTGAATTATGTCGATATTTCTTTGAAACACCTTTTTTCTGTAAATATTTTATTTGCGCCAACTTTGACCTTTTCATTGTTAAAACCATATTTTGAAAAGTGTTAACCTTGTCCTTAAGCTCTTAATGCAAGCTAACAAAGAACCTGTCTCTTGAAGAGTGCTACTGTATAGAATAAATCCTATGAACATACCTGTCTGTGGTGACAGTGTGTGTTACAGACAATTATTTTAAAATCATAATTGCTATTGCTAGAATTACGGGCTCCCTCCTGCTCAGACAAAATGGGCTTGTTGGCATTTAAAGGGTTAATTGCTTAATTAGCCCAGTGACAATCACTCTTAGGCTGCTGGCCCCTAGATTGTGGTCCGGTGAGCTGGAAAATCTTTGCGCTGGGTATAGCTGAGATTGTCACGAGTTAGTGAGGAGGGCAGGGATCTAATATCCGTGCCCGTTACAGGCACATCTGCTCCCTTGCTACCTGAGGCCCCAGAGTTACAATCCGCAGATGAACCTTTATCAAGTGACTCTACAGAGAATCAAGAGGGCTGTAGCCGCTGCAGTCTAACCGTAATAGCAGCCTGCAATATATTCCGACTATGTTGTTTGCAATTGTTTACTGTTGTGTCTTAAGCTTCCTTTAATTGTGCTTTTATCACTGTTTTTATTGTTGTTTCCATGTTTCTGTGATACCGAGGACAGCATCTGTTAAAGATGGAGGAAATGTAGGCAGGTGCCATCTACTTTTTCCACTGTAAGTGGTGTTTGTCTGCAACAGTTTTGCAGTTGGAGAGGAGGTCAAGAGGAACATGGTTCCTCTATGATTTCCTGGTTCACTGGGAAATCTTTCTGATTGGATGCTGCCACCCCAAACGACTCACCCTAGCAGCCATCTTGGGTCAGGCAGAGCCTATTTAAGGCCCTGGTTTCAAAGCTTGACAGACTTTTGTGAGTTGGTAGAGTATGGACAGGTACCCCATCTGTCAGGGACAATATTAGTGATAGAGAAAAGTTCCAGATGAGGAGGAAAAGCATAGGGTTCACAACCTCTCTGCACATCTGCCCGCTTGGGCACGAGATGGCCAGGACACATACTGCCCTTCCTAACAGTTGCTACTCGCTGCTGGAATTCATGAGTGATCCTGGTTGCGCTATCGTTCCATTGGGTTTATTGTGAACTGTCTTTGCCTTACAAGTTCTTATTATTACACCTGGACTGTGTCTGTTATTGTCACTGGACTATGCTGCACCCATCTACGTGCACATGTAGTAAACTCTAAAACAATCACAAAAATACTATAGTTTCATGTAAAAGTTTTAAGTGTGATATTAAACACTTCTGATTGTGCCAAATGCTTGCAATTAAACCCTTCAAGGCCTGCCTGTCAAAAGTGATGTTTGGAATTTTCTTAGCACTTATACAGTATCTAACAAAAGTGAGTACACCCTTCACATTTTTGTAAATATTTTATTATATCTTTACATGTGACAATACTAAAGAAATGACACTTTGCTACAATGTAAAGTAGGGAGTGTACAGCTTGTATAACCGTGTAAATTTGCTGTCCCCTCAAAATAACTCAGAACACAGCCATTAATGTATAAACCGCTGGCAACAAAAGTGAGTACACTGTTGACACTGTTATACAAACTGTACACTCACTACTTTACATTGTAGCAAAGTGTAATATGAGGGGTGTACTCACTTCTGTGAGATACTGTAAATATTGGATCATACTTCAGTCCTCCCTTATCTACACTTGTCATCTCTACACATCATATGATATCAGCATCTAAACAGAAACAAGGCTGAATATATGTTATGCTGTATGGAGGGTTGCAACAAGGCAGAAAAGGCACCTGCCTTTGACACCAAGCTTTAGTCGAGATGAGCTGAACAAATTTGGGTTCCGCAAACATTATTGAGGTTTGGTGCTGAACCAGAACCCATGGGTAACAATGGAACTCAATGGAAGCTGAATGTTAAAAACAGCTATTGACATTTTGTAAGCTAATAGGCAAGGTATTGGCAAAAAGAAATGGCATGAGGGACTGGGCACTGCTCTGTAAAACATGTACCAAAGCAAAAAAAAAAAAGTCAGCAATGTTCTGTAATGTAAAAGCATTCATAGGGGCTAATTAGCAGCTGGATTGCTTTTACTAGTGGCAGTAGGGGTGCCCCCTGGCAAATCACCTTGTCTCTATGTTGATGAATACAAAGGCCCTCTTCCCCCACCCAGATACCACCACCTCATGTGAATGAATAAGGGGTACATAAGTAAATGGTAAATAAAAACACACACTTTTTGTCGTTAATTAAAATATAAAAAAAAAAAGTAATCTAACAATGTGAATCCATTGTCAAAAAAAATGGTAAAGCAATGCAGATCCTCTTTAATAGCAATGAATGACACCTGCCAAACTGCCCATAAAATACTGTGACACATTCAATCCCATTGCTCACTCACTGCAAATGACAGCTCCTGAGCCCCATCGCTAAATGTAAACAAAGGGGTAAAGTCTCTGAGTTGACATCATCAAACAAATGTGAACATGGCCTTATATGGTCAATGACATCACAATGTTTCCCCTATGATGTCCATATTTGGTCGATGATATCACTTGGGAGATTCCACCCCTTGGTTTACATTTAGTTGCAGAACTATTTTTTTTTTTAGCAACGGGTATAGTTTATCATGATTGGCAAGGATCTGCATCGCATGACAATGTCATTGATGATTCATTTAAATGATGGGACATTTTGGAGGACTTTTTTTTCTAATTAAGGACTTGTCAAAAATGTGTCTTAAATTACCACAGTTTTTTTTTTTATAATGTTTTACTACCTTTTTTAAATTTTTAATATTTGTTATTTTACATGCTTTTAAGTTAATGAATAGGGGTATTATTCCAGAATCTGATAAGCCCTCCACTCAAATACTCCCACAACCAACAGGCTAGAGTTTAGGGGAAGAGGCCCTTGTCCTTATCAACATGGGGCAAAGGGCTTTGTTGGGGGGGGGGGGGGGTCTTACATAGTAACACTTGTTTTTTTTTAACTGAAAAAAGGTGTATTTTTTGTTTTGTTTTATCCTTTAAAATATGTATAAAATGAAATGTTTGAAGGCAGTACTGCTAAAAGAAAGACTGTGCTCCCCCCCCCTTCCCTAAAAAAAGCTGGTGGGGTGTTCTTTGGCATCCTTGCTTTGGCAGCCATATGACTGTGTCCTAGCTCTGGCTGCATGTATTCTACATACAGCTTCACCAGTATTTTATGCTTTCTGGGCCACTGTGTTGAATTGAAGACATCAGAACACTGTCTTCAATTAGAAGGCCAGAAAGGCCTTTTATTAAGAAAAGAAAACATATTCATCTTTATGCTTAGTTGGCACACATTATCTGCCATCATTATAAAAGCTAGATACGTTTTATTTACTATTACCCTGGAAAATGCAATGGAAACATTCAAATACAGTTATAGTACCTAAAGCAGCTGTTTTAAGTTTTTCTTTTATTTAATTGTATTTCAAGGCTGCAGTGTGGCGTTCGTGTTTCAGATCCAGCTGTTTATTCACACTTTTTCCACTCCATCAGGCAGCATAGACTTCTTTTCCATGCACTCTACACATACGATCTTCTCAAGAGGTTATTTAAGGTCTTCTAAAGTCACTTAACAACTTTTAAAAAATTAACATTTGATGTCAATTTTAAGTGTCTAAAAACCCCTTAACGGAATTTGTTAGAAAGATCTCAGTTACACAATTACTGGGAATTTCTCACATTTAATGCTAATTAATGCATTTGAGCTCATGCATTTATTTTGTGCTGTAGAAATAACATTAGACAAACTAATTCTGAATTGGAAAGGTTACTAACTAAGTATAATTTACCTATCAAGATTGATCACATTGTATAAGAGACGATGTATATGAGCCTGAAGGATGAGGTTCTAATTCACCATGACCATGGATGTTCAGTGAATCCTGCAGGCTCCAAAATCATGACCACAGACCAGTTTATATTTTTTTCAACCATAACCAACTACATGGTAAGCATTTTTAAAATGGAATATTGAACATGCATTGCAATATGTAAAAACCAAAAATCTGTACTCCTTTGCAAAAGTTGGCTTGGAATAGGTAAGGGTATATAGCAGCGTGCATAGAATTATTTTACAATCTTCAGTACTAACATGTGGTTAAAATCCTGTAGCACATCATGCATTTAGGATTTGAGAACCAGAATGTTGCCATTTCTCTTGCATAGTGCATGTCAGGGACAAGACCATGACACGTAGCTCTCCCCCGAACATGTCTGTCTGCCCCATATGGGCATTAAAGGAGTTGTAAATCAGAACATTTTTTATCTTATCTATGCATTAATATAAAAAGCCTTTTAAGTGTAGCAGCCTCCTCGCCAACCCCTAACACTTACCTGAGCCCCATCTCTAACTAGCGATCTCCTCGGCCATCCAGGACTCTCTCAACTGATGGGCTGAGACACAGCAGCAGCTCCATTGCCTCCAGCGGCTGTCAATGAAGTCAGTTAGCCAATCAGGAGAGAGAGGGGGTGGGACCGAACGGAAGCTCTGTGTCTAAATGAACACATGGGGTTATTTGAAAACCTTTAACAGGTTTAGAAGTACTAATAAGGGGGGGGGGATTTGTTTTACTTCTGATTGCTAGCTTTATGGGCTATACCCTTTGCTGTTTTCTTTTTACCTTATTAGTTTGAGCAATATTTGCATTTTTTTTGTTTTTTTAGGGCAGAAGTCACTCCATAACAAGCTTTTTTTTTGTTGCTCCAAGGCTTTCCTTAAAAAAAAAAAAAAAAAAAAATAGACTGTTTTATTATCTCAGGTCGGTCTTCTTTTTTTTTCTAAATTTTACCCAGGTTGGTCTTCTAATTCTTGAATGAAAATGCAAAATTGTATCAAATGCTTACCATAATTTTCCTTTCCTGATGCCAATCTATGGCAGCATACATGTGATATAGCTCCGCCCCTATATCCACCTGTTTCAATTTATAAATTAAAAGCTAGAGCAACCTCCCCTATTCTCCATAAAAATAGCAAGATCAAAAAAAGGAGGGTTTGTATGCTGCCATAAATTGGCATCAGGAAATTAAAATTACGGTAAGTATTTGATATATTTTTACATTTTCCTGACACCAACAGGGCATCATACATGTGATAAATAATGAGCTAAACAGGGAGGACTAAAGTGTTATTACAACAGATTTGGAAAATCTGATTTAGGCATTTTGCATTGGCTTCCCCAACTTAAAGATGGGGGAATGCTCTAGCTTTCCTTATATATATTTAAACAGGTTCCTGTGGGTGGATATAGGCTATAACACATGTATGCTGCCATATTGGCATCAGGAAAACATGTTCCTGTGCACTACATATCTAGTACTTTGCAGCCTATACTTGCTCAATTAAAAAGGAATGCAGGCAGGCGAATTCTACACTGCTTTATCATCTGTGGCCTCCTAAATCTTGAATGAAAACACCTATCTGTGCCTTGTGTTTTTACATTTTGACCAATTCAAAAATATCCTCCTGCTTGTCAGTTTTACACTACAGTATCAACTGTGGTTTCTTAAAGTGGTTGTAAGCCCACCTTGAGAACTATTACCTATAGGTAAGCCTTTAATACCTTTAAAGGTAAGCCTTTAAGTTAAGCCTTTAATAAGGCTTAGCTATAGGTACTGTAAATATCTCCTGAACATGTACCATTTAGGAGATATTTACATTGCATGCAGCACTGGCCCGGTACCGTGACTGGCGGCTCCCGGAGTGACGTCATGCGGTTTCGGCCAGTAATACAGCCGGAATCCGCAGACCCAGGAGGAAGACGGGCAAAGATGGATGTGGCCGCCAGCGGGGACAACGTGGGCTTTGTTTGCAGGTAAGTGTCACATAATGTAATAGTATGTAATGCAAACTAGCACATTATGCATTTACTTTGCAGTGGGAAAAAAAAAAACGAAAAAAAAAAAAACAGGAAGAGTTTACTTTAATTTCCAATGTGAGTTTGACAGAAATTAGCCAGTGGCTGGACAATCTTGCATCAGAAAATACAGGGAAAGCCTCAGCAAACAGCTGGCCAATTGCTATCTGCCAGTGAAAGAGGCTCTATTACCTTTTGATGAAAAAGCATGTGTCACTGCTAAAATGACCTGAATAAGCTGTTTTTGTAAGCTAAAATAAGTCACATTGGGGTGCTGATGCTGGATGTAAGACAAGCTAATATTACAAGAAAAAAATAAATCCCACAGGCGCATATACACCACCAGAGCACACTGTCGCTGTTCTATAATATCTTGTACAACTTCAAGACCTTCTACAAGCCTGTAATTTAAAGTGTTTGTAAAGTCAGTGAGTACCATTACTACCAGCCCTTCTGTTATAGGTATAATACAAAGTGTCAACATTTTTTTTAAATGATGATGCTAAGAGGGGAGGCCAATAGGTTCTTACCTTCACCATGATCTAGATGTGCTAGGGATCTGACATTTTCAGTGTTGGGGTAGTTACTCAAAAAAATGAACTAGTTACTAGTTACTTCTGTAAATTGTAATGAGATTATTTTACTAGTTACTGCATTTGAAAAGTAACTTCACTACTTATTACTTTAATTTACTTTTGAAAAAAAAATATGAACAAATTCCAATGCGCATATTTATTTGTAGTACACAAAAAACAATACAATATTATTATTGTTTTATTTACTCACTGTGAAAGAAGGGGGCCCCCTCTGTCTCTCCACAGAAAGCCTTTGGTGACCAGCAGTGGAAAGAAGAGGGTGAGAGGATGCTCAGGTCCCCCTGCGGCAATGGTGAAAATGTGATGCTGTGGTCCGTGCTGCTCTACATCCGATGTCTCCAATTCCAGGCCCAAGCTCCAGTCCCTCTTGATTGGCCTCCTGCTGATATGTGAGTACCTAGGCAGATGTGCTAACATGGACTGCCTCAGTGCCAAGAGGAAAAAGTTCTTAGAGAAGTCTGTTAAAAGCTGTTTCACCACTCCCCCTCCCTCAGTGTTCTATGGGAACTGTAGTGGAAATGGTCTATAATCTCCACAATATGGCTTTCTGGACTTTAAATCCCATGTTTCTCAATGTTCGGCATAGGAATCCGTAGGCTTTTCTGGTTATAGTTCTCCCTCTGCTGACTGGAGGGGATAGGGCAACACAACATTCAGCATAACAGCAGAAAGTGAAAGTAAACTGATTGTAAAAAGGGCTAATGTCTCATTCTCCATGCTTCTGTAGTCCAGCACCTGGCTAAAATTACATTTTTGTTCTTGAGTTTAGATATACTTTAAATTGTTAATTCTTTAACTCCTTCATTCATCTGACTTACAGTAGACTACATAAAACCCTGAAAGAAAGGATGAATACATGGAGGAAAGGTAGATTAGGGTCTTAAATTCTGATTACTTTAAAGTTGCTGCCTACCTCTTTACTACTAGAACAACAAGGGGCTTATGTCAAGTTTGTATTACAAACACAGAATTTAAACAGCTTTTCTCCTATTGGGTTAAACACATTGCCATTTGGCTTTACATGTACTGTATGTTTTGTGTTTTTTTTTTTTCATAAAGATTTTATTGCAAATGATTGTTCACACAAAAAGACAAACCTTAAGAATAAGGTAAATACAGTCGAAACGTGAATTATGTCAAAGATAAGGCAAACATAAGTAACATGTGGCTTATGTACGTATATATAAAGAAAGTACATTCCAAAGAATTGTAGAACATGACAACAAGGCCAAAGATGGTTGTCTCTCACCTGCCAGTCAGAGATCTAGTGGAAGCTCAGGCCTCCACAACTGAATACTTGATTAGGTTTAGAAACAGAGGGGAAGAGACCCCAGGAAAAGAAAACGAAAAGAGGGAGCAAAGAAGCAAGAAGAAACAGAGTATTAGAAAGAAGGAAGATAAAGAAAAAAAAAAAAAAAAAGAAGAGAAAAAAAAAAACAGGGGGGGAGGGGGGGGGCAGGATGTTAGGTAGGGGAGGATCCTGATACAGAGCAGGTGCTAAAAAGTATAAGCGAACAACTTTACAACTTTCAGATGATTATCTGATCTAGAGCTACCAGCCCCATTAAGGGATTCAGATAAGAAGATCATAAAGTGTATTAGCAACTGATTACACAAGCTGACCTA
The DNA here is from genome assembly GCF_965119305.1 of Pelophylax lessonae. Lineage (NCBI taxonomy): Eukaryota > Metazoa > Chordata > Amphibia > Anura > Ranidae > Pelophylax > Pelophylax lessonae. Next base: position 404,586,259 of record NC_138768.1, on the reverse strand, counting down.
GATGTGCTTTATATTCTGAGGATTCCTTATAAGCAATCCAACAGTTCCAAATCATTGTAAATGTGGACATCTTATACTGTGAAATGTGGATTAACTCTTCCATCTGCTCCATATGAATAATCCTGTTAAGCTACTTGCAGATCAAAGGGGTAGTTGAGGAACGACAATGGTGTGGTATTTATAGCTTATCAGCATTTAACATGCACATTGCCAGCGATTTGTTATATGCGTTTTGAAGCAGGGAGGTATGATGCAATATGAATTGCACCAGAGTGTCATCTAAACTGCAAGAAGTAACTTTGCAAATGATACTGTGTACTTGTTTCCAAAAGGGTTGAAGAATGTGGCACAACCACCACATATGCAGCATTGTGCCAACTTCCACTCCACATCTCAGGCAGAGGTTGGAGACGGTAGGGTAAAATTTGTGAGGCCTAGACAGGGTTCGGTACCACAGGGAGAGTTGCCACATTGAGCGAGCCCTTGTGAATAAGGGTCCACACGTTCTCCCACTCTCCATCCAAGAAAGACAAATTCAACTCCCCGGCCTAGGCCTGACAGAATGGAGCAATGGAAATGAGGGTCATGCCCATAAGCGACCTATAGAGAAAGAAAATCCTGTGTCGCTGTGGTTGGAAGCATCCACAAATAGTTTCCAGTGAGTTTAAAGGTCTCCCCCAAAGTGCAATTGGACCCTGTGAGGTCAGAAAATTATGGATTTGGAGGTATGACCAAAGAGCTAACTTGTGTGGACTTATCAAGTCATTGAGAGCTTCCGGTGATAGTATTTCCCCCTTGTGGAAAGAGTGCAGGGCCAGAACAAGACAATGTAACCACCCTAACCATAGAAAGGAAGATGTCATGCAGCATTGAGGCATAGAGATGTTAGCGGACCCCATAGTGACGATCCTTGTAAGAGCTTATGTATGTTTTTATTGTTAGAGCTTCCCCAAGCAAATTCAATTCCAGTTCTTTAGAACCAGAACTTCCGTACATGAGACTAATAATGTGTTCATCTCACTTCTAATCAAAGCCCGGACTTTTAGTGCTAAAACTGTTACTGACAGTTAAATTATATCTAAAACCATATTCCTGAACCCTAAATTGGAAACCAGTCACATAGACAGAAATCTCTATTGCTATTCACCACTCAAGCCCGACCATGAATTACAGTAGTTTAAGTTATTTTGTCAAATGTTTTTTGAAACAAAATACATAAATGCAACAAATTATGTTTAACATATTCCAGCATTTCTCATCTACTGTCTTTGCATGAATTACAAATTTCACTTCTCATGTTTAGAAAAGCAGGAACACATTGCATTATTCAGTAGTGATTCTAAGATTTCACTGAGACTTTGATGGAAAAAATGTTATTCCAAAACGTGTGTGTCAAGTTGGCAATAATCTTCTCCAGCTGTGCTTGAGTTGAGCTAAAACTATGTGGCTGCTTTAAGAATTTCCTAAGGGTACCAGAGCTCACAATTATATGTTTTCTTTTTTCATGTTACTTGAAATGAGAATTTCATGCAGAATACCAAATTTAGTATTAAAAATGTCATTTCAAAACCTATATACCCCCATCGCTTATTTGAGCATGCTTTTTTAAAGTATTAATCCTGTATCAGGAAAAAAGAAGCTTCCTCTGGAGCCTTCTGCTTTTATAGGTTCTGAAACAAACATGTTATTGCAGATAATGCGAATCAATAAAACAGTTGACTTCTACAAAACAATTTAGAAATCCATCCCCAGATGGCAGAAATCAGTCGTAACGTTCAGTGTATGTATTGCTGCTGATTATGGACAAACACATTGTTCAGTGTACAGTGATATCAATTAGTTGGATTGATTTAAAGTATAAATAAAGACAAAACATTTTTTTCTACTTTTTGATAGAGTGGTTAAGGATTAGGACATCTATCATGTTTTATTGCTGTCTGAGCCCTCAATAAAAAGATTCACTATTTTTCCTGTTTACTGTTATCACCGAGCATGAAAGTGAAAGAAACAAAAACGAATTTGGGCTGTCACAAGAACAGAAATAGAGGGTAAATCTTCCAATGGGGGCTCTAGTTCTGGTGGCTCTGGTGCCTCACTTTGGAGGGATTTCCTCCCACTTCCTGTTTGGCTATAGGAAAGGAGGTGTTAACCACTTCTGGACCGAGCCCATTTTTGACCCATTTTGTTCACAAGATAAAATCAGCTTAAAATTAGCTAAAAAAATACTTAGAACCCCCAAACATTATATATATATATATTTTTAGAAAAGACTTATGGAGACTAAAATGACGGTCATTGCAATATTTTTTGTCACGCGGTATTTGCGCAGCGGTCTTTCAAATGCCATTTTTTTGGAAAAATTTACGAAAAATTTAATTTCACTGCATTTAAAAAAAAAACTAAACAGTAAAGTTAGCCCATTTTTTTGTATATTGCGAAAGATAAAGTCACGTCGAGTAAATAGATACCCAACATGTTACGGTTTAAAATTGCGCACACCCGCGGAATGGCGACAAACTACGGTCAATAAAAATCTCCATAGGTGGCGCTTTAAACGTTTTTGACCGTTACCAGTTTAGAGTTAGAGAGTAGCTCTTTTTTTTAAATTATAATTCTGGCGATTGCAGCGATACCTCACATGTGTGGTTTGAACAGCGATTTCATTTGCGGGCCCGACCTCCGTATACATTTTTTTCGTGTGCGAGCTCACGGTGACGGGGCGGCTGAAATTTATTTTTTTCTATTTATTTAATTTATTTTTTTATAATTTTACCACAGGTTTGCTGAGGTACCGACCAATACCGATACGTTATTACCGCCGGAAAGCAGTAAACAAAAAACAGTAGCTAGAGGCATCACCCCGGTACAACCACTTAAATGCAGCCAACGTAGGTATACGTGGTTATGCGCTAAGTGGTTAAAATTGTATTGACATATATCCCTTTGTAAATTCAAAATTCAATAAAGAAATATTGAACATTAAAAAAAACTTACAGAGCTTATAACCCTCTTTTCTGCTATCCAAAATGAAAAATAGTTTGGCCTTTAGTTTTACTTTAACCACTTTACCACCGGAGGATTTTGCTGTCTTACGTCTGGGCCACTTTTTGCGCGGCACTGTGCGACTTTAACTGACAATTGCGTGGTCATGCAATGCCGTACCCAAACTAAATTTACGTCCTTTTTTCCCACAAATAAAGCTTTCTTTTGGTGGTAATTGGTCACCTGTGCGATTTTTACTTTTTGCGCTATAAACAAAAAAATAGCGACAATTTGGAAAAAATAACAATATTTTTCACATTTTTTTTATATGAAATTCCCCCCCCCCCCCCCCCAAAATGTATAAATCTAAATTTTTTATCATTTGAGGCCAATTTGTTTTCTGCTACATATTTTTGGTAAAAAAATTGCAATAAGCGTATTTTGATTGGTTTGCGCAAAAGTTATTGCGTTTACTAACTAAGGGAAAGATTTCTGTAGTTTTTGGTGTTTTTTTTTAAAGAGTAATGGCGGCGATCTGTGATTTTTTTTGCGGGACTGCGACATTGCGGCGGACAGATTGGACCCTTGACTGACATTTTTGACACTTTTGGGGTACCAGTGACATTACTACAGTAATCAGTGCTATAAATATGCACTGTTACTGTAAAAATGACACTGGCAGGGAAGGGGTTAATTTTTATTGGTGATCAAGGGGTTAATGTATGCCTGGTGCTTACTGACGTGTGTGGGGGGAGGGGACTATGTGACACAAGGACAGATCGCAGGTTCAGCTATGCTGAATCCTGCAATCTGACCCTGCCTGTCACTTAGGAGATCCGCCCGCTTGTGTTTACACAAGCAGGCGGATCTCCACACTCGATTCCCTGAGGATCGGGGAAGAGCAGCGGCGATCGCCGCCGCTCCTCCCCTGGCCCAACTCCCGCTGTGACTGAATACAGCGGGGTCGAGCCTCCGGCGGCGCGCGCGCGCCGCCGAGAGAGGGTAATGTCTGGCAACGTAGGTCTACGTCGCCAGACGTTATCGAGCCACTTTGCCACAGTAGAGCTCTAGTGAGCAGCGGCAAAGTGGTTAACAAGAATAACAACAATGGCACATAATTGTGACATTGAAGGAAAATGATAAATGGTTTTCAAATAAATATCTGAAAAGTGTGGCGTGCATTTGTATTCAGCCCCACTGAGTCAATACTTTGTAAAACTACCTTTCGTTGCAATTACAGCTGCAAGTCTTTTTGGGTATGTCTCTACCAGCTTTGCACATCTGAAAAGTGACATTTTTGCCCATTCTTCTTTGCAAAATAGCTCAAGCTCTTTCAGATTGGATGGAGAGCATCTGTGAACAGCTATTTTCAAGTCTTGCCACAGATTCTCAATTGCATTTAGGTCTGGACTTTGACTGGGCCATTTTAACACATGAATATACTTTGAACTAAACCATTCCATTGAATCTCTGGCTGTTTGTTTAGGATTGTTGTCCTGCTAAAAGGTGAACCTCTGCCCCAGTGTCAAGTCTTTTGCAGACACTAACAGGTTTTCTTCTAAGATTGGCTCCATCCATCTTCCTGTCAACTCTGACCAGCTTCCCTGTCCATGCTGAAAAAAAGTATCCCCATTACATGATGCTGCTAACACCATGTTTCAAAGTGGGGATGGTGTGTTCAGGGTAATGTGCAGTGTTAGTTTTATGCCACAGATAGCGTTTTACTTTAGGCCAAAAAAGTTCAATTTTGGTCTCATCTGACCAGATCACTTTCTTCCACATGTTTGCTGTGTCTTCTTGCCATGTGGCAAACAGCAAAAGGAACTTCTTATGACTTTCTTTCAGCAATGTTTTTTTTCCATAAAGGCCAGATTTGTGGAGTACACGACTAATAGTTGTCCTGTGGACAGGTTCTCCCACCTGAGCTGTGAATCTCTGCAGTTCCTCCAGAATACCATGGGCCTCTTGGCTGCTTTTATGGTAAATGATTTCCTTGCCCAGCCTGTCAGTTTAGGTGAATGCCCATGTCTTGGTAGGTTTGCAGTTGTGCCATACTCTTTCTATTTTCGGATGATGAATTGAACAATGCTCTGTGAGATGTTCAAAGCTTGAGATATTTTTGTATAACCTAACCCTGCTTAAGCTTCTCCACAACTTTATCCCTGACCTGTCTGGTGTGTTCCTTGGCCTTCAAGATGCTATTTACTAATTAGGTGACTTCTGAATGTAATTGGTTCTATTAGATTTTAAATAGGGGTATCGGAGTAAAGGGGGATGAATACATACACATACACATTTTTCAGATATTTATTTGCAAAAACATGTTGAAAACTATTTATTATTTACCTTCCACTTCACAATTATGTGCCACTTTATATTGGTCTGTCACATAAAATCCCAATAAAATACATTTACGCTTTTGGTTGTAACACGAACCTAGCTTGTAAGGCCGAACTAAACAACACACCTCAGGAAATGCCGCCATGGCTAACAGAAGATAGACTTAGAACTAAACTAGAGAAACTTAACATAAATAAATCACCGGGACCGGATGGCTTGCACCCGAGGGTTCTTAAAGAGCTCAGCAAGGTGATTGCCAGACCATTATTCTTGATCTTTAAGGATAGTTTACGGACGGGTATGGTGCCAGCTGATTGGAAAAAAGCCAACGTGGTACCAATATTTAAAAAGGGGCCGAGATATATCCCGGGTAACTATAGGCCGGTCAGCCTAACATCGGTAGTCTGCAAGATTTTGGAGGGGATGTTAAGGGACCACATACAAGACTTTAGTAATGAAAACTGTATTATTAGTAGCAATCAGCATGGATTTATGAAAAATCGTTCTTGCCAAACCAATCTATTAACCTTCTACGATGAAGTGAGCTGCCACCTAGATAAAGGAAAGCCTGTGGATGTGGTGTATGTGGACTTTGCAAAGGCCTTTGACACCGTTCCCCACAAACGCTTACTGTACAAACTAAGGAAGGTAGGTATGGACCATAAGGTGAGTACCTGGATAGAGAACTGGCTCCAGGGGAGAGTACAGAGGGTGGTGATTAATGGGGAGTACTCGGATTGGGCGGGTGTGGAAAGTGGGGTCCCCCGGGGTTCTGTCCTGGGACCAATCCTGTTTAATTTATTCATAAATGATTTAGAGGAGGGGATATCTAGTACAATCTCAGTATTTGCAGATGATACTAAACTAAGCATGCCAATATCTTCTATGCAGGATGTGGAAACCTTGCAAGCGGACCTGAACAAAATAACGGGGTGGGCAACTACATGGCAGATGAGGTTTAATGTTGAAAAATGTAAAGTAATGCACTTTGGGGCCAAAAACTAGAAAGCAAGCTACTCACTAGGGGGGGAGCCTCTGGGTGAGTCTAGGATGGAAAAAGACTTGGGGGTACTGGTAGACAACAGGCTTGGCAGTGGCTGCAAGTAAAGCCAACAGAATACTGGGATGTATAAAAAAGGGGATTCACTCCAGAAATAAAGAGATTATTCTCCCACTCTACAAGACTCTGGTCCGGCCACATCTAGAGTATGCTGTCCAGTTCTGGGCACCAGTCTTCAGGAAGGATGTGCTGGAACTGGAGAGAGTCCAGAGAAGGGCAACAAAAATAATTAGGGGAATGGAGGACATCAGCTATGAGGAAAGACTGCAAGCACTGAACCTATTCTCTCTGGAGAAGAGACGACAGGGGGGATATGATATCAATGTACAAATACTGTACTGGCAACCCTAGCATAAGGAACAAACTATTCAGAGAAAGAAGATACAATAAGACACGTGGCCACTCACTAAAACTAGAGGAAAGGCGGTTTAACCTTAAAATGCGTAAGGGGTTCTTCACTGTAAGAGCGGTAAGGATGTGTAATTCTCTTCCACAAGCAGTCGTATCAGCAGAGAGCATTGATAGTTTCAAAAAACTGTTAGATGGGCACCTTAGAGACCACAACATACAGGGTTATACAATGTACGGTTAAAAGCAAACACACACACATCATAGGTTGAACTGGATGGACTGATGTCTTTTTTCAACCTCACCAACTATGTAACTATGTAACTATGAAAAAATTTGGAAAAAGGCAAAGGGTATGAATACCTTTTCAAGGTGCTGTATCTCCTAGACCAGTGGTCTCCAAACTGCAGCCAGGCACCAGATGTAGCCCTTTGCTTGCTTTTATCCAGCCTTTGAGACACTATTTTAATCCACTGATATCAACAATGGGACATAATTCCCCACATTGAAGCCAAAGATGGGGCACAATTCCTTTCAATGGCACCAAATAGGGGGGCACAATTCCTTTCAATGGCACCAAATAGGGGGGCACAATTCCTCCCAATGACACCAGCGATGGGGCATAATTCCTCCCATTGACACCAAAGTTGGAGCATTGTTTGTTCCCACTGATGTTGGGACCTTTTCTACTCCCAATGGCCACAGTCCGGTCCACCTTAAGTCTGAAGATCAGTAAACTGGCCCCTTTGTTTATAAAATTTGGAGACCCCTGTCCTAGATCAAACTGCACCAAATCACTGCTGCTCCTGCCACTAATGGGTACCCACTCAGATTCCTCAAGTGTCGACAGCTGTATCCTCTCCTCCAATTCTCAGAAAAGATAACTTAAGATAAATTATAGAAATTGAATTACCCTATCCTGTTGGATAATACATTTTTATTTCTCCCTCCCTGAGACTGATAGCTGCATTCAACTCAACCAACAGCCCCTATTCCCTCAATCTTATCTCCAGGCACATACACCTCACCCCCAGTCCCACGTTCCTTGAGAGAGATGACCATCTGCAAGCCACCTCACCTGATGATCACATTCCACAACCTGAACAATCCTGGCCCGGCATTAATATCCTGCCAACCACAGGCAGCTGAACTGATGGCACTGAATTTCTCCCCAGAGTAACAATAATCCTCTCCTTTCTATTTTCCATGGCCAGATCCTTCACATCTTCTTAATGGCAGCCATCTGCACGGCCAAGCATTAGGACCTGCCACACACACCTGAATCAATGACAGCATCAGAGGTTTCTCTTGGGACTAGCACCCCCCTGCATCACCTACAACCTTTTATATTCACATGTTTTATATATACTAGTAGCAAGGGGAGCCACTGCACTCTAGGTTTAAGGTTAATGTCCAGGTGTTCACCCACAAAGAAATCCATGCAAATACATTACAAAACTGGTATTGAGGCACTTATAGGTTTTTATTTTCAACATTTCAATAAAGCTCAGTCCATTTTTTTAAGACACTACAACATGGAAGTGAACAGACCAATAAACCCAAAGTCCCACCCACCGACACTAGTTTATTTGTTTGTTCACTTCCATGTTGTAGTGTCATGACTTGAGAAAGTTGGACTGAGCTTCATCAAAATGACAACAATAAAAACGCTACTGTTTTGATCTACCTCCTCTGCATGACATGTGAATGCCTCCAATATATACAGTATCTCACATTTTTGTAAATATTTTATTATATCTTATCATGTGACAACACTGAAGAAATGACACTTTGCTACAATGTAAAGTAGTGAGTGTACAGCTTGTATAACAGTGTAAATTTGCTGTCCCCTCAAAATAACTCAACACACAGCCAATAATATCTAAACCGCTGGCAACAAAAGTGAGTACACCCCTAAGAGAAAATGTCCAAATTGGGCCCAATTAGCTATTTTCCCTCCCCGCTTTCAAGTGACTCGTTAGTGTTACAAGATCTCAGCTGTGAAGGAGCAGGTGTGTTAAATTTGGTTTGATCACTCTCACTCTCTCATACTGGTCACTGGAAGTTCAACATGGCGCTTCATGGCAAAGAACTCACTGAGGATCTAAAAAAAAAAAAAAATTGCTCTACATAAAGATGGTCTAGGCTATAAGAAGATTGCCAAGACCCTGAAACTGAGCTTCAGCACTGTGGCGAAGACCATATAGCGGTTTAACAGGACACGTTCCACTCATGGTCGACCAAAGAAGTTGAGTGCATGTGTTCAGCGTCATATCCAGAGGTTGTCTTTGGGAAATAGACGTATGAGTGCTGCCAGCATTGCTGCAGAGGTTGAGGGGGGGGGGGTAAGCCTGTCAGTGCTCAGACCATACGCCGCACACTGCATCAAATTGGTCTGCATGGCTGTCGTCCCAGAAGTAAGCCTCTTCTAAAGATGATGCACAAGAAAGCCCGCAAACAGTTTGCTGAAGACAAATAGACTAAGGACATGGATTACTACTTGAACCATGCTCTTTGGTCTAATGAGACCAAGACAAACTTATTTGGTTCAGATGGTGTCAAGCGTGTGTGACAGCAACCAGGTGAGGAGTACAAAGACAAGTTTGTCTTGCCTACAGTCAAGCATGGTGGTGGGAGTGTCATGGTCTGGGGCTGCATGAGTGCTGCTGGCACTGGTGAGCTACAGTTCACTGAGGGAACCATAAATGCCAACATTTGTCACAACATTTACTGTGACATACTGAAGCAGAGCATGATCCCCTCAGTTCGGAGACTGGGCTGCAGGGCAGTATTCTAACATGATAATGACCCCAAACACACCTCCAAGAAGGCCACTGCCTTGGTAAAGAAGCTGAGGGTAAAGATGAGGGACTGGCCAAGCATTTCTCCAGACCAAATGGAAAGTGGAAGAGCGCAAGGTCTCTAACATCCACCAGCTCCGTGATGTCATCATGGAGGAGTGGAAGAGGACTCCAGTGGCAACCTGTGAAGCTTTGGTGAACTCCATGTCCCAAAGGGTTAAGGCAGTCCTTGAAAATAATGGTGGCCACACAAAATATTGACACTTCGGGCCCAATTTGGACATTTTCACTTAGTAGTACACTCACTTTTGTTTCCAGCGGTTTAGACATTAATGGCTGAGTGTTGAGTTATTTTGAGGGGACAGCAAATTTACACTGTTATACAAGCTGTACTCTCACTACTTTACATTGTAACAAAGTGTCATTTCTTCAGTGTTGTCACATGAAAATATATAATAAAATATTTACAAAAATTTGAGGGGTGTACTCACTTTTGTGAGATACTGTGTATATATATATATATATATATATATAACAAAGCAGCACACAGATATTATATTATTTTAGTTTCAATAAATTTTTATTCAAGAATAACAAGTACAAACAAATGCAAAAATGGTACAGGAATGAAAACTGATTCAATAAAAAGGTTAATGGATACAGGTAGAACAGCATTGTGTGGTGGGAACGTAGCAAACTATGCTTATATATATAGTATCCAGTAGTGATTCAGAGCAAATGGAACCACACCTCGATCCAGAAAACCTAGAAAAGGAAAAGAAAAAAAAGGAGGGTACCAGCTAATAGGTGACGGGAGCAACCCCCACAATGGTAGGGCGCCACCCTCGAGACACCCCAAAAGGGAGCAAACTGTGTCCCGGAGGAAGCGCACCAAACCTCTAATAGTGAACCATGTGGTATCCCAAACACGAGAACTCCAAAGGAGAACTGGATAGAATAGTAAAAGAGAAAATTCGAACAATTCAAAAACCCATTCCAAGTAATTGGCAGGGGCTCTGGGCCCAAACCCAGAGGCCCCACCAGGTATAGTCATCGACAAAAAACACTATGAGTACAGCAGTACCAATAGGAGAGCAGTAAGAAGGAAAAGAAAGAAAAAGAAGAGGGTAGAGGTGACAGAAAAGGAATCTGACAAGCAGCAAAGATAGAGATAAGATAATAGGAGGAAGAGCAAGAGGGGGGTAGAGGGTTCCAGCGGTCTCACCTCGGCTAAATGGTAACATGAACGTAGGCCGCCCAGGGTTCCCAGATCCGTTCAAATTTCGTTTTGGAGTCATCAAGAATACTATACATCTTCTCCTGCGCCATTATCCATGAGATCTTGCGCTTAGCCAAATAGAGCGGAACAGAGGGTTTTTTCCATTGCCTGGCTATCGCCATTTTGGAACCGAGGAAAATGTAGAAAACGAGGGCCTGGGTGTGTTTGAGAACATTAGGAATGCGCTGTCCTAAGAGAGCATGCGTAGGGGACGGGTGTACTACAAGACCAGTAATTCGCCTTACTATACTATAAATGCGCCCCCAGAACGTCCGCAGTTTGGGGCATTCCCAAAACATGTGTAGAATAGTACCCATCAGGTTGCAGTCACGAAAGCAGGTGGGTTGCGTGGAGGGATAGATGGTGGCCAGCCTAGCGGGCACCATATACCACCTCATAAGCACTTTTAGGTTAGCTTCCATGAGACCAACATTGTGAATACCCCGGAAAGAACGCCCAACACATGCATGCCAGTCAGGTAGGTTCCAGTCTATATTGAGGTCCTGTTCCCATTTGAGCATGTAGGCTGATTTATATTGGGTGTCGTTTAGAAGTGCGTAAATGAGGGAGATACCCCCCTTAACATCAGTAATTTGGGCACACCATTGTTCATAAAGCGATGCCCGAAGGGGAGCAGGAGATTTGGACTTGATGGAGTTAATAAAGTGTGAAATTTGAGTCAGACGGAACTTCTCTACAGGCGGCATCCCCAACTTGGAAGTACAATGTGATAAGGTTATAGGACCAGAGCTATCTACAAAGTGTCCGATTCTATACATGCCTTTGTCAGTCCACCATTTAAATGCCCCTATGTTTTCCCCAGGAGGGAAGGCCGGATTATGGAATAAGTGAGTGAGTGGAGCCCAATGTGAAGTCACTTTATGCGATTTATGTATGCGATCGCAAATGGAGAAAGAATGTGAAAGGGTAGGAGATAATACTGGGGGGCGGGAAGAGGCTGGACACCACAGTAAGTAATCGATAGTGTGTCGGGGGACAGCCTGACGTTCTATATGGAACCAGTCGGGCTTCCCACCCCTGGAGTAGATAACGGAGAACTGTGTTAGTTGTGCTGCTAGATAGTAATTCCAGAGGTCCGGGACACCCAGTCCCCCCTGTCTCCTGGAGCGTAGAAGTGTATGTTTGTTAATTCTATGTCCCTTCCGTCCCCAGATAAATTTGAAGATGTGGCCTTGTAAACTCTGAACATGGAATTTACGCACAGGGATCGGGAGAGATCGGAATAAATAGAGAATACGCGGTAAAAGAGTCATTTTAACAGCATTGACTTTCCCTAACCAGGAGATACGATAGCGAGACCATTCAGAGAGATCCCGCTTCAGTCGTCGGAACATAGGCGGGTAATTGGATGGGTAGAGTTTGTCTATAGTGGGGGTTAACGACACCCCTAGGTAGGGGATGAAATCCGAGTGCCAGGAGAAGGGGAAGTGGTCCTTCAGCCGATCCACAAGGGAGGAGGAGAGGTTCATATTAAGGGCGAGAGATTTGGACATATTCACTCGCAAACCTGAGGCTGCCCCAAAGGCGTCTAGGAGGGAAACGATATTGGGAAGAGAGATCAACGGGGAGGTGACAAAAAGCATAATGTCGTCTGCAAACAGCGCGCATTTGTGGGTTGCGGGTCCTCATTGTATGCCATGAATATCAGGATGGAGGCGGATGGCTGTTGCTAAGGATTCAAGAGCCACCGCGAAAAGGAGCGGGGAAAGGGGGCATCCCTGTCTCGTGCCTCTCCAGATGGGAATGTTCGCTGAGTAGTAACCCTGCATCCGGACCTGAGCCACAGGGTGAGAGTAAAGGGCCCGAAGAGTGGTGAGGAAAGAGGGGCCGAAGCCCCAACATTCTAGAGTGCGGAAGAGGAACGGCCAAGAGAGGGAATCAAAGGCCTTTTGTAGATCTAGGGACAGGAGAAAACCATGTTGGGGAGGGCCACCATCCCACCCAGAGTTCAGAGAGTTGGAGAAACGATTAGCGAAAATTTTGGTCAGGATCTTGAGATCATTATTGATAAGCGAAATTGGCCTGTAATTGCCCACCTCTGAGGGGTCCTTCCCAGGCTTGGGAATAACCGAAATGTAAGCTTTATTAGAAACTTCTTCGAGGCTAGCTCCGCCCCTAAGGGCATTAAAGAACCGGACCAGATAAGGAGATAGGACCGACACAAAGGTCTTGTAATAAGAATTTGAAAAACCGTCAGGGCCTGGGGCAGAATTGGGCCGAAGATTCTTGATAACATCCAACACCTCCTGTTCATCAATAGGGGCTTCCATAAGGGATCTATGTGTAACTGATAGTCGGGGAAGAGGTACGTCTTTCAAGAACGATTCAGGATCATCCCCCTTGTGGGGGGCAGGGGCCGCATAAAGATGTGAATAGAAGGAGTGGAAGGAGTCCATGATGGAATCAGGGTTACTCGAGAGAACGCCAGAGGGGGACTTAATCTTAGGCATGGAGATTGCTTGAAATTTGGGGGAAAGTTTCAGCGCTAATTGCGTGCCCAATTTGTCCCGGGAAGCATAAGAGCGAGCATTTTGCCACCTAAGGGCCTTCTCTGCCCTGGAAGTCAGGGCTAAGTTCAATGATAGCTTAACCGCATCAAGTTCTGCCAACGAGGTAGGGTTAGGGGATCTCTTATGGGCTCTACGGAGACGATCATATTCCTTCTCCAAAAGGGCAATGTCGACCAGTCTTTCTTTTTTAATTTTCGCCCCCAGTTGAATGAGGTAGCCCCTGATAACCACCTTATGAGCCCCCCAGAGGGTAGAGGGGGACGTATCAGGGATATCATTGAGCGTGAAGTAGTCGCGGAGTGCCGCCTCTACCTGGGAACAACTAGCGGGGTCGCTCAGGATGGACTCGTTGATTCTCCAAGGCGAAGGGCCTCGGGGGGGCAAGGAGCAGGAAAGCTGAAGCGAAACCATGGAGTGGTCCGACCAAGGGACCTCCGTAAGTTTAGACTTCTGCGCAGAAGGGACGTCAGTTGTGGGGATGAAAATGTGATCTATACGCGCAAACGTATGATGGGGCGCCGAGAAGTGCGTATAATCGCGGGAGGAAGGGTTAAGTTCCCGCCAGATGTCAATCAAACCTAGCGAGTGAAGAGTTCGAGCTACTCGAAGACTCTGCTTGGAGGGACGGCGAAGCCTACCACCAGAGGAGTTAGATTTATCAAGGGTGCAATCAAGAGCTAAATTGGAATCCCCCCCAATGAGAACTCGACCCTCAAGGTGAGGAGACAGGATGAGGAACATGTCGGAGAAGAATTTCGCCTGACCCTTGTTGGGTGCATAATAGGAGACAAATGTGTATAACTCCCCATAAATGTGACCTTTGACTAAAATGAAACGACCGTGGGGGTCCCGGACTGTGTGCAGATGGGAGAAGGAGAGGGATTTAGCAAAGAATATGGCCACCCCTCTCTGCTTGGTGGGGGCATTGGCAAGATAAAACAAGGGGTATTTGTGGTGGACATATGTAGGTTGATAAGACTCCGGAAAGTGAGTCTCCTGAAGCAGGAGAACCCCCAATCCCTGGGAGTGATAATGTTGGAATGCCTTCCTACGTTTAACCGGTGAATTTAAGCCCTGGGTGTTGTGTGATGCCACCTGCAAAGAAGATACCGTACTCACGTTAGTCGTCATGGTGTTCCGTCATGGGGTGCGCTGGGGTGAGTGTAGTAGTGGAATCCCAATGGAACTCCTGGGAGAAGTCAGGCACAGGAGCGGCAGGAGTAGAAGAGACATGAGCAAACCAATTGGACCGCAGGAACCCTCTGAAAAGAAAAAAATACCAGTGAAAGGAGAAAAAGAAAGTGAGGAGGACAGTGAAAGGAGAAGAAAGACACAAGAGCAAGATCTTGCGCCGGGATGAGGTGACAGCAGGCAAAGCCCACAGTCCCCCATCAGACATACGGATGCGCCCTGAGCCAGTCAGGGCACATTCCTGTGGGAGGCAAGAGGTAGCCAACTTACGTCCAACAGGAGGAGGCGCAATGATACCTCCCCGGTCAAAGAGCACCAGCCCAGCAATCCTATAAAATACTTAAAAAGAAAAAAAGCAACATCAAGGCACTACGATACCGCTATTGAAAATGTGGGATCAACTGCTCAGTATACACCATGAGGAGTATGGGAGCAGAGTAAACAAGTGGGGAAGGACTCCGCGGATAGGGAGTGAAGGAAAATAAGGGAAGAGGGATGGGTGGAGGGACAGGGGGGAGGCGGGGAAGAAGGAAGGACAGGGAGGGGCAGGGTTAAGAGGTAGTGGGAGGGAGGAGAAGGGAACCATTAGCAATATAGCATTAAAGACATTCAAAAGTAATGAGTAGTGGTCCCTTTAAAAAAAGGGGGCTACCAGTTTCGTAGCAGAAAGTTAACACCAATCATGACCTGAAATATAAAGAGTTAGTTCGCTAGAAAAAGAAAAAAAAAACGTAGGAAACAGTCCAAACATGGACCCAAAAAGGGGGTCAAAAAGTAAATGTCGGATCGTCAAGGATCCAAAATCAGGCGAAGAGGAGTAAACTCCAACAGCCTGGAAGAGGAGTCGTAGGAGGGTCCCCGCAGGCATCAGGGTGGCTTGACATCTCGGTGGCGCTTTGTTTGCTGCTTGTTCCATACCGGGGAGACAGGGCTGATCGGTGGAGGCCGCTTGGCAGAATCTCTCCTGGAGGTGGAAGAGGTGGGGACAGGGTCCCTAGTGATAATTCCCATTTGCATCAACATGTGTTCGCCATCCTGGAAGTTGGTAAAACTGTGAGTCTTGTTCTGAAAGTGGAAATTCAGATGGAACGGGAAGGACCACCAGTATTTCAGTGCCCTAGCAGATAGAGCTAATGTAAGTGGCTTCAATGCTCTACGGCGTTGAATGGTAAAAGGGGAGAGGTCTGCAAAGAGTTGGATCTTGTGGCCTTGAATGGTCAAATCCTCTCTACCCCTGCTCCTTCTCATGAGTTCCTCCTTAACACCGTAAAAATGTGTTTTGACAATAACGTCCCTGGGCAGGCCATCTTTGCGGGGCAATTGAAGGGCCCTGTGAGCTCGGTCAAGTTCGAGGCGATGGTCTGGGATGTCTGGGAGAAGGTCTTTAATAAAAGCTTTGATAGTGACGGGGATATCCGTGATGGTTTCGGGGATCCCCCGGACCCTGAAATTTAAACGTCTGCTCCGGTTTTCCAGGTCATCCAATTTACTGAGCGCGGTGTCAAGCTGCTCCTGCATAGTCTGTATGCTAGCAGTGTTCTGATTGGCCCTTGCGACAGTTTGATCCACGGTGCTCTCAATTGCTTCTATTCTGGACCCAAGGTTCTGGAGTTCTGCCTTAATGGATCCAGTAATTTGTGAGGCATTGTGAGCCAGGCCAGAGGCTAGCATCTCTGAGAACTGAGCCATTAGCAAAGAAAGGTCTGGGGAGTGACCAGGCATGTTGGGGCCTAGCAATGGAGGCAAAGCCAGGGCCTCAGGTGATTGCATCCCCGGGATCCCTGGGGCCTGCTCCAGAGTTCTGCTAATCAGGGACTCTGTAGAAGCTGGAGAGGCCAGGGGGGGCTGATGGAGATATGTGGAGGTGGAGGGAGACGGCCAGGGGTCTGGGGACGGTGCTGGGGAGTCCATATGAGCTACGTGAAAGTCTCCTACCTCCGGCTGGCTGCGGGTATCTGAGGGAATGTGAGGTGCGGCCGCCATTTTGAGAGGGTCCCGCTCTGGTGAGGAGAAGAAAAGGCGGCGGGATACCTCACTACGGCGGTCCGCCGACATCCAATTAAGGTCCGCCGGAGGAAGGGGCAGTCAGCGGTGTCGCTCGTTGGGCGCAGTGCGCCGAGCTGCCGGTGCCGGGGCGCTCAGGAGACCGGGGAGGCGCGGAGCTCCGGACTAAGGCGCCATGTCGGAGCTCCCGCGCATGCGCACCATATTATATTATTTTAGTAACACCTATTAAACTTTTGTTAACCACTTAAGCCCCGGAGATTTTACCCCCTTCCTGACCAGGGGGTTTTTTGCGATTTTTTACTGCGTGACTTTGACGGACAATTGCGCGGTTGTGCGACGCTGTACCTAAACGAATTTCACGTCCTTTTTTTCCCACAAACAGAGCTTTCTTTTGGTGGTATTTGATCACCTGTGTGATTTTTTGATCATGCGCTATAAACAAAAATAGAGCGTAATTTTTGCAAAAATAACAATATTTTTCACTTTTTTTTATATGAAATTCCCCCCAAAAAAATGTAAAAATCAAACTTTTTTAACATTTTTGGCCAAATTGTTTTACGCTACATATGTTTGGTAAAAAAAATCGCAAAAAGCGTATTTTTATTGGTTTGCGCAAAAGTTATCGCGTTTACTAACAAAGGGAAAGATTTTTGTCATTTTTGGTGGGTTTTTTTTTAACGAGTAATGGCGGAAATCTGCGATTTTTTTTGCGGTACTACGACATTGCGGCGGACAGATCGGACCCTTGACTGACATTTTTGACACTTTTTGGGGTACCAGTGACATTACTGCAGTAATCAGTGCTATATATATGCACTGTTACTGCAAAAATGACACTGCCAGGGAAGGGGTTAACTGTATTGGACAGGGAGGGGTTAAGTGTGTCCTAGGGGCGTGATTCTAACTGTAGGGGGACAGGTCTCCTAGTGTAAAAACAAAGATCAACGGTTCTACATAGTAGAACCGTCTGATCTTCATTTTTACACAGGGGAGAATGACAGGCGGCTTGTTTACATAAGCCGCTCTGTCTTTCTCCCGCTGTACCGGCGATCGTAGTGTGACCGGCGGACATCGGGTGCGCCGGTCACACGCCCACACTCCTTTGTGAACGAGCCGAGGCGGGCGCGCGTCCGCCCGCTATTGGCTCTAAAAGGAGTGACAGGCGAGAGACGTAGACCTACGTCACTCTGCCTGGCCGGGGCTGACTGCCGCAGTAAATATACTGTGAGCAATCGGCAACCGGTTAATTTCACTATAGCAGTCTTCCCAAAAGAGTGCATTTTGATTTATATGATCTTATTATACAAATATGGTAAGATTATACAGATCTGAGGCAGGTTTCCATGCTTTGTACTAAATGTTAAAGTAGAGATTTCTGCATTCAAAAAAATATATTTGTTTTTATTCTGAAAAATGAATACTAGTATGAAATAAAAATGTAAAAACTTGCTTTTTACAAAATGTTCAAGCAATAATTTTTCCAAAAAAAAATGCAAGTGCTATAAATTAAAATTTGAAATAATGCAGATTCTCAGATACTATGAAAGACCCAAAGTCACAAAGAAATTGAGAAATGTATTTTCCAAATGAATTTGCAAACCTGTTCTCTTTGGAACAACTGGAGTGGTTGAAAGCCAGGTGGCAGCCCTTGTGCCCAGTCTCATGTGACTGCTCCAACGCCTTAAGCTCTTTGCATAAAAGTGAATCTCAGAGATGGATTTGTTCATGCTAGACAAATAATACAAAGCTGCTGTGTAAAAATTGGGAGATATTACAAACCACAGCAAAGCATAAAGGTTACAAACATTCTCCAGTAGCTCACCACATGCTGCTTGTTTTTCTTCTATCTGTAGACAATAAACAAGCTACTGAAAGCCATGCCTATCTGGCTTCTTATTTATTACAATTTCACATATGCAACCTATTTTCTGCCATTCCATATGCTCCTCCGCAGATCTTGCAAGCCAGGCTATTAAGTCCAATCATAATCAATTACTAGTGTTTATAAGTCAGCCCCGTGAAATCAATTAGGTCAGTCCATTTTGAGGTGGGTAATCACGTAGAAGCCCAGAGAATAATGGGAAAAAAGTCAGAAGAAATTACATTATATAGTGATGTAATTCCCGATGGATGGAGAGTGTGTATAGCACAGTGCAGCAAGCTTGCAGCTCCTCTTCTAAACTTGGATATCTTTCAAGACTCATTACAAAGTAAATATCTCAGTGACGGAGGCCAGCATCCTCTGTGTGCACTCAACAAACATCATGACAGGCGCGTGTCA
This sequence comes from Pelophylax lessonae, assembly GCF_965119305.1. Taxonomy (NCBI): domain Eukaryota; kingdom Metazoa; phylum Chordata; class Amphibia; order Anura; family Ranidae; genus Pelophylax; species Pelophylax lessonae. The sequence continues at coordinate 404,567,439 of NC_138768.1, read as the reverse complement.
CCTATGATTTATTACTACTTAGGTTTTCCTTAGTGGAACAATATATATTTTATCCATGGAGCAACAAGGGAGATTGTGTTTTTCAAACATTTTAGAAAAGAACATATGTAATCTGGAAAAGTAAGTATTATTGTCAAGCTTTTCTCCCATCTGTCATATTTAACTCGTTCTGTCGTTACAGTTTTACAAGCTGTTAAACTGCTTTCGTATGTCTCTATTTTATTCCAGATTGACTAGTGTGAATGAAATTTCAAACTGGAATTTCAATAAACTGCTACCAAACTAAAACTCTGTTTATATGGTACCCCTAAAATTTAATAAAAGAGTTGAGTTAAAAATTGTCCTTATCAAAACAGAGCAAAATATTTCAATATAAATATTAAATATGTAGATTTGCTGTATTTTGCAGGAAGGTCTGTTTAAAAGACCTGCACCTTTGAGCCAAAAGTTTTCTTGGCCTTAGCATCCAAAAGTTTCATAGAAAGAGATACCCTAAAAGCAGCTGTGCCATAAAATTAAAATGACTTCTATTGGCCAGCCCTGTCAGGGCGGCTATCTCCATGTAACTACAGCACCTTGAAAAAGTATTCATATCCTTTCAAATTTTCCACATTTTGTCTTGTTACAACCAAAAGCGTACATGTATTTTATGTGACAGACCAATACAAAGTGGCACATAATTGTGAAGTGGAAAGAAAATGATAAGTGGTTTTGAATTAAAAAAAAAAAAAATGTGGTGTTCATTTGTATTCAGCTCCCTTTACTCTAATACCCCTAACTAAAATCTAGTGGAACCAGTTGCCTTCAGAAGTCACCTAATTAGTAAATAGAATCCACATGTGTGTAATTTAATCTTAGTATAGGTACAGCTGTTCTGTAAAGCTCTCAGAGGTTTGTTAGAGAACCTTAGTGAACAAATAGCATTTTAAAGGCCAAGGAACACACCAGACAGGTCAGGGATAAAGTTGTGGAAAAGTTTAAGCAGGGTAAGGTTATACAAAAATATCTCAATCTTTGAACATCTCATAGAGCACTGTTCAATCCATCATACAAAAATGGAAAGAGTATGGCACAACTGCAAACCTACCAAGACATGTCTGTCCACCTAAACTTGACAGGCCGAGCAAGGTGTGCAATAATCAGAGAATCAGCCAAGAGGCCCATGGTAACTCTCAAGAAGCTGCAGAGATCCACAGCTCAGTTGGGAGAATCTGTCCACAGGGCAACTATTAGTTGTATACTCCACAAATCTTGCATTTATGGAGGAGTGGCAAGAAGAAAGCCATTGTTGAAAGAAAGCCATAAGAAGTTCTGTTTGCAGTTTGTGAGAATCCATGTGGTGGATGCAGTGAACGTGTGGAAGAAGGTGCTCGTCAGCGTCCGGAAGTCCACGAATGTTACTGAGGCTGCCACTCAGCGTCCCGTTGCCTAGGTGACCGCGTTGCTCACGCCCTTCCGCGTTTCGTCATACCAAGACTTCTACCGAGGGCCCTCGGTACAAAAGAATGACTTATCAGGGTGAAAAATAGGGGATGTGGGAAGTTCACATGGAGTGTCTCAATATTGAGCTTGTTCCTCTCACATAATTGTGTATGGCCTGATAAGTTCCTTGTGGAAGCTCGGGTGCGACGGGGGGAGAGATACACTCAATGTATGGTGCAGAGGGGCTGATCCGGTAAGACAGGGGTTAATTGGAGAGGAGTTTGATCCGGATGGATAATATGCTGGAGGGATAGTCAATCCTTTTGCATATTCCTCTGCATTGCCTACCAGGGCTGGGCTGTATAGCAGTTGAGTGTCCTGGTATGTGGGGAATGCCTAGAGGGTGTATGCATGCATCGTGGCGACAGTAAGTAGCTGAGTGGCTGGTGTGTATGCAATTGCACTAGTATGATTCCAGGGTTTCTGGGGGACTTTGTAAGGTACAATGGTCCTGCTGACAGTATAGCTTATACTCAGTGTATGTACCTGTAATTTCTGGCTGTGTCTTCGCCCCACAAAAAGTACCTGTCCTGTCGGATGTCCTGTGCTTGTCTGCTTACTGAGCTGCTGCTGCTGTCTGCCGCTCTCCTTGCCTTTCTTACGGTCGGTGTCCTGCTGACTTGGCTGTCTCAGTCTGTGATAGCCGTGCGCTCCTTTCCCTCGCATCCGCCATCCACTACAGGAGTGTAGTGTGTGTACGGCCGGGCTGATGACGTCAACTAGTTTAGCTGGGCGTGGCGTAGCCTATTTTTGGTAAAATATAAAATAAGGGGTAATGTAAATGGATATCTAACATCCCAAGTCTTAAAATTTCTTGTACTTGTGATATTGTGAAAAAAATAGTACTCCATGGATAGCGCTTTAAAAGCTCATAAGTTTAGAGTTTATAAGTCAGCAGTTAAAAATCAGGGAACAGATTGTATATACAGTATGTACTTCAACTGTGCATTTAGCTTTATGCTTTGAGTCTCGTGTTAGGTATCCAAATCTATAATGGTTAAAATATTTCTTATTACTTGGTTGACTGCATTGATTTACATATATTTGGGGTTTTGCCTCATAATGAAGTAAGGTTCCATTCATTGTAGTCAGTACTTTCTAGTAATTTGTTTAAAAAGTCCTAAATTGTATGGCGAGAAGTGGTCTGTCTAGCAGGTAACTGGCACCACCCCCTAGGATAAGTAAACAATATGTAGTGTAATCAGGAATGGTAGTGGACAGAAGAGGGTAAATGGGGAAGACATAAATGGGAATAGTTTTACCAGACCTGGATATGGGGATTTGAATGTGCCTCAAACTTCACACACAAAAGTTTTTGTATTTATTGAACAAGATACACCATAAATATTAAAAAAAGGAATACAATCATCAATCAAGTATAACAGTGCATGTGTTTTACATTTCACATGCTCTAAATGGGAACTGCTTGTGGATCTATGTGTTTCGCTCACATTTAAGGAAGTTCTTCAGGATCCATAATATACATGCAGACCAGATAGACTTTAATCATATCATACTATCTAAAATGACAGCAACAGTAGATATCAATATACATCAAACAATATGGTACATTCAACATAACATAATAACAAAAAGAAAGGAAAAATTCTTTAATACAAAAAAAGTACAAAATTAATAGTAAATCAGTGATGGTATTTGAGAGTGGACGAGCAAATAATGGGGAAGAAAAAAAAAAGTATAATAATAATAATGAAAATTATAAATATAAAAGATACTAAATAAAATAAAAAAAACACTAAATTAATTGTTTGAAAAGTCCCCAGTCTATGTAGTACAGATGAGGGAGATTTGGCTCTTTGCTGGAATGATGTATTACTATATATATATATATATATATATATATATATATATATAGATAGATAGATAGATAGATAGAGAGATAGATAGATAGATAGATAGATAGATAGATAGATAGATAGATAGATAGATAGATAGATAGATAGATAGATAGATAGATAGATAGATAGATAGATAGATAGATAGATAGATAGATAGATAGATAGATAGATATATTTATATATATATATATATATATATATATATATATATATATATATAGATATTGATATATATATCTATATATATATATTATATATGTAGATAGATAGATAGATAGATAGATAGATAGATAGATAGATAGATAGATAGATAGATAGATAGATAGATATAGATCGATATAGATATATTGTATTTGATTGTATATTTCATTATAGTACTGCACTTCCAATGGTAGTACAGCAGCCAGTGAACCCAAGTACTGCTGTGTTCAGCACACCCTGGCCTTTTTTTTGGTATCCATCTAGGAATGTTAACAGGGAGCAGAATGAGGCAATATAGCATACAGTATGGCCAAAGATGTGCAATTGGCACAGCTTATTTGTCTTGGTATAGCAGCTACTAAGAGATGTAAATTTCTAGTGGGCTGGTTCAAATTATTTGGTGGAGGGGATATTTTGGTATGGGGTTGTTTCTTAGGGATTGGGCTTGGCCCCTTAGATCCAGTGAAGGGAACTCCTAAGGTGTTATTTTGCACAATTTCATGCTCTCAACTTTGTGGGAATAGTTTGGGGATGGCCCCTTCCTGTTCCAAAATGACTGTGCACCAGTGTATATAGCAAGGTCCATAAAGTCATGGATGAGTGAGTTTGGGGTGGAGGAGCTTGACTGGCCTACACAGAGTCCTGATCTCAACCTGAAAGAACACCTTTGGGATGAATTAGAGCAGAGACTGCGAGCCAGACCTTCTCATCCACATCAGTGCATGACCTCACAAATGTGCTTATGAAAGAATGGTCAAACGTTCCCATAGACACACTCCTAAACCTTGTGGACAGCCATCCCAGAAGTGTTGAAGCTGTTAGAGCTGCAAAGGGTGGGCCAACTCAATATTGAACCCTACGGACTAAGATTGGGATGCCATTAAAGGTCATGTGTGTGTGTGTAAAGGCAGGTGTCCCAATACTTTTAGAAATATAGTGTATATCTTGTCTAGAACTAGAACTACAATCTATTATGACTCTATTAAAGTACGAGTTACAAGAAACAGCATGGGCATTTCCAGCATGGACAGCTACTCACACACCTCCACCTTGACTAACAGCCTTTTACAGTAGGCAAAATAATTATTTGATCCCCTGCAGACTTTGTAAGTTTTCCCACTTACAAAGAAATAAAGGGTCTATCATTTTTATCATAGGTGTATTTTAAATGATAGAGACAGAATATAAACCAAAAATCCAGAAAAAAACACATAAAACAAATACTATAAATTGAGTTGCAGCTCAGTGAGTAAAATAAGTATTTGATCCCTAAGCAAAACATGACTTAGTACTTGGTAGAGAAACCCTTGTTGGCAAGCACAGAGGTAAGACGGTTCTTGTAGTTGGTGACCAGATTTGCACACATCTCAGAAGGAATTTTGGTCCACTCTTCTTTACAGATCTTCACTCAATCCTTAAAGTTTCTTGGCTGTTTCTTGGCAACTCTAAGTTTCAGCTCCCTCCATAAATTTTCTATAGGATTAAGGAACACTGAAGATGGATCATTGATGGGTCTTTCAGCATGACAATGACCTAAAATATACCTCCCAATGCAACAAAGGAGTGGCTCAAGAAGAAGCACATTAAAGGCCATGGAGTGGCCTAGCCAGTGTCCAGACCCTAATCCTATAGAAAATGTATGGAGGGAGCAGAAACTTCGAGGTGCCAAGAGACAGCCAAGAAACCTTAAGGATTTAGAGATGATCTGTAAAAAAGAGTGGACCAAAATGCCTCCTAAGATGTGTGCAAACCTGGTCACCAACTACAAGAATGTCTTACCTCTCTGCTTGCCAACATGGGTTTCTCCACCAAGTACTAAGCCATGTTTTGCTTGGGGATCAAATATTTATTTTTCTCACTGAACTGCAACTCAACTTATAACATTTTACCATGTGTTTTTTTCTGGATTATTGATTGATTTTATGTCTCTGTTATTTAAAAATACACGTATGATAAACATTATTGACCCTTCATTTCTTTCTAAGTGGGCAAACTTACAAAATCTGCTGTGATCGAATAATTATTTTCCCCACTGTACACCTGCACACTACCTCTCTGATCATTCAGTCTGCCAATATTTAAGTCCACCATGAAGAAAACCCAATTTTTTAAACCAAAACATCATATACTGTTTATCCACAAGAAAACCTCTAAAAACACTGCATGTTCTTTTATTCATATTTAAATTCATTAAAAACATAAATGACCCACCAAGTCAGATTGCTTTTCGACCCAGTTTTGTTTTATTTAATATTTTCAAAAATATTAATTAATCCTTAAGATGTTCCCTAAAGAAATTGTTTGTAATCTTTTGGTTTAAAGGGTAAATCCACTTTCGTAGGGAAAAAAAATCAGCAAATAAAGAAAAAACAATATAGCGTATACAATTGGGACACAAATCATATTGTAATTGAATGTTATTAAAAATTACCTTTCCTTTTCTATCTGCAGCTGTTGTAATTTTTTTTAAAAAAATGTATTGCAATATGGCTACATGGAGGTGTTCTGTAAAATGCAATGCAATATGGCTACCTGAAGCTGTGTACTGACCACACCCCAGAAACATCATTTCCTGCTTGTGTGATTGGCTCAGCAATTTTACCAGAAGTCTGCCTAAGATACAAGTCAGATTTCTGGCATCCCCTGCAACAAAAATGTCATTTTTGGTGAGATACTCCCAATGGGAACACGTCTAAAGGGATGCAGGCCCAGCAGCCTTTCTCATTAGAGCCCTGCAGCTGCCACAGCTGATAGATAATTATGAAACCACTTCCATTTGACCCACTCAGCCTAGAGGCACAGAGGAACAAACAATGATTTCTTCAGAATAACAAAAGGTAGGAATCTGCAACAAAGTTTGTTAAAATCCTTGTAAGGGCTCTTTCACACGGGCGTTCCTTTTTTTTTGCCCGATCAGGTACTTTTTTTTTTTTGTAACGGACACGGATGACACTTGTGTCATCTGGTCCGTATGTCCGTTTTTCATCCCATCCGTTTGCGGATGAAAAACTGACATAATGCATGTCTATGTAAATACGGATGTCTGCGGATGACACCACTGACATCCGTTTTTGCTTCAGTTCCGTTTTTTGAAAGGAAGAAAAAATAGGGTTCTCCTCCGTTCAAAAAAACTGAACTGAACTGAACTGACAAAAAACGGATGTCAGAGGATGATCATCCGATGACATCCGTATTTACATAGAGATACATTATGTCCGTTTTTCATCCGCAAACGGATGGGATGAAAAACGGACATACGGAACGCCCGTGTGAAAGAGCCCTAATGTACATAGATCACCCAGAGGGGAATGTTTTTTTCTCAACAAAAGTGGAGTTACACTTTAAATAGTTGTGTTTCATACACTGTCAACTTTGTATTTTTAATTACAAATTTTACATATTCTCCTTAATCCTCCAATCATTCATATGCTCTAATTGGTTAACATTTGCTAGTCTTATGACAGGTCTTTTAAATCCATCAATTTAATCCATCAAAAAAAGGATATATTTACATTCAACTGAACGACTATTTATCAATAAGTTGTAGTTTGTACACTTTATAAATGAAATCTGCTAAAGTCATTATTATTCCTTGCCCCTTTGGACTTACTAGGAGTACTCATAGCAGTGTAAACCTCTCTTCGCAAACTCCTGCGTCACCTAAATGTCTGTTTTCTTGCCAAGCTAGATATGTGTTAGACTTGGAGGCAGAAGAAGGCAGAGAGCTGAGGTATTCCTGTTCTTTTACCACATACTAAAAAAATTGATTCTTCTTATAAGTGATTATTCCCACTTCCAGACCTTATAAACCCCTGTTGTATGAAGATTGCCAGAAAAGTAACACAATGTCTGGAAAACAAGGATGTATTCTGTACCATCTTTCTTTTTTTTTAATCAATAACTTTTATTGAATTTCAAATACAGATGAAAATCACATTAACAGAATGTGAAAAAGGAAAATAACCACAACAAGGTAGAACATACTGTACCATCTTTCTATATGTCAAGATTTTATATTAAAATGGGATACAGCCTTAGGCTAAAACAAAGATATATGGGGATTATTCATACCAAGGAAGCCAGTTTTTATGGTTAGTACTGTTTGCAGATATTACTATGTAATACATTGATGCCGAAGAGAGTACATGCACAAAAGAAGACCTAGGAAGTTTGCCATTTGTAAAACTGTGCTCCATAGAAAACCTATAAAAGAACTCTGTCATTAGAAATGGTATAGATAAAGACACAAATAGTATTTAGGACATGTGTGATTACTTTTCTAGCTATTCAAAAGATTAGATAATAGATGGTGTAAGCTTGATTAGGATTTATTGTACTGTAACATCTGCTTTACACATTAGATCCAGCAGGTATCTATCAGCTAAGCTAAATCCACTTTACTAGTACTACTATATGTACATTTTCTGATATATCTTAGGCCTCATTAAAGCTTGGATGGGTAACTCCTGTACTGGGAGAAGAAAATTAGCTGTCTAATGCCTCGTTTTCACTTAGTGGTACGGTACGGTTCGGTTCAGTACGGTACGGTTCGGAACGGTACACATTGCGTTTCCACTGCCAATAGTACCCTTTCATGATAGGCATGGTGTAGCAGGAAAGCTGTGATAGACGATTCTCTGTCAACCAATCAAAGTTCTGCAGAGTGTAGCTCCACCCTGTTGGTATGGTACTAATGTGCTTGGTACCCCAATGAAAGGGTACCAAAAAAGTGGTACGGTATGGTTCGGAATTAGGGTAACATTCATAATGGAAACGGCATAAATAGCGTACCGTACCGAACCGAACCGTACCAGAAAGCTCAGTGGAAACGAGCCATAAATTATTTTACTGGCCCAGGCAAAATTTGTAAGATTGCTGCAAATAAAAACTCACAAACATGCAAGATATTCCAGCATATCAATTCCATAGAGCTAAATTAATATGCTGGAATATCTCGCATGTTTGTGAGTAGCTGATTTTAAAACTGGTTTCATTAAAAGCCCACTGAGGATAATGCGCTAGGCTGGTGCGCCCTTTTCTTTGTTTTTATTTGCAGTGTTTTGTTGACCACCCCGGTCGTAGAGGTCAGCAAAGCTTAGCCATAGTGGATGCCAAGTGAGAGTTCCGGGATAGAGGCAGCCTGAGGACCTGGTTCTGAGCGCAGGAGCAGGTTGCTCAGCACGCATCACTATTTTCTTTTTGGAACATTTGTAAGAAGACTTTAGCTTGCCAGGTTTCTTTCCCTTGGCTGTTTGTACTTCTGTTAGTTGAGGCAAGAGCTATTTAATGGGCATTATTCATGTGGCAGTGAACTTGAACAGGGCTTGAGTAAAAAGGTTTCTCCTGGTGCTTTATTGTGCATTGGGGCTTTTGATATACAGTTCCTAATGTCATTCTGGCTCTGACATGGTTTATCTTCTGGATTCTTTTTATCTGTCACCTGTCTTGAACTTTGCCTGTGTTACAGCTCTAACTAAACACAACCTGTCCTGAACTTTTCTAAGCCTGTGCCTAAATGTAGCATCACGTTCTTTACCCTTACAGCTGTGACTACAGCCTGCTTATTAACTGAGGTCAGCATTAACCAATACACAATTCTGCTCACATCTTGATGTGACCTCCACCAGCCTACAGAGTATGACTTCTACTTTGCCTGCTGTCTTCCTCTTCGGTTGTTGACCATGGTGACTCCCCCTGCGGTAATGCCTTTTGGTGATCATTCTATAAGTCTGCATGTGCACTTTGAAATCGAGCCTTCTGTCAGAATTGAGCTTCCTTAGACTGGACTTTTAGCACCAGTGCCACTCTGTGTCCTATTATTCCCTGATAAAAGAAAAGGAATTGGCAGCACTCCAGGTTGAGTCAAAATCCAGATTTATTGACTGGACATCCAAATATGACAATCGTGACAAGGTAGACGCGTTTCACACACTGACTGTGTGCTTAATCATTAATTAATGATTGGGTAATGACTAAGCACACAGTCAGTGTGTGAAACGCGTCTACCTTGTCACGGTTGTCATATTTGGATGTCCAGTGAATAAATCTGGATTTTGACTCAACCTGGAGTGCTGCCAATTCCTTTTCTTTTATCAAGTTTTCACGGAGGCGAGCCGGGGCATGCACCTGTGTGAGTCATCAGGCAATTACACCACCTTGAGCAGTGAGTCCTTGTCTGTTCAATTCCTCTTATTCCCTGTTCCTCATCTTAGGGGTGTTTGGACAAAAGGGTAGTCCTCTTGGCCTCTTACCAGGTACGTGATACAGCTTCTGTGTACTAATACTAGGCACTAGGTATATTCAGAGAACGTCAATTGGGCAAAGTAAAACTTCTCTTTAGGTCAGGGGTCCTCAAACTACGGCCCTCCAGCTGTTGCTGAACTACACGTCCCATGAGGCATTGTAAAACTCTGACATTCACAGACATGACTAGGCATGATGGGAATTGTAGTTCCTGAACAACTGGGGGGCCATAGTTTGAAGACCCCTGCTATAGGTCTTCTGTGTAGTGGCAGTCAGGTAATTCAGCGCAAGGGATGCATTGAGAAGTATGACTCTAACCAACATTATCCCAAGAATAAGTAAGGGTCCACTGACTCTGATCAGAATTTATTCCCAGATCCTCAACTTGACCATAGTAGTGTTTCACCACAATCCGACCTCTGCCTTTTGTCTTTAAAGTGAACGTACCTAAACCTTCTTGCTATGTGGGATACCTAACATTATTAGCAGCTATACTTATTAGCATGACAAAAACTTGCATTTCAATCTAGATTGTATTCAATAGTACTCAACCTTACTTGAACCTTTAACCAAAGAAAATGGTTTTACTATCAAGTACATTATCTTTACAGTTCATGATACTAAAATGTACTGTAACAATTTTTTTTCTGTAGTTCAAGAGCAATGCAAGTTTATTCAAAAGCAAGTCAAACATTTTTTCCACATTCTTAAGGCATTTTACAGTTGGTTTTGATGTAACTGTGGTTACACATAATACTTTCTGGGAGGAATAAGATTGTTATAAGTTTGAAAAAAAAGTGTTTATACTTTTCACTAGTTGTGGGAAAGTCAATAATAATGCTAAAAGACAAAAAGTTTTTCACTGCCAAATGCATTAGAAGCTGGACATTGGGTCCTGATTAGGCAACTGTATGGCGCCAGATTGCCTGTGGTAAGGTGATAGCCTGTGGCAGATTGTTTGCAAGTGAGGTTGCCAGGTTTTGCTTTGGGGACTTATAACACATTGCATGCCCAGTTGCTGTTATATTCTCTGGCTTTTGATGGAGCAATGCCTGAGGATTTAATTGCTTCTGATGGTGGCATAGTAATGCCAAGGAACTAAGCTTGGATTTTAAGGATTTAAGAACATGGCTGTACCAACACAAGCATTATAACTTTGGTTCTGTCAGAAAATCAAGTTTGATAGAAGCCAAATTAACATAGTTTTTTTTAAATTACACAATGCAAACATGTAAATAATGTCGTTTAAGAGAATTACATTTTATATTAAAACTGAGCTTGGCATAAATGCTACATTTCTAAAACTGGAAAAAATAAGTGAATAAATGGATTAAAAAATACGATTTAGAGGTATTATTAAAAAAAGCTGTAATTTTAAATTGGTCCTTGTCTTACAACTGTAGAGAAAACTAAATTAGTTGCAGTGCCGTATTACAGTTCTGTCCTTTTCTTTTATGTCCTATTCACAGTTTAGCAAAGTGTTATAGTGCAATCATGTGTCGTGTTGAATGGTAACATGCATTGCTGCCTATTCATTTTAAATGGAATACCAATACATTATAACACAACCAAAACTGGATGTGATCCAATGTTTTAGTGCGACTAAAACAAAAATGCACAATATTTAACTGAGATAACCCTTTAAGTATCTAGGCAAATGCTCAAAGGGTAACTTTAGATTTTCTCTGAACAAAATACAACAGACACATTTATGTAAGCTATATACATTCCGAAGATTTTGGTACACTTTTGTGGCCTAATCATAATGCATAAATGCAGAGAACACTCCATAATTTGAGGAAAGGCTGGTTGCCGGAATTTGACATGTCAAGTTATCGGACTTTCCTCCTTCGTGGCTTTTTTTTCTCATTCACTGAAATGAATGGGGCTTTCCTTTCTTTGCTATGTTTCTTTGACAAGGCCATACTGCTGCATTGTAACTGAGTCCCTTTGTTTTAGCAGATTCATCATTTTCTATGTTCTGAAGATCATGCTGTTTTTTTCTTCAAATTCATTTTTAAATAGGAAGGACAGCCTTCATTATAACTTTCTAGTGTAATCTCAATTTTGAAAAAAAAACTACAATTTTTACATGCTCTTAGAAGTGGATGAATAGGATTATGTTATGCAAAAAGAAACTGGTATTACAGGGGAGGCCTGTGATCAGTAAGCAAATCATATAAGCAGAAAATAAGGTTTATTGGGGCATTATACACACCAGTATTATGTGCAACACTTATAGATTGACCTATTGCAATGAAAAGGCATTAGAACATTACACCAATTGTAGAAAATTACAGCATCTGCAGGTAAAATTGGAAAGGTCACCTGTAATAACATTAAATTACAAAATGGCATGTGGAGCTTTATCATTTTTTATTAGCTTAAATGGAGTTCACCTTTGAAAATATACACTTGTGGTCTTTTCTCCACTATGAGTAAAAAACGTAAAGCAAAGGAAAAAATAAGTTAAAATATTCCTTGGTATTTTAAAGTCCATCTCCAGACAAAGATTATTTCCCCTTTCCTCACTTCCCCCCATCTCAAGCTTATCGCTGTCATGACAAAACATAATCAGCAGAATTCCCTTTTTACTTATTTAAACCCGTGGTAGAGTGATGCTCTTGTCCTAAGTCTTCTCTACTCTTCTGTATAAATAATGTGCGGTCTTTCTTGAATTGTCAAAAACACTGCTTGCATGACCTGGACACTTCATATTGGTTGTCCAGCAGAGGGGCCTTCACAGGATCCAGAAGAGGTGTGACGTCAGAGTGAGAGAAATCTAGAGGACCGGTTGGCATAGGCAGGTCTACAGTGCTGGATTAGTGGCCTCTTACATTTAGAAGGGAGCCGTTTAGTGCACTTAGGTGAATATACCTTGCTTCACAGGTTGAGAAAAACATGCAGAATAGAGCAGATTATGGCACTTTTCCACTGCAAGTACCGGCTAGTACCGGCTCGGCTCTACTCGGCCCTGCTTGGCCCGGTTTGCTTTTCCACTGCAGTACCGCATGGTATAGTGTCGGAACGGTTCGGTACAGTACGGTATAGGTTTGCTTTTCCACTAAAGTAGTACTAAAGTTAAGTGGGTGGGATAACAACGGGGTGGGTGGGATTCTCTGACCAATCAGTGGCTAGTAGTGACTGCATGCAAAGGATTGTGGGATATGGTACCAGTTTGGTACCTGTTGGAACCACAATCGAGTAGGTACTGTTTTTTCAGAGCCGTACCGTACTGTACCGTTCGGTTCCATGCAGTGGAAAAGCAAACCTATACCGTACCGTACCGAACCGTTCCGACCTTATACCATGCGGTACCGCAGTGGAAAAGCACAAAAGCGTGCCGAGCCGGTACGGTTCTATGCAGTGGAAAAGCGCCATTAGAGTGGGGTGGTAGGGGGTCCATGTGTGGCTTGGAGATGGGCTTTAACAATATTGACAAATTAAAACAAAAATAAAACTTCTTTTTTAACATTCAAATCCAGCATTTTCTTTCCAGGTCACTGAACTTCATAATTTCATTATATAAATTACAATATTTTATTTCAAAACTTTTTTTTTTTTTTTTTTTTAATTTATCAGAAATGTGAAAAATATATGCCACTTTAGTACTTTTCGTAGGAAGATATTCTTGAACAGTTTTTGATTTAGTCAATAATATTTTTCATTCCTTTACCCCAACTGCTGTACTTTGAGTTTCTGTGAACATGCTTATTGTACCACTTAAACTCTTGTAAGAACTCTGCTGTTATACAAGATGTACATTTTCTTTGCAACTGCATTTCATTACCCTTTACGAGGGATATGCATGAACTCTTGTAGAGAAGGTGCTCAAATGAAAAAAGGGACACCATATTTACCATTCATGTGAACAAGGGAGAACTAGGTTGGAAGTGAGGGCCCTAGGCTGCCCAATTCTAACTCCTTAATACAGGCTATCAATGGGACACATTTTAGAAAGACAAATTAAAATACAGTTCTTTAAAAAAAAAAAAAATCATCTGTGGTCAGACAGCTAAATACAAAGTTGAAATGCATACCATATTTGAAAATTACAGAGGAATGCTAGAGAACCCCAATTGACTGATTTTGCTAGCCTGTCTCTCTGAGTCTAAATCTGATGTCAAGGGGATTGCAGTAATATCAGATAAAGATTTGGGTGCATATTATTTGAAGGCTTCTGTTAAATATATACCCCAGAAATTCAGGTTTTCTGACTCAGCAAGAATCATATTTTGTAGCATTTCATTATCACTATTGCTTATGCTAGCAGTATTTAAAACACATATAATGATTTTGAAACATAAATGGATAGATTTTTCTCATTTGCCTAATGTTTCCTTGACATAAGTAAAAATGGACATCAATAGATGTAAAATTAAAGTTAGATATTTTAAATTCAAGTATTAAAGAGCCACTGTCATTTAAATAAAGATATTATAGACCAGTGATGGCAAACCTTGGCACTCCAGATGTTTTGGAACTACATTTCCCATGATGCTCATATACTCTGCAGTGTAGTTCAGCATCATGGGAAATGTGGTTCCAAAACATCTAGAGTGCCAAGGTTTGCCATCACTGTTATAGACCATTCACCCAAATGAGACCAATAGGAAAGCCAATTTTTTATGATTTATTAGATGAAGGAATTAAGTGTTGTAATTGATATATCAAATAGCCACTGTCATTACTGTATCAAAATCTGCAACCTTGTCATTCTGAAAAGTCATCTTTCACAACAAAAGACCCTTGTAGTTACTGGATATATAGATCTATTGAAGCAGCCCCCAAACTGTGAACAGAAGAACATCTGAGAATTTATAAAGTTAACCTGCAAGCAACTTCAGAGGCAGATTTAGGATTTTGCTGGGAGTATTCCTTTACTTGTGCAGAATTTAATACAAGGCATTCCTTGAGTGTTGGATAGTGGAGAAGAAAAAGACATGTTTTAAATGGATAGATCTTTTAACGATAGGCCAAAAGATTAGATAAATTGCGCCATTTATCACATTCAGATTTTAATTCTGACTTTTGCTGCATATCTATTTTCCCAGTTGGATTACACTCTAATGGAAAATAAAACTACCAGCATGTTGGTTGTTTTGTTTGTTGAATGTAACAAAGTTTTATAAAGTTTTGTAATTTTAGAAGTTTTTGATCAGAAACCTATACACTACACAATTACATTCATGAGTGCCTACAGAAATGTTGACACACAGGACAGAGGAGGATCTGAGAAGATACAGGGGCACAAGCACAAATTATTGGGGAAAGGTGAAAGACTTCTTTATATGGGAGAAGCTGCAAAGACATAGCCACATGAGAGAGGGGAGGAGGTGAGAGGCTGCAGAGACAGCAGCCACACAGGGGTGGGAAGGAGGTGAGAAACTACAGAGACAAAGCCACACAGGGGTGGGAGGGGAGAAGGCTGCAGAGACACAGCCACACAGGGGTTGGAAGGAGGTGAGAGGCTGCAGAGACAAAGCCACACAGGGGTGGGAAGGAGGTGAGAAGCTGCAGAGACACAGCCACACAGGGGGGGAAGGAGGTGAGAAGCTGCAGAGAAACAGCCACACAGGGGTGGGAAGGAGGTGAGTGGCTACAGGGACACAGCCACACAGGGTTGGAAAAGAAGTTAGAGGCTGCAGAGACACAGCCACACAGGGATGGGAAGGATGTTGGAGGCTGCAGAGACACAGCCACATGAGAGAGGGGAGGAGGTGAGAGGCTGCAGAGACACAGCCACATGAGAGAGGGGAGGAGGTGAGAGGCTGCAGAGACACAGCCACATGAGAGAGGGGAGGAGGTGAGAGGCTGCAGAGACACATCCACACGAGAGAGGGGAGGAGGTGAGAGGCTGCAGAGACACAGCCACACAGGGATGGGAAGGAGGTGAGAGGCTGCAGAGACACAGCCACATGAGAGAGGGGAGGTGAGAGGCTGCAGAGACACAGCCACACAGGAATGGGAAGGAAGTGAGAGGCTGCAGAGACACAGCCACACATGGATGGGAAGGAGGTTAGAGGTCGCAGAGACACAGACACATGAGAGGGGGGGGGGTGAGAGGCTGCAGAGACACAGTCATGCAGGGGTGGGGAGGAGGTGAGAGGCTGCAGACACAGCCACACAGGGGTGGGAAGGAGGTAAGAGGCTGCAGAGACACAGCCAAACAGGGGTGGGAAGGAGGTAAGAGCTGCAGAGACACAGCCACACAGGGGTGGGAAGGAGATGAGACATTTCCTAGACACAGCACACAGGAGAGGAGGTAACAGACTTTATTGATGCAGCTGCATATGATAGGTAAGGTAGATGAGAGTCTGCAGAGACACAGCCCCAGGGGGGTGGGGAGAAGGTGGAAGGCTGCATGAAAACTCAGTCACAGAGGGGCGGGAAGGATACATTTCATAGGCATAGGAAAGCAACAGGTTTTTTAGACAAAGCCACAAGGGGCAGGGGAGGAGGTGGTAGGCTGCAAAGACACAGTCACATATATCAGGGGAGTAGGTGAGGAGCTGCAGAGACTCAAAAACACAGGAGATGGGAGTATGTGATAGGCTGCAGAGACAGAGGCACATAGGGAATAGTGGGGTGGAGAGAGGTTTCTTACTGCACACACAGAAGAGTGTAAAAGGTCTACCTATTGGGTCACAACCAACCTTTTTTAATTAGAAGATTCAATTTCTGCTTAAAAAAGGGTTGGCTGGGACCTAAAACATTGTGTTAACATTTTGGGGTGATGTCATACTGCTGGTCTATGATATCACATGGTTTAAAATAAAGAAGATTATTTGTCACATTAGACATTTCTATTACATAGTGATGATACTGTATCCTAGGAGGCTGAGTGTAATGAATTGCTGCTAAGTGTATTGAGTGGTTGGAAGGTGAGGGGTCATTCCTCCTCCTTTGGGAAGTGCCCTGTATAGATAAGAACAAGTGGATCGTTTGCTGTATTTTTTTTTTGTGTTTTGCATGTTTTCCTGGTTTAATTATGTATATAGGTTTTATTTTTTCACAAAAATGTTCACAACTCAAGTGAGCTATATGGCCAATTTCCGATGACCTAGGCCTAGCCTAGGCTTCAAGAATCATACAAACCCCTACAATCAAAGCTTTTTTAAACCTTAAAAAACTTCAGACAAATTAAAAAATACAGTTGATGGTCATACAGCTTGATCAGCTCTCTGTCCTTGACTGGGATGCAAGGGAGTAGCAATAGGCTGATAAGACCATAACTCTGTTCTCTCTTTCTGCATGTTCATCATATCCTCTGTTGGCACATCTACATTACAGCACAGACATTTTGTCTGCTAAATGCTGGCCCTCCCTCTCCTTGCTGTGCAGGGGAATAATGGAAGCTGATCCCAAAGCTGATTTAGGATTCATTTAAAATGGATTTAACGATTTAATGAGCACTAAATAAACTAATTTGCTGTGAAGTTCTTCTTTTCTCTTCACTAGATTGAACATTGTCAGCATTAGCAATTAAAGTGTTATTAAACTCAGAACCTGCATTCCTATATCTGGTCTCCCACAGTACACAGAACATGGAAATGCAATTATTTTAGCAAATACAAAGAGATAAATAGTTTTTCTCATCAGCAGTATATAGCAGCCTCGTGACTTGCATCAGTTCCTAGTAAAGCTTGTAGGAGGAGTTTTTGTTTTCCCCTGATCCTCTGTCTGGACATGTCTGGACAGTGCTGATTGGCCCTGTGCTGATCACAAGCACTCTTTCAAGAAAAAACAAAACACTTGTATTGCAATACACACCAAACTGAGCACGTGCAGCCTGTTCCCTGACTGTAAATAACAGGTTATTTTTTAGAGACAGTGAAAGAAGAGGAAGATCAGAGAGACAGGATCAAACAGCCTTTATACACAATGCAAAGGATTTACCCCTTAGGTTCCACAGTGAGTATAACATGCATGCTTTACTGCATATAATGACTGATTTTACTGTTATGGGTTTATTAACACTTAAAGTAGAATTTTGGAGGGTGATTTGCAAAATTGCTTACAATGTTAGCCCAGCTATTAATGTCTTAGTGATCTGTTTAATGTAATTGCAATATACAGCACTATTAAACCCCTAAAACAAAAATTTTATGTATTGCAGCTTTCTAACCCTTAAAGAGTAGCTCCACTTTTACAAATGATCCCCTCTGGGTGATCAATGTACAGTACATTAAAAGGATATTAACAAACTTTGTTGCAGAGCCCTACCTTTTTCTGCTCTGAAGAAAAAGATGTATGTTGTCTGTAGAATTAATCTGAATGGGAGGGAATTTAGTATTATCAATCAACTGATGCACTTGCAATGTTCTAATGGTGTAGCATGCAAGGTCTGAATCCCTTTAGAAATGAAAAAAACCTTTGGGAGTATCTCACCAAAAATTACATTTTTGTTGCAGGGGATGCCAGAAATCTGACTTGATTCTGACTAGTGCAGACTTTTGGGAAAATCAGTGAGACAATCACACAAGCAAAAAATTACACTTCTGGGGGTATATTGTACACCATCTGTGTACAGAATACTTCAAAGGTCATTTTTAATAACATTCATGTACAATATGGATTGTGTTACAATTGTATATCCTTTTTTTTTATTTGCAATTTTTTCCCTTGGAAGAGAAGTTACCCTTTAAATGTTATGGCTGCATTCGTTTTTTTTTCCCTTTATTTCACCTGGAGATCCAGGGAGTAACATACTTTCTGTCCTAAAGTGTCTCCATCCTGGATGGAGGAGTAATGGAGACACATTTGGACAGCAGCATTGTCAGTTTGGAAAGAGGGTAGTGTTAGATGTGCTTGCAGATTTAGATGGACTTTACTAACAAATTAGAGCTGAGCTCCAGCTAAAACTTTTTTAAGCAATTGCATGAACATTTTTTCCTTTCTTTCTGAATAAAGGTTTCAATAAATTAAAAAAATGTATCATTGTAAGCACCCCTGTCAGTGGTAAATGGTTTGTCTCAAATCTCTAACTGCCACTTTTGCTGGACAGCTTGGTCTAATAAATCAATTTGAAAAATAACAAACTGACTGGTTTGATCACCAAGTGAAAATGAAGGCGAAAAGCCTAAAAGTAGGAAACGAATGCAGTCAATACACCTAGGATTTAGTGAGCTATAATATACACTGTCTGGTCAAAAAAAAAGTTGCCACCAAAAAAAAAGTTCACACATTCTAATATATAGTTAGCTTTGATTACGGAACGCATTCACTGTGGCATTGTTTCGATACGTTTCTGCAATGTCACAAAATATATTTCTGTCCAGTGTTGGATTAATTTTTCACCAAGATCTTGTATTGATGATGGGAGAGTCGGACCACTGCGTAAAGCCTTCTCCAGCACATCCCAAAGATTCTCAATGGGGTTAAGTTCTGGACTCTGTGGCGGTCAATCCATGTGTGAAAATGACGTCTCATGCTCCCTGAACCACTCTTTCACAATTTGAGCCCGATGAAACCTGGCATTGTCATCTTTGAATATGCCCGTGCCATCAAGGAAAAAATAATCCATTGATGGAAAAACCTGGTCATTCAGTATATTCAGGTAGTCAGCTGACTTCATTCTTTGGGCACATGCAGTAACTATCCAATAGGAAAGTTACTGCATGCTTAGGTTAGTTAGTTGCTTAGGTAATTTCAGGTTACAATATAACTTGTGTTGCAATTGTATACGGTATATTATTTTTCTTTATTTGCTATTTTTCCCCCCATGAAAGTGGAGTTAACCTTTAACTTTAAAACGTGTTAATATCACCTTTAGAGACACATGGGAAGCTGAAGTAACACATGTATTACTGAAATTATTTATACAAGTACTGAAATACGGTCAAGTTGTACTAGGTATATTTTAGCAAACTTAATGACATGATTAGCTATTGTTTTATAGATATGGAGGTAGGCCCTGACATTGCATAAATGGGAGGCTCTGCCTATTGTAATTACAGGATTAGTGGCAGTGGTATAATAAGAAACATTTTACAACTCTGGCATTCTTTCAGATGTGCAGCAAATTTCCCAGTGCAAGACAAACAGTGCAGAATAGAGCAGGGAATGCATGCAATCTGTTGCCAACCTCTATTCAGATTTTTTGGCTAAGTATATAACCAATTACAAGAACAGAGGATGAGAGTTCTGGGAAGAGTTCTCTGCAGAACAGTTGTGCCATATTTGCAAAAAAAGAAAACATGGGATATTCTGACCTTTTTAGAAAAACATAGCTGGCTGTACATCTAATATTTCTAAGTGAAAAGGTAATTTTCTTGAACATTAAATTACAAAATAGCACGTGTACCAATTGTATATGTTTTAGCCTTTTTGATGAAACTTTATAATGTGTTCCATGCTGACTAATGTGTTCTATAAGGTAAAAAATGGCAGCAAAGTACCTATAACACAAACCCCCCTCCAAAAAAAAAAAATGAAAATGTAGAAAAAGCCACACCTTATACAGTATATTGTTTTATTGAAAAATTGTAAATACAACATTTATATTGTTCTCAGCTGGTCAAAACCCATCCAAGCATCAATGACCACTGGCCCTCATCACCTGTAAAAAAATGACACACAAACCCCTCCCATACAGTATCTCACAAAAGTGAGTACACCCCTCACATTATTGTAAATATTTTATTACATCTTTTCATTTGACAACATTGAAGAAATGACACTTTGCTACAATGTAAAGTAGTGAGTGTACAGCTTGTATAACAGTGTAAATTTGCTGTCCCCTCAAAATAACTCAACACACAGCCAATTATGTCTAAACCGCTGGAAACAAAAGTGAGTAAACCCCTGAGTGAAAATGCTAAAGTTGGGCCCAAAGTGTCAATATTTTGTGTGGCCACCATTATTTTCCACTCTTGGGCATGGAGTTCACCAGAGCTTCACAGGTAGCCACTGGAGTCCTCTTCCACTCCTCCACAATGACATAACGGAGCTGGTGGATTTTAGAGACCTTGCACTCCCCCACCTTCCATTTGAGGATGCCCCATGGATGCTCAATAGGGTTTAGGTCTGGAGACATGCTTGGCCAGTCCATCACCTTTAGCTCCTTTAGCAAGGCAGTGGTCATCTTGGAGGTGTGTTTGGGGTCCTTATCATGTTGGAATACTGCCCTGCCACCCAGTCTTGGAAGAGAGGGGATCATGCTTTGCTTTAGTATGTCACAACACATTTTGGCATTCATGGTTCACTCAATTAACTGTAGCTCTCAAGTACCGGCAGCACTCATGCAGCCCCAGACCATGACACTCCCACTATAATGCTTGACTGTAGGCAAGACACACTTGTCTTTGTACTTCTCACCTGGTTGCCGCCACACACACTTGACACCATCTGAACTAAATAAGTTTATCTTGGTCTCATCAGACCACAGGACATGGTTCCAGTAATCCATGTCCTTAGTTTGCTTGTCTTCAGCAAACTATTTGCGGGCTTTCTTGTGCATCATCTTTAGAAGAGGCTTCCTTGTGGGATGACAGCCATGCAGACCAATTTGATGCAGTGTGCGGCGTATGGTCTGAGCACTGACAGGCTGACCCCCACCCCTTCAACCTCTGCAGCAATGCTGGCAGCACTCATATGTCTATTTCCCAAAGACAACCTCTGGATATGACGCTGAGCACATGCACTCAACTTCTTTGGTTGACCATGGCGAGGCCTGTTGTGAGTGGAACCTGTCCTGTTAAACCACTGTATGGTCTTGGCCACTGTGCTGCAGCTCAGTTTCAGGGTCTTGGCAATCATCTTATAGCCTAGGCCATCTTTATGTAGAGCAACAATTCTTTTTTTCAGATCCTCAGAGAGTTCTTTGCCATGAGGTGCCATGTTGCACTTTCAGTGACCAGTATGAGAGAGTGAGAGCAATAACACCAATTTTAACATGCCTGCTCCTCATTCACACCTGAGACCTTGTAACACTAACAAGTTACATGACATCGGGGAGGGAAAATGGCTAATTGAGCCCAATTTGGACATTTGTACTTAGGAGTGTACTCACTTTTGTTGCCAGCGGTTTTGACATTATTGGCTGTGTGTTGAGTTATTTTGAGGGGACAGCAAATTTATACTGTTATACAAGCTGTACACTTACTACTTTACATTGTAGCAAAGTGTAATTTCTTCAGTGCTTTCACATGAAAAGATTTAATAAAATATTTACAAAAATGTGAGGGGTGTACTCACTTTTCTGAGATACTGTAACCCCCCCCCCAAAGTTTTGAGGTCCCCCCACATATACTCATGTCTAAACATAAAGTCATGTGTTTTGGCGCCTACGGGGGAAAACGTAGGCTTCGACATACATGCTACATATTGACGCGCACACCGGAGTGAGAGAAATTTTTTTAGCACTAGACCTCTTGTGTAACACTAAACTGATGAGGTATAGGAAGCTTTTAACCCTCCTCTTATGTTAGAATTCCGTTACTATCCATGATGTTAGGGTCAGTTTTGACCCGTGTTTTAAATCAGCCATAAAATACCCTCTGAATAATTATTTATCATCAAATTTGTTTCTTACCTCTTGGTTACCTTGTTAGGCTTCTTTATCCTTGAAAAGATTGGTTTTAATATTTTTGGTGTGACCCCTTAGACCTTTCTTTTGATAGCATACCTCTCATTGTCAAATTTAAAAAATGGTAAAATAAAGTCAGCAACTCTGAAATGAATTTGTCCTATGTTTCTTCACTTTATTTAGAGAAGCAGACAAGCAGGAAAAGAGATAGGCCCCTCCCTAACTACAGCTCACAGGGTTGAGAGGGGATTGGCTGTCACTGTTACTAAGCAGAGAGAGTGTTTATGATTTCAGTTTTGGCACTTATTAGTGTCCTAAAATCCTAAATTATAACTGGGTCAGAATTGACCCTAACACCATGAACGTCTTAATTTTCACCACAGTATTTTATAATTTAGTGAAAAGGATTATTTTTCTATTACATTGTTTAAATAGAGGTTCCTGACAAAGTAAAAAAATCTTGATGCAATAAACAAAATTATGTGATACTTATAGACATTCAAAACCTGAAAACGGGTCAGTTTTGACCCTAACACAAGAGGAGGGTTAAACTACCGCCTATGGAAAATATAGAGTGGTGAAGTTTTCTGGCCTTTCACAGGTGCATGCAAATTTAAGGTTTGACATGATGAGTATCTTTTTACTTGGTGCAACCTCGTCTTTTTTCCCTTACCAAAAAATTGGATAGTTTATTGTGTTTTTGTGCCCTAAAATTAACTTTAGTGCATTTTTTTAATGACATTTTGCATTTCCTAGACCTTTGCGGTAATATCGGGTAACATAAAAAATTGGAACTACTACTATATTTTTCTCTTAGGTGTCTGCTTTTAGAAAATATATAATGTTTTGGGGGTTTACGTAATCTTCAGGCCTAAAAACTGAAAATCTTTTACTTGCCTGACGATAATTTTCCTTTCCTGATGCATAAGCATGACAGCATAGACGTATGGGTATTGACTCCGCCCCTCGCCTATTTAGGACTGGTTATACTATATAAACAAGTAGCCTCCCCTAAGGCACCATTCTCATAACTATACTCAAATGCGAAACCCCCAAGGGAGGGACATGTATGTTGTCATGCTTATGCATCAGGAAAGGAAAATTACCATCAGGCAAGTATAACATTTTCAGTTTTCCTGACATAAGCATGACACCATACATATATGGGATGTAGCACGCCACATAACCCCATAAGGGAGTGCCATGCTCATTTTAGAAATGAAAGCGGAGTTCCGGCCACAAAATCTACATAGTCGATTTTGGGCCATCTGCTTGCTATAGCTCACCTGAAAAAGAAATGGGTAGTTACGATTTTTTTTTTTTTTTTTTACTTACCTTGTAATTGCAGAAAAAATATACTCACCTTTCTATCACTTCCTCCCTCAGCCGCCCGGCCCGAGCCGTCACTTCCGCTTTGCAATGATTCCTGGGAGCTGAACGTCATCGCTCCCAGGAATCAATGCGCCTGCACCGGCCCCGACCTCAGTTCAGGTTCAGGTTCAGGCGCGTCATACCTTGCTAAACAGCTTCTGGGCATGCCCAGAAGCTGTGCAGGGATGACGCTGCAGACCCGGAAGTGACGGCGGGGCCGGTGCAGTGCATTGTGGGACAGAAGACAACGGAAGAGGACACAGAAGAGGATCGCGCTGGCTTCAAGCTGCCCACACCTGAGATGGCAGCGCTGGAGAAGAAATTTTAAAAGTGAGTGTTTCTTCTAAAAGGTAAGTGCGAACTGGGACAGATCGGAGGCTAGCCATTGTGGAATGTTCATTGAAATTTTTTTTTTTTGTGGCCGGAACTCCGTTTTAAGTCAACTCCCCTGTTTCTAACGTTGCTTGATTAACTTTGTAATAGGCTAACAATGGTTTTTAATATATGAACCTAGTTGGTATCCTGTAAAAATAATTCTGCACCTATGAATTCTGACCATTAGCACGCCACCTGTCTGATAAAGTGGGCTCTGCACTAGATTGATGGATTCAACTTTGCACTATAAGCCCCTAGGCTACTTTGACCTGTGATGATGCCATGATCCTAGTGGACAGTGAAAGTCTTCTTTTAATACCACCAGGCCTGAAATGGCCACTGTCTGACCTTCTAGAGAAGGGCCACTTCCATGTATTTCTTCCACATTGAGTCCACTACCCAAGCTTGTGATGACTTAGACATTTCAGTTTGGACATGTTGGAAGGGCGATGTCCTATTCCAGATGCAAGGATGCAGACATTTGTGGTGCTGGAGAAGAAGAAATTAGAGCTAATTTGTTTGATATTGGTAGGAATAGGGTAGTTTACAGCTTGACGCTTGGACATCTGAAATCCTTCTCCCAGACATGATAGCCTTAAGAAATACTGCTTTAGTGAAAAGAAAATATTGAGGAAGTCTTGCTCAGAAGAATGGGGGAGTGGGACAACATTCCCAAGACTAGTTGCACTGAAAGTTCTAAGGGGAAAGAACGATCTGTACAGGCCTTTCGGAATTGGTTTATCGAGATGTGCGGATCTCAGGAAGTTAAGACCTGACCAAGACTTGACTACCACTTAATCCCTTATCTTGGCTTACTTTGGGGGGGGGGGGAGTAAATCTCCCAGAGCTCAAGTGGTTAAAGGATAACAATACTTCTAATGATGATATCTCTACCTGCCCCACCTCACCCTCCCCGTGCCAGTAATATTCCCCACTTCAGATCAGCAGGCGACCTGGAAGAAGCTGAGATGGGGAAGACAGGGTTATAGTGATAAAGTATATTTTTATTGAAATAGTATATGAGTAGTAGCTGAATCATTGGAATAAACCAAAGCCATGCACACTTGAATCACTTAAATCAAAAGATTTTAAAGACTTAAAATCACAAAAAGATTTCAAAAAAAGAAAAATCAAAAAAATCAAAAATCAACAAAAAAAAATCAAAAAGAAGAATCACAAAAAAAGAAAAAAAAAAAAACCCCCACAAGACTTAAATCACAAGACTTAGAAGAAGACAGGGTTATAGTGATAAAGTATGTTTTTATTGAAATAGTATATGAGTAGTAGCTAAATCATTGGAATAAACCAAAGCCTTGACACTTGAATCACTTAAATCACAAGATTTAAAGACGTAAAATCACAAAAAGATTTCACACAAAAATCACACAAAAAGAAAAATCAAAAAAATCAAAAATCAAAAAGAAGAATCACAAAAAAAGAAAAAAAACCCCACAAGACTTAAATCACATAAATCACAAGACTTAGAAGAAGACAGGGTTATAGTGATAAAGTATGTTTTTATTGAAATAGTACGTATATGAGTAGTGGCTGAATCATTGGAATAAATTAAATGCCTTGCACGCTTACAATTGTAGGGATGGGGCAGATTTTCAAAAACCTTTCTGATTTTTAATCTTTTAGCTCCACACCAGCTGCAGGGTCATAGGCCTACACATTGACAATCAAAGACTTGTACGCTTGTGAATTAGAGGATGGAGCTTGAATCTCTGATCTCATTGCTCCGCACCTTCTGAAAAAACATAAACCAACACACAAACACAAATAAGCACAAACATTTTTCTACATAAAATACAAAAACATCTTTGTTTGCTTATTAGGTTGCCTTGTAAAACTTTGAGTACAGTAAGACATGTGGCCTAAGCATGTAACATCTGGGTGATAGAAGAAAACAAAAAATGAAAAGGACACTAGACCACAATCACATTTATAGGAAAATTGCAGTTTGTTTTCTTCCAGCGATGGTAAATGCTTTCAATATTTTATGGTAGAACAGATTGATTTTGGAACAATGCTTTCCTTTCTGTTCACTTACAGATTTAGATGTCAGTATAAATCTAAACATTATTGTAGCTTATATTATAAACATTTCCATTGTTTAATGGATTCCTGAACGTGAAAGATTGGAGCTGTAATTTATTTTTAATATACTATTCTCTCTGCTGTGGATTGAAAGTGTACAGCTGGTGACGCTAGGGCTGTGACTGGAACATTCTTTATTAAAGTGATTGTAAAGGGGGAATGGTATTTACCTTCATGCATTCTATGCATGAAGGTAAAAATCCTTCAGCCCTGGTTCACACTGATGCGATTCAGGAAATGCACAACATTTTCTGCGTTTCCCCGCATTGCACTACATAGCAATCGCACGGCGTCTGTGCAATCTGCTGCGGGTGTCAATGTTAGATTAAGAACACCCCCCCAAACAGATCGCAAAAAGCAGTGCCATTGCCGGAATCGCACTGTGATTGCCAGAATCCCATGGCATGGGTGTGAACTCCCATGTGATGCGATTTAGGAGCAGAAAAAAATGTATGCCTCAAATTGCATCGCACAGACATTGCATGCAATGTGCACAGAAATGCGGTGCGATTCCTGTGTGAATCAAATGTGGTGTTCTACGCACACTAGTGTGAGCCCAGGCTCAATCTGCAGCTCCCCACACAGCCCTATGTTACTTACCTGAGCCTGATACGGATCCTGCACCAGGTCCTTTTTTTTTTCTTCTTGGCTGAGACACAGCAGCGGGAGCCACAGACAGTGAGGAGGGAGAGTGGGGGGTGCGTCTGAGCCATGTTCTGTGTGTCCCATGGACACACAGAGGTGGCTCGAGAGCGAGCATGCATGAGTGCCCACAGAAGAGGAAGAGGGGCCAGAAGCACCAGCAGGGGGCCCCAAAAAGAGGAGGATCGGGCTGCTCCTTGCAAAACCATTGCACAGAGCAGGTAAGTACGATGTGTTTATTATTTTAAGAAAAAAAAAAAGATAATCCCTTAGGCTGGCTATACATTATACAATTTTCCTTTAGATTTATCATAACCATATAATATGAGGTCAAACCTAAACACTTTCAGTTTGTATGCAATCAGGAAGGGCCTTGCATTACAGTTAAAGGTAAATCTAAAGGAAATTGAATAAGAAAATTGTATAATTTATGGCCAGCCTTAGAAACACTTTAAAGATAAGTGAACTTTCATCTTTGGCAGGTCACTTACTTTATTCACATGACCTAATCTGTGAGTCTATATTGAGTTACCATACAAGTCAGCCCCTTTTTTTTTTGGGGGGGGGGGGTAAGCACATCTTTAGAGGTATCCATATTAACTCCCTCACATCCGCACTACAGCCTATATACGGCTGCAGCGCGGACTTGAATTTTCGGGAGGCCGTTCTCCCAGAAAGACTCTCCCCGCGCGCTCCCGCGAGCGCGCATCGGGGAGAATCTGTGATCGTGGTGAATGGCCAATCACAGCGGCCATTCACCACGTGATCAAGCCGTCCAATGAGAGATGATCTCATATGTAAACATATGAGATCATCTCTCATCGCCGGCGCTCCTTCCTCACACAGACACTGCAGTGTGAGGAAGGAGGGGGAGCCGACAGCCGCCGGGGACACAGAAGAATGTAATCAGGGCACTGATCACCAGTGCCCTGATTACTAAAGGTAAAAAAAACACACACATTGCCCCCCCATCAGTGCCCACAGTGCCCGCCATCAGTGCCCCCATCAATGCCCACATCCAGTGCCCATAGTGCTGCCAGTCAGTGCCCATCAGTGCCTGCTCATCTAGGCACTGATGATCACTGACTGGCAGCACTATGGGCACTGAGTGTGGGCACTGATGGTGCTGCCCATCAGTGCTCATCAGTGCCGCCCATCAGTGCTCATCAGTGCCACCTGTCAGTGTCCATCAGTGCCATCCGCCAGTGCCCATCAGTGCCTCCTATCAGTGTCCATCAGTGCCGCCCGTCAGTGCCGCCTCTCAGTGCCCAGCAGTGCCACCTCTCAGTGCCCGCCTATCAGTGCTCATCAGTGCCGCCTATCAGTGCCGCCTATCAGTGCCGCCTATCAGTGCTCATCAGTGCGGCATATTAGTACCTCCTCATCAGTGCCCATAAGTGCCACCTCATCAGTGCCCATAAGTGCCACCTCATCAGTACCCATAAGTGCCACCTCATCAGTGCCCATCAGTGCAGCCTATCAGTGCCCATCAGTGCCGCCTCATCAGTGCACATCAGTGAGGGAGAAAAATTTATTTTCAAAATTTACTCGCAGAAAATAAGAAAAAAAAATTTTTTTTTCAAAATTTTCTGTCTTTATTCTTTTTTTTTGTAAAAAATAAAAAACCCAGAGGTGATTACATACCACCAAAAGAAAGCTCTATTTGTGTGAAAAAAATGATAAAAATTTCATATGGGTACAGTGTAGCATGACCACGCAATTGTCAGTCAACGTGTGCGAGCGCTGAAAGCTGCAAATTGGCCTGGATGGGAAGGGTGTTTAAGCCCACAGTAGGCAAGTGGTTATCCATATTATAGGATAATGGTATGCTTATTTAACAACTTGTCGACCGCTCGCCGCAGATATACTGTGGTAGGCTGGCTTGGCTGCGCGAACCGATTTGTAGGTACGTTAGTTCGTGGGATCGCTCCTGGGGGCGCCTATGCATCCCCATTAGGCAGCGGGGAAGCCGATCCACAGGGCCGATGGCTGCAATTGCCGCTGGGTACATACGATCCCTCCCCATGGAGAGAGAATGACGCTCTGCTGTTGTAAACACAACAGACCGGTGGAATGAACACAGAGAGCCTGTGTTCCTCCTACTTAGGATCACAGGTCTCTGTGTTGATTCCACAAGCCCATCCCTGTTAATTCCTTCTCTGCCAGTGTCATTAGTACAGTAACAGTGCATATTTTTAGCACTGATTACTTTAGTAATGTCACTGGTCCCCCCAAAAGTGTCAAAAATGTCAGTTAGGGGTCCGATCTGTCTGCCGCAATGTCGCAGTCCCGATAAAAATCGCTAATCGCTGCCATTAGTAGTAATAAAAAAAAATTAATAAAAATGACACAAATCTTTCCCGTAGTTTGTAGACGCGATAACTTTTGCACAAACCAATCAAAATACACTTATTGGGATTTTTTTTACCAAAAATAGGTAGCAGAATACAAATTGGCCTAAAATTATGAAAAAATTTGATTTTTACTTTTTTTTTTTGGGAATGTTATGTAACAGAATCTGAAAAATATTGCCTTTTTCGTAATTGTTGCTCTTTTTTTGTTTATAGCGCAAAAAATAACAATTGCACAGGTGATCAATACCACCAAAAGAAAGCTCTGTTTGTGAGAAAAAGGACATCAATTTTAATTGGGTACAGCGTGGCACGACCGCGCAATTTTCCTTTGAATAACGCAGTGCCGAATCGAAAAAAATGGCCTGGTCATTAAGGGGGTAAATCCTTCCGGTCCAGAACTTGTTAAGTAAATTCATTTTTACTTTGGAGCAGCAATGTCAGAAAAGCAGCAGCAGTGAAGCTGTTGATAAAAAAAGAAAATATATTGTTGTTAAAGCGGAGTTCCGGCCACAAAAATAAAATTTCAATGAACATACCCCCGGTACAGTCAGGGCTAGTGCATTCCACAATGGCTAGCCTCTGATCTGTCCCGAGTCGCACTTACCTTTTAGAAGAAATACTTACTTTTAAAATTTCTTCTCCAGCGCTGCCATCTCAGGTGTGGGCTGCTTGAAGCCAGCGCGATCCTCTTCCGTGTCCTCGTCCGTCCTCTTCGGTCCCATGATGCACTGCGCCGGCCCCGCCGTCACTTCCGGGTCTGCATCATCATCCCTGCACAGCTTCTGGGCATGCCCAGAAGCTGTTTAGCAAGGTATGACGCGCCTGCACCGTAACTGACATTGTTGCCGGTGCAGGCGCATTGATTCCTGGGAGCGATGACGTTCAGCTCCCAGGAATCATTGCAAAGCGGAAGTGACGGCGTGGGCCGTGTGGCCGAGGGAGGGAGTGGAAGGAAGGTGAGTATTTTTTTTTCTGCAATTACAAGGTAAGTAAAAAAAAAAAAAAAATCCTAACTACCCATTTCTTTTTCAGGTGAGCTATAGCAAGCGGATGGCCCAGAATTGACTATGTCGATTTTGTGGCCGGAACTCCGCTTTAAGAGGCTGCTGCACAGGAATAACTGAGGTGGATGTAGCTGTGGGAATGGAGTAAAATAGTGTAAGCTACTGCCAACTAAGTGCAGCCCAAAGATGTCTTAGCTTTTCCTTCAGAATCATCTTTTCACATAGCACAAAATGTTGTCTGTAGAATTCAAAATGTAAACATCAATTTAAATATTTACTGCTTTTCTTTTGTACCAATGATTATAAGTATGCAACACAACCATGTACAAGTATGATGGCACTCTCCGGAATAGAGGTGCGCATGTGAGAAGACACAGGCCTGACATTTTTGCCAGTATCCAACATGGACTCATGCAGATGCACTCCACACACAGGTCAAGCTCTGTAACTGGCACAAGATGCCCTATTTATTGAAGGAAGCAGTGACAGAGGATTGCAGGATTATCTTCAGCTTACCCATGCTCCTTGCTCCTATTTATGCTGCATTATCCTGATTCATTGTTACTGTCTCAGACTTTCACTCTGCTTGACCTCTTGTTGTGAATCCAGTTTGTAGGCAGGTGCAGTCTACTTCCTCCACTGCAGGGGGCGCTCTTCCGCAGCAGCACTGCAGTTGGAGGGGATATCAAGAGGAACAGGGAGGCAAATATACTGTGCAGTACAAGTGCAGTTGTACTGAATCTGAAGGTAAGCTCTTCGGATTTCTGTCATCCAATCATGTGCCAGCAAAAAGGCTGATTTCCTTGCATGTTCCCTCAGATCTAGAGCAACTGCACTTGCGGGTGCACTTGCAGTGCACACACCATTCACCTCTAGCAAATAATCCTCATAGTTCCTCTATGGCTACCTGGGCCAATTGGATACTGCCACCCCATGTCACCCTGGCAGCCATCTTAGGTCAGGCAGAGCCTATTTTAGGCCCTGGCTCCAAGGGTTGGCGTGAATTTGCAAGTCGATAGAGTAGGGATAGGTACCCCACCGGGCAGGGACAGAACTAATGACAGGCAACGGTTCCTGACGAGTAGGAAAAACTTAGGGTTCACAACTTCTCTGGACACCTGCCTGTTTGGACACAAGTTGGCCAGGTTGAATTCTTCCCCTCTCCACAGACACTGTCCATTCAGCTGCATTCTGTTGTCTACATGCTGTTGGAACTTTGAGCATTCCCTTGCATGACTCTGACTCAGATCCACTACGCTTCTCTAGTTCCACCCTGTTAGTCTAATCCAGCTTCCTCCAAAGGTGTTATTGCATCACTTACTGTCCCATTGGGCCTGCCCCAACACAATTGTTTCCTGTGTTCCTGCTGTCCCTCCCAACCACCTGCCTGAGAATCACTTAGGTCTAGTACACACAGGCCGAATGTCGGCCGGCAGCGGGCAGATCAATAGATGCCATTTGACATTTAGCCCGTGTATATGGCAGCCGGTCTAACAGAAGCCGGCCAGCCCATGACCGAAAAAGGTGTGCCAATGATAGAGAGCGCTGACTGGAGTGTCTTGGCGGAGGGGGTCCCCTATCAGAACTTCAGGTTGTTAGTACAGCGGCTCCGACCTGGGCTCCGGCCCCAGTTTTTTAGCACTAGTGTGTATGAGGCTTTAGTTGGACACCTCTCAGCAGACCAGCTTAACAGCACACACACTCCCTGTCATCACCTCCCAAGGTGATTCAACCTTAGCTGCAAGGAAATCCCTCTCATCACGTCAGCCTCCAACCAGATACATGATAACAAGGTACCCTATTTTAAATAAAACAGTACAGGCCAACAAACAAATTATTTGATTTATTTTTGATTGGGGCCTGAAAGATGGAGTGCTAAAGGGATTAGGGACCAACAATGGACAGTTGGACATGTAAAATAATATGACAACCTAACTCACATTGAAAACCTGTCTTTATTTATGAATGAATTTAATACAACTGGCATTTTGTTCCATAGTCTTTTAAGTACAGCATGTCCTTTGGCAAAGAGGAAATAAAAGCTGACTCAGTTCACATACAAGACAATATAAAAAAAATATTTGTAATCACAAGACATAAACTAATCAGCTGGTAAGTTAACTGAAACAGGCAGAACTTTAAAGACAGTCACATGGTTTTATATTCCTGCCACTACTAAATGAGCCTTGTCTTTAATTTATTTATTACTTTTGCAACAAAGCATTACTGTCCTTATCTAGAATGGTTACTTCTGAAAACATCTATTTTACTTTATTTTAATAAATTATTCATGGCAAAGTAATAGTTTAATAGGTCAAATAATATATAGTATACCGTGATGTTTACAAGTCTTTAAAGTACTAAATTACTCAGCTATTCTATAAATGAAACATATAGGGGTTAATTTACTAAAACTTGAGCACTCAAAATCCACTGCAGCTCTGCATAGAAATTATGTAGAAAGAGGAACAAAGGTTGTGGGACTTTAAATGAGGTCAGTCATTGATAGATATCAAAATAATATGGAATATCGAAATAATGAATAGTTTATTAGATATTTCATAATAGATACAATAATATAAAACTAGACATACACAAATCAAGGACTAGACATGGAGTATATAAATTCATATAAATATATTTTCATAATAATAATAAATAAATAAATTCGTCAATAAATGCGGTCAATCTCCAAATGGTATGTCTTTATATCTTATAGGCTCTACGCATTTCGTGGCTCTCCATCCACTCATCAGGAGCTAATTAAAACTTGAATCTGTAGATATAGATTAATATTAAAATACAAAAATTTCAAATATATATATATAGGAAATATAACAAATTGCTCTAATATAAATATAAGATTCAGCTACTAACTATGGTAACCCAAAAACTCTGGGAGGGAAAAAAGCCACCCCAACAGCCACTGTCTAACCCGGGGCTGAGGCAGGTATTTTGGCCAAGGTAAAAACAAGGGGAGGAAGGGTTGGAGGGGTAGCTGTAATAGCCAAACAGAGGGGGCAAGCAGGGACACCGCACAGATATGCAAAAGTTGTGGGAACTCATCGTGACCAAAATATTCAGAAATAGATTTTATTTAGAAAAAAATAATTTTACTATATATATACTATATATATATTAATGATAATTCATGTGTGATTAATTATAGAAATATATAATCAAGTGAAAAAGGAGATGTGGTCATGTGTGTTAAGCCAAACCAGGGGATCTACCACAATACAAAAAGGATGTAAATAGATACCCAAAGTGTATCAGGTGAAAATAAGCTGAATAAGGGGTGCCAGAGTAATAATGAAACAAGATAGACCTCAGGAAAAAGATACAAGATATTAAAACATGCCAAGTGCCCAATACGTAAAAATACAAAGTGAAAAAAGTAGGAAGTGTATCATGGGACATCTTACCGAAGGCTGGGTAAAGTGGTGAGAAAAACTGTGCAGATGGAAACTGAATCAAGACCGACCCACTGAAAGAAGCAGAAAGCAGAGCAGATGGCGTCCTAGCCCCTCTCGACTCAAACACTCCACTGACCAAAGCAAAATCCCGCCAATGCCATGTGGACACAATTAAATAGGTCGGGGAGGAATGATCTCACATCCGGCGAGCTGCACCAGAGACGAGACACACCAACTCAACCAGGCGTCAGATGAATGGAGAGGGTTGCCCCGACAAGGCGATACAGAAGGATCACGGGAGAGGCAACTAAACATGGAGCTGATGCAGCATGTGACCACACCCCACCACCATCCCGGATGAGTACAGAGACGAGGCGGGGGAGGGATGACGAGGTGGGAAAGGGCAGGCTGAGGAGGGATGAAAGCCTCCCTAAATAGAAGATAGACAGAAATATGACTTTAGCAGTTATCAAAAAATATATATAAAAAGTTAAGGAAAAAAATTGATAAGCTAGATATACTATGATATAATGACGGTTCTCACTATCCTTGCTGGAGCTTTATTTATTTAAATTATGAAGAATGCTGGAATGTGAAAAGGCAGGTGAGAACACTAATAACTCTAAGGTGGAGAGGAACAGATGTGTGGAATAATGGCAGGCTGATCTCATTGTTGGATATAAAAGAAGCCAGGCTGTGTCAGTCCACTAGGTTCCACCCATTCCCAAAATATAATTTTTTGTAGACTGTCGCTTAATACTAAGGTCTCATGTACACTGATTTCTGGTAAACGCTATTTGTCATGACAGGAGAAAAATAGAATTAAAAACTCTCCTAAGCTGCATTATTTCAAAACAGTTTAGGTGAGTTTATCAGAGTTTAACAGAGCTTGGGAGTTTTTTTTATTTCATTGGCCAAGACTAAAATTTATTCTGGCCATTGAAATAAATAAACACTGAAGTGCTAAATGTGCCTAGAGTTTATGTGCATTTATGATCGTTTAACAGCGCTCAGCGTTTTTCATGATCAGAATTCCTGCTCCTGAACGTGATTTTAGGGAGTTCAGAAAACAACCTATAAACTCCTTTGCTGATAAACTGCTAAAAACATTAAAATGTGCATAGACACATAGGATAATATAGAGGGGAGTATAAGGACAGAAAAAAAAAAAAACGCCCAAACTCACAAAAAGTTTAAAGCGGAGTTCCGGCCACAAAAAAAAAATTTCAATGAACATACCCCCAGGACAGTCAGGGCTAGTACATTCCACAATGGCTAGCCTCTGATCTGTCCCGGTTCGCATTTACCTGCAAGAAGAAATACTCACTTTTAAAATTTCTTGTCCAGCGTTGCCATCTCTGTTGTGAGCAGCTGAAGCCAGCGCGATCCTCTTCTGCGTCCTCTTCCGTGTCTTCTTCTCCCAGAATGCGCCTGCACCGGCCCCTCTCGTCACTTCCGGTGCGGCGCCGCATTCCTCCACAGCTTCGTCGCACCAGAAGTGACGAGTGGGGCCAGTGCCGTCGCATTGATTCCTGGGAGCGATGACGTTCAGCTCCCAGGAATCATTGCAAACCGGAAGTGACGGCGTGGGCCGCGGCCGCCGAGGGAGGAAGTGGAAGAAAGGTGAGTATTTCTTTCTACAATAACAAGGTAAGTAAAAAAAAAATTAAAAATCCTAACTATCCATTTCCTTTTCAGGTGAAGAAAAGCAAGCGGATGGCCACAAAATCGATTATGTCGATTTTGTGGCCGGAACTCCGCTTTAACAGCAGCAGTGTGCATGATGCCTAAGGCTGTTAGCAGGGAGAAGGCACCAGAAGATACCACATCATACCATCAGTGTGAGAGCCTGCCTCATCTGCTACACATATGCATTGTATGAGCTCTCCCCAAAATAGACACACCCCTCCTACAATGCAAAGCTCAATACTTGAGCTACCAATCACAAGGCCTGAACATTGCTACATGGGAAGACAATGAGCTAACTATATCTATAGAAATGCTGACCATCAAAAAGTAAGTTTTTGCATAGGATGCCGGGGTGCTCTGGAAGCAAGGAGGCAGACTGTCACGACAAAGTTACAATCTGGTACATTATGTTCTATGCTCTCAACTTCAGTATCATTTTTTCCACTGGTCAACTTTAATGCAGAACCTCAGCCAAATACAAAAACATAAAATAAAAGATAAAATTAATGCATTGTTTTATGGTTGTTAAGTGTTTACTTTTTTGGAAACAAAATGTAAAATGTAAAAAATAAATAAATAATCTACTGAATGAAAAATATGTGTCATTTTTTTACCAGCAGTACTTCTTGAATGCTACAAGATGCCCTCACTTTTCTGGGTTAAATGATGGCAAGTGTTATTCGACCAGCTTCCTATGAGCCTAGGCTGTCATGGACTCATCCCCTGAGGTGGTCTCATCACTAAGCCTTGGTTCAAAGTATTACTGTACTGAAACAGTGCTCCCACATCGTTACGTTAGCTCCTCTCAATGCATCTTTAAGGACTTCCCCTGTTACTTGGTGAGAAGAAGGAGGACCCATGACATCATCAGACCAGTAGACCCAAGGGCAGGGGGTTCTTTTAACAGCATAGACTTCTGCTTTAGGAATGTGCATAACACCCCAGTCAGTACATCCTATTAAAATAGCTGAGCAGGAAGGAAATTACATGGCAGCATGTGTCAGGAAAAAAACACATAAGCAATACATCTCTATTAGTAGAGAAAATTACCTTTGATCTGCCAATGCACACAGGTCCTAATTTTTTGAGGGCAAAAATTGCAAAATTTTGTGTCAGCCCTGCCCTGTTGCTGGTTAAACTACAAAATCCTGACCATTAACATAATCCCCTCCCCACAGAAGAAAGAGTAATTGTTCTGTAGTGTAAAGTAAGAACTTGGAGATTTCCCTGAGAACACAGGGCACGTGACAGTTCTGGTTTTCTGACATGGTCAATGTTTTTTTTTTTTTTTTTTGCTCTTTTCAAACAGATATAGCAAAATACTTTGATTGGTATGTTTAACAGCCTCCAAGGAATCAAGCAAAATATGTTTATTGTAAGAGTATACATAGACTTTACATATATCATTTTTGCTTCTAATGTAGACAACAATCTCCTAATCCAGAGGTCCCCAGAGGTCCCCAAACTTTCTAAATAAAGGGCCAGTTTTCTGTCCTTCTGACTTTGGGGGGGGGGGGGGTGGAGGCCAGGGCCAGTGTAAGTAGAAAATGCCCTGTGTGCAAACAATGCTTCCTTATTGGTTGCAGTGAGAAAAACAGTGACCCATAAGTGGCATCAGTGGGAGGAATAGTGCACTATTGCTGGTATTAGTGGGAGGAATGGTGCCCCATTGACACTATTGGTGTCAGTGGGGAGGAATAGTGTCTTGTATCAGTGGCAGTAATAGTGCTTCAAGGGCCATATAAAAGCAAGCAAAGGGCCACGTCTAGCCCCAGAGCCACAGTTTGGAGACCAATGTCCTAAGCTAACACCAGTTTTGCTGACAACTGATGTCTCTTAGCTGCTTTGTCAGATGCTTCCAAAACTCGTGTTTTCTGCTCCATGCTTTCATGTGCAAACATTGCTCATTCTTATAATCAACAAATTATACATTTGGCAGAAAATATTGCCATGAACTATCAGTCTGCCAAAAATGAAAGAGATAAATAAGCAGATATAATTTACCTTCCAGGTTACATAGCACACATTCCATTTCTGTAACAGATGTAAATTCAGGATTTCGGTTTTATTAAATTACACATTTAGCAGTGACATATGTCCCAGAAAATCTTAATGTGAAAATGAAATATGTATTTACAAAAAAGCTAAATGAATAGCGCTCTCTGTCCTTAATTGGATTAAATGAGCTGCTACAGAGATGGCATCCTCATAATAGCTGCAAATTATTTGCAGCATAATTTGTAAGAGAAAAGTGTTCTGACTCACAAGACAGAATATTTAGTTTGTAATTTACACTCAAATAATTTTTACTGTATAATTATTATAAAAGTATGCTTAAAGAAGAACTGCATAACCCTCCACTTTCAACAGAAAATGCATTAGTAGGTAAAACAAATAGGTGTGACCAGGCCTTTATTAAAATTCTGGTAACATGTGTAAAACCAGTCTAAACAGTCCCGGGAAGAACTAAATAGTTATTTTTGTAAAAACAGCTAGACTGAATGCAGCTAGATACAGCAGAGCATCTAGCAAAGCATCACAATGCATCCATTGGCACTTAGAAAAATGCTCCATTTGCATCTGGATGCATTTACTTTGACATGTGCATGGGGCCTAAAGTTTGTATAAAGGCAAATACTTCTATCCAGTATATACAGCTAAATAATTACAATAAATACAAACATTTGTAGAAACATTAAAGGAGTTCTAGGGTCACAACACACACTTTCATTTTGTAGCCAGGTGCTACAACAATATGAAGAAGGACACATTGGCTTTTATTCTTGTATTCCTCTACGAAGATACTGATGTTATGCTGCGCCATTCTTCTCCGGCCAGCAAAGGGAGAGGTAAAGTCAAGCAAGCCCATAGACTTCTATCAAGAGCACTGAGAATCCTTGGAGTGATAGTTTGAGACTGCAGACATAAAATGGGGTGAATAGATTCCTTACATTACAAATCCTAATATGTACTGTGCAGTAGGAGTGGCGAGAGGATTTTTTTTAAACTGTCTGGGAAAGTTCTTCTTAGCACTGAAGGAATTAGAGAGAGAGCACCTCTGTCTGGATATTCACCTGCCAGCTGGAGACCATACTAGTGGAGATCAAAACCTGAGACTGAGAGTGAGTACACGTGGAGGCAGCATGGCATCGCCCACATCACAGAACCTGCACCGAGGCAGAAGAAAGATTTTAGTGCCAATTTACCCTTTGCTTCCCACTGCTGATAACTGGAGGCTTTCAGGGGAAAGACAGAGGGGGGGCCCTCTTCTACAGTGAAGACTGGTGAGAAGGCTATTCGCCCATTGCTGATACTGCTAGTATGGACTAAGCCACTTAAGGCAGGACACTAAGGAGACCCAATCCATACTGTACCCATACTGCACTCTGTACTGCACTTATTCTTAACCTAGACTGCATTTATACCAACCTTATACTGAAATATACTGAACCTTTACCTCATCTAATCTACAGTACCTCTACCTTGCACCTGTACTGAGACTATACTGTACCTATATTACATGCAGGTTAACTGGGACTGTCTTTAAGGGCAAAGATGCTCTTGAAAAGCCCCAATGATAGCTGGCAGAAGAACACCTCAAGGGACTGCACCCCCATAATAAATATTCTGCAAGCCCCCTTTGTTCTCCTGCCCCCTCTGCTACTGTACTCCTTTTCTTTTGGACAGTGCATGCCCACTTAGTCTAGGACAAGCGTCACCACATCACGTGCCTTAGTTTGTGGCTGAAGTGATAAGAGAACTTCCCCTTGTGGCTCTAGTCCAAGTACTAATGAGTGTGAGAACTGGGGCACAGGGCACGAAGAAGCACTGGTGCTGGTAATCAGGTAGCAGGCAGTGGTAGTCCCTAGACTGTAGTCAACAGCAGTGCATTCACACTGAAGGAGAACCAAGGATAGCGACCCGCAGGAAGGCACCCGGGAACTGGACCTTGGATGCTTGGTACATAGACTGTAAGGATGCACAGTCAAAGGTAAATGCAGGTATCAGTTGTGATCAAGGACATGGTCCTATGACAAGCCAGGGTCACCATGGATGGACAGTAAGAATGTAGTCAGTAGCCCAGCCAGAGTTATACACGAGGAGCAGGAGTAAGTGCATTCAAGCATCAGGCTGAGGTCAATACCAGGAAGACAGCAGAGTGTGGTCAAAGGCAAGCCAAGGCAAGAGTTCAGAATTCAAAAAGCAAATTCAGGAGCAAGCCAGGTCAGGAATGGGAGATCAGACAAAAGGAGCAGGTAACCCAGGTCATGGGTAGCTGTAGAACATCCAATGATTGGCACACATCAGGGCCTTCTTTAAATGGGCAACTTGGCACCATTCCTGAGATTGGACATGTACGAAGATGCAAACTGTGCACACAGATGTGCCGAATCTCAGTTGTGAATGGGGAGCAGATGTGTAAAATTTGGTGTTATCTCTCTCACTCTCTCATACTGGTCACTGGAAGTTCAACATGTGTCATGTACCTGGGTGTCTTTGAATTGGGAGGTTCCCGGTTTTGCAGCCTGCAGCCTTGCCTGTTGTGCCACAGGGAAGCTCTGGAGTCTTTGCACTGATTTTCCAGCATGATGCATTGCCTTGGACTCACAACCCCCACCTGCTGCCAGCTGCAAACAATGTACAATTTAACCAGCCCATAAATAGCAGCCCTTCCTTTTACTTAGTGCCCGTTTGTTTGGATTATCTCCCTGGGTGAGCTGTATGCTCTGAGACTCTGATTATCATGTAGGAACATTTGCTTGAATAGTTGACTTCTCTCCAGCCTGCCAATTCCGTACTTCACCACCAGCTTGTGTATGACCTCTGCCTGTCTGACCATTCTTTGTATTTCGTTTATATATCGCTTTGCCCGATATGTTGCCAGCCCGACCTCCCTGACTACGATTTCGCCTGAATCCTCAGCACTCAAGTTCCACTTCAGACTTTACCTCACAGGTACCTGACAACATGGCACCCCATAGCAAAGAACTCTCTGAGGATCTGAAAAAAAGAATTGCTGCTCTACATAAAGATGGCCTAGGCTATAGGAAGATTGCCAAGACCCTGAAACTGAGCTGCAACATGATGGCCAAGACTATACAGTGGTTTAACAGGACAGGATCTACTCAGAACAGGCCTCACCATGGTCGACCAAAGAAGTTGAGTGCACATGCCCAGCATCATATCCAGAGGTTGTCTTTGGACAAACAGTTTGCTGAAGACACGCAAACTAAGGACATGGATTACTGGAACCATGTCCTGTGGTCTGAGGAGACCAAGATAGACGTATTTGGGTCAGACAGTGTCAAGCGTGTGTGGCGGCAACCAGATGAGGAGTACAAAGACAAGTGTCTTGCCTACAGTCAAGCATGGTCATGGGAGTGGCTGTCGGCACTGGGGGGCTACAGTTCATTGAGGGAATCATGAATGCCAACATGTACTGTGACATACTGAAGCAGAGCATTATCCCCTCCTTTCCGAGACTGGGCCACAAGCCAGAATTCCAATATGATAAAGACCCCAAAAACACCTCCAAGAGGACCACTGCCTAGCTAAAGAAGCTGAGGGTAAAGGTGATGGACTGGCCCAGCATGTCTCCAGACCTAAACTCTATTGAGCATCTGTGGGGCATCCTCAAACAGAAGGTGGAGGAGCGCAAGGTCTCTAACATCCACCAGCCCTGTGATATCTTCATGGAGGAGTGGGCAACCTGTGAAGCTCTGGTGAACTCAATGCCCAAGAGGGTTAAGGCAGTGCTGGAAAATGATGGTGGCCAAACAAAATATTGACACTTTAGTCCCAATTCAGACAATTTCACTTAGGAGTGTACTCACTTTAGTTGCCAGCGGTTTAGACATTAATGGCTGTGTGTTGAGTTATTTTGAGGGGACAGCAAATTTACAATGTTATACAAGCTGTACACTCACTACTTTACATTGCAGAAAAGTGTAATTTATTCAGTGTTGTCACATAAAAAGATATAATAAAATATTTACAAAAATATGAGGGATGTACTCATTTTTGTGAGATACTGTATATGTGTACTGGTCTCCTGACATGCTGCTATAAATGCACTCTGGCTGTATAGTTCCAGCACTCGGTAGATTGAACGTTACTACTGCTCACTGCTGCATTTGAGGTGGTCTTGCTACTGTTTATGCTGATCTGAGTTCTAAATGTCATTGTATGCCTAGTCCTTACTTTTAAACACCTTGTATGCTAAAC
The DNA here is from genome assembly GCF_965119305.1 of Pelophylax lessonae. Classification (NCBI taxonomy): domain Eukaryota; kingdom Metazoa; phylum Chordata; class Amphibia; order Anura; family Ranidae; genus Pelophylax; species Pelophylax lessonae. The sequence continues at coordinate 404,525,949 of NC_138768.1, read as the reverse complement.
TGTGTTATTAAAATTGTTAATCTATTTTATGCTTGACTAGTTACCAACTAATATATTATTATTGCCTTTACTACATGGTTTAGTGCTTGTTTTCCTCGATATATCACTATTTTTGAGCACTAAGCATTGCTTTCCATGATTTTCTTTGATATTGTATGGTTGTACACTCAATCTGGTGTGTCAGAGGGGCTAAGGTTCTGGATAAGGTCGAGTCAAACAACAGAGGACTCATCCTATCCAGCAGCTCCTACTGGGTTGGCGCTACAAATTTATAACATCAACATTGTAATACCAATACAAACAATAGTTATTATTGACAATCCAATATAAGCTTACTTCAAAAATCTTCTTTCATGTTGTGAATTCTGAGTGTCTGCTGGCCACTTCTTTCCACAATTTCCTGGATTCCCTGCATGCCTTTCAGCTTTGCTTTTTTGCTATTTCCTTACTATTTCCAAGGACTACCAGTCCCATGGTACCTTGCTGCCTGAAAGCAGTGATTTCTGTACTGACTCCCCCTTCTGAAACTCCTCCTCTTAGCACCTCTGTAGATCAGAAGGCAGACTCTGTGAAATCTGTGGCAGAGCAGTGCCTACTCACAGGGCATAGTACATGTGTGTCACAGAATTCATGGAAGTAAATGTGTGGGGATCATCACAAAGTAAGTTTAAAAACTTCAAGATCATTCCAATTAAGCTTTTGCTAACCTCATGTAGGCAGGTTCAGTCTGTACTTCCCATTGCAGGTGGTGCTCGACTGAAGCAGCAATGCAAAAGGGAAAGGAAGTTGTGAGGAACCTGGTTCCTCTATTAATTCCTGGTGTCGCAAGGAAGCAGCTGTCTGATTGGACACTGGCACCCCACGTGATTTAAGCAGCAAAATTGGGCCTGACAGAGTCTATTTAAGACTCTGGCTCTCAGGTTTGGTGCACTTTATGCAAGGGGCTGGTGGAGAAACAGGTTTCCTGTCCTGCTTAGAGATAGGGAAAGGTTCTGGAGGAGTAGGGATAGTGCAGGGAATATGTCTACCTCGCTTCAGGAAGCCTTCCCTTTCGGGTAGGAGTAGGCTAGAAATAATTGAAATGTGGAAATTAATATTTGATTTTACATTTTGGCCATAGACTTTATTACATATTTATCTCAAGTTTATTACATGCACATCTTTATCTAAGAAAAGTTATTGATCAACATAACCCTTGTCAAGAAAATTATATTTTTAAATATGTATTTGTAATTAAATGAAAAAAAAAATGCTAAAACGATCAATTTCTTTCAACCAAATGAAATTATTTAATTTTCGTTTGGTGGAACAAAAGCATGTGAATTTTATGACTCATATCTTATCAGTAGTATTCAGCTCTTATTTATTTATGTGCTTTATTTATAGTCTTCTCTACCGCTTTATCTGGTTTTATAACCAACACGGGGGGTTTAGTAACCTTAGCCCAATTTTTCTTTTATAAGAAACAGAGTAGAAACACTGCCAACTTTTTAATTGCTGTCTGTGTCCCACTTTGATAGATTTCCTTTCTATTTGATATTCCTCACCTGGACATGAGGGAAAATCTCCAAAAATAGGTACACAGTAATAAAATGGTATAATAAAAAAGGTTCTCCTTAAATGAATATAGGTGTATGCAGGATAGTAGTCCAAATGCCAATTAAACATTGGAATGGGACAATTATATTGACCCAGAAAGCTCAAACTATTTTCTGAATTTTAACCTTACAGATTTAACCTTATAGTTGCTTGTATTCTTATCTTCCTAAACAACTTTAATGTGGGCCAGTAGAGTCACAAGCTGGTGTCTTTAAAGCTCCGCTCTGGGCTGCTGTTGAATTTACCCGTGTAACAAGCCCCACCCCCCCACAATGCATGGTTTAAATGGTCATTTGGCTAGGGGATAAATGAATAGAAATACTTAATGTACATTTTTTCTCATCCCCCTCCAGGATTCTTCCGCTTTGTGGGACTGGTCCCCTGAAGCATCCTTAATTCCACTGCCCAGCCATTCGCAGCTCTCTGATGTCATCACATACAATACAGGACCAGCAGTTTTGCATTAAGGGAATGTCCACGACCAAGCTACATCCTGGGTGAGTTGGACAGCAGAGGAGGAAGGCAAATATTTGTGCATATTCCTTTCCCCAAAGGTAAACAAATAATTAAAGCGGAGTTCCACCCGAAATTTATACTTACCTCCATCTTCTCGCTCCCGGTCACCTGAAAAACAAATGGATAATCGCAATTTTTTTTTTTCACTTACCTTTTAGAGAAAATATACTCACCTTACTTCCTTCTTCCTCCCCTCGGCGGCCACGGCGATTCGTCACTTCCTGGCTTTTGCAATGATTCCTGGGAGCTGAACGTCATCGCTCCCAGGAATCATTGCGCCTGCACCGGCCCCGACGTCAGTTCCAGGGCGCGCGCGTCATTCCCTTCTAAACAGCTTCTGGGCACCGAAGAAGGAGGAAGAGGACCGAAGAGGACGCGGAAGAGGATCGTGCTGGCTTCAAGCTGCCCACACCTGAGATGGAAGCGCTGGAGAAGACAATTTCAAGGTAAGTATTTCTCCTGAAAGGTAAGTGCAACCCGGGACAGATCAGAGGCTAGCCATTGTGGAATGTGCTAGCCCTGACTGTCCCGGGGGTATTTTTGTAAAAAAATGTATAACCAGGGTGGAACTCCGCTTTAAAGTGATATTAAAGCCTTGTTTTTCTTTGCTTTTTTAAAATAAACACGTTACTACTTACTTGCTCTCTGCAATGGTCTCACACGGGTGCTCCTGGCTCCTCTCTCCTGCCAAGGGCCCCCACAGTACACACCTTGTTATGGGGGGCACCCAAGCAGGCACGCTTCCAACCCACAGCTCTGTGTGTCCATTCAAACACAGAGCTATGGCTCAGCCCGCCCTCCCAATCTCCTGATTGGCTCACTGGCTGTGATTGACATCAGTGGGAGAATTGGCTTCCGCTGTTGCCAAAAGCCAATCAGGAGTGTGAGTCCCAAGAGAAGCAAGGGTCTCAAGGACATTGTTGGATCGAGAGTGAGCTCAGGTAAGCATTAGGGGGGCTGAGGGGGGAGCTACACACAGAAGGTTTTGTACCTCTATGCATCGAAGCAGCCCCTCAATCAGGCGCGCTCCCGACCCGCAGCTCTGTGTGTCCATTCGCACATGGAGCCATAACTTGGCCATGCTCTCCCCATCTCCTGATTGGATCACTGGCTAGGGGTGGCTGAGGGGGGGAGCTGCACACAGAACGTTGTATACCTTCATGCATAGAAGCAGTCCCCCTGCAGGTTAATGTCATAATGTGCTAGTATGCACTGCATACCAGCACATTATGACAGGCTTATCTATAACATGGATCCCTCTATTGGCACGCTGTCACTGCAGACAGGAATTCTATCTTTGCCAGGTCTTCCTTACAGGTTTGAGGGCTCCAGCCATTTGAAAAGTCAAACCATGATGATGTCACTCCCAAGCATGTGCACCGGAGTCATGATCATGACACAGCACTCTCAATGGCCGGCCCACTTGAGGGTGCCACCCATTCAGAGAACAGTTTGCATGTGCCAGTTACGTCACTTTCTGCTACACTTGTGTATATCTCCTAAAATGTGTACGTTTTGGATATATAAACTTTACCTACAGGCAAGCCTTTTTAGAGGTAGAGAGAACTTCGCTGTTCCAGGTGAGGTGAGTAAGCCTAATGGAACCCCTACGTGAGTGCTAGCCAGAGCTCACCTCCATAAGCAATATCAAAAGAAGAATTGGCTGCACATCATAAATCGTTCCAAATGCCTTTGTTGAGAAATCCCAGAGTGGCACTGCAGGACACCAACAATTTGCATGGTAGACGCATTTCACACAAGAATATACTTAATCATTACATGGGTATGCCCAACAGATGTTTCCTGGCCCTACCTCACATCAGCAAACAATGGGTTAACACCTCATCTGGAGCCCACAGGGCCACCTTTCCTAGCTAAATAAAAGATAACTCCTCCCCCACTGAAGTGTTCTTTTTTTTTTTTGGTCACCTGTGGATTGCAGTTGGTTACTGTAAGTATATCCCCCCCTGCCAAACCTACCCCTCCATGTTCAGCCTCTCATGGAGTTGGAAGACCCTGAATGTTAGATGGTAAACCCTCCTAAAAACTGGGTGCCCTTTGTGCCGGGTGGTGGGCAAATGATGCTTAGATAGCAGGAATATTCTACAGATGTGGTATTACAAAGCTCTGCAATGTCACCATTAGGGTTTTCCTGTCTTGTATAGGCAACATGCCGCACTGCTCTCCTGGCTTTGTCTTCTGTCTGAGAGCGGCTGTGGATGATGTCACAGAGGGCAGGAAAACACGGCGGCGGGGTGTGGTGACTGCCAGTCACCAAGCAGCAGCTTTAACAGTCTTAGAGCCCACAGAGGAACTGGTTTCTCTCCCTCTTTCTGCAGTCCTGCAAGTTTTCTCTTGTGCAATAAAGATTTTTTGTTGTTTGCTTCCCTGCTGTGCTGTGTTCCCGGGGGTTAGACAGTCTGACTGGTTTTTATCTCAGATTCTGTGTCTCCTGTCTGCCTCTGGGGCTGCCTGACCTCACCTGCTGATGCTTCTGAAGTAAGTAGATGAAAGAAGATGGGTCTTAAAGAGACAGGGTACCTGTATTTTCTTGGTGAGAGAATTATGATTTTTTTTTCCCATATTTCTTATTTGCATTAGCTCACTGATGGGCACTGATAGGCGGCACTGGTGGGCAATAATGGGCACTGGTGGGCAGCACTGATAGATGGCAATGATGGGCACTGGTGGGCAGCACTAATAGGGAGGGCACTGGTGGGAAGCACTTATGGGGAAGGCACTGGCGGGCTCCCTGTGCCCTGATTGCCATCCCTGGTGGCCATGGTGGGCATCCCTGGGGTCATGGGTGGGCATCCCTGGTGGATCTAGTGGCACCCCCCCCCAAGGGTCTGCACTGGTAATCAATGCTCTGATTAACAGTGCTGCCCCCCCATCAGGAGAGCCGCAGATTGGCTCTCCTCTACTCGTGCCTGTCAGGCACGAATTGAGGAAAGCTGATCAACAGCACTTCCTATTTACTATGTGACCAGCTGTGATTGTACACAGCTGGTCACATGGTAAAGAGCCTACGTTAGTAGGCTCTTTACCTGAGATCGGAGATGCATCGTGTCAGAGTGACACACCGCAGCACCAATCGCTGCTCTGCGCGCCGAGCAGAGCGCATTATCCTGCCACCGTAATATGAAGGCGTGTCAGGATAATACAACCACCTTCCCGCCATCAATTCCCTATAAGGTGGGCGGGAAGTGGTTAAAGTACATGTCTCTGCCTTTATCCTCTTCCTCAAGCTGCAGATGGGTGGAAGAGCCATTAAACAAATGCTTCATGCAGGCCGTAATCCATATACAACCACCAAGGAAATTCTTGTTCCCTTCATGGGATTTAGGCTTAGCACTAGAAGCCAGGGGCGTACCTAGAGCATTTGGCACCCGGGGTGGATCCTATATCTGGCACAACTCCCCCCCTCACAGGCGGGCAGGCAACTCACCACACATCGACATGTCAACAAGTGACGTCGCGTGTAGTGCCTTCCCGCACTGTGGCCCGAAACCTGAAAGAATCCTCCTCTCTCTGCTCCACCCCCCCCCCGGCGACCAGGCCCCCCCTCCTCCTCTTCCGCCTCTGCAAAAACGGCGCCGACTGACCTGAGGCACCAGACAGAAATACATGTAACTGCCAGTGGCGTCACTAGGATTTCTGTCACCTGATGCAGTAAACCACTGTGTCATTCCCCCCCAAAAAAAGATTCTCCTGTTTTCTGAAAGTGCGCCAAAGATGCAGCATGCGGGACTTTTGGTGGGCTTTCAGGAAATGCAGATAAAAATGCACAATCTAATAGAAATCTATTTGACTGCAGCTATAACTGTGGGTAAAATGTAGGAAGACCCCCTTTACATTACACAGCCCCTGTACCTCTGGACCCCTTCACATTACACAGCCCCCCCCACACCTCTTGACCCCTTTACATTACACAGCCCCCCCACACACCTCTGGACCCCTTTAAATTACACAGCCCCCCTTCACACCTCTGGACCCCTTTACATAACACAGCTTCCCCTCACACCTCTGGACCCCTTTACATTACACAGCTCCCCCTTACACCTCTGGACCCCTTTACATTACACAGCTCCCCCTCATACCTCTGGACCCCTTTACATTACACAGCTTCCCCTCACACCTCTGGACCCCTTTACATTACACAGCTCCCCCTTACACCTCTGGAACCCTTTACATTATACAGACTCCCCCCCCCCATGGAACCATTTAGATTATACAGCCCCCCCAATGAACCATTTACATTATAAAGCCCCCCCCCATGGAACCTTTTAGATTTTATATATATATATATATATATATATATATATATATATATATATATATATGTATAGCCCCCCCAAAGAACCATTTACATTATACAGCAAAAGTCCCCCCTTTAGATTATATATACAGCCCCCCCTCCATATGGACCATTTACATTATACAGCAAAAGCCCCCCATCCACCCATCCCACCTTATTAAGAGAGCAGAGCAGAAAGCAGTGAGTGTAAAGCAGAACAGGACAGGGAGAATCATCACCAGCTCTGAATAAACAGCGGGAACTGCTGAAGTTAACTTTGCTAGTTAACAGCAGGTAATTGGTTGCTAGGGGATCCTAGCAACCAATTACCTGCTCATTAACTTAGAAAGTTAACTCCGGCAGTGCCCGCCCCGCTGTATAATTCAGCGCTGATGATTCTCCCTATGCTATTCTTCTTTACACTCACTGCTTCCTACTCCACTCTCCTGGGTCAGTGAGCGGCATGGGCAGTCGGTGGCTGGCCCTGGATGTCACCCTGGGGATCCCTGGCACCCCCAATGTGTGGTATCTGGGTCGGACCACCCACCCGCCCCCCCTGTTGGTACGCCACTGCTAAAAGCACTAGTACAGGCATCCTTTGCTTCAATAGCTTAATTTTCATTGCGCTTCCCAATGGTACAATTAGTTCCTGACCGCAGTAGCTTCAGACAGAAAGATGTTGGAGATGGCAGCACTTTCCTGGAACGATCCCTTTTGTTTCTTTTTACCAGAAATAGTGATACTACGTCCATCTACCAAGTGCTATCCAGTTTCCAGGAAAACCTGGGGGCAGTCACTCCGAGCATTCACATGGAGTCACTGAGTACACAGCAGGAAGACTTCAGGTCCTTACACAAGTTGCTAACCATATACATGGAAAGCTCAAAGACAAAAAAGAAAAAGGGGACAATCTTTTCATTTCACCGTTAGGTTCTTGAGTCCTCTTCTATTGGTTTACCGGGGTGATTAGATTGGCATGCAAGAAGTAGGCCTTTCTGCTCAGGAACAGGGGCAAGCTCCTTCGACCGGAGAGGTGGCAGCCTTTGGGTCAGTTATGCCAGGATTTCAGTGCAGGATATATGAGAGATGGCATTGGCTAGCCCTTCATTTGACTTTACAAGCTAGGTGTGCAGTCAGCAAGTTCTGCAAAGTTTGGGATGATACATATACAGTAAATTATTTTTGTCTTGGCAGCTTTTCTTGGATTGTCAATGTTTCTTTTCATGTGTTCTCTCTTGTTCATTTATTCAGCTAGTTATATCCCATTGTGTGCTGATGTGAGGTAGGGCCAGGAATACAGAAAATTGTTATCAAATACTTACCATAATTTTCCTTTCTTGGCTTATCCTCACGTTAGCACAGGACTCCCTCCCTAGTGGCCTGTCGCAGGCTAGGTTATCGAACATATATAAAAACAGAAAAAACACTGCGCTTTAGGAGAAGCAGCTAACACCTGAAACAATAGTACAAGTTCCAAATAAAATTATTGAACACTTCAATGGGGGAGGAGCTTTCTTTTAGTTAGCTAGGAGGAGGTGGTCTTGTGGGCTCCAGAGGAGGTATTAACACACTGTGTGATGACGTAAGGATAGGCCAGGAAAGAAAAATTACGGTAAGTATCTGATAACGATTTTCCGTAATCTTAAATTGATCCACCCCAACAGGTGTTTAGATGGTGGTTATCAGAGGCCTACCTAGACCAACATATAAAGACAACTAAAAACATCAAACATCTCCTATAAGCAGTAATAAATTGAATGCAATGTTCCCAAAATTAACCAACAATATAGTGTCAAAGTATGAAAAGTATCAAAAAGAGAGAAACCATATATATATATATCTATATCTATCTATATATATATATATATATATATATATATATAGATAGATATAGATATCTATATATATATATATATAGAACCTAGAAAGGCCTCTTTTAATAGGAGTACATTACAATCACGGTGAAAGAAAAAGAAACCAAAGGGAAAAAATAAATACAAAAGGTTACGTGTATATAAAGATATTCCAAACATATAGATACAAATAGTAACAATACAACAAATGTTTCTCACTGGACTAAAAACAAAAACAAACAATGCCTGTAAAAACATGTTCATGTGGATATATCCATAGCTTGCGATCAAGGACAGATGGAGGGAAGAGTGATCGTGTAGAATTTAAAAAAAATATATATTCATCAATAGATGTAGATAATAAGACTTATCTTTTTCTTCCTCTTTTTTCAAAGATATAAATACTATAAACATATACACGATCACTCCTTTCCTATGATCATTAACATGCACAATCTAGGGTGACCACAAAATACAACAGTGTGGAAAAAAGCGGGGGAGAAGAAAGAAAAAAGCAGAAATCTTGTCAATACAGACAACAATGGTCCTTTAGTCCTTTAGTCAAAGGAGGGGGGGGGGAACAAATGCCCATCAGGTATCAGAGATAGGTGCTTCGTATAAGTGGCTAATGTCCCACACAAAGTTGAGTCTCTGAGGAATCCGAGTCTGGAGATGGAAAATCCAGAACACCCTCCTACGGCACAACAACCGAAAGGCATCACCCCCTCTCTTGGGGACCCTAATTTTATCAATAACCTGAACATGCATGGCTGTCTTGTCTTCTCCATGACACATATTAAAGTGTTTTGCTATATTAGTTGATACGTTTTTTTTCCACACTATATATGTGTTCTTGGAAGTGATCACAAAGTCAACTGTTTTCCTGCCAACATATTGAATTTGGCACACACCACACGTAATTAAATACATCACATAGCTGATGTTACGATTATAAAAGGAACATAGTTCAAATTCTTTTTGATTAGTTGTCGAACAAAATGTGTTCCCTCCATAGATGTGGCCACAACACGAACATTCCATTGCACCACATTTATAGTTTCCCTTAAAATGTGGCCATGTGATAGATTTGGTGGTTTCTTTGTGGAAGAAGCTTGGGGAAAGGAAACGGCCCAGGGGGGTGTACAAGTAAGCCTTATCACTGACTTACCTGTAGATACAAGTTAAAAAGTGGACTTTGCTACCACTTTAACCCATGCAATGTGAAGAAGACTCCGTTGATTTGAACAATAACCTTGGCTTTATTGATTCCAACACTTCCTCAATCTGAGCTTATTGCAGTTTCAAGCCTACATACCAGAGAATGAGAATGTGAACTGAATCCTAAGGCAAGAGGGTGGAGTCCAAGCAGATTTTCTGGACTGGGCAGTAGTGATGGACGAACATCGGCCGGGGTGGTTCACGAACGTCAGCCGCAAATTTTCTCAAAAGTCCGCGAACCGTGAGTTCGCGGCGGGCCCCATTAACTTTAAAAACCTTTAGGTCATATTTGCAGCCACAAAAGACTTACTTGCTGTGCACAAATAGTCCCAGCCCATGGACAATGTCATAACAGAAGTATTGCAATGGGAAAAGTTGCCCTAAAAGTTTTTTTTTTTTTTTCATAAATCAGCCAGAACTGACAGCAGCCGGTAAATACATGTCAAATACATATGGACCCATTTCACACACCTGTAAAATGGGTCCGCATCCATTCCACAATTTGGCGGAACGTTTACAGACCAATTGATTTTCAATTCCAGTCTTAAAAATTAGGCATTCACAGGATAAAGAAGTAAGTGTTGGCCATTCCAGGCCCCAAAAATTAGCCCACATGTGTTTACCTGACAGCTAAGAACGTTGTATTCTGTTGCTGAATACCAGTTATAATACATTAAAAGTGCTTTTGTCATTGTTTGTAGTTTTGCTGCAGCAACGCTCAGTCACCACACCAGTCACAATGCTGCACAGTGAACAATGCAAATCCAATATAATATGCTTTCTATATTACAAAGTATATTATACCGTGGATTACACACCAATACCAAATAAATAGCGGCCCTTGAAATGACTTTTGTGGACATTAACAGAGCGATTTGTATCACTGCTGATTTCTGTCCCTGGAGCACACTGGATACCTGTCCCTAAACTGAACAGAAACTGTACACCTATACCAAATAAATTGCAGCCCTTTAAATTACTTTTTTGGACATTAACAGAGCGATTTGTGTCACTGCTGATCTCTGTCCCTGGAGCACACTGGATACCTGCCCCTAAACTGGAGCACACTGGATACCTGTCCCTAAACTGAACAGAAACTGTACACCTATACCAAATAAATGGCAGCCCTTTAAATTACTTTTGTGGACATTAGCAGAGCGATTTGTGTCACTGCCAGTCTTTAACTGTCCCTGGAGCACAGACTGGATACCTGTCCCTAAACTGAAAAGAGACTGTAGTAGACCTGAGACTGTAGTAGACCTATACCGAAATACCAGCCCTGAAAAGGACTTTTGTGGATCTTAACAGAGCTATTTGTGTCTGGCAATCTCTCCCTGATGTATACAGCAGACCTTTCCCTATGCTGACAAAAAGCAGAATGTGAAATGGCCGTCTGCTCTGGTCTATTTATAAGGTAGGGGGCATGTCCATGTGCTGAAATGTTTCAATTGGCTGTGCCGTTCCACCTGACGGCTGTGTCATGGGTCAAAGTTCTCCCCAATGTAAACGAATATGGCCGCCGCGAACAACACCATGTGTTTGCAAAATTGGCGGGTAGTGAACAAGCAAAATTTGCCGCGAACCAACAGCCGGGTGAACCGCAAGGCCATCTCTACTGGGCAGTCTAACTCCTCATGTTCCTGATAGTTACCTCAAGGTCCATTGCTCTTATTATGTATTTAATTCTTCAGTGCTCTTATCATGGTAGCAACAGGGTTGCATAGAAGCTATCAAACTGTGTACAATGCCAGCTATAGTATTGCTGTGACCAGTATTAATCCTCACTAAGCATCATGACACCTGGATGGAGCAACAGCCAACACATGGGACATGGGGAATGAGTGTGTCAAGTTCAGAACTATCCTGGGAGTTGGCAGTCTGTTTCACAAAGCATGCTTAGACCCACAAAGGTGTCATGCATCCCAGGAGGCTGTGGGGGATGCTACTGCCCATGTGCCATGGCTCCTAATCAGCCAGTCCACTGTCTTTTTTCTGGTACTTACAGCTGGCCCCCGATGGAGCATGCAAATAATTGGAAGGGGGGGGGGGAGCTGGCTGCAAGAACCTAGAAGAGTAAGCCAGCATCCTGATGACATCACAGATGAAGATGGTGGCCCAGCAGCAGCACAGTGAGTCCCTATAGAAAACAGCAAAATCCCTGAGTGTGTTTTTTGTGGATTATCCATCAAAAAATGTAAGGTTGGGGAAATGGGAAAGGGGAGTGTTGGGAGGGATTGAAGTTCCTCTTTAACCTGGGGTTGACCTTAAATACCCAGTCAAAAAAATGACAGGGCTTATTTGTAAAATCTTGAGTACAGGAATTTATGATTTAGCATGTGAAGACCAGGTGGTGTCGTCTTTTATCCTTTGACAATGTAATAAATATGACAGTTACCGTTGGATGGCTGGACACCTCACCATTTGATCTGCTTCACGTAAGTGAGCTTCAGCAGTTAAATATAAGCTCACATAATGTTTTAAACTCTCAGATGACAGCGAAGGCGGTAGTTACTTTTACAAATTATATTCAGTTGTTCCAGACCTATAATAATTCACCCCTGTCATTCTGGAATAATCAGAAACATAGTTTAAATCCCGTTTCTGCTCTAACTTACTAGCCTTTCTCTGCACTAAAAGGTTAACACATGTTAGCTTTTAAAAGAAGGATGAACAAAATAACATTAAATAACATAGGTTTGATGCTGATTACAATGTCTAGGAATACCCAGACCTCCTGATTTACTTTGCGGTTTTTGTCTGAATAGATTCCATGCTGAATGAAATATTTGTACTTGAGTTTCCGTTTAGCAAAAATATTGGGAATTATGAACGTCTGCATGTTAAAAAAATAACGTTGGCATTTTAATTCCTTATGTAACATTGTTTTTTTCACAAGCAATTTATCAAAGCTAAGTTTTGTTTTGGATAATAGAATGTGCCTTTCTTCAACTTCTTGATAAGATCTTTTTAGAAACAAGTTATTTTCCTTTTCGCGAGGTTTGCTGTGTGAATGCGGTGAAACATATTAAGTCTAAGGCATTCACAAAGAAAGAAGAAATTATTTAATGAAGAAGCGCATTACATATACAATATATTGCACATATATACATGTATGTAATTTGGGCTTTTATCAATCGATTTTTAACAAAAAAATGTTTAAGAAGGAAATTTAAATAGGTGTATATTCTTTATTGCCCCTGACATTTATAATAGGTGCAGATTTGGTCTGTGCTATAATTAGTCTGTTGTTTAAAACAACCTAGCATTATATATATATATATATATATACTTTAAATTCAATATATTTTATTAAATCTTCAATGTGAAAATGTGCAGGTAATTAAGACAGGGTATATTAAGTCAAATGTCAACCAACCACAAAGGCAACTAAAGTCACCCACCAGTACAGAGTAAAAGAAATAGTATTGAGCCTACATGGGGTATGCATAATTATGCAATAGGGAGGAAAACAAGGGTAGGTGTCATATAAGCAACTGCAATAAGAGATATACATGTATCAGAGAAGAAGTGCTTGGTGATCCTATAGTAGTTATAATATGTGGTTATCTGTACAATAGGACCTACAGTATAATAAATAAGTAAGAGCAAAGAGCATGAGTAGGGTAAATAGGGAACAGAATCAGAATGAGCAGTAAACGGAGAAGATGAAGGAAAATTCCACAGCCAGGAAGCAACTGATCCATGGGCATGGCATCACTAAATTATAAATGGGGAAGTTAGTGGTCGAAATTAGGTGGGAGGAAATGCTTCATCCATGAGACCCTAGATCTTATCAAATTTGGACATGTCATTCAGTTTTGCCATAATTTTCTCACTGATTAGAGTCTAAGTCTTGGATTTGAAAAAGCTTAGGTTAGGAGTTTTCCAAGCCTTAGCAATAGTCTACTTTGTCACAGTAAAATGAACATCAGGATGATGATGTCTTAAAATCCATATACCAATCAGCTGCTGCAGCTAGTTGGCTGTGGCTGTCAAATGTCCAAACATTTTCAAACATGTCCGTTTGACAGAAGTCAACTAAAAAATCAACTTCTTTTGAGTGAGTGAACCCACACAACCGATCACAATTAAGCAGCTCCCTGCTGGATTGGCTGAATTTTAATCAGTATATGGCTACCTTAAGACCTCATGCATTTATAGTTGTAGTAATGGACTGCACATTATGCAGTCTGCAATTACCAATATAAGTTAGTGCCATAGAGTCTAAGGCTGGGTTCACACTGGTGCACTGTGGTTTGAGTGCAGTGTGATTTTATCCGTGTTGCTACCATTAACTTCTATATGACCATGCATTTTCTGAAAGTGCATCAAAGATGCAACATGCAGGAGTTTGATGCACTTTGATGCAAATGCACAGTCTAATAGAGGTCAATAGGAGAGCACCTAAAACCGTGTGTAAAATGGGGATAATTTGCAATGCACCCAAACTGCAGGCCTAAAACTTGTTTTTGGCCAGATGCCCTATGAAACTGTGAATGGTGATGGTATAAAACACACTAAAATATTTATGAATAAGGCCTGAACCTTCTTGTTTCTCATTGTCTCATTGTCTCATTCATGATGTCTTTCAAAGTCATGATTTTGGATTGTACATTTCACCCGTTCCCTATTAACAGATGTATGACTAACATATCAGCTGTTTTTATAAAAATAAGGTACTGTCATCTTTTCACATTATATAGAGTGTATTTGGACCCCTGCAAGTTGCCCTAGATTGTCTCTAATTATCCAGCACAGGGAAAATATATATTGACTAAATTAATGTTTTGTTGTTGAATAGGAATGTAGGTTTTTAAAATCTATCTATCTATCTATCTATCTATCTATCTATCTATCTATCTATCTATCTATCTATCTATCTATCTATCTATCTATCTATCTATCTATCTATCTATCTATCTATCTATCTATCTATCATCTATATCATGGGTGTCCAAACTTTTGGCTTCTCTGGGCCACATTGAGCGTAGAAAAATTTTCTCGGGCCACATAAAAAATATATACTATAGTATATAAGTAATAAAACGCCGCCGCAACCTCCTGTGTTGCCGCGCCCCCCCCCAGCACTAATTTAACACAACTAGTGGATGATCCCCTCCAAGACTGCCTCTGTGGGCGTGCCCCCGACTGGACTTCCTTCCACCCCAGCAAATAAAAATAAAAATAAAAATTGTCAGAGGGCAGTGGGCCGCATTGCCTGATCTATATCATGTAATACCATATTGGCATACCTTATAATATTTTATTTGTAGTTGTATTTCTAATACAGGGTTGGGATTCAGAGGCTCAGAGCCTGCATTATAGAACCTTAATTCTTGTTTTTACCACTTAATTAACTAGAACTCGAGGAAATGTATGTTATTCACATTCATGTTCTGCATATATATTGTAACCTTAACACAAAGTAGGTTAGGATAACATTTACATTATTTCCAGCAAAATGTCTCTAAGGACAACGTAGCACTTGTTATACACCAAGGTGATTGACATTGATACACAGGGCAATTATGAAATCATTACTTCCTAGCCTAAAGAATTTGGAGCAGTGTTGGTTAATGGCTTCAGACATTTGTCAAAACATAACACATACTCTTGACCTTCATCGGGAGAGTGTCATATTTTCCAGTGACAACTAGTGGAGGTTGGACATGTTTTCATCTGTATGTGTTTTTTGGAGGCCCTCAATTAGGTCAAAAGGAAAAGAGCACACATCCCTAAAGAAAGAAGTCTCCACAGGAAAGCTGAGGCAGAAGACAAACATTTCTTTGGAAGGAGGGATGATGATTCACACTACTTACACTTTCTGTCATCGTCTGAAGAGGAGATAGACAGGGAAAAAAAGTGCTGAATAGTTAGCCAGTTTTCTGTAAAAAAAAATATGTTCTGAGACATTTAAGAATTAAAAAGTGTTACATTTCAATATTGTGTCTGAAATATATGCTGCTGTCCCTTAGATTTCACCACAAAAAAAAAAAAAAACCCAGAAAAAGTTGTAAAACCTATATTATTAATTGTCCAGAAAACACACAGTAATCTAAAAATGAATTATACAAAATAGAAACAAGAATATTTTCAATAAGCAATAATTTGGAGTGAATTTTGGGAGGGGGGACCCCACGCTTTTTGTTTTTTTAATTTCGTGCTAGGTGGCCCCCCAAAAATCCATACCATATCCGAAGGGTCTGGTATGGAATTTGGAAGGAACCCCACACAGTTTTTCTGTTTTTGTTTTATTTAGCATGAGGTCCACGTTGCCATCCATACCGTACCCTCATTAGGGATAAGGGTCTGGTATGTATTTACAGGGAGAAGCCCTATCAGACCTTGAGTAAAAAGAATTCTGGTTGGCCGCATGTCCAATAAAATCCCCCTTTTTTTTTTAGCAAGCCTATAAAAACATATACAAAAACACAAATAGAAGGGAACAGCATCACAGGCTAACATGCTTCATGCTTCCTTAGCGCTTAGTCATAGCTCACATACACTAAGGGAGCATGAAAACGCATTAGCTAGTGGTGCTGTTCCCCTCTATTTGTGTTTTTGGATATGTTTTTATGGACTTGCTGAAATAAAGGTGATTTCGCTGATATGCTGCCAACCAGATTTCATTTTGCTCATTGGAATCCATGATGGATGGGGCCAGTACCTAATCTGTATGTTAGTGGAGATGGGAGACTGACCTAGAACAGTGTTTACACACCCCTACCAGACCTTCATCTACAAACAAAAGTAAATCGGCCAACGCTGACATTTGCCAACAATAAAAATCTATTTTTTTTCTTTATAAATGTCAGCTTTTCTGTTGTAGGTTGTATACATAATACAGATCTGCCACTTCCAAGGCACGCTAAGGGCATCCCCAGGCATTATATTTAGAGGAATTCTGCAGTTCTCCCTTTACCCCTCTTCTACAGTGCTGCCATCTTTAACTACCCCCTGACCGCCTGCCGCAGTTTTACGTTGGTACTTTGACGTTACTTAATTTGACATTAACCACTTCCATACAGAGCAGTTAGACACCCTTCCTTCCCAGACCAATTTTCAGCTTTCAGCACTCTCACACTTTGAATGACAATTGCTCAGTCATGCTACACTGTAACCAAACAAAATTTTTATCATTTTTTTCACACAAATAGAGCTTTCTTTTGGTGGTATTTGATCACAACTGGGTTTTTTTTTCTTCGTGATATAAGCAAAAAAAGAGCAAAAATTTTGAAAAAAAAAACACTTTTTTTTAGTTTCTATTATACAATTTTGCAAAAAATTAATTTTTCTTCATACATTTGGGCCAAAATTTATACTGCTACATATCTCTGGTAAAATTAACCCAAATTAGTGTATATTATTTAGTCTGTGTGAAAGTTATTGAGTCTAGAAGCGATGGTACCAATTACTGAAAATTGATCACGCCAGATGTACTGACTGCCTATCTCCTTTCTTGAGGCCCTGAAATGTCAGGACAGTACAAATACCCCCCAAATGACCCATTTTTGTAAAGTAGACAGTCCAAGGTATTTAGTAAGAGGCATGGTGAGTTTTTTGAAGTTATAATTTTTTCCCACAATTCTTGGGAAAATGAAGAAAAAAAATTTTTTTTCTTTTTTTTCCCAAAACGTTGTCAATTTATAAGCTATTTCTAACACATAGCATGTACACAGCAAAAATGACACCCCAAAATTCATTCTGTTACTCCTTCTGAGTATGGTGATACCACATGTGTGAGCCTTTTACACAGCCTGGCCACAAAAAGAGACTCCACGTCCAAGTAGCACCATAAGGCGTTTTAGGAGCATAAATACACATAAAACTTTCTTACTACCTATCACACTTTTCAAGGCCCTAGAGCACCAATACAATGGAAAAGTCCACAAAATGACCCCATTTTGGAAAGCAAACACTCCAACGTATATTCTATGAGGCATTATGGGTCCTTTGAACATGTCATTTTTTTCCACAAGTTTTTGGAAAATGTGGGAAAAAAATAAAAACTTTTTTTTTTTTTACACAAAGTTGTCAATTTATAGGATATTCCTAACACATAGCATGTACACAGCAAAAATGACACCCCAAAATACATTCTGCCACTCCTCCTGAGTATGGCAATACCACATGTGTGAGACTTTTTCACAGCCTAGCCATATAGAGGGGCCTAACATCCAAGGAGCACCATCATGCATCCTAGCCACTTGCCTAGGCCTATTTTTGACATTTGGTGTTTACAAGCTAAAATCAGTTGTTTTGCTAGAAAACTGCTTAGAACCCCCAAACATTATATATTTTTTTTTAGCAGAGACCCTAGAGATTAAAGTGGAGATTATTGCAATATTTTTTATCACACCGTATTTGCGCAGCGGTCTTCCAAACGCAATTTTTTTGGAAAAAATTCACTTTTTTTAATTAAAAAATAAGAAACCAGTAAAGTTAGCCCAATTTTTTTCCATAATGTGAAAGATAATGTTACGCCGAGTAAATAGATACCCAACATGTCATGTTTCAAAATTGCGCACGCTCACGGAATTGCGACAAACTTTGGTACTTAAAAATCCCCATAGGCGACAATTTAAAAATTTCTACAGGTTGCCATCTTTGAGTTACAGAGGAGGTCTAGGGCTCAAATTATTCCCCTTGCTCTAACGATCGCGGCGATACCTCACATGTGTGGTTTGAACACCGTTTACATATGTGGGCGGGGTTTCCATATGCGTCGCTTCTGCGCGCGAGCTAACGGGGACAGGGCGCTTTAATTTTTTTTTTTTTTTTTTTTACTATTTATTTTATTTATTATTTTTTATTTTTACACCGTTTGACAAAAAAAAAAAAATTGATCATTTTTATTTCTATTACAAGAAATGTAAACATTACTAGTAATAGAAAAAGGCACGACAGGACCTCTTTTTGTGAGATCTGGGGTCAAAAAGTCCTCAGATCTCACAAGTACACTAAAAGATAGAAAAAAAAAAAAAAAAAAAATTATTATATAAAATGAAAAAAAAAAAAAGGACATTTAAACCGGTTGCTAGGCAACAACATTTTCCGTAGCTCCGGTCCTCCAAGACCATAGAGTCAAGTGAGGGCAAGCTTGCCCTCACTCGACATCCTGTCTGTGAGGATCCGGGACCGGATCGTTTTCCCCGCTGCCGGCGGGTCCGGTAAGCGGGGAAAAGGACCGGACGCGGCGGGAGGGGGGGGGCACCTCTTCCGCCATCCCGGAAGGGTGAACCCACGGCGAATCCACCGCTGGGACCACCCTTATCGGAAAGCCAACCGTCCACCGTTTAAAAAAATACCAGGGTTATGGCAGCTATCTGCTGCCATAACACCGGTATTTAGGTTTAAACGGAGGACGTATATAAACCTTTTTGGACTTGGACATGGTGGCTGTATGAAGGGTGACAGGTACTCGGGTACTTTGTTGGGCAGGTGACAGGTACTCTGGTACTGATGAGCAGGTGGCAGGTACTCGGGTACTCCGATAGGCAGGTGACAGGTACTCGGGTACTCTGATGGGCAGGTGACAGGTACTGATGAATAGTACTCACTGACTGATAGGTGATAGGTGATACTGTACTGATGGGTACTGATGATCAGTACTGATACGTGATAGGTACTGATGAGTAGTGATGGGTACTGATGAGCAGGCGGCAAGTACTCGGGTACTTCAGGCGTCAGGTACTCTGATGAGCAGGTGGAAGGTACTCGGGTACTCTGATGGGTAGGTGACAGGTACTCAGGTACTCTGATGATGGGTACTCCGTTGACAGGTAATCAAAGTATCCGAGTACCTGTCATCAGAGTACCCGAGTATCCGTCATCAGAGTACCCGAGTATCCGTCATCAGAGTACCCGAGTACCTTTCATCAGAGTACCCGAGTACCTGTCATCAGAGTACCCGAGTACCTGTCATCAGAGTACCCGAGTACCTTTCATCAGAGTATCCGAGTACCTTTCATCAGAGTACCCGAGTACCTGTCATCAGAGTACCTGCGTACCTGTCATCAGAGTACCTGCGTACCTGTCATCAGAGTACCCGAGTATCTGTCATCAGAGTACCCGAGTACCCGAATACCTGTCATCAGAGTACCCGAATACCTGCCATCAGAGTACCAGAGTACCTGTCAGAGTACCCGAGTACCCGTCATCAGAGTACCTGAATACCTGTCATCAGAGTACCCAAGTACCTGTCACCAGCCCATCAGAGTATCCGAGTACCTGTCATCAGAGTACCTGATGGGCTGGTGACAGGTACTCGGGTACTTTGATGGGCTAGTGACAGGTACTCTTTATTGGGGGGGGGGGCAATCAGTGTGTTTAGGGTGCACTGTAGTTGGTAACTAGCTGTTACCACAATCTCCTCCTCACACAGGATCAGTGTGTGAGGAGGAGAACACGGTGACAGCTGGTTACCGTGTTCTCTGTTGACATTTGTGACCGGCTGTGATTGGACACAGCCGGTCACGTGGTAAAGAGCCAATTTCATTGGCTCTTTACCTAGATCGGGGATCGACTCTGTCCGAGGGACGAGCCTCGTCCCCGATCGCTGCTCTGCGCGCCCCCGGGGGCGCGCATTGCAGAGAGAACGAGCGGCTCGTGCAGGAGCCGCTCATGTGATCGGCTGTGACTGACACAGCCGATCACATGGTAAACAGCCAATTTCTATTGGCTGTTTACCTTGATCAGGGATGGGCTATGTCCGAGGGACAAGCCTCACCCCCGATCACGGCGCTGCGCGCCGCCGGGGGCGCGCAGTAGCAGCTAGAGCGGGCGGACGTCATATGACGGCCGCCCGGAACGGTAAAGCCATCCTGCCGGCGTCATATTACTATGCGCCGGTATGGATGTGGTTAAATACCGGTGTTATGGCAGCAGATAGCTGCCATAACCCCAGTATTTTCTTACAGGGCGGGCAGTCTTACTTCATATAAAAGTGGTCCCAGCAGCGGATTCACCGCGGAATCACTTTTATGGGCGGCTGGAAGGGTGCGCTTCCGGTTGTTTTCTCTGCTTACCGGAGCCGTGTCATGACCCAGGCAGGAAGTCGAGTGAGGGCAAGATGGCCCCCCACTCGACTCTATGGCCTTGGAGGACCGGAGTGACGTCATACATCATTTTTTCTTGCTGAAAAAAATGACATTTTTTTTTTCTTTTTTTAGTGTAGATGTGAGATCTGAGGTCTTTTTGACCCCAGATCTCACACTAAAGAAGACCTTTACTGCTTATTCCTACTACCAGGGATGTTTACATTGGGGGTTCTAAGTAATTTTCTAGCAAAAAATACTGATTTTACCTTGTAAACAATACGTTTCAGAAACTGGCCTGGTCTTTAAGACGTTAACTGAGATCTGCCACATGTTCAAGCATGCTGTGAGTCTCTTCCATGTCTATGGAACCTGGCAAAGGTGTCTGACATGTGTGCACATTGGCCAAACCCCTTCACACATGCACAGTTATCTAGCAGAGGCCCTGCAGCATGTCTACAATTGGTTTCTGGGATGGCTATGTCACATATCCCAGGTGGCACACATGCAAAAATATCCCTTGAAGGTCAGGCAACTGGCTTATTGCTGTTCTAGCAGCTTTTTCTTGGTAAAGTGGAACTTCACTCACTCTCTCAATCAACATTGACTATTTTTAATCCTTATGCTGCTAGCATTAGTAAATAAATAGGAAAATTTACCTGATTTACTTGTTTTGACTTTTTTTTTTTTTTTTTTACAGTTCCACTGGTATTTTCTGGTTTCTTGCCTAGGCAAATGATGTCATACATCTCAGAAGTCTTCAAGAGGGGTTTCAAATCTAGGCACACCCTCTGGGCTTGCATGCCTGAGCTAAGGGCAGGTGGATTTCAGGAAGTATATGCTACATGAATCATCTGCCCTTACTCAAGATGGCTGCAGCTAGAAATGCTAGAAAGTGTTTTTAGGGTGATTTCTCAGCAAACTAAAGCTTAGAGAGTAGTGATGTTGTTGCAATGCAGCCTTAGATGATTCTGCATTGATGCAGAGAACAGCTGCATCACGACCTGCCTCTCCTGAGAGGGAAGGAGAAGAGCTGGACTGGGGCAGACCTGGGAGCTGAATTGTGTATATTGGCCTGTAGACAGAAGATTGCTGTGGCCAGTACGGAGTGTATGATGTGTTCCCCTCTAGGTACAAGTTAAGTGTCCCCACAGTGTCCCCTTTACTGGCCTCATCCCCTCCTGGGCTGGCCGTGCCCCTCCCCCATTAGTCTGAGTGGATAGAGTCTCTTCCCAGAGATATGCTGCCCCCTTCCCCTCCTCCTCACTCCGCTGTGAGCGGCTGCTGGGTGACTCCGCTCTGGCAGGTAGTGATGAGCCGAACACCCCCCCCCCCCCCGATTCGGTTCACACCAGAACATCAGGAACAGAGGAATAGTTCTTTAGAACATGCGAACTCCATTGAAGTCTATGGGACTCGAACATGAAAAATCAAAAGTTCTCATTTTAAAGGCTTAAATGCAAGTTATTGCCCAAAAAAAGTGCATGGGGGTCCAGAAACTGACCTGGGGGACATGTACCAATGCAAAACATTTTTTTTACAGCAGAAGTGATTTTAATGATGCTTAAAGTGAAACAATAAAAAATGAAAAATTCCTTTAAATATCGTGCCTGGGGGGCCCTCTTAAGGTGCCTGTAAAGTGGCGCATCTGTATGATGTATGGAGCCTGCTGCAGCTATACTGACATTTCTAAAGGAAAAAATGTAATTTAAACTTGCTCGCGGCTGTAATGTATTGTCGGCTCCTGGCAATACAGATAAAAAAACATGAAAAAAATGAAGTGGGGTCCCCCCCCAGTCCATACCAGGCCCTTCTGGTCTGGTACGGATTTTAAGGGGAACCCAACAAAATAGTGTCCCCCTGATGTAAATCTATCGTCATCCACCGTCAAAAAAAAAAGAAGCTCTTGCCTCTTCACAAGCCTCTGGCGTAATGAGCTGCTGGAGCTGTGACAGCTCTTTTAGAGGAAAGGGGTGGGGACACCACCCGGTGGCACCGCCCCTTCTGGCGTGATGTCAGTAATTTATTCACTGCACCTGAGCAGTGCATTATTGGACGCTTGTGACATCAGATTCCTATTAAAGAGCTGTCACAGCTCCAGCAGCTCATTACGCTGGGGGCGTATGAAGTGACGGGAGCATTTTATTTTTCTATTTTTGGGGTGCGGTGGCGGGGCAAACTTCCTGCCGTGCGCCCCATTTGTTTGTGTGTTCAGCGAACACATGAACGCCCGATGTTCAAAGCTCATCCCTCCTAGCAGGTGAGGTGGGGGTGTGTCCCTCGGTGACAGCATGTCTGGCCCTGAGCCAGGCTCCCCCTCTGCCCACCTCTGACAACTTTGCCGGGGGTACCCAGCTGCTGCAAAACATCTTGAAGGGGGAAGAGTGGGGATGCTGTGTGTTGTAGTGCAGGGCACTGACCGGCTGCTGTGGGGTTCCCAAACCCTGAATACTCCCTCCCCTCATCCCTTCCTGCATTCCCCAGCCATTGCTCCATGCAGGATATGTAGAAAAAGCAGTGCTTGTGAAGTCTCCTGACAACCAGAATTGACCAACCACCACCTCTCCACCCTCCACAAATAGCCCCCTACCTTTCCACTCTCAACAAAAAGCCACCCACCTCTCCACCCTTCAAAAATAGCCCCCCCCCACACACACCTCTACACCCTCCTTAAATAGCCCCCCCCCTCTCCACCCTCCACAAATAGCCCCCTACCTTTCCACCCTTAACAAAAAGCCACCCCACCTCTCCACCCTTCACAAATAGCACCCCCACCTCTCTATCATCCAAAAATAGCCCCCTACCTCTCCACCCTCATCAAAAAGCCCCCTCCATCTCTCCACCCTCCACAAATAGCCCCCACCTCTATCCACTCTCCAAAAATAGCCCCTCATCTCTGCACCCTCCACAAATAGCCCCCCACCTCTCCATCCTCCACAAATAGCCCCCCCTCTCCACCCTCCATAAATAGCCTCCCCCAGCTCTCCACCCTTCACAAACAGCCCCCCACATCTCCACCCTCCACAAATAGCCCCCCCCCCCACCTCTCTCCACCCTCCAAAAATAGCCCCTCACCTGTCCACCTCCACAAAGCCCCCACCTCTTCACCTTCAACAAATAGCACCCCCCACCTCTCCACTCTCCACAAATAGCCACCCCGTCTCTCCACCCTTAACAAATAACCCCCCACCTCTCCACTCTCCACTCTCCACAAATAACTCCTATACTTCTCCACCCTCATCAAAGACCCCCCATCTCTCCACCCTCCACAAATAGCCTCCAACCTCTCCACCCTTCACAAATAGCCCCTCACCTCTCCACCCTCCACAAATAGCCCCCCACCTCTCCACCCACCCTCTACAAATTGCCCCCACCTCTCCACTCTTCACAAATAGCCCACCCCCACCTCTCCACCTTTGACAAATAGCCCCCCACCTCTCCACTCTCCACAAATAGCCCTTATACCTCTCCACCCTTCACAAATAGCCCCCTACCTTTCCACCCTCAACAAATATCCCCCCACCTCTCCAAAAATAGCCCCTATACCTCTCCACCCTCATCAAAGAGCCCCCCCTCATCTCTCCACCCTCCACAAATAGCCACTCCCACCTCTCCACTCTCCACAAATAGCCCCCACCCCCACCTCTCCACTCTTAAAAAATAGCCCCCCACCTCCCCAATCTCCACAAATACCCCCAATACCTTTCCACCCTCATCAAAGACCCCCCCACCTCTCCAACCTCCCCAAATAGCCCCCACTTCTATACCCTTTACAAATAGCCCCCTCACCTCTCCACCCTCCACAAATAGGCTCCAACCTCTCCACCCTTCACAACTAGCCCCCGGCCTCTCCACCCTCCACAAATAGTTCCCCTAGCTCTCCACCCTCAACAAATAGCCCACCACCTCTTCAACCTTCACAAATAGAGCCCCCACCTCCCCACCCTCAATAAATAGCCCCCCACACTTTTCCACCCTCCACAAATAGCCACTCCACCTCTCCACTCTCCACAAAGCCCCCCCCCCCATCTCTTCACCCTTATCAAATAGCCCTCCTGCCTCTCCACCCTCATCAAATAACCCCCATCTTTCCACCCTCCACAAATAGCCCCCCCAATCTCTCTCCACCCTCCAAAATAGCCCCTACCTCTCCACCCTCCACAAATAGCCCCACACCTCTCCACCCTCAACAAATAGCCCCCCACTTCTTCACCCTCAACAAATAGCCCATTCCCACATCTCCACCCTCCACAAATAGCCACCCCACCTCTCCACAAATAGCCCCCACCTCTCCACCCTTATTAAATATCACCCCCACCTCTCCACCTTTATCAAATAGCCCCCCACCTCTCCACTCTTCACAGATAGCCCTCTCCCCTCTCCACCCTCCACAAATAGCCCCCCCCCAAGCTCTCCATCCTCCACAAATAGCCCTCCACCTCTCCACCCTCATCAAATAGCCCCTCCCACCTCTCCACCCTCCATAAATAGCCTCTGCTACATGCAGGGAATGTTCTTTTTTTAAGAGTAGATAAAATAAAAAAATATTTATTTCTTCTGACTGAATCTAACTTGAATTTTTTAAAGAAAATCACGAGGCATCGCAGATTAAATCAAACCGAAACTTTGACAGGATAATCATAATCAAATCGAATCGTGAAGATGCACACCTCGAAATTGGAGAGAAGGATGGATGAAGGAGTTTGTTTTGATTATTAAAATTGAATGAAAACTGTGTTTTTGGTTTGTGGTACTCAGATGCAATATAGTTCCGCTTTACCTAAAATAAACCATGCAGTCAGTCCCGGTTCACATTTGTGCAATGCGGGAACGCTTCGAATGTGCAGCGTGATCCCGCATCGCATCCGCACCCCTGGCAGTTCACACTGCCATATGTGATACGCAGGGGGTGTCAATTAGAAGTTAACGACACCCCGTTGCGATCGCATATCGCAGTGCGATCTGCAAGTTCGTACAGAATCAGATCGCACTAGTGTGAACCACTATGCGATTCGATTCTGCTGGGGATGCGCTGCAAATTCAGCCATACAAACTGTATGGCTGAAATTTGCACCACACATGAGATCGCATGTAATTTAGGAGCAGTGCGCTCCGAATTACATGCGATCTCTGTGATCGCACTAATGTGAACCGGGGCTAAAAGTGTTTATCAGTTATTAAACAAAAACAGCTGCCTTCACCTATATTTACACACAAAATAACAAACAGTACATAAGCAAATGTGCGGTGCAGTCATTTAAATAAATATGAAAACAAAGCAATGTCAGCTAAAAACCCCTCAGGTATTGTTTATTAAATGTGGAAAGCAGCTTATTTGTCTTAGGGCCCTTTTACGTGGGCTTTCCGATCTGCTCCGCCTGTCAGTTTTTCAGGTGGACCTGATCGGGTGCTCCATGCACCCCTATGGGGCAGTGGATGTTAGCGGAGACATGTCCGCTGACACCTGGTGCTATCCGATCCGATCCTGTATGTAAAATCCGAACAGATGGAAACCCTATTTTTCATCCGTCTGGAGGATCGGATAGGATTGGATGAAAAGGGACAGGTGGTCTGTTATCATCCGATCTCCCATAGAGGACAGCGGGGATCTGACATCTCCGTCTCTGTCATTGGCCTGCTCAGCGGGGCTCGGCCGATCGATCCATGCTGAAAACAATGGAGTCCGCCGAGCGCACGGCTCATGTGAAAGGACCCTTTTGCTCTGGCTTTCAATTTTTTTTTTAGTTTATTAAAATCTGGTGTACCTTGGCCGCTCTGTTTTTTCAGTATTGTGTGCTTTCATAGTGATCGTCGCATTATCTGATCATTAGTACACAGCTTTTAAGAGCTGATCATGACAGTTTATGTGAAAACATCCGAAGGGACAAGCACTAAAAATATTCTAGTACGATAACAGAACAAATTTTTCGTGTAATTAGTGTAGTATTTGTACGAAAAAATCCCCTGACCTTGCAAGACCAGGCATGTTCAGAAATGAAAGAATACATTTCATTACAATACAATACATTACTACACCTCTGAAGGTTTATTCCGTCGTAGGAGAATTTTCGTAACTTTAGAAACCTATTCCACGTTTTCCATATAAGACTATCATGCAAAAAAAAAACCGGATGATTATATTCTTATTGTGTGCTCCAGGCATTAGCATACCATATTCAAATGGTGAGACTGATGGGGGGGAGCACCCTGTGGTGGTTATTATTTGCAGTCTATTTAGTCAACACTGCAGACTTTCACTGCTATCTCCGTTAGGCCCATTGAAGATTTTGCGCCTTTTCATTTTTGGAAAGGGTCAGGGATATTTTTAAACAAAAGACTTTTATTTTTTACAATTTTGGTATGATAGATATCAATGGAGACGCTGCAGAAAAGCATGAAGTGTGTTTTTTGTGCAATTTTGACACATTTTTGTCATGTTTTGCATTATTTAATTTGCCCAACAAATTGGTCAATCAAAAAGAAAAAGAGCATAAAACACATTAAAAACACGTGTCCGAAAACCCGGAAAGCACAGCAAAAAGCACTGCAGAAACACTCAAAAACAACATGCATAAGTGTAAATTGAGACAAACAAATACATTCTAGGGGCCGATTCACACCATAGAAATGAAGTCCAGATGCGTTCCTGGATGCATTTCTGCATGCACGTATTTGGTTGCATTTTTGATGTATTTCCGGTGCGTTTTTGGTGCTTTCCAGTGCATTTTTTCCCCTCTTTTTTTCTTCAACCTAAAATGAGGACACGTCCATTCCGGTGTGTTTTTGGTGCATTTAGATGCATTCCAGTCTGTTTTTGGTGCGTTTTACCGCTTTTAAGTACTGTTCCGTACAGAAAAAATGCATCACGTTCTACTTTTTTTTTAGGGAACTGGACCGCACTGGAACTGACTGCACTGATGTGAACTATGCCATTGGAAGCCATATAACCTACTGTCCATGGGTTTCTCAAGCAGAAAAAAAACACACTGGACTGCATGTGGTGGGAACTGGCCCTAACTGGCTGACTGATAAGGAAGGGCATAATGATAAGCTTTGAGATGTATGTGCAGACAGACCCTTTTTCATTGGTTTTGGATAGATTTGGGAAAGGTTAAACCCCTATCAGGATTTTCAGCTATCCAGGGCTACTTTAGAGAGATTTACTCTCATGCCCCGTCCTGCTGATGCTTTACACAGTGGCTTAACTGGCATATTTGACACCCAAGGCGGATTTGATTTTAACACCTCCTCCTGAATTCCTTTTAAAATTATTATTTGTAATAATTATACATTTAAAAGAATACCAATAATGAACAGAAAAGTAACAGTGATTTTTTTCCCTTCATCTGCATGTTATATATAATCATGCCAAATAATAAGAAGCAAAAGGCAAAGGTTTATTAGTGGCAACACATAGGGGTGATAGTGGCATGATTAATTAGTGGCAGGCCTTCAGGGGATTCAATATTATAATATGATGACCTAGCAAAAAATATCAGTCTTGAAAATACATTGGCCACAAATGGGTAATCATATACAATACCTTGGTAATATTATTTAATTACTTCAATACATGAGCAGTAAAATGGCAATATACATCCCACCATTATCCAAGACAGAAAATACAAATATTTGTAAATGTTAAATTTTGCTTTTTGGTGAAATGGTGAAAACTGGAGATACGCAAAACTGTAAATAAAAACAATTTACTTTAAAAAATGGAGTTTACTATTTTTTTTACTTACAGCTTTCAGAATTTGAAAAGACCCCCCCCCCCCCCCCAAAACAATACATTTTCTGAAAGCACATGACCTGTAGAACAAAAAAAGTGCTACTCATTGCACAAATGTTCATCAAATCACTATTTTTGCTAAAAATACACTAAAATCATTATCAGTGCACATAAACAAAACATAACTTACAAAATTCCTGTTAAATTGCTACCAAAGCATGGTTCACAATAATAACTCAATACAGTTTGTTTTTTGTTTTAGCAGGAATTTAGCAGGAATTTTGTGAATTTTGCCATGTATGTATCCACTAATAATGATTTTAGTGTTTTTTTTTTTTTAATTGCAGTTTGATGAACATTTGGGCAACTATTGCGGGGCCTAAAAAAAATCAGTAGCACTTTTTTTTATTTTATAGGTCGGGTGCTTTCACAAAATCAATGGTTTTAGGGGTCTTTTACAAATTCTGAAAGCTGTAAGGGAAAAATGGTAACCTCCAGTTTTTTTAGAGTAAATTGCTTTTATTTACTGTTTTGTGCACCTTCAGATTTCCCCATTTCACGAAAAGGTGCAATTTAAAATGTACATATATTTTTAATTTATTAACGCAATACTGTTTTAACTTTTAGTAGGAATTTAACAGGAATTTTGTACATTTTGCCATGTATGAATCCACTAATAATGTTTTTTGTGTATTTTTAGCAAAAATATTGATTTGGTAATCATTTGCATAAATATTGCAGTGCCTTAAAAATCAGTAGAACCTCCTTTTTATACTACTGGTCATGTGCTTTCAGGAAATATATGGTTTGGGGGTCTTATTCAAACTTTTGAAGGTGTAAGTGAACAATGAAACCCTCCAGATTTTTAGAGACATTTTTGCCTACGTCCGATTTTCACCATTTCTCAAAAAGGCACAATTAACAATTTACAAATATTTGTTATTTATTTCAATACAGGTTTAGCTTTTATATTTCGAATGAATTTAGCAGGAGTTTTGTAAAATTTTCTGTGCTTGTATCCTCTAATAATGATTTTAGTACATTTTTAGCAAAAATATTATTTTGTTAAATATTTGCGTGAATATTGCAGGTCCTAAAAATCAGTAGCACCTTCTTTTTATTCTACTGGTCCTTTTACTTTCAGAAAATGTATAGTTTGGGGGGTATTTTACAAACTCTGAAAGCTGTAAGTGAAAAATGAAAACCTCAAGATTTTTTGAGAAATATGGTTATTTATAGTTTTGTGTACGATAAATTTTCATCATTTCCCAAAAAAGTGCAATTTAAAATTTACAAATATTTGGTATTTATTAACTCAATACAGGTTAAGCTTTCATTTTACTAGAAATTTAGCAGGAATTTTGTAAAATTTGCTGTGTTTGTATCTGCTAATAATGATTTTAGTGTATTTTTAGCAAAAATACTGTTTTGGCAAACATTTTCCCACATATTATTGGGCTTTAAAATTCAGTAGCACCTTCCTATTATTCTACTGGTCCTATGATTTCAGAAAATATATGGTTTGGGGGGGTCTTTTACAAACTTTGAAAGTTATAAGGGATAAATAAAACATTCAGATTTTTAGAGAAATTTGGTTATTTACATTTTTGCGCGTATGTTAAATTTTACTCTTTTTGTAAAAAGACGTAATTTTAAATTTACAAATATTTGTTATTTATTAACTCAATACAGGTTAAGCTTTTATACATATATATATTAGGAATCTAGCAGGGATTTTGTAAAATGTGCTGTGTTTGTATCTGCTAATAATGATTTTAGAGTCATTTTAGAAAATATATTGATTTGATAAACATTTGCGCAAATATCATTGTGCCTTAAAAATCAGTAGCACCTTATTCTTATTGTGCTTTCAGAAAATATATGTTTAGGGGGTCTTTTACATACCCTAAAAGCTGTATGGGAAAAATAAAAAAGCAATAGAAAAATAGCAAAAATGGTCTGGCCAGCTAGGTTAAAAGCGGAGCACATATAGCACACACACTAAAAAAAAGAGGTGACTGTTCATAAAAAGCTTTTGCATAACAGTCAAAGAATGTTTTGTGTGGCCAGTGACCTTCCCCTAAAAGGGCCCGCTGATTTGGCCCAGGTTCTTTCCCCAAATTTGAGTAGTGGCAGCCAGGCACACAACTGTCACTCTTTTTGGCTAAATGAACATTCTAGGGGTTTTTCTTTTGATGCTTTTTTTGTAAACTTGAACTTTGATGGGATGTACGAAGCTATGGGACACTCCAGCAACACTGCGCAGCAACAAGAAGACACTCTCCACTCTGTCAGAGCTTCTTAGTACAGTCCCTCTAGTAGCAGCTAAGGTTATGAGCAGCACTGAGACACCATAGGAAATGCTTCAATTCAAGCAAGCTACTGGCACTCATGCACAAGGAATAGCAGCAGCAAATAGTTACAAGATATTGTGTCTTCATAATATCCCGGATGCTTGAATGCCTGCTTCTAATATCAGACATTTCTCCCGTGAACACTCTAGACCCGTTCCTCAGTGAAAACCTTTGATCAGCTACAGCTATTCTCAGTAGAGCAGCCCCCCTCCCCGCTCAGCTTTAGCCTCTCTGGGACCTTGATGAGCTCCTGTAAGAACTTCAGCTGCACTACCCAGAAGGCTCTTAAAGCTGGGAACTCTTGGACAAGAACAGGGCTGCCTCATGCTCCAGACTATTTATGTGCTCTGCAGCCTCCTACTGGGCACACCTCCCCAGGGATGGGCTGAGACAACATAAATATTCAGGTTGCTGATTTGCCTTCCCAGCCCACTACATTCTACAATTCTCCAGAACGGAGGGGAAAACGATTAAACCTGCAGCCAGTGAAGCCTAGAACAGCCCAAACAATCACAAGCTGGTTCACTGATTACAGTGGAGCCAAAAAAACTACATTTACCTAGCTTTCCTAGCAACCTATCTAGGAGGGTACTACATCTCAATGGCATTTACGAGTATTAACAGAATTGTAAGACGTATAATTGTCCCATAAGATCACAACCACGTCACTACGTCACTTCCGGGACCAGGTGGTACGCAATTGTAACGCAGAAGTGGCGTCCGCCTTGGAATCCACGGCTTGTGATCTCTTTTATACGCTGTTATATTTCTACTGCCATGTAAGTGCATTTGCTTTATTTATTTAATTAACCCGTTTTAAACATACTTCACCATGTGAGCCCCCTTGTTCTTTTATTACGCAAACTGAGGAACACGGAGTTTGGCTGTGGAAAAACCCAGGTGGATGTTTATATCGGGTCGCAGTCACTTACTGGATACTGAACTACTTTCCCTGTATACAACTTCTTCTGCCTGAACTGACCCCCTATAATCAAGGGGTCCGTTCTTTCTGGTAATCATTTTTGTGCACACCGGGTGGTCCTGTGTTTTGGTGCAGGTATTGAAGACTTTAGAAATCCTTCCAGAGACTCTATTCATTTATACACTTTGGATGGTGCTATTTGTATTTATAATGGTTTGATTTTGCCATACTAACTATTGATTTATTTATTCACATATTGCACTTTATATTCCAACAATACTCCTTCTAAGATTTTTACATTGATTGCAGTGTGCTTTTTATATTGCACTGGACTAGAGCACTCTAATTTGTATTCATGTATTTATTTATGCACAGAATTGTTTCCAGCATATATGTTAATAGGTTTGCACCTGTTATAATATTTTATTTGGTTTGAGTACCTTTCTTATGTATACTTAGTGCACAAAATTGGTTGAGTGCAGCTCCATTATATATCATTATATAATTTTTTATCACCTAACACGGTTTTCCACGTTTATGTTGCGGCTCCCACTCAGGTTTATCTCTTGCACGTTAATTGTAATTTTTGTTTTTGAGTTTTTATAATATTTACTGTTGCGCGGGTACTATTGGTGCTTAACGTCAATTCTTTCCCCTACTGCAGTCATAGTCTTCTTTCTGAACGACAATGTGGAAAGGCCAGCGTGACAACTTCAAGGTTTTGTCTAATCGGACTTAATTTTTAACATTTTTCATACTGATAAGAATGCCTCAACACTGATTAGTAAAAGAACATCGGCCACTCCATAGAAAGGCCAGCAAAGGGAAAAGGGACCAAAAAGTGAAAAGGGACCAATGGGACCACTTGCGCCTGAATTGCTCTTCCTTGCATTTCGCAGAGACCATGATACTTTTAATGGAGTTGATTTATGCTCTTTTGGTGTTTTCTGCTTCTATTGTGCTGGTATACAGACCTTGGCCTGCATTTAACAGGTGGACTAGCAAGGGATTCTTATATTTTTTTCTTTGAGAAAAGAGAGTGGTGCAGTATGTCTTTGGCTGGATCTGTCCTTAGGTCAAAGTCAGCGAGTATTTTTTTTATAGTCTCCCTGACTTGACACCAAAAGCTATCTAGTTTTTTACAGGATCAGAAGACATGGAGGATGGTGCCTTCTCTTGCTTTACATCTCCAGCAGGTATTTACCACCTTGGGATAGAGTTTTCAACCGAGCCAGGACCCAATACCAGCGAGTGAGCACTTTTTAGCCCAGCTCTTGGTATTTACTTGTAATGGAGGAGTACTAGGAGAAATATAGAATATGATCCCTCTGCTCTTTTGAAAATTCAAAACCTAGGTCCCTTTCTTACTTGAGCAGATACAGAGGTACAAAGGACTCTCGAGGTCGAGACAATATCAAGTTTTACCTATCTACATAATACTGTAAGTATATGAGTAATATAATACTATACTTGCTCATTGCTTAAGTTAAATATTGTATCTGCTCTAAAGATAGCTGTTATCCAAATGTCAGTGATATTAAAATCTTTATTCTTAATACCTTTTATCAGACTGTCCTTACATGCCTTAGTCACTGTACATATTGACAAAATTATTCAATTTGATGTAATGCCAAGAGAAAGTGGCAAATGTTGATGCAAGACCAGCAAGTCAATGTTTGTTTAGGTTTATATTTGCTTTACGATTTGTTATATTCAGTTTTTAGTGTGACTGGAACATGTTTTGGTTTCGGTCTAAACATTATAAGTTAGCAGTCACTCAAGTAGTACTGCGTGAAACTAGATGAATTCTGTGGGTTCAAATGGCAAGTGTTTATTGAAATACAACTATCAAATATAGGCATGAAAATCTAAAATGAAGCCTAGGTTATCCTACTTGACAACCCTTCTATAATCTATTATTAAAGTGCTTGTAAATCTTTTTTTTTTTTCATTATAATAATAAAAAGTTACACTTACCTGCTCTGTGCAGTTGGTTTTGCCCAGAGTGGCCAAGATCCTCCTCTTCTCTGGTCCCATGCTGGCGCTCCTGGCTCTTACCTTCTGTTGAGTGCCCCCACAGCAAGCGGCATGCTATGAGGGCACCCGAGCTGAGCTGCTGCTCTGTGTGTCCATTCACACACGGAGCAGCGGTTGGCTCTGCCCCCTCTGTCTCCTGATTGGCTCACTGGCTGTTATTGTGGCTCAAGCTGCTGCCAATAACCAGTCAGGAGTGTAAGGCTTCCGTGGACATCGCTTGATCGAGAGGGGGCTCGGATAAGTATTAGGGAGGTTAGGGGGGGCTGCTGCACACAGAAGTTTTTTTTACCTTCATGCATAGAATAGTCATGGTTGCCCATATTGGTCACCTTGATAAAGGGGACCTACACATTCCCCTGGAATATCACATTGGTTCTCCTGTCTGGTTCTCCTGTCTGTATGACATGAGTATGGTGAAAGGTTTCAAAAAGAGCCCTTTACTCTTCCACTAGTAAGGTTGTCCCAGAACATAGGTTGGGCCTGTTGAAATCTATGAATTATATTAGACAGTCCTCATAAATATTGGTTAAGGCTCTGCCTCAGAAGCTACAAGGATTACAAAAAATGTTCCTTCTGTAAAGAGAATTCCTTCAAATGTACCCACACAACCCCTTATATTTAATGTAGGGCCTCTGTTGATAGACTTTGGGCTTGTGGTAATGGGTAAATGCAACTTGCTTTCAAGGTCATTCCACCTGTATTTAAGACTGGTTAGAGACACTTTTAACCTCCCTAGTGGTCTGATTATGTCCAGATTTCTGTGCTAAAAGCGGTACATTGTTTTGAACGGAAATCTGTTGTTTTACATTTTAAAACTCACCTTCCCCTGCGATCCCCCGCCTTCCTCCCCCGCCGCCCTCCCGCTGTGTGCTCGGCCGATACCGGCACCTGTCTTCCGGTTCCCTTCCCTGCAAGCGTTGCAACACGGGGGGGGGGGGGGTGGAACCAGCGGCAATTTCAAAAATGTAAAAACACTAAATGACATGATACTAAGTTGTGATCCTAACGGATTACACTGTATCATGCCATTTCACTACAGGATTGCACCTGGTGACTTTTCCAGTGCCCTGCCTGTGCAAAAGCGCTTTTAGACGAACTGGAAAACAGCAACAGCGAAACAGAGTTACTTGAAGAACTGAGCAATAGCCATTCATTAGAAAATTTGTCATCGGGTACGGAAAGTGACGACAGCGACGATTCTGATGTCCCTTTCTGGCACAGAGCTCCGTTGGAAATTATGAAGAATCATTTGATATACTTCTCAAATTCCACAAGCTATGTGCCAGAAAGAGACATCAGAATCGTCGTTGTCGTCACTTTCCGTACCTGATGACGAGTTTTCCCACGAATCATTATCGCTCAGTTCTTCAAGTAACTCTGTTTCGCTGTCGCTGTTTTCCAGTTCGTCTAAAAGTGCTTTTGCTCAAAAAAAAAACGCGTTTTGGACGCCATGGTCGTTCAAAATTTTCCAGGCACAAAGCACTGGAAAAGCACAGGCAGGGCACTGGAAAGGTATCCAGGTGCAATCCTGTGGTGAAATGGCATGATACAGTGTAATCCGTTAGGATCACAGCTTTGTATCATGTCATTTGTGTATTTACACTTTTGAATTTGCAGCCGGTTCCACCCCTCCTGCATCGCAACGGACGCCGGGGGATCGCAGGGAAGGTGAGTAACATTGGGGGGCAATCCTGAGTGTGGCTCGGGATTACCGCTTTTGGTACTGAAAATTAACCCCGAGCCACACTCAGGAATACCACCGGAGAGGTTAAGATCATTCAGAGTTCATTGCCAGGTGCATGTGGCCTCATTTTGGCCTACTTTTGACTTCCTTCTAAGCTGCATCAACCTGCTGTAGGCTTCACACTAAAGCATTTCCCTGCTTTTTGCGGAAACGTAGGACATTATTTTTTACCACGGGTTCCTATCGAACACTTTCCCATAAATGAATTTTTGTGCCTCTGGGTTTTTGGAAAAGGTCAGGGACTTTTTTAAATGCAAAACGCTGCTTTTTTTGTTTCAATAGATTTCAAAGGAGAAGCAGCAGAAAAGCATGTAGTGCATTTTTAGCACATTTTTGACGCATTATGCAATATTTAATCTGCCCAACAATAAACTGGCCAAATAAAAAGAAAAAAAAGTATCAAAAACACATCAAAAACACGTGTCTAAATACACGGTAAGCACAGCAAAAAGTAATGCTGAAACGCTCAAAAGCAACATGCATAGGTGTGAATCAGGCCTAAAGGCGCTTCTGCATTCCCATTCACTTGTATGAGGAGAGAAACAGTTTTGACACAAACAAAATCAATCTGACAAAGGTCCTTAAGGCCTGGTTCACACCTAAGCAGGTTACAGTTGATGCATATTCCAGGTGCATTTTGACCCTTTCAGTACACATTTTTGATCTGTTGAAGTCTATGAAACCAAAAACACAGCCTGTTGGTCCCTGGCCCTTTCCATAAAATGCACTGATGTAAACATGACCCATAGGAAACCATGTTAAATGGACTGTAGTGTGCTTTTGCAAAACTGAAAATGCACAAAAAAATGCATAGGTGTGAACCAGGCCATATCTGGTATTGATAATGAGAATCTACCTGGGAGCTACAAATCAAAGTAGCTTATATCTTGACTTGGTGCTTTGGTTCTCCCATTCTAAAGTTGTCATTGCTCCTTCATTTCAATATGGCAGTCCTGCACATTTTCATTGTTGTAGGTAAAATGCTGTGCATTTTTGTAAACTAGGGATTGAACAATAGTCCTTAAAAAATTGCAGCTATATGCCAAAAGCCATATAAAACAAAAAAGGCCGGGTTATGCATGCAGCTATGTTTTCCTTGATACACCTGTAATTTCTATAAAAATAAAAGTGTTTATGATTATGATGCTCAAACTGTACCTAAATGTCTTTTTAGTGCTGGATAGAGAACTTAAGGGTTAAAAGCTCTGTCAGATTTGTTATGTTGTGATTATCTTCATAGCAGATGTTTCCCTGAGTAATTATTGTCCCTGTATGTATGAGAAAATCCAACATTTTGAGCTATCACTGGATTAGAAATAGAGGGAAAGTCTTCCAATGTAGGAACTTTTTTTTCTGACAACTGTCTAATGCCCCGTACACACGTGCAGATTGTCAGCCGAAAAGATTCAGCCGACGACCGATCGGCCGATTGTAGGCTTGTTAGTATGATGCTTCCGACAGCCGACAGCGCACTTTCGGCCGAACAGAATCTGTCATGCAAGCATTAAAATTTTTGTTGGCCAACACCAGAACGGCCGATTGTTCGCCAGTCAGTATAGATTTCGGCCGACAGACAGCAGATTTGCAAGACTGGGCATGCTCAGAAAAGAAAAAAGACAAGGAAAGTTAACCATCACATGACATCACTTCTGCAGTCGGCTGTTGTTGGCCGACAAAATTCGTGTGCAGTCTTTTGCACTTTTCAACAGACAAGACAGCCCGCGGACAAAAGACGGCCGATCATTCGGCCGACGATCGGTACGTGTGTACGAGGCATAAGAAAGGATCTCCTTCACTTTGAAGCAATTTGCTCCTGCTTCCACCTGTGTCTTTAGGCCAGGAAGTGGAGGAAAATCTCCCACACGGAACAGACTGTAAAAAAAAAAAAAAAAAAACTGGCAGCAGATTTACCAATTCCAAACTCCATGCAAAACAAAAAAAGGTTTGGCTTTAGCTTTATATTAACCACTTGCTGCCTGCCCATAGTACATTTACTGCAAGCAGATGGCAACTGCAGGCACCGCATTGTACTAGTACATCGCAGCGCACATGCGCACTATCACAATCCACCAGACACAGCAGATCCCAGGGCTTGGTACCCAGTGGCTGTGAGCATCTGGGTTATAATGTGATCACTATGATCAATCATAGAGATCACATGATTACATGGAAACAAAACAGTCATGAATGGCTTCCATTCACGACTGCTTGCTTACTATTTTGATGTTGTGATTGGCCCTCAGCTATCACATGGTACCTGGCACCCTGTACCATGTAATTAGCTGTAGTCAATCACAGATCACAATAGTAAGCAAGCTGTCATTAATAAACGCTATTCATGACGTTAAAACTATTGCTTACAACAGTGATCATCACTTTTATAAGCAACAACAATGCAAAAAAAAAAAAAAAAAAAACCCCTCCCCAGGGTAGTACAGTGCCACTATGGTGACACTAAACTACTCTAATGACAGTATGTAAAAACAATGTTAAAAAAGAAAAAAAATATTAAAAAAGAAAAAAGTTTTCAAAAAATTGATTAAAAATGTAGTTATTTTTTGTTTGTTTTTTTTTTTAACATACTTTTACCAATCAGTATCCCAAAAACACCAGAGCACCAATCATATGATGCCGCAGTACTGTGCTGGTGATAGTATGTAAAAATAAATTTGGGAAAACCCCCAAATTTTGTTTAATTTCTTAATTTTCCCAAAAAAATTGTGACAAAAAAAACTTGCCATACCTCTTGCGAAATACCTGGGACTGTCTACTTTCCAAAGATGGGTTATGGAGGGGGGGTAGGATACTTGTACTGTTCTGGCATTTTAGTGCCTCAAGAAATGAGACAGGCCACGTCAGTACATCAGGATTGATTAATTTTCAAAATGATATACCATAGTTTCTAGACTATAACTTTCCTACAGACTAAATAATATACACTGACTTGGGTTATTTTTACCTAAGAAATGTAGCAGAATACATGTTGGTCTAAATTCATACATAAAGATTATTTGTTTGCAAAATGTTTTAACAGAAACTAAGAAAAAAATCAGTAGTGGTTAAATACAGGCGGTCCTCAGGGGAGGTTACAAACATCTGACTTACAAATGACTTCTACTTACAGACAGAGGGAGACAACAGGAAGTGAGGAGAAATCTCCCCCTAGGAAGGTAAATTCAATCCTGGAAGAGTTATCATGGGAAAAAGGTGTCTCCACTGAAGCTTTATCACTAATCCTTGTTTCCACAACAACCCAAAATGTCCAAAATTCAATTGTCATAGGGACAGAAAGTGAGGTGAAATCTTCTGAACAGGGGTACAGGCAGCAAAACAAATGGTACAGGGGTGTTAACCCTTCCCTAGGCTATCCAAAAAACTTGGAGCTACACCTAAAAAAATTGCCTGTTCTGACTTACAAACAAATTCAACTGAAGAACAAACCTACAGACCATTTCTTGTTTGTAACCCGAGGACCGCCTGTACCACCAAAAGAAAGCTCTATTTATGTGAACAAAATTATATAAATTTAAAGTGATACTAAAGTCTTGGTTTTTTTTTTGCTTAATAGTAACAAACGTGTTATACTTACCTCCTCTGTGAAGTTGGTTTTACACAAAGCAGCCCCTATTCTCTTCTTCCCGGGTCCCTCTTTGGTGCTCCTTGCCCCACCTTCCTGATGAGTGCCCCCACAGCAAGCAGCTTGCTATGGGGGCACTTGAGTCGAGCCGCAGCTTCATGTGTCCATTCAGACACAGAGCTTCGGTCTGGCCCCGCCCCTTCTCTCTTCTCATTGGCTCACTGACCTTGATTGACAGCAGCGGAAGCAAATGGTGCTTCACTGCTGCCTTAGCAAACGAGAAGGGGAAGTCACGGGCAGCTGAGTCTCTACTGCAACGTCGCTGGATAGAGATGGGCTCAGGTAAGTATTAGGGGGGCTGAGGAGGGCTGCTGCACACAGAAAGTTTTTTATCTTAATGCATAGAATACATTAAGATGAAAAAAAACATTCTGCCTTTACAATCCCTTTAATTTGCGTACAGTGTTGCATGACTGAGCAATTGGCAGTTAAAGTAGCACAGTGCTGAATAGCAAAAAATGCAATGGTCATGAAGGGGGTAAAATCATCTGGTGGTCAAGTGGTAAAAATAAAAGGTTTCTGAGGGTGTAACTTGTCATGTTAGTGGGGCACTAGAGTCTCAGTTACTGCAATGTTTGAATCATCAAATGAGCAAGTTTAGCATACACTGTAACTGTCTCCAAATGACAGCACTCTATACATATATACCAATATGTACATGTTGTACAAATATATTTTTACTGTGCATGGAATGTCAACAGGACCACTAAACCTTATTGCTTTGTACTCTAGTTGTGAGACCCACAATTTTGTATTTATTTTACAAAATTACACGTACAGATTATCAAATAATGTTTTACTTCTTACACAATTGTAATGTTAGGTGTTTCCTGTGTGACTTTTTTTTCAATACTATCAGAAATGCTTTCTTATTAAAATTAGTTTTATGAATGTAACATAAATTGCTTTAACCTTTCAAACTGTTTATCTTTGTCACTTCCTTGTCAATATTGACTGGACAGTGGCTCATGCAGGAATTTGCTTTCTGCTGTGAACCTGCGTTTCATTTGTTCCGATCCTATCTTTTTATATTAGGTCTATATTTAATAGCATTGTGTGAGGAATACTATACTTTTTGTAGCACTTTATTAACCACTTGCCGACTGCCTAACGACGATTTACGTTGGCAGTCAGCCCTTCACAGGCAAAGCGACGTAGGTCTACATCGCTAGCCTGTGAGGGTCTAGGGAGCGAGCGCGCACTGCCGGCGGCCCGCTCCCGCTCGCTCACGGACCCCCCCGCGCGTGTGGGTCCGCCGGGCACTCGCGATTGTCCGTTAAAGCGGGAGAAAGGCAGGCGGCTAATGTAAACAAAGCCGCCTGTCATTCTCCTCTGTGTAAGAATTGAGATCATACGGTTCTGCTATGTAGGACCGTTGATCTCTGTTCTTACACCTCAAGCCACATCCAATCACAGTTAGAAGCACGCCCCTAGGGACACACTTAACCCCTCCCTCTCAAAAAAAGTTAACCCCTTCACTACCAGTGTCATTTTTACAGTAACAGTGCATATGTATAGCACTGATTACTGTAGTAATGTCACTGGTAACCCCAAAAGTGTCAAAAATGTCAGTCAAGGGTCCGATCTGTCCGCCGCAATGTCCCGGAAAAAAAATCGCAGATCGCCGCCATTACTCGTTAAAAAAAAAAAACAACAAAAATGACAAAAATCTTTCCCTTAGTTAGTAAACGCAATAACTTTTGCGCAAACCAATCAAAATACACTTTTTGCGATTTCTTTTACCAAACATATGTAGCATAAAACAAATTGGCCTAAAATGTTAAAAAATTTTGATTTTTACATTTTTTTGGGGGGAATTTCATATAAAAAAATGTGAAAAATATTGTTATTTTTGCAAAATTGACGCTCTTTTTTTGTTTATAGCACATGATCAAAAAATCGCACAGGTGATCAAATACCACCAAAAGAAAGCTCTGTTTGTGGGAAAAAAAGGACGTCAAATTCGTTTAGGTACAGCGTCGCACGACCATGCAATTGTCCGTTAAAGTCATGCAGTGCCGAATCGCAAAATAGGCCCTGGTCAGGAAGGGGGTAAAATCTTCCGGGGCTTAAGTGGTTAACAAGATTTCTTAAACTTGTGAGAATAGAAATGAGAGCTCTCTTTGCTATTTTTTTTTTTTTTTTTTATTTATTTCAAGTGTATGCTATGGCAATGGCAAAATAAAAATAAAAAACATTTGCAGTACATCTGTATAATGCAATATACTGTATAATGTAGCCCATGTTTTTTTTCTATTTTTTAACAACTTGCCGACTGCTCGTCGCAAATAGACTGCGGCAGGCTGGCTCGGCTGCGCGAACCGCTGTATCTGTACGGCGGTTTGCGGGAGCGCTCCTGGGAGAACGCGTGCACCCCTATTAGGAAGCGAGGAAGCTGATCTATGGGACCGGCAGCACTGATTACCCTTGGGCATCTGCGATCGCTTCCCGTTGAGAGAGAATGACGGTCTGCTGTTGTAAACTCAGCAGACCGTTGTTCTCTCTGGAATGAACACAGAAAGCCTGTGATCCTCCTATTTAGAATCACAGGTTTCTGTGTTGATTCCAGAAGTACCTCCCCCATACAGTTAGAAAACACTCTGCTAGGCTCACACTTAACCCCTTGATCACCCTTGGGTTAACCCCTTCCCTTCCAGTGTCATTATTACAGTAACAGTGCATATTTTAGCACTGATTACTGTAGTAATGTCACTGGTCCCCCCAAAAGTGTAAAAAATTCAAGTTAGGTGTCTGATCTGTCTGCCGCAATGTCGCAGTCCCACTAAAAATCACATTACTAGTAAATAAAATAAAAAAAATAAAAATGACATAAATCTTTCCCGTAGTTTGTAGACACGATAACTTTTGCGCAAACCAATCAAAATACGCATATTGGGATTTTTTTTTACCAAAATTATGTAGTAGAATACAAATTGGCCTAAAAGGATGAAAAGATTTGATTTAAAAAAATTTTTGGCAATGTTATATAGCAGAAAGTGAAAAATATTGTTTTTTTTTCAGAATTGTTTCTCTTTTTTTGTTTATAGCGCAAAAAATATCAATCGCACAGGTGATCAAATACCACCAAAAGAAAGCTCTATTTGTGGGAAAAAAAGGACATAAATTTTCTTAGGGTACAGTGTTGCATGACCGTGCAATTGTCAGTTAAAGTAATGCAGTGGCGAATCGCAAAAAATGGCCAGGTTCATTAAGGGGCCAAAACCTTCCGGTCCAGAAGTGGTTAAAAGAAATTCCAGGGGTGGATATTTTTTAACTATGTACAAAGTATATACCTTACCAGGCCAATTCTGCTGGAAGCTGGAAATCATTGAAGCAGACACCGCTATTCTGGTAATCTCTACTTTCCTCTGGGTCCCATGCTGTGTGGTTGGTCTGATGCATTTTGAAGCATTATGGTGCATTCTAATACATGGATGACATTCAGAGAATGCTTTATATCTTCTGTAAGACTGCAAAGTGTCCTCTGATTGGACGAGGTGGAGAGGCAGGGTGGTGACATCATGGGACCTGGAAGCAAGTGGAGATCATTGTAGTAGTGTTATCTTCCTCAGTGATTTCAAGATTCCAGGGGCATCGGCCAGGAATGGTAAATACATAGTTATCATTGATCCAAGCTGGACCAATGTAACCATGTAAAAATATACCATACCTGCAATTCTTCTTTAACCACTTTCCGCCCTCTCGACGTCCCCCCTCCTCTCATGACCAGGCCTTTTTTCTGTGATACGACACTGCATTACTTTAACTGGCAATTGCGCAGTCATGGGGTGATGGACCCAAATAAAATTTATATACTTTTTTCCCACAAATAGAGCTTTCCTTTGGTGGTATTTGATCATCTTTATGGTTTTTATTTTTTGCGCTATAAACAAAAAAATGAGCGTTGATTTTGAAAAAAAATATATATATGTTTTACTTTCTGCTATAAAACACATCCAATAAAAAAATTCTGCTACATATTTTTCGTAAAAAAAAAAAAAAATCAATAAGGGTATATTGGTTTTGCGCAAAACAAACTATGGGATATCTTTTTTTTTTTTTACTAGTAATGGTGGCAATGAGTGATATTGCGGCAGACGAATCGGACACTAACTGACACTTTTGATACTTTTTGGGGACATGTGACACTAATACAAAAACCAGTGCTAAAAAAATATGCACTGTCACTGTACTAATAAAATTCGAAGGCGTTTTTCTCGTGTACAAAAAAATTAATGTGAACTATACTATATTCTTACTGAAAACCTTCATGCAAACCATGCTCAAATTTTCAGTATTTGGGCCAACATGTGTCTGTTGCAATCTAAATTTGAATTTGACGTGCAGAAATACAAAAATAATAAATCATATACTACACAATGGAATATAATGC
Organism: Pelophylax lessonae; assembly: GCF_965119305.1. Classification (NCBI taxonomy): domain Eukaryota; kingdom Metazoa; phylum Chordata; class Amphibia; order Anura; family Ranidae; genus Pelophylax; species Pelophylax lessonae. The sequence goes on along the minus strand of NC_138768.1, from coordinate 404,482,611 downwards.
TATATATAGCAAATCCGCTATCAGGAGCCACGCACCCCGTCGTTACCTCCTGAAACTCGGCATGCGTTCCACCAAAAACCCGGATGTGACGGTACTGATTATCCATGCAAACACGCACCAACTTAAACTGATCTTTTCTGCTATCTGGTAATATATTTTTTTTCAAGATTTTTTTGTGCACAGAATAGTGGATCGGCTTAAAAGACTATTAATTGAATATCACATTGAACCTTTTTTTCCGTTTCAGTTGTTTCAAAACAGGTTTTGTACAAATAACATTCATATCCTTAAAATAAAAAAAAAAAAACAGATAAAAAAAATCAATAATTTGTTTACTAAAATCCTCTATGAATTTAAAGTCATACAAATTATCATTAAGGCCCCTAATTCAATCCTCTATAGTATCCAAGGTTCCCTCCGAAAAATATAAAAACATGATGCATAAAATGCATTCAGTTTTCAATTTTACCATTTTCCATTAGAAATATACTCATCCTTCGATTTTTCCACAAAGCACTTTGTATCCAATTCAAATTCCTTCTCTAAGTGCTCTTTCACACGGGCTTTCCGTGTGAGAGCTCCGCTGCGGTCCTTTTTTTTTTTTTTTTTTCACGGAGCGGATGACATTTGTGTCATCCGCTCCGTGTGTCCGCATATCATCCCATCCGTTTGCGGATGATATGCGGACCTAATGTAAGTCTATGGGGATTGCGGATGTCAGTGGATGACACCGCTGACCTCCGATTTTCCTTCCTTTCCGCTTTTTGAACGGAGGAAAAATAGGGTTCTGTTCCGTTCCAAAAAACGGAACAGAACTGAAAGGAAGGAAATCGGATGTCAGCGGATGGTATTCCGCTGACATCTGCAATGCCATAGACTCCTGTGGCGGCGTTACATTGACGACATCCTCCTCCTATGGGATGGCAATGCCCCCTCACTTGACTCCTTTATCTCGAACTTAAACATCAACAATAGAGGTATTAAACTAGATCACACTAGTAGCTCTACACAAATCACGTTTCTTGATCTGAATCTGGTGGTACAGGAGGATAAAATCATTACCACCACTCATTTTAAGAAAACGGACCGGAACAGCTTCATTCCACATGATAGTTGTCATCACCAATCATGGCTCAATGCTGTCCCAAAGGGACAGTTCCTGCGATTACGCAGAAACTGCACCCAATTAAATGACTTTTTTCAACAGGCTAACACCCTTAAAATGAAATTTATAGAGAAAGGGTACAACGTTTCCCAATTAGACACTACCATTAGAGACGTAGCGGCTGTCGACAGATCCTCGTTGCTACGTCCAAGTCTAAAGGGTAATAACAACCAAAGTTTTAAAAATTCTTTTATTACTTCATATTCTACCCAGCATTTTTTAATTAAAAATATTATTAAAAAACACTGGCCGGTCCTTAAAAATGACCGGGTTCTGGGCCCTGTTTTATCTGAACATCCCAAAGTTATTTTCAGGGGAGTCCCATCTTTGAGACATAAAATAGCTCAAAACGTTGTTGAAAGGCCTATTCAGCCCACTTTCTTTGGAGATTTTAGAGGTTTCTACCCCTGTCACAGATGCCAGATCTGCTCCCTCAATTCATTCAAAGGGAGAAAAATCGAAAAATTTGTATCCTCCACGACTGGACGAGAATACAAGATAGATTCTTTCATCACTTGCTCGTCCACCAACGTCGTTTATATGTTGCAATGTAAATGTGGTCAACAATACATTGGACGCACAACGAGGAAATTACAGATCAGGCTAGGAGAGCATGTGGGCAACATTAGGAAAGGCTTCCCTGGTCATAGTGTCTCCAAACACTATGACCAATGCCACCACAAGAACCCAAAAAACACACTCTTTATAGGGATAGATAGGTTTAAAGCTCACTGGCGAGGATCCAACGTAAGGCGAGAAATTTCCAGGATGGAAACTCGCTGGATCTATTGCCTAAAATCCTATATTCCCTATGGGTTAAATGTGGAATGGGATGTAAATTGTTTTATTAATAATAGCTGATTTCAACCTTTTTAATCCTTTTAATCTTTCTCATAAGTTGATGTATATCTTGATTTATACAGGCTGGTTCTAAATTGTGAGGCTATGTGTGATACACATTCCATTTATTAATATTTTGCATTTTTCACATATTTTTCATTTTATACATATTTATCACTATTTTTATTCACTCACTAAAAAAAAAAAAAAAAAAAAAAAAAAAAAAATTTTATGGAAATTTTGGATATAGGGAGAGTAAGTAAGGGTTAATTATTTCACAAAATAATATGTGTTCATTCACATGTTAATTTATATTATTCGATTAAATATCACTTATTTTAACCCACTCCCATTTTCACTGTTTTCACCAACAGTGTTTTTTCACATAATTAATTTTTATCCTTTTTGATTTTTATCTCCTTCAGTGGTGTCACACTTATTTGGCCACTAGATGGCGTTTTATATCAATGGAATGAAGTATCACAATGGCCAATTATTAAATATGTAAAAGAAATTTTTCATTACATAGAAGGAATTGGACATCAACTCCTTTGCCTGTTTCAATGATTATCTAGCATTCCACCACATCCTTAATAATTTTTAATTCCGTTATAGACCTTGGTATATATGTATTTTGGTTTTAACCATATTATGTTGTTGGAGGTTGCACTCTGTACACAGGGGCGCCTGAATACCGACGGTGTTGTTTGACAAACTCTGCTGACACCATTTTTGAACAGTGAGGATCTTCACTTCCTGTTTCAAGGGTTTGACATACTCTGCTGACACCATTCTTGAACAGTGAGGATCATCACTTCCTGTTACAAGGGTTTGACACACTCTGCTGACACCATTCTTGAACAGTGAGGATCGTCACTTCCTGTTTCAAGGGTTTGACATACTCTGCTGACACCACTCTTGAATAGTGAGGATCATCACTTCCTGTTTCAAGGGTTTGACATACTCTGCTGACACCACTCTTGAATAGTGAGGATCATCACTTCCTGTTTCAAGGGTTTGACATACTCTGCTGACACCATTCTTGAACAGTGAGGATCGTCACTTCCTGTTACAAGGGTTTGACATACTCTGCTGACACCACTCTTGAACAGTGAGGATCATCACTTCCTGTTACAAGGGATGTGTCTGGAGTGACGACCGCACCTCCGCCTCCGCCCTCTTACCCTGTCAGCTATGGGCGTGAGCGTGTCACTTCCGCCCGGATGACGATGAGTCATCGGAGGATACTGATCATCACTTCCTGTTCATCATGTGATGTGCATCACGTGACGACCGTCTCCCTGCCCCTTTGCCTTTTGAACGAATGGGCATTAAGGAAGACGGATCATCACTTCCTATTAGCGTTTTGTACCACCTATCTCCAGACGGTTTCCTTTGGTCTTTTAACCTATTGGAATCGAGTTATTAACATATTACTCCCGCCCCCCTGGGATTGAACACCCATTGGCAGAGGTGACCGTCATGTGACATAGGTGTGGGGGTACATAGGCGTGTGTGTTGCGTCTGGGGTCACGCCCAGAAGAAGTCTCTCTTATGACGAAACGTTGGCGATCCCAGACATAAACGTCCACAGGCCCCCCAACGAAGCCGGCCGTTTATCCATATGCTGATCTGGAGACTTGCGGGACGCCGCGGTTAGATCCATGACCGGCACATACTACATGCCTGTTTTTGTCTTTTAAATTGTAAGTAGTTTTTTTAATAAATTTACCTAATGGTTTACGGGATTACGCTATGGGCCTCTGTTTCTTTCTACATATGGCTTTACGTTCAATGGAGTATATGAGAAGTTCCAAGTGTGCCACATATTAATGTGATCGGTTTAACAACACACCGGAAACGGCTTTCGGCTTTTGGAGTCTTTCGAAGCACCTGAGCTTGATATCGGTTGACCTACTGGTTTACTACTAGCTGGGAGAGGCTGTCTCATTAAATTGAGCAGCCACGGAATTTCGGTAAGCTGCTTGTTATACCTGAGCACAAGGGTGTCCCCTTCCTACACTTTTCCCTGGTGCCACTGGAAGAAAGTTATTTTGCACGTGGATTCACATCTCTGCACTTAATATTGGGACTATTCATTTGGACATTATCCCCTCTCCTTTTTTGTTTTCTTTATATGAGCTTTTCAGCTATATAATTGTATACTGATTTCAGCGCTGCACTTTTTGGTTTTTAATGCCATAGACTTACATTATGTCCGCAAATCATCCGCAAAAAAATAGGATGATTTGCGGACATACGGAAAGCCCGTGTGAAAGAGCCCTAAGATCCATTTGACCACCTCTTCTATCTACTTATTCATATACAATAAATTTACATTTACTGCTATAAAAATGTAATCATTCTATGGGAATTCTCTCTAATAATGCAACCAAATGTTGGCTATCTTTAAAAAAAAGACTGGGCCATAGCAACCACTGATTGTGTCTATCTATCTATCTATCTATCTATCTATCTGTCATCTATCTATCTATCTATCTGTCATCTATCTATCTATCTATCTGTTATCTATCTATCTATCTATCTATCTATCTATCTATCTATCTATCTATCTATCTATCTATCATCTATCTATCTATCTATCTATCTATCTATCTATCTATCATCTATCTATCTATCTATCTATCTATCTATCTATCTATCTATCTATCTATCTATCTATCTATCTATCTATCTATCTATCTATCCTTTTTTCTCTTCATTTACCAGTTCTTTCATAAATTTGTCTTTTGGGTCTGATTTTAAGGTTTTAAATATATTCTATACTCCATTATTTGATTAAATCCAATTAAGCTTTTTTTTTTTTTGTTAATAAGTAAGACTATCCCCATTCCTCATCTGAGTGTCTGATAACAGGACCCCTCTTAATTTCTAATTCTTTAATCCCTCCTTCAATACAATATAGTCTTTTGTTATTTTTGTTCCTTAAAGTGCTAATATCATTATGCACCATGGTTTTAAAAACTTCAATAAACTGATTAGATTCCATAGAGGGAATAAACACAGACCTATTAGCCAATCCATTGTGAGCATAGTGAGGTATACTAGATATGTTGTTGGCTTAGGAAAATGTATCTTTTTTCACATGAAATTACTATATAGGTATCAAATTCATGAATTGGTCTCCTATGTGCAAATGTTAATACCAAGTCTAAAACATTAGTGTCTTCTTTGGTTTAAACAGCGTTACCCAGATTAAAAATCCCTTCCCCTAAGAGCCCATTCACACTAGCGCGACTTGTGAGGCAACTTGTGTTGCCCCAGGTAGCTTGACATAACAAAAGCAATGTTAATCAATCAGTGCCGTCTTAATTGGCACTACTGAAGTTGCTCCGACTTCAGAAAAGGGTCCTGTACTACTTTGAGGCGACCTGTGATCCAACTGTCCCATATACTTCAATGGGAGTTGCCTCCTTATCTTAATTGACACGACTTGTTATCAGACTTTCCAGGAAGAAGAAAGAGATTAACCAGGCATTCCCCACAGACAAAGTCGCCTGTCTCTTCAAAGTAGTGCACAAGTCTCTTCCAAGTCTCTTCCAAGTCTCTTCCAAGTCTCTAAACAAGTCTCTTCAAGTCACGGGGCGACTTTCTGGTAGTGGTAGTGTGAACCAGCACTAAATGTTTTGTTTTCTTTTTTTTCTTCCTTCTTCTCCTGCATCCTCTTATCCTACCTCCTGCCTTTGGGAGGTACAGAATATGCTTGTTGTAATCCCAGGTTTTTCTGCAATGGGGTGCATTGTTTATCTAACTTCCTATTCTTTTATATTGTAAATTACCCCTGTTGATTTGATCTTCCACCTATGAATGTATATTCGAAGAATCTTTCAGTTGTTGTCTCTGAAATCTTCTTTTCAATAATCAATTTTCCCAAAATGACCAATCATTTTCACGATAATGCCCCCTACACTGCAGGGGATTTCGTAGGGGTAAAAAAAAATCAATTTTGCATGGGTATTTCAAACCCTGGATGCTGGCTGGTGGAATGTTTTTTATTATGCTGAGACTCTCTGTGTTTTTATAAATTCCCTAAATGGTTTCTTCCTCTCTTTCTACTTTTCATGGATTATCTGCTTTTTGTGTATTATGCAAGGACTCCCTCATTTTTTTGCTTCCCAGGTTATATCTCAAGTCCTTTCAGATGAAGATACCTTAGAATCAAGGGCAGTATTTCATGCCTCCTGCCATGTATATCCCCATACTTTTGTAATCAGTAACAGTTCTCTGAATTTTTTATGTATTTTATTTTTCACATTAACATTTGTTAAACATTCCTGTAGTTTTCCACACAGTTGTTAATAATCTGGCAATTCCTTAAAAAGGTACCAGTTTATTTTTAATCTCTTGAATCCTATTTTCAATTTTCCACAATTTTGTTTTTCCTTGTATTAATAAGCCAAAGAATTTATTTTATAACAATTAAAAAGGGAGTTTCATCCCAAAAATGCACAATAAAATATATATGCTGTATCATAGGTGTGCACAGCCCATTGCATTAGGATGTGCACCCCAAAGCTCAAACACACATACCGTTCTCTGCATGCTCAGCTGCATGTGAAAGTGAATGAATGCAAAGTGCTCTTTCCCAAGTGGCTTCCCATTCATTCACAAACTGAAGCATAGTAAACACTCAACAAATGCTTTAATATGCTTCAACTATGAATGAACACAGTGAGTGCGTGTGTTCACTATGTTCATGTAGAAAAGGAAGGGGCTGGTTAATGACATCTTGACCACATCTTGACCACCCCTTCACCTGTTCTCCATCCTGTTCTCCATCCTGAAACATCCTCTGTAACAGCCGGGGGGGGGGGGGGAGATGAGAGGAAAGGAGGGAAATCAGCAGCACTGGGGGCGGGGAGGGGGGGCACAAAATAGGGGATAGCCTGGACAGTGGGAGAAATCGGCACCGTAAGGAGTGATTAGGGTGCACCCCCTGCACTCGCCTATGATATGCATGTTTATAAAAAAAGTCCATAGATACCAGTGCATTGCAGCAGTTAGAGTAGGCTACATTTTAAAAATGACACAGCATGCGGATTTAAATCCCAACAACCCACTTCAAAATGTATATACCGTGTTTCACAAAAAATAAGGAAAGATTGTACTGACTACAAAAATAGTGTTTATTTTGGTAAGCCACATTTAAAGAGGAGAAACAACATTCAGGTTTTAATCCAAAAGTTAGAGTGTATTTATTTCACAAACATTAGAGTTTATTTATTTCACATAAAAAGCAAGATAAAGATTGTACAGACTCCATACACTGCCTAAATGTATTAGTAATAGCAATAGGCAGAATAAAGCTTAGTACACACTGCTAGCTTTTTTTCATTCAACCCAGTGGGCTGAATGAAAAAAAACCCTGACAGCTTAGGTTGGAGCCGCTGTACTAACAATCCAATGTCATTGGCTGAGAGGGCTGATCGGGAGCCGTTCGGCAGACCTTTCTCTGTCATGCTTCTGTCGGACCGGCTGCAGTACATGTTGGCCAGTTTCTATTGAACCGGCCGATGCCGGCTGACATGTGGCCCATGTGTACAGGCTTAAGGATATAATGATATGGTACACTAAACTGTACTAGTATGAGATGATGCGCTGCAAACATTGGGGTAACTTTTCATGCATCAATAACAACAATGTTTAACTCCTGAACAAAATGAAAAGATCCTAAACAAAATTATATTTAAATAAAATGTACCTACCCTGCAAAAATAAATCCTAAAGCATTAACCTTCCTAGCGGTATTCCCGAGCGTGACTCGGGGTTAGATTTTAGAGCCAAAAGCGGTAACCCCGAGCCACACTATGTATCCCCGAGCCACACTATGTATACATACATATATATATATATATATATATATATATATATATATATATAATATATAATAAATGTATACAGTTGGTTTGGGCTGCTCATTCACAAGAATTACATGCAAAATAATGGTACCGCTTTCAGCACCTAAAATCCAAAAGAATCATACCGCCAAGGAGGTTAAACTACGACCCTAAAACACTAAACCCCAAACCTGTATTTTTTCCATTGTTTTTGTTAACTAACAGAAAATAAAAAATTTAAAATGTAATATGAATACATGAAGTAAAGCAAAAGAAGAACATTATTTCTACAGAAAAGCAGTGTTAAATATATTATATAAAAAAACAAACTATGAAAATTTTTTTTGTAGCATTCAGAAAAATCTCAAAATGTTAGATATGCAAAACATATGTGAATGCATTAAAACAAACAATAGATTGATAAATAAAAAAAATATTTATAGCTGAATGTCCCAGATATATTGTGCTGTGATAAACTGCTATAGGTGAAATGCCACAATAAATGTCTTCTATCCATCATATGTAAGAAACTCCAGGGTGTAAAGTGCTCCTGTGAGAATTCTCCACCTCTCTCAGAAGGTGCATTCACAGAAAATGATAGACCAATCCAAAAATCAAGGAAATTCCGCTGTACAAACAACTGTCTTAGCAAATACTCATTAAGGGCAAAGAAGATTTAAAAAAGAAGTACTCTTAGCATATTATCAGTTTTATTAAAAAGAAATTAAAATCCTTCATAAGGTATTCTCACTTTAAAAAAAATAGTAAACTGAGCACCATGAATCAACTGCTTGATAGGCACAACTGTGTATCTCTAACAGCTTACATATGCAGTTCAGCCAGTAAAGGGAAAAGCTTTTGCACAGTGAGTCTACATTCCTCGAATCAGCTTTTGACCCCATAAGTGACATGCCTATAGTGCTCCCCTTTCCAAAATAAGTGCCATGCCGAGACCCACTGATCACTCAGGGAACAAGAGAGAGGAGGGCACACAATCTCCTCCATCAACCCTCACTAGCTATAGATGCTACATAGAATAAGACTTGCTTTATAAAATACAAAAGATCAGGTATTTAGTGAAATTATTTTCTTATAAGCAAGATGGGTATGTTACATTATACCTTATAGTGTACTAATATCTTTTGACATTTGACATCTTTAGCATTTGTATACACTTCAAAACTTCAATGTTCCTAAATGACAACTGTAAATTCCCAGGGTTGTCAGACACTCATCTAAGCTATCTTTCTGAGATATTGCTATTTGTCTGATTGTTGGTGTAGACATAAAAGTAAATATATTAGAGGGGTGTGGCCTAGCGATGAAGAAGTGAGAACGTGAGGCTCCAGAGCTCCTCTTGCATCGCAGCTACAACTCAGCTTTTGGGGTGATTTCTATCTCCCAACCACAGCTTACTATGCCCCAACGCCGGCAGGCATCTTCCCAGTCACAACGAACTGGCCACGCTAGATGGGGCTCGCTAGAATCTTTTTTCCCAGAGAGTCGGCAGGTGCAGAGGGGAGATTCCAAGATGGAGCCGGAGTGAAGAGACACGCCACGCGCCGCGGCCCAGTCACTGCCTCATATACAGACCATATCACTGATTCCTTCGCCCCGCATGGTGAGTGAAACCCCCCCCCCCCTTCTGCCTCCTCTCATTCCTGTACATCTCAGGACCCAGGGTCAGATGCATTAGACTTTGTTGGGGACAGGGACCTTAAGCAACACATATGGTCTCTACCTACCAGAGAGGACCTGGAATGTTTTGTCAACAGAGTAGAGAGTGCTTTCAAACAAGATATTGAACAGCTTAAGGAGGGCACCACACAATTGGGGGTTAGTATGGAGACTTTAGAACCAAAATTTGAGGAGGCCCTCCCTTCTATTGCCCTATTGAAAGATAAATGTATTGCCCAGGATCAGAAAATTGAGGCCTTGCTCTGTCAGTTAGATGACTTTGAGAATTGCAGCAGACAGGCAAACATACGCATTTGGGGCCTACCTGAAGCTACAGCTCCTAAAGATATTATCGCTACTCTCTGTGACATTTTCCGTGAAATCCTAGAACTACCTGCCTCGACCCCCGATTGAAATTGACAGGGCCCACAGAGCACTTTGGCCACCCTCTGAGCATCCAGGCAGTCCCAGAGATGTCATTGGACCCAGGTATCGTACATGCTCATATTGGTCCAAAAATGTTTTCTATGTTTATTATCTTGTTACTTGTTGATCTGTTTGTTTGTTCCATTTTTCTGCAGGATGCCCCTATTCGACACCCTCACACAGTGCATGATAGGGCTGACCAACCTTTTACTGGCTGCTCTCGTTTAACATGGCTTCTCTTAAGGTAATATCTTACAATGTTAGAGGTCTCTGCTCTCCTCATAAGAGTAGTAAACTATGGCTTGAATTGAAAAGGTTGTGGGCTCAGGTATTGTTTCTGCATGAGACACACTTCACTCACAATTCAGTGCCCAAATTACCCATGCACCTATATACTCATTGGTAGGTACAGCCATAGCCATTCATAAATCTTGTCTCTTTCAACCTACACCTAACTGACCCGCAAGGGAGGTACGTTTTTCTGAAGGGGACTATAGCTGAACAGAAATTCACCTTCGACATGCTATATGCCCCAAATACCCATCCACTAATGTTCAAAGACTCGGTATTCGACCGTCTAGCGACATTTCAAGAGGGCATTCTGATATTGGGGGGAGATTTTAATGTCAGCCCTGATCCCCTTATAGACACCTCTCAGAATAGGTCCACACACTCCTATGCCTTCCTAAAACATTTCTGGAAAGCTATGCAGGCCCACCTCCTAGTTGATAGCTGGAGAGCACAAAGACTTTAGCTATTACTCGAGGGTCCATGATGTATACACATGCATTGACCTTTTGTATGTGAATCATCATGCTTTAGAGTTATTACAGGACTCATCCATTGAACAAATTACTATCTTTGTCCATGCCCCAGTGACAGCTACTATTTTATTGCTGCAGGTAGCTACAAGGGAATAGACTTGGCAATTAAACGAAAATCTCTTAGATGCTGTCACAGTGGTTGTTAAGGTCATTGATACCCTTACCCATTACTTAAGGGAAAATACCACTGATGACCTTGCCGAGGGGATGGTGTGGGAAGGCCATAAGACTGTAGTGAGAGGCAAACTCATTTCTCTAGGCACAAAACTTAAGAAAGACTGACAAGCTGACTTTCATAGAGTGCTGACAGCTCTCCAACAGGCTGAACTTTTCCATAAACGCCACGGAGATCCTAAGGTGCTTCAAAAGCTGACAAACCTTAGAGAGCTCTTCTCTTGTCTATTAGATAAACGGGTCTGCAGACATACGTTACTTATCCCACAAATATTATGAACATGGCAGCAAGTGTGGCGGAATGTTGGCTAGAGCTATCAGGAAAAGACGGACCCTGATCTACGTGCATAAGCTCCAGACCCCTACAGGTGATGTTGCTAATTACTAGATTTACCTCTAAGATAGCCTCACTGTTCCAGGACTAATATACTGAATTATATGAACTGGATTCATCCCTCTCTCCAACAGTGAGAGCCTCTAAACTGACACGTATTTATGACTACTAAGCCTCGGTGGGGCTACCATCTTTGACAGCAGGGTAACAGGCAGACTTAGAGTCCCCTATCACCTCTACAGAGGTGAAAGCCACAGAACAATCATTACCTAGTGGTAAGAGTCCTGGTCCAGGCGGTGATACTAAGGCCTACTATACTAAACTCCTACCGCTACTGCTGACACCGATGTGCAGATACTTTAACACGATTGCAAAGGGCAGCCCAATACCGCCTGTGGCTTTGATGGCTCATATTACGATCCTCCCGAAAGATGGCAAGGACCACACTTTGCCCCAAAATTATTGCCTTGTCTCTGCTGAATGTAGAACTCAAAATATTTGCAAAAATTCTTGTAAATTGCTTGAAGTATCTTATACATGCAGATAAGACGGGCTTTATAGCAAGTCGAGAGGCTAGGGATAACTCCCTTCGTGCTATTCAGTTATTTCATTGGGCGCAGGTCTGTCAACTGTCCTAGTTTTACTTAATTTTGTCTATTGATGCAGTAAAGGTGTTGGACCGGGTAGATTGGTAATACCTTCTTGCTGTATTGGAGTCTATGGAATTTGGGCCAAACATGCTGAGCTGAATCTCTGCCTTATATACCTCCCCTAGTGCTCAGGTCAAGGTTAATGGTAGACTAACCCAGAGGTTCCCTGTTAGGAATGGCACGAGACAGGGGTGCCCACTCTTACCCCTTTTGTTCGCCTTGGCCCTGGAACCACTTACAGGGACTATCCGAGCGAATTCGAATATTAAAGGCGTGACAGTAGGTACAATGGAGCATAAGCTTTCAGCCTATGCAGATGATATACTTCTCCATCTTATGAACCCCTTGATCTCGCTGCCTAACCTGATGGGGGAGCTTCAATTATTTGACTCAGTCTCTAATTTTAAGATATAGTATATAAAGATTTTTAACATACTAATTTGCAACATGCTTTCCCCTTTTCCCAGGCAAAATCCTCCATGAAATACCTAGGAATTGATCTCACTAACTCACTTGAGATACTGTATACACTTAATTATGTCCCTCCACTAAGCTCAATTCGCAAGGATTTACAGTCCTGGACTAGCATGGCCTTCACCTGGCTAGGGCGCAATAATATCATCATCAAGATGAGCATCCTACCGAGGCTTTTGTTCCTCCTGCAGATGGTACATGTGTCCCTACCCAGAGGGTTTTTCACCCAGCTCACAGGCATGTTTACTGATTTTATCTGGTCAATTCAGAAACTGCGGATAGCCATGCAAGTGTTAAAGCAATCTAAATGGTCAGGTGGCTTAGGTGTACCTGATATTAAACAATACTATAGAGCAGTGGCCCTTCAGAGAATTCTCAACTGGCGGCATTATATTAAAACTAAATTATGGTTCACCTTGGAGAAGTTCATGGCAGGGCGCAATTTATTGTATTCCCCCTGGCTGCCTAGGGAGCACAGAGGCTTATCAAGCATGGTGTCTCCTTTGGCGACCCACACTTTAAGGGTCTGGGACTGCATCAATCGCCTGTACTCCCTGGCACCCTCTGTGTCCCCATTGGCACCACTGGGAGGCTTTACCTAGTTTCCACCAGGGGAATGCCTAGCCTTTTTTGGGCCGTGGGCCAATGATGGAAATACCACCTGCGATAAATTTATGACAGATGGGAAACTATTGCCTCTGGAGACCCTTAGAGGGCGATACGGTAGCTTCCCCATGGACTCCTGGTGGTATAAACAGCTCCACAATTTTTTTTCCACACAGAGGGGGCTCAATACGGGCTGTGTTGACCCTTACTCAGTTTGAAAGTTTGTGTATTGCTGAGGAACCTGCATCTCATATGTTATCTGAGCTATATAAGCTGCTTACTTCCATCTCTCCCATAATCAAACCAGCTTATATCCGGGAATGAGAGCACAATTTAGGGAGAGAATTCTCTGACAAATTAGCTTGTTTGTATCAGTTGACCCAATCGACCTCTATAGATTCTAAGACCCAAGAGAATAATTACAAAATTTGTACTTGTTGGTATCGTGTCCCCACTGCTTTGGCATGAATCTACCCCTCTGTTCCCAACCTTTGTTGGCTGGGCTGTGGCTAGCAGGGCACACTTTTACACATATGGTGGGAGTGTCCTGCAATTCAAGTCTTCTGGCTTGATGTTAGGACTCAGATTCAACAAGCCTTAAACATAGATCTCCCTCTATCTCCAATTCACTTCCTCCTTTACTTACCTACTATACCGTTTAGCCAGTATAAAATATATACCTTGCCGCATCTTTTAAATGCTGCCAAACAAGTAATACCTACAGTATATATTGGAGATGGTCGCAGGTTTCTGGTCATGAGAAATGGATTCGGAAGGTTAATGGTTTGCCTACTTGATCTCTGAGTAGAGCTCTGTTTATTCATCTCTTTATGTAAGGTGTTACAAATTTCTGAAAAACGGTACATACCAGTGTGATAGGTCTCGAGCTCCTAATTAGGTATAAGTAGGCGCCCAACCCTATTCTTTCCCCCCTGACCGATGCTCGATTGATGAAACCAATTAAATTTTTGTATCTTGGTGATCTCTGGCACCCGGTGGACCGTACTGTGGACAGCAGGATAAACCCCCATTCTGGGGAGCGTGTGTTTATGACCACTATGATGGTCAAGATGGCCTTCCTATCCTGCTGGGCTGGCCCTTCTCCAACGCCATTATTTGCATTGTTGACAACTCCTGGTCTATAACTCAGGCTAGGCAAGGCAATACCTCAAAGTTTATACAATTTTTTCTATCCTTTTCGAGTTATGTAATTTATTTTATTTTTTTCTCTGTTGTTCTATTCATATTCTTAGTACCATCAAGGCCATTTACAATATGTTTTTTTTTTTTTTTAACTATATGCCTGGCTTTGATGCAAATGGTTGACGATTGGTACCGCTCTGATCTTGTTTGTAAACTTTGTATGAGTTTTGAAAATAAAGATTATACATATAAAAAAAAAGTAAATATATTAAAGCAGATTTTCTTTGTTTTTAACAGCATTTAAAAGCTGTTTATTTGTGTAACAATGAGATTATATGTGACATTATAAAAAGTTTTTATTAGAATGAAAGTCAGCATTTTATTTAACACACTCTATCTAGAAAACATTTCCAAGAATCTTGACAAGGCAAAACACATAATAACCTTGAAAACTTTTAAAAGGTTTATATAAAAAGGTTATAATAAAACCTATTGACAGAGACTTGTGATAAATAAATAAAAAGGTTTGGCTTTAAAGCCTAAACTGAAGAAAAAGGGGGATTAAAAAAGGTGTGTGGAAAACAGCCTGCTTGATATCAAGCTAGGGGCCAGCTGTTTTCCACACACCTTTTTTAGTCCCCCTTTTTTTTCAGTTTTGTCATATACATGGATGGAGACACAGAGCAATACCTGCCGGTGTCTCATTTAAAGTCCCAAAACTGCCCATATTTTATATGTTATCAGGGATGGAGACACTGTGCTTTACAGGCTGGTGTCTTATTTAAGGTCCCAAAATGTCTTTACTACCTATACTAAAGGGATGGAGGTGTGTGCTTCACAGTTGGTCATTTTTTAGTTTGCACCCCATGGCTATTACACAGCCATTAGTTTTTCAATACCAGTCATGGATGGGAGCGGCCCTCGTTGGACACCTTATGTAATAGAGGACATTGGCTGCCACTTTGTTGTCCAATTTGGAACCACGCAGGTCGGCGTGTGATTTGCTTATCTTACCCTTCATAAATGTGAGTGCTATATTTTACTATACTTCTAATAAAACTTATGAAAATATACTGCACTATGAAGGGTTTTATTTAATTTCCTTCCTCTGAGTGGCTCCTATAAGACTTACTGTCAAGGTATCAGCTTTGGGAATCATCTTTGCGAAGAGGTCCGGTCCAATTCGGTACCAAGTGTGTTGTAGTCTGATGACAACTCAAGGCCCAATATATATAATTGTCTGGTAAGCGTGTTTTGAACACTCTTCTTGGTGGTGGACCCTCTTCACTCTACTACAATTGGGTGCCGTGCAATATCACTGGTGGAAATGGACTTTATATGGACTTTTTTACTATAATGTTTTAGCACTACATATTTTATCTTTCTGCTTTTTTACGTACGATCAGTGTATGACTTGAGTGTAGCTGCTTTTAGAAGTATTTTATTGTGAGTTTATTTGCTCACTTTATAAGTGTTCTTAGCGCAACTTCATTTACCTTTTTTATTAATTTTTCAATACCAATCATGGATGGGAGCAAGTTGGGGGAGGATCGGGCCATCTCCAAGCTCACCTGTTTCCCATCCATCCATCAGCATTCATGTGCTTCCTTTGTGGAGACACTCATGTTGAGTAGTGTTAGGACTGCAAGATACACAGGGTGCCGTGGAGAGGCCTTGCAGCTTACACATGCGTTTGCAAATGTGTGTCAACCAAACCCCTGTTTTTAACCTACATTGTCAGACAGGTTTATTTGGTTTGTTAGCAGACTGGTGGGTGAGTATATCAAGCTAGGGGACGGCTGTTTTCCACACACCTTTTTTAGTCCCCCTTTTTCTTCAGTTTTGTCATATACAGGAATGGAGACGCAGAGCAATACCTGCCCGTGTCTCATTTAAAGTCCCAAAACTGCCCATATTTTATATGGCTTTGAAGCCTTGTCTTGGATGAACACTATAAACATTAAATAATACATGAAACATTTTGCCTGACCTCTTGGTGAAAGGATTAGCGTAACATTGTTATAGCTAGTGATACACCTGCTATAAACTGTTCTAATAATTACATTCTATACAATTTCCTGTTTGTGCTTGAGCTTTGAGGATAGAGTTATTAGGGCCTATGAACAGGAGGCTCCTCAAATGAGGTGCTCAACCACGCACCAGTGAGAGATGGGTGTGGCTTATTCAAGTGGGTGTGGTTAAGTGGAAGTAAACCCTCCTATCGTTTTCAGCCAAGGAAGCTGCCATCCTAGCCTCTGTTTAATCTTCAACTGCCATGATAAAGCCCATGTGATCAGTTATGACACCAGCCATTGGATGGTTTGACAGTTTGGTTGAGAGCATAACCAATGTGACAGTTACATGTGCTGGAAATGTAACTGTTATTTGAAATGGTTTAACCAATGGGTTTACTTCTGCTTTAAGCAGGATCAAAAACATTTTTATTTTGTTTTTGTACCAAAACTGATCTTACCTGAAACCTTCTGCTAGTGCTTTCATTTTTAAGGGACTTCTAGAAATCACTTTTTTATTGCAAGAGATTTAACTTTGGCTGCAGATTGCTTAAAGTGACCCTGCTTCTATCTGTATGAAATTAAACTAAAACCAGCCTGTTAACCACTTAGCGACCGCCCACCGCAGATATACTGCGGCAGGCAGCCTCTGCTGGACAAAGTGACGTATGGGTACATCACTCGCTCAGCCGCCTGTGGGGGGCGAGCGCGCGCCACCGGAGGTGCGCTCCCGCCCCCGCTCTTTCACAGGCAACCCCGCGCGAGTGCCCGGCGGCTCCGATGTCCGCCGGCCACTCGCAATCTCCCACTGGAGAGGGAGAAAGGCAGGCGGCTGATGTAAACACAGCCGTCTGTCATTCTCCCTGGTGTAACTGCAGAGATTGTACGATCCTGCTATGTAGGATCGTATGTCTCTGTGGTTACATCACAAGCCACGCCCCCCCCCCCCCCACAGTTAGAATTATCCCCCTAGGAAAACATTTAACCCACTGTTTACCAATAAAGTTAGCCCCTTCCCTGCCAGTGTCATTTTTACAGTAACAGTGCATATGTATAGCACTGATTACTGTAGTAATGTCACTGGTACCCCCAAAAGTGTAAAAAATGTCAGTCAAGGGTCCGATCTGTCCGTTGCAATGTCGCAGTCCTGCAAAAAAAATCGCCGATCGCCGCCATTACTAGTTAAAAAAAAAAACAATAAAAATGACATAAATCTTTCCCGTAGTTAGCAAACGCAATAACTTTTGCGCAAACCAATCAAAATGCGCTTATTGCGATTTTTTTTACCAAAAATATGTAGCAGAAAACAAATTGGCCTAAAATGTTAAAAAATTTTGATTTTTACATTTTTTGGGGGGAAATTTCATATAAAAAAATGTGAAAAATATTATTTTTTCAAAATTCTTGCTCTTTTTTTGTTTATAGCGCAAAAAAGAAAAATCGCACAGGTGATCAAATACCACCAAAGAAAGCTCTGTTTGTGGGGAAAAAAGGATATCAATTTCTTTTGGGTACAGCGTCGCACGACCGCTCAATTGTCCGTTAAAGTCACGCAGTGCCGAATCGCAAAATAGGCCCTGGTCTTTGAGCAGCCAAATCCTCTGGGGCTTAAGTGGTTAAAGAAAAAGATGCATATTTACCATGTGTAATGCGTCCCCCCTCTCTATTTACCACAGAATTGGCTGCAAAGTTATGGTCATTTAGGTTGTCCTTTCACCTTTTTATCCAATGGCAGTCAGTGGGCAGACTACCTGTGCTAGAAAGAAGGGCTTAAAGACTCCGCAGAGGTGTAGCATCACTTATATTTGCATATATACACAATACAAACTGTCAGCCATGTGTCTGTAAATTCCAAATATCATTGAACACTGGAAATAACTTAATTTTTTTCACTTGTGTTTCTGGTGTGCTGCTGTACCTTTAAGAGCTGACTCTAGGAAAGCATGCAATCTTTTACATTGCTAGGTATGTCCCATAGTTGGGAAACTTCAAAAGTTTGGAGTTACAGGCCACCCTTCAGACGCGCCTTAACAAGGCTGTGCGGCTTTTTACAAAATTGTGCAACTAAAACAAACAGATTCCTTTTTTTAAGCTGGATAGCTTAAAAGTGTCCTGGGGACCCCATTTTTATTATTTAACTACTTCAATACCAGACAGTTGCACCCCCTACCTGCCCAGGCCAATTTTCAGATTTCAGCGTTGTCACACTTTGAATGCCAATTAATCAGTCATGCAACACTGTACCCAAATTACATTTTTATAATTTTTTGAGACAAACAGAACTTTCTTTTGATGATATGGGATAATCACCACAGTTTTTTTTTTTTTTTCGTTTTTGATATATAAATAAAACAAATGCCACAAATTTTGAAAAAAAAAAAAACAAGCTTTTCTAATTTTCTGTCACAATTTGCAAATAAATAATCTTTCTTCATAAATTTAGGCCAAAATGTATTCTACTACATTTCTTTAGTAAACATAACCCAAAGCAGTTCATAATATTTAGAGTGTGTCAACGTTATAGAGTTTACAGGTCATCACTACCTCGGTCGCTAAAGACCAGATGGGTTCCATTCCTTTAGAAATCCACAGACACTAATCTCCGCAGGCTATTTGCACACCTACAAATCGATCATGTCAATTCTTGGGCGAGGGTGGTGGTATCACTTGACATGATGAAGGCCTTCAATCAGTGGATTGGAACTATATGTCCATCATTTTATGTCATATGGGGTTTGGAAATCAGTTACTTGGATATCATTTCTCTACAGTAGTCCTAAGGTGGCCATTCGGATTGGTATGGTGATTTCTCCTCAGTTTTCTGTGGGTAGAAGTACACGTCAGGAGTGTCTGCTCTCTCCTTCTCTATTTCCCATCGCAATAGAACCAATAGCCATAGCCCTATGTATGTCTTCGGTGGTAAGAGCGCTTGAGGTAGGGGGCATCTGTAAGTGCACTGCCCTTTATGCAGACAATCTCCTTTTTTTTATAGGATCTAGGGCCATTTATTGAAGCAGTTTTTGAAATTTTAAATACTTTTGAGCATTTTACTGGTATAAGAGTCAACTGGGATAAATCTAGTGTAGCCCATAGATGCTGGAGCTCAGGCTCAGGCAGCTCAGCATGTTTCTATACCTTGGGTCTCTGAGTTGAAATATCTAGATATCCGTATTTCCTCTAGAGTAGGGGGACTATATGTCGCCTAATTTACTCCCTTTACTCACTAAAGTAATGACACAGTTGGATGCGTGGCGACATTTGCCCCTCTTGTGGATAAGTCGGGTGAACCTTGTTAAGATGAAAATTGTACCAATCTTTTTGTATTTTTGGTGTAATTCTCCAATTTGGGTTCCCTGTTCATATTTCAAGCATGCAGATAGCCTGTTTAGTTCATTTTTATGGCTATCGACCCATCCCAGGATAGGACTTCATACATACTCTGCAAGGGCCTCTTGGGCAGGGAAGCCTGGTTTTACCGGACCCCTTTAAATATTTTTTGTCAACCCAAATGGTTGTTGTCAGGTCGCTGGCTACTGCAAGATGATGAGGATGCAGCAATAGCCGCTTTTCTGGGATCTTACGAGAGTCTTTACTATCTAGTTTACAGGGTTCCCCAAGTGGCTTCTCCTTTGGCTGGGTCGAGGTGCAGGTGCTGATGCAACCTGACACCCTGGCATGCTAAATATCCACCCATTGTGGTTTAATCCCCACTTGAAGAAAATAAATAAAATCTGTCTTTTTTTTCCATAATTTTTTAACATACTGTCACCACATCAGTACAGCATCCCCATGACTGATGTGGACTTCATCCTTCTTCCTTTGGATACTTCCCACCACTGTTTTGCTACTACTGATACTGGGCCCCAATATGTTTTGCCTGTGATCCTCTTTGGGATTTACCCTGTTCAGGATACCATTGACTATCCTATTATTTTTAGTATAACCCGCCTGGTTTACAATGGCTATAGCACAAAAATTGATCTCTTGGAATACTAGAGGATTGAATTCACCCCATAAGCGGCCCCTGGTATTTTCCTATTTAAAAAACTATAAACCCAATATAATATGCCTTCAATAAACGCACCTAACAGGCACCAAGCTGTCAGCCCATGCTGGCTTACCAAATCATTTCATGCTAACTATATCTCTTTCACCCAGGGGGTCGCTATTTTACTAGCTAAATCCATCCCGATTGAAGTTTTGCAAGTTAAAACTGATCAAGAAGGACGATTTATCATACTTACACTGCAATTTATCTCAATGGTAGTTACGCTGGTAAATCTTTATATTCCACCTCACTTCTCACTAGATTTACTTACCAAATTATTCCTCATGCTTCTCTCTAGGTCAAACTGAGCTATGGTGGTGGAAACACCTGAATGCTTGTCAGTATTCCTGTCAGTCTGATTTTTTCCATACCATGTCTGACATAGATCTAGCTTTTGCCTCAGACAATTTGCTTCCTCTTGTCTCTGATGTGTTTTATTTACCTAGGAGCATATCTGATCATGTACCTCTTTCTGTGGGCCTTCTCCTTCTGCTGTGTATAAGTCCCACTATGTGGCATCTAAACTTGCAGTTGTTGGAGGACGAGGTGGTGCAGGGGAAATGTAAACAAGGAATTGTGACTTACTGGAATGTGAATTTGAATATTGTTGACCCCTCTACTGAATGGAAGGCTTTTAAGACTACACTGCGGGTACATTTATACATGTTACTGGCACAATAGGTAAGAATTCCCAAATGGGCACTGAAGAAATGGAACAGGCAATGCTGACAGCAGAAGCTAACTATGTTGGTACACCTACTTCCGGTATGGATATATGGTTACATAAATGCAGAGAATATGACCTCTGTTTACTGGATCTCGCTAGAAAAACATGCTCTAAATTACCTAAAAAACATTTGAGCATGGTAATAAAGCTGGATGTTTACTTGCTTACCTAGCTAGTCCTGACCATACCCCCTATCTTTATCCCCTGGATTTTGACACCCCTAGGAAGAGTTAATGATATCCCACATGAAATAGAAGATGCCTTCTTATCTTTTTACATGGACCTTTACACTACCAGAGTTCAGTATACTGAATCTCAACTGAGTGAATGTTTGGCCCAGGTGTTTCTTCCCACCCTGTCTACTCATGCGAGAGGAACTGGATGCACCCCTCTCTATCGTGGAACTTGCCCTAGCTATATCGCAACTGCCTGCTCACAAAACTTCTGGCATAGACGGATTTCCGGCTGAATGGTATGCCCAAATTCATAATTTATTGTGCCCATTTCTTCTTCATATATTTATTAAAGCTATGGAAGCTGGGATCCTCCCACCCTCTCTGCGAGAGGTGCTGATTATTCTTTTACTGAAACATCATAAAGACCCTTTTAAATGTGACTCCTACAGGCCACTCTCCCTTAATAATGTGGATGTGAAGATCCTAGCAAAAGTTTTGGCAAACCATCTCAATAAGGTAGTTGCGAGGCTAGCAAGGAGTGATCAGGGAGGATTTTTACTGGGTTGCTCCACTAGAATGAACATTCGTAGATTCTTTCATAATTTGCTGTATCCCCATGACTGCAATCCTACCCGTGTTATTGCTTATCTAGACACCTGTAAAGCCTTTGACAGTGTTAAATGGCCCTATCTTTATCAAGCACTATAACTCTATGACTTTGGATCCCGTATGTTAGCATGGATAAAGCTCCTCTATACTGCTCCCCTAGCTCGTATCCGAGTAAACTCCCATGTTACTGACACCTTTCTGATACATTGAGGTACACGGTAGGGATGCCTCCGTCGCTCCTCTTTTTTGCCATACCAATAGAACCCCTTGCCATACATATTCGTACTTTCCCTTCAGTTAGAGGTCTCCCTATTGGAATCATAGAGGAGCATATTTCTCTCTATGCAGATGACACACTGGTATACTTAGCTGACCCTTATGACTCTCTGCTATCCCTGAAATTACTACATTTGGTCACTACTCTGGCTTTCGGGTGAATTGGAACAAATCTATTTTGTTACCTCTGGACCAGACAGCCATACCTCTGGTTCACCCGGATTCCAGACTACAGGTTTCCCCTTCCTTTGGATATTTAAGTAGGTATCACTGTTCAACTACCTTTATCACTATATATTGTTAATAACCTTTGTCCCTTGCTATCCCAACTCCAGCTCCAAACCAAGCAATAGATGGATTTACCCCTAGACTTAATGTGGAGGGCCAATATTATTAAATATAATATTTATATTATAAATCTCCCTAAATTGCTCTATGTGATGGCAATTGGCAAACTCTCTGTTCAAAATAACCAAGTACATTTTTAAACTAATTTACACTATTTGAACTGCATTTCTATGGAACGGCCACCCTCTTAGAATATCGCTTGAGACCCTCAGACTTCCGACTCACTTAGCAGGGCTTGTGTTCCCTAATTTCTACCTATATTATTTAGCTTCTCAATTGGTCAATATCCATGATTGGCTGAACCCTGTTTCTGCTAATGCCTGTACCACCACATAGGTGGCTATTTTCTCCTCCTTAGAAACCGTTCCTAACATTATCTATAGGGATTATGTACCGGCCCATCGGGGTACGTCAATTATAAATACCTCACTTTCCTTTTTCAAAACAATAGTTACTCGAATTTCCCCAGAATCTTGGTCCTGTTCCCCTAATAACCCCCTGCGGTTTAACTCCACTCTTCACAAATTGTATTCCCCGCCTGACTGGCATAGGTGGTACTCTAAAGGGGTTAAGTATATATGTCACCTATATACCCAACAAGGGTTTAAGTCCTTCTACCAACTGCAGATAGAATTTGACTTACCCACCAATTACTTATTCTACTACTACGGTACCAACTGCGCAATGCTGTACGGTCAGAATTTGGATCCCTAGACACTCCAATCCAAGTCCTTGGAGAAAATATTGAGACGACCTGACCCTACTAAACTTATTTAAACTATTATTAGAATATACTATTCTGCCCTTATAACGGACTCCAACCCTAGACACAGTTGAAATGGACTTCCATGGATATGCCTCTAATGGAATCGGATTTGTCTGAGATTAGCGACACCTATAAAACATCTGTCATATCATCTAAAGACAGAATTATACAACTTAAACATTTTCATCACTTCCATCTGATGGCTGATTTTTTACACTGCTTCTGGTCCTGTCCGGTTTTCCGGGGATTCTGGTCCAACGTGGGTTCTTTTATTTCCTCTGCATTGGGCCTAGCGAGTATTTTAAATCCTAAGACACGCCTCCTGGGTATATTTAGAGACCTGAAGATCCCTTCTCACGCCAAGAGATTGTTGCGTTTCCTGTACTTTTATGCTAAGAAATCTCTTTTACTATCTTGAAAGGGATCGGTATCACCCACAATATCACATATAAACTCGTCATCTTTAAGCTTAGGAAGAGACCAAAAGTCTTTCAAAAAAATTTGGGTCAAATGACTTGTGAGTCCCTTGACTTTGGTCTCAGTATCATAGGAATTCAATTACTATCCATCTATATTCACAATTGCTGTGCATTTTGTTCTGATAAATGGTATGTCTGCTTATATTGTACCGTATGTGCAACCCAGTCCCAGTTAATAATACTATGAGACATGTGAGTTGATTTAAGCCAATTTTATTGTTTGGTTATTGTTTTCTTTTTTTTTTTTTGTTCTGTTCAAATGTACGGTGTTTGTTGTTTTTTTTTTTTTGCAATTTTATAAAATCAATAAAAATATCTTTAAAAAAAAACAAAAAACAAAAAAAAAACAAATACTGTAGTTAATAAACAAAAGTTACTGTACAGCTATTCGAACCAGAAATTGGCACACAGAGCTGGATTTTTACTGGGGGACATGGCTATGGCTAACAGTACCATGGTCTCCAGGAGCAGCATGTCGCTTGTCATTTCAAATGTGTGTTGGCCACTGCTACTTTCAGGCTGACAAAGTATGCACAGTACTGACTGACTGCGTCTCTGCTCACATGTTCCTGGTTGTGTCAGTATGGTACTGATTGTGTCTCTAAGGACAAGTTCCTGGTTGTGTCAGTAGATGCTGGTTAAGTCTCACTGAGTATGTTTACTTTGTCCTGTTATTTGGGCAATTTTATTTTTAAAATACATCAAAGAAATGTATGGTCCACTGTGTATTTACCAGAACAGGTAATGATCAAATAGGGACTTAACAGGTGCAGCGTTAGAATTAGAAATTCAAAAGAGGTTCAGGATGGAAAAAAATGCATATATTGCAGAATTAAAGATACGCAAACATATGAAAACTGCACAAACATAGACTCTTCATAGCAATATCTGTGACTGCATTGCATAGTCTCTGTAACACTCTACTCTCAACAGAATCAAGTTGAGAACTACTACTTCAGTAAAACAGTGCAGAACAAAGTTATTTGTTAAAATTCTCATAGACAGCATTCCTCTCGCTGAAGTCGAGGGTAGCTCTGGTAACACGGGAGAACAGCTGGAGGGATCCAAGAACCAGGGACAAAAGGCCACCCTGCTGAATCTAAAGTACCATTGTAGAAATCAGGGAGGGGCTCCCCTCAGTAATAGGGTTAAGAAGGTGTGTGCTATGAGGCTTCGGCCTTGCTGCCTGCATGCTGGTTTTCACAGAGGATGAATTTAAGCTCCCTGGACATGTCCAGGAACCAGGGGAGTTTTGGGAAATTGAGCAAAAGGGGCCTGTGTCCATATCTGTGGAATTGTGTCCTGTGTGTACCTGACCTGATTTGTCCCTGAAAGGAAGAAAAGGACACACCGGACCCCCTGCTGTGAGCCACGTCTGCACACAGTGTGAACCCAGCCTAAAGGATAAGTTCACTTAAAAAAAAAAAAAAAATATATATATATATATATATATATATATATATATATATATATATAAATGCACACATTTTTGAAGGTAAACAAATGTGCATTTATTATTTTTTTTCTTAGGAGCTCCTGCAGGCTGTCAGTACAGCTGTCTATAAAAAAATATATTTTTCGCTCACCCTAAAAAAGTCAAACTGTATGTAATTGAAGGTGCTGCTACTTATAAAGTTCAAATACATGACTTACTAAATATACAAAAATTAAATGAATTTCAATAAAATTATTTATTATACAATATATATATAAAAAAAAAATATATATATATATATATATATATATATATATATATATATATATATATATATATATTGTAACAGGAAGTCAGCTAAATCTGGGAATGTAGTCACAGGAAGGAGATACATTTCCACCTGATTTAGAAAGTCCATTAATTAATTTAGGGTGTTGGCTACAGAGCTAGCCAGCAGGAAGTTGAAAGGCCTTCACCTGTTCAGAATGAGGGAGTTAAGGCTCTATAATTTGTTCAGAGAAATTCCTATTGTTTGCTGCCTCCAGAAGCTGTGTCCTGAAGCCATGTGGGCTGGGAGCAGGAGGACAGTCAGCGGGTGCCTCCCGACAGGATGTGTGGGCCTGGGAGAAGACCCCCCGGAGTGATGTGTGCCCGGGACGGTAACCAAGGGTGAATACGTCTCAAAGGTGAGAAGACGAACTGTTGATGTGAAAGAAACAAAGGACTGTGTTGCCCTGTGAAGCTATTATAAAAGGACTATTGAGTGTCCGCTGTAGGACAAGGAAGTCTGCCCGACGGTAGGTTGGAGACAGACACTTAGGCAGGTTCCAGTTGTGAGAAGGTAGCCGCCCACAGAGGCAAGGATTTATTTTCTGTTTTATTTTATTTTGGATGTTTTGCTGCATACAGCCTGGTGAAGAAAACACCATTTAATAAACCACACTGTTTGTTTGCAAGCACTTGTCGGCTACCTCTCTGGGAAAACGCACCCCCCAAGGGGTCATCCACACCCGCCACCGAGCTAATCCCTTACATATGGTGGAGGTATGCAGTGGGCATAAGCAGAGATCCCTGCAAGGAAGTGCAAATGTTTGATGAACTTTATCTGGTGCATGAGATTGCACAATCTATGTGTGCAGGAGAGAAGATCCTGACAGAAAAAAAAAAAGTGTTTTAAAGAGACAGCGGTCTCAAAATTATTTGATGAACTTTGTTGTGTCTGGTGCAAGTGACTGCACAAACTGTGTGCGCAGGAAAAGAGATCCTGCAAGAGAGAGAAAAACTACATGTGTTGAAGAGACAGTGGTCTGAAAATTGTTTGCTGGACTGTGAAAAATTTGTTTGTGGAGTTATTGAAGATGGGGCGGTCCAAACGCCTGAAAAATGCAAAGATAGATGAAATGAGAGACCGGATTCTATGGATGGAGGGGATGTTGCCGTCTGAACCAGCCCCATCCATGCCTAAAGAGAGTCTACTAAAGAGGAAGGTTGTTGTCCCTAGCAACACTGATGAAACTGCTATGGAGACGCAGTGTGCTCAGATGAAAAGTAAACTCAAAATGGAGGAGATGTTGAAACATCTGATTATATCAAATGCAGCTCAACAGCAAGCAAATGCAGCTCAACAGCAGGCAAATGCGGATTTTCAGCAGAGCTTTGCAGCTCAACAAAAGGCTCATCAAGAGAGCATGGCAGGCTGGAAACAGAGACGCCAGCAGCCAATGGAGGCCATCGGTTTGGAGGAAACCGAGTATGTGTGCAGGGCTGAGTTGGATGCCTTGCAACGGAAAATGGAAGAAAAGGAACAAGCCTTGGAATTGCTTAAAATGGAGCATAGAAACTTGCAGGAAACAAATGAACTACTCAAGTCTCATGTGTCACAGTGGGAAGAATCCACTGCTCTTCTTTTGGTCGAGTTGCAAAAACGCAGAGAGACTATAATGGAGAAAGATACCATCCTCATGGAAAAGGAAAGTGAAATTCAGACTTTGCAGAAGCAAAGTATGGCTGATATGTTGGAGTTGCGTAATCAGCTGGAAAAAAGTCTTCAGTCTTTGGGAGCTACAAAAATAGACCTGCAGGAGTCGCAGGAACAGAATGTTGCTCTGAAAGCGACATTGTCTCTCAGCGACAAAGAGAAAAGTGAAAGAGAGGCTAAATTACTGAGTACTGTGTATGAGCTCACTACTTTGAGCAATGTGGTAGATGAATGGCGTGCGGACTGTGAAAGTTGGAAAGGGGAAGCCCAACGTGTCCAGCAGCAGTTAAAGGAGAAAGAAGCCTGTGTGGCAGAATTACATTCTTATTCCCAGATGCTAGCCAATGAGGTGAAGGCTCTTATGCAGGGAAAAGAAGATTGTGAACATAAGAGGGAAAAAGTAGAGGCACAGCTTCTGGAATCGCAAGTCAAGGTGTCAGAAGGTGACCGATTGTGTGCTAAGCTGTCAGAGAAGGCAAACCGACTGCAGGTTGAGTTGGACAATGTTACAAATCAGCTTTCTCAAGCAGACAGCAAATCTAGAGAAATTGCGGAAGATTTTTCTATCTTGGAATCGCAGCTGCAAGACACGCAGGAACTCTTACAGGAAGAGAGGTGTCAAAGGCTGAGTTTTAGCGCAAAGCTCAAACAAATGGAAGATGAGAAAAATGGCTTCCTGGAACAATTAAAAGAGGAGGCGGAAGCAAAGAAAAACCTATCAGAGCAAGTCGCAACATTGCAAGCTCAGATAGCGGTTATGAAAAAACGCATGGAAGAAAGCGTTGGTTCATTACAGTGTGTTGAAGATGTGAAAAAGAAGTTTGATCAGATGCTTGGTGAAGAGAAGAATGTGTCTGCAAAATATGCAGAAGAACGCGCACGTGCAGAAACGGAGGTGCGTGATAACGAGAGCAAAGCCCTGATCTTGGCTCGCTCTTTGGAGGAAGCTCTAGAGTGTAAGGCTGAACTAGAAAGTGTTAAACAGCTGCGTACAGAAATGGAAGAATTGGTCAGCTCCAAGGATGATGTTGTGAAAAGCGTTCAGGAGCTAGAAAAGTCTAAGCGAGCCTTAGAACAGCAACTAGAAGAGATGAAGATTCCGTTGCAGGAACTGGAAGAGGAATTCCAGGCAACAGAGGATCTGTCCCAAAGAGGGGATAGTGTGCCTGATGCAGTTTTTAAAAGGATCAGTGTTTTGGGGTCTGTCCTGAGTGAGCCTCAGAAATGTGATGACACGTGGCTTGAATCACCCCTTTGGAATAAACCGTTCCTTCAAAAACTTCAAGCATTGGAAAATGTATCATTAGAGCTTCAGCAAACAAAAGAGTTGTGTAAGAAATGTGATGATTTCTCAGTTCAGGCTGAAAACCTAGTGGAGAAAACTAAAGCGGAGAAAACTAAAGCAAGTGATATAAATCTGGGAGAAAAAAGCAAACGCCACCTAGTGGAGAAAACTAAGGCTGTTGGTGAAAACGTGAAGCAAATGAATAAGTGCCTTTCAGGGAGTGTTTCCAAAATGGAACTGGTGAAAGACGGGTGGCAGAAGTTTGATCGTGATCTTGAGATGCATTCCATGTGGAATTCAGATAGAGAAAAGGAACTAGGTGACTTTGAGCGGTCAAATAGTTCAGCAGAAAGTGCATTGAAGAAACCTGTAAAAGAATGTGTTGCAGTTCCATGCTTCTTCACTGATGCAGAGAGGAGGTCTATAATGGATACCACCCAGATCGCTGGGTTCAACTGTGTTGTTGCCTTTGACCCCTATGTTGGTGGAAGGAAAGTTGATGATGTTCTGGTTGGCTTCTTCTGTGAAGAGTTTGGCAAGAAATATAAACTCAATATCAAATCAAATAGTAGGCCTTTACTGCGACTCGCTCAGGAGGGCGAAAAGTTTAAGAAGTTGATGAGTGCAAATGCTTCAGATCTGCCTATGAATATGAAATGTTTGGTGAATGATATTGATGTCTCTGGGAAAAGGAACAGGGGTCACTTTGAAGAAATGTGTGACAGCCTGTTGTCTCAATTGGAAAATCCTCTGCACAGCATCTTAGAGCAAGCAAAGCTCAAGAAGGAAGATCATTCCCTTTTACAACAAAAAGTCAATGATTGTGTACAGCTGTATGGAGAGGCAACTCAAGTCACAGAGGGATGTCAAGAGTCCCTACTTGGAACAAAGCTTAGTGAAGCAAAGGTTCTCAAAGTTTTGTGGAAAACATTTATGGATTGCAGAGAGAGGCGTCTTAAGAATGTTGAAGACATTAAGACTAGCCCAATTGAGTTGCCTATGGATCACGGTCCTCCGTGGTGGATTGGACAGACGGTTATGAGGGACAAGCTGTCTGACATTTATGAGAAAGCTGTCAATGAAGATGACAGAAACGAGAAGGAGCGAAATGATGCCAAAAATGCAGTTGAAGAATGTGTATATGAGATGAGAGACAAACTGTGTGGCATTTATGAGAAATCCGTCAATGAAGATGACAAAACAGTTTCATCCGGAAGCTTGAGGATAATAGGAGGCTTATCAGTGAGTCAGCAGTGCTTGACACATGCGTGCCTGGAAATCTGTGTCCCAACCCTAGGGTTGAAACAAGAGGGGGGGGTATGTAACAGGAAGTCAGCTAAATCTGGGAATGTAGTCACAGGAAGGAGATACATTTCCACCTGATTTAGAAAGTCCATTAATTAATTTAGGGTGTTGGCTACAGAGCTAGCCAGCAGGAAGTTGAAAGGCCTTCACCTGTTCAGAATGAGGGAGTTAAGGCTCTATAATTTGTTCAGAGAAATTCCTATTGTTTGCTGCCTCCAGAAGCTGTGTCCTGAAGCCATGTGGGCTGGGAGCAGGAGGACAGTCAGCGTGTGCCTCCCGACAGGATGTGTGGGCCTGGGAGAAGACCCCCCGGAGTGATGTGTGCCCGGGACGGTAACCAAGGGTGAATACGTCTCAAAGGTGAGAAGACGAACTGTTGATGTGAAAGAAACAAAGGACTGTGTTGCCCTGTGAAGCTATTATAAAAGGACTATTGAGTGTCCGCTGTAGGACAAGGAAGTCTGCCCGACGGTAGGTTGGAGACAGACACTTAGGCAGGTTCCAGTTGTGAGAAGGTAGCCGCCCACAGAGGCAAGGATTTATTTTCTGTTTTATTTTATTTTGGATGTTTTGCTGCATACAGCCTGGTGAAGAAAACACCATTTAATAAACCACACTGTTTGTTTGCAAGCACTTGTCGGCTACCTCTCTGGGAAAACGCACCCCCCAAGGGGTCATCCACACCCGCCACCGAGCTAATCCCTTACAATATATATATATATATATATATATATATATATATATAGGTCAGAAAAATATGTACTTAATAAATCCACATTAAGTCCATAGGAAAAAGGAAAAGATAAAAAATGAAGTAAATGGAAAGAAGTCCAATTACACCATGTGTTCTTGTAAGTAAAAAGTGATTCACAAAAAACAGTGTTTCAGAGTGCTTTTTCCCCACATGCAATATGCGCCTCTTACCAGAATGGCTGGAATCTCAAGTTATACAGATCTAACTCACTCATACAGGTATCATCCCACAGGGAT
Organism: Pelophylax lessonae; assembly: GCF_965119305.1. Taxonomy (NCBI): domain Eukaryota; kingdom Metazoa; phylum Chordata; class Amphibia; order Anura; family Ranidae; genus Pelophylax; species Pelophylax lessonae. The sequence goes on along the minus strand of NC_138768.1, from coordinate 404,452,006 downwards.
ATCCCACTCCTAAGGCTCTTATGAGGGTGCCCCCTCCTCGTAAGAAGACTGCTCCACTCTGTTATAATATATCTCGCGTGTCCTTGATGTCTGTGCGGAACATCCCACTGTAGGTTCTCTCAGGCAATAAGGATTATAGAACGAAGAGGTTTTATGCTCCAGTACTTTAAACCAACATGTATTAACCACTTCTGGACCAGAAGGATTTGCCCCCTTAATGACCAGACCATATTTAGAGATTCGGCACTGCGTTACTTTAACGGACAATTGCGCGGTCATGCGACGCTGTACCTAAATAAAATTGATGTACTTTTTTCCCACAAATAGAGCTTTCTTTTGCTGGTATTTGATCACCTGTAGGATTTTTATTTTTTGCGATATAAACAAAAAAAGAGCGACAATTCTGAAAAGAAAACAATATTTTTCACATTCTGATATATAACGTTCCTAAAGAAAAAAATTTAAGGTGAAGATTTTTTAACATTTTAGGCCAATTTGCTTTCTGCTACATATTTTTGGTAAAAAAAAAATCAAAATAAGCGTATTTTAATCGGTTTGCGTAAAAGTTATCGTGTCTACTAACTATGGGAAAGATTTATGTCATTTTTATTGTTTTTTTTGTTTACTAGTAATGGTGGCGATCTGCGATTTTTTGTGGGACTGCGACATTGCGGCGGACAGATTGGACCCCTGACTGACATTTTTGATGCTTTTGTGGGGACCTGTGACATTATGACAGTAACAGTGCATATTTTTTAGCACTGATTGCTGTCATAATGACACTGGCAGGGAAGGGGTTAACACTGTGGGTGATCAAGGGGTTAAATGTGTACCTAGGGTCATGTTTCTAACTGTGGGGGGAAGGTGGCTTGTGAAATGATCACAAAGACCTGTGTTCCTATATAGAAGGGTCACAGGAGCTCTGTGATCATTCCAGGGAGAAGAACGGTTCTTCTCTCTCAACTGCCTGCCCCCGCATCGGTTTCCCTGCTGACAAGCGGGGGCGGGACTGCGCCGCCGGCGCACGCTCGCCCCCTAGCTGCCTGCGCGCGACCGACGTATACCTATGGTGGTTTGCGCAGGTGGGGCTGCTGCCGCAGTGTAACTGCGGCGGGCAGTCACAAAGTGGTTAAAAGTATCTTATGTACCTACATAATGATAGAAAGCAAACAAGCAAACAGCCGCAGACTTCGCCTACAGGCTGATGCATGGTGACATCACAGAATTCGGCTCCACCCGACACGTTTCCCCATAAGAGGCATCAACTGGGAACAGAGGCCTGGTGATATCACAAGGGGCGGTGCCACCTGGTGACACCGCAAGGTGGCCCCACCCTTACCTATATAAGAACTGTCAGATGGCAAGCCAGCCATCCGGCGGTTTGCCTTCACAGCGGCCGAGTGATTTTTTTTTTTTTTCGGAGTCAGCGGTGCATCAGGGGACAGTGTTTTTTTTTTTTTTTTTAAAAAGGAATTGTCCAAAAACTGACCCCTGCCCACAGACCCCCAAAACCACTGCCCAGGGTTGTGGGATAGAGACCCTTGTCCCCATCAACAAAGGGACAAGGTTGTTTGAGGTGCACCCCCCCACCCCAAAGCACCCACCCTCCCCATTTTGAGGGCATGTGGCCTGGTATGGTTCAAGACTGGGGTGCTCGATTGTCCCCCCCCCCCACCCCTTTCCTGGCCTGCCAAGATGCATTCTCAGATAAGGGTCTGGCATGGATTTTGGGGGGACCCCCCATGCTGGGTTTTTTTTTTACTATTTTTACCAGAATATTTTTTTTTATGCAGCTGTCAGCGGGGAAGCCCATTGACAGCTGACGACTCATCATCTGGCTTCCTGGCCTGCTCCTTAGCAATAAGCTTTTACTGCACCCTGATTGGGCAGTGCATTGCAGGGCGTTGGGTGGGGCGAACACCCGCCGAACACCCTGCAAATTCGGGTGTTCCCTGAACAGGGTGAACAGTCAATGTTGGGGCTGAACCGTTCACCCAACACTAGTTTTAATGCAAGAAGTGTAAGAACTTGCATTTGGCTTGGTGCATTCCACTGTACAACAGACCTTATACTAGGAAAGGGAGGCGCAGCACAAGGAGCCAGTCAATTGACCATCTTCTAATAAGGAACCTGCTTATATGAGAAGAGCACAATTGAGCTAATACATGTCTGCTGCTTCTCCTTTGACTGTCCAGTCACAGCCTGAAGGATCGAACAAAGCCTGTAAGTGTTAAAAGCAGCAGAGAAAATTTGTGCCTCCTGCCCTGCCAGATAGGTCTGTTTTGTGAGAAAGAGCTGTGCAATCTCAGAACTCAATGGACAGAAATACAAATCCTTTGGCAGGTGAAACAACTTTAAATATGTTTTATCACAACTTTTTTTAAAAGCTATTATTCTTATAGCTACATTTACTAGTACTTTACTATGTGTAATTTGGAAGTATGTCATGCTTTTACTGGTTTGCTCTTTGTCCTTACTCCTTACTGTGATGGTCTGCTCTGAACAGTGGAAATGAATGAAATGTATTTGGTTACTGATTTATAGTGCACCCTATTAAGTGCTTAGAGGAGTATGAGGCGTAACTCATAATTGCTATTCTTTTAATGAAAGCATTACAAATTGTACAATGTAAAATGCATATTGGAACATTCCAAACAAATGAATAGTTTTTGCTAAAGACAGCATATAATTAATTGGTGTGGGATAGGTCCAGCAAATACATCAAACAGGTTTAGGAACAAGCTTGGTATGTAGAAAGAGCAATCAAGAAGGTTATGAAATGTCGAAAGGGTAGGCTTCCCGGACTGAACTTAAATATTACAAAAGATGAATGTTTGTCATTTGATATGTCTTGAAATCAGACATTAAAATACATTTACGCATCTCCAGTTGTAATCTCTTCCAAAAATGTGCCTGCACACCTACTGTTCACATTCATAGTTATACAGTTACATAGTTGGTAAGGATGAATAAAGACACAGTTCTATCCGGTTGAACCTATATGTGTGTCTGTGTTTATGTTGCTACCTAGCTTAACCACTTACAGACTGCCCGCCGCAGTTTTATGTCGGTACTTTGATGTTAAATACCGGGGTTATGGCAGAAGATAGATTCCCCCCCTCCCGCCACTTCCCGGTTGTTTTCCCTGCTTACCGGAGCCGTCGGCAGCAGGGAAAACGATCCAGTCAGCTGTCCTCTTAGGCAGGAAGTTGAGTGAGGGCAAGATGGCGAGTGTCACCTATAGGGATTTTTAAGTACCAATGTTTGTCGCCATTCCACGAGCATGCGCAATCTGAAGGATGACATGTTGGGTATCTATTTACTCGGCGTAACATTATCTTTTACATTATAGAAAAAAATTGGGCTAACTGTTTTCTTATTTTTTAATTCAGAAAAGTATATGTAGCACCCTTGAAAATAGGTGCTAGGCAGGTAAAATATATTTTGCTCTGTCTGCTTATCAGGGGAGCCTGATTGTTAGTTTTGCCTGTTGCATGTGTCCATGTGTGATTCATCTGGTCTGAGGGAGTGTCCCCACTAGGGAGGCCTGTTGGACAGTGGAGGGAACCCAGCCAGGGACACACAGGCTTTTGTAGTTGTCCCAGTGGGTTGGCACAGACAGTGGTGCATCCTGGGATAGGCTATAAAAGTCAAGAGCACATGTGGCAGGGGGTCTTTGGGCGGGAAGTCAAGTCCCAGAAGGAGGGTACAGCTGTCTCTCCTTCTGCAGCTGTGAAAGTCAGCATGGTGAATCTGAAGGTGTGGCTGAACCCAGAGGTCCAGTGGATGCTGACAAGTGGAGTTTGGAGGCAACGGTGACTCTGGAAAAACAGTGTCCGTGAGTACAGAGGAACTTGCCCGGGGATCTGCCAGGAAGGGGACCACTCCAAAGGCTGGGGTCACCATACGGGTGTCAGCACACAGGCATTGAGAGAAAAGGCGGTGCCAGTTTCAGAACCCTGAAGAGAATATTTACACAGGAACATTTCAAGTACCTTCATTTAGTGGCAAAGTGAAGCAGCGGCCTTGCCGCATTCTACAGTAAGATGTCCCTCAGATTGTTAATAGTTAATCACTTCTCCTATCCAAGTTCTCAATAAAACCACGAAAAACAACATCCCCTGGATTGATTATTGACTGAGCCAAGAACTTTTAATGCTGTCATCTGCTGTCCGTTGCTAAGGGTAACCCAGGGGAATCCAGAAGGTGTAATTCTAAGCAGTCCGATAGGGGAGTAGTGTTACATGTATTTTTTTTCCAAAAAAATTGCGCTTGTAAGACCGCTGCGGAAATACGGTGTAATAAAAAATATTGCAACGATCTCCATTTTATTCTCTAGGGTCTCTGCTAAAAAAAATATTTAATGTTTGGGGGTTTTAAGTAATTTTCTAGCAAAAAAAAAAAAAACGGATTTTAACTTGTAAACAACAATTGTCAGAAAAAAGCCTGGTCTTAAATTGGTTAAATGGTTTTCACCTGGTTATACAGTCATCATTTTAAGGTTTATATAATGAGATTATAGCACCTTCTAAGTACCTCTTCATTTAAATGTTTGTAGCTGTTCCTCATATCTGAGGTTCTCCAACCCCATTGTTAGTTATGTAACCTTTTTCTGGACACTTTCCAGTTCAAGAACATCCTTCCTGAGGATTGGTGACCAAAACTGGACTGCATACTCAAGATGTGGTTGAACCAGGGTTTTGTGAAGTGCCTGTTTTTTTTAGCTTTAGCTCTTGAGTAATACCCTTTTTAATGATAATAGTCTGCTAGCTTTGTTTTCTGCCTGATCTGCAAGGACCCTTAAATCCTTTTCCATCCTTAATTCACCAGAGGATCTGCTCTTAGCGAGTAACTTGCATTCATATTTTAACATTACTTTACATTTTTCAATGTTGACTTTCATCTGCCATAAAAAGTAGCTGCTCACCCCTCTATTTTAATTAGGTCTTCTTGTAAAGTTTCTCTATTTCAGCGTTTCTCAACCTTTTTCCAGTCGGAGCATTCTTGAATTTTTTTTTTCAGTTTTGAGGCCCCCCCCCCCCTGTCCAACGGTACTGCGTGTCGGGAAACGCACCCAAAATCACGCTTATTCCTGACACATGAGGATGGGCCGAACAACCCCCTGTTCGATTCATAGCAGAACTCCCAAACAGGGGAAATATTCTAACCCTAACTGCAAACCCTATTGATGTCTATGGGAGCCGAACAGGAAAAATCAAAAGGGCCCATTTTGAGGGCTTATATGCAAGTAATTGGCCAAAAAAAAATGGTATGGGGGGTCTGGGTCATGCCCTGGGGGACATGTATCGATAAACATTTTTTAAAAATTGTAAAAACGATAATTTTTTTCAGGAGCAGAGATTTTAATGATGCTTAAAGTGTAACAATAAAAATGAAAAATTCCTTTAAATATAGTGCCTGTGGGGGTCCCCTTAATGTGCCTGTAAAGTTGCAGATCTGTAGCATGTATAGATCTTGCTACAGCAAAAATGACACTTCTAAAGAAAAAAACGAGTCAAATCCCATCTAAAATGACTCGCGGTTACAGTTGTCGGCTCCCGGCTATTAAAAAATTAAAGAAAAAAATAGTGAGAGGTCCCTCCCCCCAGTCCATACAAGTCCCTCTGGGTCTGGTATGGGTTTTAAGGGGAACCCCATGCCAAAATTTAAAAAAAGCAGCGTAGGGTCCCCCCAAAATCCATACCAGACCCTTACCAGGCAGGTCAAAACAGGAGGGGATAAGCGAGCGCCCCCCCTCCTGAACCATACCAGGCCACATGTTAGGTATCTATTTACTCAGCATAATATCATCTTTCACATTATACCAAAGAATTTGGCTAACTTTACTGTTTTTTTTTTTTTTTAATTCATGATTTTTTTCATGTTTTTGTTCCCAAAAATTGGCGTTTAAAAAAAACGCTGCGCAAATACCGTGTGACATAAAAAATTGCAACACACACCATTTTATTCCATAGGGTCTCTGCTAAAAAAAAAAATAATAATAATAATGTTTGGGGGTTCTAAGTAATTTTCTAGCAAAAAAAGTAGATTATTACATGTAGGAGCGAAGTGTCAGAATAGGCTTGGAAAGGAGGTGGTTAAAAGTTGCAGTACAGTACCTTCCCTCACACAGGTGGGAACTGCACTGTTACTGTTGGGGTAAGCAGAGAGCACAGCACACACTCCCCCTCTCTTTGCTTTCACTTTGTTGAGTGTTTTCAACAGTCTGACCAAGCTCCCAGTGCCAATGTACAGCTTGCCTAGACACCGGGAGTGTGGTTTGATTTGACAGCTCTTCTCGACCAGGATGTCACAGCACCCCTGAGGACCTCTGGTGGCACCCCAGTGTGATGCGTCACCCAGGTTGAGGAAGGCTGCTCTACCCTGTTGCAAAGTTGTTGTACTCCTTAGCAATATATCATTAGCAAATAGATGGAGCTATTTATTTAATCTTTTATATCATTTATGAACAAGTTACACAGAATTGGTCCCAGAACAGAGCCATTGAGCACATCACTCACAACTTTCACTACTCTCTGGGTGTGCTCCGGCAACCAGTTTTCTTTCCAGGTACATGCAATATTATCAATACTAAAATACCTTCATTTTTAAATTAAATGTTTGTGGGGGTACTGTATCAAATGCTTTAACAAAATCTACTGTAGATAAGCTACGACCATAGACCTTCCTCTACTCGAATTACAGCTTACCTCTTTATAGAATGTTCAAAGGTTGGCATGGCAAGATGTGTCTATTCCTCATCCTTGAGGTTAGTGGCCCGATAGCATACATCCACAAATAGTTTGCCAGAGAAATGGAAAGTGTACTTAATTCTCCTTTGTACTTTTTTTGTTTTTTGAAGACAGAGTGGGCAGTGCTCTTATACACAGACAGCACATTTATAGCAAATTATTCCATCTTCCAGTCTGGAGGACTGGAGAGACAGGAGGACTTCAGCTATGAGGAAAGTTTAAGAAAATTAAACGTATTTACTTTACATGGGAGATGCCTAACGGGGCGTGATCACTATCTACACATTGATTAATCCTGACTAGAAGGGAAGGACTTTTAACACTGGATGAAAGAAGGTTTAAATTGAAATTGTGGAGAAGGTTCTTTACAGTCAGAGCAGGAAAAATGTTAAACTCCCTTCCCCAAGTAGTGGTATCATCTGGGAGTATTGACAAACTCAAAAAACTTCCAGATGTCCTCAAGAGTTTACTGAATCCAGTAATTTCAATGGAGACCAATGAGGTTTGAAAATTACAGTCACATGGTTAAAATAAACATACTTAACCTTGTGTTAAAGCTTGAATTGAGCCTAATTGGTATATGGTCACATCTGTACGGTAGCTGGATCCTATAAAAATCTTTTGTAAAGTGATGTCCTCTTTCTGCTGCTCAACCTCCAGCACTAAAGGGGCTAATATCTCAGAATCTACTGTGAGCTTCAGCAAAAAAAAGATTCTCCGACTGCCCACCTTCTCCTCACCTCTCATTCATTGAGGAAAACCTGTACATTATACTAAAAGAAATTTGAGCTGTGAATGAGGAGAGTCAGATAAATGACTAAATTCTCTCCCACATTGATATTTACGTTGCCAGTGCTTAACCATTGCTCCTTCCACCACCCCAGCCAATGAAATGTAACTAGTTTTCTGGGTATGGGGGGAGTATGTGACACCCTCTCATGTGAAAATGCTCAGGCCTAGTGTACACACTGGGTGGTTTGGTGTAGGCTGTGACAGAGGAAGGAGTGATGGGTGACAGCTGGCAAGGTCAGTATCATTGGGTTGGGTCTGGGGGTCCTTTCAACCAGTTCCCGCCCAGCATATAGTCAAATGATGACCAGGCGGTGGCTTTCTTATCCTGATGTCCTGTCAGGATGTGATATGTCCTGTCAGGAAGCGCTGATCACACGGCTGTGGGGCCACACAGCAGCATGATCTGTCACCTGCCATGTCCGAGGGACACATCCCATGACTGATCAGAGTACCCGCTCACTACTGGTACCATGTATTAACTGTGACGAATCACAGCAGCTCACATGACTGGATGGCTTTGTTTCATGCCTACCATTGCATACAATGTTTTGCTAGCTGTGATTGGAGAATTTGATCACATGGTACAGACAGGGCCAATCACAGCCCATATGTACCATGTGGTTAGCTTTGATCAATCACAGCTTATCACAACAAAACAGACTGAATTGTTTAGTTTCATTCAGTAAAATGATTGCTTATAGCTAGAGTTGAGCGAACACCTGGATGTCCGGGTTCGGTGGGTTCGGCCGAACTTGAAAAAAAAGCCCGGGTTCGTGACCCAAACTTAACCCGAACTTTACCCCGATCCCGAACCCCATTGAAGTCAATAGTGACCCGAACGTTTGAGCACTAAAATGGCTCTAGAAAAAACATGGAAAGGGCTACAGGGCTGCAAATGACAGAAAAATCTTCTTAAGAGCATGAGTGTCACAGTAAAGTATGAATGAAAAACTGAAAAATAATTGTCCCCTCGGTGCTTGTTGAATAGCAGATTAGAACTGCAGTGTCTAAACACTGTAAGTCACAGTAAAATATGAAGGAAAAAAATGTATTTTTTAAAATCCAGATTAAGCAGACACATATGCACTGAGCTTGCATTACATGGCCGCTACACGCCGCACGCCGTCCACCTAACAGACTGATTTTTTTTTTTCTCCCTCCTCCTCACTGGGCTCAGGTCAGGGCAAAAAGATTGTGCACTGCACCCCCACACAATAAAATCAATGTAGATCGCTGTCTGATTAAAGAAGCTTCTTCCTATTCTTTCCCTGAAAGCAATCTCCAGCCAGCCCCTACAATAATGTCCTATCTCTCCCTCAGCAGCAGCAGCAGGAACCTCTCCCTACAGTAGTTAGAGCAGAGTGATGTGCGGCGCTACGTGACTCCAGCTTATATAGAGGCTGGGTCACATGCTGCACAGGGCCAATCACAGCCATGCCATTAGTAGGCATGGCTGTGATGGCTTCTAAGGGCACACCAGTTAAACGCTTGTTGATTGGCTGCCCTGCAGCTGTTGAAACCGCGCCATTAAAACCGCGCCAAAACAACCGAACAACGGACTGTATCCCGAACATACAGTGAAATGTTTGGGTCCGTGTCCGGGTACCGAACACCCAAAAGTCCAGTACGATCCTGAACAATACAGTCCGGGTTCGCTCAACCCTACTTATAGTAATGAAATTCACAGCTATAAGCAATAATGTGTAAGAAATAAAAATCCTGATTACTTCCCGAGAGTAGTACAATGGTACTATGGTAACATTATATTGCTCTGGTCACAGTGTGTTTAAAATAAATCGTAAAAAAAAAAGAAAAAAAAATTAAATTAAAAAAAAAGATCAACGCCACACCATCAGAATGTAAAAAAAAAAAAAAAAATGGGAAAATTTGTTTTTCTAACTTCTTAATTTTCCAAAAATATTATGATAAAAAAAATTACAACTTAAAAAAAACCTGCTATGCCTCTTATTAAATACCTCAGACTGTCTACTTTCCAAAAAGGAGCCATTTGGGGCGTATTTGTTTTGTCTTGATATTTTAGGGCACGTCAGTACATCAGGATTGATCAATTTTCAGATATATATCCCATAGTTTGTGGACTCTATAACTTTCCTACAGACTAAATAATATACACTGATTTGGGTAATTTTCACCAAAGAAATGTAGCAGAAAACATTTGGGCTAAATGTATCTATTTATTTGCAAAAGTTTATAACAGAAATGAAGAAAACTACATTTCCCTCCCAAATTTTCTGATTTTTTTTTGTTTTTTTTTTTTAACAAAAAATAAAAAATCCAGTGGTGAGTAAATACCACCAAAAGAAAGCTGTAGTTTTTTAAACAAAATGATAAAAATTTAGTTTGGGTACAGTGTTGCATGACTACAACACTGTACCCAATTCAAAGTGTGACTGCACTGAAAGCCGAAAGTTGGCCTGGGCAGGAAGGGGGTAAAAGTGCCCGGTATTGAAGTGGTTGAAAAGACAATAAATGGGCAGTGCATTGACAAATAGGGCCCCAGAAAAAAAAAAAAGGATTGTATCCCTTTTCCAAATTAATAATGGATTTATCTCTTATTATTTAAATTGGAAACAAAATATTTTTGCCTAATTGTCTCCCCCTAAAAATTGATTTCTTTTTCTTGTTCAGTTGTGTTTTAGTTATTTGGTGAAAAATGAGTGAAAGCTGAATTATTAATCTAGAAATGTGTGACCTTACAGCTGTTTCTGTTCCACAAGTCCCATCATCACTCCTCAGCAGCTGTGTGAAGATCTTGTAGTTTAACAATATCTGGATAACCACAAAGCCCACCCCTGCTGTTAATGTTTCATACAACTCTAATGAAGAACACATTTTATGAAAAACTTGTAAAAGCATGTGATTTTCTTTTCTGGTCAGCAACATTAGAATAAATAAAGGTTTAAAACGTAGGGGTTTTCTATTATGTTCCTGTTGTCATGTGTTGAAGAAAAGAAAATAAGAGTGTGGTTAATTGCAACCACTCAGATTCCATCTTTCCATTTTCCAGAGCTTTTTTTGTTTGTTAAATAAATTACCCTTTTCCATTACAGATACACTATATTGTCAAAAGTATTGGGACACCTGCCTTTACAAGCACATTAACTTTTACGGCGTCCCAGTCTTAGGCTCCATGTACACGGGACGTTGTTAAAAGTCCCTTTGAATGCTGGAATTTTTAGGACGTTTGAAACGTCCGTTCAGTCGCGTTTGTACCCGCGTTTAGCGGGCGTTTAGCAGCGTTTGCGGGCGTTTGCGTTTAGAAGCGTTCCTAGAGGTCATAAAAATGATTCCCCTTTAAAATGGAAAAACGCGAACGCTAAACGCGGGTCATCGCGTTCAGACGCGTTCGGACGCGTTTGTGCGTTTGAAACGCCGGGAAACACACGTTCGAACGCAAATAATTGCGTTCTAAAAACAGTCCCTGAACGCAACTGCCTGCAAATGACTGTAAACGACCTGGTGTACATGGACAGATAAGATAAAATGTAGATGGGTTCAGGGCCTTCTGAAAAAAACGCCCAACTGCTCCTAAACGGCCATTTCCAGTGTCCCGTGTACATGGAGCCTAAGTCTGTAAGGTTCAATATTGAGTTGGCCCACCCTTTGCAGCTATAACAGCTTCAAGTCTTCTGGGTAAGACTGTCCACAAGGTTTAGGAGTGTATCTATGGGAATGTTTGACCATTCTTCCAGAAGCACATTTGTGAGGTCAGTCATGTTGGAGAGAAGGCCTGACTCGCAGTCTGTGCACTAATTTATCCCAAAGGTGTTCTATCGGGTTGAGGTCAGAACTCTGTGCAGGCCAGTCAAGTTACTCCACCCCAAACTCGCTCATCCATGTCTTTATGGACCTTGCTTTGTGCACTGGTGCACAGTTATGTTGGAACAGGAAGGGGCCATCCCAAAAAGTTCCCACAAAGTTGGGAGCATGAAATTGCCCAAAATGTCTTGGTATGCTGATGCCTTAAGAGTTACCTTCATTGGAACTAAGGGGCTAAGCCCAACCTCTGAAAAACAACCCCACACCATTATCCCCCCTCCACCAAATGATTTGGACCAGTGCACAAAGCAGGTCCATAAAGACATGGATGAACAAGTTTGGGGTGGAGGAACTTGACTGGCCTGCACAGAGTCCTGACCCCAACCTGATAGACCACCTTTGGAATGAATTAGAATGGAGACTTCGAGCCAGGCCTTCTCGCCCACCTCAGTGCCTGACCTCTAGCTAGAAGCTGGTCAAACATTCCCATAGATACACTCCCTAAACCTTGTGGACAGCCTTCCCAGAAGAGTTGAAGCTGTTATAGCTGCAAAGGGTGGGCCAACTCAATATTAAACCCCATGGACTAAGACTGGGGTGCCATTAAAGTTCATGTGCGTTTAGAGGAAGGTGTCTTAATACTTTTGCCAATATAGTGTACTTGTTATACATATATAGAATAGGTCAGTGGTACAGTACCATTTAGTGTGTATTAACAGGAACTGCTGTATTGCCCAGTGCTCATGGCATTGCTAGAGCTCCTACTAGAGCTCCTAGATAGAAGCATTTAGTCTATAGAGCCCACTGTGATGATCGCACTACCAGCTTCCCCCAACTTAGAGATTTTTAAGTTCATGAGACAACAATCTAAGCACCAGCAGACTGAGACTGATTGTTAACTCTGCAGTTAAAATGCACAGTATACTATCCCACCCAACATTTCAAGTTTTTGATATGGTCTGGGTTACCATGTACTTGTACTGTATTTAACCACTTGCCGACCGCCGCAAGTACATATACTGCGTCGGTCAGCCCCCCGGCCAGGCAAAGTGACGTATATACAGTATATGTCACTAGCCTGTCACCGGCTTGTGAGCCAATAGCGGGCGAGCGCGCGCCCGCCCCGGCTCGTTCCCTAAGAAGTCAGTGCGTGTGACCGGCGGACCCCGATGTCCGCCGGTCACTCGCGATCGTTCGCCGGGAAGGGAGAAAGGCAGGCGGCTAATGTAAACAAGCCGCCTGTCATTCTCCCCTGTGTAAAAATGGAGATCAGACGGTTCTACTATGTAGGACCGTTGATCTCTGTTTTTACACCAGTAGCCATGTCCCATCACAGTTAAAAACACGCCCCTAGGACACACTTAACACCTCCCTCTCCAATACAGTTAACCCCTTCCCTGCCAGTGTCATTTTTACAGTAACAGTGCATATGTATAGCACTGATTACTGCAGTAATGTCACTGGTAACCAAAATGTCAGTCAAGGGTCCAATCTGTCCGTCGCAATGTCGCAGTCCCGCAAAAAAATCGCAGATCGCCGCCATTACTCGTTAAAAAAAACCCACCAAAAATGACAAAAATCTTTCCCTTTGTTAGTAAACGCGATAACTTTTGCCCAAACCAATCAAAATACGCTTTTTGCAATTTTTTTTTACCAAACATGTAGCAGAAAACAAATTGGCTGAAAATGTTAAAAAATTTAGATTTTTACATTTTTTTTTGGGAATTTCATATAAAAAAATTTGAAAAATATTGTTATTTTTGCAAAATTGGCGCTCTTTTTTTGTTTATAGAGCATGATCAAAAAATCACATGGGTGATCAAATACCACCAAAAGAAAGCTCTGTTTGTGGGGAAAAAAGGACGTCAAATTCGTTTAGGTACAGCGTCGCACGACTGAGCAATTGTCCGTTAAACTCACGCAGTAACAAATCGCAAAAAAAACCCTGATAAGGAAGGGGGTAAAATCTTCCGGGGCTTAAGTGGTTAAAAAGTATCCTGTTCTCTTTGCATTGCTTCCTTTGTTTGAAATCCCTGGTGATCCTGCCAGTCCCCTTGCTTTCCTATTCCAAACTGACCACACCAAGGCATGGAAGCACATCCATCAAATCATGGTTGGTTTTGTTCTTAGCATTCTACTTGGGAGCACAGCCTGCCTTTACTTCGCTGGTCGGACTTCTGCTGACATACGCCCCTGCAGAACTCTTCAGTGGGTAGATTAATGTAGTGCTGTCTCATTGCCTCCTACTGACACACCCCTTGCACAGTTCTTCAATGGAAAGATCAGTGTGCTGCTGTTTCTCTAAATAAATTATATCAGACAGATTGCAGCTGCCCAGTAGCTAGTGCCACATCCTGTGAAAAGAGTAAAATTATACTATGGAGGGGACTTTACAGGCACCATAGGGAAAAACACAGATAAGATACAAAAAGTTTATTATACAAATATATTAAAAACAGATCAAGGGGATTAAAAACAATACAGGCCGCATATACATAACTGACATATCAAAAGACATGTGAATACCCATCAACAAAAACACATACAAGATGATAAATTGTAAGAGTGAACCCCAAAGGCGTCTTTGTTGATGGGTATTCACATTTCTTTTGATATGTCAGTTATGTATATGGGGCCTGTATGGTTTTTAATCCCCTTGCTCTGTTTTTAATACATTTGTAGAATAAACATTTTGTACCTTATCTGTGTTTTTTCTTACGATATCTGTAAAGTCCCATCCATTGTACATTTTTTCTCTTTACTGCTGTTTCCCTGCCTCCTATTAACTTGCCCCCTATGCCCAACGCTTCACTGGGAAGTTAAGCCTCAACCTCCACAACATCTCCAAAATATGCCCCTTTCTAAACAATGACACCAGAAAGCTCCTAGTTCACTCCCTGGTCATCTTTTGCCTCACTTACTACAACTTCCTTCTCATTGGCTTACCTTTACATAGGCTATCCCGCCTTCAGTCCATCATGAATGCTGCTGCCAAGCTCATCCACCTTAGCAACCGTTCAGTGTCTGCTACTCCTCTATGCTAATCCCTCCATTGGCTGCCACTCACCCAACTAATCAAATTCAAAATACTAACAATAACTTACAAAGCCATCCACAACTCTGGCCCCAGCTACATTACTAGCCTAGTCTCAAAATACCAACAAAATTGTTCTCTTCATTCCTCCAAAAACCTCCTGCTCTCTAGCTCCCTCGTCATTTAATCCTATGCTCACCTCCAGGACTTTTCTCGAGCCTCCCCAACCCTATGGAACTCCACACCCCAATCTGTTGGATTATCTCCTACTCTGTTTGCTTTGAGACGATCCCTGAAAACCCTTCTCTTCGGAGAAGCCCATTCTGCCCACACCTAACAACTGTACTTTTATTTTCTCCATCAGCTCATTCCCCACAGTTATTACCTTTTGTATCACTTGACCCTCACTCCTACATTGTACGCTCTAATGAGCAGAGCCCTCTGCTTCTTCCTGTATTGAATTGTTTTGAAACTGTGCTGTCTGCCCTCATGTTGCAGAAACTGTTTGCACTATATACAGTAAATCGTGTATAATAATAATAATAATGATAATAAGTGTACTGCTGACTCTCTGTCCCCTACTGAAACACCCCCAGCACAGCTCTTACCTGAGAATATTAGTGTACTTCTCTGCCTCCTACTGGCACACCCCCCTGCACAGCTCTTCACTGGGCAGATGAGTATACTGTTGTTTCTCTGCCTCCTGCTGACATAACCCCCCCCCCACCCAGCTCTTTACTGGAAACATCTGCCTCCTGATGACACCCCCAGCACATCTCATCCCTAGGATCAGTGTACTGCTGTTTCTCTGCCTTCTGCAGACATCCACCCTGCTCAGGTTTTCACTGAG
Source organism: Pelophylax lessonae (assembly GCF_965119305.1). NCBI lineage: Eukaryota > Metazoa > Chordata > Amphibia > Anura > Ranidae > Pelophylax > Pelophylax lessonae. The sequence continues at coordinate 404,436,798 of NC_138768.1, read as the reverse complement.
AAGATCAGTGTGCTGCTGTTTTTCTGCCACCTGCTGACATGCCCACCTGCCCAGCCTGTCACAGTGTATTTCTTTTACACACACACGAAAGCTGCCATCGTGTATTTTAATGAAAACACACCATTCACAGAATCTGTTGTTGCAATTCTAACTTATTAAATGAAAATAAAATGTCTATATTATCTTGAGCCATGTCCAGACAGGAAAGAGATTACTTAATCTTTGGTTTCTTCAAGAGCCAATACATTCTTGATGATCACACCTGCTTGTGTCCAGGGGTGATCATCTGTCCTTAACCATAGGTGACCTGGGAAGAAACTTCTGAACACCGGTAGACAGCTGCAGTCACTGTCAGCCTGTCATTGCTTTCTATGGGCTTCAAATTCCCAGCTCTCTGCAACACTCCTAAGCCCCATAGTGTTTCACAAGACACTGCCAGCACCATGACTGATGAATAAGGCCTTTGCATTCCTTTACGTTCTAACATTATGTCCAGTGCTGAACGTGCAGCCATCTCCCCTAAAGAGGGTGTTTACAGATTTAATACAAAAAATTCAGTCTGAGGGGTGTGCTAAAGAGGTGTTGAAGAGTTTTATTATGCTCCAGTGTTCACTCATTTAATGGCAACTATTCTCATTTATATTCTATTTATTTATATCTCAATTTCAAGATTTCGCAATCTGACAGCCAACATATTATGAACAGAATGAAATACCAACTTGTCAGAGACAAAGTATGAAATGCATCTTATGATCTCATATGTTTTTTTTGATTGATTGTTTTGATTCTGCTGGACTTGGTAGGGTAGGTGTGTTTGGCATCTAACCAATTGGCATATTCCTAAATATCAGAAGAACCACTTTTTATGAACGTACCGCCATTATTGTATAAATTATGATTATTGTATGAAACTTAAAGCGTAACTCCACTTTTGTTGAGAAAAAACATTCCCCTCTGGGTGATCTATGTACATTACAAAGTCTTTAACAATCTTTGTTGCAGATTCCTACCTTTTGTTATTCTGAAGAAATCATAGTTTGTTCCTCTGGGCCTCTGTGCTGAGTGGGTCAAATGGGAGTGGTTTCATAATTATCTATCAGCTGGGGCAGCTGCAGGGCTCTAATGAGAGAAGCTGCTGGGCCTGCATCCCTTTAGTCATGTTCCTATTGGGAGTATCTCACCAAAAATGACATTTTTGTTGCAGGGGATGCCAGAAATTTGACTTGTATCTTAGGCAGACTTCTGGGAAAATTGGTGAGCCAATCACACAAGCAGGAAATTATGTTTCTGGGGTGTGGTTAGTACACATTCTGTGTACAGAACACCTCCAAGCAGCCATATTGCATTGCATTTTCAGAAAATTACAACAGCTGCAGATTGAAAAGGTAGGGTCATTTTTAATAAAAATTGAATCACAATATGATTTGTGTTGCAATTGTATACGCTATATCGTTTTTTCTTTATTTGCTATTTTTTTCCCCTACGAACGTGGAGGCACCCTTTAACTCTGTGCTGTTCATCTGTCAGTATAGGTCAATACCTGTCTAACAGATGTGTATTCTTCCCTTATTTACGACGGGGCCATTAGGAGTCTCTGGCTAAGGGAGGTTTACTTCCAGCTTGGAATGTTTTAGTGAGATTTTATGATACTGCTGAATTTCTTCAACATGACCTGCTTTGTCTCAATCTTATTCTTAGAATAGCTAAGAATGGGCACTAGGGGGTGAACAATTAAAATTTAGAGCCAGCCCTGCAAACGGAACAACAAGATAGAGGGGGGTCAAGGGCCAGCGTTTTTTTTTGTGGAGAGCCCTCCCCCCACATCTTCATGTAAAATAGTAGGAGCAGCATTTGAAACAGTGTCCTGGTATGTACTACATTATATTTGGAAGATTTGGAATTGCATAGGGTGATCTTTGAAAAATGTTTCTGAAGGTGAAATTACACTTTAAGCTAACGCAGAGCTCTGAGTGGCACCTTACACTGACCAAGTGCAACCTATATTACCTTTTTACTAACAATGAGATTGGTTGCAGTATTTCTCCTGGGAAGACTGTAAGAAAACCCACAGCATGTGCCCCAGGTGTCTACACTAAATTATTGTAATACCTGCACTGCATTTGGCTGAAAATCTACATTCCACCTATGGGTGAACTGGGGTCACCCTGCACAACCTGATTCTAACTTCTGGTACATGTACAGTATGTTTGCATGCTAAAAACCACCAAAACCCTAAGACTGTTACTGTGAACTACACATATAATTGAATAATAAACCAAAATATACTTGGAGATCTCTTACGATTCTTTTACGCTTCACAGTTAATATTTGAAAGGATCTTTTTTTTGTTTATAGCTTGTCACCCAACAATGAACATGGATGCCATTTGTCTCTTATTATAAACTCTATCAAGATTTGCTGCCAAAGATGCAGAATGTACAGAACGTCAGCTGTTTCTGGGAAAATGCTAAAGCAAAGATCACTTAAGGACTCTCTTTCTCTAGGCCATCGTATAGATATATTGGCTAGGAGCCTGTAATATGTCATCTTTGATTATGGTTTTCACTTATAATCTGCTCGATGATAAAAACATGGAAATGCTTTGAGACTTATTGATATTAAACAATGTTTGTTTGCTTTTCTTGGTTTTTAATAGGCCATATACTAAATCACGAACATTACTAAATACTATGTGAATGTCTTGAATAAGAAAAAAAAAAAAATGTTACTAACACATGTTTGTAAAAGCTCCAGTGGTAGTTAATCCAGTATCAAAGCATATATTATATCATCTGTGCAAGTACTAAATGAAAGTGGTTGTAAAGGCAGAAGGTTATTTTTTTTTACCTTATTGCATTATTTGTAGTAAGGTAAAAAAAACCTTCTGAATGCAGCTCCCCCCCCCCCCCGCAGTCCCCCCAAATACAAACCTGAGCCCGATCTTGATCAAGCAGTGTGCACAAGAGCTAAGACTCTCTCGGCTCTCTCCCTCCTCAATGGCTCAGATACAGCATCGGGGGCCATTGGCCCCCACTGCTGTCAATCACAGCCAGTGATGGGGGGGCTCCACTCTGTATGTCTTATGGCTTGCTATGGGGGCACTTGGTGGGGAGAGTAGCCAGAAGTGCCGGCGGGGGACCTGAGAAGAGGGGGATCAGGGCTGTCCTGTGCAAAAACACTGTACAGAGCACATAAGTATAGCATGTTTGTTATTTTAACAATAATAATCTTAAAAAATAAAGCTTTACTATCACTTTAACAAGTACACCAACAAAAAAGAAAAGATAGTTTGTCCACATATTAAATCCTTCCCAAGATTGCAGTCTTCATAATCAGGGCTGGAGATGGTACCTGTGTACCTATCTGTCTTGTTTAATAATAAAAATAGTCTGGGAGAGAAAATACCAATTTGTACACTACTTCACTAATGCTTGTCTCTGTATAGCGTCCCATAGTGGAGTTACGCACAAAAGCACAACCAAATTACCTGAATTTTTTTTGTGTACACCCTTTACATTGGCAATTAATTAGAAAATCTTCTATGATTTTCAGTGTGTTTAGTTTCATAAAGGTTGATTTTGCACAGGTTGATAAAGGTTGTTCCAACATACATGCATGTGGGTCATTGTGAAAAATATCTTTAGGTAGTGCATACTAGGGTTGGGCTGAATGACCCCCCTGTTTGGTTCGCCCCAGAACTTTCGAACATCGCGAAGGTTCCGAAACGAATAACAAACCCCATTGAAGTCTATAATACCCAAAGTGAAAAAATCGAAAGTGCCCATTTTGAAGGCTTATATGCAAGTAATTGGCCATACAATGGTTATGGGGGTCCGGGTACTGCCCTTGGGGACATGTATCAATGAAAACAAAGTATGTAAAAAATGTAATTTTTAAATGAGTAGTGCTTTACTGATGCTTAAAGTGAAAGCATCAAAATGAGATATAACAATAAAAATTAAAAATTCCTTTCAATATAGTGCCTGGGGGGTCCCCTTAAGTGGAGTACATACTATAAGAAAATGGGGCGAACGATCGTCCAATTTTCCTCATTGTTGCACAGCAAATCGGAACTGATGAATGAAAATTGGTACGAAGGCTTTTTTTTTTTGTTGTTTATTGTTTCTGATCATGCACAGTCTTTCTTTTCTTATTTTTCTTGTACAAAAATCGTACGGAAATGGTACACATGACATGAAAATCGTTGGTCCCATACAAGAAACATTTTGGAGTTTGTCCCTTTGAAAATTTTCGTATGAAAATTCTGAATCGTCTGTAGGAAGTTCTGTACACAAGAAATTCTTTGGACAAAAATGTTCACCCGATTTTCTCATAGTGTGTACGAGCCTTTAGTCAACCTGTAAAGTGGCACATCTGTACCACGTATATAAGCTGCTGCAGAAATAATTGCATATTTAAAGCCAAAATGATATTTTCCCTGCAAGCTTTCTTTATTTTGTAAACAACAGCTTGGGGAGCCAGCCTGTATAATGAGGCCACAATATAGTGCACTGGGAACAAGATTAGACATTTTAGGATAAATTCTGGTGTCTCTTCTGCAGACTTTGGATAGAAGTAACAGGTGCGGAAAAATTGGTCTGTGTGTGTCGAAGGTGCTTTCACACCATAACTCTATATAGGTACCCTTGATGAAAGCAAGAATTGCTTGCTGTCAGAAATTGAAATGATATGCAACTGTCAAACAGGTGTTGAAAATGTTTTTTTGGTTTTCTGTTGAGCCTTCACACCGTAACCCTATAGAGGTACTCTTGATGAAAGAAAGAATTGACCTTGCTGTAAAAAATTGAAATGATATGCACCTGTCAAACAGGTGCAGAAAAAATGGTCTTTGGGTGTCTGTGGCACCTTCACACCATATTCCTAAAGAGGTACTCTTGATGAAAGCAAGAATTGGCCTTGTTGTCATGAATTGAAATGATATGCACCCGTCAAACAGGTGCAGAAATATTGATCTTTGGGTATCTGTGGTGCCTTCACACCGTAACCCTATAGAGGTACTCTTGATGAAAGCAAGAATTGGCCTTGCTGTCAAAAATTTAAATGATATGCACCTGTCAAACAGGTGCAGGAAAATTGGTCTTTGGGTGTTAATTGTGCTCATGAAACCTGCACCATAAAAATTCTTCCAGATTAAATAAACACCCACAAAAATAAGCAGCCACATCCACATCCCAAAAACAGGGGCTTCAAAGCTGCTGACAATCCAGGACTGATTTATTTTGATAAATGTCAGACGGTCCATGGAGTCTGTGGACAGACGCGTTCTATTTTAAGTAACAAAACCTCCAGCAGCACTGAATGCCCATTCAGAAAGCACACTGGATGCAGTGCAGCCAGCAGCTCAATTGCATACTGGGCAAGTTCTGGACAGTGGTCTATTCCCATGACCCAGTAACCCAATGGATCGCTCCCCATCTCTGTTTTTGTCCCTAGATAATCATCCACCATATGAAGCAGGCGCTGCCGATAGAATGTGGAAGCTGAGAGCCCTGGGTGGAAAGAACAAAAATAATTATGAAATGCATCACCTAGGAGGCCCTCTTCTCCACTGCTCCTCTCTTGACCAACAGAAGCCTCAAAATTAGGTTTTTCACAACACTGTAACCTACCATAGTCGGGAAAAGCATTAGAGAAACTCCTCTTTTAGGTGTCCTCAAGAGATTTCATCTTCTGCAACCTCTGTGGGACGGGATGAGTTCTGAGACTTTTCCCTTGTAACGGTGGTCAAGGAAGGTTGCCAATCAATAGTGATCCTTCTCCATGATGCCACATATCTTGGGTCCTTTTGCAGGCTTTGAAGCATGAGAGAACCCATGCACCGCAAATTTGCGGAGGCATGAGAAGCACACTCCTCGGGGTCACTGAGGATTACAGTATCTGGAACTGCCTCCTACCAGCCATGTACTACTTCTAAGGGTTCTGGGGATGGAAAACCATCTGTTGAGGGATGACGTATGTCTTCCTCTTCTTCAATGCCTCCAAAACTGTCAGAATTCCCCTCCCCCTCCCCCTCCTCTTCCCTCTCCTCTTGTGCGTTCTGTGGTGTAGGAAGAATGGTGTCTGCATAAAGCGGGCCTTGAGGGGAAAGGAAGTCCTCCTCTTCCTCCCAATGCTCTGTCTCGAGCACCCTGTCCATAATGCCATGCAGAGTCTGCTCCAGCAGGAACACAAACACGGATTGTGTCACCGTTGCATGCATTGTAACAGCTCACCATCCTTTTGGCCTGCTCAAATGGTGACTGTACAGTGCATTATTCCTTTATCAGCAGCCATTGGTATGGGGAAAAAAATGGGAACCGGCCTGAGGCTGTCGTTGTGCCATACTCACACAGGTACTCTTTGACAGCCCTCTGCTGCATGTGTAGCCACTGCAGCATTGCCAAAGTAGAATCCACCTGGTGGGCATGTCACAAATCAGGCGATTTCTAGGCTTGTAGATACAATTTGGTATCATATCATCCAATAACATGTTTCGCCAAAAATATAGACGTATTTAGAAACACTAAAGATTTTCGAATACTAGCCAAAGACACGATCATATTTAGAAGAGGATTGTACTGATATTCTATACAAAGTTATGTGAACAGCCATAAGCCCTAATAACAAGTGGTAAGGATAAAATGCCTTATTTCAAATATTATAAATAATAATAAATGAAATACATTTTCTTGATATCAGTGAAAGCTTAATTATTATCAAGTATGTTCAAAACATTAAAAAACAGATAGGTTAAGTGTACAAATTAAGAAACAGCAAAAAACAATATATTTCAATGAAGATTTTTCCACTGCATTGCTAAGAATATTAAATTTTATGCATGCTATGACAACTGGGAACCAAACAGAAGAAATCTTAAATCTACTCAATACCAGCTTGACAGTGCACATGTTTTGAGCTTTTATGGCTTGCCCTGACAGTTGGAAATACAAACAGATGTATCCAAAGATGGCCTTGGAGCATGTCTCACGCAAACAAAACGGCTGTTCTATAGACCAAGCTGAGTACAAAATCAGGCTAGCAGTTGCAACAAAAATTCTACCAATATAGTTGTTAACTTAGTGTAAAAGTGCAACCTGTGCAATCTGACAATGAACCACTGCAAGATATTCTGTGAAGACCAGTTGGCCATGCATACAGCTCATCAGAGAATTCAGCACTCCCAGACAAGTCTAAGAATGATCATGTGTTGGCCTGAAATTTTGAAAGCCATCAAAAAATGGTGTAAAATAGCCAGAAGTCTTTGTTGCCACATGCCATACCCGAACTACCATAAAACAAGCTAGCGTGTAATGGGTTTAATTTGAAATTATACCTTTTTTGTATCTTTTTTTAAATATCTAGACAAACTTAAACAACATAAAATCTCTCATATCATCATTGCCAAACTCAAGCCTGTGTTTACAACATCTGACATCCTAAGTGACCTTGCATTAAACACCTTTCTTTTAATCCATTAGTGAAAACTAATAAGATGATTTAGACTGCATAACTTATTTTCAAAAAGTTATACAGTACATACGTCGATTCAGACTTTGCATTTTTTACAGTTATTACAGCTGTCTACCCTAGAAACAAATGTTACGCCTGCTTAGCTACCGATGATGAGAGTGTCTGTGTCTAAAACTATTACTATTGTTATTATACAGGATTTATATTGTGCCAACAGTTTGCCAAGCACTTTACAGTATAAAGGGAGACAAAACAGCAACAATACAGTTCAATACAAGAGGGTTAGGTGTACCCTGCTCCTGGGAGATTACAATTTAATAGATAGGGGCTTGTAGAACAAAAGGCAATAACTGTGAGGGATGAACTAATGGGAGAAATCAATGATTTGGTTATTAGCTGAAGGCAGGGTTAGGCTTCCCTAAAAATATTAGTCTTCAGGGATTACCTAAAAGAAGAGAGCCGGACAGATTAGGGTAGTGAGTTCCAGAGGATGGGAGAGGCTCTGGAGAAGTCCTGGAGACAAGCATAGGAGGAGGAGACAAGGGAACTAGAGAGCAGGAGTTCCTGGGAGGAGTGGAGAGAAGAATTTGGGTGAAACTTGGTAGCAAGATTGATGGTGTACTGTGGCTCGTTGTTTGCAATAATTAGAATTTTATTTGTTGGGTAATGGGAAGCCAGTGGAGGGGTGGTGGACACTGAATGGTCGGTAAGGTGGATAAGTCTGGCAGCAGTATTCATGATAGACTGACGAGGGGATAGCCTGCAAAGAGGTAGTTCTATATGGAGGGAGTTACAACACTCAAGGTGAGAGATAACAAGGGAGTGAATGAGTTACTTAGTAGTTTCAACAGTTAAAAATTGGCATATTATGGAGATATTACAGAGGTGAAGACCACAGGAACTGGACAGTGATTACATTTTGGGCTAAAGGGACAGATCAGAATCCAGGATTACACCTAGCACCCTGACATGAGGGAGGGACTGATTGTTGTTTTATATATATATATATATATATATATATATATATATATATATATATATATATACACACGGGGGGCCGGATTTAAAGAAACTGCAGCTTCAAACATCTATGACGTGTTTCAGTTTCGCCGCGTTCAAATCAATTAACTGGCGCTGCGGCGAATTGGCTAGTGAAACAGCAATAATGAATTCCGCCGTCAGCGGGATTCACTTACGATCGCGGCTTCGCCAATTCGCAAACTTATGTCTTCGTGCTTATAGCAATTTCACATAGCGATGTGGGGTAGTGGATTAGATCACACGTCTGTAATTCATCTCCCTCTGCTGTAGGTTCGAGGCTTACCATCTCCACCTACTTTTTTTATTTTCTTTTTTTGTTTATATTGCTAAAATGTAACGGATTACATCATATATATTGCTAAATAATGTTACACTCAGAAGCGCTTGCAAGCTTACGCCATTTTAAGTGTTTTTTTGATCTTGTCTGTGTGTCGAATCGATCCAATGATTGAAAGTACCAAAGGCAAGTGACCAAACCCCTACCCTACTTCAGGGCAAGATGAAACCTCACAATTTTACCATGGTCTTCTTTCCACATTCCATACAATGTTTAGTTCTTTAGCTATATGTGCTTTTTAGCCTTAACACACTCCTTTTTTTCCACCATACAGCTTTATTCTGCACAATAGCTAAGTGCTTTGCAACTTCACTGCAGTTAACAATGTCATGGGTTCAAATCACATCACTACACTTGGGATCTCTTTTCACTCTCATTTTTTTTAACAGTTTTTTTAAACTATCTTGAATTTGGGGGGGGGGGGGGTGTCCTACACAAATTTCAAGCACATCAATGGAAACAACACAATTTTGATTTTATGAGTGTGGTCCTAGTTTTATCGAGATGCAATTCTTTACATATTTACCATGGTTCTTACAATTTCTTGACCAATAAACATAGGTGTCTGATATTGGACTCTCTCCATATTTCAACAACACAGACCCTCATAGTCCAACACTACATTTGCCTCACACCTCAACACAACACTGTCACATCCCTACTCTACATTACAACCCCTCACATCACCAGTACAAGCAGCATGCAAAGTGCAAAACTCCGGCCTTGGCAGCTTAATGGGCCATACACTAACAATTTGTCTAGACTTTTTCCTGTAGACTTAACCAAACCATATAATATAAGCTCAAACCGCAACACTTTCAATTTGGATGCAATCAGGCAGGCCCTTGCACTACATAGAAAATGTCAATCTGAAGGATAAAGTCTTCTCTAAATCTTACAGTGTGGATGGCCCTTTTGTCTGTAGGCACCCACACAAAACAAAAAAACACATGTTCAATTCTAAAGTCTTTATTTATTTGAGAATGACAGCAGAAGGAGGGATGCAGCAAAATAATATTGTCACTCTCCAGTCCGTGTGCCTTTACAGCGCCAGACCACGATCTTTGCTCCATGGCTACGGGATTCTGATGTCTTCCACAACTTCAGGCAGAGTTCAGAATCCATTCTGCACCTCTACCAGCTCATAGGGGACAGGCATGGCAAGGTTGCTGGTCAGCTTCCAAGCCACTTTCGAAGTTCCAGGGTGTTCATGTTGGTCATTGGCCATGTGCCTTACCAAATATCCACTGACCACAAAAGAAGATGAGTGGAGTCCATCAAGGTGGGTTTCTACCACCTACACCCGCAAGCAGTACCACTCCTGGAAAAATAAAACAAAGGATAAGACATTTCGTTATGAAAATCACATCTTAATGCCTGTTTGCTTCATTCTGAACTTCATTTAATTTCGACATCACGAGTGAAATAACACATTTTATGCCAACTTACACAAACCAGAAATCATTAATGTAAACATTTGAATACACACCTGTGACGCCAGACAGCCCATCACCACAGGCTTCTCATGGTACGTGCCATGATTCCAAGATGTTGACGTTCTGGAAAATTACAACACCATAAGATACCAAGCAGCCGTTCATGTTATCAATAACTACACAGGTGGCATAGACACAAATAAACACCTGCCAGCTCTTCTCAGCCCTTTACACTATTCACAATACCAACATGTTTATGGTTAGAGGTGCATGTTTTTGCTCAAGTAACACAATTTTACCAATGTTGACTACACTTTATCTACAATGGCAAGTATCATTGGCAGATGATAATGACCCTCTGTCTCCCTGTGAGTGGCACCTCTGCTAACTAGCTAATTAATACACATGCCCTATCTTGACCGGTCACAGTACTTACATGTAAAGTGGCTAGCAACCAGGGTATTCCGGGTGGCCATACCTGCAGCGGTGCTCCGCCGCCTGGGGGCCGCCGGCTGACGGACCTCTGGCTCCCTCTCCTCCGTCAGCTCCCAAGATTCATCCCGGGCAACGCACATGTTGTGCAACACGCAGCACGCCAGGATGATCTTGGAAGCCTTTGTAGGAGAGTACAGGAGTTCACCCCCAGGCCGGGCCAAGCAGAGAAACCGGGATTTGAGAAGACCTATGGTCAACTCAATGATACTCCGGCTTCTCCGCAAGGCCCTGTTGTAATTCCTCTCTGCTGGGCCCTGGGGGTACCTGATTGGAGCCATCAGCCACGTCAGCTGCGGGTAACCAGCATCCCCTGAAAAATAAGAAAAATATACATTAGTTCTTCATATCATGTGACTTTAGATGACTCCTCAAAATGGGAGACAATTAGGCATTTTACTAAACAACCTGCTCGTCTGTTTGCAAAAACTCATATGAAACATCTCAACTCTGTCTAACTGCCTAAATCACTAATACAAATGGGAAAAAGGACACACAAAGTGGTGGGTTTCTCTTGCAAGTTCCAACTTGGCCCCTATTTTGTTCCTATTACATTAGCCTAGGTATTACTTCTGGAATATATCTGCAACTAGAGTGAGGAAACCAATATTGACTCACTTATGCAAAGTACTTTGGGGATATGGCAATACCATTGGAATCATTTGTAGGTTTTCTTTGGGTGGCTAGAGGACACCATTTACACATTGGTTAACCACCTTCATTGGACTCAAAGACAACTTTGCAAATCTTTCTTTTGTGAGCTGCTAAGCTGCTGATCTGGTTGTGTGTGAACAGCCTGACAACTCCTAGCACATCCATTTTAGGTAGGCTTTGCTTAAATCAGGGTGTACACCGATGTAGCTTATTCCTATGTCTATGTAATCTTACAGTTTATGTTGTTAAGACAAAATACTTTACCAATAAGCCACCCTTGGGGCATTTGTCCACTTTCAAACACCTCGTACAGAGTACTGGTTCTTAACATACTGGAATCATGGCACGACCCTGGGTGACCAGTGTTGACACTCATGATGCGCTGTTTGGCGTCACACACTAATTGGACGTTCACGGAGTGGTACTGCTTGCGGTTCCGGTACTCACTTTCGTGGCTCCTTGGTGGCCTAATGGCTATGTGGGTGCCATCGATTGCCCCTAGGATTTGCGGCATGTGTGCCCGCAGGTAGAAACCCAACTTGACTTCATTCCACTCATTTTCATTCTGTGGCCAGTGGATAAAATTGGGCACTATATCGACTATGGCATTAATGACCAACATGAACACCCTTGAAACTGTGGGCTGGCTAATGCCCATGATACTTCCCGAAGTGGCTTGGAAGCTGCCACGCCCTAAAATATACAAAGTGGCCAGCAATCTGGCCATGCCGGGCACCGCATGGCCGCGCTGTGTGTCCGGGTCAATTTTGTCTGCTATGAGCTGGTAGAGGTGTAGAATAGTTCCTCGCTTGAGCCGGAACTTCCTCCTGACATCAGAATCCCGCAGCTTGTCCAAATAGATCCTTGGAGCAAAAATGCGTGGCTGGCGAGGTAAGGGCACACGGACTGGAGGTGCTGCTGCTGGAGGTGCTGCTGCTGCTGCTGCAGCTTCCCCACCTTCTGCTGCAGCTTCCCCACCTTCTGCTGCCTCCTGTGCTAGGGCCTCCTCAAACAAGGCACCGATAAATGCCAGCATTGCACCATCTAATGCGTCTGGGATATCGTCCTCCATTTTGAACGCGCAAATTCGCGAATGCGCAGATATATATAGAAACGGCCGCTAATTATCACACCTGTGAGCCAGCTATAAAAGGAGCACATGGCCAATATGGCTGCTGGATGTTATAGATCGATGTTTCTTATGTGCTAGCAAGACCCTGTGACCCACAACCTACATTATCTGGAGGTAAGACAATTGTATCTCTCTCTCCCAAAAAAAAGGAAGGAGAGAATTTGTACTTATCTTGGGTGTGCTTAAGTTGTCTATGGTGAATCCCCTCCAACCCACAATAGCTTGGGAACCCCTCAAGTGTCTTTTAATCATTGGCAGTTGGCCCCATGTGCATGTGGTTTGGACATGTGTTTTCTCATGTTTGTTAAAGGTGTGCAGTCTAGATTTGGCATCTAAACCTGCCCCCTTACCTTCCCAGCTTCCAAAGACACCATTTTTGCTTTCCTGATAACTGTAATTTATTATGTGCACGTATGTAGGTCATGCGATTTCTCATGTATGTTTAATGTTTGCAGCCTCCTTTTGCCTATAAAGGATTACACCACCCCCCCTCCACCAAGTCTGTTTGTGCCATTAGGTAAGTGTTTGGAGGGCCTCGTGTGATTTGTACCCATATGCGTTTTCTTATGTGTTTTTTTTTTCCATTTCTTTGCAGCCTCTTCTGCTCTTTGCCACCACCACCACCACCACCACCACCGTGTTTGTGCCATTAGGTAAGTGTTTGGAGGGCCTCGTGTGATTTGTACCCATATGCGTTTTCTTATGTGTTTTTCTTTTCCATTTCTTTGCAGCCTCTTCTGCTCTTTGCCACCACCACCACCACCGTGTTTGTGCCATTAGGTAAGTGTTTGGAGGGCCTCGTGTGATTTGTACCCATATGCGTTTTCTTATGTGTTTTTTTTTTCCATTTCTTTGCAGCCTCTTCTGCTTTTTTTGCCACCACCACCGTGTTTGTGCCATTAGGTAAGTGTTTGGAGGGCCTCGTGTGATTTGTACCCATATGCGTTTTCTTATGTGTTTTTTTTTTCCATTTCTTTGCAGCCTCTTCTGCTCTTTGCCACCACCACCACCACCCCCACCACCACCGTGTTTGTGCCATTAGGTAAGTGTTTGGAGGGCCTCGTGTGATTTGTACCCATATGCGTTTTCTTATGTGTTTTTTTTTTCCATTTCTTTGCAGCCTCTTCTGCTCTTTGCCCACTACTACCACCACCACCACCACCACCACCAAGTCTGTTTGTGCCATTAGGTAAGTGTGTTCTGTAACTGTTCACTAATTATACTGTATATGAAGAGCAATCTGCAAATCATGTTTTTTCTGTTTTCTCTTTTGTCATTTCAGATTTAGGATAGGAGTTTGGGGCTCTTTGCTGCTGCTGGACAGCCAGATTCTCTGCCCACCTCGTGCTCCTATGGCCCCACCCACTGGAAGGATGAGAAGGGGCAGGGTGGCCAGGGAGGCCAGGGTGGCCAGGGTGGCCAGGGGGGGCAGGGGGGGCAGGGTGGGCAGATCGTCTGGCTCTGGTGTGAGGGAGGCTCCAGCTGTATCCATGAGGGAGTCCACCATCCCCATCCCGGAGGAGGAAGCTGGGGGAGGTGGTAACACACCAAGTGGACAAGCTGGCTCTTCTGACAGTAGTCCTGGAGAGGGTCTGTCCACCAGAGTCAGCTTGTCCACATTACCCCGGCTTCCCCGTTTCACCCACAATCAGTGCTGTGCCCTGGTCCACGCCTATATGGCCAGATATCAGGCGATACATGGGACCAGGGCCGCGTCTTACTCAGTAACAGAGAAGAACAGATTGTGGGATGAAATCCGGGATGCTGTAAATGCACTGGGTGAAGCACCTCGCCACCGTGACAGTGTGCGGAAGAAGGTCAACGACATCTGTGGGTCCGTTCGGAAGAAGCTAATTGCATGGGCTGCGGAGGGTCTTTATGACCGACAAGGTCGGCTGGATGAACGTGCACGAAGTTCTCTCTGGGATTATCAATTACCTTTCTTGAAGATCATAGGACCCGATACCATCTTTCCCAGAGAGGACTTAGATTCGGATGCTTTGCACCGAGGTAGGATATTATCTTGGATGTCAATTGTGTGAGTTGTTTTGAAAAGATTAACTACTATCCTATGTGTGACATGAATAGAATTTGATACTTGCCCTTACAATTGTCCTTTTTTGGTTTTCCCCAACCTGCAATTTGTTCATCTGTAGCACGGATCTCAGCCCCTCCACAGCCCATGCAGCTTGGCGAACCAGACGGACTCACAGGTGTTGACATCAGTGTTGACCCTCCTCCTGGTAGGTCCAATATCATACTGTGCCAAACAATGTAGATTTTTTATTTTTTTTGCCAAGATAGCTCATATTGCTATGTCCTTTACAGAAGATCCGCAGCAGGGAACACACCCAGTGCAGCAAGGCCTGGAGGAAGGTGTTGGTATGTCTAGCCAAATAATGTTTTTTGCTATCTTATTAACCCCATTAACACACATGTTTTTTCTTATGAAAGAGTGTTGCCTTTTAGATGTTTACCCTGCAAAACACAGTTGACAGCATTAATGGGTGCCGTCATTAGTAGGCAGACCAAGCCTTCTTAACCTTTGGGAGGGTTTAGCAAGTGTCCTATGAGCCCAGGAAAGCACTTTTGAATGTTTGGCCTCAATGCTTCATTCCTGAAGCTAGGAGGGCAATCTGGCCATAGTCATTACTGCCTAAGGTTATGTACTAAACATGTTTTTTTTTTTTTTAAAAGAACATCAGGCCCCTCTTGACGTAGCAGCTGGAGTTGGATCAGGAGCTGGCGACGATTCTGCATCCAGTGCTGTGGTATGTGATATAAGGGAACAAGGTGCACATGTAACATTTCAATGGTAGTAATGATTTTGGGCTAGATGTGGCTTACATTGTGTGTGTTAAATTAGTGCTATGACATTCTGACGATGCACCAGCACAACAAGAGTTCTATCTTGAACATCAGGGAATTATGTTATAATTTGGCGTGGCACTAATGTTCCAAAAACATCCAGGATCTTTAAAGTCCGGCCAGTCTTTGATTTTCCAGGTCCAAATTCATGGGTATCGTTTGGTTGGGTTGTCCTGTAGCCGATTGATGGCAAGATTTTAGACAACATACGGAGATGTATAAAGTCATTGGTGTAGTAACCGATTTACCAAAAGCATAAACAACCTACCACACCAGGGTTAATTGGGAACACCTTCATGTTGAATCTTTTTTGCCTTTGTCATATTAGTCATACCAATATAATATGTACCCATTATCAGAAGTGTTGCTAGCTTGTATAATCTTACAATGAACAAGTACGTATTAGAAGCACATCAAACTTTTCAATGTTCTGCTTGGGGTGTTAATTTGTCAAACTAATCTGAAATATTTAGTCATGATGTTTGATAATGATTTGGTCTATTTCTTCTGCTTTCAGGTAGCCTTAGATGCAGAGGGATTGTCACCTACCCAAACTCGTCCATCTATGCTGGATGTAGCTGAGAGGCTGCTTGATGAGTATCGGATCCAAAATGAGTTAAGGAGGCGTACTCAGCAATCTATTGAGGTAGTACGTCTGCTCGGGCTCATACAGGAATCTGTAGCAACAATGGTACAGGTTCAACAGGATATGCGTAACAGCTTGGTAAGTTTAGCAGACCAGCATCAACGGGTTCGGCAAAGTGTTGACACTCAGGTGCTGGCCACACGCCAATGCCTGTTTGGATCTGAAGATGCCCCATTGGCAGAGCCCTCCCAAACATCTCACTCACCTGCCACTGCAGGTTGTGGTAGTGGGAGGGTAATGCCAGTGTTGGCCACTTGTCAGGCAGCTGGGGATGGGACAATTACTCCTGTAGCCACTCCTAGCACTTCACACTCCGTTCGGACTCCCACACCCCTCAATGAGCAATCCTCCTGCACAACCTCAATGCGCACTGGTTCCACAATACCCCTTCTATCTGACTACATTCCCTCCACACCTTTATCACTTCACTCCTCCCCAGGCCGTCCTCCTTTTGTGTCACCAATGCGACATGTCGTTTCCCCCCGCACCGTGGACCACAACAACCAATCAACCACCACTCCCCACACATCTTCACAACCCTTGCACCACCAGCAGCATCAAATAGCCTCGGGGCAGCAACTATCCCATCTCATGGTAATGGCACACGTTCCCCAAATTCTTAGGCTGAGCACAGAGCAGATTAGACTATTGGCACAAGATCTTCAGTCTGGGTCATTTCAACACCCTGCATCATCAGCAGCCTCAGACACAAGATCTGATCCTAATGGGCCACTTGACCAGAACTCTACAGCTAACCCCAGACCAGATGGGACTATTGTCCCACCATTTGATGGCAGGAACCTTAACAGTGCTCACCACACTGCTTCAGGCACCACCACCACCACCACCACCAACTTAATTTTTTATTTTTTTGTTTTATTTGGGTTAGTTTTGTTAATGATTGTTACATTGGCCAATTTGTTGGGCCATTTTTTTGTTTAATTTGAGGGTGGCACAATATGATTTATTATAGTGTTTTTTTGGGGGATGAAATAAAATTTTATGCAAAATGATTAGTTTGTGTTTGATCTTTGGTTTTTTAGGAGTGTTGGTGGCCAAGTAATGGCCCTGGTTAATGTAGGCATTTATACACACGTGCTTCTCTATCTCCAAACATATGATTTCATGTAAATTTTGAAAACTCAATGTTCACATAATGCCCCAAGAAAAGGTCTCCCTTCAAATGTAGCTTCAAAACAAGTCTCAAGGCTAACATAAACCAAAGCCAACATACTAACAATTACAGACCACACCACTCGACTAAACAAATACAACACAAAACACATTCGATGTGTACACCAAAAAGAAAACTTTGGTAATAAAATAAACGTTTTAATAACACATATGAACATGAACTAAATTGCCAATGTAACATTTGTGTTGCAACGAGCAACATACTTTTATTTTATTTATATAAACTTTTTTTTGGTTTTACAATTTTTTTTTAGGTTTTCACAAAAACAAGTGTTTTTTGTAAACATTTGTGGTTTTTTTGGTTGCCAAAAACAACAAGGCTTTTTTGTAAACATTTGTGTTTTTTTTGGTTGCCAAAAACAACAAGGCTTTTTTGTAAACATTTGTGGTTTTTTTGGTTGCCAAAAACAACAAGGCTTTTTTGTAAACATTTGTGG
This sequence comes from Pelophylax lessonae, assembly GCF_965119305.1. Classification (NCBI taxonomy): domain Eukaryota; kingdom Metazoa; phylum Chordata; class Amphibia; order Anura; family Ranidae; genus Pelophylax; species Pelophylax lessonae. Next base: position 404,419,091 of record NC_138768.1, on the reverse strand, counting down.
TTTTTTTGGTTGCCAAAAACAACAAGGCTTTTTTGTAAACATTTTTGGTTTTTTTGGTTGACAAAGACAACAAGGCTTTTTTGTAAACATGTTTGGTTTTTTGGTTGACAAAAACAACAAGGCTTTTTTGTAAACATGTTTGGTTTTTTTGGTTGACAAAAACAACAAGGCTTTCTTGTAAACATGTTTGGTTTTTTTGGTTGACAAAAACAACAAGGCTTTTTTGTAAACATGTTTGGTTTTTTGGGTCCCAAAAACGAGGGTTTTTTGTTTTTTTATATTTTTTTTGGTCCCAAAAAAAAGGGTTTTTTATATTTTTATATTTTTTTTGGTCTCAAAAACGAGGGTTTTTTGTTTTTTTATATTTTTTTTGGTCCCAAAAACGAGGGTTTTTTGTTTTTTTTATATTTTTTTTGGTCCCAAAAACGAGGGTTTTTTGTTTTTTTATATTTTTTTTGGTCCCAAAAACGAGGGTTTTTTGTTTTTTTATATTTTTTTTGGTCCCAAAAACGAGGGTTTTTTGTTTTTTTATATTTTTTTTGGTCCCAAAAAAAAAGGGTTTTTTATATTTTTATATTTTTTTTGGTCCCAAAAACGAGGGTTTTTTGTTTTTTTATATTTTTTTTGGTCCCAAAAAAAAGGGTTTTTTATATTTTTATATTTTTTTTGGTCCCAAAGACAAGGGTTTTTTTTTTTTTTTTCTTTTTTTTGGTCCCAAAAACAAGGGTTTTTTTTTAATTTTTTGTTGATTTTTTTTAGATTTTTGCTTATAATGGACAAATGTGAGTAACCAAACAAATAAAAAAATAAAAACTATGATCTTTTTAAAGGTGACACATTCCTCACGAATGGCTCCTCAGGGTCTGGATCCACCCCACTAAGGTCCTCCAAAAATAAAATGCGGTCTATGCACCACGTCACATAATCCAGGAGGACCTCGTAGGTGATGTGGGTGTGCCCTGGGTAGAAAAAGACATGACAATTAGTTTTATGCAAAATGATCCAAACAACGATTGTAATTAATGTGCCTCAACAAATATGCTTAGGAGTCTATTGGTTGGCTTTTATCAACACTCTGAAGCAAATATGCTAAATTAATGGTGTAAACCTTAAACTCAAACTTTCACAGCAAATTGTTCAAAAGGTTACATAAGATGGCTTGGAATGTTAGTAGCAGTTCCACCAAAGCTAAGTAAAAGGCTTTTCTTCATGTCAACACAAGCAATCATTTAGAAGAATGTAAGGTGTTTTGGGTTCAATTGGTCAACACGATACATGTGCACACATTTATCTCTATCACCATTGGAGTTTGTGTAGCGTTCTCTCTCCCTCTTACTGTCTATAGATTGAACCTGACACATAGTAGAGACTTACCCTTTGGAATTCGGAGGGCCATTTGTGGCCGGAGTACATGTGTCTGCTCCACCGTTTTATTTTCTGCCATCCCAGCTGTGTTAAGAGAGAAGAAAAAATTTATCTAAAAATCGAATCACGCTAACTGTAGGTTACGCAGTCATGAAAACGCTCTAACACCCACTCATTACCCCTCCACATTTCCCTGAACGTTTTATTTAGACATTGATATGGTGGTGATGCAGATTTGTACAGTGCAAGCGTCATTCTTCTGGGTGAAGCTTGTAGCGTTAAGGATACGTACTCCCTGCTTTTGTGCTGATTGTGTTTTTCGGATGTTTTTGGTGCCTCAGCCCTGCCTGTTCTAAGTGTTGGAAACATATCATTTTTGGAGGGCTGCGGAAAACTAATCAGGTTAGACTTACACACTCTAGGTTTTTGGGGACGAGAGAAATAACAATCCTCCTTTTTACATGGCCCCTGTACACACCTCTAGGCACCTCCCTCCTGTTGGTTGACCCCACAGCAGGCAGCTTGTTATGGAGGCACATGAGATGAAGCCAAGCACCCTGTGCCTGTTCAGGCACTAGGCTGTGAGCCAGCCTTGCCCCCCTCCCTTCCGATGGTCTCAATGATTAGGAGTGACAGCATCAGGAGGCAATATTGGCATGCTGTCACCTCATTTAAGGAGGAGGGGGAGTCTGTTCCAGACAAGTATTTGTGCAAAATTTTGGACAGTAAGAAAATGGTCCCAGTAAGTCTTAGGGGGAATATGCACACCTATCACTTGGAATACTAATGCATAGAATGCATTCACATAAAGAACCTGCTGCCTTTAGAACAACTTGAAGCCTGAGCGGGGACATACACAGTTAGCATTTCTCCACTTACTAAGTAGACACATTACTGGAAAAGCACACAACTTACCATCATCAGTTTTTTTTTTTGGGCCCCCGAAGTGGATGGCGTTGCTGGCTCTGGAGAAACTGCACAAAAAGAACACAAATTGAGAGCTGGAATGTGGTACATTACCGAGGAAGAGTATTTATGAAAGATTGATAAACACACATTTTCAGTGTTGACTAAATCAGGACATGATTAAATTACAATGTCCCCAAAAAATTTACAAGTACAAAGCACACCATTTCCAATGTAGAGAAACTAACACCAATTTAGAATAGGGTGGCTTGAGATAACTTACAAAAGATAACATGTCCTGTAATGCTCCCCAAAACCACCTTTCAAACATGAAGGTTAAGCAAGAGTGTTTCATGACCAACCTTCCTGTCACATATAGCAAAACTACACTTGCTTTGACTCCAACTTAGATTATCCTAGATACACATCATCCTAGCACACACAATTCATGTGAGAATCTAATTTTAGGTACTTACAGACTAGTTCAGGGGAGCCTGGAGTGGGGGAGGATGGGGGAGACCCTACATGGGGGGATGGTGTCCCTTCATGGGGGGATGGCGTCGTATCTCCTAGAAACACAAAGACACAAATACAATCCTTGAACCAAAGCTATTTGATAAAGGCACACAGAAAGTAGTTGGGAAACATTGAAGGTAGTAGTTACATTGGACTGGGTAAGCAGCGGCCCCTCTTCCCCAGTCCTCCACAACAAACATCCTCAATGTCAGCTGCTACATAACCCCAATGGCAAAATATATATATTACAGCCCTTATATTTCCCAGGACACATTGAACACACAAACACATGTAGAATACTTACTTCCCATTTGAGGAGAGTCCAGGTCCTCATCACTGGGTGTCAAATGGGCCTCTTCTTGGGCACCAATGTCCTCCTGCCCCAGATCCTGGCTACTTGGCCCTGCCTGAGGCTCCTCTGTTGCTGAAGCAACATCAACCACAAAAGAAAACAAAACAAACAATCATTCCTCCAAGTTAGACCTAATACACAACACACCAGCACATCCACATTACTTACAGTGGGCCTGAGAAGGCTGAGCCTCCACATCCTCATCACTGGTTTCTAAAATAAAAGAAAAACATTATATATTATTTATGGACACAAATAGGCAGTAACCTCTCATCATGCTAGCACCATACTCAATGCCCCTACAATTCAGAACATAGAAGTGCACTTACACCAATGAGATGCATTGACCATGTTTTAAAACAGGAGGGCACCATGCAAATTAAGCGGGCGCCTAAGGCCTCGCACCTACAGGGGCCTTGCGGCCAGTGGCGGAGCACCAACATTTCGAAGGGCGCAGTCAGGGAAATCTCCCAAGTAAAAGATTGCTTTCAATCCTCGGATATAAAATTTGCTGCAGTCCCTTCACTGCGTCTGCCAGGTGTCTGTTGTCCGCTGACACTTAATCCTCCTTCTCTGACTGGGGATTGGCCGTCTGATCATGTTATCCTAAGATGTGGAGGAATCGGTAGGTGTGTACCTGCACCAGTAGGAAGTGACTGGCCGGTCAACTCACTCTGCTATCATCAGTTGTTGCTCTGGGAGGAGAGCTCCGCCCTGGACCCGGAACATACAGGTAACCAGGCCCAGACTTGATATTTTGCAGGCTGGTCATAGATTTGTGGTGTCCACTATGCAAAGGGGTTGAGTAGCCCCAGGGAAGTTGGAAGAGTCTGAAAATGGTTGGTGGAGGAGGAGGAGAAGAAGGCCCTGGGTGGCTGGGGGACAAGGAGAGGGCCCCTGGGTGTTTTCTAGAGGAGGAAAGATCCACAATGACGCCAGAGTCAATTGCCAGGGAAGAGAGTGGAGCTGAGCAAGTCCTGCCTATCTGACCTGAAAGCCAAACATGGTGTAGATGGAGCCCTTTGCCCTACACAATGACAGCACCGGAGGTGGAAGGTGAGTGGTAGTGGGTCTTTGACATTATAGAGCATATGGACTCTGTCCATTATTGGTAGTTTTGTTTGGAGTTGTCCTTTAGATGTTTAACTGTGTTGTTTTTGACCCGAGCTGTGAGGGACTGAGGTATGACAGCCCACTATGCTGAGACTTATAGTGCCCTAGAATGTTGAGGACTGAGGAATCCTTAGTCCCTAACAGAGGGCACTACAAGTCTTAGCATAGCAGGCAGTAGTTCCTCATTCCCCTACAGAGAGCATTACAAGTCCAAGCAGGTAGCCTTCTGCAGTGGGACTTGTTGTGCCCTTGACTGTGGTGGACTGAGGAAGGGAAGTGTAAGAGGGTCTCTGTAAGCTCAGATGTATGGGGGAGCTTTGGGGACCACAGAGTTCCCTTTTACACCAGAGTCCCCAGCTTCCCCCCTCAAATAATGGTTCCCAGAACTCTCCTTACATCAGAGTCTTCACACTTCCCTCTTACAGTGTAGTAAGTCTGGAGACTCCGATGTAAAGGGGGCCCTGTAAAATGTGATTAGAGATTTGAAATTTCTACCATTTTTATTTTCTACTTACGATCCACAATTTTCAGCTGCTCAAATGGCTCGCTGTCTCGGAAGGCATATTGGAGTGTGGCCGTCCTCCTCCTCCCCTTCTTCACCAAAAGCACAAGAGGGTGCCGGCCGTCCGCTTTGGCTAGAAGCAGAAGAAAAAAAAGAAACATAAAAAATACGAATGTACATAGTAGTATTAAAGGTTGTGAAGAGACACTTGATGGAGGTAGGAAAGGTAGGAGCGAGAGGGAGGGGGGGGGGGGGTGTTGGTATTAGTGTTGTTGCATAGCTAAACACATGTCCACCTACCCAAAAAATTGTAACCTATCTGGTCACATGTAATGTATATTTTTGCTCCACACCCTTTAGCAGGAGCCTGGGTGAGTGCCTTTTGGCATCACTCCAGGCCCGCTGCAGATCCACCATCTCAGCCTGGAAATGGAATCTCCGCTGCAGCCTCATCCGGACACGACACATCATCTTGTGCTTTTGGTGAAGATGCATGTTCACCTTATCATACCCCCAGAGGAGGAGGAGCTGTGGAAAGAGCAGTGTATGAGTCCAAGTATGTCCAAAATAGTACAGTCTTCAAATAACATGCTAGGTCGTCTTTGAGATATTGTAGAACAAAGAATTCCATTTCTGGTGATACATATACATCGATGTCCAAATCTACCTCCATGACATAGGTTGCCCCACACTGGTGATTTCCTCTACATGATATAGCCATTTTCTCAATTGGCCTTTCATGACACACCCAGGGCCGCCATCAGGGGGGGACAGGCAGTCACTGTATTTACAACCTTATTGCTGTCCATTTAGCAGGGTGAAAGTAACTTTACACACATGTAGCATAGGTATCAACTTTTGTCACCATGTTAAAAGGACAGCAGTATGGGTAGCATTACAGTGACTGTTATTAGTCCAGGCTCACTCAACTAGCCAATGCTTGGAAAAGCAAGCCATGCAGATTGCTTTTCAGGTCCCTTTTAACATGAGCTGTCTGATTGGGTGTGGCTGTTAATTTTTGACGCAGACCTGATAAGCCCCTCCATTCTCCTTTATGGAGTGTTATATGTAAATGGGATTGCTTCATTTGAGATGCAGATTTAAACTATGTATGGCCAGGCTGAAGGTACCCAAGTTGATTGATCGATCACCTTGAGGACAACGTACAACCAGTCTGTCAGATTTTACACACACTTATCGCTAGCATCTCTTGTAGCCACTAGCAATAATCACTGTGTTTTCCTGGCAGGGGCAGCACCGGGAGAACACAATGGCTCCGCAGGAGTGTTTCCCCTGTCTGTGTTGATGGTGGAATCAAGGCAAAATGTTTTTCCTGCAAGCCACGGGACAAACAAAGATAGTTTTTTAATTAATCCATGATTTTGCCAAAATGGGAAAAAAAAGATGTTTGCTTTGTATATTCTTAAGTTTGCTACATAACTAGAACATGTAACAGTGTTATATCATTGCAGGAGATTTCCCCTCACTTCCTGTCTTGGTGTCACCAGGACAGGAAGTGAGGGAATCTCCCGTGGGGATATAGCCAGCAATTCTTTCCTTTTATATATACTATGGACATTATAAGGCAACAATTGCAAGCTATTTCCCCACCATGATATTCCCCTCACTTCCTGTCTTGGTGACACTAAGACAGGAAGTGAGGGGAAATCTCATGCAATGATATCACCCTATTAGAAATTGGAGTTCCGTCTAAAAAGTATACATAAAGTAAGCACTTGGTTTCCAAAGTGGCAAAATTATGGAGGAGTTAAAACCCCATAGTGTGATCGGGGAATCTGACGGTGTGCTCCTACACTCCTCAATGTGTCTGTTCATTATGCTGTGCTGAATTATCCTTGATTCGCAATTCCTGCAAGAGTTGCACATGGTATGTGGGAAATGCAAATTTAAGGTGGCATAATTATCCACACAATCACACATAATCCTTTTTAAAGGTCCCCAGCAGAATTTGATGGCATAGTGGTTCACAGCAGTGCCATCAAATTCCAGTTAGATCTGTAAATTAACAAAGCAATGTGATCTGGGGGTGTATTTAACTTGCAATGGACACCCCCATTCATTATCATATGGCAGTGTGAGATGGGTCTGTTGGGAATGTGATCCATTAAGACAAGTGATTATACACTCATGTGTTTCTTTTAGAGGTGATTTGTTCAAGGCAATCCTTTGAAGACATGACCATTCCAGATTTTTGTGATCACTGATTCCATCTCAGGTGAACCAATTAGCTGCTGTGTGCAGATCCAGCTTATGATGGTAAGAGTGTCAGACAAGACAAACGGTGCAGAGCTTGCAGTATGTATGGATGTATGTAAGGCAATAATTTTTGGCATTATGTATTTAGGGAATATAATGTTTCTAATCTTGCATATATGAAAAGGGTCAATACATTTGTCTTTATCTAGACAGATTCCAAAGCGTTAGAGCAATCTGTCACAGATAATTGTGTTTCATTTTGTGTAAAAGTTGAAACTAATCAAATCTATCTATATACAGGCATAGCCCACTTTAAGTACACAATGGGACCAGGGCATGTATGTAAACTGAAAATGTACTTAAAGTGAAGCAATCCCTTTTTTCTTTTCTCAATGCATGAAAATACACCAGCTCCATTGTAAATTTTGGCCACATTGACATGGCCTTGCTCCCAAACCATGTGGGAGCATGTTAAGGGGATCCAGGACTATGACATGATAGATTACCTAGGCAAGCTGGCCAGCCACAAAATGGATATGTTGCAGTCCTGGGTACCCTCTCGTTGCTCCCTAAGTTTGTTATCCCTGTCACTTATGGTTTGTGAGCAGTGTCATGCCAAGCTGAACAAGCTGTGTCCTTACTCACGATTGTATATAAAGTGAGTGTACTTAAAGCAGGGTATGCCTATCTATATAGAAAGTTCAGAGATGTGAACCTGTTCCCTATTATATACACTAATATATGGTATATAACATATTCTATAATGTATATATATTGTATATAATGTATATATTGTACATAATATATATATATATATATATATATATATATATATATATATATATATATATATATATTGTCTCTAATATATATATTTTCTATAATATATATTGTGTGTGTATATACATATATACATGTGTAGGGAACAGGTTCACATCTAGGAAGTTTCTATAACAGGAAGCTTGTAGATCACGTCTAATAGGCAGAAAGTGCATGCGCAGATCAGCAGACCAAAAGTTTATTGCACACCCGCTAGATAAGCGAGCGACCCACCCATCCCCCCAGCCACCATCCCGCACATTCACACCCCCTCCTTACCTTACACACAAATGCCACTATTTCGGCAGTATAGAGCGCAGGAGCCATGATGCACACACTTGCGAGAGGGCCTGGACAATTTCCGGAAACGTGTGCACGCACCAAAAGTTTTGTTTCCGGTTTCAATGTATAATGTATAAATGTGAGAACGCGGGTTTGTATATTAGCGAATTCGCGAACAATAGTCACCATACACAACCATTAAGCATATTTAACTTAGAAAAAGAAATACAAATACATACATTTGTGGACACCAGAAAACTTTATTTAGACACATGAAGACATTTGAAAAAAAGATTGGAAACATGCTGTTTATTACACAAATACACAGCTCAAACATTTCACATGACATATTTTTGGCACAGTCTCCACACTATCCCATTGAAGCCACAGATTTGTATTTTTCAAACCAAAACAACCTTTGTACAACATTTAGACCATATACATCGACAAAGAGCCCATAATCAACAGATGCAGATTGACAGAACAATACACAATTATGTTAACAGCAATAAATACTTACAGAGAGTCAACACACAACACAGCCAAACCTCACCTCCATAAATAACAAAGGCCCCCAAATTTTAAGCATAAAGCATGTGACACACAAATATATTGGACCTCTTCATAGGTCAAATCTTTCCTGATGTCTGAGTGAGCTATATATAATCAAAGCAAACACACACCCATAATGTTAACTCCCAGTCAAAAATTTAACTGTGTGTGTCCTGTGTGTTTTGGAGCATGCTCAGTTGCCAAAAAAAGGGAAATAGAAATGAGGAGGAGGAGAGAGACCTAAACAGCCCAAATCCATGTATGTATGTATGTAGGTGTGTATATATGTGAATTGATAAAATTCTCTCTTCAAGTTTGCTAGTCATTATTTAGAATGTTTAGATACAGGAATACATACATATATATACAATTACATGAGAGAGCGAGAGAGAGAGAAATATATATTTAGGGAAACAATTGAAACACACCTTTTGGGATTTGGGAAGTGAGATTGTGACGATTGAACAGATATGTAAGCCAACAATCTGACTCATCACTCATGAACATCCCTAATTTTGGCGTGGCAATTATATCAGGCGTTCTTATGGGCGTTTTGGCTGGCGTTTTCACAGGCGTTTTGACATGCATTTTTTGGGCAGGCATTGTTATATGAAATCACCTAAAAAAGCCCCAAAAACAGACCACAAACACGTACATGTGAACATAGCCCTTTTGGGGGCGTTTGAGGGGGATTTGTACAGCTCAAGGATCAACTCCCAAAACAGGCAAAAAATCCAATCCTATTCAGTTCAATGGCCCCTGTTCCCATGTGAGCATTTTGACGGCATGAGGAAAACACCCAACGCTCACTGAGAAATAGCACAATGATTAGGGAGTCTGCCTTCCTGCTGTAGGTTTGTAAGTTCGAATCCGGAAGGAGCCCTCTGTATGGGCAACACTTGGATATCTCCAATCCTCCAAATGTTGACATCATTAATTTTGTTCATGTTTGAAAAAGGCATGTGTATCAGCAAACTTTTAATCTAAAGACATGAACAAAATACAAAAGATGCCAGTCAATATGTAGCAATATTGTGAGCTAAAGCTCTATTTGTTTGTTGGGCATACTTTGCTAATTAGCCAAGTATGAGGGATATATATATATATATATACCTTCAGTTAAATGTGTAGTAAAATGGTAACACTTGGCCATACCCATATGGAAGAAAATGTAGTATTTGCAATATATTTCTAAAAAAATTCTTTGGAAACACATAAAATATTGTCAAAATTGTGACATTTCCTTGATATGTGTGAAATGCTAATAATCTTTCTTTGTATTATGTTTTACATCTATTTTTTTTCTATCTGACGACCAATTCCCCAATGTAATATTTTGTGGGTTTTTTCAGATAATGTGGAGGTTCTATATAAACACTGTAGATTTGACTGCTATGATTTCTGAGTTAGCAGGAAAGGTGTATGGAATGTGATGGTGTTTACTAAGGGATCCCTTGTTGGAAGTGTGCATGTTTTTCCAATTCCGCCGGTTTTTGCCATTTTCTATGGGCGAGACAGCGGATTTCCAAGCGGTATTCAAAAAAAATTTGACCCAAAATCGCGCTGGCGAAATTTTTTGAGCCTATTTGGCGTTGCGCATGCGCACATTCGCGCGTTCGCAGCTCGGGGCTGGAGGAGCTGTTTAACCTTTCTACACTTTCGCAGATATCTCTCTTTCTAAGTCAGTTTTTGACATTTTTTAAACGCAAGTCATCTCCAAATTGACTTCCACACCTTCCACAGTGATTTGGGATTTTTGGGGGTACAGGGGAAAATTTGGCTAAACTTTAGTCAAGCTTTTAGCTGGCGTGGTTTTAAGTCGCGCTCTGACCATATTGCATCTTAATGAATCTCACACTAGGCGCTATTTTCCGCCCGCCGTTCTTTGAATGCCAATTTCAGACTTAAATAATCGCCGGTTCGCAAAATCCCGCCGAAACGCCAATTCGCCGTACTATGAATCAGGCCCACAGTATCTCACAAAAGTGAGTACACACCTCACATTTTTGTAAATATTTTATTATATCTTTTCATGTGACAACACAGAAGAAATTACACTTTGCTACAATGTAAAGTAGTGAGTGTACAGCTTGTATAACAGTGTAAATTTGCTGTCCCCTCAAAATAACTCAACACACAGCTATTAATGCCTAAACCGCTGGCAACAAAAGTGAGTTCACCCCTAAGTGAATATGTCCAAATTGAGCCCAAAGTGTTAATATTTTGTGTAGCCACCATTACTTTCCAGCACTGCCATAACCCTCTTGGGCATGGAGTTCACCAGAGCTTCACAGGATGCCATTGGAATCCTCTTCCACTCATCCATGAGGACATCATGGAGCTGGTGGATGTTAGAGACCTTGCGCTCCTCTACCTTCCATTTGAGGATGCCCCACAGATGCTCAGTTAGGGTTTAGGTCTGGAGACATGCTTGACCAGTCCATCACCTTTACCCTCAGCTTCTTTAGCAAGGGATTGTGTTTGGGTTCGTTATTATGTTGGTATACTGCCCTGCAGCCCAGTCTCTGAAGGAAGGGGATCATGCTCTGCTTCAGTATGTCACAGTACATGTTGGCATTCATGGTTCCCTCAATGAACTGTAGCTCCCCAGTGCCGGCAGCACTCATGCAGCCCCAGACCATGACAATCCCACCACCATGATTGACTGTAGGCAAGACACACTTGTCTTTGTACTCCTCACCTGGTTGCCGTCACACATGCTTGACACCATCTGAACCAAATAGGTTTATCTTGGTCTCATCAAGCCACAGGACATGGTTCCAGTAATCCATGTCCTTAGTCTGTTTGTCTTCAGCACACTGCGGGCTTTCTTGTGCATCATCTTTAGAAGAGGCTTCTTTCTGGGTTGACGGCCATGCAGACCAATTTGACGCAGTGTGCGGTGTATAGTCTGAGCACTGACAGGCTGACCCCCCCCCCACCCCTTCAATGTTGGCAGCACTCATACGTCTATTTCCCAAAGACAACCTCTGGATATGATGCTGAGTACGTGCACTCAAGTTCTTTGGTCGACCATGGCGAGGCCTGTTCTGAGTGGAACCTGTCCTGTTGAACCGCTGTATGCTCTTGTCCACCATGCTGCAACTCAGTTTCAGGGTCTAGGCAATCTTCTTATAGCCTTTTTTTTTACATGTACAATTGAAAGCCTCATCACAATATGAAAGCTTATTTGGCTTTTAAAATTCTACAAAAACATAGTACTTTATGTGTATAATTTCTATGATGTCTATACTATACTACACATGAGTGTACATTTTTCAATGTGCATGTATTATCAATCAGTATTAATAAAGTACAAGCACATAACAATTGAGATCCCAAATGGTCCCCAGATACTCACATTGAAAACATGTATTACGCTAAATCCATAATCCTGTTAGAATAAAAGAATCCAGCATTGTGTGATATAATGGCGAACACTTAATTGGACAACCATACTACACTTTAAAAGGTATTTCAGAACTTAACATGTTTTGATATGATTAATATTTTCCTTTAAGGTACATTCGTAAATTGGTCCAGAGTTTCCAAGTACATAATAATCAAGTTACAGGAGCCAATTTAGAATGAGCTTTATCATTTCAAAAATAAGCACTAGTTAAGAGTAAGTAACCTTGTAATTTGTGCTTGGTATAGTAAATTCAAAGGTATTTATAGGACAGCTGGCTGTTTCCAGCTTGAAAATTGGTTCTTACACATTATGGACATAGGAAAATTTTAAAAAGAACAGCAAGCAAACAGCTAAATGCACAGTTGAAATATGTATATAATGTGTGTGTGTGTGTGTATATATATATATATATATATATATATATATATATATATATATATATATATATATATATATATACACACACACACACATTATATACATATTTCAACTGTGCATTTAGCTGTTTGCTTGCTGTTCTTTTTAAAATTTCCCATTATATATATATATACTATTTGATCTGGTTCTCCATTACAGTAGCAACACAGCTTGCTCATCATGGACACTAGGGCAAATCAAATTGCTTGCTTGCTGACCGGGCAAGCAGTGGTACACTGATAATGCTATCCTTCTGATCTCTCCTCTTGTCAACATATTCACGGCTCCAAATGTGCACACAACAGTATATCTAATGCTCCACCTCCCTTGGCTTTTGAAAATGCAGGTACTACTAGTTGGATTTAAAATATATTTATTTATTGTTTAAATTGATATACAGCATGCTACTTACATTCATTTGTGTGATGTGTCTATCTAAAGTTCAGCTGTACAATGGTAAAATAGACCTTGCATTAAAAAAAAAAAATAAAAAAAATGGAAATACAGTATTTAGGTTTGTCTCAATATATACATAAATAATTTTCTTCTATCAATGATCATACAATTAATTAGTCAGAAATGTGTAGAGTGCTGAACTGAATAGTTCTACACAAATCTGCAACCAAATATTCAGGAGAATTACATTTTGGAGATGAGGGATTCTTTTGCTTTACTTATAACTTGTAAAACTTCTGAAGAAGTTTGGAAGGCATGAAACCTGGTATGATATCCTATAGTCCTCCAAGTATAATTAGGTATGGAAGCCTCCAAGTAAAATTTACATAGGGGAATATTTTTCAGTTTACTGTAGCCAGACCCATGATAGGTGAATTGTGACTGGTTGCTATATGTTTCTAAAATGGACATCATTAATGATCTCTGTTTAATCTGAAATTGGAACCACGGGCACGACTTTTGACTTCAGCTCCAGCAATGTACTGGTACATCACTGGAGTTTGAGTGGTTATACCAGGTTATCCCAATATTGTACTTTAGAGCCAATGGTTGGCTTTCTTGTGAAAGCAATCCTAGCAGCTAATTAGCCACTGGATTGCTTTTACAAGCAGTGGGAGCAGTGTTTGATCAGAAAAAAAGCAACAGTGTAAAAAGAATAATAATAAACAAATAAATAAATAAAAAAAAATGTTTGAAAGCGCCCCATCCCACTTGCTCACACGCAAAGGCGAAGGCACTTCATTGCCCCACACAAGGTAGGTATCACTGCAAACATTAGATCATGGGCAGTAATTCTAGTGCAAGACCTCCTGTGTAAATCTAAAGTGGTAACTAACCAGTAAAGGCTTTTAAAGCATCGCCTATTGATAATAAACGGTATGAAGTTTGTCACCGTTGCATGGACGTGCGCAAATTTATATATTATATTTACTAGGCGTAACATCGTCTTTTATACTTTACCAAACAATTGGGCTTTATATTGTGTTTTTGTGCATTAATATTATAATAATATTATAATATGAGGGGAAGCTTTGCTGATTTCTATCATCCAATCATGTGCAAGAAAAAATGCTGTTTTTTATTGTCCTTGCATGTCCCCCTCGAGATCTACAGTGACTGCACTTCCATTTGCATAAAAAAAAATTGTAACAACCACCATTTTATACTCTAGGTCCTCTGCTTTAAAACAATATACAATGTTTGGGGGTTCTAAGTCATTTTTTAGCAAAAAATACAGATTTTAACATGTAAATATAAAGTGCCAAGGCATAGTTTTAAAGTAGCTATTCTTCTAGTTTTGTGCAGACATACCAAAATATAAATATGTATATTAGTATATTTTATATATGTTATTAGTATTATTTATATATACTATATTATATTTTGTGTCTCTGGACCAGCAGCTGGTAGAATCAGCCCCTAAAAAGCAAAAGAAAAACACCAATAGAAACCTGACAGAGGTTGTAAAACACAAACCATGGAAAATAGGGTCGTAAGGCAGTGCGGCGTCCCTATTCAGAAAAAGATATACCTTGCTTCTCAAGTGTGAAAATAAGAACATACACTATGGTGTTCAAAATGAATGAATATACTGTATAACTGTGCTGATATGGGAAAACGAGCTGCTGCAGCCAGCCACCGTGTTCGCACAAGTATGTGTATGTGTATAGTGTAAAGATTAGTGTTGTGCAGGCTCTTCCGTGTGTTAGTGTATCAACAAATCATATTGCAAACATATCCTGTAATATATCCCATTGAAAGCATCCCGGACCGGAAGTGATGAAAGTGACTGGCAAATCACTGTATGCTTACACACAACAGGGTGTTTTTGAATTATAAGAGGTACTATTTTTTAATAAACATATTGTTTTTAAATATTACACTATGGGAGATTACTGTCTTTCACCCTAATATATGGATTGATTGTAGGAGTTCGAGTGTTAAAGGGACCAACACTAAGGATTAACAGAATACTTCTGAAAGCCCTGGAATCAGGCTAAGATTGATGGAACATCATCCCAAGCATTACAATCATAAGACTTTTTTGATTGCCTTTTAACTACTTATGCCCTGGAAGATTTTACCCCCTTCCTGACCAGGGCCTATTTTGCGATTTGGCCACAAACAGAGCTTTCTTTTGGTGGTATTTGATCACCTGTGTGATTTTTTGATCATGCGCTATAAACAAAAAAAGAGTGTCAATTTTGCAAAAATAACAATATTTTTCACATTTTTTATATGAAATTCCCCCCAAAAAATGTAAAAATCAAATTTTTTTAACATTTTTGGTCAATTTGTTTTATGCTACATATGTTTGGTAAAAAAAAATCGCAAAAAGCATATTTTGATTGGTTTGCGCAAAAGTTATTGCATTTACTATCTAAGGGAAAGATTTGTGTCGTTTTTGTTGTTTTTTTTTTAACGAGTAATGGTGGCGATCTGCGATTTTTTTTTTTTGCGGGACTGCGACATTGCGGTGGACAGATCGGACCCTTGACTGACATTTTTGACACTTTTGGGGTTACCAGTGACATTACTGCAGTAATCAGTGCTATACATATGCACTGTTACTGTAAAAATGACACTGGCAGTGAAGGAGTTAACTTTATTGGAGAGGGAGGGGTTAAGTGTGTCCCGAGGGGCGTGTTTCTAACTGTGATTGGCTGTGGCTACTAGTGTAAGAACAGAGATCAACGGTCCTACATAGCAGAACCGTTTGATCTCCATTCTTACACAGGGAAGAATGACAGGCGGCTTTGTTTACATTAGCCGCCTGCCTTTCTTCCGGTGTAACGGAAAATCACCAGTGACCGGCGGACATCGGGTCCGCCGGGCACACGCGCGAGGGGGTCCGTGACCGTGCGGGAGCAGGAGCGCGCCTCCGGCGGCGCGCACTCGCTCCCTAGACCCTCACAGGCTAGCGACGTAGCCCTATGTCGCTTTGCCTGTGAGGGGCTGACTGCCGACGTAAATCGTCGTGCGGCGGTTGGCAAGCGGTTAAGGTGAGAGTTCTGGGAGCATAGAGGTGTCACAAGGAGGTGAAAGCACACCAACTTGTTTATATACATGCACACAAAAAGCACCGTATTTGGAAATAAGTGATTATATTTCTCACATCATCACTGGACAATGAACTGATATATACTTTAATTTAATTATGTACTTTTGCTACTTTATATGTTGCATTAATATATTGCACTATAGATGATTTTAATGGTATATCACAGGATATGTTTACAATAAAATTTGTTGATACACTAGTGTCCCTATATTACTGGTGTGGCGGTGATCAGAGACACTGACTAGGGACAGTATACAAATAGAAAAAAAAAAAAAGTTTTTTTTAAATTTTTATAACTTTTTTCTTTCTTTTTTCCCCTTTTGTTTACATTTTTTTGCATACAGTCCAACGCAGTACAGTGTCACCATAGTGACACTGTACAGCTCCTGGCAGGTGATCAGGATTTTTTTTTAACACTAAGACTGCTTATTACAGTTATGATCACTGTATATAAGCAATCATTTTTATGAATGGCAGCCATCCATTCATGTGTACCATTGTGATAGGTGTAATTGGTCACAACTATCACATGTACAGGTCCACTGTGATTAGCCCTTGTACCAAGAGATCACTGTGACCAATCACAGAGATCACGATAGCATACCTTTTTGAGATGGGAGTGAGGGACACCTATTAGCAAAAGTTTGTAGGCATAGGACACACCCCCTGCCCTTAAAGGAGATGTACAGCCAAAGCTTGTGTGGTTGTACATCTCCTATGGATGTCAGCAGAGAGTGGACTTTAGCCCACTCTCTGCTGAAACCGGGTCACAGGAGTGCAGAACGAATTGCACTCCTGTGACCCGGTTTCAGCAGAGAGTGGGCCAGTTGCGGCTGGTGCTCAAAATTTTTTGGGCAAATAGAAAAATGTAATAGGCATTGCTTCAAGGCAAAAAGTGCAGTAAAAAATAGTGTGAATTTGAGGTCACACAAGTGTGAAAGGGGCCTTCAGTAATCAAAATACAGCGTGCCCCTATCAATGTAGTTTGACCACAGCATGCCCCCATCAATGTAGAGTGACCACAGCGTGCCCCCTTCAATGTAGAGTGACCACAGCGTGCCCCCTTCAATGTAGCGTGACCACAGCATGCCCCCATCAATGTAGAGTGACCACAGAGTTCCCCCTTCAATGTAGAGTGACCACAGGGCGCCCCCTTCAATGTAGAGTGACCACAGCGTGCCCCCTTCAATGTAGAGTGACCACAGGGTGCCCCCTTCAATGTAGAGTGACCAGTGTCAGGCACTCACCTTTTGTGTTTGCAGAGTGTTGAACTTGAGTCCGGCCCGGGAAAGTTGCCCCCCTCCTCCTGGCTGGCTGGCTGGCTTGCTTGTTGTCCTCTCCGGTCCCTCCTCAGCAGAGACAGTGAGTGGAATGGCTCTACCGAGTGATACCCAAGCACAGCCCTATAACGTCGGATGTCCTATGGACCAATCAAACAATGGCAGTGGTACAGTGGGAGTTTCCGGGGCGCATTGCTCTGTGCCCCGAGGACACTCTGAAGGACGCCAATCAGAGCCACTAAAAAAAGCACATGATGGCAAAACCCCCACCGCTCTCCATAGGCAGCAATGTGTCTGGTGCCCTGAGCACATTTAAAGGTACACATTTTTATTTTTTAATGCTGATGTTCGGATGGGGGGGGGGGGCGCCGCCCCTGCGCCCCCTATTGACAAGCGGCCACTGAAGTGGGCTAAAGTCCACTCTCTGCTGACATCACAGAAGTCAGTCCAGGCACCGTGTCATCACGACATTGGAAGTCGGAATCCACCAGGTGCCTTGACTGACACCCGGCTCAGCTTCTCAGCAAGCCGCTGAGAGCTTGAGCTGGCTGCTCTGCTCCCTCCACAGCCAAGTGCTCCAGTGATCAAGGAGGAGGCAGAGCAGAGAGCTGCTGACTGACCGTCAGCAGCTCCCTGCTCACTGAACTGTCAGAACCGAGTGATTGGCAGTGTTGGATCGCTTGGTTCTCAGTGTAGAGGTGCCGGGGGATAGATGCTGCATCCACTTAGGTAGGTATACAGTAAATAAAAATAAGAAAAAATAAAATAAACCCATACATCTCTTTTGAAGGAGAATTATGAAAAAAATGATTAGATAAACCCACAAGTTCTTTTTTTACCACTACTATTCCTTTATCCTGACTTATGAAATTTTCTTATGCAGCAATTTAGAAACTGGATGAAAGGTTTAGCACTGTAAAACACTTCTTTGACTTTAATTTGTTACTTTTTTATTGCAGGCCAGTGACTAAGCCATCAGTTAGTTGCCGTTTTCAGAAGGCCAGTATGCCATTCTTGGCAGCCTCCATATTTCCTCCTATTAAGTCTTATTGATAAAATCAATTCACATCAGAAAATGCAAGTGCATTGCAGAGGTAAAACCGACTTACCTGCTTCAGGGCTATAAAAACTGACTTACAAGATATAAAAAATCTGCTGATCATTAAATATTTAAACTTGTCACATTTCTCTCATGCCATGTTTTCTTTAGTGACTAGAGTTGATCACTCATTTTGTATGATGTTAGATTTTGCCAATATTTCATTAATACAGATGTCCCAAGCCAAATCTGATTTTCAGTGGTATTTCTGGCAACTCAGATTCCCAAAATGTTTCTGGGAGAAGAGGACCAAAGGCTACTTCAAAAGCTAGCTCTGCATTATATCAGCATCTGCTATTCCCTGAGCAATGAGTGCCGTTAACTTGACTGTCACTGCCAATAGATACCACCCATCCTAGTCGAATGTTTAATGTATGCGGTTCAGGCTGTTTTTTGGTCCCATCATTTCGTCTGGCAAGTCTGCCAGGAGCTTCCCAAACCATACTACACAATTTTGCATCATTTGCTTCTCTGCAATACACATGTTTTGGAACCATGTTTGGATTCCCATTGACCTCAATAGGACTTCCAGTTCTGCCAAACCACAACTGAAATCTTTTTTCAGAAGTTTGCATATCTCTATTAATTACTGAATATAGAAGACATAATTCCCTATCTTAATATATAATCTGAGAATGCTTTGATATTAAACAAGCTTACTATAGCATTCTGTTCCTACGAGACCACTTCTCTTTGTACAACTCTGATGCTGGTTTACAAATGCATATTTTATTACACAATTATGTTTTCCCAAACTTTTTTTTTTTTTTATTATTATTATTTATAACAGTTATTGAAGCCAGCATTTGATTGTATCAGCAGTTCTCAATAAATCATTGGCTGACACAGTTTATCAGCATGATTTAATGCTGAAATATCCTTAACAGCATATATCACAAATTATCATAGCATAATGTGCTAGCATGGTCATCTTCATATA
Organism: Pelophylax lessonae; assembly: GCF_965119305.1. NCBI lineage: Eukaryota > Metazoa > Chordata > Amphibia > Anura > Ranidae > Pelophylax > Pelophylax lessonae. The sequence continues at coordinate 404,399,802 of NC_138768.1, read as the reverse complement.
CAAACACAGATGCCAGAATGTATTTCACTACATCCAAGTGAATCACAAGAAAACCTACTGTTCCCTCGAACTAATCACACACACAAAGCAAAATGCGTTCCATATGTTCCATTTGCCTGGTTTCCTTGTGTTTTTTAACTCCATCTACAATAACAATACTTAGCAACCTTCATATTTATGTCAAACACATTACATCAGCTTAACATTTATACGTTTTATTTGAACACTATTAAAGTTGCATAAAACTAATCATAGTAACATAAACATGGCTGCCATTATTATAAACAGGCCTCTAATGTGTTTTGCGAAATGTTATCAATATTGGTGTAAACATTGCTGATACTATCTTAAATGTCCGTGTGTCATGCTGTGAAAAATGATACAACGAGTTAAAAAAGCTGTAACAGAGTCAAAAAGTTTACTATTAAATTGGATAAAGAATGCGTATCGTAATTAGGGATGAGCAGTAAACATTGACTTTTCAAATGTTTCCAATGCATTTCTCTGAAAATTCATCCAATAGCCCGTACAGACAATCCGAAAATTCGACGACAGAGCCTCCGTTTTTACTTTGCATGCTAGTCGCATATCGAAAATGAAGAGTTTACTAAAGTTACGAAAATTCTCATATGACAGAATAAAAAACTGAAAGTGATGTAATGTGTTGTAATGTATTTGTATTTTATTTTCGAACCACAACTGTACTGATTAAATATTAACCGCCTGCTGACCGCCGCAGTATATACTGCGGCGGTCAGCCCCGGCCAGGCAAAGTGACGTATCGGTACGTCACTAGCCTGTGAGCCAATAGTGGGCGGGCACGCGCCGCCGGAGGCGCGCTCCCGCTCGGCTCGTTCCCTAACAAGTCAGCGTGTGTGACCGGTGGACCCGATGTCCGCCGGTCACTCGCGATCGTCCGCTGTGAAGGGAGAAAGCAGGCGGCTAATGTAAACAAAGCCGCCTGTCATTCTTCCCTGTGTAACAGCAGAGATCTAACGGTCCAGCTATGTAGGACCGTAGATCTCTGCTGTTACATGTAAAGCCACATACCTGCACAGTTAGAAACACGCCCCTAGGGACACACTTAACCCCTCCTTCCCCAATAAAGTTAACCCCTTCCCTGCCAGTGTCATTTTTACAGTAACAGTGCATATGTATAGCACTGATTACTGTAGTAATGTCACTGGTACCCCCAAAAGTGTCAAAAATGTCAGTCAAGGGTCCGTTCTGTCCGCCACAATGTCGCAGTCCCGCAAAAAAAAAATGCAGATCGCCGCCATTACTCGTTAAAAAAAAAAAAAACAACAAAAATGACAAAAATCTTTCCCTTAGTTAGTAAACGCAATAACTTTTGCGCAAACCAATCAAAATACGCATATTGTGATTTTTTTTTTACCAACCATATGTAGCAGAAAACAAATTGGCCAAAAATGTTAAAAAATTTTGATTTTTACATTTTTGGGGGGGGGGGGGGATTTCATATAAAAAAAAATGTGAAAAATATTGTTATTTTTGCGAAATTGTCGCTCTTTTTTTGCTTATAGTGCATGATGGAAAAATCGCACAGGTGATCAAATACCACCAAAAGAAAGCTCTGTTTGTGGGAAAAAAGGACGTCAAATTTGTTTAGGTACAGCGTCGCACGACCGCGCAATTGTCCGTTAAAGTCACGCAGTGCCGAATCGCAAAATAGGCCCTGGTCAGGAAGGGGGTAAAATCTTCTTGCTTGTCCCATCGGATAATATCAGATGAACTGTCATGATCTGCTCTCAAAAGCTCTGTACTAACAATCAGATTATAGTATGATCATTTCGAAAGCGGTATTTTCGGATCGTGTGTATAGGCCATCAACATAAAACTTAGTTTTGATTCTTCCTCTAGGAATAGGACATTTATCTTTGGGCTTTTCTAGCAAAATGGAAGTTAATTTTTCACAAAAGGCTAAATACCTTTTCACAGAAATCTCCACTGATCCTTTAATAATATTTGTTCAGATAATATTATACCTTTTTATTTTAATTTTTTAAATGTAATTATTTTCCTGTGTTAAAAAGAAACCTGAGTTCTGGCACATTCAGAAGTTCATGCCCTATGTAGCCCATTGTATGGTGTTGCATGATCGTCACGCAATGGACTGCTGCTGTAGTATCTATGGTATTAGTAAGGTCATATTTAACACATTGGGGATTATTTACTAAAGCTAGAGAGGGCAAAATGAGTAACAATTCTGCAGAGAAACCAGTTTTTAACCTCAGCTTGTTTAATTAGGCTTTAGGCCTCATGTACACTGGGCGTTATAAAAACTCCAGTAGCTTTGTAGCGAGTTTATCAGTGTTTTTAGCTTTTTTTGCATTGCTGTTTTTCAGCGTTTTTGAGTGTTTTTGGCCTTTTTAGCTAAAAATCACCTCTCTGCTATTTTAGGAACTCTGACTTTCCCACAATGCAATGCCAGAATTGCATCAAATGGGTATTCACACCCATATGATAAGATTTAGGTGCGGGGAAAAAAGGGTCCTACAACATTTTGGTTGCAAATGTGGACCCTTTTTTTCCCAGAATCAAAATTGCATCGCATGGTTGTGAACAACCATGCGATGCTATCCTGTCAAGCTCACTGCATTTTGCAATCTGTTTTGGTGTGTCGTTTATGGAACATTAGGCCCCCGTTCACATCGGGCAGTAGTGACATGCAATTTGACATGTCAAATCGCATGCAAAATCAGAGCCTATTGCCAGCAACATCACTGTCCGAATTGGTGCAACCCTGATTTTGCGGCGCTGCACCGATTCCCAAAAGTAGTTTCTGCACTACTTTTGGCGACTTCAGGGTGATTTCAATAGACATCTGTGCATGAACCCATACAGATGTCTGTCAAATTGCCCCCGAAGTCGCACTGACATGCGAGTTTGAAATTGTGCGCGTTCAGCTGAATGATTTAAAACCCGCCCTCAGTGTGAACCGGTGCCGTTGCCGGCAACAGGCTCCGATTTGACATGCAATTCGACATGACAAATCACATGCCAAAAACAGCACAATGTAATTTTGGTGCAAATGTGATGCAATTTGAACCATACAAAATATATGGCTCAAATCACAATTACACAGACATCACATGTGATGTGCACAGGGATGCGGTGCATTTTTGGTGCAAATCACATGCAGTGTTCAGCATGCACCAGTGTGAAGCCAGGCTATGTTCCATGAACGACACCTTGAAACGGAACCCAGGCTTAAAAAAAGCAATGGAATAAAAATGTCAAAAAATGCCAGTTAGCAGTGTTTTTTGGCGTTTATCACCGTTTATTGACATTAGAGCGTTTTTACAGCTGAAAAACTCCTCTCAAAACCCACTTGTTTTCGGGGTTTTTATCCAGCCAGAAAACACCCCTGCCAAAAACTGCTGATAAAAGCCTATGCGTGAATGGACACATAGGATAACATGCTGGGAAGTTTACTGGCTGTAGAAAAAAACGTCTGACACCAAAAACAGCAGCTGTAAAAATTACCAGTGTGCATGAGGCCTAAGCAATAAAACCTGGAAGCTGATTGGTTTCTATGCCGAATTGTGACTAATTTTGCCCTCTCTAGCTTTAGTAAATAAACATACCACTAAACGTCCAATGATATTAGGTCTGAATGAGGGTATTATAATACACAAGGTAAACCTATGAGAAAAATGTCAGCTGTGTCCATGATTATAAATTGATACATAGAAGCAGCCTGCTCATGTTGGACTTCAGCAATAGCTGCAGCTTACTCTGGGCAATACTGGATGGACAGTAAGTAGTGTAGTAGCAGGTACTATTATCACCTATTTGTATTAGGAATAAGCAAATCAATAAAAAAAATATATATATATATATCAGACCAACCACAGAATGGAAACATTTTTATTTTTTTACCAAAATATGTCCTTTCTGGCTTGTCCAATCTGTGAAGAATATACAATCTACAAATCACAAATCATTAAACTACCAAACTACATGATCCTCTACAAGTCAGACACATCTAATACAAACTGATTTGTACATCAGTTTGCTCACCCCTAGATAGTATATAGAAAAAAGTGAACCTCCCAGGTTTAATGTGCATCCTTTTTTAATTAAAACTTGACATTTTTTGAATGTTTCCCCAAACCCAATAAAGTCTAGGGGTGGGGGGCTTGATATTTAGTTTGTTATTTCCTTTTGTTCGGCTAATACACAAACTATTGTCAAAAAGAGATATAGGAAGTAGAGCACTGTGTGGGGTACATGTGCCTATGCCAAAATAAAAATAAAAAGTTGGTGTACAGCTAGTCTGTCTACACAAAGAGCTTGGGAACAGCAGTTTTTTTTTTTTTTTTTCCATTTGGCAATGCTGTTATTGGGGCCGCCATCCTCCTGTTCTAGACTTTGGCTCCATTGGTCAACAGGGGTTGCCTGTTGTCAGCCCACACAGCTTCTGCCCATCAGAAATTCCAGGTAGGTAGGCATGGTTTCTAAAGGCCCGTACACACGAGTGGAAATTGGGCCGGAAATTTTCGTCCGACGACCGATCTGCCGATTTTCGGCTTGTTAGTATGATGCTTCCGACAACCGACTCCGACTTTTCGGCTGAAAAAATCCTGGTGTGCAGGCTATAAAATTTTTGTCGACCATTAAAACACATCCGATTTTTGTCTCATTAGTACAGATTTCGATGGGGAAAAATCTTATGAGCAAGACTAGGCATGCTCAGAGATGAAAGAACATATACAAAGCAATCCAACACATGACATCACTTCTGAAGTAGAATTTTGTCGTGCAGGAAAATTTGTGTGCAGTCTAGAGCACATTCCAACCAACAGACATGCACTCTGGACAAAAGACGGACGACCGGTCGGCGGAAATTCGTTGCGTGTGTACGAGGCTTAAGGCTGGCCATACATTATACAATTTTCTTACACTTTTCTGTACAATTTTCTTTAGATTTACCTTCAACCATGTAGTACAAAGACCTGCAATTGATACAATTGAAAGTGTTGTTTTGTTTTGACCTCATATTATATGGATTTTGGTAAATCTAACAGAAAATTGTACACAAAGAAAATTGAACACGTACAGTATGGCCAGCCTAATAGTGGCCATGGCTGTCATGTGTATTACTGATTCATTACAGTGTGAATTTAAATATGTCCATTTGTGGTTTGTCTCAGACTAAATCATGCATTTATCGTTTGTGGAAAAGACACTATCCATAACATATAATGCATATCCAGCTATGAAACGTTCTCATCAACTGTTGGAGAACTACCTACAGTTACACCGGAACCAACTATGTTTATTGTCTTTAGTTCTCCTGAACAGTTTACAATATCAAAAAGGGGATACAAGTGGCTATAACCCCATTATGTAAACAGACTTGGTATTTTTATTCTAAATGCAGTTATCTCTTAACCTCCCTGGCAGTAACCCCGAGCGTGACTCGGGGTTGATTTTTCATATCAGGAGCGGTAACCCCGAGTCACGCTCGGGGTGGATGTGCAGAGAGAGCAGCGGTGTTCTCTTACCTTATCCTGGCGATCCAGCGATGATCTCTCATTGCTGTGACCGCCAGCCGAGATCCCCGCCGCTCTCCATCGGTCTCCGTCGGTGTGATCACTTCCTAGTTCCGTACCCTGCTGCAGGAAGGAAGTTGCACAAAACACAAACAAATTACACATTTTATATTATATATATTATATGCATATATATATGCACACACACATATATATATATATATATATATATATATATATATATATATAAAATTATATTATTGATTCGATCATAATTCATGCGTTATATATATATTATATATATATATATATATATATATATATATATATATATATATACACACACATATATATATATATATATATATATATATATACACACATATATATATAATATATAGCGCATGAATTATATCTAATCAATAATATAATTTTATTATATATATTATATAATAAAATTATATTATTGATTCGATTATAATTCATGCGTTTGTGTTTCAAATTTATCACATCTGGGATGTCTACTAGACTCTTGTTTTGGTCAGGTTTAAGTCAGTAATTACTAAGAATTGTAGGCCTATAATACATAACGCCAAATTTCCATGAAAATAATTGTACCGCTTTTGGTATGTAATTCCAGACATAATCATACCGCCAGGGAGGTTAAAAAGCAAATTCACTTTATGAATAAGGTTCTGCAAGATGCGATCTCCTTCACCACTGTTCAGGCCCATGACCCTTTGCCCCTTGGCTGTTGTTATTGGCCTGGGTCATTTCATTACATTTCTTAGGGAATCAACTAAAGGGAGTAGGGTAGGTTATTCAACTCATTAATGGGTTCTCCATAGGAACTATTAAAAAAACTCAAGCCAGTGACACCAAATGTCTAAACTCTCAGAGCATTACAGCTGCTGGAATCACTGACAGCAGTGGCAGTTTGACAAGGTAAATAATTCTACCCCACTGACATCTGTTTAGTGTTGAGCTACGCAGTAACAGTTTCCTTTCTGACATTTAAAATACTTGTGTCTGTTACTGTGCTAATCTCTGCCTGCACAATCCCTCAACTTCTAGCTCAAATGGGAATTGGCTGTAAATATAGGTCTATAGCTATAAAATTGTTACAAAATTTTACAGAGCTGTCAAACACTGTGTTTTGAACAGACCTATACATATAGCAGATAAATACACTATATTGTCAAAAGTATTGGGACACTATTGTCCAATAACATGGATGAGCAAGTTTTGGGTGGAGGAGTTTGACTGGCCTGCACAGAAACCTAACCTTAACCCGATAGAACACCTTTGGGATTAATTCAAATTGAGACTGCCAGCCAGGCCTTCACATCCAATATCAGTGCTTGACCTCACAAATGCGCTTCTGGAAGAATGGTCAAACATTCCCATAAACACACTCCTAAACCTTGTGGACAGCTTTCTTAGAAGAGTTTCAGCTGTTATAGTTGCAAAAGGTGGGCCAACTCAATATTGAACCCTACAGACTAAGACTGGGATGCCATTAAAGTTCATGTGCGTGTAAAGGTTGGTATCCCAATACGTTTGACAATACAGTGTATCTACAACTACAAGTGTTGCAGTTATGTAGTCTTTTTTTTTTTTTCAATACTTTACATGTTGAATGTACAATTAAAAAGAGGAACTGACAAAAGATTGCTGCTTGATGTAGAAACTGCCTAGCCTAAGGAACTGTAAAGTAATGTAAAATGTAATCCAAAAGTATTGCAGAGGGGCCTCGTTGTAGAGATTACATGTTGAAGTTTATACAAAATGGGACTTTATTACTGCTGTTGTCACTTTTGACTTCCTTTTTCTTGGAGATTGGTTACAGATATAATGCCATGTTCGTTGACTGTATTGTCTCTTGGGTTTGAGTTGATTCCATTCATTTATATGCAGTACTCCCAAAGGGTAATCCCAGAGGCCCACCCTGTTTAAAAGGATTGATTCTCTACACTCATTTCTGCACACACCAATCATTTTGATTGTAAAAAATGACTAAACCAGGAAAGGTTGACATTTCTGTTTGCCTTTTAAAATATCACTGATATTATGCAGCACAGTGCCTTTAAAACAAGACTTGCAATTGAAGGCGGAAGGAAATGGCAGCTCATTACTGAAATCATTGGGGATGATTTACTAAAGGCAACTAGGCTGTTCATTTTGCGAGAGAATGTTCCCCTGAGCTTAGTGAATGAGGTGAAGCACTGCTGACTTCCATCATCTAATCATGTGCAAGCAAATGCACTTTTTTTATTTTCTAAGCATGTGATTGGGTATTCTTTGCAAAGAGAATTTTCACCACTTTTAATGGAAAATTTTATGGAAAAGTTCAAATTTGCTTGCAAAGTGAACAGCCTATTTGTCTTTAGTTAAACAACCCTATTGAGTATGACACAATATTTACAGTCTTGGGATGTGTGTTGTGTGTTGTCCATTGTCAGGGACTCATTTGTAAGGCTCTTGTCCAATCAATCAGCTGGGCCCCAACTATGTTGAACTCAACTCCCACTGTTCAGAACTCATCTGATGAACATCCTGAGTTTGTTTGCTCTCCTCTAGTGTGTCCTCCTGCACTGCTGGCTTCCATTAGCATCCACACCCCTGAAGCCATATTTCCTATATAGACTCAGACCTTGATTTCACCAGCAGGAACATGGCATGTGTCTACAAACATCAGAATGCATCCTGATTAGCTTAGCTTGCTTTTAATGGGTCATTTGTAATACACTTACGTTACCTGTAGTAGAGTTTTTATTTTGTTGGTGCAACACCTCTTTGCGTTTTGGATTTACTTTTGCTAATGATCTTGCTTTGTCTCACTTTACTAGTAATCTTGACCTAAGCTGTATTCTTTGATTGTGTGTTTATATTTTGTTTGGTTTTCACATTTGCACTTGTTCATCACCAACAACCCTTGGTAAATTCCCGACTATACTTCTGATCTATTGACATGGACTCTACCTGACTGGATCTTTAATCTGTCTCATTGACTATACTTCTGATCTATTGACATGGACTCCACCTGACTGGATCTTTAATCTGTCTTATTGACTATACTTCTGATCTATTGACATGGACTCTACCTGACTGGATCTTTAATCTGTCTTATTGACTATACTTCTGATCTATTGACATGGACTCTACCCGACTGGATCTTTAATCTGTCTTATTGACTATACTTCTGATCTATTGACATGGACTCTACCCGACTGGATCTTTAATCTGTCTTATTGACTATACTTCTGATCTATTGACATGGACTCCACCTGACTGGATCTTAAATCTGTCTTATTGACTATACTTCTGATCTATTGACATGGACTCTACCCGACTGGATCTTTAATCTGTCTTATTGACTATACTACTGATCTATTGACATGGACTCTACCTGACTGGATCTTTAATCTGTCTTATTGACTATACTTCTGATCTATTGACATGGACTCTACCTGACTGGATCTTTAATCTGTCTTATTGACTATACTTCTGATCTATTGACATGGACTCTACCCGACTGGATCTTTAATCTGCCTTATTGACTATACTTCTGATCTATTGACATGGACTCTACCTGACTGGATCTTTAATCTGCCTTATTGACTATACTTCTGATCTATTGACATGGACTCTACCTGACTGGATCTTTAATCTGTCTTATTGACTATACTTCTGATCTATTGACATGGACTCTACCCGACTGGATCTTTAATCTGCCTTATTGACTATACTTCTGATCTATTGACATGGACTCTACCTGACTGGATCTTTAATCTGTCTTATTGACTATACTTCTGATCTATTGACATGGACTCTACCTGACTGGATCTTTAATATGTCTTATTGACTATACTTCTGATCTATTGACATGGACTCTACCTGACTGGATCTTTAATCTGCCTTATTGACTATACTTCTGATCTATTGACATGGACTCTACCTGACTGGATCTTTAATCTGCCTTATTGACTATACTTCTGATCTATTGACATGGACTCTACCTGACTGGATCTTTAATATGTCTTATTGACTATACTTCTGATCTATTGACATGGACTCTACCCGACTGGATCTTTATTCTGTCTTATTGACTATACTTCTGATCTATTGACATGGACTCTACCTGACTGGATTTTTAATCTGTCTTATTGGTTACTAACCTCCTGTACTAAGGGGTCTTCTTGATAAGATCAGATAATCTGGTGCTTAAAGAGGATCTCCAGTCTCTACCCAAAAAATTTAAAGTTAGCAGCTACAAATACACTGTTGTCTTCACCCGAGCTGATTATTTCATAGGTTTGGGGTCCAGGTGTTGGCATTTTGACATAGGGAAACTGCCACTGAAGCCTTGCGGCATCACAGCCAGTTTTCCACTGCATATGTGCAAGCCACGCTGTGCTTTGAGAATGGTCCCACAGTCTTCCGGGACCTGTGATATGTCCTAGAAGGCTGCGGGGGAAGGAAGGGGCGGTCAAACTTCGGCTTGGGTCACTGCAATAATCTGACAAGAAGTGGGAATGGTACCTGTCAAAACCAGGTAATGGCTCTCCCCTCCCCCCAAAAAAGTGCCAAATGTGACAGAGGAGGGGGGGAGGGGAATATAAATAAGCAGAACTTCCCCTAGTGGGTGAAGCTCTGCTTTAGATTTCTCGGGGGCACTTGAGTAACATTAAACATGCATAATGTGTCAACAAAAGTAACTGCTATAAATGAATAGTACTTAAGCAGTAGGCATCTGGCCTCAACAGGGATTTGACCCTCACACACTGATAGGAGTGGAGTTGTAAGGGCCATCCACAGAAAAAGGCTTTCATTGTCTTTTACTACAAATCTCAAAAGGGAACAAGTTCATCATCCATAGCTGTAGGTACACCTAAAAAAAAAAGGATAATATTTAAAAGCTCAAAGTCATTTTGTACTTGTAAGTATCTTTTCAAGGGATGGCACCAGGTACTGTTGGAACAAGCCATAAAAATAGTAGGTCTCTTTTTTTTTCTCTCAGTATGAACCTTGACCTCAATGCTGTCTTGGCACTTTTTCTTTTGGAAAAATAGATTGAGGATGTGCTAGCCAATCTTGGAGATTGCTGCACCTAGGACTTCCTGAATACTGGGAGATAAAGATAAGTGAATTGAAAACTAGTGCACTAACTATAGAGAAACTAAAAAAGATGTGATAAAAATCACAAAACATAAGTGATGATACTAAGTGCATTACTGATCACTAGGCTTTACACATATGAAACAATGTCCTGTACTCCAATCCAAGTTAAAGCCTTCTGAGGGGAAACGCATTGGGGTGGAGCCAGCCGTGACGTCAGCGTGCGTGGTCCGTACTGCAGACGGCCGTTCCACCACGAGATTTCATGCTAGATTTAAGCCAATTTTCTGCAAGTGCGATTCTTTGTAATAAACATAGTTTTAAAGGGTAATGCACTATTGGTCCTCCTTTTTATCTCCACCCACATCCATGAGCTGCGAGCCTCTGACTGTCCAAGGTCCACGGAGAGGGTGATACAGACTGATGCCATTCAGTTTAGCACTTTATACATGCCTTTTGACTGCTAAGCTCTAGTAAGTGGCCATTTATATATTTTTGAGCACAATGGTGATGCATGCAGCCCTTTGAGGACTTTCGCACAGCATCCTTCCAGCTCTCCACAATATTTGGGACTTATTTTAAACCACCCCACTAGAGTTTTTTTTTAATGGGAATTAATGTTGGAATCCTGAATTTTTTCACCATAATTTTATTTTTTACTGTATATTTTTTATGCGTATTCACTTATATTATTAAGATATTCTATTTGGAATAGTTGATTTTCATTGTATCTTTTGGTGAACTGTTTCATACTGTATGTGTAAAGTAGTGATCAGCTATGCTCGTTTGTACTTAGTATCATCACTTATGTTTTGTGATTTTTATCACATCTTTATTAGTTTCACTGTAGATAGGGCACTCATTTTTAATTCACTCACTGTTACTGTTGTTGACAGTAGACATGCCTACACTTCACTAGACACAGCTCTTTCACACCTAGACCCATCTAAGGAGCAATAATTGTCTAAGCATTCTACAGTGCTTCCTAATTCTTACTTATCACTATCCTCGGTAGTGCATTGTAGAAAATCAGTACAGCAGCCGCCACAACTCTGGCAATTTTTAAGGTGGAACTGCACCGAAAAGGGGAAGTTCTGCCTTAAGGCCTCTTCCCCTGCTCTATTTATTTTTCAGGGGGGAGCGGGTACCTGGTTTTGACAAGTAGCAGGTCTCACTTCTACTCAGGTTACCTAGACGTTCCAAACGGAAGTTCTCCTACCTCCCTCCTTCCCAGCAGTTTTCTGGGACACGTATCGCACATGAACAGGGGGCATCCAGGTGTGAAGCTGCAAGCTGTAACAGCTTAGGTGCCCACAGTTAGGATGCCGGCATCGGGTACTGAAGATCTGTGGAGAAAAAGACCAGGGTCAGCACAGAGCTGGATCCTGGGACAGGTTAGTATCTACATATTAAAAGTCAGCAGCTATTTTAACTGTGGGCAGCTGAAGCTGCTGCCTGTTCACTTCCTGGATATACACAGACACACAGAGGCACACAGATACACAGACACACACACACACACACACATATATATATACAGACACACACACATACTGTATATATACAGACAGACACACTCACACCACTGCTTGCCTGCACATTTCACCCCATGGATCTCGGCAGCCTCCTCTTATCTCCACCCTCATCCAGCCCTCTCCAGCTCTGCAGCTCTCATTAGCTATCCTAAGACTCACCCCCCCCCCCTTTCCCCTCTGGCTGGCAAACTTTCACAAGAGTGAGAGAGAGAGCTATGCATGATGTAATTAGCCTAGGCTTTTTACCAGACAAGAAAGAGGAAGTGGGCTGTATAAGGTATTTACTGGCAGAATAAAAATGTTTTACTATCCAAAGCTAAAACAACAAGGGCAGAAGATTTAATAGATGGAAAGATGAAAAGATGACTGAAGGTCCACTTTAAGTTTCAGAAGGTAAGAGTTAGACACAGGGGTAAAACTGGAAGCAGTGGATAAGAGTCATAATTTCTATTAAGTTTGTATTGCTTTCTGTGTTGTCATTTGGGTTTATTTCCCTGTGCCTGCACCCCTGCAAGAAATGAGATGTGTGTCAGTCAAATGACAGAAAGGCATGGACAATGATAACAAAACATTGTTAGAAGTATTTACTTTTTTATTGTATTAAAAATATGTCTATATCCCTGTTGGAGAATTTCCATATTGGCCTATAAAGCAAAACTAAAGTCGGCATTGTCGTGTGTAGGCTTTTTAAATAAAGTGCAAGTAAGCAAAGCATACATTTACATTATTGCACACTTATCTCCATGCATGCTCTTCTACAATTATGTGATGTCGGCAATCCCCATCACAGCTCTATCGCTGCTGCTGACATCTTTTTCAGGTCTGTTCCTGGGTTCGGCATGTTTGCCCATCTTAATTAGTTGGCCCAGAGTAACATAATTCCCATGCATGTGCATTTTACTTTGTACTGACATGCATAACATGCTGTGATTGTACACTGAGCTGCGCAGGCAGAAAAGGAACTTTTATTGCAGAAGAGACATACTGTGGAATTATCATATAGCCATTAGTTCCATTTTAATTTTAAGTGTAAAAATGAACATTTTGTATATATTTAACATGACATGGAGGGAAATAATATAACTGACATTAGCGTTTTAGGCGCTAGATTCTACATCTATTGGCTATCAACTAGTCTGTAGCTGTGTAACAACAGCTCTGTCTAGCACATTGTCTTGCTTTCACTTACCTTACCCTGATTCAGAACATACTTAAAGTAGTAATAAACCCAAAAGCAATCGTTTATTATATTGCAGCTTTTCAATTCCTAGATGTGGTGTCTGCATTATTTTGTTTTTTACACCTGGTGATCAAGCCAGTACGTTTGTTGTTCTTCAACAGAACAAGTTGTCCATCAAATGTATTAGTTAACCACTTGCCGACCAGCCACCGGCAGTTATACAGCGGCAGGTCGGGACCTTACGGCAAATCACCGTACCTGTACGTCGGTTTGCGGGAGCGTTCCTGGGGGCACGAGCGAGCGTACCCACTCACCAGCGGGGAAGCCGATCCACGTGGCCGGGTGCCACGATTGCCGCCAGGCACCCGCAATCGCTCCCTGTGAAGAGAGAATGGCAGTCTGCTGTTGTAAACACAGTAGACCGTTGTTCTCTCAGGAATCAATGCAGAGCTCCTGTGATCCTCCTATTTAGGAACACAGGTCTCTGTATTGATTTCACATGCCCATCCCCCCCACAGTTAGGGAACACCCTTTAGGCTCACATTTAACCCTTTGATCGCCCCTGGGTTAACCCCCTTCCCTGCCAGTGTCATTATTACAGTAACAGTGCATATTTTTTAGCATTGATTACTGTAGTAATGTCACTGATCCCCCCAAAAGTGTCAAAAATGTCAGTCAGGGGACCGATCTGTCAGCCGCAATGTAGCAGTCCCGCTAAAAATCGCTGATCGCCGCCATTACTAGTAAAAAATAAATAAAAATGACATAAATCTTTGCCCTAGTTTGTAGATGCGATAACTTTTGCTCTGTAACTAAATTATCAATAAAACTTTTTATTGGAAAAAACTTTTGCGCAAACCAAACCAAAATACGCCAATTGGGATTTTTTTTTTTTTACCAAAAATATGTAGCAGAATACCAATTGGTCTAAAATGACAAACAAATTTGATTTTTAAATGTTTTTTTATTGTGAATGTTATATAGCAGAACGTGAAAAATATTGTTTTTTTTTTCAGAATTGTCGCTCTTTTTATGTTTATAGCGCAAAAAATAAAAATCGCAGAGGTGATCAAATACCACCAAAAGAAAGCTCTATTTGTGGTAAAAAAAAATACATCAATTTTATTTGGGTACAGCGTCGCACACTAGCGCAATTGTTAGTTAAATTAACGCAGTGCCGAATCGCAAAAAATGGCCTGGTCATTAAGGGGGAATACCTTCCAGTCCAGAAGTGGTTAAAAGTGTTGAGACAACTATTTACCACAGATAGGGATGCTTACAATGATCAGCTTTTATTTATTCATCAAATATATTTATCCCAAAAGGAAAAGAAATGTTACTGTATCTGCTTGTGTAACTGCAGGGTGAACTGAAGTTTGGCTTCAGTTTGACAGTGTATGTAAATCTGCTAACCCATTTTACACTCCCCTTCCCCAGATTAACAATGCTGATGTCTGTTGTGTCCCCTGTGCTCCTTCATCCAGAGAGGGGCACTCTAATACAGGAGGCGTGTCACTGGCCAGATCACTACGTGACACCCATTTGGAACGCAAGCCGGAATTACCTCCGCTCGCCACTCTGCATGGTACTGTTTGACTGTCACGGATACTACCATAGCGGGATTTTTGCAGGATCCGCTTAAACTGGTGGCTGATATACTCTTTACCTATTGTTTGAATAAACCGCTTTATAAAAAAAAAAATAAATAATACACTATCTGGAGCTTTTTATCCTTTTAAATCCTACATCATGAGCTGCCTCATGGAGTGATAAGGAAGAAAACCACCATCGGCACAGGAGGACCTTAAAAGGGGACTTACCAACAAGTGAGATTGGCCGCAATACTATAAGGTATATGAGGCCCACTATATTCGGTAAGTCACCCAATTTATAAATTGCTGCACGGGAAGAAGGCACCCAGCACCTGCACTTTATTTGTCACTCGTTGAATTTTGTGAGCACTTGCACAGTTCCCAGGAAAAGGGACAAACACTGAACATTGGTTTTCATGATTTTTTATGACTTTGCACTTTTTGGATTGATTTTTATTGATACATTTATGAATTGACAATTTTGGATAAATTAATTGGCACAATAATTTGCACATTTTGCACTTATATTTGTAAGAATATTGTATATATTTATACTGTTTTAGCAAGAGCTGTAGATAGTCCTAAATAGTAGGACTATTTTTTTCTTTTTATGATTTTTTCACACTACTGCTGCTGCTGTATTTATTTATTTAATTTCATGATCTATCACTAAATTATTTACACATTTAATATACACTAAATCCTAGGCGCGGGGAGTACGCTTCTTTTAAGTGGTACTTTTTTACAAATTCCCTTCCCTTTAAGCCTAAGGCTCTTCCCACTAATCCTGGGGCCCTTTACTCTGGTTGCGGGACCCTTTCACAAGTTCTGCAGTGGGCTCCCTTCCTGCCATCTTAGGGCCTCCCCACGGTGGTAGAATGCCAGGGCCCGTCACAAGTGTGACCTTTGCGATCCTGGAAGTTCACCCACTGGTGTTAGTAGTTTTTTGTTTTTTTGATATTTTAATTGCATTATTTTTTTTTATTATTTTTTATTTATTTTTTTTACACTGTCACTGACTATGACTCTGTCCCTTCAGAAAAGGAAGGAGCTGGTAAATTACATATTTACCGACCCTTTCCTGGTTCTCTATTGTGACCCATCCCTTGCAGCAGCCGGCAGGAGAGGGAAGGGAGTACAGTAGGGGAGGGACAGCACAGTGTGGGGGGGGGGGGACCTGGGGAGCACACAGGAGCCCGGAGGTAACAGAACACAAGTGAACTGGATAGGAGTGGTGGTGGGGGCAGCATACAGAGGAACCAATCTCCTCCATTTTCCTCCTGCAGCTACAGGAGAAAAAAAGAGGACAGTGATTTCTCTACATGCCCTCCCCCCCTCCTATCCAGGTGTACAGGGGAGCCCCTGGAGCATGGGGCCCGGTTGCAATTGCAACCCCTGTATTTATGCCCCTGGATGTTATTCTTCTCCTGTAGTCTCTTGTAATATCCAAGTAAATACCCCACAAGGCATTCAGCTGAAGCATCACAGCCCTGGAGAAATAAGGACTATGGACTGCATCATTAGAGGGCTGGCCGATGAAAAAGGGAAGATGGCGGTGCAAGACCTGGTGTGGAGCAGCTATGTGGCTGAACGGAAGGCAAGCACCTATCATGTGCATGAATAATTATTAGTAGTTGTTATCCTGGAACAGAGCCTACTTCCTAATAACACTTTTTGTTTTGTTTTTTGTTACTTTATATGTAAAGTTTTACCTGTTACACTTTGGGTTTGATTCTGGTGCAGTTCTACATAGAAACCAATCAGCTTCCAGTTTTTTTTTGACAAAGTTCTGAGTCTGGTGCGTTTCTGTTCACCAGTTCAGGTGTGATTCAGGTGCAAATTTTTACCTGAATTCGCACCAGAACAGGACCCAAAAAATGCACAGGACTTCAAAACCGCACCGTGGCCGCCCTGCACATGGGTGAACCGGCTCAAAAAAAAAAAAAAAAGTGGGTCACATTCTCATTTTATGCGAATTGAATGCAGTTAAAAACACATTTTGTGTGAATTCAGGCTGAAGATGATTGGCTACCATGCACAGCTGCATCAGATTTTATAATTTTAGTAAATCAACCCCTTTATGTCTTTTTTTTTTCTAAAATAGTCTCCAAAGAACAATCTTTTTTTCACATAGGTTTAAAACAATGGCTATTATTCATTATTTCACAGTTTCATGCTATTTTTCATCATATAGTCACTGATAGTTTCCATGGACTGATTGCTGCATACCAGAGTATAAAAAAAAATATTCTGAATCATTTCTGCAAAGGTTATTTCCACCTTTTAAAGGAAGCAATGACTGATATTTCCGATTTTCAGCTCCACCAGCACATTCCAACACAGTTCTTTGGAATTATGTGGGAGCACATTAGCTTTGCAAAATATTTTAGCTCTTATTATTCTCTCATGGCAATAGTCGTGCTGAAATATCTACAAATCTTTATATTGTAACCCCTCCTTAACCGAAAAATATATATATATATATTTCTGAAAGCAGGGATAGAATAAAGGGACAGTACCTTTAATTTTGTTGTATTTTAATGTTATATTTTGTACCCACGATACTCCAATAATTGTATGCCAGGCCTACATTTATAGAAAAAGCAATTACATAAAGCCTATTAATAGCACACATGAAAACAAATTAAACTGCAATGATATTTACTCAATATAAACTATGATGATTACAGTGGAACTTTATTCCATAAATAAAAATGGGCAAACAGACAGGATTTTTAATGCAGAAGAGACATGCTTTGTCTCTTCTGCATTAAAATGACCTACCTGCCCGTCTGCCCTTGTACAGGGGGCTTCACACAGGCAGCTCACTGTAGAAATGTGGCTATGCCAAAGCAGATGGAACCCCCGCACATATCACCCCCTCCTAGCCAATGAAAGCGGCCGACGTTCAATACCCAGAAACCAGCCGCTCAAAGATGGTGGGGAGCTCCAGGACATTGTATGGCTGGACCCAAGGTGAGTATAGTTTTGCTTTAACTATGATGACTCTCTCTAAAGTACATCTAAAATCATTTTTACCACTTCTGGACCCGGCCTTTTTTTGACGCTTGCTGTACAAGTTAAAATCATTTTTTTTTGCTAAAAGATTACTTAGAACCCCCAAACATTATATATTTTTTTTAGCAGGGACCCTAGAGAATAAAATGGAGATCATTGCAATATTTTTTATCACACCGTATTTGCGCAGCGGTCTTACAAACACATAATCTATAATGTGAAAGATAATGTTACATTGAGTAAATAGATACCCAACATGTCATACTTCAAAATTGCGCACGCTCGTGGAATGGCGACAAACATTGGTACTTACAAATCCCCATAGGCGACATTTTTAAAATTTCTACAGGTTACCAGTTTAGAGTTATAGAGGAGGCCTAGGGCTCAAATTATTGCTCTCACTCTAACAATCAGGGTGATACCTCACATGTGTGGTTTGAACACAATTTACATATGTGGGCGGGACTTGCATATGCGTTCGCTTCTGTGCGCGAGCTAATGGGGATGGGGAGCTTTAATTTTTTTCCTATTTATTTTATCTTTTATTTTTTATTTTTACACAGTTTTTTTTTTTTTTTTTTAATGATCACTTTTATTCCTTTTAGAAAGAATGTAAACATCCCTTGTAATAGAAATAAGCATGACAGGACCTCTTTAATTTGAAATCTGGGGATCAAAAAGACCTCACACCTCACATCTACACTGTATTGTTTTCATGATGAAAAAAAATGGGCTAATTAAATCCATTGCTAGGAAGCGACGTATGACGTCGCTCTGGTCCTCCAAAGCCATAGAGTCGAGTGAGGGCCATCTTGCCCTCACTCGACTTCCTGCCTGAGGGGACAGTGGATTGGATCGTTTTCCCTGCTACCGACGGGACTGGTAAGCGGGAAAAACTACCGGGAAGTGGCAGGCACCTCTCCCGCACCCATAAGGGTGATCCCGCAGCAAATTCGCCACTGGGACCACCCAGTTAAAGCGGACTGCCCGTCGTTTAAAAAAATACCGGAGTTATGGCAGCTATCTGCTGCCATAACCCCGGTATTTAACGTCAAAGTACCGACATAAAACTGCAGCGGGCGGTCTATAAGTGGTTAAAGGGTAACCTGACTCCATCAATCAACATTAACTATTTTTAATCCTCATGCTGTTAGCCTTAATAAATTGATAGTATACCATATTTACTTTTTTTTACACTTTCTTTTTTACATTTCTTCCGTTACTCCTATGTTTCCATGTCTCGGCAAATTATGTCATACAACCCAGGAGTCTTCAGGAGGGGAGGAGGAATTTTCTCAGCTAATCACACCCTCCTGCATGCATGGCTGAGCTAAGGGCAAATGGATTCCAGGAAGTAAATGCTACATGAATCATCTGCCCTTACTCAAGATGGCCACAGCCTGAAATGCTAGGTGTGATTTTCAAAGTGATTTCTCTGCAAAATAAAACATGAAGACATGGATGGAAACTAGAGGGTTTTCTAGTAGAGATATCTCTCCCATCCATAGAGATTGGACTTTGAAGGATGTAGAGTTGTCACAAAGGGATGAGCACATAAAATTGCAATCATTTATATAAAAAGGTAAATTTTATTCACATACAGAATAGATATAAAAGTGACCATAAAATACATAGAAAAGGTATACATGTATTGTAAACCCACATCAGCTCAGAGAGTTTGTTGTACCATCTACATTATTGTATACTTGTTTGTAAACATGGTCAGGAGGACTAACGCGTTTCACAGAACAAGTTGTTCACACATCGCTTCCTCAGGGACCCTCCATGTTAGCCAAGTTATTATTGTAAACTTGAAAAAAAAACAGAAAAAGAAGAGTAAGAGATAAATATGTTAACATAGTGTGTATAGACATAATAACATCACACATATATATTAACTAAGAACAAATTGTGCTCACCAATGCCACTCAGTGGAAATCCCTCAATCTTTCGAGCATGTGAGGCAGACATGGATGGATGGGAGAAATTCTTTGAATATAAAAAATTTATTAAATAGCATTTTTGGTTTGTGGTGCCCAGATACAGCGTAATTTCATGTCAAGGAATGGTTAAAATACCCTTCTTAAGGCCTAACCTATAAAGCTAAAAAAGCAGGGTACCTTAGTGGCTAGCGCTTCTGCCTTGCAGCACAGGGGTTCTTGGTTCAATTCCTGGTCAGGACACTATGTGCATGGAGTTTGCATGTTTTCCTTGTGCTTGTGTAGGTTTCCTTTAGGTACTCGGAATTCCTTACCCACTCCAAAGACATGCTGGTGGTTTTATTGGCTTCTGTCCAAATTTACCCTAAGGTGTGTATGCATATTGGTGGGGACTGATGTGAGAGCACTGTGCAAACAAAGATGCTGGAAAGACAGCAGAGCGTCCCCTCCATTTACTAAGCTATAGAGCACATTCCCTTGCAACTGTTCCTCCAAAGTGCACACTCTATTTGCCTTTAATCAATCCATAAGTGTAATCATTCTCAAATGTATAAAACTGGGTGCATGGTATATACGTGCTCATAACTTATGGTGGTGAAGCAAACCAATGGATTGTGAAAATATACTGGGAAAAACCTATGTTGTGAAAATATTAGGTAATGACAAGGTTTAACTCTTTTATTCCCACTGACGTATGTAATACATCAATGGAATCAGGAGGTTTTACATACACCCCTGGCAGATGCAACCACCCGGAGTGTTTATAAATCTGAGATGCCGGCGGTCAGATGGAAGCTATCCAGCAGCTATGCATCTGCTGGATCACTTCCACACACCCCTGTTACTGCCACTCCACCCATGCTCCCTTGCAATGTTTCCTGGTCTCCGCGTACCCATCAGTGGACCCGGGACCATCATGGCAGGTGCCACTGGGTACTGACTCAGAAGTGACCTGTAAAATCCCATGTGTAAAAAATTAGTTACACCTAAGCACTTACAAATCCCCCCCCCCCCCCCAAGAAATTGCTGAGCCCCCCACTCCCACAAACAAGCAGGTATGAACATAAATGCATGCGTTTGGGGCTTCTACACATGAAAAAGTTAATTGCACTAAACATATCCCCGTGCACACCGGAGTGAGAGCAACTAGGCCCATTCTTCATAGTTAACTCTGAACTGATGACCTGTAGGGGCTTTTAGAGCATTTTTTATGGAAAATATACAGTTTATCACCATTTCACGGTCACACACAATTTTGAGGCTTGACATAGTCAGTATTTTTTTATTGCGGGTAATACATTTCGGTATATGCAATAAAACTAACTTTGCGCTAACCGTTGCGCCTATATTGTTTTACACATAAAAATTGAAACTGGCACTACTTTGTTCTATGGGGTGTCATCTTTCAAAAAATATAACATATTTGGAGTTTTTACATAATCTTCAGAACTAAAATAATTTTTTAAACGTGTGGGGAAAAAAATTAAAAAGGAGGGAAAAGCAGCTCTGGCAATGAAAGGGTTAAATCAATATGAACTGATAAATCCTATTGTGACATATTATACAGTAATTTAAATGCGTTTATTTATTTATTTATTTATTTTTTAAAGATTAGGTTATCTCCTTTAAAAAGAAGGTATAGTTTGGTTTATAGAGATAAGTGAATTAGGACCTAGTGGATTGGTGTGTTGTTGGAACAAATTTATTGTTAATACTAAACTTGGGTGACGCTCATGGATGTCTAAGTTCTCTGTGCCCCAGAGTGACATTGCTGCTCCAATTAATGGTGGAGAAGGATCTGGGTGTTATGGTAGATCATAAGCTTAATAATAGCATGCAATGCCAAGCTGCGGTTTCCAAAGCAAGCAAAATCCTTTCATTAGGAGAGGTATGGACTTTATAGAAACAGATGTAATTTTGCCCCTGTACAGGTCATTAGTAAGACCTCATCTGGAATATTCAGTTCAGTTTTGGGCACCAGTTCTCAAAAAGGATATCAGGGAACAGGAGAAAGTGCAGAGAAGGGCAACCAAACTGATAAGAGGCATGGAGGAGCTCAGCTATGAGGAAAGATTAGAGGAACTGAATTTATTTTTTCTTGAAAAGAGGAGATTAAGGGGAAATATGACTAACATGTTTAAATACATATGTGGTTCATATCGTGAATTTGGTGTTGAGTTATGCACTTTAAGAAGGGTGAACAGATGTCCCTGGTTTCCAGGGACAGTCCTTTAACTAAGGACACTGTCCCTGGACCAAGTCTGTCCCCAGATTTGTCCCTGGACTGGATTTGAACAGGAGCTGGGGCAATTTCAAAATCAGTCAGTGCATAAGCATAATTAAAAAAAAACCTGACTACACACCCCTGCTCCTACTATCTTAGGGGGGGGGGGTCTATTGTCCATTATCTGTGCCTCTTTCTGATGATCATGAGCTGGTCAGAACGGAGGGACTATTTCTTCAGTTTCGGGTGCATGCCCATTCCGCTCCCGCTCGCATGTTCTCCTGCCTTGGCTCAAGTCTGGCCAGCTGCCTGCCTGCCTATCTCTTTGCCTTTACCGGCGGAGTGATCTTCAATTTATACATCAGAAAATGTAAGCAGTGTAAATACCTAACTAGGACCTGGTTTCAGTTGCTTGCAGTCCCCGTAGAGCAGGGCTGGAATGTGAAAAGAAGTAGGAGTACAGGAATCCAATCAATTCATGTGCCAGTAAAGAGCATTCTCATAGAGAAAGCAGAGTGACAGAAGTATGAGCTTATCAATGTGCTGCTTCTCCTTTGAGTGTACAGGCACAGGACAGCCAGGACTCAGACTAAGATGGTTGAATGGTGCTGGACATCACACTAAGGACATTTAGTGGCAGAAAAAAGACTGAATGGGAAGTCTCTGGATTGAAGGTGCATATTACTGTAAAAGCTGGTTTTATTATATTGTCTTTTAATGGGCGATTTATTTCTATCTTGTTATTCATAGTTGGAGTTCCACTTTCATGCACTGGTAAAATATTAACACCACTAGAAAGTAAGGCAGGCCATAGATGATTTTTATTTTTCCAGCCAGTGGGTTGAATGAAAATAAAATGACCTAATTCACTAGTTCACACATTAGAGGTGAATGGGGTAATCACTCCCACTCATCTATTGTATTCTTAGAGTGGGAATACTTCCCTGCCATCAGAACGCACTGATCAGCGTTGCTGGCTAGAGCCGGCAGAGCTGATCGAGTGGCATTTATCTGACAGGCTGGTTGTACAGAAGCCAATTAGTAGATCAACCTCTGTACAACCAGGGTGCCCATACATATTTGGTCGGCTACAATTCTATCTATGTATTTAGTGGCAGAAAAAAGACTGCATGGGAAGTCTCTGGATTGAAGGTGAATATTACTGTAAAAGCTGGTTTTATTATATTGTATTTTAATGGGCAAATTAATTTCTATCTTGTTATTCATAGTTGGAGTTCCGCTTTCATGCGCTGGTAAAATATTATCACCACTAGAAGGTAAGGCAGGCCATAGATGATTTTTTTTTCCCAACCAGTGGGTTGAATAAAAATAAAATGACCTAATTCACTAATTCACACATTAGAGGTGAATGGGGGAATCACTCCCACTCATCTATTGTATTCTTAGAATGGGGAGACTTCCCTGCCATCAGAACGAACTGATCAGCTTTGCTGGCTATAGCCGGCAGAGCTGATCAAGTGGCATTTATCTCATAGGCTGGTTGTACAGAAGCCAATTAGTAGATCAACCTCTGTACAAACCAGGGAGCCCATACATATTTGGTCGGCTACAATTCGATCTATGTATGGCAGGCTTAAATGAATAAAGCAAATTCCAGTTTTATTGCAGAAAAAGCAATTCCTACTAATTAACTATGTATGTTGCTAGAATTTTAGAAAAGTCATGACATGGCCTTTTGTACTTCTGTTCTGCAGATATTGATATAATGATCATTCAAACTGAATGCTTAGTGTGAAGTTTTCCCTTTACTATAATCACATGATTAGTCCCACACTTCTCATGAAACATTTCATCCCTAGCATTCCTGTTTAGGTTTGACTTTTAAACCACAAATGAAAATTTTGGTGTAGGAAACATAAGGACATGCCTGGAATGTTTTATACAGCGCAAACGGTGTCTGTCATTTGACCTCAGGTTCATTGCATACTGCAGGGAGAGGCAATGCTCCAGTTATAGTATGAGGAGGTGAGAATTCGGGGAAATTCTGCACTGTAGCCATGGCAGCATGAAAGGGACGTTTCATTTTTTGTTTGGAAGTTACGAAACATCATGGTACTTAAATTTAAAATGGCGTCTGCAGTAATTACTGTATATATTTTATATCAATATTTACAAAAAACTAAAATTGTATTCTTAGAAGGAAAAACTTGAATAAATTTATTGAGGAAATGTATATGTCCGCTTTAAGACAAACAGCTGCATGCTGTTGTTTCTAGAACTTCAGGTCTTGTATGGTTTGGCATCTGGCCTTACATTTGTATTGTTTTCCTAAGCTTAGAGAATAATAGTTAGAAAAATAAAAAGATGATGTTAGGCTAAAGGCCATGAGATGGTTTTAAAAATCTGCTTTCCAGGGAGCTGTCTAAACTCTTCTTTCATGGGAATGCAAAGGCATTTCCCTCTTGTCAACAGTACCACGTCCCGAAATACCTCTGGAGCTATCTACTAGTAAGGTGACAGCTTCTCACAGGAGATAGCATCACTACAGGTCATGTTATTCTAAAAGGTGGATGCCCGATAGTGTCAAAGTAAAAGATAACACCTGACAAAATGTAGAATACATTAGTACAATTATGAATGAAAATAGGTCACATGGCAAGTTTATGTTCCATGGTATAGCAACAATATACAAAGATTTGAATACATAATCAGGATTAAGTGCAGATTTGTAAAGGCAGGCAAGAATTATGCGATGTTAACTAAACATTGTTTTAATGGTATCCATGTGTGTAATGTATATGAGGGAAATCTGCTTTCACATGTGGATAGAAGGCCCATGTCCACTTTTAAATCAAGGACACATGGCACATAAATTCCCTGATCCCTGAAAGTCATACAGACCCACTGAAGTGTCACATCTGTGTCAATAGAGATAGGTGTGTGATGTCACCATTATGAGCCCAAGAAGGAAATGGGGATTTTTGCTAGGTAACTCTAGAGCAATGAAAACTCAAAGTCCGTGACATCATCACCACACAATTTGATGATGACTAAAATCCTGCATGCAATACATATGTGAGGCTGGTTTTAATGAAGAAGAATTCTGAAAGAGTGCCATTATTGAAAACAATGGCTGAAATGTTCTTCAGCTCTAATGCCTCATTCACACAGGCTTCATCTTGTATAAGAGCAGTGTGAACAGCAAGTTTTGACAAAGCATTTGCAGAGCTTTCAGCAAGCTTTGTTGATGCTTTTAATGAAGGCTCCTTGAACCTCCTGTAGGGAAAAGGAACCTTGACTGTTGGAAGTCGATGGGGGCTCACAGTAAAACTGTGACTGGCATTGTTGTTTGGTACATTTGGAAAGTAAGTACATTTGGAAAGTTCAATAAAGCTGTGGATTTGCCCTATATCCAACTTCTTTATGGGGGGCAATGTATTGGTTTATTAATCATAAATGAGCCTATGCTTCTCAGCAGTCACAAAGGCCCCTTGAACCTCCTTTAGGGAAAGGGATCCTTGACTGTTGGAAGCATGGCATCACAGTTAGCGTGAACCTAAAAGGGAAGCTAAGTGGCTCGGTTTAGGTTTGGGTACAAAGACCTGAGGTGACTGGGTGGAACTGGAATGCTAGTAAAAGGCTACACTGGGGCATGTCTAACTGTTCTGAGGAGATTCATCTGTCAGAGATAACCCACCCTCCCGCCCGTTGTCATATTTTGTCACGGCTTTATTGGCTGTTTTGATCTTGCCAGCAGTTGATGTTGCTTTATGGGCTTTGGCCTCAAGTTAAATTCTGAGGTCAGTCTAATGCCTGTCTGGCACTGATGGTAAGGACAGGCCTCTTATACTATGTGAGTTTATGTTTTATGGGTTCTCACAGTATAACTGTGACTGGCATTGTTGTTTGGTACATTTTGAAAGTTGTTATATTTGGAAAGTGCAATAAAGCTGTGTGCTATTTCCAACCTAATCAGCTTCTGTGTCTTTTTGTTTGGCAAGGTATTGGTTTATTGGTTTATTGGTCATAAATGAGCCTAGGCTTCGAAGAAGTCAAGTACCATTCTGCTCCTGTTTGCAAATGTTGAGCAATGGGATGGCCAATTTAGGGAAGCTGTTAGCAGGCTTCAGCAGGCTTTCAGCAAGCTTCAAGAAGTGCTGAAGCATGATAGAAGCTTGTTTAATGTGGCCATCAGCACTCCCATTAGGATCTGTGTTCAACATTTACAAACTGGAGCTGAATGGTACTTGTCAAAGCTCGCTGTTCACACTGCTCTTATACTGTATAAGCTGAAGCCCATGTGAAACTAGCTTAAAATGCTGAAAATATCTAAGCAAACCAGGTCCCATAGGAAAGGTTTATTAATAAAATGAGAAAAAACAGCCTAAAAGAGGTCCCCAAACACTTGATAACACTCTAGGTAGAAAGGATCGTACAGAATTTATAGTTTATAAGCCCAAAAAGGCAATGTTTATGGTGAAAAATAGAGGGTCCATTTATATCTTTGTAAAGTGTTTAGCACACATGTGGTAATGCACATTGTGTTGCACATTAGCGTGTGCTGTGTTAAGGAGGGCCATTCATAAAAAGTGTATTTAGCAATTTTGGCAGCACACAAGACCTTGCTAGAACACATGTCCAGCACAAAAGTGTGTAAGGGTGCCATTCAGAATAAATGCCACCACAGGGCACCAACAGGCATAATGTCCAACACAATATTGTGAACTTGGCCTAGAGGAAACCGGAAATGAGATATATGAGAGCTGCCATTGGTGACTTCTTTCTCAGAATTTTAGCTGCCTGTCTATCTCTGGCATTAATACTTTCTGAGTTTTTAGGTTGAAACAAAGATGCAGACTAGAGAGTAAAGCCTTGTACACATGATCTGAAAATCGGACGACAGATCGTCCCTTTTTTTTATTTTTTTGCATGCTAGTCGCATATCGAACATGAAAGGTTTACTAAAGTTACAAAAATTCTCGTAAAAATCAGAAGCAATCTAATGTGTTGTAGTGTATTTGTATTATATTTTCGAATGCCAAATGTACTCATTAAACAAAAATTGATCTCGTGTGCAGGCCTTAAAAGGAATCCTAGTCTTCATATTATAGGTCAGTGCCTTAAAGAGTATGTAAAGCTAACATATTCCTGATATGTGCCTGCTGTACCATGAAAAAGTATCCTGTTCTCTCTGTTTTGCTTCCTTTGTGTGAAATCCCTGGTGTTCCTGTCAGTCCCTCTGCTTTCCTATTATAAAGTAACCACACAGGAGAACACTCAGTGGTCAGTTCTGTGGCTCTGCTCTCCTCTAATGATTAAACTTGTCCTGACACCCCCCACCCTGCACAATCATTCACTATGAAGATCAGTGTGCTGCTGTTTTTTTCTCCCCAGCTCTTATGCAGCTGAGAACAGAATAGTAATGTGATATGTAAAAAAAACAAAAAAACAAAAAAAAAAAAAAAAAAATATATATATATATATATATACATATATACAGTGCCTTGAGAAAGTATTCGGCCCCCTTGAACTTTGCTACCTCTTGCCTCATTTCAGGCTTCAAACATAAAGATAAAAAACTGTAATTTTTTGAAAAGAATCAACAACAAGTGGGACACAATCATGAAGTGGAACGAAATTTATTGGATATTTCAAACTTTGTTAACAAATAAAAAACTGAAAAATTGGGCGTGCAAAATTATTCAGCCCCTTTACTTTCAGTGCAGCAAACTCTCTCCAGAAGTTCAGTGAGGATCTCTGAATGATCCAATGTTGACCTAAATGACTAATGATGATAAATAGAATCCACCTGTGTGTAATCAAGTCTCCGTATAAATGCACCTGCACTGTGATAGTCTCAGAGGTCAGTTTAAAGCGCAGAGAGCATCATGAAGAACAAGGAACACACCAGGCAGGTCCGAGATACTGTTGTGGAGAAGTTTAAAGCCGGATTTGGATACAAAAAGATTTTCCAAGCTTTAAACATCCCAAGGAGCACTGTGCAAGCGATAATATTGAAATGGAAGGAGTATCAGACCACTGCAAATCTACGAAGACCTGGCCGTCCCTCTAAACTTTCAGCTCATACAAGGAGAAGACTGATCAGAGATGCAGCCAAGAGGCCCATGATCACTCTGGAGGAACTGCAGAGATCTACAGCTGAGGAGGGAGACTCTGTCCATAGGACAACAATCAGTCGTATACTGCACAAATCTGGCCTTTATGGAAGAGTGGCAAGAAAAAAGCCATTTCTTAAAGATATCCATAAAAAGTGTCGTTTAAAGTTTGCCACAAGCCACCTGGGAGACACACCAAACATGTGGAAAAAGGTGCCCTGGTCAGATGAAACCAAAATCAAACTTTTTGACAACAATGCAAAACGTTATGTTTGGCGTAAAAGCAACACAGCTCATCACCCTGAACACACCATCACCACTGTCAAACATGGTGGTGGCAGCATCATGGTTTGGGCCTGCTTTTCTTCAGCAGGGACAGGGAAGATGGTTAAAATTGATGGGAAGATGGATGGAGCCAAATACAGGACGATTCTGGAAGAAAACCTGATGGAGTCTGCAAAAGACCTGAGACTGGGATGGAGATTTGTCTTCCAACAAGACAATGATCCAAAACATAAAGCAAAATCTACAATGGAATGGTTCACAAATAAACATATCCAGGTGTTAGAATGGCCAAGTCAAAGTCCAGACCTGAATCCAATCGAGAATCTGTGGAAAGAACTGAAAACTGCTGTTCACAAACGCTCTCCATCCAACCTCACTGATCTTGAGCTGTTTTGCTAGGAGGAATGGGCAAAAATTTCAGTCTCTCGATGTGCAAAACTGATAGAGACATAACTCAAGCAACTTACAGCTGTAATCGCAGCAAAAGGTGGCGCTACAAAGTATTAACTTAAGGGGGCTGAATAATTTTGCACGCCCAATTTTTCAGTTTTTTATTTGTTAAAAAAGTTTGAAATATCCAATAAATTTCGTTCCACTTCATGATTGTGTCCCACTTGTTGTTGATTCTTCACAAAAAATTAGAGTTTTATATCTTTATGTTTGAAGCCTGAAATGTGGCAAAAGGTCGCAAAGTTCAAGGGGGCCGAATACTTTCGCAAGGCACTGTATATATATATATATATATATATATATATATTTTTTTTTTTTTATATGTATACACAAATGTTTTGTCTTTCATTTATATTTTAAACAGAATGGGTTTTCCATTTACAATCACTTTAAAGTATCTTTTTAGGTTGGAAAAATGATAGTTTGAATTTTTTTAATCTATTTTATTATTTTATTTTCACTAACATACTGTATTGATCAACCCAACCTAAAAAAGAATTTACCAAATAGCAAAATTGGTAAAGGGGATGGCAGGTGTATTGGATAAAGAAAGTCAAGTGCAGAGATGTCTCGACCAAAGATAACCCCTGGGTGATTTAACATGCCAACATATACAGTATTACAGTATGCGGTACATATACACACACGCACAAGACTGAAATTTGAATTATAGGTGGACAGACCCTTTATATTGGTTGAAGCCTTTACCATTTAGGTCTCCATTACATGGCCAATTACTTGCATGCCCCATGCGGGACCTGTTTTACAGGCTCAGGAATACACAGGGGTTGCGTGAACCCCCCCGGCAGCAGAAGTTTATAGATGTCTTTTGAAACATATGACTGCACTGCTCCCAATGTGACATCTGTGCAAGTGTGGGTGCATGGCGGTGAATGCAGCCGGGGTGAGTTCGGGACACACATCTGCACCCACACAGATATCGTATTGGGACACAGTGGCTGTGTCCGCGCATTGGGATGCATGCAACACCTGTGTATCTCTGTTCTGGCAAAACACAGGGCACGCAAATAATTGACCATGTGAATAAGGCCTAATTCAGGGGCGTAACTACAGGGGTTGCAGGGGTTGCAATCGCTACCGGGCCCCATGCTCCAGGGGGCCCGGTAGCAAACCAGTGGGTGAACTTCTAGGATCTCAAAGGTCACACTTGCGACCGGGCCCTGGCATTTCACCACTGTGGGGAGGCCAAAGGATTGCAGGAAGGGGGCCCACTGCAGAACTTGTGAAAGGATCCTGATGCGGGACCATAATAAAAGGCCATGCAATGAGAGTAAAGAGCCCCAGGATTAGTGGGAAGAGCCCCAGGCTTGAAGGGAAGGGCCCCGGCCAGGTGTCTGGGGGGCCCTTCATGGTTTCTTGCATCGGGGCCCTGAAGGTTCTAGTTACGCCTCTGGCCTAATTGTTTGAATTTGAATTATTTATTACATAGTAAGTATGAAACTCTTTAAATGTACCCCTTTAGACCACACATGTATTAAATGAAGGCTTTATAGCAACATCACCAATTCAGTTGAGTAAAATCACATGTACACAGATACCTTTTGCTGTGCACTGTAAGCAATGTTCAGATCAAGTATTAAAGTTCATACAAGCTGTATACAGTATATAACAATCCATTAAACAAAGTGGTAAGCTAACCTAGAAATACTTCTGGATCAGTTTAAAAAAAAGTGAATCATAAATTGTTGGAAAAACTTAATGCTGTAAATGGCATTTTAATTGTATATATCAAGCAGCACTGTACAATAAACTATCCAGGCTGTAAGAAGAATGGCCAAGTTGTGAAGAAAAGGCAGTGAGTGTGCAGCAACCTTCTGCACTTCTGGTATAAAATGAAGTGTAAATTATACATTTACACATAATTTAAATTCTTACACACTTTGGGCGTTGCTCTACAAACAATACTGGATCGTGCTTCACTGTTCTCTTATACAGGCATACCCCACTTTTAAGTACACAATGGAACCAGAGCATGCAAGTAAAACGAAAATGTATTTAAAGGGAAGCAATACCTTTTTTCACTTCTCAATGCATGTAAATACACAAGTTCTATAGGAAATCTTAGTCAACTTGACCTGGCACTGCTCCCAAACCATAGGTGACAAGGACACAAAACTTGGGGAGCATGTTAAAGCGGTAGTATACTCAGACCTTATTTTTCTCAATTTCAATTGTAAGCCTGTAATAAGTAATTATAAATCACATAGCCTGTAAAGCATAGTATAAAAATCTTCCTTACATCTCTTATTTAGCCCGTTCTGTGTTTTTCCTCTTGTTTAGCGCCGCCATCCTTACTGCTGTTTCCGTGTACTGTTCTGTACAGTATTTCCGCCCTCAGTGTTTGTTATGTTCCGAAATCCCGCGCATGCGCACTAGCCGCCAAAACCAAGCCTCTCTCTCTCGTTCTCCTCTTCTCTGTAGCTCCGCAGTTCCTCCTAGCGTCTTTGGCTCACTCCACTATCACTCCCCTGTGACGTAGCAAGTCACATGGGGTAGTGGAGGAATTTCTGAATGGGGACAGACAGAGTCTTGCGTGAGCACGGGGCTGAAGTCCAGCAAAGGAAATGACGCAGCTCCTGCAGAGACACTGCATTATTCCGGCAGCAGCATTAACTTGCTGGAAAATGAGGCAGAAAAGAATTTACAAGCTAAATATCTACAGAACGGAAAAAGTGAGTGGAAAATGAGAAAGGTACAAATATTATATTCACACATATGATTTTAAATATGTAAAGTACAAGGAATGAGTATACTACCTCTTTAAGGGGGACCCAAGGCTATGACATGGTAGATTACATAGGCAAGCTGGCCGGCTACAAAATAGGATATGTTTTAGTCCTCTGCTCTCAGTGCTCCCTAAGTTTTGTGTCCCTGTCACTTATGGTTCAGGAGCAGTGCCATGTCAAGCTGACCAAGATTTCCCATAGACACCAATGTTACATAGGGAGCAGTGCCATGCCAAGCTAACCAAAATTTCCTCTAGACGCCAGTGTTAAAAACCATGAGTAGTGCCATACCAAGCTGACCATGCTGTGCCCTTACTTGAGAGTGTACGTAAAGTGAGTGCACATAAAACGGGGTATGCCTGTATATCAATCCAGGTAACAAATAGTAATGATTCTTGCTGTATGGGTCACTGGGAGCTGAAACTGTTGAAAACAACTATGCATTTGTTCAGAAACATTTTGTGTTCTTGCAACCATTTTATTGGTAAACAAAAAAAAAGGGGAAAAATTACCACACTAATGAAAAAAGGGGGGAAGCTGTTAGCACCACAAATTAAAAAAATTACATAAAACTGAAAACTCATAAGTGAAGCGCTAAAAGATACATAAAGTGATCGTATATATGAACATATATCACAAGAAGTACTAATAAACCATCATATCCAAGTGGTGTAAAATAATAATAATAGAGGCAGTCCACATAATGCCATCAAGAAAGTGTCCACATAAAATTAAAATTCCCAGGGGTGCTTGGAATGAAGAAACACAGATGTCGATAACACCAGTGAGACAATCCCACCACCACGGATATTGATATTGCGCTTACCAGAAAGCTGTGGACCCAAGTATCTTATGGCAAATGAGTCACACAATCAGGGTTGATTAACATCAGTTATGGAAGCCCCAAACATTTAGGAGTCTTCAGTAGGAACAGATCCCATAAATCACTGGATTAGATGGACAATATCTCCCGGTTTAAACACATATGTGGAAACAAGCCAGTTAGTCGCACGTAGTGTGAAACCATTAAAAATACATTTTTTATTTAAAAATTCAGAACACTTACAAAAAAATGCAGAAAACAGCACTTGTAGTATGGAATGACCTTGGCAGGAGCTGGACCCTGACACATTTTGTCAAGCATGACATCCTAATAGGGATCATGGGGGTTTTACACTATGTGCGACTACTTGCCTTGTTTACACATATGTGTTTGAACCAGGAGACACGGTCCATCTAAGCAGAGGTCCATCCTTACCAGAACCTAAGTGATTTATGGGATTCTGAGTGATTGGGGCTTCCATAACTGGTGTAAATCATTTCTGCTTGTGTGACTCATTTGCCATAAGGTACTTGGGTCCACAGATTTTGGTAAGCGCAAACAGCACCATCTGTGGTGGTGGGATTGTCATGCTGGTGCTTATCGGCATCTGTGCTTCTTTATTCCAAGCACCCCTGTGAATTTTGATTTTATGTGGACACTTTCTTGATGGCGTTATGTGGACTGCTTTTATTATGAACTTTATATTTTGCACCAATTGGATATAATGGTTTATATGTACTCCTTGTGATATATGTTTATATATAAATATGATCACTTTATGTATCTTTTAGCCCTGCACTTATGAGTTTTCAACCATTTTATTGAGTTACATTAGGGCTAAATAATTACAAATGTGAATGTTTACTAAACCAGTGTTGGATAATCAAAGACGTGGTTAAAGGGAGTAATATCGCTGAAACAACTGCACTGTGAAACACAGACACCACATGGGTAAAAGGCCTCATTCATAAAGGGGTTGAAAATAGGCAGGTGGGTCACATTTTTACTTTTTTCCCAACTGCCTATCAACACAGTCCCAGTTGCTAAAAGAGGGAGCGAATAAAAATGTACAATACAGCGGCATTAGTGTTGCTTCGTGTTGTGCCTCCATTCACTTCTGTTGAAATGCACTGCAAGCACACCATAAATGTATTATAAAGGAGCCTGTGGCAGGTCCTCAAAAATTATGATTTTAGTATTGCATCACAAGGCGTTAGAGTTAGAAGGTTGTTGCTAGACTCAACTAAGTGATGCAGTGACCTTCTTTAACCACTTGCTACCCGCCCGCCATCAAATGACGGCGGAGCAGTGCAGCTATTGTTCTGGGACGGCGTCATATGACGGCCTCCCAGAATAGCCTGGGGCGATCGTGGCCGTGCTGCTAGGACACGGCGCGACCCCCATCTCAGTAAAGAGTCAATGACATAACTCTTTACTCATGTGATCGGCTGTGTCCAATCACAGACGGTCACATGTAAATGAGGAAGTGCCGTTGTAACGTTAAAAAACCATACCCCGTGGAGAAACCATACCGTCGTCACTTCCGGTCAGAAACAGCTGAGCAGCGCAGCAGTGCGCATGCTCAGAGCCCCGGATACGTAAATGAACATGAAAGGATTAGAGAAGTGCGCATGCTCAGTGGGCATGAAATTCTCACGGCACTGTGTCTGATGTAATACTTGCGGCGGGTACATTAAAACACTTCGGCTGCAACATCGATCATCTCCTCTGCTATCGCTGTAACTTCCCTCATCTCCGGTAAC
This sequence comes from Pelophylax lessonae, assembly GCF_965119305.1. Lineage (NCBI taxonomy): Eukaryota > Metazoa > Chordata > Amphibia > Anura > Ranidae > Pelophylax > Pelophylax lessonae. The sequence continues at coordinate 404,365,531 of NC_138768.1, read as the reverse complement.
AAATATAAAAGCGGCGGCGGGTGTATGAGATGCAAATGTGACGGCGATCGCGGCTCCGTGATCCGCTTTTATATTTATTACCGGAGATGAGGGCAGTGACAGGGCGAAGAGCGGAGATGATTTATGTTGCAGATAAGCTGTTTTAATGTAAGCGCCGCAAGTTTAACTACCGTGAGAAATCCATACCCTCCGTAGCTGAACCGGAAGTGACGAGGGTATGGTTTTCTCACGGGTATGGTTTTTTCACAGAACACCGTTATTCGGCTCTCCTCGCCTCACACTGTCAGAGTGTGAGACAAGGAGAGCCGATCAGCAGCTCCTCCTCATAGGGGAGACAAGTACAAGTAATCAGAGCACTGATCATCAGTGCACTGATTACACAAAATGTAAATAAAGTGCCAATTACTGCCCACCATCAGTGCCCACAGTGCCCACAATCAGTGCCCATAGTGCTGCCAGTCAGTGTCCATCAGTGCCTGCTCATCTAGGCACTGATGGGCACTGACTGGCAGCACTATACTCCATCAGTGCTCATCATTGCCACCCGTCAGTGTCCATCAGTGTCGCCTGTCAGTGCCCATCAGTGCTGTCCATCACTGCCCATCAGTGCCACCTCTCAGTGCCCATCAATGCTGCCTATCAGTGTTCATCATTGCCGCCTATCAGTGCTCATCAGTGCCGCCTATCAGTGCGGCATATTAGTACCTCTTCATCAGTTCCACCTCATCAGTGCCCATACGTGCCACTTCATCAGTGCCCATCAGTGCAGCCTATCAGTGCCCATTAGTGCTGTCTCATCAGCGCACATCAGTGAAGCAGAAAAATTATTTATTTTCAGAATTAACTCACAGAAAATAAGAAAAACTTTTTTTTTTTTCAAAATATTCTGTCTTTTTTTTTATGTAAGAAATAAAAAACCCAGAGATGATTAAATACCACCAAAAGAAAGCTCTATTTGTGTGAAAAAATGATAAAAATTTCATATGGGTACAGTGTAACATGAACGCGCAATTGTCATTCAAAGTGTGACAGCGCTGAAAGCTGAAAATTGGCCTGGGCAGGAAGGGGGTGAAAGTTCCCTGTAGGCAAGTGGTTAAAGAATGAAGCACATTTAACACTTCAATGACGAATGCCAATAAGACTGGAGATATAACAATTTCTCGTATTAGTGATGAGGGGAATATGCATATAGATAGCAGCAATCTGAGCATATACAATATATACTGATGATGCCAAATCCTTAAAATATTAGAAAGAAGGAAGGATTGGGAGACAAGGATTTTTTGGCACAACAAAATTATTAAAATTAAATTTTTATTTATGAATGCATATAAAACCAGGGGAAAACACTTAGTATAAAAATGTGACCTAATGGAAGGCCCAAAAATTATAAACAAATTGTGTAGCAGTTTGTTTGAATGTTAATTCCATACAGAATATACAGAGATTATTGCATCCGGGGAGGGATCTGTGGTTACCATTCAGGAGCTTATGGAAGCACCTATTTAACCTTCCTAGCGGTATTCCCGAGTGTGACTCGGGGTAAGATTTTTGAGCCAAAAGCGGTAACCCCGAGTCACACTCGGGGTAGCGCTGGGAAGATCGCTGGATCCTGGTGGAGGTTTCACTTACCTTTTCTCCGGGATCCAGCGATGTATGAGAGCGGTGTCCGGCGGCGGATGTTCCTCTCGATCGTCTGTAAGCCCCGGCTTCCGTCTCCGGCGACGTGACGTCCGCCGGGGGGTGGAACCGGCGGCAAATTCAAAAAGTATAAACACCAAACACACTGACACACTGTAATCCTATTGGATTACATTCCCAAAATATAATAAAGTGACCTTTTTATGCCCCCCAGTGCTTTCTCCATTGCACTTCCTGCATTATCTCCATACTTTGTATCTGGATTATTGCAGAGCGACCATGGCCTCAAGCAAGCGTGCCGCAACATCAAAAGCGATGTATGACCTGCTGGGCGATAGCGACAGCGATCCCGAATCGCACGGAGAGTGGAGTGACAGCGATGCATGGGAAAGCTCATCATCCGACGAAAGTGAGTTTAGTGATGATGATGTGCCGAGCGATGTGCGTACGTGGTGCGTGATCGACTGCGGTATGGAGCACGTAGCGCCCCCAAGGTTCCCGTATACCGGAACGCCTGGTCTCAAAGTGGATGTTGAGGAGGATAACCCCTTGGCGTATCTGCAGCTTTTTTTGACCGATGAGGTCATCGAAAAAATTGTTGTGGAGACCAACCGGTACCAGCAACAACAAACCGCAGCACATCGGCGGTTTTCCAGGAGCAGGATGTGGGAACCCGTTACCAGTGCGGATATCTGGAGATTCCTGGGCCTTATTATTCTGCAGGGAGTGGTGGGGAAACCCCTGCAGAAGTGGTATTGGACCACCAACAAATTATTGGCCACTCCTTTTTTTGGAACCATAATGTCGGAGTACAAATTTTCCCTTATAATGCGATATTTGCACTTTGCCAACAATGAGGAGTTTGATGAAACATCTCATCCGGCTCCGAAGCTGAAAAAAATCTGGGACATTTATCAATTAATTTTGAAAAACTTCCAGCGGTCCTATGTCCCAGAAAGAGACATTTGCATTGACGAAAGTCTTATGGCGTATAAAGGGAGACTTAGCTGGATCCAATATATTGCGTCCAAGCGAGCACGCTTTGGAATAAAATCCTTTATGCTGTGTGAATCCAGCTCTGGATATATTTGGAACTCGGTCCTATATACCGGAAGAGGAACTAAGTTTAACCCAAGGTTCAGCAGCTATGGGATGGCAACTGCTTCAGTTCTGACGCTGATTGAGCCTCTGCTGGATCAGGGGTACTGTGTCACTACAGACAATTTTTACACCTCCCCAGAACTGTTTGAGTTCCTCCTACAGCACAAGACGGATGCTTATGGGACCGTCAGAGCAAACCGGCGTGACATGCCCCCCAGCTTTGCCAACAAAAAACTCAAGCCTGGAGAGTTAGTTGCCTGGCAGAAAGGCAAAATGTTGGCACTTAGATGGCGCGACAAAAAAGATGTCTGCCTGATGAGCACCATCCATAGCACCGCCACTGTCATGGTCCATACAAAAGGGGGAAAAGATGTGCTGAAACCGCAACTGGCCCTGGATTACAATAACACCATGGGAGGTGTGGACAGAGCTGACCAGGCCATGACCTTCTATCCAGCAATGCGGAAACAGCAGAAGAAATACTATAAAAAAATTTTCAGACACCTCCTGGAGCAGTGTTTATGGAATGCCTTCATTCTGCTGAAAAAGAAAAGCGACCGGCCTATGATCCATGCGGACTTTGTGTGGAAAATTGCGGAGCTGATTTTTCTCAGGCACCAGACACCAACTGTAAGTCGATCCGGACGCCGTGCGGCTGGTGTCGTGAACCCCGAACGACTGACCGGTCGTCATTTTATGGACCTCATTCCGCCGACGGAGAAGAAGGCTGCACCCACAAGAATGTGTGTGGTGTGCTGTTCCAAGCACGACGACACCGGGCGGAAAATAAGAAAAGAAACACGGTACTACTGTCCAGACTGTGATGTTGGACTTTGCGCTGTACCCTGTTTCAAAATTTTCCACACCCGGGACGTTTATTGAAGCAGTATGAAGAGTAATATTGCATCCTTTTTGGGAAAAAAAAAAATATATTGCATCCTTGATTGACAAAAAAAAATGTCAGTGTTTTTGATTACATGATTTACTATCATTTATTGAATAAAAAGTGTTATTTTTTGGAAAAAAAAAAAAGTGTTATTATTATATTATTATTTTATAGTTATTTATTATATTATAATTTAGGATTTTGTGTTTCAAACTTTATCATACTCGGGATGTTATAAAGAAGAACACACGGTAAAAAGAAATCATTAGTAAATAGCTGGTTTGGGCTGCTCATTCTCCAGAATTGCAAGCAAAATAATGGTACCGCTTTCAGCACCTAAAATCCGAAAGAATCATACCGCCAGGGAGGTTAATGGGTCTTCATTTGGACTCAAGTCACAGTAAATTACTATTCCTGGGGCTGTTGACGCCAGCCAGGCATTCGCCAATCCTTGGTCATTACAATTCCAAGGTTTTCTACTTTCTACTAATTACATGAGTCTCCTGAAATCCACGATACCCTCCTCGTTATTTACAAATGACGTTGACGCACATGTCTTGTTTTATAACACTATACAGAGTATCCTATTAAAATGCTCCAGATGAAGCTTTGAAAAAAGCGAAACATGGGAAGCAATGTTGAATGTGTACATATGAACTTCTGAATACAGCATCAGCTGGTCTGGTTGGACGGCAGTCCGAGTCTTCTGGCACCTGTCGGCAAGATCCTTCTGATGTCAAGTATTTGCCTATATACAAGTTTGCAATAATCTCTGTATATTCTGTATGGAATTAACATTCAAACAAACTGCTACACAATTTGTATATAATTTTTGGGCCTTCCATTAGGTCACATTTTTATACTAAGTGTTTTCCCCTGGTTTTATATGTATTCATAAATAAAAATTTAATTTTAATAATTTTGTTGTACCAAAAAATTCTTGTCTCCCAATCCTCCCTTCTTTCTAATTTCTCGTAGTAAATCCCACAATTCATTGTGGCCAAGCATGATTCTTAGTTGTGTAAGAGTGCTATTACAGAAATATAATCACATTGCACAAGAAAGAAGAATGGTAAGATAATTAGGGGACACATATGAAAGAAAATATATATTTAACTTGCTGCCATATTATTCTTTATTATACGCTTGCATATTATTATTCACAGAGGAAAGAGGTTGAGATTATTATCAATTACTCTTAGAACCATTGATTAACATAACTTCCTATTTGTTCTGTTACTGTAACACCGGCAAATGTCATTTAGCAATCTTTCAACCATTTCGTTATTCATTTTTCATTTTGTTTAACAGAAATGTAAATGACTTTTTTAGTTTTATTTTGATATTCACTTAAATGATTGTTGTGGCCTTGATTATAAAATATATACATTTTTGTTAACAATAGTTAGTATGATTTGAAAATAAAACTACACAATACCCAATTAATACATTCATTCAAATAGAGACCTAAAAAGCATGCCAGAGCAGTTTATGGAGTTTTTAGTACCTATGCAGCAATATTAAAATATCAAGCTATATAAATGTTCCTGTGCTGGTTTGAATCAATTACCCTTTCTTTCTCACCTGCCTGCACAAAAGTGATTCACATAACACACAAAACTTGTAAAACATATAAAGCAATGTGCAGTGTTCAAAATAAATAAATTAATAAATAACTCGGAGTAATAGTCCTCTTCAAAATTCTAAATGTGAACAACTCCTCTGTGATTTATATAAATAAATATGTAAAAGTGTAAAAATGAGCATATACATATATGAAAAAAGTCCACTGTGCAGTCCAACAATAAGACAATCTTGCAAACGCTCATGATGACTCAAAAAAGTATACTTTAGTGATTATGCTTGTACATGCATATACATCTGACACACTGGGGTTGATTTACAAAACTAGAGAGTGCAAAATCTGATGCAGCTCTATTAGTTTCCAGTTTTTGTTTTTTTCTAAGTTAAAAGCTAATTGGCAACCATGCACAGCTACAACCACTTGCTATCCTTAGGCTGTATATATATATATATATATATATATATATATATATATATATATATACATATATATACACATACATATATATATATATATATATATATATATATATATATATATGTATGGCCTTGGCAGCAAACAGTTAACCCAAGATCATGGCTGCAGCTGCAAACACAATCCTGGTATTGGATTTTAGAGCTAGTGATTGGCTTTCATGTAAAAGTGATTGAACAAAAAAACAAAAAAAAAAATGTAAAAACAAATACATTTCAATTAAAAAAATAAATAAAGCCCCCCCCCCCCCATGCTCAAGTGCAAATGCTTACGTAGGTCTTGCATACAAATGCAAATTGGTGACTGCACCCCACATGTGATCTATCACCAGGAATATCAGAGTGAGATCAATAATTGTTTAACTCCAAACTGGTTACCTGTAAAAGCTTTTAAAGCATGGCCTATGGATCATTTTAAGTAGCGTAGTTTCAGAGAAATTCACAATTTTAAATCTTGTCATGTTTTGTGCACATTATTATGATGTATTTTTTCCTGAAAATATGCGTTTGATAAATGGTTGCGCAAATATTGTGTGACATTGAAAATTGCAACAGACACTATTTTATTCTCAATGGCCTTTGGTTTCAGAAAATATATAATGTTAGGGGGTTCAGCATAAGCATACTAATGCTGGCCATACACTATACGAAAAATCAGCCGAAATTCAGGCATTTGGACAGTTCTTTCGTTTTTTGGCCAGGTAATAGACACAAATCGGTAATGGGTTGTGACGTTTTTGAGCCGGAAAAACGAAGGACAAGTTTGGAAATTTTCTGCCGAATGAAGGATAGATTGAAAGGTTAATGTGTTTCTTGTCCAAACTGTTTGCACTAGGTGTATGTGAAAAAAACTGATTAATTTATGTCCATTGAACGATTTATCGGTCATTACATGATGGCGCAATCATCTGCTCTCAGTGTTCATTTTTCAAAAATTAGTTTGAACAATTTTTCGTATATAGTGTATGGCCAGCATTAGATTTTGTATGTGTAATTATTAGTGCGGAGTTGAAATGATCTCCAACAGTTAAAAAAAAAGCAAAACTATTTCAGTGATGGAAGCAGAAGGCTGCTTCTGCCATAGGGACAAAAAGGGTAGCTAACCCAGGCCTACCCATTTAGACGTCCACCATACCTATGCCATCATTAATAAATGAGGTCTCCTACTCCAACCCCATAAACTAGCTACTAGTTATCTCGGCAACTCACACTAAGGGCCCATTCAAACCAGAACGGGGTGAAGGTAACACGCGTTCCATGCACGTTTCCCGCACTGCATTCAAAACACACTGCCCTTGAGATTTGCAGCGGGTTCAATGTAATGCTAACAACACCCCAAATGCAGGTCACAAATACAATGTGTCTTCCTGCACCAGATTGCATGATACATAATGTGGTTGCAGTGTATTTTTTAAAGTAGTGCATGCACTACTTTTGGTGCTGTGCAGTGCAATTTGCAGCCAATTTAAATGAATAGGCTGAAAACACACTGCACTCAAATTGCACAGGAACTGCACAGGAAAGCAAACACGTTCCTGTGCGATTCCTGGGGTGAACTGGCCCTAAAGCAATTTTTAAAAAGTCATCATTAGTTGTAATATTCTGAAGCCATAATGGGACCCAAATCAACTCAAACAGTAAGCTTCAGCTGGGCATTGCTGTTCATAAATGAATCGTATAAATTGTGACCTCCCAAGTCTTGACCACTGCACAAACCTTTGTTGCCTGATAGTTCCCCCTCCCTGGTTCACCATGCTACAGAGGAAATTCTTGTGTTCTGTGGTCCAGACTAGAGAAGCTCACTTGTCACTGGAGTTATGTTTGTGTCATAGGTGCGCGCAGCCTATTGCATTAGGGTGTGCACCCCAAAGCCCAAACACATATCCGTGTGTATATACTGATGGTGCCAGTAGGGTAGAGATTGGTGTCTGTAGTTTTAGTGTTATTTTTTATTCTTTTTTCCAACTTTTTTTGTTGTTAGCCTAGTTAGAGAGCTTTGGTGAAATATCAGGGGTCTAAACAGGGGGAATCTGCACCACAAGGGGTGATTAGGGTGTGCCCAGGCACACCTGGCACACCCTGTGCGCACGCCTATGGTTTGTGTCATATAAAGTATGTATCTATGTCATATATGTATCTGTGTATGGTATATAACTTTGAAATCCTGGTTATTGTAGTCATTAATTACTGGTCATAAATATTCACCTGCTGCCTTCTTCCCTTGTGAACTTTCAGCCTTATGTTCCTAGCCACTGCAGATTTACCGATCATCCACTGCAGATTTACTGCAGCAGGGCGGCCACTCTGTGCCAGATCACGTACCTAGTACGCAATTTGACACTTCCAGGTCTGGGGCACGTACATGCGCCCCCAACAACCCGCTACCACTTAGATCACACACAGCAGGAGCCCAGCGGCAGGTACTGCAGATTTGATTGTACAGTACACAGGCAGAATGGCAATCTGCCTATGTAAACAAGGCAGATTGCTGTTCTATCAGTAGGGAAGGTATTGATCCTGTGTTCCTTGAAAACAGGAACATGGATCAATGCCTTCACCTAGTAAAAGCACCTCCCACACAGTACAAAAGCACTGGCTAGGTACACAGGTAACTGGGGGGGGCACGCCAATTTTTCTTTTTTTTTCAATAGCTGAGTGCCAGCAATTGTAACTGCGTGTCATTTTAAATGGGATTTGATGCGTTTTTTCTTCTTTAGAAACGCAATTTTTGCTGTAGCATGTTTTATGCATGCTACAGATGTGTCACTTTACAGGCACATTAGAGGGACCCTCCAGTCACTATATTTAACCACTTAACGCAAACTGACATTGCCCTACGTCGGCTCACTTTAAGTGGTTGTACCGGGATGATGCCTTAGAGCCAGCGGTTAGCTTTCCGGTGGTAATGACCGATGTGGCTCGTGAGCCACTCGATCGTTACCCCGGCGAGTGGGAGGGGACGTCCCCCCTCCCACCACCTTCCGCGGCTCTGCCCGGGTCTCCCGTCCCACCGGGAGGCCCGAGCAACCAGCCGGTGCGTCCGCTGGCTGGATGGAGTCTCCGATGACATAACCCGGAGGCGACGTCCATGACGTCACATCCGGGTTACTCGGCTGCTAACGGCGGCAGATTCAAAAAGTGAGTGTATTCAAAAATGCAGTTTTTGGCGTTTTGAATACATGGAAGTGTAGTGGAGGGGTCTGGGGACCCTCGATCCCTCCATAAAGAGTACCTGTCACTGCATAATGATGTCACAAGGGATGTTTACATTGCTGGTGACAGCAATAAAAGTGATCAGATTTTTTGTTTTTTTTAAAAACCTGTGTTAAAATTAAAAAAAATAGCAAAATAAATAGGAAGAAAATAATTTTTAGCCCCCCCCCCCCCCGGTCGCCGTGAGCTGGTGCACAAAAGAAAACATATATGGAAGTCACGCCGTGCATGAAATCACTGTTCAAACCACACATGTGAGGTATCGCCGCGATCGCCAGAGCGTGAGCAATAATTAAAAAAAGAGCTACTCTCTAACTCTAAACTGGTAACCGTTAAAAAATGTTAAAGCGTCGCCTATGGAGATTTTTATTGACCGTAGTTTGTCGCCATTCCACGGGTATACGCAATTTTAAACAGTAACATGTTGGGTATCTATTTACTCGGCAAAATATCATCTTTCACAATATAAAAAAAAATGGGCTAACTTTACTGTTTAGTTTTTTTTAAATGCGGTGAAATGTGATTTTTTTGTAATTTTTCCCCCCAAAAAAATGGCGTTTGAAAGACCGCTGCGCAAATACCGTGTGACAAAAAATATTGCAATGACCTCCATTTTATTCTCCAGAGTCTTTGCTAAAATATATATATATATATATATATATATATATATATATATATATATAATGTTTGGGAGTTCTAAGTAGTTTTTTAGCAAAATATACTGATTTTAACTTGTAAACAAAAAGTGTCAAAAATAGGCTTGGGGCTTAAGTGGTTAAAGGAATTTTTCATTTTTATTGTTGCACTTTAGACATCATTAAAATAACTGCTCCTGAAAAAATTATCAATTTTTTTTTTTTTTTTTCTTATTGATACATGTCCTCCAGGGCAGTACCCAGACCCCCATAGCACAATTACTTGCATATAAGCCTTCACGGGCACTTTCGATTTTCCTGTTCGGCTCTCATAGACTTCAATGGGGTTTGCCGTTCGGATTAAAACATTTCCCCTGTTCGGTAGTTCTGCTGCCGACCAAACAGGGGGATGTTCGAACCCATCACTATTGACTAGTTGTTATATTGTGTATAATACATCTCACCAAAAAATACCCTGTCCTAACCATTGAAGAGAATCTGCCACAAAACAAAACCCCCAAACAATCCTCATTCAGAAAATACAAACATGATCATCTCTACATCTCTATACCTTTCTCGTTAAAATTTCCTGACCTTAGTCCATGAGCCCGATTTACTAATGGGTAAGGTAGAGTGCAGTGAAATAAACACAAACATACAACCAAGTGCAGAGGATAATAAAAAAACAGATAACAAAGCAAAAAAAAAAATTATAGTAATGTTTAAAGTGAAACATTAAAGATGCAAAATTCCATTACAGAACATGCCTAGGGGATGCCCTGATCCTACCCATCTGATTTATACAACCTGCTGCAGCAAAACTGGCATTTACAAAGAAAAAAGTGTGTTTAAGACCTTCCTGACAGCCGTACACATATATGCAGCCTCACGGAAATAGGTCTTTATCTATGGGGCCACATATATGCGTTTCTGTGTTTGTGCTAATAGCACTCTGCATGGTGTGCTCCCTGTACAGAGACCATGCTCTCACCAAGAGCCCTGGGTCGCATACCAAGGATTGGGAACTGGGAGGTCTGGTTTCTGATCACCTGGTTGGCATGATTGGGAACTGGGAGGTCTGGTTTCTGATCACCTGATTGGCATGATTGGGAACTGGGAGGTCTGGTTTCTGATCACCTGATTGGCATGATAATCGCTGAAAGAAACCAGGAAAGAAAGAACAGATAGATCAGGGATTACTCTAGGTCAGGATTAGAGTTATGGGCCATACACACTTCAGATTTTCTGAAGTCTTTTTCCTTACGATTTACCAAAACCAGATAATATGAGGTCAAACCTAAACACTTTCAATTTGTATGCAATCTGGCAGGCCCTTGCACTACATAGAAAAGGTAAATCTGAAGAAAAAAGTCTTCAGAAAATCTTATAGTGTGTATGGCCCTTAAGAATCAAGGTTGGGGGTCAAAGGTCATGGTCAGAGTCAGTGTATTTTTTAACCCTTGAAGATCAGGCCTTTTCTGGAACTTTTTGTTTAAAGGTATAAATTAGTAATTATTGCTAGAAAATTACTTAGAAGCCCCAAACATTATATATATATATATATATATATAATATATATATATATATATATATATATATATATATATATATATATTTATTAGCAGAGAATAATATGGCGATTGCTGTAATATTTTATGCCACACAGTATTTGCGCAGTAATCTTTCAAAAACAATTTTTGTTGGAAAAACACATTTACCCTAATATTTTTATAATGTGAAAGATGACGTTACGCCAAGTAAATAGATACCTAACATGTCATGATTTATTGTGGAATTGCGATAAACTACGGTACTTTAAAATATTGTACAGATTACTTGTTTAGAGTTACAGAGGAGGTCTTGCACAAGAATTTTTACTCTCTCTTTAATGTTCGCGGGGATACCTCACATGTGTGGTTTAAACACCATTTACATATGCTTGCACGACTTACGTATGCATTCGCTTCTGCATGCGAGCATGCAGGGATAGGGCACTTACATTTCTCTTTTTATTTATTTTACTTTTTTACACTGTCCCTTCATTTATTTATTTATTTCTTTATCACTTTTGTTCCTATTACAAGGAATGTAAACATCCCTTGTAAAAGAAATAAGGATGACAGGTCCTCTTTATTGAGAGATCTGGGGTCAAAAATAACCCAAATCTCTCATTTGGCTTTAAAGCAAAAGAAAAAAAAAAACATTTTTAATTCATGTTTAAAATAAATATATTTTTACTATGACCAGCTGTCACTTTGATCCTCCAAGGGCATCTTGGCCTCACTTTTCTCCATACCCAACTAACTGCATCATTGGATCGCTCCCGGGCTTCACTGATTCATTAAATGTGATCTCACTAAATCTGCCCACAGGACCACTTTTATCTGAATGAGAATCGGCCATAGTATACAAAAAATACTGGGGTTATGGCATTACATGAACCCTGCCACACATGTATCCCCACCTGATCCCCTCAGGGTGCCGCAGGACCCTCCAGTACCCCACTTGTGATGATGCATTATCAGCAGTTTTGGAGTCTTTGGTATCCCGGGTGGAGGTAGCCTGTCAGGGACGGGGGTCAAGAAGAGCGACCCCCGCCTACCCCTATGTCATCTGATACCTCATATACGGATCTGAGCTGGTCATTGCAGTCCCTTTTCTGGGGTTGTTGTCTCAGGTACGGTCTCCTCAGACAGTAAGGAGGACGCTTCTGCCTCCGCCATAGCACAAGAAGCGTTGGTGGAAGCACTAGTTGTGTCTGTCCGGGAAACCTTAAATCTTGAGGTTACACCGGTAGAGGTAGCTGAGACTCATATTCCTTTTTGGGTACTAGCAAGCCTACCAAAATGGTGAAAGGTTTCCCTTGCCCAAATTGGGTCGTCCGTAAATGAGCCCTGCTATTTCCAAACGCATGGCTAGGCGCTATCATTTTGAGGAATCCCTCATTACAAAGATGGACGGTACCACCAATAGTGGACTCACCGATTTCCAGACTAAATAAAGCCACTGTTATCCCGTTGGATTGACAGAATGGGCCCCACCCATCTCTAGGGTGGGGGGGGCGTCTTCACCGGTTTCCGGATCCAGGGCTTTCCAGAATCCCGAATAAAGGGGTTCGCAAGGTCATATGGTCGGGATACAAGATCGAGTTTCGATCACTTCCACCGGTGCGATTCTTCCCTTCCAATAGTCGACATCCCCGGGTCACTTAAAAGTTTTGCGGGGGACAGCTTGATACAACAAGCAGTGGTAGTTCCCATTCCTTGGAGGAGTTCTAGTCGAACTTGTTCACAATGCCCAGGAAAAAGGGCTAGGTGCGTCTAATTCTGGTCTTGGAAGAGATGGAGTCCATCCATACAGTGGTGGCCTCCCTGCATCAGGGGGATTTCCTGGCGTCCATAGACATTTAGGATGCCTATCCTTATATCCCCATCTTCGCAGGACATCAGCGTTTTCGTTGCTTTACCCAAAGATCATCCCTGGTTCCCACCAGGAGACTGAACTATCTGGGCCTAATTTTGGATACATCCTTGGCAAGAGTGTTTCTCCATGCGGAGAAACTCCAGAAGATTCAGTCAATGATTCGGATGTTGCTGTCCGTCAACTGGCTGGGATTGATGGTCGCCTCCTTAGAGGCAGTACCGTTTGCCCAGTCTCATAACCGAATTCTCCAAAGAGGAGATTCTTCTCATATGGAATCGGAATCCCGATTCCCTGGACAATCGGATCCGATTGAGCGGACCAGGGAGGCTCTGGTCTTGTGGCTTCGGTCTCCGATGCTCAGCCAGGGGAAGTAATTTCTTCTGATAAATTCCAGGTTACCGATAAATGTGTTGGAACTGAGAGCGATCAGACTTTGTCTGATTTACTGGACCGAGCAGCTCCAGGGCAGCCCGGTTCGGATCCAATCGGACTATGCCACAGTCATGACTTAGGTCGATCACCAAGGGGCACCAAGAGTGCCCTGGCGGCCATAGAAGTGGCCAACATTCTTATTGGGGGAACAGTTGTTCCAGTTCTCTCCGCGATATTTATCACGGGGGTGGACAGGCAGATTATTTCACCCGTCAGATTCTGGATCAAGAGGAATAGTCTCTTCATCCAGAGGTATTTCACCAGCTGTCCCTTCATTGGGGCACCCCGGATATGGATCTGTTGGTAGGTTGGCTCAACAGGGCTCGCACCCGCGATCCTCTAGCGGACGCAGCAGACGCGCTGAACGGCCTGTAAAGGCAGTATCAGCTACTATATGTCTTCCCCCCTCTCAAATTGCTGCTGAGATTTCTCCGCAGGATAGAGGTGGAGGGAACTCCAGTTATCCTGGAAATTCCGAGCTGGCCTCGTCAAGCCGGGTACGCCGACTTGGACAGGCTAGTCGCGGACGCTCCTTGGAGACTTCCTCTCAGGGAGGATCTGCGGTCTCAAGGACCGATCTTCCATCGTGCTTTACAGTCGCTGGTTTTAATGGCCTGGCTATTGAGACCCAGGTACTGAAGGACAGAGGGTTGTCAGCTTCAGTTATTCCTACTCTAATTAAAGCAAGGAAAGCGACTTCCAGCAAAGTCTATTATCGCACATGGAAGACTTATATCGCGTGGTGTGAATCTTTGGAATTTACCCCACGTACCTATTCGGTGACCCGAATCTTGGCTTTTCTGCAAAAAGGGTTGAGCAGAAACTATCCTTGAGCACTATCAAGGGTCAGGTTTCAGCATTAGCAATCTTCTTTCAGAAGCCTTGGGCTACTCATTCCTTGGTGTCCAGGGGGTGCGGCACTTGGCTCCGCCAGTGCGCGCGCCCTTACCGCCCTGGGATCTTAATTTGGTGTTTGTCGGTTCTTCAGAAACCTCCCTTTGAAAATATCAGGGAGATTCCCTTGCTTACATTATCCCAGAAGGTGGCCTTCTTGGTGGCTATCACTTCTGCACGCAGGGTGTCAGAACTGGCTGCATTATCATGCCATTCCCCATATCTAGTGGTTCATAGGGATAAGGTAGTTCTTCATCCGAAGCCATCCTTTCTTCCTAAGGTGGTTTCAGATTTTCATCTGCATGAAGATATTGTGCTACCTTCCTTGTGTCCTAAGCCCAGTCATCCTCGGGAGTTTGCGTTGCATTCCTTGGATGTGGTTCGGGCAATCAGGGTATACCTGTAGACTACGGAATCGTTCCGTAAAACTGATTCATTTTTTGTGATCACGGATGGCCCCAGAAAGGGGTTGCCTGCATCTGCCGCGACTATCTCCAAAGGGATTAGACAGACGGTGGTACAGGCTTATTCTATTAAGGGTCGGAATCCTCCGTTCCCTGTTAAGGCGCACTCCACTCGAGCGCTCAGTACTTCCTGGGCCTACCGCCATCAGGCGTCAGTGGTCCAGGTGTGCAAGGCGGCTACCTGGTCCTCGGTTCATACCTTTACAAAATTTTATAAAGTTGATGTGATGGCATCGGCAGAGGCCTCATTTGGCCGCAAGGTTTTGCAGGCCGCAATTTGAGGAGACCGGTGGTCTACCTCGAGGGTTTTTTTCCGTTGGAATTTCAGTTGAGTCTCATCGTGTGATTGATGAGCCTTTAAAACTTCTAGTTGGCACCGGTTGGGCCTTCTAGATTGGATTTTGATTTCCATTTTCCCACCCCTCATTTGTGGCACTGCTTTGGGACATCCCGAGTTGGTATTAATCAAGGAGGACTACGTCTGTCAATGAGCGACAGAGAAAAATGGATTTTTGTAAAATCTTACCGTAAAATCCTTTTCTCTTAAGCTCATTGACAGACGTAGTACCCGCCCCTCTGTTTTTGAGTTGGGTTGGGTTAAATTCTCTAAACACTGCTTTGTGACATAACTGATTTGCTGTAGCAGGAAGTGAGAGGATATACCCTCTGGGACTGCCCCTAGGGTGTGGCCAGAACGTTTTCTTTCCTGTCTAGTCCTACTCCTGTAGAGGGCAGTATAACCCGAGTTGATATTAATCAAGGAGGACTACGTCTGTCAATGAGCTTAAGAGAAAAGGATTTCATGGTAAGATTTTACAAAAATCCATTTATACCTATGTTTTGAATTTGAAAAAATCTAATTTAATTTTCCAATTAAGAAGGGTTCGGTGAATGCGCATATGAAACTGGTGGGGTTCAGTACCTCCAACAAGGTTAAGAACCACTGTTCTAGTCAATACTATGGGTACAAACAACAAAAAAAACATACACATATGTGGTATCCCTGCAAGCAGCAGGAGTGGGAAAATTTATTGTGGGTTGTTATTTAGTGGTAGGTAATGGGAATAGCAAGAAATTTACATCTTAATCTAAAAAATATAAATTTTTTACTATTTTGTGCCAGCTTTGCTTTGGTAGTTATCAACTCAGGCGATATCCATTACCACTTACCACCCAAAAAAAAAAAATGTATCCTGAAAAAAAAAAAAGCAAGTATATTTCACCTGGGTACACGCAATCCAGGTGTTGCAATGCTATGTACAGTTTTACTAACACATGTATCATGTACCTGGAGCTGGAGGCAAATGGAGAGAGGGCTTCCCTTGCAGCTAAGCTCCAGACTCCCCTGAAGGTGGAACAGGAGGAGTCTCACTCAAAGAAGCATGGGTTGCCTGCTGGAATAGCTTGCAAGGATTTTCTAACTGGAGTGTTGTCAGACAAGACATTCAGGTACTCAGATAAAACACCAATATATTATCTGCAAACAGGTGGCGCATGTGGGAAGTAGCAGGACTCAGGCAGAGTAGAAGTCAGGAGAGAAGCCAGTTCAAAGCCAGGGTCATGTGAACAAGAACAAGCATATTCAGGAGGGTAGCTGAGGTCATACACAGAAGAGCAGGATAAGATAAAGTTTGTTTAACAAGCCAAAGTCCAATCAGGAGGTGGGCAGAAGACAGGTCCCGGGGGAAGCCAAGTCGGTAACCGGTATTCACGGATGCAAGGGTATCACTAGAACAAATGCACTGGAGAGCCGAAGATCAACCAGCAATTACAGAGAGAAACTGGCTCCCTTATAAAGGCCGATTGGCACCAGTGTGCGCATTTGTGCATGCCGGCGTACATTCAAGTGGCCATGTAAGATACTGGAATACAGTATTGCTAGGTCTTCGTGAGCTTATGCTGTGGATAGAATCCTAAAAAAATGTCAAAGTTGCAAAAACTGTGTTTTCTGTAGGCATTAAGATTTGTTTTTTTCCCCTCCATCACAAAGGGGTTAAATTGCCAGCAAAACAAAACAAAACAACTGGGGATTCCATTAATTTATACCAGACCCCTATGCCTAGTACACACAATGAGATTATTGGACAAATGATTATCTGTTTTTTTTTTTTTTTTTATGCATGCTACTGCTAGTCATATCTCGAAAATGAAGAGTTTACTAAAGTTACAAAAATTCTCTCATGGAAGGATAAAACATTTGGATGTAATGTGTTGTAATGTATTTTTATTGTATTTTTGAATAACAACTGTACTGATTAAATTAAAATTGTACGAATTGGTATCGTACAAGAAAGATTTTCATACTTGTCCCATCGGATAATTTTGCATGAATTGTCGTGATCGGCTTTCGAAAGCTGTGTACTAACAATCAGATTATCGTATGATCGATGCGAAAGCGGTATTTTTATACGATTTTTAGATCGTGTGTATGGACCATTATCCTAGATGATATGGTATAGATGATAATTGGGTATAAACATGCCACCAAAAAAAAGGGGGACTGAACCTTAAAGTGGTAGTAAAGCCTAAACATTTTTTACCTTAATGAATTCCTTGCATTAAGGTAAAAAAATGTTTAGGTGTCAGCATCCCCCCTCACCCACCCTTTTACTTACCTGAGCCCTCATTCGATCCAGCACCATGTACTTCTGCAGCTCTTCTCTCCTCTCACTTCTGGGTCTTGCTGGCTTTGCTGGGGCACCAGAAGCCATTGGCTCCAAGTGCTGTCAATCAAAGCCAGTGATGAAGGAGCAGGGGGCGGGCCCGAATCCCACTGCCTGTGTCAATAAACGCAGCAGCGGGGCTCGGGTGCGAGCACACATGAGTGCCCCCATGGGAAGCCGCTTCCCATGGAGGAACTGGACAGAGAGCAGGGGCCAGGAGTGCCGGTGGAGACCCGAAAAGAGGAGGTTTGTGGCTGCTCTGTGCAATTCTATTAAACAGAGCAGGTAAGTATAGACTTTTTTTTTTTTTTTAATGTACCTTTACAATCGCTTTAAGCTCTTTCTACTACTTAGCTAATGGGCCCCTTCATAAGACCTGAGTCTCCCAAGGTCCTCCTGAAAGTCATTTAAAATTTGGCTTCAGTGAGGCAGATAAAATAAAAACTTGGATATCGTATTTTCAGTTATCTTTCCATAGTGATTTTGGCTTGACTGAACTTCATAGGGGAACCCCAAGTATTCCAAAGGAAGTAGAAACCCACTGCCACCCAACTTTTGGAAGGAATCCCCAAAATCCAAATTGCAGTAAGTGGATCGGTTATATTATGTGTATATCAAATAGTTGCACTGAACATCTGGTTAAAAAAAGTCACTGCATGAATAGGTAACAAACCATGACTGGTAAAAATTAATAGGGTGCTTTTGGAAATGCTAAACCTGTATTGGCTCAAGAATGGGATTCTCTCTTTTATATTGATAAACACAGCTGGGAAATGAGCTTGCCTGAAGGCTGGAGAAAGATTAGCTATTAAGTATTAGTTCAATTCTTTTGGTTTAACTATCTCTGGATTGTGAACTGAGCATAGCTTTCCTAAATATTGTGGTTAGGTTATGATCACGTATATTATTTGGCAAACATTCTTCTTACAATAAATAACTAATGGCTACATTTAAGTAAATATAGTAAAGCTGAACCAGTAATGGACTAAATCCAAAGCTTTTTTGATAATCCAAATTAGACTATTTAGCAGATGTGACCTCAATATTGTCTTGTGTGAAGCTTCTATTTAATGGTTAAAGGAAAAGTCTTGCTTTTTTGCATGAACCCCTTCATCTCTTGGCTATAGTAAAGAGCAATTCCCAGCAAGTAAAAGTAATTAGTAAATTAATAATGTTATCAAGCAAATCATAAAGATAGCTCAGTCTATCATATTTTGTATGTTACTGCAGCTTAGTCAAATGCAGATCATCAATAGGGTCAGTGGGAATGTTCCTCCTGATGTTTGAGATATTTTGTTTCCATGCTTACTCTTTGCATTGTGTATCACCAGCAATGGTGTATTTTGGTTTTGTGCTGCCCTAGGCAAGACTAAAATTGGGCGCCCCCCCCCCCCCCCCTTCTGACTATGTAAATTTGCCCCACTCCTTCCTTTTTAACGGATGTGACTCCCTCCAAAATTGAAGAACTCAAAGTCCCAGCATGAACCCCTGAGATCTAACGAGGGGAGGGGGGGGTAAGAGAGGGGGGGGAGAGAGAGGGGGTGGATGAGGGAGGGAGAGAGGGGGGGATGAGAGAGAGAGAGAGAGAGGGGGGTGTGTGAATGAGAGAGGGAGAGAGAAAGAGAGGGGGTGAGGGCTGTAAGAGATGAGGGGTTGAGAGAGGGGGGGTGTGAGAGAGAGGGGGGTGAGAGAAAGGAGTGTGAGAGAGAAAGGAGGGGTGAGAGAAAGAGAGGGGGGAGAGAGAGAGAGAGGAGGGGGGTGAGAGAGAGAGGTGGGAGAGGCGGCTCTAGCAACCAGTGGCCAAAAAAGTCTCAGGTGGAGGGGGGTGGCTTTTTTGCTGCCCTCCTACAAAGTGCCGCCCTAGGCCTGGGCCTTGTTGGCCTAGGCCAAAATACAGCACTGATCACCAGCCACATTTAAACATGCAAGACAAGTTTGAGTTTGATTGGTAGATGTGAGAAACGTCTGACATTTTTCCATAAACCAGTAAATGGGACTGGGATAGATTTGTACACTACAGCAAAAGGTTGAAAAACTGAATCAATCAGCAGGAAGGCTGTGCTTTATATAATGCTCAAAAAATTAAAGGAACACTTTGAAAATACATTATATCTCAATTGGGAAAATATTATGCTGGATATCTGTACTGATTTGGACTGGGTAATGTGTGAGGAACGAAAGAATACCACATTGATGGAAATTAAAATGATGAACCTGCAGAGGGCTGAATTCAACGACACCCCGAAAATGAAAGTGAAAAAATGGTGCAGCAAGCTAGTCCATTCAGCAACTCAAAATAGTATTCAGTAGTTTGTATGACCCCCACATGCTTGTATGCATGCCTGACATAGTTACATAGTTACATAGTTAGTGAGGCTGAAAAAAGACACAAGTCCATCCAGTTCAACCTATGTGTGTGTGTTTGCTTTTAACCGTACATTGTATACCCCTGTATGTTGTGGTCTTTAAGGTGTCCATCCAATAGTTTTTTGAAACTATCAATGCTCCCGCTGATACGACTGCTTGCGGAAGAGAATTCCACATCCTTACCGCTCTTACAGTGAAGAACCCCTTACGCACTTTAAGGTTAAACCGCCTTTCCTCTAGTTTTAGTGAGTGGCCACGTGTCTTATTGTATTCCCTTACTCTAAATAGTTTGTTCCTTATGCTAGGGTCGCCAGTACAGTATTTGTACATTGATATCATATCCCCCCTCAAGCGTCTCTTCTCCAGAGAGAATAGGTTCAGTGCTTGTAGTCTTTCCTCATAGCCGATGTCCTCCATTCCCCTAATTATTTTTGTTGCCCTTCTCTGGACTTTCTCCAGTTCCAGCACATCCTTCCTGAGGAGTCAACGTCAGGGCATGCTCCTAATGAGATGACGGATGGTGTCCTGGGGTATTTCCTTCCAGATCTGGACCAGGGCATCACTGAGCACCTAAACAGACTGAGGTGCAACCTGGCGGTGCCGGATGGACCGAAACACAATGTCCCAGAGGTGTTCTATTGGATTTAGGTCAGGCGAGCATGGGGGCCATTCAATGGTATCAATTCTTTCATCCTCCAGGAACTGGCTGCATACTCTCACCATATGAGGCCAAGCATTGTCATGCACCAGGAGGAACCCTGAACCCACTGCACCAGCGTAGGGTCTGACAATGGGTCCAAGGATTTCATCCCAATACCAAATGGCAGTCAGGGTGTCATTGTCTAGCCTATAGAGGTGTGTGTGTCCCTCCATGGATATGCCTCCCCAGACCATCAATCACCCACCACCAAACCGGTCATGATGAACGATGATACAGGCAGCATAACATTCTCTATGGCTTCTCCAGACCCTTTTACGTCTGTCACATGTGCTCAGGGTGAACTTGCTTTCATCTGTGAAAAGCACAGGGCACCAGTGGTGGACCTGCCAATTCTGATGTTCAATGGCAAATGCCAATCGAGCTCCACAGTGCTGGGCAGTGAGCACAGGGCCCACTAGAGGACATCAGGCCCTCAGGCCACCCTCATCTGTTTCTGGTTGTTTGTTTAGAGACATTTGCACCAGTGGCCTGCTGGAGGTCATTTTGTAGGGCTCTGGCAGTGGTCATCCTGTTCCTCCTTGCACAAAGGAGAAGATAACGGTTCTGCTAATAGTTTAAGGACCTTCTACGGCCCTGTCCAGCTCTCCTAGAGTAACTGCCCGTCTCCTGGAATCTCCTCCATGCTCTTGAGACTGTGCTGGGAGACACAGCAAACCTTCTGGCAATGACACATATTGAAGTGCCACCCTGCAGGAGTTGGATTGCCTGTGCAACCTCTATAGGGTCCAGGTATCGCCTCATGCTACCAGTAGTGACACTGACCTAGTCAAATGCAAAACTAGAAAAGATGAGTAGGGAAAAAAAAGTCAGTGACCTCCACCTGTAAAACCACTCCTGTTGTGGAGGTCGTCTCATTGTTGCTCATCTAGTGCACCTGATGTTAATTTCATTGACACCAAAGCAACAGCAAAGACCAGATCAATATCCAAGGAGTTTAATTGACTTGATGCTATGCTCTGATTAAAAACTGTTCCTTTAATTTTTTTGAGTCGGTTTTATACATTGCAAGGTCTATTCCATCAGTGTCTGCACATTTCTTTAGCTGATTTTTTAGGTAGGTTGGGAGATTGTACTGTTATTTTGTCGCTTATCTGCAAAGCAACAGTTACAAAATCCATTGGACTGTCCCAAGATTTTAACAAATTCTGGTGTCCTGCAGATCCAGCTTGTCTCCTTTTTTTGCTCTGTTGGGCTGTGTGATCTCCTCTTCAGCATTGGTCCTCTGGCAGTAGACAGGCAGTGGATTGTAATGTTAGGGGGGTAGAGCTTGCCTCTGCTAGGGATGCATAAATATGTCTCATCTTAGCTGTGTGAGCATTGTTAGTTTTGTCAGGCACAAGAACATGTCCTTTCAAGGTTTGGACATTTTGGGGTTGACACATGTTGGTCCTGATTGTTGGGAAACAGCACTTGCCAGATGGGGGGGCTGAAGATAAATCTGCCACATATGCTCTAATAGACAGGAACTTCATAAAAGTTGTAATTCCACTCATGCATATAGATTGGGAAACTACTAAATAGCTCCCAACAGTCCTACATTCCGCAGACCTGTTCCAGTAATTTAACAAAATCCTGGTGTCCTGCTGATCTGTGCTGTTTTCCACTGCTGTCCAGTTACTAGAATGCTCGTTGTGAACCTGGCATGGCTAATTGCTGCTTTGAGGGTGATTTCCTGCCCAACATGAGGGCTCCATCAGAGGGACGCACTGATGCAGGTCACAGGTCAGTACATGGACTTCTCTTTCAAGGCCTTGCATACCTTCTCATTTCTCAGGACACAGCTCCAACAACCTCCCAAGCTGTCCATACTTTCTATAGGCCATGCCTGAACAGACATCAATGCTGCCTGTCCTGTCCTTTGGGTTTGTGGGGAAGAGAGAGGCATGACTCCATGCAAGCTCACATACATCCCCACCCACCTAGGGAAAACTCTGAACTCAAAATGGAATTTCTGATAATTTCATTTGCTCACTTATAGCAGAGTAACTCTGGAGTATTTTTTTGGGTACAAGGACTGCAGACTGTGTACAATGTATGCAATATACAGACTCAGACTCGAACTTAAATCAATATTAAAGCCTTGTTTTTTATTTAAATAACAAACATGTCATACTTACCTGCCCTGTGCAATGGTTTTCCCCTTCTCAGGTTCCACACCGGCGCTCCTGGCTCCTCCCTCCTGCCAGGTGCCCACACAGCAAGCAGCTTCCTCTGGGGGCACTCAAGCAGACACGCTCCTAAATAGTGGCTCTGTGATTCCATTCACACACCAAGCCACAGCATGGCTTCACCCCCTCCGTCTTCTAAAGGGCTCACTGATTGACAGCAGTGGGAGCCATTGGCTCTCGTGGACATCGCTGGATCGAGAGGGGGCTCAGGTAAGTATTGGGGGGGGGGGGCTGCTGCATATAGAAGGTTTTTATATTCATGAAATGAATGCATGCAGGTAAAAAAAACCTTGTGCCTTTTCAACCACTTTAACCACTTTAGGTCTGCTCACATTGCTGCTACTGCGGCAATGGGGCTCGTTATCGTCCAGCGACGTAGTACTACGTTGCTGGACTCCTCCCCCTGTAGGCGGCACTCGCACGCCGCCGGAGGCGCGCTCCCGCTGCTTTCAGTCACAGCGGGAGTCGGGCCAGGGGAGGAGCGGCGGCGATCGCCGCTGCTCTTCCCCGATCATCGGAGAATCGAGTGTGGAGATCCGCCCGCTTGTGTAAACACAAGCGGGCGGATCTCCTAAGTGACAGGCAGGGACAGATAGCATGGTTCAGCATAGCTGAACCCTCGATCGGTCCCTGACTCACTCAGTCACCTCCCCCCACACACGTTAGTAAGCACCAGGCATACATTAACCCCTCCCTCTCCAATAAAATTAACCCCTTCCCTGCCAGTGTCATTTTTACAGTAACAGTGCATATATATAGCACTGATTACTGTAGTAATGTCACTGGTACCCCCAAAAGTGTCAAAAATGTCAGTCAAGGGTCCGATCTGTCCACCGCAATGTCGCAGTCCCGCAAAAAAAATCGCAGATCGCCGCCATTACTCGTTAAAAAAAAAACACCAAAAATGACAGAAATCTTTCCCTTAGTTAGTAAACGCAATAACTTTTGCACAAGCCAATCAAGATACACTTATTGTGATTTTTTTTTACCAAACATAGGTAGCAGAAAACAAATTGGCCAAAAATTTTTAAAAAATTAGATTTTTACATTTTTTTGGGGGGGAATTTCATATAAAAAAATGTTAAAAATATTGTTATTTTTTCAAAATAAACGCTCTTTATAGCGCAAAAAGTAAAAATCGCACAGGTGATCAAATACCACCAAAAGAAAGCTCTGTTTGTAGGAAAAAAAGGACATAAATTTTGTTTGGGTACGCCATCGCACGACCGCGTAATTGTCAGTTAAAGTTGCACAGAGCCGAATCTCAAAAAGTGGCCCAGACGTAAGACAGCAAAATCCTCCAGTGGTAAAGTGATTAACCAAGCTCCTGCAAGCCACGCCCATATTTCATTGCAATTTAACAATGAACATTTTTTGGCACGTCGCGCAAAACATGTCTTTTCTATCCGAAGGTGTCCTTGTTTTCACAATTCAAAAGTTGGGGGGTATACATGTGGGCTTTAATTATTCTGGAAATATTTAAATGGTGCTGAATTTATTAGGTAACATCTATTTATTACAGCGAAAAATGAATAAGTAAAAAATTAATACATCTTTCAAATGGCATTTATGATCTTTTTTCTTCTTGTATTGAATGTTTGTTGCCTGTATTTATTCTCTTTTTCTCTTCTTAAAACCAGTGTAAGAGTTTAAGATGATGTGACTCATAGCTATAAATGACTATCTTTGGCTTAAGGTGGCAAGGCTTGTTTTAAGACTTAAAAAACATCCCATAAATTCTTCCACTAATGTAGCTGAGTACATTGTATTCACTTGTTCTTGAAGTTACACACTAAAAATTTGGAACATGTCAATGGGTTGTTTTTCTTGTAAAATGCTGACTATAACTATTCCATATAAAAATCTGTAAAAGCCCGTCCAAAGTAAACTATTATTCACAGCTCCTCTGCACTATGAACGTTTTTCTCACGCATCCAAAGCAATATGTTTTAATACAGGTGAGCACGGCAAATACTAATACGACTAAAAATATATTTATTTTAAAATAAATCATGCCTGGGGTCCGGTGCACGTCTGTTCACCAGTTAAGGTGTTATTCAGGTCTGAATTTTTGCCTTAATTCGCACCTGAACTGGACCAGACACACAAAGGACCCTTTTGCAATACACTCCGTGTCCACCTCGGACCTGTGTAAGCCAGTCACACTCACATTTCATGCAAACTGGGTGTGGGGGAAACCTGCATCCAATTTGCACATATGTGAACCCAGCCTTAATTGCCGGGAGCTGTAGAATTACTTTGCCTGCCCACAAAGGTAATTAAAGAGAGTCCCCCTGGGCCCCATCACTTCAGCTGGGAACTGGGAGGGGACTATTTAAAGCAGACCTTCATCCCTTGCCCACTCTCCATAATTTCACTCCTACCTCCCTCCTCTTTAGCAATCTGACTTTAAAAAATTATTATATTTTTAGGGGAAGGACCCTCCCCACATTTCACCTATTTTTGCCTAGGCAAGAAGTACATCTAGGTCATCCACTGCCTCCTGGGATACTGGAATCATGCATCCTAGGAGGCCTCAGAGTCTACAGAGCATATGCTGTGGCACATGGGTAGGGAGCCAGCTATATCTTCCAGGTTTTATAAGCCCCTGCATGCACTTAATCAGGGGGTCGACTGAAAAAACCTGAAAGATACAATTGGCTTCTGATGACATCAAAGACAAAGACGGTGGCAAAGAAAAAGTGTGCAGAAGTGGATTGGTTTCTGTAGATATGGATTGGAAGTGGATTTAATTTCTGCAGAATACCACTGGTTTCCGTGGGCATGAGAAAAAATATTTCTTGTAGCTAATGCAGTCAAAAAGGTAAAATGGGGAAAACAAAGGTGTGGGGTATAGTTCCCAGCAGAAATAATCCCATGGCCCCCGTCAATTAGATCTCTGCACGCTGCTCCAAGCTCTGCTCCATCTGTGATTCTCCGACTTCTACAGTTGCCCATGTGCTCTTCAGCAAGCCTTCTGCACTCTCACCCACAGCCTGCAATGCTGCCCAGCACTGCCACGCTACTCCACACACTGCTTCATATACAGACACACATTTCAGTAGGCTATTGCTGCTAGTAAGTAAAACTAAACATCATAAGACTTAAAAGATATACGGTATGTACTTTTATATAATTAACTTAGTGGAAGTCTGCTTGTTACTTGCACCAGTGTTGAAGAGAAACATTTGCAGATTAGTTATTATTTATTATTGCCAAACTTACCTTATATATATATTTACTTATAATACGCTTTCTTTTTTTATCAAAGCACACAACTCGTCCTCCAGACCCACAGGTACTAGATGTAGAAGTGGAGCATTTAACAATTGGGCAGAGCTCCAACCATTGAAGGCAACCATTAGTATAAGTCAATGATCTGTCATAGCTTGAATGGTCAGCAGGAAACAAGGCAAAGCTCCACCAGAGGGAAGCATTTTAGATGAAAACTGACATCAAAGGTGTATATTAAGCTGTTTGGCTCAATACTGTCTTTCTGACCCCAAGGAGGAGTATGCATAGCAGGAGCAGAGCAGATTTTCCATGTAACTCTGAGAGTCTGTATAGATATAAACTTATTTAAGTAAAATATATCACAAAACCTATTGTTAACCTTGTTGATTAACCACAAAAGCTATTAGTAAGCAATCACTAACCCTAACCACAAAAGCTAACTATCAGTAAGCAATCACTAACCCTAACCACAAAAGCTAACTATCAGTAAGCAATCACTAACCCTAACCACAAAAGCTAACTATCAGTAAGCAATCACTACCCCTTGCTAAATACAGGCGGTCCCCGGGTTACAAACAAGATCGGGTCTGTAGGTTTGTTCTTAAGTCGAAATTTGTTTGTAAGTCGGAACAGGTACATTTTTTAAGTGTAGCCCCAGCCAAAAGAATAATTTCTAAAAAATTTTGATAGCATAGGGAAGGTTTACCACCCCTGTACCACTTGTTTTTCTGTCTGTGCCCCTGTTCAGAAGATTTCACCTAATTTTCTGTCCTTTTGACAACTGTATTTTGAACATTTTGAGGTGTCACTAAGGCTTCATTCACACCAATGTGTTTTTTCATGCTTTATGCTTCTTTTGCTTCTTGCAGAAATGCAGGATATTTAAAAAATATGGGTTCCTATAGAACACGTTCACATTAATGTATTTTTGTACCTATGCATTTTTGTGACTTTTTTAAATGCAAAAACGGGGCTTTTTTTTGCCTTTTTTGGTTCAATAGAATTCAATGGAGAAGCTGCAGAAAAGCATGTAGTGCATCTTTACCACATTTTTACCGCAATTTTACGTTTCTAAATCTGCCCAACAACAACCCCCCCCAAAAAAAAGCATAAAAATACAAAATGCCAAAATGCAAATCGTGGTAAAATTGCAGCAAAAACTATGGAAAGCACAGCAAAAAGCACTACAGAAATGCTCAAAAGCAACATGCATAGATGAGAATCGAGCCTACCGCTGAGGCCCTTTTCACACCTGAGCATTTTTCAGCTTGTAAAACACTCAGTTCTGAAGCTTCAAAACAGCCAACAAGCAAAATCCCACTCATCCCACTGGCCCCTGTTCAGGGGTCAGCAAGGTGTCCGCTCACGGACACCGGTGTCCGTGACTGGGCCTTGCCGGGTCCGCCGCGCTGCCCCGCTATCCCATCCATCAATGACCATCAGCAATTATTCATCAGCGAGTGCTTACTCGCAGTTGCTGGCCACCTGCCGCTCCCTGCAGTGTCCTGCCTCCTGCTGGCCAGCGCCGCCCAGAAGTGCAAACAAGGCACACCTGCCTGGTCTGCGCGGGCTGCGGCTGGCCAGTAGATGATCGTGCTGCTGGCTGGGGGAGGGAGTGTATGATTGGCGAGGTGGCAGGGGATTCTGGGACTGGTCCAAACTGTCTGGAGGAGGGACTACTCACTAGTGGCACTGTGGCTGGCCAGGGCCTGTGATGAGAGTCCGCACGCAGCACGCTCACACAGCAGTGAGTGAATGAAAGAGGAGCCGAGGAGAGTGCTGCACAGCAGGAAGTTTTGAAGACTCAGGGAGCACCAGAGCAGAGCCAGAGAGACTGAGGGGAGACACAACAAGGACACAAGGTACAAGTTTTTAAAGATTAAAGTAAACTGAAGTCTATGGGGGATGGGGGCCAGTAGACCACCTCAGGAAGGGATGGGACTTGCCCTGGCCTCTTTTAAGGGTTCTTTGGGGGGGGATCTCTCCACCCTGGCCTTCCCCCCTGGCCCTAGTCCTCCACCCTGGCCCTCCCCCCTGGCCCTAGTCCTCCACCCTGGCCCTCCACTCTGGCCCTGGTCCTCCACCCTGGCCCTCCACCCTGGCCTTGCCCCTGCCCCTGTTCACATCTGAGTGTTCTGTCGCCTGAAGCAAAAGCCCTGAAGCTCAAAAAAGTATATGTGCCTCTTTTTGGCAGATTACAAGCGTTTTTGGCCCCATAGACTTCTATAGAAAGGCCTGACTTGTGCAGAAAAACGCTTGTAAAACGCCTGTAAAACGCTTGTAAAAAGCTCAAATAGCAACTGTCCATCCCTAATTTGCTTTCCCTCTCTTCCCCCTAGTGCTTTCTGTTGGCTAAACAAAAAGGCCTGAAGTTGTAAAAGGCTTGTAATACACTTTTAACCACTTAAGCCCCAGAGGATTTGGCTGCTAAACGACCAGGGGGTATTTTGCGAATTGGCACTGCGTGACTTTAACGGACAATTGCGCGGTCGTGCGACGCTGTACCTAAACGAATTTGGCGTCCTTTTTTCCCACAAACAGAGCTTTCTTTTGGCGGGATTTGATCACCTGTGCGATTTTTTGATCACGCGCTATAAACAAAAAAAGAGCGTCAATTTTGCAAAAATAGCAATATTTTTCCCTTTTTTTTATATGAAATTCCCCCCAAAAAAAAAGTAAAAATCAAAATTTTTTAACATTTTCGGCCAATTTGTTTTATGCTACCTATGTTTGGTAAAAAAAATCGCAAAAAGCGTATTTTGATTGGTTTGCGCAAAAGTTATTGCGTTTACTGACTAAGGGAAAGATTTTTGTCATTTTTGTTGTTTTTTTTTAACGCGTAATGGCGGCGATCTGCGATTTTTTTTGCGGTACTGCCACATTGCGGCGGACAGATCGGACCCTTGACTGACATTTTTGACACTTTTGGGGTTACCAGTGACATTTCTACAGTAATCAGTGCTATATATATGCACTGTTACTGTAAAAATACACTGGCAGTGAAGGGGTTAACTTTATTTGAGAGGGAGGGGCTGTGTGTGTCCCTAGGGGCGTGATTCTTACTGTGATTGGCTGTGGCTTCAGCTGTATGCAGAGTGATCAACGGATCTACATAGTAGTGTTTACACAAGCTGCCTGACTTTCTCCCTCTCCCCCGCCGATCACAGAGTGGCCGGCGGACATCGGGTCCGCCGGTCACACGCGCGGGGGGGTCCGTGACCACGCGGGAGCGCGCTCCCTAGACCCTCACAAGCTAGTGACGTAGCCCTACGTCACTTTGCCTGTGAGGGGCTGACCGCCGATGTAGATCGGCGTGCGGCGGTCGGCAAGTGGTTAATATGCTTTAAAAAAGCTTGTAAAAAGCCTCAAAAAAAGCTTCAAAAAACACAGTAAATCATCGATACGCTCAGGTGTGAATGGAGCCTAACCACAGCTAATCAGTAGCCTCAGGGCATAAAAAAGAACAGACATTAATACATTTACTGGATGCAAATTTATGTTCCACTCCTACTAAGGTTCACACCAACGCAGGTTGCAGGTTGCAGGTTGCATATTCCAGGTGCATTTTGCATTTTTTTAATACACGTTTTTGATCCATTGAAGTCTATGGAACCAAAAAACCAGAAAAAAGTCCCAGGCCCTTTCTAAATTACCGTTTATCTGGCAGCTGTAGAAAGTGGCAAACAGATTACTTTTGGCCAATACAATGCAATTTATACTGTAATGTTTTGTATAGTACAATGAAACAAACTGCAATCTCTCTCTTAAACAGTCAGATTAACACTCTGGGGAAAGAGAAAACGCAGCTCAAGCAGCTGCAAATTTTTATTTACATTTGTTCTAGTTTTCACTGTAATTGGCAGTCACGGTGAGCATATGATCAAGGATTGAACACTGATTGGTCCCTAGGGATGCACAGTGAGCAAAGCTGTTTAGCGATAGCTCAATCTCCAGTTGAGGGGGAGTGTTCAAGAATGTACATCATAGCACATGCATTTTAGCATGTTTACGTAATGTCAGAGGTTTCTGGAATCATATAAATATGTTGATTTCTTTGCTTTAATAAGGAAGGTTTATTAGATATCATAAAGCATTGAAAATAACTTAAGTTTTAAGACATACAGCTGCAAGAAAAAGTATGTGAACCCTTTGGAATGATATGGATTTCTGCACAAATTGGTCATAAAATGTGATCTGTTCATCATCTAAGTCACAACAATAGACAATCACATTCTGCTTAAACTAATAACACACAAAGAATGAAATGTTGCCATGTTTTTACTGAACATACCATGTAAACATTCACAATGCAGGTGGAAAAAGTATGTGAACCCCTAGACTAATGATATCTCCAAGAGCTAATTGGAGTGAGATGTCATCCAACTGGAGTCCAATCAATGAGATGAGATTGGAGGTGTTGGTTACAGCTGTCCTGCCCTATAAAAAACACACACCAGTTCTGGGTTTGCTTTTCACAAGAAGCATTGCCTGATGTGAATGATGCCTCGCACAAAAGAGTTCTCAGAAGACCTACGATTAAGAATTGTTGACTTGCATAAAGCTGGAAATGGTTTTAAAAGTATCTCCAAAAGCCTTGCTGTTCATCAGTCCACGGTAAGACAAATTGTCTATAAATGGAGAAAGTTCAGCACTGCTGCTACTCTCCCTAGGAGTGGCCGTCCTGTAAAGATGACTGCAAGAGCACAGTGCAGACTGTACAATGAGGTGAAGAAGAATCCTAGAGTGTCAGCTAAAGACTTACAAAAGTCACTGGCAAATGCTAACATCCCTGTTAGCGAATCTACAATACGTAAAACACTAAACAAGAATGGATTTCATGGGAGGATACCACAGAGGAAGCCACTGCTGTCCAAACAAAACATTGCTGAACTTTTACAGTTTGCACAAGAGCACCTGGATGTTCCACAGCAGTACTGGCAAAATATTCTGTGGACAGATGAAACCAAAGTTGAGTTGTTTGGAAGAAACACACAACACTATGTGTGGCGAAAAAGAGGCACAGCACACCAACATCAAAACCTCATCCCAACTGTGAAGTATGGTGGTGGGGGCATCATGATCTGGGGCTGCTTTGCTGCGTCAGGGCCCGGACGGATTGCTATCATCAAAGGAAAAATGAATTCCCAAGTTCATCAAGACATTTTGCAGGAGAACTTAAGGCCATCTGTCTACCAGCTGAAGCTCAACAGAAGATGGGTATTGCAACAGAAAATACGCCTTCTGAAGTGGCCCAGTCAGAGTCCTGACCTCAACTCGATTGAGATGCTGTGGCATGACCTCAAGAAAGCGATTCACACCAGACATCCCAAGAATATTGCTGAACTGAAACAGTTCTGTAAAGAGGAATGGTGAAGAATTACTCCTGACCGTTGTGCACGTCTGATCTGCAACTACAGGAAACGTTTGTTTGAAGTTTTTGCTGCCAAAGGAGGTTCAACCAGGTTCAATCAGTTATTAAATCCAAGGGTTCACATACTTTTTCCATCTGCACTGTGAATGTTTACATGGTGTGTTCAATAAAAACATGGCAACATTTCATTCTTTGTGTGTTATTAGTTTTAGACTCCGTTCACACTGGGGCGACCTGTCAGGCGACCTGGTCGCCTGACAGGTCGCCGTAGGTCGCCTGCCATAGAGTAGCTGTGGACCCGTTCTAATAGGAGCGGCACAAGTCGCTCCGACGTAGAAAAAGGGTCCGGAGCTTCTTTGGGGCAACCTGGAGCGACCTGCATTGACTTCAATGATATGAAGTCCGTGCCGGCCGCTCCGAGGTCGCGGTGCGAGCTGCGCACCGCGACCTGTGAGGTCGCCCCGGCAAGTAGCGTCGCCCCCGTGTGAACGGGGTCTAAGCAGACTGTGATTGTCTATTGTTGTGAATGAGATTATGATCAGATCACATTTTATGACCAATTTGTGCAGAAATCCATATCATTAAAAAGGGTTCACATACTTTTTCTTGCAGCTGTATACTTATCCATTTGTATATAGCTCTGTAAATTACTTTTAGTTTGTCACAGCTGGTTTCAGTATTCTGCTGTGGTGATACCAGGCACAATTCTAAATGCCTGTTTTTTTTTTCTTTTTTAATAAAAAAATAAAGTCACATATTTGCATTTTACTTGCAAGCTAGTGCCTTTACATGCATTTTATGAGCGTTACTATTCACCTTTATAAAGAATTAGGCCCCTTTCACACATACGGACCGTTCAGATCCGCCTGTCTGTTTTTCAGGCGGATCTGAACGGATGCCCCATGCATCTCTATGAGGCATTGGATGTCATCGGAGACATGTCCGCTGACATCTAATCCGATCCGATCCGGTCCATCAAATCTGGATGGATGGAAACCCTATTTTCCATCCGTCCAATGGTTCAGATCGGATGAGAATGGACAGACGGTCCATTCTCATCCGATTCCCCCATAGAGAACAGCGGGGCTGTGACAGCTGTGTCTCCGCACACAGCACGAAGACAGAGCTGCCATCCACCTGATCAGCGGGGGATCAGCGATTATATCCCTTTCCTGTGCTATACAGTTCAACTTCCTTTTCCTGCAGATCCTTTGAAAATTCTTTTGCTTTCGATATGACTCAGAATCCAGAAATGTCAGTGCAGCGCTCAATGAAAGATGTAAGGGTCTGTCAGGAGTCCAGAAACTCATTGACCTTTTATACACACACACGAATTACTAGCAAACAGATCACATCTGAGGATAGTTACCTTTAATAGCCATTCAAATCCCTTTGTGTCAACTTGTGTGCATGTTATCAGGCCAAAATCACCAGGGTATGTAAACTTTTGATCAGGGTCATTAGGGTAGTTTCTGTTGTCATTATGATTTAAAAAGAGTAAACACAGTTGATTGATAATAAATGGCTTCAGCCAAATACTAACCTTGAGTGAAAGAAAATTATTTGTGTTATCATTCATATTCTCTGAAAAATGGCAAATAAATCATAAATTCTGCCAGGGTATGTAAACTTATGAGCACAACTGTATTTATTAATGATGTAGAGGGTGGGATTAATAGCTCAATATCAGTAATTGCGGATGATACAAAGTTAAGCAGAGCTAAGCAAGGCTATAACTTCACAACAGGATGTGGAAACCTTACAAGAAGACCTAAATAAAATAATGGAATGGGCAACTACATGGCAAATGAGGTTTAATGTTGAAAAATGTAAAGTAATGCAAATACGAATGCAAGTTACTCATTAGGGGGAGAACCTCTGGGGGAATCTAAGATGGAAAAGGACCTGGGGGTCTTAGTAGATGATAGGCCTGAGCAATGGCATGCAAGGCCAAGCTGCTGCAAGCAAAGCCAACATAATATTAGCATGCATTAACCACTTTAAGCCTATTTTTGACACTTGGCTTTTACAAGCTAAAATTATTATTTTTTTTTTTGCTAAAAAATTACTTAGAACCCCCAAACATTGTATATAGATGTGTATATATATATATATATATATATATATTTTTTTAGCAGAGACCCTAGAGAATAAAATGGAGATCGTTGCAATTTGTTTGGAAAAAAATCTATTTTTTGAATAAAAAAATAAGAAAACAGTAACGTTAGCCCAATTTTTTTCCATAATGTGAAAGATAATGTAAAGTAAATAGATACCCAACATGTCATGCTTCAAAATTGCGCACGCTCGCGGAATGGCGACAAACTTTGGTATTAAAAATCCTCATAGGCGACACTAAAAATTTCTACAGGTTACCAGATTAGAATTACAGAGGAGGTCCAGGGCTCAAATTATTGCTCTCGCTCTGACAATTGCAGCGATACCTCACATGTGTGGTTTGAACACCGTTTAAATATGTGGGCGGGACTTCCATATACGTTCGCTTCTGCGCGTGAGCTAACAGGGACAGGGTGCTTTAATTTTTTTTTCCTATTTATCTTATTTATTATTTTTTTATTTTTACACAGTTTTTTTTTTTTTTTTTTTAATCATTTTATTCCTATTACAAGGAATGTAAACATCCCTTGTAATAGAAATAGGCATGACAGGTCTTCTTTATTGTGAGATCTGGGGTCAAAAAGACCTCAGACCTCACAACTACACTAAAATAAAAAAAACGTGGAAAAAAAATCAGCCCTTTAAACCGGTTGCTAGGCAACGACGTTTGACGTCGCTCCGGTCATCCAAGAAAATATTGCCCTCACTTGACTTCCTGAAATTGGAAGAGAAGCGGTTTAACCTTAATCTGCGTAGAGGGTTCTTTACTGTCAGAGCAGTAAGGATGTGGCATTATCTTCCACAAGCAGTGGTAACAGCAGGGAGCATTAATAGTTTCAAAAAACTATTATATGGGCACCATAACTGTCACAACATACAGGGATATATGATTTACTGTTGACATGCACACACACACACACACACCAAAGTTTGAACTGGATGGACTGGTGTCTTTTTTCAACCTCACTGACTATGTAACTTAATGTGAATGGAGCCTTGGTTGGCTTTGTTTGACCAGCCTAACACATCCCAACAAATATAAAATTGTAAAACCATGTTGTCACTATCATTTCAACACTGAAATAACTAAATTTATCTAAAGATCAGGTTTTCGACAAGTGGCATATGTAACAAATTTCTTTGGAGTTGAGTAATGTGGCGTGGTTCCACCTTCAGTATCAAATCTGTCTACCTCACTGCATTGTTCTCTTCCATAGCTATGCCCTGGCCTGTGTTCAGCACATGATCAGAAGATTACTAACTTGGACAGCATGTTACTGTGTGTGTCAGATAAACAGAGGTAAAGGTACTGCAGAAAGCAGCACAGCTGTGATGTTGCTGTCTATTGCTGGATTCTGTTTAATAAACCTGACTTTAAAGCACACCCTGGTTGAATAAAACAAAAGCAACATGCTAACTGATAGTTATCAATCATCCTATACTTTCACATTTTTCTTTGTACTATATTATTATAGGAGAAATATGGCCAAAGCTTTTTTTTTTGGGGGGTTACAGAAATGTACAGTGCTCTCTCTACTGTGACCCAGAATCAGCTGATAGTGAGCCAAGGTCACCTCAGAGCCGTTCCAGGATCTGGAAGGATCCAAACCATATTGTCGGGATCCACCCAGCTGCCCAGCTGACAAGTGGCTCAGGCTCTCAGCACTCAGCTGGGAGCCAAAGCTAGCTGCACCAGCTCCCTCACCAGCCTGGAGATCCAGTGAGTGCTGGAGAGGCAGAGCAGAGAGCCGGTGACTGACAGTATCATAGGTGAGCATGTATGTTTGTTTTTTTTAGTAACCCCAACTTCTCCTATAATGTATGATTGCAGGCAAAAATATGCATTTGTGATTTTTTTCACCCAACAAAGCATGTGTAACTCTGGTTAGCCAGTTTTCTCATTCAGACACCACTACTACTGTCAGGCAGGCACTATAACCATTTACTTTTTTTGCACTGCAATCAAAGTAATTCAGCTTGGTGAAAATAAATAGTAAAGGAGCAGAAGCTTCACAACAGCTCACTGATCAGACTCTCTCTGCTCTCACCTATTTGCAAACTAAATTTGTTAGATTCACAGCACAGTGCAATGCAGTAAGGCCCCTTTCAAACTGAAGCAGTGCGGTTTTCCTGCACCGCATGTTCAGTACAGTGTACTCCGGTGATAGCTGCGCTTTCCCATAGAGTTCTATTTCAGAAATTGCACCAAAAGTATGCATGCAAGAGTTTTGGTGTGCTTTCAGGTAGCACACCAAAACCGTGGGACACAATAAAACTCTAAAGAAAGTGCAGCTTAACTGCTACAAACCCACGGGTAAACTGCGGTGCAAAAAAAAAAACTCATCAGTATGAAAGGGGCCTTAGGTCTGAGATACTAACAGAGCTGCCCTTTCCTTAACCAGTCTGAATGTTGCTTTGCAGGACATCATAGGTCCTTTTAGTGATACACTATATTACCAAAAGTATTGGGACGCCTGCCTTTACATGCACATGAACTTTTAATTTAGCATCCCAGTCTTAGTCTGTAGGGTTCAATAATGAGTTGGCCCACCCTTTGCAGCTATAACAGCTTCAACTCTTCTGGGAAGGCTGTCCACAAGGTTTAGGAGTGTGTCTATGGGAAATTTTGACCATTCTTCCAGAAGTGCATTTGTAAGGTCGGGCACTAATGACAAAAAGGCCTGGCTCACAGTCTGCGCTCTAATTTATCCCAAAGGTGTTCTATCGGGTTGAGGTCAGGACTCAGAAGCCCAATCTCGCTCATCCATGTCTTTATGGACGGACCTTGCCCTGCACTGGTGCGCAGTCATGTTGGAACAGGAAGGGGTCATTTCCCAACTGTTCCCACAAAGTTGCAAGCATGACATTGTCCAGACTATCTTGGTATTCTGACACCTTAAGAGTTCCCTTCACTGGAACTAAGGGACCAAGCCCAACCCCTGAAAAACAACCCCACAACATAATCCCCCCTCCACCAAATGATTTGGACCAGTGCACAAAGCAAGGTCCATAAAGACATGGATGAGCGAGTTTGGAGTGGAGGTACTTGACTGGCCTGCTACTGTTTTCTTCAGCAAATTCTTGGATATAGTCCTTTATCATTCCCTCCAATAGTTTACCTATTATTGATGTTAGGCTAACTGGCCTGTAGTTTCCAGGAATATTTCTCTGTCCTGTTTGAATATTGGTACAACTTTGACTTTTTTTTCCAATCAGCTGGTCCTTATTCCTGTCAGTATGCTGTCCGCAAAGATTAGGAACAATGGTCTAGCTAATACCTCACTGAGTTATTTGAGGACTATAAGCCATCTGGTCCTGGTGATTTATTTGTGTAAGGCTTTTCTAGTCTTTTCTTGACTCCGGCCTCTGTTAGCCACAACCGTATGTTCTGTGATGTGTTACTAACAATACTTGTGTGGTCGGTATACCCCTCCTTTTCCTGTGTAAAAACTGAAGAGAAAAAAGCATTAAGTACAGTTGCCTTCTCTGTCATCTGTAACCATCCTCCCATTATTGTCTTTTATGTGGGCAATGTACTCTGTTCTGGGTTTTTCACTGTTAATATATCTAAAGAAGCTTGGGATTTTTTTAACTCTCATCTGCTATGTGCCTCTAATAGTCTTTTTTAGCACCCTGATTACGTTCCTACACTTTTTGATGCATTCCTTGTAGTGTTTGAATGCTGACAATGACCCCTCTTCTTTAGAGGTTTTAAAGGCCATTTTTTTCTCTTTAATAAGACGTTTTACATTATGGTTCAGCCATCCAGGTTTAAGCTTCGCTCTTCTATATTTATTTCCTATAGGAATGCACTGTGTGATACCTTTGTTTATTATGTACCTAAAGCATTCCTATTTTTCTTCTGTGTTGAATGTTTTAAGGATTTGGTCCCAATTGATGTCTTGTAGTATTGAGCGCAGTTCAGAAAAGTTTACTTGTTTGAAATGTAGTGTTCTTGTGCTACCCTCGTGCCTCCTTTTTCTATGATTTACGCTAAATGTGATAATCCTGTGATCTCTGGATCCCAAGTTGTTTCGTATTGCCACATCTGAGATCAGACTTGGATAATTTGTAATTAATAAATCTAATGATGCGTTCTTTCTAGTCGGGGAATCCACCAGTTGAGACATTAAGTTGTACTGTAAGACATTCATAAAATTATGGGCCTTTAATGAGTGAGCTGTCCCCTCTGTCCAGTCAATTACAGGTTAATTGAAGTCCCCAGTTACTATGACATTTCCCTGCCTCACTGCCATTTCTAACTGTGAAATGAGGTCCAGCTCCTCCTCTTTCAGGTTGGGGGGCCTGTAACATACCCCCACTATTAGTTTCCCACTTACTTCCTCTCTTTGAAGTTCTACCCACACGGGTTCCACACCCCCCCCCCCCCCTTGTCTCGTTCACAATATCACTCCTCTTTGACACCCTGTAACGGAACCGTGACACCACAACTTGTTTGTGGGCTTCTGTCAATATACGGCTTTCTCCAGTCTTGAACATAGATACTGTATCAGATATTCCAGCTGCCCTACATACAAAACTAGCTGACAACTTAGCTTGTGTGTATCTGAAAACAACAACTAACCCTTTATTGAACAAGAAACAGCCTTTTTTACACTTATGAAGTATGTCAGTCACTACATGACCAATGACCCAAATATTTACCCGAAACATCACACAATTGTTAGATAATGAGGTACAGCTGACTCATGGCTAATCTCCCTCTAGACAAGGTTATCATTAACATCCTAATTAACTCAGCGCACTCCAACCAGCCTGGAAGACCAGACTGCCGGCAACAAGGCTAAAACAAAATACAATCCACATTATTATAAGTGTAAACACAGAGTAAATCAGCATAATTACGATGTGTGGAAGACAGGTGGTTGAGCTAATGATATTAGCATCTGCTAGGAGTATGACTACGTGAAGCCTTATTGGCAATAGGCAGCTAGGCCTAGCGTCCCAGAGTCTTCAGATATTCTTTGAGATATATTGTTGACAAATATTACTGTCCCACTTGAGTAATCCAAACCATATTCTCAGTGTCCATTAAGTCCATAATTTTCTTGGCCCCCCTGTGCCCCTAATAGACACAGGGTGACTTACACATAAGAGGGGCCTAGGGAGCTGAGAGAGGGATCCCCCAACCTCTCTAAGGTAAGCAGGGTTCCACGGGCTCCCCAACCAAATTAACTCCCATCACACACCCTTACATCATTTTTAATATATAGACACACATATCCCCTTCTTCTACCTTCCCTGTCCTTACGATACAAGGAATACCCTTGGATATTTGCCAGCCAGTCATGTGAGCTGTCAAACCAAGTTTCTGTTATTCCCACAAAGTCTAAGTCCTCTTCGTATACTAGGCGCTCCAGTTCATCCATTTTGTTAGCTAGGCTCCTGGCATTTGTGTATGCGCCTCTCAGCGTTGTATGAGTGCATAATATTTTTTCCTTATGTTTTTTTTTTGATTTGTCCACCTCAAAGTCAACCTGCTTTGTGTAATGGTTTTGCACAGAGCACCCCCAATCCTTCCCTTCCTGGGTCTCCTGCCAGCGCTCCAAACCCTTCCCTCCTGCCGAGTGCCCACAGAGTAAGCAGCTTGCTGTGGGGGCACCAAAGCAGGCTCGCTCCTGAGCTGCTGCTCTGCATGTCTATTTACACACAGAGCTGTAGCTTTGCCCGCCCCCTCTCTCTTATCGTTGGCCAATGGCTCCCGCTGCTGCCTAAGGCAATGAGGATTGAGAGTCCCTGGAGAGCCGAAGCTTCCGTGCACATTGCTGGATTGTGATGGGACTTGGGTAGGTATTGGGGGGGGGGGGGGCTAAGGAGGAAGCTGTTGCACAGAGGATGTTTTTCACCTACATGCATAGAATGCATGAAGGTAAAAAACCTTGAGCCTTTACAACCACTTTAAAAAATGTAAACAGACCTGACACAATTTTTATTTAGCATTTCCCTTATTTTGCTGTTATATATTGAGAAAACAACCCTAACAAAAGCCTGCAGTTCACGTTTCAAGGTGCTCTTTTTTACACCCTTTTTGAGACCTGAGTAACATCAAATTATCCATAAACCCAACACAAACAAACTAAACATTAGGTGGGAGGCTGTGAGTGTTGCCCATGACATTAGCGTGTCCAGAAGCCCTCCAAAGGGCAAAAACTGTGCCCCTTTCAATTCAATGCAATTTGGATTGAAAACATTTGATCAAATTTTAATTCAGAAAACTAACAAATAAAACAAATAGCAGCAGAAAAGGAAGCAGCATTGTAATACTTCCACACTTGTATGGGAACCCTGCAAGACACGATGGTCAATATTCTTCTACATACTCATGCTGAAAGATCTGAACTGTTCTATCTGATTATGTCCTTCTGTGCTCTGAATATTGTCAGAAAACTTGCTGAACAACTTCTTACATAAACATACCATATATTTTAGGTTTTAAAATCTGTAAAACATTTTCAGAAATGAATAATGTATTTTTACAGTAACCTACTTTCAGTAGAAATATGCTTGCATTTTCTATGACAAAAACGATTAATATTGTATATGAATATTATTATTAATTAATATTGCATTTCTGCTGATATTTTGCAGCAGCAAACCCTTTACTTATTTGTCCCTCAACATTTTTAACAATCCATCTAACTATGCCTAAAACCAGATTCAAAGGGTTTGGTCCTCTGTCAGGGTAGTATTACTGTTTATTAAGTTTAGCACTGATAATGTGGCTGTGCTTGTTTTTTGTACTGCTGTCACAGACTGTCCACTGGATATGGGATGAAGTGATATTTCCCCAACAGAGCTATAGACAAAACTATAAATTGGCAGAAGTATTTACTTTTTCCAACACTAAAAACAAAGTTTTGGTTGGAGATGAGAATTTAAATCCTTCTTTTTTTTTTTTCTACTGTGGGCAAGTCATGAAGACTCAACAGAAAGCAATAGGCATTATCTCCAAAGTAAAAGTAAATCCCTTCTTAGACAATTGATCACCTGATCAAGTTTTGGAAGATTTCACCAATTTTTTACCTAGTGACAACTGTAAAATTTTGGATTTTGCATTACTTTCTGTCTTAGTAATTAAAAAAGATTTCTGTCTTTAGGTACAGGTAAAACAATTTGCCCATGTTGTCTGTGTAGTAAGTAAAAAGAAAGAAATAAATGCCCTGTCTACAGAAATGGTTGACATCTGGAATCTGGTTGATTTAATTGCCATGGTTGTATTAGCCACCACAATCAACTTGTGGGTATCTGACTGGTGTCAGATTGTCAAATACAGCCACAATAATAGTCTAATTTTAATCTTCTTAGTTTCCAAACATTATTATCTAAATATCGGTTTCAGTGAACATTAATGTTTACTGAGACATCAGTAGAATTCCAACAAAAAATTGGAGTAATCTTTGAACAGAATGTCAAAAAAGGCAATTTTGTAATTACATTTAGGCTAGGAGGCATATTTAGGGGAAAAAACATGTTTCATCTATTGTTTTCTTTTTTCAGTAACAAGTAATTAGTAGCGTGACAACATCACATTTCATTATAGTTATAGGCATGTATGATCTGCTCTATTCACTGATTTGACATGATCTGTCCAATTAGATGCGTAGGTCTACCGTCTTGTCATCTAATCTGCTGGCTCTAAGGTTTTGTGACTCTATTCGGCTTACACACGTCACAATGAAACTTGAATGGTAGGATTCCTTAGCTTTATTAAAAGTAACATGAATAGTTTAACATTGTATTTGTTTTATTTAAAGCTATAACCATCATAAATCCTTGTTTAACTATGATCATAATCTCTAAATTTATTTTTGACATTAAATGAATATACAGAATTTGTAACCACTGTAAGTTTAGGGTGGGGCATCTTTGGTAACCACTACAGATAAAGAATTGTCAGCACAATTTGGAGAATATAGGCAATTGATATCAGCGTCTCATTGTCTCTTGAAAAATCAGAGGTACTAGGCCATGTCGTATGGAGTCTGCCATTCCTAATAGGATTTATTTTTTGTGAACTTCTTTTGAAGCTAAAGCCTCAGTATACCCACTGCCTCAGTCTTCACAATTCTCCACCATGTCTAGAAAAAAGATATGGCAAGCATACAGACTAGAACATGCCAAGGAATTTTTTCTGTATGATAGGATGCTGATTTACCAGATATGGGGCAGTCTTTCTCCTCTTCAATGTTCTCAAAAGCTTCCAATTTTTTTATATGCTTTACATTCTCAAGCTGATCCTATTATTTTATTGGCTGGAGGAATCCATAGAAATTCAACATGGCTTATCTCTGACTTATAAAAAGATATTGATCTGAAATTACTACACGAAGGATAGATATATAATATAGCTAGAATTTTTCTGTTTTTTCTTAGGAGTTTCTACATTCCAAGTGTTTGTAACACATAAAATGAAAGGCTATCAGACCAATCACTATTGTCCAACAAAAAGCTCCAGCTTGATTTTTAATTTTAAAAAATTTCTAATATTTTATTCCTAAGGAAAATGTGATACATTTGTGGCATTTCCTTGGATCCAGTTCTGTCTCAAGACAGATAGAGAGAGGTATGGCATGCCAAACCTAACACCTTTACTTTACGCTTTTATTAACTAGATATTAGGACTAGTGTCAATGGGTGCTGCATGCTGGTTTCAGGCGATTCTGATTACCATCAAAGTTCATTGACAGTTGATTTTAAGTTTCAGTTGACCTCCTTCTGACCTGCTTTTCCTTTTTAAATAACTTGTATGGGTAAAGAAGCAGAAGCAAGGCAGCTGACATAGGCCCTTAAATTGATTAAGATGGCTGGCCGGTGGTCAAGATGCGAACGGAAGCATACCAACACAGATAAACACTTTAAAGTACAATCTCTAAAATATACAGAGAATGAATCAACACCCCGACTTAAACTTTAAAATTACACATCCTGATCATCACATTGCTAGAGTTTATGGCAGAGCATCTAGTAATAAACCCATTGTATCAGATGAAAACATTTAAACTGGTATAAGGAACACAAAATATGGAAACTAAGCAATAAAAAGTGTCATATGGTTCAATTATCCATACAGTATGTTATTGTTGCCAAGCATGGTTTTAACCTGAAATGTCTTTTGCTAACTGTTAAACAAAGTGGGGGATCCAACAGAAAATGACTACATTTTGCAGTCATATAACAGCAAAAGGAATATGACATGATTTTAAAGGAACAGGTGCACCCTATTACACAAACACTGTTCCCAAAATCAATAATAATATTAATGCACTGATACAACTTACTAAACAGTTTTATGTCAAACACACTCTGGCCAAACTTTGCACTGGATCTAAATAATAAACCACAAGTGAAACATTTGTAGGGCAGGATGTGAAAGGCAAACTAAAGGACCCCCCATCCCCCCCCCCAAAAAAAAAACAGATATGCGTCTAGCAATTTTTTAAAATATGCATTGCCTGCAACTCATGTGCGGAACAGTGTATACATTTGGCGTCATCATATCAAGGCTTCCTATTTACTTATTTATTATTCCTTTTTTATTTTGGCAAAACACATATGAATTTGTTGAGCTTTCATTTACACCCAGCTAGAAGAGCTCTAGATTTCTTTTCACTTGTTTACTATATTCTTTTAGCGACTGCTTTGGAAAAAATATGTTGTTTACAGAGCTCAATAGCTCAAGGTTAGATTTATACTCTTTCCTAAATGTGTCAATGCAGTGCGGTCCTATCTTCCCTTCTGTTGCTAAGATGCAGCTGGCTCTTGTACTCCAATAGAATACATTTGCGCTGTACATTGTAGGTATATCTAAAACTACATGTCCATCTAAAACTAACTTTCCCACTGTGTGATGACACTGTAGTGATTTTATTGCAGAATCAACAGTGTTGTCACCCTGTTTAGGGATGTCTAAAATCATTAGATCTTCTAGCAGGATTGATTGGTAAAAAAAAAAAGTTGTTACAGGGAACTCAGGGAAACAAAATCTGCTGTGTTAAGGCTCGGTTTCCACTAGTGCGACTTGCGGTGCGACTTGACACATGTCAAGTTGCACAGCAAGTCAAAAGTCATTGTTTTCAATGGGGCCCGTTTCCACTGCCGCGGCTTCAGTTGCGGCGAATTCAAAAGTAGATCGTGCACTACTTTTGAGCCGTCTTCAGTGCGACTTTCCTCTATATATGAGGGACAAGTCTCACTGAAGCCGCAGTTTACTTTCGCTACGAAGTCGTGCTAGAAGTAGCACGACTTCGTAGCCGCACTAGTGGAAACCTAGCCTAAGGCAACTGACAGACTGCAACATGCGTGTCATTTTTGCAGTTGCCTAAAATTCTACTCTAATATATCGGTTAAAGTATAACTAAAAGCAAAACTTTTTTTTTCAGTTTTAGATAGAATGGAGAGGGGTTAGAATGCTTGTCAGTTTTTTTGCTGTCTGTGCCCCCATTAGGGAGATTCACCCTCTCTATTTGTCCTGTTTACCATTATCATTGAAAGTGAACGTAAAAGAAAATCCTATATTTTGGGTTGTCCCCAAAAAAGTATTATTGGGGAAATCTTCCAATAAGGGACACTAGTTCTGGTGACCTGGGGGTCCCCAAGGAATTCCTTTATGTTGCAGGGATTTCCCCTCACTTCCTGTTTAGCTATGGGACAGGAAGTGAGGGGAAATCTGTGCAATGAGACACAGATGGGGGAAAAAAAATCTAACAGGAGTTATAACCCTCCCTTACTCTATTTAAAATGAAAAGAAAAAAAAAAAAAAACGTTTTGCCTATAGTTCTACTTTAACTTTTGACATATACGAACAACGGTCTCCATCATGTTGGGCCTTTCAAAACAAAAGAATTATTGCCCATTCTTGTGTCATTGTGACCTTGATGATTACCTGTAGGATAATACCTGCCACCTGAGTTACATAAAGCAGTTCACTTTATATGCATTACATGGGAATGCTACACATAATTACATTATGCTAAATTGTAGGGGTAGTGTATTGCTTAACCTTTTACGGGATTTTACTGGGAACTTTTGTGTAGCAGCATTTAATGACTAAAAATTAGCTAGGAAATAATCACTCCATATTAAAAATCAAACATAAATATAAAGTAAGCATAAATATTTAAAACAAAAACAAAAAGAGAAATGACATGTCCCATATACAGTACATCTAAGGCCCCTTTTACATGGGGCGGATCTGTTTGACAGATTCCGCTTGCTCATCGGGGATTGCTCCACTGATCTCCGCTGAGCAGGCGGATGATGGGTCCATCTCCCCTCACTGTGCTGAGACAGGCCTGTCAGAGTACCGCTCTCTTCTATGGGGAGATTGGATGAAAACAGACTGTCTGTCCATTTTCATCCGATCCCATGAGCCAGACAGGTGGGGAATAGGTCCAACATCCATCTGGATTTGGC
Source organism: Pelophylax lessonae (assembly GCF_965119305.1). Lineage (NCBI taxonomy): Eukaryota > Metazoa > Chordata > Amphibia > Anura > Ranidae > Pelophylax > Pelophylax lessonae. The sequence continues at coordinate 404,320,709 of NC_138768.1, read as the reverse complement.
AGACAGGATCGGATTGGATAGCTGCTCTATAGGGGTGAATGGATGGTCCAATCAGGTCTGCCTGAAAAACTGACAGGCGGACCAAATCGGACAGCCCGTGTGAAAGGGGCCTTAAAGCGAGGTTACAGCTGAGGAAAATATTTGTAGTAACAAATAATAGGTACTGGTCCTCCTCAAAGTTAAACTGTATTTCCCATTATCATGTAAATATCTGACAATAAACATTCAAGTCACTAACACATGTCTACTAAAAGATGCCCTTGCTTAGATGAAGATTTCCAAGCAGCACAAAATTGTACTAACAGCATATGCCTGGTATTCTGCACACAGTTGGAATAAATAGACAGTCATAACATTAGCAAATGGTGATGATAAAGAAAAGGGGGGGGGGGGCGGGAGGGGTTGACATTTAACAAGAAAAAGAGAAATATAAAGTTTTGCATTCTTTGGTTTTGGCAAAGAAGCCAGTGAGTGCTTTGTAGAATGAGGTAGCTCTTGAAGCTTACTTAGATTCCTCATTGGAACAGCTTGTTGTCCCAACTGTATTCAGACAACATAAGTCCAGTTCCAAATTGATGTCAGCATGATGATTTTTTAAAGTAATCTTTCTAGGCATGTTTCAGTTGCTGTAAAATCTTAAATTCTTGGTTACAAACACTGAAGCCACTACTTCAGTTCTAACGAATGCCAGGAAAATACCCCATCATTTATATCCACACAGGTAGCACTTCTTTTAAACTGATAAAATGGTTTAGATAAGCTATGGAATATCTATAACCTTACAACATTACAGAAGAAGACCAGATGAATGTGACTAACTACCACTAGATATACCATGACCTTACTTTTACAGTATTAGCAAGTTCTTTGCCTTTCAAGTGGAAGAAAAGCCTAGTTTTAACTATTCTTAAAAACACTCCCCTTCCTCCTACCTATCCTGCATACCCTGTATAAAAAGATATGTGTGCTTAAAGCTTTTCAGTCAATAAATCTTCTGCCCTTGTTGTTTTAACTTTGGATAGTAAAACATTTTTGTTCTGCCAGTAAATACCTTATAAAGCCCACTTCCTCTTTCTTGTCTGGTCATAAGCCTAGGCTAATGACATCATGAACAGCTCTTTCTCTCTCACTCTCGTGAGAGTTTGTCAGCAATGGAGGGAGGAATTAGTAATAGGAAAGCCAAGGAGAGCTGGAGGAGGCTGGATGAGGGCGGAGATTACAGTCTGCAGAGATACATGAGTATTCATCAAGAGAGGAGAACTGTGCAGGCAAGCAGTGGTGTGAGAGTGTTTGTCTGTATATATTTGTATGTGTGTCTGCCTGTATATTTGTGCGTGTATATATGTGTGTGTGTATATATATGTGTATATATATATATATATATATATATATATATATATCGATATATATATATATATATAAATTATATATATATATATATATACACGGTATCTCACAAAAGTGATTACACCCCTCACATTTTTGTAACTATTTTATTATATCTTTTCTTGTCACAACACTAAAAAAAGGACACTATGCTACAATGTAAAGTAGTGAGTGTACAGCTTGTATAACAGTGTACATTTTCTGTCCCCTCAAAATAACTCAACACACAGCCATTGATGTCTAAACCGTTGGCAACAAAAGTGAGTACACCCCTAAGTAGAAAAGTGCAAATTGGGCCCAATTAGCCATTTACCCATCCTGGTGTCATGTGACTCATTGGTGTTACAAAGTCTCAGGTGTGAATGTGAAGCAGGTGTGTTAAATTTGGTGTTATCGCTCTCACTCTCTCATACTAGTCACTGGAAGTTCAACATGGCACCTCATGGCAAAGAACTCCCTAAAGATCTGAAAAAAGAATTGTTGCTCTACATAAAGATGGCCTAGGCTATAAGAGGATTGCCAAGACCCTGAAACTGAGCTGCAGCACGGTGGCCAATTCCATACAGCAATTTAACAGGACAGGTTCCACTCAGAACAGGCCTCGCCATGGTGGATCAAAGTAGTTGAGTGCACGTGCTTAGCGTCATATCCAGAGGTTGTCTTTGGGAAATAGACATATGAGTGCTGCCAGCATTGCTGCAGAGGTTGAAGGGGTGGAGGGTCAGCCTGTCAGTGCTCAGACCATACACCGCACACTGCATCAAATTGTTCTGAAAGGCTGTCGTCCCAGAAGAAAGCCTCTTCTAAAGTTGATGCACAAGAAAGCCCGCAAACAGTTTGCCAAAGAAAAGCAGACTAGGGACATGGATTACTGGAACCATGTCCTGTGGTCTGATGAGACCAAGATAAACGTATTTGGTGCAGATGGTGTCAAGCGTGTGTGGTGGCAACCAGATGAGGAGTTACAGTTCATTGAGGGAACCATGAATGCCAACATGTTCTGTGACATACTAAAGCAGAGCATGAGCCCCTCTCTTCGGAGACTGGGCCACAGGGCAGTAATCCAACATGATAACAACCCCAAACATACCTCCAAAATGACCACTGCCTTGCTAAAGATGCTCAAGGTAAATGTGATGGACTGGCCAAGCATGTCTCTAGACCTAAACTCTAGTGAGCATCTGTGGGGCATTCTCAAATGGAAGGTGGAGGAGCGCAAGGTCTCTAACATCCACCAGCTCCGTGATTTGGTCATGGAGGAGTGGAAGAGGACTCCAGTGGCAACCTGTGAAGCTCTGCTGAACTCCATGCCCAAGAGGGTTAAGGCAGTGTTGGAAAAAAATGGTGGCCACACAAAATATTGACACTTTGGGCTCAATTTGGACATTTGCACTTAGGGGTGTACTCACTTTTGTTGCCAGAGGTTTAGACATTATTGACTGTGTTTTGAGTTATTTTGAGGGGACAGCAAATTTGCACTGTTATACAAGCCGTACACTCACTACTTTACATTGTAGCAAAGTGTCATTTCTTCAGTGTTGTCACATGAAAAGGTATAATAAAATATTTACAAAAATGTGAGGGGTGTACTCACTTTTGTGAGATACTGTAAGACTAACCGTTATACACTTTCACAGCCCGCACTATCTCTGTCCACCACTAGAGGAAGACTCTGCTCCAATCCAGCCATGCTTGGCCAGTCAATCACCCATACCCTCAGCTTCAAGGCAGTGGTAATCTCGGAGGTGTGTTTGGGGTCGTTATCATGTTGGAATACTGCCCTGCGGTCTAGTCTCCGAAGGGAGGGGATCATGCTTTGCTTCAGTATGTCACTGTAAATGTTGTATTCATGGTTCCCTCAATGAACTGTGTAGTGCCAGCAGCACTCATGCAGCCTCAGACCATGACACTCCCACCACCATGCTTGACTATAGGCAAGACACACTTTTCTTTGTACTCCTTACCTGGTTGCCGCCACACACGCTTGACACCATCTGAACCATGTACGTTTATCTTGGTCTCATTAGACCAAAGGACATGGTTCCAGTCATCCATGTTCTTAGTCTGCTTGTCTTCAGCAAACTGTCTGAGGGCTTTTGTGTGCATCATCTTTAGAAGAGCCTTCTTTCTGGGACGACAGCCATGCAGACCAATTTGATGCAGTGTGCGGTGTATGGTCTAAACACTGACAGGCTGACCCCCCACCCCTTCAACCTCTGCATCATTGCTAGCAGCACTCATATGTCTATTTCCCAAAGACAACCTCTGGATATGACGCTGAGCCCGTGCACTCAACTTCTTTGGCGAGGCCTGTTCTGAGTGGGACCTGTCCTGTTAAACCTCTGTATGGTCTTGGCCACCGTGCTGCAGCTCAGTTTGAGGGTCTTGGCAATCTTCTTGTAGCCTAGGTTATCTTCAAGTAGAGCAACAATTCTTTTTTTTCAGATCCTCAGAGTTCTTTGCTATTAGGTGCTCTGTTGAACTTCCAGTGACCAATATGAGAGAGTGAGAGTGATAACACCAAATTTAACACACAGTAATGAGTCACATGACACCGGGGAGGAAAAATGGCTAATTGGGGCCAATTTGGACATTTTCACTTAGGGGTGTACTCACTTTTGTTGCCAACGGTTTAGACATTAATCGCTGTGTGTTGAGTTATTTTGAAGGGAAAGCAAATTTACACTGTTATACAAGCTGTACACTGATTACTTTACATTGTAGCAAAGTTAATTTCTTCAGTGTGTCACATAAAAAGATATAATATAAATATTTACAAAAATGTGAGGGGTGTACTCACTTTTGTGAGATACTGTATAAGCTCAAAATGAGCTCCTCTTTTTTCTCTCCTACCCCTAGTGAAGGTCCACACCCTAGTTAGCTATCCGCCTGGGATGGGTGTGTTTCTTGAAACCAGCATGCAGTTTGGCTGGCCAGAAAAAGGAAAATATGAACATGGGTCCTCGTTTTGAACCATATAAAGCCACATGCCCTAGCGCACTTTGTTCCCATGTAATGCAGACTAGGACCTCCTCGCCATAACCCTGGACTGGTGGTTGTAGGGGTCAGTGAACAGGGGGCTTATTGGAATCTGGAAGCCTTGTTTTAAAATAAGGGACCCCCAGGTACCGTGCACCACACCAGTAAAGGGTACATAAGTACCCCTACTCATTCACAAAAAAAAATGTAAATAATAGATAAACACACCACAAATTTTGACAAGTCTTTTATTTAACCACTTTGCCACTGAGTACCGTAGTACTACTGCGGCAAAGTGGCTCGTTATCATCTGACGACGTAGACCTACGTCGTCAGACACTCCCCTTTGTGGGCGGCGCTCGCGCGCCGCCGGAGGCTCGCTCCCGCTGTATTCAGTCACAGCGGGAGTCGGGCCAGGGGAGGAGCAGCGGCGATCGCCGCTGCTCTGCCCCGATCGTCGGGGATCTAGTGTGGAGATCCGCCCGCCTGTGTAAACACAAGCTAGCGGATCTCCCAAGTGACAGGGAGTGACAGATCGGAGTGTTCAGCATAGCTGAACACTCCGATCTGTCCCTGGCTCACACAGTCACCCCCCCCCCCCCACACGTCAGTAAGCACCAGGCATACATTAACCCCTCCCTCTCCAATAAAATTAACCCCTTCCCTGCCAGTGTCACTTTTACAGTAACAGTGCATATATATAGCACTAATTACTGCAGTAATGTCACTGGTACCCCCAAAAGTGTCAAATATGTCAGTCAAGGGTCCGATCTGTCCACCGCAATGTCGCAGTCCCGCAAAAAAAATCACAGATCGCCGCCATTACGCGTTAAAAAAAAACACCAAAAATTTCAGAAATCTTTCCCTTTGTTAGTAAACGCAATAACTTTTGCGCAAACCAATCAAAATGCGCTTATTGTGAATTTTTTTACCAAACATATGTAGCAGAAAACAAATTGGCCAAAAATGTAAAAAAATTTAGATTTTTACATTTTTTGGGGGGGAATTTCATATAAAAAAAAATTTGAAAAATATTGTTGTTTTTTCAAAATGTACGCTCTTTTTTTGTTTATAGCGCAAAAAGTAAAAATCGCACAGGTGATCAAATACCACCAAAAGAAAGCTCTGTTTGTGGGAAAAAAAGGCCGTAAATTTCGTTTGGGTATGGCGTCGCACGACCGCGCAATTGTCAGTTAAAATTCGCACAGCGCCGAATCGCAAAAAGTGGCTCAGACGTAAGACAGCAAAATGCTCTAGTGGTAAAGTGGTTAAAAAAAAAAAAAATAGCCAACAAATGTTCCTTTATGTAAATCTGACATCAGTTGCATCAACCAATGATGCAGATCCTTGGTAATCATGAAGAAGAACATCTACCTAGCCTGAAAAAGAAAAAACACACAAATTGCCAAAATTATCCAATCCTGTCTCTACTGACATCTGGTTTGTAAACAAAGGGGCAGGGACAGTGGCTGATGCCAGTGACAAAATATGGCCATGGCCATTAACCAGATCTGACTATGGCCTTATTTAATCAGTGATGTCAATCATCATCCTCATCCTTATGTTTACATTAAGCTGTCAGGTGACAGCTATATCGGCTGGTTGGGAATGTATCACTGGTTGCTAGGAAGTGAGTGATTTCTGGCTTCCTAATATCCAAAGCTGTCAAATTTAGCATTGATAGTAATACTGCTGCTAAATGTATTCATTCCAGCTGCAGCTGGAGGTTTGATTTGGTGGGCAGACAATAGATATATAGACATCATATTTAGTTTACCTGTTCGCCAATGGCTGAACGGGCAAAATTCGGGCCAAATTCTCTGGTCTGAATCCAAAGCTCATCAATACTAGTGTGGGATATGTTAAAAGTAGTAGAGCACAAAGTGAAAGAGAGGTGAGCTCATTAGTCTGCTTCTTTTCTTTTCACTGTTCAGTCACAGGCTGGGGGGGGGGGGGGAGGGGCATGACCTGTAAGTGTTACTTAAAGTGTTATTAAACCCACAACAGTAAAATCTATCTGTAGATGCAGAATAGCATGCTTGTTATACTCACTGTGTAACTTAAGTGATGATTCCTCTTCATTGTGTAAAAAGGCTGTGTGATCCTGTATGCACAGATCCTCCCTCCTCCTGCACGTTCACTCTTGACAAGTCCAGATAAGCACAGTAAGTGCAGTTCAGCTGCACATGCTCAGTTTGGACTCTATTGCTGGATAGGATCCTCCCATAAAAGCATGAGGACACAGGCTATAGCAGATTTCAAGAGGCAGTGATTCCATAAAGGAGATAACACCTCTGAACTGTACATGTTTTTGCAGTGTTCTTTTTTGACTTCTAAACAGCAACAGTTACAGCCTGCAGATGTGTATATTGAAGTCATAGAGATTTCTAAACTTTTAAAAATACATTTATTGCTCAGTTTCTAAATCCATAAAATAATACAGATTGTGCCATATTTTCTTTTTTCATATTTGTGATCCTTCTTTCTCTCTTTCAGTGCCTTTCCTCTTTTTCTATCTCTCTCTCCCGTGTCATTATTATCCCAACTGGCAACTAACACCCCACCCCCTGTCATCCTCATCACACCTGGCAACCAACTGATACCTTGCTAACAACCCACCGACTGCCATCCTCATCCTCATCTTCATCACACATGGTACCCCACTGAAACCTTACTAACACTCCACCCCCTGTCATCCTCATCTTCATCTCACCTGGCACTGATACTTTGTTAACACCCACCCCCTACCATCCTCATCTTCAACCTTACTAACACCCCACCCCCTGCCATCCTCATCCACATCCTCATCTTCATCACACCTGGCAGCCCACTGATACCTTGCTAAGACCCCACCCCCTACCATCCTCATCATCATCACACCTGGAAACCCACTGATACCTTGCTAACACCCCACCCCCTGTCATCCTCATCTTCATCACACCTGGCAACCCACTGCAGCCTTGTTAACACCCCACCAAACCCCACCCCATTTCATCCTCATCACACCTGGCAGCCCATTGATACCTTACTAACACCCCACCCCCTGTCATCCTCATCCTCAGCTTCATCACACCTGGCACCCCACTGCAACCGTGCTAACACCCCATCCCCTGTCATCCTCATCTTCATCACACCTGGCAAACCACTGATACCTTGCTAACACCCCACCCCATTTCAGCCTCATTACACCTGGCAACCCATTGATACCTTACTAACACCCCACCCCACCCCACCCCATATCATCCTCATCCTTATCACACCTGGAAACCCACTGATACCTTTCTAACACCCCCCGTTATCCTCATCTTCATCACACCTGGCAACCCACTGATACCTTGCTAACACCCAACCCCCTATCATCCTCATCTTCATCATACCTGGCAGCCCACTGATACCTCACTAACACCTCACCCCCTGCCATCCTCCTCCTCATCTTCATCAAACCTGGCAACCCACTGCAACCTTACTAACACCCCACCTATGTCATCCTCATCTTTATAACACTTGGCAACCCACTGATACCTCACTAACACCCCAACCCCAGCCATCCTCCTCCTCATCCTCATCACACCTGGCTCCCCACTGCAACCTTACTAACACCCCACCCCTGTCATCCTCATCTTTATTACATGTAGCAATATTTCCAGGCATTTGGCCTGAGGTGGGTCTGCCATTGTTACCGGAAACACTTCCAACACATTTAAGTTGAAAACCCAAGTGTGAGAACTGAGACAATGACCATTCCAGCATCTTTGGTTTGTGTTGTTTATTTTATAATGGGGATGGGAGAAGGGAATGAGTGGGATACTCCTCTGGCTCAACTAGGTTTAACTGGGACACTTTGTAGAAAATTCCGGTTAGCGCTGTCCTGACGCCAGCTGAATGCCAACCAACGCTTCCTGGCGCTTTTAAATACTGTTCTGCTGAAAGTGATGAACCTTCGATTTTAACTCCTTGGTTAACTCAGAAGATCCAGGACTGTAATGATCCTTGGCTCGTGACACTCTGTCTAGCTCAAAAGTCCTGTGTATGACTCCCTCCAGTCCTTCACTGACTGAGGTAACTCCTTGTAACTGCTTGTACTGCTGCAACTCCCAACACTGCCCACTTAACTCTTCAGGGCCCAACCACTGGCACCCCCTCTACACTTCCAGGGTCCTCTCTCTCTAGGCAAACCCCCTAACATTTCAGGGTCCTTTCACTAGGCAACCCCCTTGACACTTCAGGGTCCTTTCACTAGGCAACCCCCTTGATACTTGCAGGCTCCAGGATCTCTGGGACCTTCACCGGAGTGGTCCCCTCTATACTAGGTGGACCCCAGGGGCAGTTCACAGTACTCCCGACCTTGGAAGGCTTTCCTGGAACTGAACCCCTCTTTCTCCACTGGTCCTCGGCACACCAGATCCTCTCTGCAGCTCAGCTCTCTCTTCTGGATACTCAGGCAGCAACCCAAGACACCCAATCCTTCTGACAGGAGGAGAGACAGCTATACTCTTCCTCCTGGGACTCTGCTTCCCTCCAAAGACGCTGCGTCATGCATTCCACTTAAACTTATACCCACTCCCAGAATCCTCTGCGGCAGAATCTGCCTTCTGGGGTAGATACAGGCCTGAATGGGCCACTGATTGGGTTTCCTCCACTGCCCAATGAGAATCCTCTCATGGAGCAAGTGGGGAGACTCCCCTCTCAGCAGCCACACCTGGGAGACATGACAGTCCAGCTGAAAATCATGGCCCTGCTGTTAGGCAGCCAAAGCCCATTATGCTTTTACCTAGCACCTACCTTGTAGGGTGCTACACACACCTGGCAACCCAGTGATACTTTCCTAATACACTACTCCCCCCCCCCGTCATCCTGATGCCCCTTATAACTCACTGCCATTAAGAAAGCAGCGTATTCCAATGTTAAGAATACATGGGTCTCTTCCCCACAAATGTGTGGGGGTGGGTAACATGGTCTGTGGACGGGGCATATTGAAATTTGGAACACTATGTTAACAATGAAGATACCACCCCAGTTGAATGATTAAATGTTACTAAACCCACAAAAGTAAAATCAGTCTGTATATTCAGTAAATCATGCTTGTTTTACCCCTTAGTGTGAATCATAAGGGGTTATTACTCTGCATTGTGTAAAAAGGCTGATCCTGTCTTCTCTGATCATCTCCTTCCTCCACAGACTCCAAAAAAATAACCTAATATTCACAGAGTCTATAGAGTCCAGCTGCACCGTTTGGTGTGTATTGTTAGAGAGTTTTTTTTTTTTTTTTATGGGATGGTACATGTGATCAGCACAAGCTCAATCAGCACTGTCCAGACATGTACAGACAAAGAATCAAGGGTCTTAAAGCCTGATAGGACAATCATGGGAGAAATGAAAACTCCTCCTACAATCTATCAGCACTCACTATTACAAGTCACAAGCTAGCTGTATATAGCAATTAAAGCAGATGAAAAAATGTAATTATCAGTTTAAATTTACTAAAATAATTGCATTTTCATGCTCTGTGTATTGTGGGAGACCAGATATAGTGAATGCAGGATCTGGGTTTAGTAACACTTTAACCACTTTCAGCCCAGTCTATAACAAAATGATGGCTGGGTGGGCCTCTCGTTGATCCGGGTGGACATCATATGATGTTGTATGTTGTATTGCATGGCACGATCTGTCTCCGGCTGCGTCCTCCAGACACAGCTGATGACTGATCAGTATACCCTCTTGCTGCTGGTACCATGTGACCGCTGTGACCAATCATAACAAGTCACATGACATGACTTCCTTTCATGCCCTCTATTGTGTACAATTGTGTTGCTAGCTGTGATTGGTCAGTGTGATTACATGGTACAGACGGGGCCAATCACAGCCCATCTGTACCATGTCATTAGTTGTGGCCAATTAGAGCTAATGAAAACAAAACAAACTGAATGAATCATTTTTATTCAGTAAAATGCTTGCTTATAGCAATGTAATGCACTGCTATAAGTAATTATAATGTGTGAAAAAAAAATCCTGATCACTTCCCTAGAGTAGTACAATGTTATAATGGTAAAATGGTAACATTATATTGCTATGGTCACAGTGTGTTAAAAAAACATAATTTTTAAAAAAAAAAATGTAATAAGAAATAAAAAAAATGTACAAATTCTTAAATCCGTACTGTCACCAGTCAGTGTCTCTGATCACCACCACACCAGTTATATGATAATGCTGTACTGCACTAGTGACAGTATGTAAAAAATAAAAAATAAAAAAAAATAAAAGAATTGTGAAGTTTCCAAAAAATTATGACAAAAAGTTAACTTCATATAATGCTTCTTACTAAATACCGTGGACTGTCTATTTTTCAAAAAGGGGTAATTTGGGGGGTATTTTTACTGACCTGGCATTTTTGGGCCTTAAGAAATTAGATAGTCCATCAGTACATCAGGACTGATCAATTTTCAGATGTATACCATCGTTTGTGGACTCTATAACCTTCATAAAGACTAAATATTATACAGTGATTTGGGTTATTTTCACCAAAGAAATGTAGTAGAATACACTTTGACCTAAGTTCATGAAGAACAATTATTTATTTGCAAAATTTTATAACAGAAACAAAGAAAAATGCATTTTTTTATCATTTATTAATTTCTTGAAAGAGTACATTTTTAAATTATATTTTAAAATATATAGATTAATACATCTGTAACTGATTTATATATTTTCATGGTTTCTGTCTTGTCCAGGAAGGACAAAGAAACAAGGACAAAGAACAGATATATACTGCAGTCCATAAGGTTAAGCAGCGCTTATTCTTTGCCTCCAAAATACACAGTAATATATAGTAACATAAGCCATGCCCTCACTTAACCACTTAAGCCCCGGAAGATTTTACCCCCTTCCTGACCAGGGGGTATTTTGCGATTCGGCACTGCATGACTTTAACAGACAATTGCGCGGTCGTGCGATGCTGTACCTAAACGAATTTGACGTCCTTTTTTTCCCACAAACAGAGCTTTCTTTTGGTGGTATTTGATCACCTGTGCGATTTTTTGATCATGCGCTATAAACAAAAAAAGTGTGTCAATTTTGCAAAAATAACAATATTTTTCACATTTTTTTATATGAAATTCCCTCAAAAAATGTAAAAATCTAAATTTTTTAACATTTTCAGCCAAATTGTTTTATGCTACATATGTTTGGTAAAAAAAAATCGCAAAAAGCGTATTTTGATTGGTTTGCCCAAAAGTTATCGCGTTTACGAACAAAGGGAAAGATTTTTGTCATTATTGTTGTTTTTTTTTAACGCGTAATGGCGGCGATCAGCGATTTTTTTGCGGTACTGCGACATTGTGGTGGACAGATCAGACCCTTGACTGACATTTTTGACACTTTTGGGGTTACCAGTGACATTTCTACAGTAATCAGTGCTATACATATGCACTGTTACTGTAAAATTACACTGGCAGTGAAGAGGTTAACTTTATTTGAGAGGGAGGGGTGGTGTGTGTCCCTAGGGGCGTGATTCTAACTGTGATTGGCTGTGGCTTGAGGTGTAGGAACAATGATCAATGGTCCTACATAGTAGAACCATATGATCATTGTTTCTACACAGGGGAGAATGACAGGCGGCATGTTTACACTAGCCGCCTGCCTTTCTCCCTCTCCCCCGACGATCGCCGAGTGACCGGCGGACATCGGGTCCGCCAGTCACACGCGGGGGGGTCCGTGACCGCGCGGGAGCGTGCCTCCGGCCGCGCGCGCTCGCTCCACAGAGCCTCACAGGCTAGCGACGTAGACCTACGTCGCTCTGCCTGTGAGGGGCTGACTGCCACAGTAAATATACTGTGCGCAGTCGGCAAGTGGTTAAAGTGATTGTAAAGCTTTCATTTTTTTTAATTAAATAAATAAACATGTTATACTTACCTGCTCTGTGCAGTGGTTTTGCACAGAGGGGCCAGGATTCTCCTCTTCTCAGGTCACATGCCGGCGCTCCTTGTCCCTCCCTCCTGTTGGGTGCCCCCACAGCAAGCAGCTTGCTATGGGGGAACCCAAGCTGAGCCGCTGCTCTGTGTGTCCATTCAGACACGGAGCCGTGATTCCGCCCACCCTCTCCATTTTATGATAGGCTCACTGGCTGTGATTGCCAATAGCCAATCAGGAGTGTGAGTCCCCAGAAAGACAATGCTCTCATGGACATCGCTGGATCAGGAGGGATCTGCTGCACACAGAAGGCTTTTTACCTTCATGCATAGGATTTGCATCTTCATGCATAGAACTTTAGGTTTTACTTTTGACAACATCAGCAGGTATTGTTCCATTACAATATTATAAAAATCACCTTGTAAATCATGTAAATGCTAAACTTTCTAATTTATGATTACCTAATATAAAAATATATATTTCTACTCAACAACTTATCATTTATGTTCGGATGTTTTCATGGAAAATAAGCGTTCCAGTATTTTTAACTTGCTCCCACTTGTCTGTTTATAGCTAGACTTCATCTTCTGGCACAGATCACAAGAGGTGCTCATGATTGAGCTTGTTACAGAAATTAGCACATAAATATATGTGTTACATTGTTGTATTCTATAGGGACAGGATAGCTTGTGCTAGTTTTATTCTGTTTTTACAATAAAACAGAACATAATTTTGTTAAAGAGCAGTTAATGATGTGATAGAAGACAAATTCTCTAACCTAGTTGCCAAACTGTTTTGAGAATGTATATTTAGAAAAGAAAGATCAGATTGTTATAGATAAAATATGAAACATCTATTGGAAGATGCATTTTGGAAACTGTATTATTCTATTTGATCAAAGTAGATTTTTTTTTTAAACTCATCTACATTCGATTTTTTTTTTTACTTTTATTAAAGTGTTCTGTTGTTTTAAGGTAACAAATGGAGATCTCATAAAGTAAGAGTCAAATATATTTTATATCTTATGTGGCACCCCTTCAGACTTTGCATTTTATCATTACAAAAACAAAATGCTTTTATAAGAAAACCATCCTATTTCAAATATGAACAATACAATGATGAAATCTTAAAACGATAAAAAAAAATGCTAAAACATTTTCCCAAATTAAAAACTTTTGTTTGAAATGTTTCATTTGCAATCCATGTTGAGCAGGAAAGACACGTTCTATCACCAAAGTAAAAATGTAACAATCAAAAATTAGCCTTTGTGATCATCAAAATTTCCACTCTTAAAGTGCATGTCCAGACTAGAGACTTTTACCAATTACCCCCTTCATTACCAGGCCAGCCCGGCATTACTTTCACTGACAATTGTGTAGTCATGCAACGCTGTACCCAAATGAACAAAATAAAGCTTTCTTTTGGAGGTATTTGATCACCACTGCATTTTTTATTTTTTGAGCTACAAACAAAAAAAGACCGACAATTTTGAAAGAGACAAACAATATTTTTTACTTTCTGCTCTAAAACATATCCAAATAAAAAAAAAATCAAATTTCTTCATGAAAGAAGAGGAGAGGTTTCCGTCGGGCCACTCTGCCATAAAGCCCCGACTGGTGGAGGGCTGCAGTGATGGTTGACTTTCTACAACTTTCTCCCATCTCCTGACTGCATCTCTGGAGCTCAGCCACAGTGATCTTTGGGTTCTTCTTTACCTCTCTCACCAAGGCTCTTCTCCCCCGATAGCTCAGTTTGGCCGGACGGCCAGCTCTAGGAAGGGTTCTGGTCGTCCCAAACGTCTTCCATTTGAGGATTATGGAGGCCACTGTGCTCTTAGGAACCTTAAGTGCAGCAGAAATCTTTTTGAAACCTTGGCCAGATCTGTGCCTTGCCACAATTCTGTCTCTGAGCTCTTCAGGCAGTTCCTTTGACCTCATGATTCTCATTTGCTCTGACATGCATTGTGATCTGGAAGGTCTTATATAGACAGGTGTGTGGCTTTCCTAATCAAGTCCAATCAGTATAATCAAACACAGCTGGACTCAAATGAAGGTGTAGAACCATTTCAAGGATGATCAGAAGAAATGGAAAGCACCTGAGTTAAATATATGAGTGTCACAGCAAAGGGTCTGAATACTTAGGACCATGTGATATTTCAGTTTTTCTTTTTTAATAAATCTGCAACAATGTCAACAATTCTGTGTTTTTCTGTCAGTATGGGGTGCTATGTGTACATTCATGAGGAAGAAGAATGAACTTAAATGATTTTAGCAAATGGCTGCAATATAACAAAGAGTGAAAAATTTAAGGGGGTCGGAATACTTTCCGTACCCACTGTACTGTATGCACAGTTAATCTGCTATAGGGTGGTCGTTAACCACTTAACAGACTATAATAAAGCTTTAAAACAAGCACCACATACCTCTCTGCTTGTACTGTGAAGTGATTAATTCTCAAAAATAACAATAAAGATTATGACATTTTGTTTCAGTTGTTTTTTTAAGTTTAGAAGCATCTGTAATATTATGAAGGCTGGCAGGCTGTCAGTTTACCCAAAAAAAAGATGACATTTTTGTGCGTCAGGAAGGTCACTCCAGTATGGAAGATGTACATTCGCATCTGTCCGCAGGCACAGGATGACTTATGTGCAAATGTTTACACAAAAGTGTGCACCAACACATCCTGCTGTTGTTGGCACTAAGAGGACTATTTTAACTGGACAGTTGCACATGACATGACCAAGTGCTGACTTATCTTCATCAGTACCTTTTAACTTATGTCCAATATTTCTTGCCTAACTTCCTGATGTTGACCCAGCTTGTCTTCACCTGCTATCTGCCTGTGCAGACCTTGGCTTGCACCACAACCATGGGTATGCAAAGCCTATTGCATTAGGGAGTGCACCCCAAAGCTCAAATACAGAGCGACAGAAACAGGGTTTGGGGTGTACACATGTCACAACCGCAGTGCTATGCATTGCAGCCAGCGGAGAAATTTTAGAGAGCAAGTTCCTAAATTGTTTTTTAATATTTATTTAAAATGTTTACATTTATTTATTTTACATTTGTTAACTGCCCTGTTGGGGAGGTTTAGTGAAATCTAAGGGGTCTAAACAGACCCCCTGATGTCTGACATTTAAGACTGAGAAAAGGACTGAGGACATAGATTCAGTCCTTTCTCCTGCAGTCCCAGCTGCCCAGATGAATGAATAGGAAGCACTCACAGGCTTCCAATTCATTCACAAACTGAAGCATACTAAACACAGTTTACTATGCTTCAGTGATGAATGGACATATTACCAATCGCTCAGTGTGAGATGACGTTAGCGCTTCAGGGAGAGGAACAAGAGGACTGGTGTCTGCAATAAGCCAGTACAAGCAGTCCTCCTACTCAGCAAGTGCCCAGGCCCCATTTTGTATTGATAAGGCCTGACCTTGGTAGAGGATAGGCAGCTGTACTGCCTTATCTGTGGCCCTGGTCTATGGGGTAATTAGGGTGTGCCCGGCCCCCCTGGAATCCCCTGTGCACAAGGGGAGGACTGGGCCAGGGCCCCCCCCCCCCCCCCGGGCCATTCTGATGCCCTGTAAAAAGGCTGCACTGCTTCTGCCACAGACATGCCTAAAAGATTCCTGGTGAAGAGAAGTAAAAAGTCCCACCACTGATCTACTGAGTGCGGGATGAAGACAAGGACAGAGCATAAGGCCTCCCCCCTAACATGGATGGTGTAAACTGTGTCTGAGCTGAGGCCAGTTCCATTCCCCACTGGAGACTCTCCTCCTCTGGTTAGCTCCGACCAAGCTGTCCCAGCTCCACCCTGGTGGCCAGGTCAGAAACCTGGATTCAGCCAGTGAGTAGAGAGTACCTGGAGAAGAGCTTCAGCCTGGAATGGGGGTCAGGAGGAGGCCAGGAAGAGGGAGAGTTGGAAGAGGCACCATGGGCCTCTGGTTTGTACTTGGGCTGAAAGTTGCCAAACAGCCCCTGCCGTGCACCTGCCTATAACCACAACTATGCTTCTGCTTGTTTTTCTGCAGATCTGCTGGTTATGTTCTTGAGCTGCTGAACCTTCCTGCCCAACCTTAAACCAGCCTGAACTCATTAATCTCTACTGTCTACTCAACAGTCTGCTGATCCTGAGTTTGGCCATCACACCTGCTGCTCCAGTGACCAGTTTTCTGCCTGTCATCCGCCTGGGGGAGGGGAAAGCAGACATAACCTCATTAGGGTACTGCTCCATTTAGAGGATCATTTGCTTCTTGAATCAACCTGAATCAGATGAAGACCAACTTTAGACAAACCTTTTTAGAATTTTGTATAAAGTGGGAATGGGGTTTTCCCATTCCCATATGAAATTCTCAAAACAAAATGTAAAAATCAAAATGTTTTAACATTTTAGGCTAATTTGTTTTCTGCGACATACTTTTGGTAAAAAAAATCACAAGAAGCGTTTTTTGATTGGTTTGCGCAAAAGTTATTGCGTTTACTAACTATGGGAAAGATTTATGTCATTTTTATTGTTTTTTTATTTTTACTAGTAATGGCGCTGATCTGCGATTTTTTTGCGGGACTGCGACATTGCGGCGGACAGATTGGACCCCTAACTGACATTTTAGACACTTTTGGGGCTAAAAATATGCACTGTTACTGTAATAATGACACTGGCAGGGAAGGGGTTAACATTACTGGTGATCAGTGGGTTAAATGTATCCCTAGGGGGTGGATTCTAACTGTCAGTTGGCGTGGCTTGTGAAGTAATCACAGAGACATGTGATCCTATATAGCAGGATCACATAGCCTCTGTGATCACTTCAAGTAGAATGACAGGCTGTGTTTACATCAGCCGTCTGTCTTTCTCCCTCAGCTGCGGGCCATCGGAGCTGCCGGTCACACGCGCTGGCTCCCCAGGTAACGAGCGGGGGTGGGAGCGTGCCGCCGGTGGCGCACGCTTGCCCCCTACACTCTCCTGAGTGAGCGACGTAGGGCTAGGTCACTTTGCCCAGCAGCGGCAGAGTGCCGCAGTAAATGCACTGTTGGTGGGGCTGAAGCTGTTAAAACCAAATTCCAGACCTGCAGCTACAGTTTGATTACATATATGTGAACTGTTTTAACACATGATTAGTAACTCTGTCCAGCCAGGCACCACTTCAGACAACACCAGGTCAGAATCCTCATTTCTCTTATACCATTAACAACAAACTCTAGACAAAATATTTTACTTAGTTTTGAATAGATTAGGTAAAGGTTAGACTCTGTCGGGTTTTTATTGCCAAGTGTGTCCTTGTTTCCTGTCAGGACAGGATGGGGAGGGAAATCTCCCCAAAGGGGACACAACAGAGCTTCTGACATTGTTTATTATTGCTCCTCATATCTTCCTATTCTTGAGTCTATTTCTTGCCCTGACATGATAGGGACACGAGGGAAAGTCTCTACAGTGATGTCAGACGGATAAAAAAAACTTTACAGAAATTTAAGCTTATCCCACTTACAAATATACTGGATTTTGGACAAAATAGACAACACCTCTGGCACCTGTTGCCTGCACACACTTCATTACATAACCATATAGCCCTGATAAAGGGGATCTATTAATGTCCAAAATGCATTGGATAAAATAAAACCATATTGAATAAATCAGCTTTTGAATTGAGAAATCTGTACAGCTCTACCCTTGAAAGGCTTTACCCCTCCTGATTAGTGCAGGGTGCTTATTTTGTTTGTACTTTTGCAAAAAAAAAAAAAAAAAAAGATGGCAGCGGTTATAACCCATTCCCACTTTATACAAAATTCTAAAAAGGTTTGTCTAAAGTTGGTCTTCATCTGATTCAGGTTGATTCAAGAAGCAAATGATCCTCTAAATGGAGCAGTACCCTAATGAGGTTATCTCTGCTCTCCCCTCCCCCAGGCGGATGACAGGCAGAAAACTGGTCACTGGAGCAGCAGGTGTGATGGCCAAACTCAGGATCAGCAGACTGTTGAGTAGACAGTAGAGATTAATGAGTTCAGGCTGGTTTAAGGTTGGGCAGGAAGGTTCAGCAGCTCAAGAACATAACCAGCAGATCTTCAGAAAAACAAGCAGAAGCATAGTTGTTGTTATAGGCAGGTGCACGGCAGGGGCTGTTTGGCAACTTTCAGCCCAAGTACAAACCAGAGGCCCATGGTGCCTCTTCCAACTCTCCCTCTTCCTGGCCTCCTCCTGACTCCCATTCCAGGCTGAAGCTCTTCTCCAGGTACTCTCTACTCACTGGCTGAATCCAGGTTTCTGACCTAGCCACCAGGGTGGAGCTGGGACAGCTTGGTCCCACAAACAGAGCTTTCTTTTGGTGGTATTTGATCACCTGTGCGATTTTTATTTTTTGCGCTATAAACAAAAAAAGAGCGATAATTTAGAAAAAATAACAATATTTTTATCATTTTTTTATATGAAATTCTCAAAACAAAATGTAAAAATCAAAATTTTTTAACATTTTAGGCTAATTTGTTTTCTGCTACATACTTTTGGTAAAAAAAATCACAAGAAGCGTTTTTTGATTGGTTTGCGCAAAAGTTATTGTGTTTACTAACTATGGGAAAGATTTATGTCATTTTGTTATTTTTTCTAAATTATCGCTCTTTTTTTGTTTATAGCGCAAAAAATAAAAATCGCACAGGTAATCAAATACCACCAAAAGAAAGCTCTGTTTGTGGGGAAAAAAAGGACGTCAATTTTGTTTGGGTACAGCGTCGCACAACTGCACAATTTTCCGTTAAAATCACTCAGTGTCGAATCGCAAAATAGGGCCTGGTCATTGAGCAGCCAAA
Source organism: Pelophylax lessonae (assembly GCF_965119305.1). NCBI lineage: Eukaryota > Metazoa > Chordata > Amphibia > Anura > Ranidae > Pelophylax > Pelophylax lessonae. The sequence goes on along the minus strand of NC_138768.1, from coordinate 404,301,644 downwards.
TCCTCTGGGGCTAAAGTGGTTAAGAAGTAGAGTTTAACATTTTATGTGCATATGATTGCAGAATGCTAAAAGTAAGTTTAACCACATTGCCTCACAGTTCTCCACAACTGCAATGGCTATTATGAGGAGATCACACTGTTCCTACTAAATTTTTCATGTATTTTATATTACAGTGAATCCAGTAGGAGGCATGCAATATCGTTAAGGTAAAGAAAAAGGTGGGATTTTCCAGGATGAGGGTTATATGCGGAAACAATAACTAAGCTCCCTGGGCGGTGTGAAACATGTTGGGGGCATGGCCTGGTTGGAGCCCAGGCTGAGGCTGTCATACACCTTCTTATGGGGTTTTGTAGAGATGTGTGACTTCCAGGACTTTTCCATTAGATGTCTAGAGCTGAGATGAGCTCTGTCCTTGTCTGCACTCCAAGCGGCTGCTTCAGAACAGGACCTGGTGAAGCCTTAACACCTGTACACATAGTTTGGGTCAGAGTCAGAATTCCTAGGAGGTAAAGGAAGCTGATGTATAGTAAAAAGTGTTTCCCCAACCTAGATTCATTTAAAATTGGGCTGATCTGTGGCAGACATCTGCCTACCTTTTCTACACAAGGTAAATTGGTATAAATTGGTAAAAGGTCATTTGGGTTCTTTCAGGAAATTAATGAGTTTCCATTGGGATTGGGAGATTTAAAAATATATATATATCTTTATTTCTTTATTCACATATCTGCACCCCTTACTGTATATAAAAAACCAACAGCAAGTCGGCACTATACACCCAAAGGGTTAGCTGCTAGCAGGAGGGAGGCAATATACTTAACCTTCAGTGATAAATCAAATACATATACAGTACATGCAGCACTAGAGGTGCAAAAGAGTTCAATACTCTATTACAAAGTTCATAACTCAATACATAAATGATAAGGTTCAAAACATAAGTGAATATACAGTAAACCCCCCTCCATTGCGGGGGTTACGTTCCGGACCCAGCCGCGAAAAGTGAAAACCTGCAAAATAGAAAAACCCTATTAAAATGCATTGTAGGCATGTTTTTTTTACTGTCACTGTACGTGTAAAAGCATTTTAAGGTCTTTAAACACACTTTTAAAACAATAGAAACTCATTTAAACACATAAAAGATACTGAGAGACATGGCAAGAGCTATGGAAAACACAAAAATATTTCATTTTTAATGATTTATATAGTAAAATAACATTACAAAAAAAACCGCAATATACCGGGACCGCAAAAACTGAACCGCGATGGAGCGGGGGTTTACTGTATGTGTAAATAGTATATATTAAAGTTCATAAGATATATGAAATAAGTGCTGGAAGAAATGTTTTCTTCTATGTTTCAGACAGCCAGATTAGTAACTCACCAGAGGTCCAGGCTGATCAATAAAGTGCAGGGTAAGAGCTTAATAATCATTAACAACTGGGGGACTCTTCTAACTCCACCGTTACACCGACATCTTATACACTGTAACGATTACAATAGACCTAAAATTTTAGGTGGTCTAAACAGCGCTGTATGTCAGAAATCATCTTCCCAAAGATCCATGACCATGAGGATTATCGGCAAGGATCACAGCAGGAAAGATGTTTCAAAGGCACTTGGAAACCTCCGCTTCAAGAAGGTAAACGATCTGTCCTGTGCTCAACAGATTCTTCCTCTGCCATTTCCTAGCAGATCCTGGCAGGACTAACCAAGCTCTTCCAGGTAGTCCTCAGTACACATGGAATGTCCTCTGTATGCCATAGGTATTTTCATTTTTCTTTCTTGTTTATAAGTAGAAGAAGCCTAAAGCTCTACCTGCTAGCTGGATAAAAGACTATACTTTCAGAAATAGAAGTACCAAAACTTTATTTTTATCAATTAAAAAAATGGAAAGTAAACAGAAGAGAAATCCAAATCCAATCAAAAATTTTTGTGACCACTGTATGCCTTCAAAACAGCATACATTCTTCTAGGTACAGTTGCACACAGTTTTTGAAGGAAGGTGGCAGGTAGGTTGTTCCAAACATCTTGGAGAACTAACCACAGATCTTATGTGGATGTAGGCTGGCTCAGATCTTTCTGTCTCTTCGTATATTCCCAGACAGACTCAATATTGTTGAGCTCTGAGGGGCCAAATCATACCTTCCAGGACCCTTTGTTCTTTACACTTATTATAGTTCTTAATGACATTGGCTGTACGTTTGGTGTCTCCAACTCTCCATGCTTCACTGTTGCCTGCAGACAGTCATTATTGTACCGCTCTCCAGCCCTTTGGCAAACAAACTGCCTCCTGCTACAGCAAAATAATTCCCATTTTAACTCATCAGTCCAGAACACCTTCTGCCATTTTTCTGCACCCCAATTCCTATGTTTTCGTGCATAATTGAGTCGCCTAGCTTTGTTTCCAGCTTGTTTGGAGTTATGGCTTTTTGGCTGCAATTCTTGCATTAAAATCACTTCTGGCCAGACTTTTCTGGAAAGAAGATGGGTGTACCTGTGTCCCACTGGTTTCTGCCAGTTCTGCGCTGATGGCTCTGCTGGGCATCTTCTGATGTTTAAGGGAAGTGAGCATGATGTGTCTTTCATCTGATTCATTAAATCTTTGCCTGGGAGAGACCTTGCTGATGCAGTATAACTACCTTGTGTCTTGTTGCTGTGCTCAGTCTTGCCATGGTATATAAGTTATGACATGAAATGGTCTTCCACAACTTCGCCTTAAGCTGGTCATACATTATACAATTTTCTTATTCAAATTCCTTTAGATTTACCATCAACTATGTCGTGCAAGGGACTGCCTGATTGCATACAAATTGAAAGTATTTAGGTTTGACCTCATATTATATGGTTTTGGTAAATTAAAAGGAAAATTGTACAAGAAAATTGTATAATGTATGGCCAGCCTAAGTACTAGAGTTTGGCTATTCCTCACCCAGGTTTAAGCCTCCTACACAGCTGTTTCTGTTTTAGATAATGACTGTGTTTCAACCTACATATGAAATTGATGATCATTAGCACCTGCTTGGTATAGTTGGTTAATCATACACCTGACTGTAATCCTACAAAATCCCTGACTGTGTGCAAGTGTAAGAACTGATGCTGATTTGAAGCCGAAGGGTAGTCACACCAAATATTGATTTGATTTAGATTTTTCTTCTGTTTGTTTACTTTGCATTATGTAAATTGGATAAAATAAATCAATACAACATATATTTTGAAAGCATCCTTACTTTACATCATTTCTTTACACCTGCTCAAACCCTTTGCACAGTACTATATATATATATATATAATTCTACAATGTCCTAATGTCCTGACAAAAAATCAATAAAAAAGAAATGTACAAACAAACAAGCCAGCAATCTATTTTGCTTTCCCCATGTTACTACCTATTCTATACTTTATCGCCTCTTTTTTCATGTTACAATGTGTGTGGGTGAGACTTAAGTGGACTCAGAAAAAGGATGGTGCTTGAATCAGTAATCGCGCTCACCGGAACTCAAAAGATGAGATTACTGTAGCTAAATGCTTTTCTGATAGATTTCCATTCAGATGCAGAAACATAAAGTACTGACCTGAGGAATGAGTACATCAATTCACCAAAAGTCAAAAGGCAAGTCTGAGTTTGCTGTCTGGTTCTATTCAGACCTATGACAAAAACGTTCCATTAAATGAACATAAACAAACTCTACTTTGCAAAGCCGTCGGCTAAAAAAGAAAATAATAAAAATAAACCAAGTTTGTTTTTCATTGGAAAAATACATTTGTACCCAACAAGCAGACATTTGATAATAAAACAAGAACAGTTTACTAGCCATGGGAAAGTTGCATGTTGGGAAGAGTGTTGTATTTATTTAATGTGAATAGTACAAATAAAGTAAATGTAAGCTGTAGACAAAACGGAGAAAACAGATTTGTGAAGAACCACCTGTGTGTGCAAGTCAGTAAAAACCCTCATGTGCATTTTTTTTTTAAATATAACCAAAATATATTTATCAATATGTATTGTTTTATATTGTTTGATATTTGTTTGTCTTCATTTACAAATTAATCAGCCATTTTACGCTTTTATTGTTTACCTAAAATTTTAAGCTTTTCATATTTTACCTATTTTCTGATTATTATTTTTTTTCCATATGCATTTTTTTTTGTTTTATCCTCTAGTGGCTCCATTACTTTAACATGATAGGGTCGTTAGCTGCAGAAATAAGATCAATTAGCAATATAGCAAATCTCTTTAGATTTGCAGTGAAAGCAAAGAACACTAGAAAACAAACATAGAACTACATAGGGTCCCACTGACCCTGTTGTAAAAACTACATACAGTAATAATACAGTCAGAGGTGTAATGTCAGGTTTACAATTGAACCATACACAAACATAAAAAAAAAAAAAGAAACAATAATGGAGCTCTGTATTCATGAATACACCATTAAATACATGATTTTTTAACTGTAGGCATTGTAAATACTTGAATTTGACCTGACACTCTGGCAGGGAGTTGAGCTCATCAATGTACTGCTTATCCTTTCACTGACCATTCACAGGCTGGAGGAGGGACAAGGCCTGTAAGTTTTTACTGCAGCAGATAAAATCAGGTCTCCTGCTCTGCCAAAAAGGGATGTGCTATGTGGCAGCTGTGTAAATCTAAAAACTGGATAGACTGAATTACAAATCCATTAGTAGGTAAAACAGCTCCCTTTCAAATCTGTATTTAGCTGTTAGTGTTTCGTTTTTAGCTGTTTGCCTGGACTTATACTTTACTGTAAGCAGGACTTTTTTTTTTTCAGACAATAGGTGCAAGTACTCCCCAGTACAGAGTTTTCTCCCCTTCCCCAACACTCCCAGTACAGGGCTCTCCCACTCAACCCTCACTTACCTGTACAAAGCACTATGCAGCACCCTTCCCAGTACAAGCTGGCATAGAGTAGGCCTGCTGTGGAACAGTAGCTAGAACTTACCTGGGAGTGCCAGGGAGAAGTCCTCCAATTGGTGAAGCCTGCAAGTGGAGCCACTGCCAGGAGGCAGATGTGGCTCATCTCCTCATTTGTGTCACGTGGGCGGGGAGGGTTCTGTGTCTGAGCTGCTGAAAGAGGTGCTCTGTCATTGGTAAACTGAGATGCTGGCAGAGGAAGTGAGTACTGCCATGGTTTGGCTCTGTATGAATCCAGGAAATGCTAGAAGTCTGGCCAACAAGATGGGAGAACTAGAGCATGCTAATGTATGAGGAGAATTTTGATTTTGTGGGAACTTCAGAGCCTTTGTTTGACAGCTCTCATGATTGGCTGGCAACCATTCAGGGCTATTCCCTATATTGCAGAGATAGAGGAGGTAAAAAAGGGGAGGGGTATGCCTGTATATCAAGAACAATGTGCAGGTAAATATGAGGTACAATATCACGCATGGAGCTAGGGAGGAGGTAGAATCCCTATGGGTTGAGCTTCAAAGGGAAGGTACTATGGGGAAAGTAATATTGTGTGTATGCTATAGGCCCCCTAACCAGAGGAAGGAGGGGGAGTCGGACCTCCTATCACAGCTTGGAATGGCAGCAAGGATGGGAAATGTCATTTTAATGGGGGATTATAATTATCCAGATATAGACTGGGCAGAAGGAACCATACATTCCTCTAGGGCTCGCCATTTCCTAAATGTTTTGCAGGACAATTTCATGGGTCAGATGGTGAATGCACCAACAAGAAACAATGCATTACTAGACCTACTGATTACTAATAATATAGACCTGATCACTGATGTAGAAATACGGGGCAACTTAGGAAACAGAGACCACAGGTCAATTAGCTTTGGTATAAATCATATTAATAGGAAACACAAGAGTAATACAAGGACACTGAATTTCAAAAAAGCCAACTTACCTAAACTGCGCTCTTTACTAGACAATATAAAATGGGATAGTACCCTAGGAACAAAGAACACGGAGGAAAAATGGGTGTGCTTCAAGAACATACTAAAAAAAGGGATTTGCAATTGCCAGTGCATTACAAAGGGGAATACGTTTAAAAGAGCTAAAATAAACCTTGGGTGGCTAAACTCCGACATAAAAAGGCATATTTACAAAACTAAAGAAAAGGCCTTCAAAAAAAATACAAGACTGAGGGGTCATTGGCAGCATTCCAACATTACAAAGAGTGCAATAAGAAATGTAAGAGCGCAATCAAGGCGGCTACAATAGAACACGAAAGACACAGAGCAGAAGAGAGTAAAAAAAAAAAAAACAAGAAATTCTTTAAGTATATAAATAGTAAGAAAGTGAGGCCAGAAAATATTAACCCCATAAAAGACGACAAAGGGAATCTGGTTGCAAAGGACCGAGAGAAGGAGAAGGTGCTAAATAAATTCTTCACAAAAGAATTGGGGGCTACATTAACTTAGCTTGTAATGTTAAAATGAATAACACATAACAGGAAGCACCCTCATGGTTAACAGAAGACAGACTAGATGTTGGAGGGGATGATAAGGGAATATATACAAGACTTTAGTAATGAAAACTGTATTATTAGTAGTAATCAGCATGGATTCATGAAGAATCGTTCTTGCCAGACCAATCTATTACATTCTATGAAGAAGTAAGCTGCCATCTCCATAAAGGAAGGCCTGTGGAAGTGGTGTATCCGGACTTTGCCAAGGCATTTGATACAGTTCCCCACAAACGCTTACTGTACAAACTAAGGTACGTAGGTATAGACCATAGGGTGGGTACCTAGATTGAAAACTGTATATCTAAAAAGTGCTGCATAATTAATATTAAATCAATCTGTGATCAATACTTTTTGACTGAGCTTAAGTGCTAAGTCACACTTCTTAAGGTGAGCACCCATTCACAAGGGGGTGCACAGTCTGCTGGGGGAGTCCTTCACTGTGTCACCTTGGAGCATTGGTCACTTTGTGTGACTTCATGTTTGCACGTATACAGCACTATTGGCACTTTTGGAGGATTGGATTTGTGGCTGCATCAATACCTGCACTGTTTCATTGGGATTTATTTGCACAAATGGACTTACACATGTGTATTTTTATTGAAAATATTTTTTTTATAATTATTCATTTATTTGCGATTCCTTTACATTTGATATTTCTTGCACACTCAGCACTATTGGCACTTTGAAGGTTTGATATCAAGTGGTTGCTTTTTGCACCTGCACTAGCTTATTGGGACTTATTTGCACAAATTGGATTTTATGTGTTCACAAGAATATATTTATACACTTTTTTTTTTTATTCATGACCATTTCACACTTTGGCATTTATTTATCACGTATTTATTGTATCACACTTATATTTGATCACAGATTGATTTAATATTAATTGCGCAGCACTTTTTAGATATATTGTTTTTAGTACTTGTGAGATAGTGGAGTGCCTGCAGCAATTAATCACTACCTGGTTGCTCGTGGGATCTTACTGATTATATTTAGATTGAAAACTGGCTCCAGGGGCGATTCCAGAGGGTGGTGATAAATGGGGAGTATTCGGATTGGTCGGGTGTGGAAAGTGGGGTCCCTTAAGGATCTGTTCTGGGACCAATCCCGTTTAACTTATTCATAAACGACCTTGAGGATGGGATCACCAGTACAATCATGGTATTTGCAGACAATACTAATCTATATAGGACGTAGTAACTTTACAAGCAAACCTGAACAAAATAATGGGGTGGGCAACTACTTGGTAAATGAGGTTTAATGTTGAAAAATGTAAGGTAATACACTTGGGTGCCAAAATTATGAACGCAAGTTAGGGGGAGAACCTCTGGGTGAATCTAAGCTACAAAACAACAAGCTTAGCAATGGCATGCAATGCCAAGCTGCTGCAAGCAAAGCCAAGAGAATACTGGTATGTATAAAAAAGGGGATTCACTACAGTCCTGAGATAAAATAATCATTCGCCCACTCTACAAGACTTTGGTCCAGCCACATTTTGAGTATGCCGTCCAGTTCTGGGCACCGGTCCTCAGAAAGGATGTGCTGGAACTAGAGAGAGGACAGGGTTAGCACATATTTTGAGAAGACAGAGACAATGAAAATAGGAAGTCAAAAATGGTAAAAGCCAAACCTTTAGAAGCTGGACCTTGAAGGACTTAGTGTTTACCAGATCATCTATGAAGATGTACTTGAGTTGCATGGCTTATTGCTGATGAGCTAGACTTGCTGATGACTTACGCAGATTGGGTAGTAAGCAACAGTGGCGTAGCGTGGGTTGTCAGCGCCCGGGGCAAGGTAAGCAATTTGCGCCCCCTACACAAACCTACAAGACCACTACACTGACACCTACACTGACTTAGCTGACCACTACAGAGACCTACCTTATTCCTACACTGACCTACCTGATTACTATACTGACACCTACACTGACCTACCTGACCACTACACAGACACCTACACTGACCTACCTGATTACTATACTGACATGTACACTAACCTACCTGATTTCTTTTTTTTTTTACTAAATTTTATTTATTTATAATTTTTCACATACATTTCTTATACATTCATGGTTTCATGTATTATTCACATTATAACAGAGGTTAAGGTTTATAGCTTCACTATTTTTCCCACTATGGGGAGGGTACAAAAGAAAGGAAGAACAAAACAATATCAATGAGAAGTAGTCGCATCTTACATATTCCTCCAATTTGCTGGTCTGTTTGTATACCTTTAACCCTCTGACCTCTCTTTTAGTACTCTGAGAGACCATGAGGAGACAACAAGACTAAACACTAAACAAGAAAACTAAACAATGCAAAACTAAACAAGACCCAAAAAAAAAAAAAAGGGGAGGGGGGGAAAGGGAGACCCAGGGGGGGGGGGGGGAAAGTGACCATAATAAACAACGAGGGAATTCTCCCTAATTATGGGGTTCCCCCTGTTTACCTAAGCCTTCATACTGGATTCTGCCGTCTCGAGATTATATACTCATTCCATCCGTTCCATATTATTTTGTATTTTTCGGTTTTGTGATTGGCATTCAGTACCAGGTTTTCTAATTTGTTAATCTCTTCCACCTTATTTATCCACATATTTATGTCTGGTGGTTCCTCTTTTTTCCACTTTAAGGGAATACACATTTTCGCTGCGTTCAATAGGTAGGGTATTATTGAATTTTTGTATTGTTTAGATGGAATGTTAGTTTTGTGAAGGAGGAAGAGGGCTGGGTCCATTGTCAGCTGGTATTCTGTCAGGGTTTGTGTAATTTCATAAATCTGTTTCCAGAATTTTTCCATTTTGGGACATAGCCAAAATATGTGTAATAATGTTCCTCTTCCCTCTCCACATCTCCAACATCCATCTGTGTTCGTTGGTACTATTTTATGCATTTTTACTGGGGTTTGATACCATCTTGACAATATTTTGTAATTCATCTCTTGTATTTTGTACTAGATGTTGAGTGGGCCAACTGGAATATCCGCTTTTTCTCTACATCTGAGAAAGTGTTATTTAATTCCTTCTCCCAATCATTCATATATAATAGTTGGCGGCTATCTCCATTGTCCCCCAGCATCGAATACAATTTAGATATAGAATGTGCTAGTGTCCCTTTTTGTACGCAAATCTCTTCAAATTTTGTATATTGTAATGTCACCTCGTTAGGCTTTGGTAAAGTCCCCAGAAAATGTCTGAGCTGGATCGCTCTCCATCTATCCAGCTGAAAATCCCCTAGGGGGTCCACCAGCTCCCTTTCTGTTATCCATCCCTCTGGCGTCATAAAGTGGTCTACCTGATAAAAACCTTTTTCCATTAGATCTCTAAATTTTTTGTCTTGGTAACCAGGTGTGAATTTAGGATTTCCCAGGACCGGGAACAAGGCGGAATATTTTCTTGTCAATTTATATTGTTGAAAGAATTTTTGCACAAGTTTTAATTGTAAGACCTATAATCGGGTGTGTTCTCATAGGGGCTGGTTGAATGCTACTACAAAATGGAGCTCTTTCCAGTGGAATTTCCACTTGAGCTTGTTCAATGGTTGGCCATAGTTTTGTTTTCCTATGGCGGCACCAATCTACAAATCTACCCAACTGTATGGTCTGATAATACCTCCTCATATCTGGGACTGACAGTCCTCCTTCCTCTTTTCGTAGTGACATCACCTTCTTACTCAGTCTGGGATGTTTGGCTGCCCATATAAATTCCTTCAATATACTGTCTATTTGTTTAAAGTATTTCTGTGGAATGGATATGGGTAGGGTTTGAAAAAAGTACAGGAATTTTGGTAAGATAGACATTTTTACAATATTGCATCTTGCCATCCATGAGAACACTCCCTTTCCCCATTTCTGCAGCAATATATGTACAGATTTCAACAATGCAGGGTAATTTTCTGCATACAACTGGGAGAATTTCGGTGTTATCTGTATTCCCAAGTATTTCAACGATCTACTGGTCCACTTTAATCTAAAATTTGAATTTAACTGTTGTAACAGTTCCTGTCCTAACCCCACTCCCATTGCTTCTGATTTGTTTATGTTTATTTTAAGATTGGACAGTTCTCTATACTCATCGAATTCTCTCAAAAGGTTCGGGAGTGAGATAATCGGATTGGTGAGAGTGAACAGCATGTCGTCTGCGAAGGCTGATATCTTATATTGAGTTTGGCCAATTTTAATACCTGTAATATCTGGGTTTAATCTTATTTTACATAGGAAGGGCTCCAATGTCAGGATAAACAATAAGGGGGAGAGGGGGCAACCTTGTCTGGTTCCATTCTGGATCGAGAAGTCTTCCGACAACATGCCATTCACTCTCACCTTTGCCGATGGGTCCGAATAGATCTGCAAGATCCAGTTCAACATGGTTTCGTCCATACCCACGTGTCTTAATACTGCCATCATAAACCTCCAACTTACTCTATCGAAAGCTTTTTCAGCATCTGTGCTTACAAATATACTTTTTATCTGTTTATGCTGAGCTACATATAGCAGGTTCAGTACTTTTATTGTATTGTCACGAGCTTCTCTTGTCGGCGTGAACCCTACTTGATCTAGATTTACCAATTTTACTAGATGGCTTTGAATTCTAGTAGCTATAATTTTTGTAAATATTTTCAGATCTGTATTTAATAACGAAATTGGTCTATAACTTGAACAGGATGCTGGATCTTTATCTTCTTTAAGTATTACTGTTATATGTGCTTGTAGGGTTTCTTTTAATATTTTCTTGCCTTTACCCCATGCATTAAACATTTCTAACATAAATTTCTTTAATTGAGGTGTATACATTTTATAATAGTGAATTGTATATCCATCAGGACCTGGTGCTTTCCCTTCCTTTAAGTTGGAGATTGCTACATTTAATTCATCTTCTGTGATCTCGGAACCCAAGTCCTCCCTCTCGCTCTCTGATAGGCATGGCATCTGAGATGTCTCTAAATAATTCTCTATTTGAGATGGAGTCAGGTTCCGAGGTCGCAGATTGTATAATGATGAATAGTATGTTCTAAATTCATGAGCAATCTGTCTTGAAAGTACTACCTTCTGGCCTTTCCTCGTTGTTATTTGTGGGACGTATGTTTTTAACGTCTGTTCACGAAGCGCCCTTGCCAGAGATTTCCCACACTTATCTCCCAATTCATATGCCTTTTTACGACTAATCTGTAGTGCTGATCTTGCTTTATAAAAGAGTATGTCATTAATTTCCTTCCTTACTGCCATCAAGCTATCTTTCGTAGTTAAAGAGTTTTCATGTTTATATGATGCCTCTAATTTTTGTAGTTTTAAAAGAAGGTTCTCTAATTGTGCTGTTCGTTTTTTTTTTATTCTAGAGCCATGTTTGATCAGAATGCCTCTAATTACAGCTTTATGTGCCTCCCATATGACACTTGAATCTGTATCTGTTGTTTTATTGATTAGAAAAAATTCCTCTAGTTCTCTTTTTATGTCCATTTTGACTGTTTCATCCTGTAGTAGGCTTTCATTCAACCTCCATATTCGATGTCACCCCTCCTGCTCGCCACCCAGTTCATAATCCATCCTAATTGGGGCGTGATCTGACCATGTAATTATGCCTATCTGGATATTCCTAATAGCGTGTAGTTGGTTATGCGGTATAAAAAAATAGTCAATCCTCGAGTATTGATGGTATACCGAGGAGAAAAACGTGTAGTCGCGTTCGCCTGGATGTGTTAAACGCCACGCGTCTATCAGCTGAGCGTCGTTCAAGGCATTTGATATGTGTTTCCTGTTCCTTGCTGAAATTGAGGACTTTCCTACTGATGTGTCCTCTGAGGGGATTAAAGGGATATTGAAGTCACCTCCCACTATTAGATGGCCTTCTTTGTACTCTGATAGTTCCCTGATCTTCTTCCCAATAAATACATCTTGTTGACTATTGGGTGCGTAGATTGTGGCTAGTGTAACCTTGACGTTACCTATGGTTCCCTTTAGGAAAAGTGATTTCCCGTTGGGGTCTTTGGTCATCTGTTCATATTTCCATGGCACGTTGTGTGCAATGATAATCGAAACTCCCTTGGATTTGGTCTCTTCATTTGTTGCATGGTATGCCTACCTGATTTCTATACTGACCCCTACACTGACCTACCTGACCACTACACAGACCTACCTAACCAATACACTGCCCACTACACTGACCTACCTGTTTCCTGCACTAACCTAACCGATCACTATACTGACACCTACAGAGACTCATTTGACCACTACAGAGACCTACCTGATTACTATACTAACCTACCTCATTACTATACTGATACCTACATTGACCTACCTGATCACTACACTGACCACAACACTGACATTCCTGAATTCTACACTGACCTACCTGACACCTTCACTAACCCCCCTACACTGACACCCCCCATACACTGACACCTACACTGCCCCCCCCCCCAGCTTCCACACTGACACCTTCACTGAAAACTACACTGACCCCCCATACACTGACACCTAAACTGACCCCCCCTACACTGACCTCCCTTACACTGACCCCCCCTTACACTGACAACTTCACTGACAACTACACTGACCCCCCTATACTGACCCTTTTACACTGACACCTTCACTGACACCCCCTACACTGGCACCTACACTGACCACCCCTACATTCCCACATACACTGAGACCTACACTGACCCCCTACACAGACAACTACACTGACCCCCCCTACACTGACCCCACACACTCACCCCCCTACATTGACACCTACACTGAACACCCCTACACTGACACCTACACTGAACACCCCTACACTGACACCTACACTGAACACCCCTACACTGACCCCACACACTCACCCCCCTTCACTGACGCCCCTACATTGACACCTACACTGAACACCCCTACACTGACACCTACTCTGCCCCCCTACACTGACCCACCCTACATTCCTACATACACTGACCCCCCTACACTGCCCCCCCATACACTGACCACTACACTAACACCTACACTGCCCCCCCATATACTGACCACTACACTAACACCTACACTGCCCCCCATACACTGACCACTACACTAACACCTACACTGACCCCCCCTACATTCCCACATACACTGACCCCCCTACACTGACTCCCCTTCACTGACACATACACGGACCACCCCTACATTCCCACATACACTGACCCCTTACACTGCCCCCCCATACACTGACCACTACACTAACACCTACACTGCCCCCCATACACTGACCACTACACTAACACCTACACTGACCCCCCCTACATTCCCACATACACTGACCCCCCTACACTGACTCCCCTTCACTGACACGTACACTGACCACCCCTACATTCCCACATACACTGACCCCCTACACTGCCCCCCCATACACTGACCACTACACTAACACCTACACTGCCCCCCCATACACTGACCACTACACTAACACCTACACTGCCCCCCTACACTAACACCTACACTGCCCCCCATACACTGACCACTACACTAACACCTACACTGACCCCCCCTACATTCCCACATACACTGACCCCCCTACACTGACTCCCCTTCACTGACACGTACACTGACCACCCCTACACTGACCCCCCCCCTACATTCCCACATACACTGACCCCCCTACACTGACTTCCCTTCACTGACACGTACACTGACCACCCCTACACTGACCCCCCCTACATTCCCACATACACTAACCCCCCTACACTGACTCCCCTTCACTGACACGTACACTGACCACCCCTACACTGACCCCCCCCTACATTCCCACATACACTGACCCCCCTACACTGACTCCCCTTCACTGACACGTACACTGACCACCCCTACACTGACCCCCCCCTACATTCCCACATACACTGACCCCCCTACACTGACTCCCCTTCACTTACACCTACACTGACCCCCCTACACTGACCACCCCTACATTCCCACATACACTGAGACCTACTCTGACCCCCTACACTGACAACTACACTGACCCCCTACACTGACACCCCTACACTGACCACCCCTACACTGACACCCCTACACTGACCACCCCTACTCTGCCCCCCTACATTCCCACATACATTGACCCCCTACACTGCCCCCCCATACACTGACCACTACACTAACACCTACACTGACCCCCCTACACTGCCCCCTCCGTACACTGACACATACCCCCCCATACACTAACACCCCCTACACTGACAACTACACTGACCCCCCCCCCCCCCCTTACACTGACACCCCCTACACTGACAACTACACTGCCCCCCCCATGCACTGACACCTACACTGCCCTCCCCCTTACACTGACACCCCCTACACTGACACCCCCTACACTGACACCTTCACAGACAACTACACTTACCCCCCCCTTACACTGACACCTTCACTGACAACTACATTGACCCCCCCCCATGCACTGACACCTACATTGTCCCCACACACTGACAACTACACTGACCTATCTCCCCCTCATGTCCACTTCCCGGGAGGCGGCACATCACTCACCTCTCAGCTCGCGACTTCAGGGGGCGATCTGGAGTGGAGGAGAGACACAGAGTGTCGGCAGCCAGCGTGGAGGCAGCCGGCCCGGACAGCAGGGAGAGACCCCAAGAGCGGTGCTGCACATGCACCGAGCCACCGGCTGCCATCTTCACCCACGATCAGCCCCGCCCCCTGGCCGCACATGACACCTTCAGCGTCCGCCGCTGTCAGGTTGGAGTTTTCGGCAGGACACAGATCGTCCTGCACAAAGCGACAGTCAAGGAGCCAAGTGTGGAGGAAAGGGCGACCGGGGTGCCGGGCGGCATTGTCACGATAAAGGGATGAGGGACACTATGATCCCGTGGATGGCGGGCGTGGGATGCGCCCCCCTAAATGTTGCGCCCGGTGCCAGTGGCCCCCTCCGCACCCCCCACGCTACGCCACTGGTAAGCAAGGTCAATGTAATGCATAGAATTTCAAAAATACTGAGCTGAGACTGAAGTGAGTAGACAGGAAACATGGGTGACAAAGGAAAAGCAATAAGACACAATAGCAAGGTAACAACAGGGACAAATCTCCAATAATGCAAGAATGATAGAAAATACAAGTTATAATACAAAAACATCACTAGGTGAGGCTGTGATGAGATACGAGCAAACACACTAAGCAACAGGTAGAAAGTTAATGTAGTGAGATACAAGGTGACACAGTAGAAAGATAAAAGGTGCAAGGTAGCATAGCATCAAGACACAAGGTAACTTTAGCTACACTCTGTAATTTGTGTTCCATTAAAGCAGTGACCTCCAAATTAAGCTGTATTTCAGAATGCTACCTTTTGTTTGCCTTTATCCAGCCCTTGGGGTACTATCCCTTCAACTGATATGAGGCACTATTTGTTCTACTGACAACAACGATGAGGAACCATTTCTTCCACTGACCCCAACAGTGGGGCATTCATCTTCCCACTGACACCAATGGTGGGGCATTATTCCTTCCATTAACACCAACTACGGGGCATTATTTCTCTCACTTACATTAACAACAGGGCGTTATTCCTCCCATTGACACAGACAATGGGGCACTATTCTTCCACTAACACTAATTATGGGGCACTATTTCTCCCACTAAGGCATTGTTTACCCCCACTGATGCTGAGCTATTTTTAACTTCCATTGGCTACAGCCCGGCCCCCCTAAAGTCTAAAAGACAGTAAAATTGCTCTTTGTTTACAAAGCTTAGAGACCCCTGCTTTAGAGCATGGAAAGTGGCCTAATTATGGTCACAACTCAAATGGCCTTATTGCAGTGAAAGGGTTAAAACATACACATCTTCAGACTGCTTTTCATATTCTTTTGTGAGACTCAAATAAACTAGCATTGTATAATTTCACTTTGAGTTTTTCTTGACATGTACTGTATGTGCTCTTTGGGCACCTGTAAATTTCACACTTTTTACAACAATACTCATTTAAAGACTACATTAGGTTGAAAGCTGCCAGCCTGGAAGACAAAGCCAGTATTTATTTGGTAACTGTGTTCTAGGCAACTAGCTGCATAGAGATTTGCCAACAAATATTTTGGTCTGTCAGCTTATGTGTGGACTTTAAATATTGTTTAGTCCTGGCCGTCAGGCCTTGCACGTGCAGCAAAGCTGTGCATCTTACAGTATGTAACCTCTTGGGGGCAATAAGTCGTGATGTAGTTATCAGCCATCTCTGGCTTTAATTACTTGTAGAATCCCCTCGTCTTGGGATCTCCGCTTTCTCGTTTGCTTTTTCCATGATGTTAATGTCCCTGTAACCTGAGGATAGTAACATTTAAGTCCATTTGTATTTTAAATGCTCCATTAAATTAAGAGAAAAGAAAAAAATGTGCACTCATAGTGCTCATTTCTGAATGTTTTGATGAACTATGAGAAACACCTGCAGAGATTTCCTTACATATATACAGCATATGTGTGTGCGTATTATAAGACAAGCACTGCAATGTTATTGGAAAGGGTTTACATTTTTCCCAGATTGCTCTCATATGTGTACTAAAACTCCAGGAAAATCAGTTTGGCTGTGAAAGGGTCTCATTTGCACTGCTAAGTTTCCTAAGAAGTTGGTCTAATCAGGTCTAATTATGCTACTGGTATGTTATCCTTTGTAAAGGGTGAAGCTGCCTTCACAGAATGTCTCTCAATCCTTGAGGAAGAAACATGCGCTGGCCTATAGAGCAATGCTATGTGGTGGCAGCCTTTGTAAATACTGTACATAGCTTTCCTTTTGTGGAAACACAAATTCACATTTAGCCAAATCTAAATTAAAAAGTAATTGAATTTCTTCATGATTAGAAGTCATGAAAGCCTAGAGGTTCAGACTATATTTATCAGCCTTGGAATGCAATGGTTAAATCGACAATACCCAGCTAAAAAATGGGACATTTTAAAGGGTAAATTGTTTTAAGAAATAAGCTGTTTATGTGTTTAAACTGACAAAAGGACAAATGTGAACAAAAATACTTAAACATTTTAATCAGACTCTTAAACTTCTAATTACCGTATATACTCGAGCCGACCCGAATATAAGCTGAGGCACCTAATTTTACCACAAAAAACTGGGGAAAGGTATTGACTTGAGCCTAGGCTGGGAAATGCAGCAGCTACTGGTAAAAATAAAAATAGATACCAATAGATATGGTACAGGAGATGCAGGGGCTGCAGACATGGTACAGGAGATGAAAGGACTGCAGTCATGGTACAGGAGATGCAGGGGCTGTGGACATGGTACAGGAGATGCAGAGGCTGCGGGCATGGTACAGGAGATGCGGCCTGAGGGCATGGTGCAGGAGATGCAGGGCTGAGGGCATAGTGCAGGAGATGCAGGGCTAAGGGTATGATGCAGGGATGAGGGCATTATGCAGGATATGCAGAGGCTGTGCAGGGGGCTTACTTATCCATCCCCGAGGTCCCTTACATTTAAAAATAGTGCCGCCTGGTGCCACACATCATTGCGCATGTGCCGTCTGCCCGAGAATGGCCAAGTGCGTAGGGCTTTCCCGAATGGCGGCAGCGCATGCTCAGTGTACATGTCGGGCCGGCCGCCACTGACGGTCAGCCCCAGGGCAGGGGGAATGGCTGGCCTAACGGGAAATTTCCCGGTATCTCAGGAGGCTAGTCTGTCCCTGCGGACAACACAGAGGCTGCCGGCGTGCAGGAGAAAAGAAGAGCAGTGATATCAGCATTCATTGGACCACGATGAATGAATGCTATCTACTTGTGAAAGCCAATTCCATAATACCTTTCTGCCATCTCCAGGAGTCTTAATGCCATACCTTGCTTGTATCATCACTGGGTATATTCAGTCCAGTCTCCCACTCCTGGACAGGTGGTCACGGTCACTGCTCCCTCCAGAGTCCAGACTCCAGCCCAGAAAAGCACTGCCAGTCTGCCACTGACTGTCTGACTGACTGACAAAGTCCTGCTCGTCTGTCCCCGCTTGCCTTGCTGAGTTCCCGAGTCCCGTCTGGTCCATCCCGCACACATGAGGCCACACTCTGCTTTGCTCTTGAGTCCTGGGTTTTTTTAGTGGCTGGCTGGTGGTGGTGGTGGGAAATGCACCATGATGACCACATCACGCTTGCTCAGGCACCCAACTTGCCTCTGCCAGACCCACCTGCACTGAACAACACAGGTACTCCAGTTAGATTCCTGGATATCACAATCTCGACGAAGTTCCAAGCAAAGCTGTCTCAGCCATTTTTTACAGGCACTTTTTCCTGTTACGGGCATTTATGGGCACGGGAAAAAGTGCCCGGTTTTTACGGGCTGCCTGTAAAAACACAGGCAGTTGGCAACACTGGTGTGTATATGCAGTAAAACATGCTTGCTGTACTCACTTTGGAACCTAAGGGTTCTTTTTCCATGGTGTTAAAGTGAAACTACACTGTATATGGGCACCACAAACCAAAAACGCTATTTCATTCATTTTTTAGCACTTAAATCAAATTTCCCAATCCATCCATGTCTCCATGCTTTATTTTGCTGGGAAAATATTTTGAAAATCGCCCCCTGACATTTCTGGTCGTGGCCATCTTGAGTAAGGGCAGATGATTCATCTATCACTTACTTCCTGGAATCCGTCTCAGGCATTGGCTGAGCTGAGAACCCTCCCCTCCTCAAGACTCCTTGGATGTGTGACATAATTTGCTGAGGCATGGAAACCAGTGAGTAACTGAAGAAATGCAAAAAAAAGTGTAAAACAAGCAAATTTGATATACTTTCCTAACTTTTTACTAATACTAGCAGCATAAGGATTAGAAATAGTCCAAGTTGATTGAGAGAGTGAAGTGAAGTTCCATTTTAATGTCCCTGTAACCTGAGGATAGCAACATATAAAGGGATTGTAAATTCAGAAGGTATCAGTCTTTCAGTCTGGGAAGTTTTGTCACAAAGTTTGAGTTTTTCAGGCTCTTTCACCAAGTCAAGCCTTGAATCTTCAACACTAAGCTTTATAAATGCAAAGCTGACAAAAACGTCTGTTTGAATACTAGATGATAAAATCCATATTTTCAGACTGTGCCACATATTTTTATATTAACAAAACATTTTTTTTTGTTATTATTATCCACATCAGAAAAAAAAATATTAATGTGTTATGGTGATGTGCATTTTAGAACAAACTTGTTTCAAATATGTCAAATCTGGCAATTTCCAAGACAATGTAAACAGCTGATTATTGTTTTAGCCAGAATGATTCATTTCCAACACAAACTGAACTATTTTTCGTTTCATAATATGGTTTTTATATTTATAATATATCATATAATTAAGCCATGTTGAGAGATATCAAGTCAAGGCAATTATAAACTGAAACCAGAAAATATTTCAGAGTAAACATTGAAATGTCACAAAGTGCTTTACTTTTAACACCTGGACCCTAAGTACCCTAGAAACATACATAAATGTAAATTACTGACCACCAAATATATTAATCACAATGATATACTCTATATCAGTGTTTCTCAACTCCGGTCCTCAGGGCACACTAACAGGCCAGGTTTGCAAGAAAACTGAAATACATCACAGGTGATATAATTTGCTGTTCAGTGATTGCAGTATTCTAGTCTGCATCTCCCCAAGGTAATACTTAAAATCTGGCCTGTTAGTGTGCCCTGAGGACCAGGGTTGAGAAACACTGCTCTATATTACCGAAAGTATCGGGACACCTGCCTTTACACGCCCATGAACTTTAATGGCATCCCAGTCTCAGTCCGTAGGGTGCAATATTGAGTTGGCCCACCCTTTGCATATATAGCAGGTTCAACTCTTCTGAGGAGACTGCCCACAAGGTTTAGGAGTGTGTCTATGGTAATGTTTGACCATTCTTTCAGAAGGTACATTTGTGACGTCAGGCACTGATGTTGGACAAAAAGGCCTGGCTTGCACTCTTTAATTCATCCCGAAGGTATTCTATCTGGTTGAGGTCAGGACTCTGTGCAGGCCAGTCAAATTCTTCCACCCCAAACTCACTCATCCATGTCCTTATGAACCTTGATTTGTGGAAAAAACAAGATACTGCTTCTGTGCTTAAGAAGTTGCTATGTGGGTGATTAAAAGCATACGTCTCCACTGATTTGGCCGACACATCAGCTGTGCTGCCACTTCCAACATCTCAGGGAAAACCCAAATGAAACACTAAAAAGAAAGAAACAGAGGGCGCACCAGTATTACCTTTGTGACCATTTATTATAAAAAGGAACATATACAAATCATACTCACAAACAGGATGAAATGTCAAGCAAAATATGTGTACAAAGTCCACCAGATGCCCCACTCAGCATGGTCTGCTGATTAATCACAGTTGTGGAATGATACGTCCAAATAGAGCTGACGCGTTTCAAGGGCTATGCCCTCTTCTTCAGAGCTGGATTTGGAATGCAGGTAGCTGGTCTTTATATACTCACAAAAACATGTGACCTCTAGTACAAGCCCCTCACACAATGGGCGGGCTGATGTGATTAGGTGGACCCTCTGTTTCTTTTTTTTTAGAGTACCTTGATTTGTGCACTGGTCCAAGTAATTTGGTGGAGGGGGTATTATGGTGTGGGGTTGTTTTTCCAGGGGTTGGGCTTGGCCCCTTACTTCCAGTGACGGGAACTCTTAAGGCATCAGAATACCAAGACATTTTGGGCAATTGCATGCTTCCAACTTTGTGGGAAACGTTTGCGGAGGACCCCTTCCTGTTCCAACATGACTGCTCACCAGTGCACAAAGCAAGGTCCATAAATACATGGATAAGTGAGTTTGGGGTGGAGGAATTTGACTGGCCTAAAACCAATAAAACACCTGTGGGATGAATTAGAGAGGAGACTTCGATCCAGGCCTTCTCTCCAACATCAACGCCTGACCACACAAATGCGCTTTTGGAAGAATGGTCAGAAAATTCCCATAGGCACACTCCTAAACCTTGTGGACAGCCTTTCCAGAAGAGTTGAAGCTGTTATAGCTGCAAAGAGTGGGCTAACTCAATATTGAACCCTATGGACTAAGACTGGGATGCCATTAAAGTTCAGGTGCGTGTAAAGGCAGACGTCCCAATGCTTTTGGTAATATAGTGTATGTTGGTTTAAAGGTTATTGATGAGGTATTTAGCTAACACATCATTAAACTCACGTTGTCACCTTAAATACTATACAAATGAATCTTGACTCTTTATACAGTACCTGGAACACAAATGCTAAGGGAATATATAGTACATAAGCTTTAAAGTGACTCTGTCATTAGGATCAGCATCTTCCCCTAAGTCCATTCTGTAAATAAGAGGATAGGCACTTGCCTTTTTGGCAGCCTCAGTGTTAAAACTTTACTTTGTTGCTGCAGGTATAAAGCACTTCTTGGTGTGTCTAATACCTGGTTCCTTATGTGCCATGGTCGTGGTATTTCTCATCAGCTAAGATGACATAGGAAATATGAGGAAGAACCACAGAGGTCAATGGGTGTAGTGGGTATTCGACACACCCAGAAGTGTCAAATACCTGCTGTGGCCAGGTAAAGGCAAAACCATAGAGGCTTGACACATGGACCACTGAAAAGCAAAGTATACATTCTCTTCTTTTACACATTGGATGTAGATAAAGAGGCAGATCCTAATAATATAAAAAGGAAAATAAATGTGTTTAAAAAATTGCTAATTTACACTGGATTCACACTTGGTACAAATCATAAAGCTTACCAAAGGTTCAAATTTATATTATCTCTACATTCCACTGTATAATAAATAATATAAAATCATCAAGGTATGCATACACAAAAATCACACTTATTATTAAACATATTAAAATGCTTGTGTTTAAAGTACCTTCTGAGGGATTGTAAATCTAACCAATGTGCACATATCAGATCAATTTTGAGCCTTATATTTCCTTGTTAAAATCAGTAAAAGTATCATTAAGTTTGTTAAAGGTATATTCCACCTTTTGTACCATGTTTCATGTTACACCCATATTTAGGCCAGTGTCACCCATTCACAGGGACCTGTAAATGGAAAGACTACAAGTCCTATCTGCTCCTATGGTAGAGGAACTTACACGTTTCGACATCAAATAATGGAGGAAATATTCTCTCAGATAGCAGCAGTCTGAGCATATAAGAATGTATTAGTAGTGCCAAATCCAGAATTAACTTGAATAGGGAAGGATTGGGAGGCAAGGATTTTTTGGCACAAAAAGTTTGTAAAATTAATTTTTATTGATAAATTCATATAAAAACCAGAAGATATAATAATTTGTAAAAATGACCTTACATAAGGCTCAAATACATTTTTGTAGCAGTTGGCTTGATACTTGCTTCATACAGAATATTCAACTATATATGTGACAAATAAGTTTTAAACGCTAAATATACTTCACATCCAGGAGATCTTGACGAAGGGTGACAGAGAATGAGACTGCCGTCCAACCAGATCAAATGATGTTGTATTCAATTATTCACTGTATGAACATTCACATTGCTCGACATGTTTCACCTTTTACGGCTTCATCTGGAGCGTTCTAATAGGATATTCTGTATAATGCTGTAAGAAAGAAAGGCGCGCACCGCGTCACTTATAATTAACGAGGAGGGTATCGTGGATTTCAGAAGGAGTGGATGGAGCATATAGTTAGTAGAAGATGTAAACCATTGGAATAGTAACAGCCAAGAGTTAATGAAAGCCTGGCTGGCGTCAATAAGCCCAAGTACATATAGTTATTATGGCTTAAATCCAAACTGTAGCCTCATAGATTGGGGACATCCATGTATTCCAAAATGAACCTCCACAAATCCCTCCCCGGATGGGGAACCGCCACGACATCAGCAAGGTGATGATGTCACCACCCAGTCCATTGTTTACCTCCTTTAGGCCATAATGGAAGGTCAGTACCTCCTTATGAACCTGGAGCTTGGGGTGAAAAATGCAGGAGCCAATACATTGCACCCACATGCACTGATCAAAGTCTGTAATGCTCTGCGGGCTTGATTGTAAAAATGTAACAAATGCACACTTTTTATTTTGGTAATTATTATTTATAGAATTCTTACAAAAAGTGATCAATACTTTTTAATGATTGCAAACCTTGTGCATGCTCTGATTATGAAATCCAAAATTTGTACAATTAATGTTTTGTTGGGTTGTCTATCCACACTTGAGCTAGATAATAATACACATATCATAGAATCTCATTCGAATGAATTCTCATTTAGAACAGCCTATATTTTTTTGCAATCTCCATGTGGTTAATTTATAATACAACTGCACAATTCAATTCAATGCAGTTAAATACACCACTCTTTACACCACAAGAAACATGCTCACCATTAAGAAGCAATAGTTGAACAATTGCATGGTTAAATGTACTATGGCTTAATTATAGGCATTGCTCAATGCAGTCTCACATTAGTCACGCTGTATAGTGTACTACCACTTTTGGGTAATTGTGCAGTATTCAATAGTGAAATATGCTATTTGTATAGTCAAGGTACCAATGAAATCCAAGCTCCTTCAGCTGTAAACAAATTTACTCCCAATGTTGAGTTTAAAAGCTGGTAATAAGAGTGACTATTTGCAACCTGCAACCTTTTG
This sequence comes from Pelophylax lessonae, assembly GCF_965119305.1. Lineage (NCBI taxonomy): Eukaryota > Metazoa > Chordata > Amphibia > Anura > Ranidae > Pelophylax > Pelophylax lessonae. The sequence goes on along the minus strand of NC_138768.1, from coordinate 404,277,654 downwards.
ATCATACATTGCCTTTTGCCAGCCACATAGATTGTCCAATGCACTCACTGAACATTAAAGTTTATAAAGCGTGTCATTATAACTTGTTTTTGAGAGACATGGTCCAATAGCATAACAGAATGTGAAAGCCAGCCATATCCAGCCTCAGCTAGACTCATATTCCTGCAGATAAGCCATATAGGTTGTTTAGGGGACCATTCACACTTGCTGCATGCTAAAACATTTAAAGCATAACTTCACTTTTGATAAAATAATAATCCTCAGTTACCGCCCAAACTGTGTGACTATCTCCGCGCTTTAGGATGCACCAGCAACTGCTGGTAATAAAATGATACCCCTGAAGCTGCTACTTGAACAAATATGAATATTTGGTAACAATGTCAACAGAATAATAGTAGCGCTGAAACACTATATAAGAGTTCCTAAAAATGACAGTGGATGTCCACTAAAATAACAGTGTGGTAAAAAACTTAGTCCTCACAGTCTTTAATTGACTAATACCATAAGTCTATTAACGGGTGAGTTTAAACATCAATCCCCCTTCCAGATCTTCAATAAACATGAAAGTCCAATGTTATTAACGGTAGTTGTTGGGTAAGTACTGCAAAACCTCCGTGTAGTCTGGTCGGGTCACCACAAATCCACCACCAAGTGCAGGGGGACAATAAGAAATGGCCACTCACCGGATAGATATGCTCACCTACTCTCATAAGTGAGCACCACTCGCATAATGATCACAAATCCACATGTCACCATAGGATAGGTTAAATCGAGCAAGAGATGGTTCCCAATCCAGTGTAGTGTCCCTTTTCTGCCAATGTCTCCCAAATATGTGGAAAATAAACAGATATCTCCACTAGTGCAATACGTCTCATAAAGCTTTATTCCAAAGTAAAACAACACATAATGCACTCACTTGTAGTTGGATAAATCACAGCATATCTCATAAAGGCAGTATCGGGACCCCCTCTCCTAATCCGATGTGGCTCCAAGCCAGATCGGGTAGTTCCGGATGTCCTTTGCTGCCGTAAACCACGATTGGGTGCGTCGTCTGGCCACGCCCCGATGCGTTTCGTCACTTCCTGACTTCAACTGGGGGCGCCTCTGTGCTGAGTGGATCAAATGAAAGTGGTTTTATAATTATCTGTCAGCTGTGGAAGCTGCAGGGCTCTAGTGAGGAAAGCTGCTGTGTCTGCATCCCTTTAGACATGTTCCTCTTTGGAGTATCTCACCAAAATGACATTTTTTTTTGCAGGAGATGCCAGAAATCTGACTTATATCTTAGTGTAGACTTCTGGGAAAATTGGTGAGCCAATCATACAAGCAGGAAATGATGTTTCTGGGGTGTGGTCAGCACACATTCTGTGTACAAAACTCCTCCAAGTAGCCGAATTGCATTGCATTTCAGAAAATTACAACAGCTGCAGATTGAAAAGGAAAGGTCATTTTTAATACCATTCAATTACAATATGACTTGTGTCGCAATTGTATAAGCTATATTGTTATTTCTTTATTTGCTTTTTTTTTTTTTTTTCCCCCCATGAAAGTGGCATTACCCTTGAATTAGCTTGTCTGTTTTGCAGGGCAGTGAAGGGCAATGAGCTGTTTCAGTGCTGGGTTTTTTTATGGCATAAATACACCCCAAACAAGCATATCTGCATTTCTCCACACAGCACATCACTGTGGCATTGTAGCATGCAGATAAAGGGAAAAAGATTGCCCCACACCACAACGGAATATAAGCCTTTTGAGTTCTTTATTTGTCACCGTGCCAGACAAAAGACAGAAACACTGCTGATGCGTTTTACATGGAAAATTCGTGCTTACTCATAACACAGAAATAGCCCAGACCCTGGCTTTTTAGGTACACACCTAACAGGAAATGCACCTGTAGCTACTTACCATTATCCACCATTACAGGGTCATCTATTATATTATATTCAGTTTATGCTTTGTAGATGTATACAGCTCTGATGGAGTTGTGTATATATGTATTGTTCTGTGATTTCATTTTCTTTTTCATTTTTTGTTTAGTTATGCTAGCAAGGATTGATTGATGATTTTAAAAAACTGTGTCCACTTGTCATGCATTGGATGGCCAGTTACCTGCGTAGATACAGGGGCATTTACTGTTAGGTGTGTACTTAAAAAGTCAGGTTCTGGGCTATTTCTGTGTTATTAGTAAGCACAAATTGTCCGTGTGAAATGCGTCAACAGTGTTCATGTCTTTTGTCTGGTACGGTGACAAATATAGAATTTTAAAGGCTTTGATTCTGTTGTGGTGTGCGGAAATCTTTTTCTTTTTATCTGCATATTGATGGTGGTGAGCGGGGGGGGGGGGGGGGGGGCACCTGCAGCAGTCAAGCAGTCAGCAGCTCATTACGTGCCTGAGCGGTGTGCACCTTATGTTTTGGCATTGTAGCATGAACAGGGCATGTTGTTTTCTAGGTGCCCTAGTGTTTTTTTTTCTGTGTGCTTCCCAGTTCCCTCTGTTAATGGGAAAGCCCTGTCTCTGTACTGGGAACGCTCTCAGCACAAGCACAATTAAGACCAACGTCCATGAGGTTTCATAAATACATATGTTTGTCGGTAAGGGGTTAAGAACTAAAACAGATATACAGCATGCAGCCACCACCAGATCTCTGCACACATTACTGTTGCTTCCTTGGAAACATTTTTGGCCAAGTTATGTTCACCTTAAAGTGCTCAAAGACAATAGGTCACAATGAAGTTGTTTTACTAAAACTGGAGAGTGCAAAGACCAGTGCAGCTCTGCATAGAAACCAATCAGCTTCCAGGTTTTATTGCCAAAGCTTCATTAAACAAGCTAAAGTTAGAAGCTGATTGGCTACCATGCACAGCTGAACCAGAATTTACACTCTCCAGTTTTAGTAAATTAACCCTAATGGAGTTGATTTACTAAAACCGGAGGGTGCAAAATCTGGTACAGCACTGCATAGAAACCAATTAGCTTCCAGGTTTTATTGCCAAAGCTTCATTGAACAAGCTGAGGTTAGAAGCCGATTGGCTACCCTGCACAGCTGCACCAGAATTTGCACTCTCCAGTTTTAGTAAATGAACCCCAATATGTCAAAAACAGACGAATACATGGGGCAATATCAAGATAAATGTATTGGGTGTACTTACTTTGCAATGTATCCATATATCCCAATACCACTCCTGGGTGAAATGTAGGGAAATAGATCCATTTTCAAAACACCTGGCTTGATATCTGAAATCTTGTGTCCAACACAGCAGAGGGAAGAAACCAATGGACAAAATTGTCAGCACTGAGGGCAAAAGAGCACATTTAAATGGTCTACGAAATGGGAATACCCATTTTTCTGGTTATGTTTGTCTGTTGGAGTATTGCTTTAGTAATGTTTGTAATAATATATATGTCAGTTTTGTACAATAATAGAACAGTAGCTCTACTTACAAACCCGATTCCAAAAAGGTTGGGACACTGTACAAATTGCGAATAAAAACAGAATGCAATGATGTGGAAGTTTCACATTTCAATATTTTATTCAGAATACAACATAGATGACATATCAAATGTTTAAACTGAGAAAATGTATGATTTCAAAGGAAAAATAAGTTGATTTTAAATTTCATGGCATCAACACATCTCAAAAAAGTTGGGACAAGGCCATGTTTACCACTGTGTGACATCCCCTCTTCATTTTATAACAGTCTGCAAACGTATGGGGACTGAGGAGACAAGTTGCTCAGGTTTAGGAATGTTGTCCCATTCTTGTCTAATACAGGCTTCTAGTTGCTCAATTGCCTTAGGTCTTCTTTGTTGCATCTTCCTCTTTATGATGCTCCAAATCTTTTCTATGGGTGAAAGATCTGGACTGCAGGCTGGCCATTTCAGTACCTGGATCCTTCTTCTACGCAGCCATGATGTTGTAATTGATGCAGTATGTGGTCTGGCATGGTCATGTTGGAAAATGCATGGAAAGAGACGACGTCTGGGTGGGAGCATATGTTGTTCTAGAACTTGGATATACCTTTCAGCATTGATGGTGCCTTTCCAGATGTGTAAGCTGCCCATACCTCACGCACTCATGCAACCCCATATCATCAGAGATGCAGGCTTCTGAATTTAGCGCTGATAACAACTTGGGTTGTCCTTGTCCTCTTTAGTCCAGATGACATGGCGTCCCTGTTTTCCAAAAAGAACTTCAAATTTTGATTCGTCTGACCACTGAGCAGTTTTCCACTTTGCCACAGTCCATTTTAAATGAGCCTTGGCCCAGAGAAAACGCCTGTGCTTCTGGATCATGTTTAGATATGGCTTCTTTTTTGGCCTATCAAGTTTTAGACGGCAACGGCGAATGGCACGGTGGACTGTGTTCACCGACAATGTTTTCTAGAAGTATTCCTGAGCCCATGTTGGGATTTCCATTACATTAGCATTCCTGTATGTGATGCAGTGCCGTTTAAGGGCCCGAAGATCACCGCCATCCAGTATGGTTTTCTGGCCTTGACCCTTACGCACAGAGATTGTTCCAGATCTTTGGATGATATTATGCACTGTAGATGATGATAACTCCAAACTCTTTCAAATTTTTCTCTGAGAAACTCCTTTCTTATATTACTCCACTATTTTTTGCCGCAGCATTGGGGAAATTGGTGATCCTCTGCCCATCTTGACTTCTGAGAGACACTGCCACTCTGAGATGCTCTTTTTATACCCAATCATGTTGCCAATTGACCTAATAAGTTGCAAATTGGTCCTCCAGCTGTTCCTTATATGTACATTTAACTTTTCCAGCCTCTTATTTCTACCTGTCCCAACTTTTTTGGAATGTGTAGCTCTCATGTAATCCAAAATGAGCCAATATTTGGCATGACATTTCAAAATGTCTCACTTTCAACATTTGATATGCTATCTATATTATAGTGTGAATGAAATATAAGATTATGAGATTTGTAAATTAGCCCATTCCTTTTTTATTCACAATTTGTACAGTGTCCCAACTTTTTTGGATTTGGATTTGTAGATTAGGGATGATCAAACTTTTCAAAAGTTCAGTTCGGCCAGAACATCCAAACTTCCCGAAAGTTCGGCCCGGATTTCAGAACCCCATTGAAATCAATGGGACCCGAACTTCGGTAATCAAAAAACACCATTTTGAAGCCCTAAAACCCAATAAATGCCCCTAAAAAGTGCCTAGGGTTCTGGGTCATACCCCAGGGACTATTAATCACACAAAAAAAAGTTCTTAAAAATTGTCATTTTTGATAGAGAGCCAATTATTGAAAAAAAAAAAAAAATTCTTTGGATTTAGTATCTGGGGGGTCTAAAAAGTGTACCTTTGAAGTTTCAGCTCTGTAGCATGTCCAGAACCATAAAAAAAAAGATTGTTTGTATTGTATTAGGTCACTTATAGAACAGGATAGTGGCTTCTCTCTTTTCACACCTTGCCGGTTTAGTAGCAGGCGTTTTTTTGGGGTCTTTTGAGGCAGGCAAAACATCTGAACTTGTGTATACGGGTATATATACACACATACTTATATGTATATATACACCTAGACATATATAGGTGTGATAGTAGCAGAAATATATGCTTGCGCTAATTAAATCATTTACACTAATATGGCTCCGCTCCTATCACACCTATATATGTCTTAAGTGTAAAATACATATAATTATGTGTGTATATATACCACTATACACAAGTTCAGATGTTTTGCCTGCCTCCAAAGAACCCCAAAAAATGCCCAAAAAAACGCTAGCGTCAAAAAAAAAAAACGTCCAGGTGTGTTGTTGCAGGCATTTTTTGGGGGTTTTTGGAGGCAGACAAAACATCTGAACTTGTGTATAGTGCTATATATACACACATACTTATATGTATTTTACACATATATAGGTGTTATAGGAGTGGAGCCATATTAGTGTAAATGATTTCATTAGCGCAAGCATATATTTCTGCTACTATCACACCTATATATGTCTAGGTGTATATATACATATAAGTATGTGTGTATATATACCCGTATACACAAGTTAAGATGTTTTGCCTGCCTCCAAAAACCCCCCAAAAATGGCTGCAACAACACACCTGTGCGTTTTTTTTTTTTTGGCACTAGCGTTTTTTTGGGTATTTTTTGGGGTTCTTTGGAGGCAGGCAAAACATCTGAACTTCTGTATACGGGTATATATACACACATACTTATATGTATATATACACCTAGACATATATAGGTGTGATAGTAGCAGAAATATATGCTTGCACTAATTAAATCATTTACACTAATATGGCTCCGCTCCTATAACACCTATATATGTCTAAGTGTAAAATACATATAAGTATGTGTGTATATATACCACTATACACAAGTTCAGATGTTTTGCCTGCCTCCAAAAACCCCCAAAAAATGTCTGCAACAACACACCTGGGTGTTTTTTTTTTGGCGCTAGTGGTTTTTTGGGCATTTTTTTGGGTTCTTTGGAGGCAGGCAAAACATCTGAACTTGTGTATAGTGGTATATATACACACATACTTATATGTATTTTACACTTAGACATATATAGGTGTGATAGGAGCGGAGCCATATTAGTGTAAATGATTTCATTAGCGCAAGCATATATTTCTGCTACTATCACACCTATATATGTCTTGGTGTATATATACACATACATGGGTGTGTATATATACCCCCTATACACATGTTCAGATGTCATGCCTGACTCCAAACATGTGCTCAAAAAATCCCTATAGACGCCTGCAGCCAAAAAGCAAGCTGACAGGGGCAAAGCCATATTACTGCGGCGAAAGTGACTTCAGAGAAACTAGCTTTTCTCTATAGCGGTCACCCGATATGGAAGGGTTTGTCACCCTGCCATAGCAGTCAGTGTCAGTTCACTCTACACTACATTACAGTCACCCTGAAATGGAAGGGTTTGGTCACCCTGCCATAGCAGTCAGTTCACCCTACACTACATTACGGTCACCCTGGCACTTAACACTTTCCCTACAGAAACAAAAATTTTGCATCTAACTAAAGTGTAAAAGAGCACCCTAACTACACTAGATATCCCTTTCCTCACACTAATAAATGCTAAATGACACTTTTAAAGTAAAATTAACAGAACTGCTTCCACTCTCTTCCATGTTCCTGTATTACAATGCTAGGAATTTGGCGGGGGCTATCTTATATACTGGGGGGCGTATTCACTAATGATTGGCCTAGGGACCCCCTAGTCACTCCAATCACATTCCTAGCATTCTCCTGCCCCCTCAATTGGCTTTTGCTAATGGTTCTGGTCCAATCACGGGCTTTTAAAGCCCATTTCCTGGCCCATTGCATTTTGGTCGGTTCTGGTTGCCGAATTTCGAACTTTTTCAGCAAAAAGTTCTAAATTCGGCCGAACCTCGAACAGTCAATGTTCGGGTCGAACCGATGGCTGACCTGAACCGTTCGATCATCCCTATTGTAGATACATTTAGCATACATCTCTTGTACATAACATAGGCAAGTATAATATAGGCTAAAAAAAAATCAGTGTATAATATAGCAAGATTTATAAGTTTGGCATTAGAGTATGATGAACTTTATTCTACTACTGTACAATGTCATAGATCTTAATTGTGGGATTGTCTTTAGGTTGAAGACTGAAGGGTCAGAGTGCATCAGAATGATAATACAGAGAAAATTCCAACAAATGTTCATACTTTGTTCTTCTTAAAAGGAAAAAACTGGACTAATGCCTCTTCTGTTCTTTCTAAATAAAAATTTTCTTTCTTACGAGGTAACTGTTAAATGCTGTAGGATGTGTTGGCACTAGATAAAGTATACAAGTAACGCTACTTTGTACAGTAATCCAAAAACAAGAACTTATATTTATGATTAAAGACTAAATTAAATAGTGATGACTAGCTCTTAACCTGCCATCTGAGAGTATTTACAAGGATAATTTAGTTTCAGACGTCTGCCCACTTTATGTTGTATCTTAGTGAAAGAAACAAAGCTCATGATATGACTTGGCAGTTTGTGATGATTTTGAACAGCGCTAATCACAGCATCAACTATAATTTAGGGTAGGGAAAAATAACTTTTTAAGGCCATAAATATTAATGTTGTTGCTGCATTGCAGTATGATATTAGACCTTTATAGCCAGACAGTGTGAAGAATAATGATTTTATATGTACTATAACACATAGCAAGCAGATTTCAGCTTTAAGAAGACATTTTAGAATGCAGTACACACCCTGGCTCATCTTTGGCACCTCTAAAATGCTGGGAATACAGTCAGGTGCCAACGAGGATTTACCTCCTTCGAGAATGGTATCTCTGCACAACATTGGACTCTGAAGACTGTAGGAGAAAATGGTGGTGTTAACGAATGCAGCGGTGAGGGACATTACTGGAGAAGTAGGTGGATACAGTTCCACAAGTGTATGTTTTTGCAAAATAACATTCGGTACACCTCTTCAAAATTTCTACCTATGTTTTGCCAGTTTAAAAATGCTGTTATATAAAATACCTGTTGATTCTGACAGAAATGCACTCAGTTCTAATGTCCTGTTTGAGCTAAGACACTCGGTGGCACTGAAATCCCAAGTTGTTTTACTATCCATGCAGGGTTCTTTTCTGCAGAATAACTACCTCTCTCCTCAGCTCCATAACACGGAGGGACATTTTCTGGAGTCCAGAACTGAGCAGGCCTGATAAAATTGCTTGGGGTTTCAGTACAGCGAGGATTTCGACAGGAACAAAAGGTATTTTATTGTACTACAGCAGTTTATAAAAAAAGACAAAACATGGGGAGAGGTGCATGTATTGGAGAATTTTTTTTTTTAGATATGATTTTGACATATCACTATTCCATTTCATCCTACCGGAGAAGGGGTTTGGGAAAAAGGCAGGCACCGTGCTCCAAGTTGCCCTGGAATGAAGGCTGGAGGCACCAGTCATAGACAATCCAAAGGGTGAGATGGAGTGTAACTCTAACCTCATATGCGTGAGGTCTGGAGTGAGCCCGTTACCTAAGTATTACGTCCAAAAATGGGGGGGGGGGAGTGTCAACTGTAGAACAAGTTCTTCTGAGTAATATTGTGTGTATTTTGTAGCTCAGTCTGTAGGTAGCGGCTACCAGACAAGTAGAAACCTATAAAGGAGGAAGAAAAACGTGTGAAAGAAAGAGAAGGAAGAGAGAGTAGAATGAGAGAGAGAGAGAGAGAGAGAGAGAGAGAGAGAGAGACAAAACCGAGAGAGAGAGAGAAAACAAGGGGGGAGGGATAATGAGGGTGAAGGGGTTTAGATATGATTTTGAATTAGTTGATAAGAAGAACTATACTTGGTGTATCATGTTTCCTGTGGTCAACTGAATTTTCTTAGGGCCCCTTTTCATACTGATCTGGTGTGCTTCTCCCACAGTATGGGTGCAGCGTAGTGTACCCACGGTTTTAGTGTGGGTTAGCCATGCTTTCCTGTAGACTTCTATCATGCTCTGCAGTTTTGGTGAGCTTTCGGATTGTGCACCAAAACCCCTGGACATAATAAAAGACTATGGCCCAGCGCAGCGCTCCTGTTCTGTGGGAGAATCACACCAGATCAGTGGGAAAAGGGCCTAAATGTGTTTATTAAAGCAGAACTTTAGCTGTTACAACTTAATAAAAAAAAATGTTTTTTAGCAAGGAACATACATTTCACATTAGAAAGATTATAAAGAAATGACCAGCGCTATGGACTGTAAAACGTGAAAAGATGTGAAGTGAAAAATAGGTGTGAGCTGCCACCAATCAACCCTCAGAGTGCAAGGGTGAATGTGAGAAAATTAATAAGTGACGATTGGTATCGGCGCTACCTTATATGTGATTAGACATTGGAAAAAATGTGAGTGATATAGATTATATACTAATGTGACCCGAGTACTTGTGGGTGTGAACTCAGTGAGAAAATAATAAATGGTTAAATAAGATAAAATTATTTATTAAGACAATACAAGGTTAAACCAAACTCAAAACCAAAGAAATGTGATGGTTGGTGAGTAAAAAAACAACAAAATCAATCATTAAACAATTATTAAAGGATGGCACCTGTTCCCACTGAAGGGGAATATTAGATGATAACAGCCAGTGCATAAAATGTCTGGATGTATGTGCCAAAATAAGGGCGGCTACAAATTGACCGGGAGTACGCCAAGTTGGCGCAGCTCCAGTAGACGTTCCTCTGACGAAACACGTAGGGCGGAGTACATACATTTCACATTAATAATGATGCTACCAAAATTTGTGTGTTCTGTAAATTGCCTCCAGCATTGCTCCTGTTTCTTGTTCCGGAAGGCTGTGATTTTGCGGAAGCCCAGAGCCCCTGAATAGCAGTTTATCATTAAGCAGAACTAAACCTATCGCTTTAAACAGTTTCATAAAACAGTTACATTCTTGGAATGCTGGGATTGCTAACTGTCACATTTGCTTGTATCCTCAACCAAACTGTCAAACCATAAAATATCTGGTGATCATAACTGATCACATGTGCAGCACCATGGCAGTTGCAGATCAAACAGAAGCAGCTTCCTTGACTGTAAAGAATAGGAGGATGTAATTCCGCTTTAAAGCTGTTGGCAGATCGGCCTCTACAGCACCTAAAATTACAGAGCAGCTGAGCATGTGCAGAGCAGGGTGAGACAGTGTATTACTGGATTTCTTAACAGTATAGACCAGCAATGGTGAACCTTGGCAACCCAGATGTTTTGGAACTTAATTTCCCATGATGCTCAACTACACTGCAGAGTGTATAAGAATCATGGGAAATGTAGTTCCAAACATCAAAACATCTGGGGTGCCAAGGTTCCCCATCCCTTGTATAGACATAATAATAAAATAATTTTTAATAAAAACCTGCAAAAAGGGACCAGCCTGAAGTCATCTAGAAGAACTTTATTTTCTGAATTAAGTTCCACTTTAATCATATTCTGAAATTTATTCAAAAAGCACGTTCTCCTTAGCACGTTAATACATTCTAATAAAACATATAAAAGTAATAAGCACATAGATAAAATAAAGTAGCCACTCACATCTAAAATCAATCTGTCGCTCAAAACAACATATGTAGCAACGTGATTGTCCATGCGTGGCCCTGCCCAACGCGTTTCTAGCCAATGCTCTTCTTCTGGGGCTCAGCCCCTCATTCCCTTACGGTCACCAGGTTTATCATAGTTACTGACATGTAAGTAATAAGATTCTATTAATATGGTTTTTTTTCAAGGGAGCAATTTGGTACATTCTTTTCTTTTATATGAGATTTTCCTATTCTAAAAAAAAATCTATATTTACGGATATAATTTTTAATCAAGCCCCTGAGGAGTGGATGAGGATCCATGAAACGTGTAGAGCCCATAGATGTGAAGACATATTATCTGGAGATTGACCACGTATCCTTCATGATATATTATTTATATTTTATAATTTTTTATGATATATTTATTTACTGTAATATGAATTGTACCTATATTTTATGTCAGTTCTCTACATTTATCTGTATTTTATCTGGATCATGGATTTTCTAAAAATATGTGTCTATTGTGAAATATGCAATAAACCCACATTTTTACTCTATATAATCATCTTATTGAGTAAGTGACCTACCTCATTCAAAGTCCCATGATCATTGATCCCTCTTTGCATGAATAAGAAAATGAACCGTGTTTTACTCACTGTCATGCACATGTGTCTATTTGTGTTCCAAGCTGTCATAGTTACATAGTTAGTGAGGTTGAAAAAAGACATCAGTCCATCCAGTTCAACCTATGATGTGTGTGTGTGTTTGCTGTTAACCGTACATTGTATACCCCTGTATGTTGTGGTCTTTAAGGTGCCCATCTAATAGTTTTTTGAAACTATAGATGCTCCCTGCGGATACCACTGTTTGTGGAAGAGAACTACACATCCTTACTGCTCTGACAGTAAAGAACCCCTTACTTAGTTTGTTAAACCATTTTTCCTCTAGTTTTAGTGAGTGGCCACGTGTCTTATTGGATTCCCTATCTCTAAAAAGTTTGTTCCTTATGCTAGGTTCCTCACCAGTACAGTATTTGTACATTGATATCATATCCCCTCTCAAGCGTCTCTTCTCCAGAGAGAATAAGTTCAATGCTTTTCATCATGATGGTAAAAAATATGTGCAGACTTGGTCCATCATTTGCCCTATCAGGAAGTCAGTCTTGACCAATTTTGTGCAACTTCTCATGGACAGAAAGTGGCTGCAAAGATGTTTGAGGAGATCAGCAGCCTTAAGATGCACTTACAGATGAAAAAACATGAAAACTGTATTTTGTAAAGATAAAAACACATGCTATTTGTTTATGATTAGTGTTGAGCGAACACGGACTGTATTATTCGTGTTCGTACCGAATAATTGGATTTTTTGTACCCGAACACGGACACGGACACTTTACTGTATGTTCGGGTAAAAATCCGTGTTCGGTCGTTTTATTTCCGGGTTTTGCATGCTTTGGCGCTCTTTTCATGGCGGGCTTTCAACAGCCAATCAACAATCGTTTAACTGGTGTGCCTTAAGCCATCCCAGCCATGCCTGCAAATGTCTCAGTAGCTGTGATTGGCCGTCTGAAGCATGTGACCAAGTCTTTATAAGTTCGAGGCAGCCGCAGCGGCGTCATTATGCTGCTTAGATTCAGGGACAGAGCACACATCAACGTGCTGGCTGCTGATTAGGGAAAGATAGGCAGGAAAAAACCATTTGTGTCCGGATAGAATTGAGGGACAGGTCGGAGTGTTTAGGCAGGGCGAGTTGTAGGCATTTTAGGGATAGAGTCTGCTGAATTATAGGGTCAGTGTCTTCTACAAACTACAATCGATATTGCTGTGTGGGGGGTGGGGTGAATCTGCACTCAATCCTGATCTACGATCTCTTCTCAATCCTGTTAGGGACAGAGTCTGCTGAATTTTAGGGAAACTGTGTTCTACAAACTACAATCGATATTGCTGTGTGGTGTGGGATTGGAGATAGGCAGGTGTCAGTGATCCACATCCATTTTTCTGTGTGTGAGCTGCAGTGAACACAATCTTTTTGGGCTGCAGTGAACACAATCTTTTTGGGCTGCAGTGAACACAATCTTTTTGGGCTGCAGTGAACACAATCTTTTTGGGCTGCAGTGAACACAATCTTTTTGGGCTGCAGTGAACACAATCTTTTTGGGCTGCAGTGAACACAATCTTTTTGGGGTGCAGTGAACACAATCCTTTTTGGTGTGCAGTGAACACAATCTTTGTGGGGTGCAGTGAACAAAATCCTTTGTGGGGTGCAGTGAACACAATCTTTTTGGGGTGCAGTGAACAAAATCCTTTTTGGGGTGCAGTGAACAACATCCTTTTTGGGGTGCAGTGAACACAATCTTTTTGGGGTGCAGTGAACAAAATCCTTTGTGGGGTGCAGTGAACACAATCTTTTTGGGGTGGAGTGAACAACATCCTTTTTGGGGTGCAGTGAACAAAATCCTTTTTGGGGTGCAGTGAACAAAATCATTTTTGGGGTGCAGTGAACACAATCTTTTTGGGGTGCAGTGAACACAATCTTTGTGGGGTGCAGTGAACACAATCTTTTTGGGGTGGAGTGAACAACATCCTTTTTGGGGTGCAGTGAACAACATCCTTTTTGGGGTGCAGTGAACACAATCTTTTTGGGGTGCAGTGAACACAATCTTTGTGGGGTACAGTGAACAGAATCTTTGTGGGGTGCAGTGAACACAATCTTTGGGGGGTACAGTGAACACAATCTTTGTGAGGTGCAGTGAACACAATCTTTGTGGGGTGCAGTGAACACAATCATTGTGGGGTGCAGTGAACTCAATCTTTGTGGGGTACAGTGAACACAATCTCATACTTCTGAAGGTTTGAGGGTGCTGCCTGTTCCATACTCCCCCTACTCCTCATCTAGCCTTTTAGGGGTACAAACAATAGTAATTGGGGCCTAGTGTGGTTGTGTACGTGTGATATACATACACTTTTTTGGGATCATATTTTCTATTCCGCTATTTAATCAAAAACCTTTGGGGATCAGTTAAATTGGGGGATAGTCTGTGTTGGTACGTGTGAGAGAGATCCACCTTTCCAAGTTGTTGGGGTTCATCTCATACTTCTGAAGGTTTGAGGGTGCTGCCTGTTCCATACTCCCCCTACTCCTAGCCTTTTAGGGGTACAAACAATAGTAATTGGGGCCTAGTGTGGTTGTGTACGTGTGATATACATACACTTTTTTGGGATCATATTTTCTATTCCGCTATTTAATCAAAAACCTTTGGGGATCAGTTAAATTGGGGGATAGTCTGTGTTGGTACGTGTGAGAGAGATCCACCTTTCCAAGTTGTTGGGGTTCATCTCATACTTCTGAAGGTTTGAGGGTGCTGCCTGTTCCATACTCCCCCTTCTCCTAGCCTTTTAGGGGTACAAACAATAGTAATTGGGGCCTAGTGTGGTTGTGTACGTGTGATATACATACACTTTTTTGGGATCATATTTTCTATTCCGCTATTTAATCAAAAACCTTTGGGGATCAGTTAAATTGGGGGATAGTCTGTGTTGGTACGTGTGAGAGAGATCCACCTTTCCAAGTTGTTGGGGTTCATCTCATACTTCTGAAGGTTTGAGGGTGCTGCCTGTTCCATACTCCCCCCTACTCCTAGCCTTTTAGGGGTACAAACAATAGTAATTGGGGCCTAGTGTGGTTGTGTACGTGTGATATACATACACTTTTTTGGGATCATATTTTCTATTCCGCTATTTAATCAAAAACCTTTGGGGATCAGTTAAATTGGGGGATAGTCTGTGTTGGTACGTGTGAGAGAGATCCACCTTTCCAAGTTGTTGGGGTTCATCTCATACTTCTGAAGGTTTGAGGGTGCTGCCTGTTCCATACTCCCCCTACTCCTAGCCTTTTAGGGGTACAAACAATAGTAATTGGGGCCTAGTGTGGTTGTGTACGTGTGATATACATACACTTTTTTGGGATCATATTTTCTATTCCGCTATTTAATCAAAAACCTTTGGGGATCAGTTAAATTGGGGGATAGTCTGTGTTGGTACGTGTGAGAGAGATCCACCTTTCCAAGTTGTTGGGGTTCATCTCATACTTCTGAAGGTTTGAGGGTGCTGCCTGTTCCATACTCCCCCTACTCCTAGCCTTTTAGGGGTACAAACAATAGTAATTGGGGCCTAGTGTGGTTGTGTACGTGTGATATACATACACTTTTTTGGGATCATATTTTCTATTCCGCTATTTAATCAAAAACCTTTGGGGATCAGTTAAATTGGGGGATAGTCTGTGTTGGTACGTGTGAGAGAGATCCACCTTTCCAAGTTGTTGGGGTTCATCTCATACTTCTGAAGGTTTGAGGGTGCTGCCTGTTCCATACTCCCCCTACTCCTAGCCTTTTAGGGGTACAAACAATAGTAATTGGGGCCTAGTGTGGTTGTGTACGTGTGATATACATACACTTTTTTGGGATCATATTTTCTATTCCGCTATTTAATCAAAAACCTTTGGGGATCAGTTAAATTGGGGGATAGTCTGTGTTGGTACGTGTGAGAGAGATCCACCTTTCCAAGTTGTTGGGGTTCATCTCATACTTCTGAAGGTTTGAGGGTGCTGCCTGTTCCATACTCCCCCTACTCCTAGCCTTTTAGGGGTACAAACAATAGTAATTGGGGCCTAGTGTGGTTGTGTACGTGTGATATACATACACTTTTTTGGGATCATATTTTCTATTCCGCTATTTAATCAAAAACCTTTGGGGATCAGTTAAATTGGGGGATAGTCTGTGTTGGTACGTGTGAGAGAGATCCACCTTTCCAAGTTGTTGGGGTTCATCTCATACTTCTGAAGGTTTGAGGGTGCTGCCTGTTCCATACTCCCCCTACTCCTAGCCTTTTAGGGGTACAAACAATAGTAATTGGGGCCTAGTGTGGTTGTGTACGTGTGATATACATACACTTTTTTTGGATCATATTTTCTATTCCGCTATTTAATCAAAAACCTTTGGGGATCAGTTAAATTGGGGGATAGTCTGTGTTGGTACGTGTGAGAGAGATCCACCTTTCCAAGTTGTTGGGGTTCATCTCATACTTCTGAAGGTTTGAGGGTGCTGCCTGTTCCATACTCCCCCTACTCCTCATCTAGCCTTTTAGGGGTACAAACAATAGTAATTGGGGCCCAGTGTGGTTGTGTACGTGTGATATACATACACTTTTTTGGGATCATATTTTCTATTCCGCTATTTAATCAAAAACCTTTGGGGATCAGTTAAATTGGGGGATAGTCTGTGTCGGTACGTGTGAGAGAGATCCACCTTTCCAAGTTGTTGGGGTTCATCTCATACTTCTGAAGGTTTGAGGGTGCTGCCTGTTCCATACCCCCCCTACTCCTCATCTAGCCTTTTAGGGGTACAAACAATAGTAATTGGGGCCTAGTGTGGTTGTGTACGTGCGAGATACATACACTTTTTTTGATCATATTTCCTATTCCGCTATTCAATAAAAACCTTTGAGGATCAATTGAATTGCGGGATAGTCTGTGTCGGTACGTGTGAGAGAGATCCACCTTTCCAAGTTGTTGGGGTTCATCTCATACTTCTGAAGGTTTGAGGGTGCTGCCTGTTCCATACTCCCCCTACTCCTCATCTAGCCTTTTAGGGGTACAAACAATAGTAATTGGGGCCTAGTGTGGTTGTGTACGTGTGATATACATACACTTTTTTTGGATCATATTTTCTATTCTGCTATTTAATCAAAAACCTTTGGGGATCAGTTAAATTGGGGGATAGTCTGTGTTGGTACGTGTGAGAGAGATCCACCTTTCCAAGTTGTTGGGGTTCATCTCATAATTCTGAAGGTTTGAGGGTGCTGCCTGTTCCATACTCCCCCTACTCCTCATCTAGCCTTTTAGGGGTACAAACAATAGTAATTGGGGCCCAGTGTGGTTGTGTACGTGTGATATACATACACTTTTTTGGGATCATATTTTCTATTCCGCTATTTAATCAAAAACCTTTGGGGATCAGTTAAATTGGGGGATAGTCTGTGTCGGTACGTGTGAGAGAGATCCACCTTTCCAAGTTGTTGGGGTTCATCTCATACTTCTGAAGGTTTGAGGGTGCTGCCTGTTCCATACCCCCCCTACTCCTCATCTAGCCTTTTAGGGGTACAAACAATAGTAATTGGGGCCTAGTGTGGTTGTGTACGTGCGAGATACATACACTTTTTTTGATCATATTTCCTATTCCGCTATTCAATAAAAACCTTTGAGGATCAATTGAATTGCGGGATAGTCTGTGTCGGTACGTGTGAGAGAGATCCACCTTTCCAAGTTGTTGGGGTTCATCTCATACTTCTGAAGGTTTGAGGGTGCTGCCTGTTCCATACTCCCCCTACTCCTCATCTAGCCTTTTAGGGGTACAAACAATAGTAATTGGGGCCCAGTGTGGTTGTGTACGTGTGATATACATACACTTTTTTTGGATCATATTTTCTATTCCGCTATTTAATCAAAAACCTTTGGGGATCAGTTAAATTGGGGGATAGTCTGTGTCGGTACGTGTGAGAGAGATCCACCTTTCCAAGTTGTTGGGGTTCATCTCATACTTCTGAAGGTTTGAGGGTGCTGCCTGTTCCATACCCCCCCTACTCCTCATCTAGCCTTTTAGGGGTACAAACAATAGTAATTGGGGCCTAGTGTGGTTGTGTACGTGCGAGATACATACACTTTTTTTGATCATATTTCCTATTCCGCTATTCAATAAAAACCTTTGAGGATCAATTGAATTGCGGGATAGTCTGTGTCGGTACGTGTGAGAGAGATCCACCTTTCCAAGTTGTTGGGGTTCATCTCATACTTCTGAAGGTTTGAGGGTGCTGCCTGTTCCATACTCCCCCTACTCCTCATCTAGCCTTTTAGGGGTACAAACAATAGTAATTGGGGCCTAGTGTGGTTGTGTACGTGTGATATACATACACTTTTTTTGGATCATATTTTCTATTCCGCTATTTAATCAAAAACCTTTGGGGATCAGTTAAATTGGGGGATAGTCTGTGTTGGTACGTGTGAGAGAGATCCACCTTTCCAAGTTGTTGGGGTTCATCTCATACTTCTGAAGGTTTGAGGGTGCTGCCTGTTCCATACTCCCCCTACTCCTCATCTAGCCTTTTAGGGGTACAAACAATAGTAATTGGGGCCCAGTGTGGTTGTGTACGTGTGATATACATACACTTTTTTGGGATCATATTTTCTATTCCGCTATTTAATCAAAAACCTTTGAGGATCAGTTAAATTGGGGGATAGTCTGTGTCGGTACGTGTGAGAGAGATCCACCTTTCCAAGTTGTTGGGGTTCATCTCATACTTCTGAAGGTTTGAGGGTGCTGCCTGTTCCATACCCCCCCTACTCCTCATCTAGCCTTTTAGGGGTACAAACAATAGTAATTGGGGCCTAGTGTGGTTGTGTACGTGCGAGATACATACACTTTTTTTGATCATATTTCCTATTCCGCTATTCAATAAAAACCTTTGAGGATCAATTGAATTGCGGGATAGTCTGTGTCGGTACGTGTGAGAGAGATCCACCTTTCCAAGTTGTTGGGGTTCATCTCATACTTCTGAAGGTTTGAGGGTGCTGCCTGTTCCATACTCCCCCTACTCCTCATCTAGCCTTTTAGGGGTACAAACAATAGTAATTGGGGCCTAGTGTGGTTGTGTACGTGTGATATACATACACTTTTTTTGGATCATATTTTCTATTCCGCTATTTAATCAAAAACCTTTGGGGATCAGTTAAATTGGGGGATAGTCTGTGTTGGTACGTGTGAGAGAGATCCACCTTTCCAAGTTGTTGGGGTTCATCTCATACTTCTGAAGGTTTGAGGGTGCTGCCTGTTCCATACTCCCCCTACTCCTCATCTAGCCTTTTAGGGGTACAAACAATAGTAATTGGGGCCCAGTGTGGTTGTGTACGTGTGATATACATACACTTTTTTGGGATCATATTTTCTATTCCGCTATTTAATCAAAAACCTTTGGGGATCAGTTAAATTAGGGGATAGTCTGTGTCGGTACGTGTGAGAGAGATCCACCTTTCCAAGTTGTTGGGGTTCATCTCATACTTCTGAAGGTTTGAGGGTGCTGCCTGTTCCATACCCCCCCTACTCCTCATCTAGCCTTTTAGGGGTACAAACAATAGTAATTGGGGCCTAGTGTGGTTGTGTACGTGTGATATACATACACTTTTTTTGGATCATATTTTCTATTCCGCTATTTAATCAAAAACCTTTGGGGATCAGTTAAATTGGGGGATAGTCTGTGTCGGTACGTGTGAGAGAGATCCACCTTTCCAAGTTGTTGGGGTTCATCTCATACTTCTGAAGGTTTGAGGGTGCTGCCTGTTCCATACCCCCCCTACTCCTCATCTAGCCTTTTAGGGGTACAAACAATAGTAATTGGGGCCTAGTGTGGTTGTGTACGTGCGAGATACATACACTTTTTTTGATCATATTTCCTATTCCGCTATTCAATAAAAACCTTTGAGGATCAATTGAATTGCGGGATAGTCTGTGTCGGTACGTGTGAGAGAGATCCACCTTTCCAAGTTGTTGGGGTTCATCTCATACTTCTGAAGGTTTGAGGGTGCTGCCTGTTCCATACTCCCCCTACTCCTCATCTAGCCTTTTAGGGGTACAAACAATAGTAATTGGGGCCTAGTGTGGTTGTGTACTTGTGATATACATACACTTTTTTTGGATCATATTTTCTATTCCGCTATTTAATCAAAAACCTTTGGGTATCAGTTAAATTGGGGGATAGTCTGTGTTGGTACGTGTGAGAGAGATCCACCTTTCCAAGTTGTTGGGGTTCATCTCATACTTCTGAAGGTTTGAGGGTGCTGCCTGTTCCATACTCCCCCTACTCCTCATCTAGCCTTTTAGGGGTACAAACAATAGTAATTGGGGCCCAGTGTGGTTGTGTACGTGTGATATACATACACTTTTTTGGGATCATATTTTCTATTCCGCTATTTAATCAAAAACCTTTGGGGATCAGTTAAATTGGGGGATAGTCTGTGTCGGTACGTGTGAGAGAGATCCACCTTTCCAAGTTGTTGGGGTTCATCTCATACTTCTGAAGGTTTGAGGGTGCTGCCTGTTCCATACCCCCCCTACTCCTCATCTAGCCTTTTAGGGGTACAAACAATAGTAATTGGGGCCTAGTGTGGTTGTGTACGTGCGAGATACATACACTTTTTTTGATCATATTTCCTATTCCGCTATTCAATAAAAACCTTTGAGGATCAATTGAATTGCGGGATAGTCTGTGTCGGTACGTGTGAGAGAGATCCACCTTTCCAAGTTGTTGGGGTTCATCTCATACTTCTGAAGGTTTGAGGGTGCTGCCTGTTCCATACTCCCCCTACTCCTCATCTAGCCTTTTAGGGGTACAAACAATAGTAATTGGGGCCCAGTGTGGTTGTGTACGTGTGATATACATACACTTTTTTTGGATCATATTTTCTATTCCGCTATTTAATCAAAAACCTTTGGGGATCAGTTAAATTGGGGGATAGTCTGTGTTGGTACGTGTGAGAGAGATCCACCTTTCCAAGTTGTTGGGGTTCATCTCATACTTCTGAAGGTTTGAGGGTGCTGCCTGTTCCATACCCCCCCTACTCCTCATCTAGCCTTTTAGGGGTACAAACAATAGTAATTGGGGCCTAGTGTGGTTGTGTACGTGCGAGATACATACACTTTTTTTGATCATATTTCCTATTCCGCTATTCAATAAAAACCTTTGAGGATCAATTGAATTGCGGGATAGTCTGTGTCGGTACGTGTGAGAGAGATCCACCTTTCCAAGTTGTTGGGGTTCATCTCATACTTCTGAAGGTTTGAGGGTGCTGCCTGTTCCATACTCCCCCTACTCCTCATCTAGCCTTTTAGGGGTACAAACAATAGTAATTGGGGCCTAGTGTGGTTGTGTACGTGTGATATACATACACTTTTTTTGGATCATATTTTCTATTCCGCTATTTAATCAAAAACCTTTGGGGATCAGTTAAATTGGGGGATAGTCTGTGTTGGTACGTGTGAGAGAGATCCACCTTTCCAAGTTGTTGGGGTTCATCTCATACTTCTGAAGGTTTGAGGGTGCTGCCTGTTCCATACTCCCCCTACTCCTCATCTAGCCTTTTAGGGGTACAAACAATAGTAATTGGGGCCCAGTGTGGTTGTGTACGTGTGATATACATACACTTTTTTGGGATCATATTTTCTATTCCGCTATTTAATCAAAAACCTTTGGGGATCAGTTAAATTGGGGGATAGTCTGTGTCGGTACGTGTGAGAGAGATCCACCTTTCCAAGTTGTTGGGGTTCATCTCATACTTCTGAAGGTTTGAGGGTGCTGCCTGTTCCATACCCCCCCTACTCCTCATCTAGCCTTTTAGGGGTACAAACAATAGTAATTGGGGCCTAGTGTGGTTGTGTACGTGCGAGATACATACACTTTTTTTGATCATATTTCCTATTCCGCTATTCAATAAAAACCTTTGAGGATCAATTGAATTGCGGGATAGTCTGTGTCGGTACGTGTGAGAGAGATCCACCTTTCCAAGTTGTTGGGGTTCATCTCATACTTCTGAAGGTTTGAGGGTGCTGCCTGTTCCATACTCCCCCTACTCCTCATCTAGCCTTTTAGGGGTACAAACAATAGTAATTGGGGCCTAGTGTGGTTGTGTACGTGTGATATACATACACTTTTTTTGGATCATATTTTCTATTCCGCTATTTAATCAAAAACCTTTGGGGATCAGTTAAATTGGGGGATAGTCTGTGTTGGTACGTGTGAGAGAGATCCACCTTTCCAAGTTGTTGGGGTTCATCTCATACTTCTGAAGGTTTGAGGGTGCTGCCTGTTCCATACTCCCCCTACTCCTCATCTAGCCTTTTAGGGGTACAAACAATAGTAATTGGGGCCCAGTGTGGTTGTGTACGTGTGATATACATACACTTTTTTGGGATCATATTTTCTATTCCGCTATTTAATCAAAAACCTTTGGGGATCAGTTAAATTGGGGGATAGTCTGTGTCGGTACGTGTGAGAGAGATCCACCTTTCCAAGTTGTTGGGGTTCATCTCATACTTCTGAAGGTTTGAGGGTGCTGCCTGTTCCATACCCCCCTACTCCTCATCTAGCCTTTTAGGGGTACAAACAATAGTAATTGGGGCCTAGTGTGGTTGTGTACGTGTGATATACATACACTTTTTTTGGATCATATTTTCTATTCCGCTATTTAATCAAAAACCTTTGGGGATCAGTTAAATTGGGGGATAGTCTGTGTCGGTACGTGTGAGAGAGATCCACCTTTCCAAGTTGTTGGGGTTCATCTCATACTTCTGAAGGTTTGAGGGTGCTGCCTGTTCCATACCCCCCCTACTCCTCATCTAGCCTTTTAGGGGTACAAACAATAGTAATTGGGGCCTAGTGTGGTTGTGTACGTGCGAGATACATACACTTTTTTTGATCATATTTCCTATTCCGCTATTCTATAAAAACCTTTGAGGATCAATTGAATTGCGGGATAGTCTGTGTCGGTACGTGTGAGAGAGATCCACCTTTCCAAGTTGTTGGGGTTCATCTCATACTTCTGAAGGTTTGAGGGTGCTGCCTGTTCCATACTCCCCCTACTCCTCATCTAGCCTTTTAGGGGTACAAACAATAGTAATTGGGGCCCAGTGTGGTTGTGTACGTGTGATATACATACACTTTTTTTGGATCATATTTTCTATTCCGCTATTTAATTTAACTGGGCCTCCATGCGAGACCTGTGTGCCTTGTTGCGCTGTTTTGAGTACTCCACCAACATGGCCAGTGGCAATGACGCCGTTCTCAGCTTAACTATCCCACTTCTATGCCTCCTTGAAAAAACAATTCGGGCGATGATGGAAGAGGATGTGGCACAGGATGAGGAGGAGGAGGAGGATGAAGAGGTAACATTTCCAAGGCTTTCAGGGCAGTCATTCGCAAGGGGCTCCGAGGGTGGGTTCCTGCACACGCAAACGCCAGGGACGCAATTGTCCAGCAGGGGCACAGTTCTGGAGGATGAGGAGGATGAGGAGGAGGAGGAGCTGGAGGAGGAGATGGAACCATGTTCACAGCAGGGTGGCACCCAGGCCAGCTCATGGCCATCACTGGTGCGTGGCTGGGGGGATACAGAGGACACGGACGATACACCTCCCACAGAGGACAGCCTTTCGTTGCCTCTGGGCAGCCTGGCACACATGAGCGATTACATGCTGCAGTGTCTCCACAACGACCGCCGAGTTGCCCACATTCTAACTTGTGCTGATTACTGGGTGGCCACGCTGCTGGATCCCCGTTACAAGGACAACGTACCGTCCTTAATTCACTCACTGGAGCGCGATCGCAAGATGCGCGAGTACAAGCGCACGCTGGTAGACGCCATGCTGCTGGCATTCCCATCTGACAGCGGGGCCACAGTGGAAGCACAAGGCAGAGGAGGAGGAGGAGGAGGTCGCCAACGCAACCAGGGCACCGCCAGCACCTCAGAAGGCAGGGTTAGCATGGCCGAAATGTGGAAAAGCTTTGTCAGCACGCCACAACAAACAGCAGCACCAGCAGCTCAGATGGAACGTCTTAGCAGGAGGCAGCATTTTACCAACATGGTGGAGCAGTATGTGTGCACACGCCTACATGTAGTGAATGACGGGTCTGCCCCCTTCAACTTCTGGGTCTCCAAATTGGGCACATGGCTTGAGCTTGCCCTTTACGCCTTGGAGGTGCTGGCGTGCCCTGCAGCCAGTGTATTATCTGAACGGGTATTTAGCACGGCTGGGGGCGTTATAACAGACAAGCGCAGCCGCCTGTCCAGAGACAATGTGGACAAGCTCACGTTCATTAAAATGAACCAGGCATGGATCCCACGGGACTTTTCCGTACCTTATGCAGAATAGCAATGGATACCGACCTTACCCACCCATTGTTCCATTTTTGCTCTTTCTCACTCTTTTGGGGTGTACCCTCATTTAAAATTTTTGAAAAGAAGCAGTGTTGGCTACCTCGTCCTCCTCCTCAGGGCCAGATTAATGTAGGGGCTATTGGAGCTGCAGCTCCAGGCCCCTACCTTTTATATAGGCCCCGGGTTGGCCATATTCACTGTTACCGCTCTTCTGTCACTTGTAAACACAGAAGTCTGGCTTCTATGCTCGCTTCCCCAGGCAGCACCCTCAGAACCTCCCCACACAGCGTGAAGGCCGGACAAGGAGGGACAGTTGGCGATGCATGGATGTGTTTATGGGCTTCAGAGACAGCATCCCATGTTGAATTAGGCATGCATGGCTGCACCCTTCCTCCTCTGGGTGCATGGCAAGGCACGGCCCTTAAGGCCCTTCAAAATCCTCAGCACCAAGCCCATGATGCTGTTAATCCGGCCCTGGTCCTCCTCCACCGCCGCTTCCACCTACACCGCCCATAGGTGTGCGCAGCCTATTGCATTAAGGTGTGCACCCCAAAGTTGAAATACACATGCATGTGTTTGCCAGCAGGGAGAGTAATGTATCGGGGCCATGTACCTGTAGGCAAGGAGAAATAGAGCAGAGCAGGTCCCAGGGAGATCTTTCCCATCTCCTCACTGGCAATGCTATGTGCCCTAGGTGATTAGGGTGTGCCCAGGCACACCCAGCACACCCTGTGCGCACGCCTATGTCACCGCCACATCCACCACCACCTCAACCTCCCTCCTACTCCATATGGGCCTCGTCCTTCAGAGATGAAGAAGAACATTGTTTTATTTTTCTGTTTTTTTTTTGTTGTTTTAAGTTATTTCCCTATCCACATTTGTTTGCAGAGCACTTGCCATGCTCTTAATTACGTTTTGCTGCCATTTGCAGCACTCTAGCCCTTTCCTTTGGTGTTTTAGAGCCATTTTAGTGCCTTAAAGTTCGGGTCCCCATTGACTTCAATGGGGTTCGGTGTCCGGGAAAAGTTCGGTAAAAGTCCGGGACACGGACCCGGACTTTTTTTTAAAGTTCGGCCGAACCCGTCGAACACGGACATCTAGGTGTTCGCTCAACCCTATTTATGATACAAAGTGTTTTAGCAAACTAAAAGTCATCAATGTAGGGTTTACATCTACTTGAAATGACTTGGGTATATACAAGAGAGCATACTGCAAGAACTCTCATAATACTGTGGATTTAGCCATGATTGCAGGGGCTTTCAATCTCTCTGTCTTTCTATCTGTTCACATGACACATACAATCTGGTATTAATAGAAGATGAATCATTTACAACACTTCCAGTGTTTCACATTACTTTTTGAATTACTATGCATTCAAACTTGGCAAACCCTCTTCTGATATAAATCACAAAAAGACAGCTTAAACAGTACAGCTCAATAAATAATTGTGTGTATGTCCAGTCAAAACAAATATGTTCTATAGAATACAAAAGAAAGTCAAGATCACTGATACAGATGGAAAGCATTTTGCAAATTATTTGTGTATGCTGATAATTTGTGTCTCAGTAACTGCTTAATAAAGTGCTGCAACGTATGAGTTATCTGTAAGGCAGAAAGAACTTTTCAGTGCAGCACATTTATGGAAACTGAAACCTCTGAATATTTCACCCAATAGCCAGGTTTCAACATCCAATACATACATTTCTTTACAATTGAGCTAATTCCTAAGAAAGGGCAATGATTCAAACAACATATATGACAATACTTGCCTATCTCGTTCTACTTTTAGTATAAAGATTTGAACCTCTTGCCGACCGCCCACCGTAGTATTACTGTGGCAGGGCGGCTCGGCTGCGCAAAATCACGTAGTACTGCGTGATTTCGTGCACGAGGTTTCGGCGGCGCGCTTGCATTTAGACACAGCGGGAGGCGGGCCGCGGGAGGAGCGGCGGCAATTGCCGCTGCCCTCCTGCGATCGTCAGGGAAACTGACTGAAGACCCGCCTGCTTATGTAAACAAAGCAGGCGGGTCTTCTGTCAGACAGGCAGGGACAGATCAGGAGTTTCAGCTAAGCTGAAACTGCAATCTCTCTGTGCCTGTCACAGAACCATCCCCCCACACAGTTAGCAAGCACTGTAGGCATACATTTAACCCCTTTGATCAACCCCAGTATTAACCCCTTCCCTGCCAGTGTCATTTATACAGTAACAGTGCATAATATTTAGCACTGATTACTGTATTAAGGTCACTGGTCCCCAAAAAGTGTCAAAAATGTCAGTAATGGGGCCCGATCAATCTGCTGAAATGTCGCAGTCCGCTAAAAAACGCTGATCCCTGCCATTACTAATAAAATATAAATAAATAAAAAGTCCAAAAATCTATCCCGTAGTTGTTGCTGTTGCTCAAACCAATTGAAATACGCTTTTTAGGATTTTTTTTTACCAAAAATATGTAGCAGAATACAAATTGGCCTAAACTGATAAAAAAAATAAAAAAATTAAATGTTTACCTTTTTTTTTTTTGGAAATGTTTTATAGCAGAAAGAAAAAAATATGGTGTTTATTTCAAAATTGTCGCTCTTTTTTTGTTTGTAGCACAAAATCGAAAAACCGCAGAGGTGATCAAATACCACCAAAAGAAAGCTCTATTTGTGGGGAAAAAAGGATATCAATTGTATTTAGGTACAGTGTCAATTTTCCGTTAAAGTAACGCAGTGCCGAATCGCAAAAAATGGCCTGGTCATTAAGGGGGTAAAAACCTTCTGGAGCTGAAGTGGTTAAAGACACTCTTTCATAGGAAAAATAAGCCCAAACTGCTGCACTGCTGCATATAAAATGAAGGCACTAAGAGCTGTGTGCTCACCTCTATGATGCTTCTATGATACCCAAACACAAGAATAAATGGGTCACTGGATTTAGGTTTTCTAAGGGTCACTGAAATTGTCACTGTGCGCACTGGCTCCAGTCCGCAAAATGGGGACCACCCTCAAGAAAAGGAAAAAAGACCCAGAGTTGAGAATCCATGCACATACAATCCAATAAGAGTGTCAAACAAATGCCCAAGAGTCTAAGATAATTTATTGATAAATGATTAATAGAAGAATAGAGCCAATGCATTTCGGGGGCCCCTTCATCATGCTCTCCTGAAACTTTCTAAACAGTAAATTACAGTTTTACAATGTACATTGGATTTGGTATCTGCTTCCCTGAGCCCATTTAAGCGCAGTAAGAATTTCTAAGCTCTGATGAAGGGGGGTGTGTTTTGCCCCTGAAACATGTTGGCTCTATTCCGTTATGAAGCACTTTTTTTTCCTTAAATTACCTTGGACTTGTTTATCAATCTCATTGGATTTATGTCTATCACTAGGATGGACAGTCTCACTGGCCAATAGTAATTTTACAGTGAGCCAGAAGGAGCGGGCAAGCATTGGTACTATCAGGAAGGGATGGAGCTTTACCTGAGGAGGGCCTTACCTGTTACAGGAACATTTAAAAGAGCTACTGGAGGTTTATACAACTATCTCTTGGTGCCTGCAATACTAAAGGGAAAACAAAATAAAAAAAGGCCATACTTACCTGCTCTGTGCAACAGTTTTGCATAGAGCAGCCATGATCTTCCTTTTCTTGGGTCCCCCACCAGCGCACTGGGTTCCTCCTCCCTGCTGAGTACTGAGCAGTTTGCTATGGGGGCATTCCTGTATGCTCACTCCCAATCCCCACTCGGTGTGTCCATTGATACAGAGAATGGGGCTCAGCCCTGTCCCCTTTCCCTCCTCACTAGCTATGATTGACAGCCAATGGCTCCCAGTGCTGTATCTGAGCCAATGAGGAAGGCGAGAGCCAGTAGAGCAGCTGCTTTTGTACACATCACTGGATGAAGATTGGGTAAGTATTGGGGAGGGCAAGCTGCACACTGAAGGCTTTTTACCTTCATGCATAGGGATAACACCCACAAGGGATAACACCCTTTAAAACCACAAAATTAAAAACACCAATTATAAGGGCTGAATGACAGGTAATGCCTCCATATTTGGTTTTGTTTGTGTTTTCAAAAATAAATAAATAGAGAAAAAAAGTTAAATATTTCTGTTTTCATTTTTCTACCAACATTGATTTTTTGGGGGGTTTCTTGAAGAAAAACTTCAGTACCATATTTTTTCTTTTGTTTTTAGTTTTTTATTTTTAATTAAATTATTGCAATTACGTACTTCAAATATGAAGTTTACAAAGCTGGCAGACACTGAATGAAAATTTCTCTATGTACCAGAGTAAGGTAGGAAAGTGAAGGGGCAGAGCAATGGGGGACTATGATGTGAAGGGAGGTCACAGCTGCAGGGTTCTGTGATGTGAAAGGGTGACAGAGCTGCAGGGGGCTATGATGTGAGGAGGGGGGAGATTAGTGGGGGGCTGTAATGTGAATGGAGGGGGCAAAGCTGTGGAGGGCTGTGATGTGAAGGGGGGGGGCAGTGATGTGAACGGGGCAGAGGACACTACCGTGGGGAGGTTGATGTGAAGGAGGGAGAAGAGGGAGCAGAGGGTACTGCCGTGTTGAGGATGTGAGGGGGGCAGTGGACACTACTATAAGGGGGGAATGATGCGAAGGGGGGCAGAGAATACCGCTGTAAACCGGAAACTGTGATGGGAAGGGGGACTGATGACAATGATGTGAGAACAGGAACAGGATTGAGGACGGGGACTATGATGTGAAGGATCTGAGTCATTGCATAAATACGTGATTTGGACCACTGCTGGAAGAAAATGTATTGGATCTGACCTCCGTGAATTATAATTCAATATCCCTATAATAGAAGTACTTACTATACATGCTGTATAATATAAATACTTACCAAAGATCCAGAACATACCTATAAAATGTCTGTGTGAATAAATGAAAAGGTTCAAGGTACGAAAAAACTCCAAGTGTTTCCCAAGAATTCTGACAGAGCAGCGGATGAACATGACAAAGGTGACTGTAAGTTGGTCGGAAGGTTAGCATCAAAGAAACTCTGTCATGAATTTGGCATGAATGGGTAAAGTAACAAAGTCTCTTTAAGTAGACAATGGCATGTAGAATTTGGAAAGAAGAGATCTGTCATTAAATCTGATCATGAAATATATTAATATTGTGCATTCATATCATAAGTTTCGATTTTCTTAACAATTACTTGTCTAGATCTCTTTTGTGTGTTAGTTCTCATCCTGCAACAGATGGGCCTTGTTAAATAAATTTGTATTTCTGTTTCTAATATCAGCTTTGTATGTTCATTCAACCATGCAGCATAGTGAAGAAACTGAGAGATAAAAACATATGCTAAGATTAACAGTGGAATGTGGGTTCCAAAATAAAGTAGATATATGAATACGTTTCACAAATATGTGCCAGAGAGTGAAATATGATGTGTGCTCATCTACCCAAAGAGTTCTAACATTTATTTTTTGAGGCTTCAAAAATGTTTTTAAGGGGTCTAAAAATATGGCAGACATCGATGTTAACCATGTGTATAGTGAAATGCAAGCTATAGACCAGTGTGTTCCATTTTTCATTTGGTCTTAACGAATGAACAAACATTAAAAAGTAGAAGTACAACCAAAGCTTGTTTGGCTGTACTTTACCTAAGGTTTACAAGAGTACAGTTCATTCTGCAGTCCTGTGACCCATTTTTAGCAGACAGCATGCTGAAGCCCGCTGTCAGCTGATGTCACAGAGCCGGTCCAGGCTCAGGCAAGATGGCGACAATTAAGTCGGGATCTGCCCACATGCCTGGACTGGTACCCAGCTCAGTCTCTCAGTGAGCCACTGAGAGCTTGAGTTGGTGGCTCCCGCTCCTCCACAGCCCAGCATTCAAGTGAGCGAAGGCGGGGGTAGAGCAGAGAGCAGCTGATTGACAGTCTGCAGCTCTCTGCTCAGTGTTAGAGGAGCCGGGGGACACATACAGCATCAGACTGATGCTGTATACAACTAGGTAAGTATGAATCTTAAGAAAAAAAAAAACATACATCTCTTTCAACTGTATTCACTGATTCTGGTGGCAGAATTTGTGCTAACTTTGCCCATAGGTTGGACACACAGTAAAGGTGGTTAGAGATGGGGTGAACACCGCCCAGGGCGGCTCGCGAACGCATTCGCGCGCTCACGCTCAAACGTTCGCAAAGCGCAAGTTTGCGGCAAACCCCATTGACTTCAATGGCAGGCGGACTTTAAAAACCAACAGGTCATATTTGCAGCCCCCCAATACTGCCTAGCTGTGCACACATAGTCCCACCACATGGACACTAATATAACAGCGCATATATATTAAGCGCATTTGCAATCTCATAATCTAATATTTCGTGTTACAGAAAAAAAAAATTCTGCAGTACCCAAATACACTATTCTGAAAGTATATATATCACCCCGCTGGTTCTCTAAGCCCTGGTTCTCCAAAATCAGGTTCTCTAAGCCCTGGTTCTCTAAGCCCTGGTTCTCTAAGCCCTAGTTCTCCAAACCCTGGTTCTCTAAGCCCTGGTTCTCCAAACTCAGGTTCTCTAAGCCCTGGTTCTCTAAGCCCTAGTTCTCCAAACCCTGGTTCTCTAAGCCCTGGTTCTCCAAACTCAGGTTCTCTAAGCCCTGGTTCTCTAAGCCCTGGTTCTCTAAGCCCTAGTTCTCCAAACCCTGGTTCTCTAAGCCCTGGTTCTCTAAGCCCTGGTTCTCTAAGCCCTGGTTCTCTAAGCCCTAGTTCTCCAAACCCTGGTTCTCTAAGCCCTGGTTCACATCTACATTTGTCACTCTTTGTAGTTGTAGTATTGCTGCAGAACCACACCAGTCACAATGCTGCACAATACAAATCGACTATAATATGCTTTCTATATTAGAAATTATAAGTGTATTACACCCCTATATACTGCACACCAAAGAATAGTACACCTATACCAGTCCTTAAAAGAACTTTTGTGGACCTATTACCGAGCGATCTGTGTCACTGACAGTCTGTCCCTGCTCCCCACAGCAACCTCTCCCTACACTGACAAAAGACAGAATATAGACAGTACACCTATACCAGTCCTTAAAAGGACTTTTGTGGACCTATTACCGAGCGATCTGTGTCACTGACAATCTGTCCCTGCTCCACACAACAAACCTCTCCCTACACTGACAAAATGCAGAATGTAAAATGGCAGCCAGATCGGATCTATTTATAAGGTAGGGGGTATGTCCATGTGCTGAAATGTCTCAATTGGCTGTCCTATACCTCCTGATGGATGCGTCATGGGTCAAAGTTCTTCCGAATGTAAAAGTACATGGCTTCGCGAACATTAGCGTGAACATCGGCAAACGTTCGCGTTTTTGCAAATTTGCGAACACGCAAAGTTCGCCGCGAACCGACTGCCGGGCGAACCGCAAGGCCATCTCTAAATGTGGTATGCACCTTACAAATATTTCAAAAGCACTAACGTGTAAGGTACTTTCTCTATAAAGGTTATCCAAATTAAGATGTTGCTTTCTGATGATGTTGGGTGTATAAAACTATTTTTTCTATTTATTTACAATTTTTGAAGCACTGATGAATGAATGTTGGCTAATAAATTGTGCTGTAGATTCCAGCCTTATGTTGGAAGCGATTCTACCACTGAAAGATCTTTTCTTAGATATTCACATGTTTATCACAAGGGCTAAGCTAATAAATGGATTAAAATGTTAAGCTCCAAAGCTTGCACTCCCAAACTCACTCATGCTGTATTTTCATTAACTAGAATCTTGAGGGGTTAGAGGGGTTGAGAGGCTGATCATCACAATGGTGTATAGAAAGGTTACCTTCTCTGATGTCTTCAGAAATAGGGTAATTGGTGATATGAAATGAAAAACACTGGTTTCACACACTTTGGTGGAGATCTTTGAACTTTGAATTTAGACACCCCATATTCCATATTTTCCAAAGGCTCCACATTTTGCTGGTGCAATCCTGTTGATATAGAAATATGCAGGTGTGTAGTACACAAGTTCAGAAGAGAGGTTTAGTATTTAATTTGCTATGGAATGCACAGGTCAGTTGCAAACTGCATGTCATTAATTGTTCCAAATATATTTGTGTGAACATGTTTGTGTCTAAACTGAGATATGTAATGTATTAATGTTCTGGTTAGACTAAATAATAGGCTGTTGCTTATTTAGTTATTCCAGGTACAGGGGCTTGCAATTTTTAAGGGGGGTTTCATTTTTAGAGTGTTTAACATGTGAATTAATGAAATCAATAGGTTTTAATATGGTATATTGAGCTATATAGATTCTTTTTTCAGCCTAGGGGTTAAAAGACACAATTTAAATGTGTCTCTGTTCTCATTATTGTCTTGGCGTCAAAATCCTTGGCCGATGTATAAATGAAGTCACATATTCGTTTTTGTATATGAAAGCCTATGGGTATTGAGATATACAATTGTAGTTTTTTTGCTCAAATATGTATCTAATAGTTTATGTGGTTGGGGGCAGACTAGATGGACCAAATGGTTCTTATCTGCCGACACATTCTATGTTTCTATGTTTCTATTACAAGAATTCTTGCACAATCTGATGCAGACTGTGAACATCATCAATCCTATGATTTATTGTTTCTCTATGGATCATGTCAATTTTTATTTGTATATTCACACTGTTTGATACATCATATTTTACCTGCAAAGTGTTATTTAGCAATGATGTGTGTGAATATCACTTTAGGTCAGTCTCCCATCTCCACCTCCACTAACATACAGACCAGATGCTGGCCCCATCCATCATGGATTCCAATGAGCAAAAAAGAATTCTGGTTGGCCGCACGTCCAGTAAAAGCACCTTTATTTCAGCAAGTCTTTAAAAACATGTCCAAAAATACAAATAGAGGGGAACAGCATCACCAGCTAACGTGTTTCACACTTTCTTAGGGCTTAGTCATAGCTTCTTAGCACTATGACTAAGTGCTAAGGAAGCGTGAATCGCATTAGTTGGTGATGCTATTCCCTCTATTTGTGTTTTTGGACATGTTTTTATGGACTTGCTGAAATAAAGGTGAGTTTACTAGATGTGCAGCCAACCAGAATTATTTTTTGCTCATTGTTATTTAGCGATGCCTTGATGTACAGCAAGAAAAAAAAAAACATGTACCAACAGAAGGAGCACCATAACAAATGATGGATGAGTCCAAATAATTTTTTGGTTTGCATCAAAATACACACAAGATGTATACATAACCATACAGATGAAAGTAAAAATCGATTGGTAAATCATCAACTGAAATAAGTTATTTTTATAATTATCATTGTCAAATGCCATATAGTTCATACATACCATTGTAAAATAAAAATAAATAAATACCAATGAAATAAAACAACAATAAATAAAAACCTTTTTAAATGTGAATGTGTCTGTATACTTTCAAAGATGACAGTGGTTTGGAAAATAAATAGGACACGAAAAATGACCCATTCATGCCTTCAATTAATGTCAGAAACTTAAATGGGCTCACAATAGGGCTTTCCTGTGTAAATCTGTGTAAATGGGAAATACAAAGACATTTATGTGAAAGCTAGAGTGTTTTTATATTTTTAAACAGCTTTTGTAACTTGTGGATCCTATTTCTTAGATCGTTGTGTGACAGGTATGTCACTGGGGAGCACTTCGTCTGATAACAATTAGAATACATTTCCTAAAATGCTCTATAAGGTAGTTTTTTCTTGTCTTGTCAAATGACCCTGGAAATGTTGTAACTCAGTCGACCGGTATTCAATGATTTTAAGTCATCTCTTTTCACAGTTACCTACACAAGTCTATTCTTTTAAGTTCTAAACCCTTTTTTGTCTTTATTTGCTTTATGTTAAAGTGTAAAGAATGACATTTTAAGCTGTCCAGTATTTTTTTAAACAACATGGTGCCCAACGCAATCCTTTAAGCTCAGATGTCCTCCAGTGTCTCTTCCAAAATGTATTTAATAAATCTGTGTGTTGCTCCTCTTCATTGTTAGAAGCGCAAAAATGACCCCAACAGCAAGTAAACTGTAGCTAACATAACTTGGTTTCTCTCAAACTCTGAGATTACATTATTCAGCTGCTACAGTGATTGTCAGTTTTATTACCCCTATATCTGTCTGTTTAACTGTTACTTTCTTCATTTGCTGTGTGAGTGATCGTGGCTTTAGTATAGATAAATATTGCAAATTAACAATATTTATGTTCTAGCATGCCTGCCAAAGCCCTAGTGGAAAGCCAGGCGCCTTCCAGTAACATATGTCAAGTTAGACAACATACAGGAATGGTGTTAACCCTTATTACTCGAAAGTTAGGTCTCCCTGGTATTCATCTGCATAATCTAACTGCATGTTGTATGCCGTAATTCTACAAATACTACAACTGAAATCATACAATGACAACTTAAAGACATTGTCACCAAGTACTGAGAGAAAGACCAAAATGTATCACCGTGTGATTAACCGGTTGCCGACCGCCGCAAGTACATATACTGCGGCGGTCAGCCCCGGCCAGGCAAAGTGACGTACCGGCATGTCACTCGCCTGAGAGCCAATAGGGGGCGAGCGCGCGCCACTGGCGGTGCGCTCCTGCCCTCGCTCGCTCACTCTGATCGCTGCGCCATGTGAGTCCGCCGGTCACTCGTGATCGTCGGTAACAGAGGGAGAAAGGCAGGCGGCTAGTGTAAACAAAGCCGCCTGTCACTCTCCCTTGTGTAACAGCAGAGATCATACGGTCCTGCTATGTAGGACCGTTGATCTCTGCTGTTACATGAAAAGCCACATCCCTGCACAGTAATTAACACGCCCCTAGGGACACACTTAACCCCTCCTTCTCCAATAAAGTTAACCCCTTCCCTGCCAGTGTCATTTTTACAGTAACAGTGCATATGTATAGCACTGACTGTAGTAATGTCACTGGTACCCCCAAAAGTGTCAAAAATGTCAGTCAAGGGTCCGATCTGTCCACCGCAACGTTACATTCCCGCAAAAAAAAATCGCAGATCGCCGCCATTACTCGTTAAAAAAAAAAAACAACAAAAATTACAAAAATCTTTCCCTTAGTTAGTAAACGCAATAACGTTTGCGCAAACCAATCAAAATACGCTTTTTGCGATTTTTTTTTTACCAAACATATGTAGCAGAAAACAAATTGGCCTAAAATGTTAAAAAATTTAGATTTTTAAATTTTTGGGGGGGAATTTCATATAAAAAAATGTGAAAAATATTGTTATTTTTGCAAAATTGTCGCTGTTTTTTTATTTATAGCGCATGATCAAAAAATTGCACAGGTGATCAAATACCACCAAAAGAAAGCTCTGTTTGTGGGGAAAAAGGACGTCAATTTCATTTGGGTACAGCATCGCACGGCCGCGCAATTGTCTGTTAAAGTCACGCAGTGCCGAATCGCAAAATACCCCCTGGTCAGGAAGGGGGTAAAATCTTCAGGGACTTAAGTTTAAGTTTGTGTCATCTCTCAATGGGTCTATAATTCTTGAACTGAAAATGTTGAGATTGTGGAGGGTTTGAATTTGAAATAAATTTGCGTTTCCTTTTTGCTTTCACTCCTTGGTGGTACATAGGGTGCCAAGCAACGCTTTCCACCTCATGTAATAAAGTTTTTAATATCTTACTTTAGAAGTTTTCAGTTTACATTTGCATGTCCTCTCATTCCTTTCAAGAAGCTCTGGTATTCCCCTTCTAGCTCCTGGGGACTTTACCTGCTCCAGAGCATAGTGTGGGCCCCGCAGAGGAGGAATGCATTTACACGCTTTACCTCTGATACAATGTATACCTTCTGGTCTCTGATGTGATTTCTCTCTCAATATAAGGATATCAATGACCAGTTGACTACCCAATATAAATTTTCAGATCTTCTTGAGAACCAGCAGCTTTCTGATGCTAACTGTAGCAAGCCATGACTTGTTAGGGTTGCATACCATGCAGTTTTCTAAAGCTGTGCACATTTTCCCCTTTTTTCCAATAGCAACATGTTCATCAGACATGTGGCGGGCTTACCATGCCATTTTGTTGTATTTGGCTGCTGTAATTTCCCTCTAAAGGTCCACCAGAAAGTTTCCCCATTGACTTTAATCAATTTTAGATTCAGTATCTCCCAAAGGCTGAAAATTTGGACCTGTTTGGCTGAACTGCCTGTTAATGTAACAGAGGCATAGCCGAGCAACACTATTTATAACATCAGATCCCCCATGGAGGTCCTTATGCTCCCAAGCTAGCAATATCTCTACACATCATCTTTACATCGTCAAGAATAAAGTGGTTTCATTTCATAGCATTCCACCCTATTTATTTGCATTTACAATGTCTCAGACTGTAAATGCTTTTTTTGTTCTCTTTTTAATAACAAACAGGTTTATATTTACTTGCTTTGTGCAATGGAATTGCGGAGAGTCACCCATAATCTCCTCTTCTTGGGTCCCTCACCAGCTCCTCCTCTCTGTTGATTGCCCCCATATAAAGCTCCTTTCAATGGGAGCACTTGTAAGTGCACATTCCCAAACCTTGCTGTCTGTGATTATAGATTTTCCCCCCCCTGTTCCCTTGTCACTGGCTTTGACTAAGTATTAGCTCCTGCTGCCTCAGCAAAGCCAGTGAGACCAGGAAATGAGGAGAGAGAAGAGCGGGAGACGGGCACAGTGCTGTATGGAATGAGGACTCTGGTAAAGTAAAAAAGGTGGTTAAGGCTTGAGGGGGCAAAATTGATGCCTAAACATTTTTTACCTTATATAATAACCACTTTAAGTTTTCTGTTTTAGATATTCAAATTTAGAGACCTTCAAGCTGCTTTGTAGTCTTCACTGAACTTAGTCTCTTAGTTGTCATTCTTCGTAACCCGTTAACCTGAGCTATGAGAAAAAGAAGAAGAATTACAGAACACCCCTCCTATATGTCCCAATTTAATAAAAAAAGCCTTTTTATTTCTTTATTATGCCTCACTTGGCATTTAGATTCACTATATCCTTTCCTAAAGAATTCTTATTATGCTTTGTCTTATTTCTTATTACCCTATATATTTGATTAATTTGAATTGAAAATACAAGGTTAATTTGAATTGAAAATAAAACAAAACTTTAGTTTCATATAGAGTGCAGAAAGGTTTCTTTCATTACCTGTATGAAAAACTGAAAATGTTTTCAATTCAACAAACAAAGCCATTTGAACTGGGGGAGGTAAGAACCTCTATAAGGATTTTATGCCTCTCTGTGTTTTCATTAGAGAGATTCCTCCTTCTTACAGTGTTGCCATCCCAATAGCAAGTGGAGAGAAATACAGTAAACCCGCGCTCCATCGCGATTCAGTTTTTGCGGTCCCGGTATATTGAGGTTTTTTTTGTAATGTTATTTTACTATATAAATCATTAAAAATGAAATATTTTTGTGTTTTCCATATCTCTTGCTATGTCTCTCAGTATCTTTTATGTGTTTAAATGAGTTTCTATTGTTTTAAAAGTGTGTTTAAAGACCTTAAAATGCTTTTACACGTACAGTGACAGTAAAAAAAACATGCCTACAATGCATTTTAATAGGGTTTTTCTATTTCCCGGATTTTCACTTTTCGCGGCTGGGTCCGGAACGTAACCCCCGCAATGGAGGGGGGTTTACTGCACATTATTTTGTCAAAAGTATTGGGACACCTGCCTTTACATGCACATGAACTTTAATGGCATCCCAGTCTTCGTCCGTAGGGGTCAAAATTGAGTTGGCCCACCCTTTACAGCTATTACAGCTTCAACTCTTCTGTGAAGGCTGTCCACAAGGTATAGGAGTGTTTTCATTGAACGCTTACATGACTGTTTACACATATATACAGTGCTTTATAAATGTTGCAGTCAATTTAAAAAAAAAAATAATATATACACGTATTAGCCCTTTTTAATTTTGTTCCCTATGGTTTGGTTGAGCTGGCTGGTTGCATATTACCCGGGAGCTGCGATGCACACAGGGCACTGCCCTTTCTCCCTCCTTGGCCACCCATCGGGCGTGGGGGACTGGGCGGTGCCCTTTATTCAATGGCGCCACGCATGACACCACACGCGTAACGTCATCTATGGGCGTTGCATTGCTGTCGCAGTCCTGTCCATCCTGGCTGCTAAATTACGGAGGGGTGCGGTTCGGGGCCCTACTGCCGGCGGAAGCCTCCTGCCACGTGTCACGCCGGCGTGATGTTGGTAGTGGCCTGGGGGCTATGCCAGTCCAATATTTAGATACACAATATTTAGGTATTTTTTTTATATATATATTTATTGAAATTTTTAACAATTACAAAGTGTAAGAAACATCTTGTATATTGTGGTCCATATAACATAGGAGTGTCAAAGTAAAGTCATACTATCCGATACAGAAAAAAAAACAAAAAACATATCAGTAGTTTCCTCAAGGGGAAAGCTGGGGAGAGAAAACCACATGAACCATAAGAGCTTGGGGTCTGGATGACTATACATCAAACATACTGTAGTTACCATAGTAAAAGTCAATTTGGATAGTGGAATATATAACATAAGCATCTTGACTGGGGCCAGGCCTTGCAGTCCATATCTGTTTAGGTTAACTTGAAAGTACCTAATGTGTTACTTAGATCGGCCTTGCAGTGCCACTCTGAGTATCGAAAGGGGGTCATCAAAGAGGAAATTTCAGAAAGTGTGAATACATGCTCGATGTATGCTCTCCATCTGGCAAAGAAGTGCTCGGAGGAGACACTTTCTTGAAGGATGGTGTCAAGTTTTTCCATGTATAGCAGGGTCGTAGGGTCCTTTTTGACCATAGACAGGGTTGGTGGGTTGGTATCCGTCCCTGACCTCATGATGGCCTTGCATGCTGCCATCAGGCATGTATGGGACCAGTGTTTAAGAGGACTTCCTCGCTTATGTCTGAAGTCAGATTTTGGCGGTGAGTAGCTAAAAATTAAAGTTAGGGGGTCCTTCTGCAGTGTCTCCCCGGTGACGGCAGTTATGAATGAAAGAATCTTGTCCCAAAAAAGCTAAATCCGGGGGCACTGCCAAAGGCGATGAAACAGTGATGGTTTCTGTTGATTACAATGAGGGCATTTGAGGTATAGGGAGTGTGTGGGGTCTGAGCTGAAAAAAGGAAAGAACACTCTATGCACCAGTATGAATTGTGTTTCCCTCCAGTTTTCGTATACCAGTAACTTTCTTATAGTACGAAGGCCAGTTAGTAGTTTTTCACCAAGGTCACTTCTGGAATGTCTTTGCTCCACTTAGATTGGGTCAGATGTCTATTGTTGTTACTCTCGAGAAGAGACAGGTTGCTATATATAGCCGAGATAGAATAGCTTTTTTGAGATATCAGTTGGTCTATGAAGGATTCCTTAAATCTGGCTTGTCTGTCAGGGCAGGCAGAATATACATAGTTGATGGCCTGGTTATAGCAGAGCATGTGGGAGTCTGGTAAGCAAAACTTTGTGGCCACAACAGGGAAAGGTTTGGCTTTCGAGGTGCCTAAATCAAATAGTGAGGCCATGCAGTGAAGGCCTTTGGACCGCCATAGTTTAAATGCTTTGTACGTGGAGCTTTGTGGGAACATGGGGTTTCCTTGTATCGGCAGATATTTGGAGATTAGGGGAGATATCTTCAGTAATTTCCTGACTTTCCTCCAGGTAATTACGGTATCCCTTAGTGGGTAAGTTGCGCCATGCACAATGCAGAAGTCCAGTAAGGTTATGTGGAAGAACAAAAGAAGTTTCTAGAATGTAGTTAGAATATCGAGAGGATTCTGTCAGCCAGTCAAAGCAATATCTAAGAAGGCAGGCTAGGTTGTACAAATGAATGTTAGGCAGACCTACGCCCCCCTCGCTCTTTGGGAGATGCAGCTTTTTCATAGCAATGCGGGGTATTTTGCGATTCCATATGAAGGTTTGGAAAGCTCTATTCAAGGTTTGCACATCTTTATGTTGCAGAAGCAGGGGTAGGGTTTGTAATGCATAAAGTAGGTGAGGAAAGCTCACCATTTTATTAAATGGCATCTCCCGAAGAGCGAGAGAGGAAGTGTCATCTAGACCTCCAGCTCCCTAGTAATTTTAGCAATAATTCTCGGAAAGTTAAGGTTAAAAAGAGATGAGGGATCCCTGCATATTTGGATGCCAAGATATGTGATATGATGTGTAGCCTGAGAGAATCCAGAGGATAATATGATATCCTGTGGCGTATGTGGAGTAAGTGACAAAATCTCTCTCTTATCGTAGTTGATCTTAAGGCCTGAGCCCCTGCAGAATAATTCTGAATTTGATTTTAAAACTGGAAGATCCATTCTGAGATTGGACATGAACAGTAACATTTCATCAGACGAACATCGCCGCCTTGAGTACCTGTTGGCCTATTCTTATACCGTGGATGGGGGACACGTCCGAGATAAATTTGGAGAGAGGTTCAATGGTTAGGTTGAACAGGAGGGTGGACAGGGGACAGTCCTGTCGCTTGTCTTTGTGAAGGTGAATGGGAGCTGTGAGGAAGTTTGAAGCAAGTATTCTGGCTGAAGGATTAGTATGTATTCCCTTCAGGAAGTCCACAAAGCGACCGTCAAATCCCAGTTTATCAAGCACAAGGAATAACCATGAAAAGCTGACGTTGTTAAGCTTTTTCAGCATCCAACGATACAATCGCAAAGTCCTCATGGGGATGACGTTTGGCATGTTCTAAGGCTAAGAGGACCTTGGAGGTCGCTAATCTGCCTTTGAAAAAGCCAGATTGCTTAGGGTGGATCAGGGAGGGCAGAAACATAGCAAGTCTTTCAGCTATAATTTTAGAAAGTATTTTCACATCAATGTTCAGCAGAGATATATGATGGTAAGAGCCTGGGAGAGAGGGGTCCTTGCCTTTTTTTTGCCAAGAGTTTAATAAATGCCTGGGACCCCGTGGGCAGATAATGGCCCCCCTCCCACATAACATTGTATACTGAGACCAAAGTTGGAAGAATAAATTTGGCGGTCGCCTTGTAACCATCAGGGCCTGGTGCCTTGTGATTGGTGAGGGATTTGATAGTTGTTGAGATTTCATCAGGAGAAATGGGGTAATTTAACCGCGTCAGGTCTGAGGTGGTATTCTTGGGGAGGAGTAAATCATGTAGGAAATCATTAGCTGCTGTGGTGTCAATTGGAGTATCAGAATATAAAGAGGAGTAGTATTGTGCCAGGATAGAGGACATTTTAGATGGGTCAGTAACGCACTGTCCGGATTCGTCTTGCAAAGTAGTGATGTGTGTTTTTTTATGTACGCCTTTGGTGAGCCTGGCCAGAAGTTTTCCGGTTTGTTTCTAAACTTGTGGAACCGGAGGTCCGAATAGGATTTTTTTATCGCTTCCTGTTGTTCTGCCCAGTGATCAAAATTGCTCTTGGCTTCCTGCCAAGCTTGTCTTGATTCTGCAGTAGCCTGTGTGGTCAAGTAAGCTTGGACTGTGCTGAGCCTCTCGCTGGCCTGTAAATAATGAGAGAGAGAGAGGATTTTTTAAAGGTGTTTGCATAGGATATGAATCTGCCTCAGGCTTTGGCTGCTTCCCAAAA
Organism: Pelophylax lessonae; assembly: GCF_965119305.1. NCBI lineage: Eukaryota > Metazoa > Chordata > Amphibia > Anura > Ranidae > Pelophylax > Pelophylax lessonae. Next base: position 404,236,159 of record NC_138768.1, on the reverse strand, counting down.
CAGGTGTGGTTTCTCGGTATGCTCCCTATTTGTGGTCTTGTATTCCTCCCAGGCTGCTCGCAGCATGGAGTGAAAGTCTTTATTGTGAGCCAGATAGGTAGGGAAACACCATATCTGTGGCCTAGTACTTTTCGGGGACTCGTTTAGTGTAAGGGAGACGGGGGCATGGTCGTAAATGGCTATGCTGTGTATTGTAGATTCACAAATGGAGGGAAGTATCGCTGACGAGCAGAATAGATAGTCTTTACATGCCAGGGAATCTTAAGCATGGGAGTAGAAGGTGTATTCTGCATCGGTTATATGTCCACCATGTTCGCTGTTTTAATTATGCGTGGGAGGTGTCGATCAGTTCTGGGTGTTCAAGACACGGGTCGTGTGTGACTGGAGTGTTTATGAGAGCACCTGTCTTCTCTGTCGGTCATCACTGAATTAAAGACTCCGCCAAGTATGTGATGGAGGTGGGGAGAGTCCAGTAACCATTTACAAGTGTCTGCAAAGAAGCATTTGTCCGGGGAGTTAGAAGCGTAAATATTGGAGATCTTCAGAGGTGTAGGTGTCCTCTGCAGGGTAATGGAGATCCTACAACCCAGATCATCCCCTTCAACAGATGCAACATCATAGGGAAGGGATTTGTGAAGCAGTATAAGTACTCCCGCTTTCCTGCCTTACGCTGGGGATCCCACAACCTCTCCCACCCACAGCTTACGCATGCGGTGAAAGTCCGCAGTGCGCAAGTGGGTCTCCTGTAACAGAGCTACGTCCGCCCTAAGGGGTTTGAGATGGCGTAGTATTTGCATTAGTTTGCAGGGGGATCATAGGCCCCTAACGTTCCAGGAGACGATATTCAGCATGTCGGCACTGGGGAGGGGGGGGGGGTTTAGGTTGGGGGGAGCCCGATAGTACGAGCTACGGTGTGGTAGTCATGGGGTGCAATTACCGAAGGGAAGTAAGTATGTGTAATGTGTTCTTTGGGTAGTAAAGTGATGCAGGGTAAAGGAAATAACTTAGCACTCTACAATGCAATAGTATACAGTATGGTAGTCAAAAAGAACCAAGAAAATATGAAAACAGTAACAACAAACAATATACGGTCGAACAGGGGCTTCTCTTTTTTACACAGGAGAAACAAATGGGGAAGCGATCCCGTAGAGCCACCCCTATAGCGGAATAATGGCCTCAGTCCCATGTATGCATAAAACAAAAATGATTATGGGGGGCTCCTTAGATGCCCAAAGTGCACTTTTTTTGTAGGGTTTTTGGCGGGGGGCTGTTCTGCGATTTGCGGGTCAAAGAGGCCTTTCTCTTGGTAGGAGATTCATCCATGGGTTGCAATTGAGAGGACTGAAGACAGCGTTTGGCCTCGGTGGGGGAGTGGAATGACAAGCGTTTCCCTTCAGGGGAGGTGAGGTGAAGGACTGCGGGGTATACTAGAGTGAATTTGATTTGGTTGTGGTACAGTGTGGAGCATATATGAGAGAAGGCTTTGCGTTTATTGGCGACATCTGAAGAATAGTCCACGAACACAAGCAGCCTATGGCCATCCACTACAGGTTGAACACTGGATTATATGTAAGTTATTGAAGGGTTAGATACGTTCTTCCCTCCCAGTTCTCTTTTCTTTTTATCATTTTTATCACCTGGACCTCTATTTAGATCATAATGCTGTATATACACATTTTTTACAGATCTGTTTAGCATCCACTCCTGATGAGTTGGATTGAACCAACGAAATGTGTCAAGCTATATAGGATGCAGCCCTCATTCCAGTACATGGCTCTAACTACATTATATTACAAGTTCTTATTTTAATCTACGGTCCTATCATGTTATGCCTAGTTTTATTACACAATTGACTTGATGACATGATACCATCTGTCTTGCATTATGGTCAAATGTTCTGTGTTTCTTTTTATTCATGTACAATTCATTCATGGTGTGGCGTGCATACACGAGATGATTATTATCTATCATATATGTATGTACCCATTATTATGGTTTTTCAGTGTCTTATGCAAATAAATTTGCTAACACCATTTCATCTTTTTGGTTATTACCCGCCTCATTTAAAGTCCCAAAACTTCCCCTTTTTTTTGTAATTTTATGAATAGGGATGGAGGCGCATATTATTGCCTCATTTAAAGTCCCAATATACCTTCCCTCTTTAATTCAAGGTAAAGGAGAGTGTCTATGGGAATGTTGAACCATTCTTCAAGAAGAGTATTTTTGAGGTCAGGCACTGATATTGGACGAGAAGTCCTGTCTCGCATTCCACGCTCTAATTCATCCCAATGTGCCCCTGTCCAAATCATTTGGTGGAAGCGGGATTATGGTGTGGGGTTGTTTGGCTTGACCTCTTAGTTCCAAGACATTTTGCACAATTTCATGCCCCCAACTTTGTGGTAACAGTTTGCGGATGGACCCTTCCTGTTCCAACATGACTGCCCACCAGTGCACAAAGCAAGGTCCATAGAGACATGGATGAGCAAGTTTGGGGTAAAGGAACTTGACTGGCCTGCACCTCAACCCGATAGAACACCTTTGGTATGAATTAGAGCGGAGACTGTGATCCAGGCCTTCTTGTCCAACATCAATGCCTGACCTCACAAATGAAAGAATGGTCCCATAGACACACTCCTAAACCATGTGGACAGCCTTTCCAGAAGAATTGAAACTGTTAATTTGCGTGTAAAGGCAGGCATCCCAATACATTCAACAATAAAGTGCATCTCCTATGGATGCAAGTACAGCAATAAAAACATATTAAGTATTATATACAGGGAACACCAAGCAATTGTAAATGCATATTTATTGTTCAGTATGTCCAAAAGAAAGCCAATGCATTTGGGATGCTCAGAAAGGCATTCCTTCAAAAAGGCTTAAAATGCCAGATAAAAAGTGCATACCTGGATTATAAAGTATCCTGAATTATTTATATGTGTACTAGAATTGTGTTTTGGGAAGGGCTATGACCTCAGTCGAGTTGTTATTGCTTTTTGTCCTCATTGCAGGGACTTTTACCCACTTGATGTTCTGCTGATGCAACCGGATGTAAGAATGTACCCAGCATCAAGCTGTAGGACATGACTCAAAGAATTTAACTAAATTATTAGGAGCAAAATCATTTCTTACAGTTGTTTCATGAAAGCCCTCCAATGTCTACCACATAAAAGCAATTTTGGGTGGATTTCTTCTCTAACCGCCGACTATATACTGTATATATTCGGCTGCAGGGCGGCTCTGCTGTGCAGTTCACATTTCTAGTATGTGATCCTGCACTTCCAGGTCTGGGGCACAGGTGTGCACTGTCAGCGGCCCACTCCCACTTGTGATTAGATCGATGATGTCTGCCAGCACCCACCAATGCTTCACTACACAGGCAGAACAGCGGTCTGCCTGTGTAAACAAGGCAGATGGCTGTTCTGCCAGTACAGAAGGTATGGATTCTGTGTCTCTGCTAAGCAGGGGCACCAATCCATGCCTTCCCCTAGTACAAGCACCTACCCCAAAGTAGTAAAGCACTGGTCAGACATACATTTTACCCTCCGATCGCTCCTGATGTTAACCCCTTCCCAGCCAGTCTTGTAAGTACAGTGACAGTGCATCTTTTTTTTAGCACTGATTACTGTATTAGTGTCACTGGTCCTCAAAAAGTGTCAAAAGTGACAAATTATGGGTGCACTTGGAAAGGTCCTTGGTAGCGAATAGAGATATTCCCTCCCTGCTTCTAGCGGCACAGACTGGCCGGGACCTCCACTTTCCTGATGTCCCGTTAATTCAGGCTACTGTGGCTGGATGGGGGTCCCTGAGGACTGTCTCTGGGGTCCCCCTCCTCTCTAAGGAACTTACGCTTGCCTCGTACGAATACCTCCTGCCCTCATTAAAATGTCCCTGCCATGCAATGCCGCGCTCGTCTACATATGCCCAAATCTTATCCTCCTCACCTTCACCGGATTTCTTTTTCTCAGCACAAATGCATCACTACTAGTGTTGAGCGAACACGGACTGTATTATTCGTGTTCGTACCGAATAATTGGATTTTTTGTACCCGAACACGGACACGGACACTTTACTGTATGTTCGGGTAAAAATCCGTGTTCGGTCGTTTTATTTCCGGGTTTTGCATGCTTTGGCGCTCTTTTCATGGCGGGCTTTCAACAGCCAATCAACAATCGTTTAACTGGTGTGCCTTAAGCCATCCCAGCCATGCCTGCAAATGTCTCAGTAGCTGTGATTGGCCGTCTGAAGCATGTGACCAAGTCTTTATAAGTTCGAGGCAGCCGCAGCGGCGTCATTATGCTGCTTAGATTCAGGGACAGAGCACACATCAACGTGCTGGCTGCTGATTAGGGAAAGATAGGCAGGAAAAAACCATTTGTGTCCGGATAGAATTGAGGGACAGGTCGGAGTGTTTAGGCAGGGCGAGTTGTAGGCATTTTAGGGATAGAGTCTGCTGAATTATATAGGGTCAGTGTCTTCTACAAACTACAATCGATATTGCTGTGTGGGGGGTGGGGTCTGCACTCAATCCTGATCTACGATCTCTTCTCAATCCTGTTAGGGACAGAGTCTGCTGAATTTTAGGGAAACTGTGTTCTACAAACTACAATCGATATTGCTGTGTGGTGTGGGATTGGAGATAGGCAGGTGTCAGTGATCCACATCCATTTTTCTGTGTGTGAGCTGCAGTGAACACAATCTTTTTGGGCTGCAGTGAACACAATCTTTTTGGGCTGCAGTGAACACAATCTTTTTGGGCTGCAGTGAACACAATCTTTTTGGGCTGCAGTGAACACAATCTTTTTGGGCTGCAGTGAACACAATCTTTTTGGGGTGCAGTGAACAAAATCTTTTTGGGGTGCAGTGAACACAATCCTTTTTGGTGTGCAGTGAACACAATCTTTGTGGGGTGCAGTGAACAAAATCCTTTGTGGGGTGCAGTGAACACAATCTTTTTGGGGTGCAGTGAACAAAATCCTTTTTGGGGTGCAGTGAACAACATCCTTTTTGGGGTGCAGTGAACACAATCTTTTTGGGGTGCAGTGAACAAAATCCTTTGTGGGGTGCAGTGAACACAATCTTTTTGGGGTGCAGTGAACACAATCTTTTTGGGGTGGAGTGAACAACATCCTTTTTGGGGTGCAGTGAACAAAATCCTTTTTGGGGTGCAGTGAACAAAATCATTTTTGGGGTGCAGTGAACACAATCTTTTTGGGGTGCAGTGAACACAATCTTTGTGGGGTGCAGTGAACACAATCTTTTTGGGGTGGAGTGAACAACATCCTTTTTGGGGTGCAGTGAACAACATCCTTTTTGGGGTGCAGTGAACACAATCTTTTTGGGGTGCAGTGAACACAATCTTTGTGGGGTACAGTGAACAGAATCTTTGTGGGGTGCAGTGAACACAATCTTTGGGGGGTACAGTGAACACAATCTTTGTGAGGTGCAGTGAACACAATCTTTGTGGGGTGCAGTGAACACAATCATTGTGGGGTGCAGTGAACTCAATCTTTGTGGGGTACAGTGAACACAATCTCATACTGAAGGTTTGAGGGTGCTGCCTGTTCCATACTCCCCCTACTCCTCATCTAGCCTTTTAGGGGTACAAACAATAGTAATTGGGGCCTAGTGTGGTTGTGTACGTGTGATATACATACACTTTTTTGGGATCATATTTTCTATTCCGCTATTTAATCAAAAACCTTTGGGGATCAGTTAAATTGGGGGATAGTCTGTGTTGGTACGTGTGAGAGAGATCCACCTTTCCAAGTTGTTGAGGTTCATCTCATACTTCTGAAGGTTTGAGGGTGCTGCCTGTTCCATACTCCCCCTACTCCTAGCCTTTTAGGGGTACAAACAATAGTAATTGGGGCCTAGTGTGGTTGTGTACGTGTGATATACATACACTTTTTTGGGATCATATTTTCTATTCCGCTATTTAATCAAAAACCTTTGGGGATCAGTTAAATTGGGGGATAGTCTGTGTTGGTACGTGTGAGAGAGATCCACCTTTCCAAGTTGTTGGGGTTCATCTCATACTTCTGAAGGTTTGAGGGTGCTGCCTGTTCCATACTCCCCCTACTCCTAGCCTTTTAGGGGTACAAACAATAGTAATTGGGGCCTAGTGTGGTTGTGTACGTGTGATATACATACACTTTTTTGGGATCATATTTTCTATTCCGCTATTTAATCAAAAACCTTTGGGGATCAGTTAAATTGGGGGATAGTCTGTGTTGGTACGTGTGAGAGAGATCCACCTTTCCAAGTTGTTGGGGTTCATCTCATACTTCTGAAGGTTTGAGGGTGCTGCCTGTTCCATACTCCCCCTACTCCTAGCCTTTTAGGGGTACAAACAATAGTAATTGGGGCCTAGTGTGGTTGTGTACGTGTGATATACATACACTTTTTTGGGATCATATTTTCTATTCCGCTATTTAATCAAAAACCTTTGGGGATCAGTTAAATTGGGGGATAGTCTGTGTTGGTACGTGTGAGAGAGATCCACCTTTCCAAGTTGTTGGGGTTCATCTCATACTTCTGAAGGTTTGAGGGTGCTGCCTGTTCCATACTCCCCCTACTCCTAGCCTTTTAGGGGTACAAACAATAGTAATTGGGGCCTAGTGTGGTTGTGTACGTGTGATATACATACACTTTTTTGGGATCATATTTTCTATTCCGCTATTTAATCAAAAACCTTTGGGGATCAGTTAAATTGGGGGATAGTCTGTGTTGGTACGTGTGAGAGAGATCCACCTTTCCAAGTTGTTGGGGTTCATCTCATACTTCTGAAGGTTTGAGGGTGCTGCCTGTTCCATACTCCCCCTACTCCTAGCCTTTTAGGGGTACAAACAATAGTAATTGGGGCCTAGTGTGGTTGTGTACGTGTGATATACATACACTTTTTTGGGATCATATTTTCTATTCCGCTATTTAATCAAAAACCTTTGGGGATCAGTTAAATTGGGGGATAGTCTGTGTTGGTACGTGTGAGAGAGATCCACCTTTCCAAGTTGTTGGGGTTCATCTCATACTTCTGAAGGTTTGAGGGTGCTGCCTGTTCCATACTCCCCCTACTCCTAGCCTTTTAGGGGTACAAACAATAGTAATTGGGGCCTAGTGTGGTTGTGTACGTGTGATATACATACACTTTTTTGGGATCATATTTTCTATTCCGCTATTTAATCAAAAACCTCTGGGGATCAGTTAAATTGGGGGATAGTCTGTGTTGGTACGTGTGAGAGAGATCCACCTTTCCAAGTTGTTGGGGTTCATCTCATACTTCTGAAGGTTTGAGGGTGCTGCCTGTTCCATACTCCCCCTACTCCTAGCCTTTTAGGGGTACAAACAATAGTAATTGGGGCCTAGTGTGGTTGTGTACGTGTGATATACATACACTTTTTTGGGATCATATTTTCTATTCCGCTATTTAATCAAAAACCTTTGGGGATCAGTTAAATTGGGGGATAGTCTGTGTTGGTACGTGTGAGAGAGATCCACCTTTCCAAGTTGTTGGGGTTCATCTCATACTTCTGAAGGTTTGAGGGTGCTGCCTGTTCCATACTCCCCCTACTCCTAGCCTTTTAGGGGTACAAACAATAGTAATTGGGGCCTAGTGTGGTTGTGTACGTGTGATATACATACACTTTTTTGGGATCATATTTTCTATTCCGCTATTTAATCAAAAACCTTTGGGGATCAGTTAAATTGGGGGATAGTCTGTGTTGGTACGTGTGAGAGAGATCCACCTTTCCAAGTTGTTGGGGTTCATCTCATACTTCTGAAGGTTTGAGGGTGCTGCCTGTTCCATACTCCCCCTACTCCTAGCCTTTTAGGGGTACAAACAATAGTAATTGGGGCCTAGTGTGGTTGTGTACGTGTGATATACATACACTTTTTTGGGATCATATTTTCTATTCCGCTATTTAATCAAAAACCTTTGGGGATCAGTTAAATTGGGGGATAGTCTGTGTTGGTACGTGTGAGAGAGATCCACCTTTCCAAGTTGTTGGGGTTCATCTCATACTTCTGAAGGTTTGAGGGTGCTGCCTGTTCCATACTCCCCCTACTCCTAGCCTTTTAGGGGTACAAACAATAGTAATTGGGGCCTAGTGTGGTTGTGTACGTGTGATATACATACACTTTTTTGGGATCATATTTTCTATTCCGCTATTTAATCAAAAACCTTTGGGGATCAGTTAAATTGGGGGATAGTCTGTGTTGGTACGTGTGAGAGAGATCCACCTTTCCAAGTTGTTGGGGTTCATCTCATACTTCTGAAGGTTTGAGGGTGCTGCCTGTTCCATACTCCCCCTACTCCTAGCCTTTTAGGGGTACAAACAATAGTAATTGGGGCCTAGTGTGGTTGTGTACGTGTGATATACATACACTTTTTTGGGATCATATTTTCTATTCCGCTATTTAATCAAAAACCTTTGGGGATCAGTTAAATTGGGGGATAGTCTGTGTTGGTACGTGTGAGAGAGATCCACCTTTCCAAGTTGTTGGGGTTCATCTCATACTTCTGAAGGTTTGAGGGTGCTGCCTGTTCCATACTCCCCCTACTCCTAGCCTTTTAGGGGTACAAACAATAGTAATTGGGGCCTAGTGTGGTTGTGTACGTGTGATATACATACACTTTTTTGGGATCATATTTTCTATTCCGCTATTTAATCAAAAACCTTTGGGGATCAGTTAAATTGGGGGATAGTCTGTGTTGGTACGTGTGAGAGAGATCCACCTTTCCAAGTTGTTGGGGTTCATCTCATACTTCTGAAGGTTTGAGGGTGCTGCCTGTTACATACTCCCCCTACTCCTAGCCTTTTAGGGGTACAAACAATAGTAATTGGGGCCTAGTGTGGTTGTGTACGTGTGATATACATACACTTTTTTGGGATCATATTTTCTATTCCGCTATTTAATCAAAAACCTTTGGGGATCAGTTAAATTGGGGGATAGTCTGTGTTGGTACGTGTGAGAGAGATCCACCTTTCCAAGTTGTTGGGGTTCATCTCATACTTCTGAAGGTTTGAGGGTGCTGCCTGTTCCATACTCCCCCTACTCCTAGCCTTTTAGGGGTACAAACAATAGTAATTGGGGCCTAGTGTGGTTGTGTACGTGTGATATACATACACTTTTTTGGGATCATATTTTCTATTCCGCTATTTAATCAAAAACCTCTGGGGATCAGTTAAATTGGGGGATAGTCTGTGTTGGTACGTGTGAGAGAGATCCACCTTTCCAAGTTGTTGGGGTTCATCTCATACTTCTGAAGGTTTGAGGGTGCTGCCTGTTCCATACCCCCCCTACTCCTCATCTAGCCTTTTAGGGGTACAAACAATAGTAATTGGGGCCTAGTGTGGTTGTGTACGTGCGAGATACATACACTTTTTTTGATCATATTTCCTATTCCGCTATTCAATAAAAACCTTTGAGGATCAATTGAATTGCGGGATAGTCTGTGTCGGTACGTGTGAGAGAGATCCACCTTTCCAAGTTGTTGGGGTTCATCTCATACTTCTGAAGGTTTGAGGGTGCTGCCTGTTCCATACCCCCCCTACTCCTCATCTAGCCTTTTAGGGGTACAAACAATAGTAATTGGGGCCTAGTGTGGTTGTGTACGTGCGAGATACATACACTTTTTTTGATCATATTTCCTATTCCGCTATTCAATAAAAACCTTTGAGGATCAATTGAATTGCGGGATAGTCTGTGTCGGTACGTGTGAGAGAGATCCACCTTTCCAAGTTGTTGGGGTTCATCTCATACTTCTGAAGGTTTGAGGGTGCTGCCTGTTCCATACCCCCCCTACTCCTCATCTAGCCTTTTAGGGGTACAAACAATAGTAATTGGGGCCTAGTGTGGTTGTGTACGTGCGAGATACATACACTTTTTTTGATCATATTTCCTATTCCGCTATTCAATAAAAACCTTTGAGGATCAATTGAATTGCGGGATAGTCTGTGTCGGTACGTGTGAGAGAGATCCACCTTTCCAAGTTGTTGGGGTTCATCTCATACTTCTGAAGGTTTGAGGGTGCTGCCTGTTCCATACCCCCCCTACTCCTCATCTAGCCTTTTAGGGGTACAAACAATAGTAATTGGGGCCTAGTGTGGTTGTGTACGTGCGAGATACATACACTTTTTTTGATCATATTTCCTATTCCGCTATTCAATAAAAACCTTTGAGGATCAATTGAATTGCGGGATAGTCTGTGTCGGTACGTGTGAGAGAGATCCACCTTTCCAAGTTGTTGGGGTTCATCTCATACTTCTGAAGGTTTGAGGGTGCTGCCTGTTCCATACCCCCCCTACTCCTCATCTAGCCTTTTAGGGGTACAAACAATAGTAATTGGGGCCTAGTGTGGTTGTGTACGTGCGAGATACATACACTTTTTTTGATCATATTTCCTATTCCGCTATTCAATAAAAACCTTTGAGGATCAATTGAATTGCGGGATAGTCTGTGTCGGTACGTGTGAGAGAGATCCACCTTTCCAAGTTGTTGGGGTTCATCTCATACTTCTGAAGGTTTGAGGGTGCTGCCTGTTCCATACCCCCCCTACTCCTCATCTAGCCTTTTAGGGGTACAAACAATAGTAATTGGGGCCTAGTGTGGTTGTGTACGTGCGAGATACATACACTTTTTTTGATCATATTTCCTATTCCGCTATTCAATAAAAACCTTTGAGGATCAATTGAATTGCGGGATAGTCTGTGTCGGTACGTGTGAGAGAGATCCACCTTTCCAAGTTGTTGGGGTTCATCTCATACTTCTGAAGGTTTGAGGGTGCTGCCTGTTCCATACTCCCCCTACTCCTCATCTAGCCTTTTAGGGGTACAAACAATAGTAATTGGGGCCTAGTGTGGTTGTGTACGTGTGATATACATACACTTTTTTTGGATCATATTTTCTATTCCGCTATTTAATTTAACTGGGCCTCCATGCGAGACCTGTGTGCCTTGTTGCGCTGTTTTGAGTACTCCACCAACATGGCCAGTGGCAATGACGCCGTTCTCAGCTTAACTATCCCACTTCTATGCCTCCTTGAAAAAACAATTCGGGCGATGATGGAAGAGGATGTGGCACAGGATGAGGAGGAGGAGGAGGATGAAGAGGTAACATTTCCAAGGCTTTCAGGGCAGTCATTCGCAAGGGGCTCCGAGGGTGGGTTCCTGCACACGCAAACGCCAGGGACGCAATTGTCCAGCAGGGGCACAGTTCTGGAGGATGAGGAGGATGAGGAGGAGGAGGAGCTGGAGGAGGAGATGGAACCATGTTCACAGCAGGGTGGCACCCAGGCCAGCTCATGGCCATCACTGGTGCGTGGCTGGGGGGATACAGAGGACACGGACCATACACCTCCCACAGAGGACAGCCTTTCGTTGCCTCTGGGCAGCCTGGCACACATGAGCGATTACATGCTGCAGTGTCTCCACAACGACCGCCGAGTTGCCCACATTCTAACTTGTGCTGATTACTGGGTGGCCACGCTGCTGGATCCCCGTTACAAGGACAACGTACCGTCCTTAATTCACTCACTGGAGCGCGATCGCAAGATGCGCGAGTACAAGCGCACGCTGGTAGACGCCATGCTGCTGGCATTCCCATCTGACAGCGGGGCCACAGTGGAAGCACAAGGCAGAGGAGGAGGAGGAGGTCGCCAACGCAACCAGGGCACCGCCAGCACCTCAGAAGGCAGGGTTAGCATGGCCGAAATGTGGAAAAGCTTTGTCAGCACGCCACAACAAACAGCAGCACCAGCAGCTCAGATGGAACGTCTTAGCAGGAGGCAGCATTTTACCAACATGGTGGAGCAGTATGTGTGCACACGCCTACATGTAGTGAATGACGGGTCTGCCCCCTTCAACTTCTGGGTCTCCAAATTGGGCACATGGCCTGAGCTTGCCCTTTACGCCTTGGAGGTGCTGGCGTGCCCTGCAGCCAGTGTATTATCTGAACGGGTATTTAGCACGGCTGGGGGCGTTATAACAGACAAGCGCAGCCGCCTGTCCAGAGACAATGTGGACAAGCTCACGTTCATTAAAATGAACCAGGCATGGATCCCACGGGACTTTTCCGTACCTTATGCAGAATAGCAATGGATACCGACCTTACCCACCCATTGTTCCATTTTTGCTCTTTCTCACTCTTTTGGGGTGTACCCTCATTTAAAATTTGTGAAAAGAAGCAGTGTTGGCTACCTCGTCCTCCTCCTCAGGGCCAGATTAATGTAGGGGCTATTGGAGCTGCAGCTCCAGGCCCCTACCTTTTATATAGGCCCCGGGTTGGCCATATTCACTGTTACCGCTCTTCTGTCACTTGTAAACACAGAAGTCTGGCTTCTATGCTCGCTTCCCCAGGCAGCACCCTCAGAACCTCCCCACACAGCGTGAAGGCCGGACAAGGAGGGACAGTTGGCGATGCATGGATGTGTTTATGGGCTTCAGAGACAGCATCCCATGTTGAATTAGGCATGCATGGCTGCACCCTTCCTCCTCTGGGTGCATGGCAAGGCACGGCCCTAAGGCCCTTCAAAATCCTCAGCACCAAGCCCATGATGCTGTTAATCCGGCCCTGGTCCTCCTCCACCGCCGCTTCCACCTACACCGCCCATAGGTGTGCGCAGCCTATTGCATTAAGGTGTGCACCCCAAAGTTGAAATACACATGCATGTGTTTGCCAGCAGGGAGAGTAATGTATCGGGGCCATGTACCTGTAGGCAAGGAGAAATAGAGCAGAGCAGGTCCCAGGGAGATCTTTCCCATCTCCTCACTGGCAATGCTATGTGCCCTAGGTGATTAGGGTGTGCCCAGGCACACCCAGCACACCCTGTGCGCACGCCTATGTCACCGCCACATCCACCACCACCTTAACCTCCCTCCTACTCCATATGGGCCTCGTCCTTCAGAGATGAAGAAGAACATTGTTTTATTTTTCTGTTTTTTTTTGTTGTTTTAAGTTATTTCCCTATCCACATTTGTTTGCAGAGCACTTGCCATGCTCTTAATTACGTTTTGCTGCCATTTGCAGCACTCTAGCCCTTTCCTTTGGTGTTTTAGAGCCATTTTAGTGCCTTAAAGTTCGGGTCCCCATTGACTTCAATGGGGTTCGGTGTCCGGGAAAAGTTCGGTAAAAGTCCGGGACACGGACCCGGACTTTTTTTTAAAGTTCGGCCGAACCCGTCGAACACGGACATCTAGGTGTTCGCTCAACCCTAATCACTACCATCTTAAATTTCCTAATACACGTGTTTTTGTGTCCCAAGAGGTGTGGGAATATCTCACCTCCGGGACATTGAAATCTAAAGGGCTGTCATGGTTCTACAAACTACTCACTACTCCTAGGTGTCAGACTAAGTCAAAGTGTATGCTGGAGTGGGAAGGGGACCTTAACTCTGACTACTCTTTCTAGGATTGGCAGGATGCCATTAAATCCTGTTATCAATTTACCCACTGTACTAATCACTGGGAGGGGGCACTCAAGCTTCTTCACAGGAGTTACCTTACCCCATCACGGTTGGTAAAAATGTTTAAAGATTCCTCAGACTTGTGTTGGCGGGATTGTGGGGCCAAAGGTACTCTAATACACCTATTTTGGCAGTGTAGGTGTTTGAAAGCTACTGGGTTGCAATTTATACTTTGATAACGTCTGTAACGGGCCTGCATCTCAGTATGTCACCTTCATTGGTGCTGCTTAATTTGGGTATCCGTGCAATACCGAAAGAACATAGATGTATACTCTCGCATATACTAACGGCGGCCAGAGTGACTATTTCGGCGGCGTGGAGATCGGCACAGACTCCTACCGTTTATGCTGTTATCAACCGAGTGAAGGCAAACCACTCTTATGAAAAATTCTTTGCTAGTTCAAGAGATGCCCTTCCGGCTTTCAAGAAGCAGTGGGGACGTTGGCAGACACTGTATCCTAGCTGAATTTGAGCATATCTGACTACTGAATGTATATTCTGAATGATGACTTTTATTTGGAGGCACTGTTCGAACTGTCCTGTTGATAGTCTACCTGTTTTATATTTTGTATGTTACCATTTGTCTTTCTCTTATCACGCACATTAAGTCCTTGAGATACCTGCCATCTTTTAAGATATGAAGGTTGCGAGTGTACCATTTTTGAGATGTGTCTTCGGGCGGGTCTGGGGGATTGACTGGGGGGGGGGGCGGTTGGGGTGGGGGGGGACCGGGTCATGGGGCCTGGGCACAGTATGCTCCCAGTGGGGTGCCTGGCCTCGTGGCACGCTCCCCTCGGCCGTGATGGGCGCCCTTGTTGTGAGATCGTGGTTTCTCCCTCGGGTCCCCCTTCTTCTCCTTAAGATTTGAGGTACTTTGTACAATTTAAGGTATATGCTATTTTTTGCTATATTTGTATATTCCAATCTTTGTATTTACTGACAGATTTGTTTGTTGTATGTTTGAAAAATTTCTAATAAAAACCGATTGGAAAGAAAAAAAGTGTCAAAAGTGTCAGTTTCCCAACTGTCTGCCACAATATCACAGTCCCGCTATAAGCCGCTAGTAAAATAAAAAAAGATCAAAATAAAAATATCCCATAGGTTGTAGACGCTACAACTTTTGCGCAAACCAATCAATACACACTTATTGGGATTTTTTTACCAGAATATGTAGCAAAATACCTACGGTATTGTCCTAAACTGATGAAGAAATTCAATTTTTTTTGCTATTTTTTTATTGGATATGTTTTATAGCAGAAAGTACAAATCCTTTTTTTTTTTTTTTTTTTTTACAATTTTTTGTCTTTTTTTGTTTATAGCACAAAAAATAAAAACCTCAGAGGTGATCAAATACCATCAAATTCGTGGGAAAAAAAGGACACACATTAAGTTTAAATACAGCGTCTCATGACCGCGCAATTGTCATATAATAATAACAACGCAATAACGCAGTGCCGTATCGCAAAAAATGGCCTGGTCATGAAGAGGAGAAAATCTTAAGTGGTTAAATATCACAGACTTCTCAGAAACTCTATACTGAAGTATCTGAAAAAACCCATCAGTATTGTATAGAACAAGCATGACTCCAGAGAAAACAAATAACAACAATAAAAACAGACAGAAAATTGAATTTAATAATTTACTTTCTGAATTTCAGGTAGTGATGTTGCCAAAAAAAGAAAACTTCCGAGGTCTATATGAACTGAGACATAAATCTTCATCCTAATCAGAAACAGAGCATTGCCAGGGAAACAACCCATCTTCACACAGTCAGACAAATATTAATCACATCCTGCTTATTTTGGTTCTATACTGAGTAGAATTGTGTAACTTTGTGCTGTTTATGTACTTTAAATCATTCAGCTGAAACTAAGTACTAATAAACTCTATTAATTCCTAGCAATGGTATTGTGTGACAAAGCCCATCTGGGAGGTCTCACCTTTGCTTTTTTTTTACATTTGTATGTAATGTATTTACATTGGAAACCTTTTATAGATTTTAATATTTATAGATTAAGTGTCAATAATGTATACTTTGGAATAAATAATGGGATGAAGTGGATACGAGCTTTAAGTAAGTAAAGATCCCATATAATGAAGAGATAATTTGTATTCAACTATCAACCTCAACCTATATACACAGGCAATGCTAGTGTACAGCGATAGAAGAATATATAGGAATTCCCCAGTAACAGTCTTGTAACTAATGTAAGAGATAATAAATCTGATATTTAACCGGTTCTGGACCGCCCACCGCCGATTTACTGCGGCAGGCAGGCCCTCCTGTGCGAAACGACGTAGACCTACGTCAGACGCACGCCTGCAGCTAGAGGGCGTGCGTGCGACGCCGGCGGCGTGCTCCCGCCCTCACTCAGCAGCAGGGATTTCGATGCATGGGGCAGGCGGCTCTGATTGCCGCCTGCCACCGGCGATCGCTCCCCGCTGAGAGAAAAGAACGTTCAGCTGTTGTAAACACTGCTGACCCTTCTTCTCTCTGGAATGATCTGTGATCCTTCTATATAGGAACACAGGTCTCTATGATCATTTCACAAGCCACGCCCCCCCCCAGTTAGAATCACTCCCCTTGGCTCACATTTAACCCCTTGATCACCCACAGTGTTAACTCCTTCCCTGCCAGTGCCATTATTACAGTAACAGTGCATATTTTTAGCACTGATAACTGTAGTAATGTCACTGGTCCCCCCAAAAGTGTCAAAAATGTCAGTTAGGGGTCCAAACTGTCCGCCGTAATGTCCCAGTCCTGCTACAAATTTGCAGATTACCACCATTACTAGTAAAAAAAACAATAAAAATTACAAAAATCTTTCTCGTAGTTAGTAGACAGGATAACTTTTGCTCCAACCAATCAAAATGCGCTTATTGCAATTTTTTTTTACCAAAAATATGTAGCAGACAACAAATTGGCCTAAAATGTTAAAAAATCTTGATTTCTGATCTCTCAAAAAAAAATTTTTTGAGAATGATATATAGCAGAAAGTGAAAAATGTTTTTTTTTTTTTTCAGAATTGTCGCTCTTTTTTTGTTTATAGTGCAAAAAATAAAAACCGCAGAGGTGATCAAATCCCACCAAAAGAAAGCTCTATTTGTGGGAAAAAAAGGACATCAATTTTATTTGGGTACCGCGCAATTGTCTGAAAGTAACGCAGTGCTGAATCGCAAAATATGGTCTGGTCATTAACCACTTTAGGACCTGAGGATTTTCCTGCTTTTCAAATTTTGAAAAGTAGAAACATGAAATTGTGCTGTCAAACTTCCAAGGTGATCAATAGGGAAGAACCCAACACCAATGTAAATGAATAAATGAATGCGCTCACCAGATGTTATGGACCCAAGTACCATATAGCAAATGGGTCAGCCAAGCTTGATGTTATCCATAAGACCCAAGAGATGGTTGCTCAGAGGGTATCGATATACTCCTGGACAAAGATGGCTTTATCTCCCCGTGATGTATAAACATCCATGTAAGACCAGCATGTAGATAATGGAATGATAACAAATCACATGACACTGACGCGTTTCGTCACAACTGACTTATTCATAGGTTATTGCCAGTAGATATAAACATTCCAGCAGTATTTATAAATATAAAAATAATTCAAATTCTCACACCTGTGTGGAACATTCCCGTAGCTGTGCCTCCCCATGGTTATCCAAGATGGTGTCGGCATGCGGCTCAAGCCTCGTTTTGGATCAAACCTAGCCTCAATATGAATGTAACTTCTGAGGCTATGGAGTGAAGCCACACGTAACACCGACCTGTGGCTCAAGACTCGGTTTGAACCAAGCTGAGCCTCGCTATGAAGCTGTCAGAAAACAGTACAATAGCGGCCGTCAGTAAGCTGGAAACACGGCACACTCAGCCAAAATTGTAATTGGGGGTTAATGTGCCAAGCCACGATCTGGTAGAAACCATGATTTAAATATTAGATGGCATATAGGGACACTATATAGATGTTAATAATATATTAATCTT
Organism: Pelophylax lessonae; assembly: GCF_965119305.1. Classification (NCBI taxonomy): domain Eukaryota; kingdom Metazoa; phylum Chordata; class Amphibia; order Anura; family Ranidae; genus Pelophylax; species Pelophylax lessonae. Next base: position 404,218,703 of record NC_138768.1, on the reverse strand, counting down.
AAGTATCGATAAATCCCCCTGTGGATCTGAGGGACACAGAGAAGTAAATGAAAAAACATACATTTTAAAAGGTAAAAATATAATGTTAAAAACCATATATGTATAAAAACCTAATACATAAAGATAAATGTAAAAGTAAATGTCAGGGTATGTAATGAGAAAGCGCCACTGAGAATAGTGACTCCTATCATCCACATCCACGACATTTACAAAGACATAACAATTTCGAAAAGAGCAGAGTAGATTGATAAAATGAATGACAGATGAAGAGTCAAGAGGGTCAGATAACATAAAACCTCATTAGAGGTAACCTGGCTACCCTAGTGGATTCCGCAAGAGAAGCAAATAAAAAAGTACTCAAAAAAACAAAAAAACAATAAAAGTAAATATGTGTATTTAATTTGAATGTAATTTGAATTTTAATTTGAAGTATGTAAACAGAGGTCATGTGATAAGGTGGCGATCCCCCCAAAAATCGCCACTACAGAGCCCCTATAGATCTAGGAAGCATTAATAATTGCGTTAATGTCCCACGCTATATTGAGACAGTGAGGTGTGAAGGATTGCAGGGTATAGATCCAGTAAGTTTCTAAGCGTGAAACTCCGCGCTTAGTGGATCCTCCCCTCCATGGGGCAACAAAATGGTCAATGATCTAAAAATGAATGATTTTGATTGACAGCAGTGGGAGCCAATCACGCCACGCTGATGTCTCAGCCAATGAGGAGGGGAGTCCTGGGTAACTTAGATACTTCTGCAACATCGCTAGTTAAAGACGGGCTCAGGTAAGTATTAGGGGGGCTGCTGCACACAGAAGGTTTATTCATCTTAATGCATAGAATGCATTAAGATAAAAAAAAAACTCTCTGCCTTTACAACCCCTTTAGGTTATTTAGGCACATAACTAAAGCTGAAGCTACTACTTGTTCTATTTCAACAGTTGCTTTTTTAAAATGTATTTATTTATATAACTATTTTAATTTTTCCAATAGCTGGACATTATGTGGAAGGTCTAGTATAAACTTTAAACTATAAAAAAAAAATGTAATTTTCCCAATTGTTCTGAGTATGCTTTGGGTCTTGAGGGTGTTGCCTCTAAGCTCAAAACACTAACCATCTGCTCTAATATGACCTTACAACACCCAGTTCCCTCATCGTATTTTATAACAGTAATATATATATATATATATATATATATATATATATATATATATAATCTTATCAAATTTTACCTTTTTTTCTTAGTGTGAGTATGTTAACTGCTTTCTTATCTTCATCACTGTCCTCATTTTATGCATTCCCTATATCATAAAACAAGCTCATTACATCAGAGAAGTCAATTAAAAGATACAATGCAGAAAAGAGTGAAACATTCCAAGGTACTGCCAAATCAGCCAGGGATTCCTTGGAAATATCAATTAATATAGAAGTATGCTGTGTGTATAAGCAGTTGGATATACCAACGAAAACTATACTCCTGAGTATTCTTAACATGTGCATGGAACTATATGCATTATGAAGTGGTTTTGAAATTAAAATCCCTAATGTGCTAGCTTGTGTCAGAATAACAATAACATCTGTTTTATAAGCTAAGCTAAGGCTACATTTTAAGGGATATTAAACATAGAAAAATGATGTTTTCAATATTACACCATTTTGTAAATTAAGGGGATTTTGGAAGTGCAAACGAAATATTTGAAGTGAATGAAATTCATACATAGGCCCCTGTTAAAAAATTGTACTGTGTTGGAGACGTGGGAATTAGGTCAAGCCACTATAACCCAGGAAGCAAAAGGTAACAGTACTAAGAGCTCTCTTCTCTCTATTTTCTTTTTAAGTCACCAGGGATGACGTTTGGGTTCACAACTACCATGGGTTTGAAACAAAACTTGCAGGTTTGGGATCCACGATTCTGGTAAATTTCTGTGCAGGTTCCCCCAGGAGAGCGTCTTCAAACCATAATGCACTGTACATCCTTTTAACAAAGAGCATCAGGGTTAGAAGAGCCAATAAAGGAGTTTTTAGATAAGTTATCCCCATTATAAAAGGGGACACAGAGTAGCTATAATGTTAATGTATTGGAAGCTGTATAAGGAAAATTGACAAACTGCATACTGTAGATAGAGATTAGGAAACTGTACTTTAAATCTGTTAGGAAACTGTATTTTTTTTTGACTGCTAGCTCTTTGGTCAGTTAACCCATTTGCTGCATTTTTGTACTTATTATTGACCACCTTTTTGTCTTGTATTTTGTAGTAAATGCTATATATATATGCCTCATAGTGCAGTAAACACATGTATGAAGCCGCAAAACTTACATCTGACACCGCTACTCGGGCCTGATATGTAGGAAAACTATATGCCCACGGCAGGAGAATAGCAAATAAGGGAAATCGGGGAACACATTACATAAATACAACCCCCCCACAAACACACACTTTTAATTAATTAATTTATAAAAGTGATCTAAACGTGCAAGGGAAAATCTGTGCAAAAAGACAAGACATAGGAAAACTTACTTGGGTCTTAGCAAATAATAGCGAAAATAGATATAGATAGATAGAAAATATCTGTACCACTCAGCCAGAATGTAGTGGCCTGCAAACAGACTACTACCCCCCCCCCCTCTGCGGCTCAGGAAGGGCATGATATGGGGCCTGGGGGCCACCCACAACTAAAGGAGGTACCATAAAAAAACAGACTCAGCGATGTTTCAGAAAAACTGACATAAGGTCAGACTGGCATATAGCTAGCTCCACACAGGGACCTGGTCTCCTGCTCCTGCTACACACAGGGACCTGGTCTCCTGCTCAGTGGACACCTGATCCTCATTTCTGCAAGTCCACTGTAAGTCACTGTAATTATTTCTGAATCTGATATGATGCAGGATAAAACAATTAAAACACAATCTTTGGTGCCTCCAAAAATTGAAGGCACCAGAGATTGTGTTTTAAATGTTTTACTCGTCATCATATCAGATTCAGAAATAATTACAGTGACTTACAGTGGACTTGTAGAAATTTTAGTCAGATGTCCAGGTCAGGAGCCCATGTGTCATGTATCTGAGAGGAAACAGAAATGACAAGGTCGGTCTCTCTTATATATCCAGCCCAGGCCCCACCGGGAAGTGACACAGAGGGCGCAGAGACCTAGTGCATTATCCTGATACAAATAATTTATTGGATAAAAATATAGTAAGTATTATATTCACAAAGTTGCAATTATTAAAAGCACATCACATTCCATTCGATTATATCCACTTATACAACAGAAACAAAAGACCGCTTGGACTGACGCATTTCGAGGGAGTCCTCTTCCTTAGAGCCACCTGAGGGAAAGGTGGAATATGAGTGCCTACAAATATAAATCGAGGGACTTGCAGCAGGAGATGCGATTCCAAGGGAACAGGAGAACCATCAGGTCAGGAACAGCAGCTGTGTACAGAAGTATAGTTGAGGTTAAAGAAGTACTCCACTTGCTCTGCAGGGCTAATACATGTGGCTGGTAAGAGCTCTCAGCAGACTTGCAGCAGGAACACCCATCCGGGTGCATAACTGCAACAGCAGATAGGCAGGCAGACACTCAAATGGGTCGGGAAGCCAAGATCAGAGACAGAAGCGTGGTCACAGGATTAGCCAGGGTCATAAACAGGTGGGCAGCGAGGTTCCAAATCAAGAGCAGAGCTGAAAAAGCCAGGTCAGAAATAAGCGACAAGACAAAAGCTGGATCAGGTCAGGTGTGAGCTGGGTCAACAACAAAGATAACACACTGAAAGTACCCATGACACAGGAAACAGCTGTGTCAGCACTTAAACACAGGCAGGCTCATCCTTAAACAGTCCATCTGGCACCAACATGCACTGTGCACACACCCATGCTCATTTCTGATTGCCATTCTGCGGAGGATTATGCGCATGCACATTTCTATTAGCCAGACGTCTTACAGGAAGTCTCTGATACCATGTCCTTGCTCCCAAGTCCCCCATCCATCCGCCAGTGGTCACTCCCACTCCAAGTCCACAGTGCGCACAGACGCGGCCACTCCGGTCTGGCCGCCCACTCAGCTCCTGGCTTTTTATAGCGACGGGTAGCGGGAAATGCACTATCCGGGGATCGGGCCCCAATGCACTCGGATGGTCTAAAACCGACTCTGTCACTGCCATTTTTAACTAGCATGTTTTGGCTGTTACTGCCTGATTTTTACTGGCTGTCTGTAAAAACACGGGCAGTTGGCAACACTGCTTCAATGTATTGTATAACTTATCTATAACAATGTATTGTATAACTTATCTTATTATTCTATTTCTTTTAACAGCTAATATTGTACCTATGCGCGAGGTAGAAGCTGCCTTTTACAGGCCAGGGCGTTTACCATTGTTGTAGTCAAGTTAATGGAATCACTCCTAAAGGAAGGATCATTAATCATTTAAAAATACACAATTTGCTGAACCCAAAGCAGTATGGCTTTACTGATGGTAGATCATGTCACAATAATCTGATTAAATTATTTGACTATATTACTATGGTTTAACTGGATAGACTTGTATCTTTTTTCAACCAAACTAACTATGTAACTAATGTTTCAGACCAGGGTGGTGCTGTGGACATAACTTATCTTGATTTCAGCAATGCATTTGATATAGTTCCACATTGATTTAATAAAAAAGTCGTACAAGTGAGGACCTTTGGATGGTTTAGTGGATATGCAGTTGGATAAAGGAAAGATACTACTGTGTGGTTGTAAATAGGGGTTAATTAGCAAAAGAGACCAGCTGCTAGTGGCATACTACAAGGCTCTGTACTTGCAACAAACATAGATCTATACACAGACAAAAAGTAAAAAAAAATGGGGCAGACTCTTTGGACCACTTGGTCTTTTTCTTCTGTCACTCATCGATGTTTCCAACTTTGGCTGTTTGTCTGTTGTTCAATCTGCCCCCTGTTTGGCCAGATCCAAACATCATATATGGAAGCAATATTTTTACTGTTTCTTTATATGAAAGCCTCCATCTGTCAATGGTTGTTAAGGAAGGGGCGGGTATAGGCAGCTGATGATAGGTCAGGCACCATTGGCATTACATGGCTGGGAACACATGGCAATATTTGATCAATGATGTCACCACTATAGCCAACTCTTCCCTTAAATAGCTGATGACAGCTCAAAGAACTGTAAATTAGTGAGAAGTAGAGCTGGAATTGTTCACTTGCAACAGGTTTGTCTGTTTTTATCTTCAGGAAATTGACAGATGGCGGGCATTGTGATTGGTGATGGATAAAATGAAAGACTTTTGGTGATTTTTATTTTTAAATACGGTAAATGACTTGTCAAACATTTGGGTGCTTTTATCTCTATTTATGTTATATTTTTGTGTGAATGTGTAGGGTTACTATGTACCCCTTACTTACTCACATAGGGGGAGTGGTGGCTTATTTTGAAAGGGAGGGGGCTTCCAGATTCTGATATGCCCCCTTCACACAGACACCTACATCCACTGAACCAGGGCTGTGGGCAAGAAGCCCTTGTCCTCATCATCATGCGGACAAAGTACTTTGCCTTGGGGGCATTCCTAGAAAGGCACCCCTCAGTACTGAGGGCATATGGTCTGGTATGGTTTGAGGGGGAGGGATGCATACTTATCTCCACCACTTTCTGTCCAGCCAGGCTGCACATGTAGATTAAAGAAGATGTAAAGTCAGGAAGATTTTTTATCTTAATGCATTCTATGCATTAAGATAAAAAGCCTTCTGTGTGTAGCAGCCTCCCCGACACCCCCTAATACTTACCTGTTCCCCATCTCTGTCTAGCAATGTCCACGAGTCCCTCATCTGTCCAGGACTCTCCTTCCTGATTGGCTGAGATACAGCTGCAGCGCCATTGACTACCGTGGCTGTTAATACAAGTCAGTGAGCCAATCAGGAGAGAGAGGGAGCGGGGCTGAATGGCAGCTCCATGTCTGAATGGATACACAGAGCTGCAGCTCATCTCGGGTGCCAACATAGCAAGCTGCTTGCTGTGGGAGTACTCGATAGGAGGGAGAGGCCAGAAGCAGCAACGAGGGACCTGAGAAGGAGGAGGATCCGGGCTGCTCTGTGCAAAACCAACTGCACAGGGGGGTAAGTATAACATGTTATTTATTTATTTATTTTTTTAAAAAGAGACCTTACAATCACTTTAAGAAGTTAGCTTTTTTCAGTAGGGAATCCCCTTTAAAATCCATACCCCCTGCTTATTAGTTTGGGTAATCTTTATTTTTGATTTTTAAACCTATTGATTTAAATGGGGTTTGGGTTCAAGATCCAAACTTCTTTGAAGTTTACTGAACTTTGCTCAAAATGAACCCAGGACAGTTCCACTCATACCTCCTTGCATGTGTACACTGTACAGCAACTTAGTCACTTTCTTTGTCACAGACTGTGTTTGTAATTATTACAAAGCAGAGGCTTTTCCATGTTCTTTCAAATTGCTACATACAGTAACTGTGCTTTTTAGTACAACAGTTATTTATAAACGCTTACAAGCATTTCTCTTCAAGGCACTGGAACTATTCCGGCATACCAGCATAATTATAATTGACTAATATATCACTTTTATGATTAATATACCAATACACTACAAATTGAAATGTCCTGGTATTATTGTGCATGTTATATTTCACTCTCAGTGACTTTTTCAGAGTACTGCATAGTATCGTGGATTTTTTCATCTGTTACTGTTGTCTGAATGCACTATATTAAATTGCAGTGCCAATTGATTTGATATATTTTGTTAAACAACTTTGGGACCGTGTCAACACATTGGTTCAATTGTGAAGCGCTGTATAACATGAACTATGCTTTGTATATACAAGGACAATTGTAAAAAGAGGGACTATTGTTTAGCTTATCTTTAATCCAGGTTTCCCAGGCTGGAGTTTTTTATTGGGTGGTGTGATTTACATTTATGTATTTTAAATATGCACACTTCATATCTATTTTTTTCTAGTGAGACCTCAGTAAGTTTGTCTATGTCTTGTCTGTATACACAGCTTTTTCTTTGCAATTTTACAAAGATTTTATCGATTACTAATTATTATTATTATAATAATACAGAATTTGTATACTGTCAACAGTTTGCACATGGCTTAACAAAATGAAAGGGACACGCCGTAGTGAAGAGAAAAGTAGATTCTGGCCCCAGCATGTTATGGCACAACAGGCTCAAGTAAAGAGGGGAACTTAGTTTTAAGAAATGAAATTGGAGATTAACTAGAGGAGGTGATACAGTAAACTTTATTAAGAACGTAACGTAACGTGTGACCTACACTGTGCTTGAGTGCTTCCGTCAGTATACCACTTTCTCCTGTCTTGAACATAGATACCAGATATTATAGAGGCATAACATACAAGACTAGCTGAAAGCTTGGCTTGTATGAGATCTGGAACACTTTATTGAACAAACTCACACAGAATATATATCCCAAAGGAGGACATCCCCCTAACAATACAAACTGTACACAGAAATATAATTACCATAGCTAAACATTAAGTTAAACTAGCCACCTGGACAATCAG